>NC_133528.1:36849001-39330667 GCF_048544455.1 Silene latifolia
TCTGCTGATCATTGTTATAGTGTTGGTGCGGTGTTGGTGTGGTGATAGTGTTGGTGTTGTGATGATTGTGGTGAAGTCACTTGCGGGAGTGGCTTCACACCCTAGTTCGCCCTCCGTGGAACCTGCAACGAGCGGGGATGTGCACATTAAGGGACAGGGATATCGCTCGTTGATGAGCGGGGCTTAGATGGGGATTGGCTGCGGTCCCCCAGTGGCGGCGAGGATTACCTGTTGCGATGGGTAATCTGGCAGGGCTACACACTTCGGTGTGTAGTCGGTTACTGTGTGAGATCGGGAGATCGGAGGAGGGTGATGATCAGCTGGTTGCCTTTTGCACTTGTCTTACTTTGGTTATTCAGTAACTGGCCCCGTGTTGTGTTTCAAAACTGTGGCGATCCATTCGGGGATGGTGAGCAGTTGGTTTAGTAGGTACAGTTGGTCTGTGTGCTGTTGGGCTTGGAGGAGAGTCGAGTCACCACGCTACCGGAGTAGATGTCCCGATGCATGAGCTTCTTAGCTATCATAGTTATCGCTTGTATCTCGTTATGTAGTTTTGGGCTGTAAAAGCTTAAAGTATTATAATGTAATGTTCTTCTATTGTTCACTTTGATATACTAACCTCGGGCAACCGAGATGGTAGCAGCCTTTCATGCTAGGGTAGTCCTTGATAAGGTACCTTGGTATGAGGGGGTGTTACATTCTCAACTCCATTACATACATTCCAACTTGTTGAACCAAACGACCCTAAGTGTTTTCTAGGTACATATTGGCCGGTCACAATTCATTGACTATAGACTATTAGACTATACTATACAACTGGTGGTATAAAATTCGAGCTGTATAACAAAGTTTACGAGTTTTGTCTTAAAGTTTATGAGTTTTAGTGTAGAGTTTCCGAGCTCATCTTATTACACATACAAAAAAATAAAATTTAGAAAAACTTAGTCAAAACACATATAAACTCAGTTAAATATAAATTAATTGTACGATGCTATTATATACCTGGAAGTAAGATCTTATTACCAATCAGCAATAGTGTTGAAAGTAGGTGAGATTTGAGAGTACATAAAAGGAACGAGACTGATGGGATTAAGAAAGGCAAATGCGCTAGAATTTTTTTGTGTTGCCATGAGAAAAAGTCGAATAGCAGAAAATTAACTCCCTTTAATTTCGATAGTTGGATCTATTGTTTTGGAATTAATATTTTTGGGTTTTTTTAAAATTTATGTAATATAATAAAACAATAACTATTACGTATTTTTTTCCCCCCCAACGCCTCACTTTTACATTAAACACATCTTCTATAGGATTCCTTGAAAATAGGCTCAGTTTCTAAATAGCCCAATACATATATTTCAATACAAATATGCTTGATTTTTTTAGTATTATGTGCTTAACAATGTTTTGTTGTCCATTCTTTGATTATCATGTTATTATAGCCTCTCTCTTTTTCTTTTACATGTAATTTCATGATCTAATAACTAACAAATTGTATTAGAGAAGCATCGGCTAAATGTCTTTAAAGATGATCTCAAAATAAATTTATTACACAAATTGTTGTGTAAGACCGTTTTACCCATAAAACTAGCCCATTAATCAAAAGTCTAAATAGATTACTCAATGAATTTGTATAAAAATATTTTATTTTGATAACCAAAAATTTTAGATTGATAACTTGTATATTTAAATGTGTTAAATTTTTATCATTAAATGTCGATTTGTTAATAAAGTTAAAATATAAATGAAATTAAATTTTATAATTGGGGTTCTCTCCTTTTGGACCAGTCATATGCTATAGGACGGTCCTATAGGAGAGTTGTTCAATTTATTATGAGATTATTTTATAATTTATAATAAAGAACAGTACCACAAGCAACAAAACAGGTGAAAACACGGTCAAATATAAAATTAGTACACTTAGGCCCTGTTCTTTCTGGCTTATTTTCAGCTCACTTCACTTCAGTTCAGCTTAGCTCTATTCGATTCACTTAGTTAGTTCATTATTTCGGCTCTATTCGAGTTCTCGATTGATTGGCTCATTTCATTCTATTCGATTCGATTCGGCTCGGCTCCATTGATTGGCTCATTTCACTCACTTGACAAAACTCTACTAAATTCAGCCAATTTTAATTTTGTGAATCTTAAACTTAATAGTTTTTATTAATATTATTAATATTATATATTTATTATTATTTTGCGAATCTTAAACTTAATACTTATTATTATTATTATTATTGTTGTTGTTGTTGTTGTTGTTGTTGTTGTTGTTGTTGTTGTTGTTGTTGTTGTTGTTGTTGTTGTTGTTGTTGTTGTTGTTGTTGTTGTTGTTGTTGTTGTTGTTGTTGTTATTATTATCATCATCATCATCATCATCATCATCATTAATTTATTATTAATTAATCATCCTCATTATTGTTATTATTATGAATATTATGGTTATTAAAATCAATAATATTCATATTAATATAATTAATACTATTATTATTATTATTTATATGAATATGAATATGAATATTAATTAATAATAATATTATTAATAACATTGTTAATTTTAAAATTACTATTATTAATACCTAATTATTTTTTCATATACGAACTTTATTCTTTCACATACAATTTTTCATAACGTTCTATTTTGTACCCTTTTCACCTAAAACAGAACCAAGTGAACTCTTAAAATCAATATTTTTCCCTAAAACTTAACTTAATTGCTCAAATGACTTAAAAATTACAAGATGGATTCTAATTTATCAAATAATAAATTAATATACTTGTTATCAATTATTAATATTATTTGTTGAGTTTTAATTAATCAACCAAATTTTATTTGTTTGTTAAATATGAAATTAGGCTATGTCGTTTTTTATTTATCTAATTAATTAAATTAGGATTGTTGGTGCTTCGTGGTGGCTACCTAATCAGTCAAATTAGGATGATAAACGGCTAGACTTTAAACATTACTCTAGCAAATCGGTGCTCCATTATTTCACTTAATTAGATTGATGGTGAACCGTGGTTCATGATGGCTACCTAGTTAATCACTCAAATTAGTATAATTACTAGTATTAATATTAATATTATTATTATTTATTAATGTTCTTCTTCTTCTTCTTCTTCTTCTTCTTCTTCTTCTTCTAATAATAATAATAATAATAATAGTAATAGTAATAGTAATAGTAATAATAATAATAATATTAATAATATTAATATTAATAATAATAATAATATTAATATTATTATTATTATTATTATTATTATTATTATTATTATTATTATTATTATTATTTAGTATTAATATTATTTCAGTTCAATTCGGCTCAATCACTTAGTTCGATTCAAATTCTATTTAGTTCGAAATTTCACTCCATTCGATTGATTTACTCGGCTCCATTCATTGATTCGATTCGGCTAATTCAATTCAGCTCGGCTCCATTGATTGATTGGCTCGGCTCGATTGATTGGCTCCATTCGATTCAAATTTCGATTCACCAAACTCTAAAAGCCAGAAAGAACATGGCCTTATTATAAGAATATATACAAATTTAAAGAGTCATTTTTTTTGCATGATTAACATTATAAAGGTCATGAAAATGCATAAACGGATAGTAGTTCGGTTAACTAGGGAATTTTCAATATATTTGGATGTTCGGTTACTCTTTGAAAAACGTATGAATTGTAAATTATGCAAATATTAACTTGGTTGGTTATCTCACATCTTCAATTCATAAAAAAATTGGAACTTTGCCTAACAGATGGTAAATGAGGCATTCAGAGTGACTATGAAATTACAGATTGGGCTAAATCGGGGTTAAGATATTTCGATTTAGTTTCCTTTTTCGGAAAATTCACGTGGTACCCTCGAACTTTGTCATTTTTCATGTGGTACCCAACTTTTTAAGTTTGTGCACGTGATATCCTTGAAATTTGATTTTAAAGCACAACGTGCCCTTTTTATCGTTCTTAAAATTTTCAATTAAGCATAAATCATAAACCAGAAATCGGAATTAACTAATTTTTTTTTCCAAATTGATGACCTCTTCGAGATCTACATATTGATAAAACGAAAATGGTCATTCGAAAATTTAAAGTCGAAGATATGGTTGATTTGAGATTTTCGATAAGAAAAAACCGTATAAAATGCCGATCGACAATTTTTTTTCCTCAAATCGTATATTATGGTGAAATAATCATTTTAGAAAAAAGATTTTGCCGAATCTGAATTTCGGTCTAGGAGTTATACTCATTTGAATTTTTTTATAGCGACAAAAAGGGCATGTTGTGCATAAAAATCAAACATGAGGGGTATTATGTACACAAACTTAAAATATTGGGTACCATGTGCAAAGTGGTAAAGTTTAGGGGTACCACGTGAATTTTCCGTTCCTTTTTTGATGAGCTATGTCGAATTCGTATCATCAACATGTGATTGTTAGGTTTTTAGTAATAGTGATTAGGTTATTAATATATATTTATTCATGCTATAAAGTTTAGATTAATAATTTGAAATTAAATTCTTCACAGATCCTTATGAATATTTTACTTATATTTAGATATTTTACGTATATGCACATTATCTTAAAATAGCTTTGAATGTTGTTTAAGAAAATTGGTTACAAATATACCCGTGCAATTTTGCACGTACGGGTTTTAAGCTAGTTGAATTTTATATGTTTTTAACTTTTCTAAACTGATTTTGTTATAAGATCTGATCTGAATTGAACTTATATAATCTGAACTTTTTTTAACTTAATTTATAGGATCTCAATTGAAATAATAAGATTTAAACTTTTCTAAACTGAATGTATATGATCAAAAAAATTCGAACTGAACTTATATAATCTAAAATGAATTTAAAAAAATGATTTTAAGTTTAAAAGAACATCACCTTAATCCATGTTAACTTATACATGGTACATTATAACTAGATTGTGTTAACTTTATTAAAAAAAATTACTTTTAATATTGTTATAATATATATATACTCCAAGGCGAGTAGTAATTTTGATTAAAAAAAAAAGGATTCGAGGCGAGTGTTGTTGCTAGAATCTCCACCTAATTAGGTCTTTAATTTGTACAAATACAATCAAATTAAATGGAATATTTGATTTTTGTTGTGTTCAAAAAGTGAGATGTGGTAGTTAGTAGTAGTACTACTTTTAATTTACACAAAAAATACATGACCATTCTGTTATTCGGATCACACGCCAGCAAAGTAGTGAGTATTGGCATGCGTGATCCTTAGTAACCCAACCCATTTTCTCATAATCTTTTTATATAATAAAACCATAAATACTATCCTACAACTGTTGGTTGTATAAAAATGCATGCATAAACCGTGTCAAAATTATCGAAATTTCTTACACAAAGTTGTTGAGTTATTTTGAGTTATTGAAATTTATTTTACGAAGTTATTGAAGCTTAATAATTATTCTCATTAAAGTTTCAACAACTTTATATCATAACTCGATAATTTTGTTAATAGAGCTCGACAACTTTGTAACAAAGCTCCACAACACTGAATAAGTTGTATATACAACCGATTGTATAATACATTAACTGATAAACCATCTCACTGCGTAAAACCGCCTTATACTATAATTTGTACAACTACATATAACTTTTTGCCTATACTTCCCCTATATAAACCTCCATTCACTATACCAAGTGAGTCATTAATATTCCACTTAAAATAATACAAATCAAAATGAGGCATTTGTTATCAAACTCTTTGATAATAGTGTGTGCAACCATAATAACACTGACGGAAGTGGAACCTTTCCTTACGCGCAACGCAGTTTCAACAATGTCCACATTGCAATTTGAGGCTATCTATCAATTTGGTGATTCGCTTTCCGATACCGGCAACTTAGTCCGGGAAAGCAATCGTGGTGATTGTAGCTATGCAAGACTTCCTTATGGCCAAACGTTTTTTCATCGTGCAACCGGTCGTTGTTCTGATGGCTTACTTATGGTTGATTTCTTTGGTACGTATGTATAAACTCCTCCAGGCCATGACATGCAAACATACATATTTTATTGCCTTCAATTATTTTTGTAAAATTTTAAATATTTTGCAATCTTCTTAATTAGTCAAATGTTTTTTCGACCATTGTTAGGTCTCGGTTTCAATCTTGATTTTATAAAGTTTGTTTCTAAGTATTTTTGTAGGCTCAAACTCAAGACCTCTGCGATTTTGTCGAGAGAAAGTCTCATCATAATTCATAAATGCAGTTGAAACTACTCAAAAAACGCAGTTTCGACAACCCACAAAGGCCTATATTTTCGACAACCCTCATGAAAGGCCTATACTAATAATCGTCAATAAACTGGTGTCGAACCCATGTGTAATAGACTAATTAATAACATGATCTATCTTTGCTAGTATCTTATGTTGTTTATTTTCGATATGTGGTTATAAACCGTGAATGAGAGTTGTCTTTGCCCATAACTAATGAAAGTGACTAAGAATTGTCACATGTTCCAAATTTCAGCAAATGTACAAACGTTCTTAAAGTGTTTCTGTGTTGTAAGTAATAGCATTCCTTCCTTTTTTCTTCTCATGGACTAATTTTTCCTTAATGCTAGCTAGCTCACTAGAGAGTTGAGAATAAGATCTATTTTTAGAAAAAATATTAGCATGTTTTTTTGTTATTTAAAATGAGCGCATTTATGTCGCAGGTGAGAATCGAACCCTCAACTTCATAATTGAAGTAATATAGCTCTTACCAATTGAACTAATTCTTGTTCTCGAAAAAATATTACCATGTTAACGCGGACTCTCATTTTATCTTACAAAATTTTGTTACATTCGATATAAAACATCGTATCACACCTAAATTAATGGAAAAAAAAAATACGTTTGCAAAATAGAGTAAATAAAGTCGTATAAATAAGGTCTCATAACCTTAAAAAAACTTACATTTAAATAAAGAGCATTGCGTAATACAATGAATATACTTATAAACGGTTACACTTTGACTCGCAACAAAATAAAATTCATTTATCTCACTGATTTCTCCATGTTAGGATAAATAGTTAGATTTTGAACCCTAAACTACATAGTTAGCTCTTGATAGTTCTGTTGACAGAACATATTCCTTTTGTCTCCGTTATTCATTTTTAATTAAAAATAAATAAATGGCTGAACGGCTGAACTTTTTCTTTACTTTTTTTTTTTTTTTTTCGACCAAGTCAATTTACTAGACATTAGACATTATGATTATATGAGAATCTTTGACTAACATATTTAAATTATTCTTTTTGTAAATAGCAATATACTTTCACCTGCCACTATTGAACCCAATACTAGAGAAAGGGGGCGACTTCAGAAATGGAGCAAATTTTGCAGTGGCAGGAGCAACAGCACTTGATACTACTACTTTGGCTTCCATCAATATTACCTCAACTGTCACTTACAGTTCCTTATCTACTCAAATTGTCTGGTTTAGGTCTCTCCTTTCCTCTTTTTGTCCTAATTCTACAGGTACTTTTTGTTCCCATCTTATCCAGCCTTTCAATCTTAACATTCCTACACAATTATTTTCATGTGAAATAAGACTGGCCCCTCATGTCACATGGGTTCCTTTTTATGATGAAAAAGACGACATTTATTTAGTCCGTCACAATTAAAATTTAAACCTGGCTGGAATTGCGAACACAAGATTATTCGCCATGGAACTTGTACTTGGGAAAGGCTTTTGAACCATGAGTTAGGTCGAGCTAAAAATAAGCTGGACGGAATATTATACGACATTGAAATAAGAAAATTGATTAGTTCTATGACATGAATCCCAAGATTTGTGAATACTTGCAGATTGCGAGAGAAGTCTAGAAAAGTCATTGGTGCTCTTGGGAGAAATCGGTGGAAATGACTATAACTTTGCATTCTCCCAAGGTAAAACCATGGAACAAGTCTATGCTCTTGTCCCTCAAGTTGTACAAACTATTAAGGATACCGTCATTGTAAGTGTTTTTTTTTTTCCTTGGTATTTCACATATACACAGTGGCACCTGGGTGCGCTTCTTTCTCTTATGAAATACAACCATCATATACGGAGTAACTAATAACGATGTTACTTATTATTATTGATGGTAGGAATTGATTGGGCTCGGGGTTACCAACATTGTGGTACCGGGAAACTTTCCAATTGGCTGCGTACCACTTTACCTGTTTCAGTTCGAAACAAATGATACCTCAAAGTATGATGAACTTCATTGTCTCAAGGAATACAACGAATTCTCACAATTTCACAATCGACGTTTGGTAGAAGCAATCCAAGAATTGCAAGACCAATACCCAAATGTGGCCATTGCCTATGCTGATTACTATTCCGCCTTGACATGGGTCATTAGCAACTCTTTTGCACTAGGTAACATTTTCATGTTTCGGGTCATTGTTAATCGGGCTTTGTTTTAATGTTTCTTCTAATCAACCTTTATACTAACACAGTAACACATAGGATAGGCCATAAAGATTTCGGGAGTCAGTTCAAAGAAAAAAAGCTTCCCAAGATTGGGAAAAGTTAGCCTAACTTTTATTGGTAACGACAAATGGCTAGCTCGTCGAGCCATCCCTCAGCTCGTGAACTAAAAGGGACCATGGAGAGAAAGGCTTGTATGAATAGTGTGTTGGAAATAGAGGCTTTGAGAGCCATTTTCTTAGTTTCCATTTGTCCCACATTGGTGAGGAAGTGGGTGTTTTATGGGTTTATATAACACCCCTTCCCTTACCTTATCACTAGTGGTCATGGGGAGTCTTTTGTAGAGACTTTCATGGCGCGTCTTAATTCAACTCGGCAGACACGCGCAAGACGTATTTCGGATCCGGATTCGGATTCGGATTTGGGATTTGGCAATCGCCTGCGGCGGGCTGTGCCTATCTTTTTGGGCCGCATCCGGTCTAGTGGAATTAGTCAGAGTCAGTGCTGTTAGTGGGTGAGTTATTCTCTCCCCCTTTCTCTCTTTGACTGACGGTTTTGGAGGAGCAGTTTTTGGCTCCTAAAACCCGTCTCTTTCTCGCTATATAAAGGGCGAGACTACTCCACTCTTTTCACACAACAAAATCAATTCTCTCGTCTTTCTCTATCTTTTCCTGGGTAAAGCTTAAGTTCGTTCCAGGTCTTACAAATTCGAGTGGGCGAGTTTGTGAGGCACAGATAGTGTAATCCTTGGGGACTACGGTCGTCGATCGCCACCACGGCCGCACCGGAGAAATAGTTTTTAAGGCGGCGGTTTCGCACCGTGTCACTACCTTCCTCCTCTGTCGGTATATCCGATCTCCGGTTTTTATTTCGCATCGCATTCTTTCCCTTTCGTAATTCTTCTTGCCGCTAGTGAATTTACGAACTACAATTTAAAAACTATTCAATTTAGTGCATAGCCATGTCTCGTGATTTCGAAAATTGTACGATATTTGAAAATTGAGCAATTAGATGGTCGAATTATAAGCGTTGGTCCTAAACTGTTAATGTTTTTGAGCGGTTGGAAATTGATTATGTTTTGTTTAATGACCCGCCAAAACCTATTGTTCCGTCGATCTTTGAGACTACCCCTCCTCCCTCTAAAGATGTTAAGTCCAATGAAGAGGTTATTGCTAAATTTGTTAAGGACAACAAAGCGCTAGGTGTCACATACTTAATAACATGGTTAACCCCATTGTTCGATTTATTTGCCGATAATAAATCGGCTAAGGTCATTTGGGAGTCCTTTCTTCGAAAAAAATATGGGGTGACGATGCGGGTAAGAAAAAATATGTTGTGGGTAAGTGGTCGCAATTTAAGATAGTGGATGAGAAGTCTATTATGGAACAGGTTCATGTCTATGAAAATTTGTGTCTTGATATTGTTAGTGAGGGCATGAAATTAGACGACCTTTTTGTTGCTAATGTCTTTGTTGGAAAAATTCCCTCCCTCCCGGTCCGAGTATAGAAATCGGCTAAAACACAAAAAGAAAGACATGTCCCTTATGGAACTTATCAGTCATATGAGGACCGAAGAGGCAAATCGCCTTAAAGACAACCCGCTCATTGTTTACCGGTCTGTGAATGCATCTGTTCTTCGCTTTGTCAAAGCTAATTTGGTTGAGTCCGGTGGTCCGTCAAATCTTCTTTGAAAAGTTCAAGGGTAAGGGTAAGGCCAAGGTTGGTCGGGGTAAGGGTAAAGGAAAGAAGTCGATCCAGGGAAGTACACCAAGCCGGTTGCAAAGATTCGAAGCCTAAGGGTCCCTTGGTTTGCTATGTTTGTGGGAAACCGGGTCACAAAGCCTACCAATGCAATGATAAGAAGACTGCTGAAGTGAAGCCAATGATTGTGGACTGATGATGTCATTCTTCTTTGTGGTTGTTGAAGCTAATCGGTGGGTAATTTGAATGGATCTGATATCTGGCGCTTCCAGACACCTGTCGTGCCGATAAGGGGTTATTTGAGTTCGAGGAGATAGCGATGGGGAATGCGTCTACATGGGTAATTCTTCTTCACCGCAAAGATCACAGTGCAAAGGCAAGATCTTTCTCAAACTCACCTCGGGAAAACACTTGCCCTTAATAATGTTTTATTTGTACCTACATTGCGTCGAAACCTCGTGTCGGGTGCCTTGTTAAACAAAGCTGGCATGAAACTTGTTTTTGAGGCTGACAAGGTTGTAATGTCGCGCAATGGGGAATTTGTGGGCAAGGGTTATCTGTCTGGGGGTCTTTTTTTTTACCGAACACCGATTCTGTTTTTAATAATATTGCATCTACTCCCGCTTATATCGCCGAGTCTATTGATGTTTGGCATGGTAGATTACGTCATGTGAATATCGACTACATTAAAAAACTTAGAACCATGAGTTTAATTCCAAGTTTGTCGAGTCAAGAATTCTCTAAATGTGGTAGCTGTGTTGAGGCTAAATTCACAAAGAAACCTAGTAAACCTGTGACAACTAGGACTACGAGTCTTCTTGAGTTAATTCACACCGACCTAGCTGACTTTAAAAATGTTGCAAGTAGAGGTGGCAAGAATTATTATGTGACTTTTATAGACGACTGTTCGAGGTACACCCGAGTTTATTTGCTTAAAACTAAAGATGAAGCAGAACAATCGTTTATAAACTTTAAAAATGAGGTCGAAAATCAACTCGACGGGGAAGATTAAAAGGGTAAGGTCCGATAGAGGTGGTGAGTATAAATCCAGTTATTTAGCGGACTTTTGTGTTGCAAACGGTTTAATTCATGAGACTAGTCCACCTTACTTACCCCAATCCAATGGTGTAGCTGAACGTAAAAATAGAACTTTAAAAGAGATGATGAATGCTATGCTTTTAAGTTCGCCTGTCGACGATATGTGGGGGGAAGCAATACTTTTCGCTTGTCACATTCTTAACCGTGTACCTCCTAAGAAAATTGACAAGACACCCTACGAGATTTGGAAGGGCTATCCTCCTAACCCGAGTTACCTTAGAGTGTGGGGGTGTTTGGCTAAAGTGGGTTTACCTGACTTTAGGAGACCTACCGTTGGACCTAAGACCTATGATTGTGTTTTTATAGGTTATGCTCAAAATAGCTCTGCCTATAGATTTATGTCTTTGAGTGACCGTTCTATATCCGAGGCTAGAGATGCCGAATTTTTTGAGCATGTTTTTCCTTTTAGGAAAAATGTTGTTTCATCTACTTCAATACTGTTGCATCTATTGATATGTCTTCACATGCTAGTTGTAGTAGCACTCCTATTGATCATCTTTGTTGAACCTAGGAGAAGTAAAAGACCTAGATGTCCAAAGGATTATAGTGATTATGTTACAACACATTTATCTGAATATGGATACTCTGTTTGTGCAAGTGATGAGTTTGTTTGACTTTTTAATAGAGGATGACCCAAAAACCTATAGTGAGGCAATGAAATCCATTGATGCTAATTTTTGGAAAGATGCTATTAAAAGTGAACTTGATTCTATTGTTTCTAATCAGACTTGGGAGTTGACTGATTTACCTAAAGGTAGTAAACCCATTACGAGTAAATGGATCTTTAAAAAGAAAATGAGACCTGACGGTACAATAGAAAGGTTCAAAGCTAGACTTGTAGTTAGAGGCTTTACACAAAAGAAGGGCATTGATTACTTTGATACCTATTCTCCTGTGACCAAAATTTCGACTATAAGAACTCTTGTCGCTTTAGCTGCTATTCATAACCTTATTATACATCAGATGGATGTTAAACGCTTTCTTGAATGGTGAGCTAAAGGAAGAGATCTATATGTCGCAACATGAAGGGTTTGTGATTAAGGGTCAAGAGAATAAAGTGTGTAAACTGAACAAGTCACTTTATGGTCTGAAACAAGCACCTAAACAGTGGTATGAGAAATTCAACACTACTTTGATGAATAATGGCTTTATGATTAACAATTCTGATTCATGTGTTTATTCCAAAGTGATAGAATCTGATTGTGTTATCATATGCCTATATGTGGATGACATGCTTATTTTTGGTAATAATTTAGATGTGATAATTAAAACCAAAGAATTTTTGTCATCACACTTTGAGATGAAGGACTTAGGAGAAGCTGATGTTATCCTAGGGGTTAAGGTTATCCGAAACTCCAATGGAATTTCTTTGAGTCAATCTCATTATGTTGAAAAGGTGTTGAAAAAGTTTAACTGCTTTGATGTTGTGCCTGCTAGAACACCCTATGATTCTAGTGTACATTTGAGTAAAAACTTGGGTAATGAGTGTTTCCCGGGGAAGAGTATGCTAAAATCCTAGGAAGTGTGATGTTTCTTATGAACTGTACTCGACCAGATATTGCATATGCGGTTAGTAGACAGAGTCGTTATACACATAACCCTGGCAATGAACATTGGAATGCTCTTCGTCGTTTGCTAAAATACCTAAGAGGAACAGTTGATCCGTGTTTGCATTATGGTAAATTTCCTCTTTGTGTTAGAAGGATATTGTGATGCAAATTGGGTTGCAGGTAACGATGAGATTTGTTCTACTAGTGGTTATGTCTTCACCATGGGTGGAGGTGCGATATCGTGGAAGTCTTCTAAACAGACTTGTATTGCACGCTCTACCATGGAGTCGGAGTTCATAGCTCTTGAGTTGGCAGGACAAGAAGCCGATTGGCTGAAAAACCTATTGGTGATGTACCAAGTATGGGAGGACGGGCGACGACAGGTCTCCATCTTTGTGTGACTCGAAAGTGCTATTGGCGTTGCAAAGAATAGTGTCTACAATTCGAAAAAGAGACACATGCGAATAAGGCACGCTGCAGTTAAACAACTCCTTGAGAATGGAGTGATTACTGTGGACTATGTGAAGTCCGAAAGTAATCTTGCTGATCCCTTTACTAAGGGGTTGACTAAGAGATTAGTCGTTAATACGTCGAGGGGAATGGGGCTTAGGTCCTTAAGTCAAGGTTGAGATTGACTAGGTCCAAAGTTTCATTCCTATGGCGTAGTATGATTCATAGCCTTTATGGTGGTGCTTTTGAGACGCACTTGATGAATTATACTCTAGGTTGGACTTATGTCCTTAATGGCTCGTGTGAGAAGTGCTGATGAGAAGCACTTGAGCCACCTACGTAGGTGTAATGATCCTAAGACTATGAGAAGTCTTGTGGTCACACCTATTAGTACCAAGGTAACGCATAAGCTACGAAAGAGCGCGTTGTACTCGAAATCGCGGGACGATCTTAATTTGAAGGTATGATATGTGTAGTGGGGGTATCGACCAAGTTGACTAGGAATTCAAATCGCAAGATATTCTCTAGTTGTAAGTAAGTTGTTTCCTCATTTCACTAAAGTGTCAATTCAAATCGAAAGATATTGATACCTAAGTATCCACCCTTCCTTTACCCAGGAATTCTTCTTTCTCTGGCTCTGGCGCCTCTAGTGGGGGATTGTTGGAAATAGAGGCTTTGAGAGCCATTTTCTTAGTTTCCATTTGTCCCACATTGGTGAGGAAGTGGGTGTTTTATGGGTTTATATAACACCCCTTCCCTTACCTTATCACTAGTGGTCATGGGGAGTCTTTTGTAGAGACTTTGCGAGGTGCTTAATTCAGCTCGCACACGCGCGCGCGCGCGTGCCCGTGCCCGTGCCCGAGCCCGGCCCGGATCCGGATTCGTGATTCGGGATTTGGGATTTGGCAATCGCCTGCGGCGGGCTGTGCCTATCTTTTTGGGCCGCATCCGAGTGGGCTTCTGTTGTTGAAACGGTCTAGTGGAATTAGTCAGAGTCAGTGCTGTTAGTGGGTGAGTTATTCTCTCCCCCTTTCTCTCTTTGACTGACGGTTTTGGAGGAGCAGTTTTTGGCTCCTAAAACCCGTCTGCTCTGCTATATAAAGGCAGCAGCTACTCCACTCTTTTCACACAACAAAATCAATTCTCTCGTCTTTCTCTATCTTTTCCTGGGTAAAGCTTAAGTTCGTTCCAGGTCTTACAAATTCGAGTGGGCGAGTTTGTGAGGCAGCAGTAGTGTAATCCTTGGGGACTACCGGTCGTCGCTGATCGCCACCACGGTCGCACTTAGGAGAAATAGTTTTTAAGGCGGCGGTTTCGTCAGACCGTGTCACTACCTTTCCTCGTCGGTATATCCGATCTCTGGTTTTTATTTCGCTATCGCATTCTTTCCCTTTCGTAATTCTTCTTGCTAGTGAATTTACGAACTACAATTTAAAAACTATTCAATTTAGTGCAAGTAGCCATGTCGTGATTTCGAAAATTGTACGATATTTTGAAAATTGAGCAATTAGATGGTCGAATTATAAGCGTTGGTCCCTAAAGCGTTAATGTTTTTGAGCGGTTGGAAATTGATTATGTTTTGTTTAATGACCCGCCAAAACCTATTGTTCCGTCGATCCGAGACTACCCCTCCTCCCTCTAAAGATGTTAAGTCCAATGAAGAGGTTATTGCTAAATTTGTTAAGGACAACAAAACTGCTAGGTGTCACATACTTAATAACATGGTTAACCCGCTGTTCGATTTATTTGCTGATAATAAATCGGCTAAGGTCATTTGGGAGTCCTTACTGAAAAAATATGGGGCTGACGATGCGGGTAAGAAAAAATATGTTGTGGGTAAGTGGCTGCAATTTAAGATAGTGGATGAGAAGTCTATTATGGAACAGGTTCATGTCTATGAAAATTTGTGTGCTGATATTGTTAGTGAGGGCATGAAATTAGACGACCTTTTTGTTGCTAATGTCTTTGTTGGAAAAATTCCCTCCCTCCCGGTCCGAGTATAGAAATCGGCTAAAACACAAAAAGAAAGACATGTCCCTTATGGAACTTATCAGTCATATGAGGACCGAAGAGGCAAATCGCCTTAAAGACAACCCCGTTGTTTACCGGTCGTGAATGCATCTGTTCTTTGCTTGTCAAAGCTAATTTGGTTGAGTCGGTGGTCCGTCAAATCTTTCTTTGAAAAGTTCAAGGGTAAGGGTAAGGCCAAGGTTGGTCGGGGTAAGGGTAAAGGAAAGAAGTCGATCCAGGGAAGTACACCAAGCCGGTTGCTGCAAAGATTCGAAGCCTAAGGGTCCCTTGGTTTGCTATGTTTGTGGGAAACCAGGTCACAAAGCCTACCAGTGCAATGATAAGAAGACTGCTGAAGTCTGAAGCCAATCTTTGTGATCGATGATGTCATTTGCTTTGTGGTTGTTGAAGCTAATCGGTGGGTAATCTTCTTGAATGGGTCTTGAATCGGCGCTTCCAGGACACCTCTGTCGATAAGGGTTATTTGCCGAGTTCGAGGAGATAGTTGATGGGGAATGCGTCTACATGGGTAATTCTTCACCGCAAAGATCACGAGGCAAAGGCAAGATCTTTCTCAAACTCACCTCGGGAAAACACTTGCCCTTAATAATGTTTTATTTGTACCTACATTGCGTCGAAACCTCGTGTTCCGGTGCCTTGTTAAACAAAGTCGGCATGAAACTTGTTTTTGAGGCCGACAAGGTTGTAATGTCGCGCAATGGGGAATTTGTGGGCAAGGGTTATCTGTCTGGGGGGTCTTTTTGATCGAACACCGATTCTGTTTTTAATAATATTGCATCTACTTCGCTTATATCCGAGTCTATTGATGTTTGGCATGGTAGATTAGGTCATGTGAATATCGACTACATTAAAAAACTTAGAACCATGAGTTTAATTCCAAGTTTGTCGAGTCAAGAATTCTCTAAATGTGGTAGCTGTGTTGAGGCTAAATTCACAAAGAAACCTAGTAAACTTGTGACAACTAGGACTACGAGTCTTCTTGAGTTAATTCACACCGACCTAGCTGACTTCAAAAATGTTGCAAGTAGAGGTGGCAAGAATTATTATGTGACTTTTATAGACGACTGTTCGAGGTACACCCGAGTTTATTTGCTTAAAACTAAAGATGAAGCGTAACAATCGTTTATAAACTTTAAAAATGAGGTCGAAAATCAACTCGACAGGAAGATTAAAAGGGTAAGGTCTGATAGAGGTGGTGAGTATAAATCCAGTTATTTAGCGGACTTTTGTGCTGCAAACGGTTTAATTCATGAGACTAGTCCACCTTACTTACCCCAATCCAATGGTGTAGCTGAACGTAAAAATAGAACTTTAAAAGAGATGATGAATGCTATGCTTTTAAGTTCGCCTGTCGACGATATGTGGGGGAAGCAATACTTTTCGCTTGTCACATTCTTAACCGTGTACCTCATAAGAAAATTGACAAGACACCCTACGAGATTTGGAAGGGCTATCCTCCTAACCTGAGTTATCTTAGAGTGTGGGGGTGTTTGGCTAAAGTGGGTTTACCTGACTTTAGGAGACCTACCGTTGGACCTAAGACCTATGATTGTGTTTTTATAGGTTATGCTCAAAATAGCTCTGCCTATAGATTTATGTCTTTGAGTGACCGTTCTATATATCCGAGGCTAGATGCCGAATTTTTTGAGCATGTTTTTCCTTTTCGGAAAAATGTTGTTTCATCTACTTCAATACTGTTGCATCTATTGATATGTCTTCACATGCTAGTTGTAGTAGCACTCCTATTGATCATCTTTGTTGAACCTAGGAGGAGTAAAAGACCTAGATGTCCAAAGGATTATAGTGATTATGTTACAACACATTTATCTGAATATGGATACTCTGTTTGTGCAAGTGATGAGTTTGTTTGACTTTTTTAATAGAGGATGACCCAAAAACCTATAGTGAGGCAATGAAATCCATTGATGCTAATTTTTGGAAAGATGCTATTAAAAGTGAACTTGATTCTATTGTTTCTAATCGACTTGGGAGTTTGATTTACCTAAAGGTAGTAAACCCATTACGAGTAAATGGATCTTTAAAAAGAAAATGAGACCTGACGGTACAATAGAAAGGTTCAAAGCTAGACTTGTAGTTAGAGGCTTTACACAAAAGAAGGGCATTGATTACTTTGATACCTATTCTCCTGTGACCAAAATTTCGACTATAAGAACTCTTGTCGCTTTAGCTGCTATTCATAACCTTATTATACATCAGATGGATGTTAAAACTGCTTTCTTGAATGGTGAGCTAAAGGAAGAGATCTATATGTCGCAACCTGAAGGGTTTGTGATTAAGGGTCAAGAGAATAAAGTGTGTAAACTGAACAAGTCACTTTATGGTCTCAAACAAGCACCTAAAAAAGTGGTATGAGAAATTCAACACTACTTTGATGAATAATGGCTTTATGATTAACAATTCTGATTCATGTGTTTATTCCAAAGTGATAGAATCTGATTGTGTTATCATATGCCTATATGTGGATGACATGCTTATTTTTGGTAATAATTTAGATGTGATAATTAAAACCAAAGAATTTTTGTCATCACACTTTGAGATGAAGGACTTAGGAGAAGCTGATGTTATCCTAGGGGTTAAGGTTATCCGAAACTCCAATGGAATTTCTTTGAGTCAATCTCATTATGTTGAAAAGGTGTTGAAAAAGTTTAAGCGCTTTGATGTTGTGCTGCTAGAACACCCTATGATTCTAGTGTACATTTGAGTAAAAACTTGGGTAATGAGTGTTTCCCGGAAGAGTATGCTAAAATCCTAGGAAGTGTGATGTTTCTTATGAATCGTACTCGACCGGATATTGCATATGCGGTTAGTAGATCGAGTCGTTATACACATAACCCTGGCAATGAACATTGGAATGCTCTTCGTCGTTTGCTAAAATACCTAAGAGGAACAGTTGATCTGTGTTTGCATTATGGTAAATTTCCTCTTTGTGTTAGAAGGATATTGTGATGCAAATTGGGTTGCAGGTAACGATGAGATTTGTTCTACTAGTGGTTATGTCTTCACCATGGGTGGAGGTGCGATATCGTGGAAGTCTTCTAAACAGACTTGTATTGCACGCTCTACCATGGAGTCGGAGTTCATAGCTCTTGAGTTGGCGGGACAAGAAGCGATTGGTGAAAAACCTATTGGTGATGTACCAAGTATGGGGAGGACTACCGACACCGGTCTCCATCTTTGTGTGACTCGAAAAGTCGCTATTGGCGTTGCAAAGAATAGTGTCTACAATTCGAAAAAGAGACACATGCGAATAAGGCACGCTGCAGTTAAACAACTCCTTGAGAATGGAGTGATTCTCGTGGACTATGTGAAGTCCGAAAGTAATCTTGTTGATCCCTTTACTAAGGGGTTGACTAAGAGATTAGTCGTTAATACGTCGAGGGGAATGGGGCTTAGGTCCTTAAGTCAAGGTTGAGATTGACTAGGTCCAAAGTTTCATTCCTATGGCGTAGTATGATTCATAGCCTTTATGGTGGTGCTTTTGAGACGCACTTGATGAATTATACTCTAGGTTGGACTTATGTCCTTAATGGCTCGTGTGAGAAGTGCTGATGAGAAGCACTTGAGCCACCTACGTAGGTGTAATGATCCTAAGACTATGAGAAGTCTTGTGGTCACACCTATTAGTACCAAGGTAACGCATAAGCTCTGAAAGAGCGCGTTGCACTCTGAAATCGCGGGACGATCTTAATTTGAAGGTATGATATGTGTAGTGGGGGGTATCGACCGAAGTTCAGCTAGGAATTCAAATCGCAAGATATTCTCTAGTTGTAAGTAAGTTGTTTCCTCATTTCACTAAAGTGTCAATTCAAATCGAAAGATATTGATACCTAAGTATCCACCCTTCCTTTACCCAGGAATTCTTCTTTCCGGCTCGGCGCCTCTAGTGGGGGATTGTTGGAAATAGAGGCTTTGAGAGCCATTTTCTTAGTTTCCATTTGTCCCACATTGGTGAGGAAGTGGGTGTTTTATGGGTTTATATAACA
The DNA here is from genome assembly GCF_048544455.1 of Silene latifolia. Classification (NCBI taxonomy): domain Eukaryota; kingdom Viridiplantae; phylum Streptophyta; class Magnoliopsida; order Caryophyllales; family Caryophyllaceae; genus Silene; species Silene latifolia. The sequence continues at coordinate 36,868,255 of NC_133528.1, forward strand.
CCCCTTCCCTTACCTTATCACTAGTGGTCATGGGGAGTCTTTTGTAGAGACTTTGCGAGGTGCTTAATTCGGCTCAGACACGCACAGGCTGTGTGCGTGCCGTCGAGCCCGGCCGGATCCGGATTCGTGATTCGGGATTTGGGATTTGGCAATCGCCTGCGGCGGGCTGTGCCTATCTTTTTGGGCCGCATCCGAGTGGGCTTCTGTTGTTGAAACGGTCTAGTGGAATTAGTCAGAGTCAGTGCTGTTAGTGGGTGAGTTATTCTCTCCCCCTTTCTCTCTTTGACTGACGGTTTTGGAGGAGCAGTTTTTGGCTCCTAAAACCCGTCTGCTCTGCTATATAAAGGCAGCAGCTACTCCACTCTTTTCACACAACAAAATCAATTCTCTCGTCTTTCTCTATCTTTTCCTGGGTAAAGCTTAAGTTCGTTCCAGGTCTTACAAATTCGAGTGGGCGAGTTTGTGAGGCAGCAGTAGTGTAATCCTTGGGGACTACCGGTCGTCGCTGATCGCCACCACGGTCGCACCGGAGAAATAGTTTTTAAGGCAGCGGTTTCGTACCGTGTCACTACCTTTCCTCCGTCGGTATATCCGATCTCCGGTTTTTATTTCGCTATCGCATTCTTTCCCTTTCGTAATTCTTGCCGCTAGTGAATTTACGAACTACAATTTAAAAACTATTCAATTTAGTGCAAGAGCCATGTCTACGTGATTTCGAAAATTGTACACGATATTTCGAAAATTGAGCAATTAGATGGTCGAATTATAAGCGTTGGTCCCGTAAACTGTTAATGTTTTTGAGCGTTGGAAATTGATTATGTTTTGTTTAATGACCCGCCAAAACCTATTGTTCCGTCGATCTTTGAGACTACCCCTCCTCCCTCTAAAGATGTTAAGTCCAATGAAGAGGTTATTGCTAAATTTGTTAAGGACAACAAAGCGCTAGGTGTCACATACTTAATAACATGGTTAACCCCATTGTTCGATTTATTTCGATAATAAATCGGCTAAGGTCATTTGGGAGTCCTTCTTGAAAAAATATGGGGCGACGATGCGGGTAAGAAAAAAATATGTTGTGGGTAAGTGGTGCAATTTAAGATAGTGGATGAGAAGTCTATTATGGAACAGGTTCATGTCTATGAAAATTTGTGTCTTGATATTGTTAGTGAGGGCATGAAATTAGACGACCTTTTTGTTGCTAATGTCTTTGTTGGAAAAATTCCCTCCCTCCTGGTCCGAGTATAGAAATCGGCTAAAACACAAAAAGAAAGACATGTCCCTTATGGAACTTATCAGTCATATGAGGACCGAAGAGGCAAATCGCCTTAAAGACAACCTGTTTGTTTACCGAGTCGTGAATGCATCATTCTTTCTTTGTCAAAGCTAATTTGGTTGAGTCCGGTGGTCCGTCAAATCTTTCTTGAAAAGTTCAAGGGTAAGGGTAAGGCCAAGGTTGGTCGGGGTAAGGGTAAAGGAAAGAAGTCGATCCAGGGAAGTACACCAAGCCGGTTGCAAAGATTCGAAGCCTAAGGGTCCCTTGGTTTGCTATGTTTGTGGGAAACCAGGTCACAAAGCCTACCAGTGCAATGATAAGAAGATCATTGAAAGTGAAGCCAATGCTTTGTGTGACCGATGATGTCATTCTTCTTGTGGTTGTTGAAGCTAATCGGTGGGTAATCTTTCTTGAATGGGTCTTGAATCTTGGCGCTTCCAGACACCTCTCTGTCCGATAAGGGGTTATTTGCCGAGTTCGAGGAGATAGGCGATGGGGAATGCGTCTACATGGGTAATTCTTCACCGCAAAGATCACGAGCAAAGGCAAGATCTTTCTCAAACTCACCTCGGGAAAACACTTGCCCTTAATAATGTTTTATTTGTACCTACATTGCGTCGAAACCTCGTGTCGGGTGCCTTGTTAAACAAAGTCGGCATGAAACTTGTTTTGAGGCCGACAAGGTTGTAATGTCGCGCAATGGGGAATTTGTGGGCAAGGGTTATCTGTCTGGGGGGTCTTTTTCTCGAACACCGATTCTGTTTTTAATAATATTGCATCTACTTCGCTTATATCGCCGAGTCTATTGATGTTTGGCATGGTAGATTAGGTCATGTGAATATCGACTACATTAAAAAACTTAGAACCATGAGTTTAATTCCAAGTTTGTCGAGTCAAGAATTCTCTAAATGTGGTAGCTGTGTTGAGGCTAAATTCACAAAGAAACCTAGTAAACCTGTGACAACTAGGACTACGAGTCTTCTTGAGTTAATTCACACCGACCTAGCTGACTTCAAAAATGTTGCAAGTAGAGGTGGCAAGAATTATTATGTGACTTTTATAGACGACTGTTCGAGGTACACCCGAGTTTATTTGCTTAAAACTAAAGATGAAGCAGAACAATCGTTTATAAACTTTAAAAATGAGGTCGAAAATCAACTCGACAGGAAGATTAAAAGGGTAAGGTCTGATAGAGGTGGTGAGTATAAATCCAGTTATTTAGCGGACTTTTGTGTTGCAAACGGTTTAATTCATGAGACTAGTCCACCTTACTTACCCCAATCCAATGGTGTAGCTGAACGTAAAAATAGAACTTTAAAAGAGATGATGAATGCTATGCTTTTAAGTTCTGGCCTGTCTGACGATATGTGGGGGGAAGCAATACTTTCTGCTTGTCACATTCTTAACCGTGTACCTCATAAGAAAATTGACAAGACACCCTACGAGATTTGGAAGGGCTATCCTCCTAACCTGAGTTATCTTAGAGTGTGGGGGTGTTTGGCTAAAGTGGGTTTACCTGACTTTAGGAGACCTACCGTTGGACCTAAGACCTATGATTGTGTTTTTATAGGTTATGCTCAAAATAGCTCTGCCTATAGATTTATGTCTTTGAGTGACCGTTCTATATCTGAGGCTAGAGATGCCGAATTTTTTGAGCATGTTTTTCCTTTTCAGAAAAATGTTGTTTCATCTACTTCAATACCTGTTGCATCTATTGATATGTCTTCACATGCTAGTTGTAGTAGCACTCCTATTGATCATCTTTGTTGAACCTAGGAGGAGTAAAAGACCTAGATGTCCAAAGGATTATAGTGATTATGTTACAACACATTTATCGAATATGGATACCTCTGTTTGTGCAAGTGATGAGTTTGTTTGACTTTTTTAATAGAGGATGACCCAAAAACCTATAGTGAGGCAATGAAATCCATTGATGCTAATTTTTGGAAAGATGCTATTAAAAGTGAACTTGATTCTATTGTTTCTAATCAGACTTGGGAGTTGAGTGATTTACCTAAAGGTAGTAAACCCATTACGAGTAAATGGATCTTTAAAAGAAAATGAGACCGACGGTACAATAGAAAGGTTCAAAGCTAGACTTGTAGTTAGAGGCTTTACACAAAAGAAGGGCATTGATTACTTTGATACCTATTCTCCTGTGACCAAAATTTCGACTATAAGAACTCTTGTCGCTTTAGCTGCTATTCATAACCTTATTATACATCAGATGGATGTTAAAACTGCTTTCTTGAATGGTGAGCTAAAGGAAGAGATCTATATGTCGCAACCTGAAGGGTTTGTGATTAAGGGTCAAGAGAATAAAGTGTGTAAACTGAACAAGTCACTTTATGGTCTGAAACAAGCACCTAAACAGTGGTATGAGAAATTCAACACTACTTTGATGAATAATGGCTTTATGATTAACAATTCTGATTCATGTGTTTATTCCAAAGTGATAGAATCTGATTGTGTTATCATATGCCTATATGTGGATGACATGCTTATTTTTGGTAATAATTTAGATGTGATAATTAAAACCAAAGAATTTTTGTCATCACACTTTGAGATGAAGGACTTAGGAGAAGCTGATGTTATCCTAGGGGTTAAGGTTATCCGAAACTCCAATGGAATTTCTTTGAGTCAATCTCATTATGTTGAAAAGGTGTTGAAAAAGTTTAACTGCTTTGATGTTGTGCCTGCTAGAACACCCTATGATTCTAGTGTACATTTGAGTAAAAACTTGGGTAACAGTGTTTCCCAGGAAGAGTATGCTAAAATCCTAGGAAGTGTGATGTTTCTTATGAATCGTACTCGACCGGATATTGCATATGCGGTTAGTAGATCGAGTCGTTATACACATAACCCGGCAATGAACATTGGAATGCTCTTCGTCGTTTGCTAAAATACCTAAGAGGAACAGTTGATCTGTGTTTGCATTATGGTAAATTTCTCTTTTTGTGTTAGAAGGATATTGTGATGCAAATTGGGTTGCAGGTAACGATGAGATTTGTTCTACTAGTGGTTATGTCTTCACCATGGGTGGAGGTGCGATATCGTGGAAGTCTTCTAAACAGACTTGTATTGCACGCTCTACCATGGAGTCGGAGTTCATAGCTCTTGAGTTGGCAGGACAAGAAGCCGATTGGCTGAAAAACCTATTGGCGATGTACCAAGTATGGGGAGGACGGCCGACACCGGTCTCCATCTTTGTGTGACTCGAAAGCTGCTATTGGCGTTGCAAAGAATAGTGTCTACAATTCGAAAAAGAGACACATGCGAATAAGGCACGCTGCAGTTAAACAACTCCTTGAGAATGGAGTGATTACTGTGGACTATGTGAAGTCCGAAAGTAATCTTGTTGATCCCTTTACTAAGGGGTTGACTAAGAGATTAGTCGTTAATACGTCGAGGGGAATGGGGCTTAGGTCCTTAAGTCAAGGTTGAGATTGACTAGGTCCAAAGTTTCATTCCTATGGCGTAGTATGATTCATAGCCTTTATGGTGGTGCTTTTGAGACGCACTTGATGAATTATACTCTAGGTTGGACTTATGTCCTTAATGGCTCGTGTGAGAAGTGCTGATGAGAAGCACTTGAGCCACCTACGTAGGTGTAATGATCCTAAGACTATGAGAAGTCTTGTGGTCACACCTATTAGTACCAAGGTAACGCATAAGCTACGAAAGAGCGCGTTGCACTACGAAATCGCGGGACGATCTTAATTTGAAGGTATGATATGTGTAGTGGGGGTTATCGACCGAAGTTGACTAGGAATTCAAATCGCAAGATATTCTCTAGTTGTAAGTAAGTTGTTTCCTCATTTCACTAAAGTGTCAATTCAAATCGAAAGATATTGATACCTAAGTATCCACCCTTCCTTTACCCAGGAATTCTTCTTTCTCTGGCGCCTCTAGTGGGGGATTGTTGGAAATAGAGGCTTTGAGAGCCATTTTCTTAGTTTCCATTTGTCCCACATTGGTGAGGAAGTGGGTGTTTTATGGGTTTATATAACACCCCTTCCCTTACCTTATCACTAGTGGTCATGGGGAGTCTTTTGTAGAGACTTTGCGAGGTGCTTAATTCAGCTCGCACACGCACGCCGATGTGCGTGCCGTCGCCGAGCCCGGCCCGGATCCGGATTCGTGATTCGGGATTTGGGATTTGGCAATCGCCTGCGGCGGGCTGTGCCTATCTTTTTGGGCCGCATCCGAGTGGGCTTCTGTTGTTGAAACGGTCTAGTGGAATTAGTCAGAGTCAGTGCTGTTAGTGGGTGAGTTATTCTCTCCCCCTTTCTCTCTTTGATCGACGGTTTTGGAGGAGCGATTTTTGGCTCCTAAAACCCGTCCGCTTCGCTATATATAAAGGCAAAGACTACTCCACTCTTTTCACACAACAAAATCAATTCTCTCGTCTTTCTCTATCTTTTCCTGGGTAAAGCTTAAGTTCGTTCCAGGTCTTACAAATTCGAGTGGGCGAGTTTGTGAGGCAGCAGTAGTGTAATCCTTGGGGACTACCGGTCGTCGCTGATCGCCACCACGGTCGCACCGGAGAAATAGTTTTTAAGGCAGCGGTTTCGTACCGTGTCACTACCTTTCCTCTGTCGGTATATCTGATCTCTGGTTTTTATTTCGCTACTGCATTCTTTCCCTTTCGTAATTCTTGCTGCTAGTGAATTTACGAACTACATAGTGGTCTTCTTATCTTCTTTGATCACCCATTCACGCTCTAATCACTTCTTTATTTTTCATTTTCGTTACAAGAAATCAAGAATACAGTTTGAAAAAAAAAAAAAAAAGAATTTATATATGCTTAAATATTGTTAATTTATATATGCTTAAAGCGAAAATGAGTAAAAGTGACTAAGTATTTCAAATGATAAAAGTGTAAAGAATCGGTCAGAATGGGAGGAATACATGTAAAAAAGATAGGTCATTACACTTTATACAATGGTAGAATATGGAGAAAAGGAACATAACTCACACTTTATTTGTTTTTTTTTTCTGAGCTTACTACTTCAAACTTTATCTGTTTTTGAGCATGTGTATTTTTTCCGAGCTTATTAAAGTGAATAAGTTAGATTTTTTTTATTTTTTTTTACGTCAAAACTCAAATTTAACTAAGCTTATATGTAATGTTTTTAAGTTTTATTGTAATTTTTTGAACTTAATGTTTAGGTGAATAAACTCAAACTTTATAGTAAATCTCATAATTTTTAAAACAAAACTCAACAATTTTATAATGATGCTCATAAACTATAACCGGTGGTAGTACATCGGATGTATAATCTACTTACTGGTAGAACACTAGAACGCTTTGCTACGCAAAATTATGGGATACTCGTGGTAAGTGTATGACGTTTAATTAAATTTTCCGATTCTTCTTTTTGTCTATTTTATTTGTACCTTTTTTTTATATACTTTCTTAACGTCTTAGGGTCGTTTGGTTCGCTGCTTAGGAATGCAATGGAATGAAATGAGAAACTATAGAAGTATGGGGTTTCAACTCCATACCTTTTTAAACTTGTTTGGTTCATTGGAAAATTAAACATGAATATATGGAGTTTGAATCCATGGGAAGAAGGTGGATATGGATTTCAAGGGGCTGAAATGAAGTTGAAATTCATTAACTCCATTCCAAAATGTTTCAACCAAACATTAGAATGAATCAAATTTATTCCAATCCATTCCAATGATGTCAACCAAACACCCTCGAAACAACCAAAATATATTTTCTTCTAAATTTTTTTTAGAACTTTTATACCATGAACCGAGAACTTTTACGGGTTTCATATACTCATAGATATAAAATCTCATTTTATTTTGGAAAGACTATGACGAAGGCAGTTGTTGATTGGGCTATGTCCCAAAAAAAAAAAAAAAAAAGATAATCACTCTCTCCAATTTAACGTTTGTTGATGGCCCAAATACTGATTTGGAGCCCTTTTCCAGTTTATCAATGACGTCCTTAATCAAATTTAGAAGTTACTTTTGGCCCATGAGTGGCTCAACACTCAAAGAGTCTATAGGAATTTAGGACCCATTAGAGAAACACCAAGCACAGATCAAATATCCCTAAAAACAACTATTTATTTAAACACAAATTTTTATTTGTGACGGAGGGTATCTGTCACAAACAAGTTAAATTTTGATTTGTTCATATTTATGGGATTGACAAAAACAAAATTGTCGTAATAGGGTTCGAAGATGGCCCAGAGAAAGCTTGTTGCTCAGCAGGTGATAATCCCTACAACTACGATCCAAGTCGAAGCTGTGGAAGTCCCGGAGTTCCTGTTTGTTCAAATCCTGCCAAGCGAGTAAGTTGGGATGGAATCCATTTGACACAAGAAGGATACAGATATGTCGCGAGATGGTTATTAGGGCAATTCTTGCCTGAGCTTGCAAGACAACGTCGTGTTCGTGATTAGGATAATATATGTGATAATTCGCTATTAGTTTACCCTCACTCTAACCTAATCAGTCATAAAATGTCATTGTCATGAATTAGTTTAAAAGTTCATTCACAAATAAATCTTTTGCGAGAGTGTGTAATAATTATCACACAAATTGTAATACAAGTTCTTTAATCCAAAATAACAACCCTAATTTACGTGGGTATCCTTATGCTGAAAGGTTTTAGTGCACTCAAGTTGTGATTCCCTAAAAGCCACTAAGACACCTTCTTCATAATTTTGTTCGGTTAGAATCTTTTTAGTAAAAAAATTGATTGTAATATAATGTTGAGGCCAATTTAAAGTCTTTAGTTGCAATATCCGAAAGCTCATACATATATGTACCTTCTAGTCACATACATCCCGTTAGAGTAAATCGAATACTCAATGACACTATATAAGCCTCCTCCTACTAAACTTGAAGGATAACAATAAATAAAATATCACATCAAGGTCAATCTGGAAATCATATAAACAACTTGAAAACTTATTTTTCCGGTGAAGCAACCTAATCAAACTTTCACGCATTGGATCCTTACCATACAAAATACCTTATTAAAATCATCAAAAAGCACAAACTTTTAATTAAAAACAATAATTTTAGATTATAATATAAGAAGGTTATTGAAGTAATAATCGACTTGATTCTCCCAATCAAAAGAAAACTCTCTTAACATTAAAAATATAATCTTCATATGGTATGGTAGGAAACTATTCCTAACCCACCAAGAAAGACATATTAGAAAAATGTAAAAGATGACATACATGATATGATTTTATTCCATTATTATAATCCCAACAAACTTAATTACTTAACCACTTAAACCACATCACCATAAACAAATAACAAAACAAATTAGGTTGGACCAACAAGGCAACAACAATGAATAATTCAACAAGCAAAGCAAAGACAATTAAACAACGTCAATTCTCGTTGATGATGAACATTTTTCGTCCTAAGCTGGAAACGGTCCAAATATGGCATTTTGACGATAAAATATAATCATTTTAATGACAAACTGTTATAATTTAGAAAAATATTTTGCTAATTTTTTATCTAAAATTAATTACATTTTCATCTTAAATGAATGTCACTTGACCCGTCTCCAACCTGTGACGAAATATTACACGTCTTTCGCAAGACTTAATCGATTAAACAATGAACAACTAACACCAAACACAACATCTTTCATTAAAAAAATATTTGAATATGTCAATAATTACAACCCCAATCCAGCTTCCTTCCTATCTCTCACGTCTTCTCTTTAGTGCATGCCCATCATTTTGCCCCCAATTCATCAAATCAATTCAAAATCACAAACCCTAATTTACCAATTATGCTCAACTTAAGGTTTTGATTACGTCATCAATGGCGGAAGCTCCGATGGCTCTCCATCACCGGCGAAGCCGGTCAGTTCCACCGGCATTCCTAACTCCCAAGCTGTCCACTGCCGATCTTCTCCGGTCAATTTACTCTCTCTCCAACGAGATCGCCGCCGCAAAAACCTCCATGTTTAAGCGGAGTTCCATCTCAATTATCCGAAAGTGTCGAATTATATCCGTTATTTTCGAGGAAATTCTACGATCTACGCCGATTGTGCTAAACTCGCTTTCGCCTTCGTTTCGTCTTTGTTTTGAAGAATTCTTCATTGTTTTGCTGAGAATTAAGGCTTTGATTTCGGATTGTTCCAGTGAAAACAGTAAGATGTGGCTTCTTATGCAAATTGAATTGATTTCGAGTAATTTTCATGAGTTGACTCTTGATTTATGCACTTTGCTTGAAATATTACCGTTGAAGGAGCTTGAATTGAGCGAAGATGTCGATGAATTGCGCGAATTCTTGATCGCACAGTGCCGAAACGATACGACGTCGGTTGACCTAAACGATGATCAATTGAGAATTAGGGTTATGTCGATGCTTGATTCGATTAAGAGAGAGGTGGTACCCGATCACGGTGAACTCCGGGAGGTATTTGATCGACTCGGACTGAGTGACTCAGCGAGTTGCCGTAAGGAGATTGAGTTGTTACAGGAGGAGTTTCAGTGTCAGGGTGATGATAAGTCGAGGTCCGAGGTTGCCGCACTTGTTGGCCTCGTAAGGTACGCCAAATGCGTGCTTTATGGCGCATCTGTTCCGTGTCTTGACGAGTCTACAAGTCGGAACTCGTCCTTGGAGATGAATGCACCGTCGGATTTTCGATGTCCGATTGCGCTTGATTTGATGACGGATCCTGTCGTCGTGTCGACTGGTCAGACATATGATCGGAGTTCCATCACGATGTGGATTGAAACGGGTCATAATAATTGCCCGAAAACAGGTCAACCATTGGCACATACCAACTTTATTCCTAACCTGGCGCTCAAGAGTTTGATTGCCATGTGGTGTAGAGAGAATCGGGTTGTTTATATAACGGTTGAGGATGGCGAGGGGAGGAATGACGCAGTTGCGAATAAAGCTACCCTTGAGGCGACTAAGATGACGGTGTTATATTTGGTGAGTAAATTGGGTTCGAGATTGGGTGTGGATTTGGGTTTGGGTATGCTTGAGGTTGTAAATCGTGTGGTTTATGAGCTACGAGTGTTGGCTAAGACAGTCTCAGATAGTAGAGGTTGTATGGGTGAGGCAGGGGCAATTCATGTATTGGTTCGGTATTTAGCTTTGGACCACCCGAATTTACAAATTAATGCGGTCACAACGCTATTAAACTTGTCAATACTTGAAGCAAACAAGGGTCGAATAATGGATACCGAGGGCGCATTAAATGGAGTTGTTGAGGTGTTACGGTCAGGGGCTACATGGGAGGCAAAGGCTAATGCGGCAGCTACGGTGTTTAGCCTATCTAGTGTGAGTGCTTTTAGGAAGAGGCTTGGGAAGAAGACACGTGTCGTAAGGGGATTGCTAGAACTCGCAAGGCAAGGGCCTACCGCTTCAAAAAAGGATGCCTTGGTGGCTATCTTGTCGTTGGCTGGGGATAGGGAGGCAGCAGGTAGGTTGATTGAAGCGGGTGCGATTGATACAATCAAAGAAATAATGGGTGAGTTACCCGAGGAAGCCATGACTGTATTGGAAACGGTGGTTAAAAAAGGTGGGTTTGTGGCGGTTGCGGCTGTTAGTCACATGATTGGTAGGTTGGTGGCCGTTTTAAGGAGTGGGACGGATAGAACAAAAGAAAGCGCAATTGCTACACTTGTAATCATTTGTCGGAGAGGTGGGGCTGAGATGGTGGCTGAGCTTGCAAAAGTATCGACGATTGAGATGGTGATTTGGGAGTTAATGGGTACGGGGACAGCCAGGGCGAAAAGGAAAGCTGCATCACTTATGCGGATCCTCCGAAGATGGGCTGCCGGGTTGGAAGGAGATGTCTTGGAAGAATTCTCCGTGACCATGGCGTTACAATAATAATCGATTGCATTGTTCATTGTTCATTGTTCATGTAATTGTACATAAACTTCTATCTACTTTACACATTCTTTGTAATCCATTGTGATTGTAACTTTCTAGCTCCATGGAAACACAAAAACTCGTGAACATTTGTTGTTTGTCTGTAAATAAAACGTTTGAAGTCTTCTTTTGCATTGCTTAAAAAATCGTCTTTGGACTTGTTAAGACATCATCAAGAAACTCTATTTAAATAATTAATAACAAAAAATGATTTCGAAACATCAACTTGTTTTCTATGTTCACGAGCAAAGCTATATAGAAAATTACATATTACCTTTTTTTTTTTTTTTTTTTTTTTTTTTTTTTTTTTTTTTTTTTTTTTTTTGGCAGCTGTAGAAAAAGTGGATTACATGCTCATTGCCCTCTTAGCTACGCGATGAGCTCGTTTATTTTTATTTTTTTTGAAGAAAACACTCCAAGAGTTACGATAGCATAGAAATATCGAAAAGTACAGCACTTTGCGCAGTCGGTGGCAACACATTCGACCATACCACTCGGCCAACAGTTCTAGGATTGATATGAGCTAAACAATGCGCTACGCTATTATTGACCCGACTCGTATAAGACCATAAAACAGACTCAAACTCATTGCTTAAAGTAAGAATGTCATCGATCACTTGTGCGAAAATACTACGACCCTGCTTCCTTCCTTTGAGCGCCTCCACAAGCTGCATGCAGTCACTTTCCATAACCACCTTCCTCATGCCTCTCCTCCTCGCCTCATCCAAACCATCCCACATCGCAATCGCCTCCGCCACACTCGGATCCCACCACTCATTTCGAACAACGGCTGCCCCCCACATCACTGCCCCGCTTTCATTCCGACAAACCATGCCCGAACTAGTCCCTTCACCCTCCTTCGCACCCGCATCCACATTTATCTTGACATATCCACTCGGAGCAGTCATCCACGCCGCCCCCTTTTACTCCCTCTCTCCACTGCCAAATCCGTCACCTCGTGGTCCATCTAGCTCCACCATCACCTCACCCTCGCTCCACACATCACAGACCCTTCTAAAGATGCCCTCCGGATCGACCTCCACCCCATCAAAGACAACCTTGTTCCTCCTCTCCCAAATAGCCCAACAACCCAACATAAATCTCCCATACTCCATGACCCCCACATCTTGCCATCTTTCCTCAACCCAGCCGCGAATATCCCCGGTCCTCTCCTCCTCTTCACTCGCTAGACCCAACTTCTCCCACACCCACCTCGCAACCCCACAATCCCTAAACAAGTGAATACAAGACTCGTTAGACATATTACAAAAAGAGCAAAGAGAAGACTCACCTCCCATTCGAGCGACTATGTTTGCCTTTGGTGCTAGAGCGTCATTACACAGCTGCCAGAAGAAGAGTTGTACGCGTGGCCAAACCGGTACTTTCCAGAGCTTGTTCCAGAAACATTTCATACTCGAAGCATCCGACTGTTCCGCCATCTCCAAACATTCCCCAGCCATCATACGGTATGCAGACTTCACACTATAAATACCATCCCGCTCCCCACTCCAATACCACCCATCCCGCGGCTTATTTGGACTTAGTCGAATATTGGTAATTCGATCACGCTCAAACGGTAAGAACAAATTAGAAATGCTATCCACATTCCAAACATTTTGGTCCGTAATCAGCTGAGCCACTACCATCTCCTCCTGACCATTCGGGCAAGGCGAAATGACCCTTCCCGTCTGCGTACCCGGCACCCAAGCATGCCCCCAAACCCGTGTAGTTGTCCCATCCCCAATCCTCCTCCGCAACCCTTTTTCGAACGGCCTACGAGCCTCCAAAATGCTGCGCCAAGCGTAGCTCGGATTATGACCCAACCTCGCTCCCAAGAAATCACCCTCCGCATAGTACTTAGCCTTCATCATACGAGCCCACAAACTATACGGACAAGTCAACAACCGCCGGGCCTGCTTCCACAAGAGAGCAAGGTTGAAAGAACGAAGGTCCCGAAATCCTATTCCCCCATGGGTCTTCGGTTTACACATCCTTTTCCAAGCCACCCAAGATATTCCTCGCTTACCTTCCTCATGCCCCCACCAGAAACGCGAAATCATCGATCGAAGTTCGTCACAAAAATTAGCAGGGATTTTAAACACACTCATCACATAGGTAGGGAGTGAGTTGGCCACCGCCTTTATAAGAACCTCCTTACCCGCCCTAGACAATAATTTCCCTCGCCAACCTTGTAGTATTTTACTTAACTTATCCCGAATGATATCAGTGATAACTTTCTTAGACCGCCCAATCACCGTGGGTAATCCAAGATAACGTTTCTGTTCCTCCACTTCCCCCACCCTTAACCTCGCTGCCACCCGGGTCCGTTGCTCCCGCGCTACACCATGACTGAATGAGACCGTGGTTTTCTCGAGACTAACGAGTTGTCCCGAGGCCGCTTCATATCTTCTAAGAACCCCATTAATAACCTCTGCCTCCTCAATCGTGGCCCGAGCAAAGAAGATGCTATCATCGGCAAATAAAAGATGTGATATAGCAGGAGCATTCCTAGCAATACGGATCCCATGAATCGAATTAACCTCGACTGCCCTCCTCATAAGGTTTGATAGAGCTTCCGCACAAAGAATGAACAAGTAAGGGGATAACGGGTCACCTTGGCGTAAACCTCGCGTGGGCTGAAATTCCTCCGAAGGAGTTCCATTAATGAGAACCGAAAAAGTGACGGTAGAGACACACTCCATAACTCGCTCCGTCCATCCTCTCTCAAAACCCATTGTTATCAAAACCTGCCGCAAGAAACCCCATTCCACCCAGTCGTAAGCTTTGGCCATGTCTAGCTTAATCGCCATATTGCCTTCCGCGCTTCGTGAATTTTTCATGTGATGGAACAGCTCGAAAGCAATAAGAATATTATCTGTAATCAACCGACCCGGCGTAAAGGCACTTTGGTTCTCAGAAACGATATCTCCTAGAAAACTCTTCAACCTGTTCGCCAACACCTTTGACACAATTTTATACACCACATTACAAAGACTGACAGGTCTAAAATCCCGCATTTTATCCGGGGCTTTCTTCTTCGGGATTAAGACAATATTAGTCTTGTTAATAGAAGCTGGCGACACTTCCCCCTTAAGGATGCCGATGACCGAGCTAAGCACTTCCGGACCGATCACATGCCAATATGACTGATAAAATAACCCATTCATACCATCAGGGCCCGGTGCCTTCAAAGGATTCATCTGACTAATAGCTTCAATAATTTCATCCTCCCTATACTCCGCGCGCAAACCCCTAGTCATTTGATCGGTCACACGTCCCTCAAGGCCAGCCAAAACCTCCGAGAAATTCGAAGGGTGAGCAGTAGCAAAAAGGTCATGAAAGTAGCTGACCGCCACCTCAGACACCGCCTCTTCCCCGACTCTTTCCCGCCCATCATCATCCACTAGCATCCCGATGTAGTTCTTCCTTTTACGCTCCCCAGCTCTAGTATGAAAGAAACTTGTGTTACGGTCCCCGTCCCGAAGCCAAAGAGCCCTCGAACGTTGGCGCCAATATTGTTCTTCTTGCCTATTTAGTTCCGCTATCTCCGCAACCAATTTCTTTCTTTTCTTCACCTCGGCCTCCGTTCGTTCCCCACAATTCAATCTAGCCAATTGTTTACGCTTCTGTTCTAAAGCCCAATTAATTTTCCCAATGTTGCACTACTACATTAGTTGCCTAATGCAACATTTTGAATGCAACATTTTTTTTTGTTGCAATGTAGAATAGCTAAATTAATTCCGCAACACTTTAATTAAAAACGTTGCTTTTATCGGAATAAGGCAACACTTGTGTTGAAATGTTGCATTGGGAAGACCAAATGCCACGTTTTAGTTTTGGAAAGCCAAAATTTATGTTGGCGGTATTGAGCCAAAATATACCGCGTGAAAGCAAAAATTTTGGATTATTCATTCTGAAATACATACGCCATTTTTTCTACCAAAAAATAAAATAAAATACATACGCCATTTTCAGGGAAACTATACCGCCATTTTCATCCAACATTTTCATCGCGAAACCAAAAACCGCCATTTTCTTCCATTCATTCTCTACATACTACCCATATTACACTGCCATTTTCATACCCGAAATCGCAACTTTGTTGAGATAAGCAAAGAGGGGGTTTCATCAAATTTTCAATTGAATTCATCTTTCGATCAATTAATTTGCTTCAGAGAGGTATGTTATTCAAATTTCCTCTTTGTTTTTAGAATTGTGTTTAGGGTTTAGGGTATTTGAATGGAAGCTTATTTGATTTTAATCTGATATTGGTAATTTTATTTGCTTCTGATCAAAGGTTTAGATGATTATGTAAATATGATGTTGCTATTGTATATTTGTTCTGATTATTACAATCCATATTAGGGTTATTGATATGAAAATCGTTTAGATTATAATTTGATGATATGGATTCTGATTTGGGTAGTTGTTCCATAATTTAACAATTTGTCTGAGTTACGGATAAAATTTGTTCTTTGTACTAATTAATTTGAATGAATTGGGTTAACTGTTGAATTTAAAGTGTATGCCTTGAGATTGGAAGCCTAATGAGGATGGGAAATGAGATTTTGTCGGGTGACGGATTTCGTCAATCTGAATCTTTATTCAGTGTTTAGATTTGTTAGTTTTCAATTTTGAATTCTTTATACAGTAAAATAAAGGAGCAAAAAAAACTATCAGTCTAATCCAGTTTATACAAAATTTTAATGACTGCTCCTAACAGTTTGTTCTTATCAGTTCCATTGATGCTTTGTGTGGTGTTAGGATTATACTGATGTAGCCTAGATTCGTGTCGTTGAGCTGATTGTAGAAATGCTGGACCTGTTTTCTTATAAAATTATTTGTTAGTTTTCAATATGAATTTTTATTAGAAAGTTTATACTTTGGTGTATTGAATTTAATACAGACTTAAAGATGAGGAATGATAGAAGTTGGATGTATTTACCTAGACGTTTGCCCGAGTTTGAGAATGGAGTCACTGAATTTCTAAATGCGTCCTTTTCTAAGGCTGTTCACGGGAATCAAATAAGATGTCCATGTAAGCGGTGCAGGAATAGATATTGGTTAAAAAGACATGAAGTGTTTGATCATCTAATAGGATTTGGCTTTGTTGAAAATTATGCTGTATGGATTTTTCATGGTGAGGATGAGTTATCAAACGAAACTATAAATGAACCTCCACATGAAAACCATAATTTCCATGATAATACTGATACTTTGCTCGAAGATAGGTTTAGAAATCCCTATGAAGGCTCCACCAATGTACAAAATGGTCCAAATGATGAAGCTAAAAAGTTCTATAGGTTGTTAGAAGAGGGAGAACAAGAGTTGTACCCAGGGTGTAAGAACTTTTCTAAGCTATCTTTTATTATTCGACTATTTTTGTACAAGAGCCTTCATGGAATTAGCAATACAGCATTTAATGATCTGTTGCGTTTATTACGAGATATGGTTCCTGAGGCGAAGATTCCTGGAAACTTTAATGAGGCTAGGAAAATTGTGAGGGATTTGGGTCTTGATTATAATAAAATATTAGCTTGTCGTAATGACTGTATGTTATTCTGGAAAGAGTTTGAAAATGCTGAAGAGTGTCATAAATGTCATGCGTCTAAATGGAAAGAATCCAAGGAGTCGTGTAATGGGTCCTCAAATAGCCGTAAAATACCAGCAAAAGTTCTATGGCACTTTCCACTAAAACCTAGAGCTCAGAGGGTGTATATGAATGCTGAAATTGCTGAATATATGACTTGGCATGCTGATAAACGTCCAAAGGACGGCTTTCTTAGACACCTGTGATGGTCGCTTGGAAGAGTTTTGACTCTTTGTACCCTTGGTTTTTGATGAACCTAGAAACATTAGGTTAGGATTAGCTTCTGATGGATTCAATCCGTTTCGGACTATGAGTATTGCTCATAGTACATGGCCCGTGGTGCTGGTTAATTATAATTTGCCTCCTTGGATGTTTATGAAACCTGAATTTTTTATGTTGTCGTTGTTGATTCCTGGCCCCGAGGGCCCTGGTAACAATATTGACGTTTATTTGCAGCCATTAATTGAGGAGTTAAAAGATTTGTGGAATGTAGGGTTGGAGACATATGATAAATTTAGGAATGAAACATTTAGGTTACATGCAACTTTGAATTGGACAATTAGTGATTTTCCAGGTAATTCAATGTTGTCTGGATGGAAAAAAAAAGGTAAATTTGCATGTCCTAACTGTAACCATGAAACAGATTCATTGTATTTGAAGCATAGCAAAAAGATTTGTTATATGGGTAGTCGCCGATTTTGGGATGTAAATGACCCTTCGCGACGTAACAAGAAGTCTTTCAATGGTAAGGTTGAAGAGAGACCCCCCCCCCTAAACCTCTGACTGGTTGTGATGTATTCGAAGAGGTATCTGACTTTGAGAATAATTTTGTAAAGCAGCAAAAGATTAAGAGAAATAGTGACAGCCCTTGGAAGAAGAAGTCGATATTTTTTGACTTGCCGTATTGGAGACATATTAAATGTAGACATAATCTTGATGTGATGCATATTGAAAAAAATGTTTGTGACAATGTGCTTGGAACTTTATTGGATATCCCGGGTAAGAGTAAGGATCATACTAATGCTCGTTTTGACCTCTTAGAATTGGGTATTAAAGAAGATCTACATCCCCAATTATCAAAAGATAAGAGACGTGTAAGTCTTCAGAAGGCTTGTTATACAATGTCTTCAACAGAAAAAGATATCTTCTGTCGTGCCTTGAAATCAGCAAAACTTCCATATGGGTTGGCCTCAAATATTTCGAGATGTGTGAATTTAGCGCAAAAAAAAAGTTTCGGCTACAAGAGTCATGACGCTCATATCCTATTACAAGACTTACTTCAAGTTTCTTTGTGAGAAAGTCCCTTCCGAGGCACGTGGCAATTCCCTTAATTAGACTAGGCAACTACTTTAGAAAATTGTACAGCAAAGTTGTGAATCCAGGAGAACTTGATGCCTTAGAAAATGAAATCATCCAAATATTATGTGAGCTTGAAAAGATTTTCCTGCCATGCTTTTTTGACATCATGGTCCATCTGCCCATTCATCTAGTCGAGGAAATTAGACTTGGAGGTCCCGTGCACGGTAGAGGGATGTACTTCATTGAAAGATATTTGTGTAAATTGAAATCATATGTGCGCAATAGAGGTCGTCCTGAAGGATCTATTGCAGAAGGGTATCTAATCGAGGAATGCATGAACTTCTGTTCTCGTTATGTGGATGGGGGGAAGACAAGATGTAGCAAAGACACAGATGATGAAATAGCTTCTGATGGTACAAAAAATCGAGGCAATGCTGTATTTTCTAATATTGGACATCCATTAGGAGGAAAATGACAGAGAAGTGGAAAAGTGTTCACTTTGGATACTTTATTAGGTGAACAAGCACATCGTTATGCCTTACTTAACTCGGATAGTGATGAAGTTAATGAATATATCAAGTGAGTAACTTTTTACTTTTTTTATTATATTTCTATTATGTGATGATTTAACTTTATACTTTTATTTAATATATGAATTTGACAGTGAACTGATTATTTCTGTAGAGAACACGAGGTATTTGTGAATTCTCAACGACAGAAGAGCAAATGGAAGAGAGCACGAAGCTATAGTCATGAATTCGCAAACTGGTTAAAGGAAAAGGCGAAAGACGATGGTGTTTCTGAATAAATATTCTGGCTTGCTAAAGGTCCAAGTCCTACTGCTAAGAGGTACAAGGGCTATTATGCCAATGGTTATGAGTACTATACAAAATCTCGCGACGCTCGATGTACGACACAAAATAGTGGAGTATCTCTCTCAGCATTAACTTCAAGTTTTGCTAGCTCCAAAGACAAAAATCCTATTGACGGGGAGGTAACTTATTATGGGGCGGTATTAGAAATTATTGAGCTTAGTTATTGGTCCCAGTTTATGGTTGTCCTCTTTCGTTGTGAGTGGTATCATGTGGAGAAAGATGAATATGGGTTGACATGTGTTAATGTGAACAAATTTTGTTCGGTAGATGATCCCTTTGTGATGCCTTCTCAAGTGCATCAAGTATTTTATGTGGCAGATCCTATAGTAGATGGGTTTCATTATGTCATGGCTAAGGTTCCTAGAGACGTTTTTGACTATGATGATGCCACAGAAGAGGCAGTTTCGAGGGAACCTGATGACCCAGTATTGCAGTTTGGGCAGGGACATCTAGAAGACAATGTCACACTATCAAGGGAAGATCTGGAGCCTACGGTGCTAGATGCAAATACACTAATGGCCAGTTCTAATACCTTGGTTGGTTTAAATGATGACAACTCTGACTGTGATGATACCTTATGGGAATGGATGCAAGTGATGATGAAGAATGTAACAATCTTTGAATGATGATACCTTATGCTCAATTGTGATGATACATTATTAGCTGATTGTGATACTTGTTTATGATGATCCTCTTGAGTTTGATTGTCATGATAAGTTGGTTGGTTTAAATGATGGCAAATTAATCTTTGATTGTTGTATGACTACTATTTCTGATAATATTTTAGGTTTTTTTTGAAAGAATGAGGCAGAAAATGAAGAGAGCAGATGTACCATCAAACGCCAATGATTACTTGAGGATAAGAAAAGAACGGATTGCACAAAATAAGGCGAAGTAAGCAGGAATTTGGCGTGCATAATATTTCAAACTCATTGACAAGCTTGGCGGAAAGTAGCAAGAAAAAGAAAAGGAAGGGAAAAGCATCAGATAGAACAAGTGGTTCAACCGACATAGACATGGATTATTTTCCGGTAATGTGTGACGAAGAAAACATCCCTTTAAATGTCGAGCCTTCAAAAAAGGTTACCTTTATTTAATATTGTTTTCCTAGTAACTTTATACTTTCATAATATATATATTGTTTGATGTTATTTTTATGCATATCCACGTTTTTCAGCCTCAAACTCTCGACGGCGTGTACAAAGTATATACCTCCAAGTGTCCATCACGAAATTCTCTGGTATCTCAAGACAAATTTTTGCACTCAAAAACCAAGGTTGTCTTACCAATAAGAAGCAGCAAGTGTCCCAATTTCACTCACCCTTTGACAAAGAGAAAACATTTGAAAGGCATAATTCAGGTAGAGAAAATGTTATGCAGAAAAACCAGGGAAAGAAGATGACAATGGCTGATTTGATCTTGCATAGTAAAATGTTTCAAAACGAAAAAGAAATGACTAATGATCATGACCAAATACTATCTACACCTTCGACGATAGATGATCGATACACGGGCTCAAAAACAACTCATAATTCTACTGTTAACACTTTGCCCACAGTTGAAGAATTTCTATCCATTTGGTTTGAACGGTATGTGCGATTTATTTTTTCCTTAAATAATAAATTTACCTCGTTTGCTTTTTTCAATACAAGTTCAACCTAATGACTGATTGTAAATTTGGTGTAGTGCACTCTGAAGGTTTGTCTAAATTAGGTAGAAATGAATTTATGCCTTCGGGTTCAAGGGCATGTTTCGAAGAAGAAGAATCCGATCCGGATGGTGAATTTGATGACATGGCGGCGAATATGACGAAGAAGCTTTTGGCTCGAGAGTGAGGATATTGATTTAGATGAACAAGATCTTACATTAGAGGGTAAGTTAATGTTACATGTTTTATGTTTTATTCTTTTGTAGATTTCGAAATAATTACTTACACTTGGTGAATTTTATCTAGCTATTTCGCAAGGGAAAACAAGAGGACCAACCATGTTGCACCATGTTCATACACGAACTTCGAAAGAACGGATCCCTGTCATTTTGAACGAATTTGGGCAACCCATTCCCGTGCTTATTCCGAATGATACTGAGGATAATACTAATGATACTGCTAATGAAAATGTTGATGATAGTGCTAATGATGATGCTAATGATGATGCTAATGATGATACCGTGGTTAAAAAGAAAGATCCTGTAGGTGAATTTGCCCGCTTTATAGGTACAAAGAGCACAAGTCTACGATAATGCACCGCTAGTCTATGACACTTGGCGGAAAGTGCCCAACAAAGACCAACTGTGGGATTATGTCTTGGTAGGTAACGATGGATATTAATAAATGTTTTTATGTGATAATTTCTTTGCGTTTTTCCTAACTTACCCAAATCCATGTGTAGTCGAAGTACATTGTACCTGATGAAGGGAAGGACTGGGTGTTGAAGACCATGGGTGCTGCGTGGAGAGTTCATAAGTGTCGCTTCAAGAAAAGGCATTACTACAAGTATAAAGATGATAAGACTAGGTGGCTACACAGATCAAAAACAGTACCTGAGGACCACTTTTTAAAATTGCTTTCTAAATGGAAAAAGACATCTGAAAAGGTTTTTTTTTGCCATTTATTTCACTTACCCTTCAATTTATACCATCAGTAACTATTAGTTAATGTGCATACGATAGTACAGGTGATAACATTAATGTATATAATGTGAATGTGCAGAACCGCTGTTCTCGTAATAGGGAGCGTCGTTTGGCTCAGAGAAATATGCACACCGCTGGTCCTAAAAGTTTTGCATGTATACGCGAGGAAATGGTATTGACTTAACTGTTACAAGTGTTGTTTTCATTTCATATGAGACTGTAATTCTTATAATGTTTTATCTTACAGAAACATAAAAATCCAGACAAAAAGCCACCTTCACTTGCTGAACTCTTTGAACAGACTCGTAAAAGAAAGGAAGGAAATTTATACAAGGAATCGTATGAGGATACAACAAAAAAGATTGTAAGCTACTTGATTCTATTTGCTCATGAGTAATATTTTGATTATTTACAATATGCTTTTAACGACTAATTAAGTATATTAATAGGAAGCAATGAAGAGTTACGTACCAGATGATAATGGAAGTGGTTCGACGGATCCATTTTTGGCTGTGATGGGAAAAGAATTTAGTGGTCGTCGAAGATTATTTGGTAGAGGGGTTTGTAACAAAAAACTGAAGCAAGTTAATGCTGCACCATCATCGTCTTATTTGGTTCCAGGAGAGGTATTGGTCTCGCTCAAGAGTAGTTTGGCTGAAGATTTGCGAAAAGATGCAGATAGTGAAATGAATCGAGTAGAAACATTTTTTAAAGAATTGGAAGAAGAGCATCTAAAGAAGAAGGAATACTTGGAAAACATGGAAAAAAATCTGGAGAATCAAAGAGAAGCTATGACCCAACAAATAATGAAAACCATTATGGAAAAGCTGCCGGAAGAAGTTGCTAGGCGATACTTACATTGAGGTACATCTTCATATTTGTTTAATTCTCTATTTTTATTTAGCTAAGGTGGTGCCAAGTACTCGATGGGGCAGAATTACGTACGCCCATGTTTGTTGGTACGATCATGTTGTGTTGTTAGGAACTGATCATGTTGTGTTGCTGGGAGTATAGTCGAGGTTGGTTGTGGTTAATCTGATGTTGTGCTGTTAGGAGTATAGTCGATGGGTCAGAATTACGGCCAGTGTAGTTGGTGTAATAACAGGTGAACTTCAACTGTTTTTCATTGAGAAATTAGTGTATGTCGGCTTATATGCCTCGCCCCGTTTTGCGTCTTGTTTAGCTGCTTTTTTGCTGCCTGTTTTCAGCCCGTTTTCAGCCCGTTTTGCTGCCTGTTTTCAGCCCGTATTGCTGCTGTTTTCAACCCGTTTTGCTGCTGTTTTCAACTCTGTTTTCCGCTCTGTGTTGCTGCTGTTTTGCACCCTGTTTTCCGGCTTTTTTCAGGCCCGTTTTGCTGCTGTTTTTAGCCCTATTTATTGCTTTGTTTTCGTTACATTTTTTTCAGCTATGTTTTCCGCTCTGTTTCTTTTTTGTTTTGCGCCCTATTTTTTTCTTGTTTTCCGCTTTTTTTCAGGCTGTTTTTTGCTTTGTTTTCAGCCCTATTTTCCTGCTATTTTCGTTTCGTTTTAAGCAAACTTTGACACGGTAGCTAGCATGGTACTAACTTCAAATGTTTTTCATGTGACAGCCTCGCTTCGTACGACATTTTGATGGCAATTCAAGTACACACATGCAAAAGAACTACCATGAAGAAAATGAAATAGAGTGAAGTCTATGATTAGATTATGTATTTTTTTATTTAGTCCTTTGATATTTATTTTCCAAGCGAAAGCGTACGATTATTATGTGCATTTTACGCACCTTTTGTAATAAGCAAAATAATGTAAAACGTTGCTTCCTTTAATCAAGTTGTTGCTTTTTTTGACAATAAAGTGTTGCTTATGATATTTCAAATATAAGGTTATTGGTGGCTATAAGTGTTGCATGTTTATATTGAAAGTGATGCTATTCAACATAAAGAGTGTTGCAATTGAAAAAAAAAGGTGTTGCAATTGAAAAAAAAAGGTGTTGCAAGCAATATCAAAAGTGTTGCGTCGACCTATGAAATGTTGCTTTTCTTGCTCTAAAAGTGCTGCATTACCAATAAAAACCGTTGCCATAGCTATCCAAAAAAAACGTTGCATATGTGGGAGTGGGTGCAACACTTCAAAAAAATGTTGCCTTTTGGTAAGAAGTGTTGCACGAAGTGTTGCATTTAGGCTAATGCAACAAGGCTTTAGGTAGCACTTGATAAAATGTTGCTTTAGCTATATGGCAACACTTATAAGCCATTAAGCAACATATATTGAGTGTTGCAAGAGAACTACAATGTAGCAGTGTTGATCTTCTTCCAGGCTTGTAGTTCCTTGGCACATTCTTTAATAGAGCGCTCCAAATTTCCGTGGCCCTTCTCCACCCCTCGCCTCACAACTTCCTAGCACCCCTCTTCACCAACCCATATTTTCTCAAATCTAAACATATGCTTCTTCGTACCCCCCTCGGTCCTCTTATCGAAAACCAGTTTAATGGGCGCATGGTCCGCCCACTCTCGCCCGAAATGTAGTAGCCTCGCATATGGAAACATCTCAAGCCAGCTATTCGTGCACATAACCCTGTCTAACATGCTGTAATACCCGCCCTTTTAGAGACCCTTTGACCAGCATTGACTGACCTTGGGTGCGGGAATAGTCTTAGAAATGCGTGCCAAAACTATCTTGAGTTACGTGTTAGGAGTGGTACTCGATAGAGTAGAGGCTACTCGATCGAGTAGCTAGGTTACTCGATCGAGTAGGGGGTCACTCGACCCTACTCGATCGAGTATATTGGGTACTCGATCGAGTATCGAGTTTTCAGCGAGGGTTTTTAATCGCGTTTTGTTAAATCCGCAAATCATTTCCGCCTCATTCTTCCTATCCTTCAGTCGCCTCTTTCCCTTCCCTTCACCATAAAACCTCCATGGAAGCCCTTTGAAGATCCTTGTGCCTTAGGAGAGCGTAGCTTGAGTCGGGTAGCGGTCTTTTGCCGGGTTTTTCCTTATAGGTATGTCATAATCATCATCACTATCCTCATCTTTGCAGTTAGGGTTTGCTTGGTAGTAATAGGTGATCGTGTTGTGCTTATAGGCTTTGCTTGGTTGCTGAGTATGGCATGTGTTGGCATGGATTGGTTGCAGTTGCTTAAAGGTAGGTTCGCCTACTCAGTTTCTGTAGATGGTCTAGTGTGTCGAATGTTGTGGTTGTGTTGTGGTTGTTGTACTTTATCGCATTCGTAGTGTGATGGTCCTGATTGTGATTGTGATTGTTTGTCTCTGGTTCTCGAGATGCGTTCTCGGCTGAGTGGAGTCACTTGCGGGAGTGGCTTCACGCCCTAGTTTCGCCCTTCGTGGAACCCGCCACGGAAGGGGATGTGCACATTAATGGGACAGGGTTATCGCTCGGTATGATGAGCGGGGCTTAGGTGGGAATGGCTGCGGTCCCCCACTGGCAGGGCTGGTCCAGTGAACCGTCGGTGACGGAGATTGTTTGGAGTGGGTGCGATTGTATGTGTGGCTGTTTGTGTTGAGTGGTATTGATAGTTGTTATTGATATTGTTGTATCTTATCTCAGTAATGACCTTGTGTGGTTGTCCTGTTTGTTTATGTGTCTGCCGTGATCCCTTTTGGTGAGCAGTCTGTCTTAGCAGGTGTTGATATGGTTGATAGCTGGAGTTCGGACAGGGATGAGTCTTCACGAGTTTTGATAGTTATAGCTGGTAGTATTTGAGTTGGATCTTTATGTCATCAGTTGGTTTTAAATCACTTGTAAAGTAACCTAATAGTTCTTTTATCGACATTTGATTATTACTCCCTCGGGCAACCGAGATGGTAATTCCCTTATATGCTAAGGAAGGCCTAGTTAAGGCTCCTCTAAATATGGGGGTGTTACAAAGTGGTATCAGAGCGACGATTTTGGAACCTGTAACAAATGAACCTAATGAGCATAGTGAGTCTAATAAAATGAACCTGGTGTATGTATAATGGGAGCCCCGCTGATGCTAGATTTTGGGTGAGTAAGCGCCCTCATTTCAAAGTCTGGGCCCCATGATACTTAAGCCAGTCACCTGGTACGGGAATGTGGAGTCCGCGTGTTTATGTGTGATGTGTATGTTAATTGTGCCGGAGCTACCTCTGGCTAAGTCCTTTAAGGGGGTGTGATAGGGGTACTTGGGCCGTGTATAGTAATCTTTGGTGGAATTAGTAAAGTTTTTGGCGTAGTTAGTGAGCTTACACGATGGTTATGAGATATGTGATAAAGGTTTACGCGATTGAGATGCGTGAAAATGTGGAAGTGTATGTCGTGACTTGAAGAGTGAACATGTCGGTATTTGCCATAAGTGATGATGACGGTAGTCATATACGAGTTTACAAACTCTACCGTGATTACGATAATGATAGTTATAGAATTGTTGAGTTATAATAAGAAACATAGCTTATAATAATGCTCATATGTCTTGTTTATTAGTTGAGAATTTCCGCTGCGTAATAATTGATTTGTGTAAAATGATTTACTTATGATTGAATGTGGAACATGATAGATTATTTGATATGAGGTCATGCAATTATATGTTATATGAAAGAGTGAACTAATGCTATTTACATGTTCTAAGTTGAATGAACACAAATTTGGTAGTGATGTATATGAAAGAGTGATTATGTTTATGGAAGATTCGGTAGCAGGTAACCCGAGTTGGGTAACTTGAGGAACGTAATGTGACGTATATGTTATGCTTGAACAATTGCAGTAACGCGTGGACAAGTGCGATAATTAGTGTCGAGTCCCGAACTTAGTTTGGAATCGACACGCGATGTTGTTTTTGCAGGAATCTTCGACTTATTTCGTATCTCTGGCCGAGTACTTAACTATACTTGACCGAGTGCGAGTGCTTACTAGACCGAGTAGACCTCACTCGATCTAGTTAGGAAGCTATGACGTCGGGATGTGGAAATTTTCTACAGATACTCGACGAAATAGCTCCTACTCGATCGAGTAGGGTGATACTCGATCGAGTACTATAGGCACTCGATCGAGTAGGTTACTGTACAGTGAGACTTACGGGTTTCTTAAAACCCCTATTCTTTCTATTCTTCTCATTCATCTCCTATATTTCGAAAAACCTAAGCCTACATTCCTCTCAAAATCTCTCATACTCTTGTGTTGGTGGTGAATCTTGGGGTTGATTTCTTTGTTTAATTTCGTTTCTTCGCTTTGCTACTCAATCAAGGTATGCTTTTCTTCCTAATTTACATGATTTATCGATTTGAATGTGTTAGAATAAGGATAAAATCTGAAATCTTCAATTCATATAGATAGATTGTTGCTTTAATAGTTGAAATATGATTCACATGCCTTCATACCATGGTTGTTGGTGATTAATTGCTGTAAATTAGACTAGAAATTGCAAAAGTGAAACCGAAATTTCTAGGGTTTACAAAATTGAAATTGATTTTTGATTGATTTACCTTGATTAGATGTTGGAATTGAGTATTATACATTGTTTATGTCATGAAGAAGAATGGATTTTGATGATTTTTCACCTTAAAAAGTTGCCTTAAAACTCCGTCTTAAAAGTGCCTCAAGTGGAAATTCGTGATTTATAATTGGGATTTGGTGTTGTATATGACTATTTAAGTGAAGGATGAACTTCAATATGATAGTAGTGATGATAGTTGGTCAAAAATATGCCAAAATTGTTACAGCTGTAGAGACCGTCTGACAGGTTTAATTGAGTTGTCTGTTTCTAATATGAAATACGATGATGATATGTCCTAAGTTATTTTTCCATGAGCTAGTAAGAATGCCTCACATGTGATTATGAGTGTGTATGGAACAACCTTAGAATCATGCTAGGATATTCGAATTTGTTGAGCATGTACAATCACCATGATAAATTTTTCACAACTATGGTTTATGAGTAGTTATAAACTGAGTTTATATATCAAATTTTGGAAACTATTGGTGAATGTGTGTACCTAGCTTAGTATTCAAAGTTAATGGCATGAATTATGTGCTTCACATGTCGAATTTGTTGGTAAATTGGTGTGCTTAGCTGAGTATGTAAAGTCCAAAATTACATGAAGTATATGTTTATATGCTTATACAAGTTTGTTTAAATCAAATGCCGAAACAGATGCCGAGACCGAACGTAGGAACTCGTCAAAGTAAACGGGGGAGGGGTAATCAGCCTGAGTTTGGGGAAGGGAGTGGACCTGTGGTACCCACAGTTCCGGAGTACCCTTCTGTTGTTTTTGTTGATTTCAAACAGAGAGAGCGTTTTGTAGATTTGCAAAAACGCAAAATGAGACCGACGAGGTGTATAGACACTACATTGTTGGAGGATTTGGGAATAGAGACGGATGTCCGTCACATATTCGAGACTTTGGGTTTTACGGGTTTGTACAGGCTGAGGAAACACTCTTATCCTCTTCTTACCTTGGAGTTTATGAGCTCCTTTAGTTATGACCCAGCTGCCCAGACCGTTGAATTTCGGTTGATGAATACCAGTTTTCTATTGACTATGGATCTGTTTGCGTCTCACCTTGGGTTGGCCAAGCCTCCCAAGGATTCTATCACCGATATTCCTGCTGAGTGCGGTGTCTACCGCCTAATGCCTTGCTTGACCGGAAAGCCAGCTCCCACCTCAAGCAACATGCTGATTAATGATGTTCAGCATGTTACCTTGAGGGTCTTTCTCCGTTCTCTTTCAAACCTCCTTTATGACAGAAAATATATCAGTAAACTGAATAATCATGAGGTGTTGCTTCTGATGTCCTATCTCAACCCGGAGCGGGCCAGGAAAGTGGTCTTTAATGCTCCTTCCATCGTCTGTGCTGCCCTTGCCTTGATGGCTACTGCTTCTTCTCGGTACTTGAGCTGTGGCGCTATCGCCACTCGGTTAGCTGAAAAGCTAACCTCCTTTGAGGCTTCTTCAGAGTATGTGCCTCTAGCTACCCCAGTGCCGATTATGGACCGTGACTACTATCTCGGCCTGAAGTGGTTGAGAACTTTGGCTGACGGTAGCCTTGCCTGGAGGGTGTGGGGCATGAGTTGGATGAAGATTCCAGCTCCTGAGCACCTCCCACTGACGGAGCCTTTGGAGCCGGCGGTTGTAGCTGTGGACTCTAGTGACGAGGAGGAGGAGGAGGATGTTGATAGACCCCGCCAGCTGCAGACCTACCTCATCGACGGCACGATTATCGAGGTGATGCCAGAGCCGACGAAGGGCGAGAACGTGGCGGTTGTGGCGGAGGAGAGACCTAGATTGGGGAGAGGACCCCGTCGAGTGAGGGAGAGGGCCTCGGAGACTAGGCCACAGCCGTTAGCACCTCAGCAGCAGCAACGTCCCTTGCCGTGCTACCCTTACCTTGACACCCAGAGACGCGATCCAGCTACTTGGCGGAGATAGTGTCTTCTACTTTGACACTCAGGAACATGCACGAGATGGCGTACACTCAGGGGATAGGGACCGAGGGACCGCATCCGGTGTGGTGGAGTGGAGTTGGGGACTACACAGGGGTTTTCCACTCCTACGGGGTGGATCAGTCGACGTGGGGGACACCTCAGTCCTTTTCCTACGGTGGCTTGACCCCATGGTACGTGAGTCTGGGAGCCGGGGCAGGAGTTGAAGCGGGCATTGGTTCATCAGGAGCGGGTACGTCTGGAGGCGGTGGTGGCGATGATGAGGTGATGGTTGATCAGCAGCAGCAGCAGCAGGAGGACTGATGCTCCTTGTTTTCATCCTTGTTTATGATCGTTGGTAGTAGGTGTTGGTAGTATGGTTAGATGTTAGTGGTTGTTTTCGTTGAAACTGTGGTTATGGATATGTATTGTTGGCCAAAAGGCCGGATTTGTTACTTAACTTTGTTGCAGGATTGATTTTGGGGTCGGGAAATCATCTCGACCCAAGTATGTGACGGCTATGCATATATATGTTGGTTTATGACAGGTTTTATAAGGCATTTGACCTGTAGGTACTCGACAGAGTACCCCCATACTCGATCGAGTAGCTACAGGTATGACAGATTTGATGCATTCTGATCTCGGGCTACTCGATCGAGTAGCCAAGACACTCGATCGAGTAGCATGTCACTCGATCGAGTACCCTTACATAATCGATCGAGTAGCACTGTTACAGGGGGTTTTCGAAAATTAAAAGTGTGCAATTGTTTTATAATTACAAGTTTAATGTTTAAAGTAGTCATTAGTGTGTAGTAACACCTATGAACCGTTAATTTCATATGTTGGAAGTCAAGCTTCGGTTTTATATGCATATTGGTGACAGTTAGTGAAGCGGTGACGGTTTCTTGTTGTTTTAATATCACATATGCCATATTACCATTTATCCATTGAAGTTACATCTCTTCATACGTTTGTGCATACGATATTAACGTGCTTTATCAACGAAGGCTAGTATTCCGGTGGTTTGTGTATGATTTATAATTTAACGAGTGTATGCGTAGCGAGTAATGTCCATAATAGATAATATGTTTCTAATTCATGTTATGAATCAAGTAATAAATAATATGTGTTGTAATTTTGGTGGTGAACTTCGGGGACGAAGTTCCTTTTTAGAGGGGAAGAGTAATGTCGCAAAATGAAAAGACTAATTTTGAAGTTATGTTGTTGTTCGTTTATAATGTTTTGTTGTTTAATTACAAAATGTCCTAGTACTTTGATCACATTGCCTAAATGAAGTATAAGTGGTTACTTTAGTTCGTTCATTAAAGTGAAGGTGATGATATATTTTAAAGGACGGTCATGAATAGATAGTTATGGTGCAATGGATAGTAATAGCTTCGCGTGGTTAAGTAACATGGTGGTATTAGTTGTGCAATATGAAGTTGATACGAGACATGTTTCGAGTTGATAGTGGTTATCATACGATGAGTAAGCGTTGTTTGTGCTTCACTTTACGAGGTTGATGTTTTATATAACATATAGAGTAACAGTTGAGGATGATAATGTGTGTATGATAAGAGTAAGAGTCGTTACGAATAGAGCGTTAGATAGTGATGATGATGACATGGGGGATGGTATTTTCGGGGAGTAATGACTTGAGTAGGAGGAATGGTGATGGCGTGTTTTCCCGTGTCTTGTGCGTTAAGATGAGTGAGTTGAACTTCGGGGACGAAGTTCTTTTAAGGGGGGAAGACTGTAATACCCGCCCTTTTAGAGACCCTTTGACCAGCATTGACTGACCTTGAGTGCGGAAATAGTCTTAGAAATGCGTGCCAAAACTATCTTGAGTTACGTGTTAGGAGTGGTACTCGACAGAGTAGAGGCTACTCGATCGAGTAGCTAGGTTACTCGATCGAGTAGGGGGTCACTCGATCGAGTATGTTGGGTACTCGATCGAGTATCGAGTTTTCAGCGAGGGTTTTTAATCGCGTTTTGTTAAATCCGCAAATCATTTCCGCCTCATTCTTCCTAAACTTCAGTCGCCTCTTTCCCTTCCCTTCACCATAAAACCTCCATGGAAGCCCTTTGAAGATCCTTGTGCCTTAGGAGAGCGTAGCTTGAGTGGGTAGCGGTCTTTTGCCGGGTTTCTCCTTATAAGTATGTCATAATCATCATCACTATCCTCATCTTTGCAGTTAGGGTTTGCTTGGTAGTAAAAGGTGATCGTGTTGTGCTTATAGGCTTTGCTTGGTTGCTGAGTATGGCATGTGTTGGCATGGATTGGTTGCAGTTGCTTAAAGGTAGGTTCGCCTACTCAGTTTCTGTAGATGGTCTAGTGTGTCGAATGTTGTGGTTGTGTTGTGGTTGTTGTACTTTATCGCATTCGTAGTGTGATGGTCCTGATTGTGATTGTGATTGTGATTGTGATTGTTTGTCTCTGGTTCTCGAGATGCGTTCTCGGCTGAGTGGAGTCACTTGCGGGAGTGGCTTCACGCCCTAGTTTCGCCCTTCGTGGAACCCGCCACGGAAGGGGATGTGCACATTAATGGGACAAGGTTATCGCTCGGTATGATGAGCGGGGCTTAGGTGGGAATGGCTGCGGTCCCCCACTGGCAGGGCTGGTCCAGTGGACAGTCGGTGACGGAGATTGTTTGGAGTGGGTGCGATTGTATGTGTGGCTGTTTGTGTTGAGTGGTATTGATAGTTGTTATTGATATTGTTGTATCTTATCTCAGTACTGACCTTGTGTGGTTGTCCTGTTTGTTTATGTGTCTGCCGTGATCCCTTATGGTGAGCAGTCTGTCTTAGCAGGTGTTGATATGGTTGATAGCTGGAGTTCGGACAGGGACGAGTCTTCACGAGTTTTGATAGTTATAGCTGGTAGTATTTGAGTTGTATCTTTATGTCATCAGTTGGTTTTAAATCACTTGTAAAGTAACCTAATAGTTCTTTTATCGACATTTGATTATTACTCCCTCGGGCAACCGAGATGGTAATGCCCTTATATGCTAAGGAAGGCCTAGTTAAGGCTCCTCTGAATATGGGGGTGTTACACATGCTCTGCCTATTAGCATCACCAACCTGCCCATTGTCAAAATTAAAACGGTACCCTTCCCACGCCACATCCCGAAGGTCACAGTCCTCCACAGCAGCTCGAAAATTGTTCATTTGCCACTGTGGACGGCTACCACCCTTCATCTCCGTAGAATAGAGAACCTCGTTAAAATCTCCAATGCATATCCAAGGCAAATCAGATTGCCTACCAAGAATCCGAAGCAGCTCCCAAGACAAGTGACGATCACAAATAGCTGCCCAACCATAAAAACCTGTTACCCTCCATTCTTTGTTGTCCTCTTGTACCTTAAAGTCCATATGATGGGCCGAAGCAGACATAAAAGAACAATTGATATCCCTCCTCCACAAGAACGCAAGACCCCCCCGATCTCCCCGCACTATCCACTTCCATCCCGAAATACCCATCAAAATTCTCCCTCACCCTCATATCACGACCACACAATTTCTTCTCGCATAAAAAGAGCATGGCCGGGGCTTCCGTTCGCACAAGAATACGAAGGGCTCGCACCGCGTCGGGTTTGCCCAAGCACTGACAATTGATGCTTAAGAGATTCATTGGGCCCGGCGGGGTTGAGAAACCTCAACCTCCGCCTCAGGTATTAAGACGCCCCCGTCTCTCGTCACCTTCAACCGTTTAACTGCCTCAACCCCTTCCTCCACCTCCCGTCCACGCTTCCCCATCTCAGCTACTGTAACTCCCCTCACCTGCTCTCTGCTACCACCAGGCCGCGGTACCCGCGTCCAACTCCTTCCTGTGTTACTTCCCCCAGTTGGGAAATGTGTCTTCAACAATAGTGCGATCACATGATTTAAATATCATTATTAAATCTCATACCAAGAATACGAAAGGGATGATACATAATATATATAGTCAACTGGTCCACACATATCGGTAATGATTGGCTGGCTAGAGTTTGACATTACTGTCGTGCGACGGTGGTGATCAGTTGATCCCTTGAGGTCACACCTAAAGGACGATTCCCTTAATTGAAAAGGTTAATTAGTTGTATACCGATACAGATTAATTAATTCCTTAAAATTGAACAATTCAATTTGTGAGAGAGAATATTGATATCTTATTGTAATGGGATTAAATAAGATTTATTTTAGTAATATAAAGCTTTGTTACTAAAATTATTTATTGTTTGAGAAACAATAAAGATAAGAATGAATGGTTAATTATAACTACAAGAAGTTGTGAATTATAATTATATGACCCATTTTATTTATGTGATCAAGTATCACTAGTCAATTTGTTGTATGTAATTTAATTAATTCATGAAATGATATTTATGTGATAAATATGCATTAAATTAATTAATAACATGTATCATATAACATGTGACATATTGTGTGACAAGTGACAAATTGACAAAATAAAATGGTAGTCCATTTTACATATGGACCGAAATATTGTAGGTAGTGGAGGATAATGGGTGTATTATTTTAATGCCTAAAATTATTATAATCATACCTATTATTACATAGCCTTACACCTACAATATTGATAAGAACAAAAAGTAAAAGGGAAAGACCATGCATTGGTCTTACACAACCCCTCCAACCGGTTTTGTGAGGTGAATATAGAGAATTTTATTCTCTTAATTTACTTGTCATTCATTCATATAACACATGCAAAAGTTCATGTATTTTCCTCTCTTCTCTCTCTTTATCTTCATCAAAAAGGATGAGTTTTGATTCAAAATTGTTCAAAAAGATTACTAAAATTATTAATGTAATATATGAGTGTTAGTAATCAATTTTAAGGTAAACCACAATATAAATATCTAGTACATATTAGTTTGTGGGTTTAAGGGATAGTCTTGGGTGCTACTAATTGGAGGGCTTCTAATTTGAAGTCATGAATGTTCATCCATTAATGGAAAGCTCAAGAACTAACAAGAAGGAGATCTTGTTGGTGCCCATATGATGACCGAAATTTATTTGGTGAGAAATTGATTTTCTTATCTCCTTTTGTTTTAGTTTGCATGCATAAGATTAGTAATTTATTTTATGACTAAATTAATATGTAACATATAAGAATATGTTAAAAATGAGATAAAGATTTCCAACAAGCGGTATCATGAGCACAAGGTTGTTTGCATGCAAATCGGTTATAGTTTTTCCGAGTTATACGATTAACATATAAAACTTGTAAATTTGTGTTATTATGATATATCACGAAAATAATTTTTTTCATGTTAAATTTTCTGATCCTAAAATGTATTTAGGATATTTTGGTTAATTTATGGATTTTTATTGTTCATTTTATATAATATTGGCATTAAAATGTGATTTTTATGATAAAAATGTCATTTTTGGACGAAAATTAGCTAAACTTCGAATTTTCCAGTGGTTTTTTGATATGTTTTCACATATATTATTTTTAGTTCATCTGGAAATTTTCATAATTTTTGGAGTTCTTATGCTCGAAAAATGGATTTTTCATGATAAAAATCGAATTTAAATGAAAAATAGGTTAATATGAGATAAATTTCGAATGTGGTCATAGAAATTTAGTATGTTGTCACATGCAATTTTACAAGATGTGTGTAAAATAATAGGCTATAATGAAGTCTTCATGCATGATTTATGGATTTTTGATTAAAAATAGCATAAATAGTGACTTAATTAGTGAAAAATTGCTAAAACATACTTCATGACTAAGGAAAAACGTCACATGTTGCATTTTATTATATTTTTCAGATCTAAAATTGAAAAGTTGATGAATATAATTTTTCTCATGTTTTTTATGATTATAAATGATAAATCCGATAAACCGCAACATTGTTTTTCCCGATAAATTTTCGAAATTTTTAACCTAAGTTTTTGAACATTATGAGTGTCATGGTATTTTTCCAGAATGTTCATGAGTTTAAATTTCAAATTTTAAATTTATTTGAATTTTTTGTTATTTATTTGAAGTTTATAGCATTTTATTGTAATTTTGGGTCCATAAATGAACAATTTTAAGAAATATAAGTTAATTATAGTCAAATTGTTAGTGGAGACTAATTTTGAGTCCTAAGTTGGTTAGGGTAATTAACTTGTGCATAAATATGATTTTATGTAATTTATTGTGATTTTAAAAGGTTGAATCACGCAAATCCGTAAAAACCATTTAATATACGATATTGGCTCCTTAAAGGCGATTTAGCATAAAATTGGGCATGCATATACATATTATAATGCTGCATTTTATTTATGATTGTCATAATTTTATTTTATGTAATTTTGAATTATGTAATTTTACTTAGCATGGCCTTAGTTTTTAATTGATATTACCCGAAATGTATGGGAATATCGATTCGGTTGTAATTTATTGTGATCTCGTATCACCGTTATGTAATTTAATAGATTTATTTTATTTTAATTACAAATGTATAATAGGAAATTATGTAATTTGTTATGTAATTTATTTATTTCGGCGTTCCTTGAAGACGGTGTCACTCAAGGAAGACGATACATAAAGACGGTGTTACCTCGAGATGCGTGCCTCAACCGAAGTTCAAGGGACCAATGGAGTTGGTTTCCGAATATGTAATAGTTAAATAGTTTTTCTATTTTAGGAAGGCCATACTAGGATTTTATTTATGCTTTGCATTTTATTTATATGTCGCATGCATCGCTAAATCGCCATAACTAAAACATGCATTATCATTTTAATCGAGTATATC
The DNA here is from genome assembly GCF_048544455.1 of Silene latifolia. Classification (NCBI taxonomy): domain Eukaryota; kingdom Viridiplantae; phylum Streptophyta; class Magnoliopsida; order Caryophyllales; family Caryophyllaceae; genus Silene; species Silene latifolia. Next base: position 36,903,936 of record NC_133528.1, read on the forward strand.
GACCGTGTCAATTACAATTATCGTAGTTCACCGCTTTAGTTCACTTAAAACGTGATAGATAATAAATTGACATGACCTCTCGCTAAAAATAAACAATTGAGACTTAGCCTTACCAAAGAGTAGAAACCATGAAAACCTATTTCGTGAGGGAGTGCGCTCGGCCACACCGGGGTACAAACCTTGTTACGTAGGGGAAGTGGGTGATAAATGTCTATCCACCGAATTCATGTTGATAAGGGATGTATCGGCCACACCGTGCCCAAGTTGATGTTGATTTGGATCATGGACACATTTATTCAAAATTTGGGTTGAACTCAACAAAAGTTTTTTTTTTTGATAAGGGATGTATCGGCCACACCGTGCCCTTGTCGGATGTGTTTTGGGCTAAAGATAAATGTTAATGTAATTTTATCGACCAAGAGTTCTAAAAGTAGAATCGATTAAAGAGTTAATCCACCGAGTTATATTGATAAGGGATGTATCGGCCACACCGTGCCCAAGTTAATATGAATTTGGATCTTGGAATCATTTATCATAGTTGGGTAGAGGTCACTATGTAAATGCTATACTTGTTTACAAGTATTAATAAAACGATAAATGTTAAGTTTTTTCCACTATTCCGTTATCATATTGTTCTATTTCTTCACCACAATTTTTATACGATATCATTTCGACTCAAAACTCAATTAAAACATCGTAACTAAAGACAAAATTTGAATTTTCTTCTAAAAACCTCGAATTATCCATTGGAAGGATCTCTTGTAAAGAATATAGATTAAAGTCATTCATTATCAAACAGGTTTTTGATTCTTGACTAACACATCTACTTACAATGGATTGTTTTTCATATACTTAATTAAATTAAGTACCTTGAAACGTTAAATTGTTTTTGTAATTAGATTTGTCAGAATTCGTAATTGACCAAAATAACGCAACCACTTCAATGAAAGTTTTAAGACTAAAACGAACAAATGAAGAGCAATCTTCATGAATTCAAATTTTGCTTCTCAAAGCAAAGACTCATTGAATTGAGTGGGAGCATTCTCTTAAACCGTTAAGATGAGGACGAGGTTCAAGAAGTAAAGATTATAATGGAATTGATACAAGGTAATGTTAAAAGTAAAGTTATTGAGAATGACGATACTAAACCTATCAATCCCGACCGATAAAGTTTCCATTGTCTTAAATGTTGGACACTAGAAAGGAAACTACCCCAAATTATTGAAGAATCAACAAGTTAGTTGTGGGACATCTAATGGGACCTTCTTCTTTAAATGTTTATTTGATTAAACATAAATTTTGCTAGTACTACTTCGTCAATATTAGAAACCAGTGGTGGTTTTCATCATTATGTTTGATACATAGGATGATTAGAATATGACGACTAGCAACAATGAAGTCGAGAGATAGAGTCATTGTGTACTAAATCTAGTTTTCGGGTTTGGAGTTGTACTTAATTGTGACTATTAAGTACATAAACTCTAAATAAGAATACAAACTTGTTAAGATACAAAAGTGGTTTCACTTTTGTGACCCTATACACCACGATTTGATGTATGGCTAGCCCATTATCAAGGTGATAATATTCTAAACCAAACTAGAATGATATATCATGAAGATGATGCAAGACTCAAATTGGTAACCCAAGATTAAACCTTAAATTCTGGAATGATGAACGCAAAGAGTTATCTAGTACTCTTGAAACCATTAGATTGTTAATGGTTTATGCGTATCTTGTATTCAAAGCAAGATATCTCGTGCCTTTTGGTTGAAAAGGAGATCGAGGTTGTAAATCATTGATCCAAAATAGGTTGATCATTTTCTTTTACCAACGATTTAGGTTGACACTAATGTGTTCACTTAATAAGGTAAATAGAGAAATCTTTCAAGAAGTTCAAAAGTTCAAAGAAGCACGATTTAGTCGTGATGGGATTATCAAAGTGAAGACTTTGATATAAGCCAAAGGAAATGTGATATAGTATCACAAGTTAATCTCTCTTAGCACGCATTATGGAATAATGTGTGATTGGATAAGAATTCAAACGCTATTCGATATGGTTTGAACTTCGATCAAGTTACTTTGAGTCACTTGATCCTTTTGGGGATTTTATCATTTTGTCTAAATTATTTTTTCACTAAATCTAAAACGAATCATATGAGATATGAAATGGTAGGTTACCATGTTTGTAAGTTTTCAAAAGAAACAAATGCTCATTTTTCCTCATTATAATCACGAGTACACCAGGTTTGTGGCTCGTGAAGCTGTCTTTCTAAAATACAAGTTTATTTCTAGAAGACAGAGTGGGAGAAAATTATTCAAGAGCCACAAAGAATGTTATGTCGCAAGAAACTGGTCTTTCTTGGCTACATGAGACGTTTTGTGTAACATATTGTTTCTTTAAAACCTAGGAGGTTAAATTCGTCACTTGTTAAAAATGATGAATTCATGCTACTTTTAAGAAAGCAAAGAGCTTATAACTTACAAAGAAATTGTTTGATTCAAGTTGATTACTTCTGGAAAGTAATAAACATATGACTTACATGAGAGTGTTTAAGTCACAACTCAATATAAGGCTTAGAGCCATGAAAATCCGAAATAAAAAGGCTTGATTAGTGACAAAGGGTTTTGCACTAATAAAGAGAGATTTCAAAGCTTGATTGGTGGCAAAGTGTTTTGCACTAGTTGAAATGCTTAAGTCTATTTGGATCTTCTTAGGGATTGTGTTTCATTATTATGAAATACATAGCAAGTAAAATCTAAAACCCACTTCTTCAATTAGAAGGAATGTATTCAATACATGTCTTGAGTTTTGTAGATTCTTGCAATCCTAAGATAATGTGAAACTTAAGAGAGAATCTTAAGTAGGACATCAATGAGTTGGAATCAATGATTTGATCATGTTATAAAACTTTTCTCGATAAGTCCAGAAGTTGTGTTTATACATGGAGTTTAGTGGGAGTTACGGAAATTTTAATTAGTCTTATATGTGGATGACATATTGATCATTGCGAATGATTTAAGACTTTTGGAGTAATATAATACATCTTGAATATCCGAATTTATGAAGATAAATCCACATGATATTAGTGTCAATAAGAAGTCTTATGTTGATAAGATTCATGACTAGTTCAATTAAATTGAACATATTTGATTGATTCCATTTGCTTCATTTCTTAGGATCAATTAAATAAGTAATGATGTATAGCACTTCATATACTTTGAGTATGATGAATTATTTTCAAAATCGAATATAAGTAATCTTTACCAAGTAAGCCATAAAGATTACCCTTAAGTGCTTGCAGAAGCATTAAGGAAGTAAAGCAAAGTGTTTATGATGTAATTTTTGTGTAAGGATGTTACACAAGTGACAATTGACAATTGAGATTGCGCATGGTTTCCGACAAAACCATAATCAAAACACATTAGGATGGTTAAGATACCATTGTGGCTATGTTATTTAAGAAATAGATTTTCTAGAATCGTTCTAGACAATAAAGAACAATGAGAGATATTTATAACGGAAATTGAGTACACTTGCAATCATGAGATGTGCAAGAGGATGAGTCCCGCACACTGTGAAAACAGTGGGAGCTATTCTTAGGCTAGAGGGCCTATGTCTTGATTGGATCTCGACATGTACTCAGAAAGTTTTGTAATACAAATGTATACATTACAAAGGAAAACGAGTATGTAGTGAGGATGATTAAGGTACAAGAAGTTGATAAAACCTAGTAACCAAAGCCTTCTCATAGGCTTAACATGATGAGTCATGTCATTTCAATTAAATTGAGATAAACAACTACATTCAAGATCAAAATAGATTATAGAATATGAAATAGTAATCAGGCATTGACTATTCATATGTGATAATCGCATTTGTCGTTCGAGTTTTACTTTAAAACTCTTTTATTATACATTGTTACATCCAAACGGGTTGTAGAGACAACATTGAACCCCGTTAAAGTGAACCCGGATTAACATGGTATTCGCCCATAGTCACTTGTATGAGGTGACGTCTCGAAGTGACTAGAGTGTGATGCGATTGATGGCAAGTTCAAGTGCCATAGAGTCATGTGAGATGACTAGTCGATCACATAGGCAGACTGTTAGGAACACTTTGTCGGGCAGTGACCGCTTATAGAGTTCTGGCAAATTTATATAGCCTGGTCGTGGCAAGAGCTACTATAGTATTCTAATGAGTCGATTCTTTTGACTAAAGACTATTCGCCTAAGATGGCACATTTTCAGATTAACTTTGATTTGTGTTACTACGACCTTCGTAAATGGGGTCAAATGGGCATATTTTGGGTTATGATGGCTGTGGCTAGTCGAAGGGAATAAGTGCGATAGGAATTGTCCACCAACTTGTCAGGGTTAAAACAATATCTCAGGGCCACTCGATGAGTAATGAACTGGAAATGCGTGGCCACGCTCGGAAGGTATCTATGGTAGATAAATCCGGTCAATCAGTTATTCTCCAGATCGAGGAAACCACTCTCGATATGATCACTTGCAAGTACGACCCGAAAGACACCTTGCATTGAGTGGGAGATAGTAATAGGACAAGAGAATTGGTGACGCACACTTGTCGAGGACAAGTGGGAGATTGTTGGGAAATGTGTCTTCAACAATAGTGCGATCACATGATTTAAATATCATTATTAAATCTCATACCAAGAATACGAAAGGGATGATACATAATATATATAGTCAACTGGTCCACACATATCGGTAATGATTGGCTGGCTAGAGTTTGACATTTGTCGTCGTGCGACGGTGGTGATCGATTGATCCCTTGAGGTCACACCTAAAGGACGATTCCCTTAATTGAAAAGGTTAATTAGTTGTATACCGATACAGATTAATTAATTCCTTAAAATTGAACAATTCAATTTGTGAGAGAGAATATTGATATCTTATTGTAATGGGATTAAATAAGATTTATTTTAGTAATATAAAGCTTTGTTACTAAAATTATTTATTGTTTGAGAAACAATAAAGATAAGAATGAATGGTTAATTATAACTACAAGAAGTTGTGAATTATAATTATATGACCAATTTTATTTATGTGATCAAGTATCACTAGTCAATTTGTTGTATATAATTTAATTAATTCATGAAATGATATTTATGTGATAAATATGCATTAAATTAATTAATAACATGTATCATATAACATGTGACATATTGTGTGACAAGTGACAAATTGACAAAATAAAATGGTAGTCCATTTTACATATGGACCGAAATATTGTAGGTAGTGGAGGATAATGGGTGTATTATTTTAATGCCTAAAATTATTATAATCATACCTATTATTACATAGCCTTACACCTACAATATTGATAAGAACAAAAAGTAAAAGGGTAAGACCATGCATTGGTCTTACACAACCCCTCCAACCGGTTTTGTGTGGTGAATATAGAGAATTTTATTCTCTTAATTTACTTGTCATTCATTCATATAACACATGCAAAAGTTCATGTATTTTCCTCTCTTCTCTCTCTTTATCTTCATAAAAAAGGATGAGTTTTGATTCAAAATTGTTCAAAAAGATTACTAAAATTATTAATGTAATATATGAGTGTTAGTAATCAATTTTAAGGTAAACCACAATATAAATATCTAGTACATATTAGTTTGTGGGTTTAAGGGATAGTCTTGGGTGCTACTAATTGGAGGGCTTCTAATTTGAAGTCATGAATGTTCATCCATTAATGGAAAGCTCAAGAACTAACAAGAAGAAGATCTTGTTGGTGCCCATATGATGACCGAAATTTATTTGGTGAGAAATTGATTTTCTTATCTCCTTTTGTTTTAGTTTGCATGCATAAGATTAGTAATTTATTTTATGACTAAATTAATATGTAACATATAAGAATATGTTAAAAATGAGATAAAGATTTCCAACACCCCCTCCCTCTCCCGTCCCTCTCCCTGCCACAGCACCCCCAACGCCTCCACTAATACCTCTGTCTCCCCAACCTCAGTTTCCATCCCTTCCTGCCCCTCCACAACATCTAAGCAATCCATATTCATAATTCCCCCCAGCTCCCCCTTCACCTTCCTCACCTGTCCCCCCCTCAATCTTTCGACCTCTGCCAACCACCTGCCACCAATATCTCCATCCTCCTTCTGTCCATCCACTTTTCGAGTCCCCGCCATGTCATCCCCCTTCTCTCCTTTTTTCTTCTTTAAATCGATAGCGATCATTTGCAGCTTCTCTATCATTCGGGCAATATCAGCTTCATCTTCTTTCCTTCCCATGGCTTCTAATTCAGGCGCTAGCGCACGCCTGGCATTCCCCGACCCAGTCCCATTCCCCTCCTTGGCTGTCTTTGTTACTTTCCAAGGGGAGGCTCTTAACCATTCCCCAAATCTTAATTCCCCCTCCTCATATGGCCCCTCCTCACAGTCTTTCTCGCCATGACCGATAACCCCGCAACCATAGTAGAATATAGGTAAGCGCTCATATTTAACGTCAAAATCAACTGTTCTGCCCGCCTTCATCATAATAGGTATGGATGCCCTCAACGGTTCTCTAACGTCATGCAACACTCGAATTCTTATTGCTCTATCAACATCAACATTTGGTCCCATCTCAACATCAATAAAAGACCCCAACCTTGTTCCTATTTGTTGGACGTTCGACCTACTCGACCTCCCTTGAATAGGGAGATCATAAACCCTAACCCAAATCGGTAAATATAACAAAGGCACATCAGAAAGTTTACCTTTGTCATTCGGTTCGTTGAAGCACCAAGCAAACTTGTCGAAATGCCAAGGTTGACCCTCGAGAACCATACTCTTATCCCGCTCAGAACCAAATTTGAAGACAAAAGTTTTCTCCTTCGCATCTACAACATTGCCTAAAATCGGTTTCGTCGGGTTCCAAAGTTTCGCCATAGTGTCAATTGCTGCCTTCACCTTAATAGCTCGAGAAGCCCAGATTTTACCCACCAGCATAAGGCTACTTGGCGTGTCACCCTCCACATCTCCCTCATCCCATTCAAAAGTCGGCAATTCCCTCGTTGATTGTAACACCCCGTATTTTATTAAGTTGGATAAAATTCTTTTAATTGCTATTTTGAATTTAATTACATCATTTAACGATTTATATATATATATGCTTAGCTAATTAATTAATTTCATCATAATTCGATACGTTAATTTTAATAATCATTAATAAGTTTATTTAAAGTTAGTTCGAGTTTATTGAAGTTAGTTCGAGTTTATTTATTTAATAATTTCCGATCCTTTTACGAGTCCTTTATGAAAGTCGGCCCTTAGTGGATTCAAAACGGATTTAGGATGAACAAAAGAGAGATTAAGGAAATAAAACTTGTATTAAAACTTGATTAATTGTTGATTACAAAACTAAAGAGAGATTTGATTGATATTAACTACTCTAAGAATTGATAAGAAGAACATCCTCTTCTAATTAGACTAATGGGGTATTTATAGTGGAAATTAGGGGGATGCATTAGGGTTAACTAAGGGCTAAACTAGTAATTACACTTTTTAGATTGAGCAGGGAGGAGCCGGTATTTTTCGAAGGAAGGGCTTCTTTCTTTGTAGCTTGGAGATGACGAAATTGCGCTGTACAGGAATCCGTGCGTTTTGGAGTCGGGACGGGCGGATTGTAGCGGTTGAACACGGGCGGCTTCAGGTGAATCCGGGCGGATTGTGGCGGTGGCTAACCCGAGCGTCTTTGGAGGAAACCGCACGGATTGTACATGTGGAGGACGGCCGGATTGTAGACAATCCGCACGGATTGTTCCTCAGCAACAAATTTTCTTCTTTTCTTCCCTTTTCTTCATAAAATCCTTGGGGATTTCCTTGGGGACTCATGGATCCTTTCTCAACATTGCTCATCTACTATAATATGTATAAAGGCCTTCTAATCTTGTCTCTCCTTGATGCTTGGTCATTGGATTCGATCAACTTAGTCTCGTTTTGCCATGAAAATGCAAGATTCTTACTCCTTTCCTACCAAGGGATCAAAATCTCAAAGAATATGCAAAACAAAGAACTAAAGATAATAAATGACCCAAATATGCACTAAAAAGCATGGGAACAAGGCTAATTCGGGGGCTAAATATGCGCTAATTATGGTCACATCAAATATCCCCAAACCGAACCTTTGCTCGTCCCGAGTAAAGAGGTGACAAAGACTAGGACCATTATTTAAACTAACCTAATAACATAGCCGATATGAGACAATTAGCGGGTCTCACTCCGCCCCTTCAACTCACAACAAGACAACCATGAGGTAGGATGCCTTCTTGCAAGGCAAGGTGGGTCTTGCCAAAATGGCGACACATCCAAACATTAAGCACACAAAATCACATAATGGCTGCATCTACAAAAGGAATAGCCACTTCCTCATCAAGCGGCGGAGGCACTAAAGAGGAACAAATTTAAGAGCATATAATCCTTCACAAATACTAGTTCAACAAATTACTAAGGCTAAGAGGATGGCACTAAATCACCTCCAAATGGTGTTAAACTAGACTACTTTCGTCCTCAATTTCCAAATGCTTTCGTCAAGGGCGATCGGATGGTGGTGGAATGATGATCCCTATGATGCTAGTAGCATATGACATGACAAGTCTCGAATTCTCTACAAAAGTAAAGGTCATGGATCGTCCCAAGCTCGACAAAGTGGCTTGACAAAAAGGCTTTTTGGGAATGAAATGCTCAAATCTTTATACACAACGGGTGGATATGACTAGTATTCAAAAATTGACCTCATTCAACTTTCACATTTCAAAAATTTAAGATGGGGTTTGTCCCTTCCGGGCTAGTGTCCTTTGCTCTCGCCAATCGCTTATTAGGCAACCGGTTAACCTCTAGACAATAGCTTTTCGGGGTGATAGTCACTCTGTCTCTGGGCGGCCGAATTCACAACCGTGTGGGGGCCCAATTCAATGGATCCCGCTCCAAAGCACATCGAAGTGGTACGCCTCCATCAAAACAATTTAATTTCTCAACTTTCAACAATTCATAACATTTGAGGTTTCCTTGGCATTAAATTACTTCCACATGACAAAACTTTCGAAATGAGCACTTCAAACTTATTGATAGAAAGTATTTTTGGGTTGCCTTACCACAAGGTCAATCAAGGTCACCTAGACAAGTTAACCAAGTCTACATCGCATCACGGGGTTGGATAGGTGACTCACATGCAAACCCTTGACTAGGCTTTGGGTCATGGGTCAAAAGACACTAGTATGACACTATCTAGGGTGTTTTACAACCATTCTAGTAGGCAAAGTCTTAAGTTGAAAAAGTATTTGTAATGGCTTAGTTGCTCTTGTCAAAGTTCTCAATTAGGCACTTTTCAAAACATTTCATCTAAATGCAACTACATGCCATGATGCAACTAATATAAACATCCTAATGCAAGTGATTCTATCAACTAATATGACATATAAACTAAATGCAAGTCCTAAGTTCACATTGTTATACCGCATCAATCAAAATAAAGCCACATAGTCATTAACATAAAGAGGAAAAAGGAGATTGGAAAGATCATACCATGCGGTCTTCAATATCCTCATGTCTCGGATGTGGCGTAGTCGATCAATGTGAACAAGGATAGAACAAACACAATATATACAAGACGATATATACAAGACTACACTACAAAAGGAAATAAACATGTTTTTGGATTTTCAATTTTCAAATTTTTATGATTTTCGAAATTTTTCAATTTTTTTTTTGGGTTTTTGAATAAGAGTTAAGTGTTAGAATTCCCATCCTCACACTAATATGGGCATTGTCCTCAATGGCCAAAATGATGGGAAATTATGCAAAGATGATGCATGATTTCTACACAAAATGCAATCTACACTAATCTACACTACATGATGCATGGTTTTTGTTTATGACGGAGAGGATAATTTAGATTACCTCCCGTTGTGTATGCATTAACTTCCCCAAACCGAGTTAGACACTATTGCTAATGTCCTAAGGATGGGTATAGTTCATGCACACACTATGTAATGCATGAAACTAATTTGTCATTTTGGATTTTGAAAGTGGGAACAATAAAATGAGAACACCTCAATGGTACCGAGGTGTGAGTCCTGTATGGTGCTAGGACTACTCCAACAATGATCAAGAAAATAATTAAAACAAAGAGAGAAATAGACAAACCATGAGAGGGTAGGAGCCTCCAAAGCTTGCTAATCTTCCATCATATCATCACTATCATCACTTTCCTCATTAGAAGTGGTCTCATTGCCATTTCCCTCTTCATTTGCTTCTTCACTTTCTTCTTCACCTTGCTCATAATCTTGCTCACCATCCTATTCTTCTTCTTCACTTGCTTCCTCATCAATGTTATCATCAACCTCTTCATTATCGACAACCTCGTTGTCACCCGGAACGACCCTAGATGCACCCGGAAATAGGACTTCTCTATCCGCCCAACTAGGCAAAGGACATGATGGATCAAGTAGTCCTTGCCTAGCTAAGTGTAGGAGGGGTGGATATTGAGCCAAGTAAGCATTTTTCCGATCCTCAAAGGTTTGCTTGTGCATTGCTTGCATGAGAAGAGTCAAATAATCATTTCTTGCTTCAATGCTATCGGGCTTGAACTCTTGGTACTCGAAAGGGTAGGGTGGTGTGACAATGGAAGAGGAGGGCATTTCAAGTTCACCCTTTTGTTGTCGGATAATATACTCGGCCTCTTTTGAAAGGGGAAGTAGATAATTGGTCCGGTGGACGCTTAGACGACAAATCTTTGAAGGCAAAGTAAACGATCTAGCCTCACTAGTGAGCCATCCATACTTGGTGTCAAGAGGGTTATGGGCAACCCACTTGTACTTGTGTATCATAGTATGCAAATCAACAAGATGACCACCCTCCTTCGCCTCATACTTGTTATCTTTGTTGAAGTTAGGATCAAAGTATTTAGCTAGGATAGTGACTAGGCCGCCATTCACAATAACGGTAGTGCCTTTCTTCCCACAATCAATGTTGAGCCATCTATCCACCAAAAGCCTTAGAGAGTTGAAAGGCTTGGTGTGTACTCTTCCAATGTTCAAAGCCGACTCAAGAAGAACAAAATCAAGTTTGGTGAAATGGTTGGTATCTTTCCTTGCAATGATGGTGTTTCCTATGACCTTGTGCCATACTCTTATGCCCGGATGGTGGACTAAAAGAGCACGACTCGCATGAAAGTCCTCAAATTTCCTTCCGGAAATTGCCTCCCAAAGAGGGTCGGGGTCATACTTGAAGGAAATGTAGATTCATATACATATTAACATACTCATATATGTCTAAATAATTTGTCATAAAATTAAAACGGATTTTATGCATGCAAACAAATAATATAATAGAGGAGAAATCATGTCCTTACATTGAAGATTTCGGTTATATTGGGCACAAGAGAGATCACCTTTCTCTCTTGTTCTTGAGCTTTCCCTTATGGATGAACAAGATCTAAGTATAAGATCTCTCCCTAAGCTTTATACCCAAGGCTCCTCTTAATTTTAATTAATATTACAAATACTAGTATAATATTAATCAAGTAGAAAAATTGAACCAAAAATTGTTTGGTTTTTACTCCTAAAACCGGGTAGGAGAAGGTAATTTTGGAGTATATTATCTCTCTAATTTATCTCTAAAATGTAGAGAGGAAATTATCTTTCTTACACTAGGAAAAATAAAAATGTGAATGAATGAATAATTTAGAGGAGAAAAACTCTCTAAATGCTAAAGGAAAACCGGTGGGGAGGAGCTTTTAGGGGAGCCAATGCATGCCCATATTTGTCTTCACAAGGTGAGTAGGGTTGCATGGCTACTTTAGCTATTTAATCATTATGTTTTCTATTTAAAATATAAACACAATTTAACCCTAATACTCCTCTAATATTTCGGCACTTTTTGGCTAATATGGATTCCATATTATTTTTGTCAATTGTCAATATGTCACATGTCACATGTCACATAAATTTGTTATGTATTTTTAACATATTAAAAAACAACGTATTAATAAAAATACGTCACATACAAAAATCGACTTAGTAATTTCATAATTACTTGTGCCAAAATATTTTACCAATTTATAAATCACAACAGATTGTATTTATAATAATTCATTCAATTCCGATTGTTTCTTTAAACAATAATTTCATCCGAGTAATGATACAATTCGATTACTCAGACCGTATCTCATTTAATCACATTTCAATTTGATACGTAAATTTTACTTCCAAAATCGTCCGTCAATTTTTCAAGTAATTTAATTAACTCGTAACACTATACGATTAATTAAATGATCAATTAAGAGTATCGCCCTATAGGTATGACCTAGGGGGTCAACTGATCACCACCGTCACACGACAGTAATGTCAAACTCTAGTCAGCCAATCATTACCGATATATGTTGACCAGTTGACAGTATAAATACTTCCCAATTGTATTCTTTAAAATGAGATTTAATAATGATATATAAATCATGTGATCGCACTATTGTTGAGGACACATTTCCCAACAATCTCCCACTTGTCCTCGACAAGTGTGCGTCACCAATTCTCTTGTCCTATTACTATCTCCCACTCAATGCAAGGTGTCTTTCAGGTCGTACTTGCAAGTGATCATATCGAGAGTGGTTTCCTCGATCTGGAGAATAACTGATTGACCGGACTTTATCTATCATAGATACTTTCCGAGCGTGGCCATGCATTTCCAGTTCATTACTCCTCGAGTGGCCCTGAGATATTGTTACAACCCTGACTAGGGGTGGACAATTCCTATCGCACTCATTCCCTTCGCCTAGCCACAGCCATCATAACCCAAAATATGCCCATTTGACCCCATTTACGAAGGTCGTAGTAACACAAATCAAAGTTAATCTGAAACTGTGCCATCTTAGGCGAATAGTCTTTAGTCAAAAGAATCGACTCATTAGAATACTATAGTAGCTCTCGCCACGACCAGGCTATATAAATTTGCCAGAACTCTATAAGCGGTCATTAGGCCCGACAAAATGTTCCTAACAGTCTGCCTATGTGATCGACTAGTCATCTCACATGACTCTATGGCACTTGAACTTGCCATCAATCGCATCACACTCTAGTCACTTCGAGACGTCACCTCATATAAGTAACTATGGGCAAAAACAATGTTAATCCATGTTCACTTTAACGGGGTTCAATTGTCTCTACAACCCGTTTGGATATAACAATGTACAAGGTGAGTTAATAATAACTCAAACGACAAATGTCGACATCACACTCGGGTAGTCAATATCATATTACAACCTTGTGATGTTTATCATAAGTGTACACACTTATTGATTGCAATAGAAGTTTAACATGCCATGTGTCCATGTGTTCAAACTTCTTACACTTGCAATCTCCTTCACATTCATGTTCTCTCTCATAGCATGAATCTTACCAAGTACATATCAAGGTTCCCGACCTTGGTTTCGGTTCTTTAACTTGAAAGAACTTTCTTATCGATTATCTCATAACGAACGAATTTGTGATGAATGATATAACTTGTACTGATCAAGTACTCCATCCACACACAATGTACTAGGTATATGTTTTGTAGAATCTTGTAACAATTGACAAGATTATTTAGCTTAGCACTTCTCACAAGTCCTAGCTTAACTAGGAAAGATTGATTTTTGAATAACCTCTTATTCAACTAAGCATCTTTCCAAAACTTCTCATTTCTCTTTCTAGGCTTGAAAGATTTGGGATTCTCATAAATCCTCATATGTGCTCGGATTTTCTACAATATGTGCAACCTCTTGACACACAATAGAACATTCCGTCAATCACTGAAATCGCTCATCGGATTCTACTCGAGAATTCATGACGTTTCTATTATGGCTCACAAATCAATCATCATGCTCTTATGCATATGATTCATAATTGGACATGTACATGATTATTCTAATGGCGGAAACATTAGTTACTAATAATCATGAGATCAACCGTTCTTAGGTTCAATGAACTACCATGACTGCTAATGGTAATCCCATTTTCATTCATATGAATAACCTATGTGTATGTTGATATGATGTGTATCTCTTAATACTAATCCAACATCCTTCGATGTAGTTGGATTCATCATTGTCCATGCTCATCCAGAATTGAAAACTCAAATGCTTCTTTATGAAAGAAGGTATTAGCTCGTCATTCTTTAATGAGTGATGAGTCGTAAATATTCAAAGGATGACAGCTCCCACTAAATTCCATGTCTTCACATGAGAATTTCCTAACTCCCACTCAATTCTACACATTTCGAAATTGACTTCTCAATCGAAATTTATTCAAGAATTGAAATATAAATTGCATTGCCAAGTTATTAGGTTAAAACCATATATGTTCCCATCATATCCCTTCAAAATACCCATTTTGAAGTGGTCTCATCTTAACCTTACGGAAAGATATTTTAAATCTCCAACACACTCATGTCATAATGATGTGTAGTAATGTCATCATTCAAATATAAACAATATTTAGAATACGTCCTTCACAAATACCCTTTTGGAGGGAGGTTTAACCATTTCATAGTGAGGTTAAACAATGACATTTGCGTGGTTGAAACTTTGGCCATTGAAGATATCGGTATATCAATTTTGCAACTCGATCATAACTAGTATATTACTATGATTCATTTAGGCTCTTAAGTAAATCTCAAGGTTGAAACTATTGGTCAAATGTTTCATAAACTTAGTCAAAAACTTGTTAAGACTTTACATTAGTCATTTTATTCCAAAACTTCTTTTGGTCTCCTCGTGTAGTTATCTTGAGAATATACTCTCATGATTATTACACTTGGTCTCTTTAGTCATATAGAACTAACTTGAGACCATAGAATTCGGTATTCTATGAAAATAGATATACCTTCATTCAAATCATTTTCTCTTGCGTAGATCTTTATTTACACAAGTACACAATTTTATCTTGCCTTGTGTGTTGTGTCCTCATTTTTCTCCCACTCTATCTTTAGAATAAATACACTAAACATTCAAAGATAGCATATGAGACACAAATTAATGATGTTGAAGTATAAGGAGAACTATCTCATAGATAGACTAATAGTTATTGTTTTCATATGTGTACTTGGTGATTGACATACCTTTAGGAGAGTTCATAGACTCAGAATCACTTTATAAATGATCATACACAAGCCTTAAGCATGTGGACATATAATGAAACCCGTGATTATAATTGTCTATTAGATCATCTTAAGTGAATAATCTTATGTTTCAAAACGCAAGCATTTAAAGATGAAATTTTAGAACATAAAGGATAAATGATAAAACGGGTGACTTGGGTTGCAAACCAAGTCACCATCATCCAAAATACAACTCATTATCCAAAATACTTTTCCATGTCGAACACGGAACCTTAAAGTTCTAAAATCCAAAACATTACTTAAAATAAGACAATGAAAAACAAAGCTCCATAAAAGCTATCCTTAGCTTCTCCATGGTTTCTCATGCTTGTTTTTCTTTTCCTTTGTCTTTGCTTGGTGGAGGCCCTATTTACAATAAAAAGGGAGATACATTATCACAACTTTGCATCATATTACCATAGTTGAATTTGAAACATAAAAGAAGGATAGTCATTTACCTCTTTGGAGTGATCTTTCCACTTTGATATCACCAAGGTATTTGGAACAATTTCTTTTCCAATGACCCATGCCATTACAATAATGGCACTTATCAAGAGGACCCTTCTTGACTTTGGAGGTGCTTGCTTCACAAGACTTAGCTTTGGTGAATGTGGGAGCTTGCTTTTTACCCTTTCTTCCACTCTTCTTGAACTTCCCCTTACTCTTTGTGCTTATGTTAAGCACATACTTGGGAGGGTTCACATTTAACCCCATGTCCCTCTCGGCTTGCACAAGTAACTTGTGCAACTCCTCAAGAGACACGTCCTTGTCTTGCATGTTGAAATTCACCCGGAATTGCACATATGCCTTGACTTTGGACAAGGAGTGTAGAATCCTATCTACGATGAGTTCTTTGGGGATTTCAACCTTTTGAATTTTCAAGGTCTCGACAAGCTCCATGAGTTTGAGCACATGAGGGCTAACCTTTTGGCCCTCTTTGAAGTCGAGATCAAAGAATGCCGCGGCCGCCTCATATTGGACGATCCGCGGAGTTTGTGAAAACATGGTCACAAGTTTGGAGTAAATCTCATTAGCATTGCCCATTTTGAAGGCTCTCCTTTGGAGGTCCGCCTCCATCGCAAATATTAAGACATTTTTCATTACGGCGGACTCCTTTTGGTAAGCCTCATAGGCTTCCCTAGTGGCCGCGGTGGACCTAGTGGAGGGTTCGGGTGGAGAGGCCTCGGTAAGGTAACGAAGCTTGTCGTCACCTTCGGCGGCTAATTTGAGTTGGGCATCCCATTCATTGAAATTTGACCCATTCTTTTCAAGTTTACATCGATCCATAAAGGATCGGAGCCAAGACGAACTAGCGAGTGGTGTAGCATTAGGAGTTGGTGTTGCCATTTGTTATGAAAAAGAAGTGGTCTACAAAACAAAATATAAGGAGTAAAACAATTGTCGTTTTAATGATACTCGTAAAAGTATGACTTAAACAAGTTTTAAGCATTTTTCTAGTGACCTCTACCCAACTAGATAAATGATTCCAAGACCCAAATTCCTATCGACTTAGGCACGGGGTAGCCGATGCAACCTTTATCAATATAACTCGGTGGATTAACTTTTTAATCGATTCTACTTTTAGAACTCTTGGTCGATAAAATTACTCTAATGTTTATCTATAGCCCAAAACACATCAACAAGGGCACGGGGTAGCCGATGCAACCCATGTCAATTACTTTTGTTGAGTTCAATCCAAATTTCGAATAAATGTGTCCATTATCCAAACCCACATCAACTTGGGCACGGGGTAGCCGATACATCCCTTATCAACATGAATTCGGTGGATTAACATTCATCACCCACTTCCCCTACGTAACAAGGTTTGTACCCCGGGGTAGCCGAGTGCACTCCCTCGCGAAATAGGTTTTCATGGTTTCTACTATTTGGTAAGGCTATGTCTCAATTAATTGTTTTAGCGAGAGGTCATGCCAATTTATTATCTATCACGTTTTAAGTGAACCAAAGCGGTGAACTACGATAATTTGAATTTGACACGGTCGATAAACTCAATAAGATAAAAATGCATGTTTTTTGTTATGGCGATTTAGCGATGCATGTGACATAAAATAAAATGCAAGCATAAAGATAAATAAATCCTAGTATGGCCTTTCCTAAAATAGAAAAACTATTTAACTATTACATATTCGGAAACCAACTCCATTGGTCCCTTGAACTTCGGTTGTGGCACGCATCTCGAGGTAACACCGTCTTTATGTATCGCCATTCTTGAAGAAATCCGTCTTTGGGAACTCCGGAATGAATAAAATTACATAACAAATTACATAATTTCCTATTATACATTTGTAACTAAAATAAAATAAATCTATTAAATTACAAAACGGTGATACGAGATCACAATAAAAATTACAACCGAATCGATATTCCCATACATTTCGGGAAATACCAATTAAAATCTAAGGCCATACTAAGTAAAATTACATAATTCAAAATTACATAAATTAAAATTATGACAATCATAAAGAAAAATAAAGCATTATAATATGTATGAACATGCTCAATTTTTATGCTAAATCGCCTTTAATAGCCAATATCATATATTACTCGGTTTTTACGGATTTGCGTGATTTCAACATTTTATAATCACAAAAATACATAAACTCATATTTATGCATAAGTTAATTACCCTAACCTCTTAGGACTCAAAATATAGTCTTCACTAATAATTTGACCATAATTAACCCATATTTACAAAATTGTTCATAAATGGACCAAAAATTACAAAAATAAGCCATTAAACTTCAAATAAATCACAAAATTTCAAATAAAATTCAAAATTTGAAACTTTAATTCATGAACATTCTGGAAAAATTCCATGACACTCATAATGTTCAAAATCTTAGGTTAAAAATTTCGAAAGTTTACCGGAAAAACAATGTTGCGGTTTATCGATTTATAATAAATAATCATAAAAACATGGAAAAATTATTTTCATTAACTTTTCAATTTTAGATCTGAAAAATATAATAAAATACAACATTAGACGTTTTTCCTAAGTCATAGATTATGTTTTTATTAATTTTCCACTAATAATGTCACTATTTATGCTATTTTTCTTCAAAAATTCATAAATCATGCAAAAGACTTCTTTATAGCCAATTATTTTACACACATCTTGTAAAATTTCATGTGACAACATATTAATTTTCTATGACCAGATTCGAAATTTAACTCATATTAACCTATTTTTCACCTAAATCCGAATTTAATAATGAAAAATTCATTTTTCGAGCATAACAAGTCCAAAAATTATGAAAATTTACAGGTTATCTCAAAATAATATATGTAACAACATATCCAAAAACCAAGTGAAAATTCGAAGTATAGCTAATTTTAGACCAAAAATGACATTTTTACTCATAAAATCACATTTAAATGCCATTATTGTAAATTATGAACAATAAAAATCCGAAAAATTAACCAAAATATACCAAAACACTTTAGGACCAGAAATATTAATATGCATGGTTTAATTTCGTGATATATCATAATAACACAAATTTTACAAGTTTTATTTGTTATTCTTATAACTCGGAAAAACTTTTAACCGATTTGCATGCAAACAACCGTGGCTCTTGATACCGATTGAAGGAAATGTAGATTCATATACATATTAACATACTTATATATGTCTAAATAATTTGTCATAAAATTAAAACGGATTTTATGCATGCAAACAAATAATATAATAGAGGAGAAATCATGTCCTTACATTGAAGATTTCGGTTATATTGGGCACAAGAGAGATCACCTTTCTCTCTTGTTCTTGAGCTTTCCCTTATGGATGAACAAGATCTAAGTATAAGATCTCTCCCTAAGCTTTATACCCAAGGCTCCTCTTAATTTTAATTAATATTACAAATACTAGTATAATATTAATCAAGTAGAAAAATTGAACCAAAAATTGTTTGGTTTTTACTCCTAAAACCGGGTAGGAGAAGGTAATTTTGGAGTATATTATCTCTCTAATTTATCTCTAAAATGTAGAGAGGAAATTATCTTTCTTACACTAGGAAAAATAAAAATGTGAATGAATGAATAATTTAGAGGAGAAAAACTCTCTAAA
Source organism: Silene latifolia (assembly GCF_048544455.1). NCBI lineage: Eukaryota > Viridiplantae > Streptophyta > Magnoliopsida > Caryophyllales > Caryophyllaceae > Silene > Silene latifolia. The sequence continues at coordinate 36,923,173 of NC_133528.1, forward strand.
TGCTAAAGGAAAACCGGTGGGGAGGAGCTTTTAGGGGAGCCAATGCATGCCCATATTTGTCTTCACAAGGTGAGTAGGGTTGCATGGCTACTTTAGCTATTTAATTATTATGTTTTCTATTTAAAATATAAACACAATTTAACCCTAATACTCCTCTAATATTTCGGCACTTTTTGGCTAATATGGATTCCATATTATTTTTGTCAATTGTCAATATGTCACATGTCACATGTCACATAAATTTGTTATGTATTTTTAACATATTAAAAAACAACGTATTAATAAAAATACGTCACATACAAAAATCGACTTAGTAATTTCATAATTACTTGTGCCAAAATATTTTACCAATTTATAAATCACAACATATTGTATTTATAATAATTCATTCAATTTCGATTGTTTCTTTAAACAATAATTTCATCCGAGTAATGATACAATTCGATTACTCAGACCGTATCTCATTTAATCACATTTCAATTTGATACGTAAATTTTACTTCCAAAATCGTCCGTCAATTTTTCAAGTAATTTAATTAACTCGTAACACTATACGATTAATTAAATGATCAATTAAGAGTATCGCCCTATAGGTATGACCTAGGGGGTCAACTGATCACCACCGTCACACGACAGTAATGTCAATCTCTAGTCAGCCAATCATTACCGATATATGTTGACCAGTTGACAGTATAAATACTTCCCAATTGTATTCTTTAAAATGAGATTTAATAATGATATATAAATCATGTGATCGCACTATTGTTGAGGACACATTTCCCAACAATACTTTCCAAAATTCTTAAAATAACTCAGTTCATCACTAAGACCCAAAGCTTCACCCATTTCTCTAAAGGAAATGCATCTACTAACATTAGCTAGACGAAACTCGAGGTTCTCCCTAGTCTCAACTTTGTTGACTTTCAAAGAACTCAAAAACTCCAAGGTAAGGGAAGGGTATGTCAATTCTTTTGATTCAAACAATTTCTTCAACCCCATTGCTTTAAAGAAGGCTCTAGTTTGCTCAAGGACACCTAACTTATCTAAGGTATCTTCACAAATAAACTTGGTGGATTGAAATGATTTCCTAGCAAACTTGGCAAAAGTATCTCTATGGGTTTTGCAAATAAAAGTTACCTCCGGATAGTGCAAAAGTTGATCAATTTCCGGAGTAGTAGATGTTGTTGCTCCAATAGAAGGTTGTTGTTGTTGTTGCACTTCTAAGTTTGGGTTTGCTACCACCATAGCCAATGCTTTCTTTGCTTGAAGAGCCTTTTGCCTTGATGAAAGTGTCTTTGCCTTTGGTGCCTTTGTTGCCTTTGTTGCTCCCTTAGTCCTTGCCATTGATGAATTAACCAAGAAAAGAGTGAAAAATCTTCAATTTGTAGTGTACCCAAATCGATTTAAAGGTGAAAGGCTTTGCCTTTATGAATTTGAAAATCGACTCAAAGGTTGAAGATTTTGTGGTTGGTTTTGATTTTTATTGAAAAAGGAGTGATTGATTTGTTGTTAGAAGGATGCTTTGATTTGATTTTGGTGAATGTAGTTGAGGGATTTTGTTTTTGTGATGGAGAGGATGAGGGTTTTGATGTTTATGAGTAGTGTTATGAATGAATGAATGAAGAAATGAATGTGGGAGGGGTTTTATAAAGCCCGAAAAATTCGAACTGCAGGGGCAATCCGTGCGGTTTCTGCTCGGGACGGGCGGATTCTGCTTTTTCTGGGTGTGGAAAAACTCGCCTAAAGACGGGCGTCTTTCAGTGAAGACGCTCGGATTCGCAGACACGGGACGGGCGGATTCTTCAGAAGACGGGCGGATTCCTTCACAGGGATTTTTCTTGTTTTCCTCAGCCAAGAAAACGGGCGTCTTCCCTTCAAGATGGGAGGATTTTCAAAGACGAGCGGATTTGTATTCAGGACGCCCGGATTCTCTTACAGTCAAAAATATTTCAAAAGTTCAGCTCAGAGGGACGTGCGTCTTCTACCCAACACGTCCGTATTGCCTGAAGACGGGCGGATTCTCCTGAATCCGCTCGGATTCGACCCCTTTGTACCCGGATTCAGTTCCATCCGTGTACAATGCATATCCCTTGTCATTCTTCCATTCTTCTTCATATCTTGTGTTCTTCATTGTGGGGGCGCTACTAAGGCATGGATAGCCTAGGCAATTGTCATCCCCACACTAAGCTAAAGCACTACACATCAATTGAAATTTTTAGTCCCTCCCTCACTTCTCTCAAACATGACAATTACCTTGATCAAAGTATATAAAAATCCAAAGATGACAAAAATGCAATACAAGAATTGAAATGCGAGTTAGGGAGTTAGAAATATTTACAAAAGGTGGTTTAGGGAGGACTCCACCAAACTCTCATTCTTGATGAGATGTCAAGGGGGCATGTCCAAGGTGTTGTTGATGTTGCTCAACACCTTGAAGAAATAATCAAAAGCTTGTTCATTATCGTTATAAAGCTCTTCAATAGACCTTGGCCCTTGTTGTCGGTCTTGATCGATGGCATTACCAATGTAGGGATTAAAAATCCCTTCAAATTCGTCGTCCCAAAGACCGCAAACTTCATTAAGTTGATCATTGAAAATCTCTTGATTTGATGGAGACAACTCTCCCAATTTCTTTTATTGGCCAATGAGGTCATCCTCTTCTTCTTTGCTTGATTTTGATGAGCTTTGCAAGCTCTCCTTGTCACAATTCACTTGCTCTTTGAATGGAGCATCTTCAATCTTCTTCTTCTATTGGAGTTCCGACTTCTTCCTCTCATCCTTTCGGCTATAATGATCAATCATGAAACACGGTTCATGCAAACGAGGAGCTCTCATAGTCTTGTCAAGATTAAAGGTTATGCTTTCATCTCCCACTTCTAGAGTGAGCTCACCATGTTTCACATCAATCACCGCACCCGCGGTGTGTAGGAAAGGTCTTCCTAGAATGATTGGAATGTTGGAATCTTCCTCCATATCAACAATGACAAAGTCCACCGAGATGAAAAACTTCCCAATTCGTACGGGGACATCTTCCCATATCCCTAATGGTGTCTTCGTCGATCTATCGGCCATTTGGAGTGTGATATTGGTGCATTTTAGCTCTCCCATCCCCAACCTTTTACTCACCGAGTACGGCATAACACTCACACTAGCCCCTAGATCACATAAGGCTTTGTTGATCGTGGTGTCGCCAATGGTACACGGTATTGAGAAGCTTCCCGGATCCTTTAGCTTTGGAGGTGAACTCCCTTGAAGTATTGCACTACTCACCTTAGTGAAGGCGATAGTCTCAAGTTTCCGGATCGACTTCTTCTTTGTGAGGATGTCTTTCATGTATTTCGCATAAGCCGGCACGTGATTGATTAATTCCGTGAAAGGAATCGAGACTTCCAAATTCTTCACAATTTCCATAAACTTTCCAAGTTGGTCATCAAATTTGGGCTTGGCTTGACGACTTGGAAAAGGAAGTCTAATCACAATGGGCTCCTTCTCCTTGACCTTGTCTTCATTTTTCTTTGAAATCTCTTCTTTTGATGATTCTCCATCTTTGGAGTTTTGCACAATTTCTTCCTTATCACTAGCTTCCACAACTTCATCCTCAACTTGCTTCTTCGGTGCTTCATACCTTGTACCACTTCTCAAGTGAATGGCACTAACCGTTTCATGTCTTGGGGGATTACTTTAATTTGAGGTGGTAATTGCCCCTTTTGTCTTTGTGAGCTTGAAGATGCTAGCTGAGTCAATTGGGTTTCCAACATCTTGGTGTGAGCTAGGATGTTGTTGATGGTGGTTTCCTTTGCTGGACTATCTTTTCGCATTTGAGTGAAAAATTCTTGTTGATTCTTTTGCATTTGGAGGACCGCTTTTTGGACATCAAAACCTTGGTCATTTTGGTGATTGTATGGATTTTGATTTTGGTAACCTTGGTTTTGATTGTAAAAGGGTCTTTGATTTTGGTTTCTCATGGGAGGTGGGGTGTATGTTGTTTGAGGGTTTTGAACATTTTGGCTTTTGTATGAGAGATTTGGATGGAATTTGGTGTTTTCATTGTAATAGTTGGAATAAGGGGTACCACTCTTGTATGCTTGGAAAGCATTCACTTGTTCATTTGTTCCCCTACATTCACTTTGGTCATGTCCCAAAGTTCCACAATTCTCACATATCCCACTTGGGATTGATGAAGATGCCGTCATGGCATTAACATGATGCTTTGGTGATTTTGAGACTTCTTCAAGTCCAGCCATAGCTTTTTCAAACTTCAAATTGATTGTGTCAATGTGAGCACTAAGTTGAGCACCCAATTGAGTAACGAAGTCCACTTCATGTTTTCCTCCTCTAGTAGCCTTGCGAGGTCTACTATATTGTGAGTTATGGACCGCCATTTCCTCAATTTTGTTCCATGTTTGATTGTCATCAACTTCGGTGAACATTCCATTTGATCCCATATTGAGAATGTTCCTTGAATCTTCATATAAACCGTTCCAAAATTGTTGTACCAAGAACCATTCGCTAAGTCCATGGTGAGGACATGAGCGACAAATTCCCTTGAACCGCTCCCAAGCTTCATACAAATATTCTTCATCCCTTTGCTTAAAACCCGTAATTTGAGCTCTTAGCATGTTAGTCTTTTCCGGTGGGTAGAATTTTTTGTAGAAAGCTAGAGCTAACTTCTTCCAAGAATCAATTCCGAGAGTGGCCTTATCAAGGCCCTTCAACCATTGTTTTGCGGTGCCAATTAGAGAAAAAGGAAATAAGACCCATCGAATTTGGTCTTGAGTTACACCGGTTTGAGAAATCGCATCACAATAGTCACAAAAGGTTTCCATATGAGAATGAGGGTCTTCACTAGGCATCCCCCCAAATTGGCTCCTTTCGACTAATTGGATAAAGGCGGATTTAGCAATAAAATTTCCGGTTAGATGTTGTGCTGTGGGAGTACCATTGGGTTGGTTCTCCTCGGTGGGTACGGAATGTGATGAAAATTTAGGCATTGTAGGTTGATTTTGGGTGGTATTTTGTAATGGGTTCTCCTCACCTTCTCTTGCAAAAGGGTTGATGAACTTAATAGTTGGTTGAATATCTACAACCTCACCAATACCTCTCAAATTCCTCCTAGCAAGTCTCCTATTGGTTGTCAAAGTTCTTTCAATTTCACGATCAAAAGGTAACAAATCACCTTGTGACCTTCTAGACATGCAAAATATCAAACAACTTGAAAACAATTAGAACAAACCTTGAGGAGTTTTACTTCCCCAAGGCAAAGAAAGACACAACTAATAACAATATAAGGAAATCTAAATCAAGCTAACACCGTCCCCGGCAACGGCGCCATTTTTGATCGGTCCGTTTCGTGTTCACAATTAAATAAGTGTGGTCGCTGGGTCACGTCCGAATCAAAACACAATTTATAGCTTCACAAACAACTCTACAATTAGTAAAGAGGCAAGTAAAGGTCGGATCCCAAGGGACGGGAATTGAGATGAGATTTCTATTGAAACTAGTGGTGTCTTAGGGGTGTCACAATTTGGGTTGATGTAGAAGGTCACTAACTAAAACAGCAATGAAAAAAAACAAGCAAGATGAATTAAAAGGTTGTAAACAATTGATAAAAAGCACTAGGGTGTCATGGGATCATAGGGGAATCATGGGAATTGATCACACAAACATGTTCTCAAATTATAAGCAAGCAATTATTGTTGTGATGGATTGAGTTGGGTTATATCTTACAATCCTAGGAAAGTTTGGGTCCCGGAGCCGAATCGATTAGATTGTACAACACCTACAAGTCGATTTAGTCTTCCCTACTCAAGAACATGCATGGTCTAATGAGACTCGAGTTGGTTTATGTCTTACAAGTCTCATTGAAAAGATAGGTGATGGGTAAAAAATGCAAGGATTCATAGGCTCGCATTTCATCAAACATAACATGTGCATGAGTTGAGATCAAAACAAGCAAGCAAATAAAACATGAAAGCATATTAATTTAAGCATGAATCATTCCCCATGTTGGTTTCCCCTAATCACCCATTAACCCTAGCTAAGAGACTACTCACTCATTATCATGTTGATCATGCTAGCAAGGTTGTCAATCATACCAACAAAATGAAACATGATGAACAAATGAAAGCAATTAACAATAATTAAAAAGGGATTAAGAGAATTATACCTACTAATGATTCCAATAATAAAGCAAAGATAAAAGAAGTACTTGATGCTTGATTGAGAGGTTGTCAATCTCCCAATAATAACCCAAATAATCTTCAATTACCCAAAATAAAGGATGAACAAAAGATAGATTAAGGAAATAAAACTTGTATTAAAACTAGATTAATTGTTGATTACAAAACTAAAGAGAGATTTGATTGATATTAACACTCTAAGAATTGATAAGAAGAACATCCTCTTCTAATTAGACTAATGGGGTATTTATAGTGGAAATTAGGGGGATGCATTAGGGTTAACTAAGGGCTAAACTAGTAATTACACTTTTTAGATTGAGCAGGGAGGAGCCGGTATTTTTCGAAGGAAGGGCTTCTTTCTTTGTAGCTTGGAGAAGACGAAATTGCGCTGTACAGGAATCCGTGCGTTTTGGAGTCGGGACGGGCGGATTGTAGCGGTGGAACACGGGCGGCTTCAAGTGAATCCGGGCGGATTGTGGCGGTGGCTAACCCGAGCGTCTTTGGAGGAAACCGCACGGATTGTGCATGTGGAGGACGGCCGGATTGTAGACAATCCGCACGGATTGTTCCTCAGCAACATTTCTTCTTCTTTTCTTCCCTTTTCTTCATAAAATCCTTGGGGATTTCCTTGGGGACTCAAGGATCCTTTCTCAACATTGCTCATCTACTATAATATGTACAAAGGCCTTCTAATCTTGTCTCTCCTTGATGCTTGGTCATTGGATTCGATCATTTTAGTCTCGTTTTGCCATGAAAATGCAAGATTCTTACTCCTTTCCTACCAAGGGATCAAAATCTCAAAGAATATTCAAAACAAAAAACTAAAGATAATAAATGACCCAAATATGCACTAAAAAGCATGGGAACAAGGCTAATTCGGGGGCTAAATATGCGCTAATTATGGTCACATCACCTGCCCACCAAAAATGAGACAATAAGGAGTTAATCCTGTTTGCCACACTTACCAGTATTTTAGACACCGATAGAAAGAAATTAGATAAATTTGATAAGACGGAAGAGATCAGCGTGAGTCTACCGGCTGAAAAGAAAAATAATCCATTCTAAGAAGATATCCGTTTACTGACAATATCAACCAAACCCTTAAAGATATCTTTCTTCGAGGACAGAAAATCAGTGGAAATACCGAGGTACTTTCCAATACCGTTATTATGCTTGATATTCATAACCTTAAGACACCTTCGTGCCTTAGCAAGCTTCGTGCTAGGACTAAACAAAACCCCAGACGATTTATTATCATTCAAAACTTGTCCCGACGCCGTACAATATCGAGACAAAATGGCTTTTAACTGCACCACTGTGTCATTCTTATCATGTAGGAAGAAGATAGACTCATCAGCAAAGAAAAGGTGTGTCAAAGCCTCTGAATTCCTGCTTAGTTTAATTCCTTTTAACAGACCCTCTTGCTGTGCCTTATAAACATTAGCCGACAGGGCCTCCATGCATAAGATAAATAAGTATGGTGATAACGGATCTCCCTGACGAACTCCACACTGTGGGCGGAACTGCTGTAAGGGAGCTCCATTAAAAAGCACCTCATAAGAAACAGTACTGACGCAACTCATGATAAGATTAATAATTCCTTCGGGGAACCTAAAACCATAAAGCACAGCCTTCAAAAAATCCCATCTTACCCGATCATACGCCTTACTCATATCCGCTTTAAAAGCAAATCTCCCATGCACCCCCTTTTTATGTGAATTTATATTATGAAGGGCTTCATGAGTGAGTAGAATATTGTCACTAATTTGCCTTCCCGGAATAAAGTCATTCTGAAAATCCCCATCCAAGTATCCCATAACACGGGATAACCTATTAGTAATGCATTTAGTGATAATTCGCATAATAACGTTACATAAACTAATAGGTCGGTAATCACTCACCCCCTCCAGATTTTCACATTTAGGAATAAGTGTAATGAAAGTCCAATTCAGTTCTTTCAACACCACCCCCGAGTTTAAAACCGAAAGAACAGCTCTCGCGACATCTTTTTTAACCGTAAACCAACACTTATGATAAAATACAGCAGGAATTCCGTCCGGACGGGGAGATTTGAGCGCTCCCATTTGATAAACAGCTCGTCGAACTTCTTTAGCAGTAAACGGTCTTGCCAAGAAATCCCCATCATCACTCTTAACAGTATTCCGAAGACAATGTATCATTTCCGCAAAAAACGGATCCCCCCTACTAGCACTATCTTTATTCCTAACACTATTTGGGTTATATAAATCATAAAAGTTTTATAGAACATGGTACCCATCTCCTTATTATCAAAAATCCAAGAATCATTTTCTCCCTTGATACCGTATATAAAGTTTCTACTAGCCCTTCCTTTAATCCAATTAAAAAAATATTTCGTACATGTATCACCATCAATATTCCATCTAATCTTGGCTCGTTGCTTCCAAAAAACTGCTGCAGCCTCCGCAAAGTTTCTAAGATCATCATTAATACTAGTATAATTCTCATCCTTACCTTCCCTAATAGCTAGATCCATTGCTGCTTCCAGCTTGACATCAAAATCCTCCCACCTTTTCTGCCATTCTTGTTTCTTATCAATAGCCCACCTCCGAATTTCTTGTCTAACCCGTGCGAGTTTCCGAATAACTTGGAAAGCAGGCGAGCCCGTAACCCTGAAGCACCAGCTATTACTAATGAGCTGCAGACACTCAACATATTCCAACACCCATGAATCAATTTTGTACGGCTTCTTATTATTATTATTAGTAGTCAATTGGAAATCCAGTTCAATAGGAGCGTGATCCGAAATTTGAATGGGAAAATGCTTAACCCCCGTATTTGGAAACATAAAAAACCAATCCTTCGAGCCAAGAGCCCGATCAAGTCGTTCATAAACTCTCTTATCCCCTTTCCTATTATTACACCAAGTAAAGCGAGGCCCTTTGAAAGGAATATCGACAAGTTCATTATCAATCCTCCAACTATTAAATTCATAAGTGCCACCAATCAGACTTTGATTTCTACTCAATTTTTCATACACATACTCCACTTGAATGAAATCCCCTAGAATAAGAAAAGGATGATGAAGATCTCTAAGCCACGCTTCCAACTCTTGCAAGACAGTAAGCCGAAACTGAGCCTTAGGCGCACCATAAAATAATACAAGATAACAAGAACGGCCATTATATTTCTCACAAAAGAGAATGATGATGTTACTGCATGTCATAACACAAGCCATTTTAGATTCTTTTCTCCATCCTACCCAAAGGCCTCCAGATGCACCATTAGCATTTACTCCCTCCGACGTCACAAAACCAAAGGATCTAAACATAGGGCTTACATTATTTATATCACACTTTGTCTCAACTAAAAACATGAAATCATAATTGTGACACCACTATACTCCAAGTGCCTTACCAGGACCAATCAAGTATAGGAACATCACCATCTCGGTTACCCGAGGCAATGAATATCATAAGACAATAACGAAACGTACTTTAAAAGTAAATATAATTTAACGTTTACATGTTCAAGCCAAACTGATAAATCAAATACAAATTCCAAAACCAAATGTTTACTAGCCAAAACTGAAAACTAAAGACAACGTCTGACACAGCGGAAGACTCCTCTAATCCATGTGATAACTCATCCCAGCTAGCCCAAAAGCGTCATATCAAACCTGCTCAACAACTGCTCACCATCCCCGAATGGATCACCACAGTTTTACAAAACAAAAAATGGGGTCAGTACTAATGACATGATATAGAACAAACATGAAACAACTGCCAAACAACTCAGTCAACACAACAATCCCCAGTCTCCATCAATAATCTCCACACAACTGACTACACACTAATAAAGTGTGTAGTCCTGCCAGAGTATCCATCGCAACGTATACTCCACACCGCCAGTAGGGGACCGCAGCCGTTCCCACCTAAGCCCCGCTCATCTCCAACGAGCGATAAACCCATGTTCATTAATGTGCACATCCCTCCTGTGGCGGGTTCCATAGGAGGCGAATCAAGGGCGTGAAGCCACTCCCGCAAGTGACCCCACTCAGCCAGGGACGCACCCCGAAGAACACAGACAGCGAAACAACGATCACAATACAACTCAACAACCGTCTGAAACATTAAACAATATGAAATCACAACCGTCTGCACAATCAACAATATGAAATCACAACCGTCTGAAACAATCAACAATTACTAACTACAACACAATCACCACAATCATGTAATTAATACCGAGTAGGGAAACCCTACCTGGAACGCAATCACAATTCAGACGATCTAGCAGCTGTCTCAAAACCTTTCTTCTACGAACCCTCCTCCTATACACATAATCATACAATCACCACCACAACAATATAATCATAAAAACCTCCAATCCCCAAATTAGGGTTTCACCAAAGTCAACCAAAAACTATAAAAACGGTACGTAGAACTTACCCTTGACGCAAGGATAACTATGATATCAAGAACAACGAAATCCGACTTCTCTAGCTACGGGATTTGCCAATAATGCGAATGAATCGAACAACGTAGTTTGCAATCTCTCTTTTTGTGAATTAGGTTTATGAAAAGTGTTTAGGAAAGATAACGGAGTATTATATATATATATATATACATATACATATATATATATATATATATATATATATATATATATATATATATATATATATATATATATATATATATATATATATATTAATCCGCATTATTAACAAAACCCGTCAAACATTACTCAATAACCGACTTACTCGATCGAGTAAGTCTCATACTCGATCGAGTGCCACTTACTCAATCGAGTACCAAGGCTACTCGATCGAGTACCCTACAGGCAGACTACTATTTCGTATTCCAAACATACTTACTCAACAGAGTAAGCCACACTCGATAGCGTACCTAGAGACTTATAAAACCGTAGTATTACAGTCTTCCCTCCTTAAAAAGAATTTCGTCCCCGAAGTTCAAACCACAACAAAACAAAACACACTAACACTCTCCCGACACAACAACAAAAACAAAACTCAACATAAAACTCCAAAACATACGTACCAAACCAAACTCAACCCGATTCAAAAAACTACTAACTATATCAAAAGCAACATAAAAGGATGTAAAAACTCTTCGCGACCATCTCCTACCCCCTAAAAGAAACAAGGTTACGTCCCCGTAACCATATATACCTGATAAAAAAGAAACGGGTAACGCTCTCTCATGGCCTCCTCCGCCTCTCATGTAGCTTCCTCAACCTCATGATTAGACCAAAGAACCTTAAGCAACACTGTCTCACCGTGTCTAGTTTTCCTAACTTTCCGGTCAAGAATGTGTTTAGGCAAATCAAGATAAGACAAGGACTCATCTAGCTCTATGTTCTCCACCTCTAACACATGTGACGGATCACTAACATACTTCCGCAGCTGAGACACATGAAACACATTATGTACCCTATCCAAAGCAGACGGTAAGGCCAACCGATAAGCAACCTCTCCAACACGGTCTAAGATCTCATATGGTCCGATGAACTTCTGACTCAGCTTCCCTTTCTTACCAAATCTCATGACTCCACGCATAGGAGACACTTTTAAAAGAACCTTGTCCCCAACCTGAAACTCTATATCCGACGATGTAGATCAGCATAACTCTTTTGTCGGTCCTGGGCTGCTCTCATCCTCTCTCTGATCAGCTTAATCTGCTCTACCATCTCATGTACCAGCTTTGGTCCTAAAACCATTGCCTCAGCACTGTCGTCCCAACAAATCGGACTCCTACATCTCCTCCCATATTAAGCCTCAAATGGTGCCGTGCCAATACTGGTGTGATAGCTGTTGTTGTAAGAAAACTCAATCAAATCTAACCACTGTTCCCAGCTACCACCAAAATCCATTACACAAGCTTGCAACATATCCTTTAGTGTCTTGATGGTCCTCTCCGTCTGGCCATCTGTCGCAGGATGAAATGCTGTACTCATCTTCAAGGTAGTTCCCAAAGACTCATGTAACTCTTTCCAAAACCGTGAGATAAACCTCGAATCTCTGTCAGACACTATATCTTTAGGCACCCCATGCAATCTCAGCACATTCCTCCTATAAGCCATAGCTAACTGTGCCTTAGTCCATGTATCTTTCATTGGCACAAAATGAGCTGACTTTGTCAGTCGATCCACTATAACCCATATCATGTTGTTTCCCTGTTGACTCTTTGGTAAACCCACGATAAAATCCATAGAAATAGACTCCCACTTCCACTCAGGTACCTCTAAAGACTGAATCTTACCTTGTGGTCGTCGCTGCTCCCCTTCACTCTCTGACATGTCAAACAACGGGCCACAAACTCAGCTGTTTCTTTCTTCATCCCAGGCCACCAGAAAGTCTTCTTCAAATCCTTGTATAGCTTGTCACCACCTGGATGTACCGAGTATGGTGTGCAATGAGCCTCTGTCATAATCATCTTTTTCAGCTCCTCATCATTAGGAACACACCACCTCCCATTGAACCTCAGATTACCATCTGTATGAATAGAGAATCTAGACACTATCCCTTTCTCTACTCCAGCTCTCCACTCCACAATCTTGGGATCCAACGTCTGTTTAATGCGAATATCATCATAAATATCAAGCTGCACTGTCAAATCTCCCATGGCATCTCCTTTCTGGATCATATGTATCCCGAACTTCCCCACCTCATCTCTCAATCTCATCAAAGATATAGCTGTGCACAAAGAATGCACACTCTTCCTGCTCAAAGCATCTACAACAAAATTGGCTTTCCCTTCATGGTACATAATATCCATGTCATAATCGCCAATCAACTCCATCCACCTCCTCTGTCTCATGTTCAACTCCTTTTGAGTGAAGATGTACTTGAGACTCTTGTGATCTAAAAATACCTTAAAGGTCGCCCCATATAGGTAATGTCTCCAAATCTTGAGAGCAAACACCACTGCACCCAACTCCAGATCATGTGTAGGATAATTCTCCTCATAAGGCTTCAATTGCCTAGAAGCATAGACAATTACTTTACCGTTCTGCATCGACACGCAACCCAACCCATTCTTTGAGGCATCTGTATACACCTCAAAGTTCTCACTCCCTTCAGGCAATGCTAAGATTGGAGCCGTGGTCAAATGCTCCTTTAATGTTTGGAACGCCGTCTCACAACTCTCATCCCAACGAAACTTGTTCTCTTTCCTCATCAAAGCTGTCATAGGTCTAGCAATCTTAGAGAAATCTTTCACGAACCGACGATAATATCCTGCTAAACCCAAGGAACTCCTGATCTCAGCTATATTCTTTGGTGCTTCCCACTTGGTAACTGCCTCAATCTTTGCAGGATCCGCAGCTACCCCTTCCTTTGAAATCACATGCCCCAGAAAAGCAACTTTCTCCAACCAGAACTCGCACTTAGACAACTTTGCATACAACTCATGCTCCCTCAAGGTCTGTAACACAATCCTCAGATGCTCCTCATGCTCCTCCTTAGTCTTAGAAAAGACTAAGATGTCATCTATAAAAACCACCACAAACTTGTCCAAAACCTGACTGAAGACTCTGTTCATCAAATCCATAAACACAGCTGGTGCATTAGATAACCCAAACGGCATCACCATAAATATTCATAATGGCCATACCTCGACGTGAAAGCTGTCTTTGGTATGTCCTCCTCTCTAATCTTTACCTGATGGTACCCCGACCGCAAATCAATCATAGAAAAGACTGCTGCACCACTCAACTGGTCAAACAGGTCATCTATCCTTGGCAAAGGATACTTGTTCTTCACCGTCACTCTGTTCTGCTCCCTGTAATCTATGCACAATCTTAGGCTCCCATCTTTCTTTTTCACAAATAGAACTGGTGCTCCCCACGGTGATACACTAGGTCTAATGTACCCCCTTTCAATCAGATCATCTAACTGCTTCCTGAGCTCCTCCAACTCCTTAGGACCCATCCGGTACGGTCCCTTAGAGATTGGCCTCGTCCCCGGTTTCAGCTCAACACTGAAATCTATCTCCCTCCTCGGTGGCAACCCTGGAATCTCCTCTGGAAAGACATCTGGAAACTCCCCCACAACTGGTATCTGCTCAACTGTCAGACTTTCCACTCTGTGATCTCTCACATGGCACAAGATCAACGGGCACCCCTTCCTTAGATAGGACTTCAAGGTCACTGCTGTAATCAACTTAACTTTGGGTTTGACAACAAACCAATGATAGGACACAATAATCCCCTTAGGACCTCTTAGAGAAACTTTCTTTTGATGACAATCTATCTTAAATTTGTACTTTCCCAACCAATCCATCCCGACTATCATCTCAAAACCGTCTAAAGGAAACTCTAGCAAGTTTACAGGTAGATCAACTTGCCCAACTATCATGGATACATCTCTATACAACCTCCCACACGATACAGAGTCACCCGAAGGTATAGAAACTTCCTCTCTTACAGACTCATACTCTCTCAAACCCAGCCTTTTAACATGACTCGATGATACAAACGACTGTGACGCTCCCGAATCAAACAAAACAAAGGTATAAACACCATTAACGAGAAAAGTACCAGTGATAACATGAGCGTCGTCCTCAGCTGCTTTCTTCTCTATCATAAACAGCTTGCCACTGGTCTTCTGCCCACCTCCCTGGGCAGTACTAGCTGAGGTAGCCGGCTTAGCACCCGACCCCTGGTTGTTGTTGGTGTTTGTGGACATGGCCCACCTACACGCGAAGCTAACCCGTTGGACGTATAGCGGTCTTTTGAAAGCCACGCTCGGCGGTGTAAAAATGCTTTCGACCGGATCATTTTAGATCGGTCGGTTTCATCTCGGTACGGGTCTCAAAACGATTTGAGATGTTTGGAGTCGCCACCAAGCATTTGTGGGATGCCTGGAACCCATTCAAAATCCACTTTATACCTCGGTCAAATCGAAGCACAAAGCAGCGTTTGACATAGGTACTAAAGATAAGGAAATCGTCCCTCTTTAGCATCCTATCTCTAGAATGACTCTCGTACGCTCTGGATAAGGTCGTCCACTATCCAAAGTTTTTGAGTAAGAGGTGAAGGTATGTATTGGAAAGCCCTTTAATCAGACACCCAATCCCGCCCGCGGTAGCGGCCTCTACTGATCGATCTTGGTTGGTTGAATGCAAAAGTTGATAAAACGATTTAAATGTATGAATGCGCATCCAATAATTTAAACCTAACATGTGAGAGCTTTCTAAGTCGGTTGATTTAATCCAAGTATCAAGTATAAGATGTCGAGTTGGATTAATGATTGATTTGCATGCAAGACGGAAATTAAACATCGATTTACCGTATTAGGTTTAGGGTGCATAACGTGATCAATTTGTCTTAGTAAAGCGTTTTGCAAATACGATTTCGAATAGTCATCTGACCCATCCTATATCCGGGCTAACCGGAGTCGGAATCGTCCTAGACTAATGCTGGAAGGGATCAGACCCTGTACCAGACGGCTATATGAGGCGCGAGCCAGCTGGCGGTGTAAGGGGCCTCTTCCTGGTTTTGAAAGTGAGAAATGGAGGGCCTGTTTAGGCGCGGGTAAGCCCAAGGTTTATGTGCCATGTTCCGACTTTTTAGAAAACGTTATAAAACGTGTTGAAAATAGGTATTTGAACCCGGTTTGATTTAAAGGGGTCGTTTAGACCGCATTTGTTAATTTGAAGAACTAGACTCGAATAATCATCATTATTTTGATAATATTCGGTGCCGGGTTCGATTTGACAAACTTGACATGAATAGCTTTGAAAGTAATTATGGACTAATTGTTTTAAGTCCATTTGAATGTAATTAGTCGATACTCATCATTGTACCCGGGTTAAAATCTGGCATGGTATGTAGAACCAAGGATGACTTTGTGTTGGGGACTGATATGTTTGTTTTTAGAAATGTAAAGAAATGAAATAAAAGGTTTTAAAATACCTTTTAAATGTCATTAACCAAATATTATCACCGAAACACAGATTTAACCGTCATGGTATGAAGAACCAAGGGTGAAAAATGTTTTATGGTTAAAACAAATGAAATAAAATAAAAAGGGTTCGAAAATATTTGGAATGGTAAAAACCGATTACAAATATGAAAATGAATAAAAGGGAAATGACGAGAACAAACACGTTTGATCTCTGACCTGGACACCCCATTTAGGCGCGAGCAAGCTAGCGACCTAAGGGGCTTCTATTTTAGGCCAAAAATCAGATTTGGCTCGTTTATTCCATGTTTTGGTTCATGTTATGCACGTTTTAGCATGTTATAGTCATGAAACAAATGAAAACATAATAAAAGAGGATTTTTACACCCTCATACTTACATGTTTGGTTACGGCGAGTGACCGACGTAAGTGTAACAACTCGTTTGATCGGAAAAGACTCGGTTTAAAACCGTTTTGGTAAGTAAAAAGACTGTTTTAATGTTAGTCACGATGTAGTGGTCGAAATGGTCGGTCAAGTGATTTAATGCACGATGACGGTACCAAACAATGTGTAAGGTTTGTATTTACGATCGGTAGGTCGTAAATACGCGTCGGATTGTGACTTAAGAAGTCGAGTCGAGAATTTTAAGGGAGAAAAGAGGGGGCGGACACTCGCGTAAGTCTCAAATGGGTGGCATTTAAGGGGTATTTATAGGGGAATGAGTGGTTGTGTGAGTTTTGAGCGACGTGGCCACTTGGGCTGCTCAAAGAGGCGCGAGCTACGTCGCGGTTCTTCAAGTTGTCTTGTCACTTTCACAACAAACGCAATCATGATTTGTTCTATCCTAGGTTTTGTAGTCACATGCTTGGTACTTGACCAACATGAATCCGGAAAAACTTAAGGTAGGAGATTTGAAATGTTTTGTTTTTGGGTGGTTGACTCGGTTTGACTCGTTGTTGGAGTCGGGATTTGAATTTTGAGTCGGTTTTTGGCCCGGTGTCGGTTTTGACTCTAGTTAGTGTCATTGCGACCCCGTCGTTGTGCATTAAACACTCCAGGTATTTTTGAAATGTTTTGAGATATTTTATTTTCGAAATTGTTTTAAGTTTTCCGACGTAAAGTTGTACACAAACTGTCGATCAAACGCCGCGATTCCAAAACATGTTGTAGTCCAATAATCATCGGGCATTTGTTGGAGTCTCAGCAGATACTGGGTATCTACAGAGCCCCCACTTTGACCGAGGCTTGGACAGGGCAAAAATCAAAGTAGAGCCCCCAGGTCAATCGAATATTACAACCTGGAGACCCAAGCGACGTCGAGGCGGCTCGGAAGGATTCGGGCCAAGGACCTGCCGTCGGGAAGGGCGACGCGAAGGCGACTCGAGGGTACGAGCCAAGGACCTGTCGTCGGGAACAGTTTAGAGTCTGTCGACTATCCGTGCGGGTCGTTTAAAGTCTATTAGACTACGTACAAAGGCTCGCCAGCCATAGGAAGGAGTCATTCCTAAGGCATCTTCGGATATGTCCTTGCATGTTTGCGGACAAAGGCTCACCAGCCGTGGTAAGGAAATATACCCGAGGCATCTTCGGGATGTGTCTTTGAGTATCTGCGGACAAAGGCTCGCCAGCCATGGTAAGGAAATGTACCCGAGGCATCTTCGGGATGTGTCCTTGAGGATCTGCGAACAAAGGCTCGCCAGCCATGACGGCTGGTTAACGGACCGTGAGCATAGCCGCGTCAAATGGGCTTGTTTTGAAAGTAGCGAACTCATGATGCCGCTGTGGAAATAGTGAAGTCAAATTTTCACTATCACTGTTTTTGGAATGAGCGGGTTCCGCGAGGAAGCCCCCTGCTGGTATTAGAAGGAATAGTGAATTTGGAATCTTCACCATTCGTCGTTCTTCTTTGAATTTCAAGTGGCGGTTTATGTGCCGCCGTTGACATTTGATGGAAATAGTGAATTTGGAATCTTCACTATTAATTGAAGTGACGGTTTATGTGCCGCCGTTGACATTTGAAGAAATAGCGAATCCGAATTCTCGCTATTATTTTTGAAATTTTTGAAGGAAAAATAGTGAATTTTGATTTCACCATTATTTTTGAAATCGACGGTTTTGATCGCCGTTTGTTTGAAATTTTCGAAAATAGCGAATTTAAAATTTCACTATTTGTTTTTGTCTTTGAGAAAATGACGATATTTAGACATCGTCAATGAAAATTCGAAGTTTAATATGGGAAATTGGGCCAAAGCCCAAATTTCGGTGAAAAAGCAAAGGGATGCCTGATTGAGGCGCGAGCCCTCTTGCGAATCAAAGGGGCTTCGCTTTTTTTCTATAAAAGACGCGAGTCTAGGCTGCATCTCATTCCCATTCCGTCTTCTTCACATTTCGACAAAAACAGGCTACGATCGCCATTGTTAGACCTACTAGCTCGCTTCCATTCTGCCATTAACAACAATGTCATATCAAGGTATGCATTCTCTCATGAATCCATTTAAATTTGTTGATCTTTAGTTTGATTGAATTAGGGCGGAATTTTACCCTAGAAAATCGAATTGGGCGTTTTTGATTGAGCCCATTTCGAGTGAAATTGATGGTTGCATTAGGTTAGAAACCTGTTTAGGAGTATAGGGGTGCTTTTAGTTTGCATTTTGGTCCCCGTTCCCGCTCCCTATGCTCGAAAAACGTGAGTGAGGCCAGAAACCGTCTCATTTCGCAATGCCAAGTTTATTTGCTTGGATAGTGGGTCCCACTAGGTTGTATTGTAGCTGGGAGAACCTGAGTTTGCCATTTATGGACCTTTGTTGGGTATTGTGGGCAAAATTGGATTTTTGCCTTTTGTGACGGTCTTATGTCTGACAAAATAAGCGTCTGTTTGAGCTTGAATTGAGTCAGTTTGGCTTGAAATGGACTTTATCGGTAGTGTAGGTCGCTTTGAGGCGTGATAAAATCACGTTCGCCCTTTTGCGGTCGTTTTTGAATTTTTGACCGATTTGGGCTCAAATTAGCGTATGAATTGCCTTTTTGAGCCGTAGAAAAATACCCCATTGTGTCGGGAAGGTATTTTGGTTTGTAGGCGGACCTTGTAGGGGTCTTGAAATGCCAATTTTTTTGTGGTGGTTTTGACTCGTCTTTTGCTTGAAAAGATGGGCGAGTCGTTTTGTGTTTGTTTTTTTTTTTTTGTGAATTGTTTTGTTGCTTTTTTATTTTGGGCGGGATTGCCCTTGTTTCGTTTTGCAGGTTGTGTTTTTTTTTTTTTTGGATTTGTCCGTTTCATGCCGTCGTAATGCCGAAAGTTCGGCTGACGTCTTTTGTTTGTTGTTTTTTTATTGCAGAGTATCATTTGGGACCTATGGGGTCTGTTGTGGAGGCTTTGGAGGAGGAAGACGATCCTGGAGGGGGGAAGACGATTGTTTTTTGTTACAAGCTTGGTTGTGTTTCTACCTGGCGCCCTTTGCCCGGCCAATGATCGGGTATCGATCGTTGGTCTTTGCCTGCGGAGGTCCGGATGTCCGATGAGTGGGGTTCAGTACGAGTGTGTTATTCCATGTTGCTGCTCTCGATCGCAGTTGAATTCAGCTGAGTGGGGTTCAACATCGGGGTAACATGCTAAGTTACGGTCCTCGGTTGTCGCGTCGTCCAAAATCTGCCAGGCACCATTTTTGTTTTTGTCGTGGAGCAGGAACGAGGTATTACCGTCATGGTAACCACCTCTGCTTCCGTTGTTTCTCCCCTGTCTCTTGTGTTGCTCCCTTTCTTTTCTGTTTGAGAGGATAGAGAGTGCTTAGTTCGGTAGGTGGCAGATAGCCCCCAGTTCGTTGTCTTAGGCCATTGTCTGTATGATAGATGTCCGTACTGGATCCTGTTTGTACGGCCGGTTGCCCGTACCAAACGCGTGTCGATGTATTTTGCGTGAGGCGGTTTGTATATATATGTTTTTGGATTGTGGTTCATTTTGTGAATTTTGGCTTTTTTGTGTTGTGTTTCGGAGGAGCGCTGTCGGCTGTTGATTCTCCTTTTGCTTTGTACTAGTTCCTGCATCGTTAGTGTAGAAAACAGGCAACAGGTAGCACGTATGGATAAACGTAAACACGTAAAAGCATTTGATTGAAAACAAAATTAACTAAGATGACTTGAAGTTAAAATTGAATTTTGAAATGAATTTTGAAAATTCTGCGACAAGTCGTCGTGTTTGGAATTCAAAAAGGAATTAATTTGAAAATTTGAGCAATTAACTCGTGTCGCGAATTAAATTGCGTCGAAATTATTGAAATTTATTTGCGACTCGAAAAATTCAAACTCAAACCGTCAGGAAAGAATTTTTAGAAAAAGGATTTTTGCGAGTATATTTGATTTTTGATTTTTGAGGTCAAGACTCGAAATTGTGAGTTCTTGAATTTTGAGGAAAATTGACGTCGTGTTATCAATTTTCGACTTTGATTTTTGACGGAAAATTGCGAAAAAGCGAAAAAAATTTCGGAATTTCGAGTGACATGGAATTTTCGGAATTTTGACTAATATGGAAACGATCCGTCGCGGATCGGGGCCACTAGCCCTTCCCCCTTTAAAAAAAGAAAGAAAAATCCGTATGTTTAAAGCTGCGTCATGGAAACCGTGTCGGATTTCGTAAAAGGCGGAAACAAGGAAATGTGAGTGTGAGGAAACAGAAAAATGCCCTGAGTCACCCCGAAGAGGCGCGAGCTTTCTGGCGGGAGGTTTGAGGTGTCAGGAGAAAACACAAGTTGAAAGACACAAGTCAACAGCGGGAATCCTGAGGAAGGCCTAAAGAGGCGCGAGCCTCCTGGCGATGTAAGCCAGCTTTCCTTCTTTTCTGAAAAAACGCGCTGATCATTTTGTATAAATAGGGACGTTTGCGCTTCATTGTTTCATCATCCGAAACACAAAATCATCTCTACAAAACCTCTTCTTCTTCCACAAAAATATTTCATGGATGTTTTTGAGAACGCGTTGCGACAATGGTGCCGGGATTTGTCGCCTCCCGAAAAGTATCAACTCGTTTGCATGGGAGTTGGTCAACTGTTGGTGCTTCGTCAAGTCAAGGTGCAACCTTCATTTCTTGAAGCATGTTCTCGGTTTTGGGATTCGAAACATCAGGTTTTCGTTTTCCCGAAAGTTGAAATTTGTCCTCTTGCCGAAGAGGTTGGAGCCATTGGTGGGTGGCCGGGTTGTGTTCCGGTGCTTCCTCCGACTCGATTGTGCTACAAGGAGAAATTCCGTTCCATGTTGGGCTTATCAACAAGCCAAATCAACTTCCTTCTTGCTCCTCATGGTTTGGATATGTCGGCTCTTATCAACATCTTTTCAAATCGATTGGATGCTAATGTCTCGGAGGTGGCTAGGAGAAGGGCTCTTGCCTTTTGTCTTGTCCATGTGTACCTCTTTGTTGATGTCTTGAAGAAGGAGGTGGCTAGGAGAAGGGCTCTTGCCTTTTGTCACCTTACCATGAGGAAGAAGTTGTACCCGGATAGTTTTGCTTCTACCGAGGCTTATTGGGCCGCAAGATTGGCGGAGGAGGGTGGTCCTCACATCTGTTGGGTCGTACCATGGTGGCACTTGAGGTCCTTCACGGGATTGCCCGCTTCGGGTGATAGTCCTCGTTCCTTGATGGTGGTGGGTTTGAAGGTTGCTTCCTTCATATATCCCGAAAAGCTTATGAGGCAAATGGGGCGTCAACAAAAGGTGCCCGCTCAAGATACTCTTGTTCAAGAGAATGTTTTCCGGAACTCTGAGCTTGTGGAGATCTTCGAAAGATGGTGGGCCACTCGGCCGCTTTGGGAGGTACCAAACCCCGTTGCCACGACATGGGTGACTCCCGCTTATGTCAAGTGGTCACGAGCTCCGTCCTTGGAAGAGAGGTCCAAATTTCGTAAGGACGAGATTGTTGATTTGAAGTATCGAGAGGTTGGCAAGGCCAACCGTGCCTTCTTTGAGGAGTATGTTGATGGAGCTAGACCCGATGTGATGAGGCCGCCGAAGAGGAGGAGTTCTGGCCCCAAGAATATGTTGGGCCATGCATTGGCTCTTTTTGGTTTGAACATGGGGTCTTGTGCTAGACCGGAGGCCATCGCCGTCTTAGATCCGTTGAGGATCCGTTCCGAGGAGGAAATCCATGCTAGGCGGGCCAACAAGAAGAACAAGGGGAAGATGTACCCCGAGGGAAAAGGCAAGGGTAGAACGGAAGAGTGAAGACCTCCATTACCCACTTTATTATTATGTTGTAGTAGTGTTGTGAGTTTTTATTATGTTGTACTAGCTAGTTATTGTATGTTTTGTGCTAGTTTTAATATATGAGGTGTTTTAGTTGACACCTTAGCTTTGACAAGTTGTAGACTCGTCGAGCTTTATTTATTGTTGAAATTGTAATCCCTCCCATTATTAATTAAATAAGAGGATTGCCCGTGTCGAAAATTGTGAACGCTTGTTTCTTCCATCCATTTTGTAAAGGCAATCCAATTTGAATCGTCCTAAACATTTGCACTTGGAAAAGTGGTATTTTGTAGGAAGGGAGAAAGGCTTATTTTTTGTATTTTTGTGGGAAAGGGAATGGTTTTCCCTTTCTCCTTTTTTTTTGGGATGTTTTCTTGTAGGCGGGGGTTTTCGTTTTTGATTGTGGGGATGGTTGTATCCTTCTTGTGTAAGAAAGGACTGCCTACGTATTCACCTGGAGAGGTGAAATCAAACCATGATCGTAGTTCGAAATGTTTTGTAAGTTTTGATTGGGTTTTGTGGTTGTATCCCTCATGCATAAGAGGGACTGCCTACGTATTCACCTGAAGAGATGAAATCAAACCATGCTCGTAGTTCAGGGGTTTTTTTTAGTGCAAATGGATGTTGCCTTTGACAGATCAAAGGACATTTGAAACGGGCAAGGTGCCGCAGCTTAGACTCGATAAAACATGCAATTTCAAATCAGAACACGTTGAGGAACTTGACTTGAAAAGGGTTGAGGTGGTTGCTAGTTGCAAAACTAGGCTTAGGTCGTTGGTTGCTATGGTTTAAGGGTAGTATTTCTTGAGTTGGTCTAGGTTGGTCGGGTTTGTAAAGTCCTTCCCTTATAGGTCACTCAGTCTCACTGCGCCCCCCGAAAGTATTTTCTTGACCAGGTATGGCCCGACCCAGTTAGGTTTGAATTTCCCCCTCGGATCGACGGGTAACGGTGCTCAAATTGACTTGAGAACCAAGTCGCCCTCCTGGATATTCCTGGGTTTAACCTTCTTGTTGAATGCCCATTGTATACGTCGTTGGTATAGCTGGACGTTGTGCAAGGCGTTGAGTCGCCGTTCGTCTAGAAGAGTGAGTTGTTCGTACCTTCGACGGGTCCATTCCGCCTCGGGGACTTGACTCTCCAGTAGGATGCGTAGAGAAGGGACCTCTAACTCTACCGGTTGAACCGCCTCCATGCCGTATGCTAGGTAGAAGGGCGTGGCGCCTTTTGGTGTTCGAATGGAGGTTCGGTATCCCCAGAGTGCGAATGGGAGTTTGCTCGGCCAATCGCGGTAGTTGTCTTGCATTTTCTTGATAATGGTGACAAGAGTTTTGTTCGCTGCCTTCACCGCTCCGTTAGTTTGGGGACGGTAGGGGGATGATCGATGTCGCTTGATCTTGTACTTCTCCAGCAAAGCGTGAGTTTTCGCCCGGAAGTGAGAGCCTTGATCGCTGATGATTTCATGGGGTACCCCGTATCGGCAGATTATGCT
The DNA here is from genome assembly GCF_048544455.1 of Silene latifolia. Classification (NCBI taxonomy): domain Eukaryota; kingdom Viridiplantae; phylum Streptophyta; class Magnoliopsida; order Caryophyllales; family Caryophyllaceae; genus Silene; species Silene latifolia. The sequence goes on from NC_133528.1 coordinate 36,946,977, forward strand.
GTTTTGGATGAACTTGGCCACTTGTTTGGCGGTCAAGACTGCATATGACTGCGCTTCCACCCATTTGGTGAAGTAATCGATGGCGACGAGGACGAAGCAATGCCCTTTGGTGCCTACCGGGTTGACTTTCCCGATGATGTCGATGCCCCAGGTTGAGAAAGGCCAGGGTGACGTCATGGTGTATAGAAGGGATGGTGGTATGTGTTGTATGTTGGCGAAGATTTGGCAATTGTGGGAATGTTTGACGTAGTTACGGCATTCGGCTTCCATGGTGGTCCAATAGTAACCTAGCCGCATGATTTTTTGAGTAAGCATCATTGCGCTCATGTGAGGGCCACATTCTCCGTCCTGAACCTCTCCCATGACTTTTTTGGCTTTGTGATGGTCGATGCAAAGGAGGAGAATTCCTTGGGGTGTTCTTTTGTATAGTTGATTTTTGTTTATCACGAATTGTGATGCAAGTAAACGGATGGCTCTTTGTCCTCTTTGATCAGAGTTGGGAGGGAATTCGTTTTTGGTTTTGTAATTGAGGATGGCTTGGTACCAAGGTTCATCATGGCATTCCTCGTTGTCGATAATGGCACAAATATGAGCTGGCTCGCTCCTTCTCTCGACACATAGGGGAATTGATGTCATGTCGTCAGGTATGTTGACGAGCGCGGCAAGTTTTGCCAGGGCATCAGCAAATTGGTTTTCCTCTCGGGGCAAGTGGAAGTATTCAATTTGGTCGAAGAACTCAGCCTCTTGATTGATCTTTGCTCGGTAGGGAGCTAAGCTGTCAGATCGGATTTTCCATGATCCAGACACCTGGTTGATGATGAGCAAGGAGTCGCCGTGGACCCTCAGTCTCTTGATGCCAAGTATGATGGCTGCTTGTAGGCCGATGAGTCATGCTTCATATTCAGCGGCATTGTTGGTGACGGCAAAGTCTAGCTTGACCGAGATCGGAACATGTTCTCCCTCTGGTGATATTAGAAGGATTCCTACCCCAAAGCCTCTCAGATTAGATGCACCGTCGAAGTATAGATCCCATGCGTCGGAGTCAGCACAAAGGATGTCTTCGTCAGGAAGTGACCATGTGTCGGTCGTTGGATCCTCGTTGATGGGATTTTCTGCTAGGAAATCGGCAACTGCCCTTCCCTTGATAACCTTGAGGGGTACAAACTTGAGATCAAATTCGGACAGCATGAGTGTCCACCTAGACAGCCTTCCATTTAGTACGGGTTTTTCGAAGATGTATTTAACCGGGTCCATCTTGGAGTAGATGTGGACCGTGTAGCTGAGCATGTAATGCCGCAGCTTCTTTGTTGACCATATTAGGGCAAGGCATGTCTTCTCCAATTGGGTGTACCTCGTCTCGTACTCAATGAACTTTTTGCTGACGTAGTAGATGGCTCGCTCTTCGTTGCCAACTGTTTGTGCTAGCATTGCTCCCATGGCTGTGTTGGTAACAGTCAGGTATAAGGATAAAGGAATCCCCGGTTGAGGTGGCATGAGGACAGGAGGTTTGGATAGGATTTCCTTTATCCTGTCGAAGGCCTTTTGACAGTCATCGTCCCAATTGGTGTGATCGGAGGCGCGAAGCTTCTTGAATATTGGTTCACAAATCATGGTGAGCTTGGAAATGAAGCGGCTGATGTATTGGACCTGACCGAGAAACCCCCGAATCTCCTTCTCGTTTCTAGGCCGAGGCATTTGTTGAAGGGCCTTGATTTTGGTTGGGTCAATCTCAATGCCTCTTTTGCTGACGACATGTCCCAAGAGTTTTCTAGAGGTGACCCCGAATGCACACTTCTGAGGATTTAGTCTCATGTTATAGTTCCGCAGACGAGCGAAGAACTTCCGGAGGGCATTGATGTGGCCATCCCGTTCCTTTGATTTGACAATCATGTCGTCGACATACACCTTGTGGGGTAATATCCGTATAAGACCCTCTAAATTTAGGACTATAACGTAAATTTAGCATGCGATTATCGTCATAAAACATAAATACAATAGAGACACGATAAGGAACAAGAATTAACCTCGGGTCCTTTATAGTGCGGCGTAAAGAACAGAAATCAAACGAGATTCCCTCCTAATTGTTGCACCCAAGACTTGTCCGAGATATGCCCTTGTGCTAGATGGTGTTCTCCGATTGCCTTGCAATATTGGGAGAACTTGTTGTGAGGTTTTCGAGATGTGAGATCTAGGTTTCAGAGAGAAAATGTCTCCAAAACCCTAGTTTTCTGTAAAATGAATTGTCTAGGTCACAAAAGGAGAGGAGCTCTCCTTTTGTGTGTTTCGGCCAAAACCGAGAGCCCTCATGGGGAAGTGGGCTTCCACTTCCTCTTACTTTTAGCTCGAGGTCCAGTTCGCCAAATGCTAAAATGTATATGACGGGTTTGTATTATAAACTGTCATCGGTTATCGGTTATTAATACATCGACTAATAACACGGATTAGTTGAAGTATTAATACATGTCCGACAAAGACAATATTGTATAATTAATATTCAATATACATTAATTAAATATAAATCGCTTATATTTAATTTTACGAATTAACTGGTTAATTCGCCTTAGCCCATGATATTTAATCCGTATCAAATATAATATCTCAACATCATATTTTGACTAATTATTAGTCAAGTAACTCGGACTAACTGGTTAGTCAAATTTGGCATCTACATGACTGTATTTTCATACTGTCACATCTCTCAAACGTATCCTATAGGTGTGACTTTTAGGGACCAGTTGATCACCGCCATCTGTATGACAATAACGTCAAACTTATCTAGCAAGCCAACCGTTATTGATAAACGTGGATCAACTGATAATAATACCAAAAGTATGCCCTTTGATCCTTTTAGAGGTTTATAAGTCCTTGCACTAGCGTTAAGGACACAAAACCCCAACAAGCTCCCACTTGTCCGTACAAGTGCATGTGCAATGACGTTATCCGCACTAACTCGGAGGACACGGCCAAGAACAAACTCCCACTTGTCCGTACAAGTGTATGTGCGATAACCGATTCTCATATTCATTTAAAATTTCTCCCACTCAATGTAAAACAATTTGCAGATCCGGATCCACAAAGGTCGTATTTTACAATCGATCTGTATCTAGAGTGGTTTCCCCGACTAGAGAGTAACTTAACTGATAAAACGAATCCGTATTCGAGCATGGCCATGCATTTCGATTCTGACTCCTCGAGTGGCCCCGAGAAATATCGAGTACTGATAAAGGCTGAATATTTCCTTCAACTCGACTCCTTCCGATCTAAGCACAGCATGAAATGACCCAGAAAAAATCTACTTGGCCCCCTGTTACGGATGACCGTGAGAAAGAAACCAAAGTCACCCAAAATCTGCCGTAGTCTCAAGAGACAGTCGATAGTCAAAAGAATCGACTCTTAGGATCACCATGGAGGTCCTATCCACGACCGGGCACCGAATGTTATAAAACATTTAGGACTCCACGTCGATGTCACAATTGTGTCCTACGAAATATCCGTATAAATCGCCTCTCGTGATTGGTCGGTCAACCGGTTGACTTATGGCTCGTTGAACCCACCATCAACCAACGTCACAAAATAATTGCCAGAGTTATCAGCTCATGTGGGCAATTAAGGACTGAAAAGATATAATGTTCGTTCAGTTCACTTTGTGGTGTTCAAAATTTGTCGTACAAATCCACATGACAAACAAAATATATATATAAAATATCAAAACGATGATGTCGTATAGAGTACAAGAGAGAATGAATCTGATCCATAAAAGAGTACTACAACTTAGGAACACGTTTAATTCCCATGGAATTGACATGCCCTTCATGCTTATCTTGTCGTAATGCTTTAGTGAGAGGATCTGCTATGTTATCATCTGTAGCAATCTTTTCTATCACTACTTCCTTTTGCTCCACGTAATCCCGGATTAGATGAGCTTTCCGTTGTACATGTCTAGACTTGTTGCTAGACTTTGGCTCCTTAGCTTGGAAGATGGCACCACTATTGTCGCAATAGATGGTGATCGGGTCATTCGAATCGGGCACTACAGAGAGCCCATGTAAGAATTGACGCATCCATATCGCTTCCTTTGTAGCTTCAGACGCGGCATAGTACTCGGACTCGAGTCGTAGAATCTCTTTGTAACAGTTTGTTTCGAACTCTTCCGGTGATCGCAGCGCCATTAAGAGTAAAAACGAATCCAGATCGAGATTTCGAGTCATCTCGATCCGTTTGGAAGCTAGCATCTGCGAATAGGTTGCGCATAGCTTTTGATCGCCTCCATAAGTCAATGCCCAATCTTTAGTCCTCCGTAGGTACTTAAGAATGTTCTTGACACCCACCAATGTGGTTCACCTGGATCTTTGTTGGAATCGACTTGTCATACTCAATGCATATGCCACGTCCGGACGTGTGCATATCATGGCATACATGATTGATCCTATAGCCGAAGCATAAGGAATCCGTGTCATGCGCTCTTTCTCTTCCGGTGTCTCTGGTGCCTGAGACTTGCTCAAATGCACCCCTGGAGCCATAGGAAGGAACCCCTTCTTGGAGTTGGTCATGCTGAATCTCTCTAGGACTTTGTCTATGTAAGACTCCTGACTGAGAGATAGCATCCGTCGTGATCTATCTCGATAGATACGGATGCCTAGAATTCTTTGTGCCTCTCCCAGATCTTTCATCTGGAAATGGTTTTTCAACCATACTTTCACCGAAGTTAAGAGAGGTATGTCATTTCCAATCAGGAGTATGTCGTCAACATACAATATTAGGAAAACAATCTTGCTCCCACTCGACTTGATATATAAACATGGTTCCTCGACCGATCGAGTAAATCCATTTTCTTTAATCACTTGGTCGAAGCGATGATTCCAACTCCGAGATGCTTGCTTAAGTCCATAAATGGAACGCTTAAGTTTGCACACTTTCTTAGGATGTTGTGGATCGATGAAACCTTCGGGTTGTACCATGTACAACTCTTCCTCCAAAAAGCCGTTTAAGAAGGCGGTTTTCACATCCATTTGCCAAATTTCATAGTCATGAAAAGCGGCAATCGCTAAGATAATCCGAATGGAACGCAGCATGACTACGGGTGCAAAAATCTCATCGTAGTGCAAACCTGGCACTTGGGTGAAACCTTTAGCAACTAGTCGTGCTTTATAGATATCTTGTTGACCTTCCACAGAATGCTTTATCTTGTAAAGCCATTTGCATTGAAGGGGACGAACCTTAGCAGGTAAGTCAACAAGATCCCATACGTTGTTCTCATACATGGAGTCCATCTCGGATTGCATGGCCTCAAGCTATAGCTTTGAGTCAGAACTAGTCATGGCACCTTTATAGGTTGCGGGTTCACTACTCGTTAAGAGTAGAACATCATCTATGTCATGTTCCTCGACCATACCAATGTATCTGTCTGGAGGAATAAAGACTCTTCCCGACCTCCTAGGTTCCTCAGGAATATTCACCGCAGCCGGGATTGAAGGAACAGGTTCCTCCAATGGTTGCTCGGTGTTTGGTTCTGGAATCTCCGACAGGTCGAAGGTTCTATCACTCTTTGCATTCTGGAGAAATTCCTTCTCTAAGAATGTCGCACTAGCCGCAACAAAGACACGTTGTTCGGTTGGCGAATAGAAGTAATGACCAAGTGTTCCTTTAGGATAACCTATAAAGTATGTCTTGACCGATCGCGGGCCGAGCTTATCCTCGTGTCTCCACTTGACATAAGCCTCGCAGCCCCAAACCCGTATAAAGGACAAGTTAGGGACCGTTCCCTTCCATAGTTCATATGGAGTCTTGTCAACAGCTTTAGACGGACTTCGGTTAAGTATTAGAGCAGCCGACATAAGAGCATAACCCCACAATGAGTCAGGCAACACGGTGTGACTCATCATGGATCGAACCATATCAAGTAGTGTTCGATTTCTCCGTTCGGACACACCATTCAACTGAGGTGTTCCAGGTGGAGTTAAGCGTAGGGCAATCCCACGATCCTTTAGGTGTTGATCAAACTCGTGAGAAAGATACTCGCCACCACGATCCGAACGCAGTGTTTTAATCTTTCTACCTAATAGGTTCTGTACCCTATTCTGGTATTCCTTGAATTTCTCAAAGGATTCACTTTTGTGCTTCATTAAGTAGACATAGCCATATCTACTTAAATCGTCCGTGAAAGTGATGAAATACCTATAGCCTTCTCGTGCGGTGATTGACATAGGACCACATACATCCGTGTGTATGAGTCCTAATAGGTCAGCAGCGCGCATTCCAACACCTTTGAAGGAAATCCGAGTCATCTTACCGATGAGACATGATTCACACGTGCCAAATGATTGAAAATCAAAGGCCGAGATAGCTCCATGTTTGATGAGCTGTTTTACGCGTTTCTCATTAATGTGTCCCATACGGCAGTGCCATAGATACGTTTGATCTTTGTCACCAACCTTTAACTTTTTATTCATTACGTGTAATATTTCGTTGGTCTGATCTAAAACATAAATTCCGTTCATGGAGACGCCTTGCCAGTAAATCATATCGTGTAATGAGAAAATGCAAGTATTATTTTCTATTACAAATGAAAAACCAAGTTTATCAAGTGCAGAAACTGAAATAATGTTTTTCGAAAGACTAGGTACATAATATCAGTCATATAATGACAACTCAAATCCGCTAGGAAGCTGGATCACATATGTCCCCTTTGAGATGGCAGCCACTCTTGCTCCATTCCCAACACGCAGTCAACCTCACCCTTTACGAGAGGTTCGAGATTTCGGAGGCCCCGCACATGATTACCTGAGATGAGAACCACAACCAGTATCAAGTACCCAAGTTCCGTAACTTGCGTGGTTAATCTCAATCATATGAATAAAAGTAGAAGAAGAAGACATACCAACAGGTTTAACGCGACCCGCTTTTATGTCCTCATGATAAACAGGACATGTGCGTCTCCAATGCCCAGTCTTGTGGCAATGATGGCATTCCATGTTTTCATTCTTGCTCTTTGTCTCGCTTTGATGAGGTGCTCGACTCACCAGGCCCACTCTTACCCGAACCCGACTTCTTGAACTTCGCCTTACCTCGCTAGGGTTTGCTCGAGCTTTGCCCTTACCCTTTCCCTTGTTTGTCACAACGAGAACATCTTGTTTCATGCTCCCACCGAACTTCATGTCCTTCTCGGTCTGTACGAGGAGGGAGTGCAGTTCATGGGGAGTTTTCTTCAAATCATTCATATAGTAATTCGCTCTAAATTGCGAATAACCATCGTGGAGTGAGTGAAGTATGCGGTCAATAACAATGTTCTCGCTGATCTTACAATCAAAGGTCTCCAGCTTCTCGACATTCTCAATCATGCTGAGAATGTGTGGGCTAACCGGTTGGCCCTTCTAGAGTCTCGCATCAAAGAAGCGAGTGGTATGCTCATAGGTCACGATTCTCGGTGCTTTCGAGAATTCCTTAGTGAGCGTGGTGAAAATCTTGTTTGCACCATGGGCTATGAAGCGTTTCTGCAAATTGGGTTCCATTGCAAAAATGAGTACGTTTTTAATCGCACCCGCTTCCATACAGAAATCATTAAACTTGGTGATTTCAGCAGCTCTAGCCGTGGGACCTGGGTTTGCCGGGATGGGCTCCAAGAGATATTTGAGCTTCCCGTCAGCAGCGGCAGCATTCCGTAATGCCGCCTCCCAGTCCGCGAAGTTTGATCCATCATTCTTCAGTCGAGTAGACTGATTCATCTGATTCATGAAGATCCGAAGCCAGGACTCACGGTCCAATGTGGCACTTGGCATTGGGTTATCAGTAGAACCAGCCATTTGTTATTTGCAGTTTAATAAAACGTGATCTACACTGAAAAAGAAAGAAAAACAAAACGAAATAAGCAACTCATCGAGGTGATTTAAGTCTATTTTAAAATTCATTTTAAACATGTAGACTCTCGCACTTGCATAATTGATCTCCCTCAAGAATGACACAAGTGATCCCAAGACTCAATTTCTGTAAATTGATAAGCCAACTGTTTAGCTAATTCTTCCGGAAGAACTCTTGGTCGATAGATTTCCGTAAATCCTATCTATAGTCCACCACATCACAGATCGCACGAGTGACCATAGTGTTGAGATAAAATAGGTCAATCGGTTCCAACTTACCCGACGTAGAAGGGGTCATATTATGCCTACCGACGAAGAAGGGACTCATTGGAGTTTGACCTATAAAGACCGTTCTCAATTTTTGTTTATACGAGGAAGATCCCATCAACTAAATTATAATTCATATTAAGTGAACGAATAACTAGCGTCTGCGTGAATGAATTAATTTGGGTGATGGCTTAAAAAACGTGTTGACATACGAATGTCAAAGAAAACTAACTCGTGACCTCTATATGTGTCAGTTTTCATGCAATTATTAGGTGGTTTGGTTTTTAGGCGGAATATGATGCATACTATCGTTACGATAAAATAAATAATTGAATGCAATACGTAAATAAAATTTCCTAGTGTGGCCTATCCTAATAAAAAGAACAAAATACAACTTTGGAATCCACCGTTGGACCCAAGAAGCTTGTCTTGTTGTTCCATCTTGATCCAGTTAGCGGGAGTGAGCGTCTGGTCTCCGTCTTTGGTCTTCTCAAAAATTACAATTAAATTACAAAATATAAACCTAATTACATTCTAATAAAAACTGTAATTACAAGTGAAAAATCCAAAACGGAGATACGAGATCTCAAAATACAACCAAGACCGTGTTCCATCATTACGGTAACACGTTCTACTAAGGCCACACTAAGTTTACAACCGATTGCAAAATTAAATACGTAATAAGAGGCATTCACAAGCATTCAAAATTAACGATAAATAAAAATGCATCAACTAAAAACAAATTCATTCGTGACATAATTCCGTAATTATGTTAAATTTATCCAAACCACCTTTTAATGATTAAAATTCATGTGATAAAACCGCTTCTATCATTTAATTTTAATCTAATACGATCCGATTACTTTAAATACGCTTTAAAATAACTTAATGGTACGCGTGTGAACCGTTTCACAATCATAGCGAGTGTACAATATCCGTATAATGTACATTTTGTAGCCAAAAGAAAATTTAAAGCAAAAAGAATAAATTTTCAAAGTCTGTCAAAAAGAAATCCCTCGATCCAGGGACACAGTGTGCTCGATCGAGGAACGAAAGGGCTCGATCGATGAAGCGCAAGTCGATCGAGAGGTGTGCTAATCGGGAAGTACTCGATCGACAAAACTGGTAGTCGATCGAGGACTTATGTCAAGACAATCTTGCTCGATCGAGTACGAGGACTTCTCGATCGAGCGGTGGGGTTTTAAACAGGGGTCGATCGAGTACAGCAAGGACTCGATCGAGTAAAAACATGTCAGAAAAACCATTCGATCGACTAAAAACATGCTCGATCGAGGGAAAAAGTTTCTGGAAAACATAAAACCCTCGTGAAAACATTTTGACAAAACAAAATCAATTGCAATTTTGATCAAAAACGCATCAAAAACAATTTAACAATTGACAAAACTTGACATGTTCTTTGTAATCTCCGTATAAAACAACAATATGCATAAAAACAAATCGAAAACAAGATGATAAAACCGTGTAAAACATGTCACGGTTTCAACAAGAACAAAAACCGAATCAGCCGTGTATACATGGCACGGAATTCGAGACAAAACAATCGTTTCAAAATCGGTTTTATGAAAAACACATGGAAAAATTTACGTGGCCTTGCTCTGATACCACTTGTGGGGTAATATCCGTATAAGACCCTCTAAATTTAGGACTATAACGTAAATTTAGCATGCGATTATCGTCATAAAACATAAATACAATAGAGACACGATAAGGAACAAGAATTAACCTCGGGTCCTTTATAGTGCGGCGTAAAGAACAGAAATCAAACGAGATTCCCTCCTAATTGTTGCACCCAAGACTTGTCCGAGATATGCCCTTGTGCTAGATGGTGTTCTCCGATTGCCTTGCAATATTGGGAGAACTTGTTGTGAGGTTTTCGAGATGTGAGATCTAGGTTTCAGAGAGAAAATTTCTCCAAAACCCTAGTTTTTACGTAAAATGAATTGTCTAGGTCACAAAAGGAGAGGAGCTCTCCTTTTGTGTGTTTTCCAAAACCGAGAGCCCTCATGGGGAAGTGGGCTTCCACTTCCTCTTACTTTTAGCTCGAGGTCCAGTTCGCCAAATGCTAAAATGTATATGACGGGTTTGTATTATAAACTGTCATCGGTTATCGGTTATTAATACATCGACTAATAACACGGATTAGTTGAAGTATTAATACATGTCCGACAAAGACAATATTGTATAATTAATATTCAATATACATTAATTAAATATAAATCGCTTATATTTAATTTTACGAATTAACTGGTTAATTCGCCTTAGCCCATGATATTTAATCCGTATCAAATATAATATCTCAACATCATATTTTGACTAATTATTAGTCAAGTAACTCGGACTAACTGGTTAGTCAAATTTGGCATCTACATGACTGTATTTTCATACTGTCACATCTCTCAAACGTATCCTATAGGTGTGACTTTTAGGGACCAGTTGATCACCGCCATCTGTATGACAATAACGTCAAACTTATCTAGCAAGCCAACCGTTATTGATAAACGTGGATCAACTGATAATAATACCAAAAGTATGCCCTTTGATCCTTTTAGAGGTTTATAAGTCCTTGCACTAACTGTTAAGGACACAAAACCCCAACACACCTCTACCTCCTTGTGCATCATATCATATAGGATAGTGGTAGCAGTTCTTTGGTAGGTTGCTCCGGCATTGATGAGGCCAAAGGGCATGACCGTGTAGCAATATGTACCCCACTGCGTAGTGAATGCTGTCTTGTGCATGTCTTCCTCAGCCATTTTAATCTGGTTGTACCCAGCATACCCGTCCATGAATGATAGGAGGGCAAGTTCGGCAGTATTGTCTACCAGAATGTCAACATATGGCAAAGGGAAGTCGTCCTTTAGACTCGCCTTGTTCAGATACCTGAAGTCGACGCAAACCCGAATTCTTCCGTCTTTCTTTGGTACGGGCACAATGTTGGCCACCCAATCAGAGTATTCAGACACTTTGATGAAACCAGCCTTGAACTGTTTATCTACTTCTTCCTTGATTTTCAGGGCCCACTCAGGAAGCATCCGGCATAGCTTCTGCTTCACGGGTTTAGCTCCGGGTCTAATGGGTATCCGGTGCTCTGCAATTTCTCTGTCAATCCCAGGCATATCTCCGTAAGACCAGGCGAACACGTCCTTGTATTCGTGGAGGAGGTCAATGAACTGTTGTCTTTCCGAGGGGTCCAGGGTTGTCCCTATCCTAAGTTCTTGAGGCGTGTTATCAGTTCCTACGTTAATAGGTTCGGTCTCCTCAATGATGGGGGTTCTGGTTTCCCGTTTGTCAAGTTCTTAGGCTAGGTGAGGTGGGTAGTCACTGAAGTCAAATTCCTCATAGTCATTCAGAATTGCATTGCAGTTAAAATGAGACGAGTCATAAGCAAACTAAGCGTTCATTAAGTTGACACGAGCGAAAAGCTCGGAAAGGACAGACATCTCGTGGTCAGTCAGAGGCGACACAACAGAGTAGGTATCCGCTGGAACAGGCTCCAGGTTGTCACCTTTCATGGGAGTGGGGGTGACCCTAGTAGACTCATGATGTGACCATAATTAGAGCATATTTAGCCCCGGAATTAGCGTTGTTCCCATGCTTTTTAGTGCATATTTGGGTCATTTATTGTCTTTAGTTCTTTGTTTTGCATATTCTTTGAGGTTTTGTGTCCTTGGTAGGAAAGGAGTGAAAACCTTGCATTTTCTTGGCAAAATGAGACTAAATTGATTGAATTCAATGACCAAGCATCAAGGAGAGACAAGATTAGAAGGCCTTTGTACATATTATAGTAGATGGGCAATGATGAGGAAAGATCCTTGCATCCCCAAGGAAATCCCCAAGGATTTTATGAAGAGGAAGGGAAGAAAAGAAGAAGAAACAAAGCTGAGCAGCAATCCGTGCGGATTGTGCTGAAGACGCCCGTCCTCCACCTTCACAATCCGTGCGTCTTCTCCCAAAGACGCCCGGGCAGCAGCTACCACAAGACGCCCGTCTTCTCCCAAAGATGCCCGGGCAGAGACACCTGAATCCGCACGTCCCGTGCCTAAGACGCACGGATTCCAAGGCAGCGCAAATTCGTTCGTCAAGCTTCAAAGAAAGATGCCCATCCTTCTAAAAATACCGGCGTTTCCTTAAGTAGGGACTTAATCGTCATTTAAGCTCTTAGTTAACCCTAATGCATCCACCTAATTTCCACTATAAATACCCCATTAGTCTAATTGGAAGAGCATGTTCTTCTTAGCAATCTTTAGTGTAGTTAATATCAATCAAATCTCTCTTTAGTTTTGTAATCAACAATTAATCAAGTTTTAATACAAGTTTTATTTCCTTAATCTCTCTTTTGTTCATCCTTTATTTTTGGTAATTGAAGATTATTTGGGTTATTATTGGGAGATTGACAACCTCTCAATCAAGCATCAAGTACTTCTTTTATTCTTGCTTTATTATTGGAATCATTAGTAGGTATAATTCACTTAATCCCTTTTTAATTATTGTTAATTACTTTCATTTATTCATCATGTTTCACTTTGTTGGTATGATTGACAACCTCGCTAGCATGTTCAACATGATAATGAGTGAGTAGTCACCTAGCTAGGGTTAATGGGTAATTAGGGGAAACCAACATGGGGAATGATTCATGCTTAAATTAATATGCTTAAATGGTTTATTTACTTTCTTGTTTTGATCTCAACTCATGCACATGTTATGTTTGATGAAATGCGAGCCTATGAATCCTTGCATTTTTTACCCATCACCTATCTTTTCAATGAGACTTATAAGACATAAACCAACTCGAGTCTCATTAGACCATGCATGTTGTTGAGTAGGGAAGATTAAGTCGACTTGTAGGTGTTGTACAATCTAATCGATTCGGCTCCGGGACTCAAACTTTCCTAGGATTGTAAGATATAACCCAACTCAATCCATCACAACAATAATTGCTTGCTTATAATTTGAGAACATGTTTGTATGATCAATTCCCATGATTCCCCTATGACCCCATGACACCTTAGTGCTTTTTATCAATTGTTTACAACCTATTTAATTCATCTTGCTTGTTTATTTTCATTGCTATTTAGTTTAGTGACCTTCTACATCAACCCAAATTGTGACACCCCTAAGACACCACTAGTTGCAATAGAAATCTCATCTCAATTCCCGTCCCTTGAGATCCGACCTTTACTTGCCTCTTTACTAATTGTAGAGTTGTTTGTGAAGTTATAAATTGTGTTTTGGTCTAGGTGCTTCCAATGACAATTGTTCCGAAAAATAGAATATAGCTCCGAATTCCGACCAAAAATGGCTTCGTTGCCGGGGACGGTGTTAACTTGACTTAGATTTTCTTATATTGTCATTAGTTGTGTCTTTCTTTGCCTTGGGGAAGTAAAACTCCTCAAGGTTTGTTCTAATTGTTTTTGAGTTGTTTGATATTTTGCATGTCTAGAAGGTCACAAGGTGATTTGTTACCTTTTGATCGTGAAATTGAAAGAACTTTGACAACTAATAGATGACTTGCTAGGAGAAATTTGAGAGGTATTGGTGAGGTTGTAGATATTCAACCAACTATTGAGTTCATCAACCCTTTTGCAAGAGAAGGTAAGGAGAACCCAACACAAAATCAACCCACAATGCCTAAGTTTTCATCACATTCTGTACCCATCGAGGAGAACCTACCCAATGGTACTCCCACACCACAACATCTAACCGGAAATTTTATTACCAAATCCGCATTTATCCAATTAGTCGAAAGAAGCCAATTTGCGGGGATGCCTAGTGAAGACCCTCATTCTCATATGGAAACCTTTTGTGACTATTGTGATGCGATTTCTCAAACCGGTGTAACTCAAGACCAAATTCGATGGGTCTTATTTCTTTTTTCTCTAATTGGCACCGCGAAACAATGGTTGAAAGGCCTTGATAAGGCTACTCTCGGAATTGATTCTTGGAAGAAGTTGGCTCTACCTTTCTACAAAAAGTTCTATCCACCGGAAAAGACTAACATGCTAAGGGCTCAAATTACGGGTTTTAAGCAAAGAGATGAAGAATCTTTGTATGAAGCTTGGGAGCGGTTCAAGGGAATTTGTCGCTCATGTCCTCACCATGGACTTAGTGAGTGGTTCTTGGTACAACAATTTTGGAACGGTCTATATGAAGATTCAAGGAACATTCTCAACATGGGATCAAATGGAATGTTCACCGAAGTTGATGACAATCAAACTTGGAACAAGATTGAGGAAATGGCGGTCCATAACTCACAATATAGTACACCTCGCAAGGCTACTAGAGGAGGAAAGCATGAAGTGGACTACATTACTCAATTGGGTGCTCAAGTTAGTGCTCACATTGACACAATTAATTTGAAGTTTGAAAAAGCTATGGCTAGACTTGAAGAAGCCTCAAAATCACCAAAGCATCATGTTAATGCCATGACGGCATCTTCATCAATCCCAAGTGGGGTATGTGAGAATTGTGGAACTTTGGGACATGACCAAAGTGAATGTAGGGGAACAAATGAACAAGTGAATGCTTTCCAAGCATACAAGAGTGGTACCCCTTATTCTAACTATTACAATGAAAACACCAAATTCCATCCAAATCGCTCGTACAAAAGCCAAAATGTTCAAAACCCTCAAACAACATACACCCCACCTCCCATGAGAAACCAAAATCAAAGACCCTTTTACAACCAAAACCAAGGTTACCAAAATCAAACTCCATAAAATCAACAAAATGACCAAGGTTTTGATGTTCAAAAAGCGGTCCTCCAAATGCAAAAGAATCAACAAGAATTTTTCACTCAAATGCAAAAAGATAGTCAAGCAAAGGAAATCACCATCAACAACATCCTAGCCCACACCAAAATGTTGGAAACCCAATTGACTCAACTAGCATCTTCAAGCTCACAAAGACAAAAGGGGCAATTACCACCTCAAAGTAATCCCCCAAGACATGAAACGGTTAGTGCCATTCACTTGAGAAGTGGTACAAGGTATGAAGCACCGAAGAAGCAAGTTGAGGATGAAGTTGTGAAAGCTAGTGACAAGGAAGAAATTGTGCAAAACTCCAAGGATGGAGAACCATCAAAAGAAGAAATTTCAAAGAAAAATGAAGACAAGTTCAAGGAGAAGGAGCCCATTGTGATTAGACTTCCTTTTCCAAGTCGTCAAGCCAAGCCCAAATTTGATGACCAACTTGGAAAATTTATGGAAATTGTGAAGAATTTGGAAGTCTCAATTCCTTTCACGGAATAAATCAATCACGTGCCGGCCTATGCAAAATACATGAAAGACATCCTCACAAAGAAGAAGTCGATTCGGAAGCTTGAGACTATCGCCTTCACTAAGGTAAGTAGTGCAATACTTCAAGGGAGTTCACCTCCAAAACTCAAGGATCCGGGAAGCTTCTCAATACCGTGTACCATTGGCGACACCACGATCAACAAAGCCTTATGTGATCTAGGGGCTAGTGTGAGTGTTATGCCGTACTCGGTGAGTAAAAGGTTGGGGATGGGAGAGCTTAAATGCACCAATATCACACTCCAAATGGCCGATAGATCAACGAATACACCATTAGGGATATGGGAAGATGTTCCCGTAAGAGTTGGGAAATTTTTCATCCCGGTGGACTTTGTCATTGTTGACATGGAAGAAGACTCCAACATTCCAATCATCCTAGGAAGACCTTTCTTACACACCGCGGGTGCGGTGATTGATGTGAAACATGGAAAGCTCACTCTAGAAGTGGGAGATGAGAGTATAACTTTTAATCTTGACAAGACTATGAGAGCTCCACGTTTGCATGAACCATGTTTTATGATTGATCATTATAGCCGGAAGGATGATAGGAAGAAGTCGGAACTCCAATGGAAGAAGAAAATTGAAGATGCTCCATTCAAAGAGCAAGTGAATTGTAACAAAGAGAGCTTGCAAAGCTCATCAAAGTCAAGCAAAGAAGAAGAGGATGGCCTCATTGGCCAAGACAAGAAATTTGGAGAGTTGTCTCTATCAACTCAAGAGATCTTTAGTGATCAAGTGGATGAAGTTTGTGGTCTTTGGGACGACGAGTTTGAAGGGATTTTTAATCCCTACATTGGCAATGCTATCGATCAAGACCGACAACAAGGGCAAAGGTCTATTGAAGATCTTTATCACGATAATGAACAAGCTTTTGATTATTTCTTCAAGGTGTTGAGCAACATCAACAACACCTTGGACATGCCCCTATGACAATATCTCTAAGGATGAGAGTTTGGTGGAGTCCTCCCTAAACCACCATTTGTAAATATTTCTAACTCCGTAACTCGCATTTCAATTCTTGTATTGCATTTTTGTTATTTTTGGATTTTTATACTTTGATCAAGATAATTGTCATGTTTGAGAGAAGTGAGGGAGGGACTAATGATTTCAATTAATGTGTAGTGCTTTAGCTTAGTGTGGGGATAGCAATTGCCTAGGTTATTCATGCCTTAGTAGTGCCCCCACAATGAAGAACACGAGATTTTGAAGAATGGAAGAATGACAAGGGATATGCAAAGTACACGGATGGAACTGAATCCGGGTAAAAGGGGTAGAATCCGAGCGGATTCAAGAGAATCCGCCCGTCTTCAGGCAATCCGGGCATATTGGGCAGAAGACGCCCGTCCTTCATGAGCTGAATTTTTGAAATTTCTGACTGTTAGCAAATCCGGGCGTCCTTCAAAGGAATCCGCCCGTCCTGAAGGAAAGACGCCCGTCTTTTTGGCTGAGAAAACAAGAAAAATCCCTGTAAAGGAATCCGCCCGTCTTCACTGAAAGACGCCCGTCCCACATTTACAAATCCGAGCGTCTTTGCTGAAAGACGCCCGTCTTTAGGCGAGAATTTCCCAACCCAGAACAGGCAGAATCCGGCTGTCCCGAAGGAAAGCCGTCCGTCTTCCCCCTGTATTTCAAATATTTCGGGTTTATTATAAACCCCCTCCCACATTCATTTCTTCATTTCCTCATTCAAAACACTACTCATAAACCCCATAACTCCAAAACCCTCATCCTCTCCATCACAAAAACAAGATTCCTCAACAACATTCACCAAAATCAAATCAAAACATCCTTTTAACAACAAATCAATCACTCCTCTTTTAATAAAAATCAAAACCAAGCACAAAATCTTCAACCTTTGAGTCGATTTTTGAATTCATAAAGGCAAAGCCTTTCACCTTTAAATCGATTTGGGTACACTAGAAAATGAAGATTTTTCACTCTTTTCTTGGTTTAATCATCAATGGCAAGGACAAAGGGAGCAACAAAGGCAAAGGCACCAAAGGCAAAGACACTCTCATCAAGGCAAAAGAGTCTTCAAGCAAAGAAAGCATTGGCTATGGTGGTAGCTAGCCCAAACTTGGAAGTGCAACAACAACAACCTCCCATAGAAGCAACAACATCTACTACTCCGGAAATTGATCAACTTTCAAACTATCCGGAGGTAATTTTCATTTCCAAATCCCATAAAGACACTTTGCCAAGTATGCTAGAAAAGCATTTTTATCCACCAAGTTTATTTGTGAAGATGCCTTAGATAATTTGGGTGTCCTTGAGCAAACTAGAGCCTTCTTTAAAGACATGGGGTTGCAAAAATTGTTTGAATCCAAGGAATTGACATACCCCTCCCTTACCTTAGAATTTTTGAGTTCTTTAAAAGTTAACAAGGTTGAGACTATGGAAAGCATCGAGTTTTGCCTAGCTAATGTGAGTAGGCGTATCTCCTTTGAGGAAATGGGTAAAGCTTTGGGTCTTAGTGATTCACCGAGTTATTTCAAGAATGTTGGCAAATATGACCCCACTCCTCTTTGGGAGGCGATTTCCAGAAGGAAATTTGAGAACTTTCATGCTAGTCGCGCTCTATTAGTCCACCATCCGGGCATTAGAGTGTGGCACAAGGTCATAGGAAACACCATCATTGCAAGAAAAGACACCAACCATTTCACCAAACTCGATTTTGTTCTTCTTAAGTCGGCTTTGAACATTGGAAGGGAATTCACCAAGCCATTCAACTCTCTAAGGTTTTTGGTGGATAGATGGCTAAACATTGATTGTGGGAAGCAAGCACTACCGTTATTGTGAATGGCGGTCTAGTCATTATTTTAGCTAAATACTTTGATCCGAACTTCAACAAGGATAACAAGTATGACGCGAAGAAGGGTGGTCATCTCATTGATATTTATACTATGATAAACAAATACAAGTGGGTCTCTCATAACCCTCTTGACACCAAGTATGGATGGCTCACAAGTGAGGCTAGATCTTTTACTTTGCCTTCGAAGATTTGTCATTTAAGTGTCCACCGGACCAATTATCTCCTTCCCCTTTCAAAAGAGGCCGAGTATATTATCCGACAACAAAAGGGTGAAATTGAAATGCCCTCCTCTTCCATTGTCACACCACCCTATCCTTTCAAGTACCAAGAGTTCAAACCCGAAGGAGTCGAAGTAAGCAAGGATTATGTGACTCTTCTTATGCAAGAGATGCACAAGCAAGCCTTCAAGAACCGGGAAGATGCTTACTTAGCCCAATATCCACCCCTCCTACACTTAGCTAGGCAAGGACTACTTGATCCTTCATGTCCTTTGCCTAGTTGGGCGGATAGAGAAGTCTTCTTTCCGAGTGCATCTAGGGGTGAGCTTCCGAGTGACAATGAGGTTGTTGGTGATGAAGATGTTGATGAAGAAGCTAGTGGAGAAGGAGAAGAGGATGATGAGCAAGGTGAACAAGAAAGTGAAGAGGGAAGTGGCGATGAGTCCACTTCTAATGAAGAAGGTGATGATAGTGATGATATGATGGAAGATTAGCAAGCTTTGGAGGCTCCTACCCTCTCGAGGTTTGTTCTACTTCTTTCTTTGTTTTAATTATTTTTCTTGATCATTGTTGGAGTAGTCCTAGCACCATAGAGGACTAACACCTCGGCCTCATTGAGGTGTTCTCATTTTATTGTTCCCACCTTTCAAAATCCAAAATGACAAATTAGTTTCATGCATTGTATTGTGTGTGCATGAACTACACCCAACCTTAGGACATTAGCAATAATGTCTAACTCGGTTTGGGGAAGTAAATGCATACACAACGGGAGGTAATCTAAATTATCCTCTCCGTCATAAACAAAAAAACTTTGCATCATGTAGTGTAGATTAGTGTAGCTTGCATTTAGTGTAGAAATCATGCATCATGTTTGCATAATTTCCCATCATTTTGGCCATTGAGGACAATGCCGATATTAGTGTGGGGATGGGGAATTCTAACTTAACTTCTTATTCAAAAATCCAAAAAAAATTGAAAAATTTCGAAAAACCATAAAAATTTAAAAATTTGAAAAGCCAAAAACAAGTTTATTTCCTTTGTAGTGTAGTCTTGTATATATTGTTGTATATATTGTGTTTGTTCTATCCTTGTTCACATTGATCGACTGCGCCACATCCGAGACATGAGGATATTGAAGACCGCATGGTATGATCTTTCCAATCTCTTTTTTCCTCTTTATGTTAATGACTATGTGGCTTTATATTGATTGATGAGGTATAACAATGTGAACTTAGGACTTGCACTTAGTTTATATGTCATATTAGTTGGTAGAATCACTTGCATTAGGATGTATATAATAGTTGCATCATAGCATATAGTTGCATTTAGATGAAATGTTTTGAAAAGTGCCTAATTGGGAACTTTGACAAGAGCAACTAAGCCATTACAAATACTTTTTCAACTTAAGACTTCGCCTACTAGAATGGTTTTAAAACACCCTAGATTGTGTCATAATAATGTGTTTCGACCCATGACCCAAAGCCTAGTCAAGGGTTTGCATGTGAGTCACCTATCCAACCCCGTGATGCGATGTGGACTTGGTTAACTTGTCTAGGTCACCTTGATTGACCTTGTGGTAAGGCAACCCAAAAATACTTTCTATCAATAAGTTTGAAGTGCTCATTTCGAAGATTTTGTTATGTGGAAACAATTTATTGCTAAGGAAACCTCAAATGTTTTGAATTGTTGAAATATTGAGAATTTTAGTCGTTTTGATGGAGGCGTACCACTTCGATGTGCTTTGGAGAGGGATCCATTGAATTGGGCCCCCATACGGTTGTGAATTCAACCGCCCAGAGACAGAGTGACTATCACCCCGAAACGCTATTGTCTAGAGGTTAACCGGTTGCCTAATAAGCGATTGGCGAAAGCAAAGGACATTAGCACGGAAGGGACAAACCCCATCTCTTATTTTTGAAATGTGAAAGTTGAATGAGGTCAATTTTTGAATACTAGTCATATCCACCCTTGTTTACAATGATTTGAGCATTTCATTCCCAAAAAGCCCTTTTGTCAAGCCACTTTGTCGAGCTTGGGACGATCCATGACCTTTACTTTTGTAGAGAACTCGAGACTTGTCATGTCATATGCTACTAGCATCATAGGGATCATCATTCCATACCATCCGATCGCTCTTGACGAAAGCATTTGGAAATTGAGGACGAAAGTAGTCTAGTTTAACACCATTTGGAGGTGATTTAGTGCCATCCTCTTAGCCTTAGTGATTTGTTGAACTAGTATTTGTGAAGGAATATATGCTCTTAAATTTGTTCTTTTTCAGTTGACTCCGCCACTTGATGAGGAAGTGGCTATTCTTTTTGTAGATGCATCCATTATTTGATTTTGTGTGCTTAATGTTTGGATGTGTCGCCATTTTGGCAAGACCCACCTTGCCTTGCAAGAAGGCATCCTACCTCATGGTTGTCTTGTTGTGAGTTGAAGGGGCGGAGTGAGACCTGCTAATTGTCTCATATCGGCTATGTTATTAGGTTAGTTTAAATAATGGTCCTAGTCTTTGTCACCTCTTTACTCGGGACGAGCAAAGGTTCGGTTTGGGGATATTTGATGTGACCATAATTAGAGCATATTTAGCCCCCGAATTAGCCTTGTTCCCATGCTTTTTAGTGCATATTTGGGTCATTTATTGTCTTTAGTTCTTTGTTTTGCATATTCTTTGAGGTTTTGTGTCCTTGGTAGGAAAGGAGTGCAAACCTTGCATTTTTTTGGCAAAATGAGACTAAATTGATTGAATTCAATGACCAAGCATTAAGGAGAGACAAGATTAGAAGGCCTTTGTACATATTATAGTAGATGGGCAATGATGAGGAAAGATCCTTGCATCCCCAAGGAAATCCCCAAGGATTTTATGAAGAGAAAGGGAAGAAAAGAAGAAGCAACAAAGCTGAGCAGCAATCCGTGCGGATTGTGCTGAAGACGTCCGTCCTCCACTTTCACATTCCGTGCGTCTTCTCCCAAAGACGCCCGGGCAGCAGCTACCACAAGACGCCCGTCTTCTCCCAAAGACGCCCGGGCAGAGACACCTGAATCTGCACGTCCCGTGCCTAAGACGCACGGATTCCAAGGCAGCGCAAATTCGTTCTTCAAGCTTCAAAGAAAGATGCCCATCCTTCTAAAAATACCGGCGTTTCCTTAAGTAGGGACTTAATCGTCATTTAAGCTCTTAGTTAACCCTAATGCATCCACCTAATTTCCACTATAAATACCCCATTAGTGTAATTGGAAGAGCATGTTCTTCTTAGCAATCTTTAGTGTAGTTAATATCAATCAAATCTCTCTTTAGTTTTGTAATCAACAATTAATCAAGTTTTAATACAAGTTTTATTTCCTTAATCTCTCTTTTGTTCATCCTTTATTTTGGGTAATTGAAGATTATTTGGGTTATTATTGGGAGATTGACAACCTCTCAATCAAGCATCAAGTACTTCTTTTATTCTTGCTTTATTATTGGAATCATTAGTAGGTATAATTCTATTAATCCCTTTTTAATTATTGTTAATTACTTTCATTTATTCATCATGTTTCACTTTGTTGGTATGATTGACAACCTTGCTAGCATGTTCAACATGATAATGAGTGAGTAGTCACCTAGCTAGGGTTAATGGGTAATTAGGGGAAACCAACATGGGGAATGATTCATGCTTAAATTAATATGTTTTCATGGTTTATTTGCTTGCTTGTTTTGATCTTAATTCATGCACATGTTATGTTTGATGAAATGCGAGCCTATGAATCCTTGCATTTTTTACCCATCACCTATCTTTTCAATGAGACTTGTAAGACATAAACCAACTCGAGTCTCATTAGACCATGCATGTTGTCGAGTAGGGAAGATTAAGTCGACTTTTAGGTGTTTTACAATCTAATCGATTCGGCTCCGGGACCCAAACTTTCCTAGGATTGTAAGATATAACCGAACTCAATCCATCACAACAATAATTGCTTAGCTTGCTTATAATTTGAGAACATGTTTGTATGATCAATTCCCATGATTCCCCTATCACACCCTAGTGCTTTTTATCAATTGTTTACAACCCTTTTAATTCATCTTGCTTGTTTATTTTCATTGCTATTTAGTTTAGTGACCTTCTACATCAACCCAAATTGTGACACCCCTAAGACACCACTAGTTGCAATAGAAATCTCATCTCAATTCCCGTCCCTTGGGATCCGACCTTTACTTGCCTCTTTACTAATTGTAGAGTTGTTTGTGAAGTTATAAATTGTGTTTTGGTCTAGGTGCTTCCAACGACAATTGTTCCGAAAAATAGAATATAGCTCCGAATTCCGACCAACTCATCCTCTGAATCAGCCACGACTTTGTGATAAAACAGCGGGAAGGGGACCTTGACTAGGACATCAGAAGTGTTAGGAGCCACGACGGACTCTGACTCCGACTCAGACTCAGATTCAGATTCTCCTTCACTGCCTCCTTTGAACATAGGGCCTTCTCCAGTCGTGATCTTGAGAATGCGGCCTTGGCGATCGGTCCACTTGATGGTCTTCCTCCAGCCTTGGGTAGCTTTCTCCGGGTCAGTGTCGGAGATCAAGGGAGTTGGGTCAAATTGATTGTCCTTTAGGGGGATGTTGATAATGTCCTCATAGTCGAGGCGCTTGATGTTATCTTCCCCAAAGAGGAGTGTGACAGCTTGTCCGTCGAGGCATGGTGACGGCTTAGACTCAGTTGATGCAGCTTCGATGTTGTCGGGGATGAAGTAGTAGTCTTGGAAGACTTCTACTCCCGGGTACCTAGCCCTGGCCGCAGAGTCATAGATTGGCTCCGGAAAGCCATGATAAAGCTCGGACTCTCCCTCGAGGACAAAGTATCTGTTGAGGGTCGGATGATAGGGACGGAGGATAACTCCGTGCTTCTTGCGCTTTCGAACTAGGAGGTTCATCTCCTGGATATCCTCATCGGTAGGTTCGTATCCCAGTCCAAAGGGGATGTTGGGGACCTTAGCCTGCTTCAGGGGAGGCAAGGTATCTTTCAGTGGATTGAGCGGCAAACCCGGGAAGTAACCCTGACGCGTCATGATACGGTTGACTGTGAGGTTGGCGAACGGGTCACAATCGGAGGGTGTTGATTCATGAGTTATAGCATTCACAGCTTGGAAACCCCACATTTCATTGTCATCCTCCTCAATGGCTTGGGAGGCTATTCCCTTTCTCATGACAGCTTTGATCGGGGAAGCAGGAATTGTGATTGTTTTCCCGTTGAAGGGGACCCTGATTTTCTGGTGGAGAGTCGAAGTAACTGCCATGACGGCGTGAATCCAGGGACGTCCTAAGAGCATATTGAAAGAGGCGTCGATGTCGACCACCTGAAAACTGGTTTGTCTTTCCAGTGGTCCGGTTGTAACAGTCAGAGTGATGAGCCCCGCGACCTTGCGACGAGTGCCTTCGTAGGCGCGTACTCCTTGATTTGTCGGGACCAAATAAGCTTCCTTAATACCCAGCTTATGAGCAGTCTTGAGAGGAATGACATTCACCGCGGATCCGTCATCCACGAGGACCATGGGTACATTTTTCTTGAGGCATTGTACGGTGATATACATGGCCATGTTATGATTGGCTCCGAAGGGAGGGATATCCTCGTCAGAGAAAATGACTGGGTTGTTTAGATTTGGGGCGTCCCTCGTCATATGTTCCACTATTTCTTCTGGGGAAGAGGTGGAGGGCACGGTTAATTTTCCCTAGGCCTGTAGCAAAGCCTGTCGATGTTCAAAGGACGTTGCGACCAGTTGCCAGATCGAGATCTCGGCTTTTGCCTTCTGAAGTTGTTTGAGGATCAAATTTTCAGGAGCCCTTGGTTGAGTGTCTACCTCCGGAACGACTTGGTCATTCGTTGTTGGAACGACCGTTGGATTGTTCGGGTTCTGATAGGGGCGTCCGCACCGGGTAAGGTGTCCGATTTCTTTAGCCCGTTTCTCTTTTTATGGAACCAGGTAGACGTCTTTAACGTCGTCTCTCCAGATGCCGTTGATTTTAGGATCCCGAGGGTACCTTGGAGGGGTATTCCTCGGTGGGTAGTTCTTGGGAGGGATATTTTTGTGGGGGTGATTTTTGTGAGGGTGATTTTTATGAGGGTGGTTCTCATGAGGGTGATTATTGTGAGGGTGATTTTCGTGAGGGTAGTTATCATGAGGGTGATTATTGTGAGGGTGATTTTCGTGAGGTGCATGCCAGAACGGTCGCAGGAGCAATCCGTCCTGATGTGGGTAGTTTTGAACGCTTGGGGAATTCTCCCTTGGGCGCGGTGGCGGAGGATTGAAGATAAGTCGACGGTAGGCATCGTCAAGTCGGGTGATTCTCTCGGAGAGACTGGCTATGGCTTCCTCGACCTGCTGGAACATAGTGAGCATAGCGGCAGCACTAAACATAAACACTCCGTCCGAGGGATCTTTCTCCAAAGCATTCACCTCGTCATCAACTGGCAGGATGAGGTGTGAGCAATCTAGAGTTGGCTCATCGTCGGAGATAGCATGGATTCCCAAAGGGTTCGTTTTGTTATTTTGCTTAGTCGGTGGGGTTAAAGGCAAATCTCCTTTCTCAATCATGTCTTGGATGATGTGCTTGAGTTTGAAGCAGGTTTCGGTATCATGCCCTTTCCCTTGATGGTACTGACCATAGGCATTGGGGTTCCAGAAGCGGGACTTCTTAGCGTCGGTCGGATCCGGGAAGGGTCCGATCGGTTGTAACTTTCCCTGGTCCATGAGCCTCTTCAGAGCACTCGCATAAGTTGACTCTATGTTGGTGAACACTCTCTGGGGGCGCTCAGTTCTCTTAGCAGATGGCTCAACGAGGTTAACCTCATCAGACTTGTTCGTTTGGCCGTAAGGGCGGGATCCAGTTGAGGTGGATACTTGATAGCCTCTTCCAGTAGTCTTGGCCAAGACACCCTTCCGGAGGTCATCTTTAATACGTGTCCCCAGAATTTGCAGATCTTGGAAGGTCTTAATATTCTGATACCTCAGCAGGTTGGCATAAACTGGGCGGAGATTGTTGACGAACTTTTCCACCAAAGTTGATTCACTCGGCTTACTGACCAGTTGAGTACTCACTCTTCTCCAAAGGGTTAAGAACTCGGTGAACCCTTCCTTATCGTTCTGGGTTAGAACCTCAAGAGTACGGGTATTGGCTTGGATTTCAACATTGTCAGCATATTGTTTGGCAAATTCAACTGCGACCTCATCCCAAGTAGTAAGGTTTTTCGGATCAAGGGAGTAGTACCATTGGCGAGGGATCGGTTCCAAGGAGGATGGGAAGATCTGGGTGAAAAGCTCCTGTTTGAACCCTTTAATGGCCATGTAGTCTTTGAAAGCGCGGATATGATTGAGTGGGTCCTCCACTCCTTTGAACTTAGGCACATCAGTTAGGGTGAAGTTGTCAGGTAATTGATCCCCAATAGGTTCGAACCTTCGGTTGTTCTCAAGATGGATATTGTTACCCCGGGCTAGGAGCTGTTCTTCCAAGAGCTTTAGCCTCTTCTCAG
Source organism: Silene latifolia (assembly GCF_048544455.1). Taxonomy (NCBI): domain Eukaryota; kingdom Viridiplantae; phylum Streptophyta; class Magnoliopsida; order Caryophyllales; family Caryophyllaceae; genus Silene; species Silene latifolia. The sequence continues at coordinate 36,972,950 of NC_133528.1, forward strand.
TTTCAGTCAGAGGTGGAGTATTATGTTCTCCAGCTTCCTTGTTCTCCAGGGCGTCGATACGGGTCTCGACGCGATCCAGGGTGACCTTAAGAGCGATAAGCAGGCTGGCTAGCTGATCAGTCGTGACATCTCTGTTGTTATCATTGTTGTTGGATGAAGCTGAAGACGGGGCCATGGCTCTGAGGCAGAAAAATGGCTCACATTACAACTCAATCCGACACGATTCCAAGACTGAACGCAGACAACACAAAGGACGAGACAAAGATCAGACTCAACAAGACGAGGGTGACCGTGTGTGGTTCCTCGGTGCTGACTCGATTTATGACGTGATGGTGTTCGACCGAACCTTTGACACGAGTCCAACATAATGGCGCGACGCCATTGGACGGGTCTTGTGGTGAGACGACTCATAAGTAAAGACCCATAAGAACGTTTGCTTTGACTCGATAGACACGAGGCGGAATTGGAATGGTGGACTGAAGTTTTCGAAAATAGAAATTTTCAAAAAGATTAATTTGTCGCTTCATGGACGGCTTTCGAAGATAGAGATCTCCGCAAGTCGGTTAATTGAAAGGGTTGTCTTAAGTTTATTTGCAAAAGACGGTTTGAGTTTGAGTCGGCTTGGAAAACAGTGCATTATTTCCCAAGACGGTTTTGAAATTCAAAATTGTATGTTTTAAAAATCGGGTTTGAAAGGTTTGAAGAGGTCTCGGGGACGGTGCGTGGTCCTCGAATCCTGAAAGTGTCTCGAGAAAAGGGGTGTGTGCTTTTCTCGGGTTTTGAAAGAGCCAATGTCGGCACGAAACGGGTTAAAATCCGTGTCTAGACGCGGCGATTATAACGGCGTAAAAAGGTGACTTGAAATGGTTGTAGAAAACCGGGTTTGAAAATCGTCATTACGACGGTCTAGAAAGGCGTGTTGAAATGGTTATAAAAAACCGAGTTTGAAAATCGTCATTACGACGGCCTAGAAAGGCGTGTTGAAATGGTTATAAAAACCGAGTTTGAAAATCGTCATTACGACGGCCTAAAAGGTGTGTTGAAATGGTTATAAAAACCGAGTTTGAAAATCGTCATTACGACGACCTAGAAAGGCGTGCAACGGTCGGCGAAAGACCGAGGTTTAAAACGGCCATTATAACGGCGCAAAAGGTGATTTTGAAAGTTTGAAAATGACATGGAAGGACTTATGATCAAGTAGCACATAAGCACTCACAGTTCATTATATTATGCGTTATGCTGACACGGGTTTTGGCTTAAGAGGGTGGGTTACACACCAAGCAATCAAACCCCGATTTGTGAGAGGGATACCAATACAAACAAAATGTGTAAGGAGGGTTCTCTAGCCTCGTGCTCGAAACTGATGAAAGCCCTTTGACAAAACAGAAATGTGTAACGTCAACGGTATGCTTGACTCAATCGGGATTCGAAACGCGGGGATGAGGAAAACTCACGCCGACGAGACGAGCCAATTGGTCGAAAAGGGTTAGGTTATGGGCCCGGACAAGGAACCCGACCGTGACCGTAATATCAATTAATGCATTCCAACCAAGACCTCATTCGAGTCTCACCATCTAGGGATCACAAAGACATAAGTGTCCTAGCTTTCCCCAGTGGAGTCGCCAATCTGTGGACATGGCCCACCTACACGCCAAGCCAACCCGTTGGACGTATAGCGGTCTTTTGAAAGCCACGCTCGGCGGCGTAAAAATGCTTTCGACCGGATCGTTTTAGATCGGTCGGTTTCGTCTCGGTAAGGGTCTCGAAACGATTAGAGATGTTCGGAGTCGCCACCAAGCATTTGTGGGATGCCTGGAACCCGTTCGAAATCCACTTTATACCTCGGTCAAATCGAAGCACCAAGCAGCGTTTGACATAGGTACTAAAGATAAGGAAATCGTCCCTCTTTAGCATCCTATCTCTAGAATGACTCTTGTACGCCCTGGATAAGGTCGTCCACTATCCAAAGTTTCTGAGTAAGAGGTGAAGGTACGTATTGGGAAGCCCTTTAATCAGACACCCAATCCCGCCCGCGGTAGCGGCCTCTACTGATCGATCTTGGTTGGTTGAATGCAAAAGTTGATAAAACGGTTTAAATGCATGAATGGGCATCCAATAATTTAAACCTAACATGTGAGAGCTTTCTAAGTCGGTTGATTTAATCCAAGTATCAAGTATAAGATGTCGAGTTGGATTAATGATTGATTTGCATGCAAGACGAAAATTAAACATCCATTTACCGTATTAGGTTTAGGGTGCATAACGTGATCCATTTGTCTTAGTAAAGCGTTTTGCAAATACGATTTCGAATAGTCATCTGACCCGTCCTATATCCGGGCTAACCGGAGTCGGGATCGTCCTAGACTAATGCTGGAAGGGAACAGACCCTGTACCAGACGGCTAAATGAGGCGCGAGCCAGCCGGCGGTGTAAGGGGCCTCTTCCTGGTTTTGAAAGTGAGAAATGGAGGGCCTGTTTAGGCGCGGGTTAGCCCACGGTTTATGTGCCATGTTCTGACTTTTTAGAAAACGTTATAAAACGTGTTGAAAATGGGTAGTTGAACCCGGTTTGATTTGAAGGGGTCATTTAGACCGCATTTGTTAATTTGAAGAACTAGACTCGAATAATCATCATTATTTTGATAATATTCGGTGTCGGGTTCGATTTGAGAAACTTGACATGAATAGCTTTGAAAGTAATTATGGTCTAATTGTTTTAAGTCCATTTGAATGTAATTAGTCGATACTCATCATCGTACCCGGGTTAAAATCCGGCATGGTATGTAGAACCAAGGATGACTTTGTGTTGGGGACTAATATGTTTGTTTTTAGAAATGTAAAGAAATGAAATAAAAGGTTTTAAAATACCTTTTAAATGTCATTAACCAAATATTATCACCGAAACACGGATTTAACCGTCATGGTATGAGGAACGAAGGGTGAAAAATGTTTTATGGTTAAAACAAATGAAATAAAATAAAAAGGGTTCGAAAATATTTGGAATGGTAAAAACCGATTACAAATATGAAAATGAATAAAAGGGAAATGACGAGAACAAACACGGTTGATCTCTGACCTGGACACCCCATTTAGGCGCGGGCAAGCTGGCGACCTAAGGGGCTTCTGTCTCAGGCCAAAAATCAGTTTTGGCTCGTTTATTCCATGTTTTGGTTCATGTTATGCACATTTTAGCATGTTATAGTCATGAAACAAATGAAAACATAATAAAAGAGGATTTTTACACCCTCATACTTACATGTTTTGTTATGGCGAGTGACCGACGTAAGTGTAACAACTCGTTTGATCGGAAAAGACTCGGTTTAAAACCGTTTTTGTAAGTAAAAAGAGTGTTTTAATGTTAGTGACGGTGTAGTAGTAGAAATGGTCGGTCAAGTGATTTAATGCACGATGACGGTACCAAACAATGTGTAACGCTTGTATTTACGATCGGTAGGTCGTAAATACGCGTCGGATTGTGACTTAAGAAGTCGAGTCGAGAATTTTAAGGGAGAAAAGAGGGGGCGGACACTCGCGTAAGTCTCAAATGGGTGGCATTTGAGGGGTATTTATAGGGGAATGAGTGGTTGTGTGAGTTTTGAGCGACGTGGCCACTTGGGCTGCTCAAAGAGGCGCGAGCCACGTCGCGGTTCTTCGAGTTGTCTTGTCACTTTCACAACAAACGCAATCATGATTTGTTCTATCCTAGGTTTTATAGTCACATGCTTGGTACTTGACCAACATGAATCCGGGAAAACATAAGGTAGAAGATTTGAAATGTTTTGTTTTTGGGTGGTTGACTCAGTTTGACTCGTTGTTGGAGTCGGGTTTGAATTTTGAGTTGGTTTTTGGTCCGGTGTCGGTTTTTACTCTAGTTAGTGTCATTGCGACCCCGTCGTCGTGCATTAAACACTCCAGATATTTTTGAAATGTTTTGAGATATTTTATTTTTGAAATCGTTTTAAGTTTTCCGACGTAAAGTTGTACACAAACTGTCGATCAAACGCCGCGATTCCAAAACATGTTGTAGTCCGATAATCATCGGGTGTTTGTTGGAGTCTCAGCATATACTGGGTATCTACAGTGTTCGTAACTGGCTTCTGATAAGAATTACCGCCATTGCGATTACCCCCACCGTTGTTGCTCTGACCTCCCTTGTTGTTCCATGACCCAGCCGGTCTGTTACTCGCATAACCCAGTGCAGGTCCCTATGAAAAGCTCCCCTGTCTCGGCCTCTTGAAACCCCCACTCACCGCACTGGTGCACTCATGTCTCTTGTAGCCTATACCGCCATAGTTAAAACAGGTCATCGCCCAGCTACTGCTACCACTCCCACGGCCACGCCCATCGGAAGCCCCAGCACTAAACCCCGAGCCAGATGAATATGCTCTCGCCTGAGTGTGGTTACCCTTCTTATAGTTGGATTGACCACCACCCTTTCTCTCAGCCTTTCTCTTCTTAGCTCCCCTCTCCCTGGTCATCTCCACCAACCTCTCAGCCCTCCCAGCTCTCTCATAAACTTCCTTAACATCTGTAAGGACTCCCACCGGTAGGTTCTCCATAATCTTGGGGGTCAACCCCTTCTCAAACCTCAAAGCTAGGTTCTCCTCACTCAGCCCCATATCCTCAGTGTACCTAGACTTCTCATTAAACTTACGATAGTACTCAGCCACCGTCATATCAGATGCCATCTGAAACTCATCGAACTCCTCTCTCAGCTTACCCCTCACATGCTCCGGTACAAACTCTCGCCTCATAGCCTTCCTGAACTCATCCCAAGGTATTGCAGGTAGTCCTTGCTTCATGTACATCTCCCTAGCACTCACCTTGACCTTATCCCACCACTCACCTGCCGCTTCCCTCAAGTAGAACGCAGATTGTTCCACTTTCAACTCATTCGGGCAATGAACTAATTCCAGGATATTCTCCATCTCTCTGTGCCAATTATCCAGAAGAATTGGCGCCCCGGTTCCCTTATACTCTTTCGGACTGGAGCAAGATATGTGGATACTGATCTTGGAGTGATTAACCTCCTTATCCTTTCCCACTCTCTTCAAAGCTTGCGTGAGAGCATCTTGATGCTCCAACATCTTTACTATATCATCAACTGACATACTCTCAGCTCTAGCATACAGGGCGTTTCTTTTCGGCGGCATCTTGTAAATATATAAGAAAAGGTAGATATAAACACGCATACTATAAACCAAAACACGCATACAACCTGTACAGAACCCACTCGATCGAGTATAAGAACCCACTCGATCGAGTTGAGGCCACTCGATCGAGTGCCCAACCTACTCGATCAAGTGCCTCGACTCTAGAACCTGATCAGACCTCTGCTCAAAAACGTACTCGACCGAGCTGACAGGCCACTCGATCGAGCGGACCCTACTTGATCGAGTGCCTCTATGTACTCGATCGAGTACCCAAAAACACGATTCTGCCCAGCAAAAACACTGAACTCACTACTTGATCGAGTCAGACCCACTCGATCAAGCACCTCACCTTCTCGATCGAGTGCCCCCTACTCGATCGAGTCATGCAGACTCGTATACACTACCCGCATGTTCATCTTACTTTTCCCAACATTATATACAACTTCTATACTATCAATAAAATAACAACAAGTACGCATGCATATTTACGCAACTCTTTCTATATCGACAAAACGATCTACTTCATATTATCAATATGCCACATCATAAATAGACGATATGCTTTTCATCCAATTCAACATACAAATCACCTATCTTTCACTTCTACTCCACACCTCCAATCCTCCACATTCATACATCCATCAATTCACAACACATGCTACTATGTACACATACAAACCAAAAGACAACACATACGATCCCGACACGCACCCCATGTGACCGGTTCAAAATTGTAGGGCGAGTTCGCGACTTTGGGACGTCTCCGAAGCCTTTGCATTAGCTCTTACAACTTCTTGTAATACCCCGTAATTTAGTAAATGAGATATTAATAAATTATGTAATTTAATAATTAATTAAAGGTATTGCTAATAATAATTACAAATAAGACGTTAATTGAATAATAAAGTAAGTAAGCGAGTCGGAATTATGCTTAAAAGTTAATTAAGCCTTGGGCCGTGTGATGTATATAATGGGGTTGATTATATTAAGGCCTAATATGAGTAGTAGTCGAGATTTGAATCGAAATTTAATAATAAAATAATAAGTATAATAATTGTATAGTAATTATATAGTAATAATCGAAAAAAGGTAAAGGTTTCCTAATTGGCCTCATATACTCTCTAATTCTTCACTATAAATACCTAATAATCTGAAAAGTAATTCATAAAAGAAGAGAAGGATATTTTGGAGACGGGAGAAGCTATTAGCGATAAAAGGTAAGATCGAAACATCATTTAATCGTTTATTTACAATTCGATACACAGTAAACATAAGACAACCGTATACCATCGTATTGACCACCATGATAAACTACAATGACCTTAGTAGTTACATTTGACCACCTTGAATCTAGTAAGCCTGTTTGTGACCATCGTTGACCACCGTGTGTGGCGGTGTGGGCGTCTAAAGGGTGGCTGCCGTGGGTAGTTAAGACGGGTTTAAACTCGTGTTTACATGAAGATTTGACCTGGGACTTGGATGGTTGGTCTTGTCGGCATTGGGCGGTCCTAAGGGTGGTAATGAGGTGGTCGGAGGTGGTTCTTGGTACGGTGGTTGCCGGAATTGCGACCTAGGGCAGACTTGTTGTATAAAACCGATGGAACCACTTATGTACTCGTTGCCTTGACCTGGGTATGGTGGGGAAGGATGCTGGTGGTGTATTAGACCTAGTGGGTTGCATCGTGGTGACCGTAGGTGGTGGTTTGTGATGGTGTTGTCGGAAAAATGTGAAAACATGGGACGGATTCCTTGTGATGTTTTTGCCGGTGTAGGGTTGCTGCTGGGGTATGGTTGATGGGTTGAAATGAGGAGGGACCACCCCTGGCACCACCGTTGGTCAGTGGTGATGACGATGGTGTCCAGAGGTGGTGTGATGTCGGGTAGGTATGGTGTCAGGTTTTCGGTTTTGGTGTTCGTGGTTGTGGCTCATAGGGCGTGAGTTTGCGGGTTGTAGGGGAGGGTTGAGCTGCTGGTTGGAGGTCGTTTAGGGGCATGGTGGTGCAGGCTACTGGTGGTTGGTGGCGTGGTGTCTCTAGGTGGCGAGAAAAGTATGTTTGGTGGCTGCTAATGGGGGGTTGTTATATACGGGTATGGGTAGTGTGTTTGGTTTGTTTGTTTGTGACGGTTATGATGTGGGTGACTCGAGTTTTAATGGGTGATCAGGTTTTGACTTATTGAAATGGGTTTTTATAATTATATTATACAAGATTATAATTAACGTAATTAATTAATTAATTAATAATCGTTGAGTCGGGTTTCTAAGTTGGGTTTGATGCGGGTTTTCGTATATCATAATAATTAATAATAATAGGTTATGAATAAAATATGATAATTAATAATGAAGCATAAATAAAGTAAATAATTAATATTGAATAATTAATATAATAAATTATAATTACAAGTAAATAATTGAATTGAATTATATATTTATGTTAGGTGAGGATTTGTGAAGAATTTATAATCGGGTTCCTGTGCTTTAATTATTTGGAGCGCTTTGAGCTGCTTAATTGGATTTGCTTGCCAGGTAGGAAACTACTCAATCTTGTCTTATTTCTGTTATTGCTAAAGATGGATTAAATGTATGAGGCGGTGGATAGGTGAAGGTTGTGTTTAACTGTTTATAGCGATCTTTTATTATCTTTCTGGATTTTCTGCCTTATGTCATTATTATTGATTGTTGTTGGAGTTGGGAGATGCGTTTTGAGTATATCCAGACTGTGTGTCTGAGGCGGGACTGTGTGTCCATTATATCCAGACTGTGTGTCTGAGGCGGGACTGTGTGTCCATTGGACTGTGTGTCCTGGAGTATGACTGTCTGTCTAGAAGTGGAGTATGACTGTGTGTCTAGAAGTGACAGTGTACGGTGGTGTGGAGTGAACGGGATTGTGGTGTTAGAGTTTATTTGTGTATCAGTGATATTGCAGGTTGCCTTATTCTCATTCATTTAGTTTCCTACTCAACCTCGTGGTTGACAGTGTATTCGTGAACACCTGCGATGAACCGTTTTATGGGGAGCAGATTTGACAGGTACTAAAGATTAGCTGACTAAGGAGCATTGGGATGAGAGCTCGACTTGGACCGTAGTTGAAGTCTAGATCACATAGAATAATTATATCACTTTATTTATTTCCGCTGCGAGTTGTAATTATTTTATATTAAGTTTTAGTTGATTAGTTTGTAATAAACATGTAATCGCTAAGTTTTAATTTAAAGTACTTTGGTATTGTTGTACTTTGTTATTCGCTACCTCGGAAAACCGAGATGGTAACAGTCCTATTTATTTGGGAATGTCTAGCTAAAGGCTCCTGAATAAATGGGGGTGTTACAAAGTGGTATCAGAGCAATACGATCCTCAGGCCTAACCAATGAACAATAATGAACGTAGGATGTGTCTAAATAAAATGAACCCCGGGTAGAAATTGTTAGGAGCCCCTCTTAGTGCGGTTAAGAAGCGCGCCTTAATTCGTACCATGGCCCTCTCAGTTTTGAACCGGGAACTTGAGAGAATACTTGAGAGTGTGGGGTAAATGAAAATGAATATTGTTTAGTTTGTCTTTGATATTCTTGTTGCCTTGTTTGAATGTTGTCTTCATTGATGACTGTGGTTACGGGGACGTAACTTTGCTTCTAGGGAGGGGGATGTGATATGATTTTAAGCATTTGTATAAGCATGTGGGTATAAGAAAATACGTTGGCATGTATGTGGGAGGTGTAATTATGATTAATATGTGAAGTGTTAAGGGAATTGCGTAAAAGTATAATTTTTCAAGAATTAGTTATGTTATTAAGTATTTATGATTTTTAGTTATAGCATGTTTTCCTTAGTCTTCAACAAATGAAAGTTTTTGTTTCTTGATATTTTAATATTGTGAATTGTGTGAAGTAGATTACCATATCTAGTGATATGCGGAATGTGTTTCCTAAGCCTATATATATGTTCACATTAATTACATCCATGTTTAAGTTAGATGTCATTATTAAGAAAAGATTAACTAAACAATTATGCGTATTTTTGTAGAGATTATTATTTAGTAAGAAGTTTAAATTTAAGTAAAGATTATTTGAATATCCTATATGATGTGGTTTTCTATTTGGAAAAAAATCAAAGATTTTGTTATGTATTTAATCATTAATTCGTGTTGGAAGTGATAGTTGTTTGATAATATGTGTTTCATATTTTATGGCATTACAATAATGATTTGATTGTGTCTATTGTTGATATTCCGAACTTCGAGGGCGAAGTTTATTTTTAGGGGGAAGGAATGTAATACTATAAAATAAAGTTTGAGTTATGGTGGGGATACCTTGTGATAAGAATAGTGTGGTTGATAATCATAAATGGTTAATTATGTTGAATGGTGCGTAGTTATAAGTATTGTGATAGTAGTTGTGGGCGAACTTCGGGACGAAGTTCATTTTAAGGGGGGAAGACTGTAATACCCCGTACTTTAGTAAATGAGATATTAATAATTTATGTAATTTAATAATTAATTAAAGGTATTGCTAATAATAATTACAAATAAGACGTTTATTGAATAATAAAGTAAGTAAGCGAGTCGGAATTATACTTAAAAGTTAACTAAGCCTTGGGTTGTGTGATGTATATAATTGGGCTGATTATATTAAGCCCTAATATGAATAGTAGTCGAGATTTGAATCGGAATTTAATAATAAAATAATAAGTATAATAATTGTATAGTAATTATATAGTAATAATCGAAAAAAGGTAAAGGTTTCCTAATTGGCCTCAAATACTCTCTAATTCTTGACTATAAATACCTAATAATCTGAAAAGCAATTCATAAAAGAAGAGAAGGATATTTTGGAGACGGGGGAAGCTATTAGCGATAAAAGGTAAGATTGAAACATAATTTAATCGTTTATTTACAATTCGATACACAGTAAACATAAGACAACCGTATACCACCGATTGACCACCATGATACACGACATTTACCTTAGTAGTTACATTTGACCACCTTGAATCTAGTAAGCCTGTTTATGACCATCGTTGACCACCGTGTGTGGCAGTGTGGGCGTCTAAAGGGTGGCTGTCGTGGGTAGTTAAGACGGGTTTAAACTCGTGTATACATGACGATTTGACCTGGGACTTGGATGGTTGGTCTTGTCGGCATTGGGAGGTCCTAAGGGTGGTAATGGGGTGGTCGGAGGTGGTTCTTGGTATGGTGGTTGCCAGAATTGCGACCTAGGGCAGACTTGTTGTATAAAACCGATGGAACCACTTATGTACTCGTTGCCTTGTCCTGGGTATGGTGGGGAAGGATGCTGGTGGTGTATTAGACCTAGTGGGTGGCGTCGTGGTGACCGTAGGTGGTGGTTTGTGATGGTGTTGTCGGAAAAACGTGAAAACAGGGGACGAATTCCTTGTGATGTTGTTGCTGGTGTAGGATTGCTGCTGGGGTATGGTTGAGGGGTTGAAAGGAGGAGGGACCACCCCTGGAACCACCGTTGGTCAGTGGTGATGACGATGGTGTCCAGAGGTGGTGTGATGTCGGGTAGGTATGGTGTCGGGTTTTCGGTTTTGGTGTTCGTGGTTGTGGCTCCTAGGGCGTGAGTTTTCGGGTTGTAGGGGAGGGTTGAGGTCCTGGTTGGAGGTCGTCTAGGGGCGTGGTGGTGCAGGCTACTGGTGGTTGGTGGCGTGGTGTCTCTAGGTGGCGTGAAAGGTGTGTTTGGTGGCTGCTAATGGGGGGTTGTTATATACGGGTATGGGTAGTGTGTTTGGTTTGTTTGTTTGTGACGGTTTTGATTTGGGTGACTCGAGTTTTAATGGGTGATCGGGTTTTGACTTATTGAAATGGGTTTTTATAATTATATTATACAAGATTATAATTAACGTAATTAATTAATTAATTAATAATCGTTGAGTCGGGTTCTAAGTTGGGTTTGATGCGGGTTTTCGTATATCATAATAATTAATAATAATAGGTTATGAATAAAATATGATAATTAATAATGATAATTAATAATGAATTATAAATAAAGTAAATAATTAATATTGAATAACTAATATAATAAATTATAATTACAAGTAAATAATTGAATTGAATTATATATTTATGTTAGGTGACGATTTGTGAAGAATTTATAATCGGGTTCGTGTGCTTTAATTATTTAGAGCGCTTTGAGCTGCTTAATTGGATTTGCTTGCTAGGTAGGAAACTACTTAATCTTGTCTTATTTCTGTTATTGCTAAAGATGGATTAAATGTATGAGGCGGTGGATAGGTGAAGGTTGTGTTTAACTGTTTATAGCGATTTTTTTATTATCTTTCTGGATTTTCTGCCTTATGTCATTATTATTGATTGTAGTTAGAGTTGGGAGATGAGTTTTGAGTATATCCAGACTGTGTGTCTGAGGCGGGACTGTGTGTCCAGTATATCCAGACTGTACGTCTAAGGCGGGACTGTGAGTCCATTGGACTGTGTGTCCTGGAGTATGACTGTGTGTCTAGAAGTGGAGTATGACTGTGTGTCTAGAAGTGACTGTGTACGGTGGTGTGGAGTGAACGGGATTGTGGTGTTAGAGTTTATTTGTGTATCAGTGATATTGCAGGTTGCCTTATTCTCATTCATTTAGTTTCCTACTCAACCTCGTGGTTGACAGTATATTCGTGAACACCTACGATGAACCGTTTTATGGGGAGCAGATTTGACAGGCACTAAAGATTAGCTGACTCGGGAGCATTGGGATGAGAGCTCGACTTGGACCGTAGTTGAAGTCTAGATCACATAGAATAATTATATCACTTTATTTATTTCCGCTGCGAGTTGTAATTATTTTATATTAAGTTTTAGTTGATTAGTTTGTAATAAACATGTAATCGCTAAGTTTTAATTTAAAGTACTTTGGTATTGTTGTACTTTGTTATTCGCTACCTCGGAAAACCGAGATGGTAACAGTCCTATTTATTTGGGAATGTCTAGCTAAAGGCTCCTGAATAAATGGGGGTGTTACACTTCTACCCCGGGTTCATTTTAATTTGACTCCCTATGTTCATTAGATTCATTGGTTACAGGTTTCAGGATCGTCACTCTAATACCACCTTGTGACACCCCCATACTCCAAGTGCCTTACCAGGACCACTCACGTATAGGAACATCACCATCTCGGTTACCCGAGGCAATGAATATCATAAAACAATAACGAAACGTACTTTAAAAGTAAATATAATTTAACGTTTACATGTTCAAGCCAAACTGATAAATCAATTCAAATTCCAAAACCAAATGTTTACTAGCCAAAACTGAAAACTAAAGACATCGTCTGACACAACGGAAGACTCCTCTAATCCATGTGATAACTCATCCCAGCTAGCCCAAAAGCGTCATATCAAACCTGCTCAACAACTGCTCACCATCCCCGAATGGATCACCACAGTTTTACAAAACAAAAAACGGGGTCAGTACTAATTACACGATATAGAACAAACATGAAACAACTGCCAAACAACTCAGTCAACACAACAATCCCCAGTCTCCATCAATAATCTCCACACAACTAACTACACACTAAAGTGTTTAGTCCTGCTAGAGTATCCATCGCAACAGATACTCCACACCGCCAGTGGGGGACCGCAGCCGTTCCCATCTAAGCCCCGCTCATCTCCAACGAGCGATAAACCCATGTTCATTAATCTGCACATCCCTCCTATGGCGGGTTCCACAGGAGGCGAATCAAGGGCGTGAAGCCACTCCCGCAAGTGACCCACTCTGTAGGAAATATCGGTATACTTCCTCTATAAATTTTCGGATTATAACGAAATTATAATAATGAAAAACAAGTCATAAATGAAATTACATAAACAAAAGTATAGATATATGAATCAACCTTTGGTCCTAGCAAATATGGCCTAAGAACAATATCGAAATCGATATTCTCCTAATTGTTGCACCCAAGATGCTATGAGAAATGCCCCTCAATTTGCTAGAATGAGATCCCTAATTTTCTTGTGAATTTTTAGGGTTTTTGTTTTTGTGTGATGAGTAAATTAGGTCAAAAGGAATGAGAGAAAAAAATCTCCTTATACTCCCTCTTAAACCGTGTAAAAGAGTGAATTAGGGGAGATATTATTTTTCCTCTTTTTCCTCTTTTTCGGTTTCACCTACTACCAAAAATAAGGAGAAAATCTTCTTATTTTTGGTTATTCCCAAAATGTATAAAATGTGTATTATTTATAAATTGTCAATTATGTCGACATGTATTAATAAGTCCACACACAACAGCTTGCAGTCAATTTATTAATACCGGTCTGTCAACATTTATGATGACAATATCGTATAATATATACATTAACTATAAATATCGCATATTTATAATTTGCTAATTAAATATAACCGATTACGTTTAATTACGAATTAACATCTTAATTCGTTTAAGCTAACATTATATACATTAATTAAATATAACATATTATATTCAATTTACGAATTGTGATTAATTGTCTACCTAATATTATTTAATTGTATTAAATAATCGTCTCATCATCACATTGACTAACTGTTTAGTCTAATAGATGGACTAACCTTTTAGTCATATAAGGCATCAATGTGATTTCCTTGTCCCTGAATGGTAATTCTTTTGGATTTTTCAAGGGGTTTAGAGGATTAAGGCAGGGAGATCCTCTTTCTCCCCTCCTTTTTACCTTGTGCATGGAGTATTTATCTCGTATTCTACATGTTATTGGTCAACAGCAAGATTTCAAGTTTCACCCCTTGTGTGGCTCTCTCAAGCTTAATCATCTTCTCTTTGCTGATGATTTATTAATGTTCTCAAGAGGTGATGAATGCTCTATTATGTGGCTCCTAAGAGCTTTTTCCACTTTCTCAGTCTCATCTGGCCTTTGCCTCAATAAGGACAAGTCGAATATATATTTTAATGGTATGAAGCAAGGGAGTATTGATAATATTTTGCAAGTATCAGGGTTCCAGAGAGGAAAGCTACCCTTCAGGTATTTGGGCATCCCAATTTCTTCTAAGAAATTAACTAAGAATGAAGGAATGAAGCTTATTGATAAGATAACTGCTCGAATAAGATCTTGGCGTGCAAAACACCTTTCATATTCAGGAAGGCTAGTGCTGGTGAACTCAGTTCTTTCTGGTTTACATTCTTATTGGTCCTCTGTGTTCTTGATACCTAATGGGATCCTCAACAAAATTGACTCCATTTGTAGGAACTATCTTTGGGGGGGCAATGATGCTAATATGAAAACTCCTAATGTTAAGTGGGAATCTTGCTGCACTCCTAAAGATGAAGGTGGTTTGGGGATTAAAGCTTCGAAGAGTTGGAACAAAGCTTTGCTGGGGAAGTATGTATGGTGGATTGCTAATAAACAAGATCACTTATGGGTCAAATGGGTGAATCATGTTTATATGAAAGGAGGTGATTGGACTAGTTATGAGCCACCTAGTGACTGTAGCTGGTCTTGGAAGAAAATTGCCCACTTACTGAAAACTTTTGCACCTGCATACACCTCAGGGAAATGGTTGGGAGAGGATAAAAAGTATACTGTTGCGGGAGGTTATGAATGGTTGAGAAATCCACAACCCAAAATCAGTTGGAGGTATACTTGCTGGAACAATATGAATATTCCTAGGACCTCCTTTATATTTTGGGCTGCCATGAAAGGAAGACTCTTGACAAAAGATCGTCTGGTTAAGATGGGATATGTAATTGATACTGCCTGCTTTCTGTGTGGTACTGATCAGGAGTCTCATAAACATCTCTTCTATGATTGTTGCTTTAGTGAGCAATGTATTCATCTCTTGCAGCAACGTCTGCAAATTACTTTTCCTGCTCCTGAACTTTCCTCCTGGTTTAGTAAGCATCATGGGGTTTCTAAGCTGCAGAAGAAGTTGATATGTGCTGGTCAGGTGGCTGTTGTCTATGCAATCTGGAAAGCTCGCAATAAGGCAAGGGTTGATCAGGTTGTTACTCATCCAGTGGCTTTGGTGAATCAGGTCCTCAAGGAAGTTTTATCTCGGTTCTGGTCTAGGAATGCTGGTAATTTGTCTAGGAAAGAATCAGATTGGCTAGCAAAAATTGTCTGATGTACTTTGATAGGGCTATCATTTTTCTATACTTTTCTTCTCATACGTAGCTGATACTCAGGAACACATTGTGATGTACATTGGTTTTTGATTTAATATATACTTACCATTTACCAAAAAAAAAAAACAAAAAAAACAAAAAAAGGCATCAATGTGATTATATTTTCATACAATCACATCTCTCAAACACATCCTTTAGGTGTGACTTTTAGGGACCAGTTGATCACCGCCATCAGTATGATAATAACGTCAAACTTCTAACAAGCCAACCGTTATTAAGTAAACGTTAATCAACTGATAAAATACTAAGTATACCCTTGTGAACCTATAAGAGATTTATAAATGTTATCACACTAATTGTGGAGGACACTAGCTCCAACACACTCAGCCAGGGACGCACCCCGAAGAACACAGACAGAGAAACAGTGATCATAATATAACCTCAACAACCGTCTAAAACATTCAACAATATGAAATCACAATCGTCTGCACAATCAACAATATGAAATCACAACCGTCTGAAACAATCAACAATTACTAACTACAGCACAATCACCACAATCATGTAACTAAAACCGGGTAGGGAAACCCTACCTGGAACGCAATCACAATTCAGACGATCTAGCAGCTATCTCAAAACCTTTTTTCTACGAACCCTCCTCCTATACACATAATCATACAATCACCACCACAACAATATAATCATAAAAACCCCAATCCCCAAATTAGGGTTTTACCAAAGTCAACCAAAAACTATAAAAACGGTACGTAAAACTTACCCTTGACGCAAGGATCACTATGATATGAAGAACAACGAAATCCTACTTCTCTAGCTCCGGGATTTGCCAATAATGTGAATGAATCGAATGCAATCTCTCTTTTTGTGAATTAGGTTTATGAAAAGTGTTTAGGAAAGATAACAGAGTATTATATATATTAATCCGCATTATTAACAAAACCCGTCAAACATTACCCAATAACCGACTTACTCGATCGAGTAAGTCTCATACTCGATCGAGTGCCACTTACTCGATCGAGTACCAAGGCTACTCGATCGAGTACCCTACAGGCAGACTATTGTTTCGTGTTCCAAACATACTTACTCGACAGAGTAAGCCCCACTCAATAGAGTACCCAGAGACTCATAAAACCGTAGTATTACAATAATACTTATTACTAATTAACACTCTTAACTTTGGAATCGTAGGGTAGAGCGTCTTATTAAGACCCCTACAATTCCATGCAAGGACAATCATGGAGAAGAAGGAGGTTGATATAGGTCAACCTCCGCAAACCCTTCACCAACATTAACAGAAGTACATTCACTGGAACAGTCCATCTTCTCATCAACATTAACAGAAGCACATTCACTTGAACAGTCCATCTCCTCATCAGCAGCACAAACTCTTAACCCACAAGACTTGCTGACACCAGCAACGTTATTGATTGAAATATCATCAGTACTGTCATCCTTTCTAATGCAGCTGCGTTTTGCCAATTGAGTTAAGTACTGCTTTGCACGACCAATAGAAGTAACAACATCAACATCATCTGGCACCAGCATGTCATCAATCTTAATCTCAGGTCTACATTTTCCCTTCCGTACAGTAGCTATATCTTTCATAAGCAGCCCTTCAGAAGCACTTTCGAATTCACCACACCTGTTATCCTTAGTACCATAATCAACATTCTTCAAACCAATCTTTTTTCCATCATTAGTCACCTATAAAACTACATCCCCAAGATCTCCAGCCCTCTTACCCTTACTCTTTTCCAGACACCCCCCCTGTATCCTCCCCAAATACTTCATTCAAAGGTTTAACAGATGTTGATCCCACCCAAAGCTCCTTATCTTTATGAACAATAGCACTTGGCACCAAATTCAATGGGATTGATCCACCCACAATATTAACTTCCTGAGTATGTTCTTCTCCAGCTTATCCCAGATTAAGTTGCAGCAAAGTATTCACTTCCTCTAACACATCAGTGGGTACAACTTTAACAGTATCACTCTCCATAGTCATAGCCAAATCCTTAGTAGGACCTTCACTGCCATATCTTATAGAAGAAACCTGATTAGAAGTACTCGTATCCGAGTCATCAATAACAATGACAAAATCATCCCCCATCAACTCTTTCTTCTGGTCATCTTCATTAATCCTTCCACGAGTCCCTCCCAGAACCGAAACAATCACAGGGAGATAACCCTGAACATTGACATTAATCCCATTTACATCAGACATAGTAGAAAGATCGTCATATTGGTATTGTTGAAAATTATGAAGACAAGCATTATCTCCATGAGCAAATTGGACGTGGTTTTGGTGCAACAACACTACACCAGAAATAGGTTGTTCATTCCAATTGAATATCATGCCAGGTTTAATACATCTCCGTATATTTGCACGCGGATCACCAAAATGGAAAAAACCTCTCGATTCTCTATTATCGCAATTAGAATCCAATCTAATTCTAGAATGGAAAATTCAAGAATTATAATTGGTAGCCCGGAGGTCAAGATTAAAGAAAGTCTGCCGAGCCTCTGTAAAATGCACATGAAAACCCCTCCTTGAAATCTCTGCATCACCTTTTCCACACTAATCTTAATACGTTTCTTAATTTCAGTACAACCATGTTCTTTATGCCCTATCTTCCCACATCTAACATAGTATTTAGAGATTTCTTCATACTTGAATTGAACCCACAGTAACGTCTCATTATCCACACGCAAAAAGAATCCAGGTGGAAGTGGTTCAGATAAGCAAACTTTCACCCTCATTCTGATATAATCATTATGAGGTAATGAGTGAAAACTTTCAATTTCGACCTCTCCTCCAAGCATATTCTGAATAACCCCAGCAACATGTATACTCATATATTCAAAAGGCAGTCCATACACCCTCATCCACAACCATGTATGAGTGAAACAAATGGTGTGTGGAGAAGATAAGGGTTCCCAAGCTTTAAACACCATCAAGGCCCCTTTAAAAGAAGAAACCTTCTTGTGTAGTATATTAAGATAGTCAAGAGAATTTGAGCAATGAAGGATAAATAAATCTCCCATATTGTGGATAGCAATTTCACCTCTTAGTCCCCACTTATCGTCAATAATCTGTCTGATAGTACATGCATTCAGCAATCTATAATCTACAAGGTAACCAATCAAACATTCACACCAAAACCTCCGAGAATGATTCATGACCACCGGGTTAAGATGAGAGATACCATACGATCGACACTGTGAACATGAAAAACCACCCGACTTCCTCTCCATATAGTGAGGAGCAAAACAGAAAATTTACTGTGGATTAAAAGCAGTCAGGCGATAAAATTACTGAAACACGATAACTTCGACACATTTATAGTAGAAATCTACAACTTAGAGAAATAATTGGGGAAAACCAATTTAATTACTAAACTAGAACAACTTGGTGCATTAGAAAACAAATAGAAACTTAAACAAACGAGAAGCCAAGTTTAGACATCAAAAAAGATTGTGAACTTTCCTGCGTTGAGCAATAAACCAATAAAAAACATCGCATTTTCCGATCGATTACAATGTTGGTGCTGATAAGCCGATCAACCACAAACAACGCCTTTTCCGATCGATTAAAAAATTGATGATGATTAGCTGAGATCACATATGTCGGCTCCAAATTGATTGCCAAAATCGCAATATTGTTAATGAAAGAGTAATAACTCTGAACTTAAGGTTTTTCATTAATAAGGTTACAAGATTATTGATTTCATCATCTGTTTGCTTTTAGTAGTAGTTTGGATTTGTGATTTGGGTTATTTGATTTTATATTAGATTGTTGATATCTGTTTTTTTTCGTGATTTTATTTTGGGTTTTTTCTGGAAAAAAACTCAATTGTAGTGAGATAAAGTTCTCAGGTTAGAGAGAGAATTGTACTCCTTTTGGTGTTGACTCGTCAAAGCTACAAAGGCCGAAAATTACATATTACTAAATCCCCTTTTCTCACCATTTCCGTATCTGTGAGAGCGAGCATGCTCCGATACTACTTATCACGTCCTAATCTTTTGAAGTATGAAAAGAGGACGTGTGCCACTCAATTTAGTGTCCCATTCTAACCCAAGTCAGGCAAAAGAGAACAATATCAAAATGAAATATAAATAATCAAATGGGTTTAATATGGTGATTACTCACCTCATCTCTTAACCATGAGGTCAGAGGTTCGATCCCCGCCCATGGGAATGGAGCAAATTCTTTGGCTAGGTGTGTATGTAACAGACCTTCATTCATTAGGAAGCCTTTAGTGAGGTCTTTCTAGCAAATGGGAGGGCCACACATCTCGGTTTCCCGGGAAAATGAGTATAAGACAACAATTAAGAAAGATAATATTGTAATTAAGTTTAAACGTTAAGGAAATATAATTACAAATCCCAAAACTTTAAAACCAAATATCAAAGTTATACAAACCAAACTATGATCCAAAAAAACTATTTAAAATCGTAATGAAAGTGTCAAAACAACTAAGGCTAGGTGGTGACTCTCTAGGTGAAAGACCGCTTCGAGCCTCCAACCCGTCAACCCATCAACATGCAAAAGTGAGCAAAACAACCTAACCTGTCAATCAACTACTCTTCATATGAGCGGAAATATCATATGGATCACCACAAATTTTGAAAACATTGGAGGATCAGTCTCAACAATTGTTCACGATATGATACGAGTATAAGAATCTGCAATGCAAGAATGAGACATATGAGTCACAAGTCTTCTCCAACCCGACTCCAACTCCATGCACTTGGTGACGGCATCGGAACACCGCCACTACCCCGTCGGACCACAACCCGAATAGGTATCCACATCGCAATATGGTATACCGAGTCCGTGCCAGATTCGCATCGCAACACGAATCCCCCCTGCTCAAGCCATTAATGTGCACATCCTCCTTGAAGTGAGAAACTTCAAGGAGCGACCCGGACATAAAACGGTCTCCCGACCCGTCTTACGTCTCCTCAATGCCACAACACAATCACAACTCCACCAACAACCTCAAATATCCTCCAACATCCACAAGTAACACAATATGCACACAATATGCCAAATATGTTGAGTAACACAATATGCACACAATATGCCAAGTATGTCACTTTTCAGTATGTCACAATATGCCAAGTAACACAATATGCACACAATCACAACTAAACTCTTCCAATTCATTTGGACCCATCCGATAAGGGGCCTTGCAAATCGCTTCGTTCCCGGTTTCAATTCTGCACGAAAGTCAATCGCTCTTTTAGGCGGTAATCCGGGTATCTCCTCCGGAAACACATAGACTTGGCAAATGGGCCAATCGAGTTGTATTCGGGTCTGGCCAGTTCGGTTCGGGTCAGTTTAGGTCCCGCATTGCTTTCGGGTTATTTCGGACTGGGTCAGATCATTTCGGGTTTTGGGTCTATCTTGATATGTTGGTCGGGTCATTTTCCATTCAAGCTGGTCGGGTTATTTTTGTCGGGTCAATGAATAAAAGAGAAAAAGTAGTTTCTAGTTTTTTTGGTTCAATAATAATTATATTTTGTCGGGTCATTTTCGGGTTGGGTGGTTTCGGATCGGGTAATTTCCGGGTCGGTTCAGTTACGGGTCATGAACGCTCGGGATTATGTTCGGGTCGGGTCGAGATCAATTTGGATTTCGGGTCACATTCAGGTGAAGTAGTTCGGGTTAATTTCATGACTCGGGTCAACCTTTTTTGGTCGGGTCAATTGTCAGGTCTAAAAACATATTAACAAACTCATTGACCATGGGTATGTCCATAGGTTAGGGTTCCTCTACCCTAATTTCCCTTACATTGCATAAAATTATAGGACAACCTATAACACCCCCATACACCAAGATGCCTTACCAAGGACCACCCTAGCATATAAAGGTACTACCATCTCGGTTGTCCGAGGTACAGTATATCAAAAGTGACCATAAAGAAACGTAATTAAGGTTTATTAATTTAAAGTGTGTACAACTGAAACCAAAAGAAAGTGATAAACAACTGTATCAAAAGAAGCGGGAACTAGACATGCTAAAGCTAAGTGATGACTCCATCTGAGCCGTGACCCACGAGCTATCCACGGCATACCTGCTAATCAACTGCTCACCATCCCCGAATGGATCACCACAAATGTGTAAAACAACAACGGGGTCAGTTAACTGATTAACCAAAATAAGGAATGCCATAAAACAAACATCCACACAGTTCATCGCACATTCGTGCCACTCCAATAATCTCCATCATTGAATACACATTAAAGTGTGAAGCCCTGCTAGACTACCCATCGCAACAGGTAATCCACACCGCTAGTGGGGACCGCAACCTTACTACCTAAGCCCTGCTCAACTCCAAAAGAGAAAAACCCATGTCCATTAATGTGTACATCCCCACTTGTGACAGGAACCACAAGGGACGAATTAAGGGCGTGAAGCCATTCCCGATGATGACCTCACTTAGTCGAGGACGCATCTCGAGAACCACAAACAAACCAAGCAACCAAACCAAACCATCTAATATATCACAATCACAATAATAATAATAATAATAGTAATCATGCTAATAAATTAACCATTATCATCTTATATCCAATTAATCAGACAACTGAGTAAGGAAACCCCACCTTATTAGCAAATCTGCGAACAGCGGAAGCTAGTATTGTTCCTCTATGAACTCGTCACCTAGCAATAATCACAACCATACTCTATGTCACAATCATACCAATTAACCCCTTTTTCTCAATCTAAACAATTAGGGCAAAACCCTAAGGAACAACATACTAATAAATAAGGTACTAGTGACTTACCAACATAATCGATATAGAGAAGACGGGCGAAGACTCAAGATCAACCAAATAGCCTTGGGAGTGATTAAGGAGATTAGAGAGGTGATAGGCGTCATTAGGTTTTGTAAAAGTGATTTTTAAACTGATAATAGGAAATTTATAACCTCTAATCATCTTAATCAAAACCGCGGAAATAAACCCGTCAGACTGGGTACTCGGCCGAGTATCTCACTACTCGACTGAGTGCTCCTGCGCAGTAATCTGAGAAGACGACACACGACGACTAACTCGGTCGGGTTCCACTTAGTCTACCGAGTAACTAAGGACCAGAAAGCCGTGGTATTATAGTCTTTCCTCCTTAAAACGAACTTCGTCCCCGAATTTCATACCATACACAAAACAAAAGCAACACCAACTACCCAAAGATACTAATAACACCAAGTATGACCAACTAAACAACCCAACTATACCTCACACCAACAAACAACACAACCATACTGACCTGAACCTATCTCAAAACACGCATGCGACAATCTCCTACCCCTCTTAAAAGACAACGGTTACGTCCCCGTAACCAAACATACCTGATCAAAAAGGTGTGGGTAGCGGTCTCTCATAGCCTCCTCCGGTTCCTAAGTGGCTTATTCCACGTTGTGATTAGACCATTAAACCTTAAGTAATACAGTTTCACCATTCCTTATCTTGCGTACATTACGATCCAAGATCTCCTTAGGAACCTCTGAATAAGTTAGAGCCTCATGTAACTAGATATTCTCAACCTCAAGTATATGTGATGGATCACTTACATACTTCCAAAGTTGTGATATGGACCCGATCAAACGATGGTGGCAAAGCTAGCCGATAGGCTACCTCACCTATACGGTCTAAAATCTCATAAGGACCGATGAACTTCTGACTCAACTTTCCTCTTTTGCCAAACCTCATAACTCATCGCATAGGTGACATTTTCAAGAGGACCTTGTCACCTACCGCAAACTCAATGTCCCTGCGATATAAATCCGCGTAACTCTTTTGTCTATCTTGAGATGCTTTCATCTTTTGACGAATCAAGTGTACTTGCTCAATCATGTCTTGCACTATCCGTGGTCCCAAGATTACAGCTCCAGCACTGTCATCCCAATAAACCGGACTCCTATACTTCCTGCCATACAAAGCTTCAAAAGGTATCATCCCAATACTAGAGTGATAGCTGTTATTGTAAGTAAACTCTATCAAATCCAGCCTATCCTCCCAGCTCCCACCAAATTCCATAGCACAAACTCGTAACATGTCCTCTGAAGTCTTGATGGATCTTTCAGTTTGACCATCTGTCATAGGATGAAATGATGTATTCATCTTTAAGGTAGTTCCCATCAATTCCTACAACTCTTGCCAAAACCGTGATATGAACCTCGGATCTCGATCCGACACTATATCCTTTGGTATCCCATGTAACCGAACCTCATGCTTCCTGTATCCCAAAGCTAGCTGAATCTTACTCAAAGTATCTTTCATTTGAATAAAATGAGCTGACTTTGTTAAATGGTCGACGATAACCCAAATCATATTGTTACCTTGCCGGGTTCTTGGTAATTCCATGATTAAATCCATAAAGATCGACTCCCATTTACATTCCGGTATCTCAAGTGACTAAATCTTACATTGTGGTCTTCGTTACTCACCCTTTACCCTCTGACAATTTAAACATCTAGCCACGAACTCAGCAACATTTTTTTTTCATATCGGGCCACCAAAACGTCTTCTACAAGTCCTTATAGAGCTTGTCACCACCCGGATGTACCGAATAAGGAGTTCAATGAGCCTCGGTCATGATCAGCTTCTTCAAGTTAACGTCATTAGGTACACACCACCTCCCATCAAAACGAACACCTCCATCTATGTGGATAAAAAACCTCAAAACTGTACCACTTTCTACCCTTGACTTCCACTCTTGAATCTTGGGATCGAATCCCTGTTTCCTTTTGATATCATCATAAAGTCCAGGCTCTATTGTCAAATCGTCGATGGCATCAACCTTGCGAATCATATGGATCCCCGTCTAGTCAGCTCATCCTTTAGTTTCATCAAGGACATAGCAGGACATAACGAATGTACACTCTTCCTACTTAAAGCATCTGCCACCACATTAGCCTTCCCCTCATGATAGATGATTTCCTTATCGCATTCCTCGATCAGCTCCATCCACCGTCTCCGACGCATGTTCAACTCCTTCTGATTGTAGATGTACTTAAAGGTCGCCCCATAGAGTTATTGCCTCCAAATGTTTAGAGCAAAAACCACTGCACCTAAGTCCAAATGATGAGTAGGATAGTTCTCCTAATACGGCTTCAGATTCCTCGAAGCATAGGTGATAACCCTCCCATTCTGTATCAGAACACAACCCAACCCATTCTTTAAAGCATCAATATATACCTCAAAGTTCTCACTTCACTCAGGTAGAGCTAGAAACGAGAGCTATGGTCAAACGCTCCTTCAATGTTTGGAAATCTGGTTTCCTTCCCAACGAAATCTGGTTTCCTTCCTCATCAAAGTTGTCATAGGTCTAGCGATCTTAAAGAAGTCTTTCACCAACCTCCTGTAGTAACCAGCTAAACCTAAGAAACTCCATATCTCAGAACATTCTTCGGTGCTTCCCAGTTTTACACTGCCTCAATCTTACTAGGATCCACCGACACACCATCTCTCGCGATCACATGGCCCAGAAAAGCCACTCTCTCTAACCAGAACTCACACTTAGATAACTTGGCATATAGCTGATTATCTCGCGCAGTCTGCATTACTAACCTCAGGTGCTCCTCGTGCTCCTCCTTAGTCTTAGAGTATACCAAGATGTCATCAATGAATATGACCACAAACCTATCCAGGAACGGGATGAAGATCCGATTCATAAGATCCATGAATAATGCTGGTGCATTAGTCAACCCAAAAGGCATTATTACATACTCATAGTGATCATATCGTGATTAGAAGGGTGTCTTTGGAATATCCTCATCTGTTATCCTCTACTGGTGATAACCCGACCTCAAATCGATATTAGAAAACACTCCTGCGTCACTCAGCTGGTCGAAAAGATCATCAATCCTTGGCAAAGGATACATGTTCTTCACGGTGACATGGTTTAACTCTCTATAGTCGATGTATAGCCTCATACTATCGTTTTTCTTTTTCACAAACAAAACTGGTGCACCCCAAGGTGATACACTAGGTCGAATGTACCCCTTGTCCAATAATTCATTCAGCTGCTTCTTTAACTCTTCCAACTCCTTAGGTCCCATGCGGTACAAAGCCTTAGATATAGGTCTCATCCATGATTTAAGCTCAACACTAAAGTCGATGTCCCTTTTAGGAAGTAACCCTGGTATCTCATCCGGAAAGACATCCTCAAACTCACTAACCACTGGTATATCTGCTGCTGACGACTCTTCCATACGAGTATCCCACACATGGCAAAGGATTAAAGGACACTTCTTTCTTAAACAAGACTCTAAAGTCATTACTGTGATCAGCTTCATCTTGGGCTCTACAACAAACCCCCTATACGACACTTTCGTTCCCTTAGGCCTCTTTAAAGACACTCTCTTCTGTCGATAATCTATCTTAGCATCGTACTTACCCAACCAATCCATCTCAACTATAACCTCGAACCCCTCCAAAGGAAATTCTAACAGATTGACTGGTAAGTCTACTTGCCCAATCATAACAAACACCCCTTTATATAACTTTTTATAAGACACTGACTCTCCCGAAGGTATAAACACATCATCCTTTACCAACTCATACTCCCCCAAACCCATAGCTAAGGCATGACTCCTAGACACAAAAGAGTGGGTTGCCCCTGAATCAAACAAAACAACAGACGACGTGTTATGAACAAGAAAAGTACCAGTAACCACATGAGCATCATCCTTAGCTTCCTGCTTGCCCATCATGAAAAGTTTACCGCTGTTCTTCTGGCCTTTACCCTGAATCGTAGTGGCTGAAGTGGCAGGATTAGCCGCCGAGTTCTGAGTCACACTGTTGTTCGGACGCTGATAGGACCCTCCATTATTACGGTTGTAGCTGCCATTGTTGTTGCTTTGGCCTCCCTGATTACCCCACGATCCAGCTGGCCTATTACTAGCCAAACTTTGACTTAGAGCATGCAAAATGTTTCCTTGGTATGACCTTGGAAAACCTCCTCCTCCTCTTGCAGCGCTCGTACACTCAAAACCTTTTGTGACCCATCCCATTATCTCAATTAAAACATCAAAAATTGGAGTTCACACTAGTACTCCGGCCACCTCTTTCCCAAGCTTGAGATACCCCGCCATAGCTAGCTCCTCTCTAAATGTCCTAACCTGATTATGATTGCTCCTCTTGTGGCTTGACTGATTGCCACCCTCACTCTCAGCCTTTCTCTTTCCAACACCTTTTTCCTTGGTCTCCTTGCCCATGTCCAATAGCCTCTCAGCGTGCCCCACCCTTGCATAAATATCTTTCAGATCAGTGACTACCTCAGCTGGTAGCCTCTCTTTGATCTTCACTGCTAACCCTCTCTCAAAGCGAAGAGCCAAACTCCGTTGACTCAGTTGCATGTTCTCCGTGTATCGTGATAGCTCGATAAACCCGTGGTAGTACTCTGTGACGGTCATGCTATCAACCATACGAATGGAATCAAACTCAGCTCTCAACTTATGGCTAATGTGCCCCGGAATAAAGTTCTCTCTCATAGCCTCTTCCCTTTTATTCTGCCACCAAACCCCAGCCTCATCCCTTAGGTAGAACGCAACCTATTCTACCATCATCTCCTCCGGTCACTTAACTACCTTTAGTACACTCCCCATCTCCCGGTGCCAATTGTCAAGCAGTTTTGGCTCACCAGTGCCCTCGAAAGTAGTGGGGTCGAAGCGAGATATGATTATGCGCCGCAGGGATGCATCCACCGGTGTCCCTTCCCCTTTAACCACATTCTTGAGTGCCTCCATGAGCACTTCTTTCTGCTCAATCATTCTGGCAACCTCCTCAAGACTCATCTCAGATGCCTGAATATACGCAGCTGATCTCTTTGGCGACATTTTGAGCTGATATAACCAAGATAAATGTAAGCACATAGCCTACGGATCAAAAGAAACAAAACCCCTCTTAAGAGATACTCGGTCGAGTACCTGTTGGTACACTATTGAGTAAAAACTACTCGGTCGAGTACTGACATTACTCGGCCGAGTATCCAACTCCAGTAGCTGACCTCAGATAGCACATAAAGCATACTCGGCCTACTACCTTAGGTACTCGGTCGAGTACGCCACACTCGGCCGAGTGGTCATAGCCAGTAGCTACTGTACAAAACCCACATACCCACGCTCGGTCGAGTGCTTGGCTACTTGGCCAAGTATCCCCTACTCGGTCAAATACCCACCCTGCTCAGCCGAATCATGCCAGAAAATGCTATAACCAGTCACTAAAAATCATGTATGCATATCATCTACCTTAATCATACTACTAAACATGCCAAAAGCCATATAATAACATCTATCATGCTCATATTATCCACAATACTCTATATTCATGCAATCATATACTTTCAATCCATCCAACATTCTCACAAGGAACATATATAACACATGTAATGACCTCCAAAGACACCCCGTAGTGACCGGCTCAAAGTTGTAAGGGACAAATTGCGGCTTTAGAGCGTCTCCCAAGCCTTTGCGGTAGCACCGAACATCTCCAACCCGAGTTCATTTTAATTAGACACCCTATGTTCATTTGTTCATTAGTTTTCGGTTCCAAAATCGTCGCTTTGATACCACTTTGTAACACCCCATATACGACGGTGCCTTACCAAGGACCACCCTAGGATATGAAGGTACTACCATGGTACAATATATCAAAAGTGACCATAAAGAAACATAATTAAGGTTTATAAATTTAAAGTGCGTAAAACTAAAACCAAAATCCAAAAGGTATACAAAACTGTCAAAAGAAAGTGATAAACAACTGTATCAAAAGCAGCGGGAACTAGATATGCTAAAGCTAAGTGATGACTCCATTCCAGCCGTGACCCACAAGCTATCCACTGCATACCTACTAATCAACTGCTCACCATCCCCGAATGGATCACCAAAATTTTGTAAAACAACAACAGGGTTAGTTAACTGATTAACCAAAATAAGGAATGCCATAAAACAAACATCCAAGCAGTTCATCACACATTCCTCCCACTCGGTACATTGGTGCGAGTGTTTATGATATTTGATAGTATTATGAAGTTTAGTTGAGATGGTGATGGGAAAAGAGGAAGAGAGTAGGGCTTACTCGGTCGAGGGGGAGAAAGTCCGAACCTAAAGTCTCAATTGGGTTTATGGATGAAAGTGTAGACAAATACTAATTCAATCGTTTGGCCATTATTTAACTTTTCAAGTTACACTATTCCCCAGCGTAGTCGCCAAAATATGGATGTGGGAATTTGATAATCCAGGGGAGATTTACAGACACCTAGATTCGCCACCGAGTTGTAAGGAAAATTCATAAACCTTTTGAGAAAATGAATTCGTGTGAAAGTACGTGTTGGGAAGCTGATGAGTGAGATTTGCCGTCATTTCTCACTATTAAAACTATTTATAAATCACGATAAATGTAGTATTTATCGAGTGTCGAACGCAAGGATGGAGTGGGTTTAGACTTAGTTTGTATCAAATCTAGTTTAGTCGAACAATAGAGGGTTTGTTGTTTCTATAACTATTGAAAGTTACTAAAGCAAGAATTAAGCAAATGGGGTATTACAAATTATATTTAAACTAAAGTCGTCGGGTTCCCCTAAGTGGGACGAGATGAACAAGGGTATAGAATAGGGCAAGGGTAGTAATTAGCCTAGGTAAGAGACTCAATCTTTTGGTCTCCCTAAAGATAGACACAAAATCATCATTAAGCGTCTAATCTCATCTTAAACATGCTATCAAAAGACCCTTCAAACTTTCATCCATAGAGACTTTAAGCAAAGAATGAAGAAAGGTGTGGACTTTCATTCACACAATTCTACAAACACCATGTCTGCATGAGTAAGAAGACTAACAATTCTACCCAAACCTAATATCAATTACATAATTTGTAACATCAATTCATCTTAGGCTCCCCCTAAACCCTAGGGGGTCACAACTCACTCATTATGGTTTAACACATACCAATAATTGATGAAAAACAAGCAAACATGATGGAAGACATAATATAAACTTTAGTAATAATGAAAAGAGAACTAGAAATGTAAACAATTGAAATTAAGATTAGAAAAGAGAAGGAATTATACCAACAACAATGAAAGATTGAGTCCTTGATTAGATAAGAGAAGAATTTCTTCAAAATCTTCTATTACAATTCAATACCCAATATGTAAACTATTGAATTACACTAATATTATACTAGTTTGCTAAAGGATTAAAGTTTAATTAAGGAAATTTTATGGCTTGATTAACAAAGTTTGAATATAAATTATGTGCTTGTAAATATCTAGGGTAGTGTGTCAATGAATAAGAGGAAGGGGTATATATAGTCTCTCCCAAAATTAGGTTACAAATGAAAGTGTGTTGAAACGCGGCTACAGTGGCTCCATGCCGGTTGGCCGGCTACCGGTGCTCATACCGGTAGTGAGATATTGTCCAAAAAATGAATCCTTCTTATTTTAAAAGCTTCCAAGTGTTGGGAGAGTGTCCCTGCCAGTTGGCCGGGTGCCGGCCTACCGGTAGAGGGGGCTCTTTTTCCTTCTTTTCTTCTTATTTCTCCTTTTTCCCGGGTCTCCTTGCAGGGCCACTGGCTACCGGTGCCTCAGCCGGTAACGAGATATTCTTCAACTTTGGCATAAATTCGTTCAAACCTTCCTAAGGCATGAGATGGGTTCTCTACCGGTTGGCCGGCTGCCGGCCTACCGGTAGATAACCCCTTCTCAGCACACTCTCCCCTTTTCTTCCTTTCTCTAACTCGAATCTCTTTCTTTCTCGCTTCTTTTCTCCAATTTCAATTCACCCCTACACAAATGAGCAAAATAGTGAAAGCACGGGATCAAGGGCACAAAATAGCGAGATAAGGCTCGTATAACGCCTCTAAATGAGTCAAAACGCAAGGAAATAAAAGAGAAAAGGGCACGAATTTGGCGTGCATCGGAAGCTCATTCAAACACCTAACCCCGTTTTTTGTAAACAACGGCCTCTACTAAGTTGAACAATGGTTAATTTAACTGAATAGTATTTGTCAAATGCATCCAATCATATTAAACCATAACATGTGACAATTAATTCTACGTGGTGTTTAATACAAAAATTACTTTGTCCAAGTTATTTTAGCATGTACGTTCATTAGCTAGCAATCATACAACCAAAGAGGAGAGAAAGAAACTTCTTACTCAAGCGGCACTGCAAACAAAATGGGTTAGACTACAACAACAATTGCAATAAAAATCAATAAACGAATAACATGTGATTTAATCCAAACGTAAACAATTTAATGTGACAACATAAGAATAAAGATTGGAACAATTTACTTGCTAGATAATTGATTGTATAATTTACGGAATCGAAACTGCAATTAAAACAATCAATTTACAACAAATAAGAGACATAAACACAAAATAAACAGACATGTGCACTGCACAGATCAGGCGTCCTATTCTAACCAGAACAGACCCATGCACTGTACGGGTTCAGCACATATTTCACAATTTAATTCCAATTGTTATTCAAACGATTCAAATTAATTGCAAAAAATACCAAATAAAATCCATGAATTCTAAAACATGAAAATGCAGCATGCAACCAATTTTTCAAGATTAAAATTAATCACACACAAATTGAATCAAATTATTTCATAATTAGCTCAATTAAAACAAACATGCAATTCTAATTTAATTATTTCATAACTAAATTAAACATGTGAAAGACCAAAGCATAGGATTCATACCAAACCCTAATTCAACATGGGAAAAATTGCCATATCGTACGCATATACGACATACATGTGAATAAGCAATCAAATTAAATCATACAAACATGAATAATCTAATTTAAGAAAGTAAACCTCATGTTCATTCATACATCCCATAATTCATGTTAACATATGAATCAAACTAAACAATTTCATTATTTAATCTAATTAAGTCATAAATTAGCAAAACAATACAAAGATACAAACTTTAACTATAAATATACTAATTAAACATAAAAAGCAAGTTATAATCATAGATTTAAAGCATGAACATTGAATTAAAATAGATCTAATCATACAAGAATAAATCTATCATAATTAATGATAAAACATGAGAAAACAATTCATATAACAATACAAATCGTCTGATTCTTAACAGAAAATAATCCACACAAATAATAGTCCATCCATCGTCATTCATCATCATACTTAATACCATCCTCCTCCATAATTATCAAAAATATATTATTTATCGCAAAATATACATATTAATACGATAAATAAATAAAGCGATGAGACGATAATTAAAAAAGAGAAGGAGAGTATTTTTTAGCACCCTCAGCTTACATGTATCTCTGATGATGCTGCACGAATGTCAGGATACAAGATTCTTGGTACGTCTACGATGGTGTTCAAAACATTAACGAACTTTGAAATTGAACCATCCAAACACGTTTCACGTATATCTCCAATCTCGCGCAGCGATTTTCAAACGATCACTACGACTTCAATTCTTAATGATGTTTCTATACGAAAGATATTTTGGAATCCTTAAACAACAAAGTTTTTATCTTTAACAAAAAATCAAACTAAAAAACGCTTTTAGGACGATTAAAAATGAGTCACAACAGGGCTGGACATAAACTTCTAAAAATCGCGCAAGGTAAAGTATTGAGCATTTTAACGCTCAAAACGTTACCAAGTTCTTTTATTCAAGGCATGAATAAATCAAGGGCTCTACCTAGATTGTGTATGTTAAATTTGGTGAGTTGTGATGGCGATTTGGGTTGTTTCGTGGAGGATTTTGAAGGGTGACAGGAATGATCTATTTTATAGGTTTTTTGGGTGCATGATGCTATGGTTCCACTAGTCTTGCATTAGGTATCCATGGTAGCAGGTAATGGAGGCTTATATAGGGTTAGGACAAGACGTAAGATGGCTTGTAGAATAGGAAAGCGATAAAACTCGGTTTTAGAAAACTCGAGTTTCTCTATTTTTTTTTGGACAATTTCCCTATCTTATTTGCCTCGAAATGGAAGTATAGGAGATATGGGATATTTATTTATTGATGGAAAAGGGTAGGAGAGTCGGTGTGCGTGCTTGGAGCTCAATAAACGAGCTCCAAAGAGCTGCCAAAATTAGAGCACGGAAGAGGGGCTCGGGCCAGCTTTGTTTTGGCTTGTGGGTGCTCAAGTCATGGCTAGATAGGTTGGGTTATGGTCTAAGGTGAATGGGCTAGGTGTAGGGAGTAAGCTAGGCTAGGTTGGTGTCGGGTTTGGAGGTGTTAGACGCGGGTTTGGGCTGCTGAAATTTGGGTATGCGAGTGAGGAATGGGTTGTATAGTACATGGTTTGGGTGTGGAAAAGGGAAGTAATTGCGCTGCTTATGGCGGGGCTCGAACACGGGATCATGGGGGAAGGTAATGGGCTTGAAAGTGCTTTGAGACTCGTGCCAAACATGGCACAAAACTCGCATAAAAATCGCTTCACAAATCGCATTGAAAACGAGTTTAAAAAACCGCTTTAAAAACTCGAAACTTTGAATTAAATTAAACGATAAATAAAAATCTTCATAAAATCACATTTTTGATTTTTCAAATCAAAATAACAAACGTTAGAATTAAAATTAAAATTAAAACTTTCAAAACAATTTATAATGATAAATCGTAAATAAAAGCTTGAAATTCGAATTAAATTCAAATCGAATGAAATAAATTCCATTTATTCCAAAAATCATTAAAAGGTAAATAAATGAAATAAAAATGTTTATTTCATAAATTTACAAAACACAAATGTAAAGAAACAAATAACTATTTATTTCAAAACATTTCAAAATAACAATTTAAATTAACTAAACCGTCGACGTAACCTTGCTTGATACCCATATTACATATTGTGGATGTGGGAATTTGATAATCGACGGGGGTTTTATAAACACCTGGAGTCGCCACCGAGTTTTAAGGAAAACTCAGAAACCTTTTTAGAGAAAATGGATTCGCGTGAAATTACATGTTGTGAAGCTCATTCAAACACCCAACCCCGTTCGTTGTAAATAACGACCTCTACTTAGTCAGACAATGGCTGATATTAACTGAACTAGTATTTATCGATATGCATCCATTCATATTAAACCCTAACATATGACAGTCATTCTATGTCATGTTTAATGCAAAAATTACTTTGTCCAAGTTATTTTAGCATGTGCGTTCATTAGCTATTCTAGCAAACAAACAACCAAAAAGGAGAGAAAGAAACTTCTTACTCAAGCGGCGCTGCAAACAACATGGGTTAGATTACAACAGCAATTGCAAAAACCATGAAGAAACAAATAAAGCAAAGCACGAATAAACATGTGATTTAATCCAAATGTAAACAATTCAATGTAACTACATAAGAATCTTGAAATAAACTACATATTTAGAAATTAATTGCATAATTTTTAGAATCGAAATTGCAATTAAAACAATTCAATTACAATAAATAAGAGGCAATAAACACAAAACAAATAGACTGATGCACTGTATGGGTTAGGCGACCTCCTGTGGCCTGATCAGAGCCGTGCACTGTACGGGTTCAGCACATATTTCACAATTTAATTCCAATTGTTATTCAAACGATTCAAATTAATTGCAAAAAATACCAAATAAAATCCATGAATTATAAAACATATAAATGTAGCATTTAACCGATTCTCATAATCTAAAAGTAATTATTTGCAAATTAAAACCAGTTGTTTCATAATTAGCTCAATTAAAACAAACATGCAATTCTAATTTAATTATTTCATAACTAAATTGAACATGTGAATGACCAAAGCATAGGATTCATACCAAACCCTAATTGAACATGGGAAAACTTGTCATATAGTACTCATACACGACATACTCATGAGATAAGCAAATCGACACAAACAATTCCTATTCATGTGATTTCAAGCAATTCTAATTAATCATATCCAATTAATTAAAATAACATGTGAACAATTCATGTGAAAATTAAAATAATCAATTTCATTGATTATATCTAACCATCGAAACATATGACAATTATTTCAGAATTGCAATAACAACATGCTAATTAACGATAAACATGTGAATTCAAATCTCGCATAAATAAGAACAAACATGTTTAAACAAATCATATAGTAGCAATAGTTGACTAATTATCCTATCAGAAAATAATTCCACAACAATAAAGCCATCCTCCGGCATTCAGCAATAATAATTCCATCCTCCTTCATTCAACATCGACAATAAAAAAAAAATCGCATAAATAACATAATTAATACGATAAATATTGAAAGTGATAATTAGACGAAATAAACTGCATTTAGGGGTAAAAGGAGTGATTTTGTCACCCTCGGCTTACATGTATCTCAGATGCAAGCGTTTTGGTAAGTCTACGATGGTTTTCAAATCAACAAACGAAATCGAATTCAAATAACAAATACGTTTCATGTGTTTAACCCAATTTTGCGCAGTGAACTTCAAACGATCACTACCACTTCAATACTCAACGATGTTTCAAACCAAAAGATGTTTTGGTATCCTAAAACTCCAAAGTATTGATCTTTAGCAAAAAATCAAACTGAAAACGCTTTAAAACAATTAAAACCGAAGCACAACAGTCTTGGTCAGAAACATCTGAAAACCGTGCAAGGTAAAGTATTGAGCAATTTAACACTCAAAACGTTACCAAATTTGTTTCTTTTAGGCACGAATAAATCAATGGCACTACCTAGATTGTGTATGTAAAATTTGGTTAATTGTGGTGGTGTTTTGATGGGGTTTCGAGTGGGTTTTTCGAAGGGAGCAGCGAGGTACTCTGTTTTTGTGTTGTTTCGGTTTTGTGAGGAAGGGGATGAAGATGGCTGTGTTTTATCGAGTTGTGAGGCTATGATTCCATTAGTATTGCATTAGGTATTCATGGTAGGATGTAATAGAGGCTTATATAGGCTTAGGGCAAGACGGAAGATGGCTTGGAGAATAGGAAAGCGATATAACTCGGTTTTAGAAAACTCGAGTTTCTCTATCTTTTTTGGACGATTTCCCTATCTTATTTGGCTAAATGGAATTATAGGAGATATGGGATATTGCTTACTTCATGGGAAAGGGTAGGAGAGTCGGTGTGTGTGCTTGGAGCTCAAGAAATGAGCTCCAAAGAGCCGCAAAAAATAGAGCACGCAAGAGGGGATCGGGTCAGCTTTGTTTGGGCTCCTGGGGGCTCGAGTCATGGATATATAGGTTGGGTTATGGTCAATGGTCTAGGTGTATGGCTGCTTATGTCGTGTTTTGGAGAGGAAAAGGGAAGAGAAGGGATGGCCATGATGGGGTTCGAACATGGGATCGTGGGGTAAGGTAATGGGCTCTTGGTTGCTTCGAGAATCGTGCCAAACATGGCCCAAAATCGCATCAAAAATCGCTTCTTAAAGCGCTTCAAAAACGGGTTTTATAACCGCTTTAAAAACTAGAAATTTAGAATTAAATAAAATGATAAATAAAAACCGTCACAAAAACACATTTTTGATTTTCTCAATCAAAATAAACAACTTTTAAACTAAAATTCAAATTAAAACTTTCAAAACAATTTATAACGATAAATTGTAAATAAAAGCCCGAAATTCTAATTAAATTCAAACCGAATGATATAAATTCCATTTATTTCAAAAACAATTAAAACATAAATAAATTAAATAAAAACTTTTAATTCACAAATTTTTAAAACCAAAATGCAAAGAAACAAATAACTATTTATTTTAAAACATTCAACATGTCAATTTAAATAACTATTTAAATTAACTAAAACCGTCATCGTAACCTTGCTTGACATCCATGTGATGTATCCATATCACGAGCACGTCACTTGAGAATGCATGTGTCCTATCATCATCAGGTGGCTAGCGGGATTTCTATAAATTCCAATATCGACAAATACGGGTATCTACACGTATCCATATCACAAGCACGTCATTTAAGAATATATGTGTCCTATCGTCATCGGGTGGCTGGCAGAATTTCTGTAAATTCCAATATCGACAGATACAGGTATCTACACCCTTCTTCAAACTACCAAAAATGCTATCCATACGATGTGAATCTTTATATTTCCATTTCTTAGAAGCTGGAGGTACTTCATCATCATTTGAACTTGAGCTTCCTACTTTAAATGATTGAGATCCAAGAGTCGTTCCCCCTGAATTCAATCCTGGGGTTATAGTAGAATTAGTTATAACCCTAGATTCTATATTTTTGTTTAAGATTATAACATCATCAGCTATAACTTCAGTTTCAAAATTCTTGTTGTGAGAGGAGGTTGTAGTATCACCAACTATAACCTCAGCTCCCTTTCTCTTATCAGTTGAAAAATTCTCAGGCTCATCATTAGTACCTTCAATTTCCTTTTCTTCCTCTCCCAGCTCAGGAGGATCATCTCTAGACAAAAGAAAATCAGGTATTTTCTTCTTCATACTGTACAGGCTTATCAAAAGCTGAGTCATTTTCATCAAAGATTACATGAGAGCTTTCTTCAATGCATAATGTTCTTTTATTGAAAACCATATAAGCCTTGCTATGATCAGAATATCCAGTAAAAATAGCCTTATCACTCCTACAGTCAAACTTACTCAACCTATTTTTGCCATTGTTATGAACAAAATATTTGCACCCAAAGCATCGCAAATGTGATATATTAGATTTTCGACCTCTAAGAAGTTCATAAGTAGTTTTCTTTAAAATAGGTTTAATCATAGCACGGTTATGAATGTAGTAAGAAGTAATAACTGCCTCCGCCCAGAAATTTCGAGGAAGTGCACTACATAAGAGCATAGTACGAGCCATGTCCTCTAGTGTTCTATTCATCCGTTCAACAACACCATTTTGTTGCGGAGTTCGTGGTGCCGAGAAATTATGCCCAACACCATTCACTCTACAATATTTGATAAAAGCTCGATTGTCAAATTCGGTGTCATGATCAGTACGAATAGAGACAAGGTTGGACTTATATTTGTTACGAACGATTTTCATAAAACATTGAAACTCTTCGAATGTCTCTTTTTTGGAGATCAAAAATATAGGCCATATATACCTTGAATTTTCATCAACTAAAACAAAAACATACCTTGATCCGGCTCTAGTTCTTACCTTCATTGGGCCACATAGATCTATATGTACAAGTTCTAAGGCCTGATTCGTTCTTACCACTCTTTTAGGTTTGAATGATGATCTCACATGTTTGCAACGAGCACATGTATCACATAGCTTTTCTTGATCAAACTTGATTTTAGGTAATCTGATCCTTCCACCAAGTCCTACCTTTTGAGTTTTTGTTCAATATAGGAGAGCTTATGTGATCAAACCTTTTCTGCCATAGACATGGATCTTCTAGAGTTTCTTTTATGCACGTAAAGGAGTTAGTAGGAATAACATTTAAATCAACCATATAAACATTCCGCTTTCATTGACCTTCAAGAATAACACTACTTGTTCCCTCAATTATATTACGACAAGTATCAGAATGAAAAACAACTTTGTTTCCTTTGTCGCACAATTGAGATATACTAAATAGGTTATGCTTGAGATCTCTTATCAGATAAATATCATTAATAGCATGAGAAGATGATACACCAACCTTACCACCGTCAAGGTACCATTGATTGTTTTATTTCACCACAACCTGCAAAAAGTATATACAATTTTTAGGCACCCAAGCTAGATTGGGTCCTTTAATGTTAGTCACCCTAAACCTCATATCTTTCCTTACCCAAAATTGTCTAATTATTTTCCTTTGGTGGATGGATATGGTTGTTTTGGGGGCACCCTTGTCTTACGGGACTCTGTAGGCCTTTGTTGTCTTTCAGGTTGTTTAAGATGCTGATTTATATTAGGTTCATTAGCTTTCTTTATATATACAAATCCTATATCATAGAACCATCGGAAATTAATATTTCTTTCTTCCTCACGATCTGGTCCACAAGTAAAACTTATATCATCTTCTACTAGCGTGTCAGATGCTTTAGCAAATTTAATACATTTATCAAAGTCTTTCATATTCTAGACACAATTTTCTAAGAGATGACCCGTATGACCACAATAATTGCAAATCAAGTAACTCAGCTAAATCAACATGTTTTGTTTTTCTAAAATCACGTTCAGAAAGATTAGATTTGCATTTAGAGTGGTCTCTACGACCATAACACGCATGTCCTAACCATTTTTCCTATTGTTGTTGGATTGCTTACTTAAAAAGTTTAAGAAATTCGTGCTACCTTCCCATTTATTATGAACTTTCCTAACATGTAGAAGCACTTCCTTCAAAGATTGAATATCTTCAAGACATGTAGAATAATGAACTTCCTCATCCTTGGAGGAATTGTTTTCTTTATAATTATCACGAAAATCATGAAATCTTTTTTTTTTTGTTTTTTGCTAAAATATCAGCTTTTCATTGATAAAACAACATTACACATACATTTTGTTCATATTTTGTGCTAATATTACATCAAATGCACCTTACACAACCAAAGTCCATCTTTATAAGAGATGGACTTAATGAAACATGTTCTAATTTTATTTCGAAGTGAAGTAGTGATTTGCCCAGCCACCACAGATGGGCTAAGGAGCCTGTGATTGAGCCAAGCATCATTCCTTTGCAGCCACACTGTGTACCAGACTGCAATGATTGCAGTTGTTGTCACAATTTTCCTCACCCTGCTCCATCTCCTTCTTATAATCTGCTACAACTGATTTGAAGGACCCAGGTGAGCCTGTAACTCAACATCAATTTTCTACAACACCTGTTTGGTGTAAGGACGTTCCTGAAATAAGTGAGTGTGACTCTCAACAGCTAGAGCACATATGCAACAAAGGTTATCAGGTACCACATTGTAACTAAATAGTTTGTCCTTCTGTCTCAAAGACTGATTAGCTATTAACCGGGCAATGAAAGAATGTTTAGGAACAACCATAGGACACCAGACTGATTTGTACCAATTCACTTCCTCATTTCTTTCCCTTGACCAGTTCTAGCAACCCTTGACAGTGTATTCTCTAGTACCTATATCATCTAAAAAACCATTTTTAATAGTATCTTTGACCTGACACGCATTCCTCCAATGCCAGCTTGTTTCAGAGGAAGGACTGTAATCTTGTCAAGAGCTGTCGTTCATATATACATAGTGAACCCACTGAACCCACATTTTATCAGGTTTGGTTAGTAGCCACCAAGCTAGTTTGCTTACATTAGTAGTATTCCACAACAAACTCCATTTCAGGCCAAGACCTCCTTCTTTCTTTGGAGTACAAACTTTATGCCATGCAATCATAAGAGCCTTATTTCAGGTCTAAACTGAGTAACAAAATTAGGCATTTTGCATTTAGGAATTAGGGTTATAGTAGTAGCATTGATCTGTTTAAGGAGCTTCCCAGTTGTAAATACATCCATTATAGCCTCACTCGCCTCATTCCCTATTAGAGACCAGGAGTCTTTGAAAAAGGAACTGAAATACCCATCTGGTCCTGGTGCTTTATGATCAGGGATAGAAAAAATAGCAGCTTTAATCTCCTGATGGGTAACAGAGGACATCAACTGCTCCCAATGCTTATCAGTACATACACTATCTCTTTGAATAATTCTAGGATTCACAGCTTCAGTAATCACTTCAACCCTAAGAGATGTTTATAATACTCTAGGAAGGAATCTTGGACCCCCTTTAGGATTTGAGTGATTATTTCCATGCATATCCTTAACACTTATGATTTGGTTTCTCATAAACTCGCTTTTAATGATTTCATGGAAATAATTAGTATTGCAATCTCCATCTTTAGTCCATGAAATCTTAGCTTTCTGACTAAGAAACAGTGCACATGCTTGCTGTAGCTCTTTCACCTCCTCATGTGCTTGGTTCTCCTTCTCTAATAAGTGAACATCTCTTGGATCAAGAGCAACTTTATTTTGAATATACTCAAGATTCTTCAGTGCCCTCACAGTACAGTTCTCAATATTATCAAAATGATCCTTATTAAATTTCTCAAATGGGACTTCAATTGCTTTAATTTTTTAACAATCTTAAACATTTTTTCCCCTTCAATATTACTCTGCCACCAACTATTAAGATTAGTAATGAAGTAAGGTGACTTCCCCCACATAGAATAGTATTTAAAAGGTTTCCTAAACTTCTCTTGCTGACTTGCACTCTAGATGAGACATGGAGTATGATCAAATGTCCCCTCAGGTAGAAAGTTGGCATACATGTCATTCAGCTCCACACTCCATTCAATATTAATAAGAACCCTGTCTAACCTGCTATACACTCTAGTGGTAAGGTCCTGCTTATTGTTCCAAGTGAAGTAGGAACCAATGACAGGACTATCCACTAGGGTACACCTATCCAAACACTTCTAAAAATCATCAATCTCAGCATCTGTACTATCACCACCAAGCCTTTCAGAATGAGACAAAACACAATTGAAATCACCACACACCACCCAAGGCTCATTGATGTTATCTGCAAACTTTGCTAACTGTTCCGAAAGAGGAATTCTCTCATTAATATCATTGAATGTATACACCAAAGGGAGATAAAACCCCTTATTAGAGCTGATCTCAGTAACCCTCATGTTGATACACTAAGCAGAATAGTCAAAGAAATCCACCTGAAAGACAGCAGGATTCCACAGTATCCAGATCCTACCACCCTTATGCTATCTATTATTAGTAGTAATGCTCCACCCATCAACTAGAATACCATTTAAACTATTTAGAGACAAAGCTTTAATATTTGTCTTAAGGAGCCCAAACAATCCCACATTATTCATATGCATAAACCATTTAATGTGTCTTTGTTTGGCAAGATTATTAAGGCCCCTGACATTCCAAAACCAAAGGTTATGCATTACCCACCATATGGTGAGGAACACTACCACTTATCCCAATGCCTACCTTGGGTGTAGTTGAACCATTTAGAGCGTAATACTCCGTATTTTAATAATAATTTATAAGAATAATTTATCTAATTTAATAATTAATTAAATGACATTTCAAATAATAAATACAAGTAAGACGTTAATTAAATAATAAATTAAGTGTACAAGTCGGGAATTGGGTTTAGCTAATATAATATGGGCCGTGTGCTATTGTTTATTGGACCGAAACTTATTAAGTTGGTATGAGTATAATCGGGATTTGTATCGGGAATTAATAATAATATAATATGAGAATAATAATATATAAAGGTAATAATAATTATATTATTAATAATAATAAAGTTATGACAATAATAAATTAGTAAATATTGTATGAGGAAATCCTACTTATGGTATGATTAATATATGTAATAATAATAATATGATGGTAATTATAATAATGGCAATTCCTAAAATAATTAGAATATGGTAATTATAATAGTTTCCTAATTGGCCTCACATATTCTCTAATCTTAGACTATAAATACCATGTTAAATCTGAAAAATAATTCATAAAAGAAGAAGGAAGAAATTTAAAGGAAAGAAGAAAAGAATTAAGGAAGAGAAAAGCAAAAGATTTAACTTTTATTATCGCCTCAAGGTAATACTTTAAACCGTCTCATGTATACACTTTGCTTTGCTATAACTTGTAAACTAGGCCACCGTAGGACGAGCCGTGACCGTGAATGTGACCGTGGAACACCAAGGATTGACCATGACCTATTGTTGACCACCAGGGACCTCGGGAAAGGGGTTTTTCAGGCGGGTTTTTGGGTGGTGTTCGTGGTGTTTGTTTGGGTGTAACCATATAATTAAAACAGGAATTTCAACCCGTTTTCTTGACCATCGTGACCTGGGTTGGGGTTGGTTGGTCGTGGGGGAAGGAGTCGACCATATTGGTGGATGTTGGGGTGGTAATGGTGGCGGTTTGTGGTGGTGATGGTTGAAAAATGCGGAAAACAGGGTAGATAAGGGTGCTTGTGTGTGACCGTCTTAAACTGTCTGTCGTGGCCTGTGTAATGTTGTTGAGGGGACGAGGGGACCACCTATGGA
Source organism: Silene latifolia (assembly GCF_048544455.1). Classification (NCBI taxonomy): domain Eukaryota; kingdom Viridiplantae; phylum Streptophyta; class Magnoliopsida; order Caryophyllales; family Caryophyllaceae; genus Silene; species Silene latifolia. The sequence goes on from NC_133528.1 coordinate 37,015,161, forward strand.
ACCACCGTGAGTCAGTGGTGATGAAGGTGGTGGCCATAGACGGTGGGGTGTCATGTGTGGTGGTGTGTGAGGGATTGAGTTGGGTATTGCGTGAAGGGGGTTGTTGTTGAGGTTGCGAGGTGGGTAGCTAGGGCGTGTGACGGTGGTTGAGTAGGGTGGTCTTTGCTGGTGTTTGGGCCGTGGTGGGGCTGTCGGCAGTAGGGACTCGCGGTGGGGGCTGGTGGTTGACTTAGGGAAACGTCGGGTTGGTGGTTTACACGGGTTAAAGGATGGATGTTCGTGGGTTTTACATGGGGGGGTAAATTGAGTTGTTGTGACGGGTTTACAATTTCATCGGGTTATAATTGAATCGGGTTTTAAGCATCATGAACCTTTAATAATTATGATAAGTAATTAATTTGAATAATGAATATAATTTATAAATAGTAATGGAACTAATGAATAATAATTGATAGAAGAATTATAATATTTTGATTAGGTGACGATTGTGAAGAAATTATAATCGGGTCGGATTGCTTTAATTATTGGATCGCTTTGAGCCGCTTAAATTGGATATTGCTTTCCAGGTAGGATAATCTACTCAACTATATCTGGTTTGCGTATTTAATACGTGAATGTTATTGGAAGGATGATTGGTTTATGATTGCTTGTTTAATTAAGTTAATTGACTGGTGAATATTGTTGGTTGTTGGAGTTGTGTATATTTTATACAATTATATTGTGGAACGTTTTATGAGAATTGGACTGCCCCAGACTTAGTCTCTAGTGGATAATATGAGTGGTTATTGGATTGTCCCAGGCTTAGTCTCTGGTGGATAACGTGTGTGATTAATTGGAAGGCCCCAGGCTTAGTCTCTGGTGGATAACGTGTGTGAGTATTTGGACTGCCCCAGGCTTAGTCTCTGGTGGATAACGTGGATAGTTGATGTCGAGATGTGACATGTGAACAGTTGAGATTGGAATATTGATAGTTGTGGAAGATTGGTTGTTTTAAAGTATTTTATCTTACTCAACCTCGTGGTTGACTGTGTATTCGTGAACGCCTACGGTGAACCGTTTTATGGGGAGCAGATTTGACAGGTACTAAAGATTAGCTGACTCGGGAACATTGGGATGAGAGCTTGACTTGGACCATAGTTGAAGTCTAGATCACATAGAATAATTATATCACTTTATTTATTTCCGCTGCGAGTTGTAAATATTTTATATTAAGTTTTAGTTGATTAAATTTGTAATAAACATGTAATCATTAAGTTTTAATTTAAAGTACTTTGGTGAGTTGAACTTTGTTATTCACTACCTCGGGAAACCGAGATGGTAACAGTTCTATTTATTTAGGAATGTCTAGCTAAAGGCTCCTGAATAAATGGGGGTGTTACATAGAGATTCTAGAAAACTATGTTGGCCAAATCTATGAACAGTATAGCCTTCATCAGCAAGCTCTTTCCTACTCAATCTTATGATAGGCCTTGCTGGAGCTGGACCTGAACTGTACATTCCAGACTTGTTCCATACCACAGGAGTTTTGAACTGAATCTCAACAGGGCGCCTAACAGGAGCATTCTCAACAGGAGGAGTAGTAGTACTTGAACTAGCCTCCTCCTGGTGCACTGTAATTTTAACAGCTTGTTTAGGTCTCCAAATCTTGGCACCTGGCTTTCCTTTAACTTGAGCCACTGATGGTTTCTTCTTGACCTTCCTGCACTCAGCAGTACTATGCCCAATACCTTTGCATACATCACACACCAATGGCTTCCATTCAAATTCTACCTCAATAACAATCACGTTTCCATGTTCATCAAGAAATTTGACTTTATCTGGTAGTAGGTTGCCAATCTGAACCTCAATCATCACTCGAGCAAACCCTAAACGAGTTTTATCCTCTGTGGCTTCATCACTTTTAATAAACTCCCCTATCAAGCCTGAGATTTTAGCAATCCATTTTCCCCAAAATTTCAACAGAAGTTTATGCAGTTTAACCCACACAGGGACAGAATTAATCTCATGTTTAATTAACTCTAATTCGGGAGTCCAAAGTTTAACTATGAGAGGCTTGTTGTCAAACAGGAAATATCCTTATTTCAACACAGCATCTCTAGCTGCTTTGCTCTTAAAATGAACTAAGAGTACACCATTAGGAAGAAAAGAAAGTTTGTCTACCTAATAGTTCACTCAAATTCGTCTAATGAAGCCCTTTACTATTTCCCATGGAGTATTAGCCCCTAGGATGAAACAGTACACCGAGTTCTGCCAATATTCTGAAGGAAAAGTAGATCTATATACTTAACATACTCATATATGTTTTAATTTAATTTGTCATAAAATTAACTAATGATCTTATGCATGCAAACATCAATATTTAAAAGAAGAAATCGGTTCCTTACATTGCATGTTTTGGATATTTGGGCACTAGTAAGGTCACCTACCTTACTTAGTTCTTGAGCTTTCCTTATGGATGAACAAGATTCAAAGGTAGAATCTCTCCCAAAGACATATACCCAAGGAACACTCATAACAACCAACATTATTAAGATCTAGTAATAATATTTGTTTTACTATAAAATTGACACAAAATAAATTGTGTTTTTCTCTTGAATATCTCGGTCAAGAGGGAGTAATTTTTGTGAGTTTATTTCTCTAGAATTATCATAAATTGTAGAGATTTTTTTGATAGATTTTCTTACACTAGAAAATAAGATGATAAAGAATGAATGAATAATTGAAAAGAAAAACTCTTTTCTTTTCTTCTATGGTTGGCCGAAAAATTGGCCTTGGGTAGTATGCCCAATGCCTTTTATTTTTGCTCTTCTCAAAAGCTTAGGTTTGCATGGCTACTTGTTAGCTTTCATCATTGTGTTTTCCACTTAAACAATTAACACAATTTCTCCACTAACTCCCTCCATAATTTCGGCACTTTCATTATAAAATGGATGGTCCATTTTATTTTGTCATTTGTCAATTTGCCACATGTAACATGTTACATGACATGTCACAATGTAATGTATTTTTAACTTATTAAAAATCAACATACTCATAAAATATGTCATTTACAAAATCGACTAGTAATTCGTAATTACTCGTACCAAAAATGTTTCCAAATTATAAATTACAACATTTTGTATTTATAATAATTTATTCATTCCGTTTCAATTGTTTCTGTAAACAATGATTTCATCTAAGTAATAAAACAATTCGATTACTTAGACCGTGTCTCATTTAATCATATTTACAATAAGATACGTAAATTATACTCACAAAATCATCCGTCAATTTTAAGCAATTTAATTAACTCGTATCGGTATACGATTAATTAAATAATCAATTAAGAGTATTTCCCTATAGGTATGACCTAAGGGGATCAACTGATCACCACCGTCGCACGACAGTAATGTCAAACTCTAGTCAGCCAATCATTACCGATATGTGTGGACCAGTTGACTGTAAAATATTACATCCCATATGTATTCTTAAAATGAGATTTAATAATGATATTTAAATCATGTGATCGCACTATTGTTGAGGACACATTTCCCAACAATCTCCCACTTGTCGTCGACAAGTGTGCGTCAACAATTCTCTTGTCCTATTACTATCTACCACTCAATGCAAGGTGTCTTTCGGGTCGTACTTGCAAGTGATCATATCGAGAGTGGTTTCCTCGATCTGGAGAATAACTGATTGACCGGATTTATCTATCATAGATACCTTCCGAGCGTGGCCACGGATTTCCAGTTCATTACTCCTCGAGTGGCCCTGAGATATTGTTTTAACCCTGACAAGGGGGTGGACAATTCTTATCGCACTTATTCCCTTCGACTAGCCATAGCCATCATAACCCAAAATATGCCCATTTGACCCCATTTACGAAGGTCGTAGTAACACAAATCAAAGTTAATCTGAAACTGTGCCATCTTAGGCGAACAGTCATTTAGTCAAAAGAATCGACTCATTAGAATACTATAGCAGCTCTCGCCACGACCAGGCTATATAAATTGCCAGAACTCTATAAGCGGTCATAAAGCCCGACAAAGTGTTCCTAATGATCGCCTATGTGATCGACTAGTCATCTCACATGACTCTATGGCACTTGAACTTGCCATCAATCGCATCACACTCTAGTCACTTCGAGACGTCACCTCATACATGCGACTATGGGCTAATACTATGTTAATCCGGGTTCACTTTAACGGGGTTCAACGTTGTCTCTACAACCCGTTTGGATGTAACAAAGTATAATAAAAGAGTTTTAAAGTAAATCTCGAACGACAAATGCGATTATCACATATGAATAGTCAATGCCTGATTACTATTTCATGTTCTATAATCTAATTTGATCTTGATCTGCAGATTGTTCATTTCAATTCAATTGAAATGACATGACTCATCATGTTTAGCCTTTGAGAAGGCTTTGGTTAGTAGGTTTTATCAATTTCTTGTACCTTACTCAACCTTACTACATACTCGTTTTCCTTTGTAATGTATACATTTGCATTACAAAACTTTCTGAGTACGTGTCGAGATCCAATCAAGACATAGGCCCTTTAGCCTAAGAATAGCTCCCACTGTTTTCACAGTGTGCGGGACTCATCCTTCTTGTACATCTCATGATTGCAAGTGTACTCAATTTCCGTTGTAAATATTTCTCATTGTTCTTTATTGCCTAGAACAATTCTAGAAAATCTATTTCTTAAATAACATAGCCACAATGGTATCTTAACCATCCTAATGTGTTTTGATTATGGTTTTGTCGGAAACCATGCGCAATCTCAATTGTCAATTGTCACTTGTGTAACACCCTTACACAAAATTGCATCAAAAACACTTTGCTTTACTTCCTTAATGCTTCTGCAAGCACTTAAGGGTAATCTTTATGGCTTACTTGGTAAAGATTACTTAAATTCGATTTTGAAAACAACTTATCATACTCAAAGTATATGAAGTGTTATACATCATTACTCATTTAATTGATCCGGCAGCGGAAGCAAATGAAATCAATCAAATATGTTCAATTTAATTGAACTAGTCATGAATCTTATCAACATAAGACTTCTTATTGACGCTAATATCATGTGGATTTATCTTCATAAAACCGGATATTCAAGATGTATTATAATACTCCAAAAGTCTTAAATCATTCGCAATGATCAATATGTCATCTACATATAAGACTAATAAAAATTTCCGTAACTCCCACTAAACTCCATGTATAAACACAACTTCTCGACTTATCGAGAAAAGTTTTATAACATGATCAAAACATTGATTCTAACTCATTGATGTCCTACTTAAGACCATCTTTTAAGTTGCACATTATCTTAGGATTTCAAGAATCTATAAAACTCATGACATGTATTGAATACATTCCTTCTTTTGAAGAAGTGGGTTTTAGATTCACATGCTGTATGCGTATCCTCATAATGAAACACAATCCCTAAGAAGATCCAAATAGACTTAAGCATTTCAATTATTGCAAAACCCTTTGCAACCAATCTTGCTTTGAAATCTCTCTTTATTAGTGCAAAACCCTTTGTCACTAATCAAGCCTTTTTGTTTCGGATTTTCATGGCTCTAAGCCTTGTATTGAGTTGTGACTTAAACACTCTTATGTAAGTCATATGTTCATTACTTTCTAGAAGTAATCAACTTGAATCAAACAATTTCTTTTGTAAGTTATAAGCTCTTTACTTTCTTAAAAGTAGCATGAATTCATCATTTTTAACAAGTGACGAATTTAACCTCCTAGGTTTTGAAGAAACAATGTCTTACACAAAACGTCTCATGTAGCCAAGAAAGACCAGTTTCTTGCGACATAACATTCTCTGTGGCTCTTGAATAATTTCTCCCACTCTGTCTTCTAGAAATAAACTTGTATTTTAGAAAGACAGCTTCACGAGCCGCAAACCCGTCATACTCGTGATAATTGAAAAGGGAAAAATGAGCATTTGTTTCTTGTGAAAACTTACAAACATGGTACCCTTACCATTTCATATCTCATATGATTCGATTTAGTGGAAAAATAATTTAGACAAAAAATGATAAAGTCCCCAAAAGGATCAAGTAACTCAAAGTAACTTGATTGAAGTCCAAACCATATCGAATAGCGTTTGATTTCTTATCCAACCACACATTATTCCATAATGCGTGCTAAGAGAGATTAACTTGTGATACTATATCACATTTCCTTTGGCTTATATCAAAGTCTTCACTTTGATAATCCCATCACGGCTAAATCGTGATTCCTTGAACTCTTTAAACTTCTTCAAAGATTTTTCTATTTACCTTATTAAGTGAACACATTAGCGTCAACTTAAATCGTTGGTAAAAGAAAATGATCAACCTATTTTGGATCGATGATTTACAACCTCGATCTCTTTTTCAACCAAAAGGCACGAGACATCTTGCTTTGAATACAAGATACGCATATACCATTAACAATCTAATGGTTTCAAGAGTACTCGATAACTCTTTGCGTTCATCATTCCAAAATTTAAGGTTTAATCTTGGGTTACCAATTTGAATCTTACATCATCTACAAGATATATCATTCTAGTTTGGTTTAGAATATAATCACCTTGATAATGGGCTAGCCATATATCAAATCGTGGTGTATAGGGTCACAAAAGTGAAAACCTCTTTTGTATCTTAACAAGTTTATATTCTTATTTAGAGTTTATGCACTTAATAGTCACAATTAAGTACAAATTTAAATCCAAAAACTAGATTGAGTACACAATTACTCTATCTCTCGACATTATTGTTGCTAGTCGTCATATTCTAATCATCTTATGTGTCGAATACAATGATGAAAACCTCCACTGGTTTCTAATATTGACGAAGTGGTACTAGCAAAATTTATGTTTAATCAAATAAACATTTAAAGAAGAAGGTCCCATTAGATGTCCCACAACTAAATTGTTGATTCTTCAATAATTTGGGGTAGTTTCCTTTCTTGTGTCCAACATTTAAGACAATGGAAACTATATTGGTCGGGATTGATAGGTTTAGTATCGCTATTCTCAACAACTTTACTTTCAACATTACCTTGTATCAATTCCATTATAATCTTTACTTCTTGAACCTCATTCTCATCTTAACGGTTTAAGAGAATGCTCCCACTCATTTCAATGAGTCTTTGCTTTGAGAAGCAAAATTGAATTCATAAAGATTACTCTTCATTTGTTCGTTTTAGTCTTAAAACTTTCATTGAAGTGGTTGCGTTATTTTGGTCAATTTTGATTTCCAACAAATCTAGTTACCAAAATTTAGAAACAATTCATTGTAAGTAGATGTGTTAGTCAAGAATCAAAAACCTGTTTGATAATGAATAACTTTAATCTATACTCTTTACAAGAGATCCTTAGCAATGGTTCATTTGAGATTTTAGAAGCAAATTCATATTTGTCTTTAGTTACGATGTTTTAATGGAGATTTTGAAAAAAAAAATCGAAATGATATCGTATATGAATTGTGGTAAAGAAATAGAACAATATGATAACGGAATAATGAAAACAAAACATTCATCGTTATAATAATACTTGTAGATAACAAGTAAAGCATTTACATAGTGACCTCTACCCAACTATGATAAATGATTCCAAGATCCAAATTCATATTAACTTGGGCACGGTAGGGCCGATTCATCCCTTATCAATATAACTCGGTGGATTAACTCTTTAATCGATTCTACTTTTAGAACTCTTGGTCGATAAAATTACATTAACATTTATCTTTAGCCCGGAACACATGCGACTACGGTCACGAATACTTCCGTTGAGCTCAATCCAAATTTCGAATAAATGTGTCCATGATCCAAATCCACATCAACTTGGGCACGGTAGGGCCGATTCATCCCTTATCAACATGAATTCGGTGGATAGACATTTATCACCCACTTCCCCTACGTAACAAGTTTTGTACCCCGGTAGGGCCGAGTGCACTCCCTCGCGAAATAGGTTTTCATGGTTTCTACTATTTGGTAAGGCTATGTCTCAATTGATTATTTTAGCGAGAGGTCATGTCAATTTATTATCTATCACGTTTTAAGTGAACTAAAGCGGTGAACTACGATAATTATAATTGACACGGTCGATAAACTCGATAAAAATGACAATGCATGTTTTAGTTATGGCGATTTAGCGATGCATGCGACATATAAACAAAATGCAAAGCATAAAAAAAATCCTAGTATGGCCTTCCTAAAATAGAAAAACTATTTAACTATTACAAATTCGGAAACCAACTCCATTGGTCCCTTGAACTTCGGTTGTGGCACGCATCTCAAGGTAACACCGTCTTTATGTATCGCCATCTTGAAGAAATCCGTCTTTAGGAACTCCGGAATAAATAAAATTACATAATAAATTACATAATTTCCTATTATACATTTGTAATTAAAATAAAATAAATCTATTAAATTACAAAACGGTGATACGAGATCACAATAAAATTACAACCAAATCGATATTCCCATACATTTCGGGTAATACCAATTAAAAAACTAAAGCCATACTAAGTAAAATTACATAATTCAAAAATTACATAAATAAAATTATGACAATCATAAAGAAAATGCAGCATTATAATATGTATGAACATGCCCAATTTTATGCTAAATCGCCTTTAAATAGCCAATATCGTATATTACTCGGTTTTTACGGATTTGCGTGATTTCAACATTTTATAATCACAAAAAATTACATAAATTCATATTTATGCATAAGTTAATTACCCTAACATCTTAGGACTCAAAATTTAGTCTTCACTTGTAACACTCCGTATTTTATTAAGTTGGATAAAATTCTTTTAATTGCTATTTTGAATTTAATTACATCATTTAACGATTTATATATATATGCTTAGCTAATTAATTAATTTCATCATAATTCGATACGTTAATTTTAATAATCATTAATAAGTTTATTTAAAGTTAGTTCAAATTTATTGAAGTTAGTTCGGGTTTATTTATTTAATAATTCCCGTTTCTTTACGAGTCCTTATGAAAGTTGTTTTAAGTAAACCCGAGATGGATTTTGGGAACAAAACCGTCCAATTAGCTATTTTGAACTTATTTCACTAAATTAGCAATTTTTATTAATATCCGTTAGTTTCGTAAAAATCGCTAATAATTCCGATTCAAGCGGATATCGTATTATTTCCGTTAACTAGCTGAGTTTATTTTATTTTCACTCATTAAATTTATTTATTATTGATTCCGTTTTATTATTGAAACTTTTACTTAAATCGGTTAAATTTAACTCAAACGGTTTTAATAACGATCGAAGTTTCTTAACGACGAAGAAACGTACGTATAATTAATAGCAAAGGCTAGTGTCTTTGTCTCATTTATAAACAACGACGTCTTCTTCTTTTCTTCTACTTCCTTCTTTGTTCTTCCTTTCACGTTTCATTTTTTTTTTCTCTGTCAATCGCAAAATCGATTTTCGGTCGTCCGTTTCTCATCCGTTTTCGACGATTTTCGTTCCATAGCATTCCTCTCGTCGTTTCCGTCAATCCGTTGTAAGTAAAATTCATTTTCGTTATGTATTTTTACAAACCCAATTTATATTTTTAGCTTTGTTTATTATAAGACGGTTGTATGTACTAAAATAGACGGTCTGGTAGAATATTTGTTAGTCATAAATGATTAGTTCAATCGGAAAAAGGTAATAATGATAGGTTACTCAGTATTACTTGTTAAATATGTGTATTTTGAAAGCTGGTTAGTCTGTTTTATAGTTGAGACGGTGTATAATTATATATAGGGATCATTATGGATGTTAATTAGTCAGTTGTATAGTTGAGACGGTGTATACTGATATGTGGAGATGATTGAGACGGTGTATACTGACCTCTAGGGATCATTTGGGATGCTAGCTAGTAAGTGGTATATTTGAGACGGTGTATCGACATGTAGAGATCGTTTTGGGATGCTATTTGGGATCTTGTTTAGTTGTGGTATTGTGCAGTAAATTAGGACTGTTTTTGAGTCCGCTTTGCAGGTACTTTGGGACATTTTTGGGACTGTTTTGACTCGGTTTAGGACTGGTTTAGGATTGATTGAACTCTGTTTTGGTACCAGTTTTGTGCAGCCTTCAGATTGTTTTGGGACAGTCGAAATGGAGGCCGTGTGGGCTGTTTTGGCCTCGGTTTTGGGAGCCGTGACAGACTGGTTTGGGCTCAGTTTTGGGACGGATAAAATGGTGCTTTATGGGACTGTTTCTAGGGCGTAAAAGTTGTGAAAATTTTCTTGGTATGCCTGTCAGAAGGGAGGGTCATAATGGTTTATGAACATAAGACAGTAGCTAATGAATATGATTTACATGTTTTGATTTAAATTAATTTCCGTCTCATATTTTATATAAAGATAATTCGTTAATATCGTCCTATCACATAATTTTTAGGTGGCTCATATGTGGTTGAAGATGAAGAGTAATTTTGGGGTTTTAGAAGCTTTCTCAAGTTTTTACTTGTCTCTTTGCTAGCGTAAGGTAACTATTCCGAGTTACTCGACGAAGTAATGTCACATTAGTAGTTAATGTGTGCCTGTTGTTTGATAAGTGTTTAGGTGAATGAATAATGTTAGTAGTAAAGATAATAAGGATGGTAAAATTGTGCTCATATTAATAGTTATCACATGTTAGGATAGTTTACAAAATGAAATTGTAATTAATAGGCTCAAATGAATTTTATAGCGATAATTGTAATGTTTTGTTGATTGTGCCGAAAACTGAGCCTTAGTCCCTTTGATCGATGCGATGTCGATTAATTGAGTGATTGGTCACCGCAATTTGACCCGCACTGTCGCAGGTGGGGTTGCGGGTAAAAATTCGGTTGGATGAAATTTTGAATGAATTAGATAGTCGGCCTTTTTCTTGTTTTAGGCTATTCATTATATTTTTATCTCACATGTGTAATTAGTTGATTTAAGTAGTTTCTTATATTGTAAAAACGGCCCTAGATTCCCCGAAGCCTTTAATTTGGTTAATATTGTTAGAATTGGAAATTGGTATTGAGGATTCGTTGGTTTATCGCCGATTAGACATTTATATAGCCTTTCACATGATAGAATATTAGATTTTATGTTGGTAAGTAGGACTTTTTGCCCTCTTAAGGTTAAGTGGGTGTCTTAATTGACTTGTGTGGTGAGTCGTGTGTGGTGTGGGTTAAAATATTCAAGTGGGACTAGTGGGACTAGGTCCTAGGTGAGTATTTCGGCCTCCATCATAGATAGGTCTTTATAGTCTTTGACGAGTATATGTTCACTGCTTGATAGCCTTTGTGTTCGTGACTAGTGGATGTTTATCCAAGTTGGGGCATGACCTCAGGTACTAATTTTGATAGTATGGGGTCAACTTAAGTACTAGCCAACCCTTCGGTGGTGTCCTTAGGGTACTCACTTCACTTTGTTTTAAAAAAAGTTGTGAGTCTTGGGTGCGGTGGTGTGTATCCGCATGTCTAGGTCTCTGCAGATTTTAGGCTAGGGTTGTGTTGTCTCTTGGCCATGTTTTCTTAATAGTAACCGCCGAGCCAAGATACCGGTTCGATTACCTTCCCTACCTCGTGGTATAGACTCGAGTTACAAAGTGACTATTGACCGTACTAAGAACTTATGCCTGTCTTTGATATATTGCCCTTTCTTGTATGGTGATTCTATGAATCATAGAAGGTGAGATGCAAGCCGGCTATGGTTGATAGAGTTTGGATTCTGGATGTTATGTGATTCACATGATAGTGTAGTATGAGTCGGTCTAGTTTTCACATGCTAGGACTATGTGTTGTTATATTGTTGTTCACATGATAAGCACGATTGTCTAGCATCTATATGCTAAGGCATTGTGTGATTCGTATTCATATTCTTATGTTTACATGTTATATTAATTATGACATTTCGTGGTTGGGAGAACTCGGAGTTACTCCCCCCGACCGTGGCTTTCGTATTTGTATAAAATGCGAATGACATGTAGGTGATGCATATATGGGGTACATGGACGAGCTAGCGAGCAAAGTAACCTTGGGACCTAGACTGGTTTTATTTCATTGTGACCCTTAAACCCTTTTTGTGTCACATACATTTTAGGGACATATGTCTCCCTCTTTTTCTTTGGTTTGTATCACTTTATTCTCATGACTTTAGTATAGTTATGTAAATTAGTCTCGTTAGCATTTGCGGTGTTGGCATCCTCCTTCTAGAAATGTTTGTGAATGGTTTAGAAAAGTTTTAAAAATGACAGGTTTTTAATTAGTTGAACCAATTACAAACATATCCCGACAGCTTTTTTTTCGTAGAATTACGTGTTTACTTTTCCGCAATAAATGAGGGTGTCACAGTTGGTATCAGAGCATATTTGCTCCCGACGCACGTTTGTGCACCCCACTATAAATAACTTGACCTTAAAATAATAAACTTGAGAGACGGGTAAGATGGGTAGATTTAGGATCTTATGTTGTAGTCTCTTTGTGTTTGCTCTTTGTTAGGTACTAACATGTTTGTTGATTGTCATTTAATAATTGTTGCGTTCTTAGATCAATGACCGTGAACTTATTTATAGTTAATGGAGTTATTGCCCTTATTAAAAAAAAAAAAAAATTTGAACTAAAGGTTTTGAAAATATTTTAATGTTTTTCACTGGTTTTAACGTCAATTAGTGTTAAAGCTTGTTATTGGAGACGTCTGATAATTAGTTTTAACATTTGTTGGTGTAAAAATGTATTTTTATGTCTTTGAATTGGAATATTGATGTTCTCGAGTGATCGCCAAGAGTATCTCCGTTCCATTGAAAGGACACTTATATTTTACGAAGATCAAGATTTAGTGCCTATTGCCGAGGATTGAAGATTTGTTCAACCTTTGAAGAATGCTTCTACTTCCTTGAAGACGTTTCTCGTTCTTTTTGTATCTCGCCTTATTCTTAATCTCTTGGTGCTTATCCTCCTTTTAAACTCCCTTCTGTTTTACTTTAAAAGCTACGCTTGTACTCCTAACTTGTCCTTTGTTCTTTGCTTATCCTCCCTTAACGCCATTAGATAATACTCTTTCTTTTGAGGAATGTTGACCTTGGTTGGAAAATTCGACTTTTGAGGAGATTGTTTGTGTCTGACCCTTAACCCTGGTTTTGAGAGGATGTGATGTTAGAAAGACTTAGGTAAGGTGATGAGACATACTTAGTGATTCTTATACCTAGTTCCTTGACAAAGTGAGTATAATTGATTGGTAGATTCTTTGTGTTAGGAATGAGTTGCCTAGGTGATTAAAGTTATAGAACTTGGCTTTGTTGTTTATGTTTGGGATACTAGTGCTTAGTACTTGACCTAAGGTGGATAAAATTGAATGGTGAAATTGAGGATATAGGATCGACTAAGTCAAGTTTGGGATTAACTTTGGTAGTTGCCTTGGATATGAGGGTTTAATGTTTGTGTCCCCATGTGAGAAATGTTAAATGTGGGATTATTGGTTGGTTTAAGTGAGTGATATTGATTACTACTTGAAGAATGGTATGAGAGTGAGAGTAAGCTACATTGTTGGGAAGTCTTAGCACTTGTTTTGGTAACTAGAAAGGATAGAAGGGCTCGAGATTCTATTGATTTTTCAGACTTTGGGTTGGCATGCTACTACCTTATTTTGAAATGAGAACTTTGTGGAATATTTGAGGAACCTTTTCTGGGAATTTAGAGCCTGGTGTTGGGATTTTTGATTGAGGGTTTTACTTTTTGAGAAACCCATGGTTGACACTAGTTGGATATGAGTATAGCTTTGTTGGAAACCTTGACCAGTTGACCTTGATCTTGTGGAAGATGTTGGTGGATGTTTGGGGATTTGGAGTGATGAAGTCACACTTATAGTGGAGTACCATGTTTTAGGGGATAAATTAGGATGAAGTAACATAAATGATTTGAGGAAATCCTTGGAAGTGTTTTGGTCATAAGTTTTGTCGTTGGGAAGTTTTCAAACCGTTTAGGTGATGTTGTTATTTGAGATTCGAGTACTTGGCGTTTCCTTCTTGTCTAATTTTCTTTTCTCCTTGATCATGAGCGTTACCGTTCATACCTTCTTTCCTCGCTTCATCTTGCTCCTCCTTTAAGTTTGACACTCGTATCTGGTGAAACTCTATCTTTGACATCCTTGTAAATTTGACTTCAATTCTTATCCCTAGGATGTTCATCATACCTCTTTTGTTGGTTAAGCTTGAACCCTCTTAGCATACTTGTATCTATGATGTCTAACTTACTTTTCATTTCACACAATTTCTAAATATTTCAAACTACTATTTTTGGTTCGTTGTTAAAAATTTATGTTACCCTCACAAAATTTTCCCTACTTGTAAAGATTTGGAAAATGAAAATTCGATTTGATTCTCTAATTGTTCTTTGAGTATAGACTTCCTTATCATGGTTTTGAGTTGCTAAACCTGAGATTTTTGTAAATTTTATCCAATTTCTATTAACCTTGGTCTATTTATGACTTCTTTGTCAAAGTTTAATATTATATTTCAGGAATTTGATTCCCCTTTGAGTTTAAAGGTGAAACCTTTATTTCCATTTTGGCTTTTGCAAAAGAAAATTTGAATGGATTTCCTTTTCTTTTGATTTTAACGTTGATCGGATGTTAGAACTCGTTATTAGAAACGTTTAATAACTTGTTCTACACTTGTCGGCGAATAATTTTTGTTTTAAATTTGTCTCTGACTTGGAAAGTTAGCGCTCTTGCGTGCACGACAAGGGCAATTTCGTTCCATGAATGAGACTTATACTTTTGAAAACTCTTCATTAATGTTTTCGAAAGTATTTTGATTTTTGATTTATACAAATGATTTGCCTTTGACCTTATCTTTGATTTGGAATGTGATGTTCTTGAATACGTAACGAGAACACTTTCGTTCCCTTGATAAGAACTGGTTCTGTCGGAAAATTTTATTTGAAACTTTTGAAAGAATTTTGATTCTTACGATAAGTGACCTTTTAAATGTTTTGGTTACCGATTCCAATTTCAGTTTTATTTTTATAACCTTTCATTTATACTTTCAAGTTTCGAGGACGAAACTTTTTAAAAGATGGGGTGATTGTAACACCCCGTATTTTATTAAGTTGGATAAAATTCTTTTAATTGCTATTTTGAATTTAATTACATCATTTAACGATTTATATATATATGCTTAGCTAATTAATTAATTTCATCATAATTCGATACGTTAATTTTAATAATCATTAATAAGTTTATTTAAAGTTAGTTCAAATTTATTGAAGTTAGTTCGGGTTTATTTATTTAATAATTCCCGTTTCTTTACGAGTCCTTATGAAAGTTGTTTTAAGTAAACCCGAGATGGATTTTGGGAACAAAACCGTCCAATTAGCTATTTTGAACTTATTTCACTAAATTAGCAATTTTTATTAATATCCGTTAGTTTCGTAAAAATCGCTAATAATTCCGATTCAAGCGGATATCGTATTATTTCCGTTAACTAGCTGAGTTTATTTTATTTTCACTCATTAAATTTATTTATTATTGATTCCGTTTTATTACTGAAACTTTTACTTAAATCGGTTAAATTTAACTCGAAACGGTTTTAATAACGATCGAAGTTTCTTAACGACGAAGAAACGTACGTATAATTAATAGCGGCTAGCATTGTCATTGTCTCATTTATAAACAACGCACGTCTTCTTCTTTTCTTCTACTTCCTTCTTTGTTCTTCTTTTCACGTTTCATTTTTTTTTTCTCTGTCAATCGCAAAATCGATTTTCGGTCGTCCGTTTCTCATCCGTTTTCGACGATTTTCGTTCCATAGCATTCCTCTCGTCGTTTCCGTCAATCCGTTGTAAGTAAAATTCATTTTCGTTATGTATTTTTACAAACCCAATTTATATTTTTAGCTTTGTTTATTATAAGACGGTTGTATGTACTAAAATAGACGGTCTGGTAGAATATTTGTTAGTCATAAATGATTAGTTCAATCGGAAAAAGGTAATAATGATAGGTTACTCAATATTACTTGTTAAATATGTGTATTTTGAAAGCTGGTTAGTCTGTTTTATAGTTGAGACGGTGTATAATTATATATAGGGATCATTATGGATGTTAATTAGTCAGTTGTATAGTTGAGACGGTGTATACTGATATGTGGAGATGATTGAGACGGTGTATACTGACCTCTAGGGATCATTTGGGATGCTAGCTAGTAAGTGGTATATTTGAGACGGTGTATACTGACATGTAGAGATCGTTTTGGGATGCTATTTGGGATCTTGTTTAGTTGTGGTATTGTGCAGTAAATTAGGACTGTTTTTGAGTCCGCTTTGCAGGTACTTTGGGACATTTTTGGGACTGTTTTGACTCGGTTTAGGACTGGTTTAGGATTGATTGAACTCTGTTTTGGTACCAGTTTTGTGCGAGCCTTGATTGTTTTGGGACGATCGAAATGGAGGCCGTGTGGGCTGTTTTGGCCTCGGTTTTGGGAGCCGTGATGATGGTTTGGGCTCGATTTTGGGACGGATAAAATGGTGCTTTATGGGACTGTTTCTAGGGCGTAAAAGTTGTGAAAATTTTCTTGGTATGCCTGTCAGAAGGGAGGGTCATAATGGTTTATGAACATAAGACAGTAGCTAATGAATATGATTTACATGTTTTGATTTAAATTAATTTCCGTCTCATATTTTATATAAAGATAATTCGTTAATATCGTCCTATCACATAATTTTTAGGTGGCTCATATGTGGTTGAAGATGAAGAGTAATTTTGGGGTTTTAGAAGCTTTCTCAAGTTTTTACTTGTCTCTTTGCTAGCGTAAGGTAACTATTCCGAGTTACTCGACGAAGTAATGTCACATTAGTAGTTAATGTGTGCCTGTTGTTTGATAAGTGTTTAGGTGAATGAATAATGTTAGTAGTAAAGATAATAAGGATGGTAAAATTGTGCTCATATTAATAGTTATCACATGTTAGGATAGTTTACAACATGAAATTGTAATTAATAGGCTCAAATGAATTTTATAGCGATAATTGTAATGTTTTGTTGATTGTGCCGAAAACTGAGCCTTAGTCCCTTTGACTGATGCGATGTCGATTAATTGAGTGATTGGTCACCGCAATTTGACCGTGCACTGTCGCAGGTCAGGGTTGCGGGTAAAAATTCGGTTGGATGAAATTTTGAATGAATTAGATAGTCGGCCTTTTTCTTGTTTTAGGCTATTCATTATATTTTTATCTCACATGTGTAATTAGTTGATTTAAGTAGTTTCTTATATTGTAAAAACGGCCCTAGATTCCCCGAAGCCTTTAATTTGGTTAATATTGTTAGAATTGGAAATTGGTATTGAGGATTCTGTTGGTTTATCTATTTGATTAGACATTTATATAGCCTTTCACATGATAGAATATTAGATTTTATGTTGGTAAGTAGGACTTTTTGCCCTCTTAAGGTTAAGTGGGTGTCTTAATTGACTTGTGTGGTGAGTCGTGTGTGGTGTGGGTTAAAATATTCAAGCTGGGACTAGCTGGGACTAGGTCCTAGGTGAGTATTTCGGCCTCCATCATAGATAGGTCTTTATAGTCTTTGACGAGTATATGTTCACTGCTTGATAGCCTTTGTGTTCCTGACTAGTGGATGTTTATCCAAGTTGGGGCATGACCTCAGGTACTTATTTTGATAGTATGGGGTCAGCTTAAGTACTAGCCAACCCTTCGGTGGTGTCCTTAGGGTACTCACTTCACTTTGTTTTAAAAAAAGTTGTGAGTCTTGGGTGCGGTGGTGTGTATCCGCATGTCTAGGTCTGCGCAGATTTTAGGCTAGGGTTGTGTTGTCTCTTGGCCATGTTTTCTTAATAGTAACCGCTGAGCCAAGATACCGGTTCGATTACCTTCCCTACCTCGTGGTATAGACTCGAGTTACAAAGTGACTATTGACCGTACTAAGAACTTATGCCTGTCTTTGATATATTGCCCTTTCTTGTATGGTGATTCTATGAATCATAGAAGGTGAGATGCAAGCCGGCTATGGTTGATAGAGTTTGGATTCCTGGATGTTATGTGATTCACATGATAGTGTAGTATGAGTCGGTCTAGTTTTCACATGCTAGGACTATGTGTTGTTATATTGTTGTTCACATGATAAGCACGATTGTCTAGCATCTATATGCTAAGGCATTGTGTGATTCGTATTCATATTCTTATGTTTACATGTTATATTAATTATGACATTTCGTGGTTGGGAGAACTCGGAGTTACTCCCCATCGACCGTGGCTTTCGTATTTGTATAAAATGCGAATGATGGTAGGTGATGCATATATGGGGTACATGGACGAGCTAGCGAGCAAAGTAACCTTGGGACCTAGACTGGTTTTATTTCATTGTGACCCTTAAACCCTTTTTGTGTCACATACATTTTAGGGACATATGTCTCCCTCTTTTTCTTTGGTTTGTATCACTTTATTCTCATGACTTTAGTATAGTTATGTAAATTAGTCTCGTTAGCATTTGCGGTGTTGGCATCCTCCTTCCGGAAATGTTTGTGAATGGTTTAGAAAAGTTTTAAAAATGACAGGTTTTAATTAGTTAAACCAATTACAAACATATCCTGACAGTTTTTCTGTAGAATTACGTGTTTACTTTTCCGCAATAAATGAGGGTGTCACAGTTGGTATCAGAGCATATTTGCTCCCGACGCACGTTTGTGCACCCCACTATAAATAACTTGACCTTAAAATAATAAACTTGAGAGACGGGTAAGATGGGTAGATTTAGGATCTTATGTTGTAGTCTCTTTGTGTTTGCTCTTTGTTAGGTACTAACATGTTTGTTGATTGTCATTTAATAATTGTTGCGTTCTTAGATCAATGACCGTGAACTTATTTATAGTTAATGGAGTTATTGCCCTTATTAAAAAAAAAAAAATTGAACTAAAGGTTTTGAAAATATTTTAATGTTTTTCACTGGTTTTAACGTCAATTAGTGTTAAAGCTTGTTATTGGAGACGTCTGATAATTAGTTTTAACATTTGTTGGTGTAAAAATGTATTTTTATGTCTTTGAATTGGAATATTGATGTTCTCGAGTGATCGCCAAGAGTATCTCCGTTCCATTGAAAGGACACTTATATTTTACGAAGATCAAGATTTAGTGCCTATTCTTTGAGGATTGAAGATTTGTTCAATTTTTGAAGAATGCTTCTACTTCCTTGAAGACGTTTCTCGTTCTTTTTGTATCTCGCCTTATTCTTAATCTCTTGGTGCTTATCCTCCTTTTAAACTCCCTTCTGTTTTACTTTAAAAGCTACGCTTGTACTCCTAACTTGTCCTTTGTTCTTTGCTTATCCTCCCTTAACGCCATTAGATAATACTCTTTCTTTTGAGGAATGTTGACCTTGGTTGGAAAATTCGACTTTTGAGGAGATTGTTTGTGTCTGACCCTTAACCCTGGTTTTGAGAGGATGTGATGTTAGAAAGACTTAGGTAAGGTGATGAGACATACTTAGTGATTCTTATACCTAGTTCCTTGACAAAGTGAGTATAATTGATTGGTAGATTCTTTGTGTTAGGAATGAGTTGCCTAGGTGATTAAAGTTATAGAACTTGGCTTTGTTGTTTATGTTTGGGATACTAGTGCTTAGTACTTGACCTAAGGTGGATAAAATTGAATGGTGAAATTGAGGATATAGGATCGACTAAGTCAAGTTTGGGATTAACTTTGGTAGTTGCCTTGGATATGAGGGTTTAATGTTTGTGTCCCCATGTGAGAAATGTTAAATGTGGGATTATTGGTTGGTTTAAGTGAGTGATATTGATTACTACTTGAAGAATGGTATGAGAGTGAGAGTAAGCTACATTGTTGGGAAGTCTTAGCACTTGTTTTGGTAACTAGAAAGGATAGAAGGGCTCGAGATTCTATTGATTTTTCAGACTTTGGGTTGGCATGCTACTACCTTATTTTGAAATGAGAACTTTGTGGAATATTTGAGGAACCTTTTCTGGGAATTTAGAGCCTGGTGTTGGGATTTTTGATTGAGGGTTTTACTTTTTGAGAAACCCATGGTTGACACTAGTTGGATATGAGTATAGCTTTGTTGGAAACCTTGACCAGTTGACCTTGATCTTGTGGAAGATGTTGGTGGATGTTTGGGGATTTGGAGTGATGAAGTCACACTTATAGTGGAGTACCATGTTTTAGGGGATAAATTAGGATGAAGTAACATAAATGATTTGAGGAAATCCTTGGAAGTGTTTTGGTCATAAGTTTTGTCGTTGGGAAGTTTTCGAAACCGTTTAGGCCGATGTTGTTATTTGGGATTCGAGTACTTGGCGTTTCCTTCTTGTCTAATTTTCTTTTCTCCTTGATCATGAGCGTTACCGTTCATACCTTCTTTCCTCGCTTCATCTTGCTCCTCCTTTAAGTTTGACACTCGTATCTGGTGAAACTCTATCTTTGACATCCTTGTAAATTTGACTTCAATTCTTATCCCTAGGATGTTCATCATACCTCTTTTGTTGGTTAAGCTTGAACCCTCTTAGCATACTTGTATCTATGATGTCTAACTTACTTTTCATTTCACACAATTTCTAAATATTTCAAACTACTATTTTTGGTTCGTTGTTAAAAATTTATGTTACCCTCACAAAATTTTCCCTACTTGTAAAGATTTGGAAAATGAAAATTCGATTTGATTCTCTAATTGTTCTTTGAGTATAGACTTCCTTATCATGGTTTTGAGTTGCTAAACCTGAGATTTTTGTAAATTTTATCCAATTTCTATTAACCTTGGTCTATTTATGACTTCTTTGTCAAAGTTTAATATTATATTTTCAGGAATTTGATTTCCCTTTGAGTTTAAAGGTGAAACCTTTATTTCCATTTTGGCTTTTGCAAAAGAAAATTTGAATGGATTTCCTTTTCTTTTGATTTTAACGTTGATCGGATGTTAGAACTCGTTATTAGAAACGTTTAATAACTTGTTCTACACTTGTCGGCGAATAATTTTTGTTTTAAATTTGTCTCTGACTTGGAAAGTTAGCGCTCTTGCGTGCACGACAAGGGCAATTTCGTTCCATGAATGAGACTTATACTTTTGAAAACTCTTCATTAATGTTTTCGAAAGTATTTTGATTTTTGATTTATACAAATGATTTGCCTTTGACCTTATCTTTGATTTGGAATGTGATGTTCTTGAATACGTAACGAGAACACTTTCGTTCCCTTGATAAGAACTGGTTCTGTCGGAAAATTTTATTTGAAACTTTTGAAAGAATTTTGATTCTTACGATAAGTGACCTTTTAAATGTTTTGGTTACCGATTCCAATTTCAGTTTTATTTTTATAACCTTTCATTTATACTTTCAAGTTTCGAGGACGAAACTTTTTAAAAGATGGGGTGATTGTAACACCCCGTATTTTATTAAGTTGGATAAAATTCTTTTAATTGCTATTTTGAATTTAATTACATCATTTAACGATTTATATATATATGCTTAGCTAATTAATTAATTTCATCATAATTCGATACGTTAATTTTAATAATCATTAATAAGTTTATTTAAAGTTAGTTCAAATTTATTGAAGTTAGTTCGGGTTTATTTATTTAATAATTCCCGTTTCTTTACGAGTCCTTATGAAAGTTGTTTTAAGTAAACCCGAGATGGATTTTGGGAACAAAACCGTCCAATTAGCTATTTTGAACTTATTTCACTAAATTAGCAATTTTTATTAATATCCGTTAGTTTCGTAAAAATCGCTAATAATTCCGATTCAAGCGGATATCGTATTATTTCCGTTAACTAGCTGAGTTTATTTTATTTTCACTCATTAAATTTATTTATTATTGATTCCGTTTTATTACTGAAACTTTTACTTAAATCGGTTAAATTTAACTCGAAACGGTTTTAATAACGATCGAAGTTTCTTAACGACGAAGAAACGTACGTATAATTAATAGCAGCTAAAGGTGTTTTTGTCTCATTTATAAACAACGCACGTCTTCTTCTTTTCTTCTACTTCCTTCTTTGTTCTTCTTTTCACGTTTCATTTTTTTTTTCTCTGTCAATCGCAAAATCGATTTTCGGTCGTCCGTTTCTCATCCGTTTTCGACGATTTTCGTTCCATAGCATTCCTCTCGTCGTTTCCGTCAATCCGTTGTAAGTAAAATTCATTTTCGTTATGTATTTTTACAAACCCAATTTATATTTTTAGCTTTGTTTATTATAAGACGGTTGTATGTACTAAAATAGACGGTCTGGTAGAATATTTGTTAGTCATAAATGATTAGTTCAATCGGAAAAAGGTAATAATGATAGGTTACTCAGTATTACTTGTAAAATATGTGTATTTTGAAAGTTTGGTTAGTCTGTTTTATAGTTGAGACGGTGTATAATTATATATAGGGATCATTATGGATGTTAATTAGTCAGTTGTATAGTTGAGACGGTGTATACCGATATGTGGAGATGATTGAGACGGTGTATACCGACCTCTAGGGATCATTTGGGATGCTAGCTAGTAAGTGGTATATTTGAGACGGTGTATCGACATGTAGAGATCGTTTTGGGATGCTATTTGGGATCTTGTTTAGTTGTGGTATTGTGCGATAAATTAGATTGTTTTTGAGTCCGCTTTGCAGTACTTTGGGACATTTTTGGGACTGTTTTGACTCGGTTTAGGACTGGTTTAGGATTGATTGAACTCTGTTTTGGTACCGATTTTGTGCGGCCTTGATTGTTTTGGGACAGTCGAAATGGAGGCCGTGTGGGCTGTTTTGGCCTCGGTTTTGGGAGCCGTGTGATCTGGTTTGGGCTCGATTTTGGGACGGATAAAATGGTGCTTTATGGGACTGTTTCTAGGGCGTAAAAGTTGTGAAAATTTTCTTGGTATGCTGTCGTCGAAGGGAGGGTCATAATGGTTTATGAACATAAGACAGTAGCTAATGAATATGATTTACATGTTTTGATTTAAATTAATTTCCGTCTCATATTTTATATAAAGATAATTCGTTAATATCGTCCTATCACATAATTTTTAGGTGGCTCATATGTGGTTGAAGATGAAGAGTAATTTTGGGGTTTTAGAAGCTTTCTCAAGTTTTTACTTGTCTCTTTGCTAGCGTAAGGTAACTATTCCGAGTTACTCGACGAAGTAATGTCACATTAGTAGTTAATGTGTGCCTGTTGTTTGATAAGTGTTTAGGTGAATGAATAATGTTAGTAGTAAAGATAATAAGGATGGTAAAATTGTGCTCATATTAATAGTTATCACATGTTAGGATAGTTTACAAAATGAAATTGTAATTAATAGGCTCAAATGAATTTTATAGCGATAATTGTAATGTTTTGTTGATTGTGCCGAAAACTGAGCCTTAGTCCCTTTGACTCGATGCGATGTCGATTAATTGAGTGATTGGTCAGCCGCAATTTGACCCGTACCTGTCGCAGGGCTGGGGTTGCGGGTAAAAATTCGGTTGGATGAAATTTTGAATGAATTAGATAGTCGGCCTTTTTCTCGTTTTAGGCTATTCATTATATTTTTATCTCACATGTGTAATTAGTTGATTTAAGTAGTTTCTTATATTGTAAAAACGGCCCTAGATTCCCCGAAGCCTTTAATTTGGTTAATATTGTTAGAATTGGAAATTGGTATTGAGGATTTCGTTGGTTTATATTTGATTAGACATTTATATAGCCTTTCACATGATAGAATATTAGATTTTATGTTGGTAAGTAGGACTTTTTGCCCTCTTAAGGTTAAGTGGGTGTCTTAATTGACTTGTGTGGTGAGTCGTGTGTGGTGTGGGTTAAAATATTCAAGTCGGGACTAGTGGGACTAGGTCCTAGGTGAGTATTTCGGCCTCCATCATAGATAGGTCTTTATAGTCTTTGACGAGTATATGTTCACTGCTTGATAGCCTTTGTGTTTCCCGACTAGTGGATGTTTATCCAAGTTGGGGCATGACCTCGGGTACTTATTTTGATAGTATGGGGTCAGCTTAAGTACTAGCCAACCCTTCGGTGGTGTCCTTAGGGTACTCACTTCACTTTGTTTTAAAAAAAGTTGTGAGTCTTGGGTGCGGTGGTGTGTATCCGCATGTCTAGGTCTGCGCAGATTTTAGGCTAGGGTTGTGTTGTCTCTTGGCCATGTTTTCTTAATAGTAACCGCTGAGCCAAGATACCGGTTCGATTACCTTCCCTACCTCGTGGTATAGACTCGAGTTACAAAGTGACTATTGACCGTACTAAGAACTTATGCCTGTCTTTGATATATTGCCCTTTCTTGTATGGTGATTCTATGAATCATAGAAGGTGAGATGCAAGCCGGCTATGGTTGATAGAGTTTGGATTCCTGGATGTTATGTGATTCACATGATAGTGTAGTATGAGTCGGTCTAGTTTTCACATGCTAGGACTATGTGTTGTTATATTGTTGTTCACATGATAAGCACGATTGTCTAGCATCTATATGCTAAGGCATTGTGTGATTCGTATTCATATTCTTATGTTTACATGTTATATTAATTATGACATTTCGTGGCTGGGAGAACTCGGAGTTACTCCCCACTGACTGTGGCTTTCGTATTTGTATAAAATGCGAATGACAGGTAGGTGATGCATATATGGGGTACATGGACGAGCTAGCGAGCAAAGTAACCTTGGGACCTAGACTGGTTTTATTTCATTGTGACCCTTAAACCCTTTTTGTGTCACATACATTTTAGGGACATATGTCTCCCTCTTTTTCTTTGGTTTGTATCACTTTATTCTCGCAGCTTTAGTATAGTTATGTAAATTAGTCTGTTAGCATTTGCAGGTGTTGGCATCCTCCTTCTGGAAATGTTTGTGAATGGTTTAGAAAAGTTTTAAAAATGACAGGTTTTTAATTAGTTGAACCAATTACAAACATATCCTGACAGTTTTTCTGTAAAATTACGTGTTTACTTTTCCGCAATAAATGAGGGTGTCACATCACTAATTGTTTGAACATAATTAACTCATATTACTAAAATTTGTTCATAATTGACTTAAAATTATAATAAAATGCTATAAACTTCAAATAAATCACAAAATTTCAAATAAATTCAAAATTTGAAATTTAAACTCATGAACATTCTGGAAAAATACCATGACACTCATAATGTTCAAAAACTTAGGTTAAAAATTTTGAATTTTATCCGGAAAAACAATGTTGCGGTTTATCGGTTTTTAACAAAAATAATCATAAAAACATGAGAAAAATTATATTCATTAACTTTTCAATTTTAGATCTGAAAAAGATAATAAAATGCAACATTGGACGTTTTTCCTTAGTCATAGAGTATGTTTTATCAATATTTCACTAATAAAGTCACTATTCATGCCATTTTTCTTCAAAAATCCATAAATCATGCAAAAAGACTTCACTATAGCCTATTATTTTACACACATCTTGTAAAATTGCATGTGACAACATACTAAATTTCTATGACCAGATTCGAAATTTATCTCATATTAACCTATTTTTCACCTAAATCCGAATTTAATAATGAAAAATCCAATTTTCGAGCATAACAAGTCCAAAAATTATGAAAATTTACAGGCTATCTCAAAATAATATAAGTGATAACATATCCAAAAATCACTGGAAAATTCGAAGTTTAGCTAATTTTAGTCCGAAAATGACATTTTTACTCATAAAATCATATTTTAATGCCATTATTGTATAATATGAACAATAAAAATCTGTAAATTAACCAAAAAATCCTAAAAACATTTTAGGACCAGAAATTTTAACATGCACAAATTAATTTCGTGATATATCATAATAACACAAATTGTACAAGTTTTATATGTTATTCTTATAACTCGGAAAAACTTTTAACCGATTTGCATGCAAACAACCATGGCTCATGATACCGATTGAAGGAAAAGTAGATCTATATACTTAACATACTCATATATGTTTTAATTTAATTTGTCATAAAATTAACTAATGATCTTATGCATGCAAACATCAATATTTAAAAGAAGAAATCGGTTCCTTACATTGCATGTTTTGGATATTTGGGCACTAGTAAGGTCACCTACCTTACTTAGTTCTTGAGCTTTCTTTATGGATTAACAAGATTCAAAGGTAGAATCTCTTCCAAAGACATATACCCAAGGAACACTCATAACAACCAACATTATTTAGATCTAGTAATAATATTAGTTTTACTATAAAATTGACACAAAATAAATTGTGTTTTTCTCTTGAATATCTCGGTCAAGAGGGAGTAATTTTTGTGAGTTTATTTCTCTAGAATTATCATAAATTGTAGAGAGTTTTTTGATAGATTTTCTTACACTAGAAAATAAGATGATAAAGAAAGAATGAATAATTGAAAAGAAAAACTCTTTTCTTTTCTTCTATGGTTGGCCGAAAAATTGGCCTTGGGTAGTATGGCCAATGCCTTTTATTTTTTCTCTTCTCAAAAGCTTAGGTTTGCATGGCTACTTGTTAGCTTTCATCATTGTGTTTTCCACTTAAACAATTAACACAATTTCTCCACTAACTCCCTCCATAATTTCGGCACTTTCATTATAAAATGGATGGTCCATTTTATTTTGTCATTTGTCAATTTGTCACATGTAACATGTTACATGACATGTCACAATGTAATGTATTTTTAACTTATTAAAAATCAACATACTCATAAAATATGTCATTTACAAAATCGACTAGTAATTCGAAATTACTCGTACCAAAAATGTTTCCAAATTATAAATTACAACATTCTGTATTTATAATAATTTATTCATTCCGTTTCAATTGTTTCTGTAAACAATGATTTCATCTAAGTAATAAAACAATTCGATTACTTAGACCGTGTCTCATTTAATCATATTTACAATAAGATACGTAAATTATACTCACAAAATCATCCGTCAATTTTAAGCAATTTAATTAACTCGTATCGGTATACGATTAATTAAATAATCAATTAAGAGTATTTCCCTATAGGTATGACCTAAGGGGATCAATCGATCACCACCGCCGCACGACAAGTAATGTCAAACTCTAGTCAGCCAATCATTACCGATATGTGTGGACCAGTTGACTGTAAAATATTACATCCCATATGTATTCTTAAAATGAGATTTAATAATGATATTTAAATCATGTGATCGCACTATTGTTGAGGACACATTTCCCAACATATTCCATCTCCACCTTGACCTCTTCAGCCGTAAATTGCAGAATCCCAGGTATAGGTTCCTCCACAACAACCTCAAGAGATTCAGCAACAAATGGGATACTGTCATCAGGGAGAGTTTTATCTCAACTAAAGTTTCAAAATTTAGAGCTGCAGGAACACCCACAACTTCATGAATACGCTTTTCCTTACGATTATCAGCAGTTGAAGGTCCCTGGTTGTTTCTGGTTAGAGCCGGAACTTCTTCCATACTAGAATGAGATAGAGGATCATACTTATTACCATTTTTTGTGCAGTAATCGAAGAAGATGAAGAAGATCTAATGTTTCTAGCGGCTGCCGTTATAATTTCAGCAAAACAGATCCCTAGGTTTTCTTTTTCTCTATTTTTGAGTTTTTTTTCTATTTTTTATCTACTTCTCTTTCTATCTCGAACCCATTTTTTTACTAATCGTAATCTAGTCGTGAAATATTTTAAGAAGAAACACCACGTCCAAATGTTGATTCTTAATATTAGATAGATGAACTTTAGATGCTTTCAATTGTTGAACAAGAGAATCAATTTCTTTCGTTTGATCTAAAAAAAACAACTTCTCTAGTTGTAGCCTCCGATTTAAGAAGTTCATTAACTTTCCTCAGTTCTAAGGTTATAACTTCTTTAGCTATAACCTTGGCTTGAAGACGTTTAATGTGCAATTTCAACTCTGAGGTTATAGTTTCATTAGCTACAACTTTAGAATCAAGAGCGATTTTCTTAGCTTTAGCAGATTCTGAGGTTGTGGC
This sequence comes from Silene latifolia, assembly GCF_048544455.1. Classification (NCBI taxonomy): domain Eukaryota; kingdom Viridiplantae; phylum Streptophyta; class Magnoliopsida; order Caryophyllales; family Caryophyllaceae; genus Silene; species Silene latifolia. Next base: position 37,043,076 of record NC_133528.1, read on the forward strand.
TGAATTAGCCATAACTTTAGAACTTAGTTTTTGTTTTAGCCTTTAGAACTTTATTCTCTTCGGTAATATCAAGAATTTGTTCTTTTAGATCTTTCAACTCAAGACATTGTTCATGACACTTATCGAGAGTTTGCTCAAAATATTCTATTAAGGGTCTTTTAGACAATTTCTTAACTAATTTCTTAAGACGATTAAAGCTTACCTCTTCATTTCATCTTCTGAATCTAATTCTCCCAATAGACAAAACTCTGATCTTGAGTCGTTGCTATCACCGTCACTATCTGAAATTATATCAAGACTAATGTTCCTCAAGCATAGATTGGCAACCTCTTCTTCTTAGGAACGCTCGTCATCTTCAGTGTCAAGGTCTCCCCAGCAAGATGCCATCATAACTTGCTTGAATTCATTTTTTGTCTTCTCTATTTTAGTCTTATTGTTGGACCATATAGTTATATGCCATTGTGTTTTGATAATGACAAGTGTGTTTAATTAAATATATACTTGGTGCTCGTAATCGTTTGTTTCGTTGTTTTAGATTAAACATGGTTATAATTTAGCAAGACGTTTTGTGAAGTAAAGTGACAAAGTACAAGAACAAGTTTCAAGTCATGCAAGAAGCTCAAGTCAAGCTCAAGATAAAGAGCTTGTGATTAAAATGAAGAGATGAACCATATACTTAAGATTTCCAGGAAGATTAAGTATGTGTTTGACCCCATTTTTCAAGTTTTTTTTTTTTAACTGAAAAATTAGGAACTGGATCAAACATTACTTTTATGGAAACTAAAAACAAGTTTTATTAAACAGAAATTGTAAAATTGACCCCTAGAAATTTTGCTACTTCTGTTTCTATTTTCACGCTGCTCTTGTACTGTTTAAGCGCCAAAACCCAAAAAAAAAAATACCGCGAAATACCAGTTCCCACATTTTTTTGCCCCTTATAAAAATTAAAATTGTTTTTATTCTTTTTTCTTTGCAAGAAGTTAGAGCTTTCATTAATGGAAAGGAGCCAATCTTACAAAGGAAACACCCAAAGAAGAGTATCCAACTATCAAGTTAATCTAAGCCTCTAAACAATGAATAATGTTCTCACTAGATAAACCATGTGAACTAGCAATTAGCCTAGTCCTAACCAAAGTTTTGATAACATAAATAAGATGCTCAGGGATTCGGAATTTGTCAGAGAAAATCATAGTATTGCGTTCAGACCATAACTAGTAAACCACAGCAGGTAAAGCTACCTTGGCCCAACTCTTTCTCCAACTCTTGCCTGATTGTGCAGCTAGCCTTCTTGCTTCATGATTGAGGCTCAAAGGTCTACAAGTGATGCTTTGCCAATTTAGAATGGCCTGATAAACTTGGGTAAAATAAGATCAGCTGAAGAATAGGTGTGGCCTTGTCTCGTTAGCCTGCATACACAAAGCACATTTACTGGCCAGGCTAAATCCTCGTTTACAATGATTATCAGTTGTGGAGAGACTGTTTTGCATTGCCATAAGAAAAATTACATAATAGCAGCATCTTTCACAGTTTTAGTCCATAAATGAGTAGGGAAAGCTCCTCTGAACACCTGATAAATGCCCTGCATTCTGGATGATTTTTTCCTGCTTGCTAGTAATTGGATAGCTTGGGCATGACCTCCTGCAGCTTGAAGAAATTGGTCCCTTATAAGGGTCAACCGTTTCCAAACAGGAGAAGAAGAAACTAGGGGCTGAATGGTCTAGATGTTGGCAAGCTTTATGGTGTAAGCCTGCATCCACTCAGACTAGACAGTCTGGTTATCGGTGAGTTTTCAGAATTGCTTCATCATCAATAACGTTTTATTCCAACTGAGCAATTCCCTAATATCAAATCCTCCTGCTTTAGCCTCTCTACAAATTTTGTCCCAACTAAAGAAGACAAGTTTCCTTTCTCTTTGCTTGTATCCCCATAGAAATTGCCTACATAATTTTTCAATGTGCTTAATGATTGTAGCAGGTAAGAAGAGGCAAGAGCACCAAAAACTTTCCAAACCAAAAATTGCAGAATTTGTTAATTGAATCCTCCCTGCATAAGATAGGTTTTTACTTGCCCATTGGGAAATTCGAGCTTGAATTTTCTGTATAAGAGCATGGTACATATCATGGTAAATTGATCTTATTCTTCTCATCACACATTCACACCTTTTCTCTAATCCCTAATATTCCTACGACAAGTACTAGGTACTTTTTCCGCTTCATTTTTTTAAATTGGTATTATTATATTGTTTATAATCTTCCTTCTTTTACAATGATTTTTTCATAGTTGGTTTTTGTTTGTGTTACTGAGATTCTCAAGAGGCTGTAAACTGATTATTTAATTTTAGATGAACTTGAGATTTAGGGTTCAGAATATGTGAAAATTATTACAATGAATTAGGAATTTAAGATTAAAAGTAGATATATGGTGTGGATTGGTATTGAATTAGTAAATATTGCTTGAAGATTAAGCTTTGATTTGGATATGAATCAAGGGGATGAGATTAATTGATAGCATGAAATGAAAATAAATATACAGGGACATGATTTGGTTTGAATCAGAGAAAGAGAGAGAGTAAGATGGGGTATATTAACAATGAACTTTAGTCGATTGATGGTATCATTCTGCTTCTTTTTCTTATGGTAACTATAGAATTTACTAGGAAGATATAGTTAGAGGGTTTGACAAGATAATTTACACCGGAATGTAAAAAGCGTTGTGATATAGGCTTAAGTTGAGACGACCTTAAAAAGAGTTTATAATTATTCTTGTTTAAGATCGTCTTAACTTAAGGCCTCTCACAAACTCTTTACATCTTCACCTCTATTTTACTCGGGTGTAATAGTGTAACACCCCCATCTATCAAGGAGCCATAACAAGACCTTTCCTAGCAGATACGGGCATTACCATCTTGGTTGCCCGAGGAATAGTATATCATAATGTCAATAAAAGAACTATAAAAGTTTATTACAAGTTTAACCCAACAAAAGGAAAGATACAACTAATGAATAACACAACTACGGTGAGACTATTGCATGCCAAGACTTGTCCCTCCGATGTACCCAGACAAGCTCTATATCAACACCTGCTAAGACTGACTGCTCACCAAAATGAATCACGGCAGACACATAACAAGAAAGAAAGACAAACAAAACCACACAAGGTCAGTAACTGAAAAACAACATACAACAATGGTACAACACACACACGCCGATCTGCAACTCCAATAATCCTTTAATCATCATCTGACTAACGCAAAGGTATAGTTTTGCCAGATTACCAATCGCAACCGGTAATCCACTCCGCCAGTGGGGACCGCAGCCTTACCACCTAAGCCCCGCTCAAAATCATAGAGCGAATAACCCAATGACCATTAATGTGCACATCCCCCTTGTGACGGAAACCACAAGTGGCGAATCAAGGGCGTGAAGCCATTCCTGACGATGACTCCACTCAGCGAGGGACGCACCCCGCACACAACCATAATGATATTATCACACATTCAACGATACTATACACCACACATGACAACCAATCAACAGTACTGAGTAAGAAAACCTACCTGGTCGGTCCGCTTTGAGCTTAGATTTCGGTTACTTGTCGTTAGGAGTACCTAGACCAAAACAATATTTATAATCTTCACAAACAAATCTACTATTAGTAAAGAGGTAAGTAAAGGTCGGATCCCAAGGGACGGGTATTGATGTTGGATTTTCGATTGCAAGTAGTGGTGTCTAGGGGTGGCATAATTTGGGTTGAGATAAGAAGATCACTAAACTAAATAACAATAAAAGTGTTGGAAATCATATTTTATATATCACATATTTTAGTTTAAAGTTTTAGTCATAAAAACTTAAAGATCTTATGCATGCAAAACATATAAGTAAGTGTAAAGGAAAACCGGTTCCTTACATTGAATATTTCGGTTTATGGGCACAAGTAAGGTCTCCTACCTTCACTTGTTCTTGAGCTATGATGAGTAATGGAATGATCCTCCAAAGACTTCAAGTGTAGAAGCCACTTCTCTTGATTGCACCCAAGATTATCCCTTATCTCTACTAAATAATATGTGCTAGATATTTGTTTAGTAGTTTACCTTAAAATTGATTACTAACTCTCATATATTACACTAATAATATTAGTAATTTGATTTGAACAATCTGATCATGATTTCTCTAATTTTGGAGAAAGATGAACAAAGTTTGAGAGAGTTTGCATGTATTTTTAATGGACAAGCATAAAGAGTAATGAAGAACAAAAGTTGTCCTTGTAAGTGTAGGTGCACCGGTTTTGGGAGAGGAAGTGGACCAATATATGGTCCTTCACTTTTTCTTTTTGGTCTTCTCAAAACCTTAGGCATGTAAGCCTAGTTGATATAGGTATCATTATTTTATTTTTATCACATAAAATAAAATAACCACAACCCACTAACACCACCTCCATTTCGGTTCACACACATAATATGGACCACCATTTTATTTTGTCAATTTGTCAATTGTCACACAATATGTCACATGTAGTATGTTACATGTTATTAATTAATTTAATGCATATTTATCACATAAATATCATTTTACAAATTAATTAAATTACATTCAACAAATTGACTAGTGATACTTGATCACATAAAAAGGGTCATTTAATTATAATTCACAACATCTTGTAATTATAATCAACCATTCATTCTTATCTCTATTGTTTCTCAAACAATAAGCAATTTTAGTAATAAAGCATTTTTATTACTAAAATAAATCTTATTTAATCCCATTACAATAAGATATCAATATTCTCTCTCACTAATTGAATTGTTCAATTTTAAGGAATTGATCAACTTGTATCGTCATACAATTAATCAACTTTACAGATTAGGGCATCATCCTTTAGGTGTGACCGTAAGGGATCAACTGACCACCACCGTCCCACGACAGTAACGTCAAACTCTAGCAAGCCAATCGTTACCGATTAATGTTGATCAGTTGACTATATAATGAATCATCCCTTACGTTTTCTTAAAAATGAGATTTAAACATGTGATCATCATGATCGACAATTGTGATCGCATTATTGTCGGGGACACTCCAACAATCTCCCACTTGTCCTCGACAAGTGTGCGTCACCAATTCTCTTGTCCTATTACTATCTCCCACTCAATGCAAGGTGTCTTTCAGGTCGTACTTGCAAGTGATCATATCGAGAGTGGTTTTCTCGATCTGGAGAATAACTGATTGACCGGAATTATCTACCATAGATGTCTTCCGAGCGTGGCCACGAGTTTCCGGTTCATTACTCCTCGAGTGGCCCTGAGATATTGTTTTAACCCTGACAAGGGGGTGGACAATTCCTATCGCACTATTCCCTTCGACTAGCCACAACCATCATAACCCAAAATTGTTGGAATATGTGTCCTCCGACAATAATGCAGTCACAACTGTCGATCATGATGATCACATGTTTAAGTCTCATTTTAAAGAATACAATTGGGAAGTAATATTTTACTGTCAACTGGTCCACACATATCGGTAATGATTGACTGACTAGAGTTTGACATTACTGTCGTGCGACGGTGGTGATCAGTTGATCCCCTTAGGTCATACCTAAAGGGTAACACTCTTAATTGATTATTTAATTGATCGTATGACGATACGGGTTAATTAAATTACTTAAAATTGACGGACGATTTTGGAAGTAATATTTACGTATCTCATTATAATTTGATTAAATAAGATACGGTCTAAGTGATCGAATTGTGAAGAGCACTTTGATCATGCATTGGGCATCACCACCTCCCCCTCCTACCCGGTTTTGTGAGAGGAAATACCATGGGTTTTTCCTCTAATTTTACCTTATACATTACATAAAAATGTTAGTGTTTTATTCATTCATACAACCATCTAAAATAAGAGTTTTAGAGAGATAAATCCTCTTCCTTCTTCTCCCTCTCTTAACCAAAATAAGAGAACAAAATAAAGATTTTTGGGTCAATTTTATTTAAATTAATATTGTTCTTGTAATAATAATATTAATTTTGTTAAGAGATTACCTTGGGTATTATTCCTTGGGAGGGATTCTATACTTGAATCCTTGTTCTTCCATTTTAGGAGTGCTCAAGAACAAGTAAGAAGGAGATCTTACTTGTGCCCAATAATCCAAAATCTTCAATGTAAGATGATGATTTCTTTCTTATTCTTTTATTATTTGCATGCATAAGATCTACATTTAATTTTATGACTAAATTAATTTGAAACATATATAAATATGTTAAGTAATGAGATATAGATTTCTAACAAGCGGTATCATGAGCCTTAGGTTGTTTGCATGCAAATCGGTTATAGTTTTTCCGAGTTATACGATTAACATATAAAACTTATAAATTTGTGTTATTATGATATATCACGAAATAAATTATGCATGTTAAAGTTTCTGGTCCTAAAATATATTTAGGATTTTTTGGTTAATTTATGGATTTTTATTGTTCATCTTATAAAATAATGGCGTTAAAAATGTGATTTTAGGATAAAAATGTCATTTTCGGACTAAAATTAGCTAAACTTCGAATTTTCCAGTGGTTTTTGGCTATGTTTTCACATATATTATTTTTAGATGACCTGTAAATTTTCAGAATTTTTGAAGTTTTTATGCTCGAAATATGGATTTTTCATGATAAAAATCGAATTTAAATGAAAAATAGGTTAATATGAGATAAATTTCGAATCTGGTCATATAAATTTAGTATATTGTCACATGCAATGTTACAAGATGTGTGTAAAATAATAGGATATTATGAAGTCTTTATGCATGATTTATGAATTTTTGATGAAAAATAGCATAAATAGTGACTTTAATTAGTGAATAATTGCTAAAACATACTTCATGACTAAGAAAAAACGTCACATGTTGCATTTTATTACCCATTTCAGATCTAAAATTGAAAAGTTGATAAATATAATTTTTCTCATGTTTTTATGATTATATTTGATAAATCCGATAAACCGCAACATTATTTTTCCCGATAAATTTCGAAATTTTTAACCTAAGTTTTTGAACATTATGAGTGTCATGGTATTTTTCCAGAATGTTCATGAGTTTGAATTTCAAATTTTGAATTTATTTGAAATTTTTATGATTTATTTGGAGTTTATAGCATTTTATTGTAATTTTGGGTCCATTAATGAACAATTTTAAGAAATATAAGTTAATTATAGTCAAATAGTTAGTGGCGACTAATTTTGAGTCCTAAGTTGATTAGGGTAATTAACTTGTACATAAATATGATTTTATGTAAATTCATTGTGATTTTAAAAGGTTGAATCACGCAAATCCGTAAAAACCGTTTAATATACGATATTGGCTCCTTAAAGGCGATTTAGCATAAAATTGGGCATGTTCATACATATTATAATGCTGCATTTTATTTATGATTGTCATAATTTTATTTTATGTAATTTTTGAATTATGTAATTTTTACTTAGTATGGCCTTAGTTTTAATTGGTATTACCCGAAATGTATGGGAATATCGATTTGGTTGTAATTTATTGTGATATCGTATCACCGTTTTGTAATTTAATAGATTTATTTTATTTTAATTACAAATGTATAATAGGAAATTATGTAATTTGTTATGTAATTTATTTATTCCGGAGTTCCTTGAAGACGGTGTCACTCAAGAAGGCGATACATAAAGACGGTGTTACCTCGAGATGCGTGCCAAAACCGAAGTTCAAGGGACCAATGGAGTTGGTTTCCGAATATGTAATAGTTAATTAGATTTTCTATTTTAGGAAGGCCATACTAGGATTTATTTTATGCTTTGCATTTTATTTATATGTTGCATGCATCGCTTAATCGCCATAACTAAAACATGCATCATTCTTTTAATCGAGTTTATCGACCGTGTCAATTATAATTATCGTAGTTCACCGCTTTAGTTCACTTAAAACGTGATAGATAATAAATTGACATGACCTCTCGCTTAAAATAAACAATTGAGACATAGCCTTACCAAAAAGTAGAAACCATGAAAACCTATTTCGTGAGGAAGTGCACTCGGCCACCCCGGGGTACAAACCTTGTTACGTAGGGGAAGTGGGTGATAAATGTCTATCCACCGAATTTATATTAATGAGGGGTATTTCGGCACACCGTGCCCTAAGTTGATATGAGTTTGGATCATGGACACATTTATTCGAAATTTGGGTTGAACTCAACGAAAGTATTCACGACGATTTCCGGATGTGTTTCGGGCTAGAGATAAAATATTAATGTAATTTTATCGACCAAGAGTTCTAAAAGTAGAATCGATTAAGAGGTTAATCCACCAAGTTATGTTAATAAAGGGTATTTCGGCACACCGTGCCCTAAGTTGATATGAATTTGGGTCTTGGAATCATTTATCAAGTTGGGTAGAGGTCACTAGATAAATGCAATCAAAATTGTTTAAATTGAATTTTTACAAGTGTTATTATTTTGAAAACGACATATGTTTTATTCCTACTATTTTGTTTCTGTAGACTACTCCTATTTCTCATAACCAATGGCCGCTCCAAACCCAAATGCCACACCTCTCACTAATACTTCATGGCTCCGATCCTTCATGGATCGTTGTAAACTTGAAAAGAATGGGTCAAATTTCTCCGATTGGGATGCCCAACTCAAATTAGCCGCCCAAGGTGACGACAAGCTTCGTTACCTCACCGAGGCCTCTCCACCCGAACCTAATGCTAGGTCGAGTGCCGCTACTAGGGAAGCATATGAGGCTTACCACAAGGAGTCCGCCGCAATGAAAAATGTGTTGAGCTTTGCGATGGAGGCGGATCTCCAAAGGAGAGCCTTTAAGATGGGCACCGCTAATGAAATCTATTCCAAGCTTGTGACAATGTTTTCACAAACTCCGCGGATCGTCCAATATGAGGCGGCCGCGGCATTCTTTGATCTCGACTTTAAAGAGGGCCAAAAGGTTAGCCCTCACGTGCTCAAATTGATGGAGCTAGTCGAGACCTTGAAGATTCAAAAAGTTGAAATCCCCAAAGAACTCATTGTAGATAGGATTCTACACTCCTTATCCAAAGTCAAGGCATATGTTCAATTCCGGGTGAATTTTAACATGCAAGACAAGGACGTGTCTCTTGAAGAGTTGCACAAGTTACTTGTGCAAGCCGAAAGAGACATGGGGTTAAATGTTAATCCACCTAAGGATGTGCTTAACATAAGCACCAAAAGCAAGGGGAAGTTCAAGAAGAATGGGAAGAAGGGTAAGAAGCAAGCTCCCACTTTCACCAAAGCTAAGACTTATGAAGTTAGCACTTCCAAGATCAAGAAGGGTCCTCTTGATAAATGCCATTATTGTAATGGTGTTGGACATTGAAAAATAAATTGTTCCAAATATCTTGGTGATATTAAAGCTGGAAAGATCACTCCAGTAGGTAAATGACTATCCTTTCTTTTATGTTTCTAAATTCAACTATGGTATTGTGATACAAAGTTGTGATAATGTATCCCCTTTTTATTGTAAATAAGGCCTCCACCAAGCAAGGACAAGGGAAAAGAAAAGCAAGCTTGAGAAACCATTAAGAAGCTAGGAGTAGCTTCCATGAAGCTTGGCTTTTTATTGTCTTATTTTAATTTATGTTTCGGATTTTAGAACCTTTTGATTTCCGTGTTCGACATGGAAATGTATTTTGGATAATGGTTGTATTTTGGATAATGGTGGCTTGGTTTGCAACCCAAGTCACCCGTTTTATCGTATTTTATCCTTGTTCTAAAATTCGTCTTTATACGCTTTCTCATAGAAACATATGATCATTCACTTAAAGTGATCTAATAGACAACTATAATGATGGGATTCATTATATGTCCACAAGCTTAAGGCTTGTGTATGATCAATTATAAAGTGATATTGAGTTGATGAACTCTCTTAAAGGAATGTCAATCACCAAGTACGCTTATTAAATCTAAAACAATTAGTCAACCTATGAGATAGTCCTCCTTATACTTCAAAATCATTATTTGTGTCTCATAAGCTATCTTTGAATCTCTAGTGTATTCATTCTAAAGATAGAGTGGGAGAAAATGAAGACACAAAGAACACCAAGCAAAATTTGTGTACTTGTGTAAATGAGATCTACGCAAGATAAGATGATTTATATACCTATATAGATAGTATACTCGAATAGATGAGATCTATGGTCTCGAATATATTATATCTACATGAGAAAAGAGACCAAGTGTAGTAATCAAAAGAATATGTACTCAAGATAACTACACGAGGAGACCAAAAGAAAGTTTTGGAATAAAGAATGACTAATGTAAAGTCTTAACAAGAGTTTTGACTAGTTTATGAACAACATTTGACCAATAGTTTCAATATTGGTATTTACTTAAGAGCCTAAATGAATCAAAGTTGCATCCTAGAAAATAAATGAGATTTATGACTAGAAGTTGCAAAGATTGATATACCGATATCCACAAGAGCTAAGTTAAGTATTAACCATGCTAATGTCATTACTTAACCTCATTATGAAAATGAAATGGTTAAACCTCCTTCCGAAAAGGGTATTTTGAGAAGGACGTATATTAGATATTACTCATATTTAAATAATGCCATTGCTACACATCATTATAAAATGAATGAGTTAGAGATTAAATTCTCTTTCCATAAGGTTAAGATGAAAACCTCTTCAAAATAGGTATTTTGAAAGGATATGTTGGGAACATATATGGTTTTATCTTAATAACTTAGCAAAGCAAAATATATTTCAATTCTTGAAATGTTTCAATTGAGTAGTCAATTGCGAAACATGTAGAATTAAGTGGGAGTTGGAAATTATCGTGTGAAGACATGGAATTTAGTGGGAGCAATCATCTTGTAAAAGTTTATAACTCATTACTCATTGAGAATGACGAGCTAATACTTTCTTTCACAAAGAAGTATTTGAGTTTTCAATTCTGGATGAAAATGGACTATGATGAATCCAATCACATAATGAGATGTTGGATAGGTATTGAAATATACACATCGAATCAACGAGAAACGTAGGTTATTCATGTCAATGAAAATGGAATTGCCATTAGCAGTCATGGTCATTCATTGAACCTAAGAATGGTTGATCACATGATTATTAGTTACTAATGTTTCCGCCATTAGAATAATCATGCACATGTCCAATAATGAATCATATGCATAAGAGCATGATGAATCATTGACAAGCCATAGAAGAATCATCATGAATTCTCGAGGAGAATCCGATGAGCGATCTCAGTGTTGGACAGAGCAGTCTGTTATGTGTCAATAGGTTGCACATATTAAAGTTCGAACACGCGTAAGGATTTATGAAAATCCTAAGCTTTTCAAGCTAAAAGGAGAAATAAGAAGTTAGGAAAGATACTTAGTTGAAGTAAGAAGTTACTCAAAACTAATTTTTCCTAATATGCTAGGACTTGTGAGAAGTGCTAGGCTAATCATCTTGACAATTGTTGCAAGACTCTACAAAACATATACCTAGTGCATTGTGAGGAGGTGGAGTACTTGACCAGTGCAAGTCATATCATTCACCACAAATTCATTGGTTGTGTGATAAACAACCAGAAAGTTCTTTTCAAGATAAAGAACCCAAACCGAGGTTGGGAACCTGTATGTGTACTTGGTAAGGTTCATGCTATGAGAGATAACATGAATGTAAAGGAAAATGCGATTAAGAAGTTTGAACACATGGACACATGGTATATTAAACTTCTATTGCAGTCGACTAGTGTTTACACACTTACGAAATGCATCACAAGGTTGTAATACCGTATTGACTACCCGAATGTGATGTCGAATTTTGTCGTTTGAGTTATTATTAACTCACATTATACTTTGTTACATCCAAACGGGTTGTAGAGACAATTGAACCCCGTTAAAGTGAACACGGATTAGCATTGTATTGGCCCATAGTTACTTATATGAGGTGACGTCTCGAAGTGACTAAAATGTGATGCGATTGATGGCAAGTTCAAGTGCCATGGACTCATATGAGAATGACTAGTCGATCACATAGGCAGACTGTTAGGAACACTTTGTCGGGCCTTATGACCGCTTATAGAGTTCTGGCGAATTTATATAGTCTGGTCGTGGCGAGAGCTACTATTGTATTCTAATGAGTCGATTCTTTTGACTAAAGACTGTTCGCCTAAGATGGCACAGTTTCAGATTAACTTTGATTTGTGTTACTACGACCTTCGTAAATGGGGTCAAATGGGCATATTTTGGGTTATGATGGCTGTGGCTAGTCGAAGGGAATGAGTGCGATAGGAATTGTCCACCCCTAGTCAGGGTTATAACAATATCTCAGGGCCACTCGAGGAGTAATGAACTGGAAATGCGTGGCCACGCTCGGAAGATATCTATGATAGATAAATCCGGTCAATCAGTTATTCTCCAGATCGAGGAAACCACTCTTGATATGATCACTTGCAAGTACGACCCTAAAAGACAACTTGCATTGAGTGGGAGATAGTAATAGGACAAGAGAATTGGTGACGCACACTTGTCGAGGACAAGTGGGAGATTGTTAGAATATGTGTCCTCCGACAATAATGCAATCACAACTGTCGATCATGATGATCACATGTGTAAGTCTCATTTTAAAGAATACAATTGGGAAGTAATATTTTGTTGGAAATCTATATCTCTTTACTCAACATTTTCATATATGTTATGATATTAATTTAGTCATAAAATTAAAAGATGATCTTATGCATGCAAACTATAAGTAAAATAAGGAAGAAATCTTTATTCTTACATTGTTATTTCGGATCAAAGGGCACAAGAGAGTTCTCCTACTCTCTTGTTCTTGAGCTTTCCTTAATTGGATGAACAAGGATTCAAGTGTAGAATCCCTCCCAAGGAATAATACCCAAGGTAAACTCTTAACTAAATTAATATTATTATTACTAGAACAATATTAATTTAACTTAAAATGACCCAAAAATATTTATATTTGGCTCTCTTAATTCGGCTAAGAGAGGAGGAAGATTGGAGTTTTTATTTCTCTAGTTTTCTTAGAGAGCTTACTTATTTCTTACACTAGAAATATTGTGTGTGTATGAATGAATAAAAATAGAGCAAAAATTCTCTATATGGTCTTCACAAAACCGGTGGGAAGGAGAAAGAGAGGGAGCCAATGCATGCACAAGTTTGTCTTCACAAGAACAAGTAGGTATGCATGGCTAGTATTAGGCTAATATGATCATGTTTTCCACTAACTCAATTAACATAATATATTGCTAATACTACCCCATTATTTCGGTCCAAATAGATAAAATGGACTCCATTTTATTTTTGTCAATTTGTGAATTTTGTCACATGTCATATGTCACATAAAATTGTTATGTATTTTTAACATATTAAAAATCAACACATTAAAAATACGTCATATACAAAATCGACTTAGTAATTCATAATTACTTGTACCAAAATAATTTACCAATTATAAATCACAACATCTTGTATTTATAATAATTTATTCATTCAAATGCAATTGTTTCCTTAGACAATAATTTCATCTAAGTAATAAAACAATTCGATTACTTAGACCGTATCTTATTTAATCAAATTTCAATAAGACACGTAAATATTACTTCCAAAATCGTCCGTCAATTTTAAGTAATTTAATTGACCCGTATCGTCATACGATCAATTAAATGATCAATTAAGAGTGTTACCCTATAGGTATGACCTAAGGGGATCAACTGGTCACCACCGTCGCACGACAGTAATGTCAAACTCTAGTCAGCCAATCATTACCGATATGTGTGGACCAGTTGACAGTAAAAATACTTCCCAATGGTATTCTTTAAAATGAGACTTAAACATGTGATCATCATGATCAACAGTTGTGATCGCATTATTGTCGGAGGACACATATTCCAACAATCTCCCACTTGTCCTCGAGAAGTGTGCGTCACCAATTCTCTTGTCCTATTACTATCTCCCACTCAATGCAAGGTGTCTTTCAGGTCGTACTTGCAAGTGATCATATCGAGAGTGGTTTCCTCGATCTGGAGAATAACTGATTGACCGGATTTATCCACCATGGATTCATTCCGAGCGTGGCCACGCATTTCCAGTTCATTACTCCTCGAGTGGCCCTGAGATATTGTTATAACCCTGACTAGGGGTGGACAATTCCTATTGCACTCATTCCCTTCGACTAGCCACAGCCATCATAACCCAAAATATGCCCATTTGACCCCATTTACGAAGGTCGTAGTAACACAAATCAAAGTTAATCTGAAACGGTGCCATCTTAGGCGAATAGTCTTTAGTCAAAAGAATCGACTCATTAGAATACTATAGTAGCTCTCGCCACGACCAGGCTATATAAATTTGCCAAAACTCTATAAGCGGTCATAAGGCCCGAAAAGGTGTTTCTAACAGTCTGCCTATGTGATCGACTAGTCATCTCACATGACTCTATGGCACTTGAACTTGCCATCAATCGCATCACACTCTAGTCACTTCGAGACGTCACCTCATACAAGTGACTATGGGCAAATACTATGTTAATCCGTGTTCCCTTTAACGGGGTTCAATTGTCACTACAACCCGTTTGGATGTAACAATGTATAAAGAAAAGATAAAAGACAAATGTGATTATGAACATGAACAAAAACAACACTTTTTATTTCATTTCAAAATCTAACAAAAACTTGGTACACGTTTAAGTCTCATGGATGCAACATGCCCATCATGCTTGGCCTGCGATAAAGGCTTGGTGAGCGGATCGGCTATGTTGTCATCCGTCCCAACCTTACAAATCGCAATTTCCTTTCTTTCAATGAAATCTCTTATTACATGATATTTTCTAAGTACATGTCTAGATCTATTACTAGACTTTGGCTCCTTAGCTTGGAAGATCGTCCCACTATTATCACAATAGAGAGTGATGGGATCATTGGCGATAGGTACTACTCTTAGACCTTCCGTGAATTGCTTGATCCACACAGACTTCCTTGGCGCTTCGATCGCAATGTACTCGACCTCCGTTGTTGAATCCGTGGTTCTGACTTCCTTGAAGCTTCTCCACTAACGGCACCACCATTGAGCATGAAAACGAAACCGACTTGTGATTTCATGTCATCTCTATCCGTTTGAAAACTCGAGTCCGTGTATCCATTAACACGTAGCTCGGTGTCTCCTCCAAACACTAAGATAGAATCCTTAGTTCTTCTCAAGTACTTAAGGATGTTTTTTACGGCTATCCAGTGACTCTCACCTGGATTTCCTTGATATCTACTCGTCATGCTCAAGGCATACGAGACATCAGGACGTGTGCATATCATGGCGTACATGATTGATCCAACAGCGGAAGCATAAGGGATCATCTTCATGCGTTCAACATCATAGGGTTCGGAGGGAGATTGAGTCTTTCTCAATATAGTCCCAGTTACCATAGGTACCAAAACCCTTTTTGATTTGTCCATGCTGAACCGTCGAAGAATCTTATCAACATAAGACTCTTGACTTAGTGCCAATATCCTCTTGGATCTATCTCTATGGATCCGGATACCTAATATGCGTTGTGCTTCTCCTAAATACTTCATTTGGAAGTGGTTACCTAACCACTTCTTAACAGAAGACAACATTGGAATATCATTTCCAATGAGTAGTATGTCATCGACATACAAGATTAGGAACACAACATTGCTCCCACTAAATTTCATGTATAAACATGGTTCCTCAACACTTCGAGTGAAACCATTCTCCTTTATAACATGATTGAATCGATGATTCCAACTTCTAGATGCTTGCTTAAGACCATAAATGGATCTCTTAAGCTTGCACACTTTGTTAGGATTCTTAGAATCAACAAAACCTTCGGGTTGTATCATGTACACCTCCTCTTCTAAATGCCCATTTAGAAAAGCGGTTTTGACATCCATTTGCCATATTTCATAATCATGAAATGCGGCAATCGCTAACAAAATCCGTATGGATCTTAGCATGGCTACGGGGCCGAAGGTCTCATCATAATGGAGACCTTGGACTTGGGTAAATCCTTTTGCCACTAGCCTAGCTTTGTAGACATCATCATGTCCCTCTATGCCATTCTTAACTTTGAATATCCATTTGCATTGAAGAGGTCTTGCCCCTTTAGGCAAATCTACCAAGTCCCAAACTTGGTTTTCATGCATAGAATCCATTTCGGACTTCATGGCTTCAAGCCATAAGGAGGAATTTGGACTAGAGATTGCGGCCTTGTAGGTGGCGGGTTCGTCACTTTCTAAAAGCAACACATCGAGTGTTCCATCTTCTTCGATAAGTCCCACATATCGATCGGGATGGCGAATAACTCGGCCCGTTCTTCTAAGAGGAGGAGGAATAACCGGGTTAGACGACGAAGGAACTTCTTCTTGCATCTCTATCTCGGTTGTGGCTCTTGAACTTCATCAAGTTCAAAATTTCTCCCACTCTGTCTCCTAGAAATAAAATCACTTTCTAGGAAGACAGCATCTCGAGACACAAACACTTTGTTCTCTTGAGGCGTATAGAAGTAATAGCCTCGTGAGGCCATGGGATAACCTACAAAAATGCATTTTTCGGATCGTGGTGCCAACTTATTATCATTTTTAGTTTTGACATAAGCATCACAACCCTAAATTTTCATATGTGATAGATTTGGAACCTTTTCTCTCCATATCTCATATGGAGTCTTTTCAGTTGCTTTGGTTGGACTTACATTCAAAGATTTTATTGCGGTTTGAATCGCAAATCCCCAAAACGAGTTCGGTAACTCGGTTTGACTCATCATGGATCGAACTATATCAAGTAGGGTTCGATTTCTCCTTTCGGCAACACCATTGAGTTGTGGTGTTTCGGGTGGAGTAAGTTGTGATATAATACCACAATCTTTCAAGTGTGAATCGAATTCAAGGCTAAGATATTCTCCACCACGATCGGATCGTAGTGCCTTAATCCTTTTGTTCAATTGGTTCTCTACTTCGTTTTGAAATTGCTTGAATTTCTCAAATTCTTCACTTTTATGCTTCATCAAATAGATATACCCATATCTACTCAAGTCATCGGTGAAGGTTATGAAGTAGTCATAATTATCACGAGCGGTGATACTCATTGGTCCACATACATCGGTATGTATGAGTCCCAATAGTTCACTTGCTCGCGTCCCTTTACCATTAAAAGGATTTCGAGTCATTTTGCCAAGAAGGCAATATTCGCACGTTCCATATGATTGAAAATCAAATGGTGTAATCACATTAGTTGAAATTAATCTTTTGATGCGATTCTCGTTTATGTGACCTAATCGACAATGCCAAATGAACGATTCATTTGGGTCACTTGATTTGAGTTTCTTTGATTGAATGTTATAGATATCATTAATTGGACTTGAGGTCTCTAAAATGTAAATGCCATTAATGGAAGAAGCTTGGCCTATAACCAAATCATTCCTTGAAATAGTACAACGATTGTTCTTAATGACAAAACAAAAACCGTCCATATCTAGCATGGCGATTGAAATAATGTTTTTAGAGAGTGTAGGCACATAAAAACAATTATGTAAATACAACTCAAATCCATTAGGCAAATCTAATACATAAGTTCCTTTGGATTCGGCCGCTACTCGAGCTCCATTTCCAAGGCGTAGATCCACATCTCCTTTGCTAAGCCTCTTCACGTCTCTTAAACCCTGTAAATGATTACAAAGGTGAGAACCACAACCGGTATCCAGTACCCATGTTGTAGTGGAAGTATAATTTATATCAATAACATAAATTTCCTTAGGAATTTTACCTTTTGGAACGATGATTCCTTCCCTTATATTTCGCAAATATACGGGACAATTCCTAAGCCAATGTCCCATGCCATAACAATAATGGCACTCATCATTAACTTGCTTGAAGTTTTTGATTTTCTTTCCCTTCTTCTTGAACCTTTTGCCCTTTGAAGCAAGAACTTGATTGCTTGAGCTCCCACTAGTTTTGGCATCTTTATCTTCCAGAGACAAAGATCCTATAGATTGTATGAGGCGGTCTTCCTGAGACGGGCTCACACGAGATCTAGTAGTAGTAGGTGGTCTAGTAGAAGTGATGAAGTTAAGGTTTCCATCCGAACCTATCCCAAAATGAAGTTCTCTAGTGGTGTCGAAATCATTGTTGGAGCAAACGTCGTCAAAAACATTGTGGTATGACTCAATAGTTATCGGTGCGGTAGCGTTTGATGAATTCATTGTAATGAACTACAAGTATGGAGGAAAAAGGAAATATTAACATTTGTCTTTTTAAATCATACTTGTAAATAATTTTAACAAGATATGAACATTTATATAGTGACCTCTACCCAACTATTATAAATGATTCCAAGACCCAAATTCATATTAACTTAGGGCACGGTGTGCCGAAATACCCTTTATTAACATAACTCGGTGGATTAACCTTTTAATCGATTCTAGTTTTAGAACTCTTGGTTGATAAAATTACATTAATATTTATCTCTAGCCCGAAACACATCCGGAAATCGTCGTGAATACTTTCGTTGAGTACAACCCAAATTTCGAATAAATGTGTCCATAATCCAAACTCATATCAACTAGGGCACGGTGTGCCGAAATACCCTTTATTAACATAAATTCGGTGGATAGACATTTATCACCCACTTCCCCTACGTAACAAGGTTTGTACCCCGGTAGGGCCGAGTGCACTCCCTCGCGAAATAGGTTTTCATGGTTTCTACTATTTGGTAAGGCTATGTCTCAATTAATTGTTTTAGCGAGAGGTCATGTCAATTTATTATCTATCACGTTTTAAGTGAACTAAAGCGGTGAACTACGATAATTCTAATTGACACGGTTGATATACTCGATTAAAATGACAATGCATGTTTTAGTTATGGCGATTTAGCGATGCATGCGACATATAAATAAAATGCAAACATAAAATAAATCCTAGTATGGCCTTCCTAAAATAGAAAATCTAATTAACTATTACATATTCGGAAACCAACTCCATTGGCCCCTTGAACTTCAGTTTTGCCACGCATCTCGAGGTAACATCGTCTTTATGTATCGCCTTCTTGAATGACACCGTCTTCAAGAAACTCCGGAATAAATAAATTAGATAACAAATTACATAATTTCCTATTATACATTTGTAATTAAAATAAATTAAATCTATTAAATTACAAAACGGTGATACGAGATCACAATAAATTACAACCGAATCGATATTCCCATACATTTCGGGTAATACCAATTAAAACTAAGGCCATACTAAGTAAAAATTACATAATTCAAAAATTATATAAAATGAAATTATGACAATCATAAATAAAATGCAGCATTATAGTATGTATGAGCATGCCCAATTTTATGCTAAATCACCTTTAAGGAGCCAATATCGTATATTTAACGGTTTTTACGGATTTGCGTGATTCAACCTTTTAAAATCACAATAAATTACATAAATTCATATTTATGCACAAGTTAATTACCCTAACCTCTTAATACTCAAAATTAGTTTCCACTAACTATTTGACTATAATTAACTCATATTTCTTAAAATTGTTCATTAATGGACCTAAAATTATAATAAAAAGCCATAAACTTCAAATAAATCACAAAAATTTCAAATAAATTCAAAATTCAAAATTTAAACTCATGAACATTCTGGAAAAATACCATGACACTTATAATGTTCAAAAACTTAGGTTAAAATTTCGAAATATATTCGGAAAAACAATGTTGCGGTTTATAGGATTTAACAAATATAATCATAAAAACATGAGAAAAAATTATATTCATCAACTTTTCAATTTTAGATCTGAAATAGGTAATAAAATGCAACATGTGACGTTTTTCTTTAGTCATGGAGTATGTTTTAGCAATTATTCACTAATTAAGTCACTATTTATGCTATTTTTCATCAAAAATTCATAAATCATGCATAAAGACTTCAATATAGCCTATTATTTTACACACATCTTGTAAAATTTCATGTGACAACATACTAAATTTCTATGACGAGATTCGAAATATTTCTCATATTAACCTATTTTTCAATTAAAATCGCTTTTTATCATGAAAAATCCATATTTCGAGCATAAGAACTCCAAAAATTATGAAAATTTACAGGTCATCTAAAAATAATATATGTGAAAACATATCCAAATACCACAGTAAAATTCGAAGTTTAGCTAATTTTAGTCCGAAAATGACATTTTAATCATAAAGTCACATTTTTAATGCCATTATTATATAAGATGAACAATAAAAAATCCATAAATTAACCAAAATATCCTAAATACATTTTAGGATCAGAAACTTTAACATGCATAATTTATTTCGTGATATCTCATAATAACACAAATTTACAAGTTTTATATGTTAATCGTATAACTCGGAAAAACTATAACCGATTTGCATGCAAACAACCAAGGCTCTTGATACCGCTTGTTGGAAATCTATATCTCTTTACTCAACATTTTCATATATGTTATGATATTAATTTAGTCATAAAATTAAAATATGATCTTATGCATGCAAACTATAAGTAAGATAAGGAAGAAATCTTTATTCTTACATTGTTATTTCGGATCAAAGGGCACAAGAGAGTTCTCCTACTCTCTTGTTCTTGAGCTTTCCTTAATTGGATGAACAAGGATTCAAGTGTAGAATCCGTCCCAAGGAATAATACCCAAGGTAAACTCTTAACTAAATTAATATTATTATTACTAGAACAATATTAATTTAATTTAAAATGACCCAAAAATATTTATATTTGGCTCTCTTAATTCGGCTAAGAGAGGAGGAAGATTGGAGTTTTTATTTCTCTAGTTTTCTTAGAGAGCTTACTTATTTCTTACACTAGAAATATTGTGTGTGTATGAATGAATAAAAATAGAGCAAAAACTCTCTATATGGTCTTCACAAAACCGGTGGGAAGGAGAAAGAGAGGGAGCCAATGCATGCACAAGTTTGTCTTCACAAGAACAAGTACGTATGCATGGCTAGTATTAGGCTAATATGATCATGTTTTCCTCTAACTCAATTAACATAATATATTGCTAATACTACCCCATTATTTCGGTCCAAATCGATAAAATGGACTCCATTTTATTTTTGTCAATTTGTCAATTTTGCCACATGTCATATGTCACATAAAATTGTTATGTATTTTTAACATATTAAAAATCAACGCATTAAAAATACGTCATATACAAAATCGACTTAGTAATTCATAATTACTTGTACCAAAATAATTTACCAATTATAAATCACAACATCTTGTATTTATAATAATTTATTCATTCAAATGCAATTGTTTCCTTAAACAATAATTTCATCTAAGTAATAAAACAATTCGATTACTTAGACCGTATCTTATTTAATCAAATTTCAATAAGACACGTAAATATTACTTCCAAAATCGTCCGTCAATTTTAAGTAATTTAATTGACCCGTATCGTCATACAATCAATTAAATGATCAATTAAGAGTGTTACCCTATAGGTATGACCTAAGGGGATCAACTGGTCACCACCGTCGCACGACAGTAATGTCAAACTCTAGTCAGCCAATCATTACCGATATGTGTGGACCAGGATGTAAAAATACTTCCCAATTGTATTCTTTAAAATGAGACTTAAACATGTGATCATCATGATCAACAGTTGTGATCGCATTATTGTCGGAGGACACATATTCCAACATATTTTACTGTCAACTGGTCCACACATATTGGTAATGATTGGCTGACTAGAGTTTGACATTACTGTCGTGCGACGGTGGTGATCGGTTGATCCCCTTAGGTCATACCTAAAGGGTAACACTCTTAATTGATTATTTAATTGATCGTATGACGATACCGGTTAATTAAATTACTTAAAATTGACGGACGATTTTGGAAGTAATATTTACGTATCTCATTATAATTTGATTAAATAATAAATGGTCTAAGTGATCGAATTGTTTTATTACTTAGATGAAATTATTGTTTAAGGAAACAATTGCATTTGAATGAATAATTTATTATAAATACAAGATGTTGTGATTTATAATTGGTAAAATTTTTGGTACAAGTAATTATGAATTACTAAGTCAATTTTGTATATGACGTGTTTTTATTAATGCGTTGATTTTTAATATGTTAAAAATACATAACAATTTTACATGACATGTGACATGTGACAAATTGACAAATTGACAAAGATAAAATCTAACCCATTTTATCTTAATATGGACCGAAATTAGGGGTGATATTAGGAAAATATTATGTTGATTAAATTAGTGGTAAGCATAATCATTTACCTATACCTAGCCATGCATACCTAGTGGTTATTGTGAAGAGCACTTTGATCATGCATTGGTAGACCTGTCAAAATTCGACCCGACCCGACCCGTTTTTTAGGGTTACAAACCCGGTTTTTTCGACCCGCGACCCGTTTGACCCGAACCCGAAATGACCCGTTATTTTAGGGTCGAGACCCGACCCGAACGGGTCGACCCGTTGGGTCAAAGGTAAAACAAGAATTTTATTAAAATATTAATATTTATATATTATATTTGAAAAAATAGTTAAAAAAATATTTTTTTTATTACTTAAAATTACAAAAACAACTAAAAAGTTAATTTTAAATAACTTTTATAATATTTAATAATAAAATAATTATTGAAAAAACTTTATTTTAATAATTATGTCAATATAATTAATGTAAACGTTTAATATGATTAAAATATTAATTTTATATATGATTTACATTTTAAAAAAATATTTTTTTAATTAAAAAAATCGTTTAAAAAAGACGTTAGAAATTATTTCTTGACCCGTATTCTGACCCTAACCCGACCCGTGACCCGTATAACCCGACCCGTATCTGACCCGACCCGTATTCGACCCAACCCGTATTCTGACCCGACCCGTATGACCCGACCCGGGACCCGACCCGCCCGACCCGTTTGACAGGTCTATGCATTGGGCATCACCACCTCCCCCTCCTACCCGGTTTTGTGAGAGGAAATACCATGGGTTTTTCCTCTAATTTTACCTTATACATTACATAAAAATGTTAGTGTTTTATTCATTCATACAACCATCTAAAATAAGAGTTTTAGAGAGATAAATCCTCTTCCTTCTTCTCCCTCTCTTAACCAAAATAAGAGAACAAAATAAAGATTTTTGGGTCAATTTTATTTAAATTAATATTGTTCTTGTAATAATAATATTAATTTTGTTAAGAGATTACCTTGGGTATTATTCCTTGGGAGGGATTCTATACTTGAATCCTTGTTCTTCCATTTTAGGAGTGCTCAAGAACAAGTAAGAAGGAGATCTTACTTGTGCCCAATAATCCAAAATCTTCAATGTAAGATGATGATTTCTTTCTTATTCTTTTATTGTTTGCATGCATAAGATCTACATTTAATTTTATGACTAAATTAATTTGAAACATATATGAATATGTTAAGTAATGAGATATAGATTTCTAACAAAAATATGCCCATTTGACCCCATTTACGAAGGTTGTAGTAACATAAATCAAAGTTAATCTGAAACTGTGCCACCTTGGGCGAACAGTCTTTAGTCAAAAGAATCGACTCATTAGAATACTATAGTAGCTCCCGCCACGACCAGGCTTTATAAATTTGCCAGAACTCTATAAGCGGTCACTGCCCGACAGAGTGTTCCTAACAGTCTGCCTATGTGATCGACTAGTCATCACACATGACTCTATGGCACTTGAACTTGCCATCGATCGCATCACGCTCTAGTCACTTCGAGACGTCACCTCATAAAAGTGACTATGGGCAAATACCATGTTAATCCGGGTTCACTTTAATGGGGTTCAATATTGTCTCCACAACCCGTTTGGATGTAACAAAGTATAAAAGGAGTTTTTAGATTTAAAAACTCGAACGACAAATGTGATTATTACATATGAATAGTCAATACCTGATTGCTATTTCATATTCTTATAATCCAATTTGATCTTTGTACGTAGTTGTTCATCTCAATCCAATTGAAATGACATATAACTCATCATGTTAAGCCTATGAGAAGGCTTTGGTTAGTAGGTTTTATCAACTTCTTGTACCTTACTCAACCTTACTACATACTCGTTTTCCTTTGTAATGTATACATTTGCATTACAAAACTTTCTGAGTACGTGTCTAGATCCATTCTAGACATAGGCTTTATAGCTCCCACTGTTCTCACAGTGTGCGGGATCCATCCTCTTGCACATCTCATGATTGCAAGTGTACTCAATTTCCGTTGTAAGCATCTCTCATTGTTCTTTATTGCCTAGAACGATTCTAGCAAATCCATTTCTTAAATAACATAGCCACAATGGTTCTTTAACCATCTTAATGTGTTTTGATTATGGTTTTGTCGGAAACCATGCGTAATCTCAATTGTCAATTGTCATTTGTGTAACACCCTTACACAAAATTGCATCAAAAACACTTTTGTTTACATCCTTAATGCTTCTGCAAGTACTTAAGGGTAATCTTTATGGCTTACTTGGTAACTATTACTTAAATTCGATTTGAAACAATTCATCATACTCAAAGTATATGAAGTGTTATACATCATTTCCTATTTAATTGATTCGGCAGCGGAAGCAGTTGGAATCAATCAAATATGTTCAACTCGATTGAACTAGTCATGAATCTTATCAACATAAGACTCCTTATTAATATCATGTAGATTTATCTCCATAAATCCGGATATTAAAGATGTACTATCACTACTACAAATTAGCACTTGGGCCACGGCTAAATTCGTGGCGCAAGTGCTAAATTTCCGTGGCTATATCATTTTGCCACGGGAATACCTTCCGTGGCGCAAGTGGTCGTGGCAAAGACATAGCCACGGGAAAAACAAGAACGTGGCTATTATTGAATTTTTGGCCACGGATTCTCTCGTGGCTAATAACTCCCGTGGCCAAAGAAATTTCCCGTGGCGAAACAATAATTCCCGTGGCAAACAATATATATGAAAATTAAATAAATAAATCGTAAAATAATTTATTTATTTTTCACAATTGGTATTTATTCATATACGGAACCATGACAATCAAGGTAATTGTTTCGCTAGTTAACTTGATTCATTTGAACGTTATTTGGTTTCGCCGGTCATGCATTTGTGAGCATCGGAGAGGCTTCCTAGGAGGTCACCCATCCCAACACTAATCTCACCTGAGCACGCTTAACTGTGGAGTTCTTTTGATATGCCACCGAAATTAAATGTTAACTTTGTTGATATAATTAGCACTTTGAATCCTTTTCAGTTTATTTTTTTTTTCAAATCTTACCTTTAGTACTATTTAATTACATAAATGTTACATGATTTACAAAATTTTGCGGGAAAAACATTATTTTGGCCGAAAGAATTAAATTTTCGATAGTAACCTCCTGACTAATGATTTTGACGTCATTTTTTTGCCGAAGTCAGCAAACCATTTTCTCCAAAAAGTAAACGTAATTGTGTTTTCCTAACATTTTTTTATTTCTTTTGTTTATCGACCTTCTTATTTTCATTTCTCATGTACTCATTTTTTCATATATTTTTCTATGCAAATTATATTGTATAACCGTCGTACCTGATGTGACCATTTTTTGGTAAAGTAATGACCGCTTTTTATAACTAAAGGTCTTTTTTCCCCAAAGTGATCAGTATTAACCAAAAAGTAGTCACTTTTTTTACCCAAAAAACACGAAAAAGACTATTGTACAAAAGAATCGCTTATTTTCCTAAACCGATTTCTCTTTTTTATCGTTTACCGTTTCTTTTCTCAAAATTTCACATTATTTGGAAATGTGACTGTAAATTATTATAATTTCTATATTTCTCTCTGTAATGCGCTTATTTTCAATGAAAAAATTTGGAATTTTTTTTTCTCAGCGATTTAAATTTTACGTTAATTGTTCATGGTACCCTCAAATTTTGACAGATTAAATATGATGCCTTTTTTTTAAGTTTTTACATATAGTACCCCTATATTTAGCTTTTTCAGTCCCATAATACTCGTTGACAAACTTCCGTCATAACGTCGATACCCATATGCCTTGTGACGCCTTTTTTTGTTATCTAATGTACTATCAATTCATCATCAAATACCTAATTCCTTATTTTGTCTAATAAAATAACATTTAGTACCTAAATAATATAACAATAACAACATAACATACTTAATTATTCATCAAATTACTTATAAGAGTAACGGTGTTATGACGAATTTTCACTAAAGGGTATTCTAGTAATGAAAAAGGTAAACACAAGGACACCATATGTAGAAACATAAAATAAGGGGTGTCATGTCTAATCTGGCAAAGTTCAAGGGTACCACGGGAAATTTCCGTAAATTTTATATCAAATTCAAAATTTTCTAAAAATATCCTACAAATAAGTTGGAAATCAAATTTTGAATGAAATAGTTTAACAATATATTCATTTTAGATTTCTCTAACATAGATGGAAATAAGGTTTTTATTCAATTTGATATGTTATATCTTTAAATGTGATACAATCATTTAAGATTGTTATTCAAGATTATAAAGTTTAATTTAAAAAAAAAAAGAAATTAAAAGGAATTCACGACTTTAATAAACAAAATTATATATTAAAACAATTTTTTTAAATTATTATTGTTTTAAAAAACCTACCAAACATAAATGTGATTTGTAAAAAAATCAAAAAATTTAGGCGATAAAATTCTTTGCTTGCATATAAGTTTATAAAATTTTAAAATTTCTTATTAAAGTACATAAAACAATAAAAATATTAATTAAATTAATCAAAGTGGTTCTCAAAATTTATATTTAAATGTATTTTCATATTATTATATTTGATTAAATTTCATTCAGATTTAAGTTAGAAAAGATACTCGCCACGGGTGTTTGTTAGTTCGTGGCTAACAAAATATTTGCCACGGAACAATTCGTGACTAAATAAACTTTCGCCACGGGTGTGACATAGCCCGTGGCTAAAATAATTATTTGCCACGGGTGTAGCCTAATTCGTGGCGAAAGTGACTTTTTGCCACGGGAAAAATTATCCCGTGGCATAAATTTTTTTCCAAAATAATGAATAAGTTTTTCCCGTGGCTAAGCAAGCATTAGCCACGAATTATAAATTCCCGTGGCATAATTCGTGGCGCAAGTGACAATTTGTTGTAGTGTATATTTCTCCAAAGTCTTAAATCATTCGCAATGATCAATATGTCATCCACATATAAGACTACTAAAATTTCCGTAACTCCCACTAAACTTCATGTATAAACACAACTTCTCGACTTATCGAGAAATGTTTTATAACATGATCAAAACATTGATTCCAACTCATTGATGTCCTACTTAAGACCCTCTCTTAAGTTTCACATTATCTTAGGATGGCAAGAATCTACAAAACTCAAGACATGTACTGAATACATTCCTTATAATTGAAGAAGTGGGTTTTAGATTCACTCGCTATATATATCTCATAATGAAACACAATCCCCAAGAAGATCCAAATAGACTTAAGCATTTAAACTAGTGCAAAACCCTTTGCTACCAATCAAGCTTTGATATCTAACAATTCACTTGGAATTTATTTCGGATTTTCATGGCTCTAAGCCTTGTATTGAGTTGTGACTTAAACACTCTCATGTAAGTCATATGTTCATTACTTTCCAGAAGAAATCAACTTGAATCAAACAATTTCTTTGTAAGTTGCAAACTCTTTACTTTCTAAAAGTTACACTAATTCATCATCTTCAACAAGTGATGACTTTAACCTCCTAGTTTTTGAAGAAACAACGTCTTACACAAAACGTCTCATGTAGCTAAGAAAGACCAGTTTCTTGCGACATAACATTTTTTGTGGCTCTTGAATTTGCAACATAACATTATTTGTGGCTCTTGAATAATTTCTCCCACTCTGTCTTCTAGAAATAAACTTGTATTCTAGAAAGACAGCTTCAGGAACCACAAATCCGTTGTACTCGTGATTATAGTAAGGAAAAATGAGCATTTGTTTCTTTTGAAAACTTACAAACATGGTACCTTACCATTTCATATCTCATATGATTCGTTTTAGATTTAGTGGAAAAATAATTTAGACAAAATGATAAAATCCCCAAAAGGATCAAGTAACTCAAAGTAACTTGATTGAAGTCCAAACCCTATCGAATAGCGTTTGATTTCTTTATCCAACCACACATTATCCCATAATGCGTGCTAAGAGAGATTAATTTGTGATACTATATCACATTTCCTTTGGCTTATATCAAAGTCTTCACTTTGATAATCCCATCACGACTAAATCGTGATTCTTTGAACTCTTTGAACTTCTTCAAAGATTTCTTTATTTACCTTATTAAGTGAACACATTAGTGTCAACTTAAATCGTTGGTAAAAGTAAATGATCAACCTATTCTGTATCAATGATTTACATTCTCGATCTCCTTTTCAACCAAAAGCACGAGACCTTTTGCTTTGAATACAAGATACGCATATACCATAAGATTTATAATCTAATGGTTCCAAGAGTACTCGATAAGTCTTTGCGTTCATCATTCTAGAATTTAAGGTTTAATCTTGGATTACCAATTTGAGTCTTGCATCATCTACATGATATATCATTCTAGTTTGGTTTAGAATATAATCACCTTTGATAATGGGCTAGCCATACATCAAATCATGGTGTATAGGGTCACAAAAGTGAACCTCTTATGTATCATAATAAAATTATATTCTTATTTAGAGTTTATTCACTCAATAGTCATAATTAAGGTATAAATATAAACCCAAAACTAGATTGAGTACACAATGACTCTATCTCTCGAAATCATTGTTGCTAGTCGTCATATTTTAATCATCCTATGTATCAAATACAATGATGAAAACCACCACCGGTTTCTAATATTGACGAAGTAGTACTAGCAAAATTTATGTCAATCAAATAAACATTTAAAGAAGAAGGTCCCATTAGATGTCCAACAATTAAGACAATGGAAACTTTATCGGTCGGGATTGATAGGTTTAGTATCGTTATTCTCAATAACTTTACTTTTAACATTACCTGGTATCAATTCCATTCTAATTTTACTTCTTTAAACCTCACCCTTTTCTTAACGGTTTAAGAGAATGCTCCCACTCATTTCAATGAGTCTGTGCTAAGAGAAGCAAAATTGAAATTCATGAAGACTAATCTTCATTCGTTTATTTAGTCTTAAAACTTTCATTGAAGTGGTTGCGGTATTTTGGTCAATTTTGATTTCCAACAAATCTAGTTACCAAAATGATGTAACGTTTCAAAGTACTTAACTCAATTAAGCACATGAAAAACAATTCATTATAAAGTAGATATGTTAGTCAAAAATCAAAAACCCTTTTGATCACGAATAACTTTTATCTATACTCTTCTTAAGAGATCCTTTCAATGGATATTACGAGGTTTTAGAAGAAAATTCAAATTTTGTCTTTAGTTACGATTAGACCTGGCAAACAGATCGGGTCGTGTCGAGTTCGTGTTCGTGTCACGTGTAAACGGGTCACGAACCCTTCAACCCAAACCCGACCCAATTAAATTCCGTGTCGTGTTCGTGTCGACCTACTTACATAAATGGGTCATCAAGCCTCAACCCTAACCCGTTAATTTCGTGTCGGGTTCGTGTCGTGTTTTCGTGTTTTGTCTATATTTGAAAAGTGTAAGTATATTTATGCAATGGAAAATCAAGAAAAATTAGGATTAATTTAGTAAATAAGTCATTCGTGTCGGGTTCATGTTTAGAGAGCTCAACCCAAACCCGACCCAATTAAATCTCGTGTCGTGTTCGTGTCGACCCACTTACATAAATGGGTCATTAAGGCTTAACCCAAACCCATTAACTTCGTGTCGGGTTCGTGTCGTGTTTTCGTGTCGTGTCATTATTTGCCGCCTCTAGTTACGATGTTTTAATGGAGATTTGAACTAAAATCGAAATGATATCGTATATAAATTGAGGTAAAGAAATAGAACAATATGATAACGGAATAATGAAAACAAAACATTCATCGTTATAATAATACTTGTAAATAATTTAACAAGTAAAGCATTTACATAGTGACCTCTACCCAACTATGATAAATGATTCCAAGATCCAAATTCATATTAACTTGGGCACGGTAGGGCCGATTCATCCCTTATCAATATAACTCGGTGGATTAACTCTTTAATCGATTCTACTTTTAGAACTCTTGGTCGATAAAATTACATTTATATTTATCTTTAACCCGGAACACATGCGACTACGGTCACGAATACTTCCGTTGAGCTCAATCCAAATTTCGAATAAATGTGTCCATGATCCAAATCCACATTAACTTGGGCACGGTAGGGCCGATTCATCCCTTATCAACATGAATTCGGTGGATAGACATTTATCACCCACTTCTCCTACGTAACAAGGTTTGTACCCCGGTAGGGCCGAGCGCACTCCCTCATGAAATAGGTTTTCATGGTTTCTACTTTTTGGTAAGGCTAAGTCTCAATTGTTTATTTTAGCGAGAGGTCATGTCAATTTACTATCTATCACGTTTTAAGTGAACTAAAGCGGTGAACTACGATAATAGTAATTGACAGGGTCGATAAACTCGATTAAAATGCATGTTTAGTTATGGCGATTTAGCGATGCATGCAACATATAAATAAAATGCAAAGCATAAAAATAAAATCTTAGTATGACCTTCCTAGAATAGTAAATCTAATAAACTATTACAACTTCGGAAACCAACTCCTTTGGTCCCTTGAACTTCGATCTTGGTACGCATTTCAAGGCAACACTTTCTTTGATGGATCGCCTTCTCGAGTGGCACCATCTTCAAGGTACTCCGGAATAAATAAATTACAAAATGAATTACATAATTTCCTATTATACATTTGTAATTAAAATAAAAAAATAAATCTATTAAATTACAAAATGGACATACGAGATCACAATAATTACAACCGAATCGATATTCCCATACATTTCGGGTAATACCAATTAAAACTAAGGCCATACTAAGTAAAATTACATAATTCAAAAATTACATAAAATTAAAATATGACAATCATAAATAAAATGCAGCATTATAATATGTATGAACATGCTAGATTTTATGCTAAATCGCCTTTTAAGAGCCAATATCGTATATTTATCGGTTTTTACGGATTTGCGTGATTTAACTTATTAATATCACAATAATTACATAAATTTATATTTATGTACAAGTTAATTACCCTAACCATCTTAGGACTCAAAATTAGTCTCCACTAACATTTGACAATAATTAAACTTGATTTCTTAATATTGTTCATAAATGGACCCAAAAATACAAAATTTATGCTATAAACCTCAAATTAAATCATAAAAATTTCAAATAATTTCAAAATTCAAAATTTAAACTCATGAACATTCTGGAAAAAATACCATGACACTCATAATTTTCAAAACTTAGGTTAAATATTTCGAAATTTTATCGAGAAAAACAATGTTGCGGTTTATCGGTTTTAACAATTATGACCATAAAAATATGAGAAAAATTATAATAATCAACTTTTCACTTTTAGATCTGAAATATATGATAAAATGCAATATGTGACATTTTTCCTTTAGTCATGAAGTATGTTTTAGCATTAATACTAATTATAGTCACTATTTATGTGATTTTTCATCAAAAATTCAGAAATCATGCATAAAGACTTCATTATAGCCAAATATTTTACACACATCTTATAAAATTGCATGAGATAACATACTAAATTTCCATGACCAGATTCGAAATATAACTCATATTAACCTATTTACCCATTTAAATACGATTTTAACTTGAAAAATCCATATTTCGAGCAAAACAACTCATTTTATCATGAAAATTTACAGGCCATCATCAATACTATATATTAAATCCAGAAACCAAGGGACTTCAATGTAATTAAAGAAAGTTATACAAATTAATTATACTATATAGTTTTAAATCAATACCACCGTGTGATGGACCCGATTAAGGGTTCTCAATGCAAATATTATATAGTTTGGGTTAAAATTAAATTATATAGAAGCTTGGTAATTTTCCTAAACATGGTCAATTTCCTTAAAATAAAATAATTAATTAAGTTAGTCAATTTCCTTAAAATAAAAATAATTAATTAAGATGGTCAATTTCAAGGAGACTAAAAGAAAGAAGATGCATGGTAATTTTCCTAAATATTTATAGAAAACTAGAAAATGGTCAATTTCCTTAAAACAAAAAATTAATAAGTATAAACATGCACACTTATGATATTAATTATTATCATCATAAATTATATATTAAATTTAAAATCTATATAAACTTAGGGGTTTTAAAATCGAATTCCGTCTTTCTTTTATAAAAACTTCAAATTTAAATCGAGAGAAAAGATTAAAACGATTTTTAAAAACCGAAATAGAGTTAAGGCTCCGGAATGAACCTTGACTTAATGCATATATGTAATATATTTATAAAAATATATAATCCTCTTAAAATTGCATGCCTAAGTAGTAAAAGTAATTTCGTCAGTAAAGAAAATAATTGTACTAACATTAGATATAGTTATATGATAGTAATCACTCATTTGAATAGTAAAAGTAACAATATTATTAGCGAGATTAGTGGAAGTGGTAGAAACAACAACGGGAGTAGTGAAATAATCAATATTTATACGTCAATAGTGACAGTAACAATAATTACGGCGGGAGAAGTGAAATTATCAATATTAATGCGTCAGTAGTGATAGTAACAATAATTACGGCGGGAGTAGTGAAAGTAACAATGATTACGGGCAATTAGAGAAATGTTATTACAATTGTTTCATTAATAAGAGTAAAATATTAATAGCGGAGTAATGAATTTGTCTCAAAATTTATTCATCGTAATTTTAGGATATGTCATAGAAAAATATATTAATGATAAATTTATGAGTTATGCAACTTTAAGTAATTTGTTTTAATAAAAAAAATTAATGGTAAGTAGAGGTAGCCCGGACGAAGTCGGGCACCAATACTAGTTAGATAATATATGTGAAAACATATACAAAAACCACTGAAAAATTCGAAGTTTAGCTATTTTTGGTCCAAAAATGACATTTTTCTCATAAAAATCACATTTTAATGCCAATAATATATAAAATGAACGATAAAAATCCATAAATAAAACAAAATGTCCTAAAAATCACTTAGGACCAGAAACTTTTAACATGCAAAATTATTTCATAATTTATCTTCATAAATCTTAAATAACAAGTTTTATATGTTAATTAAATTAACTCGGAAAAACTAACCCGATTTTGCATGCAACAACCGTGATGCTCTGATACCACTTGTTGGAAATCATATTTTATATATCACATATTTGATTTTAAAGTTTTAGTCATAAAAACTTAAAGATCTTATGCATGCAAAACATATAAATAAGTGTAAAGGAAAACCGGTTCCTTACATTGAATATTTCGGTTTATGGGCACAAGTAAGGTCTCCTACCTTCACTTGTTCTTAAGCTATGATGAGTAATGGAATGATCCTCCTAAGACTTCAAGTGTAGAAGCCACTCCTCTTGATTGCACCCAAGATTATCCCTTATCTCTACTAAATATTATGTGCTAGATATTTGTTTAGTAGTTTACCTTAAAATTGATTACTAACACTCATATATTACACTAATAATATTAGTAATTTTATTTGAACAATTTGATCATGATTTCTCTAATTTTGGAGAAAGATGACCAAAGTTTGAGAGAGTTTGCATGTATTTTTAATGGACAAGCATAAAGAATAATGAAGAACAAAAGTTGTCCTTGTAAGTGTAGGTGCACCGGTTTTGGGAGAGGTAGTGGACCAATATATGGTCCTTCACTTTTTTTTTTGGTCTTCTCAAAACCTTAGGCATGTAAGGCTAGTAGGTATAGGTATCATTATTTTATTTTTATCACATCAAATAAAATAACCACAACCCACTAACACCACCTCCATTTCGGTTCACACACATAATATGGACCACCATTTTATTTTGTCAATTTGTCAATTGTCACACAATATGTCACATGTAGTATGTTACATGTTATTAATTAATTTAATGCATATTTATCACATTAATATCATTTTACAAATTAATTAAATTACATTCAACAAATTGACTATTGATACTTGATCACATAAAAAGGGTCATTTAATTATAATTCACAACATCTTGTAATTATAATCAACCATTCATTCTTATCTCTATTGTTTCTCAAACAATAAGCAATTTTAGTAATAAAGCATTTTTATTACTAAAATAAATCTTATTTAATCCCATTACAATAAGATATCAATATTCTCTCTCACTAATTGAATTGTTCAATTTTAAGGAATTGATCAACTTGTATCGTCATACAATTAATCAACTTTACAGATTAGCGCATCATCCTTTAGGTGTGACCTTAAGGGATCAACTGACCACCACCGTCCCACACGATGGCGTCAAACTCAAACTCAAAGCCAAGCCAATCGTTACCGATCAATGTTGATCAGTTGACTATATAATGAATCATCCCTTACGTATTCTTAAAAATGAGATTTAAACATGTGATCATCATGATCGACAATTGTGATCGCATTATTGTCGGGGACACTTCAACAAAAAGTAAACAAGCAAAATGACTAAAAAGAGGTGTAAACAATTGATTAAAAGCACTAGGGTGTCATGGGTTCATAGGGGATTCATGGGAATTGATCATACAAACATATTCTAAAATTATAAGCAAGCAGTTATTATTTTGATAGGATCGAGTTGGTTTATATCTTACAATCCTAGGAAGGTTTGGGTCTCGGAGCCGAATTGATTAGATTGTACAACACCTACAAGTCGACTTAATCCTCCCTACTCAACTATATGCATGGTCTAATGAGACTCGAGTTGGTTTATGTCTTACAAGTCTCATTGAAAAGGTAAGTGATGGGTAAAAAATGCAAGGATTCATAGGCTCATATTTCATCAAACATAACATGTGCATAAGTTAAGATCACAACAAGCAGGCAAATAAATTATGTGAACATATTAGATTAAGCATGAATCATCCCCCATGTTAGTTTCCCCTAATTCTCCATTAACCCTAGTTAAGGAAACTACTCACTCATTATCAAGTTTAACATGTTAACAAGGTTGCAATCATATAAACAAAGCAAAACATGATGAATAAGTAAAGATGATTAACAATAATTAAAAAGAGATTAAGAGAATTATACCTAATGATGATTCCAAAATAATAAGCAAAGAATAATAGAAGTACTTGATGAATGATTGGAAGGTTGTCAATCCTCCAAATAAACCCAAATAATCTTCAATTACCCAAAATAAAGGATGAACAATAGAGAAATTAAGCTAATGAGATTTGTATTAATACTTGATTAAAAGTTGATTACAAGATTAAAGAGAGATTAGAATAATATAGACTACACTAAAGATTGATAAGATGAACATGATAATCTAATTAGTATAATGGGGTATTTATAATGGGGATTAGGTGCACAAATTAAGGTTACTAAGGGCTTAAATGACGATTAAGTCCTTAAGAAAAGTTGAGGAAATGCTCCTCTCGAGGAAAGATGCGAGTCTCCTTTTTGCTAGTCTTTCGAAAATATGCGCATCCCAAGTAGAACAAGAAGAAGCCGGGCTGCACTGGAGAACAATCTGAGCGTCTAAAAGGTCGGGACGAGCGGATTATGCAAGCGGTGGACGAGCGGCCAGGCAGGTGGGACGCTCGGATTGTGGAGCTCTTGGACATTTGGCTAACTCTAACTGCACGCTTCGAGCAGAAAAGTCAATGGTTACCTTCATCCTCATATAGTCATATTAAAGAGTGGGTCTTGGAAGAGATTGTCTCACATGTGAGACCACCCAGATTCTTATGTATTTATCATATAAATATATTATTGGTAAGTTAAGTCTCACACCTGAGATCATGTCATATAAATTATGGTGATTTTCTAAACCATGCCTAGGTTATAACCCGGCAACCAGCCAAATGATTTGTTATATTACATACACACCTAACACCCAAACACTTTCAGGCTAATTCTGATTGTGAATTCTGATTGTGTTGTGGTTTTTTGTAAGTTTCCTTTATAAATTATTACTGTATAGCATAGAATCAAGTTCGTGGAAACATAATTACCTCATTCTTCTCGTTTTACATCAACCTATCCACCAGGTGGGAGGAGATTAACCCTGCTCCTCTGGTAATTCAGATTATCATGTTTGACTGTCACAAATAAACTAAATCAATAATTTTGTCAAAACGCTAAATACATCCAACCTTCTCTACCTCCAACATAAACCCTATCACCAGTTTGAATATGACATTCAACAACTTTATTAATCTCGATTTTCTCACTCAAAATGCTTACTAATCGCAACGTTCTTGCCTAATCTGATCTCCACAACATGATTTTAATAACAAAACACACAAAAGTCCATCACTCTAACTAAACACATAATCAACATAGCACAACTCAAATAACCCCTCGAATGGTTTACTACAATACTACCCCCATTGAATTCGGGGTACAATGAAGAATACCCCACTAACAACATATTTCATTCAAATGAAAACTACTTCACACAATTTTAGCTTATACTCATTCCATCTCAATCGTGTTTGCCTCAAATTAAAATACCTCACACAAAAACATATAAAAAGTAACAAATGACCGAGACGGAGGAAGTGCGAATCTCAAATAGCAATTAACATTATTATATAAACAAACAATCTTTAAGAAAGTGTGAAAATTCAGCAAAATACCTGACAAAACTAGGTAATCAACAACATAAATCTTCCCAAAAAACAACCATCCCGACAAAGTAATAAGCTGCATGTAATCAATTTAAAGCGAAAAGTAAAAGGGAGGATCGATAAACAGATACATACCGAAGTCAGACTATGAATCCAAATAATTATAAAAGAGTATAAATAATATGGAAGGAGTAATACCTTTCAGCGCTGCAGGTATATCTTTTTTCGGCTTTAAGAAGTTTCTCGAATCAGGTGTTCCATTAGCTTGTATACACCATCAAGGTTTTTCTTTGTGTATTTAGATCTTTGATACCCACTTAATACAATACCTGTGTCAGAAAACAAAAGGACACAAAGTTATAAAGACAACCTGAGCAGATTCAAAGCATTTAAAATTATGTAACAACAAGCTAGATCTCACCTCAGATTACCTTCATAATATCAAACAGCTTTATAACACGATCACATGCCATGTTACCGGAAAAAAGTCGTGACTGCAAAAATAAATTTGTGTCTACTGCATGAAAATGCTATTTCACTAATATTCATATCCTCGCTAACTTCCAGCTATAGATTGCGATAAAAAGACGAGGAATTTAACTAATGCAACACCAATGTTAGATTAAGTACACTTACAGTAAGGATTAAATTCGACACGTTTTTCCAGGTAACATAGTGCAGTCCTTAGCTAACCTGCCATAAAAAATCATCAAATCATTTGTACTTAAGGAGATGCCTAGACTTCAAACTTCAGATTGCATCAACTCTATACACTCAGTCAGCGACAACTCTTAGGTGTGCGAAGAGTTTGAAAAAGGAGGGTGAAAATTCAAACATGTATCATTGATCTTCATAATCATGTAATAAAGAAAATAGTACCATAACAATACAAAAAACTCTGTATAAAATCAAAACAACAAATTAAGGTAATAAAGAAAATAGTACCAAACTATGCCTACAATCTCAACTCTTAAAACAACAACAAAAGCATCAAAAATAGAGAATAGCTCGCTATATCGCACAATCTGATCACTCATATAAACCATATCCCTATAACCCACGAAATTGTTAAACTTGTTCCTCAATCAACCATTTCCAAACAAAAACCCCATGTCGAATTTGCTATTATTTCCCTTATTCGAACTCTCCGTATCCAAAATTTTAAAATCGGCCCAATTTTTTGCATGCAAACAATTTTAAATCTAAAAAAAAAGCCCCAAATCCCATTGCATGCAATCAATTTCAACCCGGATAAATAAATTAACTTATTAAATTTAACTCAAAATCAATAGTCCATCTCAAAATAGTTCACAGGTAGGAAACAATTTAGAATATGTATAGGACAACTTACCTGCTACTGCTATGTGTATCAGCCAGGATGAATTCGTGAGCGCCATTGTTGTCGATTTGATATTTGATAAGTTATTTCTTGAAGAGGTAATAGACGCGACATAATTGGAGAGGCTTAATGTCAATGATAAATGGGGCATATGAAAGAAGTAAATCGCGTCAGAGAGGAAGAGAAAGAGAGAGACGAAAATGCCATAAACGTTAATAGGATAGAGTGAGACAGGAAGGAGAAAGAAATAATATAGAAAGGCAGAGGGGTAAAATAGGCAAATAAGTCATATTTTACTGTTACAGCTACAGTAAGGCCCATTTGGAATTCTAAAGGAGTATATATGGATAAGTGTTCGGAAATTTAAATTTGGTTGTAATTAGATATTCAGCATGCCTTGGATGTAGGCAAGCATGTCGATCAATATTAGTTCAGATTTTTGTTCTTTTTTTTATCTTGTTCATCCCTTCGACATTACTCTTGACTTCACCCCATATGAGATTAAGTGGGATTAGATTTGTTTTTTTATAACTATTATTTTTGAATAGCTCTTTGATTTTTCTCACATTTCTGTCGATCCAAATGAGGATATTGCTATGTTGCTTTCGAAATTCAGCGCCTAGCCAAAGATTGAAGCACAGTTGAGGTTGCTTCAGCCTCACATTCAGGGGCGAACCTAGAGGGTAGCAAAGGGTAGCAAGTGCTACCCCAAATCCAGAAAATTTGTCGAGGAAGACGAAGTTCTGCTACCCCAAAAACTATTGTCTTAAATGCATGGAATAACAAAGAGAAAGGTGATACCTAAAGCATCAGTGTGTTTGTGGCGCAATGGTCAAGGAGTTGTCTATCTTCCATGGAGTCTCGTGTTCAAATCTTGCTAAATGTCTTTTAGAAGATTGAAACATTTTTTACTTTTCTTCCAAGTGTTTGCCATCGAGTTTCCCCTCTTATTTAATAATTTGCTTACTTCTTTATTAGATTCATTTTATGTTATTTCTTTTTTTATTTGTCTTCAAGTGTTTGCCATCGATTTTCCCCTCTTATTTAATACTTTGCCTACTTTTTCTATTTTCTTTCACTTTATGTTACTTTTTTTTTTTGTCACAAGTGAGATTTTATGAAAGTGTTTCTATTTTTTTGTTTTTGTTCTTAGGTAGTAATATTGTTAAATTTCCAACATATTAACGGTTAAAGCTTGGTAATTAAACATTAAAATGGATAGAAAGTAGGAAAATGTAATGAGTTTAATCTTACATTGGAAAAAATGATACGTCAGCTAATATATATACATTTTTTTATATTAATAACGGGTATAATTTTTTGTTTAACATTATGTTAGTTATGTTAAGTAGTTATACGTGTTGTTCGTATAAATATGATGATCACAGGAATAACTAGATTACTACGAGCAACGGACCATTTGTTAAGAAGTATATGGTCGTATGTTCTCGTTTCCTTTTAATAGGCAATTATATTACAAAAAATTCGCTACTCCACATTTTAAATCCTGGGTTCGCCCCTGCTCACATTGCTTCTACCTTTAAAGCAAACAAGTCAGTTAGTGAGATAGTTGAGGAGTTGAAAAGGTAGGAAGGGAACTCTAATGTCATGGGTATGCTTACTTAAGTGTATTTTCTTGTAATCAAGTAGTCAACTACCTTAGCTGATAACTCAGAAACTACAAAAAATTGTAGTGTCGACTATTTCATAGAAAGCTTTTGCAGAATCAAGAATGTAATCTTTATAGGTTAACATTTTTATCTATGCTTTTATTATTATGGGTTTTATACCTGTAGTGACGGGATGGGCCAAAGAGACATCGGAAGCGCTAGCTAAAGGAGCTCTATTCTCCCTTTGCTTAACACATAAGTATTTTGCTAAGTGGCTTCAGGTTGCAGGAGTAATGTTTCTTATATGTCCAAAGTGAGTATTTTGTCTATGTTAATTCAACCCTTCTCATTACTTCTATACCCGTAGTAGCAATGACGCTCAAGAATCCGACATGAATTGAACACTTCTTTTTAAGATAAATAATTATCATTAAATAATGGACTTCGACACTTGGACATGCAAACATGGTTGATAGGCCTATTCGAGTCTGAATAACAAGCTTCGTGTCTGATGCACATGCTACCTCTAATCGAGTCTGAGTTTCATAGCTTCTTGCATCTCTAACCTACGTCGATGGTGGTACTCGACAATTCACACTTGCACCTTCATTATAAGACAAATATAAAAGAATTTATAACAAAATAGTCGAGTACGACAATTGGAGGCCCATATCTCTTACCTCTGTCCACGTTTGAGTTGCATTTTTTATAGTTTTCCCCCACGTTAGATATCTCTAATTGAGTCGTGTTACATAGTTTGTATGTTAGAGTTTATACCTTGCATTTTATTATTGGTTTGCTATATTTACTACTGATTACTTGATTGCCTGTTCTTTAGCTAAGTGGAGTGATGAAACTCGAGTATGGAATTGCTCTAAGGTCTTCACGGAGAAACGACTTCACTGAAAGTGTCTCAGCTGTCTTGGTCGACAAGGATCAGGTTTGTTCCAAGTAAACTTTTTACATATTCATCGGTAAACCTTTTGTCAGCCACCTTTCTTTGAAATAGTCCTATAGTGTGAGACTCCCTGTAACGAGATTACACCTACAATTTTATTTTCATAACTTGATATTCAATGATGATGACAAAATGTTTAAATCAAAAATTACTCAACTAAAAATGTGTATATCACTACATGGTATTAGGGTTGTCATATGCTCATATGATATCTATTTAATTAGTTTTTAGATGAAAGTTGAAATTCTTGCCTGTAGATTGGTCTTATATTGTCCTCTAGGGCAATTTTCAAATCATTTCGCACCAACTCAAAGATGTCGTACATAGTTGTATAACAAATGACTAGTTTCACATGTGCTGTCATGATCCGAATTCCAAACTATAAAGTTAACCATCAGAATTTTTAATCTGAATGTACACCAATAGAGTTCTGTTATAGTTTCATATTTGTTTGTTTATCCGGCTATCAGAGACTCTCAGAGTACCATGGATATGCTTGGTAACCTAGATACGATCTATTTTACTTAGATTCGGGATGCGGGTCTGCTGAACTTGACAGTATGCTATTGTGCGCATATACTACTGTGAGCCTTTCTGCTGTGAGCCCGACGCAATGTTGGTAGTTAAAAGGAGCTCAAATATACGGAACAAAAGTGGAGTATTATTCTAATATAGTAATATGTTAGTTTTCTTATTACATTTGTATCTTACTATCATTATTTAGTCGGTAGTATTCTACATGTATCTACTTATGTGTAGATCTAAGAATATTTTTGTTAAAAACAATTGTATATTTATAATTTTGGAGTATTTATTTATAAATTATGGGCTTTGGAATGTAATTTTTTTTAATTGATTGCAACTCTAATTTGAGTTGTTTTTCCCATAAAAAACGCCTCAAATGTATTTTTTTTATTTAAAAATTTACCTATTTACATCGGTTTTAGTTAATAAATGATGTAAATAAGGTGATATTTACATCGGTTTTGCACTAAAACCGATGTAAATTACAGGCTATTAACATCGGCTCTAAAAAGAAACCGATGTAAACTATATACATTAACCGATGTTATTGTCAAAAATACTATATACGTCGCCCCCAGAAACATCGCCTAAAACTCATGTATATGAGGCAAAATAACGGATGTCAATGACACTTTTTCTACTAGTGTTATTACTATAAATTAAGTATAAACATGAAATTAATTGACAAACCTTGAGCACATTAGTGTAGATCTAACTAATTTAAGATGGAGGAAACAAGAAGGATAATGGTCTACTTACATTGCTAATTAGGAGAGATTTGAAACGGAAGAATTTGAGTGGAAAGCTTAGTCCAAGTAACAAATCACAAAAATGGAGTTTTGGAATGATTTTTAGAGAATTTTAATGTTGTTTGAATGAGGTGAAAATGAGATATGAAGAAGATAAGGAATGAAGGAAAGGAGACTAAACTCGTATAAATCCCAGCCCAGCTCCACTCGGTCGAGTGGATTTTCACTGGATCGACTGGCCAAATTCACTCGGTCGAGTGGCCAATTTTCCAGAATGTTTCCAGCTTCTGGAAAATGGTCCACTCGGTCGAGTGCACTGTACTCGGTCGAGTGTGGACTCGCACTCCTTAGAGTGATCGCTTATGGCTTAAAATTTCGAGTGGCATTAGGATGACGAAGTGCCTGCAACACGAAGAGAAGGTTCGGGAGTTCACCGGCTATCGGTGACTCACCCAAGTTAGTCCATACGTCATCCTATTTTACCGTCTTTGGTAAATTATCGTAGTACTAGTAACTACTCTACCAACATAATTCACCAATCATATACAACAAATACACTAACATGCACTAAATTAACACACAATGCCAAATTTAAAGAGCAATGTCATCATTCGCATAACAACACATACTAACCATTTCTAAGCATACTACTCCTAACAACCTAGAATTCAAAT
The DNA here is from genome assembly GCF_048544455.1 of Silene latifolia. Classification (NCBI taxonomy): domain Eukaryota; kingdom Viridiplantae; phylum Streptophyta; class Magnoliopsida; order Caryophyllales; family Caryophyllaceae; genus Silene; species Silene latifolia. The sequence continues at coordinate 37,085,706 of NC_133528.1, forward strand.
TCCACACACCTTCATGCATCATGGAAAATAACTATATCGTACAAGAACTTAATGCAAATCACATATTCATGCAATCTTGGCACTATACAATTTTCCATATAGCGTTCATCCATACTCTTAACCACCCACATAGTGACCAACCGAGACAATAGGCATTAGTTTTGATATGAGGGCGCCTACTCATCCAAAACGATCCCCTATTGTACTCATGTCGGGTTCATTTTATTAGACACATCTAGGTTCATTTTGATTTATTGGTTTAGGTTCCAAAACCGTCGCTATGATACCACTTTGTAACACCCCCTTCTTACTCGACCAAGGTAATTAGGGAATGTTACCGTTTTGGTTTCCCGAGACAGTGAAACCAGAATTAGAATTAAGAAACATTATTAAAAAAATAACAAATTTAGTTATTACAAACATAAACTAATAAATAAAATAAAACTCGTGACCACTATACTCATCTAACTAACTATACTCGTCTCGTGACCCATCAAGCTCATCCCGTCTCCCGCGTGCTATCCAAACAACATGTACTTAACCTGCTCCTCATATGATACGAAATATCATATGGATCGACGCAGGCCAACCCTGGAAATAGGTGATAATTACACAGACACACAACACGTTAGTTTCAATAAATAAATAAAGTATGACACGACTCAAGTGTGTGAATATGCAACATGACTATTGATATGAATGACACCCTATCAAACAACTACCACCACCACCAAAGTATCGGGACACGCCTAGACATACTGATAACCACACTGATACCGGGACACGCCCAGACATACCAACAACCACAAACAGGTACTAGGACACGCCCAGATGTACTGAGTCCGGAAGTTAGCCGGATCCCCTGCCAGACGTCGTGCCTTAACTATACGAGTCCCTCCATGACTCAAGCCATTAATGTGCACATCCGTCTTGGAGTGGGCATCTCCAAGAGGCGACTCAAGCATAGACGGTATCGCAACCATCTTACGTCTCCTTAACATGAATACATCCTCAACATATATGATAATAACCAATACATGAACTACACCCAACATATCATAATCACCCTTTTAATGATGCGATTAACCACTAAACATGTTATAATGCAAATGCCGTTATTATGTGAGACTAAGTACAACATCAACATAAACAACACCACATTATTGAAACCGACTATGATTAACCTACCTTTTAGCTATCTCCTCAAGCTACTCGAATCTGGACTGAAACCGTATCAAGGAACCGTCTCATCCTATACACATCACATAATAACTATGACAGTACATTTTATACTAATATTCACTACTAAAACACTTATTATTACCCCTTAATTACCTCTATTATACTTGTTAATTACCCATAACGAAATTCCCCAAAAGTTAGGGTTTGAAAGACTAGAAAAGGGTAGATCTTTACTTACTAGGTGAAGGACATGAAGAGGAAGGTGGGAAATCCTCTAATCATTTCTAAATTAACACACAATGCCAAATTTAAAGAGCATTGTCATCATTCGCATAACAACACATACTAACCATTTCTAAGCATACTACTCCTAACAACCTAGAATTCAACTTCCACACACCTTCATGCATCATGGAAAATAACTATATCGTACAAGAACTTAATGCAAATCACATATTCATGCAATCTTAGCACTATACAATTTTCCATATAGCGTTCATCCATACTCTTAACCACCCACATAGTGACCAACCGAGACAATAGGCACTAGTTTTGATATGAGGGCGCCTACTCATCCAAAACGATCCCCTATTGTACTCATGTCGGGTTCATTTTATTAGACACATCTAGGTTCATTTTGATTTATTGGTTTAGGTTCCAAAACCGTCGCTATGATACCACTTTGTAACACCCCCTTCTTACTCGACCAAGTTAATTAGGGAATGTTACCGTTTTGGTTTCCCGAGACAGTGAAATCGGAATTAGAATTAAGAAACATTATTAAATAAATAACAAATTTAGTTATTACAAACATAAACTAATAAATAAAATACAACTCGTGACCACTATACTCATCTAACTAACTATACTCGTCTCATGACGCATCAAGCTCGTCCCGTCTCCCGCGTGCTATCCAAACAACATGTACTTAACCTGCTCCCCATATGATCCGAAATATCATATGGATCGACGCAAGCCAACCCTGGAAATAGGTGACAATTACACAGACACACAACACGTTAGTTTCAATAAATAAATAAAGTATGACACGACTCAAGTGTGTGAATATGCAACATGACTATTGATATGAATGACACCCTATCAAACAACTACCACCACCAAAGTATCGGGACACACCTAGACATACTGATAACCACACTGATACCGGGACACGCCCAGACATACCAACAACCACAAACAGGTACTAGGACACGCCCAGATGTACCAAGTCCGGAAGTCAGCCGGATCCCCTGCCAGACGTCGTGCCTTAACTATACGAGTCCCTCCATGACTCAAGCCATTAATGTGCACATCCGTCTTGGAGTGGGCAGCTCCAAGAGGCGACTCAAGCATAGACGGTATCGCAACCATCTTACGTCTCCTTAACAATAATACATCCTCAACATATATGATAATAACCAATACATGAACTACACCCAACATATCATAATCACCTTTTTAATGATGCGATTAACCACTAAACATGTTATAATGCAAATGCCGTTATTATGTGAGACTAAGTACAACATCAACATAAACAACACCACATTATTGAAACCGACTATGATTAACCTACCTTTTAGCTATCTCCTCAAGCTACTCGAATCTGGACCGAAACCGTATCAAGGAACCGTCTCGTCCTATACACATCACATAATAACTATCACAATACATTTTATACTAATATTCACTACTAAAAAACTTATTATTACCCCTTAATTACCCCTATTACACTTGTTAATTACCCATAATGAAATTCCCCAAAAGTTAGGGTTTGAAAGACTAGAAAAGGGTAGATCTTTACTTACTAGGTGAAGGAGATGAAGAGGAAGGTGGGAAATTCTCTAATCCAAGCTTGAATTTGAAATAGTAAGTGATTGTGAGGGTTTAGAGAGAAGGGAGAGAGTTTGGAGAGATAAGGAGAAAGATAAAGATGATTTTAGGGTTAGGGAAGAAAGGGTTTAATCCCGTGTTCTGAAACAGTGTCACTCGACCGAGTACCGAATCCACTCGGTCGAGTGGACTCACTCGGTCCACTGCAGCTCCACTTGGTCTAGTCTAGGTCTAGTGTAAGGCTATTGATGTGACCATTATTTGAGCACATTTAGTCCCCTAATTGAGCCTATTTTGCATACTATTATAACATTCCATAGCCGTTTTATCTGTCAAATGCTTTCTATTTTGCTTTCCTAGTGCATCTTCTGTATTTTGTAGGAAAGAAGAGAATAAGGCGGAAATTCCTGTCTTTCGTGCATGTTTAGAAGCTGTTTGGCGATATTTGATGAGCTAAGATTAAAGAGGAAGCAAGAACTAAAGATCAAATCCTACAAGAATAAAATGAAAGTGAAGGGAAGGGAAGAATGGAAGAGAAAACGAGACTGCACTCCAATCCGTGCGGCTTCTCTTGAAGCCGGCCGTCCCCAAACTACAGAAGACGTACGTCTTCACCCAAATCCGCCTGTCTTCCCCTGCTACAATCCGCCCGTCCCGACGCCAATACGCCCGGATTCCAGTCCAGCACAAATCCGTCTTCTTCAAGCTTCAAAGAAAGATGCCCTTCCTTCGAAAAATACCGGCGTTTCCCTGCTCTAAACTCAAAAGTGTAATTACTAATTTAGCCTTAGTTAACCTAGTGAATCCCTACTATAAATACCCCATTTGTAATAATCAAGTGGTATTATATTAGGGGGATCTCAATCAAGGTTTGAGAGTAGAATGTTTCCTTAGATTAAATCAAGCTTTCTTAGATTAGATTTGGAGTAGATTAGAATAGATTGCTCTTTAATCTTTCCAAAAATCTCACATTAATCTCTCCTTAATTACTGTTCAAGTTTATTACACAAGTTTATTATTGGGTAATTGAAGATTATTGGGTTTATTGGGAGATTGACAACCTTCCATCAATCATCAAGTTCTTCTATTATTCTTTGCTTTATTGTTTGGATCATCTTAAGTTGGTATAATTCCTTTACTCTTTACTCTTTATTTTTCATTTCTTCATTCCATTATCATGTTTATACTTGTTGTGATGATTGACACCATTAATGACATGTTTCCCATGATAATGAGTGAGTAGTTACTTAGCTAGGATTAGTGGGTAATTAAGGGAAATAAACATGGGAATGATGCATGCTTAAATTAATATGCTTTCATGGTTTATTTGCTTGCTTGTTTTGATCTCAACTCATGCACATGTTATGTTTGATGAAATGCGAGCCTATGAATCCTTGCATTTTTTACCCATCACCTATCTTTTCAATGAGACTTGTAAGACATAAACCAACTCGAGTCTCATTAGACCATGCATGTTATTGAGTAGGGAAGACTAAGTCGACTTGTAGGTGTTGTACAATCTAATCGATTCGGCTCCGGGACCCAAACTTTCCTAGGATTGTAAGATATAACCCAACTCAATCCATCACAACAATAATTGCTTGCTTATAATTTGAGAACATGTTTGTATGATCAATTCCCATGATTCCCCTATGACCCCATGACACCCTAGTGCTTTTTATCAATTGTTTACAACCCTTTTAATTCATCTTGCTTGTTTACTTTCATTGCTACTTAGCTTAGTGACCTTCTACATCAACCCAAATTGTGACACCCCTAAGACACCACTAGTTTCAATAGAAATCTCATCTCAATTCCCATCCCTTGGGATCCGACCTTTACTTGCCTCTTTACTAATTGTAGAGTTGTTTGTGAAGTTATAAATTGTGTTTGATTGGATGTGTGACGACCAACTCTTGTCTATATCAAAATGGCGCCGTTGCCGGGGATGGTGCTATGTGATTAATTTCTTACTTGTTTGTCTATTTTGATTTTGCTTTCACCTTGAGGAACTTGTTCCTCAAGGATTGTTCTTACCGTTTTTGTGTAGTTTCCTTGCTTGTAGTTGTTTCCTTGTCTTAGCTATGATGGCTCAAGACTTGACACATGGAGTATGTGGTAGATCCTTTGAGTATGACTATGGATATGGGGAGTTTGAGGAGCAAGTCAACACAAACCTACCTTACTACTCATACAATGAAAATCCTAACTACTACCCCAATTTTTCCCACCAAAATCACCACACCCAATATCAACAACAACCATCCACCCAAAACTCACTTTACAACCAATTCCAAATGCCACAATATGAGAACTTCCACACCCACCCACAACAAGAAAATGAGACCATTCAAAATGTGATCCTCCAAATGATGGGAGATCAACAAAACTTCTTCAAACAAATGCTAGAGGAGAGCCAAAAGAGGGATAATGTTCTTCAAGGCATTGTTGCCCAAGGTGAGGAGTTGAAAATTCGAATTGCCCAAATAAAGGCAACCCAAGAAACCACCCAACCAACCACTCCCCACCAATCCTTGAGCATTGACCATGAATGTGAATTTGAGGTAATGACCTTTGATGAAGAAGATGAGAAGTGGGAAGAGCCAACCTCATTGAGCTCTTGTGAGTATGAAAGTGTGGTGTTTGATGAAGAAGACATGAGGTTGAGTAAGCCAAATACTCTTAGCCTTTGTGAGTATGAGAGTGTATCATTTAAAGTGGATGTTGAGGTGTTGGTGAAGAGGAGTGAAGCCCCCATTTATGATTCATATGAAGATAGCTATGATGATCAATTCGTGCTTTACAAGAACTCGTGGGATAAGGGAGCGGAGATTCGTGAGGTTACTCTCCTTGAGGAGCCTATTCTTGAGACATTTGAGATACCTTATCATGAAGAAGAAGAATGCCCCTTCCCTATTGACCGTGGAGATTGCTTTACACCCATCATGGAGCCAATGGTTGTTGAAGAGGATATGGTGGACCTTCTTCAAAAGGCCAAAGCATCATACAAAAGCTACTTGGTGGAAAAGCTCAAAGAGAAACTTGCACGTGAAGCTACTTGTGGGAATTTGGCATCCACAATGTCAACTTCTAAGGAACTCGATCATCAAAGCCATGACAATTCTCCTTCCACCTTTGAAGGATTGAAAAATCAAAATGCTATCACCGTCACCAAAATTGAAGGAGAAGGTGGTGAGTTGAAGTCTCCGGACAAATATGAACCATACTTCATACCTAGTGTTGACGAGAATCATGGGCTTATTGGTTTGATGCATCGGGAAAGCTCTAGTGCCAAGGACAAGGTGAAAGAAAGGATATATGACAAACTTCCTTGGCCAAATTTCGTGTTCAAATGGAGCAACCCATACTTATGCTTATTTGGAGCTTGTTCACAAGCTTTTGATCTCTTATTAAGAGCCTTGAGCTCTATGGATAAGAATTTCTACAATTTGAACTAGTTTGGTGGAGTCCTATCTCAAACCACCATTTGTAAGATATTTCTTGGACCCTTTTACCTTGTATAGTATTGTACATTATTGCATTTGCATTTAATTTCTTGCATGAGAGTGGTGAGAGAGAGAGTCATCTTACATGTTTAATGAGCAAATTTCAGAAAAAGATAAGGAGGAATAGAAAATCGGTGAAAGGGTATGTTATTGCACGAAAAAGAAAGAAAAAGAAGGAAAGGAGCTGAAGACGCCCGGATTTAGAGGAAGACGCCCGTCTAGGACCCACGTCAAAGGAATTGTTGGCGCTGTAGCAAAAGACGGGCGGATTTAATCCAAGACGCCCGGCCGGGAAAAGACGTCCGTATTCTTCACGGGACGCCCGTCCCGTATGTCATCTAAAAATAAGATCTTGCGTTGCACCAAAAGACAGGCGGATTCAATCCAAGACGCCCGTCCCGACCAAGACGCCCGACTCAACTCTGAAGACGCCCGTCTTCCTCCTGCTCTCAAACTTGGAAAAATACCTGCATTAGAATCCGCCCGGATTCAAGACAAGACGCCCGTCTCCCATTACTAAAAGACGCATGTCCCGAAGAGAATCCGCCCGGATTGTCCCTTTTTTCTCGGATAAACCCGACAGGGCCCACCCTTATCCGTTCGGATTCCCCCGTTCTTCTATATAACCACCCTCTTTCTCCCTCATTTCTTCACCTTATCAAACCCTAAAACACTCATCTCCATCCTCAAAATCACACCCCCCATCAAAAACACTCCTCACACCCACATCAAAATGGCACCATTGATGAACCTCAAGGGAAAGGCTAAGAAGTTGGTTGAATCCATCGGAAAGAAACGCAAGGGATCATCCTCCTCAATTCCGCGGGAGGTAGCGCTACCAAGGAATTCCCACCCCATAATGAGAGGAGGAATTGAACAACTTGACTACCTCCAAGAGGTGCTATTTGAATCCGATGACCACCGCAAGAACTTCGTCAAACTACTAGGTAAGAACTACGAACCCACTCAATTGGTAGATACTAGGGTGTTGGAAATCCTTAAGATAAGGTACCTTACCGAGATGTTCTTTGATGGTCTTGGCATTGGGAAACTTTTCCATGCCCATGAGGAGACGTACCTTAGTCTCACCCTTGAATTCTTGAGTAGCCTTCGCATTGTAGCGAATACCCACACCAATGTGGGCATGGAGTTTAGGTTGTGCAACTTAGACCATCATCTTTCACTTGAGGAATTCGCCTACATTTTCGGTCTTGAAGTGCCCGCCAACTATACCGAAAAACCCGATAATTTCGGCGTGGACCTTCTTTGGAAGGCTATCTCCGGGAGGGATTTTACCCATCCAAAGCAATGCTATACCTTCGCCATCCAACATCCGGTGATTCGATTCACCGAGCGCTTTGTGGCCGGTACCATTAATGGGAGGTACGAACAAGATAGGTGTACTCTCATCGATTTAACTTTTCTTGAATCCTATTTGAATGTTCGAGGGGTGAGGCGTTATAACTTCAATACGCCACTTGAGATACTTACTAGGTTTCATGATTTTGCTCAAGGGACCACCCAACTCAAGACCTTCGTGATGGGAGGTCTAATTACTATTTTGGCCCACCACCTTTGTCCCGGGTTCAATGCCCGAGGGACCTATACTCCTGTTGAGGGGAGGACTTTGATTGATGAGCACACCATCTTCAACTATCATCGGTGGTGTAACTACACTCAAGACGGGAGTGTAGAGTGGTACACCAAAGGATGCACTTCAATCATCCTTGAAGGTTGGAAGATACCGGGCATTGACCCAAGATTGAGCCCATATTCGCCTCCACCAAGCTACCTCCTTGATATCCAAATTCTTGACAATCCCCCTCAAAGGGAAGAGCCGCACCGCCAAATACCTCGCGGAGCACCGGGAAGGCCTATTCGCCCACCCTCCTATGTACCTATCCCACCATACCCTACCCCATATACCGAATTTAGGCCGGTAATCCCCAATACCCCGGGTATTAATGATTTGATGGCACTCATGAATAGAGTGGACCTCGGGGTACATGAAGGGAGGGTCGACAACTACTTGGCCCTTTACCCCCAATACTATAACATGGCTCAACAAGGGTATGTCGACCCCAATGGTCCTAAGCCCTCTTGGGCACAACCGGAGCTCTTGTTCCCTAATCAAGGGAACCAAGCTTGGGATCGCGACGGCAGAGGGTATTCTAGCCAAGGTGGAGGGTACTCGGGTGAAGGGGGAGAATTTGACCAAGGAGGGTATTGGGGTCAAGCAAGCGGGTATGACCAAGCTGGAAGTTCTCATCGTTATGGCTATGATCAAGATGAGGATGACGAGTGAAAGAGGCCTACCTCACCACCTCCATTTGTATGATACCCATCTCTCCCTCTCTCTTTTGTATATACATTGCATTTAGTGTAGTCTTCGCATGCATTTGTATTATATTTCATATTGCATTTACATTAGTTAGTTCATATAGTATAGTTGCATTGTAATATATCTCACATGATTCATGTAGATAGTTTCATATAGATTAGAATTCATGCATAGTTACTAATGGCCAAACCTATTCATTTCTACACTAGAAATAGTGTTTAAATCGGTTTGGGGAGGTTTGATCATAAGTGACCATAGTTTAAAACATGCATCATATAATATAGTTTAGATTGCATTCATTTGTTATATATGTCATATAGAATTGCATTTAGTTAGAGCATGCATTCATTCATATCATATCATTGCATTTGTACTTTATTCCAAAAAATCAAAATTTTGAAAAAATCCAAAAAATTGAAAAATCAAAAATCCAAAAACATGTTTTTCCTTTTTATTCCTACTCCTACATGTACATTGGGGATAATGTCCAAAATAAAGTGGGGGATGGGAATTTATATTCTAAAAATGCATAAAAATTGAAAAATTTCGAAAAATCTCAAAAAATATGTCTTTTAATTTCATAAAAACAAAAACCATAAAAAATTGAAAATTGGAAAAACCAAAAACAAGTTCATTTCCTTTGTAGTGTAGTCTTGTATATATATATATATATATATTGTTTGTATATATTGTGTTTGTTCTATCCTTGTTCACATTGATCGACTACGCCACATCCGAGACATGAGGATATTGAAGACCGCATGGTATGATCTTTCCAATCTCCTTTTTCCTCTTTATGTTAATGACTTTGTGGCTTTATTTTGATTGATGCGGTATAACAATGTGAATTTAGGACTTGCATTTAGTTTATATGTCATATTAGTTGGTAGAATCACTTGCATTAGGATGTATATAATAGTTGCATCATGGCATATAGTTGCATTTAGATGAAAAGTTTTGAAAAGTGCCTAATTAGGAACTTTGACAAGAGCAACTAAGCCATTACAAATACTTTTTCAACTTAAGACATTGCCTACTAGAATGGTTGTAAAACACCCTAGATTGTGTCATACTAGTGTCTTTTGACCCATGACCCAAAGCCTAGTCAAGGGTTTGCATGTGAGTCACCTGTTCCAACCCCGTGATGCGATGTGGACTTGGTTAACTTGTCTAGGTGACCTTGATTGACCTTGTGGTAAGGCAACCCAAAAACACTTTCTATCAATAAGTTTGAAGTGCTCATTTCGAAGATTTTGTTATGTGGAAGTAATTTATTGCCAAGGAAACCTCAATTGTTATGAAATGTTGAAATGTTGAGAATTGTAGTCGTTTTGATGGAGGCGTACCACTTCGATGTGCTTTGGAGAGAGATCCATTGAATTGGGCACCCACACGGTTGTGAATTCAACCGCTCAGAGACAGAGTGACTATCACCCCGAAAGCTATTGTCTAGAGGTCAACCGGTTGCCTAATAAGCGATTGGCGAAAGCAAAGGACACTAGCCCGGAAGGGACAAACCCCATCTTAAATTTTTGAAATGTGAAAGTTGAATGAGGTCAATTTTTGAATACTAGTCATATCCACCCTTTGTTTATAATGATTTGAGCATTTCATTCCCAAAAAGCCTTTTTGTCAAGCCACTTTGTCGAGCTTGGGACGATCCATGACCTTTACTTTTGTAGAGAATTAGAGACTTGTCATGTCATATGCTACTAGCATCATTGGGATCATCATTCCACCACCATCCGATCGCTCTTGACGAAAGCATTTGGAAATTGAGGACGAAAGTAGTCTAGTTTAACACCATTTGGTGGTGATTTAGTGCCATCCTCTTAGCCTTAGTAATTTGTTGAACTAGTATTTTTGAAGGATTATATGCTCTTAAATTTGTTCCTCTTTAGTGCCTCCGCCACTTGATGAGGAAGTGGCTATTCCTTTTGTAGATGCATCCATTATTTGATTTTGTGTGCTTAATGTTTGGATGTGTCGCCATTTTGGCAAGACCCACCTTGCCTTGCAAGAAGGCATCCTACCTCATGGTTGTGTTGTTGTGAGTTGAAGGGGCGGAGTGAGACCCGCTAATTGTCTCATATCGGTTATATTAGTAGGTTAGCTTAAATAAAGGTCTAGTTTTAGTCACCTCTTTACTCGGGACGAGTAAAGGTTCGGTTTGGGGATATTTGATATGACCATTATTTGAGCACATTTAGTCCCCTAATTGAGCCTATTTTGCATACTATTATAACATTCCATAGCCGTTTTATCTGTCAAATGCTTTCTATTTTGCTTTCCTAGTGCATCTTCTGTATTTTGTAGGAAAGAAGAGAATAAGGCGGAAATTCCTGTCTTTCGTGCATGTTTAGAAGCTATTTGGCGATATTTGATGAGCTAAGATTAAAGAGGAAACAAGAACTAAAGACCAAATCCCACAAGAATAAAATGGAAGTGAAGGGAAGGGAAGAATGGAAGAGAAAACGAGACTGCACTCCAATCCGTGCGGCTTCTCTTGAAGCCGGCCGTCCCCAAACTACAGAAGACGTGCGTCTTCACCCAAATCCGCCCGTCTTCCCCTGCTACAATCCGCCCGTCCCGACGCCAATACGCCTGGATTCCAGTCCAGCACAAATCCGTCTTCTTCAAGCTTCAAAGAAAGATGTCCTTCCTTCGAAAAATACCGGCATTTCCCTGCTCTAAACTCAAAAGTGTAATTACTAATTTAGCCTTAGTTAACCTAGTGAATCCCTATTATAAATACCCCATTTGTAATAATCAAGTGGTATTAGATTAGGGGGATCTCAATCAAGCTTTGAGAGTAGAAAGTTTCCTTAGATTAAATCAAGCTTTCTTAGATTAGATTAGGAGTAGATTAGAATAGATTGCTCTTTAATATTTCCAAAAATCTCACATTAATCTCTCCTTAATTATTGTTCAAGTTTATTATTCAAGTTTATTATTGGGTAATTGAAGATTATTGGGTTTATTGGGAGATTGACAACCTTCCATCAATCATCAAGTTCTTCTATTATTCTTTGCTTTATTGTTTGGATCATCTTAAGTTGGTATAATTCCTTTACTCTTTACTCTTTATTGTTCATTTCTTCATTCCATTATCATGTTTATACTTGTTGTGATGATTGACACAATTAATGACATGTTTCCCATGATAATGAGTGAGTAGTTACTTAGCTATGATTAGTGGGTAATTAAGGGAAATAAACATGGGATTGATTCATGCTTAATCTAATATGTTCACATAATTAAATTGCTTGCTTGTTGTGATGTCAACTTTATGCACATGTTGTGTTTGATGAAATGCTAAGCCTATGAATCCTTGTATTTACAACCATCTCTTATCTATTCAACTTGACTTGTAAGATATAAACCAACTCGAGTCTTGTTAGACCATGCATAGAAGTTGATTAGGAGGAAAGTAAGTCGACTTGTAGGTGTTGTACAATCTAATCGATTCGGCTCCGGGACCCAACTCTTCCTAAGAACCGTAAGACATAAACCAACTCGGTTTCCCCACAACATTAATTGCTTGCAACTTTGTAAACATGTTTGGATGATCAACACCATGAATCCCCCATGACCCCATGATATCCTAGCACTTTTTATCATTTGTTTACATCCTTCCTTTTATTTCTTGTTTACTTTATTGCTTTTATTAGTCTAGAACACAACTACAAACCCCAAACAAATTGTGACACTGGCATAAATTGAGATATATAGACTTAGAACCCAAAGCACACCGTCCCATGGATCGACCTCGACTTACCGCTAACTAGTTGTTTGTTGAGTATTATAAATGTGTTTGATTGGATGTGACCCGACGACATCACTCTATATCAGCTATCCTTCCTCCCGAGTGATCCCTTATTGGGTCTAATGGTCCCCTCACGTGTCCCAAGGTCTAAGTACAGGTCCCTCAATGACTGGGAATTACACCAGCAGCTAGTATGACTCGTTCAGTTAGTCAACAGAACCCAACTACCTTCACGGGAAAGGATACTGATCCAATTAAGCTAGAAAACTGGATGCAAGAGTTCGAGATGATTTTTATCACTTGTCAATCTCTTAAGGAGCTGAGAGTATACCAGGCTGCCTATTATGTAATACTATGGTTTTCTATGTCTTTGAGTACTCTATCGAGTGGGGCTTACTCTATCGAGTAAGTAAATTTGGTATACGAAACAATGTTCTGCTGATGGGTACTCGATCGAGTAAGTTGGGGACTCGATTAAGTAAGGGTCACTCGATCAAGTAAGTTACTTACTCAATCGAGTAAGTTGGTTTTGCGGGTTGTTTTAGCCGGGATTTGTTAGTAACGCGTGATTCATATTAAAAGATTCCCGTCACTTTACTCATCACTTTTACCTTTTTCTAAAACCCTTTCAAGAGAGAAAATAAGTTACGTTGCTTTTGTTCTTCGCGTTTCTATCAAATCCCAAAGGCTAAGGTTGTCGTATCGTCGTGTTCTTTACCCCATTGAGTTCGTCCTGTCGAGGGTAAGATCCTTGTATAGTTTTTATATTGTTTCGTTAATTTTATTCAAAACCTTAATTGGGTAGATTGGGGGTTTGGGAGTTTAATCTTGTATTAGATGGTAATGGTATGACTATGTGATTATAGGAGGAGGTTTCGTAGAGGAGCGATATTGATTAGCTGCTTTGTGACGATCTCGTGATTTGCTTATTCCAGGTAGGGTTTCCCTACTCGGTTATTGATTACATTGTTGTTGATGATGGTTGTTTAATATTGTTGATCTATATCGTATTGGAATTGGTAATGGTAATTGTTGTTGTATAATGTGGTTGGTTGTGTAATTGTCTATGGTTCGCGAGGTGCGCCCTCGACTGAGTGGAGTCATTTGCGGGAGTGGCTTCATTCCCTTGATTCGCCCTCTGTGGAACCCGCCACAGAAGGGGATGTGCACATTAATGAATATGGGTTATCGCTCGGAATAGATGAGTGGGGATTAGGTGGGTACGGTTGTGGTCCCCCACTGGCGGCGAGGAATATCTGTTGTGATGGGTATTCTTGCAGGACTGCACACTTTAGTCTGTAGTCAGGTGTGTGGAGTTGTGACGGAGTTTGGGTAATGTGTGTGTTGTATCTTATATATTGTGTTTTGTGTAATTAGTAACTGACCCCGTTTAAATGTTTATAAAATTGTGGTGATCCATTCGGGGATGGTGAGCAGTTATTGAGCAGGTATGAGATGGACGCATATGGGATAGCTGGGTTGAGTCACCACGAGATGTTTAGGAGTCTTCTGCTGTATCTTTAAACAATTAGTTGGTTTAACATTTTGGAACAGTTGTATTTTCATTTGAACGTTTTGGTTGGGGCATGTATTGCTTTAAACTTATTTAATAAAGTGCGTTCTTTTATGGTCTTTTTGATATACATCGCCTCAGGTAACCAAAATGGTAGCATTCTCGTGCATTAGGTGGGCCTGGTAAGGCACTTGGTGTATAAGGGTGTTACAAAGTGGTATCAGAGCGACGATTTTTGAACCTGTAACTAATGAACCCAATGAATCTAGAGAGTCAAATAAAATGAACCCGCGTAGGAGTTGTTAGGAGCTGATGCAAAGACTTAGGAGACGTCCTAAATTCGCGATCTCGACCTACAACTTTGAACCGGTCTCTATTGGGTTTCATGGGATCGCTATGTGTTTATTTAAGTTATGTTGCATATCCATATTGAAAATGTGTGTGGTATGAATCGGTGGATAAATGAATGTGGAGAATGGAGAAGGTAATGGCGAAAGGTGAGTAGTTTGCATGATTGTATGTTAATGTGAATAGATGAATTGCATGATGATTGATTTCTAACGTGACATATTAGAAACATGTGAATAGGATGTTGCTTGTTGTGTGTATATATATATATATATATATATATATATATATATATATAGATAAATAGTTAGGTTTTTGTAAGTTTTGTTTCTTATGGTGAGTTTGTACTTGGAAATCTCAGCCACTAGATTATATTAGAGATGAATGGGCAAGATCTAATCTTACCTGTTATATAAAACCACTGTCATTTACTTATTTTCTCTTTTTTTTAGTGTTACTCTTTTTTTTTTTACTTTAATTTTTTTTATCTCCTTCTTTTTACCTCGTGTTATTATGCTGTTATTGTACTTTTTTTTTTTTACTTTGATTATTTTTAGGACTTTGATTTTTTTTTTTCTCTTTTATTTTTACCACTTGTTATTGTGCTGATATTCTACTGTTATTGTTATTCTGGTGTTATTGTGATGTTATTTCGGTGTCACTTTGATTTTTTTTACTACTTTTGATTTTTTTTCTTTTTCTACCACATGTTATTTTGCCGTTATTCTGGTGTTATTGTTATTCTGGTGTTATTGTAATGTTATTCCGGTGTCACTTTGATTTTTTTATTACTTTGATTTTATTACTGTAACACCCCGGTTTATAAAAGAAGTCTTCGTCAAGACATTCCCTAATAAAGCGGACTGTTACCATCTCGGTTTCCCGAGGTAGTGAATAACAAATTAAACTCCAAGGCAATTTATATAATATTTTAACTTAATTATTACAAATCCTCTTTTCAACTCAAATTACAAGAACTGACATAAATAAAAGTGAAAGTCTTCTAGATGATGATCTAGCTACTAAGTCGTCTGATCCAATGTCTCACGCCCATCCAGCTCCCGTTCTATCTCTTAAACCTGTCAAGTCTGCTCCCCATAGAACGGTTCATCACAGGTGTTCACGAATACACAGGGTCAACCACGAGGTTGAGTAGGGAAAACAATAAAACAGTAAAATATGATATGCATGATACTCCGTCACCTCCATCTCCATCTCAACTCATCACACACATCTCATACCCCGGAACACCCAGCCATACCGATCCCCGGTAGACTATATATCGACCGAAGCCGATCTGCCAGCTCAACAGCTGAGGACACCAGGGCAAGTCCTGCAGAACCCGCCTGGGCCTTATCACAACATCACATCGTATCTCAACATCGTCACTCCTACCCCATCCTCCAACTCCAATGCATATGAATGCTCAAAAGAAATTGATGCAACATGATATATATATAAATAAATGAACTGATGAATCACAAAAATCATGCCAGTTACCCGATGTCGTGATATCATACTCAATACGATCAAATCAGTCAATCACCTTTCCGAATATAAATGATAACGTAAATCAACAACCAGGAATCCAGTCAACACAATTCAACAACGATAATAGAGTACGTGTATTTCCCTACCTCAAGTGCCAGCAATTCCAATTAAGCAGTTAAGCAGTCCATAGAGTAAAGCAATGAATCTGATTATCGATCCTTCACGAATCCGTCACCTAAAACAATTATGATATTTATAATTACTAACTACTAAATATAGTAATCCCCCAAAATAGAAGCTTTCCCGATATAGTAACTTTTCTATTAAACAAACCCGACTCAGAATAATTAATTATGATTAATTATTATTTTATTTTAATAACTCGGAACTAAAATCAAATGATAATTAAAGGATTAAACGAATTATGTGATTTAATAAAAACCCGAATCAATCATTTGAATAACTCGACACCCGACTCAAAATCTGTCTTTAATTATTTAAATACTCGGGAATTAACTTAAATAGATTATTTAGAAGTCTCGGGGATTAAATTAATTAATTAAGAATACGACCCATTACTAATTATAACGATTTAAATTATGAAAACCCGTTTCAAAACTAAAAACGATTCGAATAACCCGATTAAACACGACCCACACCTTCGCTCTCGCTCACACTCCTCACGCGCCACCTACACCACCGTGACAACCACCAGACACGTTCCCCACTTCGACCCCACCACCAACAACCACCACCATCCTGGTCGACTGCCGCCGGCGAGTCGAACCAGGGCTGACAGATGGCCAGGTTCACCACCGTGTAACACCAACACCCTCTGTTTCTCGCCATACCACCACCGCAGCCAACAACCATACCCTGCCAAACAACCACAGCCCTACTCACCGTCAACCCACGAACACAGACAACCTAGCACCACCGTTTCGACCTCCCCCTAGTCCACGGTGGTGCCACCCAAACCTTGCCCCTCTAAACTCGCCTGAAAACCCGCAAGTTAACCCGTTTACTGCCCTGTAATGATGCCGCCTTTTACTGTCACTATCACCACCCAAAACCACCCTAACCACCACCAAAACACTCGTCCCTTACCACTCATTACCAATACCCAGACACCAACCACCAGCATCCCCACCCTAAGACACGAACAACACCCAAAAACCCACGACATAAATACAAAACAGAGGAACAAGGTGTTGAGTTCTTACCTTTACCGCCACCAAACAACCACCAGGGCCACCCTAGGTCGTCGACAACCTCCCTTTGGCCTTCCTTGCTGCGCCGTCACCACCCCCTGCTCTCTCTCTCTCTGTCGTTTTGCGTGAGGGTTGATGTTGGAGTTGGTGAAAGGAGGGAGGCGGGTTGAGGGAGTGAGAAGGAGGGAGGCGGCTGGGTAGTTCCTATTAGGGTTAGGGTTAGGGTTAGGGTTAGGGTTTAAATAGGGTTAGTTGGGCTTAGGGTTAAGGGTAATTGGGCTGGACAGTTAATGGGCCAGCTCACATTTCGAATTCCATATAAACTCGTCTTAATTAACTTACATCGATACAACGCGGTTAATTAAAATAATTTACGTAATTATCGACTTAATAATTATCCCGATATAATTAGTAATATAAATTGTAAAATAATTAATATATAATAATATCCATTTAATTTATTATATAAAATACGGGGTATTACAGTCTTCCCTCCTTAAAATGAACTTCGTCCCGAAGTTCGCTCCCGTACCCAAACCTCGGAAGGGTATTGTATATCGTACATACGGACGTCACGCATTTCCTACACCGTTCACACACACTTTTGACACATCAGTTAAACATACAGACACGAAATGTTACATTCTGCCCTCCTAAAAATAAACTTCGTCCCGAAGTTTAACTCGTCTTTACTTAACCCAATTAACTACGACTAATAATTACCTGTGAACACAACTGTATAACAACTAAATAATCATCTGAGAACACCGTCGTCTTCCATCTAAATTCCGATCTCAAACTCAACGTAAACTTATTAACCATGGTCGCACTGGACCGTAAACATAACTCCCGTAAACATAACTCAACTCATAGGCTAACTCATAACTCCTTACCAGTAGTTTAACTACACTCTTTTTACACATCAACCAACTACCAGAAGTAGGAAAAAACCATATAGAACTCATTTGCATAGGTACTCCACCACGAAACATCGACTTGATCAACTACAATCTACAACAAGTGCAAATTAAGCCTTAAGATTTTACAATCCTCCCCAACTAGAAACATGGTTACGTCCTCGTAACCTTCATTATTATAACAAAAGTTCTCAAACTACTGCTATCAATTGAAAGAGGTTTAAATATTCTCAACTCTCGTTTAAGTTAACTAATCCTTACCAAATACAATCAACGTACAAGTTCTCTCAAGGAGGCTACCGTCCCCAGTAAAAATCGTTAGTAATTATTTATTTTACCATTCATTGTAATCTCATACCTTAGAAATATAGGGGATCAATCATCATACGAAAAGAATTAGGGTCAACACTTGATAAATCGATTTATGAAAATTTATAACCTAATAGGTCCAATCTGACTTTCCTTTACTTAATTGTACAGATTTAGGTCAAGACATAGAATCACCGATAAAATGAAGACAACCAGTTTCGAAGTACTTATCATCCTAAAATTATTTTAATCCTCACAACAAAGGGTTTGAGATTTATTCACGAATAACGAATGCACCTTGATTGGCAAATTTTACAAACTTATTGGTCGAGTCAAACAAGCGAGTAAACAACGATATTGTAAAGTTAACCTACCAGACTATCATACATAAAATTTCGTTCTTGGTTTTAAATATATTTTGACTGCACCCAACATCATGACATAAAAGATTTAATGTATTTAACTACACCAACTTTACAATTATCCCTTGCATATCATGCTAATATCAACATACCGTGTTAACACGTAACTCACTTAAATCACCACATTACATTTTCCGTTTTGACATTCGTAATTAACCACAACCCACCAATTCGCTATATGAACAACATGACTAAATTATCCCACTGCTTATGACTCCATTCTAGTTTTATTCCTCCAGACTAGCAATTATCATGGACACATACAACCAGACACTGGCTGGAAATCTCATTCCGAATTTATACTCATACGACACAATTTTAACTTCATTTTCAAAACTTTTACTTTTTTACGGGACGGTGAAAAATTTTCCTAACATAAATCTTATAACAGGCCGTCATAGAATCCATTTACAGCTTACTACGAAACTCAAAATCAGATAAACTTAATTCAATTCCTTTAAACAAAACGAGTTTAGGTGTCGACTCATATATCGTAATCTACAGGTTCATCTTATTCATTTCAGTCCTATCTTTACTAATGAATGACTATTACCTCAACATCAGGATTTGAGTTGCACTTCTTTACTCAGTTATATTCACGGCTCAATTAAACGTAACTATAACAACTATCATTTAAACCAACGTGTATCATGTGAATCATAAAAGGGTTATCCCATTATAATATTGCCAACATAGTTATCATAAACAATCCTTATTAGAATATAATTGATAGTGATGACTCGAGAATATAGATATGCTAAATGTCGTATTATATCAAACAGTTTCCTTTATATCATGCTCCTACAATTGCAAGAATCCCTTTAGTATTTTATGACGATATAATGATGAACATATCCACTAAGAATTAACAACACTGTTTATTATCATGTCCTAGGTTTTAGGTTTAACTGAAATAATTTAATGCAATGAAAGCAATAAGTATAACCATAGACACACCGACTCACATAAAAGGCATTAGAACTCAGATGACGTCCTACACGTGTGAACATTTAGACACAATCATTACTACCATCCATGTGTAAACTTTTAAACATAACTATTATAATTTTCATGCGAGTATATTAGAACAATCAAATTACTTTTAATACCATCAATTTTTTTTTTTACTAAGATGTGACAATATAGTTTTATATTTATATATATCCGACTACTATGCAAATATGATGCACACACCAGAGATATTACAACATGCCAAACGTATGTAAATTATGCAAACAACTGGACTCATATAAAATATTTCACCCTTGTTAAAAATCAAATTAAGCTATCCAATTTTACTCATACTATCATGCCAACCATGTTATCAACTAAGTTTTAAATTTTTGTCACTTGTTAAGATACATAATTACTGAACATGCGTGCTACTATCGCCAGATGAAACATTATAAATTCTCATTACTAAAGTTCATGAATTAACCAAACAATTGTATGAAATTTTAACATAGAACGCACATTTTAAATGTTTTGATTTACGTTGTACCTTCCAAAAATCACGAATAAATAACTGTTTGATTAAAACTTGATTCATATTACTTTTATAAAACATGGTGGGTTCAAAACACAGGGAAAAAGAATTTGGTTTAAAGCACAAGAATTCCATTTTTAAAGAATTTTACAACTTAGTTGGTCCAAACAAACATGTGACAGCTATTGGTTCAAAAACTTGGGTCCGTTTGCAAAATTTATTATTTAATATTGAAACATCAAGATTTTTCGTGGCTTATTAATTTGAAAACATATGTGAATTTTATGATCGATGGAGTTGGAATTATGTGAAAATTAATTATACCATTTAAATGAGGATTTTTACAAAATCGTTGGTCAAAACATCACTGCACAGAACTTCCTAACCACAGTTCACTAAAATATTTATTACTCATAATCAGTATATCATATAAGCGTGAAACCAACGTCAAATGATCACTAACTCACGAGGCTATTTCCCATAAAATTTTCGTCGATAGGCAATAAACAGAAAAGAAATGGTAGTAAGGTCAATTAAAGAGTAACATCAACTAAACGAGTTTCAGCACTATGTCATTCATTTTCTATGTCCCAATTCTTACAACTATACTATCGATACTAATCCATCCTAACTCAAATCTCACTCTGTACAATTCGTAACATCTACCCCATAGAATCCCTTCGCATCTTGATCTACTCCGTATATCTAAATCACGATTGTTATGACTATAAATATGCAATTCGATAGTGTTTCTAATTACTATCACAATACTATACTAGCATGGCTTTGGGATCACATAACCGCATATTACTGGATATAGTAGTACTATCAACACATCATTCATACAAAATACTTACCGTAGCGTTGTCCTGCAGAATGGTTAGAATATATCGGTCTCAAAGTATACATCAACTCTTTTATGCAATAATCAATGTATCAATCAATTAACACTTAGGCAACGATATATGAATTTCCTGTTCATCCTCAAGCAACTATTCTACCCTTTCTCTCGTATACACTCATGGTTTCCGGTTCAACTGAGAGGACCACTGGTTCGGTGTGAGGGGGCCCCTAACTCATACCTTACCTTAGTGTGCTCCTAACAGTTCTATCCCGGGGTTCATTTTATTTAGACACATCCTATGTTCATTGGGCTCATTGGTTTAGGCCTGAGGATCGTTCGCTCTGATACCACTTTGTAACACCCCGGTTTATAAAAGAAGTCTTCGTCAAGACATTCCCTAATAAAGCGGACTGTTACCATCTCGGTTTCCCGAGGTAGTGAATAACAAATTAAACTCCAAGGCAATTTATATAATATTTTAACTTAATTATTACAAATCCTCTTTTCAACTCAAATTACAAGAACTGACATAAATAAAAGTGAAAGTCTTCTAGATGATGATCTAGCTACTAAGTCGTCTGATCCAATGTCTCACGCCCATCCAGCTCCCGTTCTATCTCTTAAACCTGTCAAGTCTGCTCCCCATAGAACGGTTCATCACAGGTGTTCACGAATACACAGGGTCAACCACGAGGTTGAGTAGGGAAAACAATAAAACAGTAAAATATGATATGCATGATACTCCGTCACCTCCATCTCCATCTCAACTCATCACACACATCTCATACCCCGGAACGCCTTGACCATACCGATCCCCGGTAGACTATATATCGACCGAAGCCGATCCGCCACTCAACAACCGAGGACACCAGGGCAAGTCTGCAGAACCCGGGCCTTATCACAACATCACATCGTATCTCAACATCGTCACTCCTACCCCATCCTCCAACTCCAATGCATATGAATGCTCAAAAGAAATTGATGCAACATAATATATATATAAATAAATGAACTGATGAATCACAAAAATCATGCCAGTTACCCGATGTCGTGATATCATACTCAATACGATCAAATCAGTCAATCACCTTTCCGAATATAAATGATAACGTAAATCAACAACCAGGAATCCAGTCAACACAATTCAACAACGATAATAGAGTACGTGTATTTCCCTACCTCAAGTGCCAGCAATTCCAATTAAGCAGTTAAGCAGTCCATAGAGTAAAGCAATGAATCTGATTATCGATCCTTCACGAATCCGTCACCTAAAACAATTATGATATTTATAATTACTAACTACTAAATATAGTAATCCCCCAAAATAGAAGCTTTCCCGATATAGTAACTTTTCTATTAAACAAACCCGACTCAGAATAATTAATTATGATTAATTATTATTTTATTTTAATAACTCGGAACTAAAATCAAATGATAATTAAAGGATTAAACGAATTATGCGATTTAATAAAAACCCGAATCAATCATTTGAATAACTCGACACCCGACTCAAAATCTGTCTTTAATTATTTAAATACTCGGGAATTAACTTAAATAGATTATTTAGAAGTCTCGGGGATTAAATTAATTAATTAAGAATACGACCCATTACTAATTATAACGATTTAAATTATGAAAACCCGTTTCAAAACTAAAAACGATTCGAATAACCCGATTAAACACGACCCACACCTTCGCTCTCGCTCACACTCCTCACGCGCCACCTACACCACCGTGACAACCACCAGACACGTTCCCCACTTCGACCCCACCACCAACAACCACCAGCACGGTCGATCGCCGCCGGTGAGTCGAACCAGTGACAGATGGCCAGAGTTCACCACCGTGTAACACCAACACCCTCTGTTTCTCGCCATACCACCACCGCAGCCAACAACCATACCCTGCCAAACAACCACAGCCCTACTCACCATCAACCCACGAACACAGACAACCTAGCACCACCGTTTCGACCTCCCCCTAGTCCACGGTGGTGCCACCCAAACCTTGCCCCTCTAAACTCGCCTGAAAACCCGCAAGTTAACCCGTTTACTGCCCTGTAACGATGCCGCCTTTTACTGTCACTATCACCACCCAAAACCACCCTAACCACCACCAAAACACTCGTCCCTTACCACTCATTACCAATACCCAGACACCAACCACCAGCATCCCCACCCTAAGACACGAACAACACCCAAAAACCCACGACATAAATACAAAACAGAGGAACAAGGTGTTGAGTTCTTACCTTTACCGCCACCAAACAACCACCAGGGCCACCCTAGGTCGTCGACAACCTCCCTTTGGCCTTCCTTGCTGCGCCGTCACCACCCCCTGCTCTCTCTCTCTCTGTCGTTTTGCGTGAGGGTTGATGTTGGAGTTGGTGAAAGGAGGGAGGCGGGTTGAGGGAGTGAGAAGGAGGGAGGCGGCTGGGTAGTTCCTATTAGGGTTAGGGTTAGGGTTAGGGTTAGGGTTTAAATAGGGTTAGTTGGGCTTAGGGTTAAGGGTAATTGGGCTGGACAGTTAATGGGCCAGCTCACATTTCGAATTCCATATAAACCCGTCTTAATTAACTTACATCGATACAACGCGGTTAATTAAAATAATTTACGTAATTATCGACTTAATAATTATCCCGATATAATTAGTAATATAAATTGTAAAATAATTAATATATAATAATATCCATTTAATTTATTATATAAAATACGGGGTATTACAATTACTTTTTTTTACCACGTGTTATTGTGTTGTTATTCTGGTGTTACATTACAATAACACTACAATAACACGTGGTATTGTGGTGTTATTCTGGTATTATTGTACTGTTATTCTAGTGTTATTCTGGTGTTATTGTTGTGCTATTGTAGTGTTATTGTGGTGTTAGGCTGATGTTATTGTACTATTATTGTTGTGTTATTCTTCTGTTATTATCAATTTTTCCATTTTATTGAGATGTTGTTTTGTTGACTTTAGGATATGGACAAAATTGAGAACTATAGATATGGAGTCTAATGACAAATGAGAACATGACTGTATGCTTATGTATCAATTATTCACCACAATAAACACATCTCCACGCAGTTAGCCTTTCAACATTTTTCCTCCATCGTCGACCACCAGCACTCACACAATGATGACCACCAACACCCCAAAACGAGCCATTTTATGATCTAAAATCACCAAATCCATGCCGGCGATTACTCAGGCGTACTCAGCCGACACCAATTATTACTCCGGCGAACAAACCAATTATCCAATTCAGAAATAGCCGAAAATCTAATAATGCCTCACCTGAAAAAATTGATTTTCGAATGGATACATGTGGTGCACCAATCTGGTCGCCAGAGAA
Source organism: Silene latifolia (assembly GCF_048544455.1). Lineage (NCBI taxonomy): Eukaryota > Viridiplantae > Streptophyta > Magnoliopsida > Caryophyllales > Caryophyllaceae > Silene > Silene latifolia. The sequence continues at coordinate 37,110,230 of NC_133528.1, forward strand.
CGTTCTTACATATAACAATTAGCGTCGACACCGTTGCCGGAGATGACGTTCTCTCCACCGTACTCGTCGTCCTCATCTGGTACTGAGAAGGAGATGATGACGATAAAGGAAGAGGAGGATAAAGTGGAGGAATCGCCATTGTTGTCGAACAGTTCGAGCTCGATCTCTCCGTCGGTGATGTCGGCTGCTTCGCCGTCGTTGTCGGACAGATCGACTTCGAGTGTGATTGTCGTTTTCATCGTTGAAGTAAAAGTTAATTCCCAACTTATTTTTGTGATTGTCGGAAAGGTACAAGGAGGTGGATGAAGGTGACGATTTCAATGAATTATTGGCTTTGTCTTTGGTTGAGGACGCCATAGCTGAGATGTGGAAATTTTTTTTGGGATTTTTTTTTTACGAAGAGTTGGGTTTATGGAGGGAGAGAAAGATCCAGGGAAACGTGACTTTTGTTTTGTTTAAGGGTTGAATATCAGCCGTGTATTTGTATTTATCCAATGGTCCAGATTTTAAAGCACAAACTCACCATAAGACGCAAACTCACGAGATCCCGCCTCTCTCTCTCTCTCTCTCTCTCTCTCTCTCTCTCTCTTTATATATATATATATATATATATATATATATATATATATATACATACATATATATATATATATATATATATATATATATATATATATATACATACATATATATATATATATACATACATATATATATATATATACATACATATATATATATATATACATACATATATATATATATATATATATATATATATATACATATATAGATATATATATATATATATATACATACATATATATACATATATATATACATATATATATACATACATATATATATATATATGTATATATATGTATACATATATATATACATATATACATATATACATATACATATATATATATATACATATATATATATATATATACATATATAGTTGTTGTGGAAAGTAGTTAAGTTGAGCATGCGGATAGCTAACGAGTCAGCATGACTCGATCGAGTGGGGGATACTCGATCGAGTAGGTGGGGATTGATCGAGTAAGCTTAACTCAGTCGAGTGGGGTATATGACGTTTTGGAGGAATCGCTACTGTTTTTGGGCACTCGATCGAGTAAGTTGGGGACTCGATCAAGTGAGGGGTACTCGATCGAGTAAGTTAAAGGCTCGATCGAGTGGGTTATGTGACGCTTTCTAACCAGGTTCTAGAGTCGAGGCACTCGATCGAGTAAGTGGGCAACTCGATCGAGTGGCCTCAACTCGATCGAGTGAGTCATGTTGCTCGGTCGAGTATGAGCTTCTCAGGTCATATACGTGTTTAAGTTGTAGGACGTGTGTTTGTGTTTATCTCTTCTCTTATATAGCTTAAAGATGCCGCCAAAGAGATCTACGTTGTATGCTAGGGCCGAGATGATGAGTATAGATGAGGTTGCGAAGATGCTTGAGCATCAAGACGCGCTTACGGACGCCTTAATAAAGCTTGGGAAGGATAAAGAGGTTGGAGTGGACTTTTCTAAGATGATCACTAACATAGCTCGTTTCAACCCAAAGGATATGGGTACATGTGCGCCAATCTTACTTGACAATTGGCATAGGGAGATGGGGAATATTGTAAATGTGGTTCACTGCCCTGAGGACTTCAAAGTGGAACAAGCTGCATTCTACTTGAGAGATGCGGTTAGAGAATAATGGGATAAGGTAAGCGAGAGTGCCTTAGATATGTATGTGAGACAGGGATGTCAGCTATACCTTGGAGTGAGTTCAAGAGGGCTATGCGTCGAGAGTTTGGGCCAGAGAATGTCCGTAGTAAGCTGAGAGAGGAGTTTGATGATTTCAAAATGACTCCGGAGATGACTGTGGCTGAGTACTAGCACAAGTTTAATGAGAAGTCTAGGTACGCAGAGGATATTAGCTAAGTCAGGAGAACTTGGTGTTGAGATTTGAGAAGGGCTTGACCTATAAGATTATGGAAAAGCTACCAGTTGGGGTCCTTACAGGTGTTAAGGAAGTGTATGAGAGAAGGGGAAGAGCTGAGAGATTGGTCGAAATGCCCAAAGAGAATAGGGAGATAGGTCCCGAGAAGAGGAAGGCCGAGAGTGAGGGTGGTGTTCAGTCCAATTACAAGAGGGGCAACCATAAGAAAGCGAGGGCTTACTCATCGGGGTCGGGGTTTAGTGGTGGAGCTTCCTTTGGGCGTGGTAGTGGTCGTGGTAGTAGAAGCTAGGGTGTATCTTGCTTTAACTGTGGCGGTATAGGCCACAAGAGACATGAGTGCAACAATGCTGTGGGCAGGGATTTTCAGAGGCCGTCACAAGGGAGTTTCTCTCAGGGTCCATCTCAGAGTTATGCTAGCAACAGGCCGGCTGAGCCATGGAACAATCAGGGTGGTCAGAGTAACAACAACGGAGGATCAAACCGCAATGGCGGTAATTTTTATCAGTGACTGGCAGCTACCAACCAGTGGCAAGTTATTCATGATGGACAAGAAAGCGGCTGAAGATGATGCTAACGTGATCACGGGTACTTTTCTTGTTAATGGTGTTTTTGCCTTTGTTTTGTTTGCTTCGGGGGCATCACACTCTTTTATATCATCGAGTGATGCTAAGCTTTTGGGTTTGAGAGAGTTTGAGTCTGTAAAAGATGAAGTTTATATACCGTCGGGTGAGTCTATATCTTGTGGGAGGTTGTATTAGGGTGTGTCTATGATAGTTGGGCAGGTTGACCTTCCAGTGGATTTGTTAGAGTTTCCTATGGATGGCTTTGAGATGATAGGTGGCATGGATTGGTTGGGTAAGTACAAATCTAGAATAGACTATTACCAAAAGAGAATCTCTTTGAGGCGTCCTAAGGGAGTCAGTGTGTCTTATCGTGGGTTTGTTGTCAAACCCGAAGTCAAAGTGATTGTAGCGGTGACATTGAAGTCTTATCTAATGAAGGGATGTCCTTTGATTCTATGCCATGTAAAAGACCATAGTAAGGTGAGTTCGACAGTTGATCAGATACCAGTGGTGGGAGAGTTTCCAGATGTTTTTCCGGAGGAGATACCAGGTTTACTGATACCGTCGTTTAGTACCAAAATTAAATTTATAATTCCAAACTAAAACTATAGCTAGTGATAGTAAGGGTCGAACCACAGAGAGACAAGGTTGATTTTGTTTGCTATTTTTCAGTCTATAAAAGTAACAATTAATTGGGGGTTTTGAAATTGGTTGACTAACTGGCTAATTGCAAAAATGAGTATTCTCAACAAGATAAAAAGGGGATCGGGAACTTCGGTTCACCATGGCAAAAATCAGGTCAGTAAGATAGCAAAAGTCTTACGAAACGGTCTCAGGGAAAATGAGCTAGCCTTTCGATCAAAGCTCAAATAACCTCACGGTCTATCAATTCCCTAGAATTTATCAACGCTTTCGCTCAAGAAAAATTCCAAATCTAGCGATAATTCAAATTACCAATTTTTTCAATCTAGTAAAGAAATTTATAAAAAGATAACTAAACCAATACGGGAGAACTCATACTACACAACAATCCTAATTTAATACCATGGCTCCCCTTGTTCCCAATCAAAGAAATTACCTACGCATAATTATAACTATTCTAACTTCAAGATTAATAATAAAGAACAAATTTGACATATTGGAATCGAACTAAAACAAAAGAGAAAGAATTTGATTGCTGAAATTAAATTGATGAAGATAAGAATCAAATTAACAAGGAAATAAGGAAAGGAAAGAATTGCAATAAAAGCTTACTAATTGAATTCAAGAACAAAGTATCGAAATCCAAGGGTTCCGTCTTCAAGCTAGATCTAAAAACTGAGTTTTTCCGAATGAAAAGGCATAACCTAAAAGTTCTTTGCGTTCTACCGATAAAAAGATACCGAAAGTTAATTACAAGTTGGGCTTTTAAAAGTCTAACACGAAGAAAAAAACGTGTCGGTCTCTGAAACCGGTCGATCGACAGCGCGAGTGGTCGATCGATCGAATATGCGGAAAGAGCTTCGATCGAGCTCCAGTGGTCGATCGACTTAACAGCTTTGTCGATCGACTGAATATGCTGTGCAGTAGCTCTCTAGTTCCTTCCAATCAACTCTTCACTCCTTTGCACGCATCCCAAGGTGAGTGAATACGACTCTCCTTCTTCTTGGCTTCCTTAAACTTGCCTCCGGAGGACGAATTAGGCTTGATTTAGCTTACTTCCACTCGTTCCTACAATAAATCATAGAAAATGCAAAGTAAACCGTTTCGGGAGAAATAGTAGCCTTAAGCTATCAATTATGCGTGGAAATACGTGCCAAAACCGCAGATAAAGTGTATAGAATATGCACGTATCAAATCTCCCCTAACCAAACCTTGCTTGTCCCCAAGCAAGCACTATGACCCGTATAAAAACTAAATGGAAAGGAGTACATTTCAGAGCTAACTACAAGTCAATGCCAAACCGTTTAATGCCCAAAGTCAACTACTGCAAAGCTTAAATCAAGTGAACAAATTTATGCATATCATAGAATTAAGTCGGGCGTTCGACCTTGCAAGACTCATACAATCGGACTCTCCCGGATCACTCTTCTCTCAGCAAAGCAAATGGTAAGATTTTATGTAAAAGAGAGAGAAGAAAAATACAGTCTCTCACCTAGACTGCGACCGACAAAACATGTATGCTTGACTAGCATGAATAATGATTCTAGCTACCGTACATACGCATAACCACCGTCAAGGACTATCACATGCCGAACTATTGCAAGATTTGGGTATGTGAGGCTAAGTGGGAAAGAAGGGGCAAAACAATTATGGAGAAGTGAAGGTAAGAGCCAAGCTAGTACCTAACGAACCATTAGACCGAATCCCGTTCTTCCAACTCAACAAAAAAAAACATGCCTTTATTGACTAGGCAACATAAAAACCTAAACAAATGCCTCCAAATCATGAGGTGAGCACATGAGGCATGTTCTTATTTCAACCAAGACCTTATTTTTTTTTTTTTTTTTTTTTTTTTTTTTTTTTTTTTTTTTTTTTTTTTTCTTTCTTTTCCTTTCATTTTCATGTTTTTTTTCAAATTCTGAACCGGTGGTCGATCGACCAATTATGGCAGTCGATCGACCACCCTGCACACTGCAGAGCATTCTGCCCAGGTAAACAACCTTTTTTTTTTTTCATTTTCCTGAATTTTCCTTTCTTCCTGTTTCAAAAGAACACAACTCCTTCACTTCTCAAAAGTACCCGCTCCAACATTACAAGAGCGAACCAAAACAGCTTAAATCAACAAATTCCTCTACTACTTCCTAGCTTGGCACAATGGTAGGCTAAGTATGGGATGTAGTTGAGGGCAGCGGCGATTATGGCTTATAGTGGAGTTAATGGGGTAAAATGAGAAAGGGGAAGATGCAATAGTTCTCAAAACATGCAATACCGACCACAAACCAATGCGTATAGGCAATAAGCAATCAAAACTCATACACGTGCAAAACATGAAATGAAGGGAGTAACTACTCTCAATCCTAGATTAACCGGTCATAAATGTCACCAGTTATAGGCTCTATATCTCAGAAGGTATAAGTAGTTTGCCAAAAGTAATGAGTCAAGTCTAATTGCCCGAAATGGATTTCATAACAAAATTTGAGAGATCACTTTAAATTCTTGCTAAGCAACTATGCAAAGGCAAGGAATGGCATATTTGACTAATAGAGCAAAATCGTCATTAATAACTCCAATCCGACTCAACTATATGCAAAAGTAAACGTTATATTTTTGGTTTTTATGAATTTTTTCAATTTTTTCTTTGTTTTTTTTTTTTTTTTGAATGGATGAAAATAGAAACAAATGCAAACAGAAATGCACTAAACATGTGACTGAAGTGCAATAAAAAACAAATGCAGATGCAAAACAAAAGGCATATGCAAATACCCTCCCCAAACCAAAACGCACAATGTCCCCATTGTGCTCATCAGCAAATCACCAGCAGAAAAATGGGAGAATAAAAGCATAATAAAAGAAAAGGAAGCTAAAAGAGAAGGGAAAATAACTCACAAAATACGACCTCCCCAAACCAGCCAAAAACGGGGAGGTCACCAGCATCTAATCTCCACCCTCGTAGTCAGAGTCACTGTCCTCTCCGGACCCCGAGTCACTCTCCTCCTCCTCAGCAGCAGCAGCGGGAGTGGCCCTCCTGGAACCGGAGGCACCAGCAAGATAGTAAGTGGGAGGGGTCTCGGGCAGCCGAGGGTAACCGCCCGCAGGGGGGACAAAGTAAGAAGGGTGAGCCCAGTCACCCTGTGGAAGCATCCCCCCCGAGCTAGCTCCTCGTAGACCGGGTATAGGGCAATGGCCGTGTCCAACCTGTGCTGGTTGAAACTCCTGCACAAATCACCCAAAACACGTGACATTGCCCTCTGGTCCATGACCGGAGGGACAACCAAGGGAGTAGGTGGTAGAAAAGTGGATGTACCAGCAGTAGGGGTGGTAGTGGAGGTAGGGGGTGCCTGTGAAGAGGAGGCACGAGCCCTCCTCGAAGTGCTAGCAGTAGGAGTGGCCGCCACCAGAGGAAGCCTGTAACTAGGCGGGCGGCCGAGCGCCCTCTCAACAAAGTGGTAAGGGGGGGACGGGAGGGTAGCCGGTGTGATGGGATGCGGTCACAGATGAAAGAATCAATCTTCCACCGCATCTGTCTATCGATCCAATAGACACCCCTCGCGTAATGGAGGTCCATGAAACGCAGCTCAGGGTCGATGGGGTCCTCCTGTCGAGGGAAAAGTAAAACAAGGCGGTTGGCGATACGTGTCACCAATCCGCCACAGGCAATGGTGGTCAAGGTGCCCTCACTTACAGTCTGAAAGTGAGCGGCAGTCAAGTAGGCAATGTTATAGATGCGGGCTGTCCGACGCTCAACGTTCAGATAACCCGCCAAAATCGAAAGCTCAATATTATTCACATTATTAGACTCTTTACGGCAAAAAATGGTATTACCCATTAGCCGTAGAAAATAACGAAGAGGGGGCAAGTGGACGGAAGTGCCCGTCCTCCTCGACCCGTAAGTGTCACCGATACAAGACCACATGACCCAATGACTGTTTGAGGTGTCCGAGGTTCTGCCCTCGAAGTAAAGACCCAGAAAACCCGCAAAATCAGCAAGTGTCAGAGAGTAATTGACATTGAAAAGACGAAAAGAAATGCAAGGTTTGGTCGAATCAGCCTCGAAAGCTTTCGTGTCGAAAGCATAAGATGAAAAGAATTCAAGGGTCAAAACATAATATGTGAACTCAGCCATGTCCACAAGACCCATCATACCCGTCCCATTTAGCAGGGACACGACCGACTCGTAACAGCCTAGTTTCTCCAAAGTGTCTTTATGGAGAAACCGGGTAGCTGTGACCTTCGTACTTGAAACAAAGAAGGAAAATTTAGCGCGCTGAATAGGTTTAGCAAAGATAACCTGCGGATAGTCAGGTAGACTATCCGTAGTGGATTCTATCATCAGGGGCGGTCCGCGTGGCCGCTTAGCAGGCCGTTGGCTCGATTGTCCCTCTTGCATTGGCTCCTTTCCTTTTGTCATTTTTTTGTACCTGCAATTAACACATTAGCAACGAGAAATCATCTAGCAATGTCAATCCTGGAAACCCGAATCAAAATCACATCTGTAAGGCAAATTAGGGTTTCGAAAAAATTGGGGAAAACGGCCTAAAACTCATCCTAGCTGCTCATTTGCTTGAAAATTAAAGGGGAAAGGATAGATTAGGCAATTAAAGTATAAAGAAGGCAAGAAATCATCCCAAAAGTCGATTTCCCCAAATCGATTTTTCTCATCTCACAAGCATATAAGTCGAAAACTTCGCATAAAACCACAATAAACTCGAGAATAGAGCATGGGAATGAGATTAGAGACTTACCTTAAAGAAACTTTGAAGATTAAAGCAGGAAAAATCGAGTGAAAGACGGGATTGCAGGTGAAAAATCGCTAAAAGGGGTGAACTTAGGGTTTGTCTAATTTCTGAATTTGTGACAAAGGAAGAGTAAATGAATGAATAAGGAGAGTAAACTTCCTTAATAGAACGGTTTCTGAACCCGCGAAGTAGTCGATCGACCACTGTACTCGGTCGATCGACCAAAATACCGCACAAAGAGCTTCGGACTCTCTCGTCGATCGATCGATCAATGGGAATGGTCGATCGATCGCAAACGCCGGGCGTTTAGGCTTTAATTCGTCAAAAATTCCTTTGCCATCATAATTTCCCGACTTTTCCTCACAAAAATCAAGCACTCCTCCTACGCACTTTGCATAAAATAGATACCTGCAAAAAATATCAAAGGTGCGCGTATTCCCATACCAAGAAATTGCCAATTAAAGGGAATTAAAGAAAACAACAAACGAATAAAACAAAAACTCAAAAAGCAAATTAATTGAAATGACAAAATAAAATTCCTAAGTTACAAAAAAAATTACAACCTGGGTTGCCTCCCAGTTAGCGCTGGTTTAAGAGGTCCCGCACGGCCTTGTTACCTCACTTTTCATCATCTGATAGCGGATCGAAGTACAAAACCTCGACCTTCCCAACATATGCATCTGATCCATGATAGTGCTTCACATATTGGCCATTAACCTTGAACCTTTCTCCAGCAGTGGTCTCCAGTTCAACTGATCCGAACTTTGTGACTGCTGTGACCGTATAGGGGCCGGTCCACCTGGATTTCAGCTTACCAGGAAATAAACGGATACGAGCGTTAAAAAGAAGTACCTTATCGCCAATATGGAACTCGCGCCTGATGATTCTCTTGTCGTGCCAGCGCTTTGATTTCTCCTTGTAGATCCTTGCATTGTCATAGGGTAGCAGCCTAAATTCCTCTAGCTCATTCAGCTGTGTCATGCGTTTCTCACGAGAGAGGTTAGGATCCAAATTCAAATCGCAAATAGCCCACCAAGACTTACGCTCTAACTCAATAGGTAAATGACATGTCTTACCATAAATCAATCGGTATGGAGACATCCCGATTGGCGTTTTAAACGCAGTTCTATAAGCCCATAAGACATCATCCAACTTAAGACTCCAATCTTTCCGTGATTTAGAAACAACTTTAGCTAAGACTTCTTTCAACTCTCTTTTAGAAACCTCAACCTGACCACTAGTTTGGGGATGATACCCCAAACCTCTACGATGTTGGACACCGAATTTAGTCAATAAAGCACTAAGTTGTTTCTCTTTAAAATGCATTCCCCCATCGCTAATGACAACCCGAGGGACACCAAAACGAGGGAAAATGATCTTTTTAAACAGTTTAATCACGGCCTTTGCATCACAATGGGGGGTAGCAATAGCTTCCACCCATTTGGATACATAATCTACAGCTACGAGGATATATTTGTTACCTTGACTGCTCGGAAAAGGTCCTTGATAATCAATGCCCCAGACATCGAAAATCTCAACCTCAAGAATGCCTACCTGTGGCATCTCATGTCTCTTGGAAATATTCCCCGATCTTTGACAAGCATCGCACTCAGCAACAAAATTGCGACAATCTGCATGCAAAGTTGGCCAATAGAAACCAGATTGGAGTACCTTAGCTACGGTCCTGGACGGACCGTAATGACCACTGATGCGTGTCTAAAATACGATGTTTCACACTCTTTTCTACACGCATTTCAGAGCTCAAATGTGCGATATATGCCTATATTTCCCTATTTTCCTCTACTTTCGCGTTTTTGTACTTTATTGCAGAAATGTGAAGAATTCGACGGGAAATCAAGCCGAATCCGCCCCCGAGTAATCTGCATTGCAAATGACGCAAAGGAATTTCTTAAAGAACGAGCTTGGTGCGCAATTCAAGGCCCAAAAGACAAGTCCACGAGTTAAAAGAAATCAAGTAGCAGCTCACCGATCGATCGACCAGCCTTTTCGATCGATCGACCAATGCTCGGGTTCCGAAGCTCGTTCATTCTTTGAGGAGGAGCGATCGATCGACCAGCCTGATTAGTCGATCGACCATATTTCTTTACCAGGACGAGAATCGAAAGTCGTGAATTTCAAAGCCCGTGAAGTTTAGGTTTTAGAAATAAGTTGTGGCGTTTATTGCTATATAACGTAACATCAACATCTAGTTTTGGATCGGAGAATACATTAAGTTTCACATCACAATAGTTCAGTTTATATTCCGAGTAATTAGGGTTTGATATATCGACTTTAGCATTGGAATTTCTGCCCCTTTGTTCTAAATCTTTCCTCTGGAATTCTCGGTATTTATTCTGCCCTAATCTTAGTCTATTGCTTGGCTTTCATTATTAGTATAGAATTGATAGTTACTGCCCCAAAGCCAATTATCATATTTTCGTTGTTGTGATTTACATTAAGCATGAATACAGTAATCGTTGTTAGTTTATTTGTTGTTTTTACCTTCACCATGAGTAGCTAAATCTTTAGTGCTAGGATGTAGGGGAGTTGTAGCATAGGCGGCATTAGATTGAACACGGACTAAACCCGCGTGTCAGTCGATCGACTGACCTTGTTGGTCGATCGACTGACCTTGTAAGGTTTTCCTTCGTTTTAATTGTTCTTAATCTTGTATTTAGCAAATCGAATGCATGCGACCAGTTAAATATCTATTTTGCGACCGACCCATTAGATCGAAAGGTAGGGAAGGTTAGTTGACCGTCAATTAAATCGACTAAACTGTGCTAAGATCGAAAGATAGGTATAGTTTAGACCATTAGTCGCTTTTCAGGACGAAAGTTAGTATTAGTGACATTAGGGACCTATAGCGAGATCGAGAGATGCTATATGTTAGGAGTGGACCGAGAGGACCTCTTATTTCCCGCCTTACCTGTGTTCGATTTAGACCGACTTAGTTTGCTGCCGCCGAAGCTATAATGAACCGACCATCCTAGTACCCTTCTTTTATCTGTTTAAATCGTATTTTTAGTTTATTGTCTCTGTTCACTTCTAGCTATAGACCAATTCAAACCAACCCCCATAATTGTTACCTTTGACTGATCATAAATCAACTAAAATTTACAACTGCCTCCTTGTGGTTCGACCATGTTACCACTAGCCTAGGTTAGTCTTAATAGGAGATTATAAATTTTATCTTTGGTACTCACAACGACGGGTATCAAATTTTGGCGCCGTTGCCGGGGAGGCAATAGTCCTAATTTTAGTTGTTTTTATTTTTTCTTAGTTTAAGGGACTTCTGTTCCTTAAACTTTTCTTATATTCTTGTTGTAGTTTCATCTTTATGCGCAGTCACGGGGTGGAGAATTAGTACCGTTGAACCCCGAGCTTGAGAGATCCTTGCGCGAGTTGAGGCGAACACAAAGAGTATTACCGACAGAGGAAGAGCCGAGTACTCTGTCAAGCTATCACGAGAACGATCTGTTCAAGAAGACCACGATCTTCACCCGTTTCCACTTCTTCAGCCGAGACAGTTACTTCTCCGGAAATTCCAGTCATGGCCGAGGAAGCAAGTATAGCTAGTTATTCTGAGCCGACAGCCGATAACTTATATAAGGGGTTCGAATTACCAGGAGATGCCAGGAAATTCGAACCAAAGCCCGCCTACATTACCATGGTCGATAGAAATCAGTTTGGTGGAGCTGCAAATGAAGATGCAGCAAGACATATGGAGACTTTTATCGACTCTCTCGCTCCATTCCCCACCACGGTGGCGTGACCCAGGATCAAATCAAAGAGACCATGTTCATCTTCTCCCTTCGTGATGCCGCAAGGGAATGGTATAGAGATTTGGACCGGACCGCTCCGGAGATCACGATTGGAATACATTGGCATTGGCGTTCTACAAGAAGTACTTCTCTGCTTCAAGGACGATCGCTATTAGAGCTCAAATCACGGGCTTTAAACAAGGGCCAGATGAGAATTTCCACGAGGCTTGGGTCCGATTCAAGAAGTTGGTGCGAACCATACCGCACCATGGGTTTGAAAAGTGGAGCTTGTGCAATCATTTCTACAATGGGTTATACGACGATCAGAGGGCCATTTTGGATGCTGCAGCCAACGGGAGATTTGCTGAAAATTTGGGAGCAACCAAGGGGTGGAAGATCATTGACGATCTAGCTACCCACAAGGCCGAGTATGGGAATTCGAGGGGAAACCAGAGAAGAGCTGCTGAGTCCTCTTCTGTTGCTGCACTTGAGGCTCTCACCGCGAGATTTGACAAATATGAGCTAGGAGGAGCCTCTAACGGTGGGATGTACCAAGTCAACGCTGTGTCGGACGGTCCTTTCGTCTGTGAAAGGTGTGGAGTTGAGGGCCATGTCTCGAAAAATTGCCCTAGCCCTTTTGAATCTTGTGCTGCCTTTCAACACTATAGGCAGACGAACACCTATTACGAGCCACCGCACCCGAACTTAAGTTGGAGAAGCCAAAATGTCCAAAATCCAACCCAACCTCCGCCGCAGCAACAACCCTATATACCCCCTCATCAAAAGCAACAGCAGTATCAAAAACCTCCTTATATGCCGCAACAACAACAATCACAGAATTCTGAGTTCTCCGAGCTTAAGAATCTGTTGCTAAAGGAGTCTCAAGCAAGAGAGGCCGGGATGAAGTTACTTGAGAGCCAAATTGCTCAACTTGCTAGTAAAAGCAACACTCGAGCTCCCGGACACCTACCCACTCAACCCGAACAAAAAGAGACCCTAAATGCCATCACCTTGAGGAGCGGGTCCACCCTTGATGGTCCTGCCATGGTTGAGGATGCTGTCGAGAAAGATGAGCCAGAAATAAGTCAAGAGAAAGCTTCAACGAACAAATCAAAGAAAAAAGCGTCTGCCAGGCATTTCAGTCGATCGACTGAAGTACCTAGTCGATCGACTGACTCACGGGTTCCAGGAGCTTCGAATCAGTACATCGATCGATCGATCGAGGAGGGTGGTCGATCGACCAATATCACTGCTGATGTTGAAGAGTTTCGTCCTTTAATGCCAACTAATCTACGAGACCACTTGTTTCGGGGTACCACAGTCCCGAAAAGTTTGGGGCGTAACCGAGTGTTGATGGGTCGATCCCGGCTCCGAAGTTCGATCCAATGACGGTCAATGGTTCTTATTTGAGACGGTCTGAGGAGGGGTCTAGCTTCAACAAAGAAAAGGTGACGGACTTCCAGCCAAAGTCCAAGGACGCCGGCACACGTGACTTAGAGGAGAGGGCTAAGGTACTCCTTACAACCCCATATCCGGAGAGACTCGTGCCGACGAAGGAACAGGTATCCTTTAGTAAATTTGAGAAAGTTATTCGTAGCTTGAATGTTCAGGTACCCTTCCTTGAGTTAGTTAACCAAGTGCCAGCGTACACTAAATTCATGAAACAGTTGTTGTCAAAGAAAAAATCGCTTGAACATGTTCACACTGTTGCGTTAACTAAAGAGTCTTGCTCCTACTTGTCTCACACTGCGCCCCATAAGTTAGAAGATCCGGGCAGTTTTTCAGTTCCTTGCAGCATAGGTACCTCTTCTATCGAAAAGGCTTTATGTGACTTAGGAGCGAGCATAAGTGTCATGCCCTTAAGTCTAGCTAGAAAGCTTAAGTTGACCAGGTTTGCAATAACTGAGATGACAGTTCAGATGGCTGACCGATCTGCGGTCGAGCCTATAGGAGTCCTAGAGGACATACCCGTCCAAATAGGGAAGTTTTTCTTTCCTGTTGACTTTGTTGTCCTTGATATGCCTGAGGATGACCATATTCCCATCATTTTGGGTAGGCCATTTCTGCACACTGTTGGTGCAGTTATAGATGTCGGTCTAGGAACCTTGACCTTCAAAGTGGGAAAGCACTCTATTGTCTTCGCCCAGCCGGCTAAGAAAAAGGATCCCATGTGGCCCGTAACTTGTAACACGGTTTCTGAAAAGAAATCGTACTTTGTACTTCCCGACATGCCTATTTATATTCCTGTTGTAACCCCTCCGCCCCAGATCGGGAGCAAACTGGAGGAAGATTTGTCTGTTTTTAATAATGCAGGAGCTGGTTTGGGGAAGAGCAAGCTGCAAGTTATTCCAGCCGCGACAACGCCTATCATTCAAAGAGGAGGTCTTGGATGCCTAAGCTATGGGACCGATGAGGAAGTGGAAAATGAGCCAGCTAAGGTGAGATGGTCTGATTTGGAGTCTAACGTTCCTAAGGAAGTCCTTGATTGGGTAGATGATGAAGCTGATCAGCTGCGCTCTCCGACTGTTGAAGCTAAGAAGGGTGCAACTGATAACATGAGCACCCATGAGGCTACCTCTAGTAGCCAGAAGCCGACGAAGTGGGCCATACCGTGGTCCTGCTTGATCAACTATTAGTTGATCATGCTCGCTATAAACTTCTTTCTTTTTTGTTAAGACATTTTTATTGCTTTTGTGTGCGCGAAAACTTCGCTTTTATTCTTTTTGCTTAGAATTTTTAAGTACTTTAGACCTCGTTCTGGGTTTTGCGCAATTTTGGGCGCGTATTTTTGTGCTTTTGCAGGTATTTAGAGCTTGTTAGCTCAAATCATTGAGCAATTACGAAGAAATAAGACACTACAGCAGTATTTTCAGTCGATCGACTGAAGTACCTAGTCGATCGACTGAATTGCAGGTTTACAGAAGCCACTGTTCACGTCAACCGGGTCGATCGACTGATCTCCGTGGTCGATCGACTACCGCTGCTGCTATATTCGTTCACGACCTCTCCCCTGCTGTGTTTGGTCGATATGCGGACCTAAGGGAGTTTTCTACTCCACTTTATTTTCCGTCACAATTATTTATTTCTTCCATTTTCTCAATTGTGCACAGTTTTACCCTTCCAAATTGTTTCCTTCGGTCTTATGCGTGGTTTTGATTGTCTTTCAGGCACTCTTATTGGTAGCACTGCTGGCTACTGAAACCTCCTAGCTCACGCTGGTTTGGGGAGGTTTCCTTTGCTGCGCTTAGAGTCTTGTGAGTTCCATACCTTTCCTTTGTGTCTTACTTAATTTTCTCGCAAATTCCCATTTCTCTTTTGCTTCATTACATGATTTTGCACAATGGGGACATTGTGCGATTTGGTTTGGGGAAGGGTTTTGCGTCGCATATTTGCTTGCATTCACGTTTAATTTTGTTTTGCATTGTTTTATTTCATTTCTCTTATATATACAAAATTCCAAAAAAAAAAAAATTTCAAAATTTCAAAAAATTTCCATAGAATGCACGTTTATTTTAGCATATAGGTCGAGTCAGAACGGTAGTATTTCTATGATGATTTTGCTATTGCACCTGTTTTGCCTGAGCCTTGCTAGATTAACATGTTATTAGTAGAATCGTAAATGCATATCTACGAGTTTTCGTTAATTTACTCGCTGAATCTTGAGACTTGATTTTGAAAATTGGCAACCTACATCATATTTCTGAGTTTTAGAGCCTATAACTGGTGACATTCATGACCAGTTCATTTAGGAATGTGAGTAGTACTCCTTATGAGACATGTTTCCTTAATTTGCATGAATATGAACTTGATCTGCTTAATACCTGTATGCATTCGGTTTGTGGTTTGTTGACACATGTGGTAGAGGTTTCCTTTTCTCATTTTGCCCATAAGCTCCACACTGCCAAAAATATCCTTTTTTTTTGTCCCATTTGCTACATCCTACATATAGCCTACCTCTGTCAAGCTAGTAGTCTGGTTTCTGGGATTGTTACTCGTTTTTGGTAGCCATTGCTCTTTTGAGATAAAGTTGGGAGAATGAAAAGAAGGAAAGAAAGAAATAAAAAGAAAAGAAAAATGAAAAAGATGAAAAAAATGATTCGAAAAAAAAAAAAAAAAAAAGAGTTTCAGATCTTTGTTCAAGGCGATCGATCGATCGCCTAATATAGTCGATCGATGAAGTTCAAGAGAAAAAGAAAAAAAAAAAGTCAATTCGCATACTTTAATCCTTATCTCTTGGCGATTTTTGCTCCCATGTTTTATTCTTATTTTATGGGGAGTTAGTTGATTACTTTTACATCTGGAAATTGTGAGTTTGTGCTTGTTATAGCACCGTTTCGTTTGATATTGAGCGAGAAGTTGGATGTTGCCACTTGGTTCCGTTTTGGTACTAGCTTGATCACCTGTACCCCCACTTTACCATGAAATGTTTTGCCTCTTCTTACCCATACCTCACATATCCCATATGTACCTCGGCATGTGTCATTGGTCATCTGTTTGGTTGGAATGCGTATGTACGGTCGTAGAGATCACTTTTATATTTCATAGCTGGCATGTTTTCATAGGTCGTACTTAGGTGAGAGTCTTTACAAAGTAATTCTTTCTATCTTACATTTATATCACCTGTGCTCACTTGAGTGATTTGAGCGACCCGCGAGAGTCCATTTTGATAAGTCTCTGTAGTCAACGGTTCAACAATATTTCAACGACTTCATAATTCGTTTGCATGATTCACATTACTGATTGATTGGTAGTTGTGCATTAATTTGGCTTAGGCTTTACTTGTGCATCTCGCTCTGAGATTGAACTCGTTCCATTAGGTCATTAGATCGAGTCTAGTTCTTGCTTGGGGACAAGCAAGGTTTGGTTTGGGGAGATTTGATGCGTGTCTAAAATACGATGTTTCACACTCTTTTCTACACGCATTTCAGAGCTCAAATGTGCGATATATGCCTATATTTCCCTATTTTCCTCTACTTTCGCATTTTTGTACTTTATTGCAGAAATGTGAAGAATTCGACGGGAAATCAAGCCGAATCCGCCCCCGAGTAATCTGCATTGCAAATGACGCAAAGGAATTTCTTAAAGAACGAGCTTGGTGCGCAATTCAAGGCCCAAAAGACAAGTCCACGAGTTAAAAGAAATCAAGTAGCAGCTCAGGCCGATCGATCGATCGACCCTTTTTGATCGATCGACCAATGCTCGGGTTCCAGAAGCTACTGTTGCTGAGGAGCAGTCGATCGACCAGCCTGATTAGTCGATCGACCATATTTCTTTACCAGACGAGAATCAGAAAGTCGTGAATTTCAAAGCCCGTGAAGTTTAGGTTTTAGAAATAAGTTGTGGCGTTTATTGCTATATAACGTAACATCAACATCTAGTTTTGGATCGGAGAATACATTAAGTTTCACATCACAATAGTTCAGTTTATATTCCGAGTAATTAGGGTTTGATATATCGACTTTAGCATTGGAATTTCTGCCCCTTTGTTCTAAATCTTTCCTCTGGAATTCTCGGTATTTATTCTGCCCTAATCTTAGTCTATTCCTTGGCTTTCATTATTAGTATAGAATTGATAGTTAGTGCCCCAAAGCCAATTATCATATTTTCGTTGTTGTGATTTACATTAAGCATGAATACAGTAATCGTTGTTAGTTTATTTGTTGTTTTTACCTTCACCATGAGTAGCTAAATCTTTAGTGCTAGGATGTAGGGGAGTTGTAGCATAGGCGGCATTAGATTGAACACGGACTAAACCCGCGTGTCAGTCGATCGACTGACCTTGTTGGTCGATCGACTGACCTTGTAAGGTTTTCCTTCGTTTTAATTGTTCTTAATCTTGTATTTAGCAAATCGAATGCATGCGACCAGTTAAATATCTATTTTGCGACCGACCCATTAGATCGAAAGGTAGGGAAGGTTAGTTGACCGTCAATTAAATCGACTAAAATGTGCTAAGATCGAAAGATAGGTATAGTTTAGACCATTAGTCGCTTTTCAGGACGAAAGTTAGTATTAGTGACATTAGGGACCTATAGCGAGATCGAGAGATGCTATATGTTAGGAGTGGACCGAGAGGACCTCTTATTTCCCGCCTTACCTGTGTTCGATTTAGACCGATTTAGTTTGCTGCCGCCGAAGCTATAATGAACCGACCATCCTAGTACCCTTCTTTTATCTGTTTAAATCGTATTTTTAGTTTATTGTCTCTGTTCACTTCTAGTTATAGACCAATTCAAACCAACCCCCATAATTGTTACCTTTGACTGATCATAAATCAACTAAAATTTACAACTGCCTCCTTGTGGTTCGACCCTGTTACCACTAGCCTAGGTTAGTCTTAATAGGAGATTATAAATTTTATCTTTGGTACTCACAACGACGGGTATCAACCACCATAAGCATAAGAGTGGCAAGCCTCTAGGATATCCTTCACCTCCCACTGAGGTACGCATCTCCGGATGAGACCGTCTGCGCATTCCTTGAAAACATAAGGATCATCCCAAAAATATTGTCTAGCATCATAGGCAAAACGCTTCTTCTGCTGCCATGAAAGCTCGGGTGGTATCCTACCTGTCACAGCAAAGTTAGCAAAATCAGCAAACCACGGAGGTGGATAAGACCCTGAAGTAGTAATAGCTAACAAACTCTCATCAGGAAAAGAATCATTAATAGGCAACGAATCCTCCCTTTCGTCATTTGTTGTGAGACGAGATAAGTGGTCACTACCACATTCTCTGCTCCTTTCTTATCTTTGATCTCCAAATCAAACTCCTGCAAAAGGAGTATCCACCTCAAAAGTCTCGGCTTCGCATCTTTCTTAATAAAGAGAGTCTTCAACGCTGCATGGTCAGTATAAACAATAACCTTAGAACCTAACAAATAAGACCGAAATTTGTCTAAGGCAAAAACAACAGCTAGAAACTCTTTCTCAGTGGTAAAATAGTTGACTTGAGCCTCATCCAGAGTTCGGCTCGCATAGTATATGGCATTCAAAGCTTTATTCTTTCGTTGTCCCAGAACTGCACCGATCGCATAATCGCTGGCATCACACATGATCTCAAATGGGAGGTCCCAATCAGGCGGCTGAATGATTGGCGCAGAAACTAGGGCCTCCTTTAACCTGTTAAAAGCGACATGGCACTCATCAGTAAATTCAAAG
The DNA here is from genome assembly GCF_048544455.1 of Silene latifolia. NCBI lineage: Eukaryota > Viridiplantae > Streptophyta > Magnoliopsida > Caryophyllales > Caryophyllaceae > Silene > Silene latifolia. The sequence continues at coordinate 37,129,056 of NC_133528.1, forward strand.
ACAACATCCTTAAGGAGCAATTGTGTAAGTGGTTTAGCAATTTTTGAAAAATCCTTAATGAAACGCCGATAGAAACCAGAGTGACCAAGGAAACTCCTCACTCCTTTAACATTCACGGGAGGAGGTAATTGCTCAATCACCTGCACCTTTGCTTTGTCAACATGTATACCTTTATCAGAAATCAGATGCCCTAACACAACTCCCTCATTGACCATAAACTGACACTTTTCCCAGTTTAAAACAAGATTAACATCTATACAACGCTGCATGACTTTATCAAGGTTAGCTAAACAACGATCAAAGTCACTACCATAAACTGAGAAATCATCCATGAATACTTCCATAATATTTTCTATATAATCAGAAAAAATCCCCATCATGCACCTCTGAAAGGTAGCAGGGCGTTACACGTCCGAAAGGCATTCTACGATATGCAAAAACACCGTGGACAGGTAAAAGTAGTCTTACTCGATCGTCAGGATGAATAGGGATCTGAAAGAACCCTGAATATCCGTCTAGAAAACAGAAAAATTTGTTAGAAGCAAGTCTTTCAGTCATTTGGTCAACAAAAGGGAGGGGGAAATGGTCTTTCTTGGTGGCGGCATTCAACTGTCTATAATCAATGCACATCCGCCACCCTGTCACTACTCGAGTTGGTATTAATTCATTTTTATCATTTTTAACCACGGTAGTCCCTCCTTTCTTCGGGACTACCCGAATCGGGCTAACCCACTTTGAGTTGCCAATTGTATAAATAATACCTGCATCAAGTAGTTTCATCACCTCAGCCATAACAACTTCCTGCATCTTTGGGTTCAACTTGCGTTGACCCTGTCTATAAGGCTTGTGGCCTTCTTCCAGCTCTATCCTATGCATACAAACATCAGGGCTTATGCCCTTAATGTCATCCAAAGAATAACCCAAAGCCTTCCTGTTTTTCTTAAGTATACACATCAAAGCAGACAGCTGGTCATCGTTAAGCTTAGCGCTAACAATAACTGGGTACTGCTCCGTATCATCTAGAAAAACATACTTAAGATTAGGAGGAAGTGGCTTACGCTCCGGTACCTTTACCTCTACAGCATAGACAGAATCAACTTCAATGGTGTAGCAAGTGTTCACCAAGTTATCGTTGGCCAGGCTCAAAAGCATCTCATCTTCTTCTTCATTGAGCTCGTAGCTCTCCATTGAGGCAACCAAAGCATCTGGCTCCTCAAAGATTCTCCATCAGTATTACCTGCACACTCATCTAAATGGGTTAGATCAGCTAAGGGATCCTTGGCTAAGGATTCCCTCCAATTGCAAGTAACAACCCTGTCAACAATATCAATGGAATAACACGTATCCTCATCAGCAGGTTCAGTTGCCTTGTGAGCAAGACTGAACTCAATGGTGTCATCCCCTACCTCTAAGGTGATGGTTCCGCGTTTGACATCTATTACAGCCCCAGTGTATGTAAGAACGGTCTTCCTAAAATAATAGGTATCTGACTATCCTCTGCAATGTCCAAAACAACGAAATCGACAGGAATAAAAAACTTACCCACTCGAACGGGTACATCCTCTAGAACACCTATAGATCTCTTAGTCGATCTATTTGCCATTTGAACGGTAATATCGGTCACCTTAAGTCTACCAATGTTTAACCTTTCGCAAACAGAATACGGCATGACACTAACACTGGCCCCTAAGTCACAAAGGGCCTTTCCAATTACGTGGTTACCTATAGTGCAAGGAATTGAAAAACTACCCGGGTCCTTTAATTTAGGTGGCACATTAACTTGTGAAAGAGCATTACATTCCTCCACAAACGCAACATTACCATCATCACGAAAATTTCTCTTACGATTCAAAATATCTTTCATAAATTTAGCGTAAGAGGGTACCTGGGTAATTAAATCAGTGAAAGGAACCGTTACCTCGAGATTCTGGACCATCTCCAGAAACTTACCAAACTTACGCTCCAGCTTAGTAGCCTTCAGACGCTCCGGATACGGGACTGCAACACTGGCCGTAGGATCAGTAACCTTCGGCTTCCGTAGGTTTAAAACCCCCGTCAAATCATCAATGAGTGAAGAATCATGCGGACTAGTTGACGGATTTGCATCCTGCTCTGGAGTTCCAATCGATCGACTGGTATGAGTGGTCGATCGACCAAGTAAAGCCGGGCGTGACAGTTCTGCCGAGAATTGACTTCATCAGTGTCTCGGTCAATCGATTGAGGATGTTGGTCGATCGATCGATGTCTTTGGTGTGAATAGTTTCGACCGAAACTATTTTGTTCGACACTTGATCGATCGATCGGGAATATTGGTCGATCGACTAGAAGTACTGGCATTCAGACTCGTTTTTGCACCAGAATTTAAACGAGCTTCTTCATCATTTCCCGAGTCTTCCTTTGGCTTGTCGGGACTTTCATAAGAAAGGCCACTTCAGAGATTGATGGCATTGATCGTCTCAACCGGCCCTTCACATTTGCTTGAAGAATTAGCAGCTTGCTTAGCCTCCATATTCTCCAATTGTTTCACAAAATTCCGTGAGGACTCAATCCCGGCTGCTTCCATATTCGCCACTTGAACCAAAAGGAGTTGGACCATCTCTCTCAACTTCTCGATCTCATCTGAGTTTTGAACAGGAATTTCGACTTTCTCCTTGGAAGCTTCAGAAATCTCGAGCTTCTCGAGACGGGTAGAAATGGAAGTCATAAGTGTCACAACAGCAGTCATTTCTTCACTTTGCTTTCATGACTTTCCACGTGAACTTCCAAACTCAGCTTTATGGACTGCCATCTCCTCGATAGTGTTCCAACCTTTACTTTGACCGGTATTATTTTGAAACCTGCCATTAGCTGCTGCATCCAAGATGACCTTGTAATCATTATATAAAGCATTGTAAAATAGGTTGCAAAGATACCATTGCTGTAAACCATGATGAGGGACAGCTCGGACCAAACTTTTGAAACGTCCCCATGCTTCGCAAAAATCTTCGTCGGCTCCTTGCTGAAAACTCGTGATTTTACCCTTCAAGGCATCAGTCTTTGAAAGTGGGAAGTACTTCTTGTAGAAGGCTAATGCTAAAGATGTCCAATCCGTGACTCCAGCTGCTACCCTATCGAGGTAGCGGTACCAATCTCGCGCCGAATCCTTCAAGGAGTACAAGAACATAAACCCCTTTACTTCATCTTGAGTTACCCCAGATAGGTATAGGTATGGAACAAAGCAATAGTCCGTAAAAGTTTCCATATGCTTCAAGGGGTCTTCATCCGGCAGACTGAACCGGTTTCGCTCCACTAAATCAATATAAGCGGAACGAAACTCAAAATTACCGGTAGTAGGGGTAGGTAACTGGCGCCCCTTTGGAAGGTGGTGCTCCTTTGGCTGAAAATTATCATATATTGTAGCCATAATTTCCAAAGTGAGAGTACTCAAGTCTTCCTCTCAAAAACCTGTCTTCTAACTGTGCAAAAGCAAAACTAGAAGCAAAGGTAAGCAACGGCCTCAAGGAACCAAAGTTCCCTGAGACAAGAAATATAAACTAAAATAAGGCAAACAAAATTACACCGTCTCCCAAGAACGGCGCCAAAATTTGATACCGTCGTTTAGTACCAAAATTAAATTTATAATTCCAAACTAAAACTATAGCTAGTGATAGTAAGGGTCGAACCACAGAGAGACAAGGTTGATTTTGTTTCCTATTTTTCAGTCTATAAAAGTAACAATTAATTGGGGGTTTTGAAATTGGTTGACTAACTGGCTAATTGCAAAAATGAGTATTCTCAACAAGATAAAAAGGGGATCGGGAACTTCGGTTCACCATGGCAAAAATCAGGTCAGTAAGATAGCAAAAGTCTTACGAAACGGTCTCAGGGAAAATGAGCTAGCCTTTCGATCAAAGCTCAAATAACCTCACGGTTTATCAATTCCCTAGAATTTATCAACGCTTTCGCTCAAGAAAAATTCCAAATCTAGCGATAATTCAAATTACCAATTTTTTCAATCTAGTAAAGAAATTTATCAAAAGATAACTAAACCAATACGGAAGAACTCATACTACACAACAATCCTAATTTAATACCATGGCTCTCCTTGTTCCCAATCAAAGAAATTACCTACGCATAATTATAACTATTCTAACTTCAAGATTAATAATAAAGAACAAATTTGACATATTGGAATCAAACTAAAACAAAAGAGAAAGAATTTGATTGCTGAAATTAAATTGATGAAGATAAGAATCAAATTAACAAGGAAATAAGGAAAGAAATTAATTGCAATAAAAGCTTACTAATTGAATTCAAGAACAAAGTATCGAAATCCAAGGGCTCCGTCTTCAAGCTAGATCTAAAAACTGAGTTTTTCCAGAATGAAAAGGCATAACCTAAAAGTTGCTGCGTTCTACTGATAAAAAGATACCGAAAGTTAATTACAAGTTGGGCTTTTAAAAGTCTAACACGAAGAAAAAAAACGTGTCAGCTCGAAAACTGGTCCATCGACAGGCCAGAGTGGTCGATCGACTGAATATGCGGAACAGTAGCTTCTGACTGAGCTCCAGTGGTCGATCGACTAAACAGCTTTGTCGATCGACTGAATATGCTGTGCATTAGCTCTCTAGTTCCTTCCAATCAACTCTTCACTCCTTTGCACGCATCCGAAGGTGAGTGAATACGACTCTCCTTCTTCTTGGCTTCCTTAAACTTGCCTCCGGAGGACGAATTAGGCTTGATTTAGCTTACTTCCACTCGTTCCTACAATAAATCATAGAAAGTGCAAAGTAAACCGTTTCGGGAGAAATAGTAGCCTTAAGCTATCAATTATGCGTGGAAATACGTGCCAAAACCGCAGATAAAGTGTATAGAATATGCACGTATCATTTACCACCAAAGAGAGAGATAGATTTTAGTGTGGAGCTGAAACCGGGGACGCGACCAATCTCTAAGGCCCCGTACCGCATGGGTCCTAAGGAATTGGAGGAGCTGAAGAAACAGCTGGATGATTTGATAGATAAGGGATACATTAGACCTAGTGTATCACCGTGGGGAGCACCAGTTCTGTTTGTAGAGAAGAAAGATGGGAGTTTGAGGTTGTGCATCGCCTACAGAGAGCTGAACAGGGTTACAGTGAAGTATAAGTATCCTTTGCCAAGGATTGATGATCTGTTTGAGCAGTTGAACGGGGTGGCTGTCTTTTCCAAGATTGACTTGCGGTCGGGTTACCATCAGGTGAAGATTCGGGATGAGGACATACCAAAGACAACTTTTACATCTAGGCATGGTCACTATGAGTATGGGGTGATGCCGTTTGGGTTGTCTAATTTTATGGATTTGATGAATCGGGTCTTCAGTCAGTTTTTGGATCGGTTTGTCGTGGTGTTCATAGATGATATCTTAGTCTATTCCAAGACTAAGGAGGAGCATGAGGAGCACTTGAGGTTAGTGTTACAAACTTTGAGTGACAATAACCTGTATGCATAGTTGTCTAAGTGTGAGTTCTGGCTCGAGGAAGTTGCCTTTCTGGGGCATGTGATTTCCAAGGATGGTGTAGTTGTGGATCCGACAAAGATAGAGGCAGTGTCTAAGTGAGAGGCACCGAAGAATGTGGCAGAGATCAGGAGCTTCTTGGTTTTGGCAGGGTACTATCGTCGGTTTGTGAAAGACTTTTTAAAGATCGCCAGACCTATGACAACGATGATGCAGAAAGAGAACATGTTTCGTTGGGATGAAAGTTGTGAGACGGCGTTCCAAACATTAAAGGAGCGTTTGACCACAGCTCCAGTATTAGCATTACCTGAAGGCTGTGAGGACTTTGAGGTATATACAGATGCTTCAAAGAATGGTTTAGGATGTGTGTGTTGATGCAGAATGGGAAAGTAATTGCCTATGCTTCTAGGAAATTGAAGCCATATGAGGAGAACTAGCTGACACATGATCTGGAGTTGGGTGCAGTTGTGTTTGCTCTCAAGATTTGGAGGCACTATCTTTATGGGGCGACCTTTAAGGTGTTTTCAGATCACAAGAGTCTCAAGTACATCTTCACTCAAAAGAAGCTGAACACGAGACAGAGGAAGTGGATGAAGCTGATAGGGGATTATGACATGGATGTTATATACCATGATGGGAAAGCAAACGTGGTTGATGATGCGCTGAGCAGGAAGAGTGTGCATTCTCTATGCATAGCAATGTCTTTGATGAGATTGAGATATGAGGTGGGGAAGATGGGGATACATGTGATACAGAAAGAGGATGCTAGAGGGGACTTGACAGTGGAGCCGGATTTATATGATGACATTCGCCGAAAATAGGCTTTGGATCCTAAGATTGAGGAGTGGAGAGCTGGAGTAGCGAAAGGGACATTGTCTTGGTTCTCTATTCATATAGATGAGAGTGTTCGGTTTGATGGGGGACAGTGTGTTCCTAGTGATGAGGAGTTGAAAAGGATAATCATGACAGAGGCTCATTGCACACCATAATCAGTACATCCAGGTGGTGACAAGTTGTATAAAGATTTGAAAACGAGTTTCTGGTGGCCTGGGATGAAGAAGGAAATAGCTGAGTTTGTGGCTCGATGTTTGACATGTCAGAGAGTTAAGGGGGAGAAACGACGACCACAAGGTAAGATTCAGTCTCTTGAGGTACCTGAGTGGAAATGGGAATCTATCTCTATGGACTTTATAATGGGTTTACCGAGGAGTCAACAGGGTAACAACATGATATGGGTGATAGTTGACCGTTTGACTAAGTCAGCTCACTTTGTTCCGATGAAGGATACTTAGACCAAGATACAGTTAGCTTTTGCTTATAGAAAGCATGTGGTTCGGTTATATGGGGTGTCTAAGGATATTGTGTTAGACCGAGATGCGAGATTCATATCACGGTTTTGGCGAGAGTTGTAGGATTTGATGGGGACTACCTTAAAGATGAGTATTGCTTTTAATCCGGCGACAGATGGGCAGACAGAGAGAACTATCAAGACCTTAGAAGATATGTTACGAGCTTGTGTGAGGGAGTTTGGTGGTAGCTGGGAGGATATATTGGATCTGATTGAGTTTTCCTACAACAACAGTTATCACACGAGTATTGGGATGGCACCGTTTGAGGCTTTGTATGGGAGGAGGTGTAGGAGTCCGATTTGCTGGGATGATAAAGCTGAGGCAGTGGTTTTAGGACCATACATGGTACAGGAGATGATAGAACAGGTTAAGCTGATTAGGCAAAAGATAAAAGCGGCCCAGGATTGGCAAAAGAGTTATGCAGACTTACATCGCCGTGACATAGAGTTTCAGGTTGGGGACAAGGATATTTTGAAAGTATCTCCTATGCGTGGGGTTATGAAGTTTGGTAAGAAAGGGAAGCTGAGCCAGAAGTTCATCGGACCGTATGAGATTTTTGACCTTGTGGGTGAGGTTGCATACCGGTTAGCGCTACCAGTAGCTTTGGATAGGGTGCATAATGTGTTTCATGTGTCTCAGTTAAGGAAGTATGTATGCGAACCTTCACATGTGCTAGAGGTGGAAAACATAGAGTTGGATGAGTCCTTGTCTTATCTTGAGGTACCAAAACAGATTCTTGATCGCAAGGTTCGGAAAACTAAGAACGGGGAAACAATGTTTCTTAAGGTTCTATGGTCTAATCATGAGGTTGAGGAAGATTCTTGGGAGGCGGAAGAGGCCATGAGGGAACGGTATCCGTCTCTTTTTAATCAGGTATGTGTGGTTACGGGGACGTAACCATGTTTTTTTTAGGGGGGTAGGAGATGATCGCATAAGGTTTTGTGTGGTTATGTTAGTCTTTGCACAGTTAGTAGTTGTTTTGAGTCAGTTTGAGTTATGGTTGGGAGTTTTGTTTTGAGTTTTAGTTACGTCTTTGTGTCGTGTTTGAGTTAGTATGTTTTGTTTTTGAGTATAGGTTGAACTTTGGGGACGAAATTCTTTTTAAGGAGGGAAGATTGTAATACTACGGTTTCTATGTCTTTGAGTACTCTATCGAGTAAGTAAGTTTGGTTTACGAAACAGTGTTTGCTAATGGGTACTCGATCGAGTGAGTTTGGGACTCGATCAAGTAAGGGTCACTCGATCGAGTAAGTTGGTTTTGCGGGTTCTTTTAGCCGGGATTTGTTAATAATGCGTGATTCATATTTAAAGATTTCCGTGACTTTATTCATCACTTTTACCTTTTACTAAAAACCTTTTAAGAGAGAAAATAAGTTACGTTGCTTTTGTTCTTCGCATTGCTATCAAATCCCAAAGGCTAAGGTTGTCGGATCGTCGTGTTCTTTACGTCGTTGAGTTCGTCGTGTCGAGGGTAAGATCCTTGTATAGTTTTTATATTGTTTCATTGATTTTATTCAAAACCCTAATTGGGTAGATTGGGGGTTTTGGGAGTTTAATGTTGTATTAGATGGTAATGGTATGACTATGTGATTATAGGAGGAGGTTTCATGGAGGAGCGATATTGATTAGCTGCTTTGTGACGATCTCATGATTTGCTTATTCCAGGTAGAGTTTCCCTACTCGGTTATTAATTACATAGTTGTTGTTAATGGTTGTTTAATATTGTTGATCTATATCATATTGGAATTGGTAAATGGTAATTGTTGTTGTATAATGTGGTTGGTTGTGTAATTGTCCATGGTTCGGGAGGTGCCCCCTCGGCCGAGTGGAGTCACTTGCGGGAGTGGCTTCATGCCTTTGATTCGCCCTCTGTGGAACCCGCCATATAAGGGGATGTGCACATTAATGAACATGGGTTATCGCTCGGAATAAATGAGCGGTACGGCTGCGGTCCCCCACTGGCGGCGAGGAATATCTGTTGCGATGGGTATTCTGGCAGGACTAAAAACTTTAGTGTGTAGTCGGGTGTGTGGAGTTGTGACAGAGTTTGGGCAATGTGTGTGTTGTATCTTATATATTGTGTTTTCTGTAATCAGTAAGTGACCCCGTTTAAATGTTTTTAAAACTGTGGTGATCCTTTCGGGGATGGTGAGAAGTTATTGAGCAGGTATGAGATGGACACGCATGGGATAGCTGGGTTGAGTCACCACGAGATGTTTAGAAGTCTTCCGATGTGTCTTTAAACAATTATTTACTTTAGTTGGTTTAACATTTTGGATCAGTTGTATTTTCATTTGATAGTTTTGGTTGGGACATGTATTGCTGATGTGACTCATATTTGAGCACATTTAGTCCCCTAATTGAACCTATTTTGCATACTATTATAGCATTCCATAGCCATTTTATCCGTCAAATGCTTTCTATTTTGCTTTCCTAGTGCATTTCGTATGTTTTGTAGGAAGAAAGATAATTAGGCGGAATTCCCGTCTCCCGTGCATATTTGGAAGCTTTTTGACGATATTGGATGGACTAGTATGAAGAGGAGGCAAGAATGATGACCAAGGATGTAGGAATAAAGAGTATATAGAAGGATCATAGGCTTAAAAGCAAGGATGGCGAGCAGGAAGCCATTACATAAAGAAATTTCTCAGAACCAAACCACAAGTTGCTGCTTTGGCACTGAAATTATGCTAGATGAAACCGCGTCGAAAAATCAAGTGGTGTAGTCTTTTGAATCATTTCAATAGGAGTCCGGATGAGGAAATGATGTCCGTTTTACGATCCGACCTCAAATAGACAAGTTGTCCGCCAATCCGCGCGTCCCGAGACTCAAGACGCTCGTCCCCAGACCCAAGACGATTGTCTCCCCTTCAAGACGCTCGTCTTCCTTTCCTATTATCCGAGCGTCTCCCCTCCAAGACGAGCGGCTTCTCCCCTCATAATCCAAGCGTCTACTCCACGATCCGCTCGGATCACAGTGCAGCGAGCCCGTGCCTATTCTCCAGACGCTCGGGACGAGCATATTGTGGCGGGACTAGCAACGTGATATACGCATCTCCTTCGAGAGGAGAATTTCCCTACTCAACACTTAGTAATGGTATTTACTAGTCTACCCTTGCTTAACCTAATGATGTACTACTATATATACTCCAATTGTAATAATCAAAAGGACCAAGCTCTCTTACCTAGAAAGAAATTCTCTTAGATTAGATTAGGAGTAGATTAGAATAGATTAATCTCAATCATTCCACAAAATTACATATTAATCTTTCCTTAATCATTGTTCAATTTTATTATTGGGTAATTCAAGATTATTGGGTTATTATTGGGAGATTGACAACCTTCCATCAATCAATCAAGTTCTCTTCTTTTATTCTTTGCTTTATTATTTGGAATCATCTTCATAGGTATAATTCTCTTTTACCCTTGTTTAATTATTGTTAATGACATCATTTATTCATTATGTTTTCCTTTGTTAGTATGATTGACAACTTTATTAACATGTTGAACTTGATAATGAGTGAGTAGTCTTTTAGCTAGGATTAATGGGTAATTAAGGGAAACCAACATGGGGAATGATTCAGGCTTAATCTAATATGTTCACATAATTTATTTGCTTGCTTGTTGTGATTTCAACTTATGCACTTGTTATGTTTGATGAAATGCGAGCCTATGAATCCTTGCATTTTTTACTCATCACCTATCTTTTCAATGAGGCTTGTAAGACATAAACCAACTCGAGCCTCATTAGACCATGCATAGAGTTGAATAGGAAGGATTAAGTCGACTTGTAGGTGTTGTACAATCTAATCGATTCGGCTCCGGGACCCAAACCTTCTTAGGGATTGTAAGATATACACTAACTCGATCCCATCACAATAATAAGTGCTTGCTTATAATTGAGAACATGTTTGTATGATTTACTCTCATGAATCCCCTTTGAACCCATGATATCCTAGCACTTTTAGTCATTTGTTTACATCTTCATTTTGTTTTATTGCTTGTTTTACTTTATTGCTTGCATTAGTCTAGAACACAACTACAAACCCCAACAATTGTGACACTAGCATAAATTGAGATAGATAGACTTAGAACCCAAAGCACACCGTCCCATGGATCGACCTCGACTTAACCACTAACTAGTTGTTTGTTGAGAATATAAATGTGTTTGATTGGTAGATACGACGACAATCTCACCATCAAAATGGCGCCGTTGCCGGGGACGGTGTTTTGTGATTAAGTTCTTACTTGTTTGTCCATTTTAATTGTGCTTTAACCTTGAGGAACTTGTTCCTCAAGTTTTGTTCTTACCGTTTTATTGTGGTTTCCGTGCTTGTAGTTGTTTCCTTGCCTTAACTATGATAATGGCTCAAGACTTGACATATGGAGTATGTGGTGGATCTTTTGAGTATGACTACAATGGGTATGGGGAGTTTGAGGAGCAAGTCAACACAAACATACCTTACAACTCATACAATGAAAATCCTAACTACTAGACCAACTTTCCCCACCAAAATCACCACATCCAATACCCACAACAACCAACCACCCAAATCTCACTTTACAACCAATTCCAAATGCCCCAATTTGAGCACTTTCACACCCACCCACAACAAAAAGTTCAGCCCAACTTTGACATTCAAGATATGGTTCTCCAAATGATGGGAGACCAACAAAATTTCTTCACACAAATTCTAGAGGAAAGCCAAAATAGGAACAATGTTCTCCAAAGCATTGTTTACCCATGGTGAGGAGTTGGCAATTCGAATTGCCCAAAAGAAAGAAACCTAAGAAACAACCCAAACAAACACTCCCCACCAATCCTTGAGCATTGAACATAAATGTGAATTTGAGGCAATGACCTTTGATGAAAAAGATGTGAAGTGGGAAGAGCCAATCTCCTTGAGCTCTTGTGAGTATGAAAGTGTGGTATTTGATGAGGAAGATATGAGGTTGAGTAAGCCAAATACTCTTAGCCTTTGTGAGTATGAGGGTGTGACTTTTGATGTGGACATTAAGGTGTTTGAGAAAGAGTTAATGAAGAAGAGTGAAGCCCATATCTATGATTAGTATGAAGTTAGCGATGATGACAAGCCTAAGGAAGGAGCTTATGCGGAATATGTGTCTTGCAAAAACTTATGGAATCAAGAAAAGGAATGGAGTTGTGATATTGCCTCACTTGAGGACCCCAGCCTTGAGAAGTTTGAGGTATGCTTCCATGAGGAAGATGAATGTCTCTTTCCTATTGACCATGGAGACCTTTTTGCACCCACCATGGAACCTATGATTGTTGGAGATGATATGGAAGACCTTCTCCAAAAAGTCAAAACATCATATAAAGGGTACTTGGTGGAAAAGCTTAAGAACAAACTTGCAAATGAACTTGCTTGTGGAAATTTGGCACCCACAATTTCAACTCCTAAGGTATCTGATCATCAATGTTATGGGAATTCTCCTTCTACTTTGGAAGTATTGACAAATCAAAGTGCTATCATCATCACTGAACTTAGAGGAGAAGGTGGTAAGTGGAAGTCTCCGGATGAAAATGAACCATACTTCATACCTTGTGTTAACAAGAATCATGGGCTTGTTGGTTTGAAGAATTGCAAATATTCAAGTGCCAAGGGCAAGGTGAAAGAGAGAATAAGTGACAAGCTCCCTTGGACAAGCTTCATATTGAATTGGAACAAACCGTATTCATGCTTATTTGAGGATTGTGCTCAAGCCTTTGACCGATTATTGAGATCATTGAGCAACATGGACAATATCAATAATCATGGCAACAAGAAATGAGTTTGGTGGAGTCATCCCTCAAACCACCATTTGTAAGATATCCTTTCCTTTGACTTTGCACTACATTTACACTTGCATTTAGTTATATACATATACATATAACTTGCATTTGTATTATATTTTATATTGCATTTACATTAGTTAATTCATATAGTATAATTGCATTGTAATATATCTCACATGATTCATGTAGATAGTTGCATATAGACTAGAATTCATGCATAGTCACTAATGATCAATCCTATTCTTTTCTACACTAGAAATAGTGCTTAAATCGGTTTGGGGAGGTTTGATCATAGGTGACAAGAGTTTAATAGAGAACATGCATCATTTAGTGTGGTTTAGATTGCGTTCATTTGTTATATATATCATATAGAATTGCATTTAGTAAGAGCATGCATTCATATCATATCTTTGACACCCTCATTCATTGCGGAAAAGTAGACACATAATTCTAGATAAAAACTGCATGGTTATGTTTGTAATAGGTTCATTTGGGTAAAAAAAAAATTTTTAAAACCGAAAACGAAACCTAAACCTGTTATAAAAATATCCAAATGGGAAGGTGTCAAACATGCAAGGTCTAAAATGAATCTCATAAATAAAACATCGCTAAAGTCGCGAAACAAAGTTATAAAACCCAAATATGAAAAAGGGAGACATATGTCCCTAAAAAGTATACGACATAAAAAGTGTTTAAGGGTCACAATAAAATAAAGCCAATCTAGGTCCCAAGGTTACTTTGCTCGCTAGCTCGTCCATGTACCTTATATATGCATCACCTACCTGTCAATCGCATTTTATACAAATACGAAAGCCACAGTCAGTGGGGAGTAACTCCGAGTTCTCCCAGCTACGAAATGTCATAATTAATATAACATGTAAACATAAGAATATGAATATGAATAACACATAGCCTTAGCATATAGATGCTAGACAATCGTGCTTATCATGTGCACAACAATATAACAACACATAGTCCTAGCATGTGAATACTAGACCGACTCATACTACACTATCATGTGAATCACATAGCATCCAGGAATCCAAACTCTATCAACCATAGCCGACTTGCATCTCACCTTCTATGATTCATAGAATCATCAAACAAGAAAGGGCAATATATCTAGAGACAGGCATAAGTTCTTAGGACAGTCAATAGTCACTCTGTAACTCGAGTCTATACCACGAGGTAAGGTAAACACCCTAGTCCTAAACCTGCGCAGACCTAGCTACATGCGGAAAACTACTGCATCCAAGACCCATGATAACAACACATGAGTACCCCTAAGGAGTCCACCAAAGGGTTGGCTAGTACTTAAGCTGACCACATACTTCTAAGAGTACGTCAGGAGGTCATGCCCTAACTTGGATATAAACCCACCAAGCTAAGACACAAAGGCTATTAAGCGGTGAACATACACTTGTCAAAGACTATAAGGGCCTATCTATGACGATGGTCTAAGATACCAACACCACACAAGACAAGTAGGACACCCACTTAACCATAAGAGGGGCAAAGAGTCCAAACTTGCACACACAAATGATCATACACACCCTAGCATATGAATGGCTACGCAAGAGCATATTCAGCTAACAATCCAACAATATCTCCAATATCAATAATAATCCAAATTCCAGCTAACCAACAGTACCATAATCCATGAGAACAAGCTAAAATGGCAAAGAGGCAACAAGACTCAAGCATAAGGCATCCAAAGCATCCAACAACCAACATGTGAAATGATAATCACAAATATCAAGGCATCAACATAAAACATCCAATAACAACCAATCTCACCTCAAAGACAAACCCTCGACCCGAGTCCCGCGACGGGTCGTCGGTCAAATCGAGGCTGACCGGTTTAAACCTAGTTTGACCAAACTCGTTCGGTCAACTGCCCACTCGTAGTCTTGGCCTACTTTGGCCCAAATCACAAAATTCATCACAATATCATTCTCATGCCATTTCCAATTTCTATCATGTGAAAAACTATCGACATAAGGAAATATATTCCAACTTACAAAATATCCAATTCAATTAAATTCCCGCATAATGATGATTACCCACATGCCAAAAATACCAAAATACATAAATACGCAAACAAAAGACCCAAAACATCAAACAATAGACCCAAGACCCGACCCAAAGTGACGGGTCTAATTCCGGGCCGTGAACCGGGTCAGATCGGGCCTGTCGCGCCCCTTTTGCGGGCTGTTTTGGGCGGTTCTTCCGCCCTTTTCCCTTTTTCCTACCAAAATCCGTTTCAAGCTCAATTTAATACCGTCTCAAGCAACAATCAACAATACCCATTTCGTTCCAATACTTAAACATGTGAACAACAACATATTTAACAAACTTTAACAACAATAATTCATGTGAAAATTAAAGTTAACATGTTATTAATCACATAAGCATCCAACACATCATAAACAACACTAATGTGACATTAAATCGTCGAGTAACTCGGAATAGTTACCTTAAGCTAGCAAAGAGACAATTAATAACTTGAGAAAGCTTCTAAAACCCAAAATTACTCTTCATCTTCAACAATATATGAGTCACCTAATTCATCTTCAAATTCTTCACCTATAAGAACAACAAAAAACACAATTATTACGCTTAAATTCGAAACCCTAAAAGATGAGCCTTAAAACAAAATTGGGGGAAATGAAAATAAAGCTTACTAGTAGATGAGGATTGAAGAGAGGATTCCAAATATATAATTTTTATGAGATTTGGTGGAGAAATGAAGGATTTATGGTGGATTTAGGGATTGTAAGGAGGATTTTTTAGATGAATTTGGTGTTTGATGAAAGGAAGAGAGAGAGTGAATTATGGAGGAAATGAAAATTGAAAGAGGGGATAATTGGAGGAGGGGTGGCCGGTCAAGAGGTAAGGGGAGGTGTCAATTGTTTACGTTTTGGGTTTGCTTCGACGGTAATTAGAAATATTCGTCGAACGCGATTTCCGAGAATATTAAAGTTCTTAAACACGATTTTACTAAAAGATTAAGTACTCATATGCCCAATATCCAAACTCGTTTACCCAACGACCGTAAGAAATGGGAAAATCCCAATTTTATGACTTTTATCCGAAATCTATTTTATCAAAGGAAAAGGTTTAAATATAGTTTAAATCACTTTTAAACATTTCTAAACTATCAAAAATAATTACATTTATTCAAAATAAAATAAGATTATATTTCATCAAATAAATTTTATTTCAAATAAATTAATATTAAATTAAAATAGATTAAAATATTACTTTTAAAATATAATAAAGGTCTTCAAATTTACGGGGTGTTACAATCATCCCTCCTTTTAAGAAGTTTCGTCCCCGAAACTTAGAAGAAGGAACATTGTATATATGTAGGTCTATCTCTTTAAGATCAAGTAAACAAAATCTTCAAAATGTGAACGTATGAAATATAAGTGTCTTTTCAATGTAACGGAACATCCTCGTCGGCCGTTCAAGAACATCAACATTCCAATTCAAAGACATAAAAATATATATTTTTACACCAACAAATGAGAAAACCAATTATCGGACGTCTCCAATAACGAGCTTTACCACTCATTGACGTTAAAACCAGTGGAAAACATTAAAACATTTTCAAAAATCTTTAGTTCAAAACTCTATAATAAGGATAATAACTCCACTAGTTATGACCAAACTCTAACTACGACTTTTAAACAACTAAGCAAAGACTACTAACGCGGAGAGTATTTAAGAGAAGGAGAGGAACACTCGAAAGGATAGTTAAAATTCACAAGAATTAGATAAAGGAAAGAGAATTACCTCACGAGAAAAGTTCGGGATATTTAGCTAACATAGAAGATTCAGGCTCCCAAGTTTCTTCTTCGACATTTCCACAACGCCAAAGGATACGAACTAGGGGCACAACTTTGTTTCTAAGTTGCTTGTTTGCTCTTTCGAGGAGTCGGATTGGCCTTTCTTCCAAAGTCAAGTTAGGCTCCAAATCTGGGATTTCTTCTTGAATGACATGGCTCGGATCACTAATGTACTTCCTCAACTGTGATACATGGAAGACATTATGAACCTTGCTCAAATTCGGGGGCAACTCTAAACGGTAAGCAACGGCGCCAATCTTCTCAAGCACACGGAAAGGTCCAATGTATTTGGGACTCGGCTTTCCTTTTACACCAAACCGTTTCACCCCTTTCATAGGTGATACCTTAAGGAATACTCGATCATCAACCTCAAAGGCAAGTGGTCGACGACGGACATCGGCATAAGATTTATGTCGGTCTTGAGCGGTTTTCATACGCTCTCGAATGATCTGAACCTGTTTGATGGTCTCAGTCACCAAATCGGGTCCCAACAAATGAGCATCTTGGACTTGGTCCCAACAAACAAGACTACGGCACTTCCTACCGTACAAAGCTTCATAAGGTGACATCTAGATAGAGGAATGATAGCTATTGTTGTAGGAGAATTCGATAAGAGGTAAACATTTCTCCCAAGAAGTGTGGAAGTCTAAAGCACAAGCACGGAGGAGGTCCTCTAAATTCTGGATAGTCATCTCAGTCCGCCCATCTGTAGCGGCATGAAAAGCGGTACTCATCAGTAGCTTACTACCCATGGCTTCTTGCAAAGCAGTCCAGAAACGGGAACAGAATCTAGGGTCACGATCTGAAACTATATCCTTAGGCACTCCATGGTAGCGTACTATCTCCCTCACATAGGCCTCAGCTAGTACATCTAATCTCCATGTCTCCTTGATAGGTATAAACCTAGCACATTTGGTCAAACGATCTACAACCACCCAAACCGCATCTTTTCCGCTAGCAGTCTTAGGTAAAGCCATCACAAAGTCCATGGAGATGGACTCCCATTTCCAAAGGGGAACATCCAAAGGTTGTAGCAAACCCCCGGGTTTCTGATGCTCAATCTTCACTTTCTGACAGGTAAGACACTTGCTAATATACTCTAGGACATCAATCTTCATCCTAGGCCACCAAAACTGTAATCTCAAGTCTTTACCCTTAAACTAGTATACTAATTAACTAGATTATTATACTAGTATCTTTAAAATATTCTAATATTGTTGTTATTACTTACACTAGTAACCTTGTAATATTATTAGAATGGATGAACAAATTCATGTGAATCTCATAAAACTTGTTTAGAGAAAACTAGAGAGAATAAGCATAGTTTGCATGTTTTAAAGTAGAATGAATTAGTTGTATCTTTCAAAATGAGAACAAAAATCTCATAAAGAGAGAAGGGGGAGCACGGTTGGAACAAGGGGAAGCATCCAAGAATTGGAATCTCCTTTTCCTTTTACTCTTACCAACATATTAGGTGTGTAAGGCTAGTGTGTGTAGGAATGATTACACCTTGCTTTATCTCATAAAATAATCAACTACACACCACCATGACATCCTTCATTTCGGTCCATGTCTTAAAATGGACTACCATTTTATTTTGTCAATTTATCAATTGTCACACAATATGTCACATGTTGTATATTACATGTTATTAATTAATTTAATGCATATTTATCACATAAATATCATTTTATAAATTAATTAAATTACATACAACAAATGGACTTAGTGATACTTGATCACATAAATAAAATGGGTCATTTAATTGTAATTCACAAACAATAAATAATTTTAGTAATAAAATATTTCAATTACTAAAATAAATCTTATTTAATCTTATTATAATAAGATATCAATATTCTCTCTCACAAGTAAATTGTTCACTTTTAAGGATTAGATCACTTTGTATCGTCATACAATTAATCAATTTATCCATTAAGGGAATTGCCCTTTAGGTGTGACCTTAAGGGATCAACTGACCACCACTGTCACATGACAGTAATGTCAAACTCTAGTCAGCCAATCATTACCGATTAATGGCGATCAGTCGATTATAAATAATAAATCATCCCTCACCCATTCTTTATTGGAGATTTAAATATGTGATCAAAATGATCAACAATTGTGATCGCATTATTGTCGGGGACACTTACTCCAACAATCTCCCACTTGTCCTCGACAAGTGTGCGTCACCAATTCTCTTGTCCTATTACTATCTCTCACTCAATGCAAGGTGTCTTTCGGGTCGTACTTGCAAGTGATCATATCGAGAGTGGTTTCCTCGATCTGGAGAATAACTGATTGACCGGAGTTATCTACCATAGATACCATCCGAGCGTGGCCACGTATTTCCAGTTCATTACTCCTCGAGTGGCCCTGAGATATTGATTTAACCCTGACAAGGGGGTGGACAATTCCTATCGCACTTATTCCCTTCGACTAGCCACAACCATTATAACCCAAAATATGCCCATTTGACCCCATTTACGAAGGTCGTAGTAACATAAATCAAAGCTAATATGAAACTGTGCCATCTTAGGCGAACAGTCTTTAGTCAAAAGAATCGACTCATTAGAATACTATAGTAGCTCTCGCCACGACCAGGCTTTATAAATTTGCCAGAACTCTATAAGCGGTCACTGCCCGACAAAGTGTTCCTAACAGTCTGCCTATGTGATCGACTAGTCATCTCACATGACTTTACGGCACTTGAACTTGCCATCAATCGCATCACACTCTAGTCACTTCGAGACGTCACCTCATACAAGTGACTATGGGCAAATACAATGCTAATCTGTGTTCACTTTAACGGGGTTCAATGTTGTCTCTACAACCCGTTTGGATGTAACAAAGTATAAAAGGAGTTTTTAAAGTAAAAACTCGAACGACAAATGCGATTATCACATATGAATAGTCAATGCCTGATTACTATTTCATGTTCTATAATCTAATTTGATCTTGTATGTAGTTGTTCATTTCAATTCAATTGAAATGACATGACTCATCATGTTTAGCCTATGAGAAGGCTTTGGTTAGTAGGTTTTATCAACTTCTTGTACCTTACTGAACCTTACTACATACTCGTTTTCCTTTGTAATGTATACATTTGCATCACAAAACTTTCTGAGTACGTGTCGAGATCCAATCAAGACATAAGCCCTCTAGCCTAAGAATAGCTCCCACTGTTTTCACAGTGTTCGGGACTCATCCTTCTTGCACATCCCATGATTGCAAGTGTGCTCAATCTCCGTTGTAAATATTCCTCATTGTTCTTTATTGCCTAGAACGACTCTATAAAATCTATTTCTTAAATAACATAGCCACAATGGTATCTTAACAATCCTAATGTGTTTTGATTATGGTTTTGTCGGAAACCATGCGCAATCTCAATTGTCAATTGTCTCTTGTGTAACACCCTCACACAAAATTGCATCAAAAACACTTTGCATTATATCCTTAATGCTTTTGAAAGCACTTAAGGGTAATCAATATGGCTACTTAAATTTCGATTTTGAAACAATTCATCATACTCAAAGTATATGAAGTGTTTGTACATCATTTCCTATTTAATTGATTCGGCAGCGAAAGCAGAATGGAATCAATCAAATATGTTCAACTTGATTGAACTAGTCATGAATCTTATAAACATAAGACTTCTTATTTGACGCTAATATCATGTAAATTTATCTCCATAAATCCGGATATTAAAGATGTATTATAATACTCCAAAAGTCTTAAATCATTCGCAATGATCAATATGTCGTCCACATATAAGACTACTAAAATTTCCGTAACTCCCACTAAACTCCATGTATAAACACAACTTCTCGACTTATCGAGAAAAGTTTTATAACATGAAAACTCATTGATGTCCTACTTAAGACCCTCTCTTAAGTTTCACATTATCTTAGGATTGTAAGAATCTATAAAACTCATGACATGTATTGAATACATTCCTTCTAATTGAAGAAGTGGGTTTTAGATTCAGTCGCTATGTATTTCATAATAATGAAACACAATACCTAAGAAGATCCAAATAGACTTAAGCATTTCAACCAGTGCAAAACTCTTTGCCACCAATCTTACTTTGAAATCTCTCTTTATTAGTGCAAAACCCTTTGTCACTAATCATGCCCTTTTTATTTCGGATTTTCATGGCTCTAAGCCTTGTATTGAGTTGTGTCTTTAAACATTTTCATGTAAGTCATAAGTTCATTACTTTCTAGAAGTAATCAAATTGAATCAAACGATTTCTTTTGTAAGTTATAAGCTCTTTACTTTCTTAAAAGTAGCATGAATTCATCATTTTCAACAAGTGACGAATTTAACCTCCTAGCTTTTAAAGAAACAACATCTTACACAAAACGTCTCATGTAGTCAAGAAAGACCAGTTTCTTGCGACATAACATTCTCTGTGGCATTCTTTGTGGCTCTTGTATAATTTCTCCCACTCTGTCTTCTAGAAATAAACTTGTATTTTAGAAAGACAGCTTCACGAGCCGCAAACCCGTCGTACTCGTGATAATTGAAAGGGAAAAATTGAGCATTTGTTTCTTGTCAAAACTTACAAATATGGTACCCTACAATTTCATATCTCATATGATTCGTTTTAGATTTAGTGGAAAAATAATTTAGACAAAATATAAAATCCCCAAAAGGATCAAGTAACTCAAAGTAACTTGATTGAAGTCCAAACCATATCGAATAGCATTTGAGTTCTTATCCAATCACACATTATTCCATAATGCGTGCTAAGAGAGATTAATTTGTGATACTATATCACATTTCCTTTGGTTTATATCAAAGTCTTCACTTTGATAATCCCATCACGACTAAATCGTGATTCTTTGAACACTTTGAACTTCTTCAAAGATTTCTCTATTTACCTTATTAAGTGAACATTTTAGCGTCAACTTAAATCGTTGGTAAAAGAGAATGATCAACCTATTTTGGATCAATTATTTACAACCTCGATCTCCTTTTCAACCAAAAGGCACGAGACATCTTGCTTTGAATACAAGATACGCATATACCATAAGATCTAATGGTTTCAAGAGTACTCGATAACTCTTTGCGTTAATCATTCCAGAATTTAAGGTTTAATCTTGGGTTACCAATTTGAGTCTTGCATCATCTTCATGATATATCATTCTAGTTTGGTTTAGAATATAATCACCTTGATAATGGGCTAGCCATACATCAAATCATGGTGTAAAGGGTCACAAAAGTGAAAGCTCTTTTTGTATCTTAAAAAGTTTATATTCTTATTTAGAGTTTATTCACTTAATAGTCACAATTAAGTACAACTCTAAACCCAAAAACTAGATTGAGTACACAATGACTCTATCTCTCAACATTATTGTTGCTAGTCGTCATATTCTAATCATTCTATGTATTGCATACAATGATGAAAACCTCCACTGGTTTCTAATATTGACGAAGTAGTTCTAGCAAGATTTATGTCAATCAAATAAACATTTAAAGAAGAAGATCCCATTAGATGTCCCACAACTAACTTGTTGATTCTTCAATAATTTGGGGTAGTTTCCTTTCTAGTGTCCAACATTTAAGACAATGGAAACTTTATCAGTCGGGATTAATAGGTTTAGTATCGTTATTCTCAACAACTTTACTTTTAACATTACCTTGTATCAATTCCATTATAATCTTTACTTTTTGAACCCCGTCCTCATCTTAACGGTTTAAGAGAATGCTCCCACTCATTTAAATGAGTCTTTGCTTTGAGAAGCAAAATTGAATTCATGAAGATTACTCTTCATTTGTTCGTTTTAGTCTTAAAACTTTCATTGAAGTGGTTGCGTTATTTTGGTCAATTACGAATTCTGACAAATCTAATTACCAAAACAATTTATCGCTTCAAGGTACTTAATTTAATTAAGTATATTTAAAAACAATCCATTGTAAGTAGATGTGTTAGTCAAGAATCAAAAACCTGCTTGATAATGAATAACTTTAATCTATACTCTTTACAAGAGATCCTTAGCAATGGTTCATTTGAGGTTTTAGAAGCAAATTCATATTTGTCTTTAGTTACGATGTTTTAATGGATATTTGAATCAAAAATCGAAATGATATCGTATATGAATTGTGGTGAAGAAATAGAACAATATGATAACGGAATAATGAAAACAAAACATTCATCGTTATAATAATACTTATAAATAACAAGTAAAGCATTTACATAGTGACCTCTACCCAACTATGATAAATGATTCCAAGATCCAAATTCATATTAACTTGGGGCACGGTGTGCCGAAATACCCTTTATTAATATAACTCGGTGGATTACCTCTTTAATCGATTCTACTTTTAGAACTCTTGGTCGATAAAATTACATTAATATTTATCTCTAGCCCGAAACACATCCGGAAATATGTCGTGAATACTTTCGTTGAGTTCAACCCAAATTTTGAATAAATGTGTCCATGATCCAAACTCATATCAACTTAGGGCACGGTGTGCCGAAATACAATTCATTAACATAAATTCGGTGGATAGACATTTATCACCCACTTTCCCTACGTAACAAGGTTTGTACCCTGGTGTGGACGAGTGCACTCCCTCACGAAATAGGTTTTCATGGTTTCTACTTTTTGGTAAGGCTATGTCTCAATTGATTATTTTAGCGAGAGGTCATGTCAATTTATTATCTATCGCGTTTAAGTGAACTAAAGCGGTGAACTACGATAATTCTAATTGACACGGTCGATAAACTCGATTAAAATGACAATGCATGTTTTAGTTATGGCGATTTAGCGATGCATGCGACATATAAATAAAATGCAAAGCATAAAAATAAATCCTAGTATGGCCTTCCTAAAATAGAAAATCTAATTAACTATTACATATTCGGAAACCAACTCCATTGGTCCCTTGAACTTCGGTTCTTGGCACGCATCTCGAGATAACACCGTCTTTATGTATCGCCTTCTTGAGTGACACCGTCTTCAAGGAACTCCGGAATAAATAAATTACATAATTTCCTATTATACATTTGTAATTAAAATAAAATAAATCTATTAAATTACAAAACGGTGATACGAGATCACAATAAATTGCAACCGAATCGATATTCCCATACATTTCGGGTAATACCAATTAAAAACTAAGGCCATACTAAGTAAAATTACATAATTCAAAATTACATAAAATAAAATTATGACAATAATAAATAAAATGCAGCATTATAATATGTATGAACATGTCCAATTTTTATGCTAAGTCGCCTTAAGGAGCCAATATCGTATATTAAACGGTTTTTACGGATTTGCGTGATTCAACCTTTTAAAATCACAATAAATTACATAAAATCATATTTATGCACAAGTTAATTACCCTAACCTCTTAGGACTCAAAATTAGTCTCCACTAACCATTTGACTATAATTAACTTATATTTCTTAAAATTGTTCATTAATGGACTCAAAATTATAATAAAATGCTATAAACTCCAAATAAATCATAAAAATTTCAAATAAATTTGAAATTTGAAATTTAAACTCATGAACATTCTGGAAAAATACCATGACACTCATAATGTTCAAAAACTTAGGTTAAAAATTTCAAAATTTATCGGGAAAAACAATGTTGCGGTTTATCGGATTTATCAATAAAAATCATAAAAACATGAGAAAAATTATTTTCATCAACTTTTCAATTTTAGATCTGAAAAAGTAAATAAAATGCAACATGTGACGTTTTTCCTTTGTCATGAAATATGTTTTAGCAATTATTCACTAAATAAGTCACTATTTATGCTATTTTTCATCAACAATTCATAAATTATGCATAAAGACTTCAATATAGCCTATTATTTTACACACATCTTTTAAAATTGCATGTGACAACATACTAAATTTTTATGACTAGATTCGAAATTTATCTCATATTAACCTATTTTTCATTTAAATTCGATTTTTATCATGAAAAATCCATATTTCGAGCATAAAAACTCCAAAACTTCTAAAAATTTCCAGATCATCTAAAAATAATATATGTGAAAACATATCCAAAAACCACTGGAAAATTCGATGTTTAGCTAATTTTCGTCCAAAAATGACATTTTTATCATAAAAATCACATTTTAATGCCAATATTATATAAAATGAACAATAAAATCCATAAATTAAACCAAAATATCCTAAAACATTTTAGGATCAGAAACTTTAACATGCATAGTTTATTTCGTGATATATCATAATAACACAAATTTATGAGTTTTATATGTTAATCGTATAACTCGGAAAAACAATAACCGATTTGCATGCAAACAACCTTGTACTCATGATACCGCTTGTTGGAAATCTATATCTCATTACTTAACATATTCGTATATGTTACATTTAATTTAGTCATAAAATTAAATACAAATCTTATGCATGCAAACAATAGTAAATATAGAGAAGAAATCGTTTTCTCACCATATGATTTTCGGATTAAAGGGCACAAGTAAGATCTCCTTCTTACTAGTTCTTGAGCTTAATATGATGGATGATTTTCCAAGATCCCAAGTATAGAAATCCTCCTTAGATTGCACCCAAAACTTACCCTTAAACTAGTATACTAATTAACTAGATTATTATACTAGTATCCTTAAAATATTCTAATATTGTTGTTATTACTTATACTAGTAACCTTGTAATATTATTAGAATGGATGAACAAATTCATGTGAATCTCATAAAACTTGTTTAGAGAAAACTAGAGAGAATAAGCATATTTTGCATGTTTTAAAGTAGAATGAATTAGTTGTATCTTTCAAAATGAGAACAAAAATCTCATAAAGAGAGAAGGGGGAGCACGGTTGGAACAAGGGGAAGCATCCAAGAATTGGAATCTCCTTTTCCTTTTACTCTTACCAACATATTAGGTGTGTAAGGCTAGTGTGTGTAGGAATGATTACACCTTGCTTTATCTCATAAAATAATCAACTACACACCACCATGACATCCTTCATTTCGGTCCATGTCTTAAAATGGACTACTATTTTATTTTGTCAATTTATCAATTGTCACACAATATGTCACATGTTGTATATTACATGTTATTAATTAATTTAATGCATATTTATCACATAAATATCATTTTATAAATTAATTAAATTACATACAACAAATTGACTTAGTGATACTTGATCACATAAATAAAATGGGTCATTTAATTGTAATTCACAACATCTTGTAATTATAAATAACCATTCATTCTCATCTCTATTGTTTCACAAACAATAAATAATTTTAGTAATAAAATATTTCAATTACTAAAATAAATCTTATTTAATCCCATTATAATAAGATATCAATATTCTCTCTCACAAGTAAATTGTTCACTTTTAAGGATTAGATCACTTTGTATCGTCATACAATTAATCAATTTATCCATTAAGGGAATTGTCCTTTAGGTGTGACCTTAAGGGATCAACTGACCACCACCGTCACACGACAGTAATGTCAAACTCTAGTCAGCCAATCATTACCGATTAATGGCGATCAGTCGATTATAAATAATAAATCATCCCTCACGCATTCTTTATTGGAGATTTAAATATGTGATCAAAATGATCAACAATTGTGATCGCATTATTGTCGGGGACACTTACTCCAACATCTTGTCACCACCAGGATGAATAGAGTAAGGAGAAAGGTGAGCTTCATCAAGGATCTTCTTCCTCAACTCGGCTATTCTCGGAACATACATCCTACCTTGGTAACGAAGGTATCCATCACTATCCACCACACAATCCTTAGCTTGCCCAAGTTTGATTTTTGCTTGAATGGACTTGAAAGTAGCATCCTCAGGTAGGCAAGTAGGGATCTCACGGTAAAATTCGGGTTCTGCACTCAAGGCACTAAGATAGTCAAAGCCCTTCCCAATAAGGCTTATCCCTAACTTTTGAAATTCCGTGGTAAGTTCATCAGGTAACACACGGATAGTGCTCAAAGAGTGACTAGTCTTCCTACTCAAAGCATCGGCCACCACATTTGCTTTCCCTTCATAATAAATCAACTCGACATCATAATCATTCACCAACTCTAGCCATCTTCTTTGCCTCATATTCAATTCTTTCTGGGTAAAGATACACCTCAAACTCTTATGATCGGTATAATGCGGCAATGAACTCCAATAAGGTAATGCCTCCATGTCTTCAAGGCATGTACCACAGCGGCTAATTCAAGATCATGAGTCGGATAGTTCACCTCGTGAACCCTCAGTTGTCGAGAAGCATAAGCAATAACCCTTCGGTTTTGCATCAAGACACAACCTAGGCCATGCTTTGAAGCATCACAATAAACATCGTAGTCCACACCATCCTCAGGTAAGGTCAACACCGGAGCGGTAGTCAACCTAGTCTTCAACTCTAAGAAGGCATTCTCACACTCATCGGTTCACACATACTTAGACTCCTTCTTCAACAATTGAGTCATCGGTCTAGCTAACTTAGAGAAATCTTTCACGAATCGACGGTAATAACCCGCCAAACCGAGAAAGCTTCGAATCTCAGTCACATTTTTCGGACTCTTCCAATCAACAACGGCCTCAATCTTAGAAGGATCTACCATAACACAATCTTTGGATATGACATGTCCAAGAAAAGTTACTTGATGCAACCAAAATTCACATTTCGAGAACTTAGCATACCACTTTTGACGACGTAGAATGTCTAAGATGATATGGAGGTGTAGGGCATGTTCTTCATCATTCTTTGAGAAAATCAAGATATCATCAATGAACACCACCACACACTTATCGAGGTACTCACTAAAGGTACGATTCATTTGATCCATGAAGATAGCCGGAGCATTAGTCAATCCGAAAGGCATCACTTTAAATTCGAAATGACCATATCTCGTGCTGAAAGCAGTCTTAGGAATATCGGAATCACGCACCGGAATTTGATGATAACTCGATCGGAGGTCAATTTTGGAAAAAGTAGAAGCACCACGTAATTGGTCAAAGAGATCATCAATTCGTGGAAGAGGATACTTGTTCTTGATTGTCACACGATTGAGTTCACGATAATCAATGCAAAGTCACAAAGAGGACGGGGGAACCCCAAGGAGAAGCACTAGGCCTAATAAAGCATTTCTCAATCAAGTCATCAAGTTGAACTCTCAACTCCTTCAATTCGGAAGGTGCCATACGATAAGTGATGCGTGTCTTTAATATGTTGTTTTACGCCCTATTTTACACGCATTTCAGAGCTCATTTAAGTAGTTATTGCTAATATTCTCCCCATTTTGTCTACTTTCGTATTTTTATGTAATATTGCAGATTTATGCGGAAATGAGCGGAAATCGAGCTAAATCCGTCCCCGAGTATCCTGCATTGCATTTGACGTGAAGAATTCACTTAAGGAACGAGCTTGGTGCGCATTTCAAGGTCCAAAAGACAAGTCCACGAGAATTAAAAGCAGATTACCAGCTAAACCAGTCGATCGACCATACCCTTCAGTCGATCGACCAACTTGCGGGTTCCAAAGGCTACTGTTCAGTATAAACCAGTCGATCGACCGGTTACTTCAGTCGATCGACCACATCGCTGCTTCAGACGAGAATTAAAAGATCGAGGAAATGCAAGCCCATGATACATTAGGTTTTGGAATAATAGTTACGTATATTTCCTATATAACGTAACCTAGTTTACAGATACAATCATTAAGAAATTTACCTAGTTTTTACCTTCAGTTTAGTTTATCAATAATTAGGGTTCGGAAATATTGTTTTGCAAAGGATTTTTCGTTCGAGCTTTTAATCATTCCTCTGCAATTTCGGTATTCCTTCTGTTCTATTTCAATTTATTTTTATCGCATTGATAGTATAGGAATTGCTAGCTAGTTCTCCCAAAGCCGATATTATTGTTTTATGTTGTCTATTTGTTCAATCGTCCTAATCATGAATTCCGTAGATTTATTAATGAATCTTATTGTCGTTATCATTCTTAGTATGAGTAGCTAAATTATTCGTGCTAGGATGTAGGGGAGTTATAGTGTAGGCGGCAAAATAATGAACACGGCCTGATTCGCATATCAGTCGATCGACTGACATACTTGGTCGATCGACTGACCTCGTGGGGTTTTATTTTCGTTTTAATTGTTTTAATTCTTTATTCGACGAATCGAGTGCACACGACTAGTTGAATGTTTAGGATTTGACTGACCCATTAGATCGAGAGATAGGGACAGTTGTTAGATCACCAATTAAAATGACTAAACTATGCTGAGATCGAAAGATAGGTAAAGTTTAGATTGTAAGTCACTTTTTCAGGACGAGAGTCGTATTAGTGATATTAGGGACTTATAGCGAGGTCGAAAGATGCTATTTGTTAAGAGTGGACCGAGAGGACCTCTTTATTTCCCGCCACATGTGTTTTGATTTAGATCTGTTTAGTATGCTACCACCAAAGCTGTAACGAACCGACCATCCTAGTACCCCCTTTTATATTTGATTTCATCTATTTGCTTAGTTTACTTTATTTTACTGCTCATTAGCTATAGACCAACCCAATCAAACCCCCATCTTATTGTTACCTTAGACCGAATTTAAACAACTAGAATTTACGTTTGCCTCTCTGTGGTTCGACCCGACTGCCGCTAACTATAGTTGTAGTTGGAGATTATAAATTTATTTTTGACACCTCACGACGGGTATCAAATTTTGGCGCCGTTGCCGGGGAGGCAATAGTTCTAATTTTTAGTTGTTTTAATTTAGTCTTTCTTAGTTTAAGGAACATTCGTTCCTTAAACTTTTCTTATATTCTTTTTGTAGTTTCCTCTTATGCGCAGGTCACAGGGTGGTGAACTAGTACCATTCAATCCTGAGATTGAGAAATCTTTGCACGAGTTGAGACGATCACAAAGGATATTACCGACAGAGGACGAGCTGAGTACTCTGTCAAGCTATTACAAGAACGAGCTGTTCGAGGAAGATCCACATTCTTCACCCGTTTCCACCTCTTCAGCCGAGACAGTCACTTCTCCAGAAATTCCAG
The DNA here is from genome assembly GCF_048544455.1 of Silene latifolia. Taxonomy (NCBI): domain Eukaryota; kingdom Viridiplantae; phylum Streptophyta; class Magnoliopsida; order Caryophyllales; family Caryophyllaceae; genus Silene; species Silene latifolia. Next base: position 37,158,534 of record NC_133528.1, read on the forward strand.
TCATGGCTGAGGAAGCGAGTATAGCTAGTCATTACGAGCCGACATTTTGCAAATTTATATAAGGGGTTCGAATTACCAGGAGATGTCAGGAAGTTCGAACCAAAGCCTTCATACATTAATATGGTTGAGAGAAACCAGTTCGGGGGAGCTGCAAATGAAGATGCAGCTAAGCATATGGAGACATTTATTGACTACTGTTGTTCCATACCCCCACCAGCCGGCGTGACCCAAGACCAGATCAAGGAGACCATGTTCCTCTTCTCCCTTCGTGATGCTGCAAGGGAGTGGTATAGAGATCTGGACCGAGCCGTTCATGGGATCACCGATTGGAATTCATTGGCTTTGGCATTTTACAAGAAATATTTTTCTGCGTCAAAGACCAATACAATTAGAGCTCAAATCACGAGCTTTAAACAAGGGCCGGACGAGAACTTCCACGAAACATGGGTCCGTTTTAAGAAGTTGGTGCCAACCATACCGCACCATGGGTTCGAAAAATGGAGCTTGTGCAATCAGTTCTATAATGGGCTGTATGACGATCAGAGGGCTATTTTGGATGCTGCAGCCAGTGGCCGATTTGCTGAGAATTTGGGAGAAACCAAGGGGTGGAATATCATTGACGATATAGCCACCCACAAGGCTGAGTATGGGAATTCCAGAGGGAATCAAAGGAGGAGCGCTGAATCTCCTTCTGTAGCTGCACTTGAAGCTCTCACTGCGAGATTTGACAAGTATGAACTAGGAGGAGCTTCAAAGCGGGGTATTTACCAAGTAAATGTTGTGTCAGACGGTCCTTTCGTCTGTGAAAGGTGCGGAGCTGAGGGACACGTTTCGAAGAATTGCCCCAGTCCCTTTGAGTCTTGTGCTGCCTTTCAACATTATAGGCAGACAAACACCTACTATGAGCCTAATGTTCATCCCAACCTGAGGTGGAGTAGCCAGAATGTCCTAAATCCAACTCCACCTCTGCAGCAGCAACCCTATGTGCCCCCTCATCAAAAGCAACAACAATATCAAAAACCTCTTTATGTGCCGCAGCAGCAACAACAATCCCATGGTTCTGATTTTGCTGAGTTCAAGAACTTGTTGCTGAAGGAGTCCCAAGCAAGAGAGGCCGGGATGAAGCTACTAGAGAGCCAAATTGCTCAATTGGCTAATAAGAGTACCACTCGAGCTCCGGGACACTTACCGACTCAAACCGACCAAAAGGAGACCCTAAACGCCATTACGTTGAGGAGTGGGTCCACCCTGGAGGGGCCTGCCATGGTCGAGGACGCTGTTGAAAAGAATGAGGCAGATCCCGTCAAAAAAGAAAGTCGTAACGAATAATTCAAAGAAAAAGGCGTCTACAGGTATATCAATCGATCGATCGATACACCTTGGGTCGATCGATCGATACGCGGGTTACAAGCAGCTTTCTGAATCGTACACCTCGGTCGATCGATCGAGGATAGTGGTCGATCGACCAAGATCACTGCTGATAGCGAGAAATTTCGTCCTTCAATGCCCGATAATTTGAGAGACCATTTGTTCCGGGGTTCGACAACTCCGAAAGTATTGGGGAAAGACCGAGTGCTGATGGGTCAGTCCCGGCTCCGAAGTTCGATCCGATGACGGTTAATGGCTCACATTTGAGACGGTCTGAAGAGGGGTCAAGCTTCAACAAGGAGAAGGTGATGGACTTTCAGCCCAAGTCCATGGATGCCGGCACGCGCGATTTAGAGGAGAGGGCTAAGGTACTTCTCTCAGCCCCATATCCAGAGCGACTAGTGCCGACAAAGGAACAGGTATCTTTCAATAAATTTGAAAAGGTTATTCGTAGTTTGAATGTACAAGTTCCTTTCCTTGAGTTGGTCAATCAAGTGCCTGCCTACACTAAATTCATGAAACAACTCCTGTCTAAGAAAAAGTCACTTGAAAATGTGCATACTGTCGCACTAACAAAAGAGTCATGCTCTTATCTGTCGCACACTGCACCCCATAAGCTAGAGGACCCGGGTAGCTTTTCTATTCCTTGCAATATAGGTACCTTCTCTATTGAGAAGGCATTATGTGACTTAGGAGCTGGTATAAGCGTCATGCCTTTGAGTCTAGCTAGAAAGCTCAAATTAACTAGGTTCGCAGTAACAGATATGACAGTACAAATGGCTGACCGATCTGCGGTTCAGCCAATAGGAGTCTTAGAGGACATCCCCGTCCAAATAGGGAAGTTTTTCTTCCCCGTCGACTTCGTGGTACTTGACATGCCTGAGGATGGCCATATTCCCATTATTTTGGGTAGGCCATTTCTGCACACTGTTGGTGCAGTCATAGATGTCGGTTTAGGAACCTTGGCTTTTAAAGTGGGCAAGCATTCTATTGTTTTTGCCCAGCCGGCTAAAAAGAAGGACCCCATGTGGCCTGTGACCTGTAATACAGTCTCTGACAAGAAATCGTACTTTGTGCTTCCTGATATGCCTATCTCTATTTCTGTTGTAACCCCTCCGGCCCAGATTGGGAGCAAAAAAGAGGAAGATTCTGTTGTTTTAGACATTGCAGGAGCTGGTTTGGGGAAGGGAGAGCCACTTGTTGTTCCAGCCGCGAAGGAGCAAATCATTTCAAGAGGAGGTCTTGGTTGCCTTAGCTATGCCACTGATGAGGAAGTTGATGACGAACCGGTCAAGGCACGGAAGTCCGACTTGGACTTTGATGAGCAAGAAGAGGTCATTGATTGGGGAGACGATGAAAGTGTTGATCCGTTGAGCCATACGGACGTGGAAGCTAAGAAGGGTGCAGCTGCTAAGATAAGCACCGTTGAGGCTACCTCTAGTAGCCAGAAGCCGACAAAGTGGGCCATTCCGTGGCCGTTCTTGATCAACTACTAGTTGATCGCATTTTTTCCAAACATTTTATTTGCTTTTGTTAGACACTTTTTATTGCTTTTGTGTGCGCGAAACTTCGCATTTTATTTTGCTTGCTTAGGATTTTATGCGTTTGAGACTTTTTTTCTGGGTTCTGCGCAATTTTGGGCGCGTATTATTGTGCACATGCAGGTTTTGAGACCTCATTAGCTCAAGTAATTGAGCAAATACGAAGAAATAAGGAGTACAGCAGTATTTTAAGTCGATCGACTGGCTACATTGGTCGATCGACTGAGTTGCACATTCCAGGAGCTACTGTTCCTGACACATCGGTCGATCGACTGCCGTTCTTAGTCGATCGACCAAGGACGCTGTTGTACCTATTCACGACCTCTCCCCTGCTGTGTTTGGTCGATATGCAGACTTAAGGGAGTTTTCTACTCCACTTTACTTTCCGTCAAATTATTTATTTCTTCTAATTTTCTCATTTGTGCACATATTTACGGTTTCAAAATTGTCTTCTCGATTTTATGCGTGGGTTTTATTTGTCTTTCAGGTACTTATTAGTAGCACTGCTGGCTACTGAAACCTCCTAGCTCACGCTGGTTTGGGGAGGTTTCCTTTTGCTGCGCTTAAAGTCTTGTGAGTTCCCAAGTTCCACTTCATGTCATATTTACTTATTTTCTCGCAAATTCCCATTTCTCTTTTATTTCATTACATGATTTTGCACAATGGGGACATTGTGCGATTTGGTTTGGGGAAGGGTTTTGCGTCGCATATCATTTGCTTGCATTCACGTTTACATTCTGTTTTGCATTGTTCATTTCATTTTATACGAAATTCAAAAAAATTTCAAAAATTTCCATAAAATGCACGTTTATTTTAGCATATAGGTCGAGTCGGAACGGTAGTATTTCAATGATGATATTGCAATTGCACCTGTGTTGGCTGAGCCTTGCTTGATTAACATGTTATTAGTAGAATCATATATGCATAGTCTACGAGTTTTCGTTAATTATTTGCTGGACTTGAGACTTGACTTTGAAAATTGGCAAGCTACATCATATTTTTGAAATTTAGAGCCTATAACTGGTGACATCCATGACCAGTTTATTTAGGAATGTGAGTAGTACTCCCTATGAGGCATGTCACATAAATGTGCCTAAATATGAACTTAATCTGCTTAATACCTGTACGCATTCGGCCTGTGGTTAGTTGACACATGTGGTAGAGGTTTCCCCTTATTCGTTTTGCCCATGAACCCCACACTGCCAAAAACAGCCTTTTTGTCCCATTACTACATCCTACATTTAGCCTGCCCTTGTCAAGCTAGTAGTCTGTGTTCTTGGGATTGTTACTTAGTTTTTGGTAGCATATGCTCATGTTTGAGATATTGTTGGAAGATGAAAAGGAGGAAAGAAAGAAACAGAAAAGAAAAAAAAAAAGATGAAAGAAAATGAAAAAAAAAAAAAAAGAGTTCTGTACTGTTCATGCAGTCGATCGACTGCCCCTTTTGGTCGATCGACTGAGGTTCGAGAAAAATAAAGAGAGAATCAATTTGCATAATTCAAGCCTTTATCTTTTGGCGATTTTTGCTCCCATGTATTATTCATATTTTATGGGGAGTTGGTTGATTGCTTTTATACCTGGAGATTGTGAGATTTGTGCTTGCTATAGCACCGTTCCATTTGTTTTTGAGTAAGAAGTTGGATGTTGCCATATGGTTCCGTTTTGGTACTAGCTTGATCACCTGTACCTCTACTTTTCCATAAAATGTTTTGCCTCTTCTTACCCATACCTCACATATCCAAATATATACCTCGGTATGTGTCATGGTCTCTTGATTGGTTGGAATGCGTATGTACAGTTGTAGAGATTGCTTTCATATTAGACTGCAGGCATGTTCTTATAGGTCGTAGTTAGGTGAGAGTCATTACATATTTACTTCTTCCTATCTTACATTATTCACCTGTGCTTATTGAGTGATACGAGCGACCCGTGAGAGTCCGATTCGATAAAGTCTCTACAGTTGACGGTTCAGCAATTTTTAACGACTCCATAACTCGTTTGCATGATTCATTTGCTAATTGATCGATGGTTGTGCATTAAATTGGTTTAGGCTTTACATGTTGCATTTCGCTCTGAGATTGAACTCGTTCCATTAGATCGAGTCTAGTTCTTGCTTGAGGACAAGCAAGGGTTTGGTTTGGGGAAGTTTGATGCATGTCTTTAATATGTTGTTTTACGCCCTATTTTACACGCATTTCAGAGCTCATTTAAGTAGTTATTGGTACTATTCTCCCCATTTTGTCTACTTTCGTATTTTTATGTAATATTGCAGATTTATGCGGAAATGAGCGGAAATCGAGCTAAATCCGTCCCCGAGTATCCTGCATTGCATTTGACGTGAAGAATTCACTTAAGGAACGAGCTTGGTGCGCATTTCAAGGTCCAAAAGACAAGTCCACGAGAATTAAAAGCGGATTACCAGCTAAACCAGTCGATCGACCATACCCTTCAGTCGATCGACCAACTTGCGGGTTCCAGAGGCTACTGTTCAGTATAAACCAGTCGATCGACCGGTTACTTCAGTCGATCGACCACATCGCTGCTTCAGACGAGAATTAAAAGATCGAGGAAACGCAAGCCCATGATACATTAGGTTTTGGAATAATAGTTACGTATATTTCCTATATAACGTAACCTAGTTTACAGATACAATCATTAAGAAATTTACCTAGTTTTTACCTTTAGTTTAGTTTATCAATAATTAGGGTTCGGAAATATTGTTTTGCAAAGGATTTTTCGTTCGAGCTTTTAATCATTCCTCTGCAATTTCGGTATTCCTTCTGTTCTATTTCAATTTATTTTTATCGCATTGATAGTATAGGAATTGCTAGCTAGTTCTCCCAAAGCCGATATTATTGTTTTATGTTGTCTATTTGTTCAATCGTCCTAATCATGAATTCCGTAGATTTATTAATGAATCTTATTGTTGTTATCATTCTTAGTATGAGTAGCTAAATTATTCGTGCTAGGATGTAGGGGAGTTATAGTGTAGGCGGCAAAATAATGAACACGGCCTGATTCGCATGTCAGTCGATCGACTGACATACTTGGTCGATCGACTGACCTCGTGGGGTTTTATTTTCGTTTTAATTGTTTTAATTCTTTATTCGACGAATCGAGTGCACACGACTAGTTGAATGTTTAGGATTTGACTGACCCATTAGATCGAGAGATAGGGACAGTTGTTAGATCACCAATTAAAATGACTAAACTATGCTGAGATCGAAAGATAGGTAAAGTTTAGATTGTAAGTCACTTTTTCAGGACGAGAGTCGTATTAGTGATATTAGGGACTTATAGCGAGGTCGAAAGATGCTATTTGTTAAGAGTGGACCGAGAGGACCTCTTTATTTCCCGCCTCATGTGTTTTGATTTAGACCTGTTTAGTATGCTGTCGCCAAAGCTGTAACGAACCGACCATCCTAGTACCCCCTTTTATATTTGATTTCATCTATTTGCTTAGTTTACTTTATTTTACTGCTCATTAGCTATAGACCAACCCAATCAAACCCCTATCTTATTGTTACCTTAGACCGAATTTAAACAACTAGAATTTACGTTTGCCTCTCTGTGGTTCGACCCGACTGCCGCTAGCTATAGTTGTAGTTGGAGATTATAAATTTATTTTTGACACCTCACGACGGGTATCAATAAGGAGCTTTAGCAATAGGACCGGTTCCGGGAACTAGGTCAATAGAAAATTCAATATCTCTTTCGGGAGGAATCCCAGGTAATTCATCGGGAAATACATCCGGAAATTCACAAACAACGGGAACATCCTTCAAGGGAGGAAGAGAAGGAGAATTAGAAGTAGTCACTACACATAGGAATGATTGATGACCCTTCTTAAAAGCATTCACCATCTTCATAGCTGAGATCAACTTCACACCTTTTTGCTTTCTAACCCCTTGATAAGATACGCGAGTACCCAAAGGGCTTTTAAGAACAATCTTTTGATCTCGACATTCAAATCGAGCATGATAGGTAGACAACCAATCCATGCCCAAAATAACATCAAACTCCTCAAGTGGAAATCGAAGGAGATTAGCCGGGAAAATAGATCCCGCTATCGATATAGGGACATCCGAATAAAAATAAGAACAGGAGAAGATGTCGCCGGAGGGTAAAGATATTGATGTACTATCTCCAAGTGAAGGTTCAAGAGGTAACTTGTCGGAGAATTTTATCGATATAAATGACAAAGAAGCACCGGTATCAAATAAAACCAAACAAGGGACATCACATATTAAGAACGTACCAGTGACTATGTCTGGGTGTGCCTCAGCCTCAGCACGGCTCATCACAAAGATGCGACCTCTCGGCCTCTCAGGAACAGCAGGAGTAGTAGTAGTCTTCTTCTCAGGACACTCATTAGCCTTGTGTCCAGGCTTGTTGCAGGAGAAACACACAATTTGCTTATCAAAGCAACCAATTCCGGGATGCAAAGGCTTCTTACAATGATCGCACATACGACCCTTAGGATTTTTGTCGTTGCTAGGAGGTAGAACACGAGCACCTTGATTTGCTTGTCCACTCGGAACAAACCTATTCTTGTTAGGATAAGAGGGGGAAGAAGTAGGCACAAAGGGTCTAGAAGGAGCAACATAAGGCCTAGAAGTGGAGTAGAGTGGCCTCTTGCCAAGGGAAGTACGAGAAGCACGAGCCTCTTTATCAATAGCCCGAATAGAGCTCTCGGCCCATAATGCATCATCATAGATTGAGACAAAGGAAGTAGAATCTCTACGGATCAAGCTCTTAAGCTTTGGAGTAAGCTTGTCAAGGTAAAAGAAAGCCTTTTCTTCTTCATTTTTGACAAGTCTAGAAGCATAGTGAGCAAGTTCATTGAACTTGTTGGTAAAGGCTTGGACAGAAAGACTTCCTTGCTTCAAATTCATAAACTCTTTAAGCCTTTGTTGTTTCAGCTCTTTTGGATAGAACCTAGCCTCAACTAGATCCTTAAAGCGATCCCAACCAAAGCCAGGCTCAAGAGTGGAAGTAGGACCAGTCATAGACCACCATCTATCAGCTTCTTTCACAAGGAAATGAGAAGCCAATTTCACTTTGTCTTCTTCACGAACATCATTCAAGGCAAAGCTTTTCTCCAATTCACGAAACCATTCGGTGAGTGCCACCGGGTCCACTTTACCACCATAAGTTTGAGTCTTGTTTCGAGTCAATTGACTTGCCACCCAAGTGTAAGAACCGGGTCTATCACCTTCTGGAAACTGAGGAGGGGGAGGAGGAGCTGGTTGGTTTTGCTGATTCTGAAGAATCTGAGTAAGAGCTTGCAACATTGCATTATCAACGTTTCTTGTAGGAGCCATCTTGTAAAAGAGAACATTGGTTAGCGTCTAACAAATAGCAATCACAAAGAGACTACAACATAAGGTCCTAAGTCTACCCATCCTACCCATCTCACAAGTTTATTATTCTAAGGTCAAGTTATTTATATTGGGGGTGCACAAACGTTCGTCGGGAGCAATTATGCTCTGATACCAACTGTGACACCCTCATTCATTGAGGAAAAGTAAACACATAATTCTAGATAAAGACTGCATGGATATGTTTGTAATAGGTTCATTTGGGTAAAAACTTGTAATTTTTAAAACCGAAAACGAAACCTGAACCTGTTATAAAAATATCCAAATGGGAAGGCGTCAAACATGCAAGGTCTAAAATAAATCTCATAAATAAAACATCGCTAAAGTCGCGAAACAAAGTTATACCACCCAAATATGAAAAAGGGAGACATATGTCCCTAAAAAGTATATGACATAAAAAGTGTTTAAGGGTCACAATAAAATAAAGCCAATCTAAGTCCAAAGGTTACTTTGCTCACTAGCTCGTCCATGTACCCCATATATGCATCACCTACCTGTCAATCGCATTTTATACAAATACGAAAGCCACAGTCTGTGGGGAGTAACTCCGAGTTCTCCCAGCCACGAAATGTCATAATTAATATAACATGTAAACATAAGAATATGAATATGAATAACACATAGCCTTAGTATATAGATGCTAGACAATCGTGCTTATCATGTGCACAACAATATAACAACACATAGTCCTAGCATGTGAATACTAGACCGACTCATACTACACTATCATGTGAATCACATAACATCCAGGAATCCAAACTCTATCAACCATAGCCGACTTGCATCTCACCTTCTATGATTCATAGAATCATCAAACAAGAAAGGACAATATATCTAGAGACATGCATAAGTTCTTAGGACAGTCAATAGTCACTCTGTAACTCGAGTCTATACCACGAGGTAAGGTAAACACCCTAGTCCTAAACCTGCGCAGACCTAGCGACATGCGGAAAACTACCGCATCCAAGACCTATGATAACAACACATGAGTACCCCTAAGGAGTCCACCAAAGGGTTGGCTAGTACTTAAGCTGACCACATACTTCTAAGAGTACGTCAGGAGGTCATGCCCTAACTTAGATATAAACCCACCAAGCTAAGACACAAAGGCTATTAAGCGGTGAACATATACTCGTCAAAGACTATAAGGGCCTATCTATGACGATGGTCTAAGATACCAACACCACACAAGACAAGTAGGACACCCACTTAACCATAAGAGGGGCAAAGAGTCCAAACTTGCAAACACAAATGATCATACACACCCTAGCATATGAAAGGCTACGCAAGAGCATATTCAGCTAACAATCCAACAATATCTCCAATATCAATAATAATCCAAATTCCAGCTAACCAACAGTACCATAATCCATGAGAACAAGCTAAAATGGTAAAGAGGCAACAAGACTCAAGCATAAGGCATCCAAAGCATCCAACAACCAACATGTGAAATGATAATCACAAATATCAAGGCATCAACATAAAACATCCAATAACAACCAATCTCACCTCAAAGACAAACCCTCGACCCGAGTCCCGCGACGGGTCATCGGTCAAATCGAGGCTGACCGGTTTAAACCTAGTTTGACCAAACTCGTTCGGTCAATCTGGCCCAGCTCAGAGTCTTGGCCTACTTTGGCCCAAATCACAAAATTCATCACAATATCATTCTCATGACATTTCCAATTTCTATCATGTGAAAAACTATCGACATAAGGAAATATATTCCAACTTACAAAATATCCAATTCAATTAAATTCCCGCATAATGATGATTACCCACATGCCAAAAATACCAAAATACATAAATACGCAAACAAAAGACCCAAGACCCGACCCAAAGTGACGGGTCAAAGTCCGGGCCGTGAACCGGGTCAGACCGGGCCTGTCGCGCCCCTTTTGTGGGCTGTTTTGGGCGGTTCTTCCGCCCTTTTCCCTTTTTCCTACCAAAATCCGTTTCAAGTTCGATTTAATACCGTCTCAAGCAACAATCAACAATACCCATTTCGTTCCAATACTTAAACATGTGAAAAACAACATATTTAACAAACTTTAACAACAACAATTCATGTGAAAATTAAAGTTAACATGTTATTAATCACATAAGCATCCAACACATCATAAACAACACTAATGTGACATTAAATCGTCGAGTAACTCGGAATAGTTACCTTAAGCTAGCAAAGAGACAAGTAATAACTTGAGAAAGCTTCTAAAACCCAAAATTACTCTTCATCTTCAAAAACATATGAGTCACCTAACTCATCTTCAAATTCTTCACCTATAAGAACAACAAAAAACACAATTATTAAGCTTAAATTCGAAACCCTAAAAGATGAGCCTTAAAACAAAATTGGGGGAAATGAAAATAAAGCTTACTAGTAGATGAGGATTGAAGAGAGGATTCCAAATATATAATTTTTATGAGATTTGGTGGAGAAATAAAGGATTTATGGTGGATTTAGGGATTGTAAGGAGGATTTTTTAGATGAATTTGGTGTTTGATGAAAGGAAGAGAGAGAGTGAATTATGGAGGAAATGAAAATTGAAAGAGGGGATAATTGGAGGAGGGGTGGTCGGTCAAGAGGTAAGGGGAGGTGTCAATTGTTTACGTTTTGGGTTTGCTTCGACGGTAATTAGAAATATTCGTCGAACGCGATTTCCGAGAATATTAAAGTTCTTAAACACGATTTTACTAAAAGATTAAGTACTCATATGCCCAATATCCAAACTCGTTTACCCAACGACCATAAGAAATGGGAAAATCCCAATTTTACGACTTTTATCCGAAATCTATTTTATCAAAGGAAAAGGTTTAAATATAGTTTAAATCACTTTTAAACATTTCTAAACTATCAAAAATAATTACATTTATTCAAAATAAAATAAGATTATATTTTATCAAATAAATTTTATTTCAAATAAATTAATATTAAATTAAAATAGATTAAAATATTACTTTTAAAATATAATAAAGGTCTTCAAATTTACGGGGTGTTACAATATCATTGCATTTGCACTTCATTTCCATAAAACTTTAAAAATCCAAAAACATGTATTTTTTTTTCATTTCTACTCCTACATGTACATTGAGGACAATGTCCAAACTAAAGTGGGGATGGGAATTTATATTCCAAAAATACAAAAAAAAAATTTTAAAAAAATTGAAAAATACAAAAATATGTCCTTTTGTTTCATAAAATCAAAATCCATAAAAATTTAAAAATTTGGAAAAGTCAAAAACATGTTCATTTCCTTTATAGTGTAGTCTTGTATGTATATTATGTTTGTCTATCCTTTGTCACATTGATCGACTACGCCACATCCGAGACATGAGGATATTGAAGACCGCATGGTATGATCTTTCCAATCTCCTTTTTCCTCTCTATGTTAATGACTATGTGGCTTTATTTTGATTGATGCGGTGTAACCAATGTGAGTATAGGAGTTGCATTTAGATTATTTGGCATACTAGTTCGTAGAAGCATATGCATTAGAGTTGTATATATGTTAGTTGCATCATGGCATGTAGTTTGCATGGTTTGAAAATTTTTGTGAAAATATCTATTTGGGAAACTTGACAAGTGTATATAGGCCCTTGTAGATACTTTTTCGTCTTGAGACTTTGCTTGTTAGAATACTTGTAAGACACCCTAACATGTGTCATACTTGTATCCATTGACCCATGGATCAAGGCCTACTCAAGAGTACCTTGTGGTGTGATAACTCCTTGGCTACCGTTTATTCCAAGGTGACCCTTGAAACCATGCAACCATCATCCATAGTCTACCACATTTTGTCATCAAAGGGAATGAGCACAAAAATTGTTCAAATTTGAGTTCAAAGAATTGAAATGAAAGTCAAAAAGTTTGCAATTGCATCAAAAGAAAAGAGGAGTAAAAAAAATGAAAACTCTTATGCTTCAAATATAAGCACCCTCACTACAAATGGGGTAGCTTTGAAAATGTTCAAAAGAAAATGCAAGAAAAAGTTTTTTTTTTTTTTTTTTTTTTTTTTTTTTTTTTTTTTTGGGAAAATGTAAGCTTTCATTAAAGATCATAAACCACCCATACAATTGTTAACTCTCACAAGCTTGCCTGAGAGTCAGGCAAAATCTAGATTACTCATCATCAGGTACTACAAATTCTGTTAAACCAAGCATTTATTTTTGAGAATTTAGACAAATGCCTACAACTACTTAGTCTCATCTGAATTTCCTTCTTGCATCTCTTCATCACCACCTTGGGCATAGGAACTGACTCTTCAATTTGACATTTGTTCCGGCACCACGAAATGAAATAAACTGCTGTAGCCAATACAGTAGCAAGAGCTTTCTTCTGTTACAAGGATCTGCACCTCAGTTGTACCCACCATGACAGTATGTTCTTATCTGGGAGCTGCACCTGAAGCCAATCTGACAGTAGAGCCAGGCATCTTCTGCTGAACGAGCATTGAAAAAACAAATGCTCCAAACTTTCTTCCTTATCACCACAAAGATAGCAACAGTTCAGATGTATAATCCCCATTCTAGCTAATCTATCTTGTGTTAAAAGTCTTCTATGAGCCATTAGCCAGATAATGAAGCCATGCTTTGGGACAATCAGTTTGTCTGAAGTCCAAGCATGCCAAGAAACATCCATCCCCTCATCAACTAGCCAGCTATAGCCTAGTTTAATAGAATAATCAGTAAGAGTGTTATTGAACATATGATGTTTAACTAGGTCTTTAACCCAACAAATTTTCCTCCATGCCCAACTAACTCCACTGACTGGTATATACTCCTCCCATTCTCTATCTTTCATATAAACTGCATGAATCCAGCGGACCCAAAGATGATCAGTCTTTTGAGCAATCCACCAGACATACTTTGCTACTGCAGCTATATTCCACCAGTACAGATTTGTCAAACCTAGCCCACCTTTCTTTTTTGGCTTACAAATTTTCTCCCATGCAACCAAAGCTGGACTCTCCTTTATATCAGTGCCATGCCAAAGAAACTGCCTGCACAAGGATTCAATCTTAGCAAGAATAGTTTTTGGCAGTATGAAAATTCGTGCCCAATAGTTGTGGAGTGTACTTAGAACAGCCTTGATCATCACCACTCTACCAGCATATGACAGTTTTCTTGCCCCCAAACTTCGTATTCTAGTAGTTACTTTATCAATGAGGCACTGACAATCATTGACACCAAGTCTTTTAGGAGATATATTGACTCCCAAATATTTGAAAGGGATTTTACCACTGTGCATACCAGATATCCTGATCATCATTGCCATAGCATGCTTATCAACCCCATTGCAATAAATCTCAGATTTTCCTTGATTCATCACCAAACCAGAGGCTAATGAGAAAGTTTTAAAAGCCCTCAGCATCAACAAGACAGATGATACATCACCTCTGCAGAACATCACTAAGTCATCTGCAAAACATAGATGACTTAGCTGCACTCTTTTACACAGGATGATATTTGAACTCAGCTCTCCTCTGAACCCACATTAAAATCCTACTGAGATAATCCAGACAAATAGTGAAGAGAAGTGGGGATAAGGGATCCCCTTGTCTAAGTCCTCGTTTCCAATGAAAATACCCAAAAACATTCCCATTTAAAGTCATAGAAAATGTGGGAGTACTCACACATTGGATAATGAGCTCCATCCAATGACTGGGAAAATTAAGAGCACTCAAAATTTGTCTAAGGAAAGCCTATTCTACAGAGTCATACGCCTTTTGTAAGTCAATCTTCATCATTACCCTTGGGGAACAGGCTTTTCTTCTGTACAACCTTATTAAATCTTGACAAATAAGAACATTTCCCACAATGTCTCCTCCTTTTATGAAAGCACTTTGAAAGGGGCTAAATATCTGGCAAAATAGTATTCAATCTATTGAAAATAACTTTTGTAACACATTTATAGATAGTGTTACAACAAGCAATTGGCTTAAATTGAGTGACATGCTCAGGGACATCCACCTTAGGTATCAAAGTGAGGACAGTTGCATTACAAGCTTTCAGAAGTTTCCCAGAACTAAAAACATTCTTTACAGCAGCAATAACATCCTTCCCAATGATGGTCCATACATCTTTGAAAAACTGGCTACTATAACCATCTGGTCCAGGGGCTTTAGTACCAGGAATGGAGAATAGAGCAGTCTTAATTTCATCATCAGTGATAGGAGCTTGTAAGATGGCATGATGATCTGTAGTTAGGCAAGCCCCTTGCCTGACAACATCCATGTTAACAGGAGCGACAGGTTTGAAAGTGCCTAACAAAGTGCCATAATACTCTTCAAAAGCACCCTGAATCTCAGTCTGCTGGGTACATAGCACTCCATGCATATTTTTAATCTGGTAAACTCTATTCTTCATTCTTCTATGCTTAATACTAGCATTAAAAAAGCAGAGTTAGAGTCACCCTCATCCATCCAGTTTTCCTTTGATTTTTGCTGAAGGTATTGGGCACAAGCAGTTTTTAGAAATCTCAATTCCTGTGCACAAGCATTTTCAGCATTACCAATTTCCTGATTCAGAGGATCAAGTCTAAGCTATTTCTGAAACCCCTCAAGAGCAATTTTAGTCACATGAGTGATGTTCTCAATGTCACTAAAATTATGTCTATCCAGCTGCTTTAAACTATGTTTCAAGGTTTTAAGTTTCTGAGTAACCTGAAACATAGGGTTACCAGTCACAGGTTTCTTCCAATGTGTCTCAACCACACTAAGAAAATCATCCACCAGAAACCACATATTGAAGTACTTGAACGGACTACCCTTCCTATCTCTCTCTCCCTGGAAGGAGATCACACATGGACAGTGATCAAAAAGACCTCCAGGGAGAAAATTGGCAAAGCAGTCATGGAAGTCATTCAACCAGTCAGTATTTATCAATACTCTATCAATTTTGCTATAGACTTTGGACCCATTTTCATGTTTGTTGTTCCATGCAAAAAAGATCCAATAGACTTTAATTCAGTTAAGTCACAACTAACTGCCATCTGCTTCATAGGGAGAACATCATGCCATTGCACCTCAGCTCAACCTATTTTCTCATTCAGATGCATGAGGCTATTGAAATCCCCACACACCATCCATCTACTATCAACTCCTTTCCCAATGGAGACTAAGGACTCCCAAATACTCTCCCTCTCCTTATCCTTATCCTTATCAAATCCATAGACAAGGGTGAACAAGAAATGGCAGTCCCTAGTTTTGTCAAACACCTTAGCATGAATTAGTTGAGCTGTTACATGCTGCACATTAACCACAACCTGAGAAGGCTGCCAAATTATCCAAATCCTACCCCCTTTGTGATAACTACTATAAGTAGAAATAGCCCAAGAATCACACACAATATTTTTTGCTTTTATCCAATTACTAACTCTTATTTTAGTTTCTAACAGGCCAAAAAGCCCTATGTTATTCTGGTTGAGAAACCTCTTTATTTCTAATTGTTTATTCATACCCCTTATGTTCCAAAACCCCATCTTAACCATTATCTGCTTGAATCCTTCTCAATCCACGTTTTCCAGCACTCACACTCCTAGATATAGTCATATTTAAAGAGTCCAAAAAAGTCATTCCAGGAACTAAAGATTGTCTACTCTCAGTTGCCTCCTGTCTCATCATCCTACTCAAAATCCTTCTTGGGAATGAGCTCATCTCAACACGCTTTGGCACAAGTACAGCAGGTGTAACAATTGGAGTTACAGTCGGCTGGACCACAAGTGTACAAACGTTCACAGTCTGTACCACATGTGCTCTGGGAGTGCCCACAGGTTTTGGTTGAGGATTCTGTACTGCAGGTTTCACAGGTTGGGTTCGAGGTTTCCAGATCTTCCTCTGGAGTTTGTTCCCTTCACCCTTCCTACATTGTTCTGCAATATGCCCCATACCTTTACATTGTACACAAGATACAGGCAGCTAGTCATAATCTACCCGTAACTTATGCATCAATCCCAATTCATCAACAAAACTTAGTTCCTTAGGGAAACTTTGCCCAATTTGGACCTCAACTAAAATTCTAGCATACCCAAAGAAACTACGCTTAGAAGTGGCGTCATCACATTTGATGAACTTGCCAACTTCTCCACTCAATTTCTTTAGGCATTCTTTACCCCAGAATTTGATCTCCAAACCGTATAGCTTCATCCAAATAGGAACCTGCTTCACACCATGTTTAATAAGGGCTACATCTGGACTCCATTCCTTAATGATAACAGGTTTACTATCAAAAAGAAGGTGTCCATTGTTTGGCACCTGCTTTGTTGCTCCTTAGTTTTAAAACGCACTATGAAAATTCCATTAGGCAGGAACGACACCTTATCAACACCATGAGACTGCCATACCCTTTTGACAAACCCTGAAACCACAGAACTGGGTGGGTTCGCCCCTAAGATATAGCAGAAAACAGAAGTGGACCAGTATTGTATCTCACCTTCAACGTCCTCCTTACTGAGTTGTAACAGAGGTCGAGCAGAGTCCTCCACAGGCGTGGATTCCTCCTCCTCATCCCCATTAGTTTCTTCCTCAATAGGCTCCAAATCCACCTCAAAACGCAGAGGCGAGACCCGTAAAGCAGGTCTTCCTCCCGTTTTTGGTGAATTCGTCGTAGAATTATTGTAACTATTCATATTAGTATTAGGAGCTTTAATCGCTGACTTTTTGTGATTAATTTGATTATTACTATTACTAATTTGATGATTAATATTTTGTTTGAGATTATTAGTTGGTTTCTTCTTCCTCGCCATTGCTGAAGGTGGAAGAAATCAGTTAGAATCTTTCCTTCTCTCTAGATTCTCTCTCATCTCATACAAGAAAAAGTTGAAATTGTCAAGTGTTGAAAATTTTAAACATCAAAGAAAGTGCAAAAAGAATTTGTTCTCAAATTGTTAATGCCACAAGAAATTGGGGGGAAAAACAACAACAAAAGCAAACTCCCACATAAAACTCAAAAATCTATTGATCCCTTTTCCATCGTATCAACTTTTGTGCATGGTAGAGAGGGAACGACCCTTCTTCTTGTCTAGGCAAGGAGGGGGATTCCGCGATCCTCCAGTGTTTCTAACACCATAGGAAGTCTACTCTTGACGAAAGCATTTAGCATTTGTGGACAAAGGTAACCTAGTTTATCACAACTTGGAGGTGACTTGTTTGTATCCTCTTGGACTTAGTATCTTGGAGAAATCGTATCTATAATGGAGTGTGTACCCTTAGATTTCTTCCCTTATAGATAATTTTCGCCACTTAGATGAGTAAAGTGGCTATTTTTTTGTAGATGCATCCACTACTTGTTTTGTGTGCTTAATGCTTGGATGTATCGCCATTTTGGCAAGCCCCACCTTGCCTTCCAAGAAGCCATCTTACCTCATGGTTGTCTTGTTGTGAGTTGAAGGGGCGGAGTTAGACCCGCTAATTGTCTCACATCGGTTATATTATTAGGATAGTTTAAATAAAGGTCTAGTTTTAGTCACCTCTTTACTCGGGACGAGTAAAGGTTCGGTTTGGGGATATTTGATGTGACTCATATTTGAGCACATGTATTCCCCTAATTTAACCTATTTCGCATACTATTATAACATTCCATAGCCATTTTATCCGTCAAATGCTTTCTATTTTGCTTTCCTAGTGCATTTCGTATGTTTTGTACGAAGGAAGATAATTAGGCGGAATTCCCATCTCCCGTGCATATTTGGAAGCTTTTTGATGATATTGGATGGACTAGTATGAAGATGAGGCAAGTATGATGACCAAGGATGTAGGAATAAAGAGTATATAGAAGGATCATAGGCTTAGAAGCAAGGATGACAGAGAAAGAAGCCATTACATAAAGAAATTGCTCGGAACCAAACCTAGAGTTTCTCCTTTGGCTCTGAAAGTATGCTATATGAAACGGCGTCGAAAAATTAAGTAGTCTAGGCTTTTGAATCACTCTAATAGGAGTCCGGATGAGGAAATGACATCCGTTTTACGATCCGAGCTCAAATAGACAAGTTGTCCGCCAGTCCGCGCGTCCCGAGACTCAAGGCGCTCGTCCCCAGACCCAAGACGAGCGTCTCCCCTTCAAGACGCTCATATTCCTTTCCTATTATCCGAGCGTCTCCCCTCCAAGACGAGCGTCTTCTCCCCTCATAATCCAAGCGTCTCCTCCACGATCCGCTCGGATCACAGTGCAGCGAGCCCGTGCCTATTCTCCAGACGCTCGGGACGAGCATATTGTGGGGGGGACTAGCAACGTGATATGCGCATCTCCTTCGAGAGGAGCATTTCCCTACTCAACACTTAGTAATGCTATTTACTAGTCTACCCTTGCTTAACCTAATGATGTACTACTATATATACTCCAATTGTAATAATCAAAAGGACCAAGCTCTCTTAGCTAGAAGAAATCCTCTTAGATTAGATTAGGAGTAGATTAGAATAGATAAATCTCAATCATTCCACAAAATTACATATTAATCTTTCCTTAATCATTGTTCAAGTTTATTATTGGGTAATTGAAGATTATTGGGTTATTATTGGGAGATTGACAACCTTCCATCAATCAATCAAATTCTCTTTTTTTATTCTTTGCTTTATTATTTGGGATCATCTTCATAGGTATAATTCTCTTTTACCCTTGTTTAATTATTGTTAATCACATCATTTATTCATCATGTTTTGCTTTGTTAGTGTGATTGACAACCTTATTAACATGTTGAACTTGATAATGAGTGAGTAGTCTTCTAGCTATTAGGATTAATGGGTAATGAAGGGAAACCAACATGGGGAATGATTAATGCTTAATCAAATTTGTTCACATAATTTATTTGTTTGCTTGTTGTGTATGCACATGTTATGTTTGATGAAATGCGAGCCTATGAATCCTTGCATTTTTTACCCATCACCTATCTTTTCAATGAGGCTTGTAAGACATAAACCAACTCGAGCCTTATTAGACCATGCATAGAGTTGAATAGGAAGGATTAAGTCGACTTGTAGGTGTTGTACAATCTAATCGATTCGGCTCCGGGGCCCAAACCTTCTTAGAGATTGTAAGATATACACTAACTCGATCCCATCACAACAATAAGTGCTTGCTTATAATTGAGAACATGTTTGTATGGTTTACTCCCATGAATCCCCTTTGAACCCATGATATCCTAGCACTTTTAGTCATTTGTTTACAGCTTCACTTTGTTTTATTGCTTGTTTTACTTTATTGCTTGCATTAGTCTAGAACACAACTACAAACCCCAACAATTGTGACACTAGCATAAATTGAGATAGATAGACTTAGAACCCAAAGTACACCATCCCATGGATCGACCTCGACTTAACCACTAACTAGTTGTTAGTTGAGAATATAAATGTGTTTGATTGGAAGACACGACGACAATCTCACCATCAATTGCTTTAAACTTATTTATTAAAGTACGTTCTTTTATGCTCCTTTTGATATACACCACCTCGGGTAACCGAGATGTAGCATTCCCGTGCATTAAGTGGTCCTGGTAAGGCACTTGGTGTATGGGGGTGTTACATTTTATTTAAGGGAGAATGCTATTATCTGGTGCAATGCTAATAAGGAAGTATTGACTGATTAGGGATCCTATGTTATTGAAGAAGGAGAGGAGGTTTTAGAACCGTATCTTTGGGATTGTTTTGTGCATGACCTTAGGAAGGAATATTTCACGGAGCATATGAGGAGAGCTAAGAGGGCCGAATTCGACCGATTCGAGCAAGGGTCGATGACTGTTCAAGAGTGCTACTTGAAAATCCAGGAACTAGTTCATTTTGCACTGTAATTAGCACCTAATGAAGATGCTAGGGCTTACAAGTTTGAAGAGAAATTGTCTTATGCCAATTACCAGAAGTTTGGAGGGTATACATTTGATAATTTAAGAACTGTTTATGCTAAGGCTTTTAACGTTGAGAGATTGCTTGATGAAAGGAAACATGCGCTAGCAGAGAAGAGAAAGGGGGGAACACCGGATAATACTCAAGGATTTCCAAAGAGAGATGATTTCAATCGTTATGGAAATAGAGCTCATTCGACGGGAAGCCATCGTCCAACAAAAGGAAATGCTAGTGGTAAACCACTGACTCCGAGAGTTTACCATTATAAGCAATGTGATAAGAATCACCCTGGAAAAGGTTGTGATGGGAATTTAGTGGCATGTCATTTATATGGTAAATTGGCACATAGGCAATATGAGTCTTATCAAAAAGAGCAGTTAGCTGCGGGAAGGAAGTTTACAGCAGGAAATAGCTCTATGGAAAGTAGCAGTGGCTTTAATACCCCCATAAATCAGAATGTGACTCTGAAGTTTGGCAATAATAATAACTGGACCAACTTTGTGAAGTTGATCGTGTCTAGAGCTACCAATAAGCCGAGTGGGTCAGCTTCGGTTGTTCAAGGAGGAAATGGAAATCAGACCAGGAAGTTGTTTGCTTTAGGAGGGAATGAGGCAGAGCATACGGAGAATGTTGTCACTAGTACATTTTCCTTAAACTCTAAACCTATTTATATTTTGTTCGATTCTAGTGCATTGCATTCATTCATATTCTCTCTGTCCCGGTCAATAGTTATTTATTTCCATTTTTGGGTGTTTCAATGAATAGTTATCTATTTCCTTATTTGGTCATATTTTGTGGATATCTTTCAAGTACATGTGGAGTCACAGGTTTTGTATGGTCCAAATTCAATCATTTTCTCTTTCCGTAATCTTTGTGCCAAAAGTAATAGATAACTATTGATCGAAACAGAGGGAGTATCTAGTGTTGTTGCATCATAAATAAAGCTTAGTTCACCTGAAATGATTAATGATAGATTTGTACAACCCTCTGGGGAAGAAATTTTGTGTACTAAGATGTATAGAGATGTGACTTTAGCCATTATGGAAGTGGATTTGCGTGTATATTTAATAGAATTTTCCTTACAGAACTTTGACGTGATTTTGGGAATGGATTGGTTAGTTAGGCATGAAGCTAGAATTGATTGTTGACAAAAGAAAGTGACATTAAGATGACCTGATGGAATAAGAGTATCATATCAAGGATTGATTACTAAACCTAAGGTGAAACTTATCTCGGTGATGAAGCTTAAAGCTGAATTAAGGAGAGGATTGTTGGGAAATGTGTCCTCAACAATAGTGCGATCACATGATTTAAATATCATTATTAAATCTCATACCAAGAAATACGAAAGGGATGATACATTACATATATAGTCAACTGGTCCACACATATCAGTAATGATTGGCTGGCTAGAGTTTGACATTACTGTCGTGCGACGGTGGTGATCAGTTGATCCCTTGAGGTCACACCTAAAGGACGATTCCCTTAATTGAAAAGGATAATTAGTTGTATACCGATACAGATTAATTAATTCCTTAAAATTGAACAAATTTTTATCATAAGAGAGAAAAGTGACATCTTATTATAATGTGATTAAATGAGCTTTTATTTAGTAATTTAAGAAGTTATATTACTAATATTAATCGGTGTTTGCGAAACACGCGAGATGAGAATGATAAGTTAGTTATAATTACAAGATATTGTGAATTATACTAACTAGTAATTAAATGACCATTTTATGAGAAAGTAATTTTATATTACTAGTCAATTTGTTAAATATGATTTATTTAATTTGTAAATGATATTTAATTTGTTAAATATGCATTTTAAATTAAAACATGACATAAGACATGTCACATGTCACATGACATACAATTGTACAATTGACAAAAATAAAATGGACTCCATATTACACTATTGAAACCGAAAATGGAGGGTGAGTTAGTGGGTTATGGTTGTTTTATTTTATTTGATAAAAAGACATAATGATGCCTACCTACAACTAGTCTTACACATCTTACACATCTATTTTTCTTGTGAAGACAAAAAGAAAAAGGTAAGATGCCCTATACTACCCACCCAAACCGTCCACCCTCTAATCTATCATGATTATTGAGAGTTTTTCCTCTTATTATCATTCTAATAACACATGCAAAAAGTTCATGTATTTTCCTCTCTTCTCTCTCTTTAATCTTCATCAAAAAGATGAGTTTTTGATTCAAATTTGTTCTAAAAGATTACTAAAATTATTAATGTAATATATGAGTGTTAGTAATCAATTTTAAGGTAAACCACATTACAAATATCTAGTACATATTAGTTTGTGGAATTAAGGGATAGTTTTGGGTGCAACTAATTGGAGGGCTTCTATTTTGAGGTCATGTATGTTCATCCAATATTGAAAAGCTCAAGAACTAACAAGAAGGAGATCTTGTTGGTGCCCATTTGACCGAAATTCATATGGTGAGAAAATGATTTCTTCACTTATTTATTTTAGTTTGCATGCATAAGATTTGTAATTAATTTTATGACTAAATTAATTCGAAACATATAAGAATATGTTAAGTATTGAGATATAGATTTCTAACAAGCGGTATCATGAGCACAAGGTTGTTTGCATGCAAATCGGTTATAGTTTTTCCGAGTTATACGATTAACATATAAAACTTATAAATTTGTGTTATTATGATATATCACGAAAATAATTTTTGCATGTTAAAGTTTCTGATCTTAAAATGTATTTAGGATATTTTGGTTAATTTATGGATTTTTATTGTTCATTTTATTTAATATTGGCATTAAAATGTGATTTTGATGATAAAAATGTCATTTTTGGACGAAAATTAGCTAAACTTCGAATTTTCCAGTGGTTTTTGGATATGTTTTCACATATATTATTTTTAGATGATCTGGAAATTTTCATAATTTTATGAGTTCTTATGCTCGAAAAATGGATTTTTCATGATAAAAATCGAATTTAAATGAAAAATAGGTTAATATGAGAAATATTTCGAATCTAGTCATAAAAATTTAGTATGTTGTCACATGCAGATTTACAAGATGTGTGTAAAATAATAGGCTATATTGAAGTCTTTATGCATGATTTATGAATTTTTGATGAAAAATAGCATAAATAGTGACTTAATTAGTGAATAATTCCTAAAATATACTCCATGACTAAGGAAAAAAGTCATATGTTGCATTTTATTATCCATTTCAGATCTAAAATTGAAAAGTTGATAAATATAATTTTTCTCATGTTTTTATGATTATATTTGTTAAAACCGATAAACCGCAACATTGTTTTTCCGGATAAATCTCGAAATTTTTAACCTAAGTTTTAGAACATTATGAGTGTCATGGTATTTTTCCAGAATGTTCATGAGTTTAAGTTTCAAATTTTGAATTTATTTGAAATTTTTATGATTTATTTGGAGTTTATAGCTTTTTATTGTAATTTTGAGTCCATTAATGAACAATTTTAAGAAATATAAGTTAATTATAGTCAAATGGTTAGTGGAGACTAATTTTGAGTCCTAAGATGGTTAGGGTAATTAACTTGTGCATAAATATGAATTTATGTATTTTATTGTGATTTTATAAGGTTGAATCACGCAAATCCGTAAAAACCGATTAATATACGATATTGGCTCCTTAAAGGCGATTTAGCATAAAATTGGGCATGTTCATACATATTATAATGCTGCATTTTATTTATGATTGTCATAATTTTATTTTATGTAATTTTGAATTATGTAATTTTACTTAGTATGGCCTTAGTTTTTAATTGATATTACCCGAAATGTATGGGAATATCGATTCGGTTGTAATTTGTTGTGATCTCGTATCACCGTTTTGTAATTTAGTAGATTTATTTTATTTTAATTACAAATGTATAATAGGAAATTATGTAATTTGTTATGTAATTTTATTATTTCGGAGTTCCTTGAAGACGGTGTCACTCAAGAAGGCGATACATAAAGACGGTGTTACCTCGAGATGCGTGCCTCAACCGAAGTTCAAGGGACCAATGGAGTTGGTTTCCGAATATGTAATAGTTAATTAGATTTTCTATTTTAGGAAGGCCATACTAGGATTTAATTTATTATGCTTTGCATTTTATTTATATGTTACATGCATCGCTAAATCGTCATAACTAAAACATGCATTATCTTTTTATCGAGTTTATCGACCGTGTCAATTATAATTATCGTAGTTCACCGCTTTAGTTCACTTAAAACATGATAGATAATAAATTGACATGACCTCTCGCTAAAATAAACAATTGAGACTTAGCCTTACCAAAAATTAGAAACCCATGAAGTACCGGTTTTTGAGGGAGTTGAGCCGGCTTTACCGTAAGACAAACCTTGTTACGTTGGTGAAGTGGGGTGATAAATGTCTATCCACCGAATTTATGTTAATGAAGGGTATTTCGGCACACCGTGCCCTAAGTTGATATGAGTTTGGATCATGGACACATTTATTCGAAATTTGGGTTGAACTCTACGAAAGTATTCACGACGTATTTCCGGATGTGTTTCGGGCTAAAGATAAATATTAATGTAATTTTATCGACCAAGAGTTCTAAAAGTAGAATCGATTAAAGAGTTAATCCACCGAGTTATATTCATGAGGGGTATTTCGGCACACCGTGCCCCAAGTTAATATGAATTTGGATCTTGGAATCATTTATCATAGTTGGGTAGAGGTCACTATGTAAATGCTTTACTTGTTATTTACAAGTATTATTAAAACGATAAATGTTAAGTTTTCCACTATTCCGTTATTATATTATTCTATTTCTTTACCACAATTCATATACGATATCATTTCGATTTTTCAAAACCTCCATTAAAACATCGTAACTAAAGACAAATATGAATTTGCTTCTAAAACCTCAAATGAACCATTGCTAAGGATCTCTTTTAAAGAGTATAGATAAAGGTTATTCATTATCAAACAGGTTTTTGATTCTTGACTAACACATCTACTTACAATGGATTGTTATTCATATACTTAATTGAATTAAGTACCTTGAAGCGATAAATTGTTTTGGTAATTAGATTTGTCAAAATTCGTAATTGACCAAAATAACGCAACCACTTCAATGAAAGTTTTAAGACTAAAACGAACAAATGAAGAGTAATCTTCATGAATTCAATTTTGCTTCTCAAAGCAAAGACTCATTGAAATGAGTGGGAGCATTCTCTTAAACCGTTAAGATGAAGACGAGGTTCAAGAAGTAAGGATTATAATGGAATTGGTACAAGGTAATGTTAAAGGTTAAGTTGTTGAGAATGACGATACTAAACCTATCAATCCCGACCGATAAAGTTTCCATTGTCTTAAATGTTGGACACTAGGAAGGAAACTACCCCAAATTATTGAAGAATCAACAAGTTAGTTGTGGGACATCTAATGGGACCTTCTTCTTTAAATGTTTATTTGATTAAACATAATTTTTGCTAGTACCACTTCGTCAATATTAGAAACCAGTGGAGGTTTTCATCATTGTATTCGACACATAAGATGATTAGAATATGACGACTAGCAACAATAATATCGAGAGATAGAGTCATTATGTAATCAATCTAGCTTTGGGTTTATAGTTGTACTTAATTATGACTATTAAGTACATAAACTCTACATAAGAATATATACTTGTTACGATACAAAAGAGGTTTCACTTTTGTGACCCTATACACCACGATTTGATGTATGGCTAGCCCATTATCAAGGTGATTATATTCTAAACCAAACTAGAATTATATATCATTAAGATGATGCAAGACTCAAATTGGTAACCCAAGATCAAACATAAGATTCTGGAATGATGAACGCAAAGAGTTATCGAGTACTCTTGAAACCATTAGATTGTTAATGGTATATGCGTATCTTGTATTCAAAGCAAGATGTCTCGTGCCTTTGGTTGAAAAGGAGATCGAGGTTGTAAATCATTGATCCAAAATGAGTTGATCATTTTCTTTTACCAACGATTTAGGTTGACACTAATGTGTTCACTTAATAAGGTAAATAGAGAAATCTTTGAAGAAGTTCAAAAGTTCAAAGAAGCACGATTTAGTCGTGATGGGATTATCAAAGTGAAGACTTTGATATAAGCCAAAGGAAATGTGATGTAATATCACAAGTTAATCTCTCTTAAACAGACATTATGGGATAATATGTGGTTGGATAAGAAATCAAACACTATTCGATATGGTTTGGGCTTCAATCAAGTTACTTTGAGTTACTTGATCGTTTTGGGGATTTTATCATTTTTGTCTAAATTATTTTTCACTAAATCTAAAACGATTCATATGAGATATGAAATAGTAGGGTACCATGTTTTTAAGTTTTCACAAGAAACAAATGCTCATTTTTCCTTATTATAATCACGAGTACACCGGGTTTGTGGCTCGTGAAGCTGTCTTTCTAAAGTACAAGTTTATTTCTAGAAGACAGAGTGGGAGAAAATTATTCAAGAGCCACAAAGAATGTTATGTCGCAAGAAACTGGTCTTTCTTGGCTACATGAGACGTTTTGTGTAAGACGTTGTTTCTTTAAAACCTAGGAGGTTAAATTCGTCACTTGTTAAAAATGATGAATTCATGCTACTTTTAAGAAAGTAAAGAGCTTAAAGTAAAGAGCTTATAACTTACAAAGAAATTGTTTGATTCAAGTTGATTACTTCTGGAAAGTAATAAACATATGACTTACATGAGAGTGTTTAAGTCACAACTCAATATAAGGCTTAGAATTATGAAAATCCGAAATAAAAAGGCTTGATTAGTGACAAAGGGTTTTGCACTAATAAAGAGAGATTTCAAAGCTTGATTGGGTGCAAAGTGTTTTGCACTAGTTGAAATGCTTAAGTCTATTTGGATCTTCTTAGGGATTGTGTTTCATTATTATGAAATACATAGCAAGTGAAATCTAAAACCCACTTTTTCAATTAGAAGGAATGTATTCAATACATGTCTTGAGTTTTGTAGATTCTTGCAATCCTATGATAATGTGAAACTTAAGAGAGGGTCTTAAGTAGGACATTAATGAGTTGGAATCAACATTTTGATCATGTGATAAAACATTTCTCGATAAGTCGAGAAGTTGTGTTTATACATGAAGTTTAGTGGGAGTTACGGAAATTTTAATTAGTCTTATATGTGGATGACATATTGATCATTGCGAATGATTTAAGACTTTTGATGTAATATAATACATCTTGAATATCCGAATTTATGAAGATAAATCCACATGATATTAGCGTCAATAAGAAGTCTTATGTTGATAAGATTCATGACTAGTTCAATTAAATTGAACATATTTGATTGATTCCATTTGCTTTTCGTTTCGGATCAATTAAATAAGTAATGATGTATAACACTTCATATACTTTGAGTATGATGAATTGTTTTCAAAATCGAATTTAAGTAATCTTTATCAAGTAACCATAAAGATTACCCTTAAGTGCTTGCAGAAGCATTAAGGAAGTAAAGCAAAGTGTTTATGATGCAATTTTGTGTAAGGGTGTTACACAAGTAACAATTGACAATTGAGATTGCGCATGGTTTCCGACAAAACCATAATCAAAACACATTAGGATGGTTAAGATACCATTGTGGCTATGTTATTTAAGAAATAGATTTTCTAGAATCTTTCTAGGCAATAAAGAACAATGAGAGATATTTATAACGGAAATTGAGTACACTTGCAATCATGAGATGTGCAAGAGAATGAGTCCCGCACACTGTGAAAACAGTGGGAGCTATTCTTAGGCTAGAGGGCCTATGTCTTGATTGGATCTCGACATGTACTCAGAAAGTTTTGTAATGCAAATGTATACATTACAAAGGAGAACGAGTATGTAGTAAGGTTGAGTAAGGTACAAGAAGTTGATAAAACCTA
The DNA here is from genome assembly GCF_048544455.1 of Silene latifolia. Classification (NCBI taxonomy): domain Eukaryota; kingdom Viridiplantae; phylum Streptophyta; class Magnoliopsida; order Caryophyllales; family Caryophyllaceae; genus Silene; species Silene latifolia. Next base: position 37,186,563 of record NC_133528.1, read on the forward strand.
CTAACCAAAGCCTTCTCATAGGCTTAACATGATGAGTCGTGTCATTTCAACTAAATTGAAATGAACAACTACATACAAGAACAAATTAGATTATAGAACATAAAATAGTAATCAGGCATTGACTATTCATATGTGATAATCGCATTTGTCGTTCGAGTTTTTACTTTAAAAACTCCTTTTATACTTTGTTACATCCAAACGGGTTGTAGAGACAATTGAACCCCGTTAAAGTGAACACGGATTAGCATTGTATTCGCCCATAGTCACTTGTATGAGGTGACGTCTCGAAGTGACTAGAGTGTGATGCGATTGATGGCAAGTTCAAGTGCCATAGAGTCATGTGAGATGACTAGTCGATCACATAGGCAGACTGTTAGGAACACTTTGTCGGGCAGTGACCGCTTATAGAGTTCTGGCAAATTTATATAGCCTGGTCGTGGCGAGAGCTACTATAGTATTCTAATGAGTCGATTCTTTTGACTAAAGACTTTTCGCCTAAGATGGCACAGTTTCAGAATAACTTTGATTTGTGTTACTACGACCTTCGTAAATGGGGTCAAATGGGCATATTTTGGGTTATGATGGTTGTGGCTAGTCGAAGGGAATAAGTGCGATAGGAATTGTCCACCCCCTTGTCAGGGTTAAAACAATATCTCAAGGCCACTCGAGGAGTAATGAACTGGAAATGCGTGGCCACGCTCGGAAGGTATCTATGATAGATAAATCCGGTCAATCAGTTATTCTCCAGATTGAGGAAACCACTCTCGATATGATCACTTACAAGTACGACCCGAAAGACACCTTGCATTGAGTGGGAGATAGTAATAGGACAAGATAATTGGTGACGCACACTTGTCGAGGACAAGTGGGAGATTGTTGGGAAATGTGTCCTCAACAATAGTGCGATCACATGATTTAAATATCATTATTAAATCTGATACCAAGAAATACGAAAGGGATGATACATTACATATATAGTCAACTGGTCCACACATATCGGTAATGATTGGCTGGCTAGAGTTTGACATTACTGTCGTGCGACGGTGGTGATCAGTTGATCCTTTGAGGTCACACCTAAAGGACGATTCCCTTAATTGAAAAGGTTAATTAGTTGTATACCGATTCAGATTAATTAATTCCTTAAAATTGAACAAATTTTTATCATAAAAGAGAAAAGTGACATCTTATTATAATGTGATTAAATGAGATTTTATTTAGTAATTTAAGAAGTTATATTACTAATATTAATCGGTGTTTGCGAAACACGCGATATGAGAATGATAAGTTAGTTATAATTACAAGATATTGTGAATTATACTAACTAGTAATTAAATGACCATTTTATGAGAAAGTAATTTTATATTACTAGTCAATTTGTTAAATATGATTTATTTAATTTGTAAATGATATTTAATTTGTTAAATATGCATTTTAAATTAAAACATGACATAAGACATGTCACATGTCACATGACATACAATTGTACAATTGACAAAAATAAAATGGACTCCATATTACACTATTGAAACCGGAAATGGAGGGTGAGTTAGTGGGTTATGGTTGTTTTATTTTATTTGATAAAAAGACATAATGATGCCTACCTGCAACTAGTCTTACACATCTTACACATCTATTTTTCTTGTGAAGACAAAAAGAAAAAGGTAAGATGCCCTATACTACCCACCCAAACCGTCCACCCTCTAATCTATCATGATTATTGAGAGTTTTTCCTCTTATTATCATTCTAATAACACATGCAAAAAGTTCATGTATTTTTCCTCTCTTCTCTCTCTTTAATCTTCATCAAAAAGATGAGTTTTTGATTCAAATTTGTTCTAAAAGATTACTAAAATTATTAATGTAATATATGAGTGTTAGTAATCAATTTTAAGGTAAACCACATTACAAATATCTAGTACATATTAGTTTGTGGAATTAAGGGATAGTTTTGGGTGCAACTAATTGGAGGGCTTCTATTTTGAGGTCATGTATGTTCATCCAATATTGAAAAGCTCAAGAACTAACAAGAAGGAGATCTTGTTGGTGCCCATTTGACCGAAATTCATATGGTGAGAAAATGATTTCTTCACTTATTTATTTTAGTTTGCATGCATAAGATTTGTAATTAATTTTATGACTAAATTAATTCGAAACATATAAGAATATGTTAAGTATTGAGATATAGATTTCTAACAAGGATGTCCATTGTTATTGTGCCACGTGAGAGATATGGCCGTGGAGAGTCCGAATTTGGACGAGATTGAGGTGGTGCGAGAGTTTGGTGAACTTTTCCCCGAGGAGATTCCTCGAATGCCACCGCAAAGAGAGGTGGAGTTTGACGGCATGCTTAAACCTGGAACTGGACCTATATCCAAGGTATCTTATACGATGGCACCTAAGGAATTAGAAGAATTTAAAACTCAGTTACAGGATTTGTTGGATAAGGGATACATTCGACCTAGTGTATCGCTATGGGGAGCTCCTGTATTATTTGTTAAGAAGAAGGACGATAGCATGAGATTATGCATTGATTACCGTGATTTTAATAATATGACAATTAAGAACCGCTATCCTTTGCCTAGGATAGATGACCTTTTCGACTAACTTAAGGGAGCTGGAGTATTTTCAATGATTGATTTAAGATCAGGATATACCTAAGACTGCTTTTAGAACTCGTTATGGACACTAGGAGTTTAGTGTTATGCCTTTTGAGTTGACCAATGCACCTGCTGTTTTAATGGACTTAATGAACCGTGTGTTTAGACCCTGTATCGATAAATTTGTGGTTGTTTTCATAGACAATTTTTTTGTTTATTCCAAGTCTAAGGAGGATCATAAAGATCATTTGAGAATAGTACGTCATACACTTAAGGATAATCAGTTGTATGCTAAATTGTCGAAATGTGAGTTTTGGTTGGAGAAAGTAGCATTTCTAGGCCATGTGATATCTAAGGATGGAGTGTCTGTAGACCCGAGCAAAATAGAAGCCATTTCAAATTGGCCTGCACCAAAAAACGTGACGGAGGTCAAGAGTTTTCTTGGATTAGCTGGTTCTTATAGGCGTTTTGTTTAAGATTTCTCAAGGATAGCTAGACCTATGACATCTCTTATAAAGATCGTTTGACTTCTGCACCTGTTTTATCTCTACCCGATGGGAAGGAAAATTATGAAGTGTATATCGACGCATCTACGAATGGTTATGGTTATGTACTTATGCAAAATAGGAGAGTGATAGCATATGGCTCTAGATAATTGATACCTGATGAAGTGAACTATCCGACGCATGACTTGGAGCTAGGAGAAATTGTGTTCGCGCTCAAGATATTACGACACTCTCTCTATGGAGTCAACTTTAAGATCTTTTCCTACCACAAGAGTTTGAAGAATAGTTTCACTTAGAATGAGTTAAATATGTGACTGAGAAGATGGTTAGAATTGATTAACGACTACAACATGGAGATTTTAAACCATAAGGGAAAAGCGAATGTAGTTGTCGATGTTTGTAGTAGGAAGTGTGTGCATTCACTAAGTGAGGCTGTTTCGAGGATGAACGCAAAGAGTTATCGAGTACTCTTGAAACCATTAGATTGTTAATGGTATATGCGTATCTTGTATTCAAAGCAAGATGTCTCGTGCCTTTGGTTGAAAAGGAGATCGAGGTTGTAAATCATTGATCCAAAATAAGTTGATCATTTTCTTTTACCAACGATTTAGGTTGACACTAATGTGTTCACTTAATAAGGTAAATAGAGAAATCTTTGAAGAAGTTCAAAAGTTCAAAGAAGCACGATTTAGTCGTGATGGGATTATCAAAGTGAAGACTTTGATATAAGCCAAAGGAAATGTGATGTAATATCACAAGTTAATCTCTCTTAAACACACATTATGGGATAATATGTGGTTGGATAAGAAATCAAACACTACTCGATATGGTTTGGGCTTCAATCAAGTTACTTTGAGTTACTTGATCCTTTTGGGGATTTTATCATTTTTGTCTAAATTATTTTTCCACTAAATCTAAAACGATTCATATGAGATATGAAATAGTAGGGTACCATGTTTTTAAGTTTTCACAAGAAACAAATGCTCATTTTTCCTTATTATAATCACGAGTACACCGGGTTTGTGGCTCGTGAAGCTGTCTTTCTAAAGTACAAGTTTATTTCTAGAAGACAGAGTGGGAGAAAATTATTCAAGAGCCACAAAGAATGTTATGTCGCAAGAAACTGGTCTTTCTTGGCTACATGAGACGTTTTGTGTAAGACGTTGTTTCTTTAAAACCTAGGAGGTTAAATTCGTCACTTGTTAAAAATGATGAATTCATGCTACTTTTAAGAAAGTAAAGAGCTTAAAGTAAAGAGCTTATAACTTACAAAGAAATTGTTTGATTCAAGTTGATTACTTCTGGAAAGTAATAAACATATGACTTACATGAGAGTGTTTAAGTCACAACTCAATATAAGGCTTAGAATTATGAAAATCCGAAATAAAAAGGCTTGATTAGTGACAAAGGGTTTTGCACTAATAAAGAGAGATTTCAAAGCTTGATTGGGTGCAAAGTGTTTTGCACTAGTTGAAATGCTTAAGTCTATTTGGATCTTCTTAGGGATTGTGTTTCATTATTATGAAATACATAGCAAGTGAAATCTAAAACCCACTTCTTCAATTAGAAGGAATGTATTCAATACATGTCTTGAGTTTTTTAGATTCTTGCAATCCTATGATAATGTGAAACTTAAGAGAGGGTCTTAAGTAGGACATCAATGAGTTGGAATCAACATTTTGATCATGTGATAAAACATTTCTCGATAAGTCGAGAAGTTGTGTTTATACATGAAGTTTAGTGGGAGTTACGGAAATTTTAATTAGTCTTATATGTGGATGACATATTGATCATTGCGAATGATTTAAGACTTTTGGAGTAATATAATACATCTTGAATATCCGAATTTATGAAGATAAATCCACATGATATTAGCGTCAATAAGAAGTCTTATGTTGATAAGATTCATGACTAGTTCAATTAAATTGAACATATTTGATTGATTCCATTTGCTTCCGCTGCCGGATCAATTAAATAAGTAATGATGTATAACACTTCATATACTTTGAGTATGATGAATTGTTTTCAAAATCGAATTTAAGTAATCTTTATCAAGTAACCATAAAGATTACCCTTAAGTGCTTGCAGAAGCATTAAGGAAGTAAAGCAAAGTGTTTATGATGCAATTTTGTGTAAGGGTGTTACACAAGTAACAATTGACAATTGAGATTGCGCATGGTTTCCGACAAAACCATAATCAAAACACATTAGGATGGTTAAGATACCATTGTGGCTATGTTATTTAAGAAATAGATTTTCTAGAATCGTTCTAGGCAATAAAGAACAATGAGAGATATTTATAACGGAAATTGAGTACACTTGCAATCATGAGATGTGCAAGAGAATGAGTCCCGCACACTGTGAAAACAGTGGGAGCTATTCTTAGGCTAGAGGGCCTATGTCTTGATTGGATCTCGACACGTACTCAGAAATTTTTGTAATGCAAATGTATACATTACAAAGGAGAACGAGTATGTAGTAAGGTTGAGTAAGGTACAAGAAGTTGATAAAACCTACTAACCAAAGCCTTCTCATAGGCTAAACATGATGAGTCGTGTCATTTCAACTAAATTAAAATGAACAACTACATACAAGAACAAATTAGATTATAGAACATAAAATAGTAATCAGGCATTGACTATTCATATGTGATAATCGCATTTGTCGTTCGAGTTTTTACTTTAAAAACTCCTTTTATACTTTGTTACATCCAAACGGGTTGTAGAGACAATTGAACCCCGTTAAAGTGAACACGGATTAGCATTGTATTCGCCCATAGTCACTTGTATGAGGTGACGTCTCGAAGTGACTAGAGTGTGATGCGATTGATGGCAAGTTCAAGTGCCATAGAGTCATGTGAGATGACTAGTCGATCACATAGGCAGACTGTTAGGAACACTTTGTCGGGCAGTGACCGCTTATAGAGTTCTGGCAAATTTATATAGCCTGGTCGTGGCGAGAGCTACTATAGTATTCTAATGAGTCGATTCTTTTGACTAAAGACTTTTCGCCTAAGATGGCACAGTTTCAGAATAACTTTGATTTGTGTTACTACGACCTTCGTAAATGGGGTCAAATGGGCATATTTTGGGTTATGATGGTTATGGCTAGTCGAAGGGAATAAGTGCGATAGGAATTGTCCACCCCCTTGTCAGGGTTAAAACAATATCTCAGGGCCACTCGAGGAGTAATGAACTGGAAATGCGTGGCCACGCTCGGAAGGTATCTATGATAGATAAATCCGGTCAATCAGTTATTCTCCAGATTGAGGAAACCACTCTCGATATGATCACTTACAAGTACGACCCGAAAGACACCTTGCATTGAGTGGGAGATAGTAATAGGACAAGATAATTGGTGACGCACACTTGTCGAGGACAAGTGGGAGATTGTTGGGAAATGTGTCCTCAACAATAGTGCGATCACATGATTTAATTATCATTATTAAATCTGATACCAAGAAATACGAAAGGGATGATACATTACATATATAGTCAACTGGTCCACACATATCGGTAATGATTGGCTGGCTAGAGTTTGACATTACTGTCGTGCGACGGTGGTGATCAGTTGATCCCTTGAGGTCACACCTAAAGGACGATTCCCTTAATTGAAAAGGTTAATTAGTTGTATACCGTCTGATTAATTAATTCCTTAAAATTGAACAAATTTTTATCATAAGAGAGAAAAGTGACATCTTATTATAATGTGATTAAATGAGATTTTATTTAGTAATTTAAGAAGTTATATTACTAATATTAATCGGTGTTTGCGAAACACGCGATATGAGAATGATAAGTTAGTTATAATTACAAGATATTGTGAATTATACTAACTAGTAATTAAATGACCATTTTATGAGAAAGTAATTTTATATTACTAGTCAATTTGTTAAATATGATTTATTTAATTTGTAAATGATATTTAATTTGTTAAATATGCATTTTAAATTAAAACATGACATAAGACATGTCACATGTCACATGACATACAATTGTACAATTGACAAAAATAAAATGGACTCCATATTACACTATTGAAACCGAAAATGGAGGGTGAGTTAGTGGGTTATGGTTGTTTTATTTTATTTGATAAAAAGACATAATGATGCCTACCTGCAACTAGTCTTACACATCTTAAACATCTATTTTTCTTGTGAAGACAAAAAGAAAAAGGTAAGATGCCCTATATTACCCACCCAAACCGTCCACCCTCTAATCTATCATGATTATTGAGAGTTTTTCCTCTTATTATCATTCTAATAACACATGCAAAAAGTTCATGTATTTTTCCTCTCTTCTCTCTCTTTAATCTTCATCAAAAAGATGAGTTTTTGATTCAAATTTGTTCTAAAAGATTACTAAAATTATTAATGTAATATATGAGTGTTAGTAATCAATTTTAAGGTAAACCACATTACAAATATCTAGTACATATTAGTTTGTGGAATTAAGGGATAGTTTTGGGTGCAACTAATTGGAGGGCTTCTATTTTGAGGTCATGTATGTTCATCCAATATTGAAAAGCTCAAGAACTAACAAGAAGGAGATCTTGTTGGTGCCCATTTGACCGAAATTCATATGGTGAGAAAATGATTTCTTCACTTATTTATTTTAGTTTGCATGCATAAGATTTGTAATTAATTTTATGACTAAATTAATTCGAAACATATAAGAATATGTTAAGTATTGAGATATAGATTTCTAACAAGGATGTCCATTGTTATTGTGCCACGTGAGAGATATGGCCGTGGAGAGTCCGAATTTGGACGAGATTGAGGTGGTGCGAGAGTTTGGTGAACTTTTCCCCGAGGAGATTCCTCGAATGCCACCGCAAAGAGAGGTGGAGTTTGACGGCATGCTTAAACCTGGAACTGGACCTATATCCAAGGTATCTTATACGATGGCACCTATGGAATTAGAAGAATTTAAAACTCAGTTACAGGATTTGTTGGATAAGGGATACATTCGACCTAGTGTATCGCTATGGGGAGCTCCTGTATTATTTGTTAAGAAGAAGGACGATAGCATGAGATTATGCATTGATTACCGTGATTTTAATAATATGACAATTAAGAACCGCTATCCTTTGCCTAGGATAGATGACCTTTTCGACTAACTTAAGGGAGCTGGAGTATTTTCAATGATTGATTTAAGATCAGGATATACCTAAGACTGCTTTTAGAACTCGTTATGGACACTAGGAGTTTAGTGTTATGCCTTTTGAGTTGACCAATGCACCTGCTGTTTTAATGGACTTAATGAACCGTGTGTTTAGACCCTGTATCGATAAATTTGTGGTTGTTTTCATAGACAATTTTTTTGTTTATTCCAAGTCTAAGGAGGATCATAAAGATCATTTGAGAATAGTACGTCATACACTTAAGGATAATCAGTTGTATGCTAAATTGTCGAAATGTGAGTTTTGGTTGGAGAAAGTAGCATTTCTAGGCCATGTGATATCTAAGGATGGAGTGTCTGTAGACCCGAGCAAAATAGAAGCCATTTCAAATTGGCCTGCACCAAAAAACGTGACGGAGGTCAAGAGTTTTCTTGGATTATCTGGTTCTTATAGGCGTTTTGTTTAAGATTTCTCAAGGATAGCTAGACCTATGACATCTCTTATAAAGATCGTTTGACTTCTGCACCTGTTTTATCTCTACCCGATGGGAAGGAAAATTATGAAGTGTATATCGACGCATCTACGAATGGTTATGGTTGTGTACTTATGCACAATAGGAGAGTGATAGCATATGGCTCTAGATAATTGATACCTGATGAAGTGAACTATCCGACGCATGACTTGGAGCTAGGAGAAATTGTGTTCGCGCTCAAGATATTACGACACTCTCTCTATGGAGTCAACTTTAAGATCTTTTCCTACCACAAGAGTTTGAAGAATAGTTTCACTTAGAATGAGTTAAATATGAGACTGAGAAGATGGTTAGAATTGATTAACGACTACAACATGGAGATTTTAAACCATAAGGGAAAAGCGAATGTAGTTGTCGATGTTTGTAGTAGGAAGTGTGTGCATTCACTAAGTGAGGCTGTTTCGAGGATGAAGTTAAGAGAGGTGAGATTAGTGATTTTACACTTCAACCTGAGTTGTACACCGAAATTCGCGAAAAGCAAACGAGCGACGCGGTGATTGGTCAAGGAAGAGCCGAGATTGAAGTGAAGGAAGACACTAAGTTTATTATACATTCTGATGGGAGTGTTCGATTACAAGGAAGATGATGTGTACCTTTGGATCAAGAGTTAAGGAATAGGATTTTGGCAGAAGCTCCTAATACGCCGTATTCAGTACATCCTGGAGGAGATAAGTTGTACAAGGACTTGAAAAAGACATTTTCGTGGTTAAATATGTAGCGTGAAGTGGCCGAATTTGTGTCAAGATGTTTGACTTGTCAGAAGGTTAAAATAGAACACGGAAGACCGCCAGGACTACTACAACCCTTGGATATTCCTCAGTGGAAATGGGAATCGATTTCAATGGATTTTATTACTGGGTTGCCAATAAAAAAGAAAGGGAATAATATGCTATGGTTAATTGTGGATAGATTGACTAAATCTGCACATTTTGTACCAATGAAGGATACTTGGAATAAAAAGGAATTAGCACTAGCTTATCGAAGGCATGTCTTGAAACATCATGGAGTTCCTAAGAGTATTGTGTTCGATAGGGCTTCGAGGGTTATCTATAAGTTATGGCAAGAGTTACAAGAATCATTAGGGGCACAACTCAAGATCAGTACTGCTTTTCATCCAGCTACTGATGGTCAGACAGAGAGGACAATCTGAATGCTACAAGATACGTTGGGAGCTTGCGCTTTGGAATTTAAGGATTGTTGGGAGGGTAAGTTTGATTTGATTGAGTTCTCGTATAACAATAGTTACCATGCTAGTGTTAAAATGACACCGTTTAAAGCATTATATGGACGACGTTGTAAGAGTCCATTTTGTTGGGATGATTTATCCGAAGCCATGGTGTTAGGATCAACGTTCATTCAGCAGATAAACGACGATATCCATGTCATTCGACAGAAAATGAAAGCTGCCTAAGATCGACAAAAGAGCTATGCTGATTTACATAGGAGGATAATGGAATTTGAAGTAGGAGATAAGGTGTTGCTTAGGGTATCATCTATGAGAGGAGTTATGATATTCGGGAAGAAAGGGAAGTTAAGCCCGACATATATAGGACCATATGAAATTTTAGAACGTGTAGCGGAAGTTTCATACTGTCTGGCCTTACCCCTGTCGTTGGAGAGAGTTCACAATTTATTTCATGTGTCTCAGTTGCGCAAATATTTGAGCGATCTGTCGCATATGTTAGAACCAGAAACATTGGTAATTGATGAGTTTATGCACTACTCGAATAAACAAATTAAGATACCCGATACTAAAGTTCATAAGACTAGAAATGGTTAAACAAGAATTGTGAAAGTGTTATGGATGAACCACAAGCTAGAGGAGGCTGCTTGGGAATCCGAGGACGCCATGATAGAAATGTTGGGAAATGTGTCCTCAACAATAGTGCGATCACATGATTTAAACATCATTATATAAATCTCATTTTAAGAATACATGTGGGATGTAATATTTTACGGTCAACTGGTCCACACATATCGGTAATGATTGGCTGACTAGAGTTTGACATTACTGTCGTGCGACGGTGGTGATCAGTTGATCCCCTTAGGTCATACCTATAGGGAAATACTCTTAATTGATTATTTAATTAATCATATACCGATATGAGTTAATTAAATTGCTTAAAATTGACGGATGATTTTGTGAGTATAATTTACGTATCTTATTGTAAATATGATTAAATAAGACACGGTCTAAGTAATCGAATTATTTTATTACTTGGATGAAATTATTGTTTAAAGAAACAAATGAAACGGAATGAATAAATTATTATAAATGCAGAATGTTGTAGTTTATAATTTGGAAACCATTTTGGTACAAGTAATTACGAATTACTAGTCGATTTTGTATATGACATATTTTATGAGTATGTTGATTTTTAATATGTTAAAAATACATTACAATTTCATATGTCAAGTAACATGTCACATATGTTACAATTGACAAATGACAAAATAAAATGGACCATCCATTTTATTTTGTATGTAAAAAATAATGAAGGAGTTAGTGGAATAAAATTGTGTTAATTGTTTAGTGGTAGACACAATGATAAAAGCTAACTAGTAGGCATGCAAAACCTAAGCTTTTGAGAAGAGCAAAATGAAAAGGTATTGGGCATCCTACCCAAGCCTATTTTTTGGCCACTCCAAATGAAAAGAGAGAAGAGCTTTTCTCTTTAATAATTATTCTTTCTTCCCATCAAAATTTTCTAGTGTAAGAAAATTCATCAATACTCTCTACAATTTATGATAATTCTAGAGAAATAAAACTCACAAATATTACCATCTCTTGACCGAAATTCTCAAGAGTAAAAATACAATTTATTTGTATCAATTTTATTGTAAAACCACTATTATTACTAGATCTAAATAGTATTGGTTTATTAAGATGTATTCCTTGGGTATATGCTTTTGGGAGGGATTCTACACTTGAATCCTTGTTCTTCCATTTGGAAAGCTCAAGAACAAGAGAGAAAGGTGATCTCTCTTGTGCCCATTAAATCGAAATCCAATGTAAGAATATGATTTCTCCTCTATTTTATCATATGTTTGCATGCATAAAATCCATATTTAATTTTATGACAAATTAATTTAACATATATGAGTATGTTAGTATGTATATGAATCTACATTTCCTTCAATCGGTATCAAGAGCCAAGGTTGTTTGCATGCAAATTGGTTAAAAGTTTTTCCGAGTTATAAGAATAACAAATAAAACTTGTAAAATTTGTGTTATTATGAGATATCACGAATTCCATCCATGCATGTTAATATTTATGGTCCTAAAATGTTTTAGGATATTTTGGTTAATTTTACGGATTTTTATTGTTCATATTTCACTATAATGACATTTAAATGTGATTTTATGAGTAAAAATGTCATTTTTGGTCTAAAATTAGCTATACTTCGAATTTTCATTTGGTTTTTGGATATGTTGTTACATATATTATTTTGAGATAACCTGTAATTTTTCATAATTTTTGGACTTGTTATGCTCGAAAAATGAATTTTTCATTATTAAATTCGGATTTAGGTGAAAAATAGGTTAATATGAGTTAAATTTCGAATCTGGTCATAGAAAAGTAATATGTTGTCACATGCAATTTTACAAGATGTGTGTAAAATAATTGGCTATAAAGAAGTCTTTTAGCATGATTTATGGATTTTTGAAGAAAAATAGCATAAATAGTGACATTATTAGTGAAAATTAATAAATCATAATCTATGACTTAGGAAAAACGTCTAATGTTGCATTTTATTATCTTTTTCAGATCTAAAATTGAAAAGTTAGTGAAAATAATTTTTCCATGTTTTTATGATTATTTTATTAAAAATCGATAAACCGCAACATTGTTTTTCCGGAAAAATTTCGAAATTTTTAACCTAAGATTTTGAACATTATGAGTGTCATGGAATTTTTCCAGAATGTTCATGAATTTAAATTTCAAATTTCAAATTTATTTGAAATTTTGTGATTTATTTGAAGTTTAATAGCTTATTTTTGTAATTTTGGTCCATTTATGAACAAATTTGTAAATAAAGGTTAATTATGGTCAAATTATTAGTGAAGACTAAGTTTTGAGTCCTAAGAGGTTAGGGTAATTAACTTATGCATAAATATGAGTTTATGTATTTTTGTGATTATAAAATGTTGAAATCACGCAAATCCGTAAAAACCGAGTAATATACGATATTGGCTAATTAAAGGCGATTTAGCATAAAATGAAGCATGTTCATACATATTATAATGCTGCATTTTTCTTTATGATTGTCATAATTTTAAATTTATGTAATTTTGAATTATGTAATTTTACTTAGTATGACCTTAGATTTTAATTGGTATTTCCCGAAATGTATGGGAATATCGATTCGGTTGTAATTTTTTATTGTGATCTCGTATCACCGTTTTGTAATTTAATAGATTTATTTTATTTTAGTTACAAATGTATAATAGGAAATTATGTAATTTATTATGTAATTTTATTTATTTTCGGAGTTCCCAAAGACGGATTTCTTCAAGAATGGCGATACATAAAGACGGTGTTACCTCGAGATGCGTGCCACAACCGAAGTTCAAGGGACCAATGGAGTTGGTTTCCGAATATGTAATAGATAAATAGTTTTCTATTTTAGGAAAGGCCATACTAGGATTTATTTACTTTTATGCTTGCATTTTATTTTATGTCACATGCATTGCTAAATCGCCATAACTAAACATGCATTGTCATTTTATCGAGTTTTTCGACCGTGTCAATTAGAATTATCGTAGTTCACCGCTTTAGTTCACTTAAAACGTGATAGATAATAAATTGACATGACCTCTCGCTAAAACAATTAATTGAGACATAGCCTTACCAAATAGTAGAAACCATGAAAACCTATTTCGCGAGGGAGTGCACTCGGCTACCCCGGGGTACAAACCTTGTTACGTAGGGGAAGTGGGTGATAAATGTCTATCCACCGAATTCATGTTGATGAGGGTTTCATCGGCTACCCCGTGCCTAAGTTAATGTGGGTTTGGATAATGGACACATTTATTCGAAATTTGGATTGAACTCAACAAAAGTAATTGATAAGGGTTTCATCGGCTACCCCGTGCCCTTGTTGATGTGTTTTGGGCTATAGATAAATATTAGAGTAATTTTATCGACCGAGAGTTCTAAAAGTAGAATCGATTAAAGAGTTAATCCACCGAGTTATATTGATAAGGGTTTCATCGGCTACCCCGTGCCCAAGTTAATATGAATTTGGATCTTGGAATCATTTATCATAGTTGGGTAGAGGTCACTATGTAAATGCTATACTTGTTTACAAGTATTAATATAACGATGAATGTTTTGTTTTCCACTATTCCGTTATCATATTGTTCTATTTCTTTACCACAATTCATATACGATATCATTTCGATTTTGATTCAAATCTCCTTATAACATCGTAACTAAAGACAAATATGAATTTGCTTCTAAAACCTCAAATGAACCATTGCTAAGGATCTCTTGTAAAGAGTATAGATTAAAGTTATTCATTATCAAACAGGTTTTTGATTCTTGACTAACACATCTACTTACAATGGATTGTTTTTCCATATACTTAAATGAATTAAGTACCTTGAAGCGATAAATTGTTTTGGTGATTAGATTTTCAGAATTCGTAATTGACCAAAATAATGCAACCACTTCAAAGAAAGTTTTAAGACTAAAACAATTAAATTGAAGAGTAATCTTCATAAGATTCAACTTTGCTTCTCTAAGTAAAGACTCATTGAAATGAGTGGGAGCATTCTCTTAAACCGTTAAGATGAGGACGAGGTTCAAGAAGTAAAGATTATAAGGGAATTGATACAAGGTAATGTTAAAGGTAAAGTTGTTGAGAATGACGATACTAAACCTATTAATTCCGACCGATAAAGTTTCCATTGTCTTAAATGTTGGACACAAGAAAGGAAACTACCCCAAATTATTGAAGAATCAACAAATTAGTTGTGGGACATCTAATAGGATCTTCTTCTTTAAATGTTTATATGATTGACATAAATTTTGCTAGTCCCACTTCGTCAATATTTGAAACCGGTGGTGGTTTACATCGTTGTACTTGATACATAGAATGATTAGAATATGACGACTAGCAACAATGAAGTCGAGAGATAGAGTAATTGTGTACTCAATCTAGTTTTTGGATTTAAAGTTGTACTTAATTATGACTATTAAGTGCATAAACTCTAAATAAGAATATAAACTTGTTAAGATACAAAAGAGGTTTTCACTTTTGTGACCCTATAAACCACGATTTGATGTATGGCTAGCCCATTATCAAGGTGATTATATTCTAAACCAAACTAGAATGATATATCATGTAGATGATGTAAGATTCAAACTGGTAACCCAAGATTAAACCTTAAATTTTGGAATGATGAACGCAAAGAGTTATCGAGTACTCTTGAAACCATTAGATTGTTAATGGTGTATGCGTATCTTGTATTCAAAGCAAGATGTCTCGTGCCTTTTGGTTGAAAAGGAGATCGAGTTTGTAAATCATCGATCCAAAATAGGTTGATCATTTTCTTTTACCAACGATTTAAGTTGACGCTAATATGTTCACTTAATAAGGTAAATAGAGAAATCTTTGAAGAATTTCAAAGAGTTCAAGGAATCACGATTTAAGTCGTGATGGGATTATCAAAGTGAAGACTTTGATATAAGCCAAAGGAAATGTGATATAGTATCACAAGTTAATCTCTCTTAACACGCATTATGGAATAATGTGTGGTTGGATATGAATTCAAACGCTATTCGATATGGTTTGGACTTCAATCAAGTTACTTTGAGTTACTTGATCCTTTTGGGGAATTTATCATTTTTGTCTAAATTATTTTCCACTAAATAATATGAGATATGAAATGGTAATGTGCCATATTTGTAAGTTTTCACAAGAAACAAATGCTCATTTTTCCCTTTCAATTATCACGAGTACGACGGGTTTGCGGCTCATGAAGCTGTCTTTCTAAAATACAAGTTTATTTCTAGAAGACAGAGTGGGGGAAATTATTCAAAGAGCCACAAAGATGTTATGTCGCAAGAAACTAGTCTTTCTTGGCTACATGAGATGTTTTGTTAAGACATTGTTTCTTTAAAACCTAGGAGGTTAAAGTTCGTCACTTGTTGAAAATGATGAATTCATGCTACTTTTAAGAAAGCAAAGAGCTTATAACTTACAAGAGAAATCGTTTGATTCAAATTGATTACTTCTAGAAAGTAATGAATATATGACTTACATAAGAGTGTTTAAGTCACAACTCAATACAAGGCTTAGAGCCATGAAAATCCGAAATAAAAGGCTTGATTAGTGACAAAGGGTTTTTGCACTAATAAAGAGATATTTCAAAGCAAGATTGGTTGCAAAGGGTTTTGCACTAATTGAAATGCTTAAGTCTATTTGGATCTTCTTAGGGATTGTGTTTCATTATGAAGATATGCACACAGCAAGTGAATATAAAACCCACTTCTTCAAAAGAAGGAATGTATTCACTACATGTCAGGAGTTTTGTAGATTCTTGCAATCCTAAGATAATGTAAAACTTAAGAGAGGGTCTTAAGTAGGACATCAATGAGTTGGAATCAAAATTTTGATCATGTGATAAAACATTTCTCGATAAGTCGAGAAGTTGTGTTTACACATGGAGTTTAGTGGGAGTTACGGAAATTTTAATTAGTCCGATATGTGGATGACATATTGATCATTGCGAATGATTTTAGACTTTTTGGAGTATCATAATACATCTTTAATATACGGATTTATGAAGATAAATCCACGTGATATTAGAGTCAATAAGAAGTCTTATGTTGATAAGATTCATGACCAGTTCAATTAAATTGAACATATTTGATTGGTTTCTTTTGCTTCCGCTGCCGGATCAATTAAATAATGATGTATAACACTTCATATACTTTGAGTATGATGAATTGTTTTCAAAATCGAATTTAAGTAATCTTTGCCAAGTACGCCATAAAGATTACTCTTAAGTGCATGCAGAAGCATTAAGGAAGTAAAGCAAAGTGTTTATGATGCAATTTTGTGTAAGGGTGTTACACAAGTGACAATTGACAATTGAGGTTGCGCATGGTTTCCGACAAAACCATAATCAAAACACATTAGGATGGTTAAGATACCATTGTGGCTATGATGATTAAGAAGTAGATTTTCTAGAATCGTTCTAGGCAATAAAGAACAATGAGAGATATTTATAACGGAAATTGAGTACACTTGCAATCATGAGATGTGCAAGAGGATGAGTCCCACACACTGTGAAAACAGTGGGAGCTATTCTTAGGCTAAGAGGGCCTATGTCTTGATTGGATCTCGACACGTACTCAGAAAGTTTTGTGATGCAAATGTATACATTACAAAGGAAAACGAATATGTAGTAAGGTTGAGTAAGGTACAAGAAGTTGATAAAACCTACTAACCAAAGCCTTCTCATAGGCTAAACATGATGAATCATGTCATTTCAATTGAATTGAAATGAACAACTACATACAAGATCAAATTAGATTATAGAACATGAAATAGTAATCAAGCATTGACTATTCATATGTGATAATCGCATTTGTCGTTCGAGTTTTACTTTAAAACTCTTTTATTATACCTGGTTACATCCAAACGGGTTGTAGAGACAATTGAACCCCGTTAAAGTGAACACGGATTAGCATGGTATTCGCCCATAGTCACTTGTATGAGGTGACGTCTCGAAGTGACTAGAGTGTGATGCGATTGATGGCAAGTTCAAGTGCCATAGAGTCATGTGAGATGACTAGTCGATCACATAGGCGGAATGTTAGGAACATTTTGTCGGGCCTTATGACCGCTTATAGAGTTCCGGCAAATTTATATAGCCTGGTCGTGGCGAGAGCTACTATAGTATTCAAATGAGTCGATTCTTTTGACTAAAGACTATTCACCTAAGATGGCTCGATTTCGATTAACTTTGATTTGTGTTACTACGACCTTCGTAAATGGGGTCAAATGGGCATATTTTGGGTTATGATGGTG
Source organism: Silene latifolia (assembly GCF_048544455.1). NCBI lineage: Eukaryota > Viridiplantae > Streptophyta > Magnoliopsida > Caryophyllales > Caryophyllaceae > Silene > Silene latifolia. The sequence goes on from NC_133528.1 coordinate 37,204,364, forward strand.
TGGCTAGTCGAAGGGAATGAGTGCGATAGGAATTGTCCATCCCCTTGTCAGGGTTAAAACAATATCTCAGGGCCACTCGAGGAGTAATGAACTGGAAATGCGTGGCCACGCTCGGAAGGTATCCAGAGTGGATAAATCCGGTCAAACAGTTATTCTCCAGATCGAGGAAACCACTCTCGATATGATCACTTGCAAGTACGACCTGAAAGACACCTTGCATTGAGTGGGAGATAGTAATAGGACAAGAGAATTGGTGACGCACACTTGTCGAGGACAAGTGGGAGATTGTTGGGAAATGTGTCCTCAACAATAGTGCGATCACATGATTTAAACATCATTATAAAAATCTCATTTTAAGAATACATGTGGGATGTAATATTTTACAGTCAACTGGTCCACACATATCGGTAATGATTGGCTGACTAGAGTTTGACATTACTGTCGTGCGACGGTGGTGATCAGTTGATCCCCTTAGGTCATACCTATAGGGAAATACTCTTAATTGATTATTTAATTAATCATATACCGATATGAGTTAATTAAATTGCTTAAAATTGACGGATGATTTTGTGAGTATAATTTACGTATCTTATTGTAAATATGATTAAATAAGACACGGTCTAAGTAATCGAATTATTTTATTACTTGGATGAAATTATTGTTTAAAGAAACAAATGAAACGGAATGAATAAATTATTATAAATGCAGAATGTTGTAGTTTATAATTTGGAAACCATTTTGGTACAAGTAATTACGAATTACTAGTCGATTTTGTATATGACATATTTTATGAGTATGTTGATTTTTAATATGTTAAAAATACATTACAATTTCATATGTCAAGTAACATGTCACATATGTTACAATTGACAAATGACAAAATAAAATGGACCATCCATTTTATTTTGTATGTACCGAAATAATGAAGGAGTTAGTGGAATAAAATTGTGTTAATTGTTTAGTGGTAGACACAATGATAAAAGCTAACTAGTAGGCATGCAAAACCTAAGCTTTTGAGAAGAGCAAAATGAAAAGGTATTGGGCATCCTACCCAAGCCTATTTTTTGGCCACTCCAAATGAAAAGAGAGAAGAGCTTTTCTCTTTAATAATTATTCTTTCTTCCCATCAAAATTTTCTAGTGTAAGAAAATTCATCAATACTCTCTACAATTTATGATAATTCTAGAGAAATAAAACTCACAAATATTACCATCTCTTGACCGAAATTCTCAAGAGTAAAAATACAATTTATTTGTATCAATTTTATTGTAAAACCACTATTATTACTAGATCTAAATAGTATTGGTTTATTAAGATGTATTCCTTGGGTATATGCTTTTGGGAGGGATTCTACACTTGAATCCTTGTTCTTCCATTTGGAAAGCTCAAGAACAAGAGAGAAAGGTGATCTCTCTTGTGCCCATTAAATCGAAATCCAATGTAAGAATATGATTTCTCCTCTATTTTATCATATGTTTGCATGCATAAAATCCATATTTAATTTTATGACAAATTAATTTAACATATATGAGTATGTTAGTATGTATATGAATCTACATTTCCTTCAAGAAAAGCATCCAGAATTATTTTAAAAAGGTTGGTTACGAGTGTTGGAGTGTCCCCGACAATAATGCGATCACATTGTTGATCATATTGAGATCACATGTTTAAATCTCATATTAAGAATATGTAAGGGATGATTCAATTATATAGTCAACTGACCAACATTAATCGGTAACGATTGGCTTGCTAGAGTTTGACGTTACTGTTGTGGGACGGTAGTGGCCAGTTGATCCCTTAAGGTCACACCTATAGGATGATGCCCTAATCTGTAAAGTTGATTAATTGTATGACGATACAAGTTGATCAATTCCTTAAAAATTGAACAATTCAATTTGTGAGAGAGAATATTTATATCTTATTGTAATGGGATTAAATAAGATTTATTTTAGTAATAAAATGGCTTTATTACTAAAATTGTTTATTGTTTGAGAAACAATAGAAGATAAAAATGAATGGTTAATTATAATTACAAGATGTTGTAAATTATAATTATATGACCCATTTTATTTATGTGATCAAGTATCACTAGTCAATTTGTTGTATGTAATTTAATTAATTTATAAAATGATATTTATGTGATAAATATGCATTAAATTAATTAATAATATGTAACATACTACATGTGACATATTGTGTGACAAATGACAAATTGACAAAATAAAATGGTGGTCCATATTAAGTGAATGAACCGAAATGGAGGAGGTTTTAGTGGGTTGTGGTTATTTTATTTTATGTGATAAAAATAAAATCATGATGCCTATACCTAATAGACTTACACACCTACTCACTTGAGAAGAACAAAAGGAAAAAGAATAAGTCCATGCATGCCTTGGACTAATCCCTCCACCGGTTGCTCATACTCTCTTTCAGAGAGTTTTGTTCTCTTATATTGATTAACACACTCAACCATTCAACACACATGCAAACTCTCTCATACTTTGTTCATCTTTCTCCAAAATTAGAGAAATCATGATCAAATTGTTCAAATCAAATTACTAATATTACTAGTGTAATATATGAGTATTAGTAATCAATTTTAAGGTAAACTACTAAACAAATATCTAGCAAATATTATTTAGTGGGGATAAGGGATAATCTTGGGTGCAATCAAGAAGAGTGGCTTCTACACTTGAAGTCTTTGGAAGATCATCCTATTACTTATCATAACTCAAGAACAAGTTAAGGTAGGAGACCTTACTTGTGCCCATAAACCGAAATATTCAATGTAAGGAACCGGTTTTCCTTTACACTTATTTATATGTTTTGCATGCATAAGATCCTTAAGTTTTTATGACTAAAAATTTAAACTAAAATATGTGATATATAAAATATGATTTCAACAAGAGGTATCAGAGCATTATGGTTGTTGCATGCAAGATCGGGATCGTTTTTCTGAGATAATACGATTAACGAATAAAACTTGAAATTTAGGATTTATGAAGATAAATCAAGAAATAATTTTGCATGTTAAAAGTTTCTGGTCCTAAATGGATTTTAGGTCATATGGGACGATTTATGGATTTTTATTGTTCATTTTATATATTATTGGCATTAAAATATGATTTTTATGAGGAAAATGTCATTTTTGGACGAAAAATAGCTAAACTCCGAATTTTCCAATGGTTTTTGGATATGTTTTCACATGTAATACATACTGATAGCCTGTAAATTTTCATGTTAAAATAAGTTGTTTTGCTCGAAATATGAATTTTATAAGTTAAAATCGTATTTAAATGGGTAAATAGGTTAATATGAGTTTTATTTCGAATATGGTCATGGAAATTTATTATGTTTTCACATGCACTTTTACAAGATGTGTGTAATATTCTTGGCTATAGTGAAGTCTTTTTGCATGATTTATGAATTTTTGATGAAAAATCACATAAATAGTGACTATAATTAGTAATAATGTTAAAACATACTTCATGACTAAAGGAAAAATGTCACATATTGGATTTTATCATATATTTCAGATCTAAAAGTAAAAAGTTGATGAAAATAAATTTTCTCAATTTTTATGGTCATATTTTTTAAAACAGATAAACCGCAACATTGTTTTTCTCGATAAATTTTCAAAATTTTTAACCTAAGTTTTGAACATTATGAGTATCATGGTATTTTTACAGAATGTTCATGAGTTTAAATTTCAAATTTTGAAATTATTTGAAATTTTTATGATTTAATTTGAAGTTTATAGCATATTTTTGTATTTTTGGTCCATAATGAACAATATTAAGAAATCAAGTTTAATTTTTGTCAAAATGTTAGTGGAGACTAAGTTTTGAGTCCTAAGAAGGTTAGGGTAATTAACTTGTACATAAATATGAATTTATGTAATTATTGTGATTTTAACAAGTTATAGTCACGCAAATCCATAAAAACCGATAAATATACGATATTGGCTCTTAAAAGGCGATTTAGCATAAAATTAAGCATGTTCATACATATTATAATGCTGGATTTTATTTATGATTGTCGTATTTTCATTTTATATAATTTTTGAATTATGTAATTTTACTTAGTATGGCCTTAGTTTTTAATTGGTATTACCCGAAATGTTTGGGAATATCGATTCGGTTATAATTATTGTGATCTCGTATCACCGTTTTGTAATTTAATAGATTTAAATTTTAATTACAAATTTATAATAGGATATTATGTAATTCATTTTGTAATTTAATTATTCCGGAGTTCCTTGAAGACGGTGCCATTCGAGAAGCCGGTCCATCAAAGAAAGTGTTGCCTTGAAGTGCGTGCTAAGACCGAAGTTCAAGGGACCAAAGGAGTTGGTTTCCGAATTTGTAATAGTTTATTAGATTTACTATTTTAGGAAGGCCATACTAGGATTTTATTTTTATACTTTGCATTTTATTTATATATTGCCTGCATCGCTAAATCGCCAAAACTAAACATGCATTTTAAATCGAGTTTATCGACCGTGTCAATTACTATTATCGTAGTTCACCACTTTAGTTCACTTAAAACGTGATAGATAATAACTTGACATGACCTCTCGCTAAAATAAACAATTGAGACTTAGCCTTACCAAAAAGTAGAAACCATGAAAACCTATTTCGTGAGGGAGTACGCTCAGCCAAACCGGGGTACAAACCTTGTTACGTAGGGGAAGTGGGTGATAAATGTCTATCCACCGAATTCATTTTTATGAGGGTTGTATCGCCAAAGCGTGCCCAAGTTAATGTGAATTTGGATCATGGACACATTTATTCGAAATTTGGGTTGAACTCAACAAAAGTATTCTCGACCATAGCCGGATGTGTTTTGGGTTAAAGATAAATATTAATGTAATTTTATCGACCAAGAGTTCTAAAAGTAGAATCGATTAAAGAGTTAGTCCACCGAGTTATATTGATAAGGGTTGTATCGCCAAAGCGTGCCCAAGTTAATATGAATTTGGATCTTGGAATCATTTATCATAGTTGGGTAGAGGTCACTATGTAAATGTTTTACTTGTTTACAAGTATTATTATAACGATAAATGTTAGTTTTTCATCATTCCGTTGTCGCATCGTTCGATCGTTCTATTTTCTTTACCTCTATTTATACGATATCATTTCGATTATAGTACAAAATCTCCATTAAAACATCGTAACTTGAGACAAATATGAATTTTTCTTCTAAAACCTCATGTTATCCATTGGAAGGATCTTTTGTGAAGAGTATAGATAAAAGTTATTCATGATCAAAAGGGTTTTTGATTCTTGACTAACATATCTACTTACAATGAATTGTTTCTCATATGCTTAATTGAGTTAAGTACTATGAAACGTTAAATCATTTTGGTAACTAGATTTGTAGGAAATCAAAATTGACCAAATTACCGCAACCACTTCAATGAAAGTTTTGAGACTAAACGAATGAATTGAAGAGTAGTCTTCATGAAATTCAATTTTGCTTATCTAAGCAAAGACTCATTGAAATAAGTGGGAGCATTCTCTTAACCGTTAAGAAAAGGACGAGGTTCAAAGAAGTAAAATTAGAATGGAATTGATACAAGGTAACGTTAAAAGTAAAGTTATTGAGAATAACGATACTAAACCTATCAATCCCGACCAATAAAGTTTCCATTGTCTTAAGTGTTGGTCGCTAGAAAGGAAACTACCCCAAATTATTGAAGAATCAGCAAGTTAGTTGTAGGACATCTAATGAGACCTTCTTCTTTAAATGTTTATTTGATTGACGTAAATTTTGCTAGTACTGCTTCGTCAATATTAGAAACCGGTGGTGGTTTTCATCATTGTATTTGATACATAGGATGATTAGAATATGACGACTAGCAACAAATGATGTTGAGAGATAGAGTCATTGTGTACTCAATCTAGTTTTGGGTTTAAAGTTGTACTTAATTATGACTATTAAGTGCATAAACTCTGAATAAGAATATAATCTTGTTAAGATAACAAAAGAGGTTTCACTTTTGTGACCCTATACACCACGATTTGATGTATGGCTAGCCTATTATCAAGGTGAATATATTCTAAACCAAACTAGAATGATACATCATGTAGATGATGCAAGACTCAAATTGGTAACCCAAGATTAAACCTTAAATTCTGGAATGATGAACGCAAAGAGTTATCGAGTACTCTTGAAACAATTAGATTGTTAATCTTATCGTATATGCGTATCTTGTATTCAAAGCAAGATGTCTCGTGCTTTTTGGTTGAAAAGGAGATCGAGGTTGTAAATTATTGATCCAAAATAGGTTGATCATTTTCTTTTACCAACGATTTAAGTTGACGCTAATGTGTTCACTTAATAAGGTAAATAGAGAAATCTTTGAAGAAGTTCAAAGAGTTCAAAGAATCACGATTTAGTCGTGATGGGATTATCAAAGTGAAGACTTTGATATAAGCCAAAGGAAATGTGATATAGTATCACTAATTAATCTCTCTTCGCTCGCATTATGGGATATGTGTGGTTGGATAAAGAAATCAGACGCTATTCGATATGGTTTGGATTTCAATCAAGTTACTTTGAGTTACTTGATCCTTTTGGGGATTTTATCATTTTGTCTAAATTATTTTTCCACTAAATCTAAAACGAATCATATGAGATATGAAATGGTAGGGTACCATGTTTGTAAGTTTTCAAAAGAAACAAATGCTCATTTTTCCTTACTATAATCACGAATATAACGGGTTTGTGGCTCGTGAAGCTGTCTTTCTAGAATACAAGTTTATTTCTAGAAGACAGAGTGGGAGAAATTATTCAAGAGCCACAAAGAATGTTATGTCGCAAGAAACTGGTCTTTCTTGGCTACATGAGACGTTTTGTGTAAGACATTGTTTCTTCAAAACCTAGGAGGTTAAAGTCATCACTTGTTGAAGATGATGAATTAGTGTTACTTTTAGAAAGTAAAGAGCTTGCAACTTACAAAGAAATTGTTTGATTCAAGTTAATTACTTCTAGAAAGTAATGAACATATGACCTACATGAGAGTGTTTAAGTCACAACTCAATACAAGGCTTAGAGCCATGAAAATCCGAAATAAATTCCAAGTGAATTGTTAGATATCAAAGCTTGATTGGTAGCAAAGGGTTTTGCACTAGTTGAAATGCTTAAGTCGATTTGGATCTTCTTAGGGATTGTGTTTCATTATAAGATATATATAGCGAGTGAATCTAAAACCCACTTCTTCAATTAGAAGGAATGTATTCAATACATGTCTTGAGTTTTGTAGATTCTTGCCATCCTAAGATAATGTGAAACTTAAGAGAGGGTCTTAAGTAGGACATCAATGAGTTGGAATCAATGTTTTGATCATGTTATAAAACTTTTCTCGATAGGTCGAATAGTTGTGTTTATACATAAAGTTTAGTGGGAGTTACGGTAATTTTAATTAGTCTAATATGTGGATGACATATTGATCATTGGGAATGATTTAAGACTTGGAGATATATAATACATCTTTAATATCCAGATTTATGGAGATAAATCCACATGATATTAGCGTCAAATAAGAAGTCTTATGTTGATAAGATTCATGACTAGTTCAATCAAGTTGAACATATTTGATTGATTCCATTTGCTTCCACTGCCGGATCAATTAAATGAGTAATGATGTATAATACTTAATATACTTTGAGTATGATGAATTGTTTCAAATCGAATTTAAGTAATAGTTACCAAATAGCCATATTGATTATTCTTAAGTGCTTGAAGAAGCATTACAGATGCAAAGTTAAGTGTTTTTGCAATTCACAAATTTGTGTAAGGGCTATGTTATTTAAGAAGTGGATTTGCTAGAATTGTTCTAGGCAATAAAGAACAATGAGAGATGCTTACAACGGAAATTGAGTACACTTGTAATCATGAGATGTGCAAGAGGATGGATCCCGCACACTGTGAAAACAGTGGGAGCTATTCTAAGGCTAGAGAGCTTATGTCTAGATTGGATCTAGACACGTACTCAGAAAGTTTCGTAATGCAAATGTATACATTACAAAGGAAAACGAGTATGTAGTAATGTAATACTACGTATTTATGAGTCTTGGGGTACTCTATCGAGTAGGCCTTACTCTGTCGAGTAAGGGCGTGTTGTGGAATAAAATAGTTTCTGACCTGTTGGGTACTCGATCGAGTAACGTGGGCACTCGATCGAGTACCTTAGCTACTCGATCGAGTAGCCAGTTTACGGGGGTTGTTTTCTCGGGTTTTGTTAATAATGCGATTAGAGTATATAATACTTCCGTCATTGTTCCTAAATCACTTTTCAAAACCTAATCACTGCGAGAAGAGAAAGCAAACTACGTTATTAGCTTTAATCGCATTGTTGGCAAATCCCGGAGCTTGGAAGGTCGGATTTCACCTTTCTTTACACCGTTGTGATCCTTGCGTCGAGGGTAAGACCTATATACCGTTTTTATGATGTTTCTTTAAAGTTGGTTAAACCTTAATTTGGGGATAGGGGGTTTTTGTTGTTTGTATGCTTGGTAGTGATTATGTGTTTGTATATTAGGAGGAGGATTCGTAGAGGAAGCTTTTTGATATCAGCTGTGAGATCGTCTGATTGTTGTGCTTTCCAGGTAGGGTTTCCCTACTCAGTATTACTTACATAATGTGTGGTGATTGTCTTTGTAGTTAGTGTGGTTGATTGATTCAGACGGTTGTGATTATACATTGTTGATAGATTCAGACGGTTGTTGATATTGTGATTGTGATTGTTTGTCTATGGTTCTCGAGATGCGTTCTCGGCTGAGTGGAGTCACTTGCGGGAGTGGCTTCACGCCCTAGTTTCGCCCTTCGTGGAACCCGCCACGGAAGGGGATGTGCACATTAATGGGACAGGGTTATCGCTCGGTATGATGAGCGGGGATTTGGTGGGTACGGCTGCGGTGTAACACCCCCATACTCCAAGTGCCTTACCAGGACCACTCAGGTATGAAGATATTACCATCTCGGTTGCCCGAGGCATGATATTCATAAGACAATAGAGAAACAACTTAAAAAATATAACTTTAGTGAAAAGTACAACTGAAACCAAATCCCAAAATACGGGTACAAGTTCTTAAAACCAACTGTCTACTAAAATACTGAAATGTCATAAAACTAAGAGACTACAGCGGAAGACTTCTATCGTCAGACGGTGGCACCTCCCAGCTATCCCAGTACTCAACTCAAACCTGCTCAATTACTGCTCACCATCCCCGAATGGATCACCGCAGGTTTACAAAACAACAGCCGGGGTCAGTACTAATCACACAACTCAATATATATATCAACAATAAGATAAACAGACAGCTTAACCGTCACACACACATACATCCACACCAATCCCAACAATCTCAATCATTGACTGTCCACTGGACCAGTCCTGCCAGTGGGGGACCGCAGCCGTTCCCACCTAAGCCCCGCTCCTCATAATGAGCGATAACCCTGTCCATTAATGTGCACATCCCCTTCCGTGGATGGTTCCACTAAGGGCGAAACTAGGGCGTGAAGCCACTCCCGCAAGTGACTCCACTCAGCCGAGAACGCATCTCGAGAACCAGAGAACAATCAATCACAATCACAATCACAGCTGTCACAATACAATTACTATATCAAACAATCAATCACAACACATCAACAATCACCCCATTATGGGACTAATACTGAGTAGGAAATCCTACCTGGAAAGCACAACTATCAGACGGTCTCTACAGCTGTCTCAAAAAGCTTCTTCTACGAAACCTCCTCCTATCACACAACATAAAAATGCTACCAAATCACAAACTACTCAAAAACCCCCAAATCCCTAGATTAGGGTTTAACCAACTTAAAGGAAAGACAACAAAAAGGGTACATAGATCTTACCCTCGACGCAAGGATCTCGACGGTATATCAAACTATGAAAACCGACCTTCCAAACTCCAGGAATTGCTAACAATGCGATTAAGATGATGAACGTACTTGCTTTCTCTCTTTGACAGAAAATTAGGTTTTGCAAAAGTGTTTAGAATGATGACGGAAAAAGGTTATATATCTTAATCGCATAATTAACAAAACCCGAGAAAACTCCCCGTAAAACCGGTTACTCGATCGAGTATCTAAGGTACTCGATCGAGTACCCCCTTACTCGATCGAGTATCCTAGCTACTCGATCGAGTACCCAACAGGTCAGAAACTATTTTAAAACGCAACTTACCCTTACTCGACAGAATAAGGCCTACTCGATAGAGTACCCAAAGACTCATAAATACGGAGTATTACAGTCTTCCCTCCTTAAAAAGAACTTCGTCCCCGAAGTTCAACCCATACTCAAAAACAAACATACTAACTCGATCATGACACAACAACGTGACTAAGAACTCAAAACAAAACTCCAACCCAAACATGAACTCGTAACACCAACTCCACTAACTATTCCTACCTCCACAACATGGCTCACGATATCGTATTGACTCCATTATATCTCTCTCAACACTAATTCCATACACTACCAACTAGCTCCATAATACATCATCCAGAGCCAATCCAATATCAAAATACCCCTAACATCAAACGGAATGTTACATGCGGTCCCCCACTAATAGGGCTGGTCCAGTGGACAGTCGGTGACGGAGATGGAGTGGAGTGGATGGTTGTGTATGATTGTATGAGTTGTATTGTTTACTGTTCTGTTGGTTATATAATTTATGTAAATAGTACTGACCCCGATTATTGTTTTAAAACCCGCGGTGATCCATTCGGGGATGGTGAGCAGATATTGAGCAGGTATGAGTTGAGTACTGGGATAGCTGGGATGTGCCACGATCTGATGATAGAAGTCTTCCGCTGTAGCTTAGTAGTTTTCATAAACATTTCAGTTAAATCAGTAAACAGTCAGTTTGAGAATATGTATTCGTACTTTTGGTTTTGGTTTTGAGATTGTAACCTTTCACTAAGTATTTCTATTTAAACGTTGTTTCATTATTGTTTATTTGATTATCATTGCCTCGGGTAACCGAGATGGTAATATCTTTATACCTGGGTGGTCCTGGTAAGGCACTTGGAGTATGGGGGGGTTATAAAATGGTATCAGAGCGACGATCCTGAAACCTGTAGGAGCTAATGCAAAGGCTTGGGAGACGTCCTAAAGTCGCGAAATCGCCCTATAATTTTGAACCGGTCACATGGGGGGTGTATGTCAAGTCGTATGTGTTGTTTATCAGCTTGTGTGTGGATGTGATGAAGTAAGTCATAATTGTTGAATGCTTGGAGTAGAAGGCTGAGAATATGAATGAAAGATTGATGAGATATATAGAACTGTGTTGGAATAGAAAAGCATGTTGGATGATTACTATGTGGCGTTTGATAATATGACATCACGGTTTCGTTGATTATATGAAAAGCTTGGTAGAATTGCATGCTTAGCTATATCACATGTTGCGTTTATAATGTTGCTTAGTATGATGGGAGATGTGAGATAACATGCGGGTAGTTTATGCGAGTCAGCATGACTCGATCGAGTAGGGGGGTACTCGATCGAGTAGGTGAGATACTCGGTCGAGTGTGTTTAACTCGATCGAGTGAGTATTTGACGATTTTGAATCCAGAATCGTGTTTTTGGGCACTCGATCGAGTACCTCGGGCACTCGATCGAGTAAGGGGTCACTCGATCGAGTAGCCGGGCTACTCGGTCGAGTATGTTAGAGGTCAGAAGGTCTGTTTGGGTTCTGGAGTCGAGACACTCGATTGAGTATGTTGGGCACTCGATCGAGTAGCCTCTTACTCGATCGAGTAGGTTTGGGCACTCGATCGAGTGTATGCTGGGCAGTCTGTTTTCGTGTTTTGAGGTTTTAGTGCGTGTGTTTATGTCTACCCTTTCTTATATATAGTTTCAAGATGCCGCCCAAGAGAAACGCGTATTATGCGAGAGCTGAGACCATGAATATGGATGATATTGTTAAAATGTTGGAGCACCAAGATGCTCTTACTGAGGCCTTAAAGAAAGTGAATAAGGATAAGGAGGTTGATCACTCTAAGATCAGTCTCTATATAGTGAGGTTTAACCCAAAAGAGTACACGGGAACCGGGGAACCAAACCTTCTTGACAACTGGCATCGTGAGATGGAGAACATTCTGGACCTGGTTCATTGTCCTGATGAGATAAGAGTAGAATAAGCTGCGTTCTACCTGAGGGACGCAGCTGGCAAGTGGTGGGATACGGTGAAGGTGAGTGCTTGGGAGATGTATGCGAACCAGGGCTTACCTGCTATGCCTTGGGACGCGTTTCGGAGAGCTATGAGGAAGGAGTTTGTACCGGAACATGTGAGGAGTAAGCTGAGAGAAGAGTTTGATGGGTTTAAGATGACATCTGATATGTCAGTTGCTGAGTATTACAAGCAGTTTAATGAGAAGCCCAGGTATGCTGAGGATATGGGTCTGAGTGAGGAGAACCTGGCGCTGAGGTTTGAGAGAGGGTTGACACCCAAGATTATGGATAAGTTACCCGTGGGAGTCCTTACCGATGTTAAGGAAGCTTATGAGAGGGCTGGGAGAGCTGAGAGGCTGGTTGAGATGGCTCAGGAGAGAGTGAGTGAGAAAAGAATGGCTGAGAGTGAGGGTGGAGGCCAATCTTATCACAAGAAAGGCAACCACAATCAAGCTAAGGGGTTTTTTTCTGGGTCAGGATTCAGTGCTGGGGCTTCCATTGGGCGTGGCCGTGTGAGTGGTAGTGGTAGTTGGGGGATGACTTGCTATGGCTGTGGCGGTGTAGGCCACAAGAGACATGAGTGCACGAGTGCACCGGGAGCTTTCCAGGGGTCGGCTCGGGGGAGCTATTCTCAGGGACCTGCACAGAGTTATGCGAGCAACAGACCAGGTGGGTCATGGTCTAACCAGGGAAGTCAGAGCTATCAGGGTGGAGGTAACCGTAATGGCGGTAATTCTTATCAGAAACCAGCTACGAACAACAACAACAATCAGGGGTCGGGTGCTAAGCCGACCACATCAGCCAGTACTGTCCAAGGAGGTGGACAGAAGACCAGTGGAAAGTTGTTCATGATGGACAAGAAAGCAGCTGAGGAGGATGCACATGTTATCACTGGTACTTTTCTTGTTAACGGTATTCCTACCTTTGTTTTGTTTGATTCGGGGGCGTCTCAGTCGTTTGTATCTTCGAGTCATGTTAAACGGTTGGGTTTGAGGGTATATGAGTCTGTAAGTGTGAAAGTTTTTATACCTTCGGGTGAGTCTGTTTCATGTGGAAGGTTGTTTAGAGATGTATCTATGATAGTTGGGCAAGTTGATCTGCTTGTAGACTTGCTAGAGTTTCCTTTTGACGGTTTTGAGATGATAGTCGGGATGGATTGGTTAGGAAAGTATAAAGCTAAGATAGACTGTCATCAAAAGAAAGTGTCTTTGAGAGGGCCTAAGGGTGTTAGTGTGTCTTATCGTGGGTTTCTAGTCAAACCCAAAGTTAAGTTGATTGCAGCTGTCACCTTGAAGTCTTATCTGAGGAAGGGGTGCCCTTTGATCTTGTGCCATGTGAGAGATGACCGGATAGAGAGTCCGACAGTTGATCAGATACCAGTGGTGGGAGAGTTTGCAGATGTTTTTCCAGAGGAGATTCCGGGGTTGCCACCGAAAAGGGAGATAGACTTCACCGTTGAGTTGAAACCGGGGACGGGGCCAATCTCTAAGGCACCGTACCGGATGGGTCCTAAAGAGATGGAGGAGCTCAGGAAACAGTTAGATGATCTGATAGAGAAGGGATACATTAGACCTAGTGTATCGCCGTGGGTAGCACCAGTTCTTTTCGTGAAGAAGAAAGATGGGAGTTTGAGGTTGTGCATAGATTACAGAGAGCTGAACCGAGTTACGGTGAAGAATAAGTATCCTTTGCCAAGGATAGATGACCTGTTTGATCAGTTGAGTGGTGCATCAGTCTTTTCCAAGATTGATGATCGAGGCCATTTCGTGTTCACAATTAAGCATATGTGGTCGTTGGTCAATGGTCGATACAAAACACAATTTATACTTCACAAACAACTCTACAATTAGTAAAGAGGCAAGTAAAGGTCGGATCCCAAGGGACTGGTATTGAAATGAGAATTCTATTGTAACTAGTAGTGTCTAGAGGGTGTCACAAATTGGGTTGATGTAGAAGGTTACTAAACTAAAATAACAATGAAAATAAACTAGCAAGATGAATAAAATAAGGGGTGTAAACAATTGATTAAAAGCACTAGGGTGTCATGGGTTCATAGGGGAATCATGGGATATGATCATACAAACATGTTCTCAAATTATAAGCAAGCAATTATTGTTGTGATGGATTGAGTTGGGTTATATCTTACAATCCTAGGAAAGTTTGGGTCCCGGAGCCGAATCGATTAGATTGTACAACACCTACAAGTCGACTTAATCTTTCCTACTCAACACATGCATGGTCTAACAAGACTCGAGTTGGGTTATGTCTTACAAGTCAAGTTGAAAGGATAGAAGATGATAGTAAATGCAAGGATTCATAGGCTTAGCATTTCATCAAATATAACATGTGCATGTATTAAGATCAAAACAAGCAAGCAAATAAGATATGAAAGCATATTGATTTAAGCATGAATCATTCCCCATGTTGGTTTCCCCTAATCACCCATTAAACCCTAGCTAAGAGACTACTCACTCATTATCATATTGATCATGCTAGAAAGGTTGTCAATCATACTAACATAATGAAACATGATGAATAAATGAAAGTAATTAACAATAATTAAAAAGGGATTAAGAGATTATACCTACTAATGATTCCAAAAATAAAGCAAGAATAATAGAAGTACTTGAATCCTAGATTGAGAGGTTGTCAATCTCCCAATAATAACCCAAATAATCTTCAATTACTCAAAATAAAGGAAGAACAAGAGAGAGATTAAAGAACTAAAACTTGGATTAAAACTTGATTAATACTTGATTACAATATTAAAGAGAGATTTGATTGATATTAACTACACTAATTATTGATAATAAGAACATGCTCCTCTAATTAGACTAATGGGGTATTTATAGTGAAAATTAGGGAGGATGCATTAGGGTTAACTAAGGGCTAAACTAGTAATTACACTTTTTAAGTTGAGCAAGGAGACTCGGTATTTTCCGAGAGAAGGGCTTCTCTAATCGTAGCTTGAAGAATGAAAACGTCTTTGTGCATCTGAAATCCGTGCGGATGGGAGTCGGGACGGCCGGATCTTGGCTGAGGAATCCGAGCGGATCCTTGGGCAAGACGCTCGGATTGGCGAGGGGGAATCCGAGCGGATTCCTTTGAGGGACGCTCGGATTGGGCTTGACGGACGGGCGGATTGTGTACAATCCGTTCGGATTGTCCGCAGCGTCAATTCTTCTTCTTTTCTTCCCTTTTCTTCATGAATTCCTTGGGGATTTCCTTGGGGACTCAAGGATCCTTTCTCAACAATGCTCTTCTACTATGCTATGTACAAAGGCCTTCTAGTCTTGTCTCTCCTTGATGCTTGGTCATTGAATACGATCAATTTAGCCTCGTTTTGCCATGAAAATGCAAGATTCTTACTCCTTTCCTACCAAGGGATCAAAATCTCAAAGAATATGCAAAACAAAGAACTAAAGATAAGAAATTACCCAAATTGGCACTAAAAAGAATGGCAACAATGGTAATTCGGGGGCTAAATATGCGCCAATTATGGTCACATCAAATATCCCCAAACCGAACCTTTGCTCGTCCCGAGTAAAGAGGTGACAAAGACTAGGACCAATACTAACCTAACCTAATAATAATAACCGATATGAGACAATTAGCGGGTCTCACTCCGCCCCTTCAACTCACAACAAGACAACCATGAGGTAGGATGCCTTCTTGCAAGGCAAGGTGGGTCTTGCCAAAATGGCGACACATCCAATCATTAAGCACACAAAACAAACACATAATGGATGCATCTACAAAAAGAATAGCCACTTTCCTCATCTAAGTGGCGGAAATTATCTACAAGGGAAGCAATTCAAGGGTAAACAATCCTTCATAGATGCAATTTGTTCAAACTACTAAGCCTAGAAGGATACCAATAAATCACCTCCAAAAGGTGTCAAGCTAGGGTACCTTTGTCCTCAATCGTTAAATGCTTTTCTCAAGAGTAGACTCCCTATGGTGTTAGAAACACTGGAGGATTGCGGAATTCCCCCTCTTGCCTAGACAAGAAGAAGGGTCGTCCCCTCTCTACCATGCACAAAAATGGATAGGGTGGATAAAGGGATCAATAGATATTTGAGTTTCACTTTGGAAGTTTGCTTTTGTTTTTGTTTTTCCCCCAATTTCATTGGCATTTGACTTTTGAGAACACTTTCTTGCCATTTCTTTTGATTTTTGGCATTTCAATACTTGACAACTTTTTGCATTTCTTTTTGAACATTTTCAAAGTCACCCCAATTAGTAACGAGGGTGCCTTGTATTTGAAGCTTTAGGAGTTCTATTTTTTTGCTCCTCTTTTCATTTGATGCATTTTTGCAAACTTTCTTTCATTTTTCATTTCATTGAACTCAAATTGATTTCTTTTTGTGCCCATTCCCTTTGATGACAAAAATGTGGTAGAACATGGATGAATGATGGAAGTATGCATGGTTTCAAGGGTCACCTTGGAATAAACGGTAGCCAAGGAGTTATCACACCACAAGGTACTCTTGACTAGGCCTTAAACCATGGGTCAAAGGATACTAGCATGACACATCCTAGGGTGTTTTACAAGCATTCTAACAAGCAAAGTCTTAAGAATAAAAAGCATCTACTAGGGCCTATATACACTTATCAAGCTTCCCAAATAGACGGTTTCGCAAAATTTTTCTAACATGCAACTACATGCCATGATGCAACTAACATATAAACATCCTAATGCAAATGATTCTACCAACTAATATGCCAAATAAACTAAATGCAAGTCCTAAGTTCACATTGTTGTACCGCATCAATCAAAATAAAGCCACATAGTCATTAACATAAAGAGGAAAAAGGAGATTGGAAAGATCATACCATGCGGTCTTCAATATCCTCATGTCTCGGATGTGGCATAGTCAATCAAAGTGAACAAGGATAAACAAACACAATATATACAAGACAATATATACACAAAGGAAATGAACTTGTTTTTGGTTTTTCAATTTTCAAATTTTTATGATTTTTGAAAATTTTCAATTTTTATGGTTTTTGAATAAAAGTTAAGTGTTAGAATTCCCATCCCCACACTAATATGGGCATTGTCCTCAATGGCCAAAATGATGGAAATTATGCAAAAATGATGCATGATTTCTATACTAAATGCAATTCTACACTAAGCTATACTACATGATGCATGGTTTTTTGTTATGACGGA
This sequence comes from Silene latifolia, assembly GCF_048544455.1. Classification (NCBI taxonomy): domain Eukaryota; kingdom Viridiplantae; phylum Streptophyta; class Magnoliopsida; order Caryophyllales; family Caryophyllaceae; genus Silene; species Silene latifolia. The sequence continues at coordinate 37,221,742 of NC_133528.1, forward strand.
GAGGATAATTTAGATTACCTCCCGTTGTGTATGCATTAACTTCCCCAAACCAAATAAGACACTATTGCTAATGTCAAAGCATGGGTATAGTTCATGCACACACTATGCTATGCATGAAACTAGATTGTCATTTTGGATTTTACAAAAATGGGAACAAAAAGTAAGAACACCTCAATGGAACCGAGGTGTGAGTCCTTTGATGTTGCTAGGACTAAACTAACAATGATCAAAATGAAATAAAATACAAAGAGATATAGACAAACCATGGGAGTGTAGGAGTCTCCAAGGCTAGTCTTCCATCATGCTATTATCATCATCACTTCCCTCATGAGAAGTGGGCACATTGCCACTTTTCTTGGCACTTTCTTTATCACTTTCTTCATTATCTTGCTCATCATTATCTTCACCATCTTCACCATCTCTTTCTTCATTTCCACTTGATTCTTCCTCAATATTATCATCAATTTCTTCATCATTTCCAACAACCTCATTGTCTTCCACCACGTCCCTTGATGCACGCGGAAACAAGGCTTCTTTATCCGCCCAACTAGGCAAAGGACAAGATGCATCAAGGAGTCCTTGCCTAGCTAGATGTAAGAGGGGAGGATATTGAGCCAAATATGCATTCTTTCGATCTTCATAAGCTTGCTTGTGCATGGCTTGCATAAGAAGAGTTACATAGTCTTTCCCAATTTCAACTCCTTGTGGTTTGAACTCTTCATACACAAAGGGGTAAGGCAGTATGACAATGGAAGAGGAGGGGGTTTCATGATCACCCTTTTGTTGTTGAATGATGTACTCGGCTTCCTTGGATAGGGGAAGTAAATAGTTGGTCCGGTGGACACTAAGACGACAAATCTTTGCGGGTAAAGTGAATGATCGAGCCTCACTAGTAAGCCACCCATACTTGGTGTCAAGGGGATTGTGAGCAACCCACTTAAACTTGTTAATCATGATGGACATATCAATAAGATGGCCACCTTCCTTAGCCTTGTACTTGCTATCCTTATTGAAATTAGGATCAAAGTGCTTGGCTAGGACCGTAACTAGGCCACCATTAACAATAACGGTTGTACCCTTCTTCCCACTATCTACATGGAGCCATCTATCAACCAATAGCCTCAAAGAATTGTAAGGCTTGGTATGGATTCTTCCAATATTCAAAGTTGATTCAAGGAGAATAAAATCGAGTCCTGTGAAATGATTGGTGTCTTTCCTAGCAATTATGGTATTTCCCACAACTTTTTGCCATACTCTTATGCCCGGATGATGGACCAAAAGAGCACGACAAGCACGACAAGCATGAAAACAAAAATCGACTCAAAGGTGAAGATTTTGTGCTTGGTTTTGATTGTTGTTGAAGATGGAGTGATTGATTTGTTGTTTGAAGGATGGTTTGATTTGATTTTGGTGGATTTTGTTGAGGGTTTTTGTTTTTGAGATGGAGAGGATGAGGGTTTTGATGTTGTGGGTAGTGTTTATGAATGAATGAATGAATGAAGGTTGGATGGGTTATAAAGAAGTTGAGATTTTTCAGGACGCAGGGGCAATCCGTGCGGATTGGGCGCAATCCGTGCGGATTCTACAGCTTCAAAATTTTCAAAATCCCGCCTAGAGACGGGCGGATTCTGGGGAATCCGCTTGGATTCTTCTGTGATGGGACGGGCGGATTTTGTGCAGGACGGACGGATTCTAGTCCAGAGATTTTTCTTTGTTTTTCTCAGCTGCAAAGACGGGCGTCTTCTCCACAAGACGGACGGATTCGTTGAGACGGGCGTCTTTCCAGAAATCCGCTCGGATTCTTTGACAGTCAAGAATTTTGCAATTTCAGCTCAGCCCAAGACGGGCGTCTTCTCAGCAGGACGCTCAGATCTTCTTCAGACGGGCGGATTCTCAGGAATCCGCTCGGATTGGTCCTTGTGTACACGGATTCAGTTCCATCCGTGCACAAACGCATTCCCTTATCATTCTTTCTTTCTTTCTTTCAAATCTTGTGTTCTTCATTGTGGGGGCACTACTAAGGCATGAATAGCCTAGGCAATTGCCATCCCCACACTAAGGTAAAGCACTACACATCAATTAAAATTGTTAATCCCTCCCTCACTTCTCTCTTTTCATGACAATTATTTTGATCAAAGTAAATAAAAATCCAAAAATGACAAAAAATGCAATACAAAAAAAATTAAATGTAAGTTAGGGAGTTAGAAATATTTACAAATGGTGGTTTAGGGAGGACTCCACCAAACTCTCATTCTTGATGAGATGTCAAGGGGGCATGTTCAAGGTGTTGTTGATGTTGCTCAACACCTTGAAGAAGTAATCAAAAGCTTGTTCATTGTTATGGTAGAGGTCCTCAATAGACCGTGGCCCTTGTTGTTGATCATGATCGATGGCATGCCCAATGTAGGGATTAAAGATCCCTTCAAATTCGTCGTCCCAAAGACCACAAACTTCATTGAGTTGATCATTGAAAATCTCTTGCTTAGATGGAGACAACTCTCCCAATTTCTTCTCTTGGCCAATGAGGCCATCTTCTTCTTCCTTGGTTGATTTTGATGAGCTTTGCAAGCTCTCCTTGTCACAATTCACTTGCTCTTTGAATGGAGCATCTTCAATTTTCTTCTTCCATTGGAGTTCCGATTTCTTCCTCTCATCCTTCCGGCTATAATGATCAATCATGAAACATGGCTCATGCAAACGAGGAGCTCTCATGGTCTTGTCAAGATTAAAAGTTATGCTTTCATCTCCCACTTCTAGAGTGAGCTCTCCATGTTTCACATCAATCACCGCACCCGCGGTGTGTAGGAAAGGTCTTCCTAAGATGATTGGAATGTTGGAATCTTCCTCCATATCAACAATGACAAAGTCTACCGGGATGAAAAACTTCCCAATTCGCACGGGGACATCTTCCCATATCCCTAATGGTGTCTTCGTCGATCTATCGGCCATTTGAAGAGTGATATTGGTGCATTTAAGCTCTCCCATTCCCAACCTTTTACTCACCGAGTACGGCATGACACTCACACTAGCCCCTAGATCACATAAGGCTTTGTTGATCGTTGTGTCGCCAATGGTACACGGTATTGAGAAGCTTCCCGGATCCTTTAACTTTGGAGGTGAACTCCCTTGAAGTATTGCACTACTCACCTTAGTGAAGGCGATAGTCTCAAGTTTCCGGATTGACTTCTTCTTTGTGAGGATATCTTTCATGTACTTTGCATAGGCCGGTACGTGATTGATTAATTCCGTGAAAGGAATTGAGACTTCTAAGTTCTTCACAATTTCCATGAACTTTCCAAGTTGATCATCAAATTTGGGCTTGGCTTCACGACTTGGAAAAGGAAGTCTAATCACAATGGGCTCCTTTTCTTTGGCTTTGTCTTCATTTTTCTTTGAACTTTCTTCTTTTGATGATTCCCCTTCTTTGGGGCTTTGCACAATTTCTTCCTTTTCACTAGCTTTCACAACTTCATCCTCAACTTGCTCCTTCGGTGCCTCATATCTTGTACCACTTCTCAAGTGAATGGCACTAACCGTTTCATGTCTAGGGGGATTACTTTGAGGTGGTAATTGCCCCTTTTGTCTTTGTGAGCTTGAAGATGCTAGTTGAGTCAATTGTGTTTCCAACATCTTGGTGTGAGCTAGAATGTTGTTGATGGTGGTATCTTTTGCTTGGCTATCTTTTTGCATTTGAGTGAAAAATTCTTGTTGATTCTTTTGCATTTGGAGGACCGCTTTTTGGACATCAAAACCTTGGTCATTGTGGTGATTGTATGGATTTTGATTTTGGTAGCCTTGGTTTTGATTGTAAAAGGGTCTTTGATTTTGATTTCTCATGGGTGGTGGAGTGTATGTTGTTTGAGGGTTTTGAACATTTTGGCTTTTGTATGAGAGATTTGGATGGAACTTGGTGTTTTCATTGTAAAAATTTGAATAAGGGGTACCACTTTTGTAAGCTTGGAAAGCATTAACTTGTTCGGTTGTTCCCCTACATTCACTTGAGTCATGACCCAAGGTTCCACAATTCTCACATATCCCGCTTGGGATTGATGAGGATGCCGTCATGGCATTGACATGATGCTTTGATGATTTTGAGTTTTCCTCAAGTCTAGCCATAGCTTGTTCAAACTTCAAGTTGATTGTGTCAATGTGAGCACTAAGTTGAGCACCCAATTGAGTAACGGAGTCCACTTCATACTTTCCTCCTCTAGTAGCCTTGCGAGGTCTACTATATTGTGAATTATGGACCGCCATTTCCTCAATCTTGTTCCATGTTTGATTGTCATCAACTTCGGTGAACATTCCATTTGATCCCATATTGAGAATGTTCCTTGAATCTTCATATAGACCATTCCAAAATTGTTGCACTAAAAACCATTCGCTAAGTCCATGGTGAGGACATGAGCGACAAATACCTTTGAACCGCTCCCAAGCTTCATACAAAGATTCTTCATCCCTTTGCTTAAAACCCGTAATTTGAGCTCTTAGCATGTTAGTCTTTTCCGGTGGGTAGAATTTTTTGTAGAAAGCTAGAGCTAACTTCTTCCAAGAATCTATTCCAAGGGTGGCCTTATCAAGGCCCTTCAACCATTGCTTTGCGGTGCCGATTAACGAAAAAGGAAATAAGACCCATCTTATTTGGTCTTGAGTCACGCCCGTTTGAGAGATAGCTTCACAATAATCGCAAAAGGTTTCCATATGAGAATGAGGGTCCTCACTAGGCATTCCCCCGAATTGGCTCCTCTCAACTAGTTGGATGAAGGCGGACTTGGCAATAAAGTTTCCGGTAAGATGTTGTGGTGTAGGAGTACCATTTGGTAAATCCTCCTCGGTGGGTATAGAGTGTGACGAGAATTTAAGCATTGTAGGTGGATTTTGTGTGGTATTGTTTAATGGGTTTTCTTCTCCTTCTATTGCGAAAGGATTGACAAACTCACTAGTGGGTTGAACAACTTCACCAACACCTCCCAAATTCCTCCTAACAAGTCTCCTATTATTCGTCAAGGTTCTTTCGATTTCACGGTCAAAAGGTAACAAATCTCTTTGTAACCTTCTAGACATGCAAAATATCAAACAACTAGAAAACAATTAGAACGAACCTTGAGGAGTTTTACTTCCCCAAGGTGAAAAAGACACAACTAATAACAATAAAAGAAATCTTAAATCAATTAAACACCGTCCCCAAGAACGGCGCCATTTTTGATCGAGGCCATTTCGTGTTCACAATTAAGCATATGTGGTCGTTGGTCAATGGTCGATACAAAACACAATTTATACTTCACAAACAACTCTACAATTAGTAAAGAGGCAAGTAAAGGTCGGATCCCAAGGGACGGGTATTAAAATGAGAATTCTATTGTAACTAGTAGTGTCTAGGGGGTGTCACAAATTGGGTTGATGTAGAAGGTTACTAAACTAAAATAACAATGAAAATAAACTAGCAAGATGAATAAAATAAGGGGTGTAAACAATTGATTAAAAGCACTAGGGTGTCATGGGTTCATAGGGGAATCATGGGATATGATCATACAAACATGTTCTCAAATTATAAGCAAGCAATTATTGTTGTGATGGATTGAGTTGGGTTATATCTTACAATCCTAGGAAAGTTTGGGTCCCGGAGCCGAATCGATTAGATTGTACAACACCTACAAGTCGACTTAATCTTTCCTACTCAACACATGCATGGTCTAACAAGACTCGAGTTGGGTTATGTCTTACAAGTCAAGTTGAAAGGATAGAAGATGATAGTAAATGCAAGGATTCATAGGCTTAGCATTTCATCAAATATAACATGTGCATGTATTAAGATCAAAACAAGCAAGCAAATAAGATATGAAAGCATATTGATTTAAGCATGAATCATTCCCCATGTTGGTTTCCCCTAATCACCCATTAAACCCTAGCTAAGAGACTACTCACTCATTATCATATTGATCATGCTAGAAAGGTTGTCAATCATACTAACATAATGAAACATGATGAATAAATGAAAGTAATTAACAATAATTAAAAAGGGATTAAGAGATTATACCTACTAATGATTCCAATAAAAAAGCAAGAATAATAGAAGTACTTGAATCCTAGATTGAGAGGTTGTCAATCTCCCAATAATAACCCAAATAATCTTCAATTACTCAAAATAAAGGAAGAACAAGAGAGAGATTAAAGAACTAAAACTTGGATTAAAACTTGATTAATACTTGATTACAATATTAAAGAGAGATTTGATTGATATTAACTACACTAATTATTGATAATAAGAACATGCTCCTCTAATTAGACTAATGGGGTATTTATAGTGAAAATTAGGGAGGATGCATTAGGGTTAACTAAGGGCTAAACTAGTAATTACACTTTTTAAGTTGAGCAAGGAGACTCGGTATTTTTTCGAGAGAAGGGCTTCTCTAATCGTAGCTTTGAAGAATGAAAACGTGCTGTACTGAAATCCGTGCGGATGGGAGTCGGGACGGCCGGATCTGGGCTGAGGAATCCGAGCGGATCCTTGGGCAAGACGCTCGGATTGGCGAGGGGGAATCCGAGCGGATTCCTTTGAGGGACGCTCGGATTGGGCTGGACGGACGGGCGGATTGTGTACAATCCGTTCGGATTGTCTGGCAGCGTCAATTCTTCTTCTTTTCTTCCCTTTTCTTCATGAATTCCTTGGGGATTTCCTTGGGGACTCAAGGATCCTTTCTCAACAATGCTCTTCTACTATGCTATGTACAAAGGCCTTCTAGTCTTGTCTCTCCTTGATGATTGGTCATTGAATACGATCAATTTAGCCTCGTTTTGCCATGAAAATGCAAGATTCTTACTCCTTTCCTACCAAGGGATCAAAATCTCAAAGAATATGCAAAACAAAGAACTAAAGATAAGAAATGACCCAAATAGGCACTAAAAAGCATGGAAACAATGGTAATTCGGGGGCTAAATATGCGCCAATTATGGTCACATCAATTGATTTGAGGTCGGGATACCATCAGGTGAAGATTAGAGAGATGGACATACCAAAGACCGCTTTCACGTTGAGGTATGGTCATTATGAGTACGTGGTGATGCTGTTTGGGTTATCTAATGCACCGGCTGTGTTTATGGATTTGATGAACAGAATCTTCAGACAGTTTTTGGACAAGTTCGTGGTAGTGTTTATTGATGACATCTTAGTCTACTCTAAGACTAAGGAGGAGCATGAGGAGCATCTGAGGATTGTGTTGCAGACTCTGAGGGAGCATGAGTTATATGCTAAGCTGTCCAAGTGTGAGTTCTGGTTAGAGAAAGTTGCTTTTCTGGGGCATGTGATCTCTAAGGAGGGAGTAGCTATGGATCCGGCGAAGATTGAGGCAGTGACAAAGTGGGAAGCACCAAAGAATGTTGCTGAGATTAGGAGTTTCTTGGGTTTAGCTGGATATTACAGACGGTTCGTGAAAGATTTCTCCAAGATTGCTAGACCTATGACGGCTTTGATGAGGAAATAGAACAGGTTTCTTTGGGATGAGAGTTGTGAGAAGGCGTTCCAAACATCAAAGGAGCGTTTGACCACAGCTCCTATCTTAGCATTGCCTGAAGGGATCGAGAACTTTGAGGTTTATAGAGATGCCTAAAAGAATGGGTTAGGATGTGTGTTGATGCAGAACGGTAAGGTGATTGCCTATGCTTCTAGGCAATTGAAGCCGTATGAGGAGAATTATCCTACACATGATCTAGAGTTGGGTACAGTGGTGTTTGCTCTCAAGATTTGGAGACATTACCTTTATGGGGCGACCTTTAAGGTATTTTCGGATCACAAGAGTCTCAAGTACATCTTCACTCAAAAGGAGTTGAACATGAGACAGAGGAGGTGGATGGAGCTGATTGGCGATTATGACATGGATATTATCTACCATGAAGGGAAAGCCAATGTTGTTGCAGATGCTTTGAGTAGGAAGAGTGTACATTCCCTGTGTACAACTCTATCTTTGATGAGGTTGAGAGATGAGGTGGGGAAGTTTGGTATACATATGATGCAGAGAGGAGATGCTGTGGGAGAATTGACAGTACAGCCTGATCTTTATGAGGATATTCATGGTAAACAAGCTTTGGATCCTAAGATGGTTGAGTAGAGAGCTGGAGTAGAGAAAGGGACAGTGTCTCGATTCTCCATTCATACAGATGGTAGTTTGAGGTTCGATGGTAGGTTGTGTGTCCCTAATGATGAGGAGCTGAAAAAGACAATCATGATAGAGGCACATTGTACACCGTATTCAGTACATCCAGGTGGTGACAAGCTATACAAGGATTTGAAGAACACGTTTTGGTGGCCTGGGATGAAGAAAGAAACAGCTGAGTTTGTGGCCCGTTGTTTGACATGCCAGAGAGTTAAAGGGGAACAGCGACGACCACAAGGTAAGATTCAGTCTTTAGAGGTACCTGGGTGGAAGTGGGAATCAATTTCTATGAATTTTATCGTGGGTTTGCCAAAGAGTCAACAGGGTAACAACATGATATGGGTAATAGTGGATCGACTGACCAAGTCAGCTCATTTTGTGCCAATGAAAGATACATGGACTAAAGCACAATTAGCTATGGCCTACAGGAAGAATGTGCTTAAGTTACATGGAGTCCCTAAGGACATAGTGTCTGACAGAGATGCGAGATTTATCTCAAGGTTTTGGAAAGATTTGCAGGAATCTTTGGGAACAACTTTGAAGATGAGTACAGCTTTTCATCCTGCGACAGACGGTCAGACTGAGAGAACAATCAAAACTCTTGAGGATATGTTACGAGCTTGTGTGATGGACTTTGGTGGTAGCTGGGAACAGAGGTTGGATTTGATAGAGTTTTCTTATAACAACAGCTATCAAACTAGTATTGGCATGGCACCGTTTGAGGCTTTATATGGGAGGAGATGCAGGAGTCCGATTTGTTGGGACGACAGTGCTGAGGCAGTGGTTCTAGGACCAGAGATGGTACATGAGATGGTTGAACAGATTAAGATGATCAGGGAACGGATGAGAGCAGCTCAGGATAGGCAAAAGAGTTATGCAGATCAACATCGCCGGGATATAGAGTTTCAGGTTGGGGATAAGGTTCTTCTCAAAAAGTGTCTCCTATGCGTGGGGTTATGAGATTTAAGAAGAAAGGCAAGCTGAGTCAGAAGTTCATCGGTCCTTATGAGATCTTAGAGCGTGTTGGGGAAGTTGCTTATCGTCTGGCTTTACCTGCTGCGTTAGAGAGAGTGCATAATGTGTTTCATGTATCGCAGCTGCAGAAGTATGTGAGTGACCCGTCACATGTGATAGAGGCAGAGAGCTTAGAGCTAGATGAGTCTTTATCATATCTTGAGGTACCTAAGCAGATTCTTGATCGGAAGGTTAGGAAGACCAGGAGTGGTGAGACAGTTTTGCTTAAGATCCTTTGGTCTAACCACGAGACTGAGGAAGCTACATGGGAGGCAGAGGATATCATGAGAGAGCGCTACCCTTTCCTTTTTGATCAGGTATGTATGGTTATGGGGACGTAACCTTGTTTCTTTTAGGGGGGTAGGAGATGATCACAAAGAGTTTTTATGAGTTTTATACCCTTTTTATGTTGTGTCGGCATGGTTGTTGTCGTTGAGTCGGGTTGAGTTTGGGTTAGTAACATGTTTTATGTTGAGTTTTGTTTTGGTTGTTGAGTCGGGAATGCGTAGTGTGTGTCTTTGTTTTTTTGTGGTTTGAACTTCGGGGACGAAGTTCTTTTTAAGGAGGGAAGACTGTAATACTACGTATTTATGAGTCTTGGGGTACTCTATCGAGTAGGCCTTACTCTGTCGAGTAAGGGCGTGTTGCAGAATAAAATAGTTTCTGACCTGTTGGGTACTCGATCGAGTAACGTGGGTACTCGATCGAGTAAGGGGGCACTCGATCGAGTACCTTAGCTACTCGATCGAGTACCGGTTTACGGGGGTTGTTTTCTCGGGTTTTGTTAATAATGCGATTAGAGTATATAATACTTCCGTCATTGTTCCTAAATCACTTTTCAAAACCTAATCACTGTGAGAAGAGAAAGCAAACTACGTTATTAGCTTTAATCGCATTGTTGGCAAATCCCGGAGCTTGGAAGGTCGGATTTCACCTTTCTTTACACCGTTGTGATCCTTGCATCGAGGGTAACACCTATATACCGTTTTTATGACGTTTCTTTAAAGTTGGTTAAACCCTAATTTGGGGATTGGGGGTTTTTGTTGTTTGTATGCTTGGTAGTGATTATGTGTTTGTATATTAGGAGGAGGATTCGTAGAGGAAACTTTTTGATATCAGCTGTGAGATCGTCTGATTGTTGTGCTTTCCAGGTAGGGTTTCCCTACTCAGTATTACTTACATAATGTGTGGTAATTAAGCTGTAGTTAGTGTGGTTGATTGATTCAGATGGTTGTGATTATACATTGTTGATTGATTCAGATGGTTGTGATTATACATTGTTGATAGATTCAGACGGTTGTTGATATCGTGATTGTGATTGTTTGTCTATGGTTCTCGAGATGCGTTCTCGGCTGAGTGGAGTCACTTGCGGGAGTGGCTTCACGCCTTAGTTTCGCCCTTCGTGGAACCCGCCACGGAAGGGGATGTGCACATTAATGGGACAGGGTTATCGCTCGGTATGATGAGCGGGGATTTGGTGGGTACGGTGCGGTCCCCCATGGCGGTGGCTGGTCCAAATGGGTGGACGATCGGTGACGGAGATGGAGTGGAGTGGATGGTTGTGTATGGTTGTATGAGCTGTATTGTTTTCTCGTTCTGTTGGTTATATAATTTATGTAAATAGTCGACCCCGATTATTGTTTTAAAACTGCGGTGATCCATTCGGGATGGTGAGCGAGATATTGAGCAGGTATGAGTTGAGTACTGGGATAGCTGGGATGTGCCACGATATGATGATAGAAGTCTTCCGCTGTAGCTTAGTAGTTTTCATAAACATTTCAGTTAAATCAATAAACAGTCAGTTTGAGAATATGTATTCGTACTTTTGGTTTTGGTTTTGAGATTGTAACCTTTCACTAAGTATTTCTATTTAAACGTTGTTTCATTATTGTTTATTTGATTATCATTGCCTCGGGTAACCGAGATGGTAACATCCTTATACCTGGGTGGTCCTGGTAAGGCACTTGGAGTATGGGGGTGTTACAAGTAATGTTGAGTAAGGTACAAGAAGTTGATAAAACCTACTAACCAAAGCCTTCTCATAGGCTTAACATGATGAGTCATGTCATATGTCATTTCAATTGCATTGAGATGAACAACTACATATAAGATGAAAATTGATTATAAAAATATGAAGTAGTAATCAGGTATTGACTATTCATATGAGATAATCACATTTGTCGTTCGAGTTTTTAAATCTAAAAACTCCTTTTATACTTTGTTACATCCAAACGGGTTGTAGAGACAATATTGAACCCCGTTAAAGTAAACTCGGATTAACATGGTATTTGCCCATAGTCACTTGTATGAGGTGACGTCTCGAAGTGACTAGAGCGTGATGCGATTGATGGCAAGTTCAAGTGCCATAGAGTCATATGAGATGACTAGTCGATCATATAGGCAGACTGTTAGGAACACTTTGTCGGGCCCAGTGACCGCTTATGGAGTTCTGGCAAATTTATATAGCCTGGTCGTGGCGAGAGCTACTATAGTATTCTAATGAGTCAATTCTTTGACTAAAGACTGTTCACCTAAGGTGGCACAGTTTCAGATTAACTTTGATTTATGTTACTACGACCTTCGTAAATGGGGTCAAATGGGCATATTTTGGGTTATGATGGCTGTGGCTAGTCGAAGGGAATAGTGCGATAGGAATTGTCCACCCCCTTGTCAGGGTTAAAACAATATCTCAGGGCCACTCGAGGAGTAATGAACTGGAAATGCGTGGCCATGCTCGGAAGGTATCTATGGTAGATAATTCCGGTCAAATCAGTTATTCTCCAGATCGAGGAAACCACTCTCGATATGATCACTTGCAAGTACAACCTAAAAGACACCTTGCATTGAGTGTGAGATAGTAATAGGACAAGAGAATTGGTGACGCACACTTGTCGAGGACAAGTGGGAGATTGTTGGAGTGCCCGATAATAATGCGATCACATTGTTGATCATATTGAGATCACATGTTTAAATCTCATATTAAGAATACGTAAGGGATGATTCAATTATATAGTCAACTGACCAACATTAATCGGTAACGATTGGCTTGCTAGAGTTTCACGTTACTGTCGTGGGACGGTGGTGGTCAGTTGATCCCTTAAAGTCACACCTATAGGATAATGCCCTAGTCTATAAAGTTGATTAATTGTATGATGATACAAGTTGATCAAGTCCTTAAAAATTGAACAATTCAATTTGTGAGAGAGAATATTTATATCTTATTGTAACGGGATTAAATAAGATTTATTTTAGTAATAAAATGGCTTTATTACAAAAATTGTTTATTGTTTGAGAAACAATAGAGATAAAAATGAATTGTTAATTATAATTACAAGATGTTGTGAATTATAATTATATGACCCATTTTATTTATGTGATCAAGTATCACTAGTCAATTTGTTCTATGTAATTTAATTAATTTATAAAATGATATTTATGTGATAAATATGCATTAAATTAATTAATAACATGTAACATACTACATGTTACATATTGTGTGACAAATGACAAATTGACAAAATAAAATAGTGGTCCATATTAAGTTAATGAACCAAAATGGAGGAGGTTTTAGTGGGTTGTGGTTATTTTATTTTATGTGATAAAAATAAAATAATGATGCCTATACCTAATAGCCTTACACACCTACTCACTTGAGAAGAACAAAAGGAAAAAGAATAAGTCCATGCATGCCTTGGACTACTCCCTCCACCGGTTGCTCATACTCTCTTTAAGAGAGTTTTGTTCTCTTATATTGATTAACACACTCAACCATTCAACACACATGCAAACTCTCTCATACTTTGTTCATCTTTCTTCAAAATTAGAGAAATCATGATCAAACTGTTCAAATCAAATTACTAATATTATTAGTGTAATATATGAGTATTAGTAATCAATTTTAAGGTAAACTACTAAACAAAAATCTAGCAAATATTATTTAGTGGGGATAAGGGATAATATTCGGTGCAATCAAGAGGAGTGGCTTCTACACTTGAAGTCTTTGGAGGATCATCTTATTACTCATCATAGCTCAAGAACAAGTGAAGGTATGAGACCTTACTTGTGCCCATAAACCGAAATATTTAATGTAAGGAACCGGTTTTCCTTTACACTTATTTATATGTTTTGCATGCATAAGATCCTTAAGTTTTTATGACTAAAACATTAAACTAAAATATGTGATATGTAAAATATGATTTCCAACAACGAGAGTGTAACTTTTGGTTTAAGAGGGGTGAGATGTAACATCTCGTCTTTTAGTATTCAGTTAGTAGAGCCATGCATCCATATAGATTTGTTAAGAGTTGAGTTATATAATAGTGACATGGGTTAAGTACGTTGTTGAGAGTCTTTTCTTTAGGAGAAGTTTAAACTTCGAGGGCGAAGTTTGTTTTAAGGAGGGTAGATTGTAATATCCGATATTTTTGGTACAATTTAATTTACGAGTTTATAATTTTTTTTAGAGTCATAGTAATATTTTATTAAATATTACACCGGAGTTTTATACTTTTAATTAGAGCTAATCGAATTAGGAAAGTTTAATTAAAGAAGTTTTTAAACAAAAAGAAAAGAAAAAAAAGGGAAGGGGTGCATGCAGAGTTGGACCGAGTAGGTTCACCGTGTATCTTGACCCGACTTTTGGTAATTGTAGGTTGTGTTGTATTTGGTAATTCACTGGTATATATACCTCACATCCTACATCTTTTAAAACCCTAATTGCGAAATCAAGAGGCAAAGCATCTTTTACCCTATTGTTACGTAAGTTCATCTTTTAATTTCTATTCTTTTAATGTCTTCATCCTTAATTTTCAAGCATGTTTTAATATCTAGTTCATCTTAGAAGCATGTTTGTAATCATCTAGAATTGATTTTATGACGATTTTGATTAACAAGTATTTTTAAAGCAGTCGCGTAAATCTCGAATCTGCTTTGAAAGCTTTTTCATATCGTTTTAAAGTTAGAATCTTTGAAAGCGTAAAAAAGAGACTTGGGTTATTTTCAAGTCTAGTTTCTACGTGTAACGTTTCGTAGCAATTAACCAAGTAGTCTTTCCAGAATAAATTCTTTATGAACGTGTCGACAGAATATCTGCGTATGCACTAGTGGTCTAAAGATTGTGTCTTTAACCTAATTTATGATTCGAAAAAGTGTTTGGACTTTTTGAGACATTAAATTTATAAAGTCTATATGATGGTGGAATTTGGTTTTACCGAAAAAGGATTTGTTGTAACACCCCCATTTATTCAGGAGCCTTTAGTTAGACATCCCATGTAAATGAGAGCGTTACCATCTCGATTTCCAGAGGTAGTGAATAACAAAGTACAACAAAGTATTGTACTTTAAATACAATTTAGCGATTACATGTTTATTACAACGTAACCAAAATAAAACTTAATATAAAATAAAATACAACTCGCAGCGGAAATAAATAAAGTGATTAAATAATCTATATGATCTAGACTTCTAAGTAGACTGGTCGAGTCCTCACGTATTTCCATAAGCTCCCAAGTTAGCTAATCTTAAGTACCTGTCAAGTCTGCTCCCCGTTTATGGTTCATCACAGGTGTTCACGAATACACGATCAACCACGAGGTTGAGTAGGAATAAACACTATGAACAAGGATTAACAATAGACAATCAAATTCCATACACATGCCACTACTCCCTTAACAACGTGCTCTTTTTCATGACTTAGCACACCTCCCTTAACAACGTGCTCATATTACTATGATACCCCTACCTTAACAACGTACCTCCATTATGTAATAGTACCCCTCCCTCACAACGTACATATTACTGTTCACCGCAGAGTACAAACTCCCTCAACAACGTACATCTGACTGCAGTACCGCTTATCAGAATTTCCACATTCACAATCAACGATAACAATTAAACTCTTCTCATCATAATTATTAATTACAACCAACACAATGTAATATAATTTCTCCCTTCCAACAAATACAACAATATCAATATATAAACAATTCACTTTAATATATATATATATATATATATATATATATATATATATATATATATATATATCATCCACCATACCTGTAATACCCCGTATTTTGATATTAATAATTTATGCAATTAATAATTACTTAAAAGCATTTCTAATAATAATTACAAATAAGACGATAAGTAAAATATAAAATTAATAATCCAAGTCGGGAATCGGGCTTAGTTAATAATTGAGTGTTGGGCCATGTGCCATTGATTAATTGGACCGGAATTTATTATAATAAGGTGTGAGTATAATCGGGATTTGCACCGGGAATTTATAATAGTTAATATGGAAATAATAATAATAATGGAAAAGTAATAATAATTATATTAATTATCCTAATAATTTAATTTGTAAAAGAGATGTATGGTAATTCTAATTATGGTAAGAGTAGTAATATATGATAATAATAATAATAATAATAATTTATGATAGTAATAATAATAATAATAATAATAATAATAATAATAATAATAATAATAATAATAATAATAATAATAATAATAATAATAATAATAATAATAATAATAATAATAATAATAATATGGTAATTACATATTTTTCCTAATTGATTTCCATATAACCTTAACCTACCTATATAAATAGATGACAACCTAAAACAATAGACCTTATTCATCATAAAAACACAAGTAATTCACATAAGAGAAAAGATAAAAGGAGAAGAACTAGCAGCTGTGAGATCGTCACAAGGTAATTTTCTAATCGTCTCATAACATACTCACCTTAACACTAATAAAACTCGTTAATTAGAGAACCGTTGACTGACCCGAGACCGTCACCGTGACCGTGGACCACCAGAGATTGACCAAGACCCACCGTTGACCACCAGGAACCACGGGTAAAAGGAGTTTCAGGCGGGTTTTTGTGGGTGGTTTTTATTGGGTTGTTTTACGTGTTTAAGCATGGTTATAAGACCATATTAAGTCGTGACTGACCTGGGATTGGTAGGGGTGGTAACTAGGTTTACGTTGACCACGGTGGGGCGGTCAGGTATTGTCAAGGGTGGTGGTTCGTGCGGTGGTTGACCAAAATTTCGTTGGTGTTGAATAGTTGTCAATCTCGCATATAGACTCAATTTTACCTTCTTGTGTGTGTCGAATGGACTTGGGTTTGAGTTGGTTGGTATCGTGGTGATGGGTCATCGGTTTTGGGTTGTTGTGGGTGCAGTGATTGCCGGAGTTGAGCGAAAACAGGGGAGGTGTAGGTGTTGTGTGCGAGTTTTCGTGACCGTCTTAAGACGACTGCCATGGCCGTGTTAGTGACTGTACCGAGAAAAGGGGACCACCTCTGGAGTCACCGTGAGACAGTGGTGTCAACGGTGGTGGCCAGAGGTGGCTGTGGTGATGTTGGCGAGGGGTTATTTACACGGTGTTGCCGATGTCGAGTTTTCGGCAATTAGTCATGTTCGTGATTGTTGTTGCTAGGGCGTGTTTATACGGGTTGTAGGGGATGGCTAGGCTGGTGTTTAGTGGTCGTCGTGATGCGTCATAGTGCGGTCTAGGTTGTGGCACGCTTGGGTGGTGCCGATGGTGGCTATGGGTGTCGTGAAAGACGGGTTTTTGGTGGGGTGTTAAACACGGTTTAAAATCGTGTATGCGTGTGTTAGTTTGTGCTTGGTGTTACGGGTTGTATGTGTGGTTGGGTATTGTTTCATTAATTAATTATAAAATGGGTTAACTCGAGTTTAATGAGTAAACGGGTTTTCGTATTGTAACTAAAACGGGATTTATAGTTATATGAGATTATAATTAACGTAACTAATTAATTAATTTATAATTGATAGAATTATTTAAGTAAAGTAAATAATTAGTAATTAATTGTAATTATTATTATCAATAGGTGACGATTTGTGAAGAATTTATAACCGGGTTCGTTTGCATTATTTATTCCGATTCTTGTTGAGCTGCTTAGTTGGAAATTCGCTATCAAGGTAGGGTAGCTACTCAATCACTTTAATGTTTACTTGAATGGTATTATCTGATTTTATTGGTTGAATTATTTGGAATAGTGATGGATGATAAATGATTTTTGGTTGGTTGCGTTGAGATAAATTGTTTAATGACTACCTCAGCTCGTGACTGAGATGATTTGATTATTGACTACCTCAACTCGTGACTGAGATGATTATATTGATTATTGGATTACTCAGCTTCTTGTCTGAGATGGTAAGAAGTTGTGTTGCTCAATTGTTTGCATTTTCATATCATGAGCACTTGCATTGGATACCTCAGGACAGGTTCTGCAGGACTTGTTTCTGGGATGATGAGACTACCTCAACTTCGGTTGGGATGATGAGACTACCCCGGCCAGGGATTGGCGGGATGAACGGTAGCGTCGGAGGATTGATCATGAGCATGCATTGCATTTGCATTTAGTATTGTTCTTGTATCCATTTATTGTGGTCGTTTGGCTATTCCTACTCAACCTCGTGGTTGACCGTGTATTCATGAACACCTATGGTGAATCTTAATGGGGAGCAGATTTTACAGGTACTAATGATTAGCTGACTTGGGAGCTATGGGATGCGTAAGGACTTGGCCTATCTACTTAGAAGTTTAGACCACGTAGATTATGAGATCACTTTATTTATTTCCGCTGCGAGTTGTAATTATTTTATATTAAGTTTTAATTGATTAATTTGTAATACATATGTATTCATTAAAGTTTTAATATAAAGTACTTTGGTGAGTTGGACTTTGTTATTCACTACCTCGGGAAACCGAGATGGTAACAGTCTTATTTATTTGGGAATGTCTAGCTAAAGGCTCCTGAATAAATGGGGGTGTTACAATATCGTACAATAAAAAACGAGATTTGAGTAGGATTTATCCCTACCTGACAAAGAAATCCAATTACGCAGCTTAAAGTAATCTAAATAATAAAACAGACGAACGCGATTATAAATTTTTCACAACCCGTTACCTAACATATTAATAATTCATCCAATTATTAATTATTACATTCTAATTATTATTTGTTATTTAATTCAGTTATTTATTTATTATTATTATTAGAGTTACGATATTCAAACCCGATTCAATTACAAACCTAAGTCACTCAAACGCCCCAAATAAAACCTGTCACAATACCCAAATTATCCCTATATACACTGTTTTAAAACCGTGTCCACCACCTCCCATAAACCCACCTACACATGACACCACAAGCCACCACCCTACCCAGCTACCACGAGCCTGTAGCACGACGCACCTAACCATCCACCAACCACCAGCCTTAACGCCACCAGCACTCCACAAACTGTTGCCCTAAACATCCCCTCAAAACCCGACACAACCAAAGACAACACACACACTCACCATCTTACACCACCTAACTACAACTAGTGACCACCACCGTGGTCTCCCTTAACCCACGGTGGTCCCACCATCTGCCACGACTGCCCATAACACCTCACGACCCAAACACGACACCCATAACTCGATTTATAGATCAAACACTCAAACAACCACCACACCCGACAGCTACAGTACCAACCACCACCTGCAACCACCCCGACACCATCACTAGGACCGCCCATAGCCGACATAACCAACCACCCAGGTCCCATAACCATTCGTCAAACACACAAGGTACAATATCCGTCTTAAGGCTCACGACAAGCGCCCTTTAGACGCCAATTCTGCCACCCACGATGGTCAACGACGGTCAACAAAGGTCCTACTATAATCACGCCGGTCAAGGGTAGGTACACTACTACAGATACAGGCTATAACAACGGGTAAAAACCGTTGTTAAAACAAAAAAGCGGACGTTGTTAAAGCGGCCGTTTAAAAGGTATTTACAACGGTTAGGTTATTTACTAAAACCGTTGTGGAAATTATTCACAACGGTTAAAAGCCGTTGTTGTTGCGAGTAAGTCGTTGTGGAAAGTTTGACAAAATTTTGGTGGGAAAGATATAACAACGGTTACAATATAAAAAACCGTTGTTATATCTTTCCCACCAAAATTGTGAAGACTTGTAACAACGGGTATGCGGAATATAACCGTTGTTGAAATTGTTAGTAACAACGGTTCTTCTTTTAAAACCTGTTGTTAAATATTATGCGCAGGTAAGGTATTTATAACGGTTCTTCTTTTAAAACCTGTTGTTGAATATTATGCGCGGGAAAGGTTTTTACAACGGTTTTTGTTTTGTAACCGTTTTTATTACATTTTCGTAATTTTTTTTAAAATTAAATTTGTTTCATGCAATTTAAAATCCTGCATATATCCGCAGCAGCATAAATCACAGCTGGGTTCATCAGAACTCAATAGATACAATTCAACCACAACAGCAGCATCATACTTACAATTTGTTTAACTTTCAGATTAATTCATACTAACAATTTGATCACTTTACAAGAACTAAGATTCCTAAAACTGTGCATCCCTCTAGCTCTATCTACAAAGATCATTCCCTAACTTCAACAAAAAATTTGCTAAGCTGATCTAAGCTCTAAGTATCATGCATTTAGTCTTCATTGCAATGTTCTAAGACGTATTTGCCCAACAAGTCCCTTGCCTTGTCTATTTGGTGCCCTTTGTACAGAGGTACTTGTGGCGCGTTGATTACATACTGCGGAAAAAACAAAGACAAGACATTATTGATTGACAGCAGCATTAGTGTTGTTCATTAGTGTAACAACATACATCATTTAGCATAGCAACATCATGGTATAGCAGCAAGCAAGACAACATCAGCTCTAATTTAAAAAAAGTAATAAACACATTATTAAATTACAAAACCTTTTCTGGAATAAGGATATATCATCGCATAATAACCTCCAACATGAACCGACAAATATAGTATCCACATTGTATGCTATCTGGCTGGCGAAAGACCTATTATTACATAAAAAACGAAGAGACAAGAAGGCCCACATCAGAATCTTGCACTTTAAGTATTGTATTTGCGCACGTATTATTATTAAAGACAGATTTTTGCACTTAAGGTATTGTATTTGAGCACGTACCCCTGTTATCGTAATAAAAGTAGGGTCATCATCAAAATCATTCGTGGGTTGATCCTCGTTAGCTATTTTCTTCTCAAAGGCCCTTTTTTTATTAAAAAATAAGGAGGCAGAAACTCATAATTTTGGGGCAAAAATGAGCTTTTTGCTATAAATAAAAATTGAAACTTAATGTTATTATAAATAAATCAGTATTATAAACTTACTTAATAATCAAGCCCTTAAAGGTCTCGTTTGGTTCTCTATGCAAAGAGTCCAACAAAAAAAGTTTCTTCTTGGTCGGCATGATGGCTGCTAGCACCCAATGACTCCTACATCAAGAGACATCATCATTATTAACAAGTACATATATTAGTTATGAAAATGCAATTGTAGGTGGAATCATAATATTAATTTGTTTATTATCCGATTTCATTATAAGGGGCAAAAATGAGCTTTTTGTTTCTCGCCAATTCCCGAGAATATATTCTACCCGATCTTCGTACGAAATCAACGTGATATGCATATATAAAATATAGGGGCACAGGAATCCGTATTGATCACATGGAATCTTGTTCTCGGGGATCACTCTCGATTTGAAGAACCTACATTATTACGGTATTAATTCCGGTATTTAAAACACTATCTAGTCAGAATATAAGAATATGAAATGATTTATTAAGAAACTTACTTCATCCAAACAAATAGGTGTTGGACATCAATCTCGAGAAGCCCAGGCCAAATGGCTAGGAGCTCCCATGACAGAATTGCTTCGCGCTCAATCCCTAAAATATCCTCATTGAGAGAAATAATTATCAATTGCTCGTTTGCTATGCGACGGATAGCCTCCAAATACAGTTGTCTCATCGTCAGCGTTCTTAATTTTTTCATGTATTCGCTCCCACAAAAATTAGTGGAGGTTATACTCCTAACATCTTTCAGTTCGGGGAAATAATGCTTTTCTCTTTTTGTGCTACTACCAGCCTATACATGTAGATAAATAGAATAATAACAAATCCAAAGGTAACATATCCTAGTTGGAGTAATAAAAATAAAAGAGTACTTAACTAAATACTTCATCAACCTGCTCTTTCAATGATGAGGCAGTAGTAGGCATGTCGGGGGACTTATTAGGCTTATCCGTCTTTTTTGTCCCCTATACAAAATTTCTATGCTTTTTAGAAATACAGAAAAAATATAAATAAAGGGAGGTTTTTAAGAAAATTGAGAAGTTAATTAAATACCTCATCAAGTTGTCGTTTCGACGAGGTAGTTGGCATATCTGGGGACTTAGGCTTATCCGTCTTTTTTGTCCCCTATACAAAATTTCTATGCTTTTTAGAAATACAGAAAAAATATAAATAAAGAGAGGTTTTTAAAAAATGGAGAAGTTAATTAAATACCTCATCAAGTTGTTGTTTCGATGAGGTAGTTGGCATGTCTGGGGACTTAGGCTTATCCGGCTTATCCGTGTTTTTTGTTCCCTACAAAAAAAAATAACATAAAAATTTAACATATAAAAACATTTAAGATATAAAAATTTAACATACAAATGTATTTTTCTAACCCCAACTGCTTTCGGTTGAGGCAGAGACGAACGAGCCAGGAAGATGTGAGAATTAGGCCATTGGATGAAACTTCTAACCGCATCTGCCAGAATGGTAATGTCATCACGAACTGGGACGGGCAGTTAAAATTTTTCATGGCCTTCAAAGACTTCAGTTATCTCCACTTTTCTATGACTCGGCAAAAGTGATTCACCATGAACCAATAAAGTTTTCGCTGATTTGGTGGGCAAGTCTACGAGACCTCGGCCAACACGCACATGTTTCGGGGAATTAGGGTCAGTAAGAGTAACTACCTTCCTGTTTATGGCCTGAAGAATACACATACATTATATATTATATCCCAAAATTTAATAGAATTCATATAAATTTCACTAATAAACACTTCATGTATAACTTGCCGAAAACTGGGAACTCATTTGAAAGGGATGTATGCTGCTGTTTTTCATCAGCCGTCTTCTCAAGTTGCATCCTCTGATTATTGTCAACTGTGGCAGATAAAGCAAGTTGCGTCCCCTTTTCAGACTCATTTACCTAATAAAATTAACCAATGGCACGATTTCAGAAGTTATAGCATTAGAGCTGGCAGGGAACACACCCCTTGATCTTACCCAAAAAAAAAGAAAAGAAAAATAAGGAAGTCATATATTTACCTTATCGGCTTTAGTTGTTAAAACTTCAGAAGCAGTAGGTACCTGATCTTTCTGAATCTCGTTGACCGATACTTCCTCCTCATGTATTGCCAAGGGAGTAGTGTTCTCGGCCTCTTGACCAATCTGTTGTACCTTACCCCCCCTTTAATGATATCCTCCATCATCTTCAATTCTTCTTCGGAAGGCTTGCCTCAAGAATTCATCTTTAGTATCACGGATGCCAATAACTGAACCTAAGTGCCAAAAATGTAATGTTTAAGCAATTTGTTTAAAACAATAACATGTGAATGATACTGTCGTTTCGTACCAAATATAAAATACCTAAGTACAACTAACAGAAGTCAGCGGTAAGTAGGGTCGATCTCCACATGGAGGCGGTTTACTATCTACTTGTCTATTCTATCTGTCTAATGTCACTAATGGGGGTTTGAAATGTGACACCCCGCGATAACGCGGAAACATAACTAATAAATTAAAGCGGAAATTTGTGAAATTTTAAAAACTTTTAGATTACTAGTTAAAGATTAAAACGCGGGTGCCAAAAACGAAATGAAACAAGTACTACGATAGACAGATTTAGGTTATTACAACCCAAGTCTAGAAAGCGGGGAAAAGATATCCCACGAATAAACAAATAAGGTGTTTCTAAACTAGCAAACTAAGGTCCAAGGGTTTAGTTCTCGCTAGCCCACACGTCTTCCCCACGTAAGCATCTTCACAACCTGTCATTCATGTAAACATGAACGCCACAGTCAGTGGGGAGTAACTCAAGGTTCTCCCAGCCACAATATGTCGAAATGCAAGTAAACAACCACTTAATTAAACATATAAATCATGCATCGTATATGAACAGTAAAGAACAAGGAGATTCATGCAACATGTATGAACAAATAGGGAACAAGGAGATATAATGAAAATCATGATGAGATAGACATGGTACTTTCTTGATAGAATAGGCATGATACATCAGAATAAGTATGCAATCAACGACATAGAACAATAAAGTCAACCAACTCATATTGACACGACTCAACAAGTGTAAGACCGACACAAAGTGTAGACGGAGTATCCGACTCAGAGGCTACCTTTAAAGCATGTCCGAGATACCACACACAAGACTACATCCTAGACTCCAACCTCCTGGTAGGACGACGATCATAATACGGTCCTAGTCTAAACCTGGATCCAGACTCTCGGGATGGACGTCACCCGATTCGACATACGATATACCAATCGTATCCAAGACTCGAAACATGGCACACACTCGTAACCAAAGGTCGAGTAACCTCTAATCGGAAACATGGCACACACTCGTAACCAAAGGTCCGAAGAAAGGCGGAAGGATATCCTAATCCGGAAACATGGCACACACTCGTAACCAAAGGTCCGAAAGAGGAAAGATAATCCAATCCGGAAACATGGCACACACTCGTAACCAAAGGTCCGAAAGAGGAAAGATAACCCAATCCGGAAACATGGCATACATTCGTAACCAAAGGTCCGAAAGGGGTAAAAAGGAAAGTCAAGTCGTCACACAATGTAAAACGTCACACTTGAGTCAGAATAAGAGTAAGAATGATCATGCAAACATCATATGACACGGGATCTTTAATGTCACATTCATACTCATGGCTTGCATCTCACCATGAGTACGGATGGGAACATCAATCCCGACGATCATATCGCAACTAGAGGGCTTATAGCTCACCCCTAGTATCCGATAGGACCCAGACTCTCACAGCAGAACAATACAAGGCATTATCAAGAATGTGACTCTTACAAGTTCTTATAATAAATATCTCATACTTGTATTATATTAATGAATGTTCCATTTTATAATTTAACATGCCGGTTAAATAAAATATAATGAGAGGTAATGAGTAATTTACGTCATGTGAAAATTCACGGAAGGCACACAAAATTTCCATACAAGAGGCAAGATGGGCCCAACCTTTAAATTGTGGTAAGCCCACCAATTTAATGGTGGTGAGCCCAAACCCACCAACCAAAAGAGTCCAATGACGCATGTAAGTGAGTCCAACAAGAATTAAAAACCGAGTCTAAAGGTTGCAAGAAATGAAACCCAAATGATACAATAATTCAAGCCCACGAAGAATGATTCATAAAGGATTGTCTAAGTATAAATAAAACATAATAAAGGGGGACTGTGGGACTACGGGATATGGAACGAACTTGCCCGACTACGACTCGACAAAACCAAGCCATGGAAGAGGCCATTCAACTCACAGCCATGTCGTGGCCACTACCACCCATGGTCAGTCCATATCCGCGGCCCAAAACACATCCTTCACACCATCTTTCACCCGCACAAACAGTCCCAAAATAGGGAGCATGCCGTGCCAGACTCGGCATCCAAAACAGGGCACCAATCATACCAAAATCGAGTTTTCAAGATGGAGAAACAATAAGTATACATGGGCGACTTTAGCATGAGAATGAAGTAAGAAAAACAGACCCGAGAGACCGTTTAATTCGTCTCAAAATAGAGTTTGAAACTAGCATGGAACAATTTAAAGCCGTATTTTAAAGCTCTCTTTACAACTCCGTTTTAAGACGAGATTAAAGCGGGGAAATCAAGTGTACATGTGACGATCCTAACATGAATAAAATGTGCACAAAAACCATTTCGAGTGACTGATTTGTCCCTCCCCAAAACAGCAGCAAAACATCAAATGTACAGCACATAGCCGAGTTCCAGCAGCCTATTTTAGAACAAACTCGAGACGTACAATGAAGGCAAGTTAAAACGGGAGTGAGCAGGCTTAAAAAAAAATGAATTGAACATCGCCAAATTTCTGCCATGGACAACCCAGAAATTCCAGCAAGAAAACACGCAATTACATGAAGAGGAGACAAGTAACACCACGCTCGAAGTTCTTAACCGGTTGTATAACTGAAAACTAAGCCATAGGAAAACATCCCACAACCATGTAAACTGACCACAAACACTCCAAAATCAACCGCATACATGAAAAAAAATCATAAAGAATCATACTTTATCAAACAAGGGCATGAAAATAACACATAAGACGGAATTTCGACATTTTTGTCGAGTAACCTATCACCGTTACCTTTAACTCCTTCAAAACTCCGAGAAAACGTCTAAAAAGTATGAGCTTCTCACCGGTTCTTCAGATTCTTAAACTAGAGGAAAGAAAACGAGATAAAAGAGCTAAAAATCAGAACTTTCATGAGACGGGTCAAACTGAAACCACCACAAAAACAATACTTTCTTACCTCAAAAGATGAAGAAGGAAATAAGGAGAAGAATGGTACAAAAATTAAGAGGAATGGTTGAGAAATAAGGGAGAGATCTTGGGTTGAAGGTAGATGAAAATGGCGTTGGTTCTCTGTGTTTTGTTGCTGTTGTCGCTGTTTGTTGAAAATGAGAAAAGGACGAAGAAGAAAGAAAGAGGTAAAGGCAGGGGAGTGGGGACGGGTTATACAACTTATACAACCACAACAAAATATCTGCAATCATTATATAATAATATATAATAATAATAATAATATTAATATTAATAATAATAATTTATAAAAAGAGATATTTTTAAAAGTAGAGTGTAGGATGTTAGGTGGGTGTGACGTGTTGTCGAATTCTGATTGGTCCGGATTAAAGCATGTACAAAGTGAAATGTGACGGTCTATAGCTAGACGGATCTTGAGACGGGAATTATTATCATTACAGTCCTTATTATTACTATCCGACCAAAAATACGTATACATTTATTCTTATATAATTTACGCCTCAAAAATATAATTTAATCGTACGTATTTTTATATAAACAAGCTTTTATATAATACGTTTATAAAAACCGTGTTTGACATAAAATTAATTAAATTGAATAATTCAAAAATATGAAATAAAGTAATCGAACAGTTTAATAAATTTAAAATGTCAAAATGGAAAATTCGCGGGTGTTACAATCACTCCACCTTTTAAAAAGTTTCGTCCTCGAAACTTGAAAGTAGAAATGAAAGGTTATAAAAATACAACTGAACTTTTAAAATCGGTAACCAAAACACTTTAAAGGTTACTTACTTGTAAAAATTAAAATTCTTTCAAAAGTTCGAACTAAAATTTTCCGACAGAACCAAGTCGAAAGCCAACTCATTTGTATAAATCAAAATCAAAACACTTTCCAAAACATTAACGGAGAGTTTTCAAAAGTGTAAGTCTCTTTCATGGAACGAAATTGCTCTTGTCGTGCACACAAGAACGCCTACTTTCCAAGTTAAGGACAGAATCAAAACAAAATTAATTCGCCGACAAGCGTAGAACAAGTTATCAAACGTCTCCGATAACGAGTTCTAACATCCGATCAACGTCAAAATCAAAAGAAAAGGTAATTCACTCAAATTTTCTTTTGCAAAAGCCAAAATAGAGATAAAGGTTTCACTTTTAAACTCAAAAGGGAGTCAAATTCCCGAAAATATAACATTAAACTTTCACCGAGAAATTTTAAATAGATCAAAGTTAACAGGAATTGGGTAAAAATTTAAAGAAATCTCGAGTTTAGCCATTAAAATCATGATAAATGAGTTTATACTCAAGGAATGAACAGAGAACTAAATCAAATTTTCATTTTCAAATCTTTAAAATAGGTAAGGTTTTGCAAAAGTAACATAAACTTTTAACAACGAATCAAAATTGGTAGCTTGAAATATTTAAAAATTGAACAAAAGTAAAGTAACTTAGATAGTATAAAAACAAAGTACGTTAAGAGAGTTCAACTTAACTAATCAAAAGAACTATGATGAACTTCCTAGGGGTAAGATTAGAAGTTAGGTCAACAAGGATGTCAAAGATGAAGTTTTTATAGGTCACTAACATCAAACTTAAGGGAGGAGCACGATGTAGCGAGGAAGAGAGGTATGAACGGTAACGCTTATGGTCAAAGAAGAAAGGAAATTAGACAACAAGGAAACGCCAGGTACTCAAACCTCAGACAACATCGTCCTGAACTGTTCCGAAAACTTCCTAACCACAAAGCTTATAACCACATAGCTCCCAAAGATTTCCTCAAATCACTCATGTTACTTCATCCTAATCTATTCCATGAAACAAGATACTCCACTATGAGTGTGATCTAACCACTCCAAATCCTCAAACATCCACAAACAACTTCCATAAATTGAAACTACGTTCTTTAACTTAACATTTGGTGTCAACCATGCCATTACCAATTCCAGTTACTAAAACAAGTGCTAAGACTTCCCAACAATGTCGCTTACTCTCACTCTCATACCATACCTCAAGTAGTAATCAACGTCACTCACTTACACCAACTACTAATCCCACAATTAGCATTCCTCATATGGTAACATACCCATTATCAAAACCTCATATCCAAAGCGTCTACGAAAGCCAATCACAAACTCGACTTACTCAGTCCAATCTACATCCTCAAATCCACCATTTAATTTCATCCATTTTAAGTGAAGTACAAAGCACTAGCATCCCAAGACACGTCTCATTACACTTCCCAAGCCTTTCAAATCCCAAACATAAACAACAAAGCCAAGTTCTATAACCTTAGTAACCAATGCAACTCACACTTGACACAAAAATCCACCAATCAAATATACTCACTCTATCAAGGGTTTAGGTATAAGAACCATCAAGAATGTCTCATCACACTACTTAAGTCTTTCTAACATCACAACCTCTCAAAACCAGGTTTAAGGGTCAAACACAACAATCTCCTCAAAAGTCAAAATTTTCAACCAAGGTCAACATTCCTCAAAAGAAAGAGTACTATCAAAAGGCGTTAAGGAAGGATAAGCAAGGAATAAAGGACAAGTTAGGAGGGTACAAGAGTAACTTTCAAGGAAAGAGAAAAGAGAGTTTAGAAGAAGGATAAACACCAAGAGATGAAGAAATAAGCATCAAGAAGTAAGAGAATGAGGCACGGTACACAAAGATGGAGAAACATCTTCGAGGAAGTAGAAGCATTCATCAAAGGTTGAACAAATCTTCAATTCTTAACAATAGGCACCAAATCTTGATCACCACATTGTAAGTTCACGGTCATGATCCAAAGGCACAACAGATATTAAATAACAATCAACAAACATGTTAGAACCTAACAAAGGGCAAACACACTACAGACTACCACCTTAGGTCCTTAAGTCTACCCATCTCTCATTCATTATTCAAGGTCAAGTTCAAGTTTAAATTCGGGGTACACGTGTGTGCGTCGGGAGCAACACATGCTCTGATACCAACTGTGACACCCCGCGATAACGCGGAAACATAACTAATAAATTAAAGCGGAAATTTGTGAAATTTTAAAAACTTTTAGATGACTAGTTAAAGATTAAAACACGGGTGCCAAAAACGAAATGAAACAAGTACTACGATAGACAGATTTAGGTTATTACAACCCAAGTCTAGAAAGCGGGGAAAAGATATCCCACGAATAAACAAATAAGGTGTTTCTAAACTAGCAAACTAAGGTCCAAGGGTTTAGTTCTCGCTAGCCCACACGTCTTCCCCACGTAAGCATCTTCACAACCTGTCATTCATGTAAACATGAACGCCACAGTCAGTGGGGAGTAACTCAAGGTTCTCCCAGCCACAATATGTCGAAATGCAAGTAAACAACCACTTAATTAAACATATAAATCATGCATCGTATATGAACAGTAAAGAACAAGGAGATTCATGCAACATGTATGAACAAATAGGGAACAAGGAGATATAATGAAAATCATGATGAGATAGACATGGTACTTTCTTGATAGAATAGGCATGATACATCAGAATAAGTATGCAATCAACGACATAGAACAATAAAGTCAACCAACTCATATTGACACGACTCAACAAGTGTAAGACCGACACAAAGTGTAGACGGAGTATCCGACTCAGAGGCTACCTTTAAAGCATGTCCGAGATACCACACACAAGACTACATCCTAGACTCCAACCTCCTGGTAGGACGACGATCATAATACGGTCCTAGTCTAAACCGGATCCGGACTCTCGGGATGGACGTCACCCGATTCGACATACGATATACCAATCGTATCCAAGACTCGAAACATGGCACACACTCGTAACCAAAGGTCGAGTAACCTCTAATCGGAAACATGGCACACACTCGTAACCAAAGGTCCGAAGAAAGGCGGAAGGATATCCTAATCCGGAAACATGGCACACACTCGTAACCAAAGGTCCGAAAGAGGAAAGATAATCCAATCCGGAAACATGGCACACACTCGTAACCAAAGGTCCGAAAGAGGAAAGATAACCCAATCCGGAAACATGGCACACACTCGTAACCAAAGGTCCGAAAGGGGTAAAAAGGAAAGTCAAGTCGTCACACAATGTAAAACGTCACACTTGAGTCAGAATAAGAGTAAGAATGATCATGCAAACATCATATGACACGGGATCTTTAATGTCACATTCATACTCATGGCTTGCATCTCACCATGAGTACGGATGGGAACATCAATCCCGACGATCATATCGCAACTAGAGGGCTTATAGCTCACCCCTAGTATCCGATAGGACCCAGACTCTCACAGCAGAACAATACAAGGCATTATCAAGAATGTGACTCTTACAAGTTCTTATAATAAATATCTCATACTTGTATTATATTAATGAATGTTCCATTTTATAATTTAACATGCCGGTTAAATAAAATATAATGAGCGGTAATGAGTAATTTACGTCATGTGAAAATTCACGGAAGACACAAAATTTCCATACAAGAGGCAAGATGGGCCCAACCTTTAAATTGTGGTAAGCCCACCAATTTAATGGTGGTGAGCCCAAACCCACCAACCAAAAGAGTCCAATGACGCATGTAAGTGAGTCCAACAAGAATTAAAAACCGAGTCCAAAGGTTGCAAGAAATGAAACCCAAATGATACAATAATTCAAGCCCACGAAGAATGATTCATAAATGATTGTCTAAGTATAAATAAAACATAATAAAGGGGGACTGTGGGACTACGGGATATGGAACGAACTTGCCCGACTACGACTCGACAAAACCAAGCCATGGAAGAGGCCATTCAACTCACAGCCATGTCGTGGCCACTGCCACCCATGGTCAGTCCATATCCGCGGCCCAAAACACATCCTTCACACTATCTTTCACCCGCACAAACAGTCCCAAAACAGGGAGCATGCCGTGCCAGACTCGGCATCCAAAACAGGGCACCAATCATACCAAAATCGAGTTTTCAAGATGGAGAAACAATAAGTATACATGGGCGACTTTAGCATGGGAATGAAGTAAGAAAAACAGACCCGAGAGACCGTTTAATTCGTCTCAAAATAGAGTTCGAAACTAGCATGGAACAATTTAAAGCCGTATTTTAAAGATCTCATTACAACTCCGTTTTAAGACGAGATTAAAGCGGGGAAATCAAGTGTACATGTGACGATCCTCACATGAATAAAATGTGCACAAAAACCATTTCGAGTGACTGATTTGTCCCTCCCCAAAACAGCAGCAAAACATCAAATGTACAGCACATAGCCGAGTTCCAGCAACCTATTTTAGAACAAACTCGAGACGTACAATGAAGGCAAGTTAAAACGGGAGTGAGCAGGCTTAAAAAAAAATGAATTGAACATCGCCAAATTTCTGCCATGGACAACCTAGAAATTCCAGCAAGAAAACATGCAATTACATGAAGAGGAGACAAGTAACACCACGCTCGAAGTTCTTAACCGGTTGTATAACTGAAAACTAAGCCATAGGAAAACACCCCACAACCATGTAAACTGGCCACAAACACTCCAAAATCAACCGCATACATGAAAAAAAAATCATAAAGAATCAAACTTTATCAAACAAGGGCATGAAAATAACACATAAGACGGAATTTCGACATTTTTGTCGAGTAACCTATCACCGTTACCTTTAACTCCTTCAAAACTCCGAGAAAACGTCTAAAAAGTATGAGCTTCTCACCGGTTCTTCAGATTCTTAAACTAGAGGAAAGAAAACGAGATAAAAGAGCTAAAAATCAGAACTTTCATGAGACGGGTCAAACTGAAACCACCACAAAAACAATACTTTCTTACCTCAAAAGATGAAGAAGGAAATAAGGAGAAGAATGGTACAAAAATGAAGAGGAATGGTTGAGAAATAAGGGAGAGATCTTGGGTTGAAGGTAGACGAAAATGGCGTTGGTTCTCTGTGTTTTGTTGCTGTTGTTGTTGTTTGTTGAAAATGAGAAAAGGACGAAGAAGAAAGAAAGAGGTAAAGCCAGGGGAGTGGGGACGGGTTATACAACTTATACAACCACAACAAAATATCTGCAATCATTATATAATAATATATAATAAAAATAAAAATAATAATAATAATAATAATAATTTATAAAAAGAGATATTTTTAAAAGTAGAGTGTAGGATGTTAGGTGGGTGTGACGTGTTGTCGAATTCTGATTGGTCCGGATTAAAGCATGTACAAAGTGAAATGTGACGGTCTATAGCTAGACGGATCTTGAGACGGGAATTATTATCATTACAGTCCTTATTATTACTATCCGACCAAAAATACGTATACATTTATTCTTATATAATTTACGCCTCAAAAATATAATTTAATCATACGTATTTTTATATAAACAAGCTTTTATATAATACGTTTATAAAAACCGTGTTTGACATAAAATTAATTAAATTGAATAATTCAAAAATATGAAATAAAGTAATCGAACAATTTAATAAATTTAAAATGTCAAAATGGAAAATTCGCGGGTGTTACATGAAATGTTTTGATTAAACTAAAGAGACTAAAGCGATAGGGAAGAGAATGCGAGAAATTAACAGTAAGAGAAGGGAATATGCTAGGAGTCGGTTTACCGTGGCAGCTACACTAACGGGTCAACTGAGTCAATTAAACTATTGATAAGAAGAACTATGGTCGTCACCTTTCGGTCCTTAAACCGCCCTAGGGTCTCCTAACTTAGCTTTCGCCTTAATTGGGTATCACCTATTGTAATTAAGCAAGCCTTCCCTTCCAATCTTTCGATCCAGGTCGGGGTTAACTAGATAAATGGTCTCCTGCATGCATTCATTCAACCTAATAACAATTATATTGCCTAATATAATTCTTATCGCAAGGCTAATCTAATCAAGTCAATCCTATCATATTGCTACCACGGCTTCCCTAATCCTAACATACTACGAAATTTAGCTAGACATGGAAATAAGAGAAACAAGAATAAAAATAGTAAGAATAATAAACATTAAATTAAAGAGAGATAAGGGAAGAAAGAATTACTAAATTAAACGATCCGGAAAATGAAGAACAAAGTAACAGTGTTTAGGAGATAATTGGAGAGGAGAAGCCCCCTAACAAGAGTCAGAGGAATGGGAAGGAGAGAGTTTAAATGACGCCCTAATCTTCCTATTTATAAGAAAATAGGAATTACTAAACCTAATTGACGGAATTAAACCTAAAAAGCCCAGCCCGTAGACAAATCCACTCGATCGAGTGGAATAAAACCACTCGATCGAGCAAACTCAGCAAAAAACTGCTCGATCGACCAAGAATAGCGCTCGATCGAGTGAATGCTATTATTGAACTGGTTGATCGACCAGATAAACTACTCGGTCGACTATTTATTAAACCTAAAACCACTCGATCAGCTAGAAAACTACTCGATCGAGTGCATACTAACTTCAGCAGCTCATTAATCACGTTAGATTGACTTTGACATGTCCTTTTAGCTCCCGAAATAGCTTCACGCATCCCAAGACAGCTATAATTCCCGCTCCAAATCCACTCTTCCTCCAAATGCATGCTAATCGGACGGTAAATGGCTTGATTTCACTACTTTATGGTCCATTCCTGCAATTAAGACAAAATACACCAAAGTAGCATATTCGGGGCATTTCGTAGCATAAAACCACGATAAAAGCATAGAAATACGTGCATAAAATAGGCTAAAAAGACTATATAAAATGCACGTATCAAATCTCCCCAAACCAAACCTTTACTCGTCCCCGAGTAAACTAAAATGCAACTAATGGAACGGAAAAAGATAACTCAGAGCTAGCTACAAATGCCCACTTAAACCAATTTAATGCAAGCAAACTAAACACTTATAGCAAGACAGTTAAATGCAAACGAGTTATAGGATGTTTATAATAAAGCTGAACCGTCGACCTTGCAAGACCTTTAATGATGGACTCTCACGGGTCACTCTTCCCTCATGAAGCAAAGGGTAAGCATATATATGTAAGAGAGAAAGAACAATAGTCGCTCACCTAGACTACAACCCACATAAACATGCATGCAACTAATATGATAGACAATTCTAGCTACCGTACACACATTCCAACCAAACAAGGTCATGTCACAGCCGAGGGCTTACAAAAATATGGTAAAGTGAGGCAATGGGTAAGAAAAGGCAGAACATTTATGGGAATGTGGAGGTATAGGCGGCCAAGCTAGTACCTAAACAAAACCATGTGGCAGCATCCATTTCCAACTCAATTATGAATTAAGCACATATGCCCTTCAATTGGCATAAAATCTCACCAAACCAAACTGAACTTACTCCTCAATAAATGTAAATAAAGCATAGGAGTAGAAACCGTCTCATCAAACATCTTTTTTTTTCTTTTTCTTTCTATTTTTTTTTCGGGTTTCTTCTTCTTTTCTTTTTTTCGAATTCCCCTTTTTTTTTCCTTTTTCATCTTTTTTTTCTTTTTTTTTTCTTTTCACGTCTTTTTTCATCATCTTCCCTTTCTTCTTAGATTACCGACTCCAATTCAACAGATACGAGCCAAACTTGGCACAATGAAATATATACCGCAAAGATAATCTAAACTAGCTTGACAAGGCAGGCTAATTTTGGATGTAGCTAAGGGTCAACAGGAAAATTTGGCTAATGTGGAGTTTATGGGTAAAAATGAAAGAAAGGGAAATTGTAAGCACCTCCCTGCATGTGACACCAACCACTAACCCGAATGTATGTAGGCAAAAAGCAATTGAATTTCATACTTGTGCAAATTAATGTTACATGTTATGCAAGGAGTAACTACTCACAATCCTACATGAAACTGGTCACAAATGACACCAGTTTATAAGGCTCTAATTCCTTAGAAATTATAAGTAGCTCGCCAAAATTTTAGGTCAAGTCTATTCGTTCAGCTAAATTTTAACATAAACTCGTAGATATGCAATAAGACATAGCTAAAAGATAACAGTTTAATGCAAGGCTTAAGCAAAAAGACAAATAATAGTGCAATATCATCATTGAAATCTACCGTTCCGACTTAACCTACATGCTAAAATAAACGTGAAATTTTTGAAATTTCAATTTTTTTTTTAATTTTTATGGGATTTTTGAATTTTTGAAATAAATAACAATGCAAACACAAATTAAACGTGATAACAGAAATGCAATAAAAAACAAGATGCAGACACAGATATGGATGCATAACCTCCCCAAACGAAACCGTACAATGCCCTCATTGTACCAAAACATGGAAAGGAATTGCAAACTAAAAGAGGAAGAGAGTAAATACGGGAAAACTAACAAGATGCGCGAATAAAGGACCTCCCCAAACCGACCATGAACATGGGAGGTTGCTAAAGGCCCAGAAAACCGTCTCAAGAAGCTAATCCAAGTCAAACGAATGAATGGGCATCCAAAAACTGCTCGATCGAGAAGAAAGGCAGTCGATCGAGTAGTTTCTCTTTTTGCAGGTGGTCGATCGAGTAGAAAACTTTCACTCGATCGAGTGAATCCATCATCTAAAGTGCTCGATCGAGTAGAAAAACTACTCGATCGAGTAATTCTCAATGTATTCCTGCAAAATGCAATTAAAAACAGCCCGCAAACTACTAAACAAGCATACTGAGATAGTTTATGGTATAAAAACCATTTATTACAACTGAAATGAAATAAAAATGCAAAATAAAAACTCCGGGTTGCCTCTCGGGTAGCGCTAGCTTCAGTCAGGTCCCAGCTCGACCTTCTTTTTCTTCGAGCCTCTCTAATTAGTTACAATCAAAACAACTCAAAGCGCGCAACATGAGATCGTACATCTGCGCATGTGCTACACAAAAGCATAAGTAGCACCGCAATGGAATACAAGCATAGGAAATAAAAGCATATAAACATTTAAGTCTAACAAATTTCCTATGAGAGCTCCTAAATTTATCCACAAAATATAGGAGCGCTGGAGCAATTGACAATAAATTAGGGCCCCATTTCAGATTAACAAGATTGAGATGACAAGGATGGTGAAAATTCGTTAATTTATACGTCCACATGGGAGGGGGTATAGCATTAATAGAAATAGCACGAGTCAAACGAGGTAGCGTACTTTGAATATTAACAATAATAAAATCATCGCTAATTACCTCAGGTAGGTTGGTCTCAATGGAATCATCGACAAAAGAATGTAATACCTCATCCGTGCTAGGAGCAAATACCGACTCAGCTGTCCTTTCGTCGCCCTCAGTTGAATTCAGCCCGTAAATCGCAGCCTCAAGCGCATCCAGCTCGGCTTTGAATAGGGGAGATTCACCGTAACCATTATCTTCAGCAAAATCGTCATCTAGAATGAACCCAAGTGACGAATCAAAGCTCCCAATGGCCAATTCAGTCGATCGAGCGGTTTATTACTCGATCGACCACTTTCCTCCTGATTTCCACTCGATCGAGTAAAAATATCACTCGATCGAGTACTTTCTTCTGGGAATCCACTCGATCGACCAATATTAGTCACTCGATCGAGTGATTCCTCCTGTACAGGGCTGAAATCCTCGTGTAAGGCAGTGAAATGTGATAGAAACTCGTCGTCCGAGTCATAAAAGTCATCCTCAGCATTGGGCAACACGGTTTCCTCAGGGGAAAAACCGCACTCAGCAAGGTATACCTCTTCTGGTTGCCAATTATCCGACTCAGCTGCTAGCTGAGCTATTTGTGACTCCAGCTCAATGATTTGAGCGTCCATACGTCTATTACTCTCTTGCCTCACTCGATCATAATCTTGCATTTGAGATACGAATGTCTCCATTAAAGATTTCAGCTCTGCAATTTCTTCTTTCTGTATATCAGGAAGATCTTGTTGCGGTGGCCATTGATAGGGTGGATGTGGCGGCACAACTACAGCTGCTTGACTAGCTCGACTGCGCTGCTTGAACGCGTAAACTTCGTCATTCTCTCGCGGACAAAAATCGCATTATGCCAAAGCAACACCACATCTCCCACAAGTAAATCACCTGTTGTGCCATATAATGGGGCATATGTGACGGGTCAAAGATACTCAAGCCTTCCCTTTGACAATCTTTCACCTAGAAATGTCTAGGTAGGACCTGTGAGGCCTATCAAAACAGCACTCAAGGAAAAAGATTAGAACGGCTTCAAGGGATAAATCCCTTGAAGCTAAAAACAGATAAAATTAAACAAATAAATAAATAGATTGCCTCCAAGCAACGGCGCCAAAATTTGATCTTGTTGTTTCGTACCAAAAATAAAATACCTAAGTACAACTAAAGAAGTCAGCGGTAAGTAGGGTCGATCTCCACAGGAGGCGGTTTACTATCTACTTGTCTATTCTATCTGTCTAATGTCACTAATGGGGGTTTGAAATGTTTTGATTAAACTAAAGAGACTAAAGCGAGAGGGAAGAGAATGCGAGAAATTAACAGTAAGAGAAGGGAATATGCTAGGAGTCGGTCTACCGTGGTCGCTACACTAACGGGTCAATCGAGTCAATTAAACTATTGATAAGAAGAGCTATGGTCGTCACCTTTCGGTCCTTAAACCGCCCTAGGGTCTCCTAACTTAGCTTTAGCCCTAATTGGGTATCACCTATTGTAATTAAGCAAGCCTTCCCTTCCAATCTTTCGATCCAGGTCAGGGTTAACTAGTTAAATGGTCTCCTGCATGCATTCATTCAACCTAATAACAATTATATTGCCTAATATAATTCTTATCGCAAGGCTAATCTAATCAAGTCAATCCTATCATATTGCTACCACGGCTTCCCTAATCCTAACATACTACGGAATTTAGCTAGACATGGAAATAAGAGAAACAAGAATAAAAGAAGTAAGAACAATAAACATTAAATTAAAGAGAGATAAAGGAAGAAAGAATTACTAAACTAAACGATCCGGAAAATGAAGAACAAAGTAACAGTGTTTAGGAGATAATTGGAGAGGAGAAGCCCCCGAACAAGAGTCAGAGGAATGGGAAGGAGAGAGTTTAAATGACGCCCTAATCTTCCTATTTATAAGAAAATAAGAATTACTAAACCTAATTGACGGAATTAAACCTAAAAAGCCCAGCCCGTAGACAAATCCACTCGATCGAGTGGAATAAAACCACTCGATCGAGCAAACTCAGCAAAAAACTGCTCGATCGACCAAGAATAGCGCTCGATCGAGTGAATGCTATTATTGAACTGGTTGATCGACCAGATAAACTACTCGGTCGACTATTTATTAAACCTAAAACCACTCGATCAGCTAGAAAACTACTCGATCGAGTGCATACTAACTTCAGCAGCTCATTAATCACGTTAGATTGACTTTGACATGTCCTTTTAGCTCCCGAAATAGCTTCACGCATCCCAAGACAGCTATAATTCCCGCTCCAAATCCACTCTTCCTCCAAATGCATGCTAATCGGACGGTAAATGGCTTGATTTCACTACTTTATGGTCCATTCCTGCAATTAAGACAAAATACACCAAAGTAGCATATTCGGGGCATTTCGTAGCATAAAACCACGATAAAAGCATAGAAATACGTGCATAAAATAGGCTAAAAAGACTATATAAAATGCACGTATCAAATCTCCCCAAACCAAACCTTTACTCGTCCCCGAGTAAACTAAAATGCAACTAATGGAACGGAAAAAGATAACTCAGAGCTAGCTACAAATGCCCACTTAAACCAATTTAATGCAAGCAAACTAAACACTTATAGCAAGACAGTTAAATGCAAACGAGTTATAGGATGTTTATAATAAAAAGTGAACCGTCGACCTTGCAAGACCTTTAATGATGGACTCTCACGGGTCACTCTTCCCTCATGAAGCAAAGGGTAAGCATATATATGTAAGAGAGAAAGAACAATAGTCGCTCACCTAGACTACAACCCACATAAACATGCATGCAACTAATATGATAGACAATTCTAGCTACCGTACACACATTCCAACCAAACAAGGTCATGTCACAGCCGAGGGCTTACAAAAATATGGTAAAGTGAGGCAATGGGTAAGAAAAGGCAGAACATTTATGGGAATGTGGAGGTATAGGCGGCCAAGCTAGTACCTAAACAAAACCATGTGGCAAAGATCCATTTCCAACTCAATTATGAATTAAGCACATATGCCCTTCAATTGGCATAAAATCTCACCAAACCAAACTGAACTTACTCCTCAATAAATGTAAATAAAGCATAGGAGTAGAAACCGTCTCATCAAACATCTTTTTTTTTCTTTTTCTTTCTATTTTTTTTTCGGGTTTCTTCTTCTTTTCTTTTTTTCGAATTCCCCTTTTTTTTCCTTTTTCATTTTTCATTTTTTTTTTCTTTTTTTCTTTTCACGTCTTTTTCATCATCTTCCCTTTCTTCTTAGATTACCGACTCCAATTCAACAGATACGAGCCAAACTTGGCACAATGAAATATATACCGCAAAGATAATCTAAACTAGCTTGACAAGGCAGGCTAATTTTGGATGTAGCTAAGGGTCAACAGGAAAATTTGGCTAATGTGGAGTTTATGGGTAAAAATGAAAGAAAGGGAAATTGTAAGCACCTCCCTGCATGTGACACCAACCACTAACCCGAATGTATGTAGGCAAAAAGCAATTGAATTTCATACTTGTGCAAATTAATGTTACATGTTATGCAAGGAGTAACTACTCACAATCCTACATGAAACTGGTCACAAATGACACCAGTTTATAAGGCTCTAATTCCTTAGAAATTATAAGTAGCTCGCCAAAATTTTAGGTCAAGTCTATTCGTTCAGCTAAATTTTAACATAAACTCGTAGATATGCAATAAGACATAGCTAAAAGATAACAGTTTAATGCAAGGCTTAAGCAAAAAGACAAATAATAGTGCAATATCATCATTGAAATCTACCGTTCCGACTTAACCTACATGCTAAAATAAACGTGAAATTTTTGAAATTTCAATTTTTTTTTTAATTTTTATGGGATTTTTGAATTTTTGAAATAAATAACAATGCAAACACAAATTAAACGTGATAACAGAAATGCAATAAAAAACAAGATGCAGACACAGATATGGATGCATAACCTCCCCCAAACGAAACCGTACAATGCCCTCATTGTACCAAAACATGGAAAGGAATTGCAAACTAAAAGAGGAAGAGAGTAAATACGGGAAAACTAACAAGATGCGCGAATAAAGGACCTCCCCAAACCGACCATGAACATGGGAGGTTGCTAAAGGCCCAGAAAACCGTCTCAAGAAGCTAATCCAAGTCAAACGAATGAATGGGCATCCAAAAACTGCTCGATCGAGAAGAAAGGCAGTCGATCGAGTAGTTTCTCTTTTTGCAGGTGGTCGATCGAGTAGAAAACTTTCACTCGATCGAGTGAATCCATCATCTAAAGTGCTCGATCGAGTAGAAAAACTACTCGATCGAGTAATTCTCAATGTATTCCTGCAAAATGCAATTAAAAACAGCCCGCAAACTACTAAACAAGCATACTGAGATAGTTTATGGTATAAAAACCATTTATTACAACTGAAATGAAATAAAAATGCAAAATAAAAACTCCGGGTTGCCTCTCGGGTAGCGCTAGCTTCAGTCAGGTCCCAGCTCGACCTTCTTTTTCTTCGAGCCTCTCTAATTAGTTACAATCAAAACAACTCAAAGCGCGCAACATGAGATCGTACATCTGCGCATGTGCTACACAAAAGCATAAGTAGCACCGCAATGGAATACAAGCATAGGAAATAAAAGCATATAAACATTTAAGTCTAACAAATTTCCTATGAGAGCTCCTAAATTTATCCACAAAATATAGGAGCGCTGGAGCAATTGACAATAAATTAGGGCCCCATTTCAGATTAACAAGATTGAGATGACAAGGATGGTGAAAATTCGTTAATTTATACGTCCACATGGGAGGGGGTATAGCATTAATAGAAATAGCACGAGTCAAACGAGGTAGCGTACTTTGAATATTAACAATAATAAAATCATCGCTAATTACCTCAGGTAGGTTGGTCTCAATGGAATCATCGACAAAAGAATGTAATACCTCATCCGTGCTAGGAGCAAATACCGACTCAGCTGTCCTTTCGTCGCCCTCAGTTGAATTCAGCCCGTAAATCGCAGCCTCAAGCGCATCCAGCTCGGCTTTGAATAGGGGAGATTCACCGTAACCATTATCTTCAGCAAAATCGTCATCTAGAATGAACCCAAGTGACGAATCAAAGCTCCCAATGGCCAATTCAGTCGATCGAGCAGTTTTATTACTCGATCGACCACTTTCCTCCTGATTTCCACTCGATCGAGTAAAAATATCACTCGATCGAGTACTTTCTTCTGGGAATCCACTCGATCGACCAATATTAGTCACTCGATCGAGTGATTCCTCCTGTACAGGGCTGAAATCCTCGTGTAAGGCAGTGAAATGTGATAGAAACTCGTCGTCCGAGTCATAAAAGTCATCCTCAGCATTGGGCAACACGGTTTCCTCAGGGGAAAAACCGCACTCAGCAAGGTATACCTCTTCTGGTTGCCAATTATCCGACTCAGCTGCTAGCTGAGCTATTTGTGACTCCAGCTCAATGATTTGAGCGTCCATACGTCTATTACTCTCTTGCCTCACTCGATCATAATCTTGCATTTGAGATACGAATGTCTCCATTAAAGATTTCAGCTCTGCAATTTCTTCTTTCTGTATATCAGGAAGATCTTGTTGCGGTGGCCATTGATAGGGTGGATGTGGCGGCACAACTACAGCTGCTTGACTAGCTCGACTGCGCTGCTTGAACGCGTAAACTTCGTCATTCTCTGCCAGACAAAAAACTGCATTATGCCCAGCAGCACCACATCTCCCACAGTAAATCACCTGTTGTGCCATATAATGGGGCATATGTGACGGGTCAAAGATACTCAAGCCTTCCCTTTGACAATCTTTCACCTAGAAATGTCTAGGTAGGACCTGTGAGGCCTATCAAAACAGCACTCAAGGAAAAAGATTAGAACGGCTTCAAGGGATAAATCCCTTGAAGCTAAAAACAGATAAAATTAAACAAATAAATAAATAGATTGCCTCCCCGGCAACGGCGCCAAAATTTGATACTGTTGTTTCGTACCAAAAATAAAATACCTAAGTACAACTAACAGAAGTCAGCGGTAAGTAGGGTCGATCTCCACAGGGAGGCGGTTTACTATCTACTTGTCTATTCTATCTGTCTAATGTCACTAATGGGGGTT
Organism: Silene latifolia; assembly: GCF_048544455.1. NCBI lineage: Eukaryota > Viridiplantae > Streptophyta > Magnoliopsida > Caryophyllales > Caryophyllaceae > Silene > Silene latifolia. The sequence continues at coordinate 37,263,558 of NC_133528.1, forward strand.
TGAAATGTTTTGATTAAACTAAAGAGACTAAAGCGAGAGGGAAGAGAATGCGAGAAATTAACAGTAAGAGAAGGGAATATGCTAGGAGTCGGTCTACCGTGGCTGCTACACTAACGGGTCAACTGAGTCAATTAAACTATTGATAAGAAGAGCTATGGTCGTCACCTTTCGGTCCTTAAACCGCCCTAGGGTCTCCTAACTTAGCTTTAGCCCTAATTGGGTATCACCTATTGTAATTAAGCAAGCCTTCCCTTCCAATCTTTCGATCCAGGTCAGGGTTAACTAGTTAAATGGTCTCCTGCATGCATTCATTCAACCTAATAACAATTATATTGCCTAATATAATTCTTATCGCAAGGCTAATCTAATCAAGTCAATCCTATCATATTGCTACCACGGCTTCCCTAATCCTAACATACTACGGAATTTAGCTAGACATGGAAATAAGAGAAACAAGAATAAAAGAAGTAAGAACAATAAACATTAAATTAAAGAGAGATAAAGGAAGAAAGAATTACTAAACTAAACGATCCGGAAAATGAAGAACAAAGTAACAGTGTTTAGGAGATAATTGGAGAGGAGAAGCCCCCGAACAAGAGTCAGAGGAATGGGAAGGAGAGAGTTTAAATGACGCCCTAATCTTCCTATTTATAAGAAAATAAGAATTACTAAACCTAATTGACGGAATTAAACCTAAAAAGCCCAGCCCGTAGACAAATCCACTCGATCGAGTGGAATAAAACCACTCGATCGAGCAAACTCAGCCAAAAACTGCTCGATCGACCAAGAATAGCGCTCGATCGAGTGAATGCTATTATTAAACTGGTCGATCGACCAGATAAACTACTCGGTCGACTATTTATTAAACCTAAAACCACTCGATCAGCTAGAAAACTACTCGATCGAGTGCATACTAACTTCAGCAGCTCATTAATCACGTTAGATTGACTTTGACTTGTCCTTTTAGCTCCCGAAATAGCTTCACGCATCCCAAGACAGCTATAATTTCCGCTCCAAATCCACTCTTCCTCCAAATGCATGCTAAACGGACGGTAAATGGCTTGATTTCACTACTTTATGGTCCATTCCTGCAATTAAGACAAAATACACCAAAGTAGCATATTCGGGGCATTTCGTAGCATAAAACCACGATAAAAGCATAGAAATACGTGCATAAAATAGGCTAAAAAGACTATATAAAATGCACGTATCAGTGAACTTAAATGAAAATAATAGAATAAATGGTACCATGTCAGCCTTCTCAGCCTTAGCCTTCCTTTTCTTCTTTTTCGGGGCAGTTGTCCCATAATATTTCGTGACTCCAACATGTAACGGGACGCCCCTCAATCGACCTGGATGTTCGGGTCGGCCGATCGCTCTAGCAAGAACGTCATCACGACCATTGGGAGTGAATTTCCCTTCTTGTACCTCCTTTAATACCTTCTCCTATAATATATTAAATAAACTTCAAATTATATTTGTGACTAAAATAATAAAGTTAGTAATGAACTCGTCTTAATAAAATAATGCTTACTGTGTTGGCCAACACTTCCTGATCATATTTGTCACACGGCTGGGATGCTTTAGGCGTGTGCCCTTCTTTATAAGTTACGTGCCGATTCAAGTTGGTCACTCCCTTTGCCACCTACACATTAACATGGTAACAGTTATATATATAAATGTGTATCAAGTCCAAGTGTGATTAAAAAAATCAAATAAACAGGGGGATGCATGCTACTTACGAGTTGATCTTCTATCAATCTGTAACCGCCTCGAGAACCATACCATTTCCCCTTCTTGCATGAAATGTTAGCACGATTTCTTTTGCTAACGGCCTTCCAATTATATAAAAGCGGAAGTAGATGAGATAATAAAAAAATTATAGAGAACTCATTAATTAAAAAAATGATAGGTAAATCATTAAAAGGCGAGGATACTTAACCTCAAACTTCTCACTAGCTCAAATCGCTTTGAAAAGATCCCATTGTTCCTGAGTGATGGTGGGACACTTGTTTGACGGTGGGCTCTTACGCATCTCCCCCGTCTCCTTGTCCACATACAACCAATACTTACCAACGTCACACTTCCACTGCCTTAAGACACCCCCTGCCCTCTGTATTAAATACTTATCATAGCATTCGACAATATCAAAGGCTTCCTGCATCATCATATCATCATTCAATTTACATAGCATTCAATTTACCTCCAAAATAAAATGTTGTTTCGCTACATAAGTTATCATACCTTTATACGATCCAAGAATAACTGCGCCAATTTTGGATTCAAATTCCTAATTTCATCTAAATGGATAGGCACAAACTGTCTTGTGCAACATCCAATCCAAGTGGATAAATCCTTCGCATTTGGACCAGTCGGGAAACCCTTCGTGTTCCATGTTATACTAAGCGGCTGTTTAGCCGCTATAGTTGCAAGGGCTGCAGGGCACTTCGTAGCACCCCTCTGACCAGGCCTATTATCCCCAGACTTATTATCGTTTTGACTTCGTTTCCGTTTTTCACCCATGATTATCCTAAAACCCTAAATATGAATGAAATAGGAAATGAACAACGACATGCACAGTATCTAAAACGCTAAAGAGGAATGAAAATTTAAAACAACAGTTTGAGCTTCTAAAATCCTAAAACCCTAATAAGAGGAATGAAGTAGATGATGCGGGATGATAGATAACAAAGAAGATGAAAAAAAAAACAGATGAAAAACAAAAAAAGATGATCTTAAAACCCTAATGACGAAACAAAAAATTGAACATACCTGATGATGATGATGATAAAGAGAACGAGCAGGATAATAAGGGAAGGCGACGGAATCTGGGCGACAGCCGGCAACGAGAATGTAGAAAGCGGGGGAGAGAGAATAAACTCAGGATACCAACGGTTGAAATGTTGTGTGTGTTTGTGTGGTATGCTGTATACCTGTATGTGTTTGTAAATTAGTTTTTTATTAAGACAAACTATTAACAACGGGTCCTTAAAACAAAACCGTTGTGATATGTTAATAACAACGGGTCAATAAAAGTTAACCGTTTTCATAAGTTTATTACAATGGTTAAAATATACCCGTTGTAATATATTTTCACCCAATTTGCGCCAAAATAAAATGTCTAAAAAAAGCAATGACAACGGATAGAAGTACTACAACCGTTGTCACTTCCTATCTTATTTTTTTAATCTAATAAGACCAATAACAACGGTTCCTTTGTTATAACCCGTTGTTGAAAGTAATAACAACGGGTAATGTCAATATAACCGTTGTTATTGTTTAACTCTTTTTTTTTTAAATTACTGTAATTGCATTACGGTCCAAACTGAATAATAACAGCTGACTTCATAATCAGAATAAAACAGAAACAACAACATTAATCAACAATTTCAACAACAGCATCCACATATAATAATAAGATCAAGAAAATAAGACAACAACAACAGCATGCATACTGCATATCTACAGGATTTACCATGCCAAATTTGGGAATCTTTAACAATGACCTTTGCTTCTATTGGCTTTTTAAAGCTACCAAAAGCTAAAGACAACATACATACACTCCAGCAACACATCTCAAACTTGTTATAAATTCAGAAAAGAGGCATCCCATTAGCTCAGTATCCATTAGCTCCCCACAACTCACAAATAAACCATCAAATTACTGGTCTGAAAATGACTAAAAATGTTGGTCGTCCATATCACTGTGTCCTGATGAATGCCCCAGGCCACATAGATATAGACAATGGAAAATTTGCTGCCAAAAGCTTTAATCCTTTGAGGAATAAGCTTATTGAGATAGGATACTCGGTCAGCAAAATTAAGCCACAATGGGGGCCATGGGGATTCAAAGGGATTCTACTCATTCAGTTTGGAACATCACCTGCACATGCAGAATCAACATTTAAGCTTGACATGATGTTTCAACTCAGAGGCCATGGCAGGAATGACTGGAATTCTCCGAATAGATCAACACTCGAACCATACCTCTGGGTAGCCACAGACGAGGATGCCGAGCTTCTGAAGAATACCGTGGACTATGTCCAAGTGCCGTATGCCACCATCTTTGATGGGCAGCAGTCAGCCAGGTCAGAAAGCGTCAATGCCTACAACCAGGTTGTGGTTGTTTTCCAAGCAATGTACCCCTAAAACCCCTACAAAATGTGTCTGTGTCTGTGGCTGAAACTTTCAAGCAACGTCGTGTGTTATTTGTGGAGTGTCAAACTGCGTGTGTCTGTATCCGCCTATCATAAGCAGTGTCGTGAGCCTGTATGAAAAGGCAACTTAAATAAAGGTAATGTGCAACCCTGTAGTCTTGTAAGATTTCCAGTACTGTTGTATAAGTAACGTCGAGAGTATCAGTGCTTTACGTTTGTATTAAATATGAAGTTCCTAAATGCAAATCTGTTCAATGGAGATAGTTATTTAAAAAAAAAAAACTAAAAGGAAGATATATATATATATATATATATATATATATATATTTAAAAAATAAAAATAAAAATAAAAGCTAATAACTTATATTATAGACAATCTCAGGATCGGGGACGTTTCTTGGATGTCATAGTTTCTTCGTTAACCCAAATACCTTCACCATAGTCATCACACATATAGATGCTTTCAGTGTCCTCATGATCAGTGTCAACATCGTCGAAATAAGATACAGTGGTAGAGTGATCCATTCCCTCAAAAACGACATCCTGATCATCATCACCATTATCGGATGCACTACTCCTTCTACTACTTATAGACAGTACAACAGACCACTTCTTATCCATAGGATCGGTGACATAGAACACTTTTTTAGCTTGGGATGCCATTATAAAAGGATCATCCTTATTATTGCCAACCTTACCCAGATTGACCAACGTAAATCCCATCTTATCCTTTCGAACACAGTGGATGTTGTTATCAACCCAGTTACATCGAAACAAAGGCATTGTGAAATCAATGTAATCTAATACCAATATTTCTTGAATAACACCATAATAAAGGCATTTTCCCCAAATAGGCTTTTTATCTTTTGAAGTAACAAAGTGCATTGCCTCAAATTCAGAACTCACACCACTATTTTGCATTGTGCTCAACTCATCTTGCTCGCGGGTGTAAAAAGTATATCCATTAATGGCAAACTCTTGTAAAAGGTGACCCTGGCATTTGGACCTAAACCAAGACATAGTAACCTAGGAGAGATGTCATCACCAGTTTGATTCATATACTCTAAGACAATATTCCTAAACTACTCTCCAAACGTCTTCGTATGCTCGTTTGCAATCCACTTCCCGGCCTTGTTTGGGTGATCGTATTTGAGCTCATCTTTGTGTTGTTGAATATAAGGTTCCACCTCATCTTCGTTGTTTAGCACATACGTATGTGCTAAATGCAACATTTCACGTGTCACAATTTTTTTAACCCGGCCCCTAATACCTTTTCCGGTCATCCAGTCACTATGATGATTCTTAGGAACGCCAATCAACTCCTCAGGGGAGAGATGAGCGTAACAATATGAAAGAGCTTCGTCTAAAATAGTGCGTTCAGCAATACAACCTTCCGGACGATACCGATTATTTGTATAGTCCTTGTAGACTTTCATCAATCTTTCGAAAGGATACTGGTTCTCAAGTACACGGGCCCAAGGTACAAAATCTCCCTAACCAAGTGAATGGTCAGATGAATCATGATAGTGAAGAAAAAGGGTGGAAAATACATTTCTAACTGACAAAGAGAGGTTACAACGAGGTCCTGCAATGAATCCGCGTTATCGGGATCGATGACTTTCTCGCATATGGACTGGAAGAAGAGACAGAATCTAGTTATAGCATATCTTACCTTTTCAGGTAAAATGGAACGAATAGCCACAGGTAGTAATTGTTGCATCAAAGTGTGACAATCATGTGACTTTAACCCCGTGAGTTTTAGGTCTTGCATCGAGACTAGGCTTTTGATGTTCGACGAATAACCATGTGGCACTTTAATTCCATTCAAGCATGCAAATAACTCTTTTTTCTCATTCCGTGAAAGGGTATAAGCTGCTGGCGGTAAAAATGTACGATTACCTCTCTTCTGTGGTGCCAACTCTAGCCTAATACCCATCATTTTCATATCTTTCCTAGCTGCGGCGTTATCCTTTATTTTACCGGGAACATTCAGAAGGGTATTGATAATATTATCACAGGCATTTTTCTCAATGTGCATGAAATCGAGGCAATGCCTAACCTCCAGGTCAGGCCAATATGGAAGTTTATAAAAAAAATATGGATCTTTTCTTAGACCCACGAGTAGACAATTTAGAGCCGCTCTTCTTCGCATAATCTATCTCAATATGCTTTACATTCTGATAAACTTCATGCTCACTCAAAATTCTAGGAGGTTGACGAAGTTCTTGTCTTCCATCGAATGCTTTCTACATCTTGCGATAACAATGGTCATGATACAAGAACCTCCTATTTCCCATATACACATACTTACGAGAAGACTTCAAGTATTCAGACTCGATATCCTCCCCACACAATGGACAAGCCTCTTTCCCATGAACTTTGTGCCCAGAAAGGTCGCCATAAGCCGGCTAGTCAGATATTGTACATGATAACATCGCTCTCAAATTGAAAGTTTCGTTCTTATATGAATCAAATACTTCTATCCTACTATCCCACAACATTTGCAAATCATCTAGAAGAGGTTCCAAATAGACATATATATCATTTCCAGGTTGTTTAGGGCCAGACATTAACAACGACAACATCAAATACTTTCTTTTCATACACACATATGGAGGTAAGTTATAAATAGCCAACACTAGTGGCAAAGTTCTATGTTGGCTACTCATGTTTCCGTGTGGGTTCATTCCATCAGTGGACAGCGCTAGACGTAATTTTCTAGGTTTATTTCCAAACTCGAGATACTTAGCGTCGAACGATTTCCATTGCATACCATTTGCCGGGTGTCTTAGCTTTCCATCATTTATTCTTCCAGTTTCATGCCAAGTTAACATTTTTGAATCATCGGGATTCGCATAAATCCTTATGAATCTTGGTATCATTGGAAAATACCACAACACCTTAGCCGGGATCCTTTCCTTATCCTTATAACGCCACCCCAAACATTTAGGGCAATTGGTTAAGTTTTGATATAATTTCCGATACAATATGTAATGATTTGGACATGCATGTATTTTCTCATATTTCATACCCACTCCTTTTACTAGTTTTTTAGCCTCATATGTCTTAACAGGTAGAACATTACCATCTGGAAGCAACTCCTTTATCAAGGCTAAAAAACTAGTGAAACACGTGTCACTTACCCCATTTGCCTCCTTGATATTATACAACTTCACCACAGCCGACATTTTTGTGAAATTACAACCAGGATACAGAGGTGCTTCAGACTCACACAACTTCTCATACATGTTGTTAAGGTCATCCCAATTAATAGTGTCATTGCCTATATCTTGAAAAGCATTCGACTCATCATCATTCTCTTCATTATCTATAGACCCAACATTCAACTTGTTTGCTTCCAACTCTTCCAACTCAAAAAACTCGGCAAACTCAGGATCATCAGTTAGCCTTTCGTATACCTCAACATCATCTTCTTCAAAGCTATTCTCGTCCTCTAATGGTTCCCCATGAAAAATCCAACGTGTATAGGATCGACTAAATGTCCACTTTTCTAGGTGTATTTTAACGTCCGGAAAAGCCATATACCTAATATTACCACATCTTTCACAAAGACATGGAATACTAGAAGAACCTTTCAAATTGTTCGCAGCGACTTCATAAAATTCAGCTAAACCATCCTTATAGTTGGGGTCACTCAAATTTACAGCAATCATCCAAGTTCGAGTCATTTTTCTACATTCGTAATATATAGGCAACTAATTCATAAAATCCAATAATAGGCAAACAAATAAACGAAATTCAGGAAATCAATTAACCTAAATATCAACAAATTAGATAATAACCCAATAAATTCACAAATTCAAAAATAATCGACATTCATAGGCCAGGAAATTGAACAATCCTATATCTACATATAGCTTGAAAATCTTAATAAGAAATAGTTAATAAGCTAAGAAACATATATACCTGATTGATAAACACGATGAGGGAGAGAAGATGGTGACAACAGTGACGGAGATGAAGACAGAGAGAGATGATCAGGGAGGAATGGAGGATGATATTTCTATAGCAGTATTAGCTTGTGTTTGTGTTTTGTAACGTATAGCAGAATAAAGTGATCTGTTGTTCTTTAGATCTTCATAACTTCAATAACAACGGTTATTGCGTCTACAACCGTTGTTAAAACCTAATAACAACGGGTTCTAATATAACCGTTGTAATTACTTTTCACTAATTTTGCGCCAAATTATTAACAACGGTTATAATGTATTAGAGGGTAAACTGTTGTTATTAGTTTTTATATTAACAACGGTTGTGCAAGTTTGACCCGCTGTTAAAACCAATAACAACGGTTAACAACACATAACCGTTGTAATTAAGTTTTGTAAAATTCGCGCCATCCATTCTACAACGTCTTATGGTGATTTTCGTGTATAAGCGTTATTGTTAAAGGGCCGTTGTGATTGCCTGGATTTGTAGTAGTGGTACTAAGGTCAACGGCGTGTATCGCGGTGGTGTATACGGTGCTCTTTCTTCTATCTTGTATGAATTATTTTTCAGATTACCTTTGTATTTATAGTCTACGTTTAGAGAGTGTAAGATAGTAATAAGGAAATTATTGCCATACTCCAACTATAAAAGGAATTACTATTATTGTTATTATTATTAAACCCGATACAATTCCAGACCAATACTCATACTAGGCCAATACAATCTGTCCACATAACTATAGCACACAGCCCAAAGCTTTATTACCTTCAAGTCCAATTCTCGATTTGCTTACTTACTTTATTATTTAATTAACCTCTTATTTGCAATTATTATTATAAATGCCATTAATTAATTATTCGAACTACATAACTTATTCTTATAAATACTTATCAAATTACGAGGTATTACAGTCTTGCCCACTTAAAATGAACTTCGTCCCGAAGTTCACCCATGAATACTATAACAACATCTATAAACATCCATACAACTGAGCACATTTCCAACATATGATAACACAATTATCTATTTACTATTATCAACTACACCAACTTATCAAAAGGTGTCACCACAATAACTCAAAACATTTGGAGTATCACATTCGATGCCCCTAAAATTTAACTTCGTCCTCAAAGTTCGAGATACCAAACAACATTAATAAATAAATCATATATTATAACCTCACAATAACATGTAATACACATTGTAACATAAGACAACTATTATTTTCAGCACAACATCGATTGATGGATAAATGGATAATAACAATCTTCGCATTACTTTTAAATAGCAAAACCCACATTGTATAGGATATTCGAACTAACCTTTTTTTAAACTTAATTACTGGAGAATACATTGCCAGAATAAATAACCATCTATAGTCAAAAGATAAGCATAAATGTTTATATATATTATTTGCGCGTTTATTTCTTACTAATGACATCTAACTTAAACATGCATGCAGTTAATGTAAATACATAGGCTTAGGGCAACACATTCCGCATATCACTAGACATGTTATTCTACTTCACATAATTTACAACATCCAAATATCAAGGTGCAAGAGATGAGAAACAATTCTTTATAAACTTTAGCATAAACTTACATTTTCAAGGATAAGAAAACATGCTACAAATTTTAAAAATCATTAATAGTTAATAACTTAATTACTTCTTGAGTAATACTTTTTGGAAAATTGATGTGACTCATATTTGAGCACATTTAGTCCCTGAATTAACCTCGTTGCCATGCTTTCTAGCATATATTAGGGTCATTTCATATCTTTAGTTTCCCATTTTGCTTACTCTTTGAGGTTTTGTATCCTTGGTAGGAGAGGATTGCTAGCCTTGCATTTATGGAGAAAAATGGAGCTAAATGGATCGCATCTAATGGCCAAGCATCGAAGAGGAGACCGACACTAGAAGCCTAAGCAAATAAATGAAGTGAAATGGGCAATGATGAAAGATCCATGCATCCCCAACACAATCCCCACGGATTGTTGGGAAGCCAAAACAAGAGAAGAACCCTGTGCCACGATCCGAGCGTCCCAGAGCCAGGATCCGAGCATCTCCAAGCCAGCCTGAGCGGATCTTCTTACAGGACCAGCCGTGCTTCAGGCGAGGACGCGCGGATTCCCTTGGGAGTTGCAGCATGATCCGCGCATGTCCCTCGGGAGGAGCAAAATTACCAAGTTTCTCTTAGGGTCTTAATCGTCATTTAAGCCCTTAGTAACCCTAATCCTTGTACTTAATTTTAGTATAATACCCTATTGTACTACCTAGATTATCATGCCATCTTAATCTTATCTTAATCCAATTTAGATCATAATCATTCTCTTAATTTAGTCTTAATCAAAGTTGTAAAACACATTTCAATATCACAGAGGCAAGGGACACGATACGGAGAAATGCTTCAAATTGAAACATGTCATTCAAGATATGATTGAAGATGGTCTTTTACTCATACCTCCCGCAAGAAAGCCTAACAATACTCATAATCTTCTTGGAGTTCTTACAATCAAAGATGAATAATCCACCTTAGATTGTTCACACCTCATTTCTCCAGTCGAGGACGAGATTCATGCACTAGAAAATGAGGGGAGTTATTCCACCATCTCTCATACCATTGCTGATTTTATCGCATTGGCAAAGAGTGTAAGTAGGAAAGTATTAGAGCTGGAAGCTGTAGTGGCATCCCTACGCAATCCAAGCACTACACCTTAGGGAAACGTGCAATTGGCTCCAATTCTATCTCAAGAATTTATGATGCAAGAGGTAATCACAGTAGTCGACAATCTAGTCGAGCAAATAATCAGTCTAGAAGCTGAAATCATCAGGTTGAGAGAGCTAAATATGAACAACGGAATATGGGCGGATGACGATGAAGACGAATACCTCACAAAACACTATCTAGTCAAGGTCAGTGAAGATATAGTCAAGGCTAGCAAAGGTCAAGATAGACCACCTTACTCGCTCAGGACGTCCATATCAAAATGTCTCTCAAAATGGTCCTACTGTTAATGGTCCAGCTGCTAACACCAACGTCATCACACCAAATGATGGCGAAGATACATCTGCTAACAATTTACTAAAACAGCTACAGAAGACAAAGGTTGATCTTTCAGTCTGGTAATTAGTTGCGAGTTCATTTCCCCACCGTCCAGGTTTACGGGAAGTATTGCCTAAATTAAACGTAGCGCATGATTCTACACCAGATGACGTAGTCAACCTAGTCTTCCAAGACTCAGTTAAGCTAAGTAACCCAGTTACTTTTTCAGATGAAGATTTGCCTCCTTTCGGCACCAGTCATAACCTCTCTCTATACAATACAGTCATATGCTTAAAGAAGAACGTACCAATGACTTTGGTGGATGATGGCTCCGCAATCAACGTCATACCACTGATGACGGCATACAAGTTGGGCATGAAAGAATCAGATTGGACTTCTACCAACCAAGGTATTCGAGCATACAATGGAACACGGCGTAAAGTAGTAGGGCTAATTAACCTTACTATAGCCACAAGGCCAATCGAACGAAAGGTTAATTTTCAGATAGTCGGCATTGAGGCATCCTTTAATATACACCTAGGAAGGCCCTGGATTCATGCTTCTAAAGCGGTAACATTCACCTTGCACCAGAAGATCAAAATTCCTCTAGATGGCAAAGTAGTGACGATCACTTCATCACCTATCAAGGCTGTGATAGAGAAAATGTCAAGCAACCAAGTAGTCACAGACCCAGTATACGAGCTTGGGGGATTTCAAAGCATAAATCTTATAGGGAGTGAACTGGCGCCTCTATACTTAAACCCATACTCCAATTTAGTGGTCAACCACATACTCATGTCCCAGGGATACTTCCCAGGAACGCCAATAAACCCTATGAGGAAGAATACCTTTGCACCTTATAAGGAAGGAAATTATCAAAGGATACCATTAGGTTTGGGATACAAGCCCACGAAAGCAGAAGCTTTAGAAATGTTCACTCATTTCCAAAACCGTAAAGACAAAGGAATCCAGATGCGATCCTATCTCCCGACTCTCTCTCTCTCTCTCTCGCTATATATATATATATACACACACATATACATATATATGTATATAGTTGTTGTGGAAAGTAGTTAAGTTGAGCATGCGGGTAGCTAACGAGTCAGCATGACTCGATCGAGTGGGGGATACTCGATCGAGTAGGTGGGGATTGATCGAGTAAGCTTAACTCGGTCGAGTGGGGTATATGACGTTTTGGAGAAATCGCTACTGTTTTTGGGCACTCGATCGAGTAAGTTGGGGACTCGATCGAGTGAGGGGTACTCGATCGAGTAAGTGAAAGGCTCGATCGAGTGGGTTATGTGATGCTTTCTAACCAGGTTCTGGAGTCGAGGCACTCGATCGAGTAAGTGGGCAACTCGATCGAGTGGCCTCAACTCGATCGAGTGAGTTGTGTTGCTTGGTCGAGTATGAGCTTCTCAGGTCATATACGTGTTTAAGTTGTAGGACGTGTGTTTGTGTTTACCTCTTCTCTTATATAGCTTAAAGATGCCGCCAAAGAGATCTGCGTTGTATGCTAGGGCCAAGATGATGAGTATAGATGAGGTTGCGAAGATGCTTGAGCATCAAGACGCGCTTAAGGACGCCTTAATAAAGCTTGGGAAGGATAAAGAGGTTGGAGTGGACTTTGCTAAAATGAGCACTAACGTAGCTCGTTTCAACCCAAAGGATATGGGTACATGTGCGCCAATCTTACTTGACAATTGGCATAGGGAGATAGGGAATATTCTGAATGTGGTTCACTGCCTTGAGGACTTCAAAGTGGAACAAGCTGCATTCTACTTGAGATATGCGGCTAGAGAATAATGGGATAAGGTAAGGGAAAGTGCCTTAGATATGTATGTGAGACAGGGATGTCAGCTATACCTTGGAGTGATTTCAAGAGGGTTATGCGTCGAGAGTTTGTGCCAGAGAATGTCCGTAGTAAGCTGAGAGAGGAGTTTGATGATTTCAAAATGACTCCGGAGATGACTGTGGCTGAGTACAATCACAAGTTTAATGAGAAGTCTAGGTACATAGAGGATATTAGCTAAGTCAGGAGAACTTGGTGTTGAGATTTGAGAAGAGCTTGACCTATAAGATTATGGAAAAGCTACCAGTTGGGGTCCTTACAGGTGTTAAGGAAGTGTATGAGAGAGGGGGAAGAGCTGAGAGATTGGTTGAAATGCCCAAAGAGAATAGGGAGAGAGGTCCCGAGAAGAGGAAGGCCGAGAGTGATGGTGGTGTTCAGTCTAATTACAAGAGGGGCAACCATAAGAAAGCGAGGGCTTACTCATCGGGGTCGGGGTTTAGTGGTGGAGCTTCCTTTGGATGTGGTAGTGGTCGTGGTAGTAGAAGCTAGAGTGTATGTTGCTTTAACTTTGGCGGTATAGGCCACAAGAGACATGAGTGCAACAATACTGTGGGCAGGGATTTTTAGAGGCCATCACAAGGAAGTTTCTCTCAGGGTCCATCTCAGAGTTATGCTCGCAACAGGCCGACTGGGTCATGGAACAATCAGGGTGGTCAGAGTAACAACAACGGAGGATCAAACCGCAATGGCGATAATTTTTATCAGTGACTGGCAGCTATCAACCAGTGGCAAGTTATTCATGATGGACAAGAAAGCGGCTGAAGATGATGCTAACGTGATCACGGGTACTTTTCTTGTTAATGGTGTTTTTACCTTTGTTTTGTTTGCTTCGGGGGCATCACACTTTTTTATATCGTCGAGTGATGCTAAGCTTTTGGGTTTAAGAGAGTTTGAGTCTGTAAAGATGAAGTTTATATACCGTCGGGTGAGTCTATATCTTGTGGGAGGTTGTATTAGGGTGTGTCTATGATAGTTGGGCAGGTTGACCTTCCAGTGGATTTGTTAGAGTTTCCTATGGATGGCTTTGAGATGATAGGTGGCATGGATTGGTTGGGTAAGTACAAAGCTAGAATAGACTATTACCAAAAGAGAGTCTCTTTGAGGCGTCTTAAGGGAGTCAGTGTGTCTTATCGTGGGTTTGTTGTCAAACCCAAAGTCAAAGTGATTGCAGCGGTGACATTGAAGTCTTATCTAATGAAGGGATGTCCTTTGATTCTATGCCATGTAAAAGACCATAGTAAGGTGAGTTCGACAGTTGATCAGATACTAGTGGTGGGAGAGTTTCCAGATGTTTTTCCGGAGGAGATACCAGGTTTACCACCAAAGAGAGAGATAGATTTTAGTGTGGAGCTGAAACCGAGGACGGGACCAATCTCTAAGGCCCCGTACCGCATGGGTCCTAAGGAATTGGAGGAGCTGAAGAAACAGCTGGATGATTTGATAGATAAGGGATACATTAGACCTAGTGTATCACCGTGGGGAGCACCAGTTCTGTTTGTAGAGAAGAAAGATGGGAGTTTGAGGTTGTGCATCGCCTACAGAAAGCTGAACAGGGTTACAGTGAAGTATAAGTATCCTTTGCCAAGGATTGATGATCTGTTTGAGCAGTTAAACGGGGTGGCTGTCTTTTCCAAGATTGACTTGCGGTCGGGTTACCATCAGGTGAAGATTCGGGATGAGGACATACCAAATACAGCTTTTACATCTAGGTATGGTCACTATGAGTATGGGGTGATGCCGTTCGGGTTGTCTAATTTTATGGATTTGATGAATCGGGTCTTCAGTCAGTTTTTGGATCGGTTTGTCGTGGTGTTCATAGATGATATCATAGTCTATTCGAAGATTAAGGAGGAGCATGAGGAGCACTTGAGGTTAAGTTTACAAACTTTGAGTGACAATCAACTGTATACATAGTTGTCTAAGTGTGAGTTCTGGCTCGAGGAAGTTGCCTTTCTGGGGCATGTGATTTCCAAGGATGGTGTAGTTGTGGATCCGACAAAGATAGAGGCAGTGTCTAAGTGAGAGGCACCGAAGAATGTGGCAGAGATCCGGAGCTTTTTGGTTTTGGCAGGGTACTATTGTCGGTTTGTGAAAGACTTTTTAAAGATCGCCAGACCTATGACAGCGATGATGCGGAAAGAGAACAGGTTTTGTTGGGATAAAAGTTGTGAGATGGCGTTCCAAACATTAAAGGAGGGTTTGACCACAGCTCCAGTATTAGCATTACCTGAAGGCTGTGAGAACTTTGAGGTATATACAGATGCTTCAAAGAATGGTTTAGGATGTGTGTGTTGATGCAGAATGGGAAAGTAATTGCCTATGCTTCTAGGCAATTGAAGCCATATGAGGAGAACTATCTGACACATGATCTGGAGTTGGGTGCAGTTGTTTTTGCTCTCAAGATTTGGAGGCACTATCTTTATGGGGCGACCTTTAAGGTATTTTCAGATCACAAGAGTCTCAAGTACATCTTCACTCAAAAGAAGCTGAACACGAGACAGTGGAAGTGGATAAAGCTGATAGGGGATTATGACATGGATGTTATATACCATGAAGGGAAAGCAAACGTGGTTGCTGATGCGCTGAGCAGGAAGAGTGTGCATTCTCTATGCATAACAATGTCTTTGATGAGAATGAGATATGAGGTGGGGAAGATGGGGATACATGTGATACAGAAAGAGGATGCTAGAGGGGACTTGACAGTGGAGCCGGATTTATATGATGACATTCGCCGAAAATAGGCTTTGGATCCTAAGATTGAGGAGTGGAGAGCTGGAGTAGCGAAAGGGACATTGTCTCGGTTCTCTATTCATACAGATGAGAGTGTTCGGTTTGATGGGGGACAGCGTGCTCCTAGTGACGAGGAGTTGAAAAGGATAATCATGACAGAGGCTCATTGCACACCATAATCAGTACATCTAGGTGGTGACAAGTTGTATAAAGATTTGAAAACGACTTTCTAGTGGCATGGGATGAAGAAGGAAATAGCTGAGTTTGTGGCTCGATGTTTGACATGTCAGAGTGTTAAGGGAGAGAAACGACGACCACAAGGTAAGATTCAGTATCTTGAGGTACCTGAGTGGAAATGGGAATCTATCTCTGTGGATTTTATAGTGGGTTTACTGAGGAGTCAACAGGGTAACAACATGATATGGGTGATAGTTGACCGTTTGACTAAGTCAGCTCACTTTGTTCCGATGAAGGATACTTGGACCAAGATACAGTTAGCTTTGGCTTATAGAAAGCATGTGGTTCGGTTATATGGGGTGTCTAAGGATATTGTGTCAGACCGAGATGCGAGATTCATATCACGGTTTTGGCGAGAGTTGTAGGATTTGATGGGGACTACCTTAAAGATGAGTATTGTTTTTAATCCAGCGACAGATGGGCAGACAGAGAGAACTATCAAGAACTTGGAGGATATGTTACGAGCTTGTGTGAGGGAGTTTGGTGGTAGCTGGGAGGATAGATTGGATCTGATTGAGTTTTCCTACAACAACAGTTATCACACGAGTATTGGGATGGCACCGTTTGAGGCTTTGTATGGGAGGAGATGTAGGAGTCCGATTTGCTGGGATGATAGAGCTGAGGCAGTGGTTTTAGGACTATGCATGGTACAGGAGATGATAGAACAGGTTAAGCTGATTAGGCAAAAGATAAAAGTGGCCCAGGATTGACAAAAGAGTTATGCAGACTTACATCGCCGTGACATAGAGTTTCAGGTTGGGGACAAGGATATTTTGAAAGTATCTCCTATGCGTGGGGTTATGAGGTTTGGTAAGAAAGGGAAGCTGAGCCAGAAGTTCATCGGACCGTATGAGATTTTTGACCTTGTGGGTGAGGTTGCATACTGGTTAGCGCTACCAGTAGCTTTGGATAGGGTGCATAATGTGTTTCATGTGTCTCAGTTAAGGAAGTATGTATGTGATCCTTCACATGTGCTAGAGGTGGAAAACATAGAGTTGGATGAGTCCTTGTCTTATCTTGAGGTACCAAAACAGATTCTTTATCGCAATGTTCGGAAAACTAGGAACGGGGAAACAGTGTTTCTTATGGTTCTATGGTCTAATCATGAGGTTGAGGAATATACTTGGGAGGCGGAAGAGGCCATGAGGGAACGGTATCCGTCTCTTTTGAATCAGGTATTTGTGGTTACGGGGACGTAACCATGTTTTTTTTAGGGGGGTAGGAGATGATCGCATAAGGTTTTGTGTGGTTATGTTAGTCTTTGCACAGTTAGTAGGTTTTTAAAGTCAGTTTGAGTTATGGTTGGGAGTTTTGTTTTGAGTTTTAGTTACGTCTTTGTGTCGTGTTTGAGTTAGTATGTTTTGTTTTTTAGTATGGGTTGAACTTTGGGGACGAAATTCTTTTTGAGGGAAGATTGTAATACTACGGTTTCTATGTCTTTGATTCCTCTATCGAGTAAGTAAGTTTGGTTTACGAAACAGTGTTTGCTAATGGGTACTCGATCGAGTAAGTTTGGGACTCGATCGAGTAAGGGTCACTCGATCGAGTAAGTTGATTTTGCGGGTTCTTTTAGCCGGGATTTGTTAATAACGCATGATTCATATTTAAAGATTTCCGTGACTTTATTCATCACTTTTACCTTTTAATAAAAACCTTTCAAGATAGAAAATAAGTTACGTTGCTTTTGTTCTTCGCGTTGCTATCAAATCCCAAAGGCTAAGGTTGTCGGATCGTCGTGTTCTTTACGTCATTGAGTTCGTCGTGTCGAGGGTAAGAGCCCTGTATAGTTTTTATATTGTTTCATTGATTTTATTCAAAACCCTAATTGGGTAGATTGGGGGTTTTGGGAGTTTAATATTGTATTAGATGGTAATGGTATGACTATGTGATTATAGGAGGAGGTTTCATGGAGGAGCGATATTGATTAGCTGCTTTGTGACGATCTCATGATTTGCTTATTCCAGGTAGAGTTTCCCTACTCGGTTATTAATTACATAGTTGTTGTTAATGGTTGTTTAATATTGTTGATCTATATCGTATTGGAATTGGTAAATGGTAATTGTTGTTGTATAATGTGGTTGGTTGTGTAATTGTCCGTGGTTCGGGAAGTTCCCCCTCGGCCGAGTTGAGTCACTTGCGGGAGTGGCTTCATGCCCTTGATTCGCCCTCTGTGGTACCCGCCACATAAGGGGATGTGCACATTAATGAACATGGGTTATCGCTCGGAATAGATGAGCGGTACGGCTGCGGTCCCCCACTGGCGGCGAGGAATATCTGTTGCGATGTGTATTCTGGCAGGACTAAAAACTTTAGTGTGTAGTCGGGTGTGTGGAGTTGTGACGGAGTTTGGGTAATGTGTGTGTTGTATCTTATATATTGTGTTTTCTGTAATCAGTAAGTGACCCCGTTTAAATGGTTTTAAAACTGTGGTGATCCTTTTGGGGATGGTGAGCAGTTATTGAGCAGGTATGAGATGGACACGCATGGGATAGCTGGGTTGAGTCACCACGAGATGTTTAGAAGTCTTCCGATGTGTCTTTAAACAATTATTTACTTTAGTTGGTTTAACATTTTGGATCAGTTGTATTTTTATTTGACAGTTTTGGTTGGGATATGTATTGCTGATGTTACTCATATTTGAGCACATTTAGTCCCCTAATTGAGCCTATTTTGCATACTATTATAACATTCCATAGCCATTTTATCTGTCAAATGCTTTCTATTTTGCTTTCCTAGTGCATTTCGTATGTTTTGTAGGAAGAAAGATAATTAGGCAGAATTCCCGTCTCCCGTGCATATTTGGAAGCTTTTTGACGATATTGGATGGACTAGTATGAAGAGGAGGCAAGAATGATGACCAAGGATGTAGGAATAAAGAGTATATAGAAGGATCATAGGCTTAAAAGTAAGGATGGCGAGAAGGAAGCCATTACATAAAGAAATTTCTCAGAACCAAACCAAGAGTTGCTGCTTTGGCACTGAAAGTATGCTAGATGAAACCGCGTCGAAAAATCAAGTGGTCTAGGCTTTTGAATCACTCCAATAAGAGTCCGAATGAGGAAATGACGTCCGTTTTACGATCCGACCTCAAATAGACAAGCTGTCCGCCAATCCGCGCGTCCCGAGACTCAAGACGCTCGTCCCCAGACCCAAGACGATTGTCTCCCCTTCAAGACGCTCGTCTTCCTTTCCTATTATCCGAGCGTCTCCCCTCCAAGATGAGCGTCTTCTCCTCTCATAATCCGAGTGTCTCCTCCACGATCCGCCCGGATCACAGTCCTGGGAGCCTGTGCCTATTCTCCAGACGCTCGGGACGAGCATATTGTGGCGGGACTAGCAACGTGATATGCGCATCTCCTTCGAGAGGAACATTTCCCTACTCAACACTTAGCAATGCTATTTACTAATCTACCCTTACTTAACCTAATGATGTACTACTATATATACTCCAATTGTAATAATCAAAAGGACCAAGCTCTCTTAGCTAGAAAGAAATCCTCTTAGATTAGATTAGGAGTAGATTAAAATAGATTAATATCAATCATTCCACAAAATTACATATTAATCTTTCCTTAATCATTGTTCAAGTTTATTATTGGGTAATTGAAGATTATTGGGTTATTATTGGGAGATTGACAACCTTCCATCAATCAATCAAGTTTTCTTCTTTTATTCTTTGCTTTATTATTTGGAATCATCTTCATAGGTATAATTCTCTTTTACCCTTGTTTAATTATTGTTAATGACATCATTTATTCATCATGTTTTGCTTTGTTAGTATGATTGACAACCTTATTAACATGTTGAACTTGATAATGAGTGAGTAGTCTTCTAGTTAGGATTAATGGGTAATTAAGGGAAACCATGGGGAATGATTCATGCTTAATCTAATATGTTCACATAATTTATTTGCTTGCTTGTTGTGATTTCAACTTATGCACATGTTATGTTTGATGAAATGCGAGCCAATGAATCCTTGCATTTTTTACCCATCACCTATCTTTTCAATGAGGCTTGTAAGACATAAACCAACTCGAGCCTCATTAGACCATGCATAGAGTTGAATAGGAAGGATTCAGTCGACTTGTAGGTGTTGTTCAATCTAATCGATTTGGCTCCGGGACCCAAACCTTCTTAGGGATTGTAAGATATACACTAACTCGATCCCATCACAACAATAAGTTCTTACTTATAATTGAGAACATGTTTGTATGATTTACTCCCATGAATCCCCTTTGAACCCATGATATCCTAGCACTTTTAGTCATTTGTTTACATCTTCATTTTGTTTTATTGCTTGTTTTACTTTATTGCTTGCACTAGTCTAGAACACAACTACAAACCCCAACAATTGTGACACTAGCATAAATTGAGATAGTTAGACTTAGAACCCAAAGCACACCGTCCCATGGATCGACCTCGACTTAACCACTAACTAGTTGTTTGTTGAGAATATAAATGTGTTTGATTAGTAGATACGATGACAATCTCACCATCAAAATGGGGCCGTTGCCGGGGATGGTGTTTTGTGATTAAGTTCTTACTTGTTTGTCCATTTTAATTGTGCTTTAACCTTGAGGAACTTGTTCCTCAAGGTTTGTTCTTACCATTTTATTGTGGTTTCCGTGCTTGTAGTTGTTTCCTTGTCTTAACTATGATAATGGCTCAAGACTTGACATATGGAGTATGTGGTGTATCTTTTGAGTATGACTACAATGGGTATGGGGAGTTTGAGGAGCAAGTCAACACAAACCTACCTTACAACTCATACAATGAAAATCCTAACTACTAGCCCAACTTTCCCCACCAAAATCACCACATCCAATACCCACAACAACCAACCACCCAAATCTCACTTTACAACCAATTCCAAATGCCCCAATTTGAGCACTTTCACACCCACCCACAACAAAAAGTTCAGCCCAACTTTGACATTCAAGATATGGTTCTCCAAATGATGGGAGACCAACAAAATTTCTTCACACAAATTCTAGAGGAGAGCCAAAATAGGAACAATGTTCTCCAAAGCATTGTTTACCCATGGTGAGGAGTTGGCAATTCGAATTGCCCAAATGAAAGAAACCTAAGAAACAACCCAAACAAACACTCCCCACCAATCCTTGAGCATTGAACATAAATGTGAATTTAAGGCAATGACCTTTGATGAAAACGATGTGAAGTGGGAAGAGCCAATCTCCTTGAGCTCTTGTGAGTATGAAAGTATGGTATTTGATGAGGAATATATGAGGTTGAGTAAGCCAAATACTCTTAGCCTTTGTGAGTATGAGGGTGTGACTTTTGATGTGGACATTAAGGTGTTTGAGAAAGAGTTAATGAAGAAGAGTGAAGCCCATATCTATGATTAGTATGAAGTTAGCGATGATGACAAGCCTAAGGAAGGAGCTTATGCGGAATATGTGTCTTGCAAGAACTTATGGAATGAAGAAAAGGAATGGAGTTGTGATATTGCCTCACTTGAGGACCCCAGCCTTGAGAAGTTTGAGGTATGCTTCCATGAGGAAGATGAATGTCTCTTTCCTATTGACCATGGAGACCTTTTCGCACCCACCATGGAACCTATGATTGTTGGAGATGATATGGAAGACCTTCTCCAAAAAGTCAAAACATCATATAAAGGGTACTTGGTGGAAAAGCTTAAGAACAAACTTGCAAATGAACTTGCTTGTGGAAATTTGGCACCCACAATTTTAACTCCTAAGGTATCTGATCATCAATGTTATGAGAATTCTCCTTCTACTTTGGAAGTATTCACAAATCAAAGTGCTATCATCATCACTGAACTTAGAGGAGAAGGTGGTAAGTGGAAGTCTCCGGATGAAAATGAACCATACTTCATACCTTGTGTTGACAAGAATCATGGGCTTGTTGGTTTGAAGAATTGCAAATATTCAAGTGCCAAGGGCAAGGTGAAAGAGAGAATAAGTGACAAGCTCCCTTGTCCAAGCTTCATATTGAATTGGAACAAACCGTATTCATGCTTATTTGAGGATTATGCTCAAACCTTTGACCGATTATTGAGAGCATTGAGCAACATGGACAACATCAATAATCATGGCAACAAGAAATGAGTTTGGTGGAGTCATCCCTCAAACCACCATTTGTAAGATATCCTTTCCTTTAACTTTGCACTACATTTACACTTGCATTTAGTTATATACATATACATATAGCTTGCATTTGTACTATATTTTATATTGCATTTACATTAGTTAGTTCATATAGTATAATTGCATTGTAATATATCTCACATGATTCATGTAGATAGTTGCATATAGACTAGAATTCATGCATAGTCACTAATGATCAATCCTATTCTTTTCTACACTAGAAATAGTGCTTAAATCGGTTTGGGAAGGTTTGATCATAAGTGACAAGAGTTTAATAGAGAACATGCATCATTTAGTGTGGTTTAGATTGCGTTCATTTGTTATATATATCATATAGAATTGCATTTAGTTAGAGCATGCATTCATATCATATCATTGCATTTGCACTTCATTTCCATAAAACTTTAAAAATCCAAAAACATGTATTTGTTTTTCATTTCTACTCCTACATGTACATTGAGGACAATGTCCAAACTAAAGTGGGGATGGGAATTTATATTCCAAAAATACAAAAAAATTTAAATTTTTTTTTTTTGAAAAATACAAAAATATGTCCTTTTGTTTCATAAAATCAAAATCCATAAAAATTTAAAAATTTGGAAAAGCCAAAAACATGTTCATTTCCTTTATAGTGTAGTCTTGTATGTATATTGTGTTTGTCTATCCTTTGTCACATTGATCGACTACGCCACATCCGAGACATGAGGATATTGAAGACCGCATGGTATGATCTTTCCAATCTCCTTTTTCCTCTCTATGTTAATGACTATGTGGCTTTATTTTGATTGATGCGGTATAACCAATGTGATTATAGGAGTTGCATTTAGATTATTTGGCATACTAGTTGGTAGAAGCATATGCATTAGAGTTGTATATATGTTACTTGCATCATAGCATGTAGTTTGCATGGTTTGAAATTTTTTGTGAAAATATCTATTTGGGAAACTTGACAAGTGTATATAGGCCCTTGTAGATACTTTTTCTTCTTGAGACTTTGCTTGTTAGAATACTTGTAAGACACCCTAGCATGTGTCATACTAGTATCCATTGACCCATGGATCAAGGCCTAGTCAAGAGTACCTTGTCATGTGATAACTCCTTGGCTACCGTTTATTCCAAGGTGACCCTTGAAACCATGCAACCATCATCCATATTCTACCACATTTTGTCATCAAAGCGAATGAGCACAAAAATTGTTCAAATTCGAGTTCAAAGAATTGAAATGAAAGTCAAAAAGTTTGCAATTGCATCAAAAGAAAAGAGGAGTAACAAAAATGAAAACTCCTATACTTCAAATATAAGCACCCTCACTACAAATGGGATAGCTTTGAAAATGTTCAAAAGAAAATGCAAGAAAAAGTTTTTTTTTTTTGTTTTTTTTTGTTTTTTTGGGAAAATGTAAGCTTTAATTAAACATCATAAACCACCCATACAATTGTTAACTCTCACAAGCTTGCCTGAGAGTCAGGAAAATTCTAGATTACTCATCATCAGGTACTACAAATTCTGTTAAACCAAGCATTTGTTTTTGAGAATTTAGACAAATGCCTACAACTACTTAGTCTCATCTGAATTTCCTTCTTGCATCTCTTCATCACCACCTTGGGCATAGGAACTGACTCTTCAATTTGACATTTGTTCCTGCACCACCAAATGAAATAAACTGCTGCAGCCAATACAGTAGCAAGAGCTTTCTTCTGTTGCAAGGATCTGCACCTCAGTTGTACCCACCATGACAGTATGTTCTTATCTGGGAGCTGCACCTGCAGCCAATCTGACAGTGGAGCCAGGCATCTTCTGCTGAACGAGCATTGAAAAAACAAATGCTCTAAACTTTCTTCCTTATCACCACAAAGATAGCAATAGTTCAGATGTATAATCCCCATTCTAGCTAATATATCTTGTGTTAAAAGTCCTCTATGAGCCATTAGCCAGATAATGAAGCCATGCTTTGGGACAATCAGTTTGTTTGAAGTCCAAGCATGCCAAGAAATATCCATCCCCTCATCAATTAGCCAGCTATAGCCTAGTTTAATAGAATAATCAGTAAGAGTGTTATTGAACATATGATGTTTAACTAGGTCTTCAACCCAGCAAATCTTCCTCCATGCCCAACTAACTCCACTGCCTGGTATATACTCCTCCCATTCTCTATCTTTCATATAAACTGCATGAATCCAGCGGACCCAAAGATGATCAGTCTTTTGAGCAATCCACTAGACATACTTTGCTACTGCAGCTATATTCCACCAGTACAGATTTGTCAAACCTAGCCCACCTTTCTTTTTTGGCTTACAAATTTGCTCCCAAGCAACCAAAGCTGGACTCTCCTTTATATCAGTGCCATGCCAAAGAAACTGCCTGCACAAGGATTCAATCTTACCAAGAATAGTTTTTGGCAGTATGAAAATTTGTGCCCAATAGTTGTGGAGTGTACTTAGAACAGCCTTGATCATCACCACTCTACCAGCATATGATAGTTTTCTTGGCCCCAAACTTCGTATTCTGGTAGTTACTATATCAATGAGGCACTGACAATCATTGACACCAAGTCTTTTAGGAGATATATTGACTCCCAAATATTTAAAAGGGATTTTACCACTATGTATACCAGATATCCTGATCATCATTGCCATAGCATGCTTATCAACCCCATTGCAATAAATCTCAGATTTTCCTTGATTCATCACCAAACCAGAGGCTAATGAGAAAGTTTTAAAAGCCCTCAGCATCAACAAGACAGATGATACATCACCTCTGCAGAACATCACTAAGTCATCTGCAAAACATAGATGACTTAGCTGCACTCTTTTACACAGGGGGTGATATCTGAACTCAGCTCTCCTCTGAACCCACATTAAAATCCTACTGAGATAATCCAGACAAATAGTGAAGAGAAGTGGGGATAAAGGATCCCCTTGTCTAAGTCCTCGTTTCCCATGAAAATAACCAAAAACATTCCCATTTAAAGTCATAGAAAATGTGGGAGTACTCACACATTGCATAATGAGCTCCATCCAATGACTGGGAAAATTAAGAGCACTCAAAATTTGTCTAAGGAAAGCCCATTCTACAGAGTCATACGCCTTTTGTAAGTCAATATTCATCATTACCCTTGGGGAACAGGCTTTTCTTCTGTACAACCTTATTAAATATTGACAAATAAGAACATTTCCCACAATGTCTCTTCCTTTTATGAAAACACTTTGAAAGGGGCTAATTATATCTGGCAAAATAGTATTCAATCTATTGCAAATAACTTTTGTAACACATTTATAGATAGTGTTACAACAAGCAATTGGCCTAAATTGAGTGACATGCTCAGGGACATCCACCTTAGGTATCAAAGTGAGGAAAGTTGCATTACAAGCTTTCAGAAGTTTCCCAGAACTAAAAACATTCTTTACAGCAGCAATAACATCCTTCCCATTGATGGTCCATAGATCTTTGAAAAACTGGCTACTATAACCATCTGGTCCAGGGGCTTTAGTACCAGGAATGGAGAATAGAGCAGTCTTAATTTCATCATCAGTGATAGGAGCTTATAAGATGGCATGATGATCTGTAGTTAGGCAAGCCCCTTGCCTGACAACATCCATGTTAACAGGAGCTACAGGTTTGGAAGTGCCTAACAAAGTGCCATAATACTCTTCAAAAGCACCCTGAATTTCAGTCTGCTGGGTACATAGCACTCCATGGATATTTTTAATCTGGTAAACTCTATTCTTCATTCTTCTATGCTTAATACTAGCATGAAAAAAAGCAGAGTTAGAGTCACCCTCATCCATCCAGTTTTCCTTTGATTTTTGCTGAAGGTATTGGGCATAAGCAGTTTTTAGAAATCTCAATTCCTGTGCACAAGCATTTTCAGCATTACCAATTTCCTGATTCAGAGGATCAAGTCTAAGTTGTTTCTGAAACCCCTCAAGAGCAATTTCAGTCACATGAGTGATGTTCTCAATGTCACTAAAATTATGTCTATCCAGCTGCTTTAAACTATGTTTCAAGGTTTTAAGTTTCTGAGTAACCTGAAACATAGGGTTACCAGTCACAGGTTTCTTCCAATGTGTCTTAACCACCCTAAGAAAATCATCCACCGGAGACCACATATTGAAGTACTTGAACGGACTACCCTTCCTATCTCTCTCTCCCTGGAAGGAGATCACACATGGACAGTGATCAAAAAGACCTTCAGGGAGAAAATTGGCAAAGCAGTCAGGGAAGTCATTCAACCAGTCAGTATTTATCAATACTTTATCAATTTTGCTATAGACTTTGGACCCATTTTCATGTTTGTTGTTCCATGTAAAAAAAGGTCCAATAGACTTTAATTCAGTTAAGTCACAACTAGCTGCCATCTGCTTCATAGGGAGAACATCATGCCATTGCACCTCAGCTCCACCTATTCTCTCATTCAGATGCTTGAGGCTATTGAAATCCCCACACACCATCCATCTACTGTCAACTCCTTTCCCAATGGAGACTAAGGACTCCCAAAGACTCTCCCTCTCCTTATACTTATTAAATCCATAGACAAGGGTGAACAAGAAATGCCAGTCCCTAGTTTTGTCAAACACCTTAGCATGAATTAGTTGAGCTGTTACATGCTGCACATTAACCACAACCTGAGAAGGCTGCCAAATTATCCAAATCCTACCCCCTTTGTGATAACTACTATTAGTAGAAATAGCCCAAGAATAACACACAACATTTTTTGCTTTTATCCAATTACTACCTCTTATTTTAGTTTCTAACAGGCCAAAAAGCCCTATGTTATTCTGGTTGAGAAACCTCTTTATTTCTATTGTTTATTCATACTATTCATACCCCTTATGTTCCAAAACCCCATCTTAACCATTATCTGCTTGAATCCTTCTCAATCCACGTTTTCCAGCACTCACACTCCTAGATATAGTCATATTTAAAGAGTCCAAAAAAGTCATTCCAGGAACTGAAGATTGTCTACTCTCAGTTGCCTCCTGTCTCATCATCCTAGTCAAAATCCTTCTAGGGAATGAGCTCATCTCAACACGCTTTGGCACAAGTACAGCAGGTGTAACAATTGGAGTTACAGTCGGCTGGACCACAGGTGTACAAACGTTCACAGTCTGTACCACATGTGCTCTGGGAGTGCCCACAGGTTTTGGTTGAGGATTCTGTACTGCAGGTTTCACAGGTTGGGTTCGAGGTTTCCAGATCTTCCTCTGGGGTTTGTTTCTAACACGCCCATACTCCAAGTTCCTTACCAGGACCACTCAGGTATAAGAATACTACCATCTCGGTTGCCCGAGGCAATGAATATCATAAGACAATAAAGAAACGTACTTTAAAAGTAATTATAGTTTAAGTGATTACATGTTCGTTACCAAAACTGATAAAAGGAAATACAAGTTCTCAAAACTATCTACTATCAAAATACTATCAAGTGTCGACACAAGCGGAAGACTTCTAAAGCGCAACGTGGTGACTCATCCCGCCTATCCCATACGCATCGTCTCAAACTCGCTCAATAACTGTTCACCACCCCCGAATGGATCACCACAGTTTTTAAAACATTTAAACGGGGTCAGTACTAATCACACAATTTATATGATCCAACAACACAACAAACAACATAGCTCAAACAGTCACACACACACAATCACACCCACTCCAATCAATCTCCGTCACCGTCGTCCACCTTTGGACCAGCCCCGCCGATGGGGGACCGCAGCCGTTCCCACCTAAGCCCCGCTCATCATACCGAGTGATAACCCTGTCCCATTAATGTGCACATCCCCTCCCGTGGCGGGTTCCACGGAGGGCGAAACTAGGGCGTGAAGCCACTCCCGCAAGTGACTCCACTCAGCCGAGAACGCATCTCGAGAACCAGAGACAAACAATCAGCAATCACAATACAACATCAACAACCGTCTGAATCAATCAACAATATACAATCACAACCGTCTGAATCAATCAACAATATACAATCACAAATCTCGAATCAATCAACAATCACTAACTACGGCACAATCACCACACATTATGTAATTAATACTGAGTAGGGAAACTCTACCTGGAATGCAACACAAACATCAGACGATCTAGCAGCTGTCTCAAAAACTTTCCTCTATGAACCCTTCTCCTATACACATAATCATACAATTATCACCTAATCAACATAACCCTCCCAAAACCCCCAAATCTACCCAATTAGGGTTTTAAACAAACTCAAAGAAACAGTATAAAATTGGTATGTAGATCTTACCCTTGACGCAAGGAACACTATGATGCAAAGAACAAGATGATCCGACACTCCTAGCCTTGGGGATTTGCCAACAACGCGACGAGAGAGAACTACGTAACTCCTTTTTCTTTTGAAGGGTTTAGAAAGGTTAAAAGTGATTAAATAAACTGACGGAAACCTTTTATATCAAACTCGCGTTATTAGCAAAACCCGTCAAATCATTCCCTGTAAACCGGCTACTCGATCGAGTAGCTAAGGTACTCGATCGAGTGCCCCCTTACTCGATCGAGTATCTACGTTACTCGATCGAGTACCCAACAGGTCAGAAACTATTTTAAAACGCGACACACCCTTACTCGACAGAGTAAGGCCTACTCGATAGAGTACCCAGAGACTCATAAAACCGTAGTATTACAGTCTTCCCTCCTTAAAAAGAACTTCGTCCCCGAAGTTCAACCCATACATAAAAACAACATACTAACTCGGTCAAGACGCAACAAAGCCACTAAGAACTCAAAACAAAACCCCAACTTACAAGACATGAAACCATGAACTCTTAACACCAACTCTACCAACTATTCCTACCTCCACACCTCGCTCACGATGTCGTATCAACTACATCATAAACTCTCCCGACACTAACTCCATACATAACCAACTACATAAACATCAAACGGAATGTTACATTCTACCACCCTTAAAAGGAACTTCGTCCTCGAAGTTTACTCACACTCATAACCTCATCATCCAACTGTCAACACTATCGAAGTATTCTCGCATTCCTAACATCGAACTACTACAAGCACGTCCATGACCTTTTAACACTATCAACCACAACATATACAAATCCATATCTTATGCTACACCAACACTCTACTTCCAAATATACTACCATATGAACCACCATCAAAATCTCTTTTATCGCATCCTACTCCTCTTAAGATAAATGTTACGTCCTCGTAACTCACTAATACTAAATCCTAGATATATCTTTTCATTATCCTCATCACCACCGCATGTCAAAGATAACCACCTATAACCTAAACACTCGCCATGCACATATCCAAGGCTCTCTTACTTAAACATTTTTCATACCTCAACTCATATGGCACACCACGTAACCTATACCATAAAACTCGTAGCAAAATCACCATACTAACTCTCCATTCTTACTGCAAAACAACATACCTCTCTATGTAAGGCACCTATCTCCCAAAAGCATAACTCACGATCTACACTCGTTACGTACACTCACACTAGATCCTCAAGTTCTTTTCTTTATTACCGCAAAACTCATACAAAACTTAACATGACACTAATTCCCCAACACCCTACACTCACTGTCCCAAAATCTGATTATGAACCACCTGCAGCGTCCAGATCAATACAACACATGTTCCACCAATCACTTACCATGACTATGTCTAAAGCCTCATCTTAAAACAAGATCAAAAATCATCAGAACAACTTTCGACAACTGTGTCCCATCAACAGAATGTCACTATACCATGACAACAACGAAAACATATACAACTCTCTTTCATATCATACTCTACCCTCATACCAAAACTTAACTGGTAAGAAACATCAATAAACAAAACAACTGTCTATCTGTACAAACTGAAACTCACAGGAAGCAACATCAAACAAAACAACAATTTATGTGTAACTGGTATGTACTTTCGAAACTCGAATCATAATCGTCCCGCCTACTCCACCACAACCGGTGACGACATCGCAACACCACCACCAACAGCCACACCGCAGTGCGAAAATACCCGCATCACAACACTAGGTACCGTGCCCGGATCATCACCCGAGGCACCACAACTACACCGACAGACATCACAACAGACACAATCCTATAAACACTGACCCAACATAACTTCTCGGACAAGAAAAACTTACTCAAATCCACTTTACTAAATCACAATGCAACATGTTATATGAATTAAACAGGTAATAATCTCATGAACATCATCCTTACCATTTCACGGAATAAACAAGTATCATCCATACACATACAATTTTAACTATCCATGCCAGATCAATGACATTATTACCTTTTGAACCTCATTCCATTAGTATACCGTACCCAACATAAATTACAAAACAATCATATAACAACTTTATAATTATCACACCATACCACTTCTTGTGAGGTCAGAACCTCACACAAAAATTTACACGTATCATAGACCCGTAATCACATCCACCTAGTCAATCCTGATCACGTAAGTTACCACTCAACAAAGGTTACCTGTCGCCCGAGCTTAACTCATATGCCCCTCATAACATATTCGCCCATTCGCATATCCATCACCCCCTGCCAAATGTAACCATACTATTAATACTCAACTACTAACAATCGCCTCATATAACCACATCTTACACTCTCTCACGACCATACATATCAACCTGGTCTCTGCAAAATCAACCGCTTCAGAATTGTTACCTTTCTAATATACCATCACCCTTAGCCACTAGTCACAAACTATATCACTACCACTGTCCGGACATCAAATCCTTACACTCATCTCTAAATATCACGATTTCTTTCCTATCTTTGGTTAACATCCCAAATAACGAACATCAAATCCATCAACAAAATTACTTCAACATTCTTCCCAATACCATTCTTAACTGTATCATCATCTAAATCTCCACCAAAATCTCATATCATGCAGATATTCTACCAACTTCTTACTTTCCTAAATTCTTCAAGACTCAAGACTAATCATGTTGTCCCGAAACTCCTCTATAACCATTAACTAACATCCTCATGATTGGTAGTACACATCTCGACGACTCCTTACCTCTATATCACATAACTCCGGTCAACATTTTCTTAGTTTTATTCCCCTCATTCTTTTCTTTTACACTCTACAAAATCAATTAACCATTCAACTCCTTATCACTTCTACCTAACTCTTTAGTGTTCCGGTTACTTTCTCACTGCTCCAAAACTCACATCTAATTATTTCATATCAATATCATCTCACTCTTTCTTACCACAAATATTCTCTTATTATGTCATCAATCACCCTTGCCACTAATCCATCCATAGAATCAACGTTTACTGTTCAACAATTACATCTCTAGAAATCAAAATTCCTTTCATACCGCTAATTGCCCAAGGAAATCATACAGTAGTTTCATCTCTTAATAAACCAAATCTCCCAAACCCATTCACTGTCTACAAATCCACCTCGCGACATGTCTCCACAAAGTTCATTATATACTACTCTTCTCAACCCTTTTAAAACGAACTTTCACTATGTATATTCTTAACCCACACGACTCCTAACCATCCCCCTCCATGATTCTTTACACATCTCAAGATGCCACCATTTGCGTCCCTCATTTCAATCTTTTCATTCTCACGTTCCATAAACTCACATCATCCCTTGCCCACATTTAATTACTTTTGCATTACTCAACGTACAAACATATCGCTCATCTCATCTCACAAAACATGCTCTATGTCTCAATAAACCATAACGATCTTCCTTTTCTTTTTCCACTATCTATCACAACCACGTATAACCCATGTCCTCCCACCGAACTCATACTCACCACAGGTGCCACTCACTACACCACAAGATTGTGTAACTTACGCGTCAAGACCAACGTACATGTAAAACAATGCATAAAGAAGCAAAATAACAACTTTGAATTAAACATAATATGCAACGAATTCAAAAGATAAGCATATGACCCAAAACAGCGGTCACTAGATCGAGTACAGGACACTCGATCGAGTAAGTGACTTACTCGATCAAGTAGGTGAAGATCAGAAGCACGTAAAACAAATTACCAGGACTACTCGATCGAGTAACTAACGTACACGATCGAGTCCCCCCCTACTCGATCGAGTACCAAGGCTACTCGATCGAGTACCTACGCATTTTTCAGCACTGTCCAGTTTTCGTAAAACAGTCATAACTCGCTCATTTCTTGGTCGTTTTGGGCGTGTGACATATCGTTAGAATCGTAAAAGGACAAGCTATCACCTCCAATTGGAATCACATTAAAATCATTTATGCATCTCAAGTTATAACAGTTTAAAGACAACCTCCCTATAATCGAAAACACAACTACTTGATTTTACTTCCCAACAACTTAAACGACAACATGGTAAACAAAAACAACTCGATGCTCATAAAACCAGTATCCCTAACCACATGTTACTAACTTCAAAAGCCAAGCAACAAATAACTCGATGCACATATATCATTCAACTTACCAATCACATATTACCCACATGTTTTTATTATATAACTTTACGTAAACAAAATCACAATTATATGACATCAAGTATCATATTCACATGTTACTAGCATAACAACCTTATAAAATCTCTTCCATCATACAACATGCGTTATAAAAAAAAAATATCATATTATCATGCAACAATTATCATCTTTTTCCACCAATTATTCATACTCTTACTCAAGCTTTCAGCTATATAAACTCGTACAACACTACCACTAACATATATGTATACATAACTCTATGTATAACTCCAATCAAACAAATTTTCTTTCCGTATTTCTATAATGCCATATCGTAAAACAACTATCATACTTTCAATCAATAACTTACGAAATCACATCATCACCATCTTTTCTACACATTCCCCATTCTCAACATACATACATCCACTGATTCATGCCACACATCACTACATAGGTACACAATACACAAGGTAAACACATAGCGATCCCGACTCATATCCCATAGTGACCGGTTCAAAATTGTAGGGCGAGTTCGCGACTTTAGGACGTCTCCCAAGTCTTTGCATTAGCTCCTACAACTTTTAACCCGGGTTCATTTTATTTGACTCCCTATGTTTATTGGGTTCAATGGTTACAGGTTTCAGGATCGTCTCTCTGATACCATTTGTAACACCTCCATACTCCAAGTGCCTTACCAGGACCACTCAGGTATAAGAATACTACCATCTCGGTTGCCCGAGGCAATAAATATCATAAGACAATAAAGAAACGTACTTTAAAAGTAATTATAGTTTAAGTGATTACATGTTCGTTACCAAAACTGATAAAGGAAATACAAGTTCTCAAAACTATCTACTATCAAAATACTATCAAGCGTCAGACACAGCGGAAGACTTCTAAACTGTAACGTGGTGACTCATCCCAGCTATCCCATACGCATCATCTCAAACCTGCTCAATAACTGCTCACCACCCCCGAATGGATCACCACAGTTTTTAAAACATTTAAACGGGATCAGTACTAATCACACAATTTATATGATCCAACAACACAACAAACAACATAACTCAAACAGTCACACACACAATCACACCGACTCCAATCAATCTCTGTCACCGACTGTCCACTGGACCAGCCCTGCCAGTGGGGGACCGCAGCCGTTCCCACCTAAGCCCCGCTCATCATACCGAGCGATAACCCTGTCCCATTAATGTGCATATCCCCTCCCGTGGCGGGTTCCACGGAGGGCAAAACTAGGGCGTGAAGCCACTCCCGCAAGTGACTCCACTCAGCCGAGAACGCATCTCGAGAACCAGAGACAAACAATCAGTAATCACAATACAACATCAACAACCGTCTGAATCAATCAACAATATACAATCACAACCGTCTGAATCAATCAACAATATACAATCACAACCGTTTGAATCAATCAACAATCACTAACTACGGCACAATCACCACACATTATGTAATTAATACTGAGTAGGGAAACTCTACCTGGAATGCAACACAAACATCAGACGATCTAGCAGCTGTCTCAAAACCTTTCCTCTACGAACCCTTCTCCTATACACATAATCATACAATTATCACCTAATCAACATAACCCTCCCAAAACCCCCAAATCTACCCAATTAGGGTTTTAAACAAACTCAAAGAAACAGTATAAAATTGGTATATAGATCTTACCCTTGACGCAAGGAACACTATGATGCAAAGAACAAGATGATCCGATACTCCTAGCCTTGGGGATTTGCCAACAACGCGACGAGAGAGAACTACGTAACTCCTTTTTCTTTTGAAGGGTTTAGAAAGGTTAAAAGTGATTAAATAAACTGACGGAAACCTTTTATATCAAACTCGCGTTATTATCAAAACCCGTCAAATCGTTCCCCGTAAACCGGCTACTCAATCGAGTAGCTAAGGTACTCGATCGAGTGCCCCCTTACTCGATCGAGTATCTACGTTACTCGATCGAGTACCCAATAGGTCAGAAACTATTTTAAAATGCAACACACCCTTACTCGACAGAGTAAGGCCTACTCGATAGAGTACCCAGAGACTCATAAAACCGTAGTATTACATTGTTCCCTTCACCCTTCCTACATTGTTCTGCAATATGCCCCATACCTTTACATTGTACACAAGATACAGGCAGCCAGTCATAATCTACCCGTAACTTATGCATCAATCCCAATTCATCTACAAAACTTAGTTCCTTAGGGAAACTTTGCCCAATTTGGACCTCAACTAAAATTCTAGCATACCCAAAGAAACTACGCTTAGAAGTGGCGTCATCACATTTGATAAACTTGCCAACTTCTCCACTCAATTTCTTTAGGCATTCTTTACCCCAGAATTTGATCTCCAAACCGTATAGCTTCATCCAAATAGGAACCTGCTTCACATCATGTTTAATAAGGGCTACATCTGGACACCATTCCTTAATGATAACAGGTTTACTATCAAAAAGAAGGTGTCCATTGTTTAGCACCTGCTGTTGTTGCTCCTTAGTTTTAAAACGCACTATAAAAATTCCATTAGGCAGGAAAGACACCTTATCAACACCATGAGACTGCCATACCCTTTTGACAAACCGTGAAACCACAGAACTGGGTGGGTTCGCCCCTAAGATATAGCAGAAAACAGAAGTGGACCAGTATTATATCTCACCTTCAACGTCCTCCTTACAGAGTTGTAACAGAAGTCGAGCAGAGTCCTCCACAGGCGTGGATTCTTCCTCCTCATCCCCATCAGTTTCTTCCTCAATAGGCTCCAAATCCACCTCAAAACGCAGAGGCGAGACCCGTAAAGCAGGTCTTCCTCCCGTTTTTGGTGAATTCGTCGTAGAATTATTGTTACTATTCATATTAGTATTAGCAGCTTTAATCGCTGACTTTTTGTGATTAATTTGATTTTTACTATTACTACTTTTATGATTAATATTTTGTTTGAGATTATTAGTTGGTTTCTTCTTCCTCGCCATTGCTGAAGGTGGAAGAAATCAGTTAGAATCTTTCCTTCTCTCTAGATTCTCTCTCATCTCATGCAATAAAAAGTTGAAATTGTCAAGTGTTGAACATTTTAAACATCAAAGAAATTGCAAAAAGATGTTGTTCTCAAAATGTTAATGCCACAAGAAATTGGGAGGGAAAACAACAACAAAAGCAAACTCCCACATAAAACTCAAAAATCTATTGATCCCTTTTCCATCGTATCAACGTTTGTGCATGGTAGAGAGGGGACGACCCTTCTTCTTGTCTAGGCAAGGAGGGGAATTCCGTGATCCTCCAGTGTTTCTAACACCATAGGAAGTCTACTCTTGACGAAAGCATTTAGCAATTGTGGACAAAGGTAACCTAGTTTATCACAACTTGGAGGTGACTTGTTTGTATCCTCTTGGACTTAGTATCTTGGAGAAACCGTATCTATAATGGAGTGTGTATCCTTAGATTTCTTCCCTTATAGATAATTTCCGCCACTTAGATGAGGAAAGTGGCTATTCTTTTGTAGATGCATCCACTACTTATTTTGTGTGCTTAATGCTTGGATGTATCACCATTTTGTTAAGCTCCACCTTGCCTTGCAAGAAGCCATCTTACCTCATGGTTGTCTTGTTGTGAGTTGAAGGGGCGGAGTTAGACCCGCTAATTCTCTCACATCGGTTATATTATTAGGATAGTTTAAATAAAGGTCTAGTTTTAGTCACCTCTTTACTCGGGACGAGTAAAGGTTCGGTTTGGGGATATTTGATGTGACTCATATTTGAGCACATTTATTCCCATAATTGAACCTATTTTGCATACTATTATAACATTTCATACCCATTTTATCCGTCTCCCGTGCATATTTGGAAGCTTTTTGATGATATTGGATAGACTAGTATGAAGAGGAGGCAAGAATGATGACCAAGGATGTAGGAATAAAGAGTATATAGAGGGATCATAGGCTTAAAAGTAAGGATGACGAGAAGGAAACCATTACATAAATAAATTGCTCGGAACCAAACCTAGAGTTGCTCCTTTGGCTCTGAAAGTATGCTATATGAAACGGTGTCGAAAAATCAAGTAGTCTAGGCTTTTGAATCACTCCAATAGGAGTCCAGATGAGGAAATGACGTCCGTTTTACGATCCGAGCTCAAATAGACAAGTTGTCCGCCAGTCTGCGCGTCCCGAGACTCAAGACGCTCGTCCCCAGACCCAAGACGAGCGTCTCCCCTTCAAGACGCTCATATTCCTTTTAGTCATTTGTTTACAGCTTCATTTTGTTTTATTGCTTGTTTTACTTTATTGCTTGCATTAGTCTAGAACACAACTACAAACCCCAACAATTGTGACACTAGCATAAATTGAGATAGATAGACTTAGAACCCAAAGCACACCATCCCATGGATCGACCTCGACTTAACCACTAACTAGTTGTTTGTTGAGAATATAAATGTGTTTGATTGGAAGACACGACGACAATCTCACCATTAATTGCTTTAAACTTATTTATTAAAGTACGTTCTTTTATGGTCCTTTTGTTATACACCACCTCGGGTAACCGAGATGGTATCATTCCCGTGCATTAGGTGGTCCTGGTAAGGCACTTGGTGTATGGGGGTGTTACATTTTATTTAAGGGAGAATGCTATTATCTGGTGCAATGCTAATAAGGAAGTATTGGCTGATTAGGGATCCTATGTTATTGAAGAAGGAGAGGAGGTTATAGAACCGTATCTTTGGGATTGTTTTGTGCATGACCTTCAGAAGGAATATTTCACGGAGCATATGAGGAGGGCTAAGAGGGCCGAATTCGACCGATTGGAGCAAGGGTCGATGACTTTTCAAGAGTGCTACTTGAAATTCCAGGAACTAGTTCATTTTGCACCGTAATTAGCACCTAATGAAGATGCTAGGGCTTACAATTTTGAACAGAAATTGTCTTATGCCATTTACCAGAAGTTTGGAGGGTATACATTTGATAATTTAAGAACTGTTTATGCTAAGGCTTTTAACGTTGAGAGATTGCTTGATGAAAGGAAACATGCGCTAGTAGAGAAGAGAAAGGGGGGAACACCGGATAATACTCAAGGATTTCCTAAGAGAGACGATTTCAATCGTTATGGAAATAGAGCTCATTCGACGGGAAGCCACCGTCCAACAAAAGGAAATGCTAGTGGTAAACCACTGACTCCGAGAGTTTACCATTATAAGCAATGTGATAAGAATCACCCTGGAAAAGGTTGTGATGGGAATTTAGTGGCATGTCATTTATATGGTAAATTGGCACATAGGCAATATGAGTCTTATCAAAAAGACCAGTTAGCTGCGGGAAGGAAGTTTACAGCAGGAAATAGCTCTATGGCAAGTAGCAGTGGCTTTAATACCCCCAGAAATCAGAATGTGACTCTGAAGTTTGGCAATAATAATAACTGGACCAACTTTGTGAAGTTGATCGTGTCTAGAGCTACCAATAAGCCGAGTGGGTCAGCTTCGGTTGTTCAAGGAGGAAATGGAAATCAGACCAGGAAGTTGTTTGCTTTAGGAGGGAATGAGGCAGAGCATACAGAGAATGTTGTCACTAGTACATTTTCCTTAAACTCTAAACCTATTTATATTTTGTTCGATTCTGGTGCATTGCATTCATTCATATTCTCTCTATCCCGGTTAATAGTTATTTATTTCCATTTATGAGTGTTTCAATGAATAATTATCTATTTCCTTATTTGGTCATATTTTGTCGATATCTTTCAAGTACATGTGGGGTTACAGGTTTTGTATGGTCCAAATTCAATCATTTTCTCTTTCCGTAATCTTTGTGCCAAAAGTAATAGATAACTATTGATCGAAACAGAGGGAGTATCTAGTATTGTTGCATCATAAATAAAGCTTAGTTCACCCGAAATGATTAATGATAGATTTGTACAACCCTCTGGGGAAGAAATTTTGTGTACTAAGATGTATAGAGATGTGACTTTAGCCATTATGGAAGTGGATTTGCGTGTTTATTTAATAGAATTTTCCTTACAGAACTTTGACGTGATTTTGAGAATGGATTGGTTAGTTAGGCATGAAGCTAGAATTGATTGTTGACAAAAGAAAGTGACATTAAGATGACCTAATGGAATAAGAGTATCATATCAAGGATTGATTACTAAACCTAAGGTGAAACTTATCTCGGTGATGAAGCTTAAAGCTGAATTAAGGAGAGGATGTCCATTGTTATTGTGCCACGTGAGAGATATGGCCGTGGAGAGTTCGAATTTGGACGAGATTGAGGTGGTGCGTGAGTTTGGTGAAGTTTTCCCCGAGGGGATTCCTCGAATGCCACCGCAGAGAGAGGTGGAGTTTGATGGCGTGCTTAAACCTGGAACTGGACCTATATCCAAGGTATCTTATACGATGGCACCTAAGGAATTAGAAGAATTTAAAACTCAGTTAGAGGATTTGTTGGATAAGGGATACATTCGACCTAGTGTATCGCTATGGGGAGCTCCTGTATTATTTGTTAAGAAGAAGGATGATAGCATGAGATTATGCATTGATTACCGTGATTTAAATAATATGACAGTTAAGAACCGCTATCCTTTGCCTAGGATAGATGACCTTTTCGACTAACTTAAGGGAGCTGGAGTATTTTCAAAGATTGATTTAAGATCAGGATATACCTAAGACTGCTTTTAGAACTCGTTATGGACACTACGAGTTTAGTGTTATGCCTTTTGAGTTGACCAATGCACCTGCTGTTTTAATGGACTTAATGAACCGTGTGTTTAGACCCTGTATCGATAAATTTGTGGTTGTTTTCATAGACAATTTTTTTGTTTATTCCAAGTCTAAGGAGGATCATAAAGATCATTTGAGAATAGTACGTCATACACTTAAGGATAATCAGTTGTATGCTAAATTGTCGAAATGTGAGTTTTGGTTGGAGAAAGTAGCATTTCTAGGCCATGTGATATCTAAGGATGGAGTGTCTGTAGACCCGAGCAAAATAGAAGCCATTTCAAATTGGCCTGCTCCAAAAAACGTGACGGAGGTCAAGAGTTTTCTTGGATTAGCTGGTTCTTATAGGCGTTTTGTTTAAGATTTCTCAAGGATAGCTAGACCTATGACATCTCTTATAAAGATCGTTTGACTTCTGCACCTGTTTTATCTCTACCCGATGGGAACAAAAATTATGAAGTGTATATCGACGCATCTACGAATGGTTATGGTTGTGTACTTATGCAAAATAGGAGAGTGATAGCATATGGCTCTAGACACTTGATACCTGATGAAGTGATCTATCCAACGCATGACTTGGAGCTAGGAGAAATTGTGTTCGTGCTCAAGATATTACGACACTCTCTCTATGGAGTCAACTTTAAGATCTTTTCCTACCACAAGAGTTTGAAGAATAGTTTCACTTATAATGAGTTAAATATGAGACTGAGAAGATGGTTAGAATTGATTAACGACTACGACATGGAGATTTTAAACCATAAGGGAAAAGCGAATGTAGTTGTCGATGTTTTGAGTAGGAAGTGTGTGCATTCACTAAGTGAGGCTGTTTCGAGGATGAAGTTAAGAGAAGAATTCGAAAAGTTGAGCATTGGAATGATGATTAGACCCGGAGGTGAGACTAGTGATTTTACACTTCAACCTGAGTTGTACACCGAAATTCGCGAAAAGCAAACGAGCGACGCGGTGATTGGTCAAGGAAGAGCCGAGATTGAAGTGAAGGAAGACACTAAGTTTATTATACATTCTGATGGGAGTGTTCGATTACAAGGAAGATGATGTGTACCTTTGGATCAAGAGTTAAGGAATAGGATTTTGGCAAAAGCTCCTAATACGCCGTATTCAGTACATCCTGGAGGAGATAAGTTGTACAAGGACTTGAAAAAGACGTTTTCGTGGTTAAATATGTAGCGTGAAGTGGCCGAATTTGTGTCAAGATGTTTGACTTGTTAGAAGGTTAAGATAGAACACGGAAGACCGCTAGGACTACTACAACCCTTGGATATTCCTGAGTGGAAATTGGAATCGATTTCAATGGATTTTATTACTGGGTTGCCAAGAAAAAAGAAAGGGAATAATATGCTATGGTTAATTGTGGATAGATTGACTAAATCTGCACATTTTGTACCAATGAAGGATACTTGGAATAAAAAGGAATTAGCACTAGCTTATCGAAGGCATGTCTTGAAACATCATGGAGTTCCTAAGAGTATTGTGTTCGATAGGGCTTCGAGGTTTATCTATAAGTTATGGCAAGAGTTACAAGAATCATTAGGGGCACAACTTAAGATCAGTACTGCTTTT
Source organism: Silene latifolia (assembly GCF_048544455.1). Classification (NCBI taxonomy): domain Eukaryota; kingdom Viridiplantae; phylum Streptophyta; class Magnoliopsida; order Caryophyllales; family Caryophyllaceae; genus Silene; species Silene latifolia. Next base: position 37,304,416 of record NC_133528.1, read on the forward strand.
CATCCAGCTACTGATGGTCAGACAGAGAAGACAATCCGAATGCTACAAGATACGTTGAGAGCTTGCTCTTTGGAATTTAAGGATTGTTGGGAGGGTAAGTTTGATTTGATTGAGTTCTCGTATAACGATAGTTACCATGCTAGTGTTAAAATGACACCGTTTAAAGCATTATATGGACGACGTTGTAAGAGTCCATTTTGTTGGGACGATTTATCCGAAGCCATGGTGTTAGGATCAACGTTCATTCAGCAGATGAACGACGATATCCATGTCATTCGACAGAAAATGAAAGCTGCCCAAGATCGACAAAAGAGCTATGCTGATTTACATAGGAGGATAATGGAATTTGAAGTAGGAGATAAGGTGTTGCTTAGGGTATCACCTATGAGAGGAGTTATGATATTCGGGAAGAAAGGGATGTTAAGCCCGACATATATAGGACTATATGAAATTTTAGAACGAGTAGCGGAAGTTTCATACTGTCTGGCCTTACCCCTGTCGTTGGAGAGAGTTCACAATTTATTTCATGTGTCTCAGTTGCGCAAATATTTGAGCGATCTGTCGCATATCTTAGAACCAGAAACATTGGTAATCGATGAGTTTATGCACTACTTGAATAAACAAATTAAGATATCGGATACTAAAGTTCGTAAGACTATAAATGGTTAAACAAGAATTGTGAAAGTGTTATGGATGAACCACAAGCTAGAGGAGGCTACTTGGGAATCCGAGGACGCCATGATAGAAAAGCATCCAGAATTATTTTAAAAAGGTTGGTTACGAGTGTTGGAGTGTCCCCGACAATAATGCGATCACATTGTTGATCATATTGAGATCACATGTTTAAATCTCATATTAAGAATATGTAAGGGATGATTCAATTATATAGTCAACTGACCAACATTAATCGGTAACGATTGGCTTGCTAGAGTTTGACGTTACTGTCGTGGGACGGTAGTGGTCAGTTGATCCCTTAAGGTCACACCTATAGGATGATGCCCTAATCTGTAAAGTTGATTAATTGTATGACGATACAAGTTGATCAATTCCTTACAAATTGAACAATTCAATTTGTGAGAGAGAATATTTATATCTTATTGTAATGGGATTAAATAAGATTTATTTTAGTAATAAAATTGCTTTATTACTAAAATTGTTTATTGTTTGAGAAACAATAGAGATAAAAATGAATGGTTAATTATAATTACAAGCTGTTGTGAATTATAATTATATGACCCATTTTATTTATGTGATCAAGTATCCCTAGTCAATTTGTTGTATGTAATTTAATTAATTTATAAAATGATATTTATGTGATAAATATGCATTAAATTAATTAATAACATGTAACATACTACATGTGACATATTGTGTGACAAATGACAAATTGACAAAATAAAATGGTGGTCCATATTAAGTGAATGAACCAAAATGGAGGAGGTTTTAGTGGATTGTGGTTATTTTATTTTATGTGATAAAAATAAAATAATGATGCCTATACCTAATAGCCTTACACACCTACTCACTTGAGAAGAACAAAAGGAAAAAGAATAAGTCCATGCATGCCTTGGACTACTCCCTCCACCGGTTGCTCATACTCTCTTTAAGAGAGTTTTGTTCTCTTATATTGATTAACACACTCTACCATTCAACACACATGCAAACTCTCTCATACTTTGTTCATCTTTCTCCAAAATTAGAGAAATCATGATCAAAATGTTCAAATCAAATTACTAATATTATTAGTGTAATATATGAGTATTAGTAATCAATTTTAAGGTAAACTACTAAACAAAAATCTAGCAAATATTATTTAGTGGGGATAAGGGATAATCTTCGGTGCAATCAAGAGGAGTGGCTTCTACACTTGAAGTCTTTGGAGGATCATCCTATTACTCATCATAGCTCAAGAACAAGTGAAGGTAGGAGACCTTACTTGTGCCCATAAACCGAAATATTCAATGTAAGGAACCGGTTTTCCTTTACACTTATTTATATGTTTTGCATGCATAAGATCCTTAAGTTTTTATGACTAAAACTTTAAACTAAAATATGTGATATGTAAAATATGATTTCCAACAACGAGAGCGTAACTTTTGTTTTAAGAGGGGTGAGATGTAACATCTTGTCTTTTAGTATTCAATTAGTAGAGCCGTGCATCAATATAGATTTGTTAAGAGTTGAGTTATATAATAGTAACATGGGTTAAGTACGTTGTTGAGAGTCTTTTCTTTAGGGGAAGTTTAAACTTCGAGGGCGAAGTTTGTTTTAAGGAGGGTAGATTGTAATATCCGAAATTTTTGGTACAATTTAATTTACGAGTTTATAATTTTTTTTAGAGTCGTAGTAATATTTTATTAAATATTACACCGGAGTTTTATATTTTTAATTAGAGCTAATCGAATTAGGATAGTTTAATTAAAGAAGTTTTTAAACAAAAAGAAAAGAAAAAAAAGGGAAGGAGTGCGTGCAGAGTTGGACCGAGTAGGTTGACCGTGTATCTTGACCCGACTTTTGGTAATTGTAGGTTGTGTTTTATTTGGTAATTCACTGGTATATATACCTCACATCCTACATCTTTTAAAACCCTAATTGCGAAATCAAGAGGCAAAACATCTTTTACCCTATTCTTACGTAAGTTCATCTTTTAATTTCTATTCTTTTAATGTCTTCATCTTTAATTTTCAAGCATGTTTTAATATCTTGTTCATCTTAGAAGCATATTTGTAATCATCTAGAATTGATTTTATGACGATTTTGATTAACAAGTATTTTTAAAGTAGTCGCGTAAATCTCTAATCTGCTTTGAAAGCTTTTTCAGATAGTTTTAAAGTTAGAATCTTTGAAAGCGTAAAAAAGAGACTTGGGTTATTTTCAAGTCTAGTTTCTACATGTAACGTTTCGTAGCAATTAACCAAGTAGTCTTTCCAGAATAAATTCTTTATGAACGTGTCGACAAAATATCTGCATATGCACTAGTGGTCTAAAGATTGTGTCTTTAACCTAATTTATGATTCGAAAAAGTGTTTGGACTTTTTGAGACATTAAATTTATAAAGTCTATTTGATTTTGGAATTTGGTTTTACCGAAAAAGGATTTGTTGTAACACCCCCATTTATTCAATAGCCTTTAGTTAGACATCCCAAGTAAATGAGAGCGTTACCATCTCGATTTCCAGAGGTAGTGAATAACAAAGTACAACAAAGTATTGTACTTTAAATATAATTTAGAGATTACATGTTTATTACAACGTAACCAAAATAAGACTTAATATAAAATAAAATATAACTCGCAGCGGAAATAAATAAAGTGATTAAATAATCTATATGATCTAGACTTCTAAGTAGACTGGTCGAGTCCTCACGCATTTCCATAAGCTCCCAAGTTAGCTAATCTTAAGTACCTGTCAAGTCTGCTCCCCGTTTATGGTTCATCACAGGTGTTCACGTATACACGGTCAACCACGAGGTTGAGTAGGAATAAACACTATGAACAAGGATTAACAATAGACAATCAAATTCCATACACATGCCACTACTCCCTTAACAACGTGCTCCTTTTCATGACTTAGCACACCTCCCTTAACAACGTGGTCATATTACTATGATACCCCTACCTTAACAACGTACCTCCATTATGTAATAGTACCTCTCCCTCACAACGTACATATTACTGTTCACCGCAGAGTACAAACTCCCTCAACAACGTACATCTGACTGCAGTACCGCTTATCAGAATTTCCACATTCACAATCAACGATAACAATTAAACTCTTCTCATCATAATTATTAATTACAACCAACACAATGTAATATAATTTCTCCCTTCCAACAAATACAACAATATCAATATATAAACAATTCACTTCAATATATATATATATATATATATATATATATATATATATATATATATATATATATATATATATATATATATATATATATATATATATCATCCACCATACCGTAATACCCCGTATTTTGATATTAATAATTTATGTAATTAATAATTAGTTAAAAGCATTTCTAATAATAATTACAAATAAGACGATAAGTAAAATATAAAATTAATAATCCAACTCGGGAATTGAGCTTAGCTAATAATTGAGTGTTGGGCCGTGTGCCATTGATTAATTGGACCGGAATTTATTATAATACGGTGTGCGTATAATCGGGATTTGCACCGGGAGTTTATAATAGATAATATGGAAATAATAATAATGGAAAACTAATAATAATTATATTAATTATCCTAATAATTTAATTTGTAAAAGAGATGTATGGTAATTCTAATTATGGTAAGAGTAGTAATATATGATAATAATAATAATAATAATAATTTATAGTAATAATAATAATAATAATAATATGGTAATTACATAGTTTTCCTAATTGATTTCCATATAACCTTAACCTACCTATATAAATAGATGACAACGTATAACAATAGACCTTATTCATCATAAAAACATAAGTAATTCACATAAGAGAAAAGATAAACGGAGAAGAACTAGCAGCTGTGAGATCGTCACAAGGTAATTTTCTAATCGTCTCATAACATACTCACCTTAACACTAATATAACTCGTTAATTAGAGAACCGTTGACTGACCCGAGACCGTCACCGTGACCGTGGACCACCAGAGATTGACCAAGACCCACCGTTAACCACCAGGAACCATGGGTAAAAGGAGTTTCAGGCGGGTTTTTATGGGTGGTTTTTATTGGGTTGTTTTACGTGTTTAAGCATGGTTATAAGTCCATATTTAGTCGTGACTGACCTGGGATTGGTAGGGGTGGTAACTAGGTTTACGTTGACCATGGTAGGGCGGTCAGGTATTGTCAAGGGTGGTGGTTCGTGCGGTGGTTGGCCGAAAATTCGTTGGTGTTGAATGGTTCTCAATCTCGCATATAGACTCGATTTTACCTTCTTGTGTGTGTCGAACGGACTCGGGTTTGAGTTGTTTGCTATCGTGGTGATGGGTCGTCGATTTGGGGTTGTTGTGGGTAGTTATAGGTTGTGGTGGGTGCAGTGGTTGCCGGAGTTGAGCGAAAACAGGGGAGGTGTAGGGGTTGTGTGCGAGTTTTCGTGACCGTCTTAAGAACACTGACATGGCCATGTTAGTGACTGTACCGGGGAAAGGGGACCACCTATGGAGTCACCGTGAGACAGTGGTGTCAAAGGTGGTGGCCAGAGGTAGTAATGGTGGCTGTGGTGATGTTGGCGAGGGGTTATTTACACGGTGTTGTCGATGTCAAGTTTTCGGCAATTAGTCATGTTCGTGATTGTTGTTGCTAGGGCGTGTTTATACGGGTTGTAGGGGATGGCTAGGCTGGTGGTTAGTGGTCGTCGTGATGCGTCATAGTGCGGTCTAGGTTGTGGCACGCTTGGGTGGTGCCGATGGTGGCTATGGGTGTCGTGAAAGACGGGTTTTTGGTGGGGTGTTAAACACGGTTTAAAATCGTGTATGCGTGTGTTAGTTTGTGCTTGGTGTTACGGGTTGTATGTGTGGTTGGGTATTGTTTCATTAATTAATTATAAAATGGGTTAACTCGAGTTTAATGAGTAAACAGGTTTTCGTATTGTAACTAAAACGGGATTTATAGTTATATGAGATTATAATTAACGTAACTAATTAATTAATTTATAATTGATAGAATTATTTAAGTAAAGTAAATAATTAGTAATTAATTGTAATTATTATTATCAATAGGTGACGATTTGTGAAGAATTTATAACCGGGTTCGGTTGCATTAATTATTCTGATTCTTGTTGAGCTGCTTAGTTGGAAATTCGCTATCAAGGTAGGGTAGCTACTCAATCACTTTAATGTTTACTTGAATGGTATTATCTGATTTTATTGGTTGAATTATTTGGAATAGTGATGGATGATAAATGATTTTTGGTTGGTTGCGTTCAGATAAATTGTTTAATGACTACCTCAGCTCGTGACTGAGATGATTTGATTATTGACTACCTAAACTCGTGACTGAGATGATTATATTGATTATTGGATTACTCAGCTTCATGTCTGAGATGGTAAGAAGTTGTGTTGCTTAATTGTTTGCATTTTCATATCATGAGCACTTGCATTGGATACCTCAGGACAGGTTCTGCAGGACTTGTTTCTGGGATGATGAGACTACCTCAACTTCGGTTGGGATGATGAGACTACCCCGGCCAGGGATTGGCGGGATGAACGGGAGCGTCGGAGGATTGATCATGAGCATGCATTGCATTTGCATTTAGTATTGTTCTTGTATCCATTTATTGTCGTCGTTTGGCTATTCCTACTCAACCTCGTGGTTGACCGTGTATTCGTGAACACCTATGGTGAATCTTAATGGCGAGCAGATTTGACAGGTACTAAAGATTAGCTGACTTGGGAGCTATGGGTTGCGTAAGGACTTGGCCTATCTACTTAGAAGTTTAGACCACGTAGATTATGAGATCACTTTATTTATTTCCGCTGCGAGTTGTAATTATTTTATATTAAGTTTTAGTTGATTAATTTGTAATACATATGTATTCATTAAAGTTTTAATATAAAGTACTTTGGTGAGTTGGACTTTGTTATTCACTACCTCGGGAAACCGAGATGGTAACAGTCTTATTTATTTGAGAATGTCTAGCTAAAGGCTTCTGAATAAATGGGGGTGTTACAAAGTGGTATCAGAGCAAAACGATCCTCAAGCCTAACAAATGAATAATAATGAACTTAGGATGTGTCTAATAAAATGAACCCCGGGTAGAAACTATTAGGAGTCCCTCTTAGTACGGTTAAGAAGGATCCCTTAATTCGTACCTTGGCCCTTCCATTTTTGAACCGGTTACCTCGAGAGATAATTAAGAGTGGGGTAAATTAAAATAAATGTTTAGTATTTCTTAGGATCCATTGTTGACTTGGAGGTGTATTTATTGATTGGATGTCTATTGTTGATGACCAATGTTACGAGACGTAATCTTGACTTTAAGGAGGATGGGATGGATAAAATAACGATGAGATGTTGAAATCATGAGCATGAAAGTAATTGTTGAATTTATATTGATTATTTGATTATAGTAGTATCATGTCTAGCGATATGCGGTTATGTGAATTCCGAAACCATGTTATTTACAATATTATTGGATGATTGGATTTGTGATAGGAATACTATAGAATAGATGCATAGTCGTGTATAAATGTTTTATGACCAAGTTTTGTTACTACAAGTATAGGGGGGGTGTTAGTAAGAATTTGTGAGTTCGTAAAATGGATGTGGAAGCATGACCTTATTTAGCAGATTTTAACCCTATTTGATTTAGCTGCCATTTGATTTCTGTAAATCTTCTAAGGTTGAAAATTTTATGAGTGGTAACCTCGTGTTAAAAAGTTTTATGGTTTGGGAGAAATAAATATTTTTAAAGACAGTGGTCAGAATATTTCTGTACAGTAAAGTTTTCGACAAACGAATTTGTAAAATTTCCCATTTAATTTGTACTTAATATTTTTACCTAATTCCAACTCCACTGTTTAAAAGACTCAAATATGTTTTCAAATTGATAAGTCACGTTGTAAGGTGAATTTGTGACAATTAATAGTGATTTTTACAAGTTGACCTAAGTTTTGACTTATAGCTGATCAGTTTTTGGTTTCGACCCACTGAATTGTAAAAATCTTTATAAATTGATTATTTGAGATTTGCACTTAATTCTTTTTCTCGTGTTTTAAAAACTCTTTATATTTCTGAAAAGTATAAAAAAAATAAACGTGGAATGTAACGGTTATTTAATGTTGAATTTTGAAAGTTACAGCTGCACTTTGATTTCCGAAAACGCGAGTTTTTCCAAATGTTTAATATAAATGTTTTATAAGTTCTTAACCTGTGATAGTTGAGAGGTAGGAGTGATCATAGAAGGACCTAGGAAATGGGGAGAAGGGTAACTAGTTAGTGGGATGATTAGACTCTTATCATTTAAATAATTATTTCAATTGTTAGTGGTTTAATAATGTAAAAGTAGTTTCGAAACTTCGGGACGAAGTTTATTTTTAGGGAGGTAGAATGTGATACCTCATGTTCTAAGTTTATATTGTGATACATTCTCATGTTTTGAAATTAGTTTTGCGACACATTTTAATAAGTATGATACGGTATTATAATGATTAAGAAAGTTTGATAATGATTGAGTAAGTTAATGATGTTGAATGATGCGTAGTTATAAGTTTTGTGATAGTAGTTGTGGGCGAACTTCGGGACGAAGTTCATTTTAAGGGGGGAAGAGTGTAATAACCCGTATTTTGATATTAATAATTTATGTAATTAATAATTAGTTAAAAACATTTCTAATAATAATTACAAATAAGACGATAAGTAAAATATAAAATTAATAATCCAAGTCGGGAATTGGGCTTAGCTAATAATTGAGTGTTGGGCCGTGTGCCATTGATTAATTGGACTGGAAATTATTATAATAAGGTGTGAGTATAATCGGGATTTGCACTGGGAATTTATAATAGATAATATGGAAATAATAATAATGGAAAAATAATAATAATTATATTAATTATCCTAATAATTTAATTTGTAAAAGAGATGTATGGTAATTCTAATTATGGTAAGAGTAGAAATATATGATAATAATAATAATAATAATAATAATAATAATAATAATAATAATAATAATAATAATAATAATAATAATAATAATAATAATAATAATAATAATAATAATAATAATAATAATAATAATAATAATAATAATAATAATAATAATAATAATAATAATAATAATAATTTATGATAGTAATAATAATAATAATATGGTAATTACATAGTTTTCCTAATTGATTTCCATATAACCTTAACCTACCTATATAAATAGATGACAACCTATAACAATAGACCTTATTGATCATAAAAGCACAAGTAATTCACGTAAGAGAAAAGATAAAAGGAGAAGAACTAGCAGCTGTGAGATCGTCAAAGGTAATTTTCTTATCGTCTCATAACATACTCACCTTAACACTAATATAACTCGTTAATTAGAGAACCGTTGACTGACCCAAGACTGTTGTTAGGGGTGGTAACTAGGTTTGCGTTGACCACCGTGGGGCGGTCAAGTATTGTCAAGGGTGGTGGTTCGTGCAGTGGTTGGCCGAAATTTCGTTGGTGTTGAATGGTTGTCAATCTCGCATATAGACTCGATTTTACCTTCTTGTGTGTGTCGAATGGACTCGGGTTTTAGTTGGTTGGTATCGTGGTGATGGGTCGTCGGTTTTGGGTTTTTGTGGGTGGTTATAGGTTGTGGTGGGTGCAGTGGTTGCTGGAGTTGAGCGAAAACAGGGGAGGTGCAGTGGTTGTGTGCGAGTTTTCGTGACCGTCTTAAGACGACTGCCATGGTTGTGCTAGTGACTGTACCGGGGAAAGGGGATCACCTCTGGAGTCACCGTGAGACAGTGGTGTCGACGGTGGTGGCCAGAGGTGGTAATGGAGGTTGTGGTGGTGTTGGCGATGGGTTATTTACACGGTGTTGTCGATGTCGGGTTTTCGGCAATTAGTCATGTTCGTGATTATTGCTGCTAGGGCGTGTTTAGTCGGGTTGTAGGGGATGGCTAGGCTGGTGGTTAGTGGTCGTTGGGATGCGTCATAGTGCGGTCTAGGATGTGGCATGCTTGGGTGGTGCCGATGGTGGCTATGGGTGTCGTGAAATACGGGTTTTTGGTGGGGTGTTAAACACGGTTTAAAATCGTGTATGCGTGTGTTAGTTGGTGCTTGGTGTTACGGGTTGTATGTGTGGTTTGGTTTTGTTTCATTAATTAATTATAAAATGGGTTAACTCGAGTTTAATAAGTAAACGGGTTTTCGTATTGTAACTAAAACGGGATTTATAGTTATATGAGATTATAATTAACGTAACTAATTAATTAATTTATAATTGATAGAATTATTTAAGTAAAGTAAATAATTAGTAATTAATTGTAATTATTATTATCAATAGGTGACGATTTGTGAAGAATTTATAACCGGGTTCGGTTGCATTAATTATTCCGATTCTTGTTGAGCTGCTTAGTTGGTAATTCGCTATCAAGGTAGGGTAGGTACTCAATCACTTTAATGTTTACTTGAATGATATTGTCTGATTTTATTGGTTGAATTATTTGGAATAGTGATGGATGATATATGATTTTTGGTTGGTTGCGTTGAGATAAATTGTTTAATGACTACCTCAGCTCGTGACTTAGATGATTTGAGTATTGACTACCTCTGCTCGTGACTGAGATGATTATATTGATTATTGGATTCCTCAGCTTCGTGTCTGAGATGGTAAGAAGTTGTGTTGCTTAATTGTTTGCATTTTCCTATCATGGGCACTTGCATTGGATACCTCAGGACAGGTTCTGCAGGACTTGTTTCTGGGATGATGAGACTACCTCAACTTCGGTTGGGATGATGAGACTACTCCGGCCAGGGATTGGCGGGATGAACGGGAGTGTCGAAGGATTGATCATGAGCATGCATTGCATTTGCATTTAGTATTGTTCTTGTATCCATTTATTGTGGTCGTTTGGCTATTTCTACTCAACCTCGTGGTTGACCGTGTATTTGTGAACACCTGTGGTGAATCTTAATGGGGAGCAGATTTGACAGGTATTAAAGATTAGCTGAGTTGGGAGCTATGGGTTCGTGAGGACTTGGCCTATCTACTTAGAAGTTTAGACCACGTAGATTATGAGATCACTTTATTTATTTCCGCTGCGAGTTGTAATTATTTTATATTAAGTTTTAGTTGATTAATTTGTAATACATATGTATTCATTAAAGTTTTAATATAAAGTACTTTGGTGAGTTGGACTTTGTTATTCACTACCTCGGGAAACCGAGATGGTAACAGTCTTATTTATTTTGGAATGTCTAGCTAAAGGCTTCTGAATAAATGGGGGTGTTACAATACCGTACAATAACAAACGAGATTTGAGTAGGATTTATCCCTACATGACAAGAAAATCCAATTACGCAGCTTAAAGTAATCTAAATAATAAAACAGACGAACGCGATTATAAATCTTTCACAACCCGTTACCTAACATATTAATAATTCATCCAATTATTAATTATTACATTCTATTATTATTTGTTATTTAATTCAGTTATTTATTTATTATTATTATTATTAGAGTTACTGATGTGACCATAATTTAAGCACATTTAGTCCCCGGATTAGCCTTGTTCCCATGCTTTTTAGTGCATATTTGGGTCATTTATTGTCCTTAGTTCTTTGTTTTGCATATTTTTTGAGGTTTTGTGTCCTTGGTAGGAAAGGAGTGCAAGCCTTGCATTTTCATGGCAAAATGAGGCTAAATTGATTGAATTCAATGACCAAGCATCAAGGACAGACAAGATTAGAAGGCCTTTGTACATACTATAGTAGATGGGCAATGATGAGAAAAGATCCTTGCATCCCCAAGGAAATCCTCAAAGGATTTTATGACGAAAAAGGAAGAAAAGAAGAAGGAACGAAACTGTTTGACAATCCGTGCGGATTGCCCTGAAGACGCCCGTCCAAGGCCTACAATCCGAGCGTCTTCCTCAGCTGGACGCCCGGGTAAAACCTCCGCAAGACGCCCGTCTTCCCCCTCTGGACGCCCGTCCAGAAGCTCCCATATCCGCCCGTCCCGTGCTAAAGACGCCCGGATTTCCAGACAGTCCCATTTCGTCTTCTACGAGCTTCAAGGAAGGATGCGCATCTTTTTCTGAGACCGCAGTCTCCCTAGAGACCAGAGTCTCCCTAGAGACCGGCGATTCCTCAAGGACTTAATCGTCATTTAAACCCTTAGTTAACCCTAATTTATGTACCTAGTCCCCACTATAAATACCCCATTAGTCTAATTAGAAGAGCATGTTCTTCTTAGCAATCTTTAGTGTAGTTAATATCAATCAAATCTCACTTTAATCTTGTAATCAACAATTAATCAAGTTTTAATACAAGTTTGATTTCCTTAATCTCTCTCTTGTTCATCCTTTATTTTGGGTAATTGAAGATTATTTGGGTTATTATTGGGAGATTGACAACCTTCCAATCAAGCATCAAGTACTTCTTTTATTCTTTGCTTTATTATTGGAATCGTTAGTAGGTATAATTCTCTTAATCCCTTTTTAATTATTGCTAATTAATTTCATTTATTTATCATGTTTCACTTTGTTGGTATGATTGACAACCTAGCTAGCATGTTCAACATGATAATGAGTGAGTAGTTTCCTTAGCTAGGGTTAATGGGTAATTAGGGGAAACCAACATGGGGAATGATTCATGCTTAATTTAATATGTTTTCATAATTTATTTGCTTGCTTGTTGTGATCTCAGCTTATACACATGTTATGTTTGATGAAATGTGAGCCTATGAATCCTTGCATTTTTTACCCATCACCTATCTTTTCAATGAGACTTGTAAGACATAAACCAACTCGAGTCTCATTAGACCATGCATATTGTTGAGAAGGGAAGATTAAGTCGACTTGTAGGTGTTGTGCAATCTAATCGATTCGGCTCCGGGACCCAAACTTTCCTAGGATTGTAAGATATAACCAACTCGATCCATCACAACAATAATTGCTTGCTTATAATTTAAGAATATGTTTGTATGATCAATTCCCCTGAATCCCCTATGACCCCATGACACCCTAGTGCCTTTTATCAATTGTTTACACCCCTTTTTAATCATCTTGCTTGTTTACTTTCATTGCAATTTAGTTTAGTGATCTTCTACTCCAAACCCCCAAATTGTGACACCCTTAGACACCACTAGTTGCAATAGAAAATCTCATCTCAATTCCCGTCCCTTGGGATCCGACCTTTACTTGCCTCTTTACTAATTGTAGAGTTGTTTGTGAAGTTATAAATTGTGTTTTGGTCTAGGTGCTCCTAACGACAAGTACCGAAAAATAAATCCTCCATCGTGAGTACGACCAAAAATGGCGCCGTTGCCGGGGACGGTGTTAACTTGATTTAGATTTTCTTACATTGTCATTAGTTGTGTCTTTCTTTGCCTTGGGGAAGTAAAACTCCTCAAGGATTGTTCTAATTATTTTCGAGTTGTTTGATAGATTGCATGTCTAGAAGGTCACAAGGTAACTTGTTACCCTTTGATCACGAAATTGAAAGGACTTTGACAAACAATAGAAGAGTTGCTAGGAGAACTTTGAGAGGTATTGGTGAGGTGGTTGATATTCAACCAAACACTATTGAGTTCATCAACCCTTTTGCAAGAGAAGGTGAGGAGAACCCAACACAAAATCCAACACAAAATCAACCCACAATGCCTAAGTTTTCATCACATTCCGTACCCACCGAGGAGAACCTACCCAATGGTACTCCCACACCACAACATCTAACCGGAAATTTTATTGCCAAATCCGCATTTATCCAATTAGTTGAAAGAAGTCAATTTGGGGGGATGCCTAGTGAAGACCCTCATTCTCATATGGAGTCTTTTTGTGACTATTGTGATGCGATTTCTCAAACCGGTGTAACTCAAGACCAAATTCGATGGGTCTTATTTCCTTTTTCTCTAATTGGCACCGCGAAACAATGGTTGAAAGGCCTTGATAAGGCTACTCTCGGAATTGATTCTTGGAAGAAGTTGGCTCTAGCTTTTTACAAAAAGTTCTATCCACCGGAAAAGACTAACATGCTAAGAGCTCAAATTACGGGCTTTAAGCAAAGAGATGAAGAATCTTTGTATGAAGCTTGGGAGCGATTCAAGGGAATTTGTTGCTCATGTCCTCACCACGGACTTAGCGAGTGGTTCTTGGTACAACAATTTTGGAATGGTCTCTATGAAGACTTAAGAAACATTCTCAACATGGGATCAAATGGAATGTTCACCGAAGTTGACGACAATCAAACTTGGAACAAGATTGAGGAAATGGCGGTCCATAACTCACAATATAGTAGACCTCGCAAGGCTACTAGAGGAGGAAAGCATGAAGTGGACTCCATTACTCAATTGGGTGCTCAACTTAGTGCTCACATTGATACCATCAATTTGAAGTTTGAAAAGGCTATGGCTAGACTTGAAGAAGCCTCAAAATCACCAAAGCATCATGTTAATGCCATGACGGCATCTTCATCAATCCCAAGTGGGATATGTGAGTATTGTGGAACTTTGGGACATGACCAAAGTGAATGTAGGGGAACAAATGAACAACTGAAAGCTTTCCAAGCATACAAGAGTGGTACCCCTTACTCCAATTATTACAATGAAAACACCAATTTCCATCCAAATCTCTCATACAAAAGCCAAAATGTTGAAAACCCTCAACCAACATACACCCCACCTCCCATGAGAAACCAAAATCAAAGACCCTTTTACAACCAAAACCAAGGTTACCAAAATCAAACTCCATACAATCAACAAAATGACCAAGGTTTTGATGTTCAAAAAGCGGTTCTCCAAATGCAAAAGAATCAACAAGAGTTTTTCACTCAAATGCAAAAAGATAGTCAAGCAAAGGAAATCACCATCAACAACATCCTAGCTCATACCAAAATGTTGGAAACCCAATTGACTCAACTAGCATCTTCATGCTCACAAAGACAAAAGGAGCAATTACCACCTTAAAGTAATCCCCCAAGACATGAATTGGTTAGTGCCATTCACTTGAGGAGTGGTACAAGGTATGAAGCACCGAAGAAGCAAGTTGAGGATGAAGTTGTGGAAGCTAGTGACAAAGAAGAAATTCTGCAAAACTCCAAGGATGGAGAACCATCAAAGGAAGAAATTTCAAGGAAAAATGAAGACAAGGCCAAGGAGAAGGAGCCCATTGTGATTAGACTTTCTTTTCCAAGTCGTCAAGCTAAGCCCAAATTTGATGACCAACTTGGAAAATTTATGGAGATTGTGAAGAATTTGGAAGTCTCGATTCCTTTTACGGAATTAATCAATCACGTGCCGGCCTATACAAAATACATGAAAGACATCCTTACAAAGAAGAAGTCGATCCGGAAGCTTGAGACTATCGCCTTCACTAAGGTGAGTAGTGCAATCCTTCAAGGAAGTTCACCTCCAAAACTCAAAGATTCGGGAAGCTTATCAATACCGTGTACCATTGGCGACACCACGATCAACAAAGCCTTATGTGATCTATGGGCTAGTGTGAGTGTTATGCCGTACTCGGTGAGTAAAAGGTTAGGGGTGGGAGAGCTTAAATGCACCAATATCACACTCCAAATGGTCGATAGATCGACGAAGACACCATTAGGGATATGGGAAGATGTTCCCGTAAGAATTGGGAAATTTTTCATCCCGGTGGACTTTGCCATTGTTGACATGGAAGAAGACTCCAACATTCCAATCATTATAGGAAGACCTTTCTTACACACCGCGGGTGCGGTGATTGATGTGAAGCATGGAGAGCTTACTCTAGAAGTGGGAGATGAGAGCATAACTTTCAATCTTGACAAGACCATGAGAGCTCCCCGTTTGCATGAACCATGTTTTATGGTTGATCATTATAGCCGGAAGGATGATAGGAAGAAGTTGGAATTCCAATGGAAGAAGAAAATTGATGATGCTCCATTCAAAGAGCAAGTGAATTGTGACAAAGAGAGCTTCAAGAGCTCACCAAAGTCAAGCAATGAAGAAGATGGTCTCATTGGCCAAAACAAGAAAGTGGGAGAGTTGTCTCTATCAACCCAAGAGATCTTTAGTAACCAAGTAGATGAAGTTTGTGGTCTTTGGGATGATGAGTTTGAAGGGATTTTCAATCCCTATATTGGTAATGCTATCGATCAAGACCAATATGAAGGACAACAAGGGCAAAGATCTATTGAGGATCTTTATCATGACAATGAACAAGCTTTTGACTACTTTTTCAAGGTGTTGAGCAACATCAACAACACCTTGGACATGCCCTCATGACATCTCACTAAGGATGAGAGTTTGGTGGAGTCTTCCCTAAACCACCATTTGTAAATATTTCTAACTCCCTAACTTGTATTTTAATTCTTACATTGCATTTTTGTCATTTGTGGATTTTTATGCTTTGATCAAGATAATCATCATTTTTGAGAGAAGTGAGGGAGGGACTAATGATTTTATTGATGAGTAGTGCTTGAGCTTAGTGTGGGGATAGCATTTGCCTAGGCTATTCATGCCTTAGTAGAGCCCCTACAATGAAGAACACGGGATTTGAAGAATGAAAAATGACACGGGATATACAAGTACACGGATGGAACTGAATCCTGGTAGACCAGGGAGAATCCGAGCGTCTTCAAGGGGAATCCGCTCGTCCCTAGGGAATCGGAGCGTCTTTGGTAAAATCCGCCCGTCCAATTTGAGCTGAAAATTGAAAATTTTGGGACTGTCGAAGAATCCGAGCGTCCTCGTAGAGAAGACGCTCGTCTTCAGAAATCCGCTCGTCCCAGCAGAAAGACGCCCGTCTTTTTGCCAGTGAAAAACAAGAAAGCTTGTTGTATCAGAATCCGCCCTTCTTCAGCAGAATCCGCTCGTCCCGCAGTGAAAAATCCGAGCGTCTTTGATGAAAGATGCCCGTCTTTAGGCGAGATTCCTGAACCCAGAATAGGCAGAATCCGAGCGTCCCGAAGGAAAGACGCCCGTCTTCCCCTGCAGTTTCAAATTTTTCGGGTATTTTAAATACCCCTCCCACATTCATTTCTTCATTCATTCATTCAAAACACTGCCAAAACCCCAAAAAACCCTCATCCTCTCCACCACCAAAACAAGATTTCCTCAACCAAATTCAACAAAATCAAATCCAAACTTCCTCACAACAACAATTAATCACTCCTTTTCCAACAACAATCAAACCAAGCACCAAAATCTTCAACCTTTGAGTCGATTTTTGAATTACAAAGGCAAAGCCTTTCATCTTGAAATCGATTTGGGTATTATTGGATATTGAAAATTTTCACTCTTTTCTTGGTACAATCATCAATGGCAAGAACAAAAGGATCAACAAAGGCACCTAAGGCAAAGACACTCTCAACAAGGCAAAAATGTCTTCAAGCAAAGAAAGCCTCATTGGCTATGGTGGTTGCTAGTGCAAACTTGGAAGTTCAACAACAAAATCCTCCCTTGGAAGCAACAACATCAACAACTCCGGAAATTGCTCAATTACCAAACTATCCGGAGGTAATTTTCATTTCTAACTCCCATAGGGATAAATTTGCCAAGTATGCTAGAAAATCCATTCTTCCCACCAAATTCATATGTGAAGATGCCTTGAACAAATTGGGTTTCCTTGAACAAACAAAAGCCTTCTTTGAAGCCATGGGGTTGGGAAAATTGTTTGCTACAAGAGAATTGACATACCCCTCCCTTACCTTAGAATTCTTGAGTTCTTTGAAAGTGACTAAGGTAGAGACTAGAGAAAACATCGAGTTCCGCCTTGCCAATGTGAGTAGACGCATCACCTTTGATGAATTGGGTAAAGCATTGGGTCTTAGTGATTCACCTCGTTTTTACAAGAAGCCCGAAAAATATGACCCCGCTCCTCTTTGGGAGGCGATTTCCGGGAGGAAATTTGAGAACTTTCATGCTAGTCGCGCTCTATTAGTCCACCATCCGGGCATTAGAGTGTGGCACAAGGTCATGGTGAACACTATCATTGCAAGAAACGACACTAACCACTTTACCAAGCTTGATTGTGTTCTACTTGAGTCGGCCTTAAATATTGGAAGGGAATTCACCAAGCCTTACAATGCTCTAAGGCTTTTGGTGGAAAGATGGCTAAATGTTGATTGTGGAAAGCAAGGCACACATTTATCGTAAATGGAGGTCTAGTCACTCTTCTAGCCAAGTACTTTGATCCGAACTTCAACAAGGATAGCAAGTATGTGGCGAAAAAGGGGGGTCATCTCATTGACATGGATGCTATGATTAATAAGTACAAGTGGGTTACCCATAATCCTCTTGACACCAAATATGGGTGGCTCACCAATGATGCTAGATCTTTTACTTTGCCTTCCAAGATATGCCATTTGAGTGTCCATCGGACCAACTACCTTCTTCCCCTCTCAAAAGAAGCCGAATACATCATCCGTCAACAAAGGGGTGAACTTGAAATGCCCTCCTCCTCCATTGTCACACCACCCTATCCATTCAAGTACCAAGAGTTCAAACCCGAAGGTGTTGAAGCAAGCAATGACTACATGACTCTACTTATGCAAGAGATGCACAAACAAGCTTTTAAGGATCGGGAAGATGCATACTTATCCCAATATCCACCCCTCCTTCATTTAGCTAGGCAAGGACTACTTGATCCTTCATGTCCTTTGCCTAGTTGGGCGGATAGGGAAGTCTTCTTTCCAAGTGAATCTAGGGGTGAGAGATCGGGTGACGATAAGGTTGTCGGTGATGAGGTTGTTGATGATGAGGGCATTGAAGAAGAGGTAAATGAAGAAGAAGGAGATGATGAAGAAAGTGATGAAGAAAGTGAGCAAGGAAGTGAAGAGGGAAGTGGTGATGAGTCCACTTCTATTGAGGAAGATGATGACAATGATGATATGGTGGAAGACTAGCAAGCTTTGGAGGCTCCTACCCTCTTGAGGTTTGTCTACTTCTTTCTTTGTTTTATTTATTTTATCTTGATCATGGTTGGAGAGTCCTAGGAACATAGAGGACTAACACCTCGGCCCCATTGAGGTGTTCTTATTTTATTGTTCCCACTTTTGAAAATCCAAAATGACAAATTTAGTTTCATGCATTGCATCTTGTGTGCATGAACTACCCCCAACTTTAGGACATTAGAAATAATGTCGATCTCGGTTTGGGGAAGTAC
Organism: Silene latifolia; assembly: GCF_048544455.1. Lineage (NCBI taxonomy): Eukaryota > Viridiplantae > Streptophyta > Magnoliopsida > Caryophyllales > Caryophyllaceae > Silene > Silene latifolia. The sequence goes on from NC_133528.1 coordinate 37,323,196, forward strand.
ATGCATACGCAACGGGAGGTAATCTAAATTACGCTCTCCGCCATAAACAAAAACCCATGCATCATGTAGTGTAGTATAGTATAGCTTGCATTTAGTGTAGAATTCATGCATCATGTTTGCATGATTTCCCATCATTTTGGCCATTGAGGACAATGCCCATATTAGTGTGGGGATGGGGAATTCTAACTTAACATTTATTCAAAAAATCCAAAAAATCAAAAATTTCGAAAATCCAAAAAAATTGAAAAAACCAAAAACATGTTCATTTCCTTTGTAGTGTAGACTTGTATATATTGTTTTGTATATATTTTGTTTGTTCTATCCTTGTTCACATTGATCGACTACGCCACATCCGAGACATGAGGATATTGAAGACCGCATGGTATGATCTTTCCAATCTCCTTTTTCCTCTTTATGTTAATGACTATGTGGCTTTATTTTGATTGATGCGGTATAAACAATGTGAATTTAGGACTTGCATTTAGCTTATATGTCATACTAGTTGGTAGAAGCATATGCATTAGGATGTTTATATGCTAGTTGCATCATGGCATGTAGTTTGCATGTTAGAAAAATTTTGTGAAACCGTCTACTTGGGGAGCATGACAAGTGTATATAGGCCCTAGTAGATGCTTTTTCTTCTTAAGACTTTGTTTGTTAGAATACTTGTAAAATACCCTAGGATGTGTCATGCTAGTATCTTTTGACCCATGGATTAAGGCCTAGTCAAGAGTACCTTGTGGTGTGATAACTCCTTGGCTACCTTTTATTCCAAGGTGACCCTTGAAACCATGCATCCATCATCCATGTTCTACCACATTTCTGTCATCAAAGGGAATGGGCACAAAAATAAATTGATTTGAGTTCAATGAAATGAAAAGTGAAAGAAGTTTGCAAAATGCATCAATTGAAAAGAGGAGCAAAAATAGAACTCCTAAAGCTTCAAATATAAGCCACCCTCACTACATATGGGGTGACTTTGAAAATGCTCAAAAAGAAATGCAAAAAGTTGAAAAATTGTCAAGTGTTGGAATGCCAAAAGTCAAAAGAAATGGCAAAAGAAAGTGTTCTCAAATGTTATATGCCACAAGAAATTGGGGGGGAAAAACAACAACAAAAGCAAACTCCCAAATGAAACTCAAATATCTATCGATCCCTTTATCCATCGTATCCATTTTTATGCATGGTAGAGAGGGGACGACCCTTCTTCTTGTCTAGGCAAGAAGGGGAATTCCGCGATCCTCCAGTGTTTCTAACATCATAGGGAGTCTACTCTTGACAAAAGCATTTAACGATTGAGGACAAAGGTACCCTAGCTTGACACAACTTGGAAGTGATTTATTGGTATCCTTCTAAGCTTAGTAGTTTGAAGAAATTGCATCTATGAAGGAGTATGTACCCTTGAATTGCTTCCCTTGTAGATAATTTCCGCCACTTAGATGAGGAAAGTGACTATTCTATTGTAGATGCATCCATTACTTGATTTTGTGTGCTTAATGTTTGGATGTGTCGCCATTTTGGCAAGACCCACCTTGCCTTGCAAGAAGGCATCCTACCTCATGGTTGTCTTGTTGTGAGTTGAAGGGGCGGAGTGAGACCCGCTAATTGTCTCATGTCGGCTATGTTATTAGGTTAGTTTAAATAACGGTCCTAGTCTTTGTCACCTCTTTACTCGGGACGAGCAAAGGTTCGGTTTGGGGATATTTGATGTGACCATAATTTAAGCACATTTAGTCCCCGAATTAGCCTTGTTCCCATGCTTTTTAGTGCATATTTGGGTCATTTATTGTCCTTAGTTCTTTGTTTTGCATATTCTTTGAGGTTTTGTGTCCTTGGTAGGAAAGGAGTGCAAACCTTGCATTTTCATGGCAAAATGAGGCTAAATTGATTGAATTCAATGACCAAGCATCAAGGAGAGACAAGATTAGAAGGCCTTTGTACATACTATAGTAGATGGGCAATGATGAGAAAAGATCCTTGCATCCCCGAGGAAATCCTCAAGGATTTTATGAAGAAAAAGGAAGAAAAGAAGAAGGAACGAAACTGTTTGACAATCCGTGCGGATTGCCCTGAAGACGCCCGTCCAAGGCCTACAATCTGAGCGTCTTCCTCAGCTGGACGCCCGGGCAAAACCTTCACAAGACGCCCGTCTTCCCCCTCTGGACGCCCGTCCAGAAGCTCCCATATCCGCCCGTCCCGTGCTAAAGACGCCCGGATTCCCAGACAGTCCCATTTCGTCTTCTACAAGCTTCAAGGAAGGATGCGCATCTTTTTCTGAGACCGGAGTCTCCCTAGAGACCGGCGATTCCCCAAGGACTTAATCGTCATTTAAGCCCTTAGTTAACCCTAATTTATGTACCTAATCCCCACTATAAATACCCCATTAGTCTAATTAGAAGAGCATGTTCTTCTTAGCAATCTTTAGTGTAGTTAATATCAATCAAATCTCTCTTTAATCTTGTAATCAACAATTAATCAAGTTTTAATACAAGTTTTATTTCCTTAATCTCTCTCTTGTTCATCCTTTATTTTGGGTAATTGAAGATTATTTGGGTTATTATTGGGAGATTGACAACCTTCCAATCAAGCATCAAGTACTTCTTTTATTCTTTGCTTTATTATTGGAATCATTAGTAGGTATAATTCTCTTAATCCCTTTTTAATTATTGCTAATTACTTTCATTTATTCATCATGTTTAACTTTGTTGGTATGATTGACAACCTTTCTAGTATGTTCAACATGATAATGAGTGACTAGTTTCCTTAACTAGGGTTAATGGGTAATTAGGGGAAACCAACATGGGGAATGATTCATGCTTAATTTAATATGTTTTCATAATTTATTTGCTTGCTTGTTGTGATCTCAACTTATGCACATGTTATGTTTGATGAAATGTGAGCCTATGAATCCTTGCATTTTTTACCCATCACCTATCTTTTCAATGAGACTTGTAAGACATAAACCAACTCGACTCTCATCAGAACATGCATATTGTTGAGTAGGGAAGATTAAGTCGACTTGTAGGTGTTGTACAATCTAATCGATTCGGCTCCGGGACCCAAACTTTCCTAGGATTGTAAGATATAACCAACTCGATCCATCACAACAATAATTGCTTGCTTATAATTTGAGAATATGTTTGTATGATCAATTCCCATGAATCCCCTATGACCCCATGACACCCTAGTGCCTTTTATCAATTGTTTACACTCCTTTTTAATCATCTTGCTTGTTTACTTTCATTGCTATTTAGTTTAGTGATCTTCTACTCCAAACCCCCAAATTGTGACACCCTTAGACACCACTAGTTGCAATATAAAATCTCATCTCAATTCCCGTCCCTTGGGATCCGACCTTTACTTGCCTCTTTACTAATTGTAGAGTTGTTTGTGAAGTTATAAATTGTGTTTTGGTCTAGGTGCTCCTAACGACAAGTACCGAAATCTAAATCCTCCATCGTGAGTACGACCAGTTACGATATTCAAACCCGATTCAATTACAAACCTAAGTCACTCAAACTCCCCAAATAAAACCTGTCGTAATACCCAAATTATCCCCATATACACTGTTTTAAAACCGTGTCCACCACCTCCCATACACCCACCTACACCTGACACCAGAAGCCACCACCCTACCTAGCTACCACCAGCCTTAACGCCACCAGCACTCCACAAACTGTTGCCCTAAACATCCCCTCAAAACCCGACACAACCAAAGACAACACACACACTCACCACCTTACACCACCTAACTACAACTAGTGACCACCACCGTGGTCTCCCTTGACCCACGGTGGTCCCACCATATGCCACGACTGGCCATAACACCTCACGACCCAAACACGACACCCATAACTCGATTTATAGATCAAACACTCAAACAGCCACCACACCCGACAGCTACTGTACCAACCACCACCTGCAACCACCCCGACACCATCACTAGGACCGCCCATAGCCGATATAACCAACCACCTAGGTCCCATAACCATTCGTCAAGCACACAAGGTACAATATCCGTCTTAAGGCTCACGACAAGCGCCCTTTAGACGCCAATCCTGCCACCCACGGTGGTCAACGACGGTCAACAAAGGTCCTACTATAATCACGCCGGTCATGGGTAGGTACACTACTACAGATACAGGCTATAACAACGGGTAAAAACCGTCGTTAAAATAAAAAAGTGGACGTTGTTAAAGCGGCCGTTGTAAAAGGTATTTACAACGGTTAGGTTATTTACTAAAACCGTTGTGGAAATTATTCACAACGGTTAAAAGCCGTTGTTGTTGCGAGTAAGACGTTGTGGAAAGTTTGACAAAATTTTGGTGGGAAAGATATAACAACGGTTACAATATAAAAAACCGTTGTTGTATCTTTCCCACCAAAATTGTGAAGACTTGTAACAACGGGTATGCGGAATATAACCGTTGTTGAAATTGTTAGTAACAACAGTTCTTCTTTTAAAACCTGTTGTTAAATATTATGCGCAGGTAAGGTATTTACAACGGTTCTTCTTTTAAAACCTGTTGTTCAATATTATGCGCGGGAAAGGTATTTACAACGGTTATTGTTTTGTAACCGTTTTTATTACATTTTCGTAATTTTTTTTTAAAATTAAATTTGTTTCATACAATTTAAAATCCTGCATATATCAGTAGCAGCATATATCAGCAGCAGCATAAATCACAGCTGGGTTCATCAGAACTTAATAGATACAATTCAACCACAACAGCAGCATCATACTTACAATTTGTTTAACTTTCAGATTAATTCATACTAACAATTTGATCACTTTACATGAACTAAGATTCCTAAAAATGTGCATCCCCCTAGCTCTATCTACAAAGATCATTCCCTAACTTCAACAAAAAAATTTGCTAAGCTGATCTAAGCTCTAAGTATCATGCATTTAGTCTTCATTGCAATGTTCTAAGACGTATTTGCCCAACAAGTCCTTTACCGTGTCTATTTGGTGCCCTTTGTACAGAGGTACTTGTGGCGCGTTGATTACATACTGCGGAAAAACAAAGACAAGACATTATTGATTGACAGCAGCATTAGTGTTGTTCATTAGTGTAACAACATACATCATTCAGCATAGCAACATCATGGTATAGCAGCAAGCAAGACAACATCAGCTGTAATTTTAAAAAAGTAATAAACACATTATTAAATTACAAAACCTTTTCTAGAATAAGGATATATCTTCGCATAATAACCTCCAACATGAACCGACAAATATAGTATCCACATTGTATGCTATTTGGCTGGCGAGAGACCTATTATTACATAAAAAACGAAGAGACGAGAAGGCCCACATCAGAATCTTGCACTTTAGGTATTGTATTTGCCCACGTATTATTATTAAAGACAGATTTTTGCACTTAAGGTATTGTATTTGAGCACGTACCCCTGTTATCGTAATAAAAAAAGGGCCATCATCAGAATCTTTCGTGGGTTGATCCTCCTTAGCTATTTTCTTCTCAAAGGCCCTTTTTTAATTAAAAAATAAGGAGGCAGAAACTCATATTTTTGGGGCAAAAATGAGCTTTTTGCTATAAATAAAAATTGAAACTTAATGTTATTATAAATAAATCAGTATTATAAACTTACTTAATAATCAAGCCCTTAAAGGTCTCGTTTGGTTCTCTATGCAAAGAGTCCAACAAAAAAACTTTCTTCTTGGTCGGCATGATGGCTGCTAGCACCCAATGACTCCTACATCAGGAGACATCATTATTATTAACAAGTACATATATTAGTTATGAAAATGAAATTGTAGGTGGAATCATAATATTAATTTGTTTATTACCCGATTTCATTATAAGGGGCAAAAATGAGCTTTTTGTTTGTCGCCAATTCCCGAAAATATAATCTACCCGATCTTCGTACGAAATCAACGTGATATGCATAGATAAAATATAGGGGCACAGGAATCCGTATTGATCACATGGAATCTTGTTCTCGGGGATCACTCTCGATTTCAAGAACCTACATTATTACGGTATTTGTTGGGTTCCTTATATTGATGATAACATGCCCATTTGATTTGTGCTATCTTAGTTTACCTTTTCAGGATTAATGATTAAATCAAGCATGGATTAAGAAGTGTTGAAGTTGTTAATCATCCTTTGTATTGAGTCTTAGTGTCATCTAATGTACAAGTGAGAAAGTAGAGTATCTTAGAGTAATAGAAACAGTCAAGACGACTGTTACTTTCATTAGTAAACAGCTGCTTGGATTGTTGCCACAATTCGTAACACTTGAAGCCTTTTTATCTTTCAAAAATCTTTCACGTGTCTCTTATTTTTCAAAGATAAAACTTCAGATTTTATTAGGAGTTGGTCTTCAATAAAGAGTGGTTTGAATAATTATTAATTTCAAAATGTTTCCTCTTTGTGCAAATTCAACCCTTTGGTCTTTTAGAAAACAAGAATTGCTTTTTGCCATATTTGTGTAAACTTGTCATCATGTGACTTGTTTTTTCCCTCTTTGTTTTCTGAATTTGCATGAGCTTTTATGGATATCTTTCAAACACTCTTTCCCCATTCTTGCCTTTGCAAAAGAGGCCTCTTTGGTGCAAGTTTTGGGTGGTTGCTAAAGCTCTTCACATGTGTGGTCTTTGACCCTTCAAAACCCTAGCAACCCCCTTACTCACTTCCTCTATAAAAGGCGAGCCATCCTCCTCATAAAATCCCAAGACTTTTCTGAAATATTTTCCAACTTTGCAAATTGTTTTTAAAAGCTTAAAACCGTGTGTCTTTGCAAAAACCTTTAAAAGTCTTCAAGTTGTTAAAGTCGTGGCTACTGTTACTTTATCATACTAAACTCTCTTGCTTAAGAATTGTTGATCTTGTAAAAGTTGTCCATCTCTATTCTTTGCTAAGAATATGTTAGTGGAAACTTGATCCTATAACATTCTAAGTGTGTTAGTAGAGTTTAGGACGGAGTAGTCTTTAACTCTTGGCAACCGGAGTAGGTTGCGAGTTGGCTTGTCATAAGCACGGAGTAGTTCTTGTACTTGCTTTACAACCGGAGTAGGTTGGTGTCTTTTATTGTACGGGTCTTTTAGTTGTCGGAGTAGATCACTAAAAGAAAGCAATAAAAAGGTAGATTGGATGTAGGCACTTGAGTTTCTTGCCTAACCAATTCAAAAATCTCGTGTTCCATTGTCTTACTTTATTTCCGCTGCAATTTATTTTGTTTGTTTGTTTTGCTTTGCTTAACCTTAGAAGTAACAGTTCATCATACTGTCACATTTGGTCTGCAGTCCGTATTCCATAAACTGAGACAAATAGCTACAGTCAGAACAGTTGTTACTTTCATACTTCAGCAAACATTCATCTTGATACTCGTTTAGTCTTTCTATATTATTCGAAGTATCCTCTCATCTCTTTTGTTCTCTTAACTCACTTTAATTCAATAAAGTTGAAGTTAAATTTTTAAAATAGTACCTAATTCACCCCCTCCCTCTCTTAGGTACTTGAATCCATAAACTCAACAATTGGTATCAGAGCCTCGTGCTCTTGATCGAGGCTAATCGCCTTAGAGTTTGATTCGTGGGTAATGGATTCCGAGAAACACTCCAAGATCCCGGTCTTTACCGGTTCGAATTTTGGATGGTGGAAACTCAAAATGGAACATTACATCAAAAGTATTGATTATCAATGTTGGAACATCATCCAAAATGGACCTCTCGTCATTGAGGAAACCGATATTCTAAACGGTTTCACCAAGACAAAAGAGGAAAGAAATTACAATGAAAACGACTTCAAGCTTGCCGAAAAGAATTCCAAAGCAATGTCGATTCTTCAACGTTGTGTTGGTGAGGGTGAAGTTAGTCGAATCTCCGGATGTCCTACGGCAAAATCTATTTGGGATTCCCTTGTACTTGCCTATGAAGGGACGTCCCAAGTAAGAAAACACCGTATTGACCTTCTCATGCAACAATATGAGATGTTTAGAATGTCAAAAGACGAGTCCTTAAATAGTTTCTCTTCACGTTTTTCTTGTATTATTAATGAGCTTAAAAGTCTAGGAAGGAATTTCGAGTCCGAGGACATCATTCGAAAAATCCTTCGTAGTCTAACCCCTAAATGGCAACCTAAAGTCACCGCCATAGAGGAAGCTAGCTAAAGACTTGTCAATCCTATCTCTTCATGAACTAATGGGATCACTAATGGCTCACGAGTTTAACCTCGATAAGCATTCTAGTGAGTCCTCAAAGGGAAAGAGTCTCGCCCTCACATCCTCTCCAAGTGATGGAGAAGATGAGGAGAAGACGAGTTTGCTATGTTCACAAGGAATCTAGCCGGGTTGTTCAATGGACAAGGAAACAAAAGGTTCACTAATAATTACTCGAAAAAACGCTTTCCTAAGAAACGACCTAACTCCACCGTGGGATGCTTTAAATGTGGTGATAAAACTCACCAAATTAAAGAATGTCCCAAGTGGGAAGAAATCAAATCAAAGGAAAGAAGAGAAAAGGTTAAAAAGGACTATAAACATAGAGTCATGAGTGCTATTTGGGGAATGTCCGACTCTGAGGAAGATGAGGAACTCATCGAGGAGGAACTTGAGGCTAAAATGTGTCTTACAAATCATGGTAAAGAAAAAGTCTCAAAAACCTCAAAACTTGAACACTTAAGATGCCTCATGGCTAACCCCGACGACTCCGACTCCGATTCCGACAACGAGGTAAATCATCTAAAGGTCAAGGCTAGAACTTACTCCAAAGAGAAAGTATGTAAGCTTCTTGACCAACTTTTTGATAAGTGTCGGTTTCAAAATGATAAGCTTGAGGTAATGCAAAATGAGATTGAGGAAATTGCTCAAGAGAACTTTAATCTTAAAAATGAACTAAAAGCAACAGACAGCGTCACTGTCACCTCTGAGGCCTATGATGAAGTCAAAAGAGTCAACAAGTTAAACAAACATTTGACTAAAGAACTTGAGCGTCTTAGGTTGACCCCCACGGACGTCTCTGACCTTGAAAATGTCAACACTACCTTGGTGATGCAAGTTTCCTCACTAACCAAGGAACGTGATGATCTTTTGAAGGACAAAGATGCTCTTGAGAATGAGATCTATGACTTTGTAGTTGAAGTTGTAGACTTAAGAGAAACAGTGTCTAAGACTGTTGCTTCTGACAAGGATTTAGACAAGTCTAAAGAAAAGATTGAATGTTTGGAAAATGAAAACAAGTGTCTTAAGGGTGAGGTTGTTTGTCTCAAGAATGAAATAGAAGTCCTCCATGATAGGCTTACTTTCTTTCAAAAAGGTATGCCCGAATATAGCACTTCTAGGTCTTCTCCTCATCATAGATCCGATGAAATCGTTGATCTAAACAAAAGACTTGACGAGATGACATCTAAATATGAAGAGTCCAAAGAAAGAATCGTATATCTTGTGTCTAAACTCAACAACCTCACCCATGACTTCATTGTTGAGAAAAGATTGTCCATAGAAAGTGTTAACCATGATGAACTCAAGAGGGAAAAAGAAAAGAATTAGCATCTCCTCTCTAGGGTTAAAGACTTGACCAATGAACTTGCCAATGCTAAAAACATCACTGAAAAATGGGAAGGAAGTCAAACCGTGTTAAACTTCCTCACGAATCAAATCGAGAAATGTGACAAAGTTGCTGGTTTGGGCTTCAAATGGAACAGTCAGACTGACTGTTGCATCCATAAGCCTAAAACTGATTTTAGAAGAAGGAAATACGTGGGTCTTCCCGAATACATCATTTGAAATTATTGTGGTGACAATGGTCATGTTTTCAATGGATGTACAAAATGATTTGATGACATTAACAAGAATACCAAAACAATAAAGCAAATGTGCATTACGAAAGACACCACAAGACATGTTGATCACAAAAAGGGACCCAAATTCATTTGGGTTCCTAAACTCAAAAACTAATTTTGTGTAGGGCTTGGTGAGAGGCGGCCGCAATTGGTACTTGGATAGTGGATGCTCTCGTCACATGACGGGTGATAGAAGCTAATTCCTCTCACTTAAAGCATATGATGGTGGCACGGTAAGGTTTGGTGACAACAAGAAAGGTGAAGTAATTGGCATTGGAAAAGTTGGTAAGTCATCATTACTTTGTGTTGACAACGTGCGGCTTGTCAAAGGTTTGAAGCATAATCTCCTTAGTATCTCTCAACTTTGTGATAAGGGTAATGTTGTAGAATTTAGTGCTAATATGTGTCGAATATTTGATGCCACTACAAATGAACTAATACTCGAAGGAAGACGTGTCAAAGACGTATACTTAACTAATTTGAACACTCTATCTGGTCACACCATGTCTTGCATGAGTGTAATGAACAATGATCCTTGGTTATGGCATAAAAGGTTTGGTCATGTTAGTACAAAAACTCTTAATACCCTTAAAAGACTTGACTTAGTTGAAGGTATTCCAAACATGAAGTTTGATTTTGATAAAGTTTGTGATGAATGTGCTAGAGGCAAACATGTTAGAAGTTCCTTTAAATCCAAAAGAATTTTAAGTACATCTCAACCTTTGTAACTTTTACATATCGACTTGTGTGGACCAATGAGAACTAGAAGTAGAGGTGGTAGTCGTTATGTGTGTGTCATTGTTGATGATTACTCTAGGTTCGTTTGGGCACTCTTCCTAAGCTCTAAGGATGAGACATTTGATGAGTTTCTAATTTGGTTAAGAAAGATTAAAAATAAACTTGGTTTAAAACTTGTTTCAATGAGAACCGATCACGGAACCGAATTCGAAAACTCATCATTTGGTGCTTATTGTGATGACAATGGTGTAGACCATAACTTCTCGGCTCCTAGAACCCCACAACAAAACGGTGTGGTTGAAAGGATGAATAGAACCCTTGAAGGAATGGCTAGAACAATGTTATTATCTAGTAAGTTGCCTAAGAACTTTTGGGCCGAAGCGGTAAATACCGCTTGCTACATTCATAATCGTGTCATGATAAGGAGTATATTGAATAAAACACCCTATGAATCGCTACGTGGAAGAAAACCCAACATTTCATATTTTAGATGTTTTGGAAGAAAATGTTTTGTTCATAACAATGGTAAAAACAACTTGGGTAAGTTCGATCCACGTAGTGATGAAGGAGTATTTATTGGGTACTCCGATCATAGCAAGGCCTATAAAGTTTACAATAAACGAACCTTATTAATTGAAGAAAGCATCCATGTCATTTTTGATGAATCTAGTGTGCTTGGACAGGTACAAAATGTGAATGATGATGATGATAGTGATGACGATGAGTTTGAAATTGGCCTTGTTCGAAAGGACTTCGTGTTCGAGGATGAAGAAGCTCCCAGCACTGACTTGCAACAGACACAGAGACTGTCACCTTCAAAGGAGATCAGCAACTCAGGGGGAACACGTAGCACCTCTGCTACTGTTTCTTCTCTGGAAGCAACAGACCCAACGACTGTTGCCTCCACCTCCAGAACTGAATTAACCAAAAACAGTGATGATGAAGATCACTCCAGGCCAAAAGAAACAGCCACTGTGACTGATGCTGCTGAGGGGGAACAAGAAACCATTGTTCCAAAGAAGTGGAAACATCAAAGCTCTCATCCACTCACTAATCTCACAAGTGATCTCAACTCGGGAATTCGAACAAGATCATCCCTCAACAATCTCGCCCATCTCAATGAGTATTGTGCCCACAATGCCTTCCTCTCTCAAATTAAACCTTTAAATGTAACAGTCGCCTTGACTGATGCAGACTGGTTGCTTGCTATGCAAGAAGAACTCAATCAATTCAAAAGAAACGAGGTATGGCACTTAGTCCCTAGACCGCCTAATCGTACCGTCATTGGTACTAGGTGGGTCTTTCGCAATAAGCTTGATGACTCGGGAGAAATTGTAAGGAACAAGGCTAGGCTAGTGGTGCAAGGTTATAACCAACAAGAGGGTATTGATTACGATGAAACCTATGCACCGGTAGCTAGACTTGAAGCCATACGATTACTTATAGCTTTTGCGGCTCACAAAGGCATTAAACTCTTCCAAATGGATGTCAAAATCGCTTTCTTAAATGGATATTTGGAAGAAGATGTCTTTGTAGAGCAACCACCGGGTTTTGAGAACAATGACTTGCCTAACCATGTTTTCAAATTAGACAAAGCTCTTTATGGTCTAAAACAAGCACCTAGGTGTTGGTATGATAGATTGTCTAAATTTCTTATTGAAAATGGTTTTAAAAGAGGCTCCGTTGACAAAACATTGTTCTTAAAGCAACAGTCCAGTGAACTGTTGGTTGTAAAAGTATATGTTGATGACATTATATTTGGTGCAACAAATGAGCTCCTTTACTTATATTTTTCGGAACTAATGAAATCAGAGTTTGAAATGAGCATGATGGGTGAGCTAGGATTTTTCCTTGGGCTCCAAATTAAGCAATCAAAGGATGGAATCATGATCCATCAACAAAAGTATATCAAATAAATGCTTAAGAAATTTGGGATGACTAATGGTAAGTCTCATGATACACCTATGGTAGCCGGGTCCAAATTGGACAAAGATGAACTCGGTAAGAATGTTAGTGATAAGGTGTATAGAGGTATGATAGGCTCACTTCTCTACTTGACCGCAAGTCGTCCTGACATTCTCTTTAGTGTTTGTTTATGTGCTAGGTTCCAAGCAAATCCGAAAGAATCACATTTTAAAGCCGTTAAACGAATTCTTCGGTATTTGATTAGAACACAAAATCTTTACTTGTGGTATCCCTTACATTGTCCTTTTGATCTCATAGGCTTTTCGGATGCGGACTATGCGGGGTGCACGGTTGATAGAAAGAGCACCTCCGGAATTGCAATATTCTTGGGTCCTTGTTTGATCTCTTGGGGCTCAAAGAAACAAAACACGGTAGCTCTTTCAACGGCCGAAAGTGAGTACGTTAGTGCCGCACATTATTGTTCTCAATTATTGTGGGTAAGACAACAACTCTTGGATTTTGGTATTATTTTTGACTCCGTTCCCATAATGTGTGATAATACGAGTGCAATAAATATTTCCAAAAATCCTATTCAACACTCTAAAACCAAACATATTGATATTCGTCACCATTTTATTCGTGATCATGTGGAAAAAGGACATGTTACACTTATCTTTTGCAAAACCGAAAATCAAATTGCCGATATTTTCACTAAGCCACTTGCAAGAGAACATTTTGAGAAATTTAGACTAGAAATTGGGTTAATTAATTGCTTGTGATTTTTAGTGTGAATTTTACAAATTTCCTTAATTGATTAAATTAAAATTGGATATATGTTATTAAGTGTTCTAAGTGCATTGACATCATTTTTAGACCAAAAATTGACACCGTATTTGTGAGTCGGTAATCACTCAACCTCATATCTAAATTTACGTTTATAATATGTTACCTTGCGTTTTATTTTGAGTAATTAAATGTGTTTAGTTGGGCCAACTACCTCACCTCCCACATTTATTATTTTGGGCCACTTTCTTCAAACGACCCACCGAACTCCCACTGTCCACTTATTCCTTCATCTCCCAACTCCACTAACTCCCTCAAAACTCACCTACCCTTAACCCACCATGGTCAAGACCTCTTTCAATACCCCTATACCCGTCAAAGCAGTAAACATGACATCCCCACCTGTCACATCTAACCCACCGACAACAACAACTCAAACCATGCCCTCACAAAAAATTTCCCATGCCTTTCCTCCACAAACCTCAAACACGACTCCAACCCCATCACCGAACCCAGAACCACCAAACCCTCTTCCAACCCCTCTCTCCACTGTCCACCATCATCCGACGACATCCCCATCTCCACCATGGTAGGGCGTCGTACTCGAGGAGGTCGGAAGAAAAGTACCGTTGTCCCAAGCTCTTCCTCTGAACCGGTTATGGTGAACGTTGATGATATTGAAGAAACTGAAATTGATTTGAATGAGAATCCAACCAAGTCCGCCGAATCAGATCCGATTCCGGCAAAGAAAAACAACAAAAGGAAAGAAAAGGCCACTTCATCCCAATTACCCCCCATTTCTGAAAGTGTCGAGCAAAGCAACATCAAAAACCCTACTGTCAATCCTCCTGTTGAAACACCCAGTGAACCACCATTGAAAAAATCGAAACCTTCCAAGAAGAAACTAGTGTACCTTTCTCCCTCAGATTCGGTTTCCCTAACCTCTAAGTGGGATTTGGCTCTTGTTTGGGATCACTTTGAAAGTCTAGATCTTCCTACCTCTATCTACAAAAATTGTGAGAGGTTGATGAATCCCAAAGCTATCCATTCTCCTCGGGTTTACAACAAATCTTGGTTCGATCCTCCCGCTTTTCACACTGTCCGTGACATGATATTGGCTCAAGGTTGGGAAAAATTGTTGGAAATGCGTGAACCGGTCTTTGTGAGTGAGGTGATTCAATTCTTTGCATCCGTCCGAGTTAACAAATCGGGTGAATTCCTCACGGCTAAGGTGAATGGCAAGCCTCTGAAACTTACTCAATCTGATTATGCTACCGCCCTTGATATCTCACCCGGAGGTTATGACAAACTCCCCTCCGAAACCTGGGTTGCTTTACCTTACGCCTCACCCCTTAGTGTCGCTCAAGTCGTGTGTCCCAAAGCTGTCACTTGTGGTCCCGTGAGTAATACCCAGATACCCCCTCCTCTTCGAATCATCTTCAACATGCTTTGTCGATCAATCTATCCCTCGGGTGATCGGGGAAAACTCACCATAGCCCAACAATACCTAATTTACCATATTGCAACTCACAAAAAGGTGAATTTAATTGGGTTAATGTTTAAGCGTTTTCATCTTATTTCGACCAAACTCCGTAGACCCTCTTCTAGCATGCTACACTTACCTTATGGAATGTGGTTGTCGATTGTGCTCAAGGCACAAGGGGTATTAGTGAGTACTAGCTTGGGGTCATTAGACATGTGTGACATTATGAGTGATGGTCAAATGGGGAAAATGCTTATCAAAGTGGAAAATAATGAATTAATCTCGGTGAAAATTAAGAAGGATCCCGAGGGTGGGTCGTCTAGTCAAGTGAATACGGGTAGTATGAGGGAAGTTCTTCAAGCCGTGGCTGAGTTGAGTGCTTGGATTAAGCAAGATGCTCATCAAAAGGATTTAGCCATCTCGGCCCTTGCTTCCACCGTGGACCTCATTCGTGGTGAGGTGGATATCATCTCCACTCTCGTGTCAACAAAGGAACATGGTGATGATGCTCCATTGGATGATGATCCCTTGGGTAGTGGCTCGGATGGTGAACAAGCTTCCTCCCCTTAACCTATCCCTTCTATTTTCGGCCCCCTTAACTTTTATCCTTGCCTTTTCTTTTGTCCCACCATGATTGTGCCCTTCTAAGACTATTTTCTTTACTTGTTATTTTGATGCTTGGTGGTGTATTTTAAACTCTATTTAGCCATGGTGAACTATGGTTAACTTATGTTTAATGCGTATGTTTATGTTGACTTTGTTACCTTGTCACGCTTATATGTGTCTTTTTGCGTTTTCTTGTGGTTATCTGCACTCTAATACCTTTGATATCCCTATCCTTTTTGATGATGTCAAGAGGGGGAAAAGGTAAACTCATGCTCTTAATCTCTTTGCATTTTGATTAACTAATGTCTAGGCCTAACCTTCTTAGTTTTGAATCTTGTTTTGGGGCAATGTAAATTTGTCATGGCTAGTTTGATTTTAGCTCTTGCCTTAGGTAAGGTAATATCGTCCCTTCTCTCATTTGATCTTGCTTGTTTAAAATCTTGAATCAAGGTGTTTACATTGCTTATACATTCATTTAGGGCTTGTCATCATCAAAGGGGGAATTTGTTGGGTTCCTTATATTGATGATAACATGCCCATTTGATTTGTGCTATCTTAGTTTACCTTTTCAGGATTAATGATTAAATCAAGCATGGATTAAGAAGTGTTGAAGTTGTTAATCATCCTTTGTATTGAGTCTTAGTGTCATCTAATGTACAAGTGAGAAAGTAGAGTATCTTAGAGTAATAGAAACAGTCAAGACGACTGTTACTTTCATTAGTAAACAGCTGCTTGGATTGTTGCCACAATTCGTAACACTTGAAGCCTTTTTATCTTTCAAAAATCTTTCACGTGTCTCTTATCTTTCAAAGATAAAACTTCAGATTTTATTAGGAGTTGGTCTTCAATAAAGAGTGGTTTGAATAATTATTAATTTCAAAATGTTTCCTCTTTGTGCAAATTCAACCCTTTGGTCCTTTAGAAAACAAGAATTGCTTTTTGCCATATTTGTGTAAACTTGTCATCATGTGAATTTGCATGAGCTTTTATGGATATCTTTCAAACACTCTTTCCCTATTCTTGCCTTTGCAAAAGAGCCCTCTTTGGTGCAAGTTTTGGGTGGTTGCTAAAGCTCTTCACATGTGTGGTCTTTGACCCTTCAAAACCCTAGCAACCCCCTTACTCACTTCCTCTATAAAAGGCGAGCCATCCTCCTCATAAAATCCCAAGACTTTTCTGAAATATTTTCCAACTTTGCAAATTGTTTTTAAAAGCTTAAAACCGTGTGTCTTTGCAAAAACCTTTAAAAGTCTTCAAGTTGTTACAGTCGTGGCTACTGTTACTTTATCATACTAAACTCTCTTGCTTAAGAATTGTTGATCTTGTAAAAGTTGTCCATCTCTATTCTTTGCTAAGAATATGTTAGTGGAAACTTGATCCTATAACATTCTAAGTGTGTTAGTAGAGTTTAGGACGGAGTAGTCTTTAACTCTTGGCAACCGGAGTAGGTTGCGAGTTGGCTTGTCATAAGAACGGAGTAGTTCTTGTACTTGCTTTACAACCGGAGTAGGTTGGTGTCTTTTATTGTACGGGTCTTTTAGTTGTCGGAGTAGATCACTAAAAGAAAGCAATAAAAAGGTAGATTGGACGTAGGCACTTGAGTTTCTTGCCGAACCAATTCAAAAATCTCGTGTTCCATTGTCTTACTTTATTTCCGCTGCAATTTATTTTGTTTGTTTGTTTTGCTTTGCTTAACCTTAGAAGTAACAGTTCATCATACTGTCACATTTGGTCTGCAGTCCGTATTCCATAAACTGAGACAAATAGCTACAGTCAGAACAGTTGTTACTTTCATACTTCAGCAAACATTCATCTTGATACTCGTTTAGTCTTTCTATATTATTCGAAGTATCCTCTCATCTCTTTTGTTCTCTTAACTCACTTTAATTCAATAAAGTTGAAGTTAAATCTTTAAAATAGTACCTAATTCACCCCCTCCCCCTCTTAGGTACTTGAATCCATAAACTCAACAGTATTAATTCCGGTATTTAAAACACTATCTAGTCAGAATATAAGAATATGAAATGATTTATTAAGAAACTTACTTCATCCAAACAAATAGGTGTTGGACATCAATCTCGAGAAGGCCAGACCAAATGGCTAGGAGCTCCCATGACAGAATTGCTTCGCCCTCAATCCCTAAAATATCCTCATCGAGCGAAATAATTATCAATTGCTCGTTTGCTAAGCGACGGCTAGCCTCCAAATACAGTTGTCTCATCGTCAGCGTTCTTAATATTTTCATGTATTCGCTCCCACAAAAATTAGTGGAGGTTATACTCCTAACATCTTTCAGTTCGGGGAAATAATGCTTTTCTCTTTTTGTGCTACTACCAGCCTATACATGTAGATAAATAAAATAATAACAAATCCAAAGGTAACATATCCTAGTTGGAGTAATAAAAATAAAAGAGTACTTAACTAAATACCTCATCAACCTGCTCTTTCAATGATGAGGCAGTAGTAGGCATGTCTGGGGACTTATTAGGCTTATTCGTCTTTTTTGTCCCCTATACAAAATTTCCATTCTTTTTAGAAATACAGAAAAAATATAAATAAAGGGAGGTTTTTAAGAAAATGGAGAAGTTAATTAAATACCTCATCAAGTTGTCGTTTCGACGAGGTAGTTGGCATATCTGGGGACTTAGGCTTATCCGTCTTTTTTGTCCCCTACACAAAATTTCCATGCTTTTTAGAAATACATAAAATATATAAATAAAGAGAGGTTTTTAAAAAATGGAGAAGTTAATTAAATACCTCATCAAGTTGTTGTTTCGATGAGGTAGTTGGCATGTCTGGGGACTTAGGCTTATCCGGCTTATCCGTGTTTTTTGTTCCCTACCAAAAAAAAATAACATACAAATTTAACATATAAAAACATTTAACATATAAAAATTTAACATATAAAGGTATTTTTCTAACCCTAACTGCTTTCGGTTGAGGCAGAGACGAACGAGCCAGGAAGATGTGAGAATTAGGCCATTGGATGAAACTTCTAACCGCATCTGCCAGAATGGTAATGTCATCACGAACTGGGACGGACAGTTAAAATTTTTCATGGCCTTCAAAGACTTCAGTTATCTCCACTTTTCTATGACTCGGCAAAAGTGATTCGCCATGAACCAATAAAGTTTCCGCTGATTTGGTGGGCAAGTCTACGAGACCCCGGCCAACACGCACAGGTTCGCGGAATTAGGGTCAGTAAGAATAACTACCTTCCTGTTTATGGCCTGAAGAATACAGATACATTATATATTATATCCCAAAATTTAATAGAATTCATATAAATTTCACTAATAAAGACTTCATGTATAACTTGCCGAAAACTGGGAACTCATTTGAAGGGGATGTATGCTGTTGTTTTTCATCAGCCGTCTTCTCAAGTTGCATCCTCTGATTATTGTCAACTGTGGCGGATAAAGCAAGTTGCGTCCCCTTTTCAGACTCATTTACCTAATAAAATTAACCAAGGGCACGATGTCAGAAGTTATAGCATTAGAGCTGGCAGGGAACACACCCCGTGATCTTACCCAAAAAAAAGAAAAGAAAACTAAGGAAGTCATATATTTACCTTATCGGCTTTAGTTGTTAAAACTTCAGAAGTAGTAGGCACCTGATCTTTCTGAATCTCGTTGACCAATACATCCTCCTCATGTATTGCCAAGGGAGTAGTGTTTTCGCCCTCTTGACCAATCTGTTGTACCTTACCCCCCTTTAATGATATCCTCCATCATCTTCAATTCTTCTTCGGAAGGCTTGCATCAAGAATTCATCTTTAGTATCACGGATGCCAATAACTGAACCTAAGTGCCAAAAATGTAATGTTTAAGCAATTTGTTTAAAACAATAACATGTGAACTTAAATGAAAATAATAGAATAAATGGTACCATATCAGCCTTCTCAGCCTTAGCCTTACTTTTCTTCTTTTTTCGGGGCAGTTGTCCCATAATATTTCGTGACTCCAACATGTAACGGGATGCCCCTCAATCGACCTGGATGTTCGGGTCGGCCGATCGCTCTAGCAAAAACGTCATCACGACCATTGGGAGTGAATTTCCCTTCTTGTACCTCCTTCAATACCTTCTCCTATAATATATTAAATAAACTTCAAATTATATTTGTGACTAAAATAATAAAGTTAGTAATGAACTCGTCTTAATAAAATAATGCTTACTATGTTGGCCAACACTTCCTGATCATATTTGTCAGACGGCCGGGATCCTTTAGGCGTGTGCCCTTATTTATAAGTTACGTGCTGATTCAAGTTGGTCACTCCCTTTGCCACCTACACATTAACATGGTAACAGTTATATATATAAATGTGTATCAAGTCCAAGTGTGATTAAAAAAATCAAATAAACAGGGGGATGCATGCTACTTACGAGTTGATCTTCTATCAATCTGTAACCGCCTCGAGAACCATACCATTTCCCCTTCTTGCATGAAATGTTAGCACGATTTCTTTTGCTAACGGCCTTCAAATTATATAAAATCGGAAGTAGATGAGATAATAAAAAAATTATAGAGAACTCATTAATTAAAAAAATGAGAGGTAAATCATTAAAAGGCGAGGATACTTAACCTCAAACTTCTCACTAGCTCAAATCGCTTTGAAAAGATCCCATTGTTCCTGAGTGATGGTGGGACACTTGTTTGACGGTGGACTCTTACGCATCTCCCCCGTCTCCTTGTCCACATACAACAAATACTTACCAACGTCACACTTCCACTGCCTTAAGACACCTCCTGCCCTCTGTATTAAATACTTATCATAGCATTTGACAATATCAAAGGCTTCCTACATCATCATATCATCATTCAATTTACATAGCATTCAATTTACCTCCAAAATAAAATGTTGTTTCGCTACATAAGTTATCATACCTTTATACGATCCAAGAATAACTGCGCCAATTTTGGATTCAAATTCCTAATTTCATCTAAATGGATAGGCACAAACTGTCTTGTGCAACATCCAATCCAAGTGGATAAATCCTTCGCATTTGGACCAGTAGGGAAACCCTTCGTGTTCCATGTTATACTAAGCGGCTGTTTAGCCGCTATAGTTGCACGGGCTGCAGGGCACTTCGTAGCACCCCTCTCACTAGGCCTATTATCCACAGGCTTATTATCCTTTTGACTTCTTTTCCGTTTTTCACCCATGATTATCCTAAAACCCTAAATATGAATGAAATAGGAAATGAACAACGACATGCACAGTATCTAAAACCCTAAAGAGGAATGAAAATTTAAAACAACAGTTTGAGCTTCTAAAATCCTAAAACCCTAATAAGAGAAATGAAGTAGATGATGCAGGATGATAAAGATAACAAAGAAGATGAAAAACAAACAGATGAAAAACAAAAAAGATGATCTTAAAACCCTAATGACGAAACACAAAAGTGAACATACCTGATGATGATGATGATAAAGAGAACGAGCAGGATGATAAGGGAAGGCGGCGGAATCTGGGCGTCGGTAATTGGGCGACAGCCGGCAACGAGAATGTAGAAAGCGGGGGAGAGAGAATAAACTCAGGATACCAACGGTTGAACTATTGTGTGTGTTTTTGTGGTATGCTGTATACTTGTATGTGTTTGTAAATTAGTTTTTTATTAAGACAAACTATTAACAACGGGTCCTTAAAACAAAACCGTTGTGATATGTTAATAACAACGGGTCAATAAAAGTCAACCGTTGTCATAAGTTTATTACAACGGTTAAAATATACCCGTTGTAATATATTTTCACCCAATTGGCGCCATAATAAAATGTCTAAAAAAAGCAATGACAACGGATAGAAGTACTACAACCGTTGTCACTTCCTATCTTATTTTTTTAATTTAATAAGACCAATAACAACGGTTCCTGTGTTATAACCCGTTGTTGAAAGTAATAACAACTAGTAATGTCAATATAACCGTTGTTATTGTTTAACTCATTTTTTTTTTAAATTACTAGAATTGCATTACAGTCCAAACCTGTAACAATACAGCAGCTTCATAACTGTAACAACAGTAACAGCAACATTAATCAGCATATTCAACAACAGCATCCACATCTAATAATAAGATCAAGAAAATAAGACAACAACAACAACATGCATACTGCATATCTACAGGATTTACCATGCCAAATTTGGGAATCTTTAACAATGACCTTTGCTTCTATTGGCTTTTTAAAGCTACCAAAAGCTAAAGACAACATACATACACTCCAGCAACACATCTCAAACTTGCTATAAATTCAGAAAAGCGGCATCCCATTAGCTCAGTATCCATTAGCTCCCCACAACTCACAAATAAACAATCAAATTACTTGTCTGAAAATGACTAAAAATGTTGGTCGTCCATATCACTGTGTCCTGATGAATGCCCCAGGTCACATAGATATAGACAATGGAAAATTTGCTGCCAAAAGCTTTAATCCTTTGAGGAATAAGCTTATTGAGCTAGGATACTCAGTCAGCAAAATTAAGCCACAATGGGGCCCATGGGGATTCAAAGGGAGTCTACTCATTCAGTTTGGAACATCACCTGCACATGCAGAATCAGCATTTAAGCTTGACATGATGTTTCAACTCAGAGGCCATGCCAGGAACAACTGGAATGCTCCTAATAGATCAACACTCGAACCATACCTCTAGGTAGCCACAGACGAGGATGCCGAGGTTCTTAAGAATACCGTGGACTATGTCCAAGTGCCATATGCGACCATCTTTGATGGGCAGCAGTCAGCCAAGTCAGAAAGCGTCAATGCCTACAACCAGGTTGTGGCTGTTTTCCAAGCAATGTACCCCTAAAACCCCTACAAAATGTGTCTGTGTCTGTGGCTGAAACTTCCAAGCAACGTCGTGTGTTATTTGTGGAGTGTCAAACTGTGTGTGTCTGTATCCGCCTATCATAAGCAGTGTCGTGAGCCTGTATGAAAAGGCAACTTAAATAAAGGTAATGTGTAACCTTGTAGTCTTGTAAGATTTCCAGTACTGTTGTATAAGTAGCGTCGAGAGTATCAGTGCTTTACGTTGGTAATAAATATGCAGTTCCTAAATGCAAATATTTTCAATGGAGATAGTTATTTAAAAAAAAAACTAAAAGGAAGATATATATATTTAAAAAATAAAAATAAAAATAAAAGCTAATAACTTACATTATAGACCATCTCAGGATCGGGGACGTTTCTTGGATGTCATAGTTTCTTCGTTAACCCAAATACCTTCACTATGGTCATCACACATATAGATGCTTTCAGTGTCCTCATGATCAGTGTCAACATCGTCGAAATAAGATACAGTGGTAGAGTGATCCATTCCCTCAAAAACGACATCCTGATCATCATCACCATTATCGGATGTACTACTCCTTCTACTCCTTATAGACAGTACAATAGACCACTTCTTATCCATAGGATCGGTGACATAGATCACTTGTTTAGCTTGGGATGCCATTATGAAAGGATCATCCTTATTATTGCCAACCTTACCCAGATTGACCAACGTAAATCCCATCTTATCCTTTCGAACACAGTGGATGTTGTTATCAACCCAGTTACATCGAAACAAAGGCATTGTGAAATCAATGTAATCTAATACCAATATTTCTTGAACAACACCATAATAAAGGCATTTTCCCCAAATAGGCTTTTTATCTTTTGAAGTAGCAAAGTGCATTGCCTCAAATTCAGAACTCACACCACTATTTTGCATTGTGCTCAACTCATCTTGCTCGCGGGTGTAAAAAGTATATCCATTAATGGCAAAACTGCTGTAAAAGGTGACCCTGGCATTTGGACCTAAACCAAGACGTATTAACCTAGGAGAGATGTCATCACCAGTTTGATTCGTATACTCTAAGACAATATTCCTAAACCACTCTCCAAACGTCTTCGTATGCTCGTTTGCAATCCACTTCCCGGTCTTGTTTGGGTGATCGTATTTGAGCTCACCTTTGTGTTGTTGAATATAAGGTTCCACCTCATCTTCGTTGTTTAGCACATATGTATGTGCTAAATGCAACATTTCACGTGTCACAATTTTTTCAACCCGACCCCTAATACCTTTTCCGGTCATCCAGTCACTATGACGATTCTTAGGAACGCCAATCAACTCCTCATGGGAGAGATGAGCGTGACAATATGAAAGAGCTTCATCTAAAATAGTGCGTTCAGCAATACAACCTTCCAGACGATACGGATTATTTGTATAGTCCTTGTAGACTTTCATCAATCTTTCGAAAGGATACTGGTTCTCAAGTACACGGGCCCAAGGTACAAAATCTCCCTAACCAAGTGAATGGTCAGATGAATCATGATAGTGAAGAAAAAGGGTGGAAAATACATTTCTAACTGACAAAGAGAGGTTACAACGAGGTCCTGCAATGAATCCGCATTATCAAGATCGATGACTTTCTCGCATATGGACTGGAAGAAGAGACATAATCTAGTTATAGCATATCTTACCTTTTCAGGTAAAATGGAACGAATAGCCACAGGTAGTAATTGTTGCATCAAAGTGTGACAATCATGTGACTTTAACCCCATGAGTTTTAGGTCTTGCATCGAGACTAGGCTTTTGATGTTCGACGAATAACCATGTGGCACTTTAATTCCATTCAAGCATGCACATAACTCTTTTTTCCCATTCCGTGAAAGGGTATAAGCTGCTGGCGGTAAAAATGTACGATTACCTCTCTTCTGTGGTGCCAACTCTAGCCTAATACCCATCATTTCCATATCTTCCCTAGCTGCGGCGTTATCCTTTATTTTACCGGGAACATTCAGAAGGGTATTGATAATATTATCACAGACATTTTTCTCAATGTGCATGAAATCGAGGCAATGCCTGACCTCCGGGTCAGGCCAATATGGAAGTTTATCAAAAAATATGGATCTTTTCTTATACCCACGAGTAGACAATTTAGAGCCGCTCTTCTTCCCATAATCTATCTCAATATGCTTTACTTTCTGATAAACTTCATGCTCACTCAAAATTCTAGGAGGTTGACGAAGTTCTTGTCTTCCATTGAATGCTTTCTACATCTTGCGATAACAATGATCATGATACAAGAACCTCCTATTTCCCATATACACATACTTACGAGAAGACTTCAAGTATTCAGACTCGATATCCTCCCCACACAATGGACAAGCCTCTTTCCCATGAACTGTGTGCCCAGAAAGGTCGCCATAAGCCGGCTAGTCAGATATTGTACACGATAACATCGCTCTCAAATTGAAAGTTTCGTTCTTATATGCATCAAATACTTCTATCCCACTATCCCACAACATTCGCAAATCATCTAGAAGAGGTTCCAAATAGACATATATATCATTTCCAGGTTGTTTAGGGCCGAACATTAACAACGAAAACATCAAATACTTTCTTTTCATACACACGTATGGAGGTAAGTTATAAATAGCCAACACTACTGGCAAAGTTCTATGTTGGCTACTCATGTTTCCGTGTGGGTGCATTCCATCAGTGGACAACGCTAGACGTAATTTTCTAGGTTTATTACCAAACTCGGGATACTTAGCATCGAACGATTTCCATTGCATACCATTTGCCAGGTGTCTTAGCTATCCATCATTTATTCTTCCAGTTTCATGCCAAGTTAACATTTTTGAATCATCGGGATTCGCATAAATCGTTATGAATCTTGGTATCACTGGAAAATACCACAACACCTTAGCCGGGATCCCTTCCTTATCCTTATAACGCCACCCCAAACATTTAGGGCAATTGGTTAAGTTTTGATATAATTTCCGATACAATATGCAATCATTTGGACATGCATGTATTTTCTCATATTTCATACCCACTCCTTTTACTAGTTTTTTAGCCTCATATGTCTTAACAGGTAGAACATTACCATCTGGAAGCAACTCCTTTATCAAGCCTAAAAAACTAGTGAAACACGTGTCACTCACCCCATTTGCCTCCTTGATATTATACAAATTCACCACAGCTGACATTTTTGTGAACTTAAACCAGGATACAGAGGTGCTTCAGACTCACACAACTTCTCATACATGTTGTTAAGGTCATCCTAATTAATAGTGTTATCACCTATATCTTGAAAAGCATTCGACTCATCATCATTCTCTTCATTATCTATAGACCCAACATTCAACTTGTTTGCTTCCAACTCTTCCAACTCAAAAAACTCGGCAAACTCAGGATCATCAGTTAGCCTTTCGTATACCTCAACATCATCTTCTTCAAAGCTATTCCCGTCCTCTAATGGTTCCCCATGAAAAATCCAATGTGTATAGGATCGACTAAATGTCCACTTTTCTAGGTGTATTTTAACGTCCGGAAAAGCCATATACCTAATATTACCACATTTTTCACAAGGACATGGAATACTAGAAGAACCTTTCAAATTGTTCGCAACGACTTCATAAAATTCAGCGAAACCATCCTTATAGTTGGGGTCACTCATATTTAAAGCAATCGTCAAGTTCGAGTCATTTTTCTACATTCGTAATATATAGGCAACTAATTCAGAAAATCCAATAATAGGCAAACAAATAAACGAAATTCAGGAAATCAATTAAGCTAAATATCAACAAATTAGATAATAACCCAACAAATTCACAAATTCAAAAATAATCGACATTCATAGGCCAGGAAATTGAACAATCCTATATCTACATATAGCTTGAAAATCTTAATAAGAAATAGTTAATAAGCTAAGAAACATATATACCTGATTGATAAACACGATGAGGGAGAGAAGACGGTGACAACAGTAACGGAGATGAAGACAGAGAGAGACGATCAGGGAGGAATGGAGGATGATATTTCTGTAGCAGTATTAGCTTGTGTTTGTGTTTTGTAACGTATAGCAGAATAAAGGGATCTGTTGTTCTTTAGATCTTCATAACTTCAATAACAACGGTTATTGCGTCTACAACCGTTGTTAAAACCTAATAACAACGGGTTCTAATATAACCGTTGTAATTACTTTTCATTAATTTTGCGCCAAATTATTAACAACGGTTATAATGTATTATAGGGTAAACTGTTGTTATTAGTTTTTATATTAACAACGGTTGTGCAATTTTGACCCGTTGTTAAAACCAATAACAACGGTTAACAACACATAACCATTGTAATTAAGTTTTGTAAAATTCGCGCCATCCATTCTACAACGTCTTATGGTGATTTTCGTGTATAAGCGTTATTGTTAAAGGGCCGTTGTGATTGCCTGGATTTGTAGTAGCGGTACTAAGGTCAACGACGTGTATCACGGTGGTCTATACGGTGCTCTTTATTCTGTCTTTTATGAATTATTTTTCAGATTACCTTTGAATTTATAGTCTACGTTTAGAGAGTGTAAGATACTAATAAGGAAATTATTGCCATATTCCAACTATAAAAGGAATTACCATTATTGTTATTATTATTAAATCCCGATACAATTCCAGACCAATACTCATACTAGGCCAATACAATCTGTCCACATAACTATAGCACGCAGCACAAAGCTTTATTACCTTCAAGTCTAATTCTCGACTTGCTTACTTACTTTATTATTTAATTAACGTCTTATTTGCAATTATTATTATAAATGCCATTAATTAATTATTCGAATTACATAACTTATTCTTATAAATACTTATCAAATTACGAGGTATTACAGTCTTGCCCACTTAAAATGAACTTCATCCCGAAGTTCACCCAGGAATACTATAACAACATCTATAAACATCCATACAACTGAGCACCTTTCCAACATATGATAACACAATTATCTATTTACTATTATCAACTACACCAACTTATCAAAAGGTGTCACCACAATAACTCAAAACATTTGGAGTATCACATTCGATGCCCCTAAAATTTAACTTCGTCCTCAAAGTTCGAGATACCAAACAACATGAATAAATAAATCATTTATTATAACCTCACAATAACATGTAATACACATTGTAACATAAGACAACTATTATTTTCAGCACAACATCGATTGATGGATAAATGGATAATAACAATCTTTGCATTACTTTTAAATAGCAAAACCCACATTGTATAGGATATTCGAACTAACCTTTTTTTTAAACTTAATTACTGGAGAATACATTGCCAGAATAAATAACCATCTATAGTCAAAAGATAAGCATAAATGTTTATATCTATTATTTGCGCGTTTATTTCTTACTAATGACATCTAACTTAAACATGCATGCAGTTAATATAAATACATAGGCTTAAGGCAACACATTCCGCATATCACTAGACATGTTATTCTACTTCACATAATTTACAACATCCAAATATCAAGGTGCAAGAGATGAGAAATAATTCTTTATAAACTTTAGCATAAACTTACATTTTCAAGGATAAGAAAACATGCTACAAATTTCAAAAATCATTAATAGTTAATAACATAATTACTTCTTGAGTAATACTTTTTGGAAAATTCATGTGACTCATATTTGAGCACATTTAGTCCCTGAATTAACCTCATTCCCATGCTTTCTAGCATATATTAGGGTCATTTCATATCTTTAGTTTCCCATTTTGCTTACTCTTTGAGGTTTTGTATCCTTGGTAGGAGAGGATTGCTAGCCTTGCATTTATGGAGAAAAATGGAGCTAAATGGATCGCATCTAATGACCAAGCATCGAAGAGGAGACCGACACTAGAAGCCTAAGCAAATAAATGAAGTGAAATGGGCAATGATGAAAGATCCATGCATCCCCAACACAATCCCCACGTATTGTTAGGAAGCCAAAACAAGAGAAGAACCCTGTGCCACGATCCGAGCGTCCGAGAGCCAGGATCCGAGCGTCTCCAAGCCAGCCCGAGCGGATCTTCTTACAGGACCAGCCGTGCTTCAGGCGAGGACGCACTGATTCCCTTAGGAGTTGCATCATGATCCGCGCATATCCCTCGGGAGGAGCAAAATTACCAAGTTTCTCTTAGGGTCTTAATCGTCATTTAAGCCCTTAGTAACCCTAATCCTTGTACTTAATTTTAGTATAAATACCCTATTTTACTACCTAGATTATCATGCCATCTTAATCTTATCTTAATCTAATTTAGATCATAATCATTCTCTTAATTCAGTCTTAATCAAAGTTTTAATACACATTTCAATATCACAGAGGCAAGGGACACGATACGGAGAAATGCTTCAAATTGAAACATGTCATTCAAGATATGATTGAAGATGGTCGTTTACCCATACCTCCCGCAAGAAAGCCTAACAATACTCATAATATTCTTGGAGTTCTTACAATCAAAGATGAAGAATCCACATTAGATTGTTCACACCTCATTTCTCCAGTCGAGGACGAGATTCATGCACTAGAAAATGAGGGGAGTTATTCCACCATCTCTCCTACCATTGCTGATTTTATCGCATTGGCAAAGAGTGTAAGTAGGAAAGTTTTAGAGCTGGAAGCTGTAGTGGCATCCCTACGCAATCCAAGCACTACACCTAAGGGAAACGTGCAATTAGCTCCAATTCTATCTCAAGAATTTATGATGCAAAAGGTAATCACAGTAGTCGACAATCTAGTCGAGCAAATAATCAGTCTAGAAGCTGAAATCATCAAGTTGAGAGAGCTCAATACGGTCAACGGAATATGGGCGGATGACGATAATGACGAATACCTCACAAAACACTATCTAGTCAAGGTCAGTGAAGATATAGTCAAGGCTAGCAAAGGTCAAGATAGACCACCTTACTCGCTCAGGACGTCCATATCAAAATGTCTCTCAAAATGGTCCTACTGTTAATGGTCCAGCTACTAACACCAACGTCATCACACCAAATGATGGTGAAGATATATCTGCTGATAATTTACTAAAGCAGCTACAGAAGACAAAGGTTGATCTTTCAGTCTGGTAATAAGTTGCGAGTTCATTTCCCCACCGTCCAGCTTTACTGGAAGTATTGCCTAAATTAAACGTAGCGCACGATTCCACACCAGATGACGTAGTCAACCTAGTCTGCTAAGACTCAATTAAGCTAAGTAACCCAGTTACTTTTTCAGATGATGATTTGCCTCCTTTTGGCACCAGTCATAACCTCGCTCTATACATTACAGTCATATGCTTAAAGAAGAACGTACCAATGAATTTGGTGGATGATGGCTCTGCAATCAACGTCATACCACTGAAGACGGCATACAAGTTGGGCATGAAAGAATCAGATTGGACTTCTACCAACCAAGGTGTTCGAGCATACAATGGAACATGACGTAAAGTAGTAGGGCTAATTAACCTTACTATAGCCACAAGGCCAATCGAGCGAAAGGTTAATTTTCAGATAGTCGACATCGAGGCATCCTTCAATATACTCCTAGGAAGGCCCTGGATTCATGCTTCTAAAGCGGTAACATTCACCTTGCACCAGAAGATCAAGATTCCTCTAGATGGCAAAGTAGTGACGATCACTTCGTCACCTATCAAGGCTGTGATAGAGAAAATGTCAAGCAACCAAGTAGTCACAGACCCAGTATACGAGCTTGAGGGATTTCAGAGCATAAATCTTATAGGGAGCAAACTGGCGCCTCTATACTTAAACCCGTACTCCAAATTAGTGGTCAACCACATACTCATTTCCCATGGATACTTCCCAGGAACGCTAATAAACCCTGTCAGGAAGAATACCTTTGCACCTTATAAGGAAAGAAATTATCAAAGGATACCATTAGGTTTGGGATACAAGCCCACGAAAGCAGAAGCTTTAGAAATGCTTACTCAGTTCCAAAACCGTTAAGGCAAAGGAATCTAGATGCGAACCTTGTAGGGTAATATCCGTATAAAACCCATAAATTGAAGGATTATAACGCAAATTTTATACGTGATTAAAAGTCATAAACGAAAAACATAATGAAACGATAAAGATTAAGTAATAACCTCCGGTCCTAGTGCAATTCGGCAATGAGAGATCAAAGTAGATCTCCTCCTAATTGTTGCACCCAAGATCGTCTGAGAAATGCCCTTGTGCTAGAATGAATCCTCTAATTGCCTTGCAATATTGAGAGGATTGTTTTGTGAGTTTTTGTTGGATGTGAGATCCGAATTTTGAGAGGCAATTTTCTCAAAACCCTAATAATTTTTCAAATGAATTATCATTAGGTTACAAAAGAGAGAGAGCTCTCTTTTGTTGGCATGGTTCGGCCAAACCGAGTGGATCAAGGGGAAGTGGGCTTCCACTTCCTCTTAACTTTAACTCGTGGTCCGGTTCGTTAATTGCTTAAAACGTATACGACGGGTTTTTAATTATAAATTGTCATCGGTTATCGGTAATTAAAACATTAACTAATAACACGGATTAGTTGAAATGTTAATACATGTCCGACAAAGACAATATTGTATAATTAATTTATTCAATATACATTAACCAAATATAAAACGCTTATATTCAATTTACGAATTAACTGCTTAATTCGCCTTAGCCATTATTATTTAATCCGTATTAAATAAAATATCTCAACATCACATTTTGACTAATTATTAGTCAAATAACTCAGACTAACTGGTTAGTCAAATTTGGCATCTACATGACTGTATTTTCATACCGTCACATCTCTCAAACGTATCCTATAGGTGTGACTTTTAGGGACCAGTTGATCACCGCCATCTGTATGACAATAACGTCAAACTTATCTAGCAAGCCAACCGTTATTGCTAAACGTGGACCAACTGATTATGATACAAAAGTATACCCTTTGATCCTTTTAGAGATTTATAAGTCCTTGCACTAACTGTAAAGGACACCAGCCCCAACAAGCTCCCACTTGTCCGTACAAGTGTATGTGCAATGACGTTATCCGCACTAACTGGAGGACACAGCTCCAACAAACTCCCACTTGTCCGTACAAGTGTATGTGCGATAACCGATACTCATATTTATTTAAAATTTCTCCCACTCAATGTAAAACAATTTGCAGATCCGGATCCGCAAAGGTCGTATTTTACAATCGATCTGTATCTAGAGTGGTTTCCCCGACTAGAGAGTAACTTAACTGATAAAACGAATCCGTATCCGAGCATGGCCATGCATTTCGATTCTGACTCCTCGAGTGGCCCTGAGAAATATCGAGTACCTGATAAAGGCTGAATATTTCCTTTAACTCGAACTCCTTCCGATCCAAGCACAGCATGAAATGACCCAGAAACAATCTACTTGGCCCCCTGTTACGGATGACCGTGAGAAAGAAACCAAAGTCACCCAAAATCTGCCTTAGTCTCAAGAGACAGTCGATAGTCAAAAGAATCGACTCTTAGGATCACCATGGAGGTCCTATCCACGACCGGGCACCGAATGTTGTAAAACATTTAGGACTCCACGTTGATGTCACAATTGTGTCCTACGAGATATCCGTATAAATCGCCTCTGTGATTGGTCAGTCAACCTGTTGACTTATGGCTCGTTGAACCCACCATCAACCAACGTCACAAAATAATTACCTTGAGTTATCAGCTCACGTGGGTAATTAAGGACCAAAAATATAATGTTTGTTCAGTTCACTTTGTGGTGTTCAAAATTTGTCGTACAAATCCACATGAAAAACAAAATATATATAAATGTCAAAACGATGATGTCGTATAGAGTACAAAAGAGAATCAATCTAATCCATAAAAGAGTACTACAACTTAGGAACACTTTTAATTCCCATGGAATTAACATGCCCTTCATGCTTATCTTGTCGTAGTGGTTTAGTGAGAGGATCTGCTATGTTATCATCTGTAGCAATCTTTTCTATCACTACTTCATTTTGCTCCACGTAATCTCGGATTAGATGAGCTTTCCGTTGTACATGTCTAGACTTGTTGCTAGACTTTGGCTCCTTAGCTTGGAAGATGGCACCTCTATTGTCGCAATAGATGGTGATCGGGTCTTTCGAACTAGGCACTACAGATAGTCCATGTAAGAATTGACGCATCCATATCGCTTCCTTTGTAGCTTCGACGCGCGGCATAGTACTCGGACTCGGTCGTAGAATCTCTTTGTAACAGTTTGTTTGGAACTCTTCGGTGATCTGCAGCGCCATTAAGAGTAAAAACGAATCCAGGATCGAGATTTCGAGTCATCACGATCCGTTTGGAAGCTAGCATCTGCAGAATAGGTTTGCGCATAGCTTTTGTTCGCCTCCATAAGTCAATGCCCAATCTTTAGTCCTCCGTAGGTACTTAAGAATGTTCTTGACAACCATCCAATGTGATTCACCTAGATGCTGTTTGAATCGACTTGTCATACTCAATGCATATGCCACGTCCGGACGTGTGCATATCATGGCATACATGATTGATCCTATAGCCGAGGCATAAGGAATCCGTGTCATGCGCTCTTTCTCTTCCGGTGTCTCTGGTGATTGAGACTTGCTCAAATGCACCCCTGGAGCCATAGGAAGAAACCCCTTCTTGGAGTTAGTCATGCTGAATCTCTCTAGGACTTTGACTATGTAAGACTCCTGACTGAGAGATAACATCCGTCGTGATCTATCTCGATAGATACGGATGCCTAGAATTCTTTGCGCCTCACCCAGATCTTTCATCTGGAAATGGTTTTTCAACCATACTTTCACCGAAGTTAAGAGAGGTATGTCATTCCCAATCAGGAGTACGTCATCGACATACAGTATTAGGAAGACAATCTTGCTCCCACTCGACTTGATATAAAGACATGGTTCCTCGACCGATCGAGTAAATCCATTCTCTTTAATCACTTGGTCGAAGCGATGATTCCAACTCCGAGATGCTTGCTTAAGTCCATAAATGGAACGCTTAAGTTTGCATACTTTCTTAGGATGTTGTGGATCGATGAAACCTTCGGGTTGTACCATGTACAACTCTTCCTCCAAAAAACCATTTAAGAAGGCGGTTTTCACATCCATTTGCCAAATTTCATATTCATGAAAAGCGGCAATCGCTAAGATAATCCGAATGGAACGCAACATGACTACGGGTGCGAAAATTTCATCGTAGTGCAAACCTGGCACTTGGGTGAAACCTTTAGCAACTAGTCGTGCTTTATAGATATCTTGTTGACCTTCCACAGAAGGCTTTATCTTGTAAAGCCATTTGCATTGAAGGGGACGAACCTTAGCAGGTAAGTCAACAAGATCCCATACGTTGTTCTCATACATAGAGTCCATCTCGGATTGCATGGCCTCAAGCCATAGCTTTGAGTCGGAACTAGTCATGGCACCTTTATAGGTTGCGGGTTCACTACTCGTTAAGAGTAGAACGTCATCTATGTCATGTTCCTCGACCATACCAATGTATCTGTCTGGAGGAATAGAGACTCTTCCCGACCTTCTAGGTTCCTCAGGAATATTCACCGCAGCCGGGATTGAAGGAGTAGGTTCCTCCAATAGTTGCTCGGCACTTGGTTCTGGAATCTCCGACAGTTCGAAGGTTCTATCACTCTTTGCATTCTCGAGAAATTCCTTCTCTAAGAATGTCGCACTAGCCGCAACAAAAACACGTTGTTCGGTTGGCGAATAAAAGTAATGACCAAGTGTTCCTTTAGGATAACCTATAAAGTATGTCTTGACCGATCGCGGGCCGAGCTTATCCTCGTGTCTCCACTTGACATAAGCCTCGCAGCCCCAAACCCGTATAAAGGACAAGTTGTGGACCGTTCCCTTCCATAGTTCATATGGAGTCTTGTCAATGACTTTAGACGGACTTTGTTAAGTATTAGAGCGGTGACGAGAATAGCATAACCCCACAATGAGTCGGGCAACACGGTGTGACTCATCATGGATCGAACCATATCAAGTAGTGTTCGATTTCTCCGTTCGGACACACCATTCATTTGAGGTGTTCCGGTGGAGTTAAGCGTAGGGCAATCCCACGGTCTTTAAGGTGTTGATCAAACTCGTGAGAAAGATACTCGCCACCACGATCCGAACGCAGTGTTTTAATCTTTCTACCCAATAGGTTCTGTACCCTATTCTGGTATTCCTTGAATTTCTCAAAGGATTCACTTTTGTGCTTCATTAAGTAGACATAGCCATATCTACTTAAATCGTCCGTCAAAGTGATGAAATACCTATAGCCTTCTCGTGCGGTGATTGACATAGGACCACATACATCCGTGTGTATGAGTCCTAATAGGTCAGCAGCGCGCATTCCAACACCTTTGAAGGAAATTCGAGTCATCTTACCGATGAGACATGATTCACACGTGCCAAATGATTGAAAATCAAAGGCCGAGATAGCTCCATTCTTTATGAGCTGTTTTACGCGTTTCTCATTAATGTGTCCCATACGGCGGTGCCATAGATAAGTTTGATCTTTGTCACCAACCTTTAACTTTTTATTCATTACGTGTAATATTTCGGTGGTCCGATCTAAAACATAAATTCCGTTCATGGAGACTGCCTTGCCATAAATCATATCGTGTAAAGAGAAAATGCAAGTATTATTCTCTATTACAAATGAAAAACCAAGTTTGTCAAGTGCACGGACCGAAATAATGTTTTTCGAAAGATGGGTACATAATAAAGTCATATAATGACAACTCAAATCCGCTAGGAAGCTGGATCACATATGTCCCCTTTGAGACGGCGACCACTCGTGCTCCATTCCCTACACGCAGTCCACCTCACCCTTTACGAGGGGTTCGATGTTTCGGAGCCCCCGCACATGATTACACAGATGAGAACCACAACCAGTATCAAGTACCCAAGTTCCGTAACTTGCGTGGTTAATCTCAATCATATGAATAAAAGTAGAAGAAGAAGACATACCAACAGGTTTAACACGACCTGCCTTTAAGTCCTCATGATAAACAGGACATGTACGCCTCTAATGCCCAGTCTTGTGGCAATGATGGCATTCCATGTTTTCATTCTTGCTCTTTGTCGCGCTTGATGAGGTGCTCGACTCTCACCAGCGCACTCTTACCGGACCCGACTTCTTGAACTTCGGTTTACCTCTCGCTAGGTTTGCACGAGCTTTTGCCCTTACCCTTTCCCTTGTTTGTCACAACGAGAACATCCTGTTTACAGCTCCCACTGAACTTCATGTCCTTCTCGGTGCGTACGAGAAGGGAGTGCGATTCATGGGGACTTTTCTTCAAATCATTCATATAGTAATTCGCTCTAAATTGCGAAAAACCATCGTGGAGTGAGTGAAGCATGCGGTCAATAACAATGTTCTCGCTGATCTTACAATCAAGCGTCTCCAGCTTCTCGACATTCTCAATCATGCTGAGAATGTGTGGGCTAACTGGTTGGCCCTTCTGGAGTCTCGGATCAAAGAAGCGAGTGGTATGCTCATAGGTCACGATTCTCGATGCTTTCAAGAATTCCTTGGTGAGCGTGGTGAAAATCTTGTTTGCACCTTGGGCTATGAAGCGTTTCTGCAAATTGGATTCCATTGCAAAAATGAGCACGTTTTTAATCGCACCCGCTTCCATGACGAAATCGTTATATGTAGCGATCTCGTTAGCTCCAGCCGTGGGGCCTGGGTTTGACGGCATGGGCTCAAGCAGAAATTTGAGCTTCCCGTCAGCAGCGGCAGCATTCCGTAATCTTTGTCTCCCGATCCGAAGTTTGATCCATCATTCTTGATCGAGTTGTCGATTCATCCGATTCATGAAGATCCGAAGCCAGGACTCACGGTCCAATGTGGCACTTGGCATTGGGTCGTTCAAGTGACCAGCCATATTGTTATTAGCAGTTTATGTGAACGTGATCTACACTGAAAAAGAAAGAAGACACAAAACGAAATAAGCAACTCATCGAGGTGATTTAAGTCTATTAAAATTCATTTTAATCGTGTAGACTCATTGCACTTGTATAATTGATCTCCCTCAAGAATAATACAAGTGATCCCAAGACTCAATTTCCGTAAATTGATAAGCCAACTGTTTAGCTAGTTCTTCCGTAAAAACTCTTGGTCGATAGATTTCTGGAAATCCTATCTATAGTCCACCATAATCACAGGATCGTACGAGTGACCATAGTGTTGAGATAAAATAAGTCAATCGGTTCCAACTTACCCGACGTAGAAGGGGTCATATTATGCCTACCGACGAAGAAGGGATTCATTGGAGTTTGACCTATAAAGACCGTTCTCAATTTTTGTTTATACGAGGAAGATCCCATCAACTAAGTTTCAATTCATTTTAAGTGAACGAATAACTAGCAACTGCGTGAATGAATTAATTTAGATGATGGCTTAAATCGTGTGACATGAGAATGTCAAAGAAAACTAACTCGTGACCTCTATATGTGTCAGTTTTCATGCAATTATTAGGTGGTTTGGTTTTTAGGCGGAATATGATGCAAACTATCGTTACGATAAAATAAATAAATGAATGCAATACGTAAATAAAATTCCTAGTGTGGCCTATCCTAGTAAAAAGAACATAATACAACTTTGGAATCCACCGTTGGACCCGAAAAGCTTGTCTTGATGTTCCATCTTTGTCCATGCAGCGGGAGTGAGCATCTGATCTCCATCTTTAGTCTTCTCAAAATTACAATTAAAATTTACAAAATATAAACCTATTTACATTCTAAATAAAAACTGTAATTAAAAGAAATAAAAGGAGATACGAGATCTCAAAATACAACCAAGACCGTGTTCCATCATTACGGTAACACGTTCTACTAAGGCCACACTAAGTTACAACCGTTTGCAAAATTAAATAAATACGTAATTAAAAGCATTCAAAAATCAAAAACGATAAATAAAATGCATCAACTAAAATTTAAATTTATTCGTGACATAATTCCGTAATTATGTTAAATTTATCCAAACCACCAAAGACAATTAAAATTATATGACAAAACCGCTTCATCAACTTAATTTTAATTCGTGATAATCCGTTACTTTAAATCGTTTTAAAGTAACTAAATTGGTCGTGGGTGAACCGATTCACTATAAAGCGAGTGCATAAATCCGTATTATGCAATAAAAGGCCGAAAAAAAACAGAAATTTTTTTTTTTTCTCTTTTACTGCTGGGCGTGAACAGTACCCGTAAAAAAAAAAAAAATTTTTTAAAAAATTGCTGCTTAAAACCGTGAGCAACAAAAAGAAAAAAAACAGCCGCTCAAACCGAGAGTAAACATCCAATACCGAATCGATTTGACAAAAACCAATTGCAATTTGAGCATAATCCGGATTAAAACAAAATTACACTTGACATGATCTTCACATATTGTTTTAATTATCGTTTAAAACAACAATTCGCAAAGAACAAATCGAAAACAAAACAGAAAATCGTCACCAAA
This sequence comes from Silene latifolia, assembly GCF_048544455.1. NCBI lineage: Eukaryota > Viridiplantae > Streptophyta > Magnoliopsida > Caryophyllales > Caryophyllaceae > Silene > Silene latifolia. Next base: position 37,360,737 of record NC_133528.1, read on the forward strand.
GCAACCGTGTAAACTGGACACGGTTCCCAATGCAAAAACAGGCCGTGTAAAAAAAAAAATAAACCAACCGAGACAAAAATTGATAAAGATTAAGTAATAACCTCCGGTCCTAGTGCAATTCGGCAATGAGAGATCAAAGTAGATCTCCTCCTAATTGTTGCACCCAAGATCGTCTGAGAAATGCCCTTGTGCTAGAATGAATCCTCTAATTGCCTTGCAATATTGAGAGGATTGTTTTGTGAGTTTTTGTTGGATGTGAGATCCGAATTTTGAGAGGCAATTTTCTCAAAACCCTAATAATTTTTCAAATGAATTATCATTAGGTTACAAAAGAGAGAGAGCTCTCTTTTGTTGGCATGGTTCGGCCAAACCGAGTGGATCAAGGGGAAGTGGGCTTCCACTTCCTCTTAACTTTAACTCGTGGTCCGGTTCGTTAATTGCTTAAAACGTATACGACGGGTTTTTAATTATAAATTGTCATCGGTTATCGGTAATTAAAACATTAACTAATAACACGGATTAGTTGAAATGTTAATACATGTCCGACAAAGACAATATTGTATAATTAATTTATTCAATATACATTAACCAAATATAAAACGCTTATATTCAATTTACGAATTAACTGCTTAATTCGCCTTAGCCATTATTATTTAATCCGTATTAAATAAAATATCTCAACATCACATTTTGACTAATTATTAGTCAAATAACTCAGACTAACTGGTTAGTCAAATTTGGCATCTACATGACTGTATTTTCATACCGTCACATCTCTCAAACGTATCCTATAGGTGTGACTTTTAGGGACCAGTTGATCACCGCCATCTGTATGACAATAACGTCAAACTTATCTAGCAAGGCAACCGTTATTGCTAAACGTGGACCAACTGATTATGATACAAAAGTATACCCTTTGATCCTTTTAGAGATTTATAAGTCCTTGCACTAACTGTAAAGGACACCAGCCACAACAAGCTCCCACTTGTCCGTACAAGTGTATGTGCAATGACGTTATCCGCACTAACTGGAGGACACAGCTCCAACAAACCTATCTCCTTACTCTAAATGGATACTTCGTCAGGGAGGGGAGTCATGAGTACTTGCACGGATTTCCCGAACCTTGGCATTATAAGGGAACACGACTAGCTGGAATCGAGGTCTTCCATGATTGCTACTTCATCCCTTCAGAAACGGTTCCTACCGTCAAAACTCGTTAAACACCTTGTCTAGACGAACAAGTCGTTAGCCTTCTGTTTGGAGAGGACCGATTCATCAGAGCAGTGCAGGATGAGATCATTAACATGATATTTCAAGATGACCATTTCAACCCAAAAACGCTAATCACTGGCACGAGCTCAAATCAGCAGAAAGGATGGAGAAAATCGATCAAGTGGACTAAAAACCAAGGAAAGCTCTTCATGGTCACTACTGAAGAAAGAGAGATGTTCAAAGGAGAACCCAAAGATGATGAATTCGAGTAGTCGGAATAAGAGTCTGAGTCTAGAGAAGTCGCTAGAGAGTCTTCTTCTGTCTTCACTCCCCATCCCGTTGCTTCTCCTAGCATAACATCACATAGTAACAGCAGCTTGGGAAATGTCCCGGCAGCTGTCTCTTTACCGCTACTGACTACTGAACAGATGGCTTCTTTGTTTCAGCTCTTTTCAAAATTTAATATGAATAAATCTGATTCTGCTTACTCCTTGTGTTTTTCTGAATGCAATTCAATTTACGATAATAATGAGGATGATCCTAACCCAAACTCAGTCGAATTATCTCCCTATATAATTAAGGAGATACTACAAGAGGGGGAAGGGGCACCAGTTATAGAGAACACCGAACCCATCAACGTAGGAACCGAACTAGAACCCCAAGAACTTAGGATAGGGACGACCCTAGACCCAACTGAAAGGGCCAATTTCATCGACATCCTACACGAGTTCAAAGACGTTTTCACTTGGTCTTACAAGGACATGCCAGGGATCGACAGGGATATTGCAGAACATCGAATTCCAATCAAGCCAGGTTTCAAACCTGTAAAACAGAAGCTCCGTCGGATGAGGACCGAGTGGGCTCTTAAGATCAAAGAAGAAGTCGATAAGTTATTCAAAGCCGGGTTCATCAAAGTTTCCGAGTATTCAGACTGGGTGGCTAACACAGTCCCCGTACCCAAGAAGGATGGGCGAATCCGGGTGTTTGTTGATTTCAGAGACTTGAACAAAGCGAGTCCCAAGGATGACTTCCCTCTACCACACATCGATATATTGGTAGATAATAGAGCAGATCACGCGTTGTTATCCTTTATGGACGGGTATGCAGGTTATAATCAGAGCAAAATGGCCATAGAAGATATGCATAAGACAGCCATCGTCACTCAGTGGGGCACATATTGTTATACAGTTATGCCATTCGGGCTAATCAATGCTGGAGCTACATACCAACGCACTGTGACCACATTGCTACATGATATGATGCATAAAGAAGTAGAAGTGTACGTGGATGATATAATTGTCAAATCCAAAGATAGGAAGGGGCATATCGATAACCTTCGCAAATTATTCCTAAGACTGCGCAAATACAACATGAGGCTCAATCCTCAGAAATGTGCATTCGGAGTAACGTCAGGCAAGCTTCTGGGATACGTCGTCAGCCAGAAGGGAATAGAAACTGATCCATCCAAGATCAAAGCTTTAATCGAAATGACGCAACCCCAAACAGAGAAGGAGGTTAGAGGATTTCTAGGCAAAGTGCAGTATATAAGCCGATTCATATCGAAGCTCACTATGATCTGCAAACCTATTTTCCAAAAGCTAAAGAAAACAGATCATACCATATGGGACGACGACTGTCAAAAGGCGTTTGACAGGATTAAAGAGATTTTGGCCAAACCACCAGTGCTAATGCCTCCCCAACGAGATCAACCTCTTGGTTTATATCTCACAGTCACCGAACAGCCATGGGGGCTCTGCTCGCACAGACAGTTGGAAAAGAAGAAAGAGATATCTACTACTCCCTCCATTCTTGTTTGATGTTCCCATTTATTTTTTGGTGGAACAACCAAGGCAAAAAAGATTAAGAGCAGGTGGACTGATTTTTAGCATTAAAAAAAGACTAAGCTACCAAGTGGGCCAATTTTTAGCAATAAAAAATAGACTAAACTAGTGGGGTATAGATATAATTAGGATTAAGTGGGCTAATATATGGAATATAGTGTAAATATGTAATGACAACAAGGACCATTTGGTCATTTCTTAGACCCAAAAATAGAAAGAAATCAAATGGGAACATTATAGTGAAAAGGCCAAAAAAGGAAAATGGAAACATCAAAGGAGAATAGAGGGAGTTTCCTTAGTAAGAAGTTCTTAGAATACGAGTGTAAGTACACACCTCTCAAGAAGATACGCCTTGCTCTTATGTGGGCAACAAAGAAGCTATGCCACTACATGCTTAGCTACTCTGTCAAGGTGTATTCTAAAATGGATCCCGTCAAATACCTCTTCGAGAAACTAGTTCTAAACGGATGTTTGGCAAGATGGACCTTAATGCTCTCGGAATTTGATCTCAAGTACGTACCTTTGAAAGTCATAAAAGGGCGCGCCGTTGCCGAATTCTTCGCAGATAATCCTATCAACGATACCCAAGAAATAGACACGTGGTCATTTCCAGACGAGGACATCCTACAGACCAGTGTAGACTCTTGGGATCTTTATTTTGATGGGGCATCGAATTTAAGAGGATTTGGAATAGGAGTGTTGCTCATTTCTCCTAAAGGCGTGCATACACCACTTTCTGCCAAGCTCGACTTCGAGGTGACAAATAATGCAGCAGAATATGAAGTTTGCCTCATTGGTCTACAAGCAGCAGTGAGCTTAGGCATTAAGAATCTTCGAGTTCACGGAGACTCATCCTTGATCATCAACCAAGTCACAGGATCTTGGAAAATCCGAAGTGAAAGTCTAGCACCCTATCAAGCTAGGATAGATGAAGTCACCCAATTCTTCGATCAGGTCACTTATCTACACCTACCTCATGAAGAGAATAAATTTGAAGACGCTCTTGCAAAACTTGCATCTTTGATTAATATGCCAGATAACATGGTTGAAATGCCTTTATGCATTGAACGGCGGTCAGAACCGGCGTACGTACACCTCCTTACAGATGAAGAAGAAAGCTCAAAGGAACCTTTGTTTCAAGCCATTCTAAACTTCAAACTTAATGGCAGATACCCACCACATATAGATAAGAGGGGACAACGCGTCATACGCCTACTAGCCTCTCAATACCTCCTCATGCGGGGAGAATTATACAAAAGAACACCTCTTGGTGTCATCTTGCATTGCCTTGATCATTCACAGGCACAAAAAGTAATGGAAGAAGTTCACGATGGAGAATGTGGTCCTCACATGACTGGACCCATGATGCTAGATCTTCGGAAATGTGCAACATGTCCCTCCCTCAATGCTTTACACCATGACATCTCCTTGGCCATTTTCTGCTTGGGGAATAGACATCATTGGGAAAATCACTCCAACTGGAATAGGAGGTCGCTGTTTCATTTTGGTAGCTATCGACTATTTTACTAAATGGGCCGAAGCAGCATCCTACACTACTCTTACAGCTAAGCATGTGGCAAAGTTCATACAAACCAATATCATCTGTCGATATGGTTGCCCGCATGAAATCATCAGTGACAACGGGTCACATTTCCAGGCCGAAGCTGTACAATTGCTAGCCAAATACAAAATTAAACATCACCATTCCTCGCCGTATAGACCCCAAACTAACGGCGTGGTGGAGGCAGCTAACAAAAAGGTCGTAATGATATTTAAGAAAATGATAGAAAATTATCGACATTGGCCTAGAAAAATACCTTTTACGCTATGGGGATATCGCACATCAGTTAGGACGCCCACTGGGGCTACTCCTTTCTTTTTAACTTATGGCATGGAAGCTGTACAACCAGTTGAATTAGAAATTCCATCCCTACACATTTTGCTCGAAAGTCAGATACCAGAAGCAGAATGGAATAGGGACAGATACGAGGAGCTCATCCTCTTGGATGAACGAAGGTTGTGTGCATTACATAATATGCAGACATATCAGGCGCGTATCGAACGAGCCTGTATTAAACGGGTTAAGCCCAGGAGCATCAACGAAGGAGATTTGGTGCTCGAATCAGTCAGAGCTCTCCTACCTGTCGATCCACAAGGAAAGTTCAAACCTAACTGGGCCGGACCTTTCTTAGTCAAATCCATACTCTCAGGGGGTGCGGTTAGGATTACAGACCGAGATGGGAATGAATTTGCTAACCCAACCAACCTAGACCAACTGAAATGATATTACCATTAGCATAGGACAAAAAATGAGCCTCGCGTGACCCACGTACCGCTAATGCAACACGAAATACAAATGGCCCTTGGCCCGCTGAAAGAAAGCTTATGTCACTATGCTCTTGTATTTTAACATTTCGACATCCTCATATCACCAAATAAATTGAATTATACTTTTCTTAGGAGTAAGTAAAGCACATGCTTATTTTTTCTAAAAGTTCATTACAAGCTCTTGCTTCGAACAATTATTCTTTTACATTTACTCAAACTACGCACAGGGTTTGATTTTATTTTTTCTAATGAATACGTAGGCAATCCTTCACAGGATACAATCCATTATTAAAATGTAAATAGAAGGACATTTGCATTTGCATTTGAAATTCGACAAGAATAATAAAAGAAAATCATAATAGTTTCTTAACTAATAAATCTTTTATTCATTGTTCCATAAATAGTAATAATATGCGAAATACATATAAAATAACAATGTTGAAAATAAATGCTAGACTAGGATTCCAAAACCCCCGCCATTTATTAAAACTTAAATAATAATAAATAATACTATAATAAATGACTAAGCCTATTCTTTCATTTTCCCTTTGCCTTTGTCACCCTTATCATATTTCTTGTCTCGACCACGAGCCGGGCGCTCTTGCGTTATCTCCGACCTGATCACCAATGGTCGTTCTCGCGGTCTAGCCTTACCATTTCGATCCATCACCATCTCTACGGCAGAAGCAGTTTTCGGTTTCTTCAACGGACGAATGACTCGGAATTCCGCCTCTTCTTCCTCCTCTGTCAAGTACTTTTGGTTCTCCTTTTCTACTTCGCGGACTTTATAGTCCACAGGTTCATGCTTCCTCAGCTTCTCACGCTCTTCAGGAGTACCGGCCTTTCTCCATTGCAAGTATGAGTCTGATACCCATAAGGAGCCAACAGGAACTGGTATGAACCACATGTTCCTCTGGGCCCACCGAATTGTCCATTCTCGACAACACTCCGAAGTATGCGCCAAGGCAGTTTGAGGAACAGTATCCAGCTTCGGAATTTTCTGCCTAAGGTCCACTTGCCTCATCAATCTCTCCGGAAAAATGCAATCCATGAATTCTAAGCCAGGGATACGAACTGGCTGTGTCGGATCCAAATATGAGACTCCAGTAACTGACCTAAGGTGCCACCATGGCATAATCCATTGGATCAAGGGGCCACCTTCACTCTTCAACTTATTGTCCCAGTAGTTGCATACCCGAGTGAAGTCCACCATGTATAGCCTAGTTCTCATTGCAATTGATCGCGCATGATATCCTTGCAAATTAATTGGGGGCTCTATCAGCCGCAGTTGTTCCATCGGCCAAACCTGCAAAAAAGGGACGGGAATTAATGCCTATTGTTTTAGCAGGATTTTCCTGAACGGATCCGGCCTGATTAGGAAGTAATTCGGGTATCTAGTTCTATATATTTGGTAAAGATTAAGGGATAAGAAAAAGACTTAAGTATAGAGAATATTGTTTTTATTATATGGAAGAACTGAGTACAGATTAGTATATGTGATCGGATATTTTTAGAGTAATGACAGATAGAAAAAGTGTAGAAAAATTAAAGAGTCCTCCATTGATCCTCATTGTCTATTTACAAAAGCTATATATAGTTCTCATTGCTATTCTTAACGTTACAATGATCAACCACCTCCCCAAATGTAGGAGTTGTTGCTGGATTAATAGGGCTTGTTCCCTATTAATCCGCTTGACTTATTCTTCTTTTAACGAATCTTCAGCCCTTTCTCTCCTTTCCGTCTTGATTCATAGATGATAGGATCTTTTGGTTGGACTTGGTCTTCCTTAAGTATAGGACACGATTATTTATATCCAACAATTGCATTTCTTGTTTATCTTTCTCAATCCAGCCTGTTTTAATGATCTGCCAGGTTATTCTGTACTTATCATCAGGCTTCTTTTCCAGGATTTGGTAGCCTTCTTACTATAATATTCTTTAATAGCTGAACAGTAGTTAGACTTGTCCGGTCTCAGGTTACTTCAATCAGACTAATAAGGTCGGACCAGGTTGGAGTCGACCAGGCTAAACCTGGGCCTAACAATTGCCCCTTGACATTTTACCCATCTTTGGATCCGGCCAGGGGTGAGATGTCAACTTTTACCGGGTTAAACAATAAGAAGAATCATATTTATTCAGTGACTCTTAGACTCCTAGTTACCGTTGAACACTGCAACGGCTAAGTGATGTCATGCTGACAGTTTTGCAATTTCTAGGGTTTCCATACCGTTATACATCTTCTATAAATACGGTATTTAAGGCGAGATTATTCTTCACCAAATTTCCTCCACTTTCTTTGCTAAATTTTCTTCTGAAATTCTCTCCTATTTCCCAGGAGTTTTGTTCTGCTAGTTTATACTTTTTCGATAATTTAACTTCATCATAATAAATCAAACAATAAAAGATATGGGAGCCAAAAAACGTCCTGCATCCCAGAAAACTGCTGCATCTCAGATTGCTGCTGCTGAGCCTGAACCCACAGATGTCCAGGAGGAAGAGGTGATAGAAATCGATCCTCCTGCTCGTGCTGTGGCTTTTAAGTACCAGGATTCTGTATTCACTGCCCTTCAATCTTTGGATCCTTACTTTCCTGAAGAGAACTTGTTGAAAACAAATTATGACAAGATATTAAGGGAGAAGAAAATAATTCATGAGTCGACTGAGGTATGGATCCCTGAATCTTGTCCAGTCAGAGCTAACTGGGTGTCACCTGGTTGGTTTTGTATTTTTGAATGGGCGTTCAAAGCAGGCTGTAAGTTACCTTTTGCCCCTTTAATGATTGATACCATTCGTGCAATGGAAGTATCACCTTTTCAGATTATGCCAATGGTTTGGAAACTTATCCATTCTGTTGAAAATTTGTGTGCTAAGCACAATCTCACAATTACCCTTAACGATATCAAGGCAATTTATCATATGAAAAATCCAGTTAATGGTCGTTTTAATTTGAGAATCAAGTCGAAAATGTCTCCATTAATTACTAACCTGGACTCTGGAGACGATAAGAGTTGGGCAAAGACTTTCCTGTTTGTCCGGACTGAGACTTTGGGATCAGGCTTTGATTATCTGAGATATCCTCCCTTGGAGAGTGGTAGGTTCCCTGTACTCTTATTTTGCAATATATATTACATGAGATTAATAAATTTTGATTTTCACCTGTGTAATTTTGACGGTTTTTGCAGCTCCTGATTGGAGCTTTGATCCTCTTGACGAGGAAGCTGTTTCCAGGATAGAGGCTTTCCTTGCTATTCCTGAGGAAGAGAGGACCTGGCCAGCTAGTTTGAGGAGGGAATTATTGCCCCGGTATATGAAGACCAAGCTGACTGGGGTCAAAGTACCCAAAGGCAAGCCTAGCTCTACTGCTCTTTCCTGTACGTCTTCTATATGTCTTTATGTTAACTGTTATCTTCTTGTCATTTCTCATCTGATACTTACGTATATTCTTTATGTATTCAGTATTTAGGTCTTCTGCTAGGTTGGCCAGCTTTTCTGCAAAGGATTTGAAGGCTGGGGTGGCTAGGATTCTTTGAGCAGTCCAAGAGCCGGGAGGCTAGTGGGAGTGACAAAACGCTTGATATTCGGTTTCGATGTCCGGCCTTCTCAAGATCCACCAGGCTAGTGTCACCAGAGGTCGTCCAGGCTCCAAAAAGGAAGAGGGAAGATGTTATCCTTGAAGAGGAGGAGGGAGAGAAAGAGCCTATCCAGGCTCACCAATCGGAGTATAAGGCAAGTGCACTGCTAGGATTGATGACATGGATGATGCCCGGGCACGGATAAATGAGTTTTTCGCAAAAATGAGCGGCCAGCTCTTCTCGCTAGTACTCTTGAGTCGTCTACCAGTGGTTTCTATTCGACTTCTCTTGTAACAAAGGTGCTTGAACTTGCTTCCCAGGCTAAGGAGGTTAGTTGTAAAGGGATATTTTTAATTGTTCATGTGCTTTTTGTTTTGCCTTGTACTTGGCTGAATGATTTTATATATATGTAGGGATTGGATGTCGGGTTGGCTACTGCTTGTCAGCTCAGGGATGCCCAGGCCAGGGTTACTAGTTTGGAGGAAAAACTGGATAACCTTAACCGTGACCTGCATACATCCAGGAGTAATGAGGTAGTACTTCAATCCCAGTGGGGACAGACTAGAGAGGCAACTAGGGCTGCTATAGTTTGTGAGGTGGCCGCAAAAAATCTTTGAGAAGGTTGTCGACAAGAGTTGGAGGTGAAAAAGGCAATGCAAGATCAGTTGAGAAAAAATGAGGAGCTTGCTGCTGAAAAGGAATTAGTGGAGGCGCGGCTGGCTGATGCTGCTCAGTACTTCTTTGGGAAAGGCCGGGTTAATGCTATGAGGGATCCGGAATCTGACCGGGCTAATTGGGATTCGGACCAGGATGAGACAGCATTGGACGCTCAGTATCCTGATTTGGCCAATATGGGTCAAGAAGAAGAAGTGGATTCTCCTCCTTCCAAGGCAAAATCTGACGACCAGGAAATGGTGGATGGTTGTGAGTCGGTTACTGGCTCAAAAATAACTTAGATTTTTCTTTTAGGTTTTGGTCTATCCAGGGGGGATGTCCCTGGAATGAATATTTAGGAATTTTTTGGCCCATCCAGGGGGGATGTCCCTGGAATGGATGATTATTAGGTGTGTCGTAGGGCCGACTATTTTGGATGAATAAATATTTGGTCTTTGTTTGTTTCTTTTTGTGTTTTGACAAGGTACTTTTGTAATGTCGGATGTGCGCTGGATCTGACCAGTTATCTGACTGGATCGGGCCTGTTTTTGTGCTGGATCTGGCCAGTTTAATATTTTGTTTGTTATGGGTGGGGTTGTTGCCTGTCTGGAGGGCTTACGTCCCCTGCCTGTCTGGAGGGCTTATGACCCATTTATGTTATACAAGTCAGGAAGGAGTTTTCCAGATTTGTATGTTAAGTGGAGCTCAGTATTTAAAGGCCTGTTTTGCAACTGAAATTTGGATATCAGTTGGATATTTGGTGGGGGCGGCCCCCAATCTTTAGGATTTGTTTTAGATAAAATGCAGTATGTAAAACAAGTATTGAAGATTCTACTTGGTAAAAGTGCATATGAGAGCATAGATAAGTTTTTGGGCACATAATTTGAAGATATCATATACGGCATTTATTCATATAATTGCAAGTATCATACATGTAGTTTCATATCAAGCCAGGCAAGAAATGTTAAGGTGAAAAATTATACCTGGATTGAGAGATATATTTTATATGTGAAATAGTTTTAAATGTGTAATATTCCAAGCTCTTGGGATCATTTCGCCGTCCAGGGTTTGTAATCTATAAGCTCCTTGGCCGACTATTGAGTCAATCAGGTAGGACCTTCCCAGGTTGGGGCCAATTTGCCAGCATTCTTTTCTTTTGTGTTTTGGAAGACTTTCCTGAGGACAAGGTCTCCTACCCTGAATACCCTGGCTTTTTGAGTCTTGTTGTAGCTTTTCGCAACTCTTTCCGATATCTTTGCTAATCGATCTTGGTTGCATCTCTTAGTTCTTCTGTTAAGTCAATTTGTCCTCCATTAGAGGTATATTCTGGTTATTGTGTTCATCGCATCTGGGTGATGGTATTTTTACCTCTGCTTTGGGATTATCGCTTCACATCCATAGACCAAGGAGTAAGGGGTTTGGCCTGTGGAATTTTTAGGCGTGGTTTCGTCCCCGGAGGACCGGGGGAGTTCTTGACCCATCTGCCTTTTCTTCTTTCCAGTTTCTTCTTTATGCAGCTGATTACCACCTTATTACTGGATTCTGCCTGACCGTTGGCTTTTGGATATCCTGGTGTGGATGTTACCAGATTGATGTTCCATTGAGCAGAGAAGGCGGCTGTTCTTTTTCCCACAAATTGCGTGCCATTGTCGCATACTATTTCAGAGGGGATGCCATATCTACATATGATGTTGTGTTTGATGAATGCTATGACATCCTTCTCCTTGACTTGCTTGTATGAATCAGCTTCTATCCACTTGGAAAAGTAGTCAGTCATTGCTAGCATGAAAACTTTTTGTCCGGGTGCTTGAGGTAGTTTCCCTACTATGTCCATGCCCCATTTCATAAATGGCCAGGGCGCGGATATGGATTGTAGTTCTTCAGATGGCTGATGGATATATGGTCCATGAATCGACAAGCTTTACATTTAGAGTGAATTCGGCAATCGGCTCTCAAAGTGGGCCAATAATAACTGTTTCGAGTACTTTGCTTGCCAGGCTTCTTCCACCTTTATGATTTCCACAGTATCCTTCATGGATTTCTGATAGTATCTGTTCAGCTTCTTGTGGTTCCAGGCATCTGAGATACGGCCCAGCCTGCGATTTCTTAAAAAGCACGTTGTCAATAATAGTGTATGAAGCAGCTTTTATTTTTAGTGCTCTGGCATCTTGCTTATTTAGGGGAAGGATTCCTTGTTGTAGCCAGTCATAGTAGGGTTTTGTCTAGGAATTGGCAATATAAATTGGGAAACTTTCATCTTGTTTATCTATTGCAGGTTCTAGTAAATGTACGATGGGTATTTTGTCGAAGTCTAGGGGACTGAAGTTAGATCCTAGGCCGGCTAGAGCATCGGCCTGGGTATTCGAGTCCCTGGGAATTTGGTCAATATTGAAACTTCGAAATTTTCTTTTTAAAATTTGAACAACATCTAGATAAAGCATCATTTTGGGGTCTTTTGCAGTATATATCCCATTTACTTGGTTGGAGATGAGGAGGGAATCAGTACGTACCTTTAGATTCTGTACACCAAGGTCAATACATACCTTTAATCCAGCTATTAGGGCTTCATAGTCTGCCTCATTGTTGGTAGCTTCAAATGCACAGCTTATAGCCTGTACTATCTTATCCCCCTGTGGCGATTTTAGTACTACCCCCAGGCTTGTGCCCCTCATGTTGGCTGCGCCGTCGACGAATAGGGTCCATTCTAGGTCTGTTTGGTCGTTGGTCAGTTTATTCACTTCTTTTATTAGGTCGGGTTCTAGGGTCGGACTAAAATCAGCCACAAAGTCTGCTAATGCTTGTGACTTAATTGCTGTCCTTGGTTCAAATGTTATATTGTATGTGCTCGGCTGGACTGACCATTTTCTCATTCGTCCGGACAATTCTGGCTTTCTAAGTACAGACTTGATAGGAAGATTGGTTCTGACTATTATAGGGTGGCTTTCAAAGTATGGTCTTAATTTTGTGCAACTCATAATTAAAGCTAAAACATATTTTTCAAGCAGGCCATACCTGATCTCTGCGTCTAGTAGGCTCTTACTTACATAATAGATTGGGTGTTGTTGTCGTCCGCTTCTTTGACCAAGACGCACCGACAAAGATTTCTGTGATCGAAGGTATCTGTCGGGGGTTCATCTTTGACTGGTTTTGCCAGCAAGGGAGGAGAGGATAGATATATCTTTAGGTCTCCAAAGGCGGCCTGATGATCAGGGGTCCATGAAAAGTCCTTGTTCTTTCTTAGCAGGTTGTAGAATGATTTGCACCTCTCTGATGATCTTGAAATGAATCTGTTCAGGGCCGCTATTCTTCCAGTCAGTTTTTGTATGTCTTTGACCGTCTTTGGTGGTTCTAGCTCTAGGATAGCTTTAATCTATTCAGGGCTGGCCTCTATTCCTCTTTTTGTCACCATATAGCCCAGGAACTTGCCTGCTGAGACTCCGAAGTGGCATTTTTGTGGGTTGAGCTTCATATTGAATTTCTCCAGTATTTGAAAGGCTACTTCCAGGTCTTTGATGTGGTCTTCTGCCTTTTTTGATTTGACTACCATGTCATCTATATAGACTTCCATGGTGTCTCCTATCTGATCTTTGAACATCATGTTGACTAGCCTCTGGTAGGTTGCACCTGCATTTTTTAATCCAAAGGGCATAGCAGTATAGCAATATATACCTCTTTCGGTGATGAAAGCTGTGCTTTCCGATCCGCAGGTGCATTTTTATCGATTGAATCCACTGGAGGCATCCATGAATGTTAGCATTTCGTGGCTGCGGTGGCATCTACCATTGCATCGATGTGTGGTGGGGGGAAATTGATCTTTTGGGCAGGCTTTGTTTAAGTCGGTGTAATCTACACAGACTCTCCATTTGCCATTTTTCTTTTGGACTACTACTACGTTTGCAAGCCAGTCAAGGTACATTACTTCCCTAATCATTCCCATGTCTAGTAGCTTGTCAACTTCTTGGTTGATGATTTCATGCCTCTCTGCATCAAATTTTCTTCTTTTGTACAGGCTTAAAGGATTTGTCAATATTCAACTTATGAGTAATAACATCAACATCTATACCAGTCATATCAAAATGTGACCAAGCAAAACAAGACATTTTAGTTTTGAGAAAGGCGGACCAGATTGGGTCCGATTGAGTCGGGTGCATCGACCCTACGAGTACTTTCTGTGGGGGAAGTCCGGGTCTAATATGACCTCTCCTGTTTCCATCTGTGATTGTGCTACATATTCTTCCCTGACGGGTGACTTTAATTGCTATGCAAGGGACTTACCTGACTTTGAGGGTTTCAAAGCCCGAGTGTAACATTCGAGTGTCCTCTGTTCTCCCCGATGGTGGTTATCCCCTATTCTCGTTGGGATTTTCACACATTGGTGGTATGTTGATGGGATTGCTTTGACATTGTGGATCCATGGTCTGCCCAGGATTACATTATATGAGGATAGGCAATCTATTACTCCAAATCTTTCATATGAAGCCGCGCCTTCCACATAGGTTGGCAGGCTGATTTCTCCCAAGGTGTTCTTTGTTTCTCCGCTGAATCCAACCAGGACGCTGGATTTCTTGATGATCTTTCCTTCATCTATCTTCATAGCTTTGAGGACGTCAAGCATCACCAGGTTGATTGAACTGCCTCCGTCTATCAGGATTCTTGATACCTTTGCTGTGCCAATTTGCATGGTGATTACCAGGCTGTCGTGGTGTAGATCTGATATTCCCTGTAGGTCCGAGTCATCAAAGGTAATAGCGGGCAATGACTTGGGCCTGGAAGGAGGTTGAAGTCTGAATTCCCTGGATATTCTTTTGGCAGCTGAGCTGGTCAGACCACAGATTTCTGATCCTCCATTTATGAACTTGACTTCATAGATGGGGGGAGGAGGAGGGGGATCTCTGCTGTTCCCTGAATCCCTCTTGTTTTGCCCTTCATCTTTGTTCTTTAGCTGCTGGATTAAATCCTTCAAGAAGCCTTTCTTTAAGAGATATGCCACCTATTTCCTGAGCTGGATGCATTCTTCCGTGGTGTGCCCGATATCCTGATGGAAGTCACACCATCTTGTTGGGTCTTTCCTGGGGTTGTCCGATTTCTTGGGCCATCTGTCCGTATCTCCCAGGCTTTCCAAGCGTTTAATTAATCCTGCAGTATTAATAGAGAAGTTATATTCAGGAATAGTTGGTAGGCTAGAAAGGTTACCTCTGTGTTCTTGTGCCATGTTGACTTGGATCTTTCGGGCCGGAATAGGGTCTTGATATGGGGTTGCCTCCTTTACGGTAGGAGCTTTTCTGTTAGTGTGTCCATAGCCTTGCTTTCCCGGATGAGTTCGTTCGAAGTTGAGATCTTCTTCCAATCGACATGCTCTAAGGCGATGGATTGAACGAGTAGCAAAGGTTGGGCATGCTTTCTTGGTCGGTCCGTATAGATGTCTTTGTCAGCAGGACTCCTTGCTGAAGGCTTCTACCATTGTTTCTTCATCACACGGGAATGGCCACTTTTTCTTTGACAAATCGGCCAGGAATTCTTTGAGAGATTCTTCGGGGGAAAGCGCTTTACCCTGAGCAGTTCTTGGGTCTCTTAGCCATATCTCTGCTTTCGAATTGTTGATTGAAGGCATTGATTAATTCGCAAAATTCTTGATACCTCCATTTGGGAGATTAATGAACCTTTGTAATCTTTGCTCCTCCGGTCAGGGTTGTACCAAAGCCCTTACACATGCGGACTGCCTGAGTTCACTGGGTATTGAGGCGACCAACATTTTTGTTTGAATATGGCAACATGATTTTGTGAATCGAGGTTCCATCATAAGTTCTCATGGATGGAACAAGTAAATTTCTTGGGAGATCAATCTTTGCAATTTCATCTGCAAAAGGTGAATCTGCAAAGTCATCAACTTCTACTTCAGCCACGTGGTCCGGCACTCCAGGTATGTTTTCTATTTTATGGTGGAGTTTTTGAATTTCCTGAAGCATGGCCATCATTATTCTTTGCTTGGTCTTGTTTGTTTCGTCATTGGGAACGGTTGGAGTATCGAGATGATGTATCCTTCTCCGGGGTCCCAAAACTGGAGAAGTCAATGTTTTTGATAATGGATGAGAATGGGGTTCCTGGTTCAAATCTGGTCTTGGAGCCCGAAGCCTGATTTTCCAATTTTTTTCTCAGGCTAGACTCAGACTCCTTCAGCCTATTGATTTCTGCTTCTGCTTGGGTTGCCTTCTCTTGGATTGTTTCCAATTCTTTGATCTTGGCCAGGGCAGCTGCTAATTGTTGTTCTGCGGTGAGTTCCACCATTTTTGTGTGTGAATATTAAATGAAAAGATGGTAAAAGGAATTTTTTTTGATTAAAGAACTAGATGCCCCACGGTGGGCGCCAATTGTTTTAGCAGGATTTTCCTGAACGGATCCGGCCTGATTAGGAAGTAATTCGGGTATCTAGTTCTATATATTTGGTAAAGATTAAGGGATAAGAAAAAGACTTAACTATAGAGAATATTGTTTTTATTATATGGAAGAACTGAGTACAGATTAGTATATGTGATCGGATATTTTTAGAGTAATGACAGATCGAAAAAGTGTAGAAAAATTAAAGAGTCCTCCATTGATCCTCATTGTCTATTTACAAAAGCTATATATAGTTCTCTTTGCTATTCTTAACGTTACAATGATCAACGTTACAATGATCAACCACCTCCCCAAATGTAGGAGTTGTTGCCGGATTAATAGGGCTTGTTCCCTATTAATCCGCTTGATTTATTCTTCTTTTAACGAATCTTCAGCCCTTTCTCTCCTTTCCGTCTTGATTCATAGATGATAGGATCTTTTGGTTGGACTTGGTCTTCCTTAAGTATAGGACACGATTATTTATATCCAACAATTGCATTTCTTGTTTATCTTTCTCAATCCAGCCTGTTTTAATGATCTGCCAGGTTATTCTGTACTTATCATCAGGCTTCTTTTCCAGGATTTGGTAGCCTTCTTACTATAATATTCTTTAATAGTTGAACAATAGTTAGACTTGTCCGGTCTCAGGTTACTTCAATCAGACTAATAAGGTCGGGCCAGGTTGGAGTCAGACCAGGCTAAACTGGGCCTAACACCTATATATCGACAAAAAAAAACGAAACAAAAAAAAAACGAAACAAGATACGAAAAAAAAAATGGTGGAATTGGATTCTTACCTGCAGAGTGACGGGTGGTGTAGTGATATTATTGTGTGTTATGTCGTTGTCACTACCAACCAAAACAATATTTATAACTTCACACACTACTCTTAGTAAAGAGGTAACTAAAGGTCGGATCCCAAGGAACGGGTATCGATTTAAGATTTCAATTGCAAGTAGTTATGTCTTAGGGTGTCATAAATTGGGTTGAGATGAGATGTAATCTAAACTAATCAACAAGATGAATGTAAATTAATTAAAACAAAGTAAAGCAATGAAAGGGGTTTATAAACAATTGATTAAAAGCACTAGGGTGTCATGGGTTCATAGGGGATTCATGGAAATAGATCATACAAACATGTTCTCAATTAGAAGCAAGCACTTATTGTTGTGATGGGATCGAGTTAGTGTATATCTTACAATCCCTAGGAAGATTTAGGTCTCGGAGCCGAGTCAATCAAGACTTTACAACACCAACAAGTCGACTTAGTCTCTTCCAATCCAACTCTATGCATGGTCTAACAAGGCTCGAGTTGGTTTATTTCTTAGAAGCCTCATTGAAAATATAAGAGATGGGTAAAAAAATGCAAGGTTTCATAGTCTAGCATTTCATCAAACATAACATGTGCATAGGTTGAAATCACAACAAGCAAGCAATTTAATTATGAAAGCATATTTGATTAGGCATAGATCAATTCCCATGATTGTTTGCCCCTAATTCCTCATTAACCCTAACTAAAAGACTACTCACTCATGATCAAGTTGAGCATGCTATTAAGGTTGTCAATCATACTAACAAAGCAACACATGATGAATGAATGATGTGATTAACAATAATCAAACAAAGGTAAAAGAGATTATACCTACTTGAGATGATCCAAATTATAAAGCAAAGAATAATAGAAGTAAACTTGATGATTGATGGAAGGTTGTCAGTCCTCCAATAAACCCAAAATATCTTCTACTTACCCAACTAAAACTAAGAACAATTGAGAGATTAAGGAATGATTAAGATGTGATTAATATTGAAATGTGTATTACAACTTTGATTAAGACTAAATTAAGAGAATGATTATGATAAGATCCTAATTAGATTGTACAATGGGGTATTTATACTAAATTTCAATACAAGGATTAGGGTTACTAAGGGCTTAAAGGACGATTAAGACCCTAAGAGAAGCTTGACAATTATGCTAATCCCGAGGGACATGCGCGGATCATGCTGCAACTCCTAAGGGAATCCGCGCGTCCTCGCCTGAAGCACGGTTGGTCCTGTAAGAAGATCCGCTCGGGCTAACTTGGAGACGCTCGGATCCTGGCTCTGGGATGGTCGTCCTGAGCTCAGGACGATCGGATCCTGGTGCAGGGTTCTTCTCTTATTCTTGGCTTCTTAACAATCCGTGGGGATTGTCTTCGGGATTCACGGATCTTTCATTATTGCCCATTTCACTTTATTTATTTGCTTAGGCTTCTAGTGTCGGTCTCCTCTTCGAGGCTTGGTCATTAGATGTGATCCATTTAGCTCTATTTTGCTTCATAAATGCAAGGCTAGCAATCCTCTCCTACCAAGGACACAAAACTTCAAAGAAAATGCAAAATGGGAAACAAAAGATAAGAAATGACCCCAATATATACTAGAAAGCATAGGAACGAGATTAATTCGGGGACTAAATGTGCTCAAATATGAGTCACATCAATGGGACTTCCCAGATAAAGAAGCTCGCGGTTGGCCTTTCTATTATCCAAACCAAGGATGGTCTCCCCTAAGACTAGGCATGCTGGGCTCTTGCGCAGCTCCATTTGCTCTACTATGCTCAGAAAACGAGGATCACCCCTCATCTCATTATCAACATGCCCTTGGAGGACGTAGCAATGATGTAGATAAAACCCAAAAGCCCTGCGCCTCGTAACATAAGAAATAGTAGGGTCCTCCTTATTTATAAATCGATCGACAAAGTCAAACATGCGGACACCTTTCGAGGTCACAAGACGGTCCTCCTCAGCCTTGGTCAATCCAAGCAAATCCCTGAATTTGTTTTTATAGCCTTGAGAGTTAGGGGTTATAGCTGGTACATTTTCTGGATCCCATCCTCCAATAGCAGCTATTTCTTCAGGAAAAGGGCAAATTTCGCCTCCCGGAAAGTCGAATACGTGAAAATTTGGGTCCTAATACTCAAGACAAGCATCCAAGAAGGGCTTCACCACTTTCACTAACTGGAGACTTATGATCGATCCTAAATTGAAAGCACCCATATCGTGTTTCTCTATATTTGTAAAATCATTCGTCCATTCCTTCATACGGTTTTCAAAGGCATCCATAATTTTGAAAATTTTTCGAGGGGATATGTGAGTTTTATATAATAAACGGAAGAAAAGAAGAAGGAATTGTGTGAATAAAAGCTCAATCGAAGCCTCTATTAATAATATTCGATGTTTCCTAAATTCTATCGAGAACGGACAACTTGGGGAAACGACGCAGCATTTGCTGCGCCTTTTCGAAGAGTCGCAGCTCGTGCTGCGCCTCTTCCCCAAGCCTATTTCCGTGCTGCCAGCAATGGATCTTTCCTATTTTGCTTTTAGCTTAAGTTTCCTATTCCTATACCAACTTAATTTGGTAAATTCGACAAATTTACCAAGTTTTGTGTTTCCTAATCCTTTTCGGGTTCGCTTTTCGAGGCAAAATCGACATTCTCGCCAAACGCGCACACTTACTCATTTTCATTTCTTTCTTCTTTTTTTTTTGGGGGGGAGGGGGGGGGGCAATCATTTCACTCCTCTTTTAAATACATTTCACACTTAGACATTTCTTTCAAATTCTTTTTTAGGGGGGTAGCCCTCCCTACCGTCCGGTCATTTTTGCTCATTTCTGGGCACTTTTTCTCATTTTTTTTGTCATTTTTGCTCATTTTCGGGCACTTTTTTACCTTTTTTTTTCATTTATTTTATCTTGCGCCAATTTAGGCCACCTATATGCTATATGTTTTACTTGTAAATTCTATGTAAATTTTGGCAGCATGACGGCACAAACCGTCACCTACCAAACCTGTTTTTAAGCTAACCTGCAGGAACAACAAACACCCAGCAGCAAAGGCACTGAGGCCATTATGTACACAACCAAAAGACAGTATATACATCAAACTGGGGCCTCTCGCCCGAAATAACATCCGAAAAGTCCAAAATGTATAGAAATAGAAGACGACAAAAAACAACAGCGAGTTCTGGTGACCCCTCGGCTCACCTACGGTCGCCTCAAGAGCAGCAATCTCGGCGTCCCTGACCTCAAGCTCTCTCAAAAAAACGAGCCGTCTCCTCCCGGGACGGCGCCAACTCGTGCTCCAGGTCACGATCTCTCTGCATAAAAATGGAGAAATGTCTCATTTCAGTAAAATGAAATAATATTTCATGACAGCTAAATTTGAAATGTCAAAAATAAATAAGGAATGGAATGGGAGGTTCATACGTGTCGTCCCCGAACACCTACAAGTGCCTCGATGGCCGTAGCTCGCAGCCGGTAAGCAATCCTCCACAGCTCTACGTGCTTGGACGGTGTCACCTGCATTGAAATACAAAGAAGGTTCAAAAGGAGCAAATACATTCCTATGCAATAAAAATAATAAAGACAGCCAAAGCTGGGGGCTCACCCTCCTCACGACATGCTGCCACTCCTCCAAGCCAGCGTCTGTCACCTCTTCGCCAAAGTCGCGAATCTCCGAGATCGTCGTCATGCCCGTCGTGTCAGTGTACTCCAACACCTCTGGCTACGCTGGGGGCTCGATGCCCGCCATCTCGATCTACTACGAAGTTGAAATGATTCTTCACTTGATGATCGTTCATCATTCATCAAACCAATTCAAAAAACGAGTAAAAAGGTAAAATGCTTACCATGATCGACCAGTACGCCAACCTCTGACGAAAGTACTCGGAGTACTCCTCGCCAAGAAGAAGGAGGGCGTCACCACCCGCGTCAGCCAAGTTAGCCTCTTTCTCAGCCGCAGAAGGCTCCCTATACATCGTCCGTGGAGGATCGATGGGGACCGTGAAAGTGTCACGAGAGCACTGCCGAATCAAACGCTCGCCCAAGTACTACACAGGTCCCATGGGCGTCGTCAAAAACAACCGACTCGAGCTCCTAGGGCGAAGGACCTCAGCCGCAAAAGCTGGAGCCTCAGGGTAGGTCTACCAAGGTCTAGGCACCCACTAAAGTAAGAAAACGAGGGGTCATTCCTATGATCGGCTCTAAACGGGAAGAGGATCATTCCTATGATCACTTCTAAATAAAAAGACAGAAAAGGAAAAGTAATCAAGTAAGGATCGAAGGCACTTACGCTGTCCAACGTCAGGGTATTCACGCCCCTCCGACAAACGTCGTAAGAAGAGCGGTGGCTTTTCCTACGGCACACCACCCAGTCCCTCATGACAGGTACGCCATCGGCTCGGGCTCCGTCCTCTTGGGCACAAAGCTAGGAAAGTAGAAGTACACCCACGTCTGCAGACAGGATAATAATTATTTTCTATAATGGCATTGAAGAAATGTAGAAATAATGATCTTTCATAATTTAAAGGAAAGGTTCATACCTCCAACAAGAGTCGAGGACCAACAGTGGCAGGAGAAGTCCTCTTCTCCATTAGCTCCGGACGTACCATGGCCCTCATGTAATGGGTGAGGACCGCAAAGCCAGGAGTAACCAAGTCCTAACGACCTAGGCTACTCAAGTCAGCAAAAAAGGGAAGAAGCTTCGTCGGCAGCCTCTCCCCCTTATCTCCGAGGTAAATCGAAGACAAGAACCACCACAACCACAGGCAAGCCCTCTGCTCAGCAGTACAAGGAGGAGGAGGCACCTTCCTCCCCTCCATCATCACCGTCGCCAGGACCCTACCTGCGAAGTAGTCCCTGACGTAGGAACTCGGTACCAACCCGGGAACGCTGGCAGCACCCGCCGCCAGGTTCCAGCCAATCAGCCTCCTCACCTCGGCCGAGTCCACTCTCATGGCCGTCAACGGCCACACCAAGGGCTCCTTTCCACATGGCAAACCCGAGATCATATCGTAGTGCCCCAAAGTGACCCCGATCTCTCCAAAAGGCATATGGAAAGTCGAGGTCGTGTCCCAGTACCGATCAAGGAAAGCTCGAATCATGCTAAGGTTAGCCCGAATCTTCCTTTCCCTGATCGCCCTCCAGGCTCCTACCAAAGCCCCGAAGGCTCCCAGCTCGATGATGGCCTTCTCCTCCTCCGACAGCTTCCCTAAGGCATCCATCATCGTCGTGTAACCGGAAAAAGGACCTCATATTCCCGACCTTCTTTATCAGTTCAAAGCAAAAGCTATCCTTAGCATAAGACAAATGAGAACTGAAATGGCAAATAAATAAGAGAGGTAATAGGAAATAGCAAACTCAAAACTTAACAAACTCCTCGCCGTCCTGTAAGACAGGTGGCTCTCTGCCGCTCAAATAAGATATCTACCATCCCATTTCTCGGCCCACTCAAGTGCACCCACGAGCTGGCGACCACTTCGCCCCACGTTGGCCCTCCGCGGGACCTCCTCAATCTCCTCATCGAACTCCTCCTCTTGTCTCCCCCCCTCCCACGAGAGCACAAGAAGGGACGAAGTCCATAACCATGGGGTCCCTCCTCGACTTAGAAGGCACGTGACCCGCAAAATCCAGACAAACAAGGCCATGTCAAGCCATGACAAGCCTTTTTTATGCTGTTTCAAGCATTAAAAGTGGTTTTTTTCGCCATCTTTGGCCATTTCTTTCAAAACCCGACAACACGTGTGGTACGTTGAGGCAATTCAAATCTAAGTTCAAGCCTAGTTGCGGGTTTGAGTCGAAATTTTGGCAGCATTTCGCTGCAATAGCGATTATGACCTAAAAAGTGTTCTAAAAGAGTTGTCACAAATTCAAAATTCGGCATGATAACAAGTTTACCCATTGCACAAGGGTTCCAAAACACCAAGTTTCATCAAAAATGGACAATCCTAGGGTCATTTTCGAAGCAATTTTCGAAACATCGAGAAACCGTCTCATTTTTCGCCCAAATGCTCAATACTTGACGAAAATTCAAAACAAATACATGGTTATGTTCCTAACATTTCCAATTACTCATTTATAATGTCAATTATGCAAGACAAATCCATTTGAAGCAAAAGCCCCAAGTTTTCGAAATAAAGGGAAGAAAAACCCTAATTTTTTCGATCAAATTCAAGCAAAAATGCAAATTAAAGCAAGAATAAGATACATACCTCGATTAGCCATGGTTTATGGCATGACTCGATCAAAGTTTTGGCAAGGTTTTGTGAGAATTTGAGAGAATTTAAGAGAAATATATGTTTTGTGTTTATGAAATGAAACACGGTTTTAATCGGGTTTTTACCCAGACAGGGACGAGCTGAAGAAAAGACGCTGCACTAGCTGCGCCCCTTCCAAAAGCCGCAGCTTCTACTGCGCCTGTTCCCCAGCGAGTCTTTAGCTTAAAATTTGAAAGTTCGTTATAAGTTTGTTATTTGTGGGCCCAAGTTGTGTGCGCCTCTTCTCCGACATCTTATATCATACACTTGGCTCTCTTGGACTGCAAGACGCCTCACTGTACTTTTGTTTCCCAGTAAGGATCCTTTGAACACAGTTCACGAGCTCATCTTTTGTTATCAGGATTTCGCTTATAACAACCGAGCGAATTTCTAGCGGTGCTTAGGATTCGCCATTATCAGTCAAGCCTCTTCATTTCCCTCGACGGTGTTTAAAACGCATCTTTGTCAATACATTTATGTTCCCGGCGAGAGTTCATTATAGCCAATGTACTTCTCGAGAAGTGGAGTTTGTTTAAGAACAGACACAAGCAGATTCCCCCAAGAATGAATCGATCCCGACAGAGTCATCCATATATTTCCCCAACAATATTTTGCAGTGTTGCTCATGACGATCAAGATGTTCCTAGTCGTCGATATACACTTCTCCAGCTATATTTTGCAGTGTTGCTGTTAACAATCAAGTCATTATATGTTCATCAAGCGAGATTTCGTTGCCTTTCACGGCCCACGAATTTCTCAGAAAGAGAGTTCGCTTGAGACCGACGCAAGCAGATTCTCCAGCAGTTCTCCCGACGTCCTGCTGACCCTTATATATCAAATCCTTCACACCTTTCAAATAATCTTTTATCTTTCAAATAATCCTAATGCCTTCAAACTTAGCCTTCAGACACCAAGTTATCTTCAGACCAAAAGTTTCGCCGAAATGCCTTTAGTCCCGTTTAACCAGGTGTGTCCCAGGTATGGCTTCTTCTTATGGCTGGCGAGCTTCCTTACGTAGTCTAATGGACTTTAAACGAACCTCCCCGATAGTCGACATACTCTAAAATGTTCCTGACGACAAGTCCCTGGTTCAGACCCCTTGAGCCGCCTTGTGTCGCCATAGTCGTCAGGTTGTAATCTTTGATTGACCTGATGGCTTACTTTAACTTTCGCTTTGTCCAAGCCCCAGTCAAAGTGGGGGCTCTATAGATACCTCATTTCTACACCTTCCGCCAACCACCCAGTAATGATTTGGCCGCGTGTTTGGTACGCGAAACGATTTATAACAGTCCGTAAGTTTATCGTCAGGTGATAGCTCAAACACTCGATTCTATCCCTTGGTCGTCATCTACGCACCGATACGGTCGTTTTGACAGTAATTAGAGTTTATTTGGAGTCCGGGTCAAAAACCGTTTCATTTTTTAAGAAACCGTTTATAATGCCGAGTCGGAATGTTCTAGATATTTATTCCCAATCAAATTTTATATATTTTAGTAAAATATCTTCCGTATATTATATTTTACGGAATAAGGAAGTATAGATCTACCGCAATTCCATAACAGAAACGCGGAAATCTTTCTTTCGGAAGAGGAAACCTCTGGGGAAATGACGCAACAGATGTTGCGCCTCTTGGAAGGACCGCAGCAGCTCCTGCGCCTCTTCTCCAGCTCTTTTTAGCTGTTTACGGAATATTTCCGTGATTTCATTCCAAAGTTTGTGTCATTTCAAAACTCTTTCACATTTTTTGGTATAAATAGAGACCTTCGGTCTGCATATTTTTCACGCGAGTGTCCGCCATTCCCTTCTCTCTTTGAATTCTAGACCTTGCTCTAAGATTTTGACGCCTACGTGCTTGATCAATCGACCATGTAAGCTCAGATCATTCTGAGTACCAGTCACGTTGCATGACCGGCCAATTTGACCACTACACATCAATCAATCAATTAATCTAAAATCCTCCAACGAGGGCAATTTCTACTTACATCCGAGTAGAGCAATCACTAACGTTAACTTAGTCAATCTCGTTTCGTCAAACATGTAAGTCTTAGGGTGTAAATCCCACTTTTATTTTATTGTTTATTTTTGTACCAATTAATGTAAGGTTTAAGTCAAAAGTACATTCAAAACCAATTTTAAATCCCTTCCATAAAACCGTTTTTTACACAGCAGTGGATATCAGACGTCGAGAGGAAACGCAGTAGCAGCTACGCCTCTTCCAGAGGCTGCTTGCTGCTCCTTCTCTTCTTCTTCTTCTTCCTTGGGTTTTCATTGTTTTGTCTTTTTGTTCTTATTTTCTTATTTTCTTTCATTCTTCAGTTTACAAGCTTCTTTTAATAATTCACTTTTAATCATAACGTTTTATTTCGACTTAAATCCCTTATAATTCGATATTTGCGGGTTTTCGTCATTAAATCACCCGGATTTTAGAAATTTTTATTCCTTATCAACTTTCTGGGATTCGTATTTTGTACATACCTTTCATATCCTGTTCTGTTTTGTTTTCTAACCGTCTTAAATCCAAGTTTAGTAAATAAATTAATTCTGACACCGTAAATAAAATCTAACTTGTTTTAATTCGTTTTAATCCGTTTTTGTCGCTTTTATGATGGTTCCAGATGTATATAACGTGCTAAATCACTTTTACTCGAGTTCCCAATTAATAATTGATCTAAAATATAACAACGAATATTAACAGATCTCGGTTCTGACTTCACAGACAGAGCCCAACTCAAGAAGATACGCAGGAGGAGCTGCACTTCTTCCAGATGATGCGCCTGTTCTGAGGTGGTTTCTGTCCCTGAACTATTTTTCGCTTAGGCGTAGCTTCTAATTACGTGTTTAATTAACTAATAATCGTAATATTGCCCCAAATCTGACCTATTTTAATTTCTAACCTTTTATTTTTCCTCTATTTTCCTCTTCAAAATTCCGTTTTAAGTGTATTTTTGACATAATTCAATTAAACCATTATAATCCTTGTAATTTTAATTATTTTATTCATTTATCGTAATTATTATTTATGTATGATTTACTTGCTTGATCTCTCCACACATAATCAATTCTAAATCTCAATTCGACATAATTAATTGCTAAACTATCTGTTCACCGACATAGATTAATTTACATGTTGGGATTAATTCGTGGATCTTGCATTGCATGCATATGATCGACAACATATCAAATATAAATAACTCCCTTATAATTAGTAGAGGCCGCTGTCGAGGCGGGCGGGATTAGGTGTTCAGTAAAAGGACTTCCTAATACGTACCCTCACCCTTACTCCAGATCTCTGTGAACATCCGTGTTCATTGGTGTCCACAAGAGTCATTCTAGACATAGAATGCTAAGGATAACGAGCTCTTAGTGTTCATGTCACTACTTTGTGTCTTGACATGACACGAGGTATTCGAACAGGTTCCAATTTTCCCTAAAAATTGGTGGCGACTCCACAAATGTAGGCTTATTCAACCTTTCACTGGTTTCAATGCCTCACAAATCGGTAACGACACATGACGTGCTTTGGCAAACCAAGGTTCCGTGGGAGAAGTACCACCGCCTCAAACACAAGACGCGCGGGTGCGCGCGGTGCCTGTGGCCCATGTCCACAAACAACGGTACCGGTTGCAGCCACCAATCAATTAGATTCCACCGCTACTCGACCTGTCAACCACCAGCTCCTTTGCTCGCCTGACCCATATTCGTCCATCACCAACAAGCAACACCACTGGAGCAGCGTGACCCAACTACGAGTCTTCTCACCTTAGTGATACTCACAAATCCGTCACGGTTCACTGTGGTTGGTATTCCGTGTTGACTTGCTCGTTTGGCTAACTTTTGAAGTAACAAAAAAAAAGGAGGAAAAGACCCATATGCCACTTTTTTTAATTTAGTGCTGCGTGTCATTCTACTGTTGTTGTCGTTTCATTCTTTATTGTTGGACTATATAAAACGCTGAAAACCCAATTGTAAGGGGACCCTCAAATTAATTAGACGGGAAGCCCTCATAGAAAATAGTAGACAGTAGATTAGAGTAGATATTTTAGAACAAAAAAATACTCTCCTTTTATTTCCTCTATATATATTTTAGGGTTCTAATTAGTTTAATTACTCAATTAATTTTGGGACAAGGTTTCATCTTTTGTAATCAATCCTTTAGATCTATGCAATTCCATTCCTCTCCTTTCTTATGGTATAATTTTCTTCCCTTTTCTCATTTTATTGTTCTAGTTTCAAGTTTCTATTATAATTTATGTTATTGTTAATTTTAGTTGGTAATTTGATTAAAGTTCGTTACTTTTTTTAATTTAGTTAAGTTTACTTTTTGTGTAATGTTAGTGGATAGTATTAATAGTTTAATTTTAGTTATGTTTAGTGAGTAGATTATACTAGGGTAAAGGGAAGCTTTTGTGGGATTAATGGGTGGATTATGAGTTGTGTTTGGATGTTAATAATTAAGGGTAACTTGTCTTTAAGCTGATGCATACAAGGTATTTTTGGAAATGCCCAAGTGAGAGCTTGAGCAATTCCACTCTCCTTATTAGCTATTCTTTGAAGCGAGAGTTTAAGACTAGTTAGTAGAGTGCTTAAGCTTTACCTAGACAAAATACCCATATTCATAGTGTCATTTGTTTACATATTTCGTTGGATGTCGGCCTCTTATCTTGTGATTTGAACATGTGTGAGATTGCTTGAGCGAGAGTTTTGCTCTCCTTGTGTTTGGTTTGACTTGCTTGCGGCAAGAGTCGGGCTCAGTTGGACCGTACTAGATAGGTGGTTGGGGTTAGTTGGGTGAGAGTTCAACTAGACTTGACCCAAGGACCGTCACATATCGAAAGATAAGGACACACCTAGACTTCAACCTCCATTATAACCTCTACATTGCCTTAGACTCGGCCCCTCCTACTTGGATGACCCCGACACCCTAGTCTTTCTTCTCATTGGGTTTACCTTGCTTGTTTACTTACTTGTTCATTTACTTCATGTTCTTAGTTTAGACTTTTAGCATAAGATGAGGCTTATAAACCATTTTTAACACACCATCTCTGTGGATCGACCTCCTTACCCTACTACATTCATTAGTTTGGTATTGAGTTTATAAATATTGTTTACATATCATGGAGTACGACAAACTCGATATCAAAATGGCGCCATTGCCGGGGATGGTGCATAGTTAGATATAAGTCTTAGTCTAAGTTTTGGGCCTAGTCATTTTATCGCTTTTCAAAACCAAAAAAAAACACAAAAAAAAATGAATATTTGAAAAAAAAAAGAAAAACATGTTGTTTATTCATTACTTGCATCTTTAGTTGATAGTTATTACTTATTTGCATTTAGATTCTTGCATTTAATAATGTCGTCCTTTAACATTTGTCACAATAAAAATGAACCTTTTCATGACTATCTTGCTAGATTTGACAATTATTTCTCTTATGTTTGGTCTTGTGGTTATACTCTTTCCGATTGGGAATTACGTTGTGTATTATATGATGGCATGAACCTTGAAACTTGTGATTTGGCTAATTACATGAGTTGTGATAGAGTCTTTCATATGAATTGTGATGAATTTTGGGGATTTATAGGATTCATGGCCAACCAATGTGAGAAGGTAGGCCATCAAGAGTTTTTAACAAGCGTTAAAGATGACCCAAATATACATGTTATCCCTTCCCCCGTTATTGAGAATGATATGCATGCATTTTCATCTACTTGTGATATATGTGGTTGTTTAGGACATGACCCTCAAGTTTGCTCTTCATATGCGTATTTTTCATACACATTGAATGGTAATGTGATGAATGATGTCAATGATAAGCTACCACCTAGCGAAGACTTATCACATTATCCCTCTTCTCCAACTTCACCTCTTGAATACCAACTCACACCCCCAAAATGCGAATTTTGAAATTTCAAACAATGGTAGTGAGTTGGAGTTTATGAGGTTTGATGATGGCTATCGCATACATGATTCAAGTTGTCCTTTTATTGAGGACAGTTTGAATGAAATTTATTTGATTGAGTTGGAGTGTGTGATATTTGATGTGAATCTTGGGAATGTGCTGAATGTTAAGGATGTTGTCATAGAGACCTCTCATGAGGAATATGAGGTAGTTGATTAACCTTATGACGAGGAGTGCGTAAATGTAACTTGTAATTCTCTTGATACGAATTGGAATGAGAATTGTGTGCTTGAAGAGTCGAATTACGCACCCCTTGTTTTGAGGGTGTTCGTATTCCTTGCTTGGCCAATGAATGCCTTGAGAGTTCATATGACGATGATATTGTGGATACCATTGTCGATAGCCTTGATGAGGGAGGGGATATTTCCCTTGATGTTGATGAGCCCCTTTTAGAGAAATTTGAGGATCCCTTTTGTGGTGAGGATGAGCTTCTTATACCTACCCACGAGCTAGACCTCTTTTCTCTAGTCCCTTTATTGGAGGCTATGTATATTGAGGAGGAGAGTGCAAGCATCGATTGTGAAGGGGATTGTGAGGTGCATTTACTTGAACCTCTCTTAGAGAAATTTGAGGCACCTTTTTGCGGTGAGGATGAGTTTCTTACACCCACTGATGACCTTGACCTCATTTCTTATGCCCCTTTGCTTGAGGTTATAACTTTTGATGTGGAAAATGATACTCCTTTACTTGATAAAGCTCGCGTGGGTAATTCGTTTGAAACACCCCTTCTTGATATATTTGATGATTGTGATGTCTCCCCTCCCATTTTTGAAAAATTTGTGTTTGAAATGGATGAGTGGAAGGGAGAAGCGGGGGACAAAGAGACTAACCATGTCCCTTATGTTGTTGATTTTCCCTTGCTTGTTGGTTTTGATTGTAATACCCGTCCTTTTAGGGATCCGTTGACGAACGTTGACCGACCTTAAACGCATATCTTGACCTTCGGAAACCTAACGAGCGATGCCTTGTCACGGTATGAGCGTTGGTTTGTGTGGGATTCGATCTAGCTGAGGCTACTCGATCGAATAGCTTGGGAGCTCGATCGAGTAGGGGTCACTCGATCGAGTAACGAGTTTGCAGCGGGGAATTATAAATCGTGTTTTGTGAAACCGCAAATCATTTCCGCCTCTCATCCCTAAACCTAGATGCCGTCTCTTCTTCTCCCTTTCACCATAGTTCCTTCCATAGGAGCCGTTGAATATACTTATGCCATGGTGATGGGTTGCTTGAGTCGGGTAGCGGCCTTGTCGCCGGATTGCTATGCGTAGGTATGTCATCGTCATCATCATTGTCGTTGTTGTTTTCAGTTAGGATTATGGTGATAGGAATAGATGGTTGTAATGTTTGTATAGGTGTGTTGCTTGTTTGATTGGTATCATGTGTTCGGACGTGGAATCGCTGCGGTTCGCTAAAGGTAGGTTCTCCAACTTAGTACTGTTGGTGTCTAGAGTGTCTTATGATGTGGTTTGCTTGTTGTAGTGTTGGTATGGTTGACTGATTGTGGTAGTTGATTGGTGTTGTGTTGTTTTGGTTTATTGTTGGTGTGGTACAGCTGATTGTGATTGTTTGTCTTTGGTCCTCGAGGTGCGTCCTCGGCTGAGTGGAGTCACTTGCGAGAGTGGCTTCACGCTCGTTGTTCACCCTTCGTGGAACCCGCCACGGGAAGGGATGTGCACATTAATGGACATGGGTTTATCGCTCGGTATGATGAGCGGGGCTTAGGTGGGAACGGCTGCGGTCCCCCATTGGCAGGGCTGGTCCAGTGGACAGTTGGTGACGGTGATTAGCTGGAGAAGATGTGATGTGTGTGTGTTTTATTGTGCCTGTGTTGTATCTGTGGTTGTTTGTGTGTTTCGTCAGTTACTGATCTTGTGTGGTTTTGTCTTGTTGTTTGTTTCTGTTGTGTCTGTCGTGATCCCTTATGGTGAGCAGTCAGTCTTAGCAGGATGTGATCTGGATGTTAGCTGGGTGCTTCGCAGGATGAGTCTTTCACGAGTAACGACAGGAGTAGTTCACATAGTGGTTTTGAGTTGTATCTTGTATACCAGTAGTTTTGTTAATCACTTGTAATATAACTTAATTGTTCTTTTATCAACATTTGATTATTACTGTCCTCGGGCAACCGAGATGGTGACGCCCTTATATGCTAGGGAAGGTCTTGTTAAGGCTCCTGAGTATATGGGGGTGTCACAAAGTGGTATCAGAGCGACGATTTTGGAACCTGTAACAAATGAACCTAATGAACGTAGTGAGTCTAATAAAATGAACCTGGTGTATGTATCTTGGTAGCCCCGGCTAATGCTAGATTTTGGGTGATTAGGCGCCCTTATATAAAAATCATGGCCCCATTATGCTTAAGCCAGTCACCAGGTATGGGAATGTTGAGTCGGAAAACTATTTGCCTAGTATGTATAATGGTTATGTTAGAAATGTTTGTGATGAAGTCTCTATTGATGCTAGCATGTGTGATTGTGATGAGAAGTAGTGAAAGTCTGAAGTTGAATGGAAGTAGGTGTGAAAGTAGTAGAAGTGGTGAAACGTTTATAATACGTGACAATGCGTATGATGTAGTGATGGTAATGTTTTCCAAATCATTCTATGCGGATTGATATAAAAGAATTGTGAGTTTTGTGTGTGGTGATATTAGTAAGTTGTAAGTTTTGAATTAGTTGTAACAATTGTCAGAGTAATATTTGGTAAGTGTGATAGATGTATGGTTGAATGCTCCCGTGATATGGCATAATTAAGTTGAGAAAGCTAGTTGATAATTTGTTGTGACATGGTTAAATTATTAGTAAGCTTGGATGATAAAGAATGGATAAATGTTAGATTAATGCTTAGAGTGATATGATTAGAAGTTGTATTGTCGAAGTTACAAATGCATGATTAGAAGTAAAGAAATGTGTTGGTGTTTGTTGAGAATCCTACCAATCATTCAAGGTACTAATATTCATCCCTTTTATGTTTTAATTGATTAAAAGCATGCATAATAGTTGGTGTTTGTTGAGAAATCCGGTTTATATGCATAAAATCTTGCTTGTAATTGTTGTAACATGATCTATTTGCTTTAATTTGCTGGGTATTGATGCTAGGGATGCAAAAATCGAATCAAATTGGGGGTTTGTGTGTCTCGAAATTTCTAGGGTTCGAAATTTTAATGTGGATTTTGGTTGTCATTTTGATGTAAAAGGGAAAAAATTAAGTGAATTTTATCATGGGTATCATATGTAGAGTTGATTTTGATGATTATTACTCAAAATTTCACCTTAAAACTCTGTCTTAAAAGTGCCCCAACATGAAGTTCGTCCTACATTCTTGTGAAATTTATTCATTTGTGAGACTATTTTGAAATTTAATCTTTAAAATTATAGTTGGATTGTTAATTGATACCATGCTTGTCACCATTAGTTGTATCTGTGAGACCGTCTGACGACCTTTTAAGAGCTTATTATTGCAATTTCTGGATTGTTTGGTGAAAGTGTGTACTTAGTAATTCTTTTGAATGTCTTTATGTGAAAGTCTAGATGTTTTCAAGTATATGTGATCTGTGAATCTAAGATTGTGTTACAAAACAGATGCCGAGACCAACTGTGGGAATCTGTCAGAGAAAGAGGAGGAGGGCTTCTGAGCCCGAGGTAGGAGAGGGGAGTGGGGGACCTACGGTCCCAACGGTACCTGAGTACCCTTCGGTTGTCTTTGTGGACTTTACACAGAGGGGTAATTTTGTTGCCTTAAAGAGACGAAAGATGAGACCCACCCGTTGTATTGACACAACTCTCTTGACTGACTTGGGGATTGAGACCGTTGTTAGGCATATCTTCGAGACCTTGGGGATGACTAGGTTGTACCACCTCCGGAAGCACTCTTATGCTTTTCTGACCCTTGAGTTCATGAGTTCCTTTAAGTATGATGCGGTGGAACAGACCGTTGAGTTACGCCTTATGAACACCAGTTTCCTTCTCACCATGGACATGTTTGCCACCCACCTCGGCTTGGGTAAACCTGCCAAGGGGGCTCTCAGGAACATCCCGTCTGAGTGTGGGGTTAGTAGCTTTATGCCTTGCTTTACCGGCAAACCCGCTCCCACTTCGAGTAACATGTTGATTAACGATGTCCAACATGTCACCTTGAAGATCTTCCTCCGTGCCCTGACCT
This sequence comes from Silene latifolia, assembly GCF_048544455.1. NCBI lineage: Eukaryota > Viridiplantae > Streptophyta > Magnoliopsida > Caryophyllales > Caryophyllaceae > Silene > Silene latifolia. Next base: position 37,393,898 of record NC_133528.1, read on the forward strand.
GTTTGCTTTATGAGAGGAAGGATGTGAGTAAGCTTAACTCACATGAGTTGATTTTGCTGGTGGCGTACCTTAACCCCACCCGATCCTAGAGAGTCACCTTTAGTGCCCCGGATATGGTGTATGCCAGCTTGGCCCTGATGGCCTCTTCCGACACCCGTTTTCTGAGTTGTGGTGCCATTGCCACTCGGTTGGCGGAGAGGCCGACTACCTTTGAGGCCTCCTCGACCTATACCCCATTGACCCCTATGGTGCCTACCTTGGATCGAGAGTACTTCCTCGACTAGAAATGGTTGAGAACCTTGAAGGGTGGTGGATCGGAGTGGAGGGTGTGGGGTATGAGTTGGATGCGGATACCTGCTCCTAAGCACCTCCCAACGACTGAGCCCTTACCGACGGTAGTGGTAGCTGCCGATTCTGACGAGGAGGAGAAGGAGGCTCCCTAGAGACAGCTCTACTTCATCGACCTGGATATCTTGGCATTGATGCCCCAGCCGATGAAAGGGGATCGTGTTAGACCTGAGGATGCCTAGCCTAGGGTGGGGAGAGGACCACGATGAGTGAGGGAGAGGGTGGCTGAGACCCAGCCGTTGCAGCCAGTACCTCCACAGTACCATTACCCCGGTTACCCTCCATTCTACAGCCCGGAGATGAGAGTGAGATAGCTTAAGGAGAGGGTGTCTTCTACCTTGACACTCCGAAACCTCCATGAGATGGCATTTGTGCAGGGCATCGGGACCGAGGGAGCTCAGCATATGTGGTGGAGAGGCGTTGGGGACGACAGTGTAGTTTTCCACTCTTTTGGTGTGGAGAGGTCTACTTGGGGAGAGCCTCAGTCATATCCCTACGGTTGCTTGGCCCCATGGAATATGGGCGCGGATGCTGGTGTTGATGGTGTCGCAGGTCATGATGCAGTAGGAGCGGGTACATCTGGTGGTGGTGGTGGTGATGAGGTCATGGATGAGCAGGATGTGGAGTGATGATACTCCTTTTCTTTTCTATCGTTTCATGGATTTGTAGTGGATAGTATTTGTTTTTGTTGGTGGTACTTTATTAGACTTTGGTATGTATGTCGGCCATAAGGCCGTATTTTGAGTACTTTTACATTGTTCATGCAGGACTTTGGAGTCGGGGAGACGTCCCGGCTCATGTTTATATGATTGTTTGGTTTGACATGGCTTGCTAAGGGAATTTTCGACCTGTGGCTACTCGATCGAGTAACTGCAGGTGTGACACTTGAGGGGTGTTCTGATCTCAGCCTACTCGATCGAATAAGCTCAACTCGATCGTGTGCCTAACCAACTCGATCGAGTAGCACTATTACAGCTACTTTTTGTTTTGAAACTTGGTTGAATCATCATATCTTTAAGTGTTGTTTTATTATTTCTTGTTATGGGTGCCTTATATCATTGTTTAGCCTCAATGGTGGTTATATTATTGCGTATGGTCGTGCGATATATACAATTTTTCAACGCTATACATATAAAATAATGTGATAAAGCATATTGTTTCAGGTTATGTGAGGTTCAAGGATTGCTATATATATATATATATATATATATATATATATATATATATATATATATATATATATATATATATATATATATATATATAGTCAAGTTCAAATGAGTCCACCTAAAAAATTAAGTCCCTAAGTCCTAATCTAAACCACTAGATCTTATAAAATTGATGGTTGAGATTAAAAGGAAAGACACATCCACCCACTAGTAATTAATGATCCATTAAATTTTATCTCTCCTAGTTTTTATTCTCAATTAATCCATTAATTGCATTCTCTTTTTCAGGAACTTGTTATTCCCATTTAAAATCTCAAATTAATGTTTATAATCTGAAATTTTCATGCCCGCGTAAATTAAAAACGGCTTTAAAAAAAGCTCTTTAAATCTTCATCCGAACTCCGATTAAAGCGAAATAAAAGTCTAATTTTATTATTTTTTCGAGCCCGTCACAATGGTATCATTTTTAAATACTATTGAATTTTTGAAATATTCAGTATGCTTCGTGAATTTGGAGTTGCATCATATACGTTTGAAATTACACTCAATTTACACCATATCTACTTGAAATTAATTAATTAATTTACCTATATTCTTGAATTTACACTATATTAATTGAAGTTACATCATATTTATATCTACTTGAAGTTACAAAATTTCTGTTTGAAGTTTCACATATTTACTTAAAATTCATTAATTAATTAACCCATGTATATTTGAAGTTACACAATATCAATTTGCGTGAAGTTACGCCTTATCTACTTGACATTAATTAATTAATTTACTCATATACTTGAAGTTACACTGTATTTATTTGAAGTTATACAATATCGACTTGAAGTTACACAACATCAACTTGAAGTTACACATTTATTGAGTTAAAGTTACACGGTATTAGCTTGAAATTTCCTTCAAAGTAATATTAATTTGAAGTTTCACAATGTAGTTTTAAAGTTTCACAATATAGATTTAAAGTTACATCTTTATTGAATTAAAGTTACACAATATTAGCTTGCGGTTACCTTCAAAATAATATTAATTTGAAGTTTCAGAATATCGATTTAAAGTTACACCTTTATTGAATTAAATTTACACGTTATTAACTTGAAATTTCTTCCAAAATAATATTAATTTGAAGTTACACTTTTATTGAATTAAAGTTACACGGTAATAGCTTGAAGTTACCTCCAAATTAATGAAGTTTCACAATATCGGTTTAAAGTTACACCTTTATTGAATTAAAGTTACACAGTATATTGAAGTTACCTTCAAAATAAAATTAATTTGAAGTTTCACAATATCGATTTAAAGTTACACCTTTATTGAATTAAAGTTACACGGTATTATCTTGAAGTTACCTTCAAAATAATATTAATTTGAAGTTTCACAATATCGATTTAAAGTTACATCTTTTTTGAATTAAAGTTACACGTTAATAGCTTGAAGATATCTTCAAAATAATGAAGTTTCACAATATCGGTTTAAAGTTACACTTTTATTGAATTAAAGTTACACGGTAAATTGAAGTTACCTTCAAAATAATATTAGTTTGAAGTTTCACAATATCATTTAAAATGACACCTTCATTGAATTGTTACACGGTATTAGCTTGAAGTTACCTTCAAATAATTCTCCCAGTCCTTTATACAAATATAATGCAACTTTTACACCATTATTATTCGTAAACGATAAGAATAAGAATCTACTCCTTTATTCAAATAGGATACAATTAAAAATGTAACTGATCTCCTACAAAATTTCAACCCAGGCAAATTCCACTTTGCCATAAGAACACGAACTACTCCCTAATACTCCTCTCAGATCAACACAAAACAGAAAAAGTAAGCATAATCCTGTCTTGACTCCTCTCGGATCTTCAATATCAGTACTGTTCCCTTATATACTTGAAATCCTGCATTCAATTTACAGACGAATTAATAGTGTTAGAGGAAATTTGTACAAGATAACATAAAGGAAGCATGTGCAATTGAAAAGCTTAAAGCTTCATCTAAATACGAAATCACAAGCAACATTAGAGTGTTAATAGAACTTCATACACATGTGTAGGATGGACATTTTAAATTATGGGAATGTTACGGAAAAACATAAAATTGCACTGAATCAACTTCTTACTAGATTCAAATAATTTCTAAAGTATATCCACTAACCACAAACTCAATGTTATTAGATCTTAATAAAAAAATGAAAGGAAAAGAAATAAATAAAATGAAAGGAAAAAACTTGAAGACAGTCACAATTTTCGGACAAAATCAAGAACAGAGACAATCACAAACTCTAATGTTACTCACCTGCTCTCCGTCGTCAACCACCATCGCGAATCTAGCCACACCTTCGTCATTACCCGGAATCGCCACTCCCCTGCTCCTCCGTTATTACCGTGGTTGGGCTCGTTCGTTTTCGATTCCGAGAAGATGAGCAAGAGATTTGATTAAGTGTGTGAATTAGAATCTCGAGATCTCACTATTTTGATAACCATGTGATTTAATGTGGTTGATCAACAGAAGGGAAGATACCTGATATGTGCAAGAACTCATAATTAGCGAGCGCTTTCACCATTAAAACTAACAGCGACGAATATTTTTTTGATAAAATCATAATAATTGTGCATAAAATCTTCATTGAGAGAAAAAAAGACGAGATTTTGGTGCAAGAACTCATGGAGTGCGTATTTGAGTGTGCAAGAAGAAGAGATCTGCAAATAAAAAAGAAGAATAAGAAAATGAAGGAGTAAACATGGAAAACGGCAGTGACAATCAATATGTTTGAGAGTGAATTAGAAAAATGAGTACAGTATAAGATTGGGAAACGAATAGAATATTGGGAATTGGAGAGATTTAATGAAATAGGTGGTTGAGTTTTTTTTTGTTGGTTGTTTTAATCTCAGCCATCCCTTATGTATACATTTAAGGGTTTAGATGAGGATTTATGGACTCATTTTAACTAGGAGGACTTAGTTGAACCTAATTCTATATATATATATATATATATGTATATATATATATATATGTATATATATATATATATGTATATATATATATATATATGTATATATATATATCATGTGAGTCATGTTTACATAATGTCAAGGAAGTGTCATGGCTGTCGTGAGTTTTTTTTTTGGTCTAAACCATCCGGTAATCCGAACCACATTGGGCCGACTATCCGGATTTCGGGGCCTGTCCAAGGATTACGGTATTTAAACCCCTCCCAATCGCAGTTGTGGGGGATCGATCTGCAGACCTCCCTACCAAGGGCAGCCCCATGCTACCACTGCGCCAACCAACGATTGGTTAATTTATACAACTTTAGGTGGTATTTATATAATTTTGTATTCTATATCAAGCTACCTTAGAGAAGTAGTGTACAATTATTATAATTTGGTAGCATGATTAGTGTGATCATAAAACAATTAATAGATGACTTCTGTGCTAGTTGGTAATGGTATATTTTGTGGTGTGAGACACGATTTTAGTGATTTTAAATTTATTCAAGTTAATTTGTGTAATGTCAAAAGTATGAATTAAGGTTGCCTTGTGGTTGTGAGTAATGTCAGTATGGTATAATATGTATCGGTTTGAGGGACGAGAAAGTTGTTTGATGGTGAACTTCAGGGACGAAGTTCCTTTTTAGAAGGGAAAAGTAATGACGCAAAGCAAAAATGACGTAATTATAACAATTTTACTGTATTTTTGGTGGTATTTTAAAGTATGTGAATGATTGTTTGAATAGTTTTGAAGAGTAAGAGTTTATAATTGTTGAATAAACTAGCATGTTGTATACTTTATTTTCAGTAATTATTCGTTATGTTGGCTTGAGAATAAGATGTTATTAGCAAATAGTGGTATTTTTGGTAGAATTGTTGTGTGGTTAAAGTAATAAGTTGGAATGAATCGTGTATTGTTGTGAATCTATGGTAGGACCGTTGTTTTGTATGTTTTGTAATTGCTAATTGTTGCCGATTGATGAATGAAAGTATAGTCTAATATTTGTGTTGGTGTACGTTTGAATAATAGTATGTAGTGAGTGCAGGTGATAGTTGAGTTAGTCGTTATTGTGGTTAGTATGTGTTCAGTGATGCAAAAAGGAAGTGGGTGATTAGCTGAGAGTCGTGTTGTGTGTTGTGTGCTAAGGCGAACAATGATGATGATGTCTGATGAGCGTACATAGGGGGATGGTATTTCTAAACAGTTATGTGACCTGTGTCGGGTAAACAGTGGTGTTGACCTTGGTTTTGTTGACTTGTCTTGCGGGAGAGGATGAGTCGAACTTCAGGGATGAAGTTCTTTTTAAGGGGGGAAGACTGTAATACCCGTCCTTTTAGGGACCCTTTGACCGACGTTGACCGACCTTAGACGCGTATCTTGACCTTCGGAAACTTTACGAGGGATGCCTTGTCACGGTATGAGCGTTGGTTTGTGTAGGACTCGGTCTAGCTGAGGCTACTCGATCGAGTAGCTTGGGAGCTCGATCGAGTAGGGGTCACTCGATCGAGTAAGTTAGTTACTCGATCGAGTAACGAGTTTGCAGCGGGGAATTATAAATCGTGTTTCGTAAAACCGCAAATCGTTTCCGCCTCTCTTCCCTAAACCTTGATGCCGTGTCTTCTTATCCCTTTCACCATAGCTCCTTTCATAGGAGTCCTTGAAGATGCTTATGCCATGGGGATAGGCGTCTTGAGTCAGGTAGCGGCCTTGACACCGGATTGCTATGCATAGGTATGCCATCGTCATCATCATTGTCGTTGTTGTTTTCAGTTAGGGTTGTGGTGATAGTGATAGATGGTTGTACTGTTTGTATAGGTGTGTTGCTCGGTTGATTGGTATCTTGTGTTCGGATCTGGAATCGCTGCGGTTGGCTAAAGGTAGGTTCGCCTACTCAGTACTGTTGGTGTCTAGAGTGTCTTTTGATGTGGTTTGGTTGTTGTAGTGTCGGTATGGTTGGCTGATTGTGGTAGTTTGTTGGTGTTGTGTTGTTTTGGTTTATCGTTGTTGTGGTACAGCTGATTGTTATTGTTTGTCTCTGGTTCTCGAGGTGCGTCCTCGGCTGAGTGGAGTCACTTGCGGGAGTGGCTTCATGCCCTTTGTTCGCCCTCCGTAGAACCCGCCACGGGAGGAGATGTGCACATTAATGGACATGGGTTTATCGCTCGGTATGATGAGCGGGGCTTAGGTGTGAACGGCTGCGGTCCCCCACTGGCAGGGTTGGTCCAGTGGACAGTCGGTGACGGTGATTGGTTGGAGGAGATGTGATGTGTGTGTGTGTTTTATTGTGCATGTGTTGTATCTATGGTTGTTGGTTTGTTTCTTCAGTTACTGACCTTGTGTGGTTTTTTCTTATTGTTTGTTTCTATTGTGTCTGTCGTGATCCCTTATGGTGAGCAGTCAGTCTTAGCAGGTTATGATCTGGATGTTAGCTGGGTGCTTGGCGGGATGAGTCTTTTATGAGTAACGACAGGAGTAGTTCACATAGTGGTTTTGAGTTGTATCTTTTATACCAGTAGTTTTGTTAATCACTTGTAATATAATTTAATTGTTCTTTTATCGACATTTGATTATTACTGTCCTCGGGAAACCGAAATGGTGACGCACTTATATGCTAGGGAGGGTCCTGTTAAGGCTCCTGAGTATATGGGGGTGTCACATTGATCATTCTCATCCAATGAAGGAGGAAATATTTTATGTAATCGAGTTTGAAAATGTCGAGGAGAATGATCACAACCTTGGTGATTGGAGGAAGCTCAAAGATGTGAGCTTCATTGACTTGGACAATGAGTTAAGTGGCCTTGCCCATAGGTTGTGGGATCCCGGTTAGTTTTGGGACCAAGCTTAGGTTTGGCGGTTTCCTTAAAACCGCGCTTCTTGGGAGGCAACCTAGGCTTTTTATACATTGTTTTTCTTTTTGATAAATTTAGCTAAAAACCAAAAACATGTTCTTTTGTTTGAAAAATTTTGAAAAACCAAAAACATGCAATTAATTTTTATTTCCTCCACACATTTGTTTCTTTTTGAAACATAGTAAATAAATAAGTGTGGGGAGGAAAATTTTATATTTCAAAAATCATCAAAAAACATGTATTTCATTTCCGAATTTCCTCCGCATATTTATTTCCATTGGAATTTATGTAAATAAATAAGTGTAGGGAGTAAATTCTATTATTTAAAAATACAAAAACATGTCTTTTATACTCCCTCCTATTCTCAATTACTCTCCCTATTTCCTTTTTTGTCCATTCACAATTCTCTCCATATTTCCTTATTTGGCAAACTTTTATACTTATTTTAATCGCCCAACCCCCAAAACAATACCCCACAATACCCATATTTTATCTTATTTTAATCACCTTACCCCACAACAATACTTATTTTAATCACCCCACCCCCACAATAATATCACACAATACCTTCCCTCTCTCCAATCTCCTACCCCCACTACAATACTTTACCATATAATACTCCCTCCCTTAATTCTCGTGCCCTCTATGAATAGGTAGAGTTATTGAGAATATGAGGGAGTATTTCTGTAACACCCTAGCCCAAACCGGGTCGGGAGCGGTTACTTATGATAGCTCACCAGGCTATGTACATGGCCCACAGATCAACGCGGGTCCTTTATAGCGCATTTTGTCCTCACTCATGCGCATCCCGAGAACCTTCCCAGGAGGTCACTGTAACACCCCCATATACCGAGGAGCCTTAACTAGACCTTCCTTAGCATATAAGGGCGCTACCATCTCGGTTGCCCGAGGTAAATAATCATCAAAGGTCGATAACAGAACAAATATAGTTAAATTTACAAGTGTTACATCAAACCAACAAAATAAAGATTCACTCATCAGCTACTCGCTATAACTATCCGAACTCATGAGGACTCGTCCCCGCCAAGACTCCAGCTATCAACAACATCCATACCTGCTAAGACTGACTGCTCACCATAAGGGATCACGACAGACACATAAACAAACAAGACAACCACACAAGGTCAGTAACTGAGGCAAGACTCAACATATACCAACAACAATTATCAGTACACACTGCACAACCAATCACACACAATCACACCCACTCCAATCAATCTCCGTCACCGACTGGCCACTGGACCAGCCCTGCCAGTGGGGGACCGCAGCCGTACCCACCAATCCCCGCTCATCATACTGAGCGATAACCCTGTCCCATTAATGTGCACATCCCCTCCCGTGGCGGGTTCCACGGAGGGCGAAACAAGGGCGTGAAGCCACTCCCGCAAGTGACTCCACTCAGCCGAGGACGCACTCGAGAACTAGAGACAAACAATCACAGATAGCTGCAATACAACAACAACCAACAAACTGTATACACCAACCGATTACCGCATATACGCTGCCACACAAACACAACTACAACACAACAACCACGACACGACAACCGACAAACTAGACCATTCACAGAAACTGAGTAGGCGAACCTACCTTTAAGCAACTGCAACCGTTCCATGCCAACACACGCAATATCCAGCAATCAAGCAACACCTATATACACAATACAATCATCTATTACTACCATTCTAATCCTAACTGAAAACGCAAGACACAGATGATGATGACGACTTACCTACATGAGGAAAACTTGGCAAATGATCGCTACCTGACTCAAGCTACGCACTCCTAAGGCATAAGGACCTTCAAGGGCTTCCATGGAGGACATATGGTGAAAAGAAGAGGAAAGGGCGACATTTAGGTTTAGGAGAAATAGGCGAAATGATTTGCGGATTTAACAAAACACGATTATAAATCCTCGCTGAAAACACGCTACTCGATCGAGTGGCCCACCTACTCGATCGAGTGGCCCCTACTCGATCGAGTACCACCCCTAACTCAAAACTCAGGATAACCTTGGTACGCACTTCTAAGGACTATTACTACTCCCGAGGTCGGTCAACGCTGGTCAACGGGTCTCTAAAAGGGCGGGTATTACAGTCTTTCCCCCTTAAAAAGAACTTCGTCCCCGAAGTTCAACTCACCCAACAAAGGCACACGATACGGAAACAAAGTGACATCACAACTCCTCCGACATGGGTCATTATTCTCAAAAACACCATTCCCCCCGTGTCATCATCATCAACTGCCTAACGCTCCATACAGATCGACCTCTACAAACTACCACTTGAAATACCAACCTCACAACACGAACCGGCACAACCAACGATTACTCAACACATAACGAGATTACACTTTCACTAGCAACAACCATCAACATGAAACATGTCACATATCAACACACAGCATGACTATACCACCATGTTACTCAACGACGCGATTCTATTCCAACACATACATCATAACTATCCCTTTATGACCGTCTTTTAAAACATACTATCAACTTTTACTTCGACACACGAATTACTCAACGAATCAATGCAAACAAATAAATTTCATACATGAAATGTAACCGAAGTAATAGAAAACCTTATAAACAAACAACAAAATAATTGCAATATCGGCCTTTTTATTTTGCGACATTACTCTTCCCCTCTAAAAGGAACTTCGTCCCCGAAGTTCACCACCAAATCACTACACATGTTACTTACTACTCACATCTCGGCATATATCCAACACATATTATTCGTTATTGACATTACTCATTAATTAGACAACCATTAAACCATAAAAACGTATGTAACCATATTCAAATAACTAGCCACCGTCAAGAATACATGTATATATCATTTGTATTTGTATATGGAAGGACACATCTCCGGTGAAATATAACTAGTGGACATTACGGATGTAAAATGAATGCAATAAGAAACAATTACTACTTCATTATTCGTTACAATTACGAATCCAAAACCCAAACACGGCTTTCAACGTATGAAATTAACGGTTCAAACATGTTACTAATCACCCATAACCTTATTAAACATCAAAACATGTAACTATATAACCATTAAAAAATTTTAATTAGTGAAAAGTTCCTGTAACAGTGCTACTCGATCGAGTATATAGTGGTACTCGATCGAGTGCCCGCTACTCGATCGAGTGTCTTGGCTACTCGATCGAGTAGCACTGAGATCAGAATGCTCCATCTTTGTCACACCTGCAGCTACTCGACCGAGTATGGGGCACTCTGTCGAGTAGCCATAGGTCACAAACTTAGAAAACGCCTATCATAACACCATATATATATATATATATATAAACGTCACATAAACGCGAGTCGGGATGACAACCCGACCCCCAAAATCCTGCAAACAAGTTCAAACTAGCAAATCCGGCCTTATGGCCATCCGTACAAACCAAAATAAAAGTTCCAACTAAGAACGACTACCATCATCCAACATCACCAACCATAAACAAGATAAAGAAAAGGAGTATCACTCCTGCTGCTGCTCATCCATCATCTCATCTCCACCACCGTCTCCTCCCAAGGTGCTTGCTCCTGACGACCCAAGACCCGCATCAACCCCTGCCCCAGCTCCCGGACTCACATACCATGGGGTCAAGCCACTATAAGCAAAGGACTGAGGTGTCTCCCAAGCTCTCTGGTCCACCCCGTAAGAGTGGAAAACCCCACTATAGTCCCCAACTCCGCTCCACCACAATGGATGTGGTCCCTCGGTCCCAATCCCCTGAGCATACGTCATCTCATGCATGTTCCTGAGTGTCAAAGTAGATGACACTCTCTCTGCCGAGTAGCTCGAACGCGTCTCTGGGGTGTCGAGGTAGGGGTAACAAGGAAAAGGGTGCTGCTGCTGTGGTGCTGCTGGCCGTGGTCTGGTCGCAGCTGTCCTCTCCCTCACACGATGAGGTCCTCTCCCCAACCTGGGTCTCTCCTCCACCGCTGCCACGTTCTTCCTCTTCTTCGGCTCGGGCATCACCTGAAGGATCGTGTCATCAATAAGGTATGTCGGCAACTACCGAGGTACATCATCATCCTCCTCCTCCTCATCGGAGTCAACAGCTACCACCATAGGGTCTAACGGCTCTGTCGGTGGGAGATGCTCAGGAGCCGGGATCCTCATCCAGCTCATACCCCACACTCTCCAAGCTAGGCCACCATCAGCAAAAGTTCTCAACCATTTCAGGCCGAGGTAGTAGTCTCTGTCCATGGTAGGCACCGGTGTAGCCAGGGGAACATACTCAGAAGAAGCCTCAAAGGAGGCTAGCTTTTCAGCTAGCCCAGTGGCGATAGCACCACAACTCAAGTACCGGGTGGTGGAAGTAGCTATTAAGGCATGGCTAGCACAGACCATGGCAGGAGCATTGAAGACCACCTTCTCGGTCCTCTCCGGGTTAAGATAAGACATCAGAAGCAACAGTTCATGATTGTTCAGCTTACTCATATCCGGCCTCTCATAAAGAAGGTTCGAAATAGAACGAAGGAAGATCCTCAAAGTAACATGTTGAACATCATTAATTTTCCGGAAAGACAAGGCATAAGGCGGCATACACCGCACTCAGATGGAATCTCACTGATGAAATCCTTGGGAGGCTTGGCGAACCCAAGGTGAGAAGCAAAAAGGTCCATAGACAACACAAAGCTCATGTTCAGAAGGCGGAACTCAACAGACTGCTCAGCTGGCTCGTATTTGAACGAGCTCATAAACTCCAAAGTCAGAAAAGGGTAGGAATGCTTCCTTAACCGATACAACCCCATGAATCCCAAAGTCTCAAAAATATGACGGACATCCGTCTCAATTCCCAAGTCATTAAGAAGTGTGGTATCCACACAACGGGTGGGTCTTATCTTGCGTTTCTGCAACGCCACAAATCTCTCTCTCTGTTTAAAGTCCACAAAAACCAACGAAGGGTATTCCGGTACAGCGGGTACCACGGGTCCACTACCTTCCCCAAATTCGGGCTGTGAAGCCCTCCTCCTCTTACTCTGACGGGTCCCTATGTTTAATCTCGGCATCTGTTTCAGCATACGGTTTAAACAAACTTGCATAGCCATTTAAAAAATATAATCTACACAATTGAACATTGAATAATCACCTAGGTACACACTTTCACCAACATATTCCCGATTTGATATATAAATTCAGTTTATAGCATTCAGACTATCTCTATGACTGTGAAAGGTTTAACATGATAAACATAATCTACTCGACCAATTCAGCTATCATGGCATGGCTCAAATGCTACTCCATATAAATACTTGATAACATGTGAAATATTCAAATATGTTCATAGAAAGGCAACTTAAAATATGTCGTCATCAACTTTCAACATTAGAAGCAAACAACTCAATTAGACTAGTCAGACGGTCTCTACAGCTGTAACGATTTTGACACATTCATTAACAATTAACATCACCATTACCATATTAAAAGATTAACTCTTGCATATGCCTTTATATTCAACAAAAAACCTCAGTCATAGAAAACGAATTTCAATTTGGGGCACTTTTAAGATGGAGTTTTAAGGCATGTTTTAAGGTGAAAATCACCAAAATCCAACTTTCAACATGATATATACAACATATAATACTTAATTTCATCATCCAACATGTAGAAAACAACCAAAATCAATTTTGATTTTGCAAACCCTAGAAAATTCGTCCCCAATTTGGCAATTCCTATTCTATTTTTAGAGCAATTAACATCAACAATTATGAAAGGGAAGCATGTGAATCGTACTACAACAATTACAAGCAATGATTCGTCCATATGAATCGAAATTTCAGTTAATTCTACCATTCTAATAGATTCAAGTGGTAAAAACATGTAAATAAGAAAGAGATTCATACCTTGATTAGATAGGAAAGTAAAAGAACGAAATTAAGCAAGGTAAACAACCCAAATTAATCACCACCAACTCAAGAATTGGAGAGTTTTGAGAGATTTTAGAGCTTAGGGTTTCGAAATAAGGAAGATAGAATAAGAGGAATGAGAAGAAATAAGGGTTTTAAGAAACCCGTAAGAGCCTCTGTACTGTAGCCTACTCGATCGAGTGCCTAGGGTACTCGATCGAGTGCCCTCTACTCGATCGAGTAGGTGCTATTTCGTCGAGTATCTGCAGAAAATTTCTACATCCCGACGTCATAGCTTCCTAACTAGATCGAGTGAGGTCTACTCGGTCTAGTAAGCACTCGCACTCGGTCAAGTAAGGTTGAGTACTCAGTCAGAAATACGAAATTAACTGAAGGTTCCTGCAAAAACAATATCGCATGTCGATTCCAAACCAAGTTCGGAATTTGTCACTGGTTATCGTACTCACTTAGTCACTTCTATATCACCATTATTATTCAAACATATCATACCGTCTCATCAGTTAAGATTTATATCGTATTACGCTACAGCAAATTCACACAACACGGTTTACCTGCTACCGAGTCATTCATATACGCAATTATGTCATTGTATCATATCTAAACTCGTCTTACCACATGTCTATCAACTTATTCTCACGTTAATTAAAACATATAATTAACAATAAATTCCCACATGTCACCCAAGCGTATTACCATCATGTTCCAGTTCCACATAACCAAGCCATTCTAAACAAATTAATCACCACATAAGCGGAAACTTTCAGCCATTAAACATTGCACAAATGCATCTCTATTGGCTATTTCTCATATCATAACTCGACATTTCCTTAACTATCATCATTACAGCTACGGTAGGACTTACAAACTCATGTAGGATCACCATTACTAACAACCTTAAGCAAATACCAACATGATCACTTTTCATATTACAGCATACACTTCCACACTTTTCACGCATTTCTATTAAATAAAACCCTTTTTACGTTTCTCATAATCATCGCATAAGCTCACTAATTCTACCAAAACTTCACCATACACAATCCAAATGCAACTATCATGCCCCTAGCAACTTTAACAACGACTCAACCACGGATAGTTCCGACGCAATCAACATACACATTAAATACATACACACGGACTCCACATTCCCATACCTAGTGGCTGGCTTAAGTACAATGAGGCCAAGATTTTGAAATGAGGGCGCCTACTCACCCAAAACCTAGCATCAGCTGGGGCTCCCATTATACATACACCAGGTTCATTTTATTAGACTCACTACGTTCATTAGGTGCTTTGGTTACAGGTTCCAAAATCGTCGCTCTGATACCAATTTGTAACACCCCATATACCGAGGAGCCTTAACTAGACCTTCCTTAGCATATAAGGGCGCTACCATCTCGGTTGCCTGAGGTAAATAATCATCAAAGGTCGATAACAGAATAATTATAGTTAAATTTACAAGTGTTACATCAAACCAACAAAATAAAGATTCACTCGTCAGCTACTCGCTATCACTATCCGAACTCGTGAGGACTCGTCCCCGCCAAGACTCCAGCTATTAACAACATCCATACCTGCTAAAACTGACTGCTCACCATAAGGGATCACGGCAGACACATAAACAAACAAGACAACCACACAAGGTTAGTAACTAAGGCAAGACTCAACATAGACCAACAACAATTATCAGTACACACTGCACAACCAATCACACACAATCACACCCACTCCAATCAATCTCCGTCATCGACTGTCCACTGGACCAGCCCTGCCAGTGGGGGACCGCAGCCGTACCCACCAAATCCCCTCTCATCGTACCGAGCGATAACCCTGTCCCATTAATTTGCACATCCCCTCCCGTGGCGGGTTCTACGGAGGGCGAAACTAGGGCGTGAAGCCACTCCCGCAAGTGACTCCACTCAGCCGAGGACGCACCTCGAGAACCAGAGACAAGCAATCACAGATAGCTGCAATACAACAACAACCAACAAACTGTATACACCAACCGATTACCGCATATACGCTGCCACACAAATACAACTACAACACAACAACCACGACACGACAACCGACACACTAGACCATTCACAGAAACTGAGTAGGCGAACCTACCTTTAAGCAACTGCAACCGTTCCATGCCAACACACGCAATATCCAGCAATCAAGCAACACCTATATACACAATACAATCATCTATTACTAACATTCTAATCCTAACTGAAAATGCAAGACACAGATGATGATGACGATTTACCTACATAAGGAAAACTTGGCAAAGGATCGCTACCTGACTCAAGCTACGCACTCCTAAGGTATAAGGACCTTCAAGGGCTTCCATGGAGGACATATGGTGAAGGGAAGAGGAAAGGGCGACATTTAGGTTTAGGAGAAAGAGGCGGAAATGATTTGCGGATTTAACAAAACACGATTATAAACCCTCGCTAAAAACACGCTACTTGATCGAGTGGCCCACCTACTCGATCGAGTGGCCCCTACTCGATCGAGTACCACCCCTAACTCAAAACACAGGATAACCTTGGTACGCACTTCTAAGGACTAGTACTACTGAGGTCGGTCAATGCTGGTCAACGGGTCTCTAAAAGGGCGGGTATTACAGTCACCCATCCTAAGACTACTCTCAGCCAAGAACGCTTAACTATGAAGTTCTTTTGCATGGATGACCATAAAAGAAAGTGCACTTTGTTGATATGAGTAGTACATCCAATCCCTTTAAGCACTAGTCATTTAAGCCTATCACATGACCTCTTCAATTACCGTGGGGTGTTACAATTTCATACTTCTTCCCCACATTACGTTCCATCGAGGACGATATAAATTTTAAGTGTGGGGAGGAAAATATCTACCTTGTGTATATTTGTATATATTTACTTGTTAATTTGAGAAATTTTCAATATTTTTGCATTGTTTATATCATGTATATTGCATTTGTCCTAACCATTTTGATAGGCAACACATGCGAGTATCGGAGAAGACGCTTGGTAAAATTCTTCCAATCCATTCTCCTTTATCCTTCCTTTTCTTTTGTATATATAAGCATGGAGGAGGACAGGATATGTGATGTGGGTGTTCCCTTTGGGAACCGTTTTGGATATGCTTGTGTTGTTGGTGTGCTGTTAGGACTAGATATTGTATGTATTTAGATTAAGACATGTATATATGTGTTCACTCTTACATTCATATAGCTTGTTCATATGTTTAGTTGCATTTCATACACTTTGCATCGTGTTTGTAAATAGTTGCATAGAGGGTCTAAATGTGGAGGGTATATGTCGTCAATGATGATAACTGTTTTGCCCGTGTCATTCCCCTCTTGATAGCTTGTGCCTCTGGATGACACATGGTTAGAGTTTTTACTTGCGAAAAACTGGAAGTCTAGCTTAACAAGCAAGTTGCGACCACCCTGTGAGACCGTATTAGACCCGAGACTCAACCTAGGACCGACATAGCTACTCAAATGTGAGGATAGAGCCTCCATATGGCCGGTTCATTAAACCGGTCCCGTTAGGTATTTGTGAGTAGTTCTCCTTACGTGGTATGTCATGTTAAATCGCATAAGTATGGAGCTCATTCCTTGATTCCTTAGAAGTGTCCATGTGCATATTGTGACAATTTTGTTCAATAAAGTAACCTCATTATAGCCAAATAAGCCTATGTTATACCCTTAAGTTATTTTTTCCTTTTGTTAACCTATTCTGAGCCTTAGCCTTGTCGTTTTTATTGCCAACAAAACAACTACATCCCATAAACAACTTACCTTTGTTGAGTAGTTCGTCGTTGTAGCCCGTTTATTGAAGCATATTTGGGTTGGAATTGACACTTCTTAGGTGTATAATCTTGGATATCACATAAATGTGACAGTTCTTCAATTTTGGCTCATTTTGCAAGAATAAAAAGGTTACAAGTGTTGAAAAATGAAACAAAGAAAATCAAATAGAAAAGAGAAAAATAAAATGAAAAATAAAAAGAAAAGAATGTTGTATTTGTGTTCAATAAAGGGTTGATGGATTTGCAACTGATCTTGTTTCGAAATGAAATGAAATTTTTATTAGAAAGGGGTGTTTTTGCCAAATTTTGTGGAAGAATCATTTTGCATTTGGTAAGGTTTAGTAGATTGGTTAAATGTGGCTACTAATCGATCCTTAGCCCCACATATCCTAAAATGGTGCTTGCACCGAACCCTTTTCACCTAACCTAAGCCCCGTTAAAACCTGGTTGTCTCTCTTGTATGTGCATCATTTTGACATTTCTCTGGCGGATATTGGATGGAGTACCATATTAGAATGCGGGCATGCTTCGCAAGTCGAGTTAGGGGAGTGATTTTGGTTACTTTTTGTCACAAAAATTACCCGGTTCTTCAATGAGTGTCTAGTGAAATCCGTGAAAGTCGGTCTTGCGTCCTCTTTATTCGGTCAAGGGCTTGATATGGAGTCGAAGCTTGCGTGTGTCGTGTCAATCTTGGGAGTATAGCTACGCACTTCCCCTTTCCCGCCTAGAATTTCAATATTGGTTACTTGAGCTAGAATTAGGGATGTAACACATGGCAAGACCTTGAGACGATATCCTCCACTATAGACCTCCCTGATTCGGTAACGCTTCACTTAACCATTTAGATGAGGAAAATGGTTACCTTTTTGTAGATGCATCTTATTTGTTGACTCGTGCCTAAACGATAGATGTGTCAAACTTTTCCGCAAGCCCCCACTTACCTTGCAAGGAAGCACATACCTCATTGTGTTTCGTTGTGAATTGAAGGGACGGAGAAGCGCCGTTAATTACCTCTCATCGGATATTATTAGGATAGATTAGTTGTTGATTTCGTAAAGGTCTTTGTCTTAGTTTATGAGCTTAATCGAGGACGAATAAGGTTTAAGTCTGGAGATACCTTATGAGTAGTATTTTAGTAGCATTATACCCCTCATTTATACCTTAATCCAACTCGATTTTTGTGTGGTTTAATTGATCGAATAGCTCATTTTACTACTTAACTAGAAATTATTAGTTTTATTTAAACTATTAGAAATAAGTTTCACTTGTCGGGATTTCGGTATTGCTTCCGTTGTTTGATTTTTGTAGGCATCAAAGCAATTCAAGCAAGCGGATTTAAGCGAGTCAAGTGAAATGAATAACCCGAATCAAAAGTCAAAGTCAAAGTTTGACTTTAGCCAAACACCATTATCACCTTATAATTTTAACAACCTCCTCCATTAAAGTTCCATTTTCCCACAAAATCAAACACCAAATTTCCCTTAATAATCAAACTATAATCACCCATATCAACTCACCATTCTTTCATTTCATCATTACCAATCAACATTAAAATACCCCTAAATTATCAACTCGACATCGACACTCCCTGCACCACGTCATCAAATTCACGCGGACCCGACTCCGCTGGAGCTCCATACCATCAGAAGTACCACGCTCGTGCTGTAATAGCTCTTTCCCACTGTTCAATCGTCATCAACAGCCTGCAAAGCAACCGAGACCAGCATTTTGGCACCTAACTCGACACCTGATGCTCCATCTTCATCGCTGACAACAACCATCTGCCGCCACCACCGAGATTCACAACAACAACTCGCCTCTTTGTCATTCACACCACGAGCACCGTCCTTCTATTCCTTTCTTGCTCCTCGCCAGAACCAACAAACCAGCTGTTGGAGCTTGTGTCCTCCACAAATTAGTGTGATAACATTTGTAAATCTCTTACAGGTTCACAAGGGTATACTTCGTATATTTAATCAGTTGATTAACGTTTACCTAATTACGGTTGGCTTGCTAGAAAGTTTGACGTTATTATCATACAGATGGCGGTGATCAACTGGTCCCTAAAGGTCACACCTATAGGATGTGTTTGAGAGATGTGGTTATAGAAATATGATCACATTGATGCCTAATATGACTAAACAGTTAGTCAATGTGTTGATGAGAAAATTATTTAATGAAGATTAAATAATATTAGTTGAGACAAATTAACTGTCAATTCGTAAATTGAATATAATAAGTTATATTTAATTAAATGTATGTAATGTTAGCTTGGACGAATTAATCTGTTAATTCGTAATTAAATGTAATTGGTTATATTTAATATCAACAAGTTGAATGTGTCATAGTGGTAATAGTGAGGGTACACAAACCAAGAGGTCATGGGTTCGATCCTCACTAGATGACAATTTACACATTTTATACATTTTTGTATACTACCAAAATATTTTTGGTAGGTAAATAAAAAAACCGAAAATAAGAGAAAGAGATCTCTTATTTCGGTTAGGGTAGCCGAAAATAGGAAAAGAAATATCTCCCCCTTATTCTCACTTAATTTCGGATATAAGAAGTGAAAAGGAGATCATTTCATAACCTAATTTTTCAGCATTTTCTCTCATCTATCTACACACAGAAAACCCTAAATATTTTACAGAAAATTGGGGATCTCATTCTAGCAATTTGAGGGGTATTTCTCGGAGCATCTTGGGTGCAACTAATAGGCGAATATCATTGCAATATTGTTCTTAGGCCGAATTAGCAAGGACCAAAGGTTGATTTCTTCATTCTCTATTTTGTTTATGTAATTTAATTTTATGACTAGCAATCATCACTTTAGTATTCGTTATAATCCTTAAATTTAAAGGGATGCATACAGATAAATCCCACACCAGCAGCCTCCGACTTTGCCTCATCAACAACTCCGACCACCAGGCGAGCAAGCCAGATCCATTACTCTACTTCACCATCTCCTGCCACCACAAGCCCATTTCACCACCGCTTGAGACTCGTACCTATTCATCCGGTCAGACCACCGTGGGACCACCAAATCGACAACAACCACGGAACAACGACACCGATTGCAGCCACTAATTAATTCGATTCCACCGCTACTCGACTTGTCAGACACCAGCTCCTCTGCTCGCCTGACCCATATTCGTCCATCACCGACAAGCAACAGCACCGGAGCAGCGTGACCCAATTACTATTGGAAAGCCAACTTGGTTTATCCAAGTTTCACAATCTTTGTCCCACATCGGTGGGTTATTGTTTCCTTGGTCAATTTATATCGACAAGTGACTTTTATTAGTTAATTGTGTGGACCAAGGAGGCTTTTGTTGGGATTATTGGACCAGCCTGGCTTGAGCTGGAGCTCGGGTTTGGGTAGAGCCCGCACGCCGAACCAACGACCCCCTTTTACCTTTTTTTTTCTCTTCTGTGTGTATGGGCTTGTTTTTGTGTTAATAGTCAGTCAACATGTCTGTTAGTGGGAGAGAGTCTTGCTCCCACTTTCTCGGTTTGTTGCCTTGTTTTAGGAACATGTTTTTGCTCCTCTACCTGCTCATATTTCCTATAAATAGAGCATCAGGCACACACTGCAGAATACACAACAACATTCTCCTATCTTCTTTCTCTTCTTCTCATCTTATATTATTTCTGGGTAAAGATATTATATCATTCCAATGCTTTCAATCTCGAGTGGGCGTGCCTGAGTGCAGTAGTGTAAATCCTTGGGCAACTACCGGCCAATTACTGATCGCCACCACGGTTATACCGGAATATAGTTTTCAAGGTAGTGGCTCTCATACTACGTCACTACAAATCGGGTTATATTCTTCTAATCTCCTTTTTTACATTGTTACTGCAATTTCCGTCTAACAATTTGAAAACTATATTAATTGTTGCTGTGGCAATGTCGGTTCTGTCAAAAACTCTACCTGATTTGTCAAAATTAGAACCCTTAGATGGTCAGAATTATAAGAGATGGTCTCAGAAATTACTTATGTTTTTTGAGCAGTTAGAAAATGATTACGTCTTATTTTCTGACCCTCCTGCTCCTGTAACTGAACCTGCTGCTACGTCTGTTGAGACCACCCCACTTGTTATTTCTACGGTTAAGTCAAATGCTCAGTCTATTAAAAAACATGATAAGGATAATAAAACGGCTAAGTGTCATCTTCTTAATCATATGACTAATACGCTTTTTGACTTATTTATGGTTCATAAATCTGCTAAGACAAAATGGGAATTGCTAAAGAAAAAATACGGGGCTGATGATGCGGGTAAAAAGAAATATGTCGTGGGGAAGTGGCTTGGGTTTCAGATGGTAGATGACAAACCTATTATGGAACAAGTTCATGTCTATGAGAACTTGTGTGCGGATGTCGTTAATGAGGGGATGGAACTAGATGAGATTTTTCTGGCAAATGTGTTACTCAAAAAATTCCCTCATTCCTAGTCTGACTATAGGAACCATCTTAAGCATAAGAAAAAGGGCCTTTCACTCCAAGATCTAGTGGGTCACATGAGGACCGAGGAGGCAAATCGTCTCAAAAACAAAAACATTAGTGTGTCTGTGATTGCTCCTACTGCTTCTGTTAAAGCTAATTTGGTTGAGTCTGGTGGTCCGTCTTATGCTGAAAAATCCAAGGGTAAGGTTAAGACCAAGGTTAGTCAAACTAAAGGACAGGGTCAAGCTAAGAAGAATTGTCCAGCGAAGCACACTAAACCGGTTGCTAAGATCCAGAAAGCTAAAGGGCCAATTGTTTGCTATGTCTGTGGAAAAGCTGATCACAAAGCGTACCAATGCTCCAAAAAGAAATCTGCTGAAGCCAATACTGTGACTGATGATGTCATTGCTGCTATGGTTATGGAAGCTAATCTGGTGGGTAATGTTGTTCAATGGGTCTTGGACACTGCCGCTTCTAGACACCTCTGTGCTGATAAGGGGTTATTCGCTGAGTTCGAGGAAGTAGCTGATGGGGAATGCGTTTTCATGGGTAATTCTTCATCCGCAATGATCAAAGGTAAAGGCAAGATCTTTCTCAAACTCACCTCGGGGAAAACACTTGCTCTAAACAATGTTTTGTATGTACCCTCGTTACGTCGAAACCTAGTGTCTTGTGCCTTATTAAACAAAGCTGGTTTGAAACTTGTTTTTGAGGCTGACAAGGTGATAATGTCGCGTAATGGGGAATTTGTGGGCAAGGGTTATCTGTCTAGGGGTCTTTTTGTATTGAACTCTGATTTAGTTTCTAGTAATATTGCATCTACTTCTGCTTATATCGCTGAGTCTATTGATGTTTGGCATGGTAGATTTGGTCATGTGAATGTTGATTACATTAAAAAACTTAGAATTATGAGTTTAATTCCAAGTTTGACGAGTCAAGAATTCTCTAAATGTGCTAGCTGTGTTGAAGCTAAATTCACAAAGAAACCAAGTAGACCAGTTAACACTAGGAATATGAGTCTTCTTGAACTAATTCACACCGACCTAGCTGACTTCAAGAATATTGCAAGTAGAGGTGGGAAAAATTATTATGTGACTTTTATAGATGATTGCTCGCGATACACCAAAGTATATTTGCTTAAAACAAAAGATGAAGCAAAACAATCGTTTATGAATTTGAAAACTGAAGTCGAAAATCAACTCGACATGAAAATAAAAAGGGTAAGGTCTGACAGAGGAGGCGAGTATAAGTCTAATTATTTAGCCGCGTTTTGTGAGAAAAACGGTCTAATTCATGAAACTAGTCCACCTTACTTACCTCAGTCTAATGGAGTAGTTGAACGAAAAAATAGAACTTTAAAAGAAATGATGAAAGCTATGCTTTTAAGTTCTGGCCTATATGACGATATGTGGGGGGAAGCAATTCTATCGGCTTGTCACATTCTTAACTATGTACCTCATAAGAAACTTGACAAGACACCCTACGAGATTTGGAAGGGATATCCTCCTAACCTGAGCTTCCTTAGGGTATGGGGGTGTTTGGCTAAAGTGGGTTTACCTGACTTTAGGAGACCTACCGTTGGACCAAAAACCTATGATTGTGTTTTTATTGGTTATGCTCAAAATAGTTCTGCATATAGATTCATGTCTTTGAGTGATCGTTCTATATCTGAAGCTAGAGATGTTGTGTTTTTTGAGCATGTTTTTCCATTAAAGAAGAATGTTGATTCACCTCCTAGTTTACCTATTACATCTAATGATATCTCTTCACATGCTAGTAGTAGCTCTTCTATTGATCATATTGTTGAACCTAGAAGGACTAAGAGACCTAGATGTCCAAAGAACTTTGAAGTTTATTTTGTTTCAACTTTGCTGTCTGAACATGGATACTCTGTTTGTGCTAGTGATGAGTTTGTTTCAGCTTTTTTAATGGAAGATGATCCAAAAACGTATAATGAGGCAATGAAATCTATTGATGCTAATTTTTGAAAAGATGCTATTAAAAATGAACTTGATTCTATTGTGTCTAATCAGACTTAGGAGTTGACTGATTTACCTAAAGGTAGTAAACCCATTACGAGTAAATGGATCTTTAAAAAGAAAATGAGACTTGACGGTATAATAGAAAAGTTCAAAGATAGACTTGTGGTTAGAGGGTTTACACAAAAGAAAGACATTGACTTTTTTGATACTTATTCTCCTATGACTAAAATTTCGACTATAAGAACTCTTGTCGCCTTAGCTGCCATTCATAATCTTATTATTCATCAGATGGATGTTAAAACTGCTTTTTTGAATGGGAAGCTAGGGGAAGAGATCTACATGTCGCAACCTGAAAGTTTTGTTATTAAGGGTCAAGAGAATAAAGTGTGTAAACCAAACAAATCACTATATTGTCTAAAACAAGGACCTAAACAGTGGTATGAGAAATTTAACAATACTTTGGTAAGTAATGGCTATATGGTTAACAATTCTGATTCATGTGTATATTCAAAGGTAATAGAATCTGATTGTGTGCTTATATGCCTTTATGTTGATGACATGTTAATACTTGGTAATAATTTGGTGGTAATAATTAAAACCAAAGAATTTTTGTCATCACAATTTGACATGAAGGACTTAGGAGAAGCTGATGTAATCCTCGGAGTTAAGGTTATTCGAAACTCTAAAGGAATTTCTTTAAGTCAATCTCATTATGTGGAAAAAGTGTTGAAAAAGTTTAACTGCTTTGATGATGTGCCTGCTAGGACACCCTATGATGCTAGTATACATTTATGTAAAAACTTGGGTAAGAGTGTATCCCAAGAAGAGTATGCTAAAATCTTAGGTAGTGTGATGTTTCTTATGAACTGTACTCGACCTGATATTGTTTATGCAGTTAGTAGACTGAGTTATTATACACATAACCCTAGTAGTGAACATTGGAATGCTCTTCGTCGTTTACTAAAATACCTAAAAGGAACAGTTGACCATTGCTTGCATTATAGTAAATTTCCTACTGTGTTAGAAGGATATTGTGATGCAAATTGAGTTTCAGGTAACGATGAGATCTGTTCTACTAGCGGTTATTTCTTCACCATGGGTGGAGGTGCTATATCGTGGAAGTGTACTAAACAGACTTGTATTGCACGCTCTACCATGGAGTCGGAGTTCATAGCTCTTGAGTTGGCATGACAAGAGGCTGATTGGTTGAAAAACCTATTGGCAAATGTACCAGTGTGGGGAGGTCGGAAAACACCGGTCTCCCTACATTGTGACTCACAAGCAGCTATTGGTGCTGCTAAGAATAGTGTCTATAATGCAAAGAAAAGACACATTCGAATTGGGCACGCTGCAGTTAAACAACTTCTTGACAATGGAGTTATCGCTTTGGACTATGTGAAGTCCGAAAGCAATCTGGCTGATCCCTTTAATAAGGGATTGACTAGGAGACTAGTCGTTGAAACGTCGAGGGGAATAGGGCTTAAGTCCATAAGTCAAGAGTGACTAGGCCTAAAGTTTCTATTTCTATGGCATTATATTATTCATAGCCATAAAAGGTGGTGCTTTTGAGACGCACTTGATGAATCATACACGAGGTTGGACATATGTCCTTAATGGCTCATGCAATAACTGTTATTGAGAAGCACTTGAGCCACCTACGTAGGTGTAATGATCATAAGACTATGAGAAGTCTTGTGAACACATCTGTTAGTACCAAGGTAAACGCATAGCTCTAAAAAGCGCGTTGCACTTTGAAATCGCGGGACGATCTTAATTCTAAAGGTATGATATGTGTTGTGGGGGGTATCGACCGAAGCTTAGCTAGGAATTCAAATAGCAAGATATTCTCTCGCCGTAAGTAAGTTGTTTCCTCATTTCACTAAAGTGTCAATTTAAATCGAAAGATATTGATACCTAATTATCCAATCCTTCCTTTACCCAGAAATTTCTTCTCTTTGCTTTCTTCGCCATCTGTAGGGGATTGTTGGAAAGATGGCTGTAAAGCCTGTTGGAATAATTGTCCTCCGACAATAATGCGATCACAACTATTGATCATGATGATCACATGTTTAAATCTCATATTTAAGAATACATGTGCGAAGTAACATTTTACAGTCAACTGGTCCACACATATCGGTAATAATTGGCTGACTAGAGTTTGACATTACTGTCGTACGACGGTGGTGATTAGTTGATCCCGTAAGGTCATACCTATAGGATGATACTCTTAATTGAACATTTAATGGATCGTATGACGATACGAGTTAATTAAATTACTTAAATTGACGGACGATTTTGGAAGTAATATTTACGTGTCTCATTGTAATTTGATTAAATAAGATGTGGTCTAAGTGATCTAATTGTTCTATTACTTAGATGAAATTATTGTTTACGGAAACAATTGGAACTGAATGAATAATTTATTATAAATACAAGACGTTGTAATTTATAATTTGGTAAACCGTTTTGGTACAAGTAATTACGAATTACTAGTCGATTTTGTAAATGACATATTTTATGAGTATGTTGATTTTTAATATGTTAAAAATACATTACAATTTCATAAGACAAGTAACATGTCACATATGTCACAATTGACAAATGACAAAATAAAATGGACCTCCCATTTTATGTAAGTGCCGAAAAATGGAGGGAGTATAATGTTTAAATTGTGTTAAATAATTAAGTGGAAAGCATAATGGTTATAACTAGCTTGTAGCCATGCAAACCTAGTTTTTCTTGAGAAGAATTACAAGCTCATGCATTGGCTCTACTCTCCCCATGCCAACCGGTTTTCAAAGGGTCATTATAGAGGTTTTTCTCTCTAATAATTCATTCACTACTTTACATTATAATTCTAGTGTAAGAAATATAATTGTAGATTCCCGTATCCGTCGGTATTGGTTTTATAGAGAACCCGACAAACACCCGATGATGATAGGACACATGTATTCTTTAGTTGTCATTGTCATTATTTGGAGCTCGTTTTACGATGTAGAATGGGCGTCGTCAATGAAGTATTTTATTAATTTAAATGATATTTAAATTAATGTTTTTTTAAGTGAATTCATTTTATTAATTTAAATGATATTTAAATTAAAGCTTTTTAGAATTTATTTTCTCAAGTTTATTTTATTGAAAATAAAATAAATATTTGATTTGAAAAATCATTTTATGAGTATACTAACCAACCTAAGCCTCTACCCATCCACCCCTGTTTTCTTTACGAGTTGGCACGAATATCGAGTACACTAACCAACCTAAGCCTCTACCCATCCACCCCTGTTCGAACCCCCGTAACCACGGCCCAAATCCCATCCCAAATCACCCCCAACAGCCCGCATACAAACAGCCTACCCCCTGTTTTGCGTGATGAATCCCGAGCCCAAAACCCGCTCCAAATACCACCAAAACCCGTGCTCATTAACCCTAACCCATACCCTAATATCCTACCCATATTACCATACCTTAATCACCAAGAAAAACCCCCAAACGAACCCTAGAAAACCCCCCAAAAGCTGCTGGACAGCAGCTATGCTCAACAGGCCCGACTGCCTCTCCCCCTCTTTTACCCTACTTTAACTCCTTATAAATACCACCCCTTCACCATACATTCATTCCTCTAAGTTCTACATACATTCTACCTTCACTCACAAGCTTTAAACCGCGGAAACAAACCCTAATTGCCTCTCAAAAACCCTCCACAAAACCGACATCCAAACTGGAACAGTTTGTGTGTCCTCTTCGAAAAACAATTCGTTCCTCCTTCAAACCTCCATCAAAACTCGAGTTTCTTGTTCCTAATTAACCATATAACATCCATCTACACATTAGACAAAGATTTACGAGCCAAATTGCCCTTGAGGGTACACGAAATCCCTCGAAAAACAAAGTGTTATACACTCTGTTTTCGCGGTTTGTTCCTGTCTGTCCAGTTCTGTTTGTGCTCGTTTTTCGTGCCCAATAACTCAAAAAGAGCAGGGGTTGCTTTAAGATCTCTGTTCTCCTCTCTTTCTAGTTTTCAAAACATCTTTTAAATCGAATTTTCATCGTGAAACGAGAGAGAAATCGCTGTTTGAAAGTTGCTGTCCAGATTCGATAAAAAACGCGTGTTTGCTTTGTTTCTTCGTCGACGACGGCCTCTCGAGATAAAATCTACCATCGATTACGACCCAAGACGGTGTCAACGATACATGTAGGTTGAGGGTGCATCAAATCCTCCTCTTTCTCCCTTTTATTTCGTTTTTTTATGTTTGTTTTTTTATAGTTTGTTTTTATTCGTTTATCGTTTTTGTTTATCGATTGTTTAATTAACTATGAAACTAGTTTAGTCCGAGTATGAGTTAAAGTACCACCATGAACACCCACGTTGACTTGAGATGGGAAAGAAACCGCTACATCAGTCAGTCGTACACCCCCGTCTCATTTACATATCCTTGTGTTCAAGGTAGGGCATTAATAAAACGAACTTCTAACTTCGCTCCTCGTTTTTGACCCTTTGTTTGTTTCGGCCAATTCGACACACCCTAGGACCATTCACATGTTAGTATGACCTCTGATTGTTAACATATAACTTATTTAGACGACATTCGATCATTTAAATAACCTAATTAGACACATTAGGGTACATCGACATAGCTTTAAAAACCGATTAACAATTCTGTAACTTAATTGAATTCATCTTACCTTTCACTTATTTTCTCGCTAGCATGGAAGTGCGTGCTTAACACCTTTCCATTTGCACTCGTTGACGATTTAGAATTGTGCCTAACCTAGTTCGTATTTATTTAATTCAATTTGTAATTAATTAACCTTTAATTTGTTTTATTTATTTCTAATTTTTTAAAAGTCGTTTTAATTATCTTTTATGGTTCAAAATCTGTAAATTTAATTTAATGAATTTTTTCGTAATTTATTTTACTGATTTCGTAATTAAAACATAATTAACTTTGCTTTTCTACAAAAACCGTGCCTTGCATGGGTCTGTTCGACTTTCGATCCGTGCATCGCACGGTCCGCCGCGATTTTAGTTTCTTTTCTTCTTTTGTTTCTTTAATTGTTTACTAATCCTATTTTAATAAATATGGATTGGTGAATAATTTTAATAAGTTGGGTTCAATTTAATTAATAAGTTGTACCTAATTTATTTCAAGCCTTTGTACTTATTTATTTTAATTTAATTAGTTTAATTCTAATTTAATTTTTTTATTAACTAATAATTCGGCTAACCTCTTTAATTAGTCTAACTTAGCTTTAGCTTTTTTGTTTACATTTGTTTCGTTTATTAAGACTTAATAGTTTAAGTTGTATTTTGTTAGTTTGTATTGTAATCTGAGTCAAAGTAATTGCGATAGTTGTTGTAATTAGATTGAGTTGTAATTTATTTCTCGTTGTGTCGGCATGAAATGCCTGGGTTGTAATAGGATAGATTCCAATGGCTCCCCCATTCCTCCTAAGCCGTGTTTGCGCATCTTTTATTTCAAATCAACCAACATGCTAAAACAACTTTGACAAAGTTAGTATTCATGCATTAAACGACATAGAAATTGTTGTCACATGTTAGGGTTTTAAAACGATGTTTGCATATCATATATCGTAGTAGCTATGACCTTGTTTGAAATCCGATACTTGACTTAGTAGAGGCCGTTATTGACGGGCGGGGTTAGGTGTCCTTATGGGCTTCCTAACACGTACCCTCACCCCTTACTCAAGATCTATGGTTTGTGGATCCGTCTAAATACCATTGGATTACGAGAGTCATTCAAATCGAGTGATATAGGGTACAAGTCTTTATCTTTAATCACTCGTAGTCGATTGGCTTTATGCTTTTCGATGAGAGGTGTAAAGTTGACTTGAACGGTTCCAAGTTCCCAAAAAACTTGGTGGCGACTCTAATTGGTCTTAATTCGATTCGAAAGAACCTTGAGTCGATTATGCCTAGTGTGGATCCCGCGGACGCAGTTCCCGAGGGCCTTGTCCACAGTTTGGCGACTCTGCTGGGGAAAACAGGACTAGTTACACTTTGTTTCTAGGGTCTTTTCCTCCGAGGTGAAACTTGAAAAGAAAGTGTTGGAAAGTAAAACATTACTCATAGTGCTACGATTCATGCATAAACCCTTAAGGACTTGCCCGGGCCGTCCCAGCGTTTCTTCGTGATGCGTGGGGGGCGACGTCCCACTATGCTAGGAAGCTGCACATTGCTCGCTTCCACTTCACCTCGCGTGGTTCTTGATGGTGGGGACGATCTTCTAGGTACTCTACCTTAAGACACCTTGCTCTATAAGACCGCAAAAGGATGGAGGGCATAGACCTTCTTGTAGAAGACTGGCCGAGACTTAGAGATGTCTAGGAGCATACATCCTTGTAACATGAGAATGACAATGTGCAAATTGTTTTCCCGAGTCTTTTCGAAATTTCCCATGTCCTTTTCAAAACAGAACTTTTGAACAACTTACTTTCAAAATAGCATGGTTTTAAAAACGCGGAATGCTGCCCAAATAGGACTAGAATTTTCGGCCCAAAATGAGCTTTTATAGCCGGCATGCTGCCCATTTCAAATCTCGTTTTCGAATCAATCTTTCGTTTTTCAAAATCAATCCAAAGTGCCTCTCGAACCTTAACCAAGCATGAAATGCGTCAAGTCGTGTCCAGGTCATGGCCGTGTTAGGCCGGGTGTGTTTCGTTCTAAGAGTCTAGAACACGACCCTGTTGGGTCACTCAAGCTCACCTCTTGGGCTTTGAGTCATGTTGGTCGACCATTTGGTTTAGGATAGTCCACAGAAACGTCCAAGCTAGGCCATTGTGGACGTTTCATACGAACCTATGGGCTATGTTAGTCCAATCACGGGTTAGTCACACCGAGTCCGGTTTAGAACCGAATTATGATGATTCGGGTCGTGTCGTTTTGTCGAGTCCAAATGAACCAAGGTCTAGATCCAACCGTGAGTCGAACCTCTGGTTAGTCAATCTCAAGTCGAGTCTTTGTTTGAGTCAAGTTGGGGTCGTGTCCTTAAGTGTGCAGGGGCTCTTACTTTAAATATTGACTCAGTACGGGGTTTTCTTGTAGAAAGGCCGCCAAAAACCCGACGTCAAGCAATGGAAGATGCTGTTAACAAGCTTACTGAGGTCGTGAACCTCATGATGACCCGAATGGATGCAATCGAATCTAAGCCGGGTGAAGATTCCCTCCACCACCGACCGATCTCGGGAAAACGGTTCAAGTTCATCGAAGACCGTTTGAAACTCTCCAAGGGGAAGAACATTCACTATGAGAATGCTAGGGCCTATGCCCCGGTGCGGGATAAGTTGCCCACGAACATGGTACTCACTGACATCCCAAAGTTCAAGGGCACCAAGATCCATCCACCATGTTAAGGCCTATAAAGGGTACTTAGCATGAAGGGAGTACTGCCGACATGCTCTCTCGAAATTTTCGCTCAATCTCTCGGATGAACACCGAAGGCGTGGTTCTACAATATTGACCTTAAGAACTTCCCCACTTTCGAAGATATTATGGTGGAGTTCGCAAGCACTATCTCGACAATGTCGAGATTCAAACCAACATAAGAACATTGGAGGTGATGACACGGAAAGAAAAAGAAGGCTTTCTTGAATTCCTTGCAAGATGGCGCTGAAAGCGTGAAGTTAGCCAAAAAGCCGATGAAGTCGAAATGGTAGATAAGTTCGTAAAGAATCTACGACCTGTTTACCGCAATGCTCTGAAATACCAGAATTTCGGTTCTTTCAAAGAATTGATAAGAATTGGAATAAAGGTAGAAGATGACGTCCGAATGGCAGAAGTTGAGAAGCCAAAAGGATACCAAGGGGCCTCATCGTCTAGGACCAAAGCCTCAGCAACGACCCATTTGGATGAAGCCATCAATCTCTTAGAAGGGCAATCGAAGAAGTCGCAGCGCCAAACACCTAGGGCATTCACCGATATTGGATGCACTTATACATACGCTCTCCAAAGGCTCATAGCCCAAGGAAAGCTGAAGCCTATTGGTCCGACTCCGGACCCTCCCGCTGATCAACAAGGTAAATGGTATAAACCAAATGCCTACTGTGCCTTCCACCAAGGGAAAGGCCATGATATCTTGAAAGGAAAGGTGCTATCGATGAAGCACGAAATCCAAGACATGATTGAGAATGGAACACTCCCGATCCCAACTGTTAAACCCAATAACATCACCAATCCATTTGGCGATCACGCCAACTTTGTTTCTGTCGAAGACAATGTCGATTATTCCCATCTTATCCGCCCATGTCACTTGAAAGGGGTGTTTATCGGGTAAATATTTGTGGATTGCTGTGCATTCTTGCCAAACCCGAAGAATGAAATTCAAGTCGGGAGTCTTGCTCCAGAATGTACTCCTCTCGTTAACGAAGTTAATAAAGGACAATTCGATTCACCAACCTTCATCACTGGCGTAGATCCTCAGAGGACTACCTCGGGATGGAGGCAGACCATCAAAGGGATCAAGAACAAAAGCCGAGCATCTAAGCTGACAGCTGAACAAGAGAAAGCTCAAGACCAGATTTGAAAATTATGAGTCGGGATCCGTTTTCTTATCTTAGTCGAGTCGAGTCTAGGACTTTATTTTCTTGAAGTTGAGTCGTTTGTTCCGCGATGACCTAGGGTGTGTCCTAGGAATCGTTCTTTCGAGTTTGTTAAACTTTTGCCATTCCAATAAAAGGTTGCAGTTTCGTTTCCCAATTTGTTTTGTTTTCAATCCTCAATCATTCTGAAAGCATGATAAAATGCACAACACACTCAAAGGCATCCCTGGGGTAGAAATATGTCCCGTTTCAAAATGTAAGGTACACTAGGATCCCGTGTTTGATTCCTTTACCTATTCCATGTCTGGCGGTAGAAAACCTCCATCAGAACCAATGTTTATGATAAGCTTTTAGATGATTCTATGACGAACCCGGACTAGCTCCTTGTTTCCCCTATCAATGACGGAAGACAAGCCTTTTCCCTATAAAATCATCCCATCTCGAAGAGAGAAGATATCAACCCGTTGTAACAAGGATTTGTTAATTCTGACCCCAAATTAGTTGGCGAAGCCCAGTTTTCAAGGTGTATCCATTTATGACTAAGAGAATGAATAGAAGACCATTTTCAAGAAGAGAAGAAAAAAAAGATGAAAAAGAATGAAAAGATGAGAAGAAAAAAAAAGGACGAAAAAAAAAGCAAAAGAAAAAAAATGAAAAAAGATGAAAGAAAAAGAAAAAAGAAAAAAGATGTTGAAGTTATTGCGGAATGCTTTTTGGTTGAATGTCGAAGTTACGGAAGCCAGAATTCAAGTCAAGTACCCATAGTTGAGGTTCAATGGGCGAAGCCCAAAAGCTTAAGTAGTAACCTCTTTACCCTCTAAGTCCTTCCTGAGACAGTTACAAAGGGATAGTTGGGAATTTTGAGAATTATTCCGCTTGTGTTGTTACAGCCAGCCTTTAGGGCCCAGACATGGAAATTTGAACCCACATCATTTTTCAACCCATTTGCACTCGTGGTTCATCAAACCCGAGACACCCATTCCAACCACATCAGCAGCCATAACCCATTGGCCTTAGCACCAGAAAATGAACCTTCAGAATGACGGTCCACTATTCAAGCCTTTTGTTGCCAAGCTCCACATCCCAAAGAACCACAACCTTTTGTACCAACCCTAGACACGGGATTTAACGGTACCTTACAGGCTAGAATGGGATACGACATGATACCTTAGGTAAAACCTTCGAGTGTGTACACACAATCAATATGCCAAGTTTATGCACCTTGATCGAACTACGTCGGATTTGATTTCGCACCACGCGAATACATAGGCAGTCCTTCAGAATAAGGGATTCAATCCACCCATCATCCAAGTTGTCATCTTGTCGGTTTCTTACGGGTCCTAACCAAGTCCAAATGAAGCCACCTTTGTTTGAGTCGGTCTTAGCACTCGATGTAGGCTAGGATGAGGATATAGGTTCGGATGAATAGTATCAAGTCTCAGAATGAGCTTTATCTAACGGATTAGGCAGAGATGCTGAGTCACATAGATGTGGATTTCTGTTGGGAACAGAAGATATGAAAAACCCGCTGAAAAGAAAGAAGGCGTGGAAGAAAAAATAGTAAAAGCCCGCTGAAAAGAAAGAAGGCGATGGCAAGAAATGATGAAACTCGCTGAAAAGAAAGGAGGCGAGGAGAAGAGTGACAGAATATTCCCAACAAGAGTGATGTGTGATGTCTAAGTGCTTTCATAAGATCAGTCTGTGTTTAGTGTCAGGCGAAGCCAACGTTGTTGCTCCGTGAGTTTAATCCACCCTGTCAATGCCAAGTGATCTTGATTCCCATGTGCCCTCGGGAGCACGACCATGCCATACGATATCTTCGTCCCAAGTCCGACGACCTTGTGATTCCCATTTGCCATCTTTTGGCGCCGGAACGGCGAATTTATATTTTTACCCCCAACAATTCCATAATTGAATTAAAACCCGTGCACACTTACGGTTTTATTTTCCTTTTTGTTTTACGGTAGCGGGCTACGCCCACGTTGTTTACGAGTCATACGGAGTGTCTGAGTCGTATTTCATGCTCACCCATCAAGGTTCGATTTCAAAATGCCAAAAATTTCAAAATTTCAAAATTCCAAAAACTTTTTGCGAATTGTGGATGGATGATCCAAGTAGTAGAATCATTTCGGGTCGGTGGCCCAATCTTTCAAAATTTCAAATTCAATTTTCGAAGGGTCGATGGCCCAATATTCCAAGTGATGTCAAAATTAAACTTCGGGTCGACGGCCCAATTATTCAAAATTTTCAAATTCAATTTTCGAAGGGTCGATGGCCCAATATTCCAAGTGATGTCAAATTCAAACTTCGGGTCGATGGCCCAATTATTCAAAATTTTCAAATTCAATTTTCGGGTCGATGACCCAGTATTTCAAATGATCCAATTTCAAGATCGATGATCCAAATGTGCTTATGTGATGATTATTGCTAGTACGTTTTTGTGTTTCAAATATAGCAGGATATGCTTCAACTGGGGGCTCTAAAGTCTTCGACTTTAGAGCCATTGCAAACTGGGGGCTCTGAAGCCGTTGGCTTCAGAGACCATTATCAAGATGTAAAGGATGATGTCCACCAAGAATTCAATTCAATACAAGAGTATGAAATGGAAGAATTCCGTAGCTGAAAGCAAATGATGAAAGCGGCGACAACCTCCTTGGAAAGTCCCGTCCCTTTCGGACAAGTGCCAGCAGATGATAAGTTTTTGGCAAGTGTCAACAGATGATGAATTTTGGACAAGTGCCAGCAGATGATAAACTTTGGGCATGTGTCAGCAGTGGCCGAACTACGACGCGGGTTTGATTCCGTCAGAAACGGATACGTAGGCGCCTAAGGATAAGGCTCAATCCACCATATATGCAATTTATGGGTCGATGACCAACGATGATAATTCGACGCAACAGAAGCAAGAGTCAATCCCCGACGAAGTTTCAGGTATGATCTCTTCTTATGGCGAGCTTACATACGCAAGTCTAATGGACTATAAACGACCCGCAGAATCCTCAGGTCGAGAGGGACCTGGGGTATACTTTGACTTTCGCCCTGTCCAAGCCTCAGTCAAAGTGGGGGCTCTGTAGATACCCGTATCCGTCGATATTGGTTTTATAGAGAACCCGACAAACACCCGATGATGATAGGACACATGTATTCTTTAGTTGTCATTGTCATTATTTGGAGCTCGTTTTACGATGTAGAATGGGCGTCGTCAATGAAGTATTTTATTAATTTAAATGATATTTAAATTAATGTTTTTTTTAAGTGAATTCATTTTATTAATTTAAATGATATTTAAATTAAAGCTTTTTAGAATTTATTTTCTCAAGTTTATTTTATTGAAAATAAAATAAATATTTGATTTGAAAAATCATTTTATGAGTATATTTGATTTGAAAAGTCATTTATTTCAATGTGTTAATCGATTTGAAAAATCGATTTAAAAATCGAAAAACTCGTTTTGAACACACGTTTTTGAGCTCGATTTTAGCTCAGTTTTTGAGCCCGTTTTCTTTACGAGTTGGCACGAATATCGAGTACACTAACCAACCTAAGCCTCTACCCATCCACCCCTGTTCGAACCCCCGTAACCACGGCCCAATCCCATCCCAAATCACCCCCAACAGCCAGCATACAAACAGCCTACCCCCTGTTTTGCGTGATGAATCCCGAGCCCAAAACCCGCTCCAAATACCACCAAAACCCGTGCCCATTAACCCTAACCCATACCCTAATATCCTACCCATATTACCTTACCTTAATCACCAAGAAAAACCCCCAAACGAACCCTAGAAAACCCCCCAAAAGCTGCTGGACAGCAGCTATGCTCAACAGGCCCGACTGCCTCTCCCCCTCTTTTACCCTACTTTAACTCCTTATAAATACCACCCCTTCACCATACATTCATTCCTCTAAGTTCTACATACATTCTACCTTCACTCACAAGCTTTAAACCTCGGAAACAAACCCTAATTGCATCTCAAAAACCCTCCACAAAACCGACATCCAAACTGGAACAGTTTGTGTGTCCTCTTCGAAAAACAATTCGTTCCTCCTTCAAACCTCCATCAAAACTCGAGTTTCTTATTCCTAATTAACCATATAACATCCATCTACACATTAGACAAAGATTTACGAGCCAAATTGCCCTTGAGGGTACACGAAATCCCTCGAAAAACAGAGTGTTATACACTCTGTTTTCGCGGTTTGTTCCTGTCTGTCCAGTTCTGTTTGTGCTCGTTTTTCGTGCCCAATAACTCAAAAAGATCAGGGTTTGCTTTAAGATCTCTGTTCTCCTCTCTTTCTAGTTTTCAAAACATCTTTTAAATCGAATTTTCATCGTGAAACGAGAGAGAAATCGCTGTTTGAAAGTTGCTGTCCAGATTCGATAAAAAACGCGTGTTTGCTTTGTTTCTTCGTCGACGACGGCCTCTCGAGATAAAATCTACCATCGATTACGACCCAAGACGGTGTCAACGATACATGTAGGTTGAGGGTGCATCAAATCCTCCTCTTTCTCCCTTTTATTTCGTTTTTTTATGTTTGTTTTTTTATAGTTTGTTTTTATTCGTTTATCGTTTTTGTTTATCGATTGTTTAATTAACTATGAAACTAGTTTAGTCCAAGTATGAGTTAAAGTACCACCATGAACACTCGCGTTGACTTGAGATGGGAAAGAAACCGCTACATCAGTCGGTCGTACACCCCCGTCTCATTTACATATCCTCGTGTTCAAGGTAGGGCATTAATAAAACGAACTTCTAACTTCGCTCCTCGTTTTTGACCCTTTGTTTGTTTCGGCCAATTCGACACACCCTAGGACCATTCACATGTTAGTATGACCTCTGATTGTTAACATATAACTTATTTAGACGACATTCGATCATTTAAATAACCTAATTAGACACATTAGGGTACATCGACATAGCTTTAAAAACCGATTAACAATTCTCAGAACTTAATTGAATTCATCTTCCCTTTCACTAATTTTCTCGCTAGCATGGAAGTGCGTGCTTAACACCTTTCCATTTGCACTCGTTGACGATTTAGAATTGTACCTAACCTAGTTCGTATTTATTTAATTCAATTTGTAATTAATTAACCTTTAATTTGTTTTATTTATTTCTAATTTTTTAAAAGTCGTTTTAATTATCTTTTATGGTTCAAAATCTGTAAATTTAATTTAATGAATTTTTTCGTAATTTATTTTACTGATTTCGTAATTAAAACATAATTAACTTTGCTTTTCTACAAAAACCGTGCCTTGCACGGGTCTGTCTGACTTCTGATCCGTGCACTGCACGGGTCTGCCAGTTTTAGTTTCTTTTCTTCTTTTGTTTCTTTAATTGTTTACTAATCCTATTTTAATAAATATGGATTGGTGAATAATTTTAATAAGTTGGGTTCAATTTAATTAATAAGTTGTACCTAATTTATTTCAAGCCTTTGTACTTATTTATTTTAATTTAATTAGTTTAATTCTAATTTAATTTTTTTATTAACTAATAATTCGGCTAACCTCTTTAATTAGTCTAACTTAGCTTTAGCTTTTTTGTTTACATTTGTTTCGTTTATTAAGACTTAATAGTTTAAGTTGTATTTTGTTAGTTTGTATTGTAATCTGAGTCAAAGTAATTGCGATAGTTGTTGTAATTAGATTGAGTTGTAATTTATTTCTCGTTGTGTCGGCATGAAATGCCTGGGTTGTAATAGGATAGATCCCAATGGCTCCCCCATTCCTCCTAAGCCGTGTTTGCGCATCTTTTATTTCAAATCAACCAACATGCTAAAACAACTTTGACAAAGTTAGTATTCATGCATTAAACGACATAGAAATTGTTGTCACATGTTAGGGTTTTAAAACGATGTTTGCATATCATATATCGTAGTAGCTATGACCTTGTTTGAAATCCGATACTTGACTTAGTAGAGGCCGTTATTGACGGGCGGGGTTAGGTGTCCTTATGGGCTTCCTAACACGTACCCTCACCCCTTACTCAAGATCTATGGTTTGTGGATCCGTCTAAATACCATTGGATTACGAGAGTCATTCAAATCGAGTGATATAGGGTACAAGTCTTTATCTTTAATCACTCGTAGTCGATTGGCTTTATGCTTTTCGATGAGAGGTGTAAAGTTGACTTGAACGGTTCCAAGTTCCCAAAAAACTTGGTGGCGACTCTAATTGGTCTTAATTCGATTCGAAAGAACCTCGAGTCGATTATGCCTAGTGTGGATCCCGCGGACGCAGTTCCCGAGGGCCTTGTCCACAATAATTTACTCTCTACATCTTATGAAAAATTAGAGAGATAAAATCTCCAAAATCCTTCCTCTCTATACCGAAATAATAGAGATCAAAACAATAGTTTTTGGGTCATTTTAGTAAGATTATAATTATTCTAGATCAAATAATAATAGTCTTTTAAGGGTTGTCTTGGGTATATGCTTTAAGGAGGGATTCGATCTTTGAATCCTTGTTCTTCCATTTGTAAGGAAAGCTCAAGAACAAGTGAGAAGGAGAACTCACCTGTGCCCTAAATCCGAAACTACTATAGTAAGAATGACGATTTCTTCTCTTGTCTATTGTAGTTTGCATGCATAAGATCTAGTTTTAATATTATGACAAAATTAAAATGTAACATATATGAATATGTTGGATAATGAGATTAATAATTTCCAACAAGCGGTATCATGAGCCTTAGGTTGTTTGCATGCAATGCAAGTCGGTTTATAGTTTTTCCGAGTTATATGATTAACATACAAAACTAATTAATTTGGTTTTATGAAGATAAACCTATCAATAACCTTGCATGTTAAAAGTTTCTGGTCATAAGTGATTTTTAGGACATTTTGGTTTATTTATGGATTTTATTGTTCATTTAATATAATATTGGCATTAAAATGTGATTTTTATGATAAAAATGTCATTTTTGGACTAAAAATAGATAAACTTCGATTTTTTCAGTGGTTTTTGGATATGTTTTCACATATATTATCTACTGAAGATATGCCGATATCTACAAAAGCTAAGTTAATTGTTAACCACGCTAGTGTCATTACTTAACCTCATTATGAAAATGAAATGGTTAAACCTCCTTCCAGAAAAGGGTATTTTGAGAAGGACGTGTATTAAATGGAATTTCACATTTAAATAATGACATTGCTACGCATCAGTATAAAAATGAATGAGTTAGAGAATAAAATCTCTTTCCCTAAGTTTAAGATTGAAACCTTTTCAAAATAGGTATTTTGAAAGGATATGCTGGGAACATATATGGTTTTAATCTTAATAACTTGGCAAAGCAAAATGTATTTCAATTCTTGAAATGTTTCGATTGAGTAGTCAATTACAAAACATGTGGAATTGAGTGGGAGTTTGAAATTATCATGTGAAGACATGAAATTTAGTGGGAGAAATCATCTTGTAAAATTTATAACTCATTACTCATTGAGAATGACGAGCTAGTACTATCTTTCACAAAGAAGTATTTGAGTTTTCAATTCTGGATGAAAATGGACTAAGATGAATCCAATCACATCATAGGATGTTTGATAGGTATTCAGATATACACATCAAATCAACGAGAAACGTAGGTTATTCATATCGATGAAAATAGAATTACCATAAGCAGTCATGGTCATTCATTGAACCTAAGAATGGTTGATTACATGATTAACATTACCTAATGTTTCCGCCATTAGAATAATCATGCCAATGTCCTATAATGAATCATATGCTTAAGAGCATGATGATTCATTGGTAAGCCATAGAAGAATCGTCATGAATTCTCAAGGAGAACTAATGAGCTATTCTAGTTTTTGATATAACACTCTGTTATGTGACAAGAAGTTGCACATATTGAAATTCGAAAACGCGTAAGGATTGATGAAGATCCTAAGCTAATTAAGCTTAAAGAGAAATAAGAAGTTGGAAAGATACTTAGTTATAGTAAGAAGTTACTCAAACTAGTATTTTCTAATATGCTAGGACTTATGGGAAGTGCTAGGCTAATCATCTTGACAATTGTTGCAAGACCCTACAAAACGTATACCTAGTGCATTGCGAGTTGGTAGAACACTTGACCAGTGCAAGTTATATCATCCACCACAATTCGTTGGTTATGTGATAAACGACAAGAAAGTTCTCTCAAGATAAAGAACCTGAACCTAGGTTGGGAACCTAGATGTGTACTTGATAAGGTTCATGCTATGTGAGACAAACATGAAAATAAAGGAAAATGCAATTCAAGAGTTTGAACACATGGACACATGGTATGTTAAACTCATGTTGCAAACGACTAGTGTTTGCGCACTTACGATATACATCACAAGGTTGTAATATGGTATTGACTACCCGAATGTGATGTCGACATTCGTCGTTTGAGTTATTAACTCACCATATACTTTGTTACGTCCAAACGGGTTGTAGAGACAATTGAACCCCATTAAAGTGAACACGGATTAGCATTGTATTCGCCCATAGTCACTTACATGAAGTGACGTCTCGAAGTGACTAGAGTGTGATGCGATTGATGGCAAGTTCAAGTGCCATGGAGTCATGTGAGATGACTAGTCGATCACATAGGCAGACTGTTAGGAACACTTTGTCGAGCCTTATGACCGCTTATAGAGTTCTGGCAAATTTATATAGCTTGGTCATGGCGAGAGCTACTATAGTATTCTAGCGAGTCGATTCTTTTGACTAAAGACTGTTCGCCTAAGGTGGCACAGTTTCAGATTAACTTTGATTTATGTTACTACGACCTTCGTAAATGGGGTCAAATGGGCATATTTTGGGTTACGATGGCTGTGGCTAGTCGAAGGGAATAAGTGCAATAGGAATTGTCCACCCCTTGTCAGGGTTATAACAATATCTCAGGGCCACTCGAGGAGTAATGAACTGGAAATGCGTGGCCACGCTCGGAAGGTATCCATGGTGGATACTTCCGGTCAATCAGTTATTCTCCAGATCGAGGAAACCACTCTCGATATGATCACTTGCAAGTACGACCTGAAAGACACCATCATTGAGCGGGAGATAGTAATAGGACAAGATAATTGGTGACGCACACTTGTCGAGGACAAGTGGGAGATTGTTGGAATAAGTATCCTCCGACAATAATGCGATCACAACTGTTGATCATAATGATCACATGTTTAAATCTCATATTTAAGAATACATGTGGGAAGTAACATTTTACAGTCAACTGGTCTACACATATCGGTAATGATTGGCTGACTAGAGTTTGACATTCTTTCGTCGCACGCAGTGGTGATCAGTTGATCCCGTAAGGTCATACCTATAGGATGATACTCTTAATTGAATATTTAATTGATCGTATGACGATACGAGTTAATTAAATTACTTAAATTGACGGACGATTTTGGAAGTAATATTTACGTGTCCCATTGTAATTTGATTAAATAAGATGCGGTCTAAGTGATCGAATTGTTCTATTACTTAGATGAAATTATTGTTTACGGAAACAATTGGAACTGAATGAATAATTTATTATAAATACAAGACGTTGTAATTTATAATTTTATAAACCGTTTTAGTACAAGTAATTACGAATTACTAGTCGATTTTGTAAATGACATATTTTATGAGTATGTTGATTTTTAATATGTTAAAAATACATTACAATTTCATAAGACAAGTAACATGTCACATATGTCACAACTGACAAATGACAAAATAAAATGGACCTCCCATTTTATGTAAGTGCCGAAAAATGGAGGGGGTATAATGTTTAAATTGTGTTAAATAATTAAGTGGAATGCATAATGATTATAACTAGCTTGTAGTCATGCAAACCTAGTTTTTCTTGAGAAGAATTACAAGCTCATGCATTGGCTCTACTCTCCCCATGCCAACCGGTTTTCAAAGGGCCATTATAGAGGTTTTTCTCTCTAATAATTCATTCACTACCTTACATTATAATTCTAGTATAAGAAATATAATTTACTCTCTACATCTTATGAAAAATTAGAGAGATAAAATCTCCAAAATCCTTCCTCTCTATACCGAAATAATAGAGATCAAAACAATAGTTTTTGGGTCATTTTAGTAAGATTATAATTATTCTAGATCAAATAAAGGGTCATCTTGGGTATATTCTTTAAGGAGGGATTCTATCTTTGAATCGTTGTTCTTCCATTTGTAAGGAAAGCTCAAGAACAAGTGAGAAGGAGAACTCACTTGTGCCCTAAATCCGAAACTACTATAGTAAGAATGACGATTTCTTCTCTTGTCTATTTTAGTTTGCATGCATAAGATCTAGTTTTAATTTTATGACTAAATTAAAATGTAAAATATATGATGATGTTGGATAATGAGATTAATAATTTATAACTAGCCAACTTGGTTTATCCAAGTTTCACAATCTTTGTCCCACATCGGTGGGTTATTGTTTCCTTGGTAAGTTTATATTGACTAGTGTCTTTTACTAGTTAATTGTGTGGACCAAGGAGGCTTTTGTTGGGAGTATTGGGCCAGTGGGTTTGGGTCCAAACACAAACCCCCGCGCGCGCCGGCTCGGCTCGAGCTCGGGCTCGGGTTTGGGTTTGGGTAGAGCACCTGCGGTTCGGGCCAAAGGCCCCCTTTTACCTTTTTGCTCTTGTGTGTATATGGGCTTGTTTTGTGCTAACAGTCAGTCAACATGACTGTTAGTGGGAGAGAGTCTTGCTCCCACTTTCTCGGTTTGTTGCCTGTGTTTTAGGAACACGTTTTTGCTCCTCTACCTGCTTATATTTCCTATAAATAGAGCATCAGGCACACACTGCAGAATACACATCAAAACTCTCCTCTCTTCTTTCTCTTCTTCTCATCTTATATTATTGCTGGGTAAAGATATTATATCATTCCAATGCTCTCAGTCTCGAGTGGGTGTGCCTGAGTGCAGTAGTGTAAATCCTTGGGGAACTACAGGTCAATTGCTGATCGCCACCACGGTCGTACCGGAATATAGTTTTCAAGACAGTGGCTCTCAAACCACGTCACTACAAATGGGGTTATATTCTTCTAATCTCCTTTCTCTACATTGTTGCTGCAATTTCCGTCTAACAACTACCATTCTTCTCGCCTTGGTGATGCTCACAAAACTGTAACGGTTCAATGTGGTTGGTATTCCGTGTTGACTTGCTCGTTTGGCTTACTTTTGAAGTAACAAAAGAAAAGAGGTAAAGACCCATATGCCCCATTTTTAATTTAGTGCTGCGTTTCATTCTATTGTTGTTGTCGTTTCATTCTTTATTGTTGGACTATATAAAACACTGAAAACCTAATTGTAAGAGGACCCTCAAATTACTTAGACGGGAAGCCCCAATAGAAAACAGTAGACAATAGAGGAGAAGACAGTAGATTAGAGTAGGTATTTTAGAAAAAAAATACTCTCCTTTTACTTCCTCTCTATATATTTTAGGGTTCTAATTAGTTTAATTAGTCAATTAATTTTGGGACAAGATTTTATCTTTTGTAATCCATCCTTTAGATCTATGCAATTCCATTCCTCTCCTTTCCTATGGTATAATTTTCTTCCCTTTTCTCATTTTATT
The DNA here is from genome assembly GCF_048544455.1 of Silene latifolia. Lineage (NCBI taxonomy): Eukaryota > Viridiplantae > Streptophyta > Magnoliopsida > Caryophyllales > Caryophyllaceae > Silene > Silene latifolia. Next base: position 37,437,505 of record NC_133528.1, read on the forward strand.
GTACTAGTTTCAAGTTTCTATTATAATTTATGTTATTCTTAATTTTAGTTGGTAATTTGATTAAAATTTGTAACTTTGTTAATTTGGTTACGTTTACTTTATGTTTAATGTTAGTGGATAGTATTATTAGTTTAATTTTAATTATGTTTAGTGAGTAGATTATACTAGGGTAAGGGGAAGCTTTTGTGGGATTAATGGGTGGATTATGAGTTGTGTTTGGATGTTAACGATTATGGGTAACTTGTCTTTTAGCTTATGCATACAAGGTGTTTAAGCTTATGCATACAACTCATGTTTTAAGTTTATTTTGTGACACATTTTCGTGTTTTGAGTTAATTTTGTGATACATTTTGATAAGTATGATTGATAATGATTAAGTAAGTTAATTATGTTGCAATGATCATAAGTTGGAATGAGGCTCAGTTGTGTGGATGTTTGTAAATGTGGTTGTAGAGCTATGTGGTTGCAGACTTATGGGCGAACTTCGGGACGAAGTTCATTTTAAGGGGGGAAGACTGTAATACCCCGTAATTTAATGGAATTCATATAACTAATTTACGTAATTCGAATAATTAATTAAAGGCGTTATAATTAATAATTGTATACAAGACGGTAATCAAATAATAAAATAATAAAGTAAGACGAGAATTGGATTAGGTTGCAACTTGGGCCGTGTGTACTCGTGATTTTAATAATAATAATAATAATAATAATAATAATAATAATAATAATAATAATAATAATAATAATAATAATAATAATAATAATAATAATAATAATAATAATAATAATAATAATAATAATAATAATAATAATAATAATAATAATAATAATAATAATAATAATAATAATAGTAATAATAGTAGTAATAGTAATAGTAATAGTAATAATAGTAATAGCAATAATAATAATAGTAATAATAATAATAATAATAATAATAATAATAATAATAATAATAATAATAATAATAATAATAATAATAATAATAATAATAATAATAATAATAATAATAATAATAATAGTAGAAGTAATTGTATAATATGAATAATATGGTAAATTACGTAGTTTCCTAATTGCTCTCTTATAAAGATAAACTTACCCTATAAATAGAGATAAATACCTTGCCCTAATTTATTATATGCAAACTGAATATTTGAGAGAAGAGGAGGAGACGTAGAAGGAATAAAGACGAAATTTACATCGCTAATTAACTCGAGGTAAGACGGTCTTATGTATATACTTTGCCATGTTATAACTCGTAAATTAGACGACCATATGACGAACTAAGACCATCACCATGACCAAGGGATATCAGGGTGTGACCGGAACTATTTAGGGCCACCAGGGACCGCCGGGAAGGGGGTGTTTGAAGGGGCTGTTGTGGGGTGGTTGTGATGAACTGAAATTGGGTTTTTGAGTCCATATTGACTCGTATTGACTTGGGTTCGGTTTGGGTTGGCACCTGGGTATGGGTCGACTATGGTAGGTGGATAAGAGTGGTCTTGGGTGGTGTTTGGTACGGTGGTGGGTCGGAAAAACGCGAAAACAGAGGTAAACAGGGGAGTTTCGGTTTGTTGTTGTTGGTGGTGGTGTCGTGAGTTGTTGGCCGTGAATAGTAGTGTCGTGTCGGTTGGTGTTATGGCTAGGGTGGCAGGGACAATGTCAGGGAGGTTGTGGTGGCTGTTCGTGGTGGCTAATGACGGTGGTGGTCGGAATAGCGAGAAATAGGGGACGATGTGTGTTGTGTCGCTGCTGCTTTTGAGTCATGTTTGGAGGAGGTTGCTGGGGTTGGTCTGGGTTTCTGGTGACTACCGTGGCTGGATATGGGGAGGTTGAGGTCCACGGTTGTGCGTGGGGGTGGAGGCTGTCGTGGAGTAGCGTGGGGTTTGGGTTGTGTTTAAGGGTGACGAGTTTTCGGTAATAGTAGTGTCATAGTTGTTATTGCTAGGGCGTGATATTGTGGCGGCTGTAAGCGGTTTTAGATGGTGGTTAAGGGCTGGTTGGGTGCTTTGTGGTGCAGGCTAGAGGTGGCGGGTTTTGGTGGTGTCGTTGGTGGCTTGTGGTGTTGGGAAAAGACGGGTGAAGGAAGGGTGTTGAACTCGGTTTTAGCTGTGTTTAACGGATGTGTATAATTGGGTGTTTCACATGATTAACATGGGTTTTGGGTAATTGGTTGGTTTTAATATTTAAGACGGGTTTTACGTAATAATTTATACGAGCACATAAATAATATAATTAATTTAGAATTAATTAATTAATGAATAAGTAAAATACAAAATTAGTTTAATTGTTTATAATTTATATCTATATAATTAGAATTAGTAGTGATTATGAATAATGATATCTTATTAGGTGACGGAATTGTTGAGACGGTTTGAAGTGTAATATTTCTAAATATCTTATTGGATTGCTATTTGGGAGTACTTTGTCGAAAAGGTAGGATAACGATTCTACTGGACCTATTAATTGTATATCTTCTTATTTAATTGGATGTTGTGTTAATTGAATTGAACTGTTTGGATAATTGGATTATACATATCTCGTATATTGTGATTGTAAAGAGTTGTATTGGATATTCTTGAGACGGTGTGGTAGGTAGCCATTGTTGTTGCTACAGTTGAGTTGATAATGAGTTGGATATCAGGTTTAGCCTGGCTGAGGTAGACATCATGGTAAGAGCCTTCGGGTGATGTTATATAAACTTACTGGCTGAGGGAGACATCATGGTAAGAGCCTTCGGGTGATGTATTATAAACTTACTGGCAGACACCGTTTAATGCCTCCGTGGTGGTGTATTGGGGAGAAGTTGATTTGACATTTGTATTCGAATCTTTATACTATTTATATTATCTGTCTTGAGATTGTTATCTTACTCAACCTCGTGGTTGACAGTGTATTCGTGAACACTTGTGATGAACCATAATGGGGAGCAGATTTGACAGGTACTAAAGATTAGCTGACTTGGGAGCATTGGGACGTGAGCTCGACTTGGACCATAGTTGTTGTCTAGATCACTAGTGACACATACAATTTTATTTAAGTAATTTCCGCTGCGTAGTATATTGTAATGTTAGGGTTTAAATTTAATCGGTTGGCAATGTAATAAAATCATTATTTCAATTAAAGTTATTAAAGTACTTTGGTTTGTTTTAATTTGTATCATTTACCTCGGGCAACCGAGATGGTAACGCTCTCATTTACTTGGGAATGTCTAGCGAAAGGCTCCCGAATAAATGGGGGTGTTACAAAGTGGTATCAGAGCAAAACAATCCTCAGGCCTAACCAATGAATTTAATAATGAATGTAAGATGTGTCTAATAAAATGAACCCGGGTAGAAACTGTTAGGAGCCCTTTTGGCTTAGGATGAGAAGGTACCCTCACTCCAAACCCCGGCCCTTCCAGTTTTGAACCGGTTACCTTGAGAGATATTGAAGAGTGGGGTAAATTTAAAATGAATGTTATTTATTGTATTAAGAGTTATTGTTGCCTTGGATGGGTATTGTTTTCGTTGATGACCGAGGTTACGGGACGTAACCTTAATTTAAAAGGAGAGTGGGATGGATGAAATAAGGATTTGATATTGAATTGTTTTGATCATGAGCATAAAAGTAATTGTCGAATTTGTATTGATTATTTGATTGGATGATTATAGTAGTATCATGTCTAGCGATATGTGGTTATGTGAAGCCCGAAACCATGCGATTTACAATATTATTGGATGATTTAATTTGTAATATGAATGCTTTAGAATAGATAATAGTTGTGTGTGAAAGTTTATTGACCAAATTGTGTTGATATAGAAGTAGGAGGGTGTTAATAAGGGCTTGTGACCTAGTAAAAAGGAACCTAGAGCTGAACTTTATTTCGTCAAATTTTACCCCTATTTGATTTAGTTTCCATTTCACCTCCGTTTATCATACAAGGTTGATATTTTTATGAGTGATAACCAAGTGAGTTAGCTTACCAATGTCATTGGTCTCATGTTAAAAAGTTTTATTGTTTAGGAGAAATAAATATTTTAGTGAGCAGTGGTCTGAATGTTCCTGTACAGTAAAGTTTTCGACAAACGATTTTGTAAAATTTCTCATTTAATTTGTACTTAATATTTTTGCCTAATTCCAACTCCACTGTTTAAAATATTCAAATACGTTTTTAAATTGATAAGCCACGTTATAAGGTGAATTTTTGACAGTTAATAGTGACTTTTACAAGTTGACCTAAAATTTTTGACTTTTTGCTGATCAGTTTTTGTTTCGACCAACTGAATTGTAAAAATCTTTGTAAATTGATTATCCGAGATTTGGACTTGATTCTTTTTCTCATGCTTTAAAAACTCTTTATATTCTCTGGAAAATATAAAAACTTAACGTGGAATGTAATGGTTAATTAATGGTGAATTTTGAAAGTTACCGCTTACCTTGATTCCCGAAAACGCGAGTCTTTCCAAAAGATTAATATAAATGTCTTATAAGTCCTTCCCCTGTGATAGTTGAGGGGTTGAAGTGATCATAAGAGGACCTAATAAGGGGTAATAGAAAGGATATAATTGACCACACCTCATCTTTGTAAGTATAGAATATTTAGTATGTTAAGTCATCTTTACTCGGGTAGAAACTTATGTTGTCTTATTTTACTTTTATAGAATCATGCCTCCAAAGAGATCTACACCTACACCCTCTACCATGTCCCAAGAGGAGATTGAACGTTTGATATCTATGAATGAGGCTTTGACTGCCGCACTGAAGGCTAAGGGGTAAGTTCAGGATCTAGCAAAGATGAGTGCTAATATTGCAAGACATAACCCGACGAAGTATGACGGATTAGGTGAACCATCATTACTAGGAGATTGGCATAGGGAGTTTGACAACCTTTTTGAGTTGCTAGGATGTCCTGCGGAGTTGCAAGTAGATCAAGCTGCTTATTATTTGAGGGGAAAAGCTGGTTTCTGGTGGAATTGTAATAAGGAGGTATTAAGGGAAGCTTGGAGGGAGAGTGATGAACCTTTTATCACTTGGAAGGGTTTTAAGGAGACTATGAGAGCTGTATTTGTGCCAGAACATATTAGGAGTAAGATGAGAGCTGAATTTGATTCTTTTAGGATGACTGATGGGATGACAGTAGAGACTTATTATAACAGGTTTACGGAATTATCAGAGTATGTAGCTGACTTGAATTTTAGTGATGAGATGGTGGCACTCAGATTTGAAAAGGGATTAACAACTACTATTAAGAAGAGACTTGCAGCTGGTCAGCCAAGTACCATGGATGATGTTTATCAACGAGCTGGGCACACATAGAGGATTGCCGATATGTTAAAGGAAGAGAAGAGGGAGAAGGGGGAAAAGAAGGGGAAGGGCGAGAAGAGGAAGGTAGAAATTACAACTGAGAGTGCAGGAGGCAGTAAGAAACAGAGTGTGGGTCAAACTCAATCATATTTTTCGAGTGGAGGGTTGTCTAGTGGAGCTAGTAATGTGAATTGTTTCAGATGTGGGAAGCCGGGACATAGGAGGTTTGAGTGTAGGGTAAAGTTGGAGAGGCAAGGGAGTGGTGTTGGAAATGGGAATCAGAATGCGGGTTACTATACTCCTATGTCAGTATATGGGAGCAATCAAAAGACTGGGGGTCGGAGCAATCAAATGAATTGTAATAATAGCTACAATCAGAGCTACAATAATAGGAAAGGCAAAGGAGTTGATCAGAGTAATGGTGGAAAGACATTTGGAACAGCTAGCACCGTACAAGGGAGTGGGGAGAAGAGTAACTAGGGTTTATTAGAAGGAGTGGAGTCTTATCATTTATAAGTACTTAAGTTGTTAGTAGTTTAATAAAGTAGTAGTAGTAGTTCCGAAACTTCGGGACGAAGTTTATTTTTATGGAGGTAGAATGTGACAACTCATGTTTTAAGTTTATTTTGTGACACATTTTCGTGTTTTGAGTTAATTTTGTGATACATTTTGATAAGTATGATATGGTTTGATAATGATTAAGTAAGCTAATTATGTTGCAATGATCATAAGTTGGAATGAGGCTCAGTTGTGTGGATGTTCGTAAATGTGGTTGTAGAGCTATGTGGTTGCAGACTTATGGGCGAATTTTAGGACGAAGTTCATTTTAAGGGGGGAAAACTGTAATACCCCGTAACTTAATGGAATTCATATAACTAATTTACGTAATTCGAATAATTAATTAAAGGCGTTATAATTAATAATTGTATACAAGACGGTAATCAAATAATAAAATAATAAAGTAAGACGAGAATTGGATTAAGTTGCAACTTGGGCCGTGTGTACTCGTGATTTTAATAATAATAATAATAATAATAATAATAATAATAATAATAATAATAATAATAATAATAATAATAATAATAATAATAATAATAATAATAATAATAATAATAATAATAATAATAATAATAATAATAATAATAATAATAATAATAATAATAATAATAATAATAATAATAATAATAATAATAATAATAATAATAATAATAATAATAATAATAATAATAATAATAATAATAATAATAATAATAATAATAATAATAATAATAATAATAATAGAAGTAATTGTATAATATTAATAATATGGTAAATTACGCAGTTTCCTAATTGCTCTCTTATAGAGATAAACTTACCCTATAAATAGAGATAAATACCTTGCCCTAATTTATTATATGCAAACTGAATATTTGAGAGAAGAGGAGGAGACGTAGAAGGAATAAAGACGAAATTTACATCGCTAATTAACTCGAGGTTAGACGGTCTTATGTATATACTTTGCCATGTTATTGATGTGACCATAATTAGCGCATATTTAGCCCCCGAATTAGCCTTGTTCCCATGCTTTTTAGTGCATATTTGGGTCATTTATTATCTTTAGTTCTTTGTTTTGCATATTCTTTGAGATTTTGATCCCTTGGTAGGAAAGGAGTAAGAATCTTGCATTTTCATGGCAAAACGAGACTAAATTGATCGAATTCAATGACCAAGCATCAAGGAGAGACAAGATTAGAAGGCCTTTGTACTTATGATAGTAGATGAGCAATGTTGAGAAAGGATCCTTGAGTCCCCAAGGAAATCCCCAAGGAATTTATGAAGAAAAGAGAAGAAAAGAAGAAGAAATCTTGCTGAGGCACAATCCGTGCGGATTGACCACAATCCGGCCGTCCTCCACCTGCACAATCCGTGCGGTTTTCCACCAAGACGCTCGGGTTTAACCTCCACAATCCGCCAGGATTCTCTTGAATCCGCTCGAGTTCCTTCGCCAGAATCCGCCCGTCCCGACCCTGATCCGCTCGGATTCCTCTACAGCGCGATTTCCCCTTCTCCAAGTTACAAAGCAAGACGCCCTTCCTTCGAAAAATACGGGCTCCTCTCTGCTCAATCTAAAAAGTGTAATTACAAGTTTAGCCCTTAGTTAACCCTAATGCATCCTCCTAATTTCCACTATAAATACCCCATTAGTCTAATTAGAAGAGCATGTTCTTCTTATCAATAATTAGAGTAGTTAATATCAATCAAATCTCTCTTTAGTTTTGTAATCAACAATTAATCAAGTTCTAATACAAGTTTTATTTCCTTAATCTCTGTTTTGTTCATCTTTTGTTTTGGGTAATTGAAGATTATTTGGGTTATTATTGGGAGATTGACAACCTCTCAATCAAGCATCAAGTACTTCTTTTATCTTTGCTTTATTATTGGAATCATTAGTAGGTATAATTCTCTTAATCCCTTTTTAATTATTTTTAATTACTTTCATTTATTCATCATGTTTCATTTTGTTGGTATGATTGACAACCTTGCTAGCATGATCAACATGATAATGAGTGAGTAGTCTCTTAGCTAGGGTTAATGGGTGATTAGGGGAAACCAACATGGGGAATGATTCATGCTTAAATTAATATGCTTTCATGGTTTATTTGCTTGCTTGTTTTGATCTCAACTCATGCACATGTTATGTTTGATGAAATGCTAAGCCTATGAATCCTTCCATTTACCACCATCACCTATCTTTTCAATGAGACTTGTAAGACATAAACCAACTCGAGTCTCATTAGACCATGCATGTTGTTGAGTAGGGAAGATTAAGTCGACTTGTAGGTGTTGTACAATCTAATCGATTCGGCTCCGGGACCCAAACTTTCCTAGGATTGTAAGATATAACCCAACTCAATCCATCACAACAATAATTGCTTGCTTATAATTTGAGAACATGTTTGTATGATCAATTCCCATGATTCCCCTATGATCCCATGACACCCTAGTGCTTTTTATCAATTGTTTACAACCCCTTTTAATTCATCTTGCTTGTTTATTTACATTGCTATTTTAGTTAGTGATCTTCTACATCAACCCAAATTGTGACACCCCTAAGACACCACTAGTTTCAATTGAAATCTCATCTCAATTCCCGTCCCTTGGGATCCGACCTTTACTTGCCTCTTTACTAATTGTAGAGTTGTTTGTGAAGTTATAAATTGTGTTTTGATTCGGACGTGACCCAACGACCACATCTTTCTATTTGTGAACACGAAACGGACCGATCAAAAATGGCGCCGTTGCCGGGGACAGTGTTAGCTTGATTTAGATTTCTTTATATTGTTATTAGTTGTGTCTTTTCTTTGCCTTGGGGAAGTAAAAATCCTCAAGGTTTGTTCTAATTGTTTTCAAGTTGTTTGATATTTTGCATGTCTAGAAGATCACAAGGTGACTTGTTACCTCTTGATCGTGAAATTGAAAGAACCTTAACAAACAATAGGAGACTTGCTAGGAGGAATTTGAGAGGTATTAGTGAGGTTGTTCAACCAACTATTGAGTTCATCAACCCTTTTGCAAGAGAAGGTGAGGAGAACCCATTACACAATACACCCCAAATTCAACCTACAATGCCTAAGTTTTCATCACATTCCGTACCCACCGAGGAGAACCTACCCAATGGTACTCCTACACCATAACATCTAACCGGAAATTTTATTGCCAAATCCGCCTTTATCCAATTAGTCGAAAGGAGCCAATTTGGGGGGATGCCTAGTGAAGACCCTCATTCTCATATGGAAACCTTTTGCGACTATTGTGATGCGATTTCTCAAACCGGTGTAACTCAAGACCAAATTCGATGGGTCTTATTTCCTTTTTCTCTAATTGGCACCGCGAAGCAATGGTTGAAGGGCCTTGATAAGGCCACTCTCGGAATTGATTCTTGGAAGAAGTTGGCTCTAGCTTTCTACAAAAAATTCTACCCACTGGAAAAGACTAACATGCTAAGAGCTCAAATTACGGGTTTTAAGCAAAGGGATGAAGAATCTTTGTATGAAGCTTGGGAGCGGTTCAAGGGAATTTGTCGCTCATGTCCTCACCATGGACTTAGCGAATGGTTCTTGGTACAACAATTTTGGAATGGTTTATATGAAGATTCAAGGAACATTCTCAACATGGGATCAAATGGAATGTTCACCGAAGTTGATGACAATCAAACATGGAACAAGATTGAGGAAATGGCGGTCCATAACTCGCAATATAGTAGACCTCGCAAGGCTACTAGAGGAGGAAAGCATGAAGTGGACTCCGTTACTCAATTAGGTGCTCAACTTAGTGCTCACATCGACACAATCAATTTGAAGTTTGAAAAAGCTATGGCTAGACTTGAAGAAGTCTCAAAATCACCAAAGCATCATGTTAATGCCATGACGGCATCTTCATCAATCCCAAGTGGGATATGTGAGAAATGTGGAACTTTGGGACATGACCAAAGTGAATGTAGGGGAACAAATGAACAAGTGAATGCTTTCCAAGCATACAAGAACGGTACCCCTTATTCCAGCTATCACAATGAAAACACCAAATGCCATCCAAATCTCTCATACAAAAGCCAAAATGTTCAAAACCCTCAAACAACATACACCCCACCTCCCATGAGAAACCAAAATCAAAGACCCTTTTACAATCAAAACCAAGGTTACCAAAATCAAAATCCATACAATCACCAAAATGACCAAGGTTTTGATGTCCAAAAAGCGGTCTTCCAAATGCAAAAGAATCAACAAGAATTTTTCACTCAAATGCAAAAAGATAGCCAAGCAAAGGAAACAACCATCAACAACATCCTAGCTCACACCAAGATGTTGGAAACCCAATTGACTCAACTAGCATCTTCAAGCTCACAACGACAAAAGGGGCAGTTACCACCTCAAAGTAATCCCCCAAGACATGAAACGGTTAGTGCCATTCATTTAAGAAGTGGTACAAGGTATGAAGCACCAAAGAAGCAAGTTGAGGATGAAGTTGTGGAAGCTAGTGATAAGGAAGAAATTGTGCAAAACTCCAAAGATAGAGAGTCATCAAAGGAAGAAAGTTCAAAGAAAAATGAAGACAAGGTCAAGGAGAAGGAGCCCGTTGTGATTAGACTTCCTTTTCCAAGTCGTCAAGCCAAGCCCAAATTTGATGATCAACTTGGAAAGTTTATGGAAATTGTCAAGAATTTGGAAGTCTCGATTCCTTTCACGGAATTAATCAATCATGTGCCGGCCTATGCGAAATACATGAAAGATATCCTCACAAAGAAGAAGTCAATCCGGAAACTTGAGACTATCGCCTTCACTAAGGTGAGTAGTGCAATACTTCAAGGGAGTTCACCTCCAAAATTAAAGGATCCGGGAAGCTTCTCAATACCGTGTACCATTGGCGACACAACGATCAACAAAGCCTTATGTGATCTAGGGGCTAGTGTGAGTGTCATGCCGTACTCGGTGAGTAAAAGGTTGGGGATGGGAGAGCTTAAATGCACCAATATCACGCTCCAAATGGCCGATAGATCGACGAAGACACCATTAGGGATATGGGAAGATGTCCCCGTGCGAATTGGGAAGTTTTTCATCCCAGTGGACTTTGTCATTGTTGATATGGAGGAAGATTCCAACATTCCGATCATTCTAGGAAGACCTTTCCTACACACCGGGGGTGCGGTGATCGATGTGAAACATGGTGAGCTCACTCTAGAAGTGGGAGATGAAAGCATAACCTTTAATATTGACAAGACCATGAGAGTTCCTCGTTTGCATGAACCGTGTTTCATGATTGATCATTATAGCCGAAAAGATGAGAGGAAGAAATCGGAACTCCAATGGAAGAAGAAAATTGAAGATGCTCCATTCAAAGAGCAAGTGAATTGTGACAAGGAGAGCTTGCAAAGCTCATCAAAATCAATCAAAGAAGAAGAGGATGGCCTCATTGACCAAGAGAAGAATTTGGGAGAGTTGTCTCCATCAAATCAAGAAATTTTCAATGATCAACTTAATGAAGTTTGTGGTCTTTGTGACGATGAATTTGAAGGGATTTTTAATCCCTACATTGGTAATGCCATTGATCAAGAACGACAACAAGGGCAAAGGTCTATTGAAGAGCTTTATAACGATAATGAACAAGCTTTTGATTATTTCTTCAAGGTGTTGAGCAACATCAACAACACCTTGAACATGCCCCCTTGACATCTCATCAAGAATGAGAGTTTGGTGGAGTCCTCCCTAAACCACCATTTGTAAATATTTCTAACTCCCTAACTCGCATTTCAATTCTTGTATTGCATTTTTGTCATCTTTGGATTTATTTTATTTTGATCAAGATAATTGTCATGTTTGAGAGAAGTGAGGGAGGGACTAACAATTTCAATTGATGTGTAGTGCTTTACCTTAGTGTGGGGATGGCAATTGCCTAGGCTATCCTTGCCTAGTAATGCCCCCACAATGAAGAACACAAGATATGAAGAAGAATGGAAGAATGGTAAGGGAAATGCATTGTACACGGATGGAACTGAATCCGGGTACAAATGGGTAGAATCCGAGCGAATTCAGGAGAATCCGCCCGTTTTCATGCAATCCGAGCGTACTGGGTAGATAACGCACGTCCTCCTGAGCTGAATTTTGAAAAAATTTTGACTGTAAGAGAATCCGGGCGTCCTGAACAGCAATCCGCCCGTCTCTGAAAATCCGTCCGTCTTGACAAGAAGACGCCCGTCTTCTAAGCTGAGGAAAACAAGAAAAATTCCTGGACTGAAATCCGTCCGTCTTCTGGAGACTCCGCCCGTCCCGTATCAGCGAATCCGAGCGTCTTCTCTTGAATACGCCCGTCTTTAGGCGAGTTTTATCAAACCCAGAAAGTGCAGAATCCGCCCGTATTGGGCAGAAACCGCACGGATTACCCCTGCAATTCGAAAATTTCGGTCTTTATAAAACCCCTCCCACCTTCATTCATTCATTCATTCATTCATAACACTACTCAAAAACATCAAAACCCTCATCCTCTCCATCACAAAAACAAAATTCCTCAACTACATTCACCAAAATCAAATCAAACCATCCTTCTAACAACAAATCAATCACTCCTTTTCCAATAACAATCAAAACCAAGCACAAATCTTCAACCTTTGAGTCGATTTTTGAATTCATAAAGGCAAAGCCTTTCACCTTTAAATCGATTTGGGTACACTACAAATTGGAGATTTTTCATTCTTTTCTTGGTTAATTCATCAATGGCAAGGACTAAGGGAGCAACAAAGGCAACAAAGGCAACAAAGGCACCAAAGACACTTTCACAAAGGGAAAAGGCTCTTCAAGCAAAGAAAGCATTGGCTATGGTGGTAGCAACCCCAAGCTTGGAAGTGCAACAACAACAACAACCTTCTATGGGAGCAACAACATCTACTACTCCGGAAATCGATCAACTCTTGCATTATCCGGAGGTAACTTTTATTTCCAAAACCCATAGAGATACTTTTGCCAAGTTTTCTAGGAAATCACTTCAATCCACCAAATTTATTTGTGAAGATACCTTAGACAAATTAGGTGTCCTTGAGCAAACTAGAGGCTTTTTCAAAGCAATCAGGTTGAAGAAATTGTTTGAAACAAAGGAATTGACATACCCCTCCCTTACCTTGGAGTTTTTGAGTTCTTTGAAAGTCACCAAAGTTGAGACTAGGGAGAATCTCGAGTTTCGTCTAGCTAATGTTAGTAGATGCATTTCCTTTAGAGAATTGGGTGAAATTTTGGGTCTTTGTGATGAACCAAGTTATTTCAAGAATTATGGAAAGTATGACCCCGACCCTCTTTGGGAGGCAATTTCCGGAAGGAAATTTGAGGACTTTCATGCGTGTCGTGCTCTTTTAGTCCACCATCCGGGCATAAGAGTATGGCACAAGGTCATAGGAAACACCATTATCGCAAGGAAAGATACCAACCATTTCACCAAACTTGATTTTATTCTTCTTGAATCGGCTTTGAATATTGGGAGAGTACACACCAAGCCTTTCAACTCTTTAAGGCTTTTGGTAGATAGATGGCTCAACATTGATTGTGGGAAGAAAGGCACTACCGTTATTGTCAATGGCGGCTTAGTCACTATCCTAGCCAAATACTTTGATCCTAACTTCAACAAGGATAGCAAGTATGAAGCAAAGGAGGGTGGTCATCTTGTTGATATGCATACTATGATAAACAAGTACAAGTGGGTTGCCCATAACCCTCTTGACACCAAGTATGGATGACTCACTAGTGAAGCTAAATCGTTTACTTTGCCTTCAAAGATTTGTCGTCTAAGCGTCCACCGGACCAATTATCTACTTCCCCTTTCTAAAGAGGCCGAGTATATTATCCAACAACAAAAGGGTGAACTTGAAATGCCCTCCTCTTCCATTGTCATACCACCTTACCCTTTTGAGTATGAAGAGTTCAAGCCCGAGGGGGTTGAAGCAAGAAATGCCTATGTGACTCTTCTCATGCAAGAAATGCACAAGCAAGCCTTTGAGGATCGTAAAAACGCTTACTTGGCTCAATATCCACCCCTCCTACACATAGCTAGGCAAGGACTACTAGATCCATCATGTCCTTTGCCTAGTTGGGCGGATAGAGAAGTCATATTTCCGGGTGCATCTAGGGTCGTTTCGGGTGACAATGAGGTTGTTGGTAATGAAGAATTTGATGATAACATTGGTGAAGAAGCAAGTGAAGAAGGAGGAGAGGATGGTGAGCAAGATGGTGAGCAAGATGAAGAAGAAAGTGAAGAAGCAAACGAAGAGGGAAGTGGCAATGAGACCACTTCTAATGAGGAAAGTGATGATGATGATGATATGATGGAAGATTAGCAAGCCTTGGAGACTCCTACCCTCTCATGGTTTGTCTATTTCTCTCTTTGTTTTAAATATTTTTCTTGATCATTGATGGAGTAGTCCTAGCACCATAGAGGACTCACACCTCGGTACCATTGAGGTGTTTTCATTTTATTGTTCCCGCTTTCAAAATCAAAAATGACAAATTAGTTTCATGCATTGCATAGTGTGTGCATGAACTACACCCATCCTAAGACATTAGCAATAGTGTCTCACTCGGTTTGGGGAAGTTAATGCATACACAACGGGAGATAATCTAAATTATCCTCTCCGTCATAACAAAAACCATGCATCATGTAGTGTAGCTTAGTATAGAATTGCATTTAGTATAGAAATCATGCATCATCTTTGCATAATTTCCATCATTTTGGCCATTGAGGACAATGCCCATATTAGTGTGGGGATGGGAATTCTAACATTTAACTCTTATTCAAAAAATCCAAAAAATTGAAAAATTTCGAAAATCATAAAAATTTGAAAATTGAGAACCCAAAAACATGTTTATTTCCTTTTGTATAAATTGTCATGTACATATTGTGTTTGTTCTATCCTTGTTCACATTGATCGACTACGCCACATCCGAGACATGAGGATATTGAAGACCGCATGGTATGATCTTTCCAATCTCCTTTTCCTCTTTATGTTAATGACTATGTGGCTTTATTTTGATTGATGCGGTATAACAATGTGAACTTAGGACTTGCATTTAGTTTATATGTCATATTAGTTGATAGAATCACTTGCATTAGGATGTTTATATTAGTTGCATCATAGCATGTAGTTGCATGTTAGAAAAAGTTTTGAAAAATGCCTAATTAGGAACTTTGACAAGAGAAACTAAGCCATTACAAATACTTTTTCAACTTAAGACTTTGCCTACTAGAATGGTTGTAAAACACCCTAGATAGTGTCATACTAGTGTCTTTTGACCCATGACCCAAAGCCTAGTCAAGGGTTTGCATGTGAGTCACCTATCCAACCCCGTGATGCGATGTGGACTTGGTTAACTTGTCTAGGTGACCTTGATTGACCTTGTGGTAAGGCAACCCAAAAATACTTTCTATCAATAAGTTTGAAGTGCTCATTTCTAAAGTTTTATCATGTGGAAGTAATTTAATGCCAAGGAAACCTCAAATGTTATGAATTGTTGAATGTTGAGAAATTTAAATTGTTTTGATGGAGGCGTACCACTTCGATGTGCTTTAGAGCGGGATCCATTGAATTGGGCCCCACACGGTTCTGAATTCGGCCGCCCAGAGACAGAGTGATTATCACCCCGAAAAGCTATTGTCTAGAGGTTAACCGGTTGCCTAATAAGCGATTGGCGAAAGCAAAGGACACTAGCCCGGAAGGGACAAACCCCATCTTAAATTTTTGAAATGAGAAAGTCAAATGAGGTCAATTTTTGAATACTAGTCATATCCACCCGTTGTGTATAAAGATTTGAGCATTTCATTCCCAAAAAGCCTTTTTGTCAAGCCACTTTGTCGAGCTTGGGACGATCCATGACCTTTACTTTTGTAGAGAATTCGAGACTTGTCATGTCATATGCTACTAGCATCATAGGGATCATCATTCCACCACCATCCGATCGCTCTTGACGAAAGCATTTGGAAATTGAGGACGAAAGTAGTCTAGTTTAACACCATTTGGAGGTGATTTAGTGCCATCCTCTTAGGCTTAGTAATTTGTTGAACTAGTATTTGTGAAGGATTACATGCTCTTAATTTTGTTCCTCTTTAGTGCCTCCGCCACTTGATGAGGAAGTGGCTATTCCTTTTGTAGATGCATCCATTATGTGATTTTGTGTGCTTAATGATTGGATGTGTCGCCATTTTGGCAAGACCCACCTTGCCTTGCAAGAAGGCATCCTACCTCATGGTTGTCTTGTTGTGAGTTGAAGGGGCGGAGTGAGACCCGCTAATTGTCTCATATCGGCTATGTTATTAGGTTAGTTTAAATAATGGTCCTAGTCTTTGTCACCTCTTTACTCGGGACGAGCAAAGGTTCGGTTTGGGGATATTTGATGTGACCATAATTAGCGCATATTTAGCCCCCGAATTAGCCTTGTTCCCATGCTTTTTAGTGCATATTTGGGTCATTTATTATCTTTAGTTCTTTGTTTTGCATATTCTTTGAGATTTTGATCCCTTGGCAGGAAAGGAGTAAGAATCTTGCATTTTCATGGCAAAACGAGACTAAATTGATCGAATTCAATGACCAAGCATCAAGGAGAGACAAGATTAGAAGGCCTTTTTACATATGATAGTAGATGAGCAATGTTGAGAAAGGATCCTTGAGTCCCCAAGGAAATCCCCAAGGAATTTATGAAGAAAAGGGAAGAAAAGAAGAAGAAATCTTGCTGAGGCACAATCCGTGCGGATTGACCACAATCCGGCCGTCCTCCACCTGCACAATCCGTGCGGTTTTCCACCAAGACGCTCGGGTTTAACCTCCACAATCCGCCCGGATTCTCTTGAATCCGCCCGGGTTCCTTCACCAGAATCCGCTCGTCCCGACCCTGATCCGCTCGGATTCCTCTACAGCGCGATTTCCCCTTCTCCAAGTTACAAAGCAAGACGCCCTTCCTTCGAAAAATACCGGCTCCTCCCTGCTCAATCTAAAAAGTGTAATTACTAGTTTAGCCCTTAGTTAACCCTAATACATCTTCCTAATTTCCACTATAAATACCCCATTAGTCTAATTAGAAGAGCATGTTATTCTTATCAATAATTAGAGTAGTTAATATCAATCAAATCTCTCTTTAGTTTTGTAATCAACAATTAATCAAGTTCTAATACAAGTTTTATTTCCTTAATCTCTGTTTTGTTCATCTTTTGTTTTGGTTAATTGAAGATTATTTGGGTTATTATTGGGAGATTGACAACCTCTCAATCAAGCATCAAGTACTTCTTTTATCTTTGCTTTATTATTGGAATCATTAGTAGGTATAATTCTCTTAATCCCTTTTTAATTATTGTTAATTACTTTCATTTATTCATCATGTTTCATTTTGTTGGTATGATTGACAACCTTGCTAGCATGATCAACATGATAATGAGTGAGTAGTCTCTTAGCTAGGGTTAATGGGTGATTAGGGGAAACCAACATGGAGAATGATTCATGCTTAAATTAATATGCTTTCATGGTTTATTTGCTTGCTTGTTTTGATCTCAACTCATGCACATGTTATGTTTGATGAAATGCTAAGCCTATGAATCCTTGCATTTACCACCATCACCTATCTTTTCAATGAGACTTTTAAGACATAAACCAACTCGAGTCTCATTAGACCATGCATGTTTTTGAGTAGGGAAGATTAAGTCGACTTGTAGGTGTTGTACAATCTAATCGATTTGGCTCCGGGACCCAAACTTTCCTAGGATTGTAAGATATAACCCAACTCAATCCATCACAACAATAATTGCTTGCTTATAATTTGAGAATATGTTTGTATGATCAATTCCCATGATTCCCCTATGATCCCATGACACCCTAGTGCTTTTTATCAATTGTTTACAACCCCTTTTAATTCATCTTGCTTGTTTATTTGCATTGCTATTTTAGTTAGTGATCTTCTACATCAACCCAAATTGTGACACCCCTAAGACACCACTAGTTTCAATTGAAATCTCATCTCAATTCCCGTCCCTTGGGATCCGACCTTTACTTGCCTCTTTACTAATTGTAGAGTTGTTTGTGAAGCTATAAATTTTGTTTTGATTCGGACGTGACCCAACGACCACATCTTTCTATTTATGAACACGAAACGGACCGATCAGTTATAACTCGTAAATTAGACGACCATATAACGAACTAAGACAATCACCATGACCGAGGGATATCAGGGTGTGACCGGAACTATTTAGGGCCACCAGGGACCGCCGGGAAGGGGGTGTTTGAAGGGGCTGTTGTGGGGTGGTTGTGATGAACTGAAATTGGATTTTTGAACCCATATTGACTCATTTTGACTTGGGTTCAGTTTGGGTTGGCACCTGGGTATGGGTCGACTATGGTAGGTGGATAAGGGTGGTCTTGGGTGGTGTTTGGTACTGTGGTGGGTCGGAAAAACGCGAAAATAGAGGTAAACAGGGGAGTTTCGGTTTGTTGTTGTTGGTGGTGGTGTCGTGAGTTGTTGGCCGTGAATAGTAGTGTCGTGTCGGTTGGTGTTATGGCTAGGGTGGCAGGGACAATGTCAGGGAGGTTGTGGTGGCTGTACGTGGTGGCTAATGACAGTGGTGGTCGGAATAGCGAGAAACAGGGGACGATGTGTGTTGTGTCGCTGCTGCTTTTGAATCGTGTTTGGAGGAGGTTGCTGGGGTTGGTCTGGGTTTCTGGTGACTACCGTGGCTGGATAGAGGGAGGTTGAGGTCCACGGTTGTGCGTGGGGGTGGAGGCTGTCGTGGAGTAGCGTGGGGTTTGGGTTGTGTTTAAGGGTGACGAGTTTTCGGTAATAGTAGTGTCATAGTTGTTATTGTTAGGGCGTGATATTGTGGCGGCTGTAAGCGGTTTTAGATGGTGGTTAAGGGCTAGTTGGGTGCTTTGTGGTGCAGGCTAGAGGTGGCGGGTTTTGGTGGTGTCGTTGGTGGCTTGTGGTGTTGGGAAATGACGGGTGAAGAAAGGGTGTTGAACTCGGTTTTAGCTGTGTTTAACGGATGTGTATTATTGGGTGTTTCACGTGATTAACATGGTTTTGGGTAATTGGTTGGTTTTATTATTTAAGACGGGTTTTACGTAATAATTTATACGAGCACATAAATAATATAATTACTTTATAATTAATTAAATAATGAATAAGTAAAATACAAAATTAGTTTAATTGTTTATAATTTATATCTATATAATTAGAATTAGTAGTGATTATGAATAATGATATCTTATTAGGTGACGGAATTGTTGAGACGGTTTGAAGTGGAATATTTCTAAATATCTTATTGGATTGCTATTTGGGAGTACTTTGCCGAAAAGGTAGGATAACGATTCTACTGGACCTATTAATTGTGTATCTTCTTATTTAATTGGATGTTGTGTTAATTGAATTGAATTGTTTGGATAATTGGATTATACATATCTCGTATATTGTGATTGTAAAGAGTTGTATTGGATATTCTTGAGACGGTATGGTAGGTAGCCATTGTTGTTGCTACAGTTGAGTTGATAATGAGTTGGATATCAGGTTTAGCCTGGCTGAGGTAGACATCATGGTAAGAGCCTTCGGGTGATGTTATATAAACTTACTGGCTGAGGTAGACATCATGGTAAGAGCCTTCGGGTAATGTATTATAAACTTACTGGCATACATCGTTTAATGCCTCCGTGGTGGTGTATTGGGGAGAAGTTGATTTGGCATTGGTATTCGAATCTTTGTACTATTTATATTATCTGTCTTGAGATTGTTATCCTACTCAACCTTGTGGTTAACAGTGTATTCGTGAACACCTGTGATGAACCATAATGGGGAGCAGATTTGACAGGTACTAAAGATTAGCTGACTTGGGAGCATTGGGACGTGAGCTCGACTTGGACCATAGTTGCTGTCTAGATCACTAGTGACACATACAATTTTATTTAAGTAATTTCCGCTGCGTAGTATATTGTAATGTTAGGGTTTAAATTTAATCGGTTGGCAATGTAATAAAATCATTATTTCAATTAAAGTTATTAAATTACTTTGGTTTAGTTTAATTTGTATCATTTACTTCAGGCAACCGAGATGGTAATGCTCTCATTTACTTGGGAATGTCTAGCTAAAGGCTCCCGAATAAATGGGGGTGTTACAGTGCACTCCGTCGAGTACAACAAAGTACTTGACCGAGTGGCACGTACTCGACCAAGCATGGTGATCGAGGGCCTTCTGGGTTTAACCCAGATCTTGTTTAGGTGGCACTCGGCTGAGTGGCTGGTGCACTCGACCGAGTGCTCTAGGGTACTCTGGTTCAGACCAATAATGCGGGTTTTGGGTTTCGTGTTGCTATATATATTGTGAACAATACTTTTCTCTCTCTTAAACAAACATAAACCTCTAAAAACTCTCAAGAACCTTCCCAAAACACTAAGCAAAGAGACTAACCTTGGATTTGGAGGATTTGTACACCACGTTTGATCCTCTCTTGTTTACTTTCTCTGGTAAATCTCTATTTATATTTCTTATTCAATTAATCGTTAACCAAACGCTAGATTTTGGGGGAATTTGGGGGGTTTTGTCTTTTTGGGGATTTAATTGGGGATTTGTGTAATTAAATAGTTATAATAAGGGAATAACACAACACTAGAAGTTCTCCTCTATGAAATCTCCTCATATAATTAATTAAGAAATTTCTATCACAAACATGTCCTATAATATGATTGTTTACACATATGTTTATATATTGTCATGAATTTCATAGTAATTGTTATACTTGCATTATAACATGAGAATTGGGAATTATGGCTTAAACAATTATGGTCATTGTTCGTAAGTAAAGTCATGGCATACTTGGCATTCATTATAGATGTGAAAGTGGCATAGTTGATAATCATTATACATCTGAAAAGTGACATACTTGACATATTGTGTTACTTGTGGATGTTGGAGGATCTTGGAGATTGTTGGTGGAGTTGTGATTTTGTTGTGGCGTTGAGGAGACGTAAGGCGGTTCACGAGACCGTGTTACGCTTGGGTCGCTCCATGAAGTTTCCCACTTCAAGGAGGACGTGCACGTTAATGGATTTAGGAGGGGGGATTCGTTTTACGATGCGAATATGGTAGGGGTCCGGGTCGCCACCGGGCTCAGTATACCGTGTTGCGATGCATATACCTATTGGGGCTACGGTCCGACGAGGTGGCGGCGGTGTTACGATGCCATCACCGAGTGCGTGGAGTTGGAGTTGGGTTAGAGGAGACTTGTGACTCGTATGTCTCATTCTTGCATTACATATTCATATAGTCGTATCATATCGTGAACACTTATATTATTGAGACTGACCTTCAAATGTTTTCAAAATTTATGGTTTTCAATATGATATTTCCGATCATATGGGTAGAAGTTGATTGACAAGTTAAGTTGTTTTGCATGTTGAAGGGTTGGAGGCTCGGAGCGGTCTTTCACCGAGAGAGTCATCATCTAGCCTTAGTAGTTTTGACACTTTCTTTACTATTTTGAATAGTTGTTTTGGATCATAGTTTTGATTGTATAACTTTGATATTTGGTTTTGGAGTTTTGGATTTTTAAATATATTTCCTTAACGTTTAAACTTAATTACAATAATTGCCTTTCTTAATTGTTGTTTTATATTCATTTCTTCGGCAAATCGAGATGTGTAACCCTTCCATTTGCTAGGAAGCTAAGGCCTTGCTAAAGGCTTCCTAATGAATGAGGTGTTAGAAAGTGGTACTAGAGCGACAATTTTGGAACCTAAACCAATGAACCCAATGAATTTTGGCGTGTCTAATGAAATGAACCCGATTAGAGTTGTTCGAAGCTTATTCCAAGCTTTGGGAGACATCCCAAAGTCGCAATTTAGCCCTCCCTTACTCAAGCCGGTCACGACGTGGTAGGAATATAGTAAGAATAGGGTAGATTGTATGCTATTTGATTTGCATGTAATCATTACATTTGCATGATAATTTTACATAGAGGATGAATTCATGTAAAGGATAATTGATGAGCTTATATGGTTGATGATAGATAAGTTTTTGTGAATCATGCTTGATTTATCCATGAGAATCTGAAATTTGTGAATAAGCTTACAATGGAAAAAGAGTATTGTAAACATGATAGTTATATTTTCTTATGTTATCATATGTTGTATCCGTGCTATTTTATCGTATTTGTGCATAGAAACATGCGTAATAGGGTTATTGTTGGACCATATAGTTATATAAATTTGTATTTTGATGATGACAAGTGTACTTAATTATGTATATACATGTTGCTCGCAATTGTTTGTTTAGTTTAGATAGATTAAACATGGTTACACCTTGGCATGACGATTTGTGATTCGTTTGAGCTCATGATCAAAGTACAAGCACAAGTGTTGAATCTTGAATATATAAAGCTAAAAAATAAGCTCGTGATGAAGAGCTTATGATCATGATGGAAGTGATGAACTTCGTACTGAAGATCTCCAGGAAAATTAGATAGTATAGGTTTTCGTCCTTCAACGTTGTTTTAAGAAGTAATTTTGGCAAGTAAGGTTATAGTTGTTTTAGCTATAACTTCACTCACCAGACTTAAGGTTATAGGTGATTTAGCCATAACCATAAGTTGCAATGTGGAGAACACGACTTTTTCTATTTCAAATTAGTTTTAAATGAGTTTTTCAAAGCTGAATTTCAGATTTTTTTTTGAAAAGAAACGTGTTTATAGTAGAATGAGGTTTGGGGCTTAATTAGATCAAGTGAATTTATGACTCCTATTTGATTAGCTAGTGTTTACGAAACAACTTATGAGTTGTTATGAGATGCTATCTAGGTTTTTCTAAATCGTTCACCACTAAACCCTAATCTATCCAATACAACCTAATATCCCAACAAGGGGTTCGATAATATGAACGGTGGGCTTATGTGCTGTTACTTATCCACACGAAATGTCTTGTGCAAGTAAAGAATTAGGGTAAATCTAGAATAAGTAGTTGTTAGAGATATTTTATCTCTTTATAGCTATTTAGATTTATTTTATCATTTACTAAGATATTATTGCATTAGGTAAAATAAGATTAGATTTGTTTCTTTCCCTACATTCTACACGATTCTAGGCGGCACATTAGAGTTTCATAATGAAAACCTAGATCCCTTCTTCTACTATAAATACAATACTCTTTTATTCATTTGAAACCACTTTTCGAGTTATAATATTTCCTTCCAAACTAATCGAGTAAACAATTGCTCTTGCGTTTGAAAATCATTTTGAAAAGTCGTGTTTTATATTGCAGTTATTTCTGAAATAACGTTATTGGATAATAGTGCTTAATATTATTTCTTACTCGTTCATTAGTGTGAACATAGAATATGTAACACCCTAAAACCTCGGGAAGCCTTCCGCTAGGCATCCTAACGCATGGGAGCGTTACATGTCTTGGTTGCACAAGGACATGGAAACAATACAAGATAAAGGAAACACATTCATTATATAAATAGGTTTAAAGCGAAGGCGGCATAGTTAAATGCCATAATTAAGTTATACAAACCAAAGTATTGCCTTAGGGCCCAATAGTTACATAACCAAATATAAAATGCTAAAAAGAAATGCTTAAAGACTCAAATGAGACTAGGTGATGACACTAAGAGATGACGTCCCTCATGCCTCCAAGTACCAAGCCAAACATGTCAAACCTATCAAATACATGCTTCCCACATAACCGGAAATATCATGTGGTTTACCACGGTTTTGAAAACATAAAAGGTCAGTTGCAAAATTACAATTGATTACATAGACCCCAAAATAGAATTCATCACTCAATAATCCACAATATAATCCATTATGAGTTAAAGCTTCCTCATACGACTCTACCACTCACTCCACCCTCCACACACTCGATGACAGCATTGGAACACCGTCATCAACCCGCCAGCTCCCACCACGAGGTACCTACATCGCAACATGAAATACCAAGTTCGCATCGCAACACGAACCCAATAACCCAAACCATTAATATGCACATCCTCCTTGGGGGTGAGTCCCTCCAAGGAGCGATCTCAAGGTGCAAGGTCGATGTCCTACAAATACCTCCTTGTTAAATCAACAATACTCCATCACCTCCAACTCCACCCAATTCACCAACACATCACCAACATAAATAACCTAACAATTATAATGAATAATTAAGTAACCTTAATCATGCCATAACCTTAGTCATGCCTTAATTACCATTTAGTATCAAGAACACCCAATCATTGTAACATCCACAAAAACACATGCAAGCATCTATAATATTGAAACCGAGTAAGAAAATCCTACCTCTAGCAAAGTCTCCACAAAAGCAAGCAAGAACAAGAAAGAAAAGTCAAAAATCCTTCTCCATGAAGTCTCCACCTACAATTAGTGGAGTATAATCTATTACAACATGTACTAACATAGTAAATTGTGGTTGCATTAATTACTACTATCAGTAAATGATATTAAATAGCATTAATTACCTATAAACCTACCCAATTACCAAAACCCCAAAAATCAAGGGTTTAGGTGTCTTAAATGATGGTATAAAAAATACCAAAGTAAAAGCATGAAATTCATCACCAAGTAATGGGGAATAAGAATATGTAAACACTTTTTTAAGATCCCTCCAAACAAAGTGTAGATCTAAAATTTGAGGATGAAGGGTTATAGAGAGAAGTGGGAGAGGTTTCGATACATGTTTTTAGGGTTTAGAAATGAAGAAAACACTATTCATAGGTTTTATATCAAGCCCAACACAGAAACATAGGCCTGCGTAGAAAATTGGGCTGAACCAGGTTCACTCGGTCGAGTCGATCGAGTGGACCACATTCGGTCGAGTATAAACCTCACTCGGCTGAGTGTCACTACTCACACCTGGATCTTACAACTCACTCGGTCTAGCTTACTCGATCGAGTAGACGGGCACTCGATCGAGTTTTCCCCCACACTCGATCGAGTGGGTCGCTGAGAAGGGAGGGGTATTAAAGAAGAACAATCAAGTACTCTCTTATTAGCGTAAGATAGTCGAGTATTTAATGATACTCAATTAGTTACAACTAGTGTTAGTTGTATGAGTGGGTTAATTATTTTGTAATCCGTAGAAAGGTACTAAAATAATTAATCGATAATAGTGGACGTAGGCTTCGAATTGTTAAATTGAACCACTTCAAAAGTCTTGTGTCTCTCTCATTTTTCTTTTCATTTCTTTCATTTATGTGTCATAGTGCTAATTGTTAGTTAAGTTTAAACAATAAACTCTAATTATCAATTATCATATCACGTTATTTACGAAATAGACACTACAAGGTAATAGCGGATTAGTGACGGAACAATAGTGACAGATCAAAATTCCGTCACATTCTGCGGGTTTTTGATGGACTTGTGATGGATAAGTAATGGTGACGGACTACCCGTCACATTCCATCACATATTAAAGGCGCGTTAATAAAATCAAGGGCGCCAAGGGATGTGACAGATTACCCGTCACATAATCAGTACCTCTGACGGGCTATCCGTCACATACACAGTAATCCAATACGGACTTCTGAGGACAGTCCGTTAGAAATTTCTTTTTTTTTGTGACGGACTATCCATCATATAAAAGAATTTGAAAAAACGAGATTGTGACGGACTATCCATCACATAAAGGAAACTACTTTACTTATACTCAATTCACCCTCCTCTTGAGTATTTCGGATCGATACACTCTTCAACTGGTACAAGAGCCAGGTTCTCTTAATTGCCTAATAGCAAAAGAGGCTGATCCATTTATTTTATTTCGTTGCATCACACGTGTAAAATGGATTCCAATTATCTCAATTGTCTCGTCTTTGATGGGAAGAATTATGGACTTTGGACAAACATGATAACACGCTAAATTAAGGGACATGATTGGGAGTGTTGGGAAAATTATTCAGAACAGACCAAATAAAGTTATGGTTGCATCATTTGAAGGCACTACCTATGAAAACAAAGAAGACGACTATGTTGAGGCCGATTACAAGAAGGCGGAGAAAAATTCGAAAGCCATGAGCCTGTTGCAAAACGGGATGACTACTGCTGAATTCGATCGTTTCTCCTCATGTAATTTAGCCAAGAAAATATGAGATGGTCTAGAGTTAGCCTACGAAGATACTTCGCTTGTTAAGAAATATAAGATTGATTTGCTGATTCAACGATATGAACTCTTCACAATGGAGAGGAATGAATCAATTGATTGCATGTATGTACGTTTATCGAGCATCATTAATGAACTACGAAACCTTGGTATAAAATTTGAATATGAGGATATCGTCTGGAACATTCTTAGGAGTCTAACTAAAAAAATGGCAACCTAAGGTCACTGCGATTGAAGAAGCAAGAGGCCTTACTTTACTCTCTTATCAAGAGCTTATAGGTTCACTCTTGCCACATGAGCTTATGCTCAATAAGGCTGATGATGAACCGGCCAAAGGAAAGGGAGTGGCTCTACAAGCTTTAACCAGTGAAAATAAAACTGACATTGCAGATAAAACTGTGCTATTTGCTAGAAGTTTCAAAAAGGCACTTTTTAAAGGAAAGCAATCTAAGTCAAACAATAACAAAACCTTTAATAAGAAAATGAATGATTCAAAATCATCCTTTGTAAATTGAGGATGCTTCAAGCGTGGAGAGACTGATCACATGATCAAGGACTGTCCGACATAGAAGAAAATTAAGGATAAGTGAAGAATCTATCGATCCGAAATACTCAATAGAGGGGAGGCTGTCGCAACCCTATCAAAGATAAACCCGAAAGGTCTCTAACTAATGCAGCTAGGGAAGTCGGGGTCGAATCCACATGGAAGCTATGTTGCTATCTACTTGCTAATCTAAGTCTGTCGGTGTCACAAATGGGGGTTTAGATATGATGACTAAACAAAGCAGCGAAAATTAAAAGAGTCTAACAGATAAGAAAAAGGGACTAGGATGTTGGTTCATCAATGAATGCCAGATAATTGCAGCTAAGGTCACAGATCAATCACATGTATCAGTCTAAGGGGTAATGAAAAGGTCCTTCCGGTCCGCTATTCACCCTAAAATACTACTAACTTAGCTTCTGCCCTCATTAGAGTATCCTAAAGAATTGTAGCAGGTCTCGCTCCTTCCAATCTTCCGATCTAGGTCAGAGTTTGCCAAAAACAACTAGAACAATTTTGCGCATTAACCGTCTAATCATCAATTAAATGCTACTTATAACAACAAAGACATGATAAACCTATTTAGAAACTATCTTCAATTCATTGATTCCCCTAAATCCTAGCGAGGGAATTAATTGTGCATAATGAAATTAATGAAACTAATAACAACTAAAGCAATAATCAATAATAACATAGCAATAAGAGGGAAGAAATGAAATAACATAAACTAAATTAACAAAGAGATTAAAGGAAGAGAAATTAAGGGAATTAGGCAAGGGAAAGGAATTAATACTAGAATTAAATTAAAAGAGAAGAGAAGAAGAAATTACAGAGTTTAGATCCGATATAAGAAGAACAAAAGCAACATAATAAAGGTTTAAGCAATGAAAAGTTCCGAACAAGAATGAATCCCCTCTAAACTGACCTAAAATCCTCTCTTAATTAGGAGAGATATTTATTCTAAGATAAAACTAAGATAAGATAAATAAGATCTCGACTTAAGCGCTGCGTCAGATTTGGTTTTACTCAATCGAACAACATAAAGTTGGTCGATCGAGAGGTATCTTCCCCAAAAGCTCTCGATCGAGCACTAAAGCACTCGATCGAATATAGTAAAAATCAAGGTAGTCGATCGAGAGGTTTAAAGTACTCGATTGAACACATAAAGTACTCGATCGAGTGGTTTCAGCGCGTAATTCCTACTTTGCGCACTGAACTTCAAACAGCCGCCATTTTTTCGTTACTTGTCTGAAACAAGCGATTTTCATGACGTTGGAAAGCTAATAGGATAAGCTTTCATCTCCAATTAGAATCACCTGATTATCATTTGTAAAACTCGAGATATGGCTCTTCAAAATAGGCACTAGTAATATGAGGCTCTTCCTTTGCTCGCCTAGCTACCTTACTTCTACGAGCCTCACAAATTAGTAGTTTCGAAGCTTCGACTCAACTCATCTCCAAAAAGTATGCATAGGGACAGGTTTTAAGCTTGATCATGCTCCTCTCCGGTTCATACCTGCAAATAATACAAGACAAACCAAAGTAGACTATTCGGGAAACATTTGTAGCTAAACACTACACAAAATGTATAGAAATGCGTGCAAATGAAGTACAAAATGCCTATATAAAATGCATGCATCAAACCTCCCCAAACCAAACCTTTGCTTGTCTTCAAGCAAACTAAATGCAACTAACTAGTGGAATGTAGTGAAACTCAGAGCTAGCTAGAAATCGTCCACTTAAACCAGTTTAATGCAATAAATTAACACTTGTAGCAACAATGTCAAATGCAAACGAGTTATATAATGCTTATAAAAATAACTGAACCGTCGATCTTGCTAGACCTTAAAAATTGAACTCTCACAGGTCACTCTCTCTAAATGAAGCAAAGGGTAAGCATATAAATGTAAGAGAGAAAGATAAATAATCGCTCACCTAAACTACGACCTACATAAACATGCATGCAATCCAATATGATAAACAATTCTAGCTATCGTACACATACATTCCATCCAATCAAGGTCCTGTCACATGCCGAATGCTTACAAAAGTTTGGAAGAGTGAGGCAATGGGTAAGAAGAGGCAAAACATTTTGGATATGTGGAGGTATAAGCCAAGCTAGTAACCTAAACAAAACCAATAATACAACATCCCGCTTCAAAACCATCAAAATTAAGCACAAATGCCTTTATTTGGCAAACAACTCACTCAACCAAAATATTAAACTCCTCATATAATAGAATTAGCAACATAGGAGTAGAATAAACATTTCTTTTTTTTTTTCAATTCTTTTCTTTTCCTTTTTTTTCTTTCTTTTCGATTTTTTCCATTCATTTTTTTTCATTCCTCCTCCTTCATGCTACCAACTTCAAATATTTCAAAGCGAACCAAATTTGACACAAATAATAGTATACCCACGAAAACCACTAAACTAGCTTGACATGGCAGGCTAAATTTTGGATGTAGTTAAGGGGTCAAAAGGCAAATTTGGCTAATGGGTAGTAATAAAAGAAAGGGAAATGTAGACACCTCCTACATGTAACACCACCACTAACCCGAATGTATGCATGCAATAAGAAATTGAATTTCATAATTATGCAATTTGATGTTACATGCTATGCAAGAAGTACACTACTCACAATCCTACATGAAACTGGTCATGGATGCCACCAGTTTATTAAGCTCTATTTCCTTAGAATTTATAAGTAGGTTGCCAAAATATCAGGTCAAGTCTATTCGTTCAGCTAAATTTTAACATAAACTCGTAAATTATGCAAAATGACTATGCTAAAAGATGTTAAATTTGCAAGGCTTAGGTCATAGGACTAGATGTAGTGCAATTTCATCATTGAAATCTACCGTTCCGACTCAACCAAAATGCAAAAATAAACGTGAAATTTAGAATTTTTCGAAATTTTTTTAATTTTTATGAGATTTTTGAATTTTGAAATTAAAATAAACAATGCATGCAAAAATAAAACGTGCAAACTGAAATGCAATAAAAACAATATGCAGACACAGATATGGATGCATATACCCTCCCCAAACCAAACTATACAATGCCCTCATTGTACTCAACAGCTAACAGCAGCAGAATAAAGGGGGAAAGGAAATGCAAACTGAATGAAATGAATTAAGAGCAGGAGGTAAAAAAAACTCACAAGATAGTGTGATATAGACGGACCTCCCCAAACCAGCCAGCAACAAGGGAGGTCGCAATTAGCCGCATAACTACATTACTTGATGCGTAGCAAAGCAACAGTACTCGATCAAAGTAGGTAGCTCTCGATCGAAGTGATTATGGTGCACGAAAATGCTAGATCAAGGAAGTGAGGTACTCGATCGAGAGGTCTTCACCTGCGGGTGGTCGATCGAGAGAGCAACAGACTCGATCGAGAGATGGTGGTCTCGATCGAGGGGGTCCTCAGCACGAACGTCTGCAAATACACAACAAGCAACCCACAAAAATACAAAGCAAACCAAAATCCGCATTCTATCGTATGTAAAAACTAACTACTAAAGTCTAAAACACACACTACTAACTAAAATGTCTCAAAAATCCAATTACAACGAGTATTAAAAATTCGGGTTGCCTCCTGGTCAGCGCTGGTTTCAGATAGGTCCCGCACGACCTCTTTTTGTCTTCATCTCAATTACTCCATTTGGTCACAATCAAAGCAACTCAAAGCTCTTGGCAATCGATCATAAATCTGCGCATGTGCTACACAAAAACATAAGTATCACCAAAATAAAAAAAGAGCATATAAAAGCAATATGAAATATCGTCTCAAATTAACAAATTGCCGATGACAAATATGGTAAAACATTATTAAATTATTCGTCCAAGCGGGAGAGGGTGGAGCATCAAAACATAAAGTTGAAGTCACATGAGGTAGTTTACTATCAGCCATACCAATAATCATGAAATTATCGTCAGTAATTACCTAAGATCGGTCGGGAGATCTACCACTCCTAATGTCGAAAACAGTGGCAAAAGAGTATATTACCTCCACCGTGCTAGGAGCATTCACTAACTCATCTACCTTTTTGTTCCCCTTATTTATAGGTTATGTCCCATATATTGCAGCCTCTAAAGCATCCAGCTCGGCTTTCCAAATGGGAGATTCACCATAACCATTGTCTTCCTTTATATTCAAAGGTACTCAAGCCTTCCCTTTGATGGTCTTTCTCCAAGAATCCTGTGTAGGTAGGACCTGTAGAACCTATCAAAACACAACTAGAGAAAAAAGATGAGAACTGCCTCAAGGAATAAATTCCTTGAGGCTAAAGACAAACTTAAGTGAAACAAGTAAAAAGCGTCGCCTCCTCGGGAACGGCGCCAAAATTTGATGAGAATATCGCAACCCTATCAAAGATAAACCCGAAAGGTCTCTAACTAATGCAGCTAGGGAAGTCGGGGTCGAATCCACAAGGAGGCTATATTGCTATCTACTTACTAATCTAAGTCTGTCGGTGTCACAAATGGGGGTTTAGATATGATGACTAAACTAAGCAGCGAAAATTAAAAGAGCCTAACAGATAAGAAAAAGGGACTAGGATATCGGTTCATCAATGAATGCTAGATAATTGCAACTAAGGTCACAGATCAATCACATGTATCAGTCTAAGGGGTAATGAAAAGGTCCTTTTGGTCCGTTATTCACCCTAGTAGGTCTCACTCCTTCTAATCTTCCGATCTAGGTCAGAGTTTGCCAAAAACAACTAGAACAATTATGTGCTTTAACCGTCTAATCGTCATTAAATGCTACTTATAACAACAAACACATGATAACAACAAAAGATATGTAAACCTATTTAGCAACTATCATCAATTCATTGATTCCCCTAAATCCTAGCGAGGGAATTAATTATGCATAATGAAATTGTAATACTACGGTTTTCTATGTCTATGGGTACTCTATCGAGTGGGGCTTACTCTGTCGAGTAAGTATGTTTTTACGCAAAACAGTAGCTGACCTGATGGGTACTCGATCGAGTACGTGTGACAGTCGATCGAGTAAGGGACGCTCGATCGAGTAAGTCACTTACTCGATCGAGTAAGTGAGTCTTACGGGTTGTTTTAGCTGGGTTTTGTTAATAACGCGAGATTAATATAAAAGGCTTCCGTCATTATTCTTAATCACTTTTACATTCTAAAACCTTTCAAAAGAAAAGAGAAAAGAGTTACGTAGTTCGCATTCGTCGCGTTATTAGCAAATCACAAGGCTAGGATTGTCGGATTCTCTCGTTCTTTACGTCGTTGTGATCGTTGTGTCGAGGGTAAGCTTCTTGTATAATTTTTATAATGATTTGATAAGTTTGTTTAAAACCCTAATTGGGTAGATTTGGGGGTTTTGGGTGTATTATGATGATTAGGTGGTAATTATGTGAATGTGTTATAGGAGGAGGATTCGTAGAGGAACGGTATTGATTAGCTGCTGTGACGGTCTGTGATTGCTATTCCAGGCAGGGTTTCCCTACTCAGTATTGATTACATGGCTTAGTTGATGATTGATTGATTGTTATTGTTGTTGTTGTTATTGTTGTTGTTGTTGTTGTTGTTGTTGTTGTTGTTGTTGTTGTTGTTGTTGTTGTTGTTGTTGTTGTTGTTGTTGTTGTTGTTGTTGTTGTTGTTGTTGTTGTTGTTGTTGTTGTTGTTGTTGTTGTTGTTGTTGTTGTTGTGTTGTTGTTGTATATCATATTGGTTTTGGAATTGGTGATTGTTGATAGTGTAATATGGTTGTTGTATGATTGTCTGTGGTTTGAGAGGTGCGTCCTCGGCTGAATGGAGTCACTTGTGAGAGTGGCTTTATGCCCTTGATTCGCCTTCTGTGGAACCCGCCACAGAAGGGATGTGCACATTTAGGAACTTGGGTTTATCGCTCGGATGAGATAAGCGAGGCTTAGGTGGGAACGGCTGCGGTCCCCCACTGGCGGTGTGGAATACTTATTGCGATGAGTATTCTAGTAGGACTACATACTTTAGTGTGTAGTAAGGTGTGTGGTGATATGATGGAGATTGGTTTGATTGGATTGGATTGTTGTATTACTTTTGTTGCAGCTATGTTATTTTGTGTAATCAGTACTGACCCCGTTTAAATGTTTTAAAAACTGTGGTGATCCATTCGGGGCTGGTGAGTAGTTGTTTAGCAAGTATATCTTGGATACGTGAGGGATCTAGCTGTGGATGGAGTCATCACATATCAGAGTCTTTAGTCTTCCGCTGTGTCTGATAAGGCAGTTCCTTCTACTTCGTTTACAGTTTTGAAGAGCAGTTGTATTTTAATTTACAGTAGGTTTTGTTATGTAATGACTTTAACTTATCTATTAAGGTACGTTCTTTTATGGTCTATTTGATATTCATTGCCTCGGGTAACTGAGATGGTAGAACTTTCATGCATTAGGTGGTCTTGGTAAGGCACCTTGGTGTATGGGGGTGTTACAAAGTGGTATCAGAGCGACGATTTTGGAACCTGTAACTAATGAGCCCAATGAACATAGAGAGTCAAATTCAAATGAACCCGGGTAGGAGTTGCTAGGAGATAATTCAATGACTTGGGAGACGTCCTAAAGTCGCGAACTCACCCTACAACTTTAAACCGGTTACTATGAGGTGTCATGGGATCGCTATGTGTTTACTAATGTTTTATTGCGGATGTTGGATGATATGTTGTATAGCAATGTTAGATGAATGATTGTAGTGGATTGGTGAATATGGTGGGAAAAGGTGAAGAAGATGGATATATTAATATGTTGTCGATGATCATGTTGTATGGTGGAACAGATTTATAATGTGGCAATCTTAGTAACATGAGATTAGAGGAAGTGATATGATTATAAATGATTTTGTTTCCGTAAAGTTATATAATAAAGTTATATACTTGTTTACTATTGTTTTATATGCATATGTTGGATAAAGTGTATGATGGATGATGGATAATGTTGCATAAGAATATTATTTCATGATTTAAGCATATATATATGACTGAAGTGGATTTTTATAATGTTAATATGTTAGTAACATATGAATGGGAATTTGATGTTATATATTATGTCATTGTTCTTACGTAAGGTTATAGAATAAAAACATGCGGGCATTACATGAGTGGTAAGTTGAATAATATATGTGCATGATGGAATTTGTTGTTTGGCTTTTGTAAATAGTAACATGTGGTTAGAGATACTGGTTTTATGAGTATTGAGTTG
This sequence comes from Silene latifolia, assembly GCF_048544455.1. Classification (NCBI taxonomy): domain Eukaryota; kingdom Viridiplantae; phylum Streptophyta; class Magnoliopsida; order Caryophyllales; family Caryophyllaceae; genus Silene; species Silene latifolia. Next base: position 37,471,167 of record NC_133528.1, read on the forward strand.
TTTTTGTTTACCTTGTTGTTGTTTTGGTAAGATTTTACCGACTAAAGATTTGTGAGTCAATGCGGCTATTCCAACTAAAATACGATATTAAAGACTTAAGCAGGTTAGTAGTAAGAACATAACGAGAACGAAAGTAAAAAACTAGTACGAGAGAAAAGAAAACGAAAAAGAGAGAGAGAGATAGACAAATGACACAAGCAAAATGGTGACGCGGGAAACCCAAAATGTGGGAAAAACCGCGGGGGGAATGGTATCCCACCAATGATCCACTAGTAATAATAGTATTCGAGGATAAACCTAGCTGGAACAATCGGGAGGAACAGCAGAAAAATTCCAAACGACTAGTACAAATTATACGAATGATGTATATGATCCTAAGTGTGTTAATTATTGAGTGTTGCAGGTTGGTGAATGATATTTCTTCGAGTAGAGTGAATGAGGAATGAATAAAGCCCTGAATCTTATGTTTTTTGCTCTTTTATAGCCTTTCTTGGGGTGGTGATGTCATAGCGTGACGTCAGCCCACTTGCATTCTTATCCACTGAGACTGACCGTTAGAGGTCCAATCAATCAGTTCCTCTCAGTAACTCCCCACCTCCCCCACGTCTCCTTTCCCTCGATTGCTCCCCAACCTAACTTCCTCCTTTAACTCTCTTCTACTAACCCCCTATCTTAACTCCCTCGTTTTTGTTATAAATACACCCCTCCCACCACACTTCCCATATTCCCGTCTTTATTAACCTTTTTCCTAAACACCTTTTTACTCTCCCTCTCCTATAAAATCTTCCATATCCACCAGGTAACTTCTCACTTTTTATTCTCTCTCTTAAAATTTTTTCGCCTCAAACTCCGCAATCATGGTCAAAAAGTCCATCCGTCGTACCGTTCCTCTTCCTTCTCCCCGTGGGGGTCCATCTGCTGCTTCTCTCTCCCTTCCAATCCTCTGGGATTCTCGCAGACCAATATCTGTGTGATTCTAGCTTTGCTGACACCCCCCTCGAGTAGGTGAGAGAGAGGTTTGGCCTTGGGCAGGAGGCCGTGATTCACATTCCTCAGCCTGGGGAAGCACCGAATGCCCATAATCCCGGTTAGGTATGCCTGTATGAGTACCCTTTTACCCTGGGTTTGTCTTTTCCCTTCCTCCTTTGGTGCAAAGGATCTTGTGCCACTATAGGTTGGCTATCTGCCAGCTTGCGCCTCATGCATGGCGTGTTCTGGTCTCGCTCTGTATCCTTGCTGAGGATCATGATCTGAGGATTGGTCTGGGTGACCTCGCCCTGCTCTATAATTTCAGGCCCTTTGTTGCCGGGCTTATCACCTTGAGGTCCTGCGACCGCAGCAACCCTAGCGTTATCTTTCCTCCCAAAGTGAGGGATGAAGGCTGGAATACAAAATTCATTTTTTTTAAGATTGACTCTCTTACCCCTATCCCCGAGTACTTATTTGATAAGTGGGCGGCCTCTAAAGGTAATTTTAGTTTCTGGGCGTCTGTTGTTTTTCTTTTACCTTAATGTTCTTACTAGTGTACTGCTGCAGGTTTGAAGCAGCCAGTTCCCTCAAGAGATCATAGCTTGGTTAGCCGTTTATTTGCTCTCCCTATTGCAACTCGTTCTTACCCTGGTGTACATTCTTCCCTTGTTGGTTCATCTGCCTCCGTGCCTCTTGATATTAGTGAAGGAGAGTAAGAGAAGGAAGAAGAGAGAGAAGAAGAGAAGGAAGAAGAATAGGAAGAGGAAGAGGAGGAAGAGGACGTTGGTACCTCCACCAGTCAGCAAGAACCCCCAGCAGCCGAATTCCATATGTCGTCTAGTAAGGATTTGTTTTTTATGGGTTTTCGTTCTTGCTATATGATCATTTGTGTTTTTGTTCTAACTGTGTGTTCCTGTACTAGGGAGTACTCCTATTTCCTCGCTTTACCTGCTGGATAGAAAGAGGAAGCGGGTTGCTTCTACCTCCTCCGGTCCTTCTCCCAGGAAGAGGCCATCTCTCCCTGCTGAAAAGGAGCCGGTTAGCACGCCTGTCCATATTAAGGTTGCTCCTCTGGCTGCAGTGGCTCCTAAGCCACCCCTGCCCAATACTTCCACTGTAATCCGCCTTCCCAAGGGGTATAGCTCCAGCGGGGTGCCTTTCTGGCCTTACATTGAATAGTTCCTGCTCCCTGCTGATGTCCATTCTCTGGGAAATACCCCTCTTCTTGTTGTACTAGATGAGACTCCTGGACGCGCCCTTCAGGTACCTTTTTTAATTCCCTTTATGTTTAACTGGTCCATTCTGTTCATGCTGTTGACTGTCCTCTTGCAGGTTTTGCAAGATGGCCTGTTCCTGCGCCGGGAGGTTGCCAGATTGATGGGGGAGGTGAACAATCTTAACGTCAACCTGGGAAAGGTGGAGGCAGATCTAGCGCTGGCTAGGAGGGAATAGGGGGCTGCCCAGTAGAAGCTGACTCAGGAGAAGGCAGCTGCCCAAAAGCAGCTGGATGCTGAGAGGTGGGTGGCAGAAGGGAGCATGGAAGAGGCACACAAGGAGGTGGAGCTACTGAAGCACTTGTTCTTAGACTCTACATTGGTTTCCGCCTGGGAAACAAAGATCAAATGCATCAAGGAGTTTGAGACGGGTGAGCACTCCAACTGGGACCTTGCTGAGGAGGAATGGCTGTTCAATGCTGCATATCCAGCCAAGCCGGACTTTAGCCTCATCAACGACTTGCTAGGTGGTGATGATGGAGAGACTAGTGCTTGGACTGAATAACCAGCTGTCGCGTCAGTTGAGGAGGTCAGAGAAGAAGCCCTCGTCGCCCAGGGAGGGGAATGTCCATCTGGAGGAGAGGCTACTGTGGAGCCTAACATCCCTGTGGATGTTCCTGCTGATGCCGCCCTAGATTCTGCTGCTGCTGCCTAGTTTAGGCATTTAAATTTTAATTTTTTATCTTGGTGTTTTGTTGGGCACCCTGTCTGGTGGCCCATTGTAATCTAACTCTTGGTGCCTGGTGGTTTTGGGCACCTTTAAGTACTCTTTTGTTTTTGCCTCGTAGAAGGGGCAAAAAATATTTTCTTTTCAAGTTCCCCCTGATGAGGGGTGTTTAAGAAAATTTTGTTTTGTTCCTTCTGTTGTTTTGCTAGCAATTTTTCGTTCTTTCTGTTTGTGTGCCGGCTTCGTACTTGTTGAGGTGTCTATGGTAGTTCAGGGAGCTTTCTGTCCATCAGGATGCTCGAATCCCTCTGTTTCGACCACGCGCACATTGGGTACTTCCTGTAGCAGGAACATTCTGCTAGTTTCTGTTCATCAGTTAGACTACTAGGACATTGCCTTAATATTCAACTTACCATATCCACGTTCAATCCAAAAACAACGATAAACTTAAAAATGGAAGCAATTTCATAAATCCAAAATAGTTTAGGGAGCACAAAGTGTGTTCCCCCAGAATTTTTACAACAACTTAAAAGAAAGAGAGTTTCATTTTGGCCGTTTGAAATACTAAGTACACTTCCTCCACATTTTGCTCCTTGTGACACCTATGAAGTTGACACCAAGGGAAAATAAGAAAAAGGGGTTTTTACTCAAAGGATTTGAAAGATACGTTGTAAGTTGTCATTTTCTTAGTAGTACCTGCTGAATTCAGGAGACTTAGCACGTGCGTACTGAACGAAAGACCTTGCCTGGTGACTTAGTTGTTCCTGTTGTCAAAAGAGAAGTTACTGTTAGACCAATGCAGGTGGTATAGTTAGGCGGTACGAAACAAAATGATTAGTTCTTTGCGTATGTACCTTATGAGAGAGTGAGCTGTGGCTCCAGCAAGTGGGTTCTGGGGTTGTTCCCCTTCGAGCGGTAGCCGCTTAATAAAAGACACTTTTAGCAAGTTAGTTCATGTTCTAAGGTTTATGGAGTACTGAATGCTAGGATTCAAGGGTCCTGGGATGTACCTGTTGGAGGTGGAACTCCTGGGTCATGCACCTGGAACCTCAGACATAATACTTTTTAAGGTGAATGATGTTCCAGGATCTAGGGACAACTTCCCCATTCATAGTCTCCAACTTGTATGCCCCATTACCCACGATGTCTTCTATGCGGTAGGGACCTTCCTAGTTATAGGCGAATTTACCTGCACTCTGATTCTTGGTGTTTGGGAATACCTTCCTGAGTACCAGGTCCCCTACCTGCAACGTTCTCAGCCTTACGTTTTTGTTGTAACTCTTGGCTGCTGTCTACTTCTAGCCTGCCATCCTGATTTGGGCGCTAGTCCTTGGATCATCAATGGTATCCAGGCTGCTGGCCATTTCTACCTGGTTCCTCTCTTCGGTGGCATTGGCATACCGATATGTTGGTACTTGCACCTCAGAGGGAATAACTGCCTCGGCACCCCATATACCATACTGAATGGTGTTTGACCTGTTGCCACTTTCGGGGTGGTTCTATCAGACCACAGTACGAAGGGGAGCTCATCTGCCCAGTTGGCTCCTATCTCCTGCAACCTTCTTTTCGGGTTGTTCATGACTATCTTTTTTGGTGGATTCTGCCTGACTGTTAGACTGTGGATTCATAGAAGTAGACTTAAACAGCTTGATGTTCCACCTGGCGCAGTAGTCTTCCATTTTGTTGGATATGAATTGTGACCCGTTGTCCCATATGATTTCTGAAGGGATGTCGTATCTGCTGACTATGTTCCTCTTGATGAAAGATATCACATACTTCTCCAGGATCTGAGGGAAAGCTTCTGCCTCTATCCATTTAGAGAAGTAGTCTGTCATTGCCAGTAAGTACGTCCTGTTTCCAGAAGCACGGGGTAATGGTCCCACAATGTCCATTCCCCATTTCATAAAAGGCCAAGGCGAGATGACCGGATGCATATGTTCTGCTGGCTGGTGGCTGACAGCGGCATGCCTTTGGCATTCTTCACATTTCTTGACGTAATCTATGGCATCCTTCCTCATGGTAGGCCAGAAGTAACCCTGCCTTAGTGTCTTGTTGGACAGGCTCCTACCCCGTGTGTGATTTCCACAATCACCACTGTGGATATCACACATCACTGCCTGTGCCTCATGTATGCTCAAGCACCTCAGATAGGGTCCTGCCAAGGACTTCTTAAATAGGATACCATCAATGAGTACGAATCTGGAGGATTTCATTTTGAAGCTCCTGGCGTCTTTTTGGTCAGGTGGTAATACCTCATCACGTAGCCAACTAATGTAAGGCTTGCGCTAATCATCAGTTTCTTCCTGGGGTGTGGCAGTACACAGTATCCCTGCTTTGTGTGTCCACTAGGTGGTTGCAGCCTTACTGGCGTTCTGTTGTTCATTCTGGCGTATGGCGGGTTTTATGACATGTATGAATGGTATAGAACCCACTGCCCCTGGAGTGAAGGCTGCTCCCAGGGTAACGAGAGCATCTGCTTCAACATTCTGGTCCCTTGGTATCTGCTGGACGTGGAAGGAGGCAAAGTAGAGTTTGAGCTCCTTCGCCACTTCCAGGTAGGCTACCATTTTACGATCCCTAGCCGTGTACACGTTATTCACGTGGTTGACAATCAGTTGGGAGTCACTATACACCTTGATGTGGTTCATTTTCATTTCTAAGGCTAATTGGAGTCCTAAGAGTAGGGCCTCGTATTCAGCCTTGATATTCGTTGCTTTGAACTAGCACCGTGCTGCCTGTATTATCTGTTCCCCCTTAGGTGATTTCAGGACCAACCCTACCCCTGCTCCCTTCGTGTTGGATGCCCCATCAACATGTAATTTCCATACCTGCTCCCCTTTAGCCTCACTTAGGGTCAAGATTTCACTGTCGGCTTGTTCTTGAAGGGTGGGACTAAAGTCTGACACAAAGTCAGCTAGGGCTTGGGACTTTATGGCTGTTCGCGGTTCAAATTTCAGGTCGTACCCACTTAGGTGGACAAACCCCTTAACCATTCTCCCTGACAGTTCGGGTTTCGTCATTATGGTTCTCATAGGGTAGTTGGTCACGACTGAAATTGTATGTGACTCAAAATAGGGACGCAATTTGTACGAAGCAGTAACAAGTGCTAAAACGAGTTTTCTAGAGATGTGTACCTGGTCTCTGCAGGTAACAGAGACTTGCTTATATGTATACTGGTTTCTGCATACCTTCGTGTTCTCGTACCAGTACAGCGCTTACAGCCGCCTCTGTTACTGACAGATACAAGTAAAGTGGTTCTCCATATTCTGGCTTGGAGAGAAGAGGAGGGGTGCTTAGGTACTGCTTGAGCTCCCCAAACGCCTTTTCATGCTCCTGCGTCCATTCAAACTTCTGGCTCTTCCTCAGGATGTCATAGAACAATCGGCTCATGTCTGAGGACCTTGATATGAACCGGTTTAGGGCTGCTACATGTCCTGTGAGCCTCTGTACGTCCTTTGGCTTCTGAGGAGATTCTAACTGGAGCACTGCTTTGATTTGCTCCGTGCTGGCCTATATCCCTCTTTGCGTCACCAAGTACCCCAGGAATTTTCCCTAGGAGACTCCAAAAGTGCATTTCAGAGGGTTCAGCTTCATAAGGTATTTTCTGAGGATCGAGAAGGTATTTTCCAGGTGGGACATGTTTTGTTCTGCCTTCTTGGATTTGACTACCATATCGTTAATGTAAACTTCCATTGTTCTCCCTATCTCCTCCTTGAACATTCTGTTCACCAGGCGCTGATAGGTGGAACCGGCATTCTTGAGGCCAAAGGGCATCACATTGTAGCAGGACAAGCCTCTGTCAGATCTGAAGGCTTTTTTTTCTTGATCCTTAGGGTCTATTTTTATCTGGTTGTACCCGCTCAAGGCGTCAAGGAAGGTAAGTAGCTCATGCCCTGCTGTTGCGTCTACCATGGAATCAATGTGCGGCAGGGGGAACGGGTCTTTTCGGCAAGCTTTGTTAAGATATGTAAAATCAACACATACTCTCCACTTGTTCTTCTTGGGTACAACTACAACATTCGAGAGCCATTCTGGGTAGTTAACTTCCCTGATCTTGGCTGCTGCCAGGAGGTTGTCTACCTCCTGGTTTATCACCTCGTTCCTTTCAGTAGCAAATTTCCGCCTTTTCTGCTAGACTGGAGGAAAGCTGGGGTCTACATTTAACCGGTGTGTAATTACACTTTGATATATGCCAATCATGTCGCTATGGGACCAGGCGAAACAATCCATGTTAGTATGTAGAAATTCAATTATCTGCTCACGGATGTTACTTGCACAATCAGCTCCCACCAGCACTGTTCATGCTGGAAACTGTGGGTCCAGGACTACTTCGTCGAGTTCCTCCTCAGAAGGTGCGATATACTCCCTCTGGATGCACAGTTTCTGTAATTGCTATGCTGGACCAGCTGCAGTGGGTTTCAGAGCGTTCTTGTAGCAATCCCGAGCGACATTTTGATCTCCCCGTATCTCCTGTACCCCCCAGGGTGTAGGGAACTTCAGGCTCTGATGGTACATTGATGGTACCGCTTTCATTTCATGGATCCAAGGCCTGCCAAGTATCACAATATAAGTTGACGGACCATCAATGACCAAGTACCGTACCTGTTTGTTCATACCCCCTGCAAAGGTAGGTATCACTATTTCTCCAAGGGATTGTTTAGTTTCCCCGCTGAAGCCTACCAAGGGTACTGCCTTCTGCACCAGGTCTTTCTCGCTATACCCCATGTTCTTCAAGGTTTCTAGCATTATTAGATTCACAGAGCTTCCTGTATCTACCAATATCTTTTTAACAAGGCAATTTCCTATAGAAAGGGTAATGATTAAGGCGTCATGGTGGTGTTCTGCCTCATCGGGTATGTCTGTCTCGTCGAATGAGATTGCTGGTAGATCCTGTCTGCTGAACCTGAGGGAGAACTCTGGTTTATCTCCTTTAGTCTCGGTTGCATGGCGCTTTGCTGCTGAATAAGTGAGACCACATATCTTCGACCCTCCTGTGATGAAGCTCACGACCTTTGAGTAAGGTGGAGGTGGGGAAGGTTGGGCCTGGTCAGTAGTATTGACCTTTACATAGTTCGCTCCCTTGGGGAGCAGGTGATCCAAGCATCCAGCACTGTAGAGGTGCTTCACTTCCTTTCGTAGTACTACATAATCTTCTGTATTGTGGCCAATATCGTTGTGGTATTCACACCTTTTACTGGCATCTCTTTTGTCGTTCTCCCTGGGGGTAGGCTTCTTAGGCCACCTGGTCCTCTGCCATAGTTCCCTGATTGCCTTTAATACGCCAGTAAGTCCAGTGGTGAACCCATACTCGCTGAGCTTAGGTGGAGCCTCGGTGCTCTCTGTTTCTCCTGAGACTTTGTTCACTGTATTCTTGCTGTAGGGTTTGGCTCTTTCGTTCTTCTTCTCTGTTGTGATTTTTCTATTGGACGACTCTGTTCCTTATAGGTCCCTTATATTCTCATCTTCCTTTAGGCGATAAGTAGCCTCTGCCATTTGTTTGACTTCCTTGAAGGTGGCACATGGGTGCTTGGTGAGATCCTTGTACAAATCAGAGTCGCGATGCAGTCCCCTTCTGAAGGCATTGACTGTTGTTGCAGGGTTGCACCTAGGGATAGATATTTTTTCCACATTGAATCTGGCGAGATAATCCCTGGTGGACTCCTCAAACCTCTGGACGATCCGGTATAGATCCTTTGGAAAATTTTTCGGCTTGCGGATCGCTTGAAGTGTTGATTGAAAACGTTCACTAACCCCGCGAAGCTGGAAATAGACTTGTTGAGAAGGTTAACGAACCATTGGAGTGCGGCTCCTGACAAGGTGGAACCGAATCCTTTGCACATGCATGCCTCCTTTTCAGGCCCTGTTGCTGCAACCATCATCATTTTCTGTTTGTACTGGTTAATGTGCTCCAGCGGATCCTCTGTTCCATAATACAACGTCATTGTTGGCGTGGTGAACCCCTTTGGCATGCTGACAAGGGCAATGCTGTCCACAAAGGGGGAATCCGCATAACACTTCGGGGTTGCCACCTCCATGGGACGTGGTAATTCTGGAACCTTGCTAAGTAGGGACCTGATATCCTGCAACTGTTGTTCTACATGGCTTCCTACCCCCATACCCTGGTTATGGGGTACTGAGTAGACCCCATATGGATTTGGTGTTCCTCCTGACATGTAAGGAGGGACCATGTAGCTTCCAGGAAATGGTGTTGAGTTCACAATAGGCCTGAACTGGCTGTCCGGAGATTATGGCATATAGGAGCACATCCCGGGATATGCGTTTCTTGCTGACTGTTCCCCTGGATTGCTCCCTGGTACCACGAGCGTACTGCTGGTTGTTGGTATGGGATCTGGAGTCAGTGCTCCTAATCCCACAGTATTGAGTACGATAGGGTACGTTTGTGGCATCCTTGGTGGTGGTGGGACCCCTGATGGTTGGATTGTACCCTGGGTGGCCACCTTTCCTGCTGGATATACTTGCTCGGGTGGCGTGCTTATCCTTGGCGGCAGCATATCCATATCGAGCCTGGTTACTAGATTTTGCGGCAGTAGCCTCCCTGAGTACTCCCTGGCATTCCCCTGGCCGAGTTTTGACCTTGCCATCTGTTGGGTCGTTCCCAGGGGTGACACTGCATCTATCATTTCCTGCAGGGACTGGTTGTCCCTTTGTAACCCTATCACCGCCTGCTGCAAGGATGTCATCCCTTGGAGCAACTGCTGTACAGGATCCGGTTGTGACGCTTCTGGGAGACGGGCTCCTGTCAGGTGTCCTGCTGATCCTGGGCGCTGCGGACTCCCATCTTTATTAGGCTTGGGCACAGGATTGATAACTGGTGATTTGTCAACCTTCCCTGCTCCCAGATCTGTGATTTCTGGGGAGTAAGGAGGCTTTGCTGATACTTGGGGCTGAGCCTGGCCTGGAGTCACTCTGGTGGTAGGGGCCGCCATTGTTAGAACACCGGAGGTCGCTGGCGCCACCCCTAGTACTGGAGTTTGCACTAATGTACTAATCGGATCTGATACGTTCTGATTGGATCCTGACATGACCAACTATAGAGATTTTAGGATATTTAGAAAAGAGGAATTTTAACCAAGATTTAACCACAATGCCCCACGGTGGGCGCCAAATTGTTTTAGTAAGATTTTACCGACTAAAGATTTGTGAGTCAATGCAGCTATTCCAATTAAAATACAATATTAAAGATTAAGCAGATCAGTAGTAAGAACATAACGAGAACGAAAGTAAACAACTAGTACGAGAGAAAAGCAAACGAAAAAGAGAGAGAGACAAATGACACAAGCAAAATGGTGACACGGGAAACCCAAAATGTGGGAAAAACCGCGGGGGGAATGGTATCCCACCAATGATCCACTAGTAATAATAGTATTCGAGGATAAACCTAGTTGGAACAATCAGGAGGAACAGCAGAAAAATTCCAAATGACTAGTACAAATGATACGAATGGTGAATATGATCCTAAGTGTGTTAATTATTGAGTGTTGCAGGTTGGTGAATGATATTTCTTCGAGTGGAGTGAATGAGGAATGAATAATGCCTTGAATCTAATGTTTGTTGCTCTTTTATAGCCTTTCTTGGGGTGGTTGCACGTGCTCCCTACATATGCTCAACCACATGATCCACTCCCTACGAAATAGGAAGTGGTTGCTGACTTTGTCAAAGCTCCTGTTGGTAACCGCAATGTTCCTGCTGACCATTTCAACGTTCCTGCTAGCTGTTTGTTATTTAGTTCAACCGTGGCATTCGTATTACTTGAATGTCGAGGTTCATCCCCTCTTTTTCTTCCTTCCGTCTAGCAGCCTACTGCCTTTTCATTGATCCGTGTGCCTTTGTTTTTCCCAATAGCGAGTTGCCACGTCATGATGAAGATGAGAGGGTATTTTTACCCATACAGTTGTTGTTTAAGTTGTTTGAAAGTAAAAATCAAATAGTTATGTTGTCTTATTACAGTGAAGTTGTCTTTAAACTGTTATAACTTGAGATGCATAAAATATTTTGATGTGATTCCAATTGGAGGTGATAGCTTGTTCTTTTACGATTCTAACGATAGGTCACACGCCCAAAATGACCAAGATACGAGTGAGATATGACCGTTTTACGAAAATTGGACAGTGCTGAGAACTGCATAGGGTACTCGATCGAGTGGCCCTTACTCGATCCAGTAGACCTCTTGTTACTCGATCGAGTAGACCTTACTCGATCGAGTAGCCCTGGTAATTTGTTGTACGCGCCTCTAACTTTCACCTACTCGATCGAGTAAGTCACTTACTCGATCGAGTGACCTATACTCGATCTAGTGACCCCTGTTTTGGGTCATATGTTTATCTTTTGACTTCGTCGCCTATTATGGTTAAGTCAAAGGTGTTCTTTTGCTTCTTTATGCATTGTTTTACGTATATGTTGGTCCTAATGCGTAAGTTACCCAATCTTATGATGTAAGGAGTGGAACCTGTGGTGAGTATGAGTTCGGTGGGGAGGACATGAGTTATATGTGGTTGCGATAGATAGTGGAAAAAGAAAAGGAAGAATGGTAAGGCTTATTGAGGCATGGAGCATGTTTTGTGAGATCAGATGAGTGATATGATTGTGTGTTGGGTAATGTAAAAGTAAGTGAATGTGGGAAAGGGATGATGTAAGTCAAAGGAACGTGAGAATGAAAAGATTGAAAGGAAGGATGTGGATAGTCGCAACTTGAGATGTGTAAGGAATTATGGAGGGAGATGGTTAAGAATTGTTTTGGTTAAGAGTATATGTAATGAAAGGTTATTGTAGAGAGATGGAGAAGAGTGGTATATAGAGAACTTAATGGAGACATGTTGATTGTAATACCCCCTATGTTTAAGGACCCTTTTGACCGACCCTTTGACCACGGAAGACCCTATGGGGGGATAGGTGAGAGGATAAGTGAAGGTAAGTGGCTTATGTTGTTGGTTGCTCGACCTAGTAGCGACTACTCGGCCGAGTAGTGGGAACACTCGACCGAGTAGGGCGTACTCAGCTGAGTATGAGAGTACTCGACCGAGTATAGCCGTTGTTGACGCGTTATTATAAAACGCAAGTTCGAAAGACTTATTTCATTTTTTCGACGGTTCCATTTCACTCTAACCCTAATTTATCTCTCTCTAATCTATCATCCACCTTTTTCCTACACTCTTATCTAGCCTAGACGTTAACCATGGATGGGGGCGGAATTACACATGAAGGATGCGTGTGGGGATGTCGCCGTCGGTCCGCGTCACTAGGTAAGTCGCTGTTTTGTTGTCGTTTTCAGTAGGCTTTTGGGATAGTCTTATAATAGGATATGGTTACCGTTTGTAGGATGCGTCTCGGAGTTTGGATTGGCTAATTTTGGATGCATTTTCATGGTTAAGCAATAAGGTAAAGTTTCCCTACTCAGTTCCTGTTTAATTGATTTGAGATTGTATTGTATTGTGTACGATTGATTGTCTGCTGATCTTTGTGGGAGTGTTGGTGTTGGTGTTGGTGTTGTGATGATTGTGGTGGAGTCACTTGCGGGAGTGGCTTCACACCCTATTTCGCCCTCCGTGGAACCCGTCATGGGAGGGGATGTGCACATTAAGGGACAGGGTTATCGCTCATTCATGAGCGGGGCTTAGGTGGGGATTGGCTACGGTCCCCCACTGGCGGCGAGGATTACCTATTACGATGGGTAATCTAACAGGGCTGCACACTTCGGTGTGTAGTCGGTTACTATGTGAGATCGGGAGTCCGGAGGAGGATGATGATCATTGATAATCTTTTGTACATGTCTTGCTTTGGTTATTCAGTAACTGACCCCGTGTTGTGTTTTCAAAACTGTGGTGATCCATTGGGGATGGTGAGCAGTTGGTTTAGCAGGTACAGTTAGTCTGTGTAATGTTGGGCTTGGAGGGGAATCGAGTCACCACGCTGCCGGAGTAGATGCCCCGACGCATGAGCTTAAGAGTTGTTATAGTTATCACTTTGTATCTTGTTACGTTGTTTTTGGGTTGTAAAAGCTTAAAGTATTATAACATAATTGTTCTCTTATCATTTATTTGATCTACTACCTCGGGTAACTGAGATGGTAACACCTTCATACACTGGGGTGGCCTTGGTAAGGCATCTTAGTGTATGGGGGTGTTACACATGTCGCGACGTGGATTTGCAGATACTGAGTGAGTTTGGGAATTTATATTTTCAAGAGGTGAAACTTATGTGTGATTTCCTTTGGCAATTAATAGTATGAAATGAGTTTTGGGATTCTAAAAAAAAAAGTGATAAGTGTGAGTGATAGCATCATAAGAAAGAGTGAGATGGTACTGATATGAAATAATGGGATTTGAGTTTTGGAGCAATGAGAAGGTAACCGAAGCACTAAAGAGTTAGGTAGAAGTAATAAGGAGTTGAATTGTTAATTGATTTTTTCGAGTGTAAAAAGAAAAGAATGAGGGGAGTAAACTAGGAGAATGTTCACCGGAGTTATGTGATATAAAAGCAAGGAATCGTCAAGATGTATGATACTATCATGAGAATTTGAGTTAACGGATATATAGGAGTTCCAGGACGACATGTGAATCATGAGTTTCGAGGAATTAAGAAAAGTAAAAAGCTAGGTAAAGAATTTACACGATATGAGATCTTGGTGGTGAGTTAGGTGACGATACAATTAAGGATGGAATTGGAAATAATGTTAAGGTAATTTTGTTGATGGATTTGATGTTCGTTACTTGGGATGTTAACCAAAGATAGGAAAGAAACCGTGATGTTTAGAGATGAGTATAAGAGATTTGATGTCCAAACGGTGGTAATGTTGAGGTATTGTCACTAGTGGTTAAGGGTGATGATAAATAGGAAAGATAGCCATTCTAAAGAGGTTGATTTTGTAGAGACCCGATTGATGTGTATGGTTGTGAGGAAGTATAAGATGTGGTTATAGGAGGCGGTTGCTAGTAGTTGAGTATTAATGGTATGGTTATATTTGGCAGGAGGTGATGGTTATGCGAATGGGAGAATATGTTATGAGGGGCATACGAGTTAAGCTTGGGCAAGAGGTAACCTTTATCAGGTGGTTACTTACGTAATCAGGATTGACTAGTTGGATGTGATTAATCAGGATTGACTAGTTGGATGTGATTACGGGTATATGATGTGTATAAATGTTTGTGTGAAGTTTTGACCTCACGAGATGTGGTATGGTGTGATAGTCATAAAGTTGTTACCTGAATGTTCTGTAACATATGTTGGGTACGGTAACTGTTAGGCCTCGAAATCCTCAGACGTCCCTGATCAGTATCTCATCTTGACTTGACTATCAGGCTGTTAGGATGTCATGGTATCAGGACACATGAAGACAGGCGCCAGGCCATGGAGATGACAACGGTCAAAATATCAGGACGATATCAGACCAGGAGCTCATATTATAAACGGAATATATGCGCAGCATTAAATGAAAAGATCTCGCAGTAAATGCAGTAATTAAGGGAGAAATATTGACAATTATTATGGACAATTATGGAGAATAATCCGCATTAATTCTAGCATCAGGCAGCCGTTCAAGTGAAGCTTATATAAGGAATACTTTGAAGACATTTGAAACACATCGTCTACACAAGAAGAAGCATACATCAACATACACAATACTTAGAGAAATATAAACATTGTCGTTATCACATAATTATTCTCCCAATTACATAGTGAAATCCTCTCCTGGCTTGGTACCCGTGGTTTTTTCCCATTTAAAGGTTTTCCACGTACAAAATTCTTTGTCTCATTATTGTTGTTGTTATTATACTTTCAGCTTTATATTTTAACTCTGACGACCTAACCAACAGACCACTTAGAGCTAGTTAACCGCACACGACTCTATCCTGACCTGATTTTGCCTTGCGCAAAATACACCCAAAACAATTGGCGCCCACCGTGGGGCATCTAGCTCTTTAAATCCTTTTTTCTTATCTTACATAAATTCAAAAATCCTACAAAAATGGCCCAGCCCACCGTTGAAGAACAATTGAACACAGCTCTCCATCAAATCGCTGAGTTGGAAAGCTTGAAAGAAAAAGTAGCCCAAACTGAAGCAGAAATCCTGTAGTTAAGAGAATCTGAGTCAGCCCTGAAACAAAAATTAGAAAAAACTCAAGGAGCAAGCACTAGATTCCAACCAGGAACCCCATTTGCATCAATCATCAAAAATATCGATTTTTCCAGTTTTGGGAGCCCAAGTGGTTCTAAATCTATTGATGTTGATGGTGATGGTGAACCAAAGAATGACAAGGAAAAACCCGATGAATCTACAGCAGCCATCATGATGACAGTGGTTCAGGAGATCAAGAAACTCAATGAAAAATTTGATAAGATACCTGGAGTACCTGCCAGCATGGAAGAAGCTGCCCCTGACAGCTATGCTGATTCGCCTTTCATAGACGAAATAGCAAAAGTAGATCTACCAAAGAAGTTTGTAGTTCTATCCATGAGGGTCTATGATGGATCCACGGATCCACAAAATCATGTGGCTCTTTATAAACAAAAATGTTGGCTGCATCTATCCCCAGCGAATTTAGACAAGTCTGCATGTGTAAGGGATTTGGAACGACCCTGACCGGCCCTGCTCTCCAATGGTACATCAACCTGCCAACTGGGAGCATCCATTCTTTCGCCAACCTGATCAACAGTTTCAACCAGCAGTTTGCGAGTAGCAGGGAGTTGGAGAAACGATCCAGTGACCTTTACCGAGTTACACAGAAGCCTGATGAAACTCTCAGGACATTCCTTGCAAGATTCAACAAGGAAAAAGTAGCTATACCCAGGTGTGACGTTGGAACAGCAATGGAGGCATTCAGGCAAGGGTTACTACCATATAGTGACTTGTACAGCGAGCTCACTAAGTATCCTTGCCACACCTTCGAGGACATTCAGGCCAAGACTCTTGCCCTCATCAGGCTAGAGGAAGATAAAAGCTATAAACTTGGATCACCCAGTAGACCAAAGGATCATGAAAGAAGCAGTAGGAAGAGAAACAAAGGAAACAACTATAGGCCTACTCCATATTCCAGGCCAGATCAATCAGAAGTTAACCTGGCTCATGAGTATCAAGGTAAGGTTAAAGTTTATCCACCTATTTCCGAACATAACTTCCGTGTTGATATTGCAGGATTGATCCAGAGACTTGACAACATGGGATCAGCTGTCAGATGGCCCAGGAAGTAAGCAAATCCCAACCCTATAAGGGAAAATTCTAAATGGTGCGAATTCCACATGGATATTGGACACACCACGGATGATTGTTTCACTCTGAGGAAAGAAGTAGCTTACCTGCTGAAATCTGGATACTTGAAAGACTTGATCAAGACGAAAGGCAGGAACGCAAACTAGGATAAAGAGAATGAGGAGCATAAGTAGGATCGTAGTCTCCCTCCACCACCACCAATCTATGAAGTAAAATTCATATCTGGCGGATCAGAAATTTGCGGCCTGACAAGTTCAGTAGCAAAGAAGATAGCCAGGACGCCAACGATCGTATCACCCTGCAAGCCGGATCATATCCCAACAATCACTTTCAATGATTGTGACTTGGTGGACATCCCTGATGTTCATCATGATGGCCTGGTCATTTCTATGCAGATTGGAACCGCCACAGTAAGAAGGATCCTGGTAGAATGAGGCAGCTCAGTAAACCTGATCATACTTGACGTACTAAAAGCCATGAAGATCAACGAGGACCAAATCACCAAAAAAATCCAGTGTCCTAGTAGGATTCAGTGGCGAAACCAGAAGCACCCTAGGAGAAATCCACCTCCCAACCTACGTGGAAGGAGTCTCATCTTATGAGAAATTTGGAGTCCTTGACTGCCTGTCATCTTACAACGCGATCTTGGGTAGGCCATGGATTCATAATGTCAAGGCCATACCATCAACCTATCACCAGTGTATCAAGATACCAACAGACTGGGGCATAGCCACAATCAAACGGGATCACAAGACAGCCCAGGAATGCTACATAATAGCCTTGAAGCCTTCCAAGGTAGGTAAGTCCCTTGCATAACAATTACAGTACCCTGTGAGGAGCACTTATGTAGCACCTCCCAGAATGGAAACAGATCAGGTAATCCTAGACCCTGAGTACCCTAACAGGTATATTTTAGTAGGATCTGACGCCCCAGATAGCGCCAGGCCTGAACTAGTAAAGTTCCTTAAAAATAAATCATCTTGGTTTGCTTGGTCACATTTTGATATGACTGGAATTAGCGCTGATATAATTACGCATAAACTCAATGTTGACCCATCTTTTAAGCCTGTATAACAGAAAAGGCGGAAATTTGCAGCTGAAAGAAATACCATAATTAACGAGGAAGTAGAGAAACTCTTGGATATGGAATGATCAGGGAAGTAATGTACCCTGAGTGGCTGGCTAACGTACTTTTTGTGCAGAAAAAGAATGGAAAATGGAGAGTCTGTGTAGACTACACTGACCTGAACAAAGCCGGTCCCAAAGATACATTCCCCTTACCACATATTGATGCCATGGTAGATGCCACTGTAGGCCATGAGATGCTGACATTCATGGATGCTTCCAGTGGATTCAATCAAATAAAGATGCACCCTGCTGACCAGGAGAGTACTGCATTCATTACAGACCGAGGCATATACTGTTACACTGCCATGCCTTTCGGCCTGAAGAATGCAGGGGCAACGTACCAACGCCTGGTCAACAAGATGTTTAAAGACCAAATAGGTGAAATCATGGAGGTGTACATAGACGACATGGTGGTGAAATCCAAAAATGCAGAAGATCATGTAAAACATCTCGAAATAGCGTTCGAGATATTGGAAAAATACAATATGAAACTCAACCCCGCAAAATGCCGCTTTGGAGTTTCGGCAGGCAAATTTCTTGGATATATGGTCACAAAGAGAGGCATAGAAGCCAGCCCTGAACAGATAAAGGCTATCTTGGAACTGCAGTCACCAAAATCTGTAAAGGATATCCAAAAATTGACAGGACGAGTAGCTGCCCTGAACCGTTTCATATGAAGATCCTCCGAGAGGTGCAAAACATTTTACAACCTCCTCAGAAAGAATAAACAGTTTCAGTGGACGGAAGAACACGATACAGCCTTTCAGGATCTAAAATCCTACTTATCATCTCCACCTTTACTGGCTAAGCCAGAGAAGGGAGAACCCTTGTCAGTATACTTGTCTGTCACTAACACAACGGTTAGGGCAGTCCTAGTGAAAGAACAGGATGGTCAACAACATCCAGTCTACTATGTAAGTAAAAGCCTGCTAGATGTTGAGTTGAGGTATGGATTGCTCGAAAAATATGTTTTAGCTTTGATTATGTCATGTACTAAACTGCGACCTTATTTTGAAAGTCACCCCATTATAGTCGGGACCAATTTACCCATAAAGTCTGTCCTACGTAAGCCTGAACTATCAGGCAGGATGGCCAAGTGGTCGGTACAGATTAGCACATACGATATCTCCTTTGAACCCAGGGCAGCGATTAAATCGCAGGCCCTAGCAGACTTTGTGGCTGACTTTAGCCCTAACCTGGAACCGGACCTGATAAAAGAGGTCAACCAACTAGAAAATAAAACCCCAGACCAAGAATGGACCATATTCATAGATGGGGCATCCAACGCCAGGGGGACCATGTTAGGATTAGTGCTCAAATCACCACAGAGAGATATAATAGCACAGGTTGTAAGCTGTGAGTTCAAAGCTACGAACAACGAAGCAGAATATGAAGCCCTGATAGCAGGCTTAAAGGTATGTCTAGACCTCGGCGTTCAAAACCTAAAGGTAAAAACTGATTCACTCCTAATTGCTAATCAAGTAAAGGGAATTTATACGGCTAAGGATGTGACACGGCTGTCGCGTACCTGTCAAAAATAACCAACTGGCCAACTAACTAATATAGCTAGGGAAGTCGGGTCGAATCCACAGAGAGGTAGGAATTTGTCTGCTAGAACTAGGTTCGTCTAAGTAACCAAAATTGGGGGTTGTAAATGTGGGTTTTAAACTAAGAGACTGAGGGAAGAGAAATAAAGGAAGAGGGTTTAACAGATAAAAGAGAACAGCTAAGACAAGCGGTTCACCACAATCGTCCGGTCGAGTAATCTAGGTCCCAGGTCAATGCAATACAGTCCAAGGGGTAGCGAACGTCACCTTTCGGTCCTTAATTCACCCTAAAGTGTAAACAGTTTAACTTTCGTCCTCGCTGCAATACTCTATTGTTCGCTACTAGTCTCCCCCTTCCAACCTTTCGGTCCAGGTCAAGGTCCACTAAGAATAAGGGTCTAATTGCGTCGACTCAATTAGGCAATTACAATTATATGTAGCATTTTAACAACATGGACGATACTAGCATTAACCCAGTAATTCGATTACTCTCCCTTCAGGACACGGATCCCCTATAGTCCTAGCATGGGAAATTAGCTACTCATAATTATGGGGGTAACAATCATAATAACCAAACAATCAAAACTAAACATGATGACAAATATAAAAAGATGATTGAACGACTATAAATCAAAGAGAAGAAAAGGAATCAAGAACAATAAAAATGATTAAGAATTAAATGGATTGATAATACCGAAATTCGAGTAGCAAAGTAGTGAGCAAAGATCCCAAGAACTGTCAAAAGTAACAGTGGAAATGTGCGTAATAATCGAGATAGGAGTAACGTAGTGTTCTCCTCAGTCTTATACTGTAAAATGTTTTAAAACCTAATCTTATGGGCTGATTAACAGAAACCCATAAAAGATTAGGCGGAAAAAGACTAAAAGCACGCGAAAACCTCTTGATCGAGTAAAGAGATCACTCGATCGAACTCCAAGTCACTCGATCGAGCTAGTGCATCCACTCGATCGAGCACTGCTGTTTAAACTTCCTCGATCGACTTCACTAACCAGTCGATCGACCAACTTCAATGTAAAAAGCATTCGATCGAGCAGTAAAACCACTCGATCGAGCTATATAAGCACATCAGGACTCGTGTTTCTCCCTTGCTCAGCTCATGCGCACTCCAGGTGTGAAATTCCTAAGCTCCGGCTCCATATTTCCCATGAATGCATACAATTGGGACAATTAAGGCTCATTTTAGCTCCTCCTCGGTCAATTCCTGCAAAATACAATAAACGAACCAAAGTAGAATATTCGGGGGTATTTGTAGCCAGATGCTACATAAAAAGCACAGAAATGCGTGTAAAAATGGGGTGAAAACCTTATATAAAAGACACGCATCAAATCTCCCCAAACCAAACCTTTGCTTGTCCCCAAGCAAATATGAATGCAACTAAGGGTGAACAATAGAACGGGACCAACGCATCAACTACAAATCATCCAATAGAACCAATTTAATGCAACAAAATGACAAAGTGGCAACTGAAAAGTGCAAACGAGTTAAATTAATGCTTCAATCTTACTGAACCGTCGACCTTGCAAGATTCAAAGATGTCGGACTCTCACGGGTCGCTCGTCACTCAAAATCAGGTATAGGGTGAGTATATATGTGAAAGATAGGAAGAAGCAAGACACTCACCTAACTCGACCTATAAGAACATGCATGCAATTAACATGAATAGAGCCTCTACAACCGTACATATGCATTCCAACCATACTAATGACCAAGACACGTGCCGAGGACTTACATTTGGGTTAGTGAGGTAGTGGGCAAGGAGGGGCTAAAATGAATTTGGATACGTGGGGTTAATAGCTAAGCTAGCAACAACGGATCCAAATATAGACTGCATCCCAGCTTCGTACTTATAACAGTAAGATGAACGGTGCAAAATTATGCACAAAACTCATAAACACCAAAAATCATCGACTCCCCATAAAATATAAATAAGGCATGGGAGTGTGAAACATTGAGCAATTCTCATTCTTTTTTTCATTCTCTCCCTTTTTTTTTCATTTTGAAATTTTTCTCTTCTGTCTCTTTTTCGTTTTTTTTTTTCTTTTTACTTCTTTCATTTTTTTCATTTTCACAACTCAACACATTTTTCTTCTTTCTTTCCCTTCAATTCTTCCACCATCTTCTGAAATCAGATGAAATAACCATATTGCAATAACACATTCCAAGAACTACTCGTTACTAGCTCAGCTAGGGTAGGAAAAAATATAGAAAGTAGTTGATGGGCAAAAAGGCAATTTGGCTATGTGAGGCTCATGGATAGAATGAAATAAGGGGGATTGCCTCTCCTAACACGTGTCACCATCCACAGACCGAATGCATACAGGTATTAAGAAGACTAGACTCATGCTTATGCAAATTGATGTTACATGTCTTAAAGAGAGTACTACTCACATCCTAAATGAAACCGGTCATGAATGTCACCAGTTTAATAAGCTCTAACCTCAGAATGTAGTGTAGCTTGCCGACATCAAGAATCAAGTCTGTTCGTTCAGATAAGAGAGAAACAAAAACTCGTAGATTATGCACATAAACACGCCAGCTAAATGTCAAAAAAATGCAAGGCTCAAAATAAGGATTCAATGTAGCGTCAGTGTTCAAACGTTCCGACTCAATTTAAAACATGAAAATATGGAAATTTTTTTTTGAATTTTATGATTTTTTGGAATTAATAAAAAAAACAATGCAAGCGGAAATAAATAGACGCACAAGCAGAAATGCAAGAAACATGCAGACACAGAGATGGATGCATACCTCCCCAAACCAAACCGTACAATGCCCTCATTGTACCAAAAATAGGGAAAGAAATGCAAACTGAAAGGAAAACGAGAAGTGGAGTCGGGAACTTACAAATCGTCATTAGCGGGACCTCCCCAAACCGACCATGAAAATGGGAGGTCCAAGAAAGTCAAACAGCGGTTGTGTGGACGTAAAACAGCAGCTGGGGGTCACAATTGCTCGATCGAGCCCCTGGAACAGCTCGATCGAGTGAGCCTATGCATTAGAAGGGCTCGATCGACTACCAACCCACTCGATCGAGCGGGCACGAGTAAGGATCTGGTCGATCGAGGACATCATCCCTCGATCGAGTAGCAGCCGCGTCAGAAAGTGCTCGATCGAGCACAAAGTCCTTCGATCGAGTACTTTTAATCTGCCAAAAACGCATAAAAGCAAGGAAAAACACAAGAATTGTTCCGTCTAAAGTTTAACGTAAAGCTTTAAGGAAAAACAAATAGTTCAACAAAAGTTCAAAATAAAACTGTCCGGGCTGCCTCCCGGAGAGCGCTGGTTTAAGAGGTCCCGCACGACCTTTCTGGTATCAAGTAACTGGCGCGTCGAGCTCGTCGAAGTGCAAAACTTCAACAGGCTTGTCCGCTTCACTCGCCTCATAGTAATGCTTCACATATTGGCCATTCACCTTGAATCTATGGCCCTCGGAATCTTCAAGCTCTACGGATCCAAATTTGGTAACACCCGTCACCGTGTATGGACCAGTCCACTGGACTTGACTTGCCAGAAATAGTCTCAACCGGGCATTGAACAGCAACACCTTTTGCCCCACATGGAACTCCCGAGGTAAGATTCTCTTGTCGTGCCATCTCTTCGTCTTTTCCTTGTAGATGCGCGAACTGTCATAGGCATTGAGCCTAAATTCTTCTAATTCATCTAGCTGTAAAAGACGATTCTGACCACACAGTTTAGGATCATAATTAAGCTCACGAATTGCCCACCAGGCCTTACATTCCACTCAGCGGGTAAGTGACACGATTTCTCATAAACTAACCTATAAGGTGATGCACCAATTGGTGTCTTAAAGGCAGTTCTATAAGCCCATAACGTGTCATCTAGCTTAAGACTCCAGTCTTTCCGTGATTTAGAAACTACTTTAGACAAGATCTCTTTCAGTTCACGATTAGAGACCTCTACCTGACCACTAGTTTGGGGGTGATACCCCAAACCACGCCGGTGTTGGACACCAACTCTAGACAGTATGGAAGTGAGTTTCTTTTCTTTAAAATGCATTCCCCCATCACTAATGACGACCCTAGGGACACCAAAACGGGGAAATATGATCTTTTTGAACATTTTAATCACGGTCTTACCGTCACAATGAGGTGAAGCAATCGCTTCAACCCACTTTGACACATAGTCTACGACTACTAAGATGTACTGTTACCTTTACTGGATGGGAACGGTCCTTGGAAATCAATGCCCCAGACATCGAAAACCTCAACCTCTAGGATGCCGTTTTGTGGCATCTCATGTCTCTTCGAAATGTTCCCTGATCGTTGGCATGCATCACAAGCTGAAACAAAAGACTTGGCGTCAGCAAACAAGGAAGGCGGTAAAAACGGATGAAGTACCTTAGCCACGGTGCGCGATGGACCGTGGTGACCACCATATGAAGAGGAGTGACAGCCTTCCAGGACTATTTTGGTCTCCCACTGCGGAATACACCGTCGTAGAGGCCGCCCGCACATTCCTTAAACAAGTAAGGGTCGTCCCGGAAATCTCGCTTAGCGTTATAAAGAAAACGCTTCTTTTTGGCGATGAGAAAGGTCGGCGGAGCTTGCCACCGACAACGAAGTTAGCTATATCTCGCATACCAAGGTTCCTGGTCAACAATAGACGACACAAAAGCAATTAGACTATCGTCGGGAAAAGAATCATCAATGGGTAGAGAATCTTCCCCTTCTTGTCGCATCAACCGCGACAAGTGATCGCCTACAACGTTCTCGGCTCCTTTCTTATCCTTGATCTCGCAAATCAAACTCCTGGAGGAGGAGTATCCACCGCGATAGTCGTGGTTTTGCCTCCTTCTTAGCAAGGAGATGCCTCAGAGCTGCATGGTCAAGAAAAAAAAGAACTTCCGACCCAACTAAATAAGTACGAAACTTTTCTAAGGCATAAACTACAACTAGACTCCTTCTCGATGGTAGTGTACTTCACTTGAGCCTCATCCGAGTTCGGCTCGCATAGTAAATAGCACTCAAGGCCTTGTCTTTCCTCCGGCCAAGCACCGCTCCTAGTGCGTAGTCACTCGCGTCACACATGATCTCGAACGGCAAGTCCCGGTTGGGAGGAATTTTGTATGATCGGCGCAGAGACTAAGGCCCGCTTTAACCTGTTAAAAGCAGAAAGACAAGCATCGTGAACACAAAAGGGGCATCTTTAAGCAACAATTTGTGTAAGTGGTTTAGCAATTTTGGAGAAATCCTTGATGAACCGGCGATAAAAACCGGCGTGACCAAGGAAGCTCCTCACCCCCTTAACATTAACAGGGAGGTGGTAATTCTTTGAATCACTTCCACCTTTGCTTTGTCGACTTCTATTCCCCTATCAGAAACCAAGTGCCCTAGGACAACTCCCTCGTTGACCATGAAGTGGCACTTCTCCCGATTCAAAGACAAGGTTAACCTCAATACAGTACACGCAACACTTTCTCAAGGTTAGACAGGACAATCGGAAAAATCACTTCCGTATACACCTGAAGTCATCCATAAAAACTTCCATGATAGACTCAATATACTCGGAAAATATCCCCATCATACACCTTTGGAAGGTGGCGGGGGCATTGCACAAACCAAAAGGCATTCTCATGTGACGCAAAAACGCCCTTAGGACAGGTAAATGTAGTCTTGGCCTCGATCATCTCGGGTGGATAGGGATCGAAAGAACCCCGAATACCCGTCTAAATAGCGAGAAAAATTTATGAGAAGCTAACCTTTCTACCATTTGATCAATAAAAGGAAGGGGGAAGTGATCTTTCTTGGTGGCGGCATTTAGTCATCCGTAATCTATGCACATCCGCCAACCAGTTACTATTCGAGTAGGTATTAATTCATTCTTCTCATTCTTAACTACGATTTGTCCCTCCTTTTTCGGGACCACTGTCTTGGACTTACCCATTTAGAATTACCGACAGAATAAATAATACCTGCATCCAGCAGCCTTCATTACCTCGGCCGTCACAACATCCTCCATCTTCTGGTTCACGCGCGCCGACCCTGTCTGCAAGGTTTGTGATCCTCCTCCGCTCTATCCTGTGCATACAAATATCGGGACTAATACCCGTGATATCCTCCAGTGAATAGCCCATTGCTTTCCTGTTTTTCTTAAGTACTGACTAACAAAGAAGTCATTTGTTCATCACTAAGCTTAGCACTAACAATGACGGAGATCTTCTCGTGTCGTCAAGAAAAGCATATTTAAGATGAGATGGGAGAGGCTTACGTTCTGGTACCTTTACCTCAATGGAGCAAAGAGTGCTGATCATTTGTTCCACTTGCTCTCCCTCATGCTCATCTAAATCATCGACAAGCAAATCCAACGCAGCGTCATCGTCCTCGGGCTATTCTGCACACTCATCAAAAAGCATGAGAGCTTCTAGTGGGTCCTTCATAAAAGAACCCGACCAGAAGTCATAAATAGACTCATCAATGATATCGACCGAATAGCAAGTGTCCTCTATCATTGGGTGGGCTAAATCTGGGCAAACCGAATGTGATAGCGTCATCCCCTACTGCAAGAGTCAGACGCCCTTGTCTGACGTCAATAACGGCCCCAGCTGTACAAAGGAACGGCCTTCCTAATATAATCTGGGTCCGGGTGTCCTCAGCTATATCCAAAACAATGAAATCTACCGGGATGTAAAGCTTGCCTATTTTCACAGGCACATCCTCCAAGACACCTAAGGGTCTCCTAACAGATCTATCAGCCATCTGTAGGGTAATGTTAGTCACTTTGAAGTGACTCAGTTTCAATTTCTTGCAGACAGGAAGGGGCATGACACTAACACTGGCACCTAAGTCGCAAAGGGCCTTATCAATAATCAAATCACCTATGACACAGGTAATAGAAAAGCTGCCTGGGTCTTTCATTTTTGGAGGGGCCTTATTTAACAGTAGGTTACTAGACTCTTCCATAAATGCAATCGTCTCAAATTCGCTCAAGTTTCTCTTACGCGTTATAATATCCTTCATAAACTTAGCGTAAGTAGGAACCTGAGTGACAAGGTCAGAGAAAGGGACAGTTACCTGAAGGTTCTTCACGATGTCCACGAACTTACCGTACTGTTGCTCGATCCTTGCGTCCTTCAGACGACTCGGAAAAGGTACCCTGGTAGCGATGAGTGGTCCTGCGACCTTTCCTTTACCCTTATCAATTCGTGACGTCTCCACAGCAGGGGGAGATGACACGGTGGCGGTATTAATTAACAAATTGGGATTCCCGCCATTTACAGCACTGTATCGAACGTCTTCACTGGTCGATCGACCAGTTTCTTCCTCAAATTCATTCGATCGACCTATCTTGGCACTCGATCGAGTGCCTTCTTCAGCCTCTTCACTCGATCGACCAACCTGGGGCTCTGTGATCCTCGATCGACTGTCAATGTCACTCGATCGAGTGACTGGGTGATTAGAACCGCTCGATCGAGTGGATGTGTTGCTCGATCGAGTGGTTACCGCACACGCACAAGCATTTCTGCGGGAACTCATCTAAATTATCCGCTTCATCATTGTCGACACCTCATTTTCTTCATGATTAAAGTCGCTTTGGAAGTTCATTGCACCGACGGAATCGCGGGTGGAGGAGTCTTGGCTTGGTCTGCGAGTGTTAGCTGCGCGACTTGCTCTCTCAATTCCGATATAACAGAATCCGATTGCAACATGATGGATTTCAGTTCGGCAATTGCTTCTCTTGAAGAAGGAGAGCCCGGCTGTGATGTTGGCGTAGAGGGGGTAGAAACGCTCTTTATCTCCTCATATAACTGGGAGAAAGGAACTCCCTGCTTGAACTTCTTGTATGCAATGGCACGCTCTACACCTGCCGTGCACTCGTAAAGGTCATGCCCTTCCTCACCGCATCTACCACATGGCTCTGTATGCTCTGTAATCGTAGGCATCTTGACAAATAGACTGTTATCCTGCAAAACTAATCAAAGCTTCGCGAAAATGAGATCAGTCTCAAGGAATGAATCCCTTGAGACGAGAGACAAACTAAATTTAAGCAACAAATATGCACCACCTCCCCGGCAACGGCGCCAAAATTTGACACGGCTGTCGCGTACCTGTCAAAAATAACCAACTGGCCAACTAACTAATATAGCTAGGGAAGTCGGGTCGAATCCACAGAGAGGTAGGAATTTGTCTGCTAGAACTAGGTTCGTCTAAGTAACCAAAATTGGGGGTTGTAAATGTGGGTTTTAAACTAAGAGACTGAGGGAAGAGAAATAAAGGAAGAGGGTTTAACAGATAAAAGAGAACAGCTAAGACAAGCGGTTCACCACAATCGTCCGGTCGAGTAATCTAGGTCCCAGGTCAATGCAATACAGTCCAAGGGGTAGCGAACGTCACCTTTCGGTCCTTAATTCACCCTAAAGTGTAAACAGTTTAACTTTCGTCCTCGCTGCAATACTCTATTGTTCGCTACTAGTCTCCCCCTTCCAACCTTTCGATCCAGGTCAAGGTCCACTAAGAATAAGGGTCTAATTGCGTCGACTCAATTAGGCAATTACAATTATATGTAGCATTTTAACAACATGGACGATACTAGCATTAACCCAGTAATTCGATTACTCTCCCTTCAGGACACGGATCCCCTATAGTCCTAGCATGGGAAATTAGCTACTCATAATTATGGGGGTAACAATCATAATAACCAAACAATCAAAACTAAACATGATGACAAATATAAAAAGATGATTGAACGACTATAAATCAAAGAGAAGAAAAGGAATCAAGAACAATAAAAATGATTAAGAATTAAATGGATTGATAATACCGAAATTCGAGTAGCAAAGTAGTGAGCAAAGATCCCAAGAACTGTCAAAAGTAACAGTGGAAATGTGCGTAATAATCGAGATAGGAGTAACGTAGTGTTCTCCTCAGTCTTATACTGTAAAATGTTTTAAAACCTAATCTTATGGGCTGATTAACAGAAACCCATAAAAGATTAGGCGGAAAAAGACTAAAAGCACGCGAAAACCTCTCGATCGAGTAAAGAGATCACTCGATCGAACTCCAAGTCACTCGATCGAGCTAGTGCATCCACTCGATCGAGCACTGCTGTTTAAACTTCCTCGATCGACTTCACTAACCAGTCGATCGACCAACTTCAATGTAAAAAGCATTCGATCGAGCAGTAAAACCACTCGATCGAGCTATATAAGCACATCAGGACTCGTGTTTCTCCCTTGCTCAGCTCATGCGCACTCCAGGTGTGAAATTCCTAAGCTCCGGCTCCATATTTCCCATGAATGCATACAATTGGGACAATTAAGGCTCATTTTAGCTCCTCCTCGGTCAATTCCTGCAAAATACAATAAACGGAGCAAAGTAGAATATTCGGGGGTATTTGTAGCCAGATGCTACATAAAAAGCACAGAAATGCGTGTAAAAATGGGGTGAAAACCTTATATAAAAGACACGCATCAGGATGCAAAAATGATTTCGTATTTAGAATATGCAAAAAATCTTACCGCTAAATTTGCTTTATTTGACATAGGTCAAATATCAAGAGACCTGAACACCCAGGCTGATGCTTTGGCCAGCCTAGGTTCAAATTTTTGTTAGGTTCATATACTTATTATTAGACTCCTCTAATAGTGAACTAATTAACTTATTAATTATTTGTTCTTTAGATCTAGTGCATGCATAACAAAATGAAAGATTTATAAGAAGAACAATGTTCCTTACATTGTTAGGTGTTTCGAAATAATGGGCACAAGTAAGGTCACCTTCCTTCACTTGTTCTTGAGCTAAATATGATGGATGATCCTCCTAAGACTCCAAGTATATAAGCCACTCCAATAAATTGCACCCAAGATTAATCCCAAAAATTCCTACTAATATTAACTAGATATGTAGTAGAAATATATAACCTTAATAATACTAATGTTCTTATATTACTACCTCTAGTAATAAATGATGAGTATTAGTATTGTAGAGAGTGTTTAGCAATTGCATGTGAAGGGAAAAACAAGAGGAAAAACAAGAGGAAAAACAAGCAAAAGCATTAACCAAATTTTTGAGCAACAAATGCTCCCTTTATAAGACAAAAACCGGTGGCCTCACACATGGTAGGAATCTTTTACTTTTGTTTTACTCACTTGTAAAGTCTATGTAGAGTGTAGGGAGCAATGGTGTAAGAAGTAGTATGAAAAGCCTTGTGTGATATGTCACTATCACACAATAACCAACACCTACAGAAGACAAATGAGCATCTCTTGTGCTCTTAATATGACCGAAATATTGGACTTGATTTGGTCCATTTTTGCCTTTTGTCATTTGTCCCACAAATGCTTATAAGTCATATGTTGACTATCTTACATAATTAATTATTAATGTAATCATTTAACACTTAAATATTACAATTAATAATATAATATATACTCCACTTTTTGAGTAGTATACTACCATTATATCAACATATAATGGGTCCCATAAATACTAGTTAGTTAAAATTACAACTTCTTGTAACTTTAAATAACTAATTACCTCTACCTCAAAACTTATATTAATACCTCAACTAATTTAGTAATTTAACACTTAATTACTAAATTTAATCTTATTTAATCACATTACAATAAGACGCAAAACTGCACTCGCATAATTAAGGAATTAATTAATCTGTATCGCATGCAATTAATTAAATATCTATTTGGGCCTCATCCTATAGGTGTGACCTAAAGGGATCAACTGACCACCACCGTCACACGACAGTAATGTCAAACTCTAGTTAGCCAATCATTACCGATTAATGACGGTCAGTCGACTGTATAAAGAATCATCCCTCACGTATTCTTAGTATGAGATTTAATTATGATATTAAATCATGTGATCGCACTATTGTTGAGGACACATTTCCCAACAATCTCCCACTTGTCCTCGATAAGTGTGCGTCACCAATTCTCTTGTCCTATTACAATCTCCCACTCAATGCAAGGTGTCTTGCAGGTCGTACTTACATTTGATCATATCTTGAGTGTGTAGATACCTCATTTCTGCACCTCCCGCAAACCACCCGGTGATGATTGGGCCGCATGTTTGATACGCGGAACGATTTGTGACAGTTCGTAAGTTTATCGTCAAGTGATTGCTCAATTATTAAATGTCTACCTCTTAGATGTCATCTACGTCCCGATACGGTAGTTTTGGCGATAATTAGAATCTGATCGAGTCCGGGTCAAAAGCCGTCTCCATTTTTCGATAACCGTTAAATCCCGAGTCGAATATTCGGAATGTTAGGATATTTCTATTCCATATTTTAACAAATTTTATCTTTTGGCAAATAATATCCCGTAATATTCATAAGATAATCGAATTATTTCCGTCCTACCATAACTCAAACGCGGAAATCTTTCTTCAGCAGGAGGAAACCTCCTGGGAATAGACGCAACAGGCGCTGCGCCTCTTCCAAGAGACGCAGTGGGCTGCGCGCCTTTTCCCGTGCCCTTCTTTGCATGTCTTACGTATCTTTTTCATATCTTTCCGAGATTCACTTCCAAAGAGTCTCCGAAACCCTAATTCCTTCGCGTGATTAGTATAAATAGGAGCCTTCGCTCCTCATATTTCTCACGCGAGTGTCCGCCCTTCTCTTCTCCCTTTGCATTCTAGACTTTGTTCTTACTTTTTGGCGCCTACGTGCTTGAACTTTCGACCACGTAAGCTCGGATCTTTCCGGGTACCAGCCTCTCCGTTGCATGACCGACCAATTTGACCAACTACACTCATTCAATTTAATTAATCAATCGTTTTCCTCTTACGAGGGCACTCTCTTTGCATTCATGTCGAGCATTCACTAATCGATATCTTAGTCCTTCTCGTTCCGTCAACATGTAAGTCTGAGGGTGTATAATCCTTATTTATTTATTGTATTTTACTTTTCGTATCATCAATTGTAAGGTTTACGTCGAAAATACCATTAAAACCGATTTCTAAAACCCTTTGTTAAAATCTGTTTTTGTGGATTTCCAGTAAATAACCGTCGAGAAAGGACGCAGCAACTACTGCGCCTCTTCGAAGGAGCGCAGTTCCTGCTGCGCCTCTTCGTGAGGCTGCCGCAGTTCCTGCTTCCTTTCTTCTTCGTTTGTCCTCTGTAATTCGTGTTCAAATTCTCTCCTTTGTTTGTTTCGTCTGTTAATTCTCCGTTGTAACAGCATATAATTCACATGTATTATAATCATTCATTCGCATGTTTTAATTCATCATAAATCCGACTCAAATCCCAAATAATCCAATATTTGCGGGTTTTCGTCATTAAATTCAATCCCGGATTTTAGAGATTCAATTTGTTCATATTGAGTTTCTGGAATTCATCATTGATATAGTTTTCATCTGTTTATTCGCATGTTCGTCACATATTCGTTGTATATCCGTCGTATTTAGCCTAATTGACTTATTTCAATAGAGGACTCATTAATATTTTCATCATTATTTCATGTAAATAATCCGTTTCCGATTCGTCCCATCCATGTTTATCGCTTTTATGACCATCATTCACATGTAATTAATCTATTAATCACTTCCATCCGAGTAAATATTTCAATCCATCATTAAATTCATCAATTCAAAATTAACGATTTGCAGTTCCGG
This sequence comes from Silene latifolia, assembly GCF_048544455.1. Classification (NCBI taxonomy): domain Eukaryota; kingdom Viridiplantae; phylum Streptophyta; class Magnoliopsida; order Caryophyllales; family Caryophyllaceae; genus Silene; species Silene latifolia. Next base: position 37,502,589 of record NC_133528.1, read on the forward strand.
CTTCACAACAAGAACTCACCCTTGGAACAGACGCAGCAACTGCTGCGCCTCTTCCAGAGGGCGCAGTCCTGCTGCGCCTGTTCCAGGATGATTTCTATCCCTGAACTCCGTTTCCGCCTTGACATAGTGTAATTAGTTTACATATTAACTGACTATTAACCGTAATATCACGCTAATCCCTGTTCGTTAATTTATTTAATTCTTTCTTTCTTTCTTTTCTTCTTTTTCACAAATTATCCGTTTTAAGGGTATTTTCGACATAAATCGCCTAATCCAATGTAATTAATGTAATTTTTATAGTCATTGTATTTCTCTCATTGTTTGTATGTTTTCACATGTAAATGAGCATTAAATCCTACTTCGACCCAATTGTATGCTAAATTACGTGTCAACCGACTTAGTATTAATTCTCACATGCTAGGATTAAAACTTGGATGTTGCATTGCATGCATATAGCCGACGATATATCAAGTACGAATAACTTCCCTAATCATTAGTAGAGGCCGCTATCGAGGCGGGCGGGATTAGGTGTTCGATCAAAAGAGCTTCCTAATACGTACCCTCACCCCTTACTCCAGATCTCCGTGAGCACCCGTGTTCATTGGCATCCACGAGAGTCATTCTAGACATAGAATGCTAAGGGTAACGATTGCTTAGTGTTCATGTCACTACTTTGTGTCTTGACATGACACGAGGTCTTCGAACGGTTCCAATTTCCCATAAAAATTGGTGGCGACTCCATACAAATGCAAACGCTTGTTTTCGACCTTCACCAAGCGCCCCGCTAGGCGGCCCGCTGTCCACGGTTTGGCGACTCTCATTGGGATAATACACTTACGTGTAGCTAGGGTGAAACTTGAACAAGGTTAGGGAATAATTTGTACAAGACAATTGTCGGTTTTCATAACTCGGTCTTCCTAGACCGTTTTATTCGGCCTTCCTAGGCCCAACCCAACCCATTCGACCAATCGTCCCGTCTAAACGGTCCTAATTCTTATTTGGGCCTAAGGATGGATAGTGATTGACGTCATCCATACCATGATGCTTACTCTTGTTTGTATCAAGGGCCTTCACTACTTGAGGAAATGGACTAGGAATCGGCCTTACTCTTGTTTGGCACGAGCCTCTCCACAGACTTCGGGTTTGATGGTTCGGTATGGCAACCCACCCTTTAAACCAAAACCCTTTTAAATGCACTCAGCATCCCGTTATAATGCTTGTATAAATGTGTAAACCTTACGTGATCACCATTTCTAAACAAATCATGACGAATTTTCAAAAATCAAAACCCAATTTCAAAACAAAATTTCGAAAAAGGCCTTCAATTAGCGCAAAATCCGGTCAAAACTCGGTCCGTTTGTCGTGTCAAAATTCGGGCCACAAGCCCATTTCAAAACCTCACTTCGAGTCCACTCCTACAACTACACTACAGTTGACTAGGACACACATTTTCAAAGACCTTGTCTTTCTTCAAAACTCACTCAACACAAGTGGCACACACCCACTTCACGAGTCAAAACCTTTTCCTCTTTTAGCAAGTGTGATAGAATGGTCGATCGTGTTTTGATTCGTCGCCGATCTCTTATCCAGTTTCCAAGATGCCCGGATCAAGTGATGAAACGAATCTCCAACAAATTCAAGATAGTAATGATCGAATCCTAGCCGCGCTAGCCCAAATGCAAGTTACCCAAAACCAAACCTATGACCGCCTTGAACTCATCGAAGGCCGTATCTTTGATGTAGAGGGAAGGTTGCCTCCCCTTAAAAGTGAAGTACTACGTTACTCCGATGACGAATCTAGAGATGAGAATCCTATCATAGGGACGACTGCAGCTGAGAAAAGACTCCAATACCTAGAGGAGCAATTGATGTACCTTAAGGGGGATGACATTTATAGGGAAAACAATCGCAAGTATGAAGCCGTCAATTCCAAATTGCCAACTAACTTTAGCATGATGGATATCCCTAAGTTCAAAGGACATGAGAACCCTTTGAACCACATCCGCGCCTTCAAGGATTACATGTCTATCAAAGGCATCAAACCCGAGATGTTCTTAAGGATCTTTCCTTCATCTCTTGACACCATCCCGAAGCAATGGTTCTACACTTTAGATCACAAGAAGGTCGCTACTTGGGAAGACGCCGCAATCGAGTTCTCTAAACAATATGCGGATAATGCCGAGATCCAAGTCAACATGCATACTCTAGAGGTTCTTACCCAAAATGACAAAGAAGGATTCACCGACTTCCTAAGTAGGTAGAGGAAGACTAATACTCAACTAGTTGAACGCCCGGATGAGGCTACTCTTGTGGAAAAGTTTGTGGATAATCTCAAGCCCATATATGCCAACCATTTGAGATATCAAAACATCAAGACTTTCAAGGACTTAACCGTATTAAGGACACGAATTGAAGATGACATCCGTAAAGGACTCTTGTCCAAAACGGTAGGTCGAGGATATCAAGGGTCCACAAGTCGTTCGTACGGCTCTACTAGCAAGACCGACGAAGTTAACCTTCTCGAACCATCTAAGAAAACTACTCCGCCAAGGAAATTCACAAACCTTGGGGATACGTACTCCAACGCTCTAAAAAGGTTAATGAAGCAAGGTAAACTCCAACCCATTGGACCTACTCCCGAACCCGAAAAGAAGTCCAAGTTTTGGGATGAAAATTCATACTGTGAATACCATAGGGGCAAAGGGCACGACACAGAAAAATGCTACAAGTTGAAACACGTGCTTCAAGATATGATTGAAGATGGTCGACTTCCAATTCCACCAGGAGGTAAGCCCAACAACACTCAGAATCCTCTTGGAGTTCTGGTGATTACAAGTGACGAATCTACCTTAGATTGCTCACACCTCATTTCTCCCACCGAAAATGAAATTCATGCAATTGAGAAAGAAAGGCTCTACTCTACTATCTCCCCCACCATTTCCGACTTCATCACATGGGCAAGGAATGTAGATAGACAAGTGTGGGAACTAGAAAACATGGTAACGACCTTGCGCAATCCCAACGCAATACCTAAAGAACGTGTACCATTGATATTCTCTCAAAATACCACTATGCAAGAAGTAGTCACCGTGGTTGATAAACTAGTCGATCAAATCATACGACTAGAAAGTGATATCATGAGAATGAAGGAACTAGCTGCAGTTAATGGGGTTTGGGCCGATGATGACGAGGACTAGTATCTCATCGAAAATTCCCTAGTCAAGGAAATAGTCCAAAATGGTGAAGACCAAGATGTGGATCACCTAACTCGTTCGGGTCGCCCATATCAAAGCACTACTCAAAACGGTCCAACCAACGTCATCACACCGAATGACAACGAAGATGACCCCACTGATCATTTGCTCAAGCAATTACGAGAAGACCAAGGTGATCTTTCACGGCAACTAGTGGCAAGCTCATTTCCACATCGCCAAGCTTTACTGCAAGCTTTGGCCAAATTGAATGTAGCACATAACTCTACTCCCGAAGATATAGTCAACTTGGTCTTCCAAGAATCACCTAAGCTAAGTAATCCTATTACTTTCTCGGATGAAGACTTGCCACCTTTTGGCGCTAGTCACAACCTTGCTCTACATACATCACTTGTCATCCTGTCTAAAGAAAAATGTGCCAATGACCTTGGTAGACGATGGCTCTGCGGTCAACGTCATACCCCTCAAAACGGCATACAAACTAGGCATGAAAGAGTCGGATTGGACTCCTACAAATCAAGGTGTTCGTGCATATGATGGTACGCGACGAAAAGTGGTAGGACTTGCTAACCTAACCATAGCCACAGGACCAATCGAACGGAAGGTTAACTTCCAAATAGTGGACATCGAAGCTTCATTCAACATACTTCTGGGAAGGCCGTGGATTCATGCTTCCAAAGCGGTAACATCCATCCTTCATCAAAAGATCAAGATCCCACTAAATGGCAAAGTACTGACAATCACTTCATCACGCATCAAGGCAATAATCGAGAAGCAATCAAACAATCAAGTCCTTGCGGATCCCATATACGAACTTGGGGGCTTCCAAAGTGTAAGCGTCATAGAAAGTGAGTTGGCACCCTTATACTATAATCCCTACTCCAACTTGGTGGTCAACCACATACTCAAATCTCAGGGATACTTCCCTGGAATGCCTTTGAACCCAATTCGGAAGAATACCTTCGCACCATACAAGGAAGGCAACTCAACAAGAATACCACTTGGTTTAGGGTACAAACCCACAAAAGAGGAAGTTCTCGAAATGCTCGCCCAAGTCCAAAACCGCAAGCACGTAGGAGTCCAAATGAGGCCATATCTCCCCACTTTAAATGGGTACTTTGTTCAAGAAGGAAGTTCAGAACTCTTTCACGGATTTCCCGAACCTTGGCATTATCTTGAGAGGAAGCTAGCCGGAATCGAGATCTTTCACGATTGCTACTTCATTCCTCCAGAAACAGTTCCTACCGTCAAAACCCGTCAAGCACCTTGCTTAGACGAACAAGTTGTTAGCCTATTGTTTGGAGAAGATCGATTCATTAGGGCCGCGCAGGATGAGATCATTACTATGATACTTCAGGACGATCGCTTCAACCCCACCGCGTTGATCACGAGTAAATCGACACAAAGCAGCAGAAAGGATGGAGAAAATCTATCAAATGGACCAACAACCAAGGAAGACTCTTCAAGCTCACTACTGGAGAAGGAGAGATGTTTAAAGGAGAACCAGAAGACGACGAGTTAGAGTCGGAGTCGGAGTCAGAGTCAGAGTCGGAGTCTAGAGAAGTCATTAGAGAATCTACTCTTGTTGTCATCCCCACTCCCCTCATTTCTCCTAGCTTAGCCTCGAGTAGTCATAGTAGTTCGGGAAATGCCCCAATTACTGTCCCTTTGCCGCCACTGACCATGGATCAGTTGGCTTCTTTGTTTCAACTTTACTCAAATCTTAATATGAATAAATCGGGTTCGCTTTACTCTTTGTGTTATCTTGAGTGCAATTCATTTACGATGATGCGAGGATGACCAAGACCCGGACTTGACCGAAATACCTCCCTACGTAGCCAAAGAAATACTACAGGAAGGGGAAGGGGAAGGGGGACCGGTAATAGAGGACACCGAACCCATCAATGTAGGAACCGAACTAGAACCCAAAGAACTTAGGATAGGGACTACCTTGAGCTCAACCGAAAGGGCCGATTTCATAGACCTTCTAAATGAATTCAAAGACGTTTTCGCTTGGTCCGACAAAGACATGCCAGGGATCGACAGGGATATTGCCGAACATAGGATTCCGATTAAGCCAGGTTTCAAACCTGTGAAACAGAAGCTTCGACGAATGAGAACAGAATGGGCTCTAAAGATTAAGGAAGAAGTGGACAAGCAATTCAGAGTCGGGTTCATCAAAGTTTCCGAGTATTACGATTTGGGTAGCTAACATAGTACCCGTGCCCAAAAAGGATGGGAGAATCCGTGTCTGTGTTGATTTTAGGGACTTGAACAAAGCGAGTCCAAAAGATGACTTCCCTCTACCTCACATTGACATATTGGTAGATAATACTGCAGACCACGCATTACTATCCTTCATGGATGGATATGCGGGTTATAACCAAATCAAGATGGCCATGGAAGATATGCACAAGACCGCATTCGTCACCCAATGGGGAACATATTGTTATACGGTAATGCCATTCGGATTGATCAACGCCGGAGCTACATACCAACGCACCGCAACTACACTCCTACATGACATGATGCACAAAGAAGTTGAGGTATATGTAGATGACATGATCGTCAAATCCAAGGAAAGAAAGGGACATATTGCAAACCTTCGCAAGTTCTTCGCAAGGCTACGAAAGTACAACATGAGACTCAACCCCCAGAAATGCACATTTGGGGTAACATCTGGGAAACTCCTGGGATATGTCGTTAGCCAACGCGGTATAGAAATAGATCCTTCAAAAATCAAAGCTCCGATTGAAATGCCACAACCTCAAATAGAAAAAGAAGTCAGAGGATTCCTGGGAAAAGTACAGTACATAAGTCGATTCATATCGAAACTTACGATGATTTGTGAGCCTATCTTCAAGAAACTCAAGAAAACAGACCACACCATGTGGGATGATGATTGTCAAAAGGCGTTTGACCGAATTAAGGAGATATTGGCTAAACCACCAGTGCTCATGCCACCGCAACGAGATCAACCTCTTGGTTTATATCTCACAGTAACGGAAACCGCCATGGGCGCCATGTTGGCTCAAACTGTAGGAAGCGAAGAAAGAGCTATTTACTATCTAAGTAAGAAGTTCTTGGAATATGAGTGCAAATACTCATAACTCGAAAAGACATGCCTCGCTCTTGTGTGGGCAACGAAGAAGTTACGGCACTACATGATTAGCTACTCCGTCAAGATATACTCCAAAATGGATCCAGTCAAATACCTCTTCGAGAAACCCGTCCTCAACGGACGTCTGGCAAGATGGACTCTGATGCTCTCAGAATTCGACCTTAAATATGTGCCACTGAAAGTTATAAAAGGTCGCGCCGTCGCCGAATTCTTCGCAGAAAATCCCATCAACGACGCACAAACCATAGATACTTGGTCATTTTCCGACGAGGATATACTTCAAACAGATGTAGACTCCTGGGACCTATACTTTGATGGAGCATCCAACTTAAGAGGATTCGGAATATGAGTGTTGCTCATTTCTCCTTAAGGTGAGCATACACCGATTGCTGTCAAACTCGACTTCGAGGTGACAAACAACGCTGCAGAATACGAAGCTTGCCTCATTGGACTACAAGCAGCAGTAAGCTTAGGCATTAAAAACCTCCGAGTACATAGGGACTCATCACTGATCATCAACCAAGTTACAGGATCCTGGAAAATCCGAAGCGAAATCTCGCACCATATCAGGCTAGGATAGACCAAGTCGCTCAATTCTTTGATCATGTAATATACCTACACCTACCTCGGGAGGAAAATCAATTTGCAGACGCTCTTGCGAAACTCGCATCCTTGATTAATATGCCAGATCACATGATGGACATGCCTTTGTGCATCGAACGACGGTCAGAACCAGCTTACGTCCATCAAATCACCGACGAGGAGGAAATCGCACAGGAACCCTGGTTCCAAGCAATCCTGAATTTCAAGCTTAATGGTACCTATCCACCAGATATGGACAAGAGGGGACAACGCGCTATACGCCTACTAGCTTCCCAATACATTCTGATGCAAGGAGAATTATACAAAAGAACACCTCTTGGTGTAGTCCTGCGATGCCTTGATCATTCACAGGCACAAAAGGTGATGGAAGAAGTCCACGACGGAGAATGCGGTCCTCACATGAGTGGGCCCATGATGGCAAAGAAAATCACACGTTTGGGATATTATTGGACCACAATGGAATCCGATTGCATCAAATACGTGAGACACTGCCACAATTGTCAAATCTTCGGGAATGTACAACATGTCCCTCCTTCGTTGCTCCACACGATGACATCTCCTTGGCCATTCTCTGCATGGGGAATCGACATAATCGGGAAAATAACCCCAGCCGGAACAGGAGGTCACTGTTTCATTCTAGTGGCGATTGACTATTTCACCAAATGGGTAGAAGCGGCTTCCTACACTGGTCTTATGGCTAAAAATGTAGCAAAATTCATACAAAACAACATCATCTGTCGATATGGTTGCCCACATGAGATCATTAGCGATAATGGGTCACACTTCCAAGCCGAAACCGAGCAATTGCTAGCCAAATACAAGATTAAGCATCACCACTCTTCGCCCTATAGACCACAGACTAACGGCGCGGTAGAGGCGGCAAATAAGAATGTTGTCACGATTCTCAAGAAAATGATCGACAACTACAGAGATTGGCCAAGCAAGATACCCTTTGCTTTATGGGGGTATCGTACCTCTGTTAGAACACCCACTGGGGCTACTCCTTTCTATTTGACCTACGACATGGAAGCTGTACAACCAGTCGAGCTAGAGATACCATCCTTGCGTATTCTACTAGAAAGTCAAATCCCGGAGGCCGATTGGAAGAAGGATAGGTATGAAGAACTCATCCTCCTGGATGAACGTAGGCTACGCGCCTTATATAATGTCCAAACATATCAAGCCCGTATCAAATGAGCTTTCAACAAAAGGTTTAGGCCAAGAAACATCAAAGAAGGAGACTTAGTACTCAAATCGGTTAGAGCTCTTTTACCTGTCGACCCAAGGGGAAAATTCAAACCTAATTGGGCCGGACCATTTCTAGTCAAATCCATACTCCCAGGGGGTGCGGTTAGAATCACAGACCTAGATGGGAATGAGTTTTCAAACCCCACGAACCTCGACCAATTGAAACGGTACTATGCCTAGAATAGGACAAAAACGCGCCTCGCGTAAACCCATGTGTCGCTCTTGTGGCACTAAATAAACGGCCCCTGGCCAAGCTGAAATAAGCCAAATGTCCCTGTGCTCTTGCATTTTGACAAGTTTGTCATCCTCATATCATCAAATAAACTAAATTCGCACCTCCAGAGTAAGCAAAAGCTCATGCTTATTTTCTATGTTCATTACAAGCTCTTGCTTCGAACAATTATTCTTTTACATTTACTCGAACTACGCGCAAGGGTTTGATTTCGCTTCTTAAGTGAATACGTAGGCAATCCTTCACGGGATTCAACCCATTATATCCAAAAATGTAAATAGAAGGACATTTGCATTGCATTTGAAATTCGACAAGAATAATAAGTGGAGAATCTCAGCGGTTTCATAACCATTTAACCTTCTTTTATTTCATTCACTTTCTAATAATAGTAGTACGTTACATAATAAAAATAGAATAGGCTAGGATTCTAAAAATCCCTCCTTTTTATTACAACAACAATAATAATAATAATCAAATAATAAATAAAGACTCGGGCTATTCCTCCATCTTCCCCTTGCCCTTGTCATTCTTGTCATATTTCCCGTCACGACCTCGAGCTGGGCGCTCTTGCACCACTTCAGACCTAATCACCAACGGTCTTTCTCGAGGCCTGACTCTTCCATTCTTGCCAACCACCAGCTCTGCGACAGGAGTAGTCTTTGATTTCTTTGAAGGACGAATGACCTGAAACCCGGCTTCTTCTTCTCCCTCTGTCAGATGCTTCTCCTTCTCTTTCTCTCCCTCGCGCACCTTGTAATCAACAGGCTCACGTTTCCTCAGTCTCTCGCGCTCTTCCGGAGTTGCAGCCTTTCTCCACCGCAGATAAGAATCCGACACCCACAAAGCATTGGCGGAGAAGCTCAAGAACCACATGTTTCTTTGGGCCCATTTAATGGCCCACTCTCTTCGGCTCTCTGTAGTAAGCGCCATAGCAGTCTGCGGGACGGTATCAAGCCTAGGGATCGTCTACTTCAACCCAACTTGCCTCATCAATCTTTCCGGAAAGATGCATACCATAAACTCCAATCCCGGAATGCGCACAGACCTAGTGGGATCCAAAGAAGATACTCCAGTGACAGACTTGAGGTGCCACCACGGTACGACCCACCTAATCAGCGGACCATCATCATTCTTCTTGACTTGTTCTTCCAATAGTCACGGACCGGGTGAAGTCCACCATGTACAACCGCGTCCTCATCGCAATCGAACGGGAATGATAGGAAAGTGCATGAACTGGGGGCTCGATCAATCGGAGCCGTTCCATAAGCCAAACCTACCAAGAGCAGGTATTAGACATCAAAAAAAAAAAAAAAAAAAAAAAAAAAAAAAAAAAAAAAAAAAAAAAAAAAAAAAAAAAAAAAAAAAGAAGATGATGTCTTTTACCCGCAAAATGACGGACTCCCCAAGAACGGCAGATCGCGGTTGGATTTCCTATTATCCAAACCCAAGATAATCTCCCTAGGCATAAACAAGTGGGCTCTGCGCACTCCATTTGCTCAATAAGACCCAAAAGACGGGGATCACCTCTCAAATCTTCATCAACGTGTCCTTGGAAGACATACACGTGCAGCAAACAAAAGCCAAATGCCCTCCCCCTGGCAACATGGGAAACAGTAGGGTCGGCCCTGTTGATGAATCGGTCTATAAAATCCAACATCCTCACGCCTTTCGGGGTGACTAAGCGATCCACCACAAGTCTAGTCAGTCCAAGCAAGTCTCTGAATTTGCTCTTATACCCTTGTGTAGTGGAAGGAATGGCAGGTAAATGTTCAGGGTCCCACCCACCAATAGCAGCAATTTCTTCGGGAAACGGGCAAATATCACCTCCCGGGAACGCGAAAACATGATAATTCGGGTCCCAATAGTCAAGGCAAGCATCCAGGAATGGTTTTACTACCTTAATGAGTTTCAAACTCAATAAAGACCCAAGGTTATAAGCACCCATGTCGTGCTTCTCCATGTTCGAAAACTCGTTGGTCCATTCCTTCAAGCGGATCTCCAAAGTATTCATAATGACAATTTTCTCTTGAAGATTTATTTTGAGAGTTTTATGTGAATAGACGAGGAGGAGACACAAGAATTGTGTGGATTAACGCCCCGTCAACGCTTCTATTTATACTAATTGCTGTTTCCAAAAATCCGCCAGAACGGACAAGCTTGGGAATAGGCGCAAAGACTGCTGCGCCTCTCCGAAGGGACGCACTCATCTCGCGCCTCTTCCCGAGTCTCACTTCTGTGATTTCCGCGTTTGGATCTTTCCTAATTCTATAACGAATAAATTCCTATTCCTACGGGATTTTATTTTGGTAAATACGAGCAGTTTACCATGTTTCAAGTTTCCTATTTTCGCGGGCATGCATTTCGAGACGACATCGACAATTCGCCATTTTACCACATGTGCACATTTTCATTTTAGGAAATACATTTCATTTTCGTTTTTAAAAATAATTCCAATTCCTCATCTTAGGACATAATTTCCATTATAATTCATTTACCTTTTTTTATCATTATTTTTATTTTCTTAATTTCATTTCCACATCTCTAACTTACAGATTTCTTTTTTCTTTTTTTTTAGGGGGTAACCCTCCCTACCGTCCGGTCATTTCCGGCAAGTTTTTGCTTTTCCTCGTGCTCTTTTGAGTCTCATTTTGCGCTGATTAAAGGCCTTATGTATATAAAATGTATGTTTTGCGTAATTTCCATGTAAATTTCGGCAGCATGACGGCATAAACCGTTGTCCACCAAACTGTTCAAGAACTAACTGCAGTACAAGCAACACAACCAAAGAAAGTGGCAATGGCACTCAGGCCATCATATATACAAATGTACAAGCAAACTGGGGGCTTGCGCCCCGAACAAAGTCCAAAAGTCCAAGCAAACTGGGGGCTTGCGCCCCAAACAGAGTCCAAAATTGTTTCAAAATCAAATGTCCAAAATGTACAAGTCCACAAAACTACTGTTGGGCGCCCTCCAATTCGGCAACTCTCGCCACCAGGACGGCGATCTCGGCGTCCCGAACCTCGAACTCCCTCAACAAGCGAGCCGTCTCCTCCCGAGACTGGGTCAACTCTCGCTCCAGCTCGCGGCCACCCTGTAAACAGCAATAAATTGGCTCATGTCAATCAATTCAAGCAAGATCAAAAATCAAAACCAAAAAAATCAATCAAATGAGGTTCATACCTGACGACCCCGACCACCGACGAGTGCCTCGATGGCAGTAGCTCGCAGCCGGTTGGCCACCCTCCATAGTGCCACGAACCGGGACGGTGCGACCTGCATTATCAAAAGAAATTCTCAGCAAATTGAGCGAACTCAATCAAATGTGTTCTTACACAAAAGTCATACAAGTCAGAAGCTTAACCTCCGAATCAGATGCTACCAGTCATCTAAGCCAGCATCCGTCACAGCTACGTCAAAGTCACGCAACTCGGAGATCGTCGTCCTCCCAGTCGCGTCAGTGTACTCGAGGGTCTCGGGGTACTCTGGGGGCTCGACGCCCGCCGCCTCAACCTCCTGCAAAGACAAATAGCTCTCGTTAATCGATGATCTTTCGTCGCAATTCTCAAAATCAAATCAAGCAAAAAGTAAAAGATACCCACCACTACCGGCCAGTACGCCAACCTCCCGTAAAGAAACGCCGAGTAGTCCTCGCCAGGAAGAAGAAGGTCGTCGCCACTGGCACCAGCCAAGTCCGCCTCCCTCTCAGCCTCAGAAGGCTCCCTAAACATCGTCCTGGGAGGATCGACGGGAACCGTCAACGCGTCCCGAGAGCACTGACGAGCCAACCGCTCGCCCAAATACCACACAGGACCCATCGACGTCCTCAATAGCAGCCGACTCGGGCTCCTAGGTCGAAGGACCTCAGCGACAAAAGGAGGCGCTCCTGCGTACTCCGCCCAAGGTCTGGACACCCACTGCGACAATATAAAGGCAAAGATCATTCCTATGATCAATTAAAAGCAAAGTATAAGAAGAGTAAATGAATACAAATGGGATACTCACGCTGCTCCAAGAGCGTTCACGTCCCCGCCGGTAGACATTGTGAGAAGAACGCTTGCTCTTCGTCCGGCACATGACCCAATCCCTCACCACGGGATAGGCCCTCTCCAACGGCTCCGTCCTCTTGGGCGCGAGACTCGGGAAGTAAGAGTACACCCACGCTTTGTAAAAAGAATAATCAATGACGATCTTTCGTGATTTGATAAAGAAAGGAATTTACTTTGGTCTAAAGGAAGGTTCATACCTCCAACAAGAGCCTGGTCGACGGCGCCGGGAGAAGTCCCTTTCTCCATCAACTCCGGACGAACCATGGCCCTCATGAAGCGGATGAGGACCGCAAAACCCAGTGATGACCCGGCCCCAACGCCCTAGGGAACTCGGGTCGAAAGAAAGGGAATGAGCTTCGTCGATAGCCTCTCGCCCTTGTCTCCAAGGTAAATCGAAGACAGGAACCACCAAAGCCACGAGGCAGGCCCTCTACTCACCAGACGAGGAGGAGGAGCCGTCTCCCTCCCATCAATCGTCACCGCCGGGGTCTTCCCCGCAAAGTAGTCTCGAACGTAAGTCTGGGTACCAAACGAAAGATCGCAACAGACCTTCGGCGACAAGTTCCACCGATCAATCTCCTTGCCTCGGCCGAATCCGCCCTCATAGCGAGTCTCCGCCACACCATCTCCTCGGTCCCACACGGCAGACCAGAAATCATGCCGTAATCCTCCAGAGTGACACCCACCTCACCAAAAGGTAGGTGAAACGTGGAAGTCGTATCCCAGAATCGATCCAAGAAAGCGCGGACCAGGCTAAGGTTAGCCCGCAACTTCCTCTTCACGATATCCCTCCAGACCTGAACCAGACGACCGAACGCTCCACGCTCGATCATGGCCCTCTCCTCCGCCGATTTGCTCGTAGTGCTCCATCATTTGTCGTGTAACCCGAGAACGACCTGATGTTCCCGGCCTCCTATTATGATTTGGAACAAAGCTATCTTTAGTTTTGAATGAAATTTGAAAGAAATTAGGACAAAAAGAATGAAAGAGGGTGAATAATGAGTAGTGAATTCTTATTTACCAACCTCTTCACCGTCCTGTAGGACAGGTGACCCTCTGCAGCCCACACGAGGTGTCTACTCTCCCAGGTCTCAGCCCACGCAGGAGCTCCTCTCAGCTGACGACCTCCTTGCCCGACGTTGGCCCGTCTCGGGGCCTCCTCCTCCTCGACGGCCTCCTCCTCGTGAGCCTCGTCTCCAGCAGCCATCATCGCAGCGGTGAAGGCCTGTTCTAAAGCCTCCTCAACAGTAGCGGCGTCTATCTCCATGGGAGCCCTCCCAGAAGTAGAAGCTTCATCACCTGCAACATTAAAGCAAATTCAGGCCGCGTCATACGACGACAAGCCTTTGTTAAGGGGTTTTCGAGCCTTCAAAGCCCTGAAACTGCTCCTACCATGCCATCCTTGGCCATATTCCCATCAACCCAATCGCTCATGTGATAAATTGGGTCAAGTCAAGTCCAATTCAAAGCCTAGTTCGGGGTTCGAGTCGGAAATTCGGCAGCATTTCGCTATAACGGTGATTGTGCCCTAGAAAGGTGTCCTGAAAAAGTTGTCACAAACCAAAATTCCGAGATGGTAGGAAGTTTACCCATCGTTCAAGGATCCCAAATATCAAATTTCATCGCCAATGGGCAATCCTAAGGCTATTTTCGAAGCAAATTACTGTTCAGCTGTAAAATCGTCTCAAAATTCATTCAAAGGCTCAAAACTTGATGAAAGTTCAAAACAAATGCATGGTTATGTTCCTAACATCACCTACTATCCATTTCTAGTGTCAATTTGGCAAGGCAAAACCATTTGGGGGAAAAGCCCCAAATTTTCGATCAAAAGGGTCGAAAACCCTAATTTTCGCGGCTCAAAATTCAACAAATGCAGAAGATTAATGCAAGATTAAGACACATACCTCGATTAGTCATATTTAAAGCAAGCTTTTGAATCGAACCTTGGCGGAAATGGTAAAGATTTGAGAGAAAAATGAGTGAATTGTGTTTCGAAATAATGAACACAAATCCCTCTGATTTCGCGTTTTTACGCAGGAAAGCCAAATTGGGGAAAAGACGCAGCAGGCGCTGCGCCTCTTCCAAGAGACGCAGCTCTTGCTGCGCCTCTTCCTTCTGTTCCCTCCACATGAATTTTCAAAAATTCGTTATAAGTTCGTTATTTGTGGGCCCATCTTTGGTGCGCCTCTTCCTCGATGCTATTTTACTCTTTTGGCCCATTCGACGATTTTCTTTCGTTCCGGCCCGCATTTCATCACCCAAGTAAGCGGATGTTGCATATTATTATTCATTTGTCCCAGTAGCAGCGATATTTTTGATATTGCTCACTCAAGATTTCTTCCATGACGATCAAGATGTTCTTAGTCGTCAAAATATTTGTCCCCAGTAGCGCGATATTTTGCGATATTGCTCACTCAAGATTTCTTCCATGACGATCAAGATGTTCCTAATCGTCAACACATTCCCCAACAAGAATTCGCTTGAGACCGACGCAAGCAGACTCAACCTCAAGTTTTTGCCAGAGTTCGCTTGAGACCGACGCAAGCGGATTCCCCAGCAGTTTCTACCAACGTCCTGCTGTCCCTCACTATATTTTTTTGTTTCCCCGCGGAGTACGACAGGGTGTCATTCTCCAGAAGTTCCTATACCCAAGCCTTAGCTACCCTTAAGTTGACCTTATTAGGTCTCCTTCCCGTCAATGCTTTCCTTTAGGGCCCCATACCCTAGCACAATCCTTATATACCCTTTAGGTCTTACCCTTAGCTCCTACGCACCCCCGGAAGCATCTCGGGAAAGAAGTCTCAGGTATGGTCTCTTCTTATGGCTGGCGAGCCTCCTTACGTAGTCTAATGGACTTTAAACGACCCTCCCCGATAGTCGACAGACTCTAAAATGTTCCCGACGACAGGTCCTTGGCTCAGACCCCTTGAGCCGCCTCGCGTCGCCATAGTCGTCAGGTTGTAATCTTCGATTGACCTGATGGCTATACTTTGACTTTTGCCTTGTCCAAGCCTCAGTCAAAGTGGGGGCTCTGTAGATACCTCATTTCTGCACCTCCCGCAAACCACCCGGTGATGATTGGGCCGCATGTTTGATACTCGGAACGATTTGTGACAGTTCGTAAGTTTATCGTCAAGTGATTGCTCAATTATTAAATGTCTACCTCTTAGATGTCATCTACGTCCCGATACGGTCGTTTTGGCAGTAATTAGAGTACATTCGGAGTCCGGGTCAAAAGCCGTCTCCATTTTCTGATAACCGTTAAATCCCGAGTCAGAATATTCTGGAATGTTCCGGATATTTCTATTCCATATTTTAACAAATTTTATCTTTTGGCAAATAATATCCCGTAATATTCATAAGATAATCGAATTATTTCCGTCCTACCATAACTCAAACGCGGAAATCTTTTTCTTGACGAGGAGGAAACCTCCGGGAATAGACGCAGCGGCAGTCTTTGCGCCTCTTCCAAGAGACGCAGTGGCTGCTGCGCCTTTTCCCAGGCCCTTCTTTGCATGTCTTACATATCTTTTTCATATCTTTCCGAGATTCACTTCCAAAGAGTCTCCGAAACCCTAATTCATTCGCGTGATTAGTATAAATAGGAGCCTTCGCTCCTCATATTTCTCACGCGAGTGTCCGCCCTTCTCTTCTCCCTTTGCATTCTAGACTTTGTTCTTACTTTTTGGCGCCTACGTGCTTGAACTTTCGACCACGTAAGCTCGGATCTTTCCGGGTACCAGCCTCTCCATTGCATGACCGACCAATTTGACCAACTACACTCAATCAATTTAATTAATCAATCGTTTTCCTCTTACGAGGGCACTCTCTTTGCATTCGCGTCGAGCATTCACTAATCGATATCTTAGTCCTTCTCGTTCCGTCAACATGTAAGTCTGAGGGTGTATAATCCTTATTTATTTATTGTATTTTACTTTTCGTATCATCAATTGTAAGGTTTACGTCGAAAATACCATTAAAACCGATTTCTAAAACCCTTTGTTAAAATCTGTTTTTGTGGATTTCCAGTAAATAACCGTCGAGAAAGGACGCAGCAACTGTTGCGCCTCTTCGAAGGAGCGCAGTTCCTGCTGCGCCTCTTCGTGAGGCTGCCGCAGTTCCTGCTTCCTTTCTTCCTCGTTTGTCCTCTGTAATTCGTGTTCAAATTCTCTCCTTTGTTTGTTTCATCTGTTAATTCGTCGTTGTAACAGCATATAATTCACATGTATTATAGTCATTCATTCGCATGTTTTAATTCATCATAAATCCGACTCAAATCCCAAATAATCCAATATTTGCGGGTTTTCGTCATTAAATTCAATCCCGGATTTTAGAGATTCAATTTGTTCATATTGAGTTTCTGGAATTCGTCATTGATATAGTTTTCATCTGTTTATTCGCATGTTCGTCACATATTCGTTGTATATCCGTCGTATTTAGCCTAATTGACTTATTTCAATTGAGGACTCATTAATATTTTCATCATTATTTCATGTAAATAATCCGTTTCCGATTCGTCCCATCCATGTTTATCGCTTTTATGACCATCATTCACATGTAATTAATCTATTAATCACTTCCATCCGAGTAAATATTTCAATCCATCATTAAATTCATCAATTCAAAATTAACGATTTGCAGTTCCGGCTTCACAGCCATAACTCACCCTTGGAACAGACGCAGCAATTGCTGCGCCTCTTCCAGAGAGCGCAGTCCTGCTGCGCCTGTTCCAGGATGATTTCTGTCCCTGAACTCCGTTTCCGCCTTGACATAGTGTAATTAGTTTACATATTAACTGACTATTAACCGTAATATCACGCTAATCCCTGTTCGTTAATTTATTTAATTCTTTCTTTCTTTCTTTTCTTCTTTTTCTCAAATTATCCGTTTTAAGGGTATTTTCGACATAAATCGCCTAATCCAATGTAATTAATGTAATTTTTATAGTCATTGTATTTCTCTCATTGTTTGTATGTTTTCACATGTAAATGAGCATTAAATCCTACTTCGACCCAATTGTATGCTAAATTACGTGTCAACCGACTTAGTATTAATTCTCACATGCTAGGATTAAAACTTGGATGTTGCATTGCATGCATATAGCCGACGATATATCAAGTACGAATAACTTCCCTAATCATTAGTAGAGGC
The DNA here is from genome assembly GCF_048544455.1 of Silene latifolia. Lineage (NCBI taxonomy): Eukaryota > Viridiplantae > Streptophyta > Magnoliopsida > Caryophyllales > Caryophyllaceae > Silene > Silene latifolia. Next base: position 37,520,202 of record NC_133528.1, read on the forward strand.
CGCTATCGAGGCGGGCGGGATTAGGTGTTCGATCAAAAGAGCTTCCTAATACGTACCCTCACCCCTTACTCCAGATCTCCGTGAGCACCCGTGTTCATTGGCATCCACGAGAGTCATTCTAGACATAGAATGCTAAGGGTAACGATTGCTTAGTGTTCATGTCACTACTTTGTGTCTTGACATGACACGAGGTATTCGAACGGTTCCAATTTCCCATAAAAATTGGTGGCGACTCCATACAAATGCAAACGCTTGTTTTCGACCTTCACCAAGCGCCCCCGTGTGCGGCCCGCTGTCCACAGAGTGGTTTTCTCGATCTTGAGATTAACTGTCTGACCGGAATTATCTATCATAGATACCTTCCGAGCGTGGCCACGCATTTCCAGTTAACTACTCCTCGAGTGGCCTTGAGATTTCAAACAACCCTGACAAGGGGTGGACAATTCCTATCGCCCTATTCCCTTCGTTCAGCCACAGTCCATCATAACCCAAAATATACCCAGTTTGACCTCTTTTACGAAATCGTAGAGTATAAATCAAAGCTAATCAGAAGTTGTGCCAACTTGGGTGATGCGTGTCTTTTATATGATGTTTTACATCCCATTTTACACGCATTTCAGAGCTCATTCTTGTAGTTTATGCTACATTTCTCCCTATTTCCGTTTACTTCCGTATTCTGTACATTATTGCAGAAATGTGAAGAATTCAACGGGAAATCAAGCCAAATCCGTCCCCGAGTAATCTGCATTACAAATGACGTAAAGGAATCACTTAAGAAACGAGCTTGGTGCGCAATTCAAGGCCCAAAAGACAAGTCCACGTGTTTTGAGAAGTCAAATAGCAGCTCAACCAGTCGATCGACTACCACTTTCAGTCGATCGACCAATGCTCGGGTTCCAGAAGTTCCTGTTTGCTGAGGAGCAGTCGATCGACCAGCAGTATCAGTCGATCGACCAGATTTCTATTCGAGACGTGAATTAAAAGACCGTGAGTCTTGAAGCCCGTGAAGTTTAGGTTTAGGAAATAAGATGTTGCGTTGATTGCTATATAACGTAACATAAAACCATCAGTTTATGATCGAAGTTTTAATCTAAGTTTTTACCTAGTTTTCTATCACAAACACAGTACTTTAAGTTTTATATTTTCGAGTATTTTAGGGTTTGGAATAACGGTTAGCATTGGATTTTCTGTTCTTATTCTTAATCGTTCCGCTGAATCTCGGTATTCCTTCTGCCCTAAGTCCGATTTTATTGTTTTACTTTCATTGTTAGTATAGGTTTGATAGTTAGTGCCCAAAGCCAATTATCGTTTTGTCATTATTGTTATTTACCATTAGCATGAATTCAGTAATCGTTATCAGTTTAGTTGTTGTTTTTACCTTCATCATGAGTAGCTAATTCTTTAGTGCTAGGATGTAGGCGATTTATGGCATAGGCGGCATTAGATTAGGGAGGACTGTCTCGCGTGTTGGTCGATCGACTGACCTTTTCAGTCGATCGACTGACCTCGTAGGGTTTCGTATTCGCTTTAATTGTTTTAATCTTGTATTTAACGAATCGAATGCATGCGACCAGTTAGATACCTATTTCGTGACTGACCCATTAGATCGAAAGATAGGGAAAGTTATTTGACCATCAATTAAATCGACTAAACTATGCTGAGATCGAAAGATAGGTATAGTTTAGACCGTTAGTCACTTTTCAGGACGAAAGTTAGTATTAGTGACATTAGGGACCTATAGCGAGATCGAGAGATGCTATTTGTTAAGAGTGGACCGAGAGGACCTCTTTATTTCCCGCCTTATCTGTGTTTGATTCAGACCGACTTAGTTTGCTGCCGCCGAAGCTATAATGACCCGACCATCCTAGTACCCTTCTTTTATCTGTTTAAATCGTATTTTTAGTTTATTATCTTTGTTGCTCTTAGTCTTAGACCAATTCAAATCAACCCCCACATTAGTTACCTCAGACTGAACATAAATCAACTAAAGTTTACAACTGCCTCCTTGTGGTTCCACCCTGTTACCACTAGCCTAGGTTAGTCTTAATAGGAGATTATAAATTTTATCTTTGGTGCTCACAACGACGGGTATCAAATTTTGGCGCCGTTGCCGGGGAGGCAATAGTCCTAATTTTAGCTGTTTTTATTTTTAGTCTTTCTTAGTTTAAGGGACATCCGTTCCTTAAACTTGTCTTATATTCTTTTGTAGTTTCTTCTTATGCGCAGGTCACAGGGTGGAGAATTAGTACCGTTGAACCCTGAGCTTGAGAGATCCTTGCGCGAGTTGAGGCGAACACAAAGAGTATTACCGACAGAGGAAGAGCTGAGTACTCTGTCAAGCTATCACGAGAACGATACGTTCAAGAAGACCCTGATCTTCACCCGTTTCCACTTCTTCACCGAGACAGTTACTTCTCCGTAAATTCCAGTCATGGCCGAGGAAGCAAGTATAGCTAGTTATTCTGAGCCGACAGCCGATAACTTATATAAGGGGTTCGAGTTACCGGGAGATGCCAGGAAATTCGAACCAAAGCCTGCCTACATCACTATGGTTGAGAGAAACCAGTTTGGGGAGCTGCAAATGAAGATGCAAAGCAAGGCATCCGGAGACCTTTATTGACTCTGCTTTGCTCCATTCCCCCACCGGTGGCGTGACCCAGGATCAAATCAAGGAGACCATGTTCATCTTCTCCCTTCGTGATGCCGCAAGGGAATGGTATAGAGATTTGGACCGGACCGCTCAGGAGATCACCGATTGGAATACATTGGCATTGGCGTTCTACAAGAAGTACTTTTTTGCTTCAAGGACGATCGCTATTAGAGCTCAAATCACGGGCTTTAAACAAGGGCCGGATGAGAATTTCCACGAGGCATGGGTCCGATTCAAGAAGTTGGTGCGAACCATACCGCACCATGGGTTTGAAAAGTGGAGTTTGTGCAATCATTTCTACAATGGGTTGTACGACGATCGGAGGGCCATTTTGGATCTGCGGACCAATGGAAGATTTCGAAAATTTGGGAGCAACCAAGGGTGGAAGATCATTGACGATCTAGCTACCCACAAGGCCGAGTATGGGAATTCGAGAGGAAACCGAGGAGGAGAGTGCTGAATCCTCTTCTGTTGCTGCACTTGAGGCTCTTCTGCGAGGTTTGACAAGTATGAGCTTGGAGGAGCTTCTAAGGGTGGGATATACCAAGTCAATCTTTGTGTCGACGGTCCCTTCGTCTGTGAAAGGTGTGGAGTTGAGGGCCATGTCTCGAAAAACTGCCCTAGTCCCTTTGAATCTTTTGCTGCCTTTCAACACTATAGGCAGACAAACACCTACTACGAGCCACCGCATCCAAACTTGAGTTGGAGAAGCCAGAATGTTTTGAATCTAACTCAACCTCCGCAGCAACAACCCTATGTGCCCCCTCATCAAAAGCAACAACAATACCAGAAGCCTCCTTATGTGCCACAGCAGCAACAATCACAGAATTCTGAGTTTGCCGAGCTCAAGAACATGTTGCTAAAGGAGTCCCAAGCAAGAGAGGCCGGGATGAAGCTACTAGAGAGCCAAATTGCTCAATTGGCTAGTAAAAATAACACTCGGACCCCCGGACATTTACCCACTCAACCCGAACAAAAGGAGACCCTAAATGCCATCACTTTGAGGAGCGGGTCCACCCTTGATGGTCCTGCCATGGTTGAGGATGCTGTTGGAAAAGATGAGCCGGAAACGAGTCAAGAGAAAGCTTCAACGAACAAATCAAAGAAAAAGACGTCGCGGGTATTTGGTCGATCGATCGATATACCCGATCGATCGATCGAAGCACGGGTTCAGGAGCTTAGGAATGTACATCTCAGTCGATCGACTGAGGTGAGTGGCCGATCGACTGAGATCGCTGTTGATGCTGAAGAATTTCGTCCTTTAATGCCAAATAACCTACGAGACCACTTGTTTCGGGGTACCACGGTCCCGAAGATTTTAGGAAGCGGAACCGAGTCTTGATGATGGGTCGATCCCGGCTCCGAAGTTCGATCCGATGACGGTTAATGGTTCTCATTTGAGACGGTCTGAGGAGGGGTCTAGCTTCAACAAAGAAAAGGTGACGGGCTTTCAGCCTAAGTCCAAGGATACCGGCACACGCGACTTAGAAGAGAGGGCTAAGGTGCTCCTTACAGCCCCATATCCGGAGAGGCTTGTGCCGACCAAAGAACAGGTATCTTTCAATAAGTATGAGAAAGTTATCCGTAGTCTAAATGTGCAAGTCCCCTTTCTTGAGTTAGTTAACCAAGTACCCGCTTACACTAAATTTATGAAACAACTGTTGTCCAAAAAGCGGTCACTTGAAACAGTGCACACTGTCGCACTCACCAAGGAGTCTTGTTCTTATCTGTCTCACACTGCGCCCCATAAGTTAGAGGATCCGGGTAGTTTTTCCGTTCCTTGCAAAATAGGTACCTTCTCAATTGAGAAGGCATTGTGTGACTTAGGGGCCAGTATAAGTGTCATGCCCTTGAGTTTAGCTAGGAAACTCAAGTTGACCCGGTTTGCTATCACTGGCATGACAGTTCAGATGGCTGACCGATCTGCGGTCGAGCCTATAGGAGTCCTAGAGGACATACCCGTCCAAATAGGGAAGTTTTTCTTCCCTGTTGACTTTGTTGTCCTTGACATGCCTGAGGATGCCCATATACCGATCATCTTAGGTAGGCCGTTTCTGCACACTGCTGGTGCGGTTATTGACGTCGGTTTAGGAACCTTGACCTTCAAGGTTGGGAAACATTCTATCATTTTTGCCCAACCTGCTAAAAAGAAACACGCCATGTGGCCTGTTACTTGTAATACGGTCTCTGAAAAGAGATCGTACTTTGTGCTTCCTGAATCGACTGTCCCTATTACTCTCTTTGTGTTAACCCCTCCGCCCCGGATTGGGAGCAAGAAGGAGGAAGAATCTGTTATTTTAGATAATGCAGGAGCTGCTTTGGGGAAGGAAGAGCCGTTGGATGCTCCAGCCGCGAGAGAGCCTATCACTCAAAGAGGAGGTCTTGGATGCCTAAGCTATGGGACTGATGAGGAAGTGGAAGGTGAGCCAGCCAAGGTGAGATGGTCTGATTTGGAGTCTGACGATCCCAAGGAAGTCCTTGATTGGGGAGGTGACGAAGCTGATCAGCTGAGCTCTCCGACTGTTGAAGCTAAGAAGGGTGCAACCGATAAGATGAGCACCATTGAGGCTACCTCTAGTAGCCAGAAGCCGACGAAGTGGGCCATACCGTGGTCCTTCTTGATCAAATAATAGTTGATCAAGTTCGTTATAAACTTCATTTTATTTGCTTTCGAACAATTTTATTGCTTTTGTGTGCGCGAAAACTTCGCTTTTATTTTATTTTGCTTTACTTAGGGTTTTTAAGTACTTTAGACTTCGTTCTGGGTTTTGCGCAATTTTGGCGCGTACTATTGTGCATTTGCAGGTATTTAGAGCTTGTTAGCTCAAATCATTGAGCAATTACGAAGAGATAAGACGCTGCAGCAGTGTTTTCAGTCGATTGACTGGCACCATTAGTCGATCGACTGAATTGCAGGTTTACATGAGCTACTGTTCACGCCCACCTGGTCGATCGACTGGTCTTCTTAGTCGATCGACCACGGCTGCTGCTATATTCGTTCACGACCTCTCCCCTGCTGTTTTTGGTCGATATGCGGACTTAAGGGAGTCTTCTACTCCACTTTATTTTCCGTCGAATTATCTATTTCTTCTATTGTCTCATTTATGCACAATTTTTACGCTTCAAAATTATTTTCTTCGGCCTTATGCGTGGTTTTTCATTGTCTTTTCAGGTCCTTACTGGTAGCACTGCTGGCTACTGAAACCTCCTAACTCACGCTGGTTTGGGGAGGTTTCCCTTGCTGCGCTTAAAGTCTTGTGAGTTCCATATCTTTCCTTTGTGTCTTGCTTATTTATTTCTCGCAAATTCCCATTTCTCTTTTCTTTCACTATATAATTTTGCACAATGGGGACATTGTGCGATTTGGTTTGGGGAAGGGTTTTGCGTTGCATAACATTTGCTTGCATTCACGTTTACTTTCTTGCCTTGCACTGTTTATTTCATTTCTCACATACACAGAAAATTCCAAAAAAAAAATAAATTGATAAAATTTCAAAAATTTCAATAAAATGCACGTTTATTTTAGCATATAGGTCGAGTCGGAACGGTAGTATTTCTATGATGATTTTGCATTTGCACCTGTTTTTCCTGAGCCTTGCTAGATTAACATGTTATTAGTAGAATCGTATAAATGCATATCTACGAGTTTTCATTACATTCTTGCTGAACTTGAGACTTGACTTTGAAAATTGGCAAACTACTTATACCTTCTGAGAATTAGAGCCTGTAACTGGTGACATTCATGACCAGTTCATCTAGGAGTGTGAGTAGTACTCCTTATGAGACATGTTTCCTTAATTTGCATGAATATGAATTTGATCTACTTAATACCTGTATGCATTCGGTCTGTGGTTTGTTGACACATGTGGAAGAGGTTTCCTTTTCTCATTTTACCCATAAGCTTCACACTGCCAAAAATACCCTTTTTTTGTCCCATTACTACATCCTACATTTAGCCTGTCCCTTGTCAAGCTAGTAGATTGTGTTTTCGGGATTGTTACTCATTTTTGGTGGCGTTTGCTCTGTTGAGACGATGGTTGGGAAATGAAAAGAAAGAAATAGAAACAAAAGAAAAAGAAAAAAATTGAAAAAGAAACGAAAAAAAAAAAAAAAGAGGTTCTGTACTGTTCAAAGCAGTCGATCGACTGCTCTACTGGGTCGATCGACTGGAGTTCGAAGGAATGAAAAAGAAAGAATCAATTCGCATAATTCAAGCCTTTATCTTTTGGCGATTTTTGCTCCCATGTATTATTCATATTTTATGGGGAGTTTTATTGATTTGATAGTTTGGAGATTGTGAGTTTTGTGCTTGCTATAGCACCATTTCATTTGTTTATGAGAAAGAAGTTGGGTGTTGTCCTTTGGTTCCGTTTCGGTACTAGCTTGATCACTTGTACCTCCACTTTACCATAAAATGTTTTGCCTCTTCTTACCCATACCTCACATATCCCATATATACCTCGGCATGTGTCATTGGTCATCTGTTCGGTTGGAATGCGTATGTACGATCGTAGAGGTCATTTTCATATTTTATTGCTGGCATGTCTTCATAGGTCGTAGTTAGGTGAGAGTCTTTACAAATTTAATTCTTTCTATCTTACATATATATCACCTGTGCTTATTGAGTGATTTGAGCGACCCGCGAGAGTCCAATTTGATAAGTCTCCATAGTCAAAGGTGCAGCAGTTTTTGACGACTTTATAATTCGTTTGCATGATTCACATTACTAATTGATTGTTGGTTGTGCATTAAATCGGTTTAGGCATAACAGTTTGCATTTCGCTCTGAGATTGAACTCGTTCCATTAGGTCATTAGATCGAGTCTAGTTCTTGCTTGGGGACAAGCAAGGAATTGGTTTGGGGAAGTTTGATGCGTGTCTTTTATATGATGTTTTACATCCTATTTTACACGCATTTCAGAGCTCATTCTTGTAGTTTATGCTACATTTCTCCCTATTTCCGTTTACTTCCGTATTCTGTACATTATTGCAGAAATGTGAAGAATTCAACGGGAAATCAAGCCAAATCCGTCCCCGAGTAATCTGCATTACAAATGACGTAAAGGAATCACTTAAGGAACGAGCTTGGTGCGCAATTCAAGGCCCAAAAGACAAGTCCACGTGTTTTGAGAAGTCAAATAGCTGCTCAGCCAGTCGATCGACTACCACTTTCAGTCGATCGACCAATGCTCGGTTCGAGAAGTTCTGTTTCTTTGAGGAGCGATCGATCGACCAAGAGATCGATCGATCGACCAGATTTCTATTCCAGACGTGAATTAAAAGACCGTGAGTCTTGAAGCCCGTGAAGTTTAGGTTTAGGAAATAAGATGTTGCGTTGATTGCTATATAACGTAACATAAAACCATCAGTTTATGATCGAAGTTTTAATCTAAGTTTTTACCTAGTTTTCTATCACAAACACAGTACTTTAAGTTTTATATTTTCGAGTATTTTAGGGTTTGGAACAACGGTTAGCATTGGATTTTCTGTTCTTATTCTTAATCGTTCCGCTGAATCTCGGTATTCCTTCTGCCCTAAGTCCGATTTTATTGTTTTACTTTCATTGTTAGTATAGGTTAGATAGTTAGTGCCCAAAGCCAATTATCGTTTTGTCATTATTGTTATTTACCATTAGCATGAATTCAGTAATCGTTATCAGTTTAGTTGTTGTTTTTACCTTCATCATGAGTAGCTAATTCTTTAGTGCTAGGATGTAGGCGATTTATGGCATAGGCGGCATTAGATTAGGGAGGACTGTCTCGCGTGTTGGTCGATCGACTGACCTTTTCAGTCGATCGACTGACCTCGTAGGGTTTCGTATTCGCTTTAATTGTTTTAATCTTGTATTTAACGAATCGAATGCATGCGACCAGTTAGATACCTATTTCGTGACTGACCCATTAGATCGAAAGATAGGGAAAGTTATTTGACCATCAATTAAATCGACTAAACTATGCTGAGATCGAAAGATAGGTATAGTTTAGATCGTTAGTCACTTTTCAGGACGAAAGTTAGTATTAGTGACATTAGGGACCTATAGCGAGATCGAGAGATGCTATTTGTTAAGAGTGGACCGAGAGGACCTCTTTATTTCCCGCCTTATCTGTGTTTGATTCAGACCGACTTAGTTTGCTGCCGCCGAAGCTATAATGACCCGACCATCCTAGTACCCTTCTTTTATCTGTTTAAATCGTATTTTTAGTTTATTATCTTTGTTGCTCTTAGTCTTAGACCAATTCAAATCAACCCCCACATTAGTTACCTCAGACTGAACATAAATCAACTAAAGTTTACAACTGCCTCCTTGTGGTTCGACCCTGTTACCACTAGCCTAGGTTAGTCTTAATAGGAGATTATAAATTTTATCTTTGGTGCTCACAACGACGGGTATCATTGGGCGAATAGTCTCTAGTCAAAAGAATTGACTCATAAGAATACTATAGTAGCTCTTGCCACGACCAGGCTTTATGAATTACCAGAACTCTATAAGCGGTTACTGCCCGACAGATTGTCCCATACAGTCTGCCTATGTGATCGACTTGTCATCCCATATGACTCTATGGCACTTGAACTTGCCATCAATCGCATCACACTCTAGTCACTTGGAGACGTCACCTCATATAAGTGATTAGGGGCGAATTCCATGTCAATCCAGTTCACTTTAATGGGGTTCAATTTGTCTCTACAACCCATTCGGATACGACAAGGTAGCGGGTGAGTTTAATAAAACTCAAACGATAAATGTGATTATTACATATGAATAGTCAATACACTATTACTACTTCATATTCTATAATCTTTAGTGTATTATTAACACTAGTTAGAATGCAATACAAGCTTGGCAAGTGGATATACCTGATATCCATATATTCCAACTTTATTAATTGCTATTTCCTTCTATTCAATGTCATCTCCAATGACATGAATTTATCTAAGTATATGTCTAGACTTCTTACTAGACTTGGGCTCTTTAACTTGAAAGATGCTCCCACTGTTATCGCATAACTTGTGATAAAGTCATTTGTGGAGAGATTCACTCTTAATCCCTTCGTTGACTATTTTATCACAATTTTACTTAGATTCCTTTTGTAGAATCTGCAATGCGCGAAACTAAAACACTTTTCTTAGTTTCTTACTCCTTTGTCAATAATATTAGCTTAGGATTTCATCAAATCCTTTTAAGCTTGGAAACTAAAGTTTGTGCAACCCTTCAACACCTAACTTAGTTTATCATCCAAACATGTGTACAAGTCATCAATTGTACTTTAAGGCTTTCACAAGCCCATCTTATGAATTAACTTATTATTGACTCATTATGCTCTCAGCATATGTCACACTAAGGCATGTGTGTCTGTTGGCATACATGATCATTCTAATGGCGGAAACATTAGCATTCGATTTCATGTGTTCAACAACTTAATAGGTTCAATGAACGACTATGATTCATTCATAGTAATTCCACTTTCATCATCATGAATAAGCCATTCAACCTTGTTGATGTTACAACAGATACGAAAGATCTTATCCTCATAAGACTCTCAACTCTATGCCAATATACTCTCACATAGATTCGGTAATCTAAAGTATATTGCACCCTTTCCTAGTCTCCCAATCACTCTTGCCAGAAGAGAGCATTGGTACATTATTCTCAATAAGTAATATGTTATCAACATATAAGACATAGAGAAACAATTCTAGCTCCCACTTAACTTCATATATATCATGATTCTTCAATCATGTGAATGAAACAATTCACTATAATCACATGAACGAAAAGTATAATCCTTTAATGCTTGCTTAAGATCATTCTAAGATCATTTAAGAAAAGCGACGCATAATATGTTAGGATTCTTAGATCTTCATCTAAGATTTTGTGTTTCAAACACTTCCTTCTCTAAATTCCCATTTTAGAAAAGCGAATTTTATTTGCCATTCATCATCAGAATGAAATGCGGCAATTCCTAACACAATTTATCTTGATCAACATCTTTATGTAAATCTTTATGCATTTGTGTACTCTGGAGCTCTATTTACTTTTGAGGAGACCCGCGCCTTAAAGTAAATCTACTCTTGAGTAACATCTTTCGGATTGTAATGCTTCGGCTCGTATGTAACAAGGTCATGATACTATCACTTTCACAAAGTAATATTTTTAAACAATAAGACATGTGCGATAAACTCCCACTGAACTATATTACCAATCTATCTCATAGACTATAGTTCAACTACACTCCCACTCTATAATTCCATTACTTTCACAAAGTAACATTTCAACTACAAGTGATGTTTGTGACGATTCAATCTACTCCCACTCTATCTCTTAGAAATACATCTATTTCTTGTGAGATAGCATTGTGAGTCACAAACATATATATTTGACGGAGTATTAGTGTTTATCTAGACTATGTATTAGCTTTCAAAAGGCCATCCTAACATGGCAGCTTGATAATGTACGAGTCTTATCCATGTCATCTGTTTAATAGACTCTCTATTCTAGGTATCTCATGGTTGACCATCCGATTAGAACTACTTGTCCGTATTGGATTGCAAATTCCCAAAATTGAGTTCAACAACTCAAACCAACTCATATTAGTTTGATCTTATGGGTAGTGACGCTAGGTCATAATCCATTTTTAATAAATCAAATTTATTACTTAGATCTTTGCCACTACGATTGGATCGTAATGCTTAGAACTTTATTCAATTGGTTCTCTACGTCATTTTAGAAATTTCTCAAATCTCTCAAATTCTTCACCTTTTATTTGATTAAGTAAATATACCCTTATCTACTTAGATCATTGTTAAAAGTGACGAAGTAGTCATAAATATCCTTTGCGATGATACTCATTAGCACACATTCATCGGCATGTATTAGTCTCAACAAATCACTTGCTTGTATCCCTTTACCACTAAAGGAAGTACAAATTATATTGCAAAGGAGACAAGATTCGCATATTCCATATGATTGAAAATCAAATGGTCCAATAATACTAGTCGACACTAGCGTTTAATGCGTTTCTCATTTACGTAACCTAATTGAAAAATCAAATGTACAATTCATTTGGATTACCAGTTATGAGTCTTTTGGTGCGTATTATGTAGATATCTTTACATGAGTTGGAACTGTCTAAAACTTGTGTATCATAAAGATAAGTGACATGGCTCACATCCATGTCTATTTTCAATAAAATATAACAATTGTCTTTGATGACAAAATATAGATCCTTTCATGTCTCACATGGAAATAATGTTTTAGACTAAGTGGGAACATAATAACAATTATGTAAATCATAACTCAAAGCTATTAGTAAAAAACAAGTATATAAATTTCTCTTGAAGTGGCGGCTACCCGAGCTCCATTTCATTGTCGGAGATTCATATCACTCTTGTTTAGCTTTTCCACATTTTCAAGTCCCACTTGGAGTAACAAGCCCAACTTTGATATCTTCTAAATACTTGGGGCAATTTCGCCTCCAATGGCCCATGACATTAAAATAATGATATTCATTGTAGGATTGGATACCCATCTTGGTTTTGTGGTAGTCTCACTATCAACTTCCAATTCACAATCGGATTTGGGTTTCTTACCTTGCTTTGCTTTTCCTTTATTAATACCAATACTCCTTTCATTTGCAAGGACACTCTTGCTAGAACTCCCACTTAATTTGATATTTCTCCTTGTTTCATCAAACAAAGGATATCTTGGAATCTTTGAGATTCCCCTCATATGATCCTCTTACCTGAGAGGTAGGCATGAGTATGTGAGTGGGAGGTGAAGAAGTAGTAAAAGAGACAAAGATTTCCATCCTCACTAAAGCCAACGCGTAATTCTCTTAATCATATCATTGTCATAATCGATCGGAGCATTTTTCATCGTATGATTGGAGCTATGAATTAAGGTGATTGGTGTAGGAGTATAAGATGAATTCATTGCGAATAATTAACTACAAAATAGAAAATGAAGGAATTAATTATCATCTATCGTTTTAATAATACTCGTAAATTTAACTACAAGCATTGCATTTATATAGTGACCTCCACCCAACTACATAAATGATTCCGAGATCCAAATTCATATCAACTCGGGCACGGTGAGCCGATTCATCCCTTATTAATATAACTCGGTGGATTAACTCTTTAATCGATTCTACTTTTAGAACTCTCGGTCGATAAAAATTACTCTAATTTTCATCTTTAGCCCGGAACACATGCGACTACGGTCAACAATACTTCCGTTGAGCTCAATCCAAATTTCGATGTAATAATATTTTACTACCCCACTTCGCCAACGTAACAAGGTTTGTATTACGGTGAAGCCGGATTAACTCTCTCATGAAATTGGTACTTCATGGGTTTCTACTATTTGGTAAGGCTTTTTCTCAATTTTTAATATGTGAGTGGTCTTGTCAATTTATTATCTATCACGTTTTAAGTGAACTAAAGCGGCGAACTACGATAATTATAATTGACACGGTCGATGACTCGATATGATATGCATGTGTTGTTATGGCGATTTGGCAATGCATGCAACATATTAAAAGAAATGCAAAGCAATAAATAAAATTCCTAGTATGGCCTTCCTAAAATAGAAAATCAAATAATCTATTACATATTCGGAAACCAACTCCTTTGGTCCCTTGAATCTACCAATGGCACGCCTCCCAAGACACCGTTTTCGTCGGATCACCTTTCCGAATGGCACCGTCTTTGAAAATGCTCCATAATTACAAATAATAATAAAATACAAAGCTATTCCTATTATACATTTGTAAAATGGAAAAACTAATAAAATAAAAATAAAAATAAAAGTGATACGAGATCACATTAAATTACAACCGAATCAATATTCCCTTTCATTACGGGTAATACCGATTAAAACTAAGGTCATACTAAGATAAAATTACATAATTCAAAATTATATAAATAAAAGACATTCAACAATTGAAATATGCAGCATTATAATATGTACCTATCATGCCAAATGATGTGCCAAATCGCCCTATTTAACTTATGTCGTACATATAACCCGGTTTTATGGAAATGCGTGATAATAACCTTTTAAAATCACTAATTAACACTTAAATCACATCTAAGCTCAAGTTAATTATCCTAACACTTTTTAGGAGTCAAAAATTAGTCATCACATAATTTTTGACAATAATTCAACTTGATTTAATTTTATACTCATTTTTGACCTTAAAATCATCATATTTATGAAATAAATCCAAATTAATTTATAAAAATTTCAAAATTTGGATTTTAAATTTTTGAACATTCTGGAATAATTCCATGACACTCATAATGTCAAATATCATGGTTAAAATTTTCGAATTAATTTTGAGAAAATATAGTTGCATTTTATCGGTTTTATCTCATAAAATACATAAAGTATCCAAAAATTACTCCAATAATTTTTACAACCTTAGATCTGATTAGTGGGATATTAATGCAACTTAAAAAAATTTTCTCAAACCATGCAATACGATTTAGCTAATTTTGCCAAAATAGTCACTATTTATGCCATTTTTACTCTAAAAATCCATAAATCATGCAAAGTAAGATCATTAAATCTATAAATTTACATACTCTCTGTAAATTATGCATGTGAACTCATATTAAAAGATCATGGCTTAATTCGAAATTTAACTAATTTTAACCATTTTACCTCTTTTAATCCATTTTTATCTCATAAAAATCATAAATCATGCAAAATTAATCAAATTAACTCGACCATTTACAAACAACTTGAAAAATATGCATGTGAAGTCATATAAATTTTCCAAGGTCAGAAACTTAGTTTAACTATTTTTAGCATTTTAATTCCCATTTTAGTCATAAAAATGTAATAAAATCACTAAAAATCATTAAAATGAGCAATAAATTTTCATAAATCATAAAAATTACCTAAAAACATTTTAGGAGCAGAATATAAAACATGCATGGTGATTTCGTGGCTTATACTTATAAATCACAAATTTTTTAGTTTTATATGTTAACATTTTAACTCGGAAAAACAATAACCGATTATGCATGCAACATCCTTATGCTCTGATACCACTTGTTAGGTTCATATACCAATTATTATACTCCTCTAATAGTGAACTAATTAACTTATTAAATATTTGTTCTTTAGATCTAGTGCATGCATAACAAAATGAAAGATTTATAAGAAGAACAATGTTCCTTACATTGTTAGGTGTTTCGAAATAATGGGCACAAGTAACGTCACCTTCTTTCACTTGTTCTTGAGCTAAATATGATGGATTATCCTCCTAAGACTCCAAGTACAGAAGCCACTCCAATAAATTGCACCCAAGATTAATCCCAAAAATTCCTACAAATATTAACTAGATATGTAGTAGAAATATATAACCTTAATAATACTAATGTTCTTATATTACTACCTCTAGTAATAAATGATGAGTATTAGTATTGTAGAGAGTGTTTAGCAATTGCATGTGAAGGGAAAAACAAGAGGAAAAACAAGCAAAAGCATTAACCAAATTTTTGAGCAACAAATGCTCTCTTTATAAGACCAAAACCGGTGGCTTCACACATGGTAAGAATCTTTTGCTTTTGTTTTACTCACTTGTAAAGTCTATGTAGAGTTTAGGGAGCAATGGTGTAAGAAGTAGTATGAAAAGCCTTGTGTGATATGTCACTATCACACAATAACCAACACCTACAAAAGACAAATGAGCATCTCTTGTGCTCTTAATATGACCTAAATATTGGACTTGATTTGGTCCATTTTTGCCTTTTGTCATTTGTCCCACAAATGCTTATAAGTCATATGTTGACTATCTTACATAATTAATTATTAATGTAATCATTTAACACTTAAATATTACAATTAATAATATAATATATACTCCACTTTTTGAGTAGTATACTACCATTATATCAACATATACTGGGTCCCATAAATACTAGTTAGTTAAAATTACAACTTCTTGTAACTCTAAATAACTAATTACCTCTACCTCAAAACTTATATTAATACCTCAACTAATTTAGTAATTTAACAGTTTAGGAATTGTCTGAGACCTGTTAGCTGGGCAAGGGCAGTTTGGCAACGTGCACTTCAACCAAAGCACAGTGTGTTTCTCATTTTGGCAATGCAGAAGAAACTTGCTACTATTGATCAACTTAACTGCAGAGGTATACAAATGGTGAATAGATGTGTCCTATGTAAGTGTGAAAATGAGACTCACAAACACTTATTCTTTCGGTGCTCGTTCTCTAAAGGCATTTGGCAGCACATTCTCTCATGGATGAAGGTTTCTGGGCGTACGAACAGTCTTAGCAAAGAGCTGCATTGGAGTGCTCACAGAAGAACTCGTACGCACTGGAAAACTGAATGGTTTCTGGGTTGTCTGGGAGCAGCGGTGTATAGCATTTGGGAGGAGAGAAATGCTAGGATATTTCGAGGGTTGGAGCATAGTACGGGAACTCTTATTAAGAAGATCCAATTCCTTGTAATTATAAGATTATTGTGTGCTTCTAAATCACATCTAGAGGATGAGAAAGTAGGCTCTCTAGCTAGTTAAGTATCTCATATTGGTTATCGTTTTTGTAAGATTGCCTCTTTATTCCCTTTAATGGATGAATATATGGCTTGCTTTTCTTGCAAAAAAAAAAAAAAAAATTTAGTAATTTAACACTTAATTACTAAATTTAATCTTATTTAATCACATTACAATAAGACGCAAAATTGCACTCCCATAATTAAGGAATTAATTAATCTGTATCGCATGCAATTAATTAAATATCTATTTGGGCCTCATCCTATAGGTGTGACCTAAAGGGATCAACTGACCACCACCGTCACACGACAGTAATGTCAAACTCTAGTTAACCAATCATTACCGATTAATGACGGTAAGTCGACTGTATAAAGAATCATCCCTCACGTATTCTTAGTATGAGATTTAATTATGATATTAAATCATGTGATCGCACTATTGTTGAGGACACATTTCCCAACAATACCCCTACAGTCTTCAACAAAATACCAATTGTTCATTTATTAGAGCCAGCCATCAGCAAACCTGAACAAGTCAATCCTGTCAATCACGATAATAGCTCTTGGACTAAACCCTATTATGATTGGTTTCTCCGAGGAATACTTGATACCGTCGTAGATCGAGTACCAAAGATAAATTTATAAATCCAAACTACTACTACAGATAGCGGCAGTCAGGGTCGAACCACAGGGAGGCGATGAAATTATTAGTTATCTAATTTTAGTCTAAAGTAACAGTTTTGAGGGGGATTTGATTTGAACAGTTCTATAACTAAAGGCAATCGAATTAAAATTAAACTAAAACAAATAAAAGAGTGATGAAAGAAAATAAGATGAAATCAAATATTGAAAGGATGCTAAGATGGTCGGTTCACGGTAGTTTCGGCGGCAGTATCCTAGGTAAGTCTGAAATAATCACGTAAGACGGGAAAATAAGAAGTCCTTTCGGTCCACTCTTAACAGGTAGCATCTTTCGATCTAGCTACGGGTCCCTAATATCACTAGTACTGACTCTCGTCCTGAAAAGTGATTCTTAAAAGCCTAAACTTTACCTATCTTTCGATCTTAGCATTGTTTAGTCGTTTTAATTGGTAGTCTAGTTCCCTCCCCTATCTTTCGATCTAATGGGTCGGTCATTTACTAAGTATTCAACTAGTTGCGTGCACTCGATTCGTCAAATTAAGCAATTTAATCAATTAAAGCGGAGCTGATCTCACGTGGTCGGTCGATCGACCATGCAAGGCAGTCGATCAACCATGGCGCAACTCAGGTCTACGAATTTCTACGCCGCCTACACTACAGATTCCCTACATCTTAACACGTTAAATTTAGCTACTCATGATTATGATAAAAACGACAATAAGATTAACAAATAAAGCTATTGAATGCATAATTGAATTAACTAAATAAGTAAATAACATGAAATGATAATTCGGCTTTGGGAAATCTAAACTAGAAATTCTAACCTATGAACGAATAAAGATGAACTGAAATTTAAGAACATAATTTACCGAATGAAAGCAGGAAGAAACTGAAAGCACGAACGAAAATGAAGGCAATAAAACCGATTGTATTGAATGATTATGAGATCTAATGCTAAACTTGATATTGAACCCTAATTATTTCCCTAAAATTCGATGATGCTCCTCTGAAACATCAGGTTACGTTATATAGATAGTCTTACGTAACTTTTTTCCTAAAACCTAATTACATTGGGCTTTCTAATTTTCGTCCTTTTAATTCTCGCCAAAATCACGGTTTGGTCGATTGACCACTAGGACCAGTCGATCGAATGAACCTCGCTAAACAGTAGCTTCTGATCTTATTTAGGAATCACGCACTGGTCGATAGACCATGTAGGTTAGTCGATCGACTGCTCTAGCTGATACTTTGCTCCAAAAGCCTCGAAAGTTGTCTTTCAGGCCTTGATACGCGCACCAAGTTCATTTCTCGAGTCTCTACTCCATGTTAAATGCAATGTTAGATACTCGGGGACGGATTCGGCTCGATTTTCGCTGGATTCTTCACATTTCTGCAATATTATACAAAAACACGAAAGTAGACGGAAATAGGGAAAATAGTAGCATAAACTACATAATTGAGCTCTGAAATGCGTGTAAAATAAGGTGTAAAACATCATATTAAGGACACGCATCAAACTTCCCCAAACCAAACCCTTGCTTGTCCCCAAGCAAGAACTAGGCTCGATCCTAAAACCTAATGGAACGATTTCAATCTCAGAGCGAAATGCAACCTGCAAAGCCTAAACCAGTTTAATGCAACAACTAACAATCAATTAGCAATATGAATCATGCAAACGAGTTATGTAGTCGTTAAAAACTGCTGAACCGTCAACTTATAGAGACTTATCATTATGGACTCTCACGGGTCGTTCATATCACACATAAGCACAGGTGAATATACGTAAAAGATAGAAAGGAGTAATTTTGTAAAGACTCTCACCTAACTACGACCTATAAGAACATGCCTGCAATCTAATATGAAAATAATCTCTACAACCGTACATATGCATTCCAACCAAACAAATGACTATGACACATGCCGAGGTAAATATGGATATGTGAGGTATGGGTAAGAAGGGGCTAAAACGAATTTGGTAAAAACAGAGTTAAAAGCCAAGCTAGTAACTAAGGGAACCAAATTAATAATTCATTCCAACTTCTTGCTCAAGATTAAACGATAAAGCGGTGCTAATAGTAAGCACAAATTTCACATTCTCCATACAAACTTAATTCCCCAAATGATATTAATCGCAAATGGGAATAAAATCACCATCTACTCAAAACTTCAACCAAGTGATTTTGTTTTATTTTTTCATTTTCTCGGGCTTCAGTCGATCGACCAAGGTGGTCAGTCGATCGCCTGGATTTCGCTCATTTGTCGAACACTGTTCTGTTTTTTGTTCTTTTTCTTTTTCTTTTCTCTTTTCATCTTCCCAACATCATCTCAAAATGAGCATTAGCTACCAAAAACGAAATAACAATCCCAAGAACATAAACTACAAGCTTGACAAGGGCAGGCTAAATGTAGGATGTAGTTAACGGGACAAAAAGGCTATTTTTGGCAGTGTGGAGCTTATGGGAAAAATGAATAAAGGGGTGGCCTCTTCCACATGTGTCAACAAACCACAAACCCGAACGCATACAGGTATTAAGCAGATTAAGTTCATATTTATGCAAATTGATGTAACATGTCTTATAAGGAGTAACTACTCACATTCCTAAATAAACTGGTCATGAATGACACCAGTTATAGGCTCTAAATCTCAGAAAATGATGTAGTTTGCCATAAATCTAAGTCAAGTCTCAAGTTCAGCAAGATTTTTAACGAAAACTCGTAGATCATGCAATTGATTCTACTAATAACATGTCAATTAGCAAGGCTTAGGCATAAACAAATGCAAATGCAATGTCATCATTGAAATACTACCGTTCCGACTCAACTTATATGCTAAAATAAACGTGCAATTTTTTGAATTTTTGAAAATTTTTAACTTTTATTTCTTTTGGATTTTCTGTATATAAGAGAAAAATAAACAACAATGCAAGACAAGAATGTATACGTGAATGCAAAACAGAATGAATGCGACGCAAAACCCTTCCCCAAACCAAATCACACAATGTCCCCATTGTGCAAAATCATATAATGAAAATAGCAAAGGAAATGGGAAATTGCGATAGATTAACTAAATAAGACATGAAATTAAACTCGGAAACTCACAAGACTTTAAGCGCAGAAAAGGAAACCTCCCCAAACCAGCGTGAGCTAGGAGGTTTCAGTAGCCAGTAGTGCTACCATAGGTACCTGAAAAGAAACAAGAGTACCGCGCGTAATTCCGAGAAAGCAATTTACGAAACGCAAAATTATGTGCAAAATAAGAAAAACAGAAGAAAACATAAATGAATCGGAGAATAAAGTGGAGAAAAGACTCCCTCAACTCCGCAAATCGACCAAACACAGCAGGGGAATGGTCGTGAACAGGTACAGCAGCGAAGGCGGTCGATCGACCGTGTCAGCCAGTCGATCGACCAGGGTAACAGGAACAGAAGCTCCTGGAGTCGCGGCTCAGTCGATCGACCATGTAGGTTAGTCGATCGACTGAGAAACCTGCTGTAATTCTCTGATTTCTTCGATTTAGCTTAATAAATTGAGCAAATATGGTCTATGAACCTGCAAATACACATAATAATGCGCCCAAAATTGCGCAAAACCCAAAGTAACAGTCTAAAGTCTTTAAATCCTAAGCAAACTTATAAAAGCGAAGTCTCGCGCAAACCAAAACAATAAAAAGTTTAACTAAAGCAAGAAAATGTCTTTTAGAAAAGTCTTAATCAACTAATAGTTGATCAAAAATGACCACGGAATGGCCCACTTGCTCGGCTTCTGGCTACAAGAAGTAGCCTCTACAGTGCTCAATTCCAATATCCGCACTCCTATCAATTCCAATATCCGCAGAACTCAACGGATCAGCATCTCCAACATCTTCCTAATCAATGACCTCGTCTGGCTCGTCAAAATCCAAATCGGAGTCCGTTACCTTGACTGGCTCCTCATCAGGCTCCCCATCAGTGCCATAGCTAAGACATCCTAGGCCGCCTCTTTGAACGATTGGCTCCTTCACAGATGGAGCAATGAACGGCTCTAACTTCCCCAAACCAGCTCCTGCAGTAGTCAAAACAGAAGAATCTTCCTCCAATTTGCTCCCAATCTGGGGCGGAGGTGTTATAGCAGTAATAGGCATAGCGGCAGGCATATCAGAAAGCAGAAAATAAGATTTCTTTTCAGAAATCATATTGCAAGTGACTGGCCACATAGGATCTTTCTTCTTAGCGGTCTGGGCAAAAACAATGGACTGTTTCCCTACTTTAAAGGTCAATGTCCCTGAGCCAACATCTATAACTGCACCAGCAGTGTGCAGAAATGGTCTACCCAAAATGATAGGAATGTGAGCATCCTCGGGTATATCTAGCACAATGAAGTCTACAGGGAAAAAGAACTTTCCTATTTGCACAAGAATATCCTCTAAGACTCCTATAGGCTGGACCGCATAACGATCAGCCATCAGTATTGTCATGTTGGTAACTGCGAACCTAGTCAATTTCAATTTCTTAGCAAGACTCAAAGGCATAACACTAATACTGGCCCCTAGGTCACACAAGGCCTTCTCAATAGAAAAGGTGCCAATGTTACATGGGACTGAAAAACTACCTGTGTCTTCTAGCTTATGAGGTGCAGAATGAGTCAAATAGGAACATGACTCCTCAGTTAGTGCGACAGATTACACAGTATCAAGTGACTTCTTTTTAGACAACAGCTGCTTCATAAATTTCATATAAGAAGGAACTTGATTAACCAGTTCCAAGAAAGGAACTTGCACATTTAAACTACAAATAACATTCTCAAACTTGTTAAACGATACCTGTTCCTTTGTCGGCACCAATCTCTCTGGATAAGGGGCTGTAAGAAGCAACTTAGCCCTCTCCTCTAAGTCTCTCATACCGGCATCAATGGATTTAGGCTGAAAATCCACTACTTTGTCCTTGTTGTAGCTCGAACCTTCTTCAGACTGTCTCAAAAATGAACCGTTAATCGTCATAAGGTCATACTTTGGAACCGGAACTGACCCATCAGCATTTGGATCTTGCCTCAATAATTTCGGAGTCGTCGTACCCCGAAATAAGTGGTCCGTGAAGTTATCTGGCATTGGAGGACGAAAAGGTTCACGATCAGATGTATCTTCAGTCGATCGACCATGTAGGTCAGTCGATCGACTGGCTTCCTCAGGACCAGAAGCTGCACTGTTGCACGAACTGGTCGATCGACCAGGTATGTCAGTCGATCGACTGATGTACCTGCTGATCGTCTTTTTCTTGCTACTTTTCACTCCAGCTTTTTTCTTGCTCGGTTCCACCTCATCTTTTTCAGTAACATCTTCGACCATAGCGGGCCCATCAAGGGTATACCCACTTCTTAAAGTAATCGCATTTAGAGTCTCCTTTTGATCCGGCTGTGACGGTAAATTCCCCGGAGCTCGAGTTGCACTTTTGCTTGCCAATTGGGCAAATTGGCTCTCCAATATCTTTGTAGAAGTCTCTCTAGCTAGAGACTCCTTTTGCAGCAAACCCGACAAGTTCTGAGCCATGTTTTTCAATTCCGAAATATCAGAACCTTGAAATTGCTGCTGCTGAGGCACATAGGGAGGCTTTTGATACTGCTGCTGCTTATGAGGGGGCACATAGCTTTGCTGCTGCTGCAGCGGTGGTGGACCCGGATTAAGGACATTCTGGTTGGTCCACCTCAAATTGTGGTGGACATTAGAGGAATCAGGATAAGTACCCGTCTGCCTATAATGTTGAAAGGCAGCACATGTTTCATTCGAACTAGTACAAAACTCTGAAACATGTCCCTCTCCTCCACATCTTTTGCATGTAAAGGGACCGTCTGAAACTACATTAACTTTATATATCCCACCTTTTTGGGATCCCCCAAAATCAAGCTTGTCAAATCTCACAGTAAGGGCCTCTATTGCAGCTACAGCAGGAGATTCATCTGATCTTCTCTAATTTCTCTAGAATTCTCATGCTCAGCTTTATGAATGGCCATATCTTCAATGATCTTCCACCCCTTTGTCTCTCCAACATTCTCCTGGAATCGACCATTAGCTGCAGCATCCAGGATAGCTCTCTGATCGTCATAAAGCCCATTATAGAATTGATTACACAGGCACCATTGTTCAAACCCATGGTGCGGAATAGATCGCACCAACTTCTTGAAACGGACCCATGCCTCATGAAAGTTTTCATCAGGACCCTGTTTAAAGCTTGTGATCTGAGCCCTAATCGCATTGGTCTTCGATGTAGAGAAATATTTCTTATAAAATGCTAGGGCCAGCGAATTCCAATCAGTAATCCCATTGGCAGCTCGATCCAGATCTCGGTACCACTCCCTAGCAGCATCACGGAGCGAGAATATGAACATCGTCTCCTTAATATGGTCCTGAGTCACACCTGCTGGTGGGGGTATGGAACAACAGTAGTCAATGAATATCTCCATATGTTTAGCTGCATCTTCATTTGCAGCTCCCCCAAATTGGTTTCTCTCAACCAAATTGATGTAGGACGGTTTTGCTTCGAATTTTCTTTCCGTCCCGGCTGGTAAGGCAAATCCCTTATAGAGATTCTCAGCTTTTGGCTCGGAGTGACTGGCTATACTTGCTTCTTCGGCCATATCAGGACATGTAACGGTCTCAGCTGAAGAAGTAGAAACAGGATACGAAGGTGGATCCTCCTCAAATAGCTCGTTCTCATAGTAACTAGACAGAGTACTCAGCTCTTCCTCTGTCGGTAATACTCTAGATGATCGTCTCAACTCACGCAAAGTCCTTTCGATCTCAGGATCTAACGGTCGTAATTCACCACCCTGTGACCTGCGCATAAGAGGAAACTACAAGTAGAATATGAGAAAAGTTTAAGGAACAGATGTCCCTTAAACTAAGATAAAGACTAAAATAAAAACAACTAAAAATTAAACAATTGCCTCCCCGGCAACGGCGCCAAAATTTGATACCGTCGTAGAGTACCAAAGATAAATTTATAAATCAAAACTACTACTACTGATAACGGCAGTCAGGGTCGAACCACAGGGAGGCGATGCAATTATTAGTTATCTAATTTTAGTCTAAAGTAAAAGTTTTGAGGGGGGTTTGATTTGAACAGTTCTATAACTAAAGGCAATCGAATTAAAATTAAACTAAAACAAATAAAAGAGTGATTAAAGAAAATAAGATGAAATCAAATATTGAAAGGATGCTAAGATGGTCGGTTCACGGTAGTTTCGGCGGCAGTATCCTAGGTAAGTCTGAAATAATCACGTAAGACGGGAAAATAAGAAGTCCTTTCGGTCCATTCTTAACAGGTAGCATCTTTTGATCTAGCTACGGGTCCCTAATATCACTAGTACTGACTCTCGTCCTGAAAAGTGATTCTTAAAAGCCTAAACTTTACCTATCTTTCGATCTTAGCATTGTTTAGTCGTTTTAATTGGTAGTCTAGTTCCCTCCCCTATCTTTCGATCTTATGGGTCGGTCATTTACTAAGTATTCAACTAGTCGCGTGCACTCGATTCGTCAAATTAAGCAATTTAATCAATTAAAACGGAGCTGATCTCACGTGGTCGGTCGATCGACCATGCAAGGCAGTCGATCGACCATGGCGCGACTCAGGTCTACGAATTTCTACGCCGCCTACACTACAGATTCCCTACATCTTAACACGTTAAATTTAGCTACTCATGATTATGATAAAAACGACAATAAGATTAACAAATAAAGCTATTGAATGCATAATTGAATTAACTAAATAAGTAAATAACATGAAATGATAATTCGGCTTTGGGAAATCTAAACTAGAAATTCTAACCTATGAACGAATAAAGATGAACTGAAATTTAAGAACATAATTTACCGAATGAAAGCAGGAAGAAACTGAAAGCACGAACGAAAATGAAGGCAATAAAACCGATTGTATTGAATGATTATGAGATCTAATGCTAAACTTGATATTGAACCCTAATTATTTCCCTAAAATTCGATGATGCTCCTCTGAAACATCAGGTTACGTTATATAGATAGTCTTACGTAACTTTTTTCCTAAAACCTAATTACATTGGGCTTTCTAATTCTCGTCCTTTTAATTCTCGCCAAAATCACGGTTTGGTCGATCGACCACTAGGACCAGTCGATCGACTGAACCTCGCTGAACAGTAGCTTCTGATCTTATTTAGGAATCGCGCACTGGTCGATCGACCATATAGGTTAGTCGATCGACTGCTCTAGCTGATACTTTGCTCCAAAAGCCTCGTAAAGTTGTCTTTCAGGCCTTGATACGCGCACCAAGTTCATTTCTCGAGTCTCTACTCCATGTCAAATGCAATGTTAGATACTCGGGGACGGATTCGGCTCGATTTCCGCTGGATTCTTCACATTTCTGCAATATTATACAAAAACACGAAAGTAGACGGAAATAGGGAAAATAGTAGCATAAACTACATAATTGAGCTCTGAAATGCGTGTAAAATAAGGTGTAAAACATCATATTAAGGACACGCATCAATACTGCCTCAGGGTAGACATGAGGCAAGGGCTTTTAAAATTAGAGCTTCAACTTATGCTATCATCAATAACACCTTGTTCAAGAGATCGCAGGTTGGACCCTACCTGAGATGCTTGGAGCCTGACGAAGCCAAACTAGTACTTCAAGAAATACACGATGGACACTGTGGCAACCACAAAGGAGGAAAGAGCCTGGCCAGTAAAGTTCTCAAGACAGGCTACTACTGGCATACACTGAGGGCTAACTGCTTGGAATACTCTTCAAAATGCGAAGCCTGCCAAATTCATGCACCAATCATACATCAGCCATCTGAACTCCTCTATTCAATTTCCGCACCCTGGCCGTTCATAAAGTGGGGCATGGATATAGTGGGAAAACTGCCCGTAGCTCCAGGACAAAAAGTATTCATGTTGGCTATGACTGATTACTTCTCCAAATGGATTGAGGCTGACTCTTTCAGGCAAGTAACTGAAAAAGAAGAAATATCCTTCATCAGGACAAACATCATTTGCAGATATGAAGTCCCATCAGAAATAGAATGTGATAATGGAACTCAATTTGTGGGGAAAAGGACCCAAGCATTTTGCCAAGAATGGAATATCAACCTGGTAACGTG
The DNA here is from genome assembly GCF_048544455.1 of Silene latifolia. Lineage (NCBI taxonomy): Eukaryota > Viridiplantae > Streptophyta > Magnoliopsida > Caryophyllales > Caryophyllaceae > Silene > Silene latifolia. The sequence continues at coordinate 37,546,123 of NC_133528.1, forward strand.
AACCCCTGGATATCCAAAAGCCAATGGCCAGGCTGAATCAAGCAATAAAGTAGTCATAAGCTGCCTAAAAAAGAAGCTGAAAAGAAGACGAGGCAGATTGGCTGAAGAACTTCCATTAGTACTATGGGCAGACAGGATAACTCCAAAGACATCAACAGGCCAAACACCTTACTCTCTAGTGTACGGCTGTGAAGCTGTCATTCCCGCAGAAGTACGAGTACCAACATCTAGATACAGCCTGAATAACGTTGAGGCGAATAGAGACCTAATGCAAGATAACCTGGTTCTAACAGAAGAGTTAAGAGATGCTGCCAAGATCAGGATGGCATCATACACTACTACAGATACATGCTATAACAACGGGTAAAAACCGTTGTAAAAACAAAAAGCGGACGTTGTTAAAGCGGCCGTTGTAAAAGGTATTTACAACGGTTTGGTTATTTACTTAAACCGTTGTCGAAAGTATTCAACACGGTTAAAAGCCGTTGTTGTTGCGTGTACGCCGTTGTGGAAGGTGTTTCAAAAATTTGGTGGGAATAATATAACAACGGTTGTCATATGTATAACCGTTGTTGTAACTTTCCTCCAAAATTGTGAAGACTTTTAACAACGGGTTTGTAGCATATACCCGTTGTTGAAAGTTGTAGTAACAACGGTTCTTAGTTTGAAACCCGTTGTTGTAACTTTCCCTCCAAAATTGTGAAGACTTTTAACAACGGTTCTTCGTTTAAAACCTGTTGTTGAATATTATGCGCGGTATTTGTGAAAGGTATTCACAACGGTTTCTTTTTTAATAACCGTTGTTAAAGGTCTTCACAACGGTTTTTTTTAGTAACCGTTTTTATTACGAACTCCTAATGTTTTTAAAAATTAAATTTGTTTGATGCCATTCAAAAACTTGCATATATATCAACAAAGACCAAAGATAAATCACAAATTTGGGTTCATCGAACTCAATAGATTCAATTCAACCACAACAACAAAGATCATATATATATATATATATATATATATATATATATATATATATATATATATATATACTTACAAGGAGTTGAATTTACATGAACTAATCATTCCCTAACTTCAACAAAAAATTTACTAATAAGCTGAACTAAACTCTGAGTATCATGCATTTCTATTTTCTAAGACGTATTTGCCCAACATGTCCCTTACCTCGTCTATATCTACACTTGAGTACTGCTGAATCACTTGTGACGGGTTGATTAGATACTGCGGAAAAAACAAAGACAAGACATTATTGTAACAACATCAAATACGGCATAGCAACATCATGGTATATATAGCAGCAAGCAAGACAACATCAGCTCTAATTTAAAAAAAGTAATAAACACATTATTAAATTACTAACCTTTTCTGGAATAAGGATATATCTTCGCCTAATAATCTCCAACATGAACCGACAAACGTTGTATCCACATTGTATGCTATCCGGCTGGCGAGGGGCCTATTATTAAATAAAAACAAACAGACGAGAGAAGGCTCACATCAGAATCTTGAACTTTGGGTATTGTATTAGTATTAAACACAGATTTTTGCACTTAATGTATTGTATTTGAGCACGTACCCCTGTTATCGTAATAAAATCAGGGCCATCATCAGAATCTTTCGCGGGTTGATCCTGCTCGTTAGCTCTTCTCTTCTCAAAGGCCCTTTTTTTTAAAAAACAAAAAAAACAAAAAAAAGGAGGCAGACACTCATTTTTTTAGGGGCAAAAATGAGCTTTTTGCTATAAATAAAAATTGAAACTTAATGTTATTATAAATAAATCAGTATTTTAAACTTACTTATTAATCAAGCGCTTAAAAGTCTCGCTTGGTGGATTATGTATAGAGTCCAACCAAAAAACTTTTTTCTTTGTCGGCATGATGGCTGCTAGCACCCAATGAGTCCTACATCAAGAGACATCATCATTATTAACAAGTACATATATTAGTTATGAAAATGCAATTGTAGGGGGAAACGTAATATTAATTTGTTTATTACCCTTTTTCATTATAAGCGGCAAAAATCAGCTTCTTGGTTGTCGCCAATTGCTGAGCAATATAATCTACCCGATCTTCGAACGAGAATTCCGGAACAAATAAAGATAAAACATAGGGGCACAGGAATCCGTATTGATCAACTGGAATCTTTTCTCGGGGATCACTCTCAATTTCAATATCCTACATTATTACGGTATTAATTCCGGTATTTAATTAAAACACTATCTAGTAGTGAGAATATTAGAATATGAAATTATTTATTAAGAAACTTACTTCATCCAAACAAATAGGTGTTGGACATCAATCTGGTCTCGGCCAGCCCAAATGGCTAGCATATCCCATGACATAAGTCCTTCGCGCTCAACCCCTAGAATATCCTCCTCGAGCGGAATAATTATCAATTGCTCGGTTGCGATGCGACGGCAAGCCTCCTCATGCAGTTTCCTCATCGTCACCGTTCTTACTTTTTGCATGTAATCCTTCCCAGTATATTGCGTGGAGTTTAAACTCCTAACTTCTTTCAGGTCGGGGAAATAATGATTCTTTGATTTTGTGCTACTACCACCAGCCTACACATGTAGATAATTAAAATAATAAAAAATCCAAAGGTAACATATCCTAGTTGGAGTAATAAAAATAAAAGCGTACTTAACTAAATACCTCGTCAACCTGCTCTTTCAATGATGAGGTAGTAGTAGCAGGTATGACTGGGGACTTAGGCTTATCAGTCTTTTTTGTCCCCTACACAAAATTACCATGCTTTTTATAAATACAGATAAAATAAAAATAAAGGGAGCGAGGTTTTTAAAAAAATGGAGAAGTTAATTAAATACCTCATCAAATTGTTGTCTGGACGAGGTAGTTGGCATGTCCGGGGACTTAGGCTTATCCGCCTTAGCCGGCTTTTCTATTCCCTACATACAAAAAATTTCCATGCTTTTTAGAAATACAGAAACAAAAAAAAATTAAAGGGAGGTTTTCATAAAAATGGAGAAGTTAATTAAATACCTCATCAAGTTATTGTCTCGACGAGGTAGTTGGCATGTATGTGGACTTAGGCTTATCCGCCAAAGCCGGCTTTTTTGTTCCCTACAAAAAACAATAACATATAAATTTAACATATAAAAACATTCAACAATTAAAAATGTAACATATATATAAAGGTATTTCTTCTAACCCCAACTGCTTTCGGCTGCTGAGGCGGAGAACATGTGAATTGAACTTAAATGAAAATAATAGAATAAATGGTACCATGTCAGCCTTCTCAGACATAGTGTGGCACTAGGCATTGGGATTGCGTTATTTCCAGCCATTTAGTTGTAACAGTATTATCAAAATATACGTGTTCTATACTGCGAGAAGAAGAATAGAAATAATAAGCATGTACATCGTTTATATTTTTAAGTCTAATGAACTACTGTCATAACGCGAAAACTCAAAAAACATTTATACAATTGACCTCCCTCAAGAATTATATAAATGATCCCAAGACTCAATTCTCTGTAAATTGATAAGCTAACCTTTTAGCTAATTCTACCGTTAGAATTCTTGGTCGATAAATTTCTGTAAATTCTATCTTTAGTCCATCATAATCACGAGAAACTCTTCGGACTATGATGTTGAGGTAAACTAAGTCAACACAACTACTTACCCAACGTAGAAGGGGTCATATTAGGCCTACCGACGAAGAAGGGATTCATAGATGTTTGCCCTTATAAAGACTAATCTCAATTTCCGTTTTAGAGGAAGATCCCATCATCTTTATTTTAATTCATTTTAAAGTGAACTAATATCTAGCATGGGAGAATGAATAAACTAAGGTGATGACTTAAAAAGACTATGACATCTGTATGTCCATGAAAACTATCATACAACCTATATGAGTCAATTTTCATGCATTTTAGGAGTAGGTGGTTTGGTTTTAGGCGGAATATGATGCATAAACTAACATGTGAATGAAAAGCATAGAAAATGAAAACGTAAAGACAGTAAAAGTCCTAGTGTGGCCTATCCTATCAAAATGAACATTAAATACAAGTTTGGAATCCATCCTTGGACCCGAGAAGCTTGTCTTGATGTTCCATCTTGATCCATGTAGCGGGAGTGAGCTCCAATCTCCATCTTTAGTCTTCTTTGAAATTACAATAATTAAAATTACATAATAAACCTATTTATTACAATCTAATTTCAAAACCCAAAACTAAAATAAAGGAGATTCGAGATCTCATAATTACATAAAAAATCATGTTTCCTTCATTATGAAAACATAATTTGACTAAGGCCACACTAAGTATTACAATTTACAACCGATTGCAAAATTAAATACGTAAATAAAATTCATTCATTCGATTCATTCAACAAAATTAAAAGCATCAACTAAAAAATTAAACATACATAACACAATTCCTTAATTATGTTGATTAATTTATCCAAACCACCTATTTAAAATAAGTTAAGTGACAATTCCGCAATTAATCACATTAATTTCATTATTAATCCATATTAAACTTGTAATATGAATTCTATCCGTCAAAATTTTAAACTGCTTTAAAATAATTCGGTATCTTTAAATTGTGAACCGTTTCACAATAACTAATTGGCCAAAAACAAAAAAAAAACCCCCTTTTTTTTCTTGTTTGGTCTCGGCAGAACCACATAAACAAAATTTTTTTTTTTATTTGTAAATTCCCAGCTCAGGCTGGAATAATAAAAAACAGCCAAAAAAAAATTTTTATGCGGCATTAAGGCAAAAACAAAACCTTCCCCTTATTTTTCTAGATTCGGCATTCCAAAAAAACAACCCAAAAACATTTTTTTTTTTTATGAGCACTGTTCACGGTGAACAGTAACCGAACAGAAAAAAAAACTCAACGGAAAAAAATAAAACAGCCGTCACAAAAAAACTTGCGGCAAGAATTGCCCTAAAACAAACCCGATGAAGAAAATGTTTACTGTTGCCATGTAGAACATGATTTAGCAAATGAATTAATGAACATAATTAATCTTATATGCTAAAACTATATAGCAAAAACAAGTTCTTGTATCATCGACATGATTATTCCATTAACAATTTAATTTAATCCGAATTAAATCAAGATATCTACAAATTCATTTTATTATCATCTTAACTGATTAAAACAATAATTTGTATGAATTAAATGGAAATAAATCATCAACAATAAGAGAAAAAAACGAGAAAAACAGACGGTAAAAAAAATTTACCTCACGGCAAAAAAAATTCAGCCGAAACAAATTTTTTTTTTTCTCTTTTCGAAATTCCTCATTGTTTACATACAATTTTACGAAAATCATCAAAATTAAAATCCGTGGCCTATGCTCTGATACCACTTGTGGGATTTATCTATATGAATCCCTTTATATTCAAGGATTATAACGAATTTAATGATGACGATAACTAGTCATAAATTAAAATACATAAACAAAAGTATATAGGAATTAGAAATAACCTTCGGTCCTAGCAAATACGGCCTAAGAACAATATCAAAATAGATATTCTCCTATCAGTTGCACCCAAGATGATATGAGATATGCCCTTTGATTATGCTAGAAATCGATCTAAATTTTCTGTAAAAATTTAGGTTGTTTTTGTGTTTTTCTGATGAGAGAGGAGGCTAGGTTAAAAGAGAATTAGGGTAAAATAATGATCATCCTTTCCTTCTTATTGTAACCGAAATATGGGAGTGAATTAGGGAGATATAATCTACCCTAATTCGGCCCACATAACCGAAATAAGGAGTATGGTATCCTTATTTTTGGTTATTCCAAAAATGTATAAAATGTGTTAAATTGTCATCTAGTGAGGATTGAACCCATGACCTCTTGGTTTGTGTACCCTCACTATTACCACTATGACACATTCAACTTGTTGATATTAAATATAATCGATTACATTTAATTACTTAATTAATGATTAATTCGTCGAAGCTAACATTACATACATTTAATTAAATATAACTTATTATATTCAATTTACGAATTGACAGTTAATTCGTCTCAACTAATATTATTTAATATTCATTAAATAATTGTCTCATCAACACATTGACTAACTATTTAGTCATATTAGGCATCAATGTGATCATATTTCTATAACCACATCTCTCAAACACATCCTATAGGTGTGACCTTTAGGGACCAGTTGATCACCGCCATCTGTATGATAATAACGTTAAACTTTCTAGCAAGCCAACCGTTATTAGGTAAACGTTAATCAACTGATTAAATATACGAAGTATACCCTTGTGAACCTGTAAGAGATTTACAAATGTTATCACACTAATTTGTGGAGGACACAAGCTCCAACATGGACCAGTAGGGAAACCCTTCGAGCTCCATGTTATTTCCATCGGGTCTTTAGCGGCTATAGCTGCAAGGGCTTTCGGGCACTTCGTAGCACCCCTCTCACCAGGCTTATTTTCCCCAGGTTTATTATTCTTTTGACTTCTTTTCCGTTTTTCACCCATGATAATCCTAAAACCCAAATATGAATGATATAGGAAATGACCAACTTAACAACGTACATGCAGAGTATTATCTAAAACCCTAAACCCTAATAGGAATGAAAATTTAAAACAACAGATTGAGCTTCTAAAATACTAAACCCTAATAAGAGGAGTGAAGTAGATGATGCGGGATGATAAAGATAACAAAGCAGACGAAAAACAAACAGATGCATGAAAAAGAAAAAAGATGATCGTCTTAAAACCCTAATGACGAAACACAAAATTAAAGTGAACATACCTGATGATGATGATGATGATAAAGAGAACGAGCAGGATGATAAGGGAAGGCAACGGAATCTGGGCGTCGGAAACTGGGCGACGGCCGGCAACGAGAATGTAGAAAGCGAGGAAGAGAGAAGAATAAACTCAGGATACCAACGGTTGAACTGGTGTGTGTGTTTGTGTGGTATGCTGTATGTGTTTGTAAATTAGGTTTTTACTAAGACAAACTATTGACAACGGGTGCTCAAAACAAAACCATTGTTATATGTTAATAACAACGGGTCAATAAAAGTCAACCGTTGTCAAAACTTTATTACAACGGTTAAAATATACCCGTTGTAATATATTTTCACCAAATTTGCGCCAAAATGAAATATGTCAAAAAAAATCAATGACAACGGGTAGGGGTACTACAACCGTTGTTGAAAGTAATAACAACGGGTAATGTAACTATAACCGTTGTTGAAAGTATTAACAACGGGTAATTTAAATATAACCGTTGTTATTGTTTAAACTTTTTTTTTTTTCAATTAACTGTAATTCCATTACAGTCCAAACCTGTAACAATACATACTGTAACAGCAGAAGCACCATATACTGCAACATTATTGAGCAATTTCAACACCAGCATCCACATCTAATAATAAGATCAAGGAAATAAGACAACACCAGCATGCATGCATACTGCATATCTAAGCTACAGGATTTACCATGCCATGCAAATTTGGGAATTTTTATTTAACAATGACCATTATTGATTTACCAATAAATTAAACCATCAAATTATTGGTCTGAAAATGACTCAAAATGTTGGTCGTCCATATCACTGTGTCCTGATGAACTATCTCAGGATCGGCGACGTTTCTTGGATGTCATAGTTTCTTCGTTAACCCAAATACCTTCACCATGGTCATCACGTATATAGATGCTTTCAGTGTCCTCATGATCAGTGTCAACATCGTCGAAATAAGATACAGTGGTAGAGTGATCCATTCCCTCAAAAACGACATCCTAATCATCATCGCCATTATCGGATGGACTACTCCTTCTACTCCTTATAGACAGTACAACAGACCACTTCTTATCCATAGGATCGGTGACATAGAACACTTGTTTAGCTTGGGATGCCATTATGAAAGGATCATCCTTATTATTGCCAACCTTACCCAGATTGACCAACGTAAATCCCATCTTATCCTTTCGGACACAATGGAGGTTGTTATCAACACAGTTACATCGAAACAAAGGCATTGTGAAATTTAATAGATTTATTTTTATTTTAGTTACAAATGTATAATAGGAAATTATGTAATTTATTATATAATTTTTATTCATTCCGGAGTTCCCAAAGACGGATTTCTTCAAGAATGGCGATACATAAAGACGGTGTTACCTCGAGATGCGTGCCACAACCGAAGTTCAAGGGACCAATGGAGTTGGTTTCCGAATATGTAATAGTTAAATAGTTTTTCTATTTTAGGAAAGGCCATACTAGGATTTATTTACTTTTATGCTTGCATTTTATTTTATGTCACATGCATTGCTAAATCGCCATAACTAAAACATGCATCCTTATTTTATCGAGTTTATCGACCGTGTCAATTAGAATTATCGTAGTTCATCGCTTTAGTTCACTTAAAAAGTGATAGATAATAAATTGACATGACCTCTCGCTAAAACAATTAATTGAGACATAGCCTTACCAAATAGTAGAAACCATGAAAACCTATTTCGCGAGGGAGTGCGCTCGGCCCCACCGGGGTACAAACCTTGTTACGTAGGGGAAGTGGGTGATGAATGTTAATCCACCGAATTCATGTTGATAAGGGATGTATCGGCCACACCGTGCCCAAGTTAATGTGGGTTTGGATCATGGACACATTTATTCGAAATTTGGATTGAACTCAACAAAAGTTTTTGATAAGGGATGTATCGGCCCCACCGTGCCCTTGTCAGATGTGTTTTGGGCTAAAGATAAATGTTAATGTAATATTATCGACCAAGAGTTCTAAAAGTAGAATCGATTAAACGTTAATCCACCGAGTTATATTGATAAAGGATGTATCGGCCCCACCGTGCCTAAGTCAATATGAATTTGGGTCTTCGAATCATTTATCATAGTTGGGTAGAGGTCACTATGTAAATGCTATACTTGTTTTTCCAAGTATTAATAAAACGATAAATGTTAAGTTTTCCACTATTCCGTTTTTATATTGTTCTATTTCTTTACCACAATTCATACACGATATCATTTCGATTTTGATACAAATCTCCATTAAAACATCGTAACTAAAGAAAAATATAAATTTGCTTCTAAAACCTCAAATGAACCATTGATAAGGATCTCTTGTAAAGAGTATAGATTAAAGTTATTCATTATCAAACAGGTTTTTGATTCATGACTAACACTTCTACTTACAATGGATTGTTATTCATATACTTAATTGAATTAAGTACCTTGAAGCGATAAATTGTTTTGGTAATTAGTTTTGTCAAGAATTCGTAATTGACCAAAATAACGCAACCACTTCAATGAAAGTTTTAAGACTAAAATGAACAAATGAAGAGTGATCTTCATGAATTCAATTTTGCTTCTCAAAGCAAAGATTCATTGAATTGAGTGGGAGCATTCTCTTAAACCGTTAAGATGAGGACGAGGTTCAAGAAGTAAAGATTATAATGGAATTGATACAAGGTAATATTAAAGGTAAAGTTGTTGAGAATGACGATACTAAACCTATCAATCCCGACCGATACAGTTTCCATTGTCTTAAATGTTAGACACGAGAAAGGAAACTACCCCAAATTATTGAAGAATCAACAAGTTAGTTGTGGGACATCTAATTGGACCTTCTTCGTTAAATGTTTATTTGATTAAACATAAATTTTGCTAGTACTACTTCGTCAATATTAGAAACCAGTGGAGGTTTTCATCATTGTATTCGACACATAAGATGATTACAATATGACGACTAGCAACAATAATGACGAGAGATAGAGTAATTGTGTACTCAATCTAGTTTTGGGATTTAAAGTTGTACTTAATTGTGACTATTAAGTGCATAAACTCTAAATAAGAATATAAACTTGTTAAGATACAAAAGAGGTTTTCACTTTTGTGACCCTATACACCACGATTTGATGTATGACTAGCCCATTATCAAGGTGATTATATTCTAAACCAAACTAGAATGATATATCATGTAGATGATGTAATATTCAAATTGGTAACCCAAGATTAAACCTTAAATTTTGGAATGATGAACGCAAAGAGTTATCAAGTACTCTTGAAACCATTAGATTGTTAATGGTATATGTGTATCTTGTATTCAAAACAAGATGTCTCGTGCCTTTTGGTTGAAAAGGAGATCGAGTTTGTAAATCATCGATCCAAAATAGGTTGATCATTTTCTTTTACCAACGATTTAAGTTGACACTAGTGTGTTCACTTAATAAGGTAAATAGAGAAATCTTTGAAGAAGTTCAAGAGTTCAAGGAATCACGATTTAGTCGTGGTGGGATTATCAAAGTGAAGACTTTGATATAAGCCAAAGGAAATGTGATATAGTATCACAAGTTAATCTCTCTTAGCACGCATTATGAAATAATGTGTGGATGGATAAGAAATCAAACGCTATTCGATATGGTTTGGACTTCAATCAAGTTACTTTGAGTTACTTGATCCTTTTGGGGATTTTATCATTTTTGTCTAAATTATTTTTCCACTAAATCGAATCATATGAGATATGAAATGGTAAGGGTACCATGGTTGTAAGTTTTCACAAGAAACAAATGCTCATTTTTCCCTTGCAATTATCACGAGCACGACGGGTTTGCGGCTCATGAAGCTGTCTATCTAAAATACAAGTTTATTTCTAGAAGACAGAGTGGCAGAAATTATTCAAGAGCCACAGAGAATGTTATGTCGCAAGAAACTGGTCTTTCTTGGCTACATGAGACGTTTTGTGTAAGACATTGTTTCTTCAAAACCTAGGAGGTTAAATTCGTCACTTGTTAAAAATGATGAATTCATGCTACTTTTAAGAAAGTAAAGAGCTTATAACTTACAAAAGAAATTGTCTGATTCAAGTTGATTACTTCTAGAAAGTAATGAACATGTGACTTACATAAGAGTGTTTAAGTCACAACTCAATACAAGGCTTAGAGCCATGAAAATCCGAATAGAAAGGGCTTGATTAGTGACAAAGGGTTTTGCACTAATAAAGAGATATTTCAAAGCAAGATTGGTTGCAAAGGGTTTTGCACTAATTGAAATGATTAAGTCTATTTGGATCTTCTTAGGGATTGTGTTTCATTATTATGAAATGCATAGCGAGTGAATCTAAAACCCACTTCTTCAATAGAAGGAATGTATTCAATACATGTCATGAGTTTTATAGATTCTTGCAATCCTAAGATAATGTGAAACTTAAGAGAGAATCTTAAGTAGGACATCAATGAGTTGGAGTCAACATTTTGATCATGTGATAAAACTTTTCTCGATAAGTCGAGAAGTTCTGTTTATACATGGAGTTTAGTGGGAGTTACGGAAATTTTAATTAGTCCGATATGTGGATGACATATTGATCATTGAGAATGATTTAAGACTTTTGGAGTATTATAATACATCTTGAATATCCGGATTTATGAAGATAAATCCACATGATATTAGCGTCAGTAAGAAGTCTTATGTTGATAAGATTCATGACTAGTTCAATTAAATTGAACATATTTGATTGATTTCATTTGCTTCCGCTGCCGAATCAATTAAAAAGAAATGATGTATAACACTTCATATGCTTTGAGTATGATGAATTGTTTTCAAAATCGAATTTAAGTAATCTTTACCAAGTAAGCTATAAAGATTACCCTTAAGTGCTTGCAGAAGCATTAAGGAAGTAAAGCAAAGTGTTTATGATGCAATATTGTGTAAGGGTGTTACACAAGTGACAATTGACAATTGAGATTGCGCATGGTTTCCGACAAAACCATAATCAAAACACATGAAGATGGTTAAGATACCATTGTGGCAATGTTAATTAAGAAGTAGATTTTCTAGAATCGTTCTAGGCAATAAAGAACAATGAGAGATATTTATAACGGAAATTGAGTACACTTGCGATCATGAGATGTGCAAGAAAGATGAGTCCCGCACACTGTGAAAACAGTGGGAGCTATTCTTAGGCTAGAGGGCCTATGTCTTGATTGGATCTCGACACGTACTCAGAAAGTTTTGTAATGCAAATGTATACAGTACAAAGGAAAACGAGTATGTAGTGAGGTTGAGTAAGGTACAAGAAATTGATAAAACCTACTAACCAAAGCCTTCTCAAAGGCTAAACATGATGAGTCATGTCATTTCAACTGAATTGAAATGAACAACTACATACAAGATCAAATTAGATTATAGAACATGAAATAGTAATCAAGCATTGACTATTCATATGTGATAATCGCATTTGTCGTTCGAGTTTTACTTTAAAACTCTTTTATTATACCTTGTTACATCCAAACAGGTTGTAGAGACAATTGAACCCCGTTAAAGTGAACACGGATTAGCATGGTATTCGCCCATAGTCACTTGTATGAGGTGACGTCTCGAAGTGACTAGAGTGTGATGCGATTGATGACAAGTTCAAGTGCCATAGAGTCATGTGAGATGACTAGTCGATCACATAGGCCGACTGTTAGGAACTTTTTGTCGGGCCTAATGACCGCTTATAGAGTTCTGGCAAATTTATATAGCCTGGTCGTGGCGAGAGCTGCTATAGTATTCAAATGAGTCGATTCTTTTGACTAAAGACTATTCACCTAAGATGGCTCGATTTTGATTAACTTTGATTTGTGTTACTACGACCTTCGTAAATGGGGTCAAATGGGCATATTTTGGGTTATGATGGCTGTGGCTAGTCGAAGGGAATGAGTGCGATAGGAATTGTCCATCCCCTTGTCAAGGTTAAAACAATATCTCAGGGCCACTCGAGGAGTAATGAACTGGAAATGCGTGGCCACGCTCGGAAGGTATCCAGAGTGGATAAATCCGGTCAATCAGTTATTCTCCAGATCGAGGAAACCACTCTTGATATGATCACTTGCAAGTACGACCTGAAAGACACCTTGCATTGAGTGGGAGATAGTAATAGGACAAGAGAATTGGTGACGCACACTTGTCGAGGACAAGTGGGAGATTGTTGGGAAATGTGTCCTCAACAATAGTGCGATCACATGATTTAAATATCATTATTAAATCTCATTTTAAGAATACATATGGGATGTAATATTTTACAGTCAACTGGTCCACACATATCGGTAATGATTGGCTGACTAGAGTTTGACATTACTGTCGTGCGACGGTGGTGATCAGTTGATCCCCTTAGGTCATACCTATAGGGAAATACTCTTAATTGATTATTTAATTGATCGTATACCGATACGAGTTAATTAAATTGCTTAAAATTGACGGATGATTTTGTGAGTATAATTTACGTATCTTATTGTAAATATGATTAAATGAGACACGGTCTAAGTAATCGAATTGTTTTATTACTTAGATGAAATTATTGTTTAAAGAAACAATTGAAACGGAATGAATAAATTATTATAAATACAGAATGTTGTAGTTTATAATTTGGAAACATTTTTGGTACAAGTAATTACGAATTACTAGTCAATTTTGTAAATGACATATTTTATGAGTATGTTGATTTTTAATATGTTAAAAATACATTACATTGTGACATGTCATGTAACATGTTACATGTGACGAATTTGACAAATTACAAAATAAATGGATTCTCCATTTTATGCTTAAAACCCGAAAATGAGGAGGTAGTGTAAGATATATATTGTGTTTTTATCTTGAGTGGAAAACACAATTATGATATCTAAGTACTAGCCTTGCAAGCCTAAACTTTTGAGAAGAGCAAAAACAAAAGGCATTGGGCATACTACCCAATGTTCTTTTTCGGCCACTCCAAAGAAAAGAGAGAAGAGCTTTTCTCACACATTTTTTCATTATTCATTCTTCCCATCTAATTTTCTAGAGTAAGAAAATGTAATAAAAACTCTCTACAATTTATGATAATTCTAGAGAAATAAACTCACATATACTCCCTCTTGACCGAGATTTTCAAGAGTAAAATGTAATTTATTTTGTGTCAATTTTATAATAAAACTAATATTATTACTAGATCTAAATAATATTAGTTATTAAGAGATTTCCTTGGGTATATGCTTTTGGGAGGGATTCTATACTTGAATCCTTGTTCTTCCATTTGGAGAGCTCAAGAACAAGTGAGTAGGTGAACTCACTTGTGCCCATAAATCCGAAAATCACAATGTAAGATGATGGTTTCTTCTTTATATTGTTTTAATGTTTGCATGCATAAGTTCCACCATTTAATTTTATGACAAATTAAAATAAAACATATATGAGTATGTTAGTATATAGATCTACATTTCTTTCAGTAGCAAAGTGTATTGCCTCAAATTCAGAACTCACACCACTATTTTGCATTGTGCTCAACTCATCTTGCTCGCGGGTATAAAAAGTATATCTATTAATGGCAAAACTGCTGTAAAAGGTGACCCTGACATTTGGACCTAAACCAAGACGTAGTAACCTAGGAGAGATGTCATCACCAGTTTGATTCGTACACTCTAAGACAATATTCCTAAACCACTCTGCAAACGTCTTCGTATGCTCATTCGCAATCCACTTCTCGGTCTTGTTTGGGTGATCGTATTTGAGCTCATCTTTGTGTTGTTGAATATAAGGTTGCACCTCATCTTCGTTGTTTAGCACATACGTGTGTGCTAAATGAAACATTTCACGTGTCACAATTTTTTCAACCCGGCCCCTACAACCTTTTCCGGTCATCCAGTCACTATGACGATTCTTAGGAACGCCAATCAACTCCTCAGGGGAGAGATGAGCGTAACAATATGAAAGAGCTTCGTCTAAAATAGTGCGTTCAGCAATACAACCTTCCGGACGATACCGATTAGATGTATAGTCCTTGTAGACTTTCATCAATCTTTCGAAAGGATACTGGTATCTCAAGTACACGGGCCCAAGGTACAAAATCTCCCTAACCAAGTGAATGGTCAGATGAATCATGATAGTGAAGAAAAGAGGGTGGAAAATACATTTCCAACTGACAAAGAGAGGTTACAACGAGGTCCTGCAATGAATCCGCGTTATCGGGATCGATGACTTTCTCGCATATGGACTAGAAGAAGAGACAGAATCTAGTTATAGCATATCTTACCTTTTCAGGTAAAATGGAACGAATAGCCACAGGTAGTAATTGTTGCATCAAAGTGTGACAATCATGTGACTTTAACCCGGTGAGTTTTAGGTCTTCCATCGACACTAGGCTTTTGATGTTCGACGAATAACCATGTGGCACTTTAATTCCATTCAAGCATGCACAGAACTCTTTTTTCTCATTCCGTGAAAGGGTATAAGCTGCTGGCGGTAAAAATGTACGATTACCTCTCTTCTGTGGTGCCAACTCTAGCCTAATACCCATCATTTTCATATCTTCCCTAGCTGCGGCGTTATCCTTTGTTTTACCAGGAACATTCAGAAGGGTATTGATAATATTGTCACAGATATTTTTCTCAATGTGCATGAAATCGAGGCAATGCCTGACCTCCAGGTCAGGCCAATATGGAAGTTTATCAAAAAATATGGATCTTTTCTTATACCCACGAGTAGACAATTTAGAGCCGCTCTTCTTCCCATAATCTATATCAATATGCTTTACTTTCTGATAAACTTCATGCCCACTCAAAATTCTAGGAGGTTGACGAAGTTCTTGTCTTCCATTGAATGCTTTCTGCATCTTGCGATAACAATGGTCATGATACAAGAACCTCCTATTTCTCATATACACATACTTACGAGAAGACTTCAAGTATTCAGACTCGATATCCTCCCCACACAATGAACAAGCCTGTTTCCCATGAACTGTGTGCCCAGAAAGGTCGCTATAAGCCGGATAGTCAGATATTGTACACAATAACATCGCTCTCAAATTGAAAGTTTCGTTCTTATATGCATCAAATACTTCTATCCCACAATCCCACAAAAATCGCAAATCATCTAGAAGAGGTTCCAAATATACATCTATATCATTTCCAGGTTGTTTAGGGCCGGAAATTAACAACGACAACATCAAATACTTTCTTTTCATGCACACATATGGAGGTAAGTTATAAATAGCCAACACTACTGGCCAAGTACTATGTTGGCTACTCATGTTTCCGTGTGGGTTCATTCCATCAGTGGACAGCGCTAGACGTAAGTTTCTAGGTTCATTGTCGAACTCGGGATACTTAGCGTCGAACGATTTCCATTGCATACCATCTGCCGGGTGTCTTAGCTTTCCATCATTTATTCTTCCTGTTTCATGCCAAGTAAACATTTTTGAATCACCGGGATTCGCATAAATCCTTATGACTCTTGGTATCAATGGAAAATACCACAACACCTTAGCCGGGATCCCTTCCTTATCCTTATAACGCCACTCCAAACATTTAGGGCAATTGGTTAAGTTTTGATATAATTTCCGAAACAATATGAAATCATTTGGACATGCATGTATTTCCTCATATTTCATACCCACTCCTCTTATTAGTTTTTTCGCCTCATATGTCTTAACAGGTAGGACATTACCATCAGGAAGCAACTCCTTTATCAAGGCTAAAAAACTAGTGAAACACGTGTCACTCACCCCATTTGCCCCCTTGATATTATACAACTTCACCACAGCCGACATTTTTGTGAACTTACAACCAGGATACAGAGGTGCTTCAGACTCACACAACTTCTCATACATGTTGTTAAGGTCATCCCAATTACTAGTGTCATCACCTACATCTTCAAAAGCAATCGACTCATCATCATTCTCTTCATTATCTATAGAGCCAACATTCAACTTCTCTACTTCCAACTCTTCCAACTCAAAAAACTCGGCAAACTCAGGATCATCAGTTAGCCTTTCGTGTACCTCAACATCATCTTCTTCAGAGTTATTCTCTTCCTCTAATGATTCCCCATGAAAAATCCAACGTGTATAGGATCGACTAAATTTCCACTTTTCTAGGTGTATTTTAACGTCCGGAAAAGCCATATAGCTAATATTACCACATCTTTCACAAGGACATGCAATACTAGAAGAACCTTTCAAATTGTTCGAAACGAATTCATAAAATTCAGCTAAACCATCCTTGTAGGTGCGGTCACTCATATTTGCATCAATCATCCAAGTTCGAGTCATTATTCTACATTTGTAATAATAGGCAACTAATTCAGAAAATACAATAATAGGCAAACAAATAAACGAAATTCAGGAAAGCAATTAAGCTAAATTATCAACAAATTAGATAATAACCCAAAAAATCCTATATCTATAAGCGTTGCTAAGAAACATATATATACCTGATTGATAAACACGATGAGGGAGAGAAGACGGTGACAACAGTGATGGAGATGAAGACAGAGAGACGATCAGGGAGAATAAAGCAATTTGTTTGTGTTTTGTAGCGTATAGCAGAATAAAGCAATCTGTTGTTCTTAAGATTTTCATAACATTAATAACAACGGTTATTGAGTCTTAAACCGTTGTTAAAAAGTATTAACAACGGGTTCTAATATAACCGTTGTGATTACTTTTCATAATT
This sequence comes from Silene latifolia, assembly GCF_048544455.1. Lineage (NCBI taxonomy): Eukaryota > Viridiplantae > Streptophyta > Magnoliopsida > Caryophyllales > Caryophyllaceae > Silene > Silene latifolia. The sequence goes on from NC_133528.1 coordinate 37,563,563, forward strand.
TTGTGCCAAATTATTAACAACGGTTAAAATTTATTACAGATTCAACCGTTGTTATTAGTTTTTATATTAACAACGGTTTTTCAAGTATGACCCGTTGTTAAAACCAATAACAACGGTTAACAACACAGAACCGTTGTAATTATGTTTGGTAAAATTCGCGGCATAAATTCTACAATGTGTTTTGATGATTTTCGTGAATAAGCGTTGTTAAAGGACCGTTGTAGTTGCCTGTATTTGTAGTAGTGATACCAATAAGCAGTTGTCAGGACTTACAACAAAAACGTCAAAATCAGAGTCTTTAAACAAGGAGACCTCGTTTTACGAAAAGTTTTTCCAAATAAAAAAGAAAAATCAGCAGGCAAGCTGGCCCACACATAGGAAGGCCCTTACCTAATTGACTCAATTGTTGGACAAGGAGCGTACAGGCTCCAAACACTAGAAGGAGAGATGATCCCCAGATCCTAGAATGTAACCCATTTAAAATTATTCCATATGTAAAGATCAGATCAGACCACAATCAGGTATAAATTCAATCACTACTCAACCTGACATGCTACCTCAGAAACTACGTGTTTTACATGCTTTGTATGCAACTCATATCTATAAATTATGATAAGCTTATAATTAGATCTCTAGACAGAGAGAGAAAGTGATGAGAGAGAAAGCTTAGAATCCTAACTAATTTTTCAGCAATGGCTAAAAATAAGAAAGGTAATACTAAGATTTCTAACAATAATTCACCTAATAAAAATAACAAAAAATAATAATAGTTTGTAGATACCCGTATCCGTCGATATTGGAATTTATAGAGAACCCGACAAACACCCGATGATGATAGGACACATGTATTTATTTAGTTGTCATTGTCATTATTTGGGTTCGTTTTACGATGTAGAATGAGCATTGTCGACGGAGTATTTTAATTTAAATGATATTTAAATTAAATCCTTTTTTAAGGTGATTTCAATTTATTTTATTTTGTTTTGAATTTATTTTCTTGGGTTTATTTTATTGAAAATAAAATAAATATTTGATTTGAAAAATCATTTTATGAGTATATTTGATTTGAAAAATCATTTATTTTAATGTGTTAATTGATTTGAAAAATCGATTTAAAAATCGAGAAAAACTCGTTTCAACCACGCGTTTTGGAGCGCGATTTTAGCTCGGTTTTTTGAGCCCGTTTTCTTTACGAGTTGGCACGAATATCGAGTACACTAACCAACCTAGACCACTACCCATCCAACCCCAGTTCGAACCCCATAACCACGGCCCAAATCATGCCCCAAATCACCCCCAAACAGCCCGCATACACAAAGCAGCCCCCCCTGTTTTGCAGCTCAAACCCGAGTCCAAAACCCGCTCCAAATACCACCAAAACCCGTGCCCATTAACCCTAACCCATACCCTAATATCCTACCCATATTAACTTACCTTAACCACCAAGAAAACCCCCCATACGAACCCTAGAAAACCCCCCAAAAGCTGCTGGACAGCAGCTATGCTCAGCCGAGCCCGTCTGCCTCTCCTCCCTTTTACCCTACTTTAACTCCCTATAAATACCCACCCTTCACCATAAATTCACTCCTCTAAGTTCTACATACATACAACCTTCACTTACAAGCTTTAAACTCCAGAAACAAACCCTAATTGCCTCTCAAAAACCCTTCACAAAACCGACTTGCAAACTGGAACAGTTTGTGTGTCCTCTTCGAAATACCGTTCGTTCTCCCTTCAAACCTCCATCAAAATTCGAGTTTCTTGTTCCAAATTAACCATACAACATCCATATACACATTAGACAAAGATTTACGAGCCAAATTGCCCTTGAAAGTACACGAATTCCCTCGAAAAAAAGAGTGTTATACACTCTGTTTTCGCGGCTTTTCCTGTCTGTCCAGTTCTGTTTGTGCTCGTTTTTCGTGCCCAATAACTCAAAACTAGCAGGGATTGCTTTAAGATCTCTGTTCTCCTCTCTTTCTAGTTTTCAAAACATCTTTTAAATCGATTTTTCACCGTGAAACGAGAGAGAAATCGCTGTTTGAAAGTTGCTGTCCAGATTTGCAAAAAACGTGTTGTTTGCTTTGTTTCTTCGTCGACGACGGCCTCTCGAGATAAAATCTACCATCGATTACGACCCAAGACGGTGTCAACGATACATGTAGGTTGAGGTTGCATCAAATCCTCCTCTTTCTCCCTTTTATTTCGTTTTTTTATGTTTGTTTTTTAATAGTTCGTTTTTGTTTGTTTATCGTTCTTGTTTATCGATTGCTCTTATTAACTATGAAACTAGTTTAGTCCGAGTATGAGTTAAAGTACCACCATGAACACCCGCGTTGACTTGAGATGGGAAAGAAACCGCTACATCAGTCGGTCGTACACCCCCGTCTCATTTTCATATCCTCGTGTTCAAGGTAGGGCATTAATAAAACAAATTCTAACTTCGTTCTTCGCTTTTGACCTCTCCTTTGTTTCGTGTGATTCGACCCACCCTAGGACCATTCACATGTTAGTATGACCTCTGATTGTTAACATATAACTCATTTAGATGACATTAAATCGATTTAATAAACTAATTAGACACTTTAGGGTACATCGACATAGCTTTAAAAATCAACTGACGATTCTGTAACTTAATCGAATGCATCTCTCTCTTTCACCTAATTTCTCGTTAGTATAAGAGTGCGTGATTAGCACCTTCTTATTAACACTCGATGAGTTAAATTAATTAGTAAACTTGACCTAATTTGACCCCTTTTAGGCCGTGTAGAATGCGCGTTTGCAAGGTATCTTTCCAAATCGATCAACGTCGTTTCTAACTTGTTTTCTAGCCCGCTTTCGAACTTGTTTCGCAATCAATTGATCTAACTAATGAACCAGACCTAGGACCTAGGGTTGGACGTGGCTTTAGGCCGTGAGGCTTGGCCGTGTCCTTTGGTCTTTCTTGTTTCGTTTGTTTTACATCATTCGTTCTTTATTTTGTTTTGTCGCTTGTAATTTATCGTTTGTTATCGACTTGTAATTTTCAAATTAGCTTTCTTTTATCGAGTCAAAACCTCTTCCAAAAACCTTAGTCTTGTTTGGTTAGATGGTTGTGCCCCAATGCATGTAAGAGCGTAGTAAATCGCATGTTGTTTAAAGCAACATGGCCCGATTTATGCTAATGCATGCTTTGGTGTGTGGCCCTATGTCTAATTCGATAAGATTAAGTGAAAGCACGCATTACGAGGAGTGACCCAAGGCCGTGAGTCATGTAAGCCGTGGGCCACTCCTTTGTGCACGTTTTCCTAGGCCGAATGGCCATGTGTCGCGTATGGTGTCGTATATAGCAATTGTATTTAGATCGAGTTGTATCTTTAATTCCTCGTTGTGTCGGCATGAAATGCCTGGGTTGTAATAGGTAGATCCCAACGGCTCCCCCATTCCCCCTAAGCCTTGTTTGTTTCGTTCATATGTTGTTAGATCAATCAACCCACATGCTAAATTACAACTTTGACAAAGTTAGTTTAGTTGCATCTAAATCGACATAGAAACTTCACATGTTAGGGTTTTCAAAACGATGTTTGCATATCATATATCGTAGTAGCTATGACCTTGTTTGAAATCCGACACTTGACTTAGTAGAGGCCGTTATTGACGGGCGGGATTAGGTGTCCTTATGGGCTTCCTAACACGTACCCTCACCCCTTACTCAAGATCTATGGTTTGTGGATCCGTCTAAATACCATTGGATTACGAGAGTCATTCAAATCGAGTGATATAGGGTACAAGTCTTTATCTTTAATCACTCGTAGTCGATTGGCTTTATGCTTTTCGATGAAAGGTGTAAAGTTGACTTGAACGGTTCCAAGTTCCCAAAAAACTTGGTGGCGACTCTAATTTGTCTTAATTCGATTCGAAAGAACCTCGAGTCGATTATGCCTAGTGTGGATCCCGCGGACGCAGTTCCCGAGGGCCTTGTCCACAGTTTGGCGACTCCGCTGGGGAAAAGAGGACTAGTTACAGTTTGTTTCTAGGGTCTTTTCCTCCGAGGTGAAACTTGAAAAGAAAGTATTGGAAAGTAAAACATTACTCATAGTGCTACGATTCATGCATAAACCCTTAAGGACTTTTAAGGCCGTCCCCCAGCGTTTCTTTGTGATGCGTGGGGGGCGACGTCCCACTATGCCAGGAACTTGCACATTGCTTGCTTCCGCTCCGCCTCGCGTGGTTCTTGATGGTGGGGATGCTCTTCTAGGTACTCTACCTAAAGGCCCTTGCTCTATAAGACCGCAAAAGGATGGAGGGCATAGACCTTCTTGTAGAAGACTTGCCGAGACTTAGAGATGTATAGGAGCATACATCCTTATAACATGAGAATGACAATGTGCAAGGTGTTTTCCCGAGTCTTTTCAAAAGTTTCCATGTCAATTTCAAAACCGAACTTTTGAACAACTTACTTTCAAATAGCGTGATTTTCAAAACGCGGAATGCTGCCCAAATAGGACTAGAATTTTCGGCCAAAATAAGCTTTTATAATGCAAGATGTCTTTGCCCATTTCAAATCTCATTTTCAAATCGATCCTTCGTTTTTTTCAAATTCAAATCCAAAATATTTCTCGAACCTTAACCAAGCATGAAATGCGTCGAGTCGTGTCCGGGTCATGGCCGTGTTAGGCCAGGCGTTTTTTTCGTTCCAAGAGTCGTGACACGACCTGTTGGGTCACCCAAGCTCACCTCTTGGGCTTTGAGTCATGTTGGTCGACCATTTGGTCTAGGATAGTCCACAGAAACGTCCAAGCTAGGCCCTTTAGGACGTTTCACTCGAACCTAAGGACTATGTTGGTCCAATCACGGGTTTAGTCACACCTAGTCCAGTCTAGAATCGAGCTATGACAGCTTGAGTCATGTCGTCTTGTCGAGTCTAAAATGAATCAAGGTCTAAATCCAACCGTGAGTCGAACCTTTTGGTTAGTCAGTCTCGAATCGAGTCTTTGCTTGAGTCGAGTTGGTGTCGTGTCCTTAAGTGTGCAGGGGCTCTTACTTTAAATATTGACTCGGTTCGGGGTTTTCTTGTAGAAAGGCCGCCCAAAACCCGACGTCAAGCAATGGAAGATGCTGTCAACAAGCTCACTGAGGCCGTGAACCTCATGATGACCCGAATGGATGCAATCGAATCTAAACTGGGTGAAGATTCCCCTCTATCTACCCCACCTCTGAATGATCTGGAGAAACGGTTCAAGTTCATCGAAGACCGTTTGAAACTCTCCCAGGGGAAGAACATCCACTATGAAAATGCTAGGGCCTATGCCCCAGTTCAGGATAAGTTGCCCACAAACATGGTACTCACTGATATCCCAAAGTTTAAGGGCACAGAAGATCCAGTCCACCATGTTAAGGCCTATAAAGGGTACTTAGCACTGAAGGGAGTACCTGCTGACATGCTCTCTGAAATTTTTGCCCAATCTCTGGGTGAACACCCGAAGGCGTGGTTCTATAATCTTGGCCTTAAGAACTTCCCTACTTTCGAAGATATCACGGTGGAGTTCTGTAAGCACTATGCTGACAATGTTGAGATTCAAACCAACATAAGGACTTTGGAAGTAATGACACAGAAGGAAAAAGAGGGCTTTACTGAATTCCTCGCAAGATGGCGCGCTGAAAGCGTGAAACTAGCTAAGAAGCCTGATGAAGTTGAAATGGTAGATAAGTTCGTGAAGAATTTACGACCTGTTTACCGTAATGCTCTGAAATACAAGAATTTTGGTTCTTTCAAAGAATTGATAAGAATCGGGATAAAGGTAGAGGACGATGTCCGAATTGCTGAAGCTGAGAAGCCAAAAGGATACCAAGGGGCCTCGTCATCTAAAGCAAAAGCACCAGCAGCGGCCCACTTTGTTGAAATTGTCAATCTCCTAGATGGACAGTCAAAAAGGCCTCCGCGCCAAGCTCCGAGGGTATTCACCGATATCGGGTGCACTTACGCATATGCTCTCCAAAAGCTCATGGCCCAAGGAATGTTGAAGCCCATCGGTCCAACTCCGGATCCACCTGCTGAAAAACAAGGCAAATGGTACAAACCGAATGCCTACTGTGCCTTTCATCAAGGGAAGGGACACGATACTGAAAGGTGCTTTCGACTGAAGCACGAAATCCAAGACATGATTGAGAATGGAACACTCCCGATCCCAACTGTTAAACCCAATAACATCACCAATCCATTTGGCGATCACGCCAACTTTGTTTCTGTCGAAGACAATGTCGATTATTCCCATCTTATCTGCCCATGTCACTTGAAAGGGGTGTTTATCGGGAAAATATTTATGGATTGCTTTGAATTCTTGCCAAACCTGAAGAATGAAATTCAAGTCGGGAGTCTTGCTCTAGAATGTACTCCTCTCGTTAACGAAGTTAATAAAGGACAATTCGATTCACCGACCTTCATCATTGGCATAGATCCTCAGAGGACTACCTTGGGATGGAGGCAAACCATCACAGGGATCAAGGACAAGAGCCGAGCATCTAAGTTGACAACTGAACAAGGGAAAGCTCAAAACTAGATTTGAAAATTATGAGTCGGGAGCTGTTTTCTTATCTTAGTCGAGTCGAGTCTAGGACTTTCTTTTCTTGAAGTTGAGTCGTTTGTTCCGCGATGACCTAGGGTGTGTCCTAGGAATCGTTCCTTCGAGTCTGTTAAGCATTTGTCATTCCAATAAAAGTTGCAGTTTCGTTTCCAAATATGTCTTGTTTCCAATCCTCAATCATTCCGAAACATGATAAAATGCACAACACACTCAAAGGCATCCCTGGGGTAGAAATATGTCCCGTTTCAAAATGTAAGGTACACTAGGATCCTGTGTTTGATTCCTTTACCTATTCCATGTCTGGCGGTAGAAAACCTTCATCAGAACCAGTGCTTATGACAAGCTTTTAGATGATTCTATGACGAACCCTAACTAGCTCCTTGTTTCCCCTATCAATGACGGAAGACAAGCCTTTCCCCAACAAAATCATCCCATCTCGAAGAGAGAAGATATCAACCCGTTCTAACAAGGAATTGTTAGTTCCTACCCAAATTAGTTGGCGAAGCCCAGTTTTCAAGGTGTATCCATTTATGACTAAGAGAATGAATAGAAGATCATTTTCAAAGAAAGAAAAAAAAGATGAAAAAGAATGAAAAATGAAAAAAAAATGAAAAAAAATGAAAAAATGAAAAAAGAAAAGTGATGAAAGAAAAAAGAAAATAAGAAAAAAGAAAAAAGAAGTTGAAGTTATTGCAGAATGCTTTTGGTTGAATGTCGAAGTTACGGAAGCCAGAATTCAAGTCAAGTAGTAACCTCTTTGTAATACCCCGTATTTTATTATCGTTTGAGCGAGTTTTTATTATTTAATGGTAGCGTAGAGGTAATGAGTCGGGTTCGTGTTGTAAGATGAGTCGGGTTTATAGTTTTGGGTCAATGTGTCATAGCCCATTTACCCACTTACCCATTTACCTTTTTACCCCACCAAAACCCTAAAATGAAACCCTAATCTAACCTTAAAACCCAACCCCCTTCATACCGTCATTTCTTCACATCACCATCATCAACCCTTTTTCTTTCACGCCTCAAGCACTATTCACAGCCAATGAGCGCACGCCGGTGAGTGTGGAGGGAGTAGGGTCTGCCGTGAGTCTAGGGAGGCTATTGCTGGTGGACGAGGGTGGTTGTACTGGCCGGAATAGCACAGATCGACGACCGTCATAGGTAAGGTTCTCTGTTTTTCCATTTTTGTCACGGTAGTTGATCTGAGTTGGGCGTTGTTTAGGGACTGTTATGGTAGTTGTCGGGGTGTGGGTTGTGTTGCTGGTGGTGAGTCGAGTCGTGTGGTGGTGGGTTGAGTGGTTGTCGTCACTGTTGGTGGTTGCAGTGGTGGTGTTTAGGTGTCGGGTTTGTTGTGGGGTTTTTCAGTGCATTTCAGACATAGGGTAATGGGGTGGCACCACCGTGGACTCGGGGGAGGTCGAATCGGTGGTGCCACGTGTGTCAGGGTCGCCTTTCAACGGTGGTGTCAAGGGTGGTGGTTGGTAAGGAGGAGGGGTTGTGTCGTGGTGGCAGGCGAGTTGAAAAGGGGGCTGGTTGTGGCGGGGGCAAGCGCGGGGGTGTTGGTGGTGGTGGTGGTTCTGACCACCGGCGTGGGTCGACCACGTTGGGGGTGGTGGGAGGTGACCAGGCCAGACCTGGTGTCAGGCCTGGTGGTCGGCGGTGAGGGTTGGTGGCTGTTGGGGTAAGTTGAGACGGGATGAAAGGGGGGTGTTTGGGAGTCGGGTTGGGTTCTTGTTTTTGGGTCATTTTTGTTACGATTTTTATTTTAATAAGTCGGGAATATGTATATTTCTATTATTTGCATTATTAGTTTTAATTATTAAGTTAATATAAAGTAGCGGTGACGGAATAATATATTTAAGTTTTTGGGTCGGGATTTTATTTCGGGAAGGTTACTATTTTTAGTAACCTGCTATTTTTGGTAATTGCTATTTTTGGAAACTTCCCATTTTAGGAAACTTTCTATTTTGGGTAACTTATATTTTTAGTAACTTCTAAATTGGGGAAGTTTCTACTTAAAGTAACTCTTGAGTATGGGAACGGGAATAGTTAATTGAATTAATTATGTTATGCATATGTTTAGGTGGCGAGTTTCGGGTGGAGTACTTCTGATCTGCAGTTAGCTTATTACCGCTATTCGAGGTAGGGGAATACACTGGACTTGATATAGTACTATGTGACTGGATTGACTGAATCGGTGATTTACATGTTATAACATGATTGTCTGATTTAATTCCGTTAAGCATTATCGTTGAACTGTTTTATTATATTGTTGCATCGGAGTTGGTGGAGGTGGAGGTGAGTATGGTGTGGTGATAAGGCCCAGGCGGGTTCTGCAGGACTTGCCCTGGTGTCCTCACAAGCGAGTGCGCAGATCGGCTACGGTCGATATTTATAGTCTACCGGGATCGGTATGGTGGGTTGTCGGGTTATGAGTTGTGATGGCGGTGGTGGTGATGGAGGAGCATGTGTTTTATGTTTTGTTTTATTGATTACCTACTCGGCTTCGCCGCCGACCCGTGTATTCGTGTACGCTGTGATGATCCAATTATTGGGGAGCAGATTGACGGGTATTTGTAGACCGATGGGAGCTGGCCGGGAAGAGAGCTTGGACGACTGACTTAGTGCCTAGCCCACCTTAGTCTTTTTAGTAGTTTTATCAGACTTATCTTCTTGTCGTATTTTGGAGACTTTGCTTTAATTTCAGTTGTAATCTCACTATAAACATTTTAATAAAGTACTGTGTTTCTTTCCTTTGTTATCTACTGCCTCGGGGTTCCGAGATGGTAACACCATCATTTATCTGAGGAGTCCTAGTTCAGGCCCTTAAATAAATGGGGGTGTTACAAAGTGGTATCAGAGAGAACGATCTTCAGGCCTAAACCAATGAATCTAATGAATTTAGGAAGAGTCAAATAAAATGAACCCCGGGATAGAACTGTTAGGAGCACACTAAAGGCAAGGGATGAGTTAGGGGCCCCCTCACACCGAACCATTGGCCCTCTCAGTTTGACCCGGGTACCTTGAGATCATATGAGAGAAAAAGGGTAGAGTAGGAAAGTTGCATGATATTGAACATGAAAAACTATTCCATGATGTGAGAAATTAGGCAAGGTGATATACTGTTAGTATAAGTACACATGTGTTTAATTGTGATTCGGAGGTAAGAATTGGCATAATAATGAAGTAAGATATTTGTATATATGATGCTTAAGATTTTAAGATGGATGTTATGTCTAGTGATACGCGGTTATGTGATCCCTGAACCATGTTAGCTAGATATGTAGGGTAGGGGATGATTAGAATTGACTAAGTAATTCTAGTGTTGCAGGGAACATCACTAACTCTCATAATTCTTTTTATAGACATGCCTCCAAAAAGGGATACCGCTGCTAATGACACCCAAGCGGAGTTGAATAGGCTCCGAGCTGAGAATGAGGCCCTAAAGGCCAAACGAGTGGATCCGGGGAAAATGAGCACCATTGTGGCAAGGCATAACCCCACCATATTCACTGGAGAAGGGGAACCTCAATTGCTGGGGGAATGGTGTAGAGAATTCACCAATCTGTTTGAGCTGATAGCATGTCCGGAAGAGTGCGCAGTGGATCAAGTCGCTCACTATCTTAGGGCCACGCCGGTGGACTGGTGGACCGGGAACAAGGTGGAGATACGAGAGGTTGCTAGGGATCTTGAGACGGGACATGTGTCTTGGTTGGAATTCCAAGAGTTTCTGAAGAATGAGTTTATGCCCGAGTTCCAAAAAGCCAAACTTCGGGAGGAGTTTGACACTTTCAAGATGACAGAAAACATGACCGTGGAGGCTTATCATCGGAAATTTCGGTAGTTATCCTCCTACATTGATGACTTTGGGCAGAATGAGGCTATGCTGGCTATGAGGTTTGAGCGGGGACTCACTATGGACATCAAGAAGAGGCTCACAGCAGCTCCACCCACTACAGTTCGGGACATTTACTTGAGGGTCTGGTGTCTTTGAGAGACTCTCTAATGCAGATCAAGGCCGATAAGAAAGGCAAGGCCGAGAAAAGGAAGTGGAGACCACAAGCGATATCATTGGGGCAAAGAAGCGAGTTCGGGCAGATATGGCGGGTACTCCACTAACGGTGCCCCGGGGGTATGAGAGCTCGAGTGGAGGCGGCCGGGGGCACCGGCGGGGAGGTAGCTGCGGGGATTACTTGTTTTGGCTGTGGAAAGACAGACACAAGAGATTTGAATGCCGATCATCCGGGGTGAATCGGTCCTGGTGGATACGGGGCACCTATGTCGGGGTTCGGTGGCTCTCGTTCGGTGGGGTGCAGGTATAACAGTTATCGCACACCTATGTCGGCTATGGGGGAGGTGCAAGGTCCGGAGCTAGTAACAGATTACTGGGCGGCTACAACAACTACCGTAACCGTAACCAGCAGAGTCGGCAGAGTGGGAGCACCAACTTTCGTAAGAGGCGCAAATGAAGGGAACAAAATCTGTGGCGGCTTCTTCAAGTCGAGTGGGGCTAAGTCCGTGGCAAGCTCTTTGCCATGGGCAAGGAGGCGACTAATAATGACGCTCATGTGGTGACTGGTACATTTCTGTTAACTCTAAACCCACCTTTGTGTTGTTTGATTCCGGAGCTACACATTCTTTTATATCTGCGGAACATGCCAGAGTCTTAAACCTTAAGTCATATGATAGAATTGTTGATTCGGTAGTTGTACCTTCGGGAGAGTCGGTGTCTTGTGATAGAGTCTACACTGAGGTACCAATCCAGATCGGAGAGGTTGTGTTTCTTTGTGACCTTATAGAGTTTCCCTTGGGGGTTTTGAGGTGATTCGGGGATGGGTGGTTAGGGAAATACAAGGCTTTTATCGATTGCTATCGAAGAAAATCTCTTTGAGGGGACCTAAGGGAACTAGGGTGTCTTATAAGGGGTATGTGGTCAAGCCAAGAGTCAAATTCATATCTGTTAACACCCTAAAGTCGAGTCTGAGGAAAGGGGATCAGTTGATCTTGTGTCAGATGTGGGATAGTGAGTCGGAGACCCCTAAGGTGTCTGAGATTCCAGTGGTGAGGGAGTTCGAGAGTGTATTTCCGGAGGACATTCCAGGGTTACCACCGAAACAAGAAGTGGAATTTTCCATTGATCTGAAGCCGGGCACAGGACCGATTTCTAAACCACCTTACCGTATGGGACCAAAGGAGATAGAGGAACTAAAGAAGCAGTTGGATGAGCTAGCAGAGAAAGGTTACATACGGCCTAGTGTTTCACCTTGGGGAGCACCAGTGTTGTTTGTCAAGAAGAAAGATGGAAGCTTGAGACTTTGCGTGGATTACCGTGAGTTGAACAATGTGACCATCAAGAACCGTTATCCTTTGCCAAGGATCGATGATTTGTTCGATCAATTGAGTGGAGCCGGAGTTTTCTCTAAGATCGATCTGAGGTCGGGTTATCACCAGTTGAGAATTAAGAACGAGGATATACCTAAGACCGCTTTCAGAACAAGGTATGGGCACTATGAGTTCGTGGTCATGCCATTCGGGTTGACTAATGCGCCAAAGCAGATGTTCATGGACTTGATGAATCGAGTGTTCGGTCCTTACCGGACAAGTTCGTGGTTGTGTTCATCGATGATATTGGTGTACTCCAAGAATGAGGAGGAACATGAGGAACATTTGAGGTTAGTCTTGAAAACCTTGGAGGAGAACCAGTTATATGCCAAGCTGAGCAAGTGCGAGTTCTGGTTGAAGAAAGTTGCTTTTCTGGGACATGTGGTTTCCAAGGAAGGGGTGTCGGTTGATCCTAGTAAAATTGAGGCAGTGACAAGATGGCAGAGTCCTAAGAATGTGGGTTAGATCCGAAGCTTCTTGGGGCTAGCAGGTTATTATCGAAGATTTGTCAAGGACTTCTCAAAGATCGCAAAGCCATTGACGTCATTAATGCGGAAGGAGAACAGGTTTGTTTGGGATGAGAGTTGTGAGGAGGCGTTTCTAACCCTCAAAGAACGACTCACTACAGCTCCTATCCTTGCACTACCAGATGGGAATGATAATTTCGAGGTGTATACTCATGCTTCCAAGAAGGGTCTGGGGTGCGTATTGATGTAGAACGGGAAGGTAATCGCTTACGCTTCTCGACAATTGAAGACCTATGAGGAGAATTACCCTACTCATGATCTAGAGTTGGGGGCAGTGGTGTTTGCGGTCAAACTATGGCGACATTATCTTTATGGAGCTACCTTCAAAGTGTTTTCCGATCACAAGATCTTAAAATACATTTACACACAAAAGGAGTTGAACATGAGACAGAGGAGATGGATCGAATTGATTGGCGACTATGACATGGAGATACTTTATCATGAGGGGAAAGCGAATGTCGTAGCTGATGCGTTGAGCAGGAAATCCATCCATGCCTTGAGCAGTGCCAGATCTAGGGTGAGGTTGCATAATGAGCTGCGGGAGATGGGAATCCACATGATCCGGAGAGGAGAGACTCTTGGGGACTTGACCGTTGAGCCGGAGTTATATGAGGAGATCAGAGAGTTACAGAAAGCCGATGCTAGAATTCAGAAGTGGCGCAGCACAGTAGAACAGGCAGAAGTTGGGGTTTATTCCAAGTTTGTTATCCATGCTGATGGTAGTCTGAGGTTTGGAGGACGGTGGTGTGTTCCGGATATTGAGGAGCTGAAGAGGAAGATTCTTACTGAGGCACATGCTACGCCATACTCGGTTCATCCTGGGGGAGATAACTTGTACAAAGACCTCAAGAAGACCTTTTGGTGGCCGAATATGAAGAGGGAAGTTGCTGAGTTCGTAGCTCGATGCTTGACATGCCAGAGAGTGAAGGGTGAACATAAGAGACCGCAAGGGAAGGTTCAACCATTAGATGTGCCGGAGTGGAAGTGGGAGAGCATTTCTATGGATTTCATTGTGGGGTTGCCTCGAACTCAGAAAGGTAACAATATGATTTGGGTGATCGTGGATAGGCTAACCAAGTCGGCTCACTTTATCCCCATGAAGGATACATGGAGTAAAGCTGAGTTGGCCAAGGCTTATGTTCAGTATGTGGTGAAGCTGCATGGTGTACCCAAGGACATCATTTCCGATAGAGACTCCAGGTTTCTATCCAAATTCTGGTAGGAGTTGCAGTCACTAATGGGTACTCAGTTAAAGATGAGCACCGCTTTTCATCCAGCTACAGATGGTCAGACAGAGAGGACTATTCAGATACTCGAGGACATGTTGAGGGCCTGTGTTTTGGAGTTCGGCGGGTTTTGGGAGGATAGACTAGGGTTGATTGAGTTTTCATACAACAACAGTTACCACGCTAGTATTGGGATGGCTCCATTTGAGGCTCTATATGGCACGAAGTGTAGGAGTCCTGTGTGTTGGGATGATCGAGCTGATGCGGTAGTTTTGGGACCAGAGATGATTCAGGAGATGGTTGAGCAGGTGCGGATCATTCGACAGAAGATGAGGGCTGCCCAGGACCGGCAGAAGAGCTATGTCGACGCTAGGAGAAGCGACATTTCTTTCCAGGTGGGGGAGAAAGTACTTCTTAGAGTGTCTCCGATGAAGGGAGTGATGAGATTCGGGAAGCGGGGAAAGTTGAGCCAGAAGTTTATTGGGCCATATGAGATCCTGGATAGAGTTGGAGAGGTGGCATATCGGCTAGCTCTACCACCAGCTTTAGCCAGGGTACATAATGTCTTCCATGTTTCTCAGTTGAGGAGATATTTGAGTGACCCTTCGCACATTTTGAGCCATGACGTGGTTGAGGTGGACGAGCAGTTGACCTACATAGAGACACCTAAGGAGATTTTGGACAGGAAGGTTAGAAAGACCAGGCACAGAGAGACTGCTTTAGTGAAGGTGTTGTGGACTAATCATAAGGCAGAGGAGGCTACCTGGGAAACCGAGGCCGCAATGAGAGAGAGTTATCCACATCTGTTCACTTGAGGTAAGTTACGGGACGTAACTTTCTTTTTAGGAGGGTAGAATGTAACATTTCGTGTTTGTGTAGTCTAGTTGTGCGTCTGACTGTGTTAGTTATACGGGATGTCTTTATATTTTCGTATGACACGTTTGGTATGGGAGCGAACTTCGAGACGAAGTTCATTTTAAGGGGGGAAGACTGTAATACCCCGTATTTTATTATCGTTTGAGCGAGTTTTTATTATTTAATGGTAGCGTAGAGGTAATGAGTCGGGTTCGTGTTGTAAGATGAGTCGGGTTTATAGTTTTGAGTCAATGTGTCATAGCCCATTTACCCACTTACCCATTTACCTTTTTACCCCACCAAAACCCTAAAATGAAACCCTAATCTAACCTTAAAACCCAACCCCCTTCATACCGTCATTTCTTCACATCACCATCATCAACCCTTTTTCTTTCACGCCTCAAGCACTATTCACAGCCAACGAGCGCACGCCGGTGAGTGTGGAGGGAGTAGGGTCTGCCGTGAGTCTAGGGAGGCCATTGCTGGTGGACGAGGGTGGTTGTACTGGCCGGAATAGCACAGATCGACGGCCGTCATAGGTAAGGTTCTCTGTTTTTCCATTTTTGTCACGGTAGTTGATCTGAGTTGGGCGTTGTTTAGGGACTGTTATGGTAGTTGTCGGGGTGTGGGTTGTGTTGCTGGTGGTGAGTCGAGTCGTGTGGTGGTGGGTTGAGTGGTTGTCGTCACTGTTGGTGGTTGCAGTGGTGGTGTTTAGGTGTCGGGTTTGTTGTGGGGTTTTTCGTTGCATTTCAGACATAGGGTAATGGGGTGGCACCACCGTGGACTCGGGGGAGGTCGAATCGGTGGTGCCACGTGTGTCAGGGTCGCCTTTCAACGGTGGTGTCAAGGGTGGTGGTTGGTAAGGAGGAGGGGTTGTGTCGTGGTGGCAGGCGAGTTGAAAAGGGGGCTGGTTGTGGCGGCAGGGACGCAAGCAGGGGGTGTTGGTGGTGGTGGTTCTGACCACCGGCGTGGGTCGACCACGTTGGTGGTGGTGGGAGGTGACCAGGCCAGACCTGGTGTCAGGCCTGGTGGTCGGCGGTGAGGGTTGGTAGCTGTTGGGGTAAGTTGAGACGGGATGAAAGGGGGGTGTTTGGGAGTCGGGTTGGGTTCTTGTTTTTGGGTCATTTTTGTTACGATTTTTATTTTAATAAGTCGGGAATATGTATATTTCTATTATTTGCATTATTAGTTTTAATTATTAAGTTAATATAAAGTAGCGGTGACGGAATAATATATTTAAGTTTTTGAGTCGAGATTTTATTTCGGGAAGGTTACTATTTTTAGTAACCTGCTATTTTTTGTAATTGCTATTTTTGGAAACTTCCCATTTTAGGAAACTTTCTATTTTGGGTAACTTATATTTTTAGTAACTTCTAAATTGGGGAAGTTTCTACTTAAAGTAACTCTTGAGTATGGGAACGGGAATAGTTAATTGAATTAATTATGTTATGCATATGTTTAGGTGGCGAGTTTCGGGTGGAGTACTTCTGATCTGCAGTTAGCTTATTACCGCTATTCGAGGTAGGGGAATACACTGGACTTGATATAGTACTATGTGACTGGATTAACTGAATCGGTGATTTACATGTTATAACATGACTGTCTGATTTAATTCCGTTAAGCATTATCGTTGAACTGTTTTATTATATTTTTGCATCGGAGTTGGTGGAGGTGGAGGTGAGTATGGTGTGGTGATAAGGCCCAGGCGGGTTCTGCAGGACTTGCCCTGGTGTCCTCAGCTGCGAGCTGGCAGATCGGCTACGGTCGATATTTATAGTCTACCGGGGATCGGTATGGCTGGGTTGTCCGGGTTATGAGTTGTGATGGCGGTGGTGGTGATGGAGGAGCATGTGTTTTATGTTTCTGTTTTATTGTATTACCTACTCAGCTTCGCGGCTGACCCTGTGTATTCGTGTACGCCTGTGATGATCCAATTATTGGGGAGCAGATTGACAGGTATTTCAGAGACTGATGGGAGCTGGCCGGGAAGAGAGCTTGGACGACTGACTTAGTGCCTAGCCCACCTTAGTCTTTTTAGTAGTTTTATCAGACTTATCTTCTGGTCGTATTTTGGAGACTTTGCTTTAATTTCAGTTGTAATCTCACTATAAACATTTTAATAAAGTACTGTGTTTCTTTCCTTTGTTATCTACTGCCTCGGGTTTCCGAGATGGTAACACCATCATTTATCTGAGGAGTCCTAGTTCAGGCCCTTAAATAAATGGGGGTGTTACACTCTTTACCCTCTAAGTCCTTCCTGAGACAGTTACAAAGGGATAGTCGGGAATTTTGAGAATTATCCCGCTTGTGTTGTTACACCCAGCTTTTAGGGTCCAGACATGGAAATTTGAACCCACATAATTTTTCAACCCATTTGCACTCGTGGTTCATCAAACCCGAGACACCCATTCCAACCACATCAGCAGCCATAGCCCTTGGCCTTAGCACCACTCACGGTCCCAATCCCACCAATTTAATGCCATTGCCTTAGCACCACAAAACAAACCTTCAGAATGATGGTTAACCATTCCAACTTCTTATTACCAAGCTCCACATCCCAAAAGATCCAAGCCTTTTACACCTAACCCCAAACACGGGATTTAACGGTACTTTACAGGCTAGAATGGGATATGACATGATACCTTAGGTGAAACCTTCGAGTGTGTACACACAATCAAAATGCCATGTTTATGCACCATGATCGAACTACGTCGGATTTGATTTCGCTCCACGCGAATACGTAGGCAGTCCTTCAGAATAAGGGATTCAATCCACTCATCAACCAAGTTGTCATCTTGTCGGTTTCTTACGGGTCTTAACCAAGTCCAATTGAAGCCACCTTTGTGTGAGTCGGTCTTAGCACTCGATGTAGACTAGGATGAGGATATAGGTTCAGATGAATAGTATCGAGTCTCAGAATGAGCTTTATCTAACGGTTTAGGCAAAGATGCCGAGTCACATAGATGTGGGTTTGTGTTGGGAACAGAAAATATGAAAAACCCGCTGAAAAGAAAGAAGGTGTGGAAGAAAAAATAGTAAAAGCCCGCTGAAAAGAAAGAAGGCGGTGGCAAGAAATGATGAATACTCGCTGAAAAGAAAGGAGGCGAGGAGAAGAGTGGCAGAATGTTCCCAACAAGAGTGATATGTGATGCCTAAGTGTTCTCATAAAATCAGTCTGTGTTTAGTGTCTGGGCGAAGCCAACGTTGTTGCTCTGTGAGTTTAATCCACCTTGTCAATGCCAAGTGATCTTGATTCCCATGTGCCCTTGGGAGCACGCCCATGCCATACGATATCTCTGTCTCAAATCCGATGGCCTTGTGATTCCCGTTTGCCATCTTTTGGCGCCAGAATGGCCAATTTACCTTTCTACTCCCAACAAGTCAATAATCGAATTAAAACCCGTGCACACTTGCGGTTTTATTTTCCTTTTTTGTTTTACGGTAGCGGGCTGCACCCACGTTGTTTACGGGTCATACAGAGTGTCTGAGTCGTATTTCCTGCTCACCCGTCAAGGTTCGATTTCAAAATGCCAAAGATTTCAGAATTCCGAAATTTCAAAAACTTTTTGCATCAAACTTTGGGTCGACGACCCAACATCCAAGGGATTCATTTCAAATTCAAAATTTGGGTCGATGGCCCAATTATTCAAAATTTTCAACTTGTTCAAATTTCGGGTCGATGACCCAGTCATTCAAATTTAATTTTAGGTCGACGACCCAGCATTCCAATACTTCAACTTCAAACCTCGGGTCGATGGCCCAATATTCTAAGTGATTCAAAACTCGGGTCGATGGCCCAATCATTCAAAATTTTCAAATTCAATTTTTGAAGGGTCGATGGCCCAACATACCAAGTGATGTCAAATTTAAACTTCGGGTCGATGGCCCGATTTTTCAAAATTTTCAAATTCAATTTTCGGGTCGATGACCCAGTATTTCAAATGATCCAACTTCAAGATCGATGATCCAAATGTGCTTATGTGATGATTATTGCTAGTACGTTTTGTGTTTCAATTATAGCAGGATATGCTTCAACTGGGGGCTCTGAAGCCGTTGGCTTCAGAGACCATTATCAAGATGTAAAGGATGACATCCACCAAGAATTCAATTCGATACAAGAATATGAAATGGAAGAATTCCGTAGCTGAAAGCAAATGACGAAAGCGGCGGCAACCCCCCGGGAAAGTCCCGTCCCTTTCGGACAAGCGCCAGTAGATGATAAATTTTGGGCAAATGTCAGCAGATGACGAATTTTGGACAAATGCCAGCAGATGATAAACTTTGGGCAAGTGTCAGCAGTTGCCGAACTACGACGCGGGTTTGATTCCGTCAGAAACGGATACGTAGACGCCCGAGGATAAGGCTCAACCCACCATATATGCAATTTATAGGTCGACGACCAACGATGACAATTTGACGCAACAGAAGCAAGAGTCAATCCCCAACGAAGTTTCAGGTATGATCTCTTCTTATGGCTGGCGAGCTTATATACGCAAGTCTAATAGACTATAAACGACCCGCAGAATCCTCAGGTCGAGAGGGACCTGGGGTATACTTTGACTTTCGCCTTGTCCAAGCCTCGGTCAAAGTGGGGGCTCAGAGATACCCGTATCCGTCGATATTGGAATTTATAGAGAACCCGACAAACACCCGATGATGATAGGACACATGTATTTATTTAGTTGTCATTGTCATTATTTGGGTTCGTTTTACGATGTAGAATGAGCATTGTCGACGGAGTATTTTAATTTAAATGATATTTAAATTAAAGCCTTTTTTAAGGTGATTTCAATTTATTTTATTTTGTTTTGAATTTATTTTCTTGAGTTTATTTTATTGAAAATAAAATAAATATTTGATTTGAAAAATCATTTTATGAGTATATTTGATTTGAAAAATCATTTATTTTAATGTGTTAATTGATTTGAAAAATCGATTTAAAAATCGAGAAAAACTCGTTTCAACCACGCGTTTTGGAGCGCGATTTTAGCTCGGTTTTTTGAGCCCGTTTTCTTTACGAGTTGGCACGAATATCGAGTACACTAACCAACCTAGACCACTACCCATCCAACCCCAGTTCGAACCCCATAACCACGGCCCAAATCATGCCCCAAATCACCCCCAAACAGCCCGCATACACAAAGCAGCCCCCCCTGTTTTGCAGCTCAAACCCGAGTCCAAAACCCGCTCCAATACCACCAAAACCCGTGCCCATTAACCCTAACCCATACCCTAATATCCTACCCATATTACCTTACCTTAACCACCAAGAAAACCCCCCATACGAACCCTAGAAAACCCCCCAAAAGCTGCTGGACAGCAGCTATGCTCAGCCGAGCCCGTCTGCCTCTCCTCCCTTTTACCCTACTTTAACTCCCTATAAATACCCACCCTTCACCATACATTCACTCCTCTAAGTTCTCCATACATACAACCTTCACTTACAAGCTTTAAACTCCAGAAACAAACCCTAATTGCCTCTCAAAAACCCTTCACAAAACCGACTTGCAAACTGGAACAGTTTGTGTGTCCTCTTCGAAATACCGTTCGTTCTCCCTTCAAACCTCCATCAAAATTCGAGTTTCTTGTTCCAAATTAACCATACATCATCCATCTACACATTAGACAAAGATGTACGAGCCAAATTGCCCTTGAGAGTACACGAATTCCCTCGAAAAACAGAGTGTTATACACTCTGTTTTCGCGGCTTTTCCTGTCTGTCCAGTTCTGTTTGTGCTCGTTTTTCGTGCCCAATAACTCAAAATGAGCAGGGGTTGCTTTAAGATCTCTGTTCTCCTCTCTTTCTAGTTTTCAAAACATCTTTTAAATCGATTTTTCACCGTGAAACGAGAGAGAAATCGCTGTTTGAAAGTTGCTGTCCAGATTTGCAAAAAACGTGTTGTTTGCTTTGTTTCTTCGTCGACGACGGCCTCTCGAGATAAAATCTACCATCGATTACGACCCAAGACGGTGTCAACGATACATGTAGGTTGAGGGTGCATCAAATCCTCCTCTTTCTCCCTTTTATTTCGTTTTTTTATGTTTGTTTTTTAATAGTTCGTTTTTGTTTGTTTATCGTTCTTGTTTATCGATTGCTCTTATTAACTATGAAACTAGTTTAGTCCGAGTATGAGTTAAAGTACCACCATGAACACCCGCATTGACTTGAGATGGGAAAGAAACCGCTACATCAGTCGGTCGTACACCCCCGTCTCATTTTCATATCCTCGTGTTCAAGGTAGGGCATTAATAAAACAAATTCTAACTTCGTTCTTCGCTTTTGACCTCTCCTTTGTTTCGTGTGATTCGACCCACCCTAGGACCATTCACAAGTTAGTATGACCTCTGATTGTTAACATATAACTCATTTAGATGACATTAAATCGATTTAATAAACTAATTAGACACTTTAGGGTACATCGACATAGCTTTAAAAATCAACTGACGATTCTGTAACTTAATCGAATGCATCTCTCTCTTTCACCTAATTTCTCGTTAGTATAAGAGTGCGTGATTAGCACCTTCTTATTAACACTCGATGAGTTAAATTAATTAGTAAACTTGACCTAATTTGACCCCTTTTAGGCCGTGTAGAATGCGCGTTTGCAAGGTATCTTTCCAAATCGATCAACGTCGTTTCTAACTTGTTTTCTAGCCCGCTTTCGAACTTGTTTCGCAATCAATTGATCTAACTAATGAACCTGACCTAGGACCTAGGGTTGGACGTGGCTTTAGGCCGTGAGGCTTGGCCGTGTCCTTTGGTCTTTCTTGTTTCGTTTGTTTTACACCATTCGTTCTTTATTTTGTTTTGTCGCTTGTAATTTATCGTTTGTTATGAAGTTGTAATTTTCAAATTAGCTTTCTTTTATCGAGTCAAAACCTCTTCCAAAAACCTTAGTCTTGTTTGGTTATATGGTTGTGCCCCAATGCATGTAAGAGCGTAGTAAATCGCATGTTGTTTAAAGCAACATGGCCCGATTTATGCTAATGCATGCTTTGGTGCGTGGCCCTATGTCTAATTCGATAAGATTAAGTGAAAGCACGCATTACGAGGACTGACCCAAGGCCGTGAGTCATGTAAGCCGTGGGCCACCCCTTTGTGCACGTTTTCCTAGGCCGAATGGCCATGTGTCGCGTATGGTGTCGTATATAGCAATTGTATTTAGATCGAGTTGTATCTTTAATTCCTCGTTGTGTCGGCATGAAATGCCTGGGTTGTAATAGGTAGATCCCAACGGCTCCCCCATTCCCCCTAAGCCTTGTTTGTTTCGTTCATATGTTGTTAGATCAATCAACCCACATGCTAAATTACAACTTTGACAAAGTTAGTTTAGTTGCATCTAAATCGACATAGAAACTTCACATGTTAGGGTTTTGAAAACGATGTTTGCATATCATATATCGTAGTAGCTATGACCTTGTTTGAAATCCGACACTTGACTTAGTAGAGGCCGTTATTGACGGGCGGGATTAGGTGTCCTTATGGGCTTCCTAACACGTACCCTCACCCCTTATTCAAGATCTATGGTTTGTGGATCCGTCTAAATACCATTGGATTACGAGAGTCATTCAAATCGAGTGATATAGGGTACAAGTCTTTATCTTTAATCACTCGTAGTCGATTGGCTTTATGCTTTTCGATGAAAGGTGTAAAATTGACTTGAACGGTTCCAAGTTCCCAAAAAACTTGGTGGCGACTCTAATTTGTCTTAATTCGATTCGAAAGAACCTCGAGTCAATTATGCCTAGTGTGGATCCCGCGGACGCAGTTCCCGAAGGCCTTGTCCACATAGTTCATCAACTAATAATTCACAACAATCTAGTAGTACGCCAAATAATATACAACTTCATGATCAGGATAACTTCGAAGTCGGTTCTACGAGTCGTTCGCGGAATGAGAACTCTGCTGCTTCTGTGATTCAGCCGTTTGATCTGGCTCAGGAAGTGGCACCTGATGATGATCGTGTTGAATTGGAGGAGGAGTACGTGCCTGTTTCTCGGAATAATTCAGCGTCTTCAGTATCTGATAAGGTAATACTCAAATTAGATATTGAGGATGTTCAATCGGAAATTGATTACTGGACCAATGCTATTTTTCATTACGTCTTTGGGTGCTAACCCTCCTGGTTACGTTTTGGGTGGTTTCTTACGTAGAGTGTGGAAATTTCATGATATTGATACAGTTTCATCGCTCGCTAATGGTATATGTGTTGTTCGATTTAAGGATGCTGCTAGCAAGCAAACTGTTTTGAGATCAGGACCAGTTTTCTTTGATAACAAACCTCTGGTTGTCAAGGATTGGACTCCTGATGTTAAAATGGCTAAATCTGAAGTGGAGGTTGTACCTATCTGGATTAGGTTTTATGGTTTGGACTTAAAATTCTGAGGTTTAGCTCTGAATAAAATCGCCAGTTTAGTGGGTAAACCTGTGAGACTTGACACTGATACTCACACTAAGTCATTCTTGGGCTATGCCAGGATTATGGTTGAGGTGAGCATGGGACAGGATTTTCCTGATGTTATCGAATTTTTGGATGAAATGGATGTTTGTCACAGACAAATAGTCCATTATGAGTGGAAACCTGTGAAATGTCTTGAATGTTCGGGCATGGGACATCTAGTCATTGTTTGTAGGAAGAAAAAGGAAGTGGTTCAAAACAAAGGTAAGGCAAGGCAGGAATGGAGACCTAAGCCTACTCAGGCTCCTCCTGTTCCTCCTGCTGCACCTACACCTATGGAGATACCACTTCCCACAATTGATCCTACAGCTATAGTTACTCCTATGCCAGTTAATGGAGGGATATTGAATACCATCACTCCTGCCAGAATTATTACTAAATTGTTGAGGCAAGGGCCTGACAAAGCTCAAGGTAGGGGTGAGGGTAGATCTTTCATGGATAGAATGATCATAAGTCTGGGCAGGAGTAATGGACCTGCTACTGGGGCTAGGAGGAGTAGGCTATTTGTGGAAAATGACTAGTATTGCATTTTGGAATGTCAGGGGAATAAACAAGCCAAATAAGCAAGGAGATGTTAGACGTCTCTTGCATCTGAATAACATTGGCTTGTGTGGTTTGTTAGAAACTAGAGTTAGAACTAATAACATTGAAAAGGTGAAGAATGGGTTGAATAAGCATTGGCAGTTACTTCATAATAATGACATTAAAGATGGGGGTAGAATTTGGCTTATGTGGGATGAACAGGTCTATAAGGTGGATCTGATTTCTAAATTTGCTCAAGTCATTCATGTGAGAGTGACTTACATGCTCAATAACTTCTCCTGGATTCTGTCTATGGTGTATGGTTTTAACAAAAGCCATGAAAGGGAGGACTTATGGCATGCTCTAACTTCTTTAGGTAACTGTATGAGGGATCCTTGGCTAGTGATGGGTGACTTTAACAATGTTCTTTTTATGGATGAGCGTATAGGATCCACAATCACTGCTGCTGAGATACAGAACTTCCAAGACTGTGTTGAGAACTGTGGCTTGTGTGATGTGGCTTCCTCTGGTGCGTTCTTTACTTGGAATAATAAGCAAGCTGGTGAGGCTAGAGTGTACAGCAGAATTGATAGAATTATGGCTAATGATCAATGGGTGATGGAGGGACCTGAGGGTAGCTTCTCTTTCCTACCTGAAGGGCTCTATGACCACAGTCCATGTGTGATTGATTTATGGCAGGACACACCCAAACTCAAATCCAGATTTCATTATTTTAACATGTGGGGGAAATGTGTTGAGTTCTTAAATGTGGTAAGGGACATCTGGAGTACTTCTATCAAAGGTTTCCCTATGTTTCAAGTGGTCAAAAAACTGAAGCTTCTTAAAGCTCCTCTGAAGGATCTGAACAGGGAGTATTTTGGTCATGTTGAGACTGCTGCTCATCTTGCAGAGGCCCTGTTGCATGACATTCGAAAGAAGGTTCATGCTGACCCTGGTAATCTTACTCTCCAGGAAGAGGAAAAGCAAGCTGCTCAATCTTTTTCTGAGATGGAGGAGGCCAGGAGGAGTTTCCTGGCTCAAAAAGCCAAGATGCAATGGTTAAATAATGGTGATGATAACACTCACTATTTCCATTGCTCAATCAAAGCCAGAAGGAGAAGTAATAAAGTGCTGCAAATTAAGAATGTACATGGGATCATCTGTGACAATAATATTTCCATTGAGCAAGCTTTCCTTGACTACTATATTTCTCTACTAGGCAGTGACAGAGCTGTGAGTCCAGTTTTTAAGGGAGTTATGGCACATGGGGCTTTGGTTTCTGAGAGCCAGGCTACTGTTAAGATAAGAGAAGTCACTGATGCAGAAATCAAGGATGCTCTGTTCTCCATACCACCTGATAAAGCTCCTGGACCGGATGGCTATACCAGTCAGTTCTTCAAGGATGCCTTCCCTGTGGTTGGTCCTGACATCATCCAAGCTGTTAAGGATTTCTTTAGGAATGGTAGGCTCCTTCAGCAACTTAATGCCACTGTTATCACTCTCATTCCCAAGAAGGATAAACCTGAAACTGTAATGGATTTCAGGCCCATTGCGTGTTGTAACGTGCTTTACAAATGCATCACCAAGATTTTATGCTCCAGATTAAATGAAGTCATGGGCAATATCATTAGCCACAATCAAACTGCTTTTATAAAAGGAAGGGATATTGTTGACAATGTCCTTATTTGTCAGGACTTAGTCAGACTCTACAATAGGAAGAGTTGCTCTCCTAGGGCTCTAATGAAAATAGAACTTAGGAAAGCCTATGATACCATTGAATGGACCTTCATCAAGGATGTGTTAGTGAGCCTGCAGTTCCCTGAAACTATGGTGAGATGGATTATGGCATGTGTGACCTCCACTTCATTCTCTCTTTCTTTGAATGGGAATCAGTTTGGTTACTTCCATGGCAAAAGGGGGATCAGACAAGGGGATCTCATGTCTCCCCTTCTGTTTACCCTTTGCATGGAATACTTGTCTCGTATCCTGGCTGTTGTGACTGCTAAAAAAGGTTTTAATTTCCACCCCCTCTGTAGAAGCTTACAGTTAAGTCATCTATGCTTTGCTGATGACCTCCTGCTTTTCAGTAGTGGGGATTGCTTCTCCATCAAAATTTAATTGAGGGCCCTCAAAACTTTTGAAGAAGCTTCAGGTCTTGCTGTTAACCATGACAAGTCTGAACTTTTTATGAATGGAATTTGCCATGAGGACAAATCCAAGATCCTTCAGTTCTCCAACTTTGCTTTAGGGGTTTTCCCTTTTAGGTATTTGGGAATCCCCATCTCCTATAAGAGACTCTCTGTGGGGGACTGTAATAAGTTGGTGGATAGAATTGTTGCTAGAATTCGAAGTTGGGGTGCTAGGAAACTAAGCTATGCAGGTAGGATGGTGCTTATACAGGCTGTCTTATCTCAGCTACATGCTTATTGGGCCAGAATTTTCCTTATTCCTACCACTGTCATCAACAAGATTGCTGGGATTTGCAGGAATTACCTTTGGTCAGGGAATGATCAGTTCAAAACTCCTCTTGTTTCCTGGGACTTTTGCTGCAACAGCAAGTAACATGGGGGGTTAGGTTTTCTTAACTATGCTGATTGGAATAAGGCTAGCATAGCTAAGTTTACCTGGTGGATTGCTAGTAAGCAAGACCACCTATGGATTAAATGGGTCAATGCCATTTATATTAAGAATAACCCCTGGTGGAATTATCAACCTTCTTTGCAGTCTAGTTGGTCTTGGAGGCAAATCTGCAAGATCAAAGAAATTTTCAAACCAGGTTACAGCAATTATTCTTGGGTCTCATGTGATTATTCTGTGCAGAAAAGATATAAGTGGCTCCATTCTGATACTGCTAGAGTTCCCTGGTGGCCTATGGTATGGAATAACATGAATGTTCCCAAGCATTCATTTATCTTTTGGTTGTATGCTCTCAATAGATTATACACTAGAGATCGGCTTGTGGCTCATGGAATCTGTTATGAGACTGTGTGTGTTCTCTGCCAGCAAGAGGATGAATGTAAAACTCACATTTTCTTCCACTGTGCATTCAGTAGACGTTGCCTGCACTTGGTTCAGGATTGGTTGCAAATTGATATGGGAGATAAAGAGCCTTTACTGTGGTGCTACAGTTGGAGGTGTCCATCTTTGTTCCAGAAACAGGTTACTTATGCGGGAATTGCTAGTCTCATTTATCATCTTTGGGAGGCTCGTAATAGATGTAGAATGGAAGGGATCCTGCCTACTCCTGGTTTTCTTTTTGGCCGTATAAAACAAGCTGTAACTGGTAGGGCTCTTAACAAACTTGCTCAATGTAAAACGAGAGCGGGGTGTAACTGGTTAACTAGTGTAGGTATAACTAGTTAACTGGTATGTTGTAGGAAGGTCGTGGTGCGTATGGTGATGTAATTTGATAATGCCTATTATTAATATCAATTCACATTTCACCAAAAAAAAAAACTCATATCTATATATTCAACTAACCCATTTATTTTACTTCTTGAATCCTGAACAATTATACATGATAAATGATTATATGCATAAATATTCAGGATTGAGGGCTACTCTATTATATATTTCTGAAACAAAATTTTGCACGTGACTGTGCCTGACGAGTTGGTAACAACCACCAGATACAGTAAATGTCAGGACCAATCACGCATGAAATAATTGCCTAACCTGACTAGGTTTACTGCAAGGGATTATAACTGGCTGGACGCAGCAAGACAGGTGCAAGAGTGTTCTCTCCCAACCACTTAGTCTAAATGCCCTCATGACAGGCCGAATACCAAGCCCTCCAGCTAGGCAGGGGATATAAGCCCTCCTGACAGGCCGGTTTTCCCACCCCATCAACCATTATAGCAAAAAAACTATACTTGGTTGAATTACTCATGAAATAATAAGATAAAACAAAAATGATGTGCAGGATGTCTAAACAGGCCCAACAGGATGAAACTCACAGACCCAAGAAAAGTCAGGGATAGTCTCCCTGACCTGGATAAAGACAGAAAAAAGAAAAATTGTTCGTCCAGGGACATCCCTCCTTGATGGGCCAAATACCAACTAAAAAGTCAAATTACTGCTTCTCCTTGGAAACAGTACCATTACTTCCACCCTTAGCTAGATCAACATCAACATCCTGCTCCCCTGGAGAGTCCACCTCTTGTTCATTTCCCATATTATGCAGGTCAGGATACTTTGAAGCAGTAAAAGCCATCTCAGCTTCAGGGTTCCATTTCGCCCTGGCCTCGACAGGCTCTAACATAGCAGCAGCCCTCCCCTTAATATAGAAATAGAGGGAAGCATCATCTAACTTTAACTCCAGGTCATCCCTCTCCTGGGTGAGCTCCTCATTTCTGTCCAAAGCTTCCTGTAAAAGCCGCTTGCTTGAATCTGCCTCAGCCTTAACAACATCTCTCTCAGCCTGCGCCCTCACCAAGTCAGCAGCTTTAGCAGCCAGGTCAGCTCGTGCAAAATCCAGCTCAGACTTCAGCCTATCATAATCTGATCTCATCAGATCAATCCTTGCTACCAAAGAAGTAGCCTGATAGGCATTATGGAGACAGGTCGCAACACCTTGATCAAAAACAGGAAGAAGAGTATGAATAATATACCCCAATAATACAAACTACCCAAACAAAACACACATAAAAATTGTTCCAGCCTACCTCCCTTACAGCAGCCAAGGCACCTGCCAAGAGGCTGACTGAATGATCCACTGAAACAATCGCCTGAGTTGCAGTCTCAACAGGGTCAAGGGTGAGCATGACATCTTATCTGGAAGCAGCATAATCCCTGATTTTCACCCTGGCAGCCTTCATATTGTCCACCCTGGCCTTCACTTCCCTGACTGGGGCAGAAATGTCAACATCTTCAATTTTCTTTTTTGGGCTGTTGAACTTGTTTCAGCAGGGGCAGCAGGTACAGCGGTGACCTTGGGAGCATCAGGCTGTTCCGTCAAATCTATAACAGGTTCAGCATCTCCGCTTCCTTGAGAACCTTCCTCCTTGATCTTAGCCAGCCTGGCTAAAAGGTCAGCCATACCAAACCTGGCAAGGCGAGTAGATGACCTGGTGGCTACAACACGAAACACTATATTAGCAATATAAACTAAACATCACCAGGAAGCCAAAGCAAGAAGAAAAAAGAAATTAAGATAGACTTACTGCCTAAGGTAGTGGCACTAAAAGCCCTAGAAGGTTTAGCCACCTTGGCAGCACCATCAGCTTTCAAGCAACGAGGAAGGTGGCCAACCCCACAACAGAGAGGCCAAGACCTCTCCAAAGAAGGAATAACAAGGAAAGTAGAAATATTGGCAGTGGGATACTCAGTCTCAGTAACCCAATCATCAAGTGCACGCATAAAAGGTACAACTCAGGCATGAATTTCATTTTATTTTTCACTAACAAGTAAGACATGCAGGACAGAAGAAAAACTAAGAAACTCACCAGCAACCCAAGCTTCATGATTTAAATACACCTGGTTAGGACCCACAGAATTAGTCCTGACAAACATGTACCCAGCAGCCCAACCTTTATCATGGCCGCTATCCAGATTGCTCAAAAGAGAAGTAGTAGAAGCCCTGACCTTAAAACTTATACGGCCAGGACTATTGGTTTTGACAGCTTAACAAGCCTTAAGATCGTCAAGGGAAAAAAGAAATATTGTGCTTTTTACAGAGATACTCAATGGAACACACAACCTTCCACACCATAGGCATCAGCTGATAAGATGGAACGCTAATCTCCTTAATAACCTCAACTATAAGAGGAGAAAAAGGAAGCTTACAACCTGCCCTGAAAACTCAGTCATGAATACAGAACCAACCAGGACAATCCCAGTCGGCCCTGATAGGAGAGTTCTCAGGGATCCAGACTTCAGTGTCAGCAGGGATGATTCCCTTATCCTTCAGCACCTTCTCAAACTCAGGCTTCAAACGGTTTGCAAGAGACTGATCCACATTCAAAGCCTTCGTAGGCTTGAATTGGAAGTCACCATGAAATATTGAGATCATCTCCAATGGAGAATCACTCGGCTTACTGATCGTGGAAGGTTGAGCAGCAGAAGAAGAAGGCAAATTCTCAGAAGAAGTTCCCTCTGGATTCTGGGAAGGAGGGGTTGCAGGAGTCGCTGCCCTGGTAGACTTCTTTTTTGCAGCCATTGTTGAAAGAATTATGAAGATTAATTGAAGATTGAAGAACTGGGAATTAAGGAAACTAGAGAGAAAGATTATTAAGGGGAGAATAAGAAAGATTACTTTGATGAAGTTTAACTCAATGAAGCAAGCGGGTATTTATAGTGGAGTAAATTAGGGTTTCAACCGCAAAAGAGATGGATAATCATTAAGGAAGTTGCAGTAAAGCCTACACGCGCCATAAACTGCAGTAAAATAGCCGTTACAGGAACTGACTAGGCATAACTTAACCGTTGGGTAAACTTTCTGAGAATAAGGTTATCTCCTCATTTTCTCGTCCTGACACACTGAAAATAAGGAGATAAGGGGCAATTGTTAGGCCTGGAAATCCGCAGACGTCCCTGATCAGTATCTCATCTTGACCTGACTATCAGGCTGTCAGGATGTCATGGTATCAGGACACATGAAGACAGGCGCCAGGGCATGGAGAGGACAATGGTCAAAATATCAAGACGATATCAGACCAGGAGCTCATATTATAAACGGAATATATGCGCAGCATTGAATGAAAAGATCTCGCAGTGAATGCAGTAATTAAGGAGAAATATTAACAATTATTATGAACAATTATGGAGAATAATCCGCATTCATTCTAGCATCAGGCAGCCGTTCAAGTGAAGCTTATATAAGGAATACTTTGAAGACATTTAAAAAACACATCGTCTACACAAGAAGAAGCATACATCCACATACACAATACTTAGAGAAATATAAACATTGTCGTTATCACATAATTATTCTCCCAATTACATAGTGAAATCCTCTCCTGGCTTGGTGCCCGTGGTTTTTTCCCATTTAAGGGTTTTTCACGTACAAAATTCTTTGTCTCATTATTGTTGTTGTTATTATACTTTCAGCTTTATATTTTAACCCTGACGACTTGACCAACAGACCACTTAGAGCTAGATAACCGTACACGACTCTATCCTGACCTGATTTTGCCTTGCGCAAAATACACCCAAACAGTAACCTAATGGAATAATATTCAAAAAGTAATAATTTGAGTGATCTGGCATGGCTAGTTATACTTGCATGTGTATTCATGATATATGTTTATTCCGTGATATGGTAGAGGGATGATATTCATGGGGTTCATATCTGTTTATTCCATATAATATGTTACGTTGTGATCTAGTAAAGTGGTTTTGAGTAAGTTTTCTTTTCCGGGAAGTTATACTGAGTCAGTGTTTTTGGGTTGTGTAAGTTGCGATGTCTATAGATGTGGTTGTGGTGTCTGGGGTGGTGAACCGAGCACGGTACTCCGTATTGTGATGCGGGTATTTTCGCGCTGCGGTGCGGCTGTTGGTGGCGGTGTTGCGATGCTGTCACCGGTTGTGGTCGAGTAGACGGGATGATTACGATACGGGTTTTCAAAAATACATACCAGTTATACATAGATTGTTGTTTTGTTTGCTGCAACTTCCTGTGAGTTTCGGTTTGTACAGATAGACGGTTGTTTTGTTTATTGATGTTTCTTACCAGTTTCAGATTGGGAGTGAGGGTAGAGTATGATATGGAAGAGAGTTGTGTATGTTTTCGTTGTTGTCATGGTATAGTGATATCCTGTTGATGGGACGCAGTTACGAGAGGTTGTAGGAGTACTTGTAATCTTCTTTTAGAGGAGGCATTGGTTGACATAGTAATGGCAAGTGATTTGTGGAACATGTGTTGTACTGATCTGGACGCTGGTGGTGGTTCATAATTAGATATTGGGACAATGAGTATAGGGTGTTGGGAATTAGTATCATGTTAAGTTATGTATGAATTTTGCGGTAATGAAAGAAAAGAACTTGAGGATCTAATGTGAGTGTGCGTAACAAGGGTGGATCGTGAGTTATGCTTTTGGCGATATGTGTTTTATATAGAAAGGTATATCGTGTTGCGGTAATGTGTAAGAGTTGGAGTGTTGGTTATGCTAAGGATTTTATGGTATTGGTTAGATGGATTGCAGAATGAGTTGAGGTATGAGAACTGTTTAAGTAAGAGAGCCTTGGAAATAGGAATGGTTATAGGTGTTGAGGTTATAGGCGGTTATCTTTGGCATGTGGTGGTTATGAGGATAATGAGAAGATATAGATAAGGATCTAGTATTAGTGATTTACGAGGACGTAACATTTATCTTAAGAGTAGTAGGATGCTGTGGACAGCGGGGGCCCACGGGGGCGCTTGGGAGAGAAGAGAAACAAGCGTTTGCATTTTTGTATGGAGTCGCCACCAATTTTTATGGGAAATTGGAACCGTTCGAATACCTCATCTCATGTCAAGACACAAAGTAGTGACATGAACACTAAGCAATCGTTACCCTTAGCATTCTATGTCTAGAATGACTCTCGTGGATGCCAATGAACACGGGTGTTCACAGATATCTGGAGTAAGGGGTGAGGGTACGTATTAGGAAGCCCTTTTGATCGAACACCTAATCCCGCCCGCCTCGATAGCGGCCTCTACTAATGATTAGGGACATTATTCGTACTCGATATATCGTCGGCTATATGCATGCAATGCAACATCCAAGTTTTAATCCTAACATGTGAAAATTAATACTAAGTCGGTAGACAATTAATTAGCATACAATTGGGTCGAAGTAGGATTTAATGTTCAATTTCATGTGAAAACATACAAATGATACAAGAAATATGATAAATACAATAAAGAAAATTGCAATAAAGAGAATTACAATAATTACAATGGATTAGGCGATTTACGTCGAAAATACCTTCAAAACGGATAATTTGGGAAAACGAATAAAAGAACGAATAATTAACGAACAAAACAGAAGGTGATAATACGGATAATAGTTAATTATACGTAAGCTAAATAAACTAGGTCAAGGCAAAAACGGAGTTCAGAGACAGAATTCAACCCGGAACAGGCGCAGCAGAGCTGCGTCCTTTGGAATAAGCGCGCAAGCCTGCGTCTGTTCTCGACCAATCACCGTCGTGTAGTTTTAATTACGTGTTGTTAATATCGTTGGTGAATTTAATGATTGATTAAATTATTTACTCGGATGAAAGTGATTAATAGGTTATTTACATGTGAGTAATGGTCATAAAACAATAAAACATGGATGAGACGGAATTAAGACGAATTAATTACATGGATGAATGATTAATTGGTAACAAATTAACAGATTAAACTAATTAATTAGGTTAAATACAAGGGATTAATGAATATATGATGGTGACGATGAATAAACAGATGAGAATATATCAAAGGTCGAATTCCAGAAACTCAATATGGACAAATCGAATTTCTACAACCCGGATTGAATTTAATGACGAAAACCCGCAAATATTGAATTACTTGGGATTTAAGTCGGATTTAATGACGAATTAAACATGTTAATGAATGATGATTAATAATATACATGTGAAATAATATGCTATGATATCAGAGAATTAAAGAACAAACGTAAACAAACAATTTGAAAATGAATTACAGAGGACGAAGGAAGAAGAAAGGAAGCAGGAACTGCGGCAGCCTCACGAAGAGGCGCAGCAGGTGCTGCGCTCCTTCGAAAAGGCGCAGCATTTGCTGCGTCCTTTCTCGACGGTCAATCTTCTGGAAATCCGTAAAAGAAGGGTTTTAAAGCATGGTTTAGAAATCGGTTTTAAGAGGTATTTTCGACATAAATCTTACAATCGTGATACAATAATTAAAATACAATAAATAAAAGAGATATTTACACCCTCAGACTTACCTGTTGATGAAACGAGAAGGACTAAGATATCGATTAGTGATGCTCGACGCGAATGTAAAGAAAGTGCCCTCGTAAGAGGAAAACGATTAGATTAATTAAAGTTGATTGATGTGGAGTTGGTCAAATTGGTCGGTCATGCAAACGAGGCTGGTACTCAGAAGGATCCGAGCTTACGTGGTTGAAAGTTCAAGCACGTAGACGCCAAAAAGTAAGAACAAAAGTCTAGAATGCAAAGGGAGAAGAGAAGGGCGGACACTCGCGTGAGAAATATGAGGACCGAAGGCTCCTATTTATACTAATCACGTGAAGGAATTAGGGTTTCGGAGACTCTTTGGAAGTGAATCTCGGAAAGATATGAAAAAGATACGAGAAATACGCAGAAAAGGACCTGGGAAGAGGCGCAGCAGGCACTGCGTCTCTTGGAAGAGGCGCAACACCTGCTGCGTCTGTTCCCAAGTGGTTTCCTCCTGCGGAAGAAAGATCTCCGTGTTTAAGTTATGGTAGGACGGAATAATTTGGTTTTCCTTAATATCTTATGTGAATATTTCAGGAAATTGTTTACCAAAAGATAAAGATTGTGAAATATGGAATAGAAATATTCCAGAACATTCTGACTCGGTATTTAACGGTTATCAGAAAATGAAGACGGCTTTAGACCCGGACTCCAAATGTACTCTAATTACTGCCAAAACGACCGTATCGGCACGTAGATGACAACTAAGAGGTAGATATTAATATTTGAGCAATCACTTGACGATAATCTTACGAACTGTCACAAATCGTTCCGCGTACCAAACATGCGGCCCAATAATCACCGGGTGGTTTGCGAGAGGTGCAGAAATGAGGTATCTACAAAGCCCCCACTTTGACTGAGGCTTGGACAAGGCGAAAGTCAAAGTATAGCCATCAGGTCAATCGAAGATTACAACCTGACGACTATGGCGACGCGAGGCGGCTCAAGGGGTCTGAGCCAAGGACCTGTCGTCGGGAACATTTTAGAGTCTGTCGACTATCGGGGAGGGTCGTTTAAAGTCCATTAGACTACGTAAGGAGGCTCGCCAGCCATAAGAAGAGACCATACCTGAGACTTCTTCTCGAGACGCTTCCGGAGGTACATGGGAGCTATTGAGCGAAGGTCAAGTGTAAGGACTAAATAAGGTGACTAGCAGGACACAGGCGGGAACTGCTGAGAGAAAACGGCTTGGGTAGTCTTCGAGAAATAATTGCGAGTAGCAGGACACAGTCGGGAACTGCTGAGGAGAAAGACTGCTTGGGTAGATGTTAATCTTCATGTCTTGAGAGGGACAGTACGTCCGCTTACTCTCGCTGGGGACATGATTGGGAATTAATCTCCATGTCGTGAGAGGGAAAGTGTATCCGCTTACTCTCGTTATAACGAAGGCGTGTCGAATTCTGTGAAGGAATAAATGCTCGTTGCGACAAGCAAAGGTCTTGAAAGGAATAAATAATATGCAACAGTCTGCTGCTGGCTTGAGAAAATGCGGGTCGGAATGAAAGAAAATCGTCAAACGGACCAAAAGGATAAAATAGCATCGGGGAAGAGGCGCACCAAAGATGGGCCCACAAATAACGAATTCATAACGAATTTTTGAAAATCCGTATGGAGGAAACACAAGGAAGAGGCGCAGCAAGAGCTGCGTCTCTTGGAAGAGGCGCAGCGCCTGCTGCGTCTATTCCCCAAAGTGTTTTTTCTGCGTAAAAACGCGATAATCAGGAGGTTCATTTCATTATTTCGAAATACAAATCCTCCAATTTCTCCCTCAAAAATCAATCATTTCCACCAAGGTTTGATCCAAAAAGCTTGCATTAATCATGACTAATCGAGGTATGTGTCTTATTCTTGCATTAATCGTCTATATTGGCTCAATTTTGGATCGAAAAATTAGGGTTTATGACCCAATTAATCGAAAATTTGGGGCTTTTTCCCCAAATGCATTTGCCTTGTCAAATTGACATTGGAAACGGATAATTGGTAATATAAGGAACATAACCATGTATTCGTCTCGAATTTTCGTTGAGTTTTGATCCTTTGAATGAAATTTGAGACGATTTCACAGCTAAACCGTAAATTGCTTCGAAAATAGCCTTAGGATTGCCCATTTGCGATGAAACTTGATATTTGGGACCCTTGGATGATGGGTAAACTTTCTACCATCTCGGAATTTTGGTTTGTGACGGCTTTTTCAGGACACTTTTCTAGGGCATAATCGCCATTATAACGAAATGCTGCCGAAATTTCAACTCGAACCCGGAACTAGGCTTCAAATTAGGCTTGACTTGACCCAAGTTACCACATGGGTGATCGGGTTGGTGAGAACATGGCCAAAGATGGCGAGAAAAGAGCGATTTCAGGGATTCCGAAGGCTCGAAAATCCCTTAACCAAGGCTTGTCGTCACGTGACGCGGCCTAAATTTGCTTTAATGTTGCAGGTGATGTGGCTTCTACTTCTGGGAGGGCTCCCATGGAGATAGACGTTTCTACTGTCGAGGAGGCTTTAGAGCAGGCCTTCACCGCCGCGGTGATGGCTGCTGGGCACGAGGTCCATGAGGAGGAGGCTGTTGAGGAGGAGGAGGCCCCGAGACGGGCCAACGTTGGACGAGGAGGTCGTCAGCTGAGAGGAGCTCCTGCGTGGGCTGAGACTTGGGAGAGTAGGCACCTGCTGTGGGCTGCAGAGGGTCACCTGTCCTACAGGACGGTGAAAAGCTTGGTAAATAGGAAATCACTACTCATTACTCATCCTCTTTCATTCATTCGTTCATATCTCTTTCGATTTTCATTCAAAACTAAAGATAGCTTTTGTTTCAAATCACAACAGGAGGCCGGGAACATCAGGTCGTTCTCGGGCTACACGACAGCGATGGAGCACTACGAGCGGCTGTCGGCAAAGGAGCGGGCCATGATCGAGCGTGGAGCGTTCGGTCCTTTGGTGCAGGCCTGGAGGGATATCGCGAAGAGGAAACTGCGGGCTAACCTTAGCCTGGTCCGCGCTTTCTTGGACCAATTCTGGGATATGACTTCCACGTTTCACATGCCTTTCGGTGAGGTGGGAGTCACTCTGGGGGACTACGGCATGATTTCTGGTCTGCCGTGTGGGACTGAGGTTGTGGAGTGGCCGGAGACTACCATGAGGGTGGACTCGGCCGAGGCGAGGAGGTTGATCGGCTGGAACTTGTCGCCGAGGGCTGTCACAGTGCCGGGTTTGGTGCCCAGCTCCTACATTCGAGATTACTTTGCGGGAAAGATCCCGGCGCTGGTGACGATTGACGGGAGGGAGACAGCTCCTCCTCCCTGTACAGCTGAGCAGAGGGTCCGTTTGTGGCTCTGGTGGTTTCTGTCTTCGATTTACCTCGAAGACAAGGGAGAAAGGCTATCGACGAAGCTTCTTCCCTTCCTTTCTGACCTGAGCTCCCTAGGGCGTTGGGACTCGGTCCTCATCCGCTTCATGAGGGCCATGGTTCGTCCGGAGTTGATGGAGAAGGGGACTTCTCCTGGTGCTGTCGGGCCTGAACTACTGCTGGAGGTATGAACCTTCCTTTAGACCGAAATCAATTCCTTTCCTTATCAAATTACGAAAGATCGTCATTGACTATCTTGCTTTACAGGCGTGGGTGTACTCCTACTTCCCGGGCCTCGCGCCCAAGAAGACGGAGCCGTTGGAGAAGGCCTATCCCGTGGTGAGGGATTGGGTGATGTGCAGGACGAAGAGCAAGCGTTCTTCTCACGGCGTCTACCGGTGGGACGTGAACGCTTTTCAGCTAGACAGCGTAAGCATCCTACTTATATTCATTTGCTTCTTCATTGTCTTTAATTGATCATTGGAATGATCCTTATTTGTCTTATCACAGTGGGTGCCCAGACCTTGGGCGGAGTACGCTGGAGCGCCTCCTTTCGTGGCTGAGGTCCTTCGACCTAGGAGCTTGAGCCGTCTGCTGTTGAGGACGTCGATGGGTCATGTGTGGTACTTGGGCGAGCGCTTGGCTCGTCAGTGCTCTCGGGACGTGTTGACGGTTCCCATCGATCCTCCTAGGACAATGTTCAGGGAGTCTTCTGAGGCTGAGAGGGAGGCGGACTTGGCTGGTGCCAGTGGTGACGCCCTCCTTCTTCCTGGCGAGGACTACTCGGCGTTCCTTTACGGGAGGTTGGCGTACTGGCCGGTAGTGGTGAGCATCTTCACTCCTCTTCTTTACTTGATTTCTTTTTGAGAACTATGATGAAAGATCACCGGTTAATGAGAAATATTTGACTTTGCAGGAGGTCGAGGCGACGGGCATAGAGCCCCCAGAGTACCCCGAGACCCTCGAGTACACTGAAGCGACCGGGAGGACGACGATCTCCGAGCAGCGTGACTTTGACGTGGCTGTTACGGATGCTGGCCTGGACGACTGGCAGCATCTGATTCGGAGGGTGAGCCTCTAACTTTGCATAACTTTTTGTGTAAGAACACACTTGATTGAGCTTATTCAGCTATTGAGAACTTCCTTTTGAAAATGCAGGTCGCGCCGTCTCGGTTTGTGGCGTTGTGGAGGGTGGCCAACCGGTTGCGAGCTACTGCCGTCGAGGCACTTGTCGGCGGTCGAGGTCGTCAGGTATGAACCTTATCCCTATTCCATTTTTGAATTTTGATTTTCCAACTTTTCTTGAAACAATTGACATGAGCCATTTTGTTGTTGTTTACAGGGGGACCGCGAGCTGGAGCGAGAGTTAACCCAGTCTCGGGAGGAGAGAGCTCGCTTGTTGAGGGAGCTCGAGGTTCGGGACGCCGAGATTGCCGCTCTTGCGGCAAGAGTTGCAGAGCTGGAGGGCGACCAGCAGTAGTTTTGTGTAGCTTTTGTAGACTTGCACATTTGGACATTGATTTTGGACATTTTTTGGACTTTGTTTGGGGCGAGAGCCCCCAGTTTGTTGTACATTTCCCTTGTTTGGTGTATATAAGATGGCTTGAGAGCCTTTGTTGCTGGGTTGTGTCGCTTGTATCTACAGTTTAGCTTTGAACAGGTTTGGTAGATGACGGTTTACGCCGTCATGCTGCCGAAATTTACATAGAAATCACGCAAAACATACATTTGTATATACATATGGCCTTAATTAGCGCAAAACGAATGACTCAAAAGATGCAAAAATGCAAAAAAAAAAAAAAGAAAAATGCAAAAATTTGCCGGAAATGACCGGACGGTAGGGAGGGTTACCCCTAAAAAAAGAAAAAAAATAGAAACCTATAAGTTAGAAATGTAGAAATGAAATTAAGAAATTGAAATTAATATATAAATGTTGAAATTCGGTAAATTGAAAATTATTTTCTAAAATAAATGAATTAAATGAGAAATGTAAATGAATTAAAATGAATTAAAACGAAAATTATTTCCTAAAATGATGAACTAAAATTATCTCCTAAAATGAAAATATACAAGTGTGGTAAAATGACGAAACGTTGATGTCGCCTCGAAATGCGTGCCCGCGAAATTAGGAAACCTGAAACATGCTAATCTTCACGTATTTACCAAAATAATAACCCGTAG
The DNA here is from genome assembly GCF_048544455.1 of Silene latifolia. Taxonomy (NCBI): domain Eukaryota; kingdom Viridiplantae; phylum Streptophyta; class Magnoliopsida; order Caryophyllales; family Caryophyllaceae; genus Silene; species Silene latifolia. The sequence continues at coordinate 37,602,525 of NC_133528.1, forward strand.
GAATAGGAAATTATTCGTCATGGAATTAGGAAAGATCCAACGCGGAAAATCACAGAAGTGAAGCTGAGGAAGAGGCGCAGCATGAGCTGCGTCCCTTTGAAGAGGTGCAGCAGGTGCTGCGCCTGTTCCCAAGGTGTTCTGTTCTGGCAGATTTTTGGAAACAGAAATTAGTATAAATAGAAACGTCGATGGAGCTTTTATTCACACAAATCTGTCGTCTCTGCTTCGTCTAATTACATAAAATTCTCAAAATAATCTTTTCATCATGAATACTTTGGAGATTCGTTTGAAGGAATGGACCAACGAATTTTAGAACATGGAGAAACATGATATGGGCTCTTATAATTTTGGATCATTGTTGAGTTTAAAACTCATCAAGGTTGTTAAACCGTTCTTGGATGCTTGCCTTGACTATTGGGACCCGAATTACCATGTTTTTGCGTTCCCTGGAGGTGATATTTGCCCATTTCCTGAAGAAATTGCCGCTATTGGTGGGTGGGATCCCGAACACTTGCCTGCCATTCCTTCTCTTCGCAAGGGTACAAGAGCAAATTTAGAGACTTGCTTGGGTTGACTAGACTTGAGGTGGACCGTCTAGTTACCTCGAAAGGCGTGAGAATGCTGGACTTCATTGACCGATTTATCAACAGGGCCGATCCCACCGTTTCTCATGTTGCTAGGCGGAGGGCATTTGGCTTTTGCTTGTTACATGTGTATGTCTTCCAAGGGCATGTTGATGAAGACTTGAGAGGTGATCCCCGTCTTCTGGGCCTTTTTGAGCAAATGGAGCTGCGCAGGAGCCCAGCTTGTTTATGCTTAGGAGAGATTCTTTTGGGCTTGGATAATAGGAAGGCCAACCGTGACCTACCATATTTGGGAAGTCCCGTCATTCTGCAGGTAAAAGACATTTTTCTTCTTTCTTTTTTTTTTTCGTTTTCGTTCTTTTTTCGTTTTTTTTTGTTTTCTTTTTTTTTCTTCTTTTTTTTTCGTTTTTTTTTTTCGTTTTTTTTTTTTTGTTTTTTTTGTCTAATACCTGCTTTTGGTAGGTTTGGCTTATGGAACGGCTCCGATTGATCGAGCCTCCAGTTCATGTTCTTTCTTATCATGCCTGCTCGATTGCGATGAGGACGAGGTTGTACATGGTGGACTTCACTCGGGTCTGTGATTACTGGAAGAATAAGCTGAAGAGCGAGGATGGTCCTTTGATTAGGTGGGTTGTTCCGTGGTGGCACCTCAAATCCATCACTGGAGTGTCTTCTTTGGATCCTACTCGGTCCGTGCGCATTCCTGGTTTGGAATTTATGGTGTGCATCTTCCCGGAAAGGCTGATGAGACAAGTTGGGCTGAAACAGACGATCCCGAAGCTTGATACCGTCCCGCAGACTGCTATGGCGCTTACTACAGAGAGCCGAAGGGAGTGGGCCATTAAATGGGCTCAAAGAAATGTATGGTTCTTGAACTCTTCTGCAAATGCCTTGTGGGTGTCGGATTCTTATCTGCGATGGAGAAAGGCTACTACTCCGGAAGAGCGCGAGAGATTGAGGAAGCGCGAGCCCGTTGACTACAAGGTGCGCGAGGTAGAGAAAGAGAAAGAGAAGCATCTAACAGAGGGAGAAGAAGAAGTCGGGTTTCATGTTGTTCATCCTTCGAAGAAACCAAGGACTACTCCTGTCGTGGAAATGGTGATTGGCAAGAATGGAAAGTCTAGGCCTCGAGAAAGACCTTTGGTGATTAGGTCTGAAGTGGCGCAAGAGCGTCCGGCTCGAGGTCGTGACAAGAAGTATGACAAGAATGACAAGGGCAAAGGGAAGATGGAAGAATAGCCCAAGTCCTTTTATTATTATTTATTATTATTATTATTATTGTGATAAAAAAAAGGTGGGGTTTTTTAGAATCCTAGCTTATTCTATTTTTATTATGTAGCTTACTATTATTATTAGAAAATGGAATAAAAAAGTTAAATGGTTATGAAACCGTTGTGATTTTCTATTTATTATTCTTGTCGAATTCCAAATGCAATGCAAATGTCCTTCTATTTACATTTTAAAATAAATGGGTTGTATCCTGTGAAGGATTGCCTACGTATTCATTTAAAAAATGAAATCAAACCCTTGCGCGTAGTTCGAGTAAATGTAAAAGAATAATTGTTCTAAGCAAGAGCTTGTAATGAACTTAGAAAATAAGCATGAGCTTTTTGCTTACTCTGAAGGTGCAAATTTAGTTTATTTGATGATACGAGGATGATAAATTTGTCAAAATATAAGAGTACAGTGACATTAGCTTATTTCAGCTTGGCCAGGGGCCGTTTATTTAGTGCCCCAAGAGCGACACGTGGGGTTACGCGAGGCGCGTTTTTGTTCCTATTCTAGGCATAGTACCGTTTTAGTTGGTCAAGGTTTGTTGGGTTTGAAAACTCATTCCCATCTAGGTAAGTGATTCTAACCGCACCCCCTGGAAGTATGGATTTGACTAGAAATGGTCTGGCCCAGTTAGGTTTGAATTTTCTTCGTGGGTCGACAGGCAGAAGAGCTCTAACCGATTTTAGTACTAAGTCTCCTTCTTTGATGTTCCTTGGCCTAACCCTTTTGTTGAAAGCTCGTTTGATACGTGCTTGATATGTTTGGACATTATGCAAGGCGCGTAGCCTACGTTCATCCAGGAGGATGAGTTCTTCATATCTATCCCTCTTCCAATCGGCTTCCGGGATTTGACTTTCGAGTAAAATAGGCAAGGATGGTATCTCTAGCTCGACTGGTTGTACAGCTTCTATGCCGTAGGTCAAATAGAAAGGAGTAGCCCCAGTGGGCGTCCTAACAGATGTACGATACTCCCACAAAGCAAAGGGTATTTTGCTTGGCCAATCTCGATAGTTGTCAATCATTTTCTTGAGAATCGTGACAACATTCTTGTTTGCCGCCTCTACCTCGCCGTTAGTCTGTGGTCTATAGGGCGAAGAGTGGTGATGCCTAATTTTGTACTTGGCTAGCAATTGCTCAGTCTCAGCTTGGAAGTGTGATCCATTATCACTAATGATCTCATGTGGGCAACCATATCGACAGATGATGTTGTTTTGTATGAACTTTGCCACGTTTTTAGCTGTAAGACTAGTGTAGGAAGCCGCTTCTACCCATTTGGTGAAATAGTCAATTGCTACTAGAATGAAACAGTGACCTCCTGTTCCAGTTGGGGATATCTTCCCGATTATGTCAATTCCCCAGGCAGAAAATGGCCAAGGAGATGTCATTGTATAGAGCAATGAAGGAGGGACATGTTGCACATTCCCGAAGATTTGGCAATTGTGGCAATGTCTTACATATTTGATGCAATCGGATTCCATTGTGGTCCAATAATACCCCAAACGTGTGATTTTCTTTGCCATCATGGGCCCACTCATGTGAGGACCGCATTCTCCGTCGTGGACTTCTTCCATCACCTTTCGCGCCTGTGAATGATCAAGGTAACGTAAGATTACACCAAGAGGTGTTCTTTTGTATAACTCTCCTTGCATGAGAACGTATTGGGAAGCGAGTAGGCGTATAGCACGTTGTCCCCTCTTGTCCATATCTGGTGGATAGGTACCATTAAGTTTGATATTCAGGATTGCTTGGAACCAGGGTTCCTGCGCAATCTCTTCTTCATCGGTGATTTGGTTGACATAAGCCGGCTCTGACCGTCGTTCGATGCATAAAGGCATTTCTATCATATTGTCCGGCATATTGATCAAAGATGCGAGTTTTGCAAGAGCATCTGCAAATTGATTTTCCTCTCGAGGTAGGTGTAGATAGGTTACGTGATCGAAGAATTGAGCGACTTGGTCTATTCTAGCCTGATAAGGTGCGAGGCTTTCGCTTCGGATTTTCCAAGATCCTGTAACTTGGTTGATGATCAGTGATGAATCCCCATGTACTCGGAGGTTTTTAATGCCTAAGCTCACTGCCGCTTGTAGTCCAATGAGACAAGCTTCGTATTCTGCAGTGTTGTTTGTCACCTCGAAGTCGAGTTTGACAGCAATTGGTGTATGCTCGCCTTAAGGAGAAATGAGCAACACTCCTATTCCAAATCCTCTCAAGTTTGATGCTCCATCAAAGTAAAGGTCCCAGGAATCTACATCAGTTTGGAGTATATCCTCGTCTGGAAATGACCAAGTGTCTATCGTTTGTGCGTCATTGATGGGATTTTCTGCGAAGAACTCGGCGACGGCGCGCCCTTTAATAACTTTCAGCGGCACGTATTTGAGATCGAATTCTGAGAGCATCAGGGTCCATCTTGCTAGGCGTCCATTGAAGACGGGTTTCTCGAAGAGGTATTTGACTGGATCCATTTTGGAGTATATATTGACGGAGTAGCTAAGCATGTAATGGCGTAGCTTCTTCGTTGCCCACACAAGAGCGAGGCATGTCTTTTCGAGTTGTGAATATTTGCACTCGTACTCCAGGAACTTCTTACTAAGGTAGTAGATAGCCCTTTCTTCACTTCCTACAGTTTGTGCTAGCATGGCGCCCATGGCTGTTTCGGTTACTGTGAGATATAAACCAAGAGGTTGATCTCGTTGTGGTGGCATGAGCACTGGCGGTTTGGCCAATATCTTCTTGATTCGGTCGAACGCCTTCTGACAATTGTCGTCCCACATGGTGTGGTCTGTTTTCTTGAGCTTCTTGAAGATAGGCTCGCAAATCATGGTGAGTTTCGATATGAATCGACTTATATACTGCAATTTTCCCAGGAATCCTCTGACTTCTTTTTCTGTTTGAGGTTGTGGCATTTCGATTAGAGCTTTGATTTTGGAAGGATCTATTTCTATACCTCTTAGACTAACGACGTATCCCAGGAGTTTGCCAGAAGAATGTGCATTTCTGAGGATTGAGCCTCATGTTGTACTTTCGTAGCCTTGCGAAGAACTTGCGAAGGTTCGCAATATGCCCCTCTCTTTCCTTGGATTCGACAATCATGTCATCTACGTATACCTCAACTTCTTTGTGCATCATGTCATGTAAGAGTGTAGTTGTGGTGCGTTGATATGTAGCTCCGGCGTTGATCAATCCAAACGGCATGACCGTATAGCAATAGGTACCCCATTGAGTAACGAACGCGGTCTTATGCATATCTTCCATGGCCATTTTGATTTGATTATAACCCGCATACCCATCCATGAAGGATAGTAACGCGTGGTCTACAGTATTATCCACCAATATGTCGATATGGGGTAGAGGAAAGTCATCCTTAGGACTTGCTTTGTTTAAGTCCCTAAAGTCAACACAAACACGGATTCTCCCATCCTTTTTGGGTACAGGTACTATGTTGGCTACCCAGTCAGAATACTCGGAAACATTGACGAACCCGGCTTTGAATTGTTTGTCAACTTCTTCCTTAATCTTGAGAGCCCATTCTGTCCTCATTCGTCGAAGCTTCTGTTTCACAGGTTTGAAACCTGGCTTAATCGGAATTCTATGTTCAGCGATATCCCTGTCGATCCCTGGGATGTCTTTGTAGGACCAAGCGAAAACGTCTTTGAATTCGTTTAGGAGGTCTATGAAATCGGCCCTTTCGGTAGAGCTCAAGGTAGTCCCTATCCTAAGTTCTTGGGGTTCTAGTTCGGTTCCTACATTGATGGGTTCGGTGTCCTCTATTACTGGTCCCCCTTCCCCTTCCTGTAGTATTTCTTTGGCTATGTAGGGAGGTATTTCGATCGAGTCTGGGTCTTGGTCATCCTCAGTATCATCGTAAACAGAATTGCACTCAAGATAACACAAAGAGTAAGCGTAACCCGATTTATTCATATTAAAATTTGAGTAAAGTTGAAACAAAGAAGCCAACTGATCCATGGTCGGTGGCGGCAAAAGGGACGATGGTTGGGGCATTTCCTGAACTACTGTGACTACTCGAGGCTAAGCTAGGAGAAACAAAGGGAGTGGGGATGACGACAGGAGGAGACTCTCTAATGACTTCTCTAGACTCCGACTCTGACTCCGACTCCGACTCGAACTCATCGTCTTCTGGTTCTCCTTTGAACATCTCTCCTTCTCCAGTGGTGAGCTTGAAGATTCTTCCTTGATTGTTGGTCCACTTGATTGATTTTCTCCATCCTTTCTGCTGTCTTGTGTTGGTTTCTGTGATTAACGCGGTGGGGTTGAAGCGAACGTCTTGAAGTATCATGGTAATGATCTCATCCTGCGCGGCCCTAACAAATCGATCTTCTCCAAACAATAGGCTAACGGCTTGTTCGTCTAAGCAAGGTGCTTGACGGGTTTTGACGGTAGGAACCGTTTCTGGAGGGATAAAGTAGCAATCGTGAAAGATCTCGATTCCGGCTAGCTTCCTCTCGAGATAATGCCAAGGCTCGGGAAATCCGTGAAAGAGTTCTAGACTCCCTTCTTGAACAAAGTACCCATTTAAAGTAGGGAGATAGGGTCGCATTTGGACTCCTACATGCTTACGGTTTTGGACTTGAGCGAGCATTTTGAGAACCTCTTCTTTAGTGGGTTTGTACCCTAGTCCAAGTGGTATCCTCTTTGAGTTGCCTTCCTTGTATGGTGCGAAGGTGTTTCTTCGAATAGGGTTCAAAGGCATTCCAAAGAAGTATCCCTGGTTTTTGAGCATGTGGTTGACCACCAAGTTGGAGTAGGGATCATAGTATAAGGGTGCCAACTCACTTTCTATGACGCTTACACTTTGGAAGCCCCCAAGTTCATATACTGGATCTGCAAGGACTTGATTGTTCGACTGTTTTTCGATTATTGCCTTGATGGGTGACGAAGTGATCGTCACCACTTTGCCATTTAGTGGGATTTTGATCTTTTGATGAAGAGTGGATGTTACTGCTTTGGAGGCGTGAATCCAAGGTCTTCCCAGAGGTATGTTGAAGGAAGCTTTGATGTCCACTATTTGGAAGTTAACCTTTCGCTCAATTGGCCCTGTGGCTATGGTTAGGTTAACAAGTCCTACCACCTTTCGTCGTGTACCGTCATATGCACGTACACCTTGATTGGTAGGGGTCCAATCTGACTCTTTCATGCCTAGCTTGTATGCCGTTTTGAGGGGTATGACGTTGACCGCGGAGCCATCATCTACCAAGGTCATTGGCACGTTCTTCTTTAGACAGATGACAGTGATGTAAAGAGCTAAATTGTGACTAGCGCCAAAAGGTGGCAAATCTTCGTCTGAGAAAGTAATAGGATTACTTAGCTTCGGTGATTCTTGGAAGACCAAGTTGACTACATCTTCAGGTGTCGAGTTATGTGCTACATTTAGTTTGGCCAAAGCTTGCAGTAAAGCTTGGCGATATGGGAATGAGCTTGCTACTAATTGCCAGACTGAAAGATCAGCCTTCGTCTTCTGTAATTGCTTGAGAAAATGGTCAGTGGAGTCCTCTTCGTTGTCATTTGGTGTGACAACATCTTCAGGTGTCGAGTTATGTGCTACATTTAGGTGGTCCACATCTTGATCTTCGCCATTTTGGACTATTTCTTTGACTAGGGAGTTTTCAATGAGATACTCGTCCTCATCATCGTCGGCCCAAACTCCATTGATTGCAGTTAGCTCTCTCATTCTCGTGATTTCATCTTCTAGTCGTATGATTTGGTCAACTAGTTTATCAACCATGGTGACTACTTCTTGCATAGTAGCATTTTGAGAGAAGATTAGCGGCACATGTTCTTTGGGTGTTGCGTTGGGATCGCGTAAAGTTGTCACCATATTTTCTAATTCCCAAACTTGCCTATCTACACTCCTTGCCCATGTGATGAAGTTGGAAATGGTAGGGGAGATAGTAGAGTAGAACCCCTCATTCTCGATTGCATGGATCTCATTTTCGACTGGAGAAATGAGGTGTGAACAATCTAAGGTATATTCATCACTTGTGATCACTAGAACTCCAAGAGGATTCTGAGTGTTGTTGGGTTTACCTCCCGGCGGTATTGGCAATCAACCATCTTCAATCATGTCTTGAAGCACATTTTTCAACTTGTAGCATTTTTCTGTGTCGTGCCCCTTGCCCCTATTGTATTCACAGTACGAGTTCTCGTCCCAGAATTTGGATTTCCTTTCGGGTTCGGGAGTAGGCCCAATGGGTTGGAGTTTACCTTGCTTCATTAACCTTTTTAGAGCGTTGGAGTAAGTGTCCCCAAGATTTGTGAATTTCCTTGGTGGGGTACTTTTCTTGGATGGCTCGAGAAGGTTAACTTCATCTGTCTTGCCAGTAGAGCCGTATGAACGACTTGTTGAGCCTTGATATCCTCGACCTACCGTTTTGGACAAGAGTCCTTTACGGATGTCATCTTCAATCCTTGTCCCTAATACGGTTAAGTCCTTGAAAGTTTTGATGTTTTGGTATCTCAAATGATTGGCATAGATGGGTTTGAGATTGTCCACAAATTTCTCCACAAGGGTGGCCTCATCCGGCGTTCAACTAGTTGGGTACTAGTCTTCCTCCACCTACTTAGGAAGTCGGTGAATCCTTCTTTGTCATTTTGGGTAAGAACCTCTAGAGTGCGCATATTAACTTGGATCTCGGCATTATCCGCATATTGTTTAGAAAACTCGATTGCGGCATCTTCCCAAGTAGCGACCTTCTTATGATCTAGGGAGTAGAACCATTGTTTTGGGATAGTGTCAAGAGATGAAGGAAAGATCCTTAAGAACATCTCGGGTTTGATGCCTTTGATAGACATGTAATCCTTGAAGGCACGGATGTGGTTCAAAGGGTTCTCGTGCCCCTTGAATTTAGGGATATCCGTCATATTGAAGTTGGTTGGCAATTTGGAATTGACGGCCTCATACTTGCGATTGTTCTCCCTATAAATGTCATCCCCCTTAAGGTACATCAATTGCTCCTCTAGGTATTGGAGTCTTTTCTCAGCTACAGTCATCCCCATGAGAGGATTTTCATCCCTGGATTCATTCTCGGAGTCACCTATTACTTCACTTTCATGAGGGGGCAACCTCCCCTCTACGACATAGATCCGGCCCTCGATGGTCTCAAGGAGGTCATAGACTTGGTCTTGGGTAACTTGCATTTGGGCTAGCGCGGCTAGGATTCGATCATTACCATCTTGAAGTTGGTGGAGGTTTGTTTCACTGGATCCAGGCATCTTGAAAACTGGATAAGAGATCGGCGACGAATCAAAACACGATCGACCATTCTAACACACTTGCTAAAAGAAGAAATGTTTTGACTCGTGAAGTGGGTGTGTGCCACTTGTGTTGAGTGAGCTTTGAAGAAAGACAAGGTTTTTTTTTTTTGAAAATGTGTATCCTAGTCAACTATAGTGTAGTTGTAGGAGTGGACTCGAAGTGAGGTTTTGAAATGGGCTTGTGGCCCGAATTTTGACACGACAAATGGACAGAGTTTTGACTTGGTTTTGCGCTAATCAAATGGCCTATTTCGAAATTTTGATTAACAAAAAGGGTTTTGATTTTTTAAGAAACGTCATGGTTTTGTTTAGAAAATGGTGATCATGTAATGTACAAGCATTTATACAAGCATTATGACGGGATGCTGAGTGCATTTAAAAGGGTTTTGGTTTAAAGGGTGGGTTGCCATACCGAACCATCAAACCCGAAGTCTGTGGAGAGGCTCGTACCAAACAAGAGTAAGGCCGATTCCTAGTCCATTTCCTCAAGTAGTGAAGGCCCTTGATACAAACAAGAGTAAGCATCATGGTATGGATGACGTCAATCGCTATCCATCCTTAGGTCCAAATAAGAATTAGGACCGTTTAGACGGGACGATTGGTCGAATAGGTTGGGTTGGGCCTAGGAAGGCCGAATAAAACGGTCTAGGAAGACCGAGTTATGAAAACCGACAATTGTCTTGTACAAACTATTCCCTAACCTTGTTCAAGTTTCACCCTTAGCTACACGTAAGTGTATTATCCCCAGCGGAGTCGCCAAACTGTGGACAGCGGGGGCCCACGGGGGCGCTTGGGAGAGAAGAGAAACAAGCGTTTGCATTTTTGTATGGAGTCGCCACCAATTTTTATGGGAAATTGGAACCGTTCGAATACCTCGTGTCATGTCAAGACACAAAGTAGTGACATGAACACTAAGATATCGTTACCCTTAGCATTCTATGTCTAGAATGACTCTCGTGGATGCCAATGAACACGGGTGTTCACAGATATCTGGAGTAAGGGGTGAGGATACGTATTAGGAAGCTCTTTTGATCGAACACCTAATCCCGCCCACCTCGATAGCGGCCTCTACTAATGATTAGGGACATCATTCGTACTCGATATATCGTCGGCTATATGCATGCAATGCAACATCCAAGTTTTAATCCTAACATGTGAAAATTAATACTAAGTCGGTAGACAATTAATTAGCATACAATTGGGTCGAAGTAGGATTTAATGTTCAATTTCATGTGAAAACATACAAATGATACAAGAAATATGATAAATACAATAAAGAAAATTGCAATAAAGAGAATTACAATAATTACAATGGAGGTATCACCGGGTGGTTTGCGAGAGGTGCAGAAATGAGGTATCTACAGATGCGGCAATGAGTGTTTGATGGTTGTACATGTTATAGTATAATTGGAAGTAGAGTGTTGGTGTAGCATAAAGAAGGGATTTGTATTGTGATTGATATTGTTAAAAGGTCATGGCCGTGCTCGTAGTAGTGTGATGTTTAGGAGTGTGAGAATATTTCAATAGTGTTGACAGTTGGATGATGATGTTTATGAGTATGAGTAAACTTCGAGGACGAAGTTCCTTTTAAGTGTGGTAGAATGTAACATTCCGTTTGATGTTATGAGTGTCTTGATATTGGTTTTTCTAGTGGATAATATGTTAATGAAATGGAGCTAGCGGCGTTCATGGATGGTATTCGATAGTGTATGGAGTTACGGTCGAGAGTCTATAATGTAGTTGATACGAAATCGCGAGCCATGTTGTGGAGGTAGGCATAGTTGGTGGAGTTGGTGTTAAGAGTTTATGTTTTATAGGTTGGGGGTTTTGTTTTGAGTCCTTAGTTGCGTTGTTGTGTCTTGATTGAGTTAGTATGTTTGTTTTGAGTATGGGTTGAACTTCGGGGACGAAGTTCTTTTTAAGGAGCGAAGACTGTAATACTACGGTTTTCTATGTCTATGGGTACTCTATCGAGTGGGGCTTACTCTGTCGAGTAAATATGTTTTTACGCAAAACATTAGCTCACCTAATGGGTTCTCGATCGAGTACGTGTGACAGTCGATCAAGTAAGGGGCACTCTATCGAGTAAGTCACTTACTCGATCGAGTAAGTGAGTCTTACGGGTTGTTTTAGCCGGGTTTTGTTAATAAAGCGAGATTAATATAAAAGGCTTTCGTCATTATTTTTAATCACTTTTACCTTCTAAAACCTTTCAAAAGAAAAGAGAAAAGAGTTACGTAGTTTGCGTTCATCGCGTTATTAGCAAATCCCAAGGCTAGAATCGTTGGATTGTCTCGTTCTTTACGCCGTTGTGATCGTTATGTCGAGGGTAAGCTTCTTGTATAATTTTTATAATGATTTGATAAGTTTGTTTAAAACCCTAATTGGGTAGATTTGGGGGTTTTTGGTGTATTATGATGATTAGGTGGTAATTATAGGAATATGTGTTATAGGAGGATTCGTAGAAGAACGGTATTAATTAGCTGTTGTGACGGTCTATGATTGCTATTCTAGGTAGGGTTTCCCTACTCAGTATTGATTACATGGCTTAGTTGATGATTGATTGATTGATTGTTGTTGTTATATATCATATTGGCTTTGGAATTGGTGATTGTTGATAGTGTAATATGGTTGTTGTATGATTGTCTGTGGTTTGCGAGGTGCGTCATCGGCTGAGTGGAGTCACTTGCAGGAGTGGCTTCGCGCCCTTAATTCCCCTTCTGTGAAACCCGCCACAGAGGGATGTGCACATTTAGAAACTTGGATTTATCGCTCGGATGAGATGAGCGGGGCTTCGGTGGGAACGGCTGCGGTCCCCCACTGGCGGTGTGGAATACTTGTTGCGATGAGTATTCTGGCAGGACTACACACTTTAGTGTGTAGTCAGGTGTGTGGTGATATGATGGAGATTGGTTTGATTGGATTGGATTGTTGTATTACTTTTGTTGCAGGTTTGTTGTTTTGTGTAATCAGTACTGACCCCGCTTAAATATTTTAAAAACTGTGGTGATCCATTCGGTGGTGGTGAGCAGTTGTTTAGCAGGTATATTTTGGATACGCGCGGGATCTAGCTAGGGATGGAGTCATCACATATCAGAGTCTTTAGTCTTCCGCTGTGTCTGATAAGGCAGTTCCCTCTAGTTGGTTTACAGTTTTGGAAAGCAGTTGTATTTTACTTTACAGTTGGTTTTGTTATGTAATAACTTTAACTTATCTATTAAGGTATGTTCTTTTATGGTCTATTTGATATTCATTGCCTCGGGTAACCGAGATGGTAGCACTTTCATGCATTAGGTGGTCTTGGTAAGGCACCTTGGTATATGGGGGTGTTACAGAAATTAACGAAACAAATAACAACTAAAGCAATAATCAATAATAACATAGTAATAAGAGGGAAGAAATGAAATAACATAAACTAAATTAACAAAGAGATTAAAGGAAGAGAAATTAAGGGAATAAGAGAATTAGAGATGCAAGGGAAAGGAATTAATACTAGAATTAAAATAAGAGAGAAGCGAAGAAGAAATTACAGAGTTTAGATCCGGCATAAGAAGAACAAAAGCAACGTAATAAAGGTTTAAGCAGTGAAAAGTTCCGAACAAGAATGAATCCCCTCTAATCTGACCTAAAATCCACTCTTAAATAGGAGAGATATTTATTCTAAGATAAAACTAAGATAAGATAAATAAGATCTCGACTTAAGCGCTGCGTCAGACTTGGTTTTACTCAATCGAGCAACATAAAGTTGGTCTATCTAGAGGTATCTTCCCCAAAAGCTCTCGATCGAGCACTAAAGCACTCGATCGAATATAGTAAAAATCAAGGTAGTCGATCGAGAGGTTTAAAGTACTCGATCGAGTGGTTTCAGTGCGTAATTCCTTCTTCGCGCACTGAACTCTAAATGGCCGCCATTTTATAGTTACTTGTCTAAAACAAGCAATTTACCCGACGTTGGAAAGTTAAGAGGATAAGGTTTCATTTCCAATTGGAATCACCTAATTACCATTTGTAAAACTTGAGATATGGCTCTTCAAAGTAGACACTAGTAATATGAAGCTCTTCCTTTGCTCGCCTAGCTACCTTACTTCTACGCGCCTCACAAATTAGTAGTTTCCAAGCTCCGACTCAACTCATCTCCAAAACGTATACATAGGGACAGGTTTTAAGCTTGATTATGCTACTCTTCGATTCATACCTGCAAATAATACAACACAAACCAAAGTAGACTATTCGGGGGATATTTGTAGCTAAACACTACACAAAATGCATAGAAATGTGTGCAAATGAAGTACAAAATACCTATATAAATTGCACGCATCAACTACTCATAGATATTGATGAGAACAAACACAAAAGATGTCAACTTTGATTTAAAAGAAGTAGAAGGAAACATGTTTACAAGGATTACTAATTAAGCAAGAGAATTATACCAATGTTCAAATAAAGCTGTAAACTTGGATTAATAGATAAAAGAAGAGTCTCCTCCAATCTTCAAATTACAACCCAAATCTTCAACAAAGGAAGAACTAAGTAGAATTGTTGAGTAATTAGCACTAATTGTGAAAAGATTAAAGTCTTAATTATCAAATATTACATGCTTAATACTAGGGTTTTGTATCTAGGGTAATGTCAAAATGAAATTAGGGAGGGGGTCTTTATAGGCTACACGAAGATTAGGTGCGCCCGGCTGGGAGAAGGGGTCCCAACCGGTGGACCGACCGTCAGTGGCCTGCCTGACTGGGAGTTTCCTGGAAGATTTCTTCAAATTCTGGAGCCGTCTGGTGCGCACAGCCGGGTTGCCGGCAGCCTATCCGGCCGGGTGTTTCCTGTATTTCTTCTTCTGAAATTAATTTCCCAAACACCATTAGGTATGCATGGCCGGTCCTTCTAAGGGCCTTTGGATGAAAGGAATGGAGGGATGAAATTGCATCTCATTGAAGGGCCATAAATCTCCCTCCCTAATCTCCCTCCGTAATTCTCTATAACTTCTTTCTAATCCTCCCTAACTACTTCCTCATTCTAATCTCCCTACTCACTTCCTCATTATTCATTCTCTCTCACTTCCCGCATTCCCTCATTCTCTCTCTTTTTTCTCTCATTCTCTCAAAACAAAACAAAAGCAAATTAAAAAAAAAACCCAAAACAAATAAAAACAAAAATTTCAAAACATAAAAATCCTCCCTCCCTTACCACCACCACACCCGACCAACAACCCCACAACCACCTCGTGCACCCGACGACAATACCACACAAACAACTCACATCACCACGATCGTCCTACTGCTGTCCCGGTCCTTTTCCCTCTTTGCCTATCCTGCCATCAGCGTCACCATCCACCACTACCGCCACCTTTTCTTTCAAAAAACAAAAACCGCCCACCTCACCAACCACTCACCTCACCACCCACCACCAGATCTCCTCCACTACCATGACCCGCCGCACCGATACCAACCACTCACCCCACCACCAGACCTGCACCACGACACCACCACCGCACGCCCCTTTTCAGATCTGAAATTCGGAAACGCCGCCGTCACTCCAAGCCACGACCACACCACTGGCGATAATTTCGCCTGAAGTTGAGTGTCGCGTGAAGTTGAGTGTCGTGGGGGTAGGTCTGCCTTGGTGGAGGCGGTGCCAGTGAATTGTTATTTTTTTTTTGCATTTTTTTGTATTTTTTATTGTTTTCATTTGCCTGCCCTTCTCATTTTTTGTTTTGGTTGTTTGTGTGTTGTGTTGTTGGCTGTGGGTTAGTGTTTATGTTTTTGTATTATTTTTTTATTTTAAGATTTGTATTATTATTTATTTTTCAGATCTTGTAACCAAAAAAAAAAATTCATATCTATTTACGGTTTTTTTCCTCAAAAAATGGACTAGACGACTAAAATTACACTATTTACGGTTTTGTTTTGCATATCTATTGTTGGATTTTTGTTAACAAATGACATTTTTAATTTTTCCGATCTGTTTGTTAATTTTTGTTGTAAAATGACGTTTTTTAACATAAATTTGTTAATTTATTTTATTTATATATATAATTTGTTGATTTAGTTGGGCTATATGACTAAAGTTATATAATTTACGATTAAAGTTACACTCTGAAAAATTAAAGTTACATATACTCTGTACTAAAATTACATAAATTCAACATGATAAATAAAATGGAGTCTACTTTTTTTACTTGTTGGTTAATTTTTGTTCACAAATTACGTTTTTTAAAGTTACGTTTTTTTTATTGTTGGTAATGTTTTTTTTTAGTGTTACATATTTTGTTTTTTTTAGATAACGGTTTTTTTTTTCCAGATCTAGTATTGTTGGTTTAACGTTGGTATTGTTGTTTTTTTTTTCAGATTCTAATCTTAAAGTTTAGATGGTTTTTTTATTTTATTTTTTTGCAGTATTATTGTTGGTTTTTTTTTTGCAATTTTCAGTGTTACAATACTTTCAGATCTAAAATTGGTTTTCAGTATTTCAGTTTTTTATTTCTCTTTTTTTAAAGTTCCATATTTTGTGTTAAAGTTATAGAATAATCAAAATAAAGTGCAACTTCAATGACAATTGAAGGAAATGTAGATTCATATACATATTAACATACTCTTATATGTCTAAATAAATTTGTCATAAAATTAAAACGGATCTTATGCATGCAAACAATAATATAAATAGAGGAGAAATCATGTCCTTACAAAATGGATTTCGGCTATTAGGGCACAAGAGAGATCACCTATCTCTTCTTGTTCTTGAGCTATTCCAATGGAAGAACAAAGATCTAAGTGTAAGATCTCTCCCTATGCTTTATACCCAAGGCTTCTCTTAATTATAATTAATATTACAAATACTAGTTATAATATTAATCAATGGTAGAAAAATGGAACCAAAAATATTTATAAACTCTTATATTATTTTCGGTTTTTAGAGAGATGATGAGGAGGATTTTATTCTCTCTAAAACTTGTATTTTGGATGAGTGAAGATAGAATGAATACACACTAAAACATTTTAGTGTTATTAGGTAAAATTATAAGAAAAACAATGATGGCATTTGCTTCCCCAAAACCGTGTAAGAGGAGAGAAAAATGGGAGCCAATGCATGGAGAAATTGTTCTTCACAAGGAACAATAGGCTTGCATGGCTAGGTTTCCTTTTAATCATTGTGTTTTCCACTAATTACAAACAACTTATAATTAGCTAAACACCTTCTAATTTTCGGCCCTTTGCATAATATGGTGTCCATATTATTTTTGTCAATTGTCTATATGTTACATGTCACATGTCACATATATTTGTTTATGTATTTTTATCATATTAAAATCAACGTATTAATAAAATACATCACATACAAAAATTGACTTAGTAATTTCATAATTACTTGTGCCAAAAATATTTTACCAATTTATAAATCACAACAGATTGTATTTATAATAATTCATTCAATTCCGATTGTTTCTTTAAACAATTATTTCATCCGAGTAATGATACAATTCAATTACTCAGACCGTATCTTATTTAATCACATTTCAATATGATACGTAAATTTTACTTCCAAAATCGTCCGTCAATTTTCAAGTAATTTAATTAACTCGTAACATTATACGATTAATTAAATAATCAATTAAGAGTGTTGCCCTTTAGGTATGACCTAGGGGTCAAGCGATCACCACCGTCACACGACAAGTAATGTCAAACTCTAGTCACCAATCATTACCGATATATGTTGACCGGTTGTGAGTAACAATATTACTTCCCAATTGTATTCATTTTAATGAGACTTAAACATGTGATCATCATGATCAACAGTCGTGATCGCATTATTGTCGGAGGACACATATTCCAACAATCTCCCACTTGTCCTCGACAAGTGTGCGTCACCAATTCTCTTGTCCTATTACTATCTCCCACTCAATGCAAGGTGTCTTTCAGGTCGTACTTGCAAGTGATCATATCGAGAGTGGTTTCCTCGATCTGGAGAATAACTGATTGACCGGATTTATCCACTCTGGATACCTTCCGAGCGTGGCCACGCATTTCCAGTTCATTACTCCTCGAGTGGCCCTGAGATATTGTTATAACCCTGACTAGGGGTGGACAATTCCTATTGCACTCATTCCCTTCGACTAGCCACAGCCATCATAACCCAAAATATGCCCATTTGACCCCATTTACGAAGGTCGTAGTAACACAAATCAAAGTTAATCTGAAACTGTGCCATCTTAGGTGAATAGCCTTTAGTCAAAAGAATCGACTCATTTTGAATACTATAGTAGCTCTCGCCACGACCAGGCTATATAAATTTGCCAGAACTCTATAAGCGGTCATAAGGCCCGACAGAAAGTTCCTAACAATCTGCCTATGTGATCGACTAGTCATATCACATGACTCTATGGCACTTGAACTTGCCATCAATCGCCTCACACTCTAGTCACTTCGAGACGTCACCTCATATAAGTAACTATGGGCAAAAACAATGTTAATCCATGTTCACTTTAACGGGGTTCAATTGTCTCCACAACCCGTTTGGATGTAACAATGTACCAAGTGAGTTAATAATAACTCAAACGACAAATGTCGACATCACACTCGGGTAGTCAATATCACATTACAACCTTGTGATGTTTATCATAAGTGTAAACACTTATTGATTGCAATAGAAGTTTAACATCCCATGTGTCCATGTGTTCAAACTTCTTGCACTTGCAATTTTCTTCACATTCATGTTCTCATAGCATGAATCTTACCAAGTACACATTAAGGTTCTTGACCTTGGTTTTGGTTCTTTAACTTGAAAGAACTTTCTTATCGATCATCTCATAACGAACGAATTTGCGATGAATAATACAACTTGTACCGATCAAGTATTCCATCCACACACAATGCACTAGGTATATGTTTTGTAGAATCTTGTAACAATTGACAAGATTATTAGCTTAGTACTTCTCACAAGTCCTAGCTTTATTAGGAAAGATTGTTTTGAATAACCTCTTATTTAACCAAGTATCTTTCCAAAACTTCTCATTTCTCTTTCTGGGCTTGAAAGATTTGGGATTCTCATAAATCCTCATATGTGCTCGGATTTTCTACAATATGTGCAAACTCTTGACACACAATAGCACATCCGTCAATCACTGAAATCGCTCATCGGATTCTACTCGAGAATTCATGACGCTTCTATTATGGCTCACCAAGTCAATCATCATGCTCTTATGCATATGATTCATAATTGGACATGTACATGATTATTCTAATGGCGGAAACATTAGTTACTAATAATCATGAGATCAACCGTTCTCGGGTTCAATGAACTACCATGATTTGCTAATGGTAATCCCATTTTCCATTCATATGAATAACCTATGTAAATGTTGATACGATGTGTATCTCTTTAATACTAATCCAACATCTCATGATGTAATTGGATTCATCATTGTCCATTTTCATCCAGAATTGAAAACTCAAAAGCTTCTTTATGAAAGAAGGTATTAGCTCGTCATTCTTTAATGAGTAATGAGTTTTATACATTCAAGGATGATAGCTCCCACTAAATTCTATGTCTTCACATGAGAATTTCCTAACTCCCACTCAATTCTACATATTTCGAAATTGACTTCTTAATCGAAATTTGTCAAGAATATAAATATAAATTGCTTTGCCAAGTTACTAGGATAAAACCATATATGTTCCCATCATATCCTTTCAAAATGCCTATTTTGAAGTGGTCTTATCTCAACCTTACGGAAAGAGATTTTAAATCTCTAACACACTCATGTCATAATGATGTGTAGCAATGTCAATATTCAAATACAAATAATATTTAGAATACGTCCTTCGCAAATACCCTTTTGGAAGGAGATTTAACCATTTCATAGGGAGGTTAAGCAATGACATTTGTATGGTTAAAACGTTGGCTATAGGAGATATCGGAATATCAAACTTTGCAACTTGATTTTGATCATAACTAGTATGTTACTTTGATTCATTTAGGCTCTTAAGTAAAACTCATGATTGAAACTATTTGGTCAAAATTTATCATATAGAACTTAGTCAAAAACTTGTTAAGACTTTGCATTAGTCATTTTCATCCAAAACTTCTTTTGGTCTCCTCGTGTAGTTATCTTGAGAATATACTCTTATGATTACTACACTTGGTCTCTTTAGTCATATAGAACTAACTTGAGACCATAGATCTCATCTATTCGGTATACTATGTAAATAGATATACCTTCATTCAAATCATTTTCTCTTGTGTAGATCTTCATATACACAAGTACACAATTTTATCTTGCCTTGTGTGATGTTCTTGCCTTGTGTGATGTGTCTCATTTTTCTCCCACTCTATCTTTAGAATAAATACACTAAACATTCAAAGATAGCATATGAGACACAAATTAATGATGTTGAAGTATAAGGAGAACTATCTCATAGATAGACTAATAGTTATTGTTTTCATATGTGTACTTGGTGGTTGACATACCTTTAGGAGAGTTCATAGACTCAAAATCACTTTATAAGTGATCATACACACGCCTTAAGCATGTGGACATATAATGAAACCCGTCACTATAACTGTCTATAAGATCACCTTTAAGTGAAAAGTCTTATGTTTCAAAACGCAAGCATTTAAAGATGAAATTTTAGAACATAAAGGATAAATGATAAAACGGGTGACTTGGGTTGCAAACCAAGTCACCTTCATCCAAAATACAAACCATTATCCAAAATACCTTTCCATGTCGAACACGGAAACTTAAAGTTCTAAAATTCAAAACATAACTTAAAATAAGACAATGAAAAACAAAGCTCCACAAAAGCTATCCTTAGCTTCTCCATGGTTTCTCATGCTTGTTTTTCTTTTCCCTTGTCTTTGCTTGGTGGAGGCCCTATTTACAATAAAAAGGGAGATACATTATCACAACTTTGCATCATAATACCATAGTTGAATTTAGAAACATAAAAGAAGGTTAGTCATTTACCTCTTTGGAGTGATCTTTCCAGCTTTGATATCACCAAGGTATTTGGAACAATTTCTTTTCCAATGACCCATGCCATTACAATAATGGCACTTATCAAGAGGACCCTTCTTGACTTTGGAGGTGCTAGCTTCACAAGACTTAGCTTTGGTGAATGTGGGAGCTTGCTTTTTACCCTTTCTTCCACTCTTCTTGAACTTCCCCTTACTCTTTGTGCTTATGTTAAGCACATCCTTGGGAGGGTTCACATTTAACCCCATGTCCCTCTCGGCTTGCACAAGTAACTTGTGCAACTCCTCAAGAGACACGTCCTTGTCTTGCATATTGAAATTCACCCGGAATTGCACATATGCCTTGACTTTAGACAAGGAGTGTAGAATCCTATCTACGATGAGTTCTTTGGGGATTTCAACCTTTTGAATTTTCAAGGTCTCGACAAGCTCCATGAGTTTGAGCACATGAGGGCTAACCTTTTGGCCCTCTTTGAAGTCGAGATCAAAGAATGCCGCGGCCGCCTCGTATTGGACGATCCGCGGAGTTTGTGAAAACATAGTCACAAGTTTGGAGTATATCTCATTAGCATTGCCCATTTTAAAGGCTCTCCTTTGGAGTTCCGCCTCCATCGCAAATATTAAGACATTTTTCATTGCGGCGGACTCCTTTTGGTAAGTCTCATAGGCTTCCCTCGTGGCCGCGGTGGACCTAGTGGAGGGTTCGGGTGGAGAGGCCTCGGTAAGGTAACGAAGCTTGTCGTCACCTTCGGCGGCTAATTTAAGTTGGGCATCCCATTCGGAGAAATTTGACCCATTCTTTTCAAGTTTACATCGATCCATGAAGGATCGGAGCCAAGACGAAGTAGCGAGTGGTGTAGCATTAGGAGTGGGTGTTGATGTTGCCATTTGTTATGAAAAAGAAGTGGTCTACAAAACAAAATATAAGGAGTAAAACAAATGTCGTTTTAATTATACTCGTAAAAATGTATGATTTAAACAAGTTATAAGCATTTTTCTAGTGACCTCTACCCAACTAGATAAATGATTCCAAGACCCAAATTCATATCGATTTAGGCACGGTGGGGCCGATACATCCTTTATCAATATAACTCGGTGGATTAACGTTTAATCGATTCTACTTTTAGAACTCTTGGTCGATAATATTACATTAACAATTATCTATAGCCCAAAACACATCGACAAGGGCACGGTGGGGCCGATACATCCCTTATCAAATACTTTTGTTGAGTTCAATCCAAATTTCGAATAAATGTGTCCATGATCCAAACCCACATTAACTTGGGCACGGTGGGGCCGATACATCCCTCATCAACATGAATTCGGTGGATTAACATTCATCACCCACTTCCCCTACGTAACAAGGTTTGTACCCCGGTGTGGCCGAGTGCACTCCCTCACGAAATAGGTTTTCATGGTTTCTACTATTTGGTAAGGCTATGTCTCAATTGATAGTTTTAGCGAGAGGTCATGTCAATTTATTATCTATCACGTTTTAAGTGAACTAAAGCGGTGAACTACGATAATTCGAATTGACACGGTCGATAAACTCGATAAAATAAGACAATGCATGTTTAGTTATGGCGATTTAGCGATGCATGTGACATAAAATAAAATACAAGCATAAAATAAATAAATCCTAGTATGGCCTTCCTAAAAATAGAAAAACTATTAATCTATTACATATTCGGAAACCAACTCCATTGGTCCCTTGAACTTCGGTTGTGGCACGCATCTCGAGGTAACACCGTCTTTATGTATCGCCATTCTTGAAGTAATCCGTCTTTTGGAACTCCGGAATGAATAAAATTACATAATAAATTACATAATTTCCTATTATACATTTGTAACTAAAATAAAATAAATCTATTAAATTACAAAACGGTGATACGAGATCACAATAAAAATTACAACCGAATCGATATTCCCATACATTTCGGGAAATACCAATTAAAACTAAGGCCATACTAAGTAAAATTACATAATTCAAAATTACATAAATTAAAATTATGACAATCATAAAGAAAATGCAGCATTATAATATGTATGAACATGCTCAATTTTTATGCTAAATCGCCTTTTAATTAGCCAATATCGTATATTACTCGGTTTTTACGGATTTGCGTGATTTCAACATTTTACAATCACAAAAATACATAAACTCATATTTATGCATAAGTTAATTACCCTAACCTCTTAGGACTCAAAATATAGTCTTCACTAATAATTTGACCACAATTAACTTTTATTTACAAAATTGTTCATAAATGGACCAAAAATTACAAAAATAAGCTATTAAACTTCAAATAAATCCAAAAATTTCAAATAAATTCAAAATTTGAAATTTAAACTCATGAACATTCTGGAAAAATTCCATGACACTCATAATGTTCAAAATCTTAGGTTAAAAATTTGAAATTTTTTTAGGAAAAACAATGTTGCGGTTTATCGATTTTAATAAAATAATCATAAAAACATGGAAAAAATATTTTCATTAACTTTTCAATTTTAGATCTGAAAAATATAATAAAATGCAACATTTGACGTTTTTCCTAAGTCATAGATTATATTTTATTAATTTTCCACTAATAATGTCACTATTTATGCTATTTTTCTTCAAAAATTCATAAATCATGCAAAAAGACTTCTTTATAGCCAATTATTTTACACACATCTTGTAAAATTGCATGTGACAACATATAAATTTTCTATGACCAGATTCGAAATTTAACTCATATTAACCTATTTTTCACTTAAATCCGAATTTAATAATGAAAAATTCATTTTTCGAGCATAACAAGTCCAAAAATTATGAAAATTTACAGGTTATCTCAAAATAATATATGTAACAACATATCCAAAAACCAAGTGAAAATTCGAAGTATAGCTATTTTTGGACCAAAAATGACATTTTCACTCATAAAATCACATTTAAATGCCATTATTGTAAATTATGAACAATAAAAATCCGAAAAATTAACCAAAATATCCTAAAACACTTTAGGACCAGAAATATTAACATGCATGTATTTATTTCGTGATATATCATAATAACACAAATTTTACAAGTTTTATTTGTTATTCATATAACTCGGAAAAACTTTTAACCAATTTGCATGCAAACAACCGTGGCTCTGATACCAATTGAAGGAAATGTAGATTCATATACATATTAACATACTCTTATATGTCTAAATAAATTTGTCATAAAATTAAAACGGATCTTATGCATGCAAACAATAATATAAATAGAGGAGAAATCATGTCCTTACAAAATGGATTTCGGCTATTAGGGCACAAGAGAGATCACCTATGTCTTCTTGTTATTGAGCTATTCCAATGGAAGAACAAAGATCTAAGTGTAAGATCTCTCCCTATGCTTTATACCCAAGGCTTCTCTTAATTATAATTAATATTACAAATACTAGTTATAATATTAATCAATGGTAGAAAAATGGAACCAAAAATATTTATAAACTCTTATATTATTTTCGGTTTTTAGAGAGATGATGAGGAGGATTTTATTCTCTCTAAAACTTGTATTTTGGATGAGTGAAGATAGAATGAATACACACTAAAACATTTTAGTGTTATTAGGTAAAATTATAAGAAAAACAATGATGGCATTTGCTTCCCCAAAACCGTGTAAGAGGAGAGAAAAATGGGAGCCAATGCATGGAGAAATTGTTCTTCACAAGGAACAATAGGCTTGCATGGCTAGGTTTCCTTTTAATCATTGTGTTTTCCACTAATTACAAACAACTTATAATTAGCTAAACACCTTCTAATTTTCGGCCCTTTGCATAAGACCACTCCCAAGCAAGGTCAATTGGGGGGGTCAATTGGTGAAAGGTCACCTTAATCCAAATTTAAGCAAAAGATTAGGATGACCCAAGGGTTGAAAATGTGAGAAGAGGTCAATTGGTGACCTTCACTTGCTCAAATTGACCTAACAATTGACCTTACATGTGTCAAATGGTAATTGGTTACAATATTTAAAATCCAATAAAAAAAAAGAAAACTAATATATTAACATTAAAAGTACAAAGAGTATGCGGTTTTTTTAATGTATGCGGTTTTTTTAATTATGTATACAATTTTTTTTAATGTATGCGGATTTTTTTAATTGCTCAAATTATGTATGCGGCTTTTTTAATTATGTATGCGGTTTTTTTATTGTCAATGAAATCGGCTTTTCGATTATTAAATTTTAACTTTGTTATTTAATAATTTTTTTCCGAAGTGTACGTCACTAAATTAATGTTTAATGTATTGGAGTACTTTTATTTTTTTAAAATTACAATAAAAACTTGTGTATAATTAGTTAGTAAATAATAATTGAAAAAAGTAAGAGAGAGGTTTTAGTGGGGTAGAGTGTAGAAAATGATTGGAAATGTTAGAAAGTGGAAAATGATTGGATTAATTGACCCAGGTCGTGACCTTTTGCTTGGGAGGGTGAACATGGGTCAAGTTAATAAGGAGTGATTAAGAGTAAAATTCTAATTGACCCGATTAAGTCGACCTTTTGCTTGGGGATGGTCTAATATGGTGTCCATATTATTTTTGTCAATTGTCTATATGTTACATGTCACATGTCACATATATTTGTTTATGTATTTTTATCATATTAAAATCAACGTATTAATAAAATACGTCACATACAAAAATTGACTTAGTAATTTCATAATTACTTGTGCCAAAAATATTTTACCAATTTATAAATCACAACAGATTGTATTTATAATAATTCATTCAATTCCGATTGTTTCTTTAAACAATTATTTCATCCGAGTAATGATACAATTCAATTACTCAGACCGTATCTTATTTAATCACATTTCAATATGATACGTAAATTTTACTTCCAAAATCGTCCGTCAATTTTCAAGTAATTTAATTAACTCGTAACATTATACGATTAATTAAATAATCAATTAAGAGTGTTGCCCTTTAGGTATGACCTAGGGGGTCAACTGATCACCACCGTCACACGACAGTAATGTCAAACTCTAGTCAGCCAATCATTACCGATATATGTTGACCAGTTGACAGTAACAATATTACTTCCCAATTGTATTCATTTTAATGAGACTTAAACATGTGATCATTATGATCAACAGTCGTGATCGCATTATTGTCGGAGGACACATATTCCAACAATATGTGCAACTCCATTGGCAATATGTGCAACTTCAGTGATATTATGTGCAACTTCAATGGCTATATGTGCAACTTCAATGGCAATATGTGCAACTTCAATCTCGTCTTGTTACTGTGTTGGTTTCAAATCTGAATTTAAATTTGGACTAAAGTTACATGATATTGGACTAAAGTTATACTATTTTGGACTAAAGTTACACAATTTTGGTATAAATTTATACAAAAAGGACTAGGACAAATTATATAAACTTGTCTTCAAATTAAAGAAATTTCAATTAATGAGTAAAGTTAAAACTATTTATGACTAAAGTTGCACTATTTACGACTAAAGTTATACCCTTTGAACATTAAAGTTACAATATTTAGGACAAAAGTTATATCATTATGGATTAAAGTTATAAACTTAAAATATTAAATCTCTTTATTCTTCTTATTTCTCATTTTTTTGGACTAAAGTTGCAACAAGATTGCCTTACAACAAGATTGCAGACAGGAAAGGCCATTAAGAATGGATGAAAAAAGAAGGCCAACACTTTATTTTCCCTGGTGGAGGCACTATGTTTCCTGACGGAGCAGTACAGTATATAGAGAAACTTAAGCAGTATATTCCAATTACAGGTGGAGTCTCGAGGACAGCTCTCGACATGAAGGTTAATGTCGCTCGTTGGCATAAGGGATAAAGTAAATTCAGTTTTAATTTTTCAAATAAATTGTTATGGGACGGTCTTTCATGTGAAGCCAACCTCTGACCAATTTGTTCTTGTCTCATATGTGAGACTTTCTCATACAAGAATTTTTGGTAGTTTCAGACATGACTTGAATTGAGATATAACCCGGTCTTGAATTTTCAGAATCTTCAGCTCTATTGCAGAGTGAACGGCCAAGACAAAGCAGAACCCAGGCAACCTATTCTTCCGGATGAGAAGAAGTCGGGAAATGAGAGTTCAAATGAATTAGCTCAGAACATCCTTAAGTTCTTATTGAGTATTTTCTCGAGAGTGCGCAAATCTAGGAGAACATTAATCTTGGAAAGTTTCACTTCAGTGACTATATTATCCTCCCAAAGTGCCCGAGAGCCTGAGCTTCTCAATTCATATAAAATTTGTTCACGATTTTCTGATAGAGATGTGGGTCCTTACAAGAACATGTATTCAATTGATGTCCGTTCAAATAAACCCGAAAAGAACAGCTAACTGCTTGTTTTTAATTCGGCGACTCAAATAAGCTTTTCACCTTTCACTATTAGTGTCTTATATGATTATAACTATCTACAATGTGCCCGTTTTGATTGTCATACTAATTTGATATTTCAGAATTCTTATCTCAAAACTTGGCTCGCTCAAATTGCAAATACTCGCTTATCAGGAAAAACTGGCATTCTGGATAAATATCTACAATTCATGTATGATGAATGTATGTTTGAACTACGTTGTACACCTACATTTTCACGCTGTTTCGATGTTACATGAACTAGAGTAGCTTTTATTTCCGTCTTTTTATATATTAGTCGTAAGCCCTGAGCTTGGTACTTTGGTTCTGACATTTCTTGAACAAGGAACACCATAAAATCCGGAGACTGTCGTAGCATTGATACAAAAGGTACTACTTGAATATTAATATAGTATTCTCGATTGAATTAGTCGTAGTTTGTATCTTCTTTAAGCATTAAATTAGGCGATTTTTCTTAATGTAAATTTACTTGACTTACTTCACAGGCAACAATAAATGTGGAGGGACACTGATGAGCTCCCATTTCTACTACATTTTGGCACTATTTTGAGCTCATTTGGTAACATTTAGGGGTGGTTTATGACGATTTTACATTGTTTGACCAATTCCGAGTGCTTTGCCATTTAGCATGGTTCAAGTGAAGATCAAGAAGCCAATAGATAGAAGAGGAATGTCCAAGGAAGAGCCAAGAACAAGCTTGAAGAAATGCACCAAGAAAGTCTTCCAAAGGATCAAAGGAATCACGAAAGAAAGGCGGACTCCAGGAGCAAACTCGCACCGTGCGAGTTTTCCAGGCCCAGAACTCGCACTGTGCGAGTTTTCTGGGTTTGATGGTTTTGTTAGCGTTTTTGTTACGGGCCTCCCCTTTTATTAAGCCCACTAATTACTAGGTTACGGGGGACTATAAATACAATGTTTGCAGTTAGGTTAAGCATCTTTTGTCACTTTAATTAATCAAGGTTGTAATTTGGGAATATTTTCATCTTTTGAATTGGGTATTAGATTTAATTATGGAGAACTAATCTCCTATCTTAATCCGGCTCAAGGCTTAAACTTTGGTTGTAAGATCCTTTAATCCTTCTTTAATTTTAATTATCATTGTTAATCCTTTTGTGTTTATTGTTTGAATTTTGGAATCCTTGTTTATATTGAGTAATTAAGTGTGATTTCCTTATTGCTTAATTAATCAAGTTCCTTAATTTATTGTTGTTGAGATTATTAAGTGTGATTTCCTTGTAATCTCATCTTTGCAACACCTTGTTATTATGCTAATGAATGTGATTTCTTCTTGGCTTAATTAGCAAGTAAAGGATTAACTTGTAATTGGGCATTAATTGTGATTTCATTGTGTCTAATTACCCCTATTGAATCTCTTGTGCTCATATCTTCTTATTAATTTGTCCAATGTATGTGATTTCTACTTGGTAGAATTGATAAGTTGGGTTATTTGATTAAGTGTGATTTCCTTGTCATTTGGCCATTATTAAGGAGATTTAGAAGATTTATCTTCACAATAGGGTGATAATATATAATTGAAGGATTGATTGAAGGGTTTTGTCAACTAAAGTGCCATGCTTTGAGTCGGGTTAAGTCTTTCCTAATATTGATTAATTTCCATCTTAAGCTCTTGATTGTTTACTTGTCCTACACTCTTGTTTGAATTCCCTTGCTTTGGTTACAATTGAAAACTCAACCCAAAACCCCCCTTTTTATTTACTTGTTGTTATTGTTGTCACAATTGTTCTAAATACTCTTTTAATTTCACTTTTGCAAAACCCATCTTCTCTTGGGTTCGATCCCTTGCTTGCTATTTTACTAGTTTATAATTAGTGCTAATTAGTGTGTTTAGTGGTATATAAATTGTTAATTTGGCCGTCTTTTAGTGCGACATTTTAGGCGTGTCAAATTTTGGCGCCGTTGCCGGGGAAGGTAACGGTTTTGCTAGTGTTTGTTATTTGTGTTTTTAGGATAGTTGTGTTAGTTAGTCTTTGTTTCTTGTTGATAGTGTCTTGTTCTTTACTTGTGTGAACCTTTTGATTGTGTGCTCTTGTGTAGAGTTGTTTATGGTCAATACTAGGAATTCAAGTGAACCACGTTTTCCATTCAATCCGGAGATTCAAAGATCACTTGCTTGGATAGGAGGAGGTATTAGAAGAGACAACCCGGTTATTGAAGAAATTGATCCCGGTTTTCAACAAGACCAAAGAGAAGACAACAACATCCCTTTTGAACAACCCATACCCATACAAATCATCATGGGTGATCGTGAAGACGGGCATCCACACCTAGATGGTGAAAGAGAGAACCCACCAAGGCCTAGAAACATTAAGGAGCTTACCGCCCCGGATCTCACACAAGTGCCCTTGTGTATCTCCTTTCCGGCCTTGGCGGAAAATGCCACCTTTGAGTTGAAGTCCGGGCTCATTCACCAATTGCCCCAATTTCATGGACTTAGCACGGAAGATCCCAACAAGCATCTCAACAAATTTCATGTTGTTTGCTCAAGCATGAAGCCAAATGGGGTTACCGATGAGCAACTTCAACTAAGGGCCTTCCCTTTCTCACTCAAGGACGCGGCAAATGATTGGCTTTATTATCTCCCTACCGGGAGCATCACCACTTGGAATCAAATGAAGAAGGCTTTCTTAGAAAAGTATTTTCCCGCTAGTATCTCATCTCAATTGAAGAAAGAAATAAGTAATGTTGAACAAATGGATGGGGAGAACTTGTATGAATATTGGGAGAGGTTTAAACAACTTCTTGCTAGTTGTCCATACCATGGGTATACCGATCATGACCTTCTCTTGAACTTTTGTGGTGGTCTACTTGAGGATGATGCTAGAATGATTAAAGCCGCCACCCAAGGTGGAATTGAATACATGTCGGTCCAAGAAGCAAATGAGTTGATTGAAAGGTTGGTAGGAAGCTCTAGGAATTTTGGGAGGAGAATTAAGAAGTCAAGTGGAACATTCTCTTCAAGGCAAGGTTCCAACCATATGGAGGAGAAAGTTGACTTTCTCACTAATTTGGTGAAGGAACTTACAAAAGGTGGTGGGAGTACTTCTCATGTGAAATTTTGTGGTCTTTTTAATGACCCAACTCATCCCACCGATGGGTGTCCATCTTTGCAAACGGAGGAAGCAATTGAAGCGGTGAAGGCTATTGGTTTTAGGAAGTTTGACCCCTATTCTAACACTTACAATGAAGGTTGGAAATCTCATCCAAATATGGGGTGGGGTGGAAACCAAAATCAAAACCAAAATCAAAATCAAAAAGGGGCTTCAAACTCTTCATTTCAAAAGCCAAATCAAAACCAAAACCAATCACAAAATTCCTTGGAAGAAATGATGAAGACTCTTACCATGAATCAAATGGCAATGCAACAACAAACCAAGGAATTTCAAACCGCCGTGTACCAACAAAACCGACGCACCGACTCTAGGTTTGTCAACCTTGAGACCCAAGTTGGTCAAATCCTCACTACACTCAATTCTCAACCCAACCAAGGAGGGAGTCTCCCTTCTCACACCATTCCTCCACCGAACAAGGAACAAGCAAAAGCGGTCTCTTTGAGGAATGGTAGAGAGTTGGAAGAGGCACCCAAAGCTCCTAAGAAGACAAGGCCACTTCCTATTGTTCATGAAGTGGAGGATGTGGTTGAAGATGAAATTGAAGTGGTAGTGGAATAAGGGGAAGCATCTTCACCTCAACAAGTAAGGATACATGAACCTCTTCCGGAATATGAGCCACAAGCTCCATTTCCAAGTGCTTTGAATGATACAAGGATAGTTGACAAGAAGACTTCAAGCCTTTATGATATCTTTCGTAAAGTGGAGGTTAACATTCCTCTTCTTAATCTTCTTAGTAGTGTACCCAAGCATGCAAAATTTTTGAAAGAGTTGTGCACTACTAAGAGGACCAACAAGGCTAAGAGCATGAAAAAGGTAAGGGCTAGTGAACATGTGTCGGCAAAGTTTCAAAACGGTTGCCACAAAAATGTAGTGACCCGGGCATGTTCACCATCCCTTGTAAAATTGGTGATTTGGATTGTCAACATGCTATGCTTGATTTAGGTGCATCCATTAATGTCTTGCCCAACTACCTTTATGAGTCACTTAAGTTAGGACCTTTGAAACCGACTCGTACGGTCATTTCTTTGGCCGATAGGTCCAATATCTATCCTAAAGGGGTTGTGGAGGATGTCTTAGTGAAGGTGGGGGGAATGCTTTTCCCCGCTGACTTCTATGTGATTGAAATGGAACCCGAGAAAGGCTCCACTCCCATTTTGTTGGGAAGGTCTTTCATGAGAACTTCTAACACCAAGATTGATGTGTCTAGTGGCCGCCTCACAATGGAATTTGAGGGGGAAAAGATTGAGTATAGCATACATGAGGCTATGAAATACCCATCCGAGACTTCATCTTTGT
The DNA here is from genome assembly GCF_048544455.1 of Silene latifolia. NCBI lineage: Eukaryota > Viridiplantae > Streptophyta > Magnoliopsida > Caryophyllales > Caryophyllaceae > Silene > Silene latifolia. Next base: position 37,633,444 of record NC_133528.1, read on the forward strand.
GTTTTCTTGAAATTTTTGAGCCAATTGTGCAAACCGTGTATGAATTGTTCAAAGTTGATCCATTAAATGTTGTTTTGACTAATGGATTGGTTGGGGAGGATACGGGGTATGCTTTGTCTTGTGATTTGCAGGAAACAATCAAGGACCTAGAGGAAAATCCCCCAATGGAAGAATGGGAAGAAAAGGAAGAAATCCGGAAAACAGCACAAAACTCGCACCGTGCGAGTTCTGGGTAGGGGAAACTCGCACCGTGCGAGTTTGGTCCTGTCCAGGAACTTTTCTTCCTTTCTTCCAAATTGTTAGAAGAGCTACCAAAGGAGAAACCTGTTCCCTCTATTGTCAAGCCTCCTACTGTTGAATTGAAGCCCTTACCAAGCCACTTGAAGTATGCATTTCTAGGAAATGAAGAAACTCTACCGGTAATTATTTCAAGCAAGCTTACTAAGGAGCAAGAAGAGGCTCTCATCCGGGTTCTTAAGCAACACAAGGAAGCAATTGGGTGGACAATGGCCGACATCAAGGGCATTAGTCCCACTTTATGCATGCACCGAATTCTCCTTGAAGATGAAGCAAAGCCCGTCCGACAACCACAAAGGCGTTTGAATCCTCCAATGATGGATGTTGTGAAGAAAGAGGTACTCAAACTCCTTCATGTAGGTATGATCTATCCTATCTTCGATAGTCAATGGGTTAGTCCAACCCAAGTTGTCCCAAAGAAATCCGGGCTAACGGTAGTCGAGAATCATGAAGGTATTTTGACCCCCACTCGAGTTCAAAATGGGTGGAGGGTATGTATCGACTACCGTAGGCTCAATGCCGTGACCCGAAAAGATTATTTCCCGCTTCCCTTCATGGATCAAATGTTGGAGAGGTTAGCGGGAAAGGCTTTTTATTGCTTTTTGGATGGCTACTCGGGGTATTTTCAAATCCCAATCGCACCCGAGGACCAAACAAAAACAACCTTCACGTGCCCCTTTGGAACGTTTGCCTATAGAAAGATGCCCTTTGGTCTTTGTAATGCCCCGGGGACGTTCCAAAGGTGTATGATGAGTATCTTTTCGGATCATGTTGAGGACTTTATTGAGGTATTCATGGATGATTTCACCGTCCATGGTCAATCTTTTGAGGATTGTTTGAGTCATCTTACTTGGGTCTTGAAGAGATGTATTGATACCAACCTCGTTCTCAACCATGAGAAATGTCATTTCATGGTTGATGAAGGAATAGTCTTGGGACATGTTGTTTCCTCTAGGGGAATTGAGGTTGATAAGGCAAAGGTCGATACCATTCGCACCTTGCCTTATCCTACTAATGTGCGTGAAGTAAGATCTTTCCTAGGTCATGCGGGTTCTCAGGCGTTTCATTAAGGATTTCTCCAAGATTGCCGCTCCCCTATGCAAGCTACTTCAAAAGGATTGTGAATTTGTCATGAGTGAAGAATGCAAGGGAGCTTTTGATATGCTCAAGGAGAAGCTTATTTCGGCACCTATAATTCAACCTCCCAATTGGAATGAACCGTTTGAGATCATGTCGGATGCAAGCAATTATGCCCTTGGCGCGGTACTTGGCCAAAGGGTGGGAAGAGCACCTCATGTTATTCAATATGCATCGACAATGATGAATGAAGCTCAAAGGAACTATACAACTACCGAGAAAGAATTCCTTGCGGTGGTGTTTGCCTTAGAGAAATTCCGATCTTATATCCTTGGAGCCAAGGTCATCATCTTCACGGATCATGCCGCTTTGAGGCACCTTGTCTCAAAGAAAGAATCCAAGCCCCGTTTGATGAGATGGGTACTACTCTTGAGTGAGTTTGACGTTGAACTCAAGGACAAGAAAAGCTCCACCAACACGGTGGCGGATCATCTTAGTAGAATCATCCAAGAAGACTCCTTGGTACCACAAAGCTCAATAAAGGAGACCTTCCCGGATGAAGCCCTTCTTGCCTTGATGTCTACCGAACCTTGGTATGCACATATCGTGAATTACTTGGTCTTGGGCAAATTTCCACCGGGTTTGACTCGACATCAAAGAGACAAAATCAAGAGTGATTCCAAGTACTATGTGTGGGATGATCCTTATTTGTGGAAATTTTGTGCCAATCAAGTGATAAGGAGGTGTGTGCCGGACACCGAAATCATGTCAATTCTCCGGTTTAGTCACGAGTATGCTTGTGGCGGGCATTTTGGAGCCAAGAAAACGGCTAGAAAGGTGTTGGAAAGCGGTTTCTTTTGGCCCACATTATTCCGAGATGCTCATGCCATGGTGAAGACATGCGATAGATGCCAAAGAGTTGGTAATATTTCAAAAAGAGGAGAAATGCCCCAAACACCCATGATCTATTGTGAAATATTTGATGTGTGGGGTATTGACTTCATGGGACCATTTCCCGCCTCTTGTGGCAATGTTTATATACTTTTGGCGGTGGACTATGTCTCCAAGTGGGTGGAGGCTAAGGCCACCAAGACCGATGATGCAAAGGTGGTTGGAGAATTCATCAAAACCAACATCTTTTCTCGATTTGGTTTTCCAAAAGCTTTGATAAGCGACCGGGGTACTCGCTTTTGCAACAAAGCCATTGGAGCTCTTCTCAAAAAGTATGGGGTACTTCATAAGGTCTCAACCGCCTATCACCCTCAAACCAACGGTCAAGCCGAGGTTTCTAATAGGGAGATTAAGGCTATCCTTGAGAAGACGGTGAATCCCGACCGCAAGGATTGGAGCTTGAGGTTAGATGATGCCTTGTGGGCCAATCGCACGGCTTACAAAACGCCAATCGGGATGTCACCTTACCGCTTACTTTTTGGGAAATCATGTCATCTATCCGTGGAGGTTGAGCATCGAGCCTATTGGGCGGTTAAATCCTTCAATTTGCAATTGGATGAAGCGGGACTTCATAGGAAACTTCAACTACAAGAGTTGGAAGAAATCCGGAATGATGCTTATGAGAATGCTTCCATTTACAAGGCAAGAACAAGAGCATGGCATGATAATATGATTTCAAGAAGAGTGTTCCAAGTGGGAGAGAAAGTCTTACTTTTCCAAAATCGACTTAGACTTTTCTCCGGGAAATTGAGGTCTAGGTGGATGGGACCATATGAAGTGGTGAAAGTTTTTCAACATGGAGCAATTGAAATCAAATGCTTGAAATCCGGAAAAATTTTGAAAGTGAATGGGCAAAGGCTAAAGCATTATCATGAAGGAATTGAAGTGGGTGAAGTGGAAACACTCCATCTTGTTGATCCAATCTACTCAAATTGATGAAAGTGCAACTTTGTCGAGCCATCGACGTTAAATAAACGGCAAAAGTTTGTAAATATTTCTTTCCCTTGCATATTTAAATTCCGCATTGCATTGTTTATATTGCATTTGTCATATGGCATTGTTCATATTGCATTTCTCATGTTTAAATCCATTACATCCTTTACTTCTTGCATAATAAATTAAATCATTTGCATTTTCATTAATGTTTTTAGCATGTTAGGATGTTTTAATGTGTGTTTTAGTGTTAGGATATCAACTCAAGGGCATATGTGAAGAAAATAAGGAAGAATGATGGATAAAAGAATTGGCTAGAATGAAGAATTTTGCAACGAAAATGTCAGTTCCAGCAGAGAACTCGCATGGTGCGAATTTTCTGAGTGGCTTTCTCGCACCGTGCGAGTTTTGTATCAACCGTGAATTTCAGCTCAAATTCGCACGATGCTCTTCACTTATTCTTCCCCAATTCTCCTAATTCTACCTCTCTCTTCCTCACTAACCCTAAACCCCTAAATTCCACCATCAAAATCCTTCTCAAATCACCCAAATCAATCAATTTACCTTCAAGTTTCATCAACTTTCATCTCCCAACATCGATTTGGGTAAGGTAAATTGCAAAAATCCAAGGAATCATCATCATTTTCGAGCTAGGGTTTGGACGAATTGAAGAAGTTGAAGATTTGGGTTTGCAAATCGGTTTTAAGGGACGACTTTGAGCAATTTGGGTTAGCATTCTTCACCAAACAACCCAAGCAAGGATCAAAGGGAGGTATAACACCTTATTCTTCTCCTTGTCAATTCTAGTTTACTAAAATTCGAATTTGTGTTCTTCAAATTCGAAATTTGGTTGTCTATTTGGGTTGTTATCGTCCTTAAAACAATCCTTTAATTTGTGAGGTGTTTTTACTTCATCAAATAGCTAATTAGCACAACAAATTTTGTAGTGCATATTAGGTGTTTGATCATTTGCCTCACCCAAAACCTTCTTCAAAATTTGTGTTTTTCTGAAATTCTAAGTGCTCTATAATGGGAAAAGGAAAAGAAACTGCGGCTTCCTCCTCAAAAGGATCCAAGGGAGCCGCGGAACATGATGAAAACGAATATTCGGGTAAGGAGGGCCTCCGAGACAAGGCTCTCTCAACTTGGAAGACTTTTAATTCGGTGTCAACTATTGTGCAAACCAAATTTTTGGACCAAAACGTTCTCTCTAAATTGGGAATGCTTGACTTGACCCGAATGTTATTGGGAAAGGTTGGACTTGAGGCCTATACTCACATGGCCGCATACACCCGAAGGGGTGTCACTCTTGAGTTTTTATCGTCATTGGAAAAAGTGAAAGTGGGAAGGGACAAGGTCTCGGGTATCAAGTTTCGGGCTTGTCGCCTTGTTCATACCTTGACATACGATGAGGTACGGGAGGCCTTACATATCACCAAGGCCCCCGTGAAGGAAAAACTTGATAAAGCATTGATGAGTGCTTTTTGGAACGATATTACGGGTGATGTACGTCACGGGAATTCAAAAAATACTACCATCCCCAACCCGGTCTTACGCCTCCTTAGCCGTCACATAAATACAAATTTCTTGGTCATGACCGAACCAACCAAAATGCAATACCAACAAATACAAATTCTTTGGTCAATGACCCCGGAAGGGAGGGGAGTGCCGGATTGGGTGGAATTGTTTGTGAGTGGGTGCCTTGAATTGCAAAAGAATCCCAAATGGGCCATTTTTATTGGGGGCATGATTGATTTGATCGTGCAAAAGACGGGTGTGCCATTTCCACCCAATGCTTATCCTCTTGAGGGTAGTGGTTGCATAGACTTCCATTATTTGAAGCACTCAAAAATGATTGAGGTGGTTGACAAGACCGCCCCCTTGGTCATTTGGTGCATGGGTGGGCTAAATTCCAAGCAATACATGTACCTACCCCGTCCCTCCGACTCACCACCTTTGGGTTGGGGGAGTGCAAAAGATTTCTACATGCCTCCCGATGATGATTTTGTGTACCTTTGGGTTGATAGAGCCCAAGTAGTTGAGCCGGAAGAGGATGAGGGAGGAGAGCAACCGCAAGTGGGGGGGGCTTTGACTTTTGGTGACATACCTCGTAATGATGCACCATTTGATGAACCGATGCCTAATGCCCCCTATGATGAGCCACATTTCACTCCTCCCCAAATGCCACAACAACAACCACAATATCCTTTTCCGGGCCATCAATTCGACTACCCGGCTTTCCAATCATGGCAAACCAACATTACCAACCGTGTCTCAAACATTGAATCTACCCTCTCCCAAATACAACTAACGGAGAATGCTCGGTGGGGAATCACCGAAAACCGCTACCACCATTATCAAGAAGATTTGGAAGAGTTGCGTTATACTTCAAATGCAACTTTTGATATGGTGACCGCGATGAATGCTCAATTCATGCAACAATTCCCCACCCAATATGAAGGGTACAATGAGGCTAAGGTTGAGGAAACAAGAGCCGAAAGGGCTAGAATGAGAAGTAGAAGAGAAGCAAGAAGAAGAGGAGGACCTCCGGACTTTGGAGGTGCCTCAAGCTCACACTCTTGAGTGAGTTTAGGGTGTTCACCTCACACTTTGGGGACAAAGTGAAGATTAAAGTGTGGGGTGGGCATGAGTTGGTATCATGTATATATTGTGATATATTTCAATTCCATGCATTGTATTTCAATTCAAAAAAAAAAAACAAAAAAAAAAAAAAAAAAAAACAGAAAAACGAAAAAGAAAAAGAAAGAAAAGAAAAAAAAAACCCGGCTAGGATGAAAACCCGAAAGGACATCCTAGGCAAAAATGGGAAAGTGGCCGAGGTCGGAGTGAAAACCCGAAAGGGCGCTCCGGGCAAAATGAAGAAAAGAGTGCGAGCCACGAGAGTAGAGGTGAGGAAAAGAGCTAAACTGAAAACCCGAAAGGGCGGTTTAGGCAAAAATGAGAGAAGTAGGAAAAAAAAAATTGAAAAATCATGTGACCTCTTTGAAGCCTTGAAATCATGTCACATACTTGACTATTTCCATTGAAGTTGGTGACATAAGTGGTGGAGCTCTAGAAGGCCGGAAGGGTAGGATAGTGGTATGCCAAGACTAGGAGGGAGATTTGGAAGCTTACTTTGTTACTAGTGCTTGGCATACTTGAAGTATGGGATTGTGTTGACTTGTATTATCTTTGTTGGAAAGTTGTGTTTTGATTGATTGAGTTGTTGAGTTGTTGTGAATTGTTGAAGAATGGAGGTGTTTGAGGTTGCCAAATTGATTGGAAGGAGAAGCTTTAGTGACCATGGTAGCCTTGTATTACCAAGTGGAGTGATAAGGAGGAGGTGTTGAGTTTGGGAAGGAAGTATGGATGAATTGGTGGACTTAGGACCATCTTAGTTGAGGGATGACACAAGGAGGGGGAGTGAGAGAAGAGAGGTTCGAATAGGTGGAATTTGGGTCACTTAGTCACTTATTGGAGCTATGAAGGAAAGTGACCATGAGCTTAGTTGAGGGATGATATAAGAAGGAAGAAGTGAGGTGAAGAGAGGGGATTAGGAGTGCCCATACTTCTTGGCCTAGGTGGTGAGTAGTTTTATTCTAGTTTGCTCGGGACGAGCAAAGGGCTAAGTGTGGGGTGTTTGATGAGCTCCCATTTCTACTACATTTTGGCACTATTTTGAGCTCATTTGGTAACATTTAGGGGTGGTTTATGACGATTTTACATTGTTTGACCAATTCCGAGTGCTTTGCCATTTAGCATGGTTCAAGTGAAGATCAAGAAGCCAATAGATAGAAGAGGAATGTCCAAGGAAGAGCCAAGAACAAGCTTGAAGAAATGCACCAAGAAAGTCTTCCAAAGGGTCAAAGGAATCACGAAAGAAAGGCGGACTCCAGGAGCAAACTCGCACCGTGCGAGTTTTCCAGGCCCAGAACTCTTACGGTGCGAGTTTTCTGGGTTTGATGGTTTTGTTAGCGTTTTTGTTACGGGCCTCCCCTTTTATTAAGCCCACTAATTACTAGGTTACGGGGGACTATAAATACAATGTTTGCAATTAGGTTAAGCATCTTTTGTCACTTTAATTAATCAAGGTTGTAATTTGGGAATATTTTCATCTTTTGAATTGGGTATTAGATCTAATTATGGAGAACTAATCTCCTATCTTAATCCGGCTCAAGGCTTAAACTTTGGTTGTAAGATTATTTAATCCTTCTTTAATTTTAATTATCATTGTTAATCCTTTTGTGTTTATTGTTTGAATTTTGGAATCCTTGTTTATATTGAGTAATTAAGTGTGATTTCCTTGTTGCTTAATTAATCAAGTTCCTTAATTTATTGTTGTTGAGATTATTAAGTGTGATTTCCTTGTAATCTCATCTTTGCAACACCTTGTTATTATGCTAATGAATGTGATTTCTTCTTGGCTTAATTAGCAAGTAAAGGATTAACTTGTAATTGGGCATTAATTGTGATTTCATTGTGTCTAATTACCCCTATTGAATCTCTTGTGCTCATATCTTCTTATTAATTTGTCCAATGTATGTGATTTCTACTTGGTAGAATTGATAAGTTGGGTTATTTGATTAAGTGTGATTTCCTTGTCATTTGGCCATTATTAAGGAGATTTAGAAGATTTATCTTCACAATAGGGTGATAATATATAATTGAAGGATTGATTGAAGGGTTTTGTCAACTAAAGTGCCATGCTTTGAGTCGGGTTAAGTCTTTCCTAATATTGATTAATTTCTATCTTAAGCTCTTGATTGTTTACTTGTCCTACACTCTTGTTTGAATTCCCTTGCTTTGGTTACAATTGAAAACTCAACCCAAAATCCCCCTTTTTATTTACTTGTTGTTATTGTTGTCACAATTGTTCTAAATACTCTTTTAATTTCACTTTTGCAAAACCCATCTTCTCTTGGGTTCGATCCCTTGCTTGCTATTTTACTAGTTTATAATTAGTGCTAATTAGTGTGTTTAGTGGTATATAAATTGTTAATTTGGCCGTCTTTTAGTGCGACATTTTAGGCGTGTCAGACACCAACTAGGTGCGTTAACAATCGAATATTTCATACCGAGGTTACCATACCACTCAAAATATGTAAGTAAAGTCATTTTCACTTAATTAATGGATTTTATTCTAGCTACAGACCTACACTTACTGCATTTTCCTTCCCTTTCCTTAACCACATGATATTAAATCTATTTTTTTTTCCTCAAATGATCTCGAAAGGAGTGAAAAATGATGAGATGATTGCAAGAAGTGCGTTTGGATTAGAGCTCTCAGAACCTTTGGTTACATTTGGACTGTCTTGTGGAAGTTGGTCTCTCGTGCTGCAAGTTTTTGAGATCGGTGAAGTAATTGTTTTAATCCCCTATTTACTAAATGAATAGGTGAGCTCACAAGTTTTCCCTCTAAAAAACATCTTTTTTAATTAAGAAAGTTATTGATAATTTAATTGTATTCACTAAATTAGGAAATTAAAAATTATAATGTATTTTATTATATATTTATTTTCATTAAAATTAATCTTCATCAATATATATAATTTTCACTAAATACTAAACTATAATATTTTAATTAAAGTATACACAATATAAAATTATAAACCATTAGTTTTGTGGTATAAAAAAAAGTTTTTTAAAAAAAATATATATTTAAGTACATTACTCAATTCACTTTGATTAATTTTTTTTGCTCGAAACAAATAAAACGAGAAAAATGAACAATTAATGAGATACTACTATTATTTTACAGTTCAATTTTACTCAATTTTCTTGAATAATTTTACGGCTCAATTTTTTTTTCTCATATCAAAATATAATGACGTGAGATATGATTTTTTTTGTACAAAAATATAAAAAATTAATGAGGTGTTAATTTAATATGATTTAGTAATACAAAAATAAGAACTCTATAAATACAGCGCATTTATTGCCCGCGATCTAAACTAGTTATTTTCTAAACTAGTGTAGATCCCGCGCGAAAGCGCGGTTTCTTAGATCGTTTTTTTCATAGAGAATTTAATATTTAAACTCACTATAAAAGTAAATTTTAATAATGTGTAGTAATAAGAGGTAACAGAGATAAAATTAGACATTTTAGCCTGAATGAAGTTTGTAGTAGAACTATTTTTTTTAATTAAAAAGTTGTTTATTATAAATAAGATTGTCAGTTAACATACATAAATAACACGTGATTCTTTTTTATCCATATAAAATATTTATGTGAAATGTATAACTAATATTGTTTTTTTTTGTTAAAATATACACTAATTTAATAATGTGAGTAAAGAATTTATGTATAGTTTATAAGATGGTAAATGGAACACCATTTAGTAACCCATTATTTATTTATAGTTTAACATTTACAAAGGAGCCCAATTATGAGTAAATATTGTTTAGGGAAAAAAAATAATATAATCTCTCATTCTTTTAATAGTAAGGGGATGTAATTGATCAATATATCACATTGTTTTATGAATTGTAGTGGGATCCAATTTATTATGGACCAATAAATTATTATAACCCAATTATTATCTAGTTTGCCATTCAAAGAGCTGGCTCATTTTTCTGAGTAGGTAGCATAGACGGGAAAACTATTAAGAGTTTTTATTCACTTAGTAGTAAGGGACATTGCATAATATATTAGGGGTAAATGATGTGATGTTATTTTTTCGAATTTTATCTCTGATTAATTGATATGAGAAATTGTATATTGGGGTAATTTATTGTGGTTCGAGATATTGTGATTTGAGATTTTCGAAATAATATTGTTAGCATTGCATAATTTGTGGGGCAAATTATAGTTCGTTTCCATATAGGATTGTATAATTAGAAAAGTTAAAGTATAATTTATTTCCATGTATAAGATTTCAAGAATTATCAACTTAAAATGTTAGTAATGATGCCAAATTATGTAAATTCAATTAGTTTAAGTCGAGGGCCCAACTTAGAACGTGGTTTGTGCTATTTACAATTCATAAGACATGCCCATCAAAGTGGGAAGACATTTGGGCGGGAAACTACTAAGAGAATTTTATTCTCTTAGTAGTAGGGGGATTGAACCATGTTCGTGTTATCTATCATTATCATTGTTATTACCATAGTGTCGTGCTCATTAAGACGCCCCTGCTCAAAGCGAGTAGGGGGTCAGATGTACTTAATATTTCCTCAACATAGACTGTTTCCATAAGACAGTAATTGAAAATGGATCAATCATCTACTCCTCCCTCCATTTCCGTCAATAAGCTCCACTTGTGCAAAATCCGTCTCACAAAAAAAATGCTAACGAGGTTTATAGACTGAACTAAAAGGTGTATATATTTGGTTCCGTTAAAAAATGGATGGACATAGCCATGTTACTATAAACTCGCATATTTGTCTGACGAATTTGGTGCTGTTTTAGCCTGTTAGGCTGTTCAGGGTGATGAGTTTGACGATATAGATGACGATGGTGATGATGATTACGACGATGGGAGGTAAAAGAGAGTAGTGATTATGACGACGAAGGTGCCAATGAGAAGGAACCAAAGAGAGCCATACGAATTTCTTTAACACTCAAATTGCAAGTAATATTTTTCACTTTTAATCTTTCTTTTTGACCACATACTAATTTAAAACTTGTGTTAAATGCTGGTATTTACTGTTCTTTTTCTTTCTTGAGTCGATTTATGCTGGTTATAATGTCATTTAGTCGCTTAATTTCTCAATATGGTTTCACTGATTAGCATAAGAGTGCAAAGATAGGTGAATGCTTTAAGGGTGCTTATTAATACTAAATGAAGTCCTAATTCTAATAGGGCAAGAATGAATTATTAGTTAGGTCATTTTCTTTTTAAATAAATCAGTTCAGATAAAGCGTTACAAATGAAGCTTGGAAGTTTTTTTTCCTAGCGAGAATAGTCTAAATGAACGCACAAAAAGGTACGTATGTCTGGAATTGGTATTCTATTGTTAGTGGTAAGCTTCGCAATGCATATGGGATAGAGGACTTGGTGATAGGCTTACGGATAGAGAATATAATACTTGGTGATAGGCTTGTTGTGAGGACAATGTATTATGTTTATCTAATGACAATGACGTAGCATAGGATCTTATTCTCAATAGCGTTATATTTGTATTTTTCTGTTGGTGCAAGATAGGGGGTATAACTAAGCCATATGAGTTCAAACTTGGATGTTGGATGAACTTGTGATCACCTCAGAAATCTAAGCTTGAGCACGAGCCCAGCTCAGAGAAAAGTTTCAGCTCTAATTGAGGTCATTTAATCAAATATATACATAATTGTACCATATAATTATAAACCATACAGCTACCATACATTAAAATAATAAACCATAATAAAACGAGCAAAAAGAGAGAAAAAAGGAAGGAATTTTGAACTTATTGCGGGCTTGTGGTCAGATGATACTTCGCCCTTGACATTGGTTGTCCCTTTTATCGTACTTTCAACTCTAATAATTATACCAATACTCCATTGAAGTTCAAAACTTTGACGCACGAAACGCAACTACAGTCTGTTTGCTATTGGTATCAGAAATTTGCAATAAATTTCATCAAAATGTAGCCGTAGAATCATCAGCTAAAATAGGTCCTAAGGAAAATCAAAGGAGAAGAGGACACTTAAAGCTCATACTCCTCCTTTTGATACTTTAGCTTTTAGTATTTCTTCTATAGTTCTATATAATACTACATTTTTGCTGTGTTTTTGCTTTTTGATACATTAGTTTTCCTGAATATTTCTTGTTGCTTATGTATTATTTCCTTTAATTTCAGCAATGAGATTTTTTAAAAATTGGATGTGGATTTTGAAGGGAGAAATGGTGTCAAGGTGCTCTGGGTATTGACCACAAAATGGGAGAAAGTTAAGTGTGACGGTAAGTGGCAATTTGGAAAATAATTTCCCACAGATTCACGATAGCACATCTTGAAAGCGATTCAAGCAACTCAGTATCTAGGATTTATCTTGCCAATTTATATGTATTTGAAACTTTGAATTGTAATTTTATAATGATGAGTGAATGAGAAAAAATATTGTAAACTTTTTTTTTATAATAACAACTAAGTGAGGTACTGAGGTAGACCAATTTTAATGACATGGATCTAAATCAGATATAACTCTTTTAAGCGGTGGAAATTTTGGAACCTCTTAAAGGATTATGAGGATGTATTTTTCATGCTAATAAGCACGAGTATAGGACATGATGGGTGATTGAGTCAATCATACTAGATGTGGAATGGGGAAGGTGGCGGGATGGGATAGAAGCGGTGGAGATAGACAACTAAGGATGATCCAAATACGACGTGATGTTTAGTGGGAGAATAGGGGGCACGATACTTAGGTAGATAATACCACGAAAAGTACTGCTAATGAATTTGTCTTGACAGAATCAATACGACAATTAGATGATCCATTCATGTCGTATAATACCACGGAAAACCATGATCCATTTTGTTGATGTACTTCTGACTTACTTTCGCTTAGCATTTGGCCAAACTAGGGCACCGCGCCCGATAGGGCGCGGTGCAACAACTAGTAGAAAAAAGGATCAATGGGCAAAAGTTATGTAGCATGGGCTACATCTTGAGGTGAATCTTGTTGGTAATGATAACTAACATCTGTAGCTTTAAAATTATGTAGCATGGGCTACCAAACGGAGTAGGAATTTATAAGCTTTGAAAGTCAGGACAGAAACAGGGGAATTGTTGAAAGTCTGTTTGAGGAGTATACATATCAGAGGTATCTTGGGAACTCTCAGTTGACGTCTACCACAAACTCAATGTTTCTACCTGACTATAGCCTATTACTATGGATTAGTAATGAGAAGAGGATCAACACATTACTCCAAGAAAAAGCAGAAAGTAGTAGATAAACAACCGGAGAAGTGGCAAATAAGCCCCATACGTTTGACCTTATGTGCATATTAGCCCCATAACTTCCAACTAGTGCAAATTAACCCCATAAGTTATACATGATGTACAATTAAGCCCAAATAAAGATTTCAAGCCAATTTCTCACCGGAAAAAAATGACCGGACACCGGAAAAATGACTAGGACCGAGATATATGACTTTTACCTTCTCTTTTGTACCCTTTTTACCGCCGTCATCATCAACAACAATACTGCCATACTTTTTCATCTTGCATTCTTTCTCCAAATCATCCCTCTTTCTCTTAGTTTTATTTCTTTTCTCATCTAATTGAACATTTGCATTTCCCATAATTAGGGTTGTTCAATTTCTCATCCAATTGATTAGGGTTCTTCAATTTCTCATCCAATTTAACATCTGTATCACCCAACTTAGGGGTTTTCAATTTCTCATCTAATTGAACAAAATTTGCATTTTCCATATTAAGATTCTTCAACTCCTTATTCTTCAATCTCTCAGGCGATTGAACAACTCCGTATATGTGATAAAAATCATGTTTTGTTTCTTTTTTAATCAACTAACTCAGTCCTAGTCATTTTTCCGGTGTCCGGTCATTTTTTTCCGGTGAGAAATTGGCCTGAAATCTTTATTTGGGCTTAATTGCACATTATGTATAACTTATGGGGTTAATTTGAACTAGTTGGAAGTTATGGGGCTAATATGCACATGAGTAGGTCTCATGAGAGACAGTCTCTTAATAAGCTTTATTGAGAGATCATTGTACAATTTTAAGAAAAAGTGGTACTAAAGACAGTAAAATAGGTACAAATCATGATTAATGATAAAATGGGTACATTTATTAGGTAAATAGGTACGAAATTAGTATGTTACGATCAACAATAAAAAGGGTACTAAATACAAATAAAAGGTTACAAAATATTGGTCTCTCAATAACTTAGTGAGAGACCGTCTCTCCCAAGTTTTAGTGTATGCACATAAGGTCAAACGTATGGGGCTTATTTGCCACTTCTCCGGATAAACAACTCACCCATGTTTCTTCTCATTAAAAGACATGAAACTACAGCACAACACATTAATACTACCCACCAATTGTTTAGACATATTAATTAATAATATTTTGAACATTTAGCATTGATTAAGCAAGCCCCAAATCCAAAGATTAAATCCAATTAAGAAATTGCACATTTAGCATTGATTAAACATACCCTAATCGAAAGATAAATCCAATTCTAACCTAGATTTTTAATCTAACACTTAACCACACAAATTTGTATATAAACTATCTGATTAATAATACAATAGCAGGTATAAATCAAAATTAACTTCTAAACGCATAGCTAAAAAAAAAGTTCTAGAAAATTAAAAACCTGACAATCTGGTTGAACTCGATAGTATAAGCTACCTCACTACTAAAAACCCTTAGAAATAAAATATTTCATCTTGTGTAGTATCAACTAAGCATTGAAAACTTATAATCCCAGGGGCCACGGTGATGCCATAATCTACCAATAATCAAAAGGTGATGGCGTAAATATAAACAAGACTCAACCTTTACAGAAAAAGTGAACACCCATGGATATTAGCATTTTCTTGAACTAAAAATATAAAATAAATCTCCCAAATTATTCAAGATAACATATTCATACACTACCTAATCCAAAATCATCTAATCTAGTTAATCAACTCATTATGCAAATAACTAAGTTAAATGAGAAAAATCATCTTATTTAGGGTTTGGGAAAAATGAGATAATTAATTTAAATGAGTAATTAATCAATCCAGATAACTATAATTACACAAATAGACTAACACGCAAACAAAACAAGTCTAGTAGGAGGTAAAGAACTCAATAATCGGGTGTTATTGTTGTAAATATCAAAGAACTTGAAATTTGGGAAAAAAGTGAAGAACATTTACTTCGGAGAGAGGAAGGCATGCGTAGTGTGAATGATGATGCATCCATACATCGTCGTTGTCGAAGGGGGCAACAATGGTGGTGAAGTGGTGTAATCAAAGTAGTTCAGTGCGAGGGTGCGGGTAGATCGCAACAACCTAATGGAAGGAACGCAACACAGTATGCGAGATAAAGGGTGGTATCAATTGTGTTGTGCGTTAGTGGTGGTGCAGGGTGGTGATGGCGGAGGTGGTCGACTGTGACGTTGTGGTAGTAGAGTGTAAGGATGATGGCGAGAGGTCGAATGAGGAGGGGAGGATAAGAGATTAAGAGCAACAAGGGGAAAGTGAAGGGTCGTGTGAAGAGTTAGGTTAGTTTAATTTGTCTATTAATCTTTTTCACTTAATGAGAATTGAGAATACTTTACATCGGTCATTTAAAATTGATGTTAATGACACCGCATTTATATCGTTTGTGTTAAAACCGATGCCATAAATATTTGTGTACATCGTTTTTTAAAATAACTGATGTAAGGGGAAAATACTGTACACATTTTACATCGGTTTTTGTAAGAACCAATGTTATTTATGAACATTTACATAGTTTCAACTAAAACCGATGTCTTTGTGGCAGTAAGACTTTTTCTACTAGTGTAAATAGCTTGCTACATCATTATTGTTGCTAAAAATCAAATTTTTATGTCAAAGTTTTGGTCATCATAAAGGAACACGAAATTACTTGATAATTAACTTACATGTGGATTTTGGTGTTGGTTGTTGTGTCTAATTGGACAACAAAGGCTTAACCTTTGTTGATATGGATGGATCTTGTTTGGTATGTGAAAAAAAATTCGACTTAAAATTTCCTCTTAAAATTTCGAATTTTAGACAAGTCATGCCCAAATTTTGATTTTTATGAGTAAAACTTGGTTTAATTGCTTTATAAGACTACCATCCTAATGAGTAATACGGTATGTGGTCTCAAAACGAAATTTTGCCGTCTTGAAATTTGGGTGAACCTCTTGAAAACTTCCTAAGTAGCCATGAACAACTTTTTTTTATCTTAAAAATGGTTTGAGAATGTTGATAAGTTAGGAATTTGATGGTTATTATTACACTATGAGGTAAATCAAGAAATTTGCATCCTAAAAATGTAACTGATTTCTCAAAATTTGATACTAACCATGTCAAAAACTTCATTTTGATGCTCAATACATGGTTAACTTATTCATGGTTATCCTAATTCTCAAGTTTTAATGTCTTAGAAAGCTCCGCCTTGATAATGTTATCGCCTTAAAGGCCTTGAAAGTGTCGAAAATAAACACTATAATTATTCGAAATTTTGATTTTTATCAAAACAACTCTTTTCCTAATTTCTTTGCCTGATAATTTACATTGATGTGTAATAACATATAACCTTTCATACTAGAGTCTCCAATCTTAAAATTTTAAGATTTTCGAAAAGAACGACCGTCACTTTGGAATGTGGTTGTGAATAAGTATGATGCTCATGTTTAAAGGTTGGGTTTTGAGTCTTATGATGTCGGTTATATGGAAAATTTTAGCATTGGATAAAACACAAGAATACTATGTGAAAACTTCTCAAATGGTTGACTATTAAGTTGGGAAATTGGGAGAGAACTTCATCCATTTTCAAAGTTAGTCTCAAGTCTCACCTCTCCCTTCTATGTCTTGTTGTGTGACTTCTTTTCTATCATGTCAAGGAACACGAGGAGCAGCCGTGGGAGAAACAACCTTCAACCTCAACCCGAACCAGCGGCACCACCTGCCATTACCCATCCAGGATACCCGAGGTTAGAGTTTGAGAGCGAACCCTATAAGAATACCTTCCTAGCCCTCACCAAAAGGCATATGAACGCCACTAGGTGTGTATCGGAGAATGCCGCCTTAGAAGCCTTGGGGATAGAGGTGCAAGAGCATGATATTTTAAGCGTACTTGCCAAGGAGGGGTTGTATAATTTGGCGGAAATAAGCTACCGTAACCTTACCTTAAAATTTTTGAGCTCTTTCCTCTACAATCCAAAAGACCATACCGTGAGCTTCCGACTAAATAACACCTCATTTCACCGATCTAGCGATGTCTTTGCAGAATGGTTGTGTGTAGGAAAAAGGACCACCCTTACTCTTAACAAGGTGGGGAAGGAAATGAAAGCCACCAAATACATCGATATTTATATGGGTAACCTACACACCAACGTTAGTGCCATGAAAATAAACGACGTGGAGCACCCCATTTTGAAAATTTTCCTTCGCGTGATAACCAACGTCCTTTATGGGAGAAGGGACCCTAGTAAACTCAACTTCTCGGAAGTACTACTTCTAAGCTCCTACCTCAATCTATACTATGAGAGGCGTTTTTACTTTAGCCCTGTGACCACGATATACTTAGCATTTGAAAGGATGACCAAGTCTGACAAGTGCTCCTTTTATTGTGGCGCCCTAGTGACTAGGCTAGCCAAGTACCTCTTGGGTTATGAACCGGGGGCTATTGATTGCCCATGAGTACGGAGGTGCCATTGTAACACCCCCATATTCAGAGGAGCCTTAACTAGGCTTTCCATAGGATATAAGGGTGTTACCATCTCGGTTGCCCGAGGACAGTAATAATCAAACGTCAATAAAAGAACTATAATATTGTATTACAAGTGATTTAAACCAACAAGCTACATAAAAGATACAACTCAGAGACTACTTGCTATGACTATCGAAACTCGTGAAGACTCATCCCCGCCTGGACTCCAGCTATCAGCAACATCAACACCCGCTAAGACCGACTGCTCACCATAAGGGATCACGGCAGACACATAACAAACAAACAACCATACAAGGTCAGTACTGAGATACGACACAACAATGACGACTATAAATATCAACACAATATGATGCTAGCAGTCTTACACACACAATCACAACAGTCCAACCAATCTCTGTCACTGACTGTCCACTGGACCAGTCCTGCCAGTGGGGGACCGCAGCCGTACCCACCAAATCCCCGCTCACTACACTGAGCGATAACCCTGTCCATTAATGTGCACATCCCTTCTGTGGCGGGTTCCACAGAAGGCGAAACTAGGGCGTGAAGTCACTCCCGCAAGTGACCCCACTCAGCCGAGGCCACGCCTCGCGAACCATCAACAACGATCACAGCCACAATGACAATACAATTACTACATCAGACAAACCAACACAATACAACAACCAACTGACACGCTAGACCATCTACAGAAACTGAGTAGGCGAACCTACCTTTAAGCCATCGCAACCAATCCATGCCGACAGATAACATGTCCTGCGATCAAGCAACGCCTATAACCAGAATACAATTCTAGATTACTAACAAGCAAACCCTAACTATGAAGAACAAGAACACGGATGATGATTATGACATACCTATAGGGAGAAACTCAGCAAAAGACCGCTACCCGACTCAAGAGACGCTCTCCTAAGGCACAAGGATCTTCACAAAGGTTTCCATGGAGGTTTGGAGGTGAAGGGAAGGGAAAGAGGCGACTGAAGGATAGGAGGAAAGTGGCGGAAGTGATATGCGGATTTAACAAAACGCGATATAAAACCCTCATTTGAAAACTGGGTACTCGATCGAGTACCCAACATACTCGATCGAGTAGCCCCCTACTCGATCGAGTACCCTAACTACTCGATCGAGTAGCCTCTACTCTATCGAGTACCACTCTTAACACGCAACCCAAGATGACTTCAGCACTTACTTCTAAGACTATTCCCGCTCCCAAGGTCAGTCAACGCTGGTCAAAGGGTCCCTAAAAGGACGGGTATTACAGTCTTCCCCCCTTAAAAAGAACTTCGTCCCCGAAGTTCAACTCACCTCTCCCGCTCACGACACCGAACCAACACAATCTCACCAATCTTCCCGGTCAAACCATTACCTCTTGTAAATACCATCCCCCCCATGTCATCATCATCACCGTCCACATTTATACCTATCGATTCTTGCCACTATCATGTAAGCGTTATCACGATCAACCGTCATCCTATATATATATATATATATATATATATATATATATATATATATATATATATATATATATATATATATAACATCGATCGACTCGCAATGCGAATCGCCACTCACGATCGCCCAACATACAGTAATCACTATCCAACTATCAATCTAGCACGTGTCTCATATCCACTTCCATGTGGTACAACTAATGCCCATGTTACTCGGCAACGTGATTTAAATACGATTCATCGCACTATAACTATTTCTTCATGATCGTCTCTTGAAACATACAACCACAGTCACCTTAAAGAACTAAAGTAATTCGGTATACCTCAGGAGTTTTTTTTTTTTTTTTTTTTTTTTTGTAATTAAAGCCAAACACAATACCAGCAACATAATTAAAGCAAAACAAAATACCAACAACATTATGAACAAGCAGAACATTATTCAAAAACAACCTTTTTATTTCGCGACATTACTCTTCCCCTCTAAAAAGGAACTTCGTCCCCGAAGTTCACTACCCAATTTCAACGCATGGTACTTATTATCTAATTCAAGACATAGGTTAAAGCATATTATTTATTGTAGACATTACTCGCTAAGCCTAAACACGTTAAATTATAAATCATACATAACTCTCCGGGACAACTAGTCACCAACGATAAAGCACGTTAACATTACACGCTCAGCGTATGACGAAATGTAACTTCAATGAATAAATGATAAAATGACATTGATGTTAGAACAACAAGAAACCGTCACCACTTCACTAATCGTTATCAAGATGTATATAAAACCGAAACTTGACTTCCAACATAGGAAATTAATGGTTCAAAGGTGTAACTACGCACTAATAGCCACATTAAACATTAAACTTGCAATTATAAAACAATTGAACATTTTAAATTTTTCGAAAACCTCCTGTAACAGTGCTACTCGATCGAGTAACTAGCGATACTCGATCTAGTGCCATGCTACTCGATCGAGTGTCTTGGCTACTCGATCGAGTGGCCTACAGGTCAGAAACTTTTCCTCCTTCCTTCCTGCAGCTACTCGATAGAGTACGAGGTACTCTGTCGAGTACCTACAGGTCAAGGTGTTTTATAAAACCTGCCATAGTTCACGTGCATGCATATCTTTGTCACATAAAGATCGAGTCGGGACGACTCCCCCGACTTCTAACATCCTGCAACCAGTCAAAGTATCAAATCCGGCTTTATGGCCAACAATACAAGTCTAACAAGTCTCAATAAAACGACTACTAATGTCTAACAACGATACCAACACCTAAAACCAACTACCACTAACAAAGATAAGTACAAGGAGTATCACTCCTCCTGCTGCTGCTGCTGCTGCTCAAACATCACCTCATCATCACCACCACCCGAAGTACCTGCTCCCGATGACCCGATCCCCGCATCCACTCCTGCTCCTGCTCCTGGGCCCACGTACCATGGGGTCAAGCCACCGTAGGGGAAGGACTGAGGTGCCCCCCACGTCGACTGATCCACCCCGTAGGAATGGAAAACCCCTGAGTAGTCCCCAACTCCACTCCACCAAACTGGATGCGGTCCCTCGGTCCCTATCCCCTGAGCGTACGCCATCTCGTGCATGTTCCGGAGTGTCAAGGTAGATGACACTCTCTCCGCCAGGTAACTGGATCGCGTCTCTGGGGTGTCGAGGTAAGAGTAGCATGGAAAAGACTGCTGCTGTTGTGGTGCTACTGGCTGTGGCCTAGTCTCCGAGGCCCTCTCCCTCACTCGACGGGGTCCCCTCACCACTCTGGGTCTCTCCACCACCTGAACTTCCGCATTCTCGCCCTTCGTCGGCTCCGGCATCTCCTCGAGGATGGTGCCGTCGATGAGATAGGTCTGTAGATGGCGGGGTCTGTCATCATCCTCCTCCTCCTCGTCATCGGAGTCCACCGTCACTACTGTTGGCTACAAGGGCTCCGTGGGTGGGAGGTGCTCAGGAGCTGGAATCTTCATCCAACTCATCCCCCACACCCTCCACGCTAGGCTACCGTCAGCCAAGGTCCTCAACCATTTTAGGTCAAGATAGTAGTCACGATCCATGGTAGGCACTGGGGTAGCTAGAGGCACGTACTCCGAAGAAGCCTCAAAAGAGGTTAGCTTTTCAGCTAACCGAGTGGCAATAGCACCACAACTCAGGTACCGGGAAGAGGAAGAAGCCATCAAGGCAAGGGCAAAGACAAACTATAGAAGGAGCATTAAAGACCACTTTCCCGGTCCGCTCCGGTTGAGGTAAGACATCGAAGTAAGACCTCATGATTATTCAATTTACCGATATCCTTTCTGTCATAGAGGAGGTTCGAAAGAGAACGGAGAAAGACTCTCAAGGTAATATCTTTGAACGTCATTAATCAAAGCATGTTGCTCGAGGTGGGAGCTTGCTTCCCGGTCAAGCAAGGCATTAGGCGGCCGCACACTCGGTGGAATATCGGTGATGGAGTCCTTGGGAGGCTTGGTCAACCCAAGGTGAGAGGCAAACAGATCCATAGTCAACAAAAAGCTGGTATTCATCAATCTAAACTCAACAGTCTGACCCGCTGGGTCATAGCTAAAAGAGCTCATGAACTCCAAAGTAAGAAAAGGGTAAGTATGCTTCCTCAGCCTATACAAACCCGTAAAACCCAAGGTCTCGAATATGTGACGGACATCCGTCTCTATCTCCAACTCCTCTAACACAGTGGTGTCTATACACTTCGTAGGTCTCATTTTGCGTTTTTGTAAGGCTACAAAACGCTCCCTCTGCTTGAAATCAACAAAAACAACTGTAGGGTATTCGGGATGCGGGTACCACAGTCCACTCCCCTCCCCCCGTCTCGGTGGGTTACCCCTCCCCGCTTACTTTGGCGGATTCCAAGGTTCAGTCTCGGCATCTGCTTTAGGCATAAGTTTAACAACTTGCATAAACATTCAAGCATTTATTTCATGTAATTCGAATTCGATATACTCAGCTAGGCATACCAATTTATCAACAACTTTCAACATGTGAAGTACATAATTTACGCCTGTTAGCTTTGAACATTAAACTAAGTACACACATTCACCAGCGGTTTCCAAAATTTGACATGTAAGCGCTGGTTATTACTACTCATAAGCCATAGTTGTGAAAGAAATTATCATGGTGATTACATATGTTCAACAAATTCGAATATCCTAGCATGCTTCTAAATGTTGTTCCAAACACACTTCCAATCACATGTGAGTCATCCTTACTAGTTCATGGATAAGAATAGCTTAGAACATATCATTATCACCCTTCACTATTATGAACAACAACTCAACTAGATTTTTCAGACGGTCTTTACAGCTGTGATAATTTTGGCATATTTTCATCAATTATTGTTTCTATTTTCATATTGAAGTTCAACTCATACTTATAATGTCAATTACAACATCAATTTTCAATTATAAATCACGAATTTCCATTTGAGGCACTTTTAAGACGGAGTTTTAAGGCAACTTTCTAAGGGTAAAATCATCAAAATCTATCCTCCAACATGATATAAACAATACTTAAGGCTCAATTCTACTATCTAACCATTGTAAAACAACCAAAAATCAATTTCAATTTTGGGAAACCCTAGAAATTTCGATTTCAAATTTAGCAATTTCTAATCTAATTTACAGCAATTAGTCACCAATAAGCATGAAAAGAAGGCATGTGAATCATATTTCAACCATCAAAAACAATAACCTACCCATGTAAACCGAAAATTTCATTTTATTTCACCATTCTTACACATGCAAAGCAATAAATCGCATAAATTAGGAAGGAAAGCATACCTTGATTGATTAACAAAGTAAAGAAACGAAATTCAGCAAAGAAATTAACCCAAGAATCACCACTAACCCAAGAGTATGAGAAGGTTTGAGAGGAAATAAGGAACTTGAGAGAAGATTAGGTTTAGGTGTGTCGAAATATAGGGAGAGAAGTAGAAGAAATAGAAAGATTAGGGGTTTTAAGAAACCCGTAGGAATTACTGCACAGTAACCTACTCGATCGAGTACCTGGGGTACTCGATCGAGTACCACCCTACTCGATCGAGTGCCTTGGATACTCGATCGAGTACCACCCTACTTGATCGAGTAGAAGCTATTTCGTCGAGTATCTGTAGGAAATTTCACCATATCCCGACGCCATAGCCCCCTAACTAGATCGAGTAAGGTCTACTTGGTCAAGTAAGCACTCGCACTCGGTCAAGTATAGTTAAGTACTCGGTCAGACGTACGAAGTAAACCGAGAATACCTGCAAAACAACACCACGTGTCGAGTCCAAACTACGTTCGGAATTCGGCACTAATTATCGTACTTGTTCATGCACTATCATTACTACGCACCACCTCAACTATTAAAGCACACATTACATTACACCATACAATTTGCCCAACTCGACTCATTTCTAAACATAATCCCACCATCCTAATACACTTAAACTTACTTTACATGTTACTACTAAACTCATGTTTACCTCAATTTGAAGCGTATGATTAACATTAATTCTTTCTTTCACGTATCACATAAATGCATGCTTCCCAAAGCAAATTAATCCACCATGTTTCACATTCTATCATAAGTAATTCACCTTGCACAAATCAAGTATTACGCAGCGGAAGAATTTCGACCATCCCAT
Organism: Silene latifolia; assembly: GCF_048544455.1. Taxonomy (NCBI): domain Eukaryota; kingdom Viridiplantae; phylum Streptophyta; class Magnoliopsida; order Caryophyllales; family Caryophyllaceae; genus Silene; species Silene latifolia. The sequence goes on from NC_133528.1 coordinate 37,657,151, forward strand.
AAGGCATAAACGCATCACTATATGCTATGTCTCGAATCATGACTCACTATACTATAACTATCATCATAGCAATTACGTAATCTTTCGTCACATATCTCATAACCATCATATAAGCTCACTAATCATCCAAAGAACTTCAATAATTTCATCAATACTTACCATACACGGCCCAAATATCACTATCACACCTCTATTAATTCTAACAAAGACTTAACCGGAGGTAGCCCCGGTACACTTAACATACACATCACACATATACACACGGACTCCACATTCCCATACCACGTGACTGGCTTAAGTATCATGGGGCCAAGATTTCGAAATGAGGGCGCCTACTCACCCAAAATCTAGCATCAGCTGGGGCTCCCATGACACATACACCAGGTTCATTTTATTAGACTCCCTACGTTCATTATGTTCATTTGTTACAGGTTCCAAAATCGTCGCTCTGATACCACTTTGTAACACCCCCATATTCAGAGGAGCCTTAACTAGGCTTTCCTTAGGATATAAGGGTGTTACCATCTCGGTTGCCCGAGGACAATAATAATCAAACGTCAATAAAAGAACTATAATATTGTATTATAAGTGATTTAAACCAACAAGCTACATAAAAGATACAACTCAGAGACTACTTGCTATGACTATCGAAACTCGTGAAGACTCATCCCCGCCTGGACTCCAGCTATCAACAACATCAACACCTGCTAAGACCGACTGCTCACCATAAGGGATCACGGCAGACACATAACAAACAAACAACCATACAAGGTCAGTACTGAGATACGACACAACAATGACGACTATAACTATCAACACAATATGATGCTAGTAGTCTTACACACACAATCACAACAGTCCAACCAATCTCTGTCACTGACTGTCCACTGGACCAGTCCTGCCAGTGGGGGACCGCAGCCGTACCCACCAAATCCCCGCTCACTACACTGAGCGATAACCCTGTCCATTAATGTGCACATCCCTTCTGTGGCGGGTTCCACAGAAGGCGAAACTAGGGCGTGAAGTCACTCCCGCAAGTGACCCCACTCAGCCGAGGCCACGCCTCGCGAACCATCAACAACGATCACAGCCACAATGACAATACAATTACTACATCAGACAAACCAACACAATACAACAACCAACTGACACGCTAGACCATCTACAGAAACTGAGTAGGCGAACCTACCTTTAAGCTATCGCAACCAATCCATGCCGACAGATAACATGTCCAGCGATCAAGCAACGCCTATAACCAGAATACAATTCTAGATTACTAACAAGCAAACCCTAACTATGAAGAACAAGAACACGGATGATGATTATGACATACCTATAGGGAGAAACTCAGCAAAAGACCGCTACCCGACTCAAGAGGCGCTCTCCTAAGGCACAAGGATCTTCACAAAGGTTTCCATGGAGGTTTGGAGGTGAAGGGAAGGGAAAGAGGCGACTGAAGGATAGGAGGAAAGTGGCGGAAGTGATATGCGGATTTAACAAAACGCGATATAAAACCCTCGCTGAAAACTGGGTACTCGATCGAGTACCCAACATACTCGATCGAGTAGCCCCCTACTCGATCGAGTACCCTAACTACTCGATCGAGTAGCCTCTACTCTATCGAGTACCACTCTTAACACGCAACCCAAGATGACTTCAGCACTTACTTCTAAGACTATTCCCGCTCCCAAGGTCAGTCAACGCTGGTCAAAGGGTCCCTAAAAGGACGGGTATTACAGCCATACTTCGACATTGCCTACATGAAGGGCATGTTTTGGGTTGTGGATACGAAAGATAAAAGGGGTACTCGTGGAGAGGGAACACGGACTTATACATAAAGCTTCCCGCTAACGGGAGATTGCCCGAAACCTCCCACCTACTTGAACTAGCCCCACCTTGCCCTCCTGCCCGATCCTACCTCGTCCCCGAAAACCTTACCTACACCCTTTATGGTGAAGTGGTACAAGGGGAACCAACCCTGCAAATCCTTTCCGACCCTCCTAGGGCTTCTCCTCATGCCTCATCGTCCTTCTATGTCCCCATGCCCCCGCCGCCCTTTGATTGCCCTAGACACTCCACTTATACCTCGTACTCTTATTTCATGCGCGAATTTTCGCCATACTAGGACCCTCCCCGACACTCCATGCACATGTTGTTTCACCTGAGGATATAACCAACCACCGCCGGCTTATGATCACCAATATCCCATAGCAGACCTGATTGAGAGAGTGAAAAACTCCTTGGTCCTAAGGGACATGCATGAGTTACCTATAGCCAAGGGATAAGGCCGACTGAACACCCAAGCTTTTGGTCCGGGGATGGTAACACCTCAGGGGTATTTAAGGCCTATGGTATTCAACCCTCGGATTGGGGTCATAGGATTCCTCACGGTGATGGACACTTGCTTGGTCCCTGGGCGGGACCGCACTATACCACCTGAAGTTTCTTTAATGATGCTCATCAAAGTGGAGGCTACCAAGAGAATGTGGGTGAGTGACTACCGAGATAATAAGGATAGTACCTAACAAGAGGGGGTGGGAGTTGTCTCTCATGAGGGTGGGGATAATGTTTTCTATGGAAGCGGGAGTGACGGAGGAGAATCTAGTTGGGCACCGGGACTTATGGAGTATCATGGCCTTGTTGGAAATCTATATCTCATTATACAACATATTCATATATGTTTCAAAATTAATTTAGTCATAAAATTAATTAAATCTTATGCATGCAAAATTAATAACAAAAGATGAGGAAATCGTTTTCTCACCAACAAATTTTCGGTCATATTGGGCACCAACAAGATCTCCTTCTTGTTAGTTCTTGAGCTTTCCATGAATATAAGGATGATCCTCCAAAATCTCATAATAGAGATTGTCCTCTTGATTGCACCCAAAATTATCCCTTATCCCCACTAAATAATATTAGCTAGATATTAGTTTAGTAGTTTACCTTAAAATTGATTACTAATACTCATATATTACATTAATAATTTTAGTAATTTCTTTGAACAATTTGGATCAAAGTTTCTCAAGTTTTTAGAGAAAATGAAGAAAAGAGAGAGAAAGCATGTGAATGAATTATCATCATATGAATGAGTAAGAGAGAAAATAATAACCAACAACCCCTCCACACAAAGGGAGTGTCACGGTTGGTAGTGCCAAAAATGGCATCATTTCATTTCCTTTTGCTCTTCTCAATATTATAGGTGTGTAAGAATAGGTAAAGTAGGTTTTATTAATTTATTCTTATCACATAAAATAATCACCCACTAAAACTTACCACCCACAATATTTAGTCCACTTCTATAAAATGGACTACCATTTTATTTTTGTCATTTGTCACACAATATGTCACATGTAGTATGCTACATGTTATTAATTAATTTTAATGCATATTTATCACATAAATATCATTTTATGAATTAATTAAATTACATCCACTAATTTGACTAGTGATACTTGATCACATAAATAAAATGGGTCATGTAATTATAATTCACAATATCTTGTAATTATAATTAACCATTCATTCCTATCTCTATTGTTTCTCGAACAATAAATAATTTTAGTAACAAAGCATTTTATTACTAAAATAAATCTTATTTAATCCCATTACAATAAGATATTTATTCTCTCTCACAAATCGAATTGTTCAATTTTAAGGAATTGATCAACTTGCTTCGTCATACAATTAATAAACTTTATAGATAAGGGCATCATCCTTTAGGTGTGACCATAAGGAATCAACTGACCACCACCGTACCACGACAGTAACGTCAAACTCTAGCAAGCCAATCGTTACCGATTAATGTTGATCAGTCGACTATATAATTGAATCATCCCTTACGTATTCTTTATATGAGATTTATTAATGATATTTAAATCATGTGATCGCACTATTGTTGAGGACACATTTCCCAACAGGCCTCTATGTCAACGCGGAAGTAGAAGATGCGACGATGGAGACCTCGGGTGATACAAGGAGTGAGGAACTCAACACGCGGAGGGAGGAGTCACCGGTAAACAACCTAGGAGCCTTGGTTCAGTGGGTGAAAAGGTTTGGCAAGAGGAGAAAGTCCTCTTCTTAGTCTTGTTTACTTATATGGAAACTTGTTTTATCTTGTGTCGGTTGAGTCTCAAACAATTTATTTTCTTGTATTGAAAACTCGACCATAAAGCTAAAAGCTAGTAGATGTTCTGTGGTAGGATGGTGCTATGATCACCATTGAGACCCCTTTGCAAGTATACTCGACCATAGGCAAGCTTAGACCATAAATGACCGGATTTTAGACTACCATGTGACACTCGGCCGAGTGTCGTTTTCACTCGACCGAGTGGCGGTCCACTCGAACGTGTAACCTATTTCACTCGATCGAGTAAGCCGAAAACAGACCCTGGGAACTTTTTGTAAAGACCCGCACTCGACCGAGTGACACCCTCACTCGACTGAGTGACATCCCCACTTGACCGAGTAAGTCACCACTCGACCGAGTGGACTGTTTTGATCTTGCTTTGATGATTTTGACCCGACATGGGTTAAGTACCTTCATTTTATGACCCTACCGGGCTCCTAATAGCTATGAAAGCGTAGAAATCATTAACGGATAAATTGGAATGACTTGTTTATGTTGGTATGTGTCGCTTGTATGTTGTGGTACGAAATATGTTTAGTTGATGGATGAGATCTAACATGGCTAGTAAGAATAATAATGATGCGGTAATTGACAAGCGTATGTAAGAGTTCTATGAGTCTTATACATGATCGAGTCTTGTGACGACTAGAGTAGGATGATATGATAGGAGGATGGATAAGAAGACATGCATGATCATGTGGTTTATGCATAACATGAATTAGTCGAGAATAAGGAATATGGAAGAAAGTGAATCACAGTAGATGAGGTACTCGACCGTGTTACCATTATTATGTACGGAGTCATGAGTTATATATGTACACCTAGAGTCACGACTTATGCACGATACGACTGGACCTTAGTCATGATAGTGGGAATGAATGTTGAGCTTGACTTATACTCGGACCCATAAGCCTAGATCGAGTGAATATGAGAATCGTTCTCGCGAGAGATCGAGTGGTGAACTTCGGGATGCAGTTCTCTTTTAGGGGGAGTGAATGTAACATTTAGGAATAAGAAAGCGCACGAGAACATAAAAGAGTGTGTACGGTAAAACACTAGCGAGAGAGGCGAGTGAATGCTTGAGGAAGAGATTTGGGAGTTAGACATGACACGAATGAGTCGTAAGAGAGTGTTAAGGAAAAGTGAGGGTGAGGAGAACTTCAAGGATGAAGTTAATTTTAAGGAGGGAAGATTGTAATACCCGGTCATTATGGGACCTGTACTTAGATCTTGGGACGCGTGATAGGACCATTAGACCCGATAAGATATCACTCGGGAGGGAAGGATAACCTTACATCAGACCTAGACTAGACCAAGTGGAGCTGCAGGGGACCGTCCATTCGGTCGAGTGAAGAGTATAATCGACCGAGTGAGTCCACTCGACCGAGGGGACTCGGCACTTGGTCGAGTGACACTATTTCAGAACACGAGATTAAACCCTAAAACCATTTGTATCTTTTCCTTATCTCTCCAAACTCATTCCCTTCTCTCTAAACCCTCACAAATACCTACTACTTGGGATTCAACCATGGATTATAAGATTTTCCACCTACCTCTTTATCTCCTTCACCTAGTGAGTAACGTTGTCATGCCTTACCTATGAGGTAAATGTGATTTAACCATTTGACCCATAAGTGGCCAGTTTGGATGTAATCCACCAAACAAGCTTGACTAATGCTGCTTTTTTTCCATATTTCATCATTTTTTAGCCTAAATCCCCCTTCTTTTTTTGTTTGCTTTCAACTCCTCTTTAACTTTCTGCTTTCAATGTTCGTTTTACCCACTTGGGTCATAACTAAAATTGAAACAATATACAATTTTTTTTGTTGGATGAGGGAGTATATTATTTAAGGACCCCTCTAGTCTCCTAGGAGAAGATACGCAAACAAAAAAAGAAGAAAGGGGGTTTAGGCTAAAAAATGATGAAATGTAGAAAAAAGCAGCATTGGGCAAGCTTGTTTGGTGGATTACATTGAAACTGGCAACTTATGGGTCAAATGGGTAAATCACATTTACCTCATAGGTAAGGCATGACAACGTTACTCACCTCCTGATGATACCAGCTGGTATTGGAGGAAAATCTGTCATGCTAAAGCTCTCTCGAATTATCCATATCAACAACAAATTTGAAAGATAAAAAGGCTAGGAATACACAATTGCAAACGGATATGAATGGCTTAGAAAAAAAGGGGACAGGGTTAAATGGTATGGTATAGTATGGAACAAATGGACTTAACCTAAACATGGCATGCTAACATGGATTTATAAGCATAATGGTCTAAACACAAACAAAAAGCTTCACAGACTGGGTATTAGTATAGTTGTAATACCCGACATTTTTGGTACAATTTAATTTACAAGTTTATATTTTATTAAATGTTACACCGGAGTTTTATATTTTTAATTAGAGCTAATCGGATTAGGAAAATTTTCTTAAAGAAGGTTTTAAACAAACAAAAAATAAAAAAGGGGAAGGGGTGCACGATTGGACCGAGTAGGTTAACCGTGTATCTTGACCGACTTTTGGTAATTATAGGTTGTGTTGTATTTGGTAATTCACTAGTATATATATACCTCACATCCTACATCTTTTAAAACCCTAATTGTGAAATCAAGAGGCCAATCATCTTTAACCCTATTGTTACGTAAGTTCATCTTTTAATCTCTATTCTTTTAAAGTCTTTATCTTTAATAGTCAAGCTTGTTTTACACTCTAGTTCATCATGTTTGTAATCATCTAGAGTTGGTTTTATGAAGATTTTGATTAACAAGTATTTTTACAGCAGTTTCGTAAATCTGTAATCTGCTTTGAACTTTGTCAGACCGTTTTAATGTTAAAATCTTTGAAAGCATAAAACAGAGACTTAGGTTAAGTTCAAGTCTAGTTTCTACCTGTAAAGTTTTGTAGCAATTGACCAAGTAGTTTTTCCAGAATAAATTCTTGATGAACGTGTCGATAGAACATCCGCGTATGCACTAGTGGTCTAAAGATTGTGTCTTTGACCTAATTTACGATTTGAAATAGTGTTTGGTCTTTTTATGACATTAAAGCTATAAAGTCTAGATGATGTTGGAATTTGGTTTTATCCAAAAAGGATTTGTTAAACTTGATTTAGAGACCGTTACTTTTTAAGCAATGTATTTTGTCAAAGTTTCTTAATATGTCTGTTCAACCCTAATAACTTCATATTTTGACCATGTAAACCCTAATAACACTTGTAGAGGAGAGTCTTAGGATTCTAGCCCAATTTGTCTTGCATCAATAGGATTTTCCTATTATTAATTATCAATTTTACGGTAAGACTGCGCATGCTGTAATTATGTAAAGTTAGACCTTTATAATGCATTAAAACGAGCAAGTCCATGAGCACATCTTGCATCACATGTCACCGTTTTTCGGCCAAATAATTCAGTGGTTAAGTTGTACTCAAACCTTTGTGAGTTTTGAAGTACCTTTAACCCTAAATCTGACTTACCTTCCTTACATTGAAGGTTAAGTGGACCTCCTGTAACATTATTAATTATTCGAAGATTGTACGTCGCTGCATCTGTTGATGGGAGTGTTTGGAAGCTCAATATGATGAGCAACAACATCATTGTTTAGGTGATTTTTACCAAATTGGTTGTTTTAGGTCAATGTGGTCTTACTCGTTGGTTATTTGTTTAATCGTTTGTATGATGGTACTTAAATAAGGAAATAATGCTTGTAATGTAAATTGACACATAAGATTTGGTGACGCGGAAAACCCAATGTGGGAACAACCGCGGGAGGGGCGGTACGCTGCCAAATATTATACTAGCTTTGAATAGGAGGATGATTACAATTGAGACGGAATGTAAATCTTGCTAGCACATGGTATTGGGCGTGTCGGATCTTGGATGAATGTCTGCGTGAATGTCCTTCTTTGATTGCTTCCTTGGCTATTTATAGGGTAAGAACCCTAGACGTAGTCTACCTTGATTATGGAAAGGAATACAACTTCCATAATAACTCTTGCCATAACGCACGATCTTCCTTTATTCTCCCTGATCTCCCTGACTTCTCCCTGACTCCTCTTTACTAAGTTCAGATGCTTCTTTTAATGGGCTTCAGCCTTCTTCTCACGCGCGTACCGGCCCATTCTCCCTTCCTTGCACTCAGCTTAACCGTGGGCTCCCCTTCTCCTATCCCTTCTCTTATGGTCCATTACTTATTATGTGGGATTTTCCTGTTATGTGATTTTTAGCACAAACAGTTTGCCCCAAATTTCTTGTGAAATTCGCTTCGAGGTGTCGAACAAGGAATTTACGTAACCAACTGCTAAAACCCTAAGCCATCATTTGCACTCCTTTTCATGCAAATCCATCATGACTGCCGCCCTCCTCCTCATTTCTCGCGCCTCCCTCTCTCCCTTCCTTTATAATCCCAACTCCATTCCTATTCATTAATTATTTCCCATAAATACTCTCTCTATCTCTCTTTCTCTCTCTCTCTCTCTCTCTCTCTCTCAAATCCTTAACCTTCCTTCCCTCCTTCCTCTGCCGGCTTCACTGCTCCATTTCTGTCGCCTCCAGGTATTTTCCTTCCCCTTTCCTTCTTTATTCCCATTTTCTCTTTCTCTGCCATGGGAAAAACCCGACACTCATCATCGACTTCCACACCCTCTGATCGCAACCCTGACTCGGTCTTTCCTTCCCGTGGGCTCTTCACTCACCCCCATGACTGTGACTCTGCCTTGACCCATGCCGACATCCCTCTGATCAAGGATTTACTCGGTCTTGGTGATGGGGTGGATGTCGTCATTCCTGAACCCGGTCAAAAAGCTGACGCCATTCGTCCACGGTGGGTTTGCTTTTACTTATACCCATTTAGATATGGTATTCGCTTCCCTTTTCCCAAACTCGTTCAAGACTTCATCTTTACAAATAACTTTGCCATGGCACAAATTTCTGCCACTGCCTGGAGGGTTCTTCTCTACTCCTTGGCCGCTTGTCAAAATACTGGCAACTCCATCTCTCTGGGCGATCTGGCCCATATGTATGATATCAGGTCCCTGGGTAGGGGCCAATTCTCGTTCCGGAGCTCTGGAGAGGCTCCTTTCAGGCATGTGTCAAAATCTCGGGATGAGAAATGGTTCGAGGACTTCTTCTTTGTGAGGAAGGCTTCTTTCCAGCCGCCTGCCGATTACATCTTCGAGAAATGGGTCATAACTTCGAGTAAGTAGCCTTCCTGTCATCTGATTCGTTTATCTTGCTGCTTACTATCTTACTTCATCATCCTCGTACAGGTCCCTGCTACCTGACCGGTATTGGTGCCCAGATCCCTGCCCGCAACAAGTTATTCTGCATTTCTTAGTTAGAGAGGAAGTGATGCGTGTGTTTTATATAAGGTTTTTACCTCATTTTTACACGCATTTATGTACTTTTTACGTGGCATCTAGCTACAAATACCCCCGAATATTCTACTTTGGTTCGTTTTGTGTAAATTGCAGGAATAAACCAAAGAGGAGCTAAATCGAGCCTAATCTCGTCCCAATTGCATGCATTTATGGAGAACAAGGAGTCGGAGTTTGGAATCTATCACTTTGAAGACGCGTGAGCTGGTTTCGGAAGGTGTCATAGTGTCTAACGTGCCAAAATAGCTCGATCGACTACTTTTCTAGTCGATCGAATGCTTTATATACTGAAGGTTACTCGATCGAGCAGTTCGAGTATTCAATCGAGAAGACATTGCAAGGAGTTACTCGACCGAGTGGTTTATTTCCAATCGATCGAAGGGTTTGTCGCTTAGTTGCTCGATCGAGTGGTTTATTTACACTCGATCGAGTGGTTTTGCCTGTAATAGAGTTTTTCCGCCTAATTTGGTATGGGCTTTTGTAATTAGGCTATGGATTATGTTTAGAGGAGGATTTTCGTATATTACTAAATATAGTAGAGTGCGTAACTTTTCCTCATTCACCTTCACTCTATAATTTTCCACTGCTTCTTTCATTTTCTCTCTCCTTCTACCCTTTTGCTACTCGGATTCGAATTTGTGATCGGTATTATTATTCCTTTTTATTTTCTTAATCATAATTGTTGTTTTATTTCTATATTTCTTTTATTGCTCTCATCATTACCCTATTCGATCTTTATTAGCTTTATTATAATGTTTAATTCCTATTATCTATATGTTATTGTTGTTGATTCGATAGTAATGCGTAGCTAATTTCCCTTTGCTAAGACTAGGGAATCCATGATTATGAAGGGATAGTAATTGCTATTTTAGGTTTTGTGCTTGTGTAGTCCTTGTTGTTAATCGCTACATTTATTTGTATCTGTCTAATTGAGTTGACGCAATTAGACATTTAAATCATAGTAAACCTTGACCTAGACCGAAAGGTTGGAAAGGGCGAGACTCGTAGCGAACATTAGGGCACTGTAGTGAGGGCAGAAGCTAAGCTATTTGTGCTTTAGGGCGAATTGAGACCGGAAGGAGATATTCACTGCTCCTCGGACCATACTTCCATTGACCTGAGACCTAAATTACTTGACCGAATGATCATGGTGAATCGTCTGTCTTAGCTGCTTTCTTTATCTGCTTAATCCTTTTTCTCTGCCTTTTTCTCTTTTTCTTTCTCATTAGTTTAGAACAACAACCCAATTAAAACCCCCATTTTGGTTACCGTGACGAACTTAGATAAAGCTGACATTTTCCCATCTCCCTGTGGAGATCGACCCGACTTCCCTAGCTATATTAGTTAGAGCCAGTTGGTTATTTTTGATAGGTATACGGCTGCCCTGTCAAATTTTGGCGCCGTTGCCGGGGAGGTGGCGCAATTTTGTTGCTTTATTTGAGTTTGTCTGTCGTCTCAAGGAATTTATTCCTTGAGACTGATCTCATTTTTGCGAAGTTTTTGATTAGTTTTTCAGGTTATCTGTTCTATAAGAGAACATCGTCACACCTGCCCGCTCTGTAAAATCTATTTGCCAGGATGCCTAATATAGCCAGCCATTCAGAGCCTAATGTGGATTCCCTCCCAAAAGGTTTCTTACTACCCACTACTGAGTCGGGAACCTTTGGAATCCACCCATCATACATACAGCTGGTCGAGTGAAATCTCTTTAAGGGGGTACCTGAAGAAGATCCGTGCAGGCATATAGAGCTGTTTACAGAGTACTGCTCTACCATTCCTCTTGCTGCTGGGGTGACACAGGACAAGGTGAAGGGAGTTCTTTTCCCCTTTTCTTTAGCTGATGATGCCCAAGAATGGTTGAGGGATCTAGATAGGGAGGCAGCCGGTGTAACCAACTGGAGTTCTCTTGCTTTAGCCTTTTATAGGCGATATTTCCCACCGCAGCGCACCAATGCCTTGAGAGCTCAGATTACTTCTTTTGAGCAGTTACCTACTGAAGACTTGGGTGGGGCTTGGACTAGGTTCAAGAAGCTTGTCCGTTCTGTGCCTCATCACGGGTTCAACCGTTGGTTCCTTTGCACCCAATTTTACAATGGGTTATATCGGAATCAGAGAGCTATTCTTGATAGTGTAGCTAAGGGGAGATTCACTAAAAATGTGGAGGATGATCAAGGGTGGCGTCTTATTGAAGAGATGGCTATCCATGTTGCAGAATATGGAAATCCCCGAGGGAGTAGGCAAGTTAACGAGTTGTCTTCAGCTGCAGTGGAAAGTCCTAGCAAAAGTCTAGGTAATGTGGAGATTACGGAGGCTATGAGTGAAAGTGCACAAGTTTGTGCAATTACTGAGCATGTGGAGATATGCGGTAGATGTGGCATGGAGGGGCATGACCCCATTGATTGTCTGGCAAGTATAGAGCGTGTCCTTACTTATCAGAAATACAATCAAGGGGTTCCTTTTTCTTAATTATATGAGGAAATGAAAAGTGTTTCTACTCCTTCTACGCCGGCGCCGCAGCCGGTCTCTCCTTCTACGAATGGAGAAATTGCCGAATTGAAGTCCCTAATGTTGAGCTTAACACAACAGTTTGGGGAGAAATGCAATAGGAATGAAACCGTTATAGTGGAGTTGAAAGAACAAGTCGCGCAGTTAACACTCGCGAAAGACCAAGCCAACCATCCACCGACATGCGAATCAGTTAATGCTACGAATCTCCAAGCTAGCCTTGCTCGTGAGGGGCCAAAAGTACCAGAAGACGGGGTTGTGATAGCTGATAATGCCTCGGACGATGATTTGGATGAATTTCTAGATGATATCCTTGCTGCGTGTTATTCAGACACTCGATCGAGTGAAATTTTTACTCGATCGAGTGAAATAGATGAAGAAATCACTCAATCGAGTGATAATTATGGTCGATCGAGTAATGCCCAAATCATAGATGCTCGATCGAGTGATATTTTTACTCGATCGAGTGAAAAAGATGAAGAAATCACTCGATCGAGTGAACAAAGTGGTCGATCGAGTGAGCGTGAAAAAGAAATCACTCGATCGAGTGAAGAAAATGTTCGAACGAGCAAATACCAAGATGAAACCACTCGATCGAGTGAGGAAAGTACTCGATCGAGTGCCAGAACCAGTGGAGACCCTATTTTGATATCTAATTCCGCTACCGTGTCATCTTCCCCTGCTGTGGAGACGTAACGCACTGATAAAGGTAAAGAGAAAGTCGCGGGTCCACTCATTGCTACCAGAGTACCCTTTCCAATTCGTCTGAAAGACACGAAGGTTGAGCGACAATACGGTAAGTTTGTGGACGTTGTGAAGAACCTCCAGGTAACTGTCCCTTTTACCGAACTTGTTACCCAGGTACCTACTTACGCTAAATTTATGAAAGATATTGTGACGCGTAAGAGAGAGCTAAGTGAATTTCAGACCGTTTCATTTATGGAAAAGTCTAGTAATTTACTTTTAAATAAGGCTCCGCCTAAAATGAAAGACATGTGTAGCTTTTCTATTACCTATGTTATAGGCAATATGGTTATTGATAAGGCTCTTTGTGATTTAGGAGCCAGCGTTAGTGTCATGCCCCTATCTGTCTGCAAGAAATTGAATATGGGTCATCTTAATTTGACTAACATTACCCTACAGATGGCTGATAGATCTGTTAGGAGACCCTTGGGTGTCTTGGAGGACGTGCCTGTGAAAATAGGCAAGTTCTTTATACCAGTAGACTTCATTGTTTTAGACATATCTGAGGACACCCGGACCCCGATTATATTAGGAAGACTGTTCCTTTGTATAGCTAGGGCCATTATTGATGTCAAACAAGGGCGTTTGACTCTTACAGTAGGAGATGACGCGATCACTTTTAGCCTGCCTAGCACTTTAGCTCGGCCAATGATAGAAGACACATGTTATTTTGTTGATATTATTGACGAGTCTATTTAAGACTTCTGGTCGGGTTCTTTTATGAAGGACCCACTAGAAGCTCTTATGCTTTTGGATGAGTGTGCAGATAACCCGGATGACGATGATGCTGTGCTGGATTTGCTTATAGATGATTTAGATGAGCGTGCACTCACCGACGCTGAGGGAGAACAAGTGGAACAGATGATCAGTACTCTTTGCTCCATTGAGGTAAAGGTGCCTGAGCGTAAGGCTCTTCCCTCTCATCTAAAATATGTTTTCTTAGATGATACTAAGCGATATCCAGTCATCGTTAGTGCCAAGCTTGATAATGATCAGCTGACTTCTTTGTTAGTTGTGCTTAAGAAAAACAGGAAAGCATTGGGTTATTCTTTGGACGATATCAAGGGGATTAGTCCCGATATTTGTATGCACATGATAGAGCTGGAGGAAGATCACATACCTTGCAGACAGGGTCAGCGCCGGCTGAACCAGAAGATGCAAGATGTTGTGATGGCTGAGGTAATGAAGCTGCTCGACGCATGTATTATCTATTCTGTTGGTCATTCTAAATGGGTGAGTCCAGTGCAGGTGGTCCCGAAGAAAGGAATGACTACCGTGGTTAGGAATGATAAGAATGAGTTAATACCCACTCGAGTAGTGACTGGTTGGCGGATGTGTATAGATTACAGACAGTTGAATACTGCCACCAAGAAATATCACTTTCCCCTTCCTTTTATTGATCAAATGGTAGAAAGGTTAGCTTCTCATAAATTTTTCTGCTATTTAGACGGGTATTCAGTGTTATTTCAGATCCCTATCCACCCAGACGATCAAGCTAAGACTACATATACTGACGAGTGTCTTTCTGCTTTTAACAGGTTAAAGCAGGCTTTGGTCTCTGCGCCGATCATACAGCCTCCCGACTGGGACTTGCCGTTTGAGATAATGTGTGATGCCAGTGACTATGCACTAGGAGCGGTGGTAGGCCAACGGAAAGACAAAGCTTTAAATGCAATCTACTATGCGAGCCGAACTCTGGATGAGGCTCAAGTGAAGTACACCACCACTGAAAAAGAGCTGTTAGCTGTAGTTTATGCCTTAGAGAAATTTCGTTCTTATTTGATTGGGTCAGAAGTTACTATTTTTACTGACCATGCAGCTTTGAGGAATCTCCTTGCTAAGAAGCAGGCTAAACCACGGCTATTGAGATGGATACTCCTTCTCCAGGAGTTTGATTTGCAGATTAAAGATAAGAAAGGAGCTGAGAACGTTGTAGCTGATCATCTGTCGCGACAAGAAGGGGGAGATTCTTTACCTATTGATGACTTTTTTCCTGATGATACTTTATTTGCTATATTATCGACTATTGTTAACCAAGAGCCTTGGTATGCAGATATAGCTAATTACATTGTCAGTGGCAAGCTGCCACCTGAACTTTCTCATCAGCAGAGGAAGCGTTTTCTGTATAACGCTAAGCAATATTTTTGGGACGATCCTTATTTGTTTAAGGAATGTGCAAACGGTCTCTACAGACGGTGTATTCCGCAGTGGGAGACTAAAGTAGTCCTGGAAGGCTGTCACTCCTCTTTCTATGGTGGTCACCACGGTCCATCGCGCACCGTGGCTAAAGTACTTCAGTCTTGTTTTTACTGGCCTTCTTTGTTTGCTGATGCTAAATCTTTTGTTTCAGCTTGTGATGCACGCCAACGATCAGGGAACATTTCAAAGAGACATGAGATGCCCCAGAACGGTATCTTAGAGGTTGAGGTTTTCGATGTCTGGGGCATTGATTTCCAAGGACCGTTCCCGTCTAGTAAAGGTAACAGGTACATTTTAGTAGCTGTAGATTATGTGTCGAAGTGGGTTGAGGCAATTGCCTCACCTCATTGTGATGCCAAGACCGTGATAAAAATATTTAAAAAGGTCATATTTCCCCGATTTGGTGTCCCTAGGGTCGTCATTAGTGATGGGGTAATGCACTTTAAAGAAAAGAAACTAACTTCCATTCTGTCTAAAGTTGGTGTCCAACACCGGCGTGGTTTGGGGTATCATCCCCAAACTAGTGGTCAGGTTGAGGTCTCTAATCGCGAGCTGAAAGAGATATTGTCTAAGGTAGTTTCTAAATCACGGAAGTATTGGAGTCTTAAACTAGAAGACACATTATGGGCCCACAGAACTGCTTTTAAGACACCAATTGGTGCATCACCTTATAGGTTAGTTTATGGGAAATCATGTCATTTACCTGTTGAGTTGGAATGTAAGGCCTGGTGGGCAATTCGCGAGCTTAACTTTGATCCTAAGTTGTGTGGTCAGAATCGTCTTTTGCAGCTAGATGAGTTGGAAGAATTTAGGCTTAATGCCTATGATAGCTCGCGCATTTATAAAGAAAAGACGAAGAGATGGCATGACAAAAGAATTCTACCTCGGGAGTTTCATGTTGGGCAAAAGGTGCTGCTGTTTAATGCCCGACTGCGATTATTTCCTGGCAAGCTGAAGTCCAGGTGGAGTGGTCCTTATACGGTAACTGCTGTTACCAAATTTGGATCCGTTGAGCTAGAAAGTCTCGAGGGAAATCGGTTCAAGGTGAATGGGCAATATGTGAAGCATTATCACGAGGCAAATGAAGCAGACAATCGTGTTGAAGTCCTGTACTTCGACGAGCTTGATGCGCCAGTTAATTGATGCCAGAAAGGTCGTGCGGGACCTCTTAAACCTGCGCTCTCCGGGAAGCAACCCGGACTATTTTGTTGTATTTTTGTCGAACTATTTCCTTCGGTTTTAGCTTTTGTTGAAACTTTAAACGCTGTTTTATACACCCTTTGTATTCTCCTTGCTTTTTACTCACGTTTTGCAGGTGTAATCACTCGATCGAGTAGTTTTTCTACTCGATCGAGCACTTTTGGGCTGAGATTCACTCGATCGAGTAAATTAAATACTCGATAGACAAGCTGCAATTCCACGATTCGATCGAGTCCTTTTTGACACCAATTCACTCGATCGAGCTATTCCAAGCCACTCGATCGAGTTGAATCGTCTTCTAGCTGCTACTTTTCGACTGTTGAGCTACTGCTTGACTTCCTTTCACCTCCCATGTTCATGGTCGATTTGGGGAGGTCCCTCTTCACGACGTTCTGTAAGTATTTTGCCTCGAGTTATCCTTTTCTCCTTAGTTGCATTTCTTTCCCTATTTTCGGTACAATGAGGGCATTGTACGGTTTGGTTTGGGGAGGTATGCATCCATATCTGTGTCTGCATGTTTTCTTGCATTTTCGTTTGCACGTTTATTTATTTTCGCATGCATTGTTGTTTTTAATTCAAAAATCACATAAATTTCAAAAAAAAATCACGTTTAATTTGAGTCGGAACGTTTGAACTTTGACGCTACATTGAATCCTTTCCTCTGCCTTGCATATTCTTGACATTTAGTTGGCATGATTATGTGCATGATCTACGAGTTTTTGTTTCTCTCTTATCTGAACGAATAGACTTGACTCATATATTGGCAAGCTACATTACATTCTGAGGTTAGAGCTTTATAAACTGGTGACATTCATGACCGGTTTCATTTAGGATGTGAGTAGTACTCTTTGTAAGGCATGTAACATAAATTTGCATAAGCATGAGTCTAGTCCTCTTAATACCTTTATGCATTCAGTCTATGGATGGTGACACATGTTAGGAGAGGCAATTCCCTTTTTATTTTATTCAACCCATGAGCCCCACATAGCCAAATTGCCTTTTTGTCCTATTAGCTACATACTATAATATTTCCTACCCTAGCCGAGCTAGTGATGAGTAGCTGTTTGGAATACTTTACTGCAGTTTCGTTATTTTTATCTGATTTCAGAAGATGGTGGAAGAAATGAAAGGGAATGAAAAAATGATGAATGAAAATGGAAAAAAAAAAAGAAAAGAATGAAAAGAAAAAAAATTGGAAATACGAAAAAGAAAAAGGAAAAAATCATATGCGAGAAAAATGAGAAATTGTATGATGATTTTCACTCCCATGTTTCATTTATATTTTATGGGGAGTTGACAAGTTTATGGTGTAATCGTGAGTTGAGTGCATTGAATTTGCACCATTTTGTTTTGTTATATTGAGTACGAAGTTGGGTGCAGTTCAATATTTGGATTCGTTGTTGCTAGCCTGGCTACTAACTCCACATATCTAAATTCATCTTAGCCCCTTCTTACCCATTACCTCATTTACCCAAATGTAAGTCCTCAGCATGTGTCTTGGTCATTAGTATGGTTGGAATGCGTATATATGGTTGTAGAGACTTTATTCATGTTAACTGCATGCATGTTCTTATAGGTCGAGTTAGGTGAGTGTCTTTACTTCTTTCTATCTTTCACATATATACTCACCTTGTGCCTAATTTTGAGTGATGAGCGACCCGTGAAAGTCCGATACTTTTGAGTCTTGCAAGGTCGACGGTTCAGTAAGTTTGAGACATTGATTTAATTCGTTTACACTCATCATCTGCCACTCTGTTAGTTTTTGCATTAAACTGGTTTTGGTGGATGATTTATAGCTGATGCGTTGGTCCCGTTCCATTGTTTATTCTTAGTTGCATTCATAGTTTGCTTGGGGACAAGCAAAGGTTTGGTTTGGGGAGATTTGATGCGTGTATTTTATATAAGGGTTTTACCTCATTTTTACACGCATTTCTGTACTTTTTACGTGGCATCTAGCTACAAATACCCCCGAATATTCTACTTTGGTTCGTTTTGTGTAAATTGCAGGAATAAACCAAAGAGGAGCTAAATCGAGCCTAAACTCGTCCCATTTGCATGCATTTATGGAGAACAAGGAGTCGGAGCTTGGAATCTATCACTTTGAAGACGCGTGAGATGGTTTCGGAAGGTGTCATAGTGTCTAACGTGCCAAAATAGCTCGATCAACTACTTTTATAGTCGATCGAATGCTTTATATACTAAAGGTTACTCGATCGAGCAGTTCGAGTATTCAATCGAGAAGACATTGCAAGGAGTTGCTCGATCGAGTAGTTTATTTCCACTCGACCGAAGGGTTTGTCGCTTAGTTGCTCGATCGAGTGGTTTATTTCCACTCGATCGAGTGGTTTTGCCTATAATAGAGTTTTTCCGCCGAATTTCGTATGGGCTTTTGTAATTAGGCTATGGATTAGGTTTAGAGGAGGATTTCGTATACTACTAAATACAGTAGACTACGTAACTCTTCCTCATTCACCTTCACTCTATAATTTTCCACTGCTTCTTTCATTTTCGCTCTCCTTCTACCCTTTTGCTACTCGGATTCAGATTTGTGATCGTTATTATTATTCCTTTTTAATTCCTTAATCATAATTGTTGTTTTATTTCTATCTTTCTTTTATTGCTCTCATCATTACCCTATTCGATCTTTATTAGCTTTATTAGTATGTTTAGTTCCTATTATCTATATGTTATTGTTGTTGATTCGATAGTAATGCGTAGCTAATTTTCCTTTGCTAAGACTAGGGAATCCATGATTATGAAGGGATAGTAATTGTTATTTTAGGTTTTGTGCTTGTGTAGTCCTTGTTGTTAATCACTACATTTATTTGTATCTGTCTAATTGAGTCGACGCAATTAGACATTTAAATCATAGTAAACCTTGACCTAGACCGGAAGGTTGGAAAGGGCGAGACTCGTAGCGAACATTAGGGCACTGTAGTGAGGGCGGAAGCTAAGCTATTTGTGCTTTAGGGGGAATTGAGACCGGAAGGAGATATTCACTGCTCCTCGGACCATACTTGCATTAACCTGAGACCTAAATTACTTGACCGAATGATCATGGTGAACCGTCTGTCTTAGCTGCTTTCTTTATCTGCTTAATACTTTTTCTCTGCCTTTTTCTGTTTCTCATTCTCATTAGTTTAGAACAACAACCCAATTAAAACCCCCATTTTGGTTACCGTGACGAACTTAGACAAAGCTGACATTTTACCATCTCCCTGTGGAGATCGACCCGACTTCCCTAGCTATATTAGTTAGAGCCAGTTGGTTATTTTTGATAGGTATACGACTGCCCTGTCAGGAAGTTTCCTGACCTGCTTCCTGGATTTTCTCCTGCTTCTTCCTCCAACCCCCTTCAATCGTCTCACATCATGTCTTCCGGTAAGCTTTCTGTAATCATTTCAGTTTGCTTGCAACCTTACTGACAGCTCAATTTTCCTGACGCCTGAAATGATGTTTGCTTGCAGGTTCAAAAGTTAACCCTTTGGAAGCTATACTCCAGAGCGCAAAAAGAAAGAGATCTGCTGCCATCCCTGATGTGGCATCTGCCTCTAAGAGGAGCGCTCCTGATGCTTCTTTTCTGACTCCTCCTACTCACTCCACCTCTGCTACGCCTGAACCCTTGGAGGTCGACCCGTTGTCTCGCCATCCTCCTACTCCTCCTACCAGTCCTCGTACTTCAGCTAGTGGAGGCGTCATTGCTCACTTCCCAGAGGTTTTTGGGAACGTTGATAAGGTGCCATACTGGCCAGAAATCGACCAGCTTCTCTTTCCTCCTCTAAAAGAGGCCTTCTCAAGATTTTCTCCAGAGGAAATGGCTGAGAATGATGTACACAATGCCTTCATGGTGAGTAGGCTTCGTCTTCCACCTGCTCTAAATTTTACCTTTAATTCCTTGCTAACTTTTTATTTTTCTTCCCCTAGACCCTACAGGCTTCTCTTTACAACAGGAAGATGATCAACATAGTGCAGACCACCAGCCGTGCCACCAGCGCCAAAACAGGGAGCGGACTGCGTCTAATGCTGATTTAGAGAAGCAGCACGCTGATCTGAGGGGGAAGGTAGCTGAGCTAAAAGCGGATCTGGCTGGCGCAAAGAGGAAGCTGAAGGACAGAGCTGATCAGCTGGCTCGTACTCAAGAGGTTTGCACCATGTTCTCTGACTCCTTGAAGCGTTCTGAGGAGAGGATTAGTGAGTTGATCACCCTGGCCACAAATATTGTTGCTTATGCCACCTGGCGGGGAAAGATCAGCGGGATGCGTGCTACCCTTGAGGAAGCTCCAACCCAGCAAGCCATAGAAGAGGAAGAGAGGCAGCTGGAGATGCTCTACCCCGCTCAACCTAATCTGAGTGTGCTGATGCCTGAGGTTGGAGAGGTGAATTCTCCTGTGCTGGCTGAGCAGGCTGCTGTTAGAGATGTTGGGTTGCCCCAGGATTCTGCTGATCGAGCTCAGGAAGCTATGGCGGCTGAGGGTGTGCGAGCTGATCCGGTACCTGAAACAGATGGTCAACAGGCAGAGGAAACGCCAGATGTGGAGGTCATTAACGTGACCGATAATTAAGAAGTTTTTTTTTTTTTATCAATGAACTTTTTTGGTAGTCTGACCCTGTGGTGGCAGACTTGTAATATTTTAGACTTTCTCTGGTAGCTTGCCATGGTGGCGATGAAACTCTAGGGCCGTACTTTTGGCCATGTTTTGGAAAGCTCCTTGCCGTGGTTAGGCAAGTTTTAATTTCATCTTGTGCGCTTGTCTCTTAGGTTTCCTTAGTTTAGGAGGTTGCCGTGGCAGCCTGTTGGCTGATTTAGGCGAGTCATGTCATCCTGAGGAGGCTGACTCAAACTCAGCTAGCTGTCGTGTCAGTCTGTCGACTGATTTAGGCATGTGCCGCAGTGTAAGGAGGGGTGGCCGTGTTAACCTTGGAGACTAATTTAGACCAGTCATGTCAGCCTAAAAAGGCAGAACTAGACTCAGCTAGCTGCCGTGTCAGTCTGATGACTGATTTAGGCGTATGCCGCAGTTTTTGGACTACTTAACCTTGTTCATGACGCAAGGTGTGTTCATCACGTTTAAAGCCAACAAGGGCGTAATTTAGGCAAGTTTATCGTTATTCTAGGACCGATGGGACGCTGCAGGATTCTGGTAGCTCAGAGATCCCTACGTTCCATGTTTGTGTGCATGCATGCTGGGGCCCTGATTAATTGCGATTAGTGCGAGCTACGTCCAGAGGGTGGTATCAGGGGTAGCTGGGTAAGCGTGTTTAGCTGTCAACCAGACTCCCTTTCGTATGTTCCACAGTCCGACTGGTGAGGGTGCTCCTAGTGGAGAAAGTAGGTTAGGCATGTTGGAGTGCCATGTGCCTTGTCACCCCGCGTTGGCAGTTGACAGTCCTGCTAGATACACTTTCAACGTACTATAGATATTAGAATTCAGAGTGATGTACCTAGAGAAGCCTAAAAACGGAAAAGTCTATTAGAATGGTATGAAGTACCTGATGCCATCTCATGGGGTACCAGAGCAATTGTGGTCCCGGGACGCTGTCAGACCATATCATCCAATAGTAGTTTGAAAGTTGAAAGAAAACAAAGATAATCAGGAAAGGATATGGAATTGGTAGTATGCCTACTACCGTATTTTATTTCTTTGCTTAAAATAATTTGGCTTTTCATGGTACATTACTCCGTAAGCTAAAATCTACTTATTATTAAAAGTAATATCTCTTCAGGTGAAGTATGTTCCATGGGTGTTGTATGATTTGACCGTCCATAGTCATCAGTCTGTATGCACCATGGCCAACAACTCCTTCTCCCTGGTATGGTCCTTCCCATTTGTAGGCGAATTTACATGCCTTTCGGTTTTTAGTGTTCTGAAACACTTCACGGAGAACCAGGTCCCGTACCTCTAGGAGCCCGACTTTCACATTCTTGTTGTAACTCCTGGCCACCGACTGTTTATAGGCAGCCAAACGTATTTTTGCACTTGTTCTCAGTTCGTCTACTGTGTCCAGGTTCTGACCATCTCTGCATTGTTCAGCTCCCCTGTCATATATCCATACTTGTGAGTGGGAACCAGAACTTCTGATGGAATGACTGCTTCCGCGCCAAACACCAAGCTGAAGGGTGTTTGGCCTGTTGCTATCTTTGCCGTTGTTCTATCTGACCATAACACTAGTGGCAATTCATCTGCCCACTTTCCTCCTAACTCCTGTAACCTCCATCTCAGATTGTCCATGATAATTTTGTTGCTGGACTCAGCTTGCCCGTTAGACTTTGGAGTCCTGGGTGCTGATTTTTTCAAGGTGATGTTCCATCTGCCATAGTACCCTTCAGCATCGTTGGAGATGAACTGTGAGCCATTGTCACATATGATCTCTGATTGGATACCAAACTGTAGATGATATTGCGTTTTATGAAAGAGATGACTTGTTTGTCCTTCACTTCTGTGAATGCTTCTGCCTCTATCCACTTGGAGAAGTAATCTGTCAATGCCAGCATCCATATTCTGTTTCCTGTGGCTCTTGGTAAGGGGCCTACTATGTCCATGCCCCATGTCATGAATGACCAAGGAGAGATAATAGGGTGCAAGGGCTCTGCTGGCTGACGGATCAATGGTGCTGAACGTTGGAAGGCGTCACACTTACGTGCGTATTCTATTGCATCTGCCCTCATTGTGGGCCAAAATTATCCTTGTCTGAGAGTTTTATTTGACAGACTCCTGCCCCCTGCATGGTTTCCACATTCACCACTGTGGAGAGCATGTAACATAATCTGCGCCTCCTCCATGTTCAAGCATCGTAGGTAGGGACCTGCCAGTGACTTCCTGAATAGTGCATCATCAATAAGTATAAACCTGGAGGCCTTTTCTCTGAAAGCCCTCACTTCCTTCTTGTCATCTAGAAGCTTATTATGACGCAGCCAGTCTAGGTAGGGTGTGCGCCAATCCCAGTCGTCTGCCTGTGCAGATGGTTGATCAGGCGGCTGGTCGACTGGCTGAGATCCTTCCCCGGCTTCCATAGCTGTCTGAACTCCCACTTCGTCCCGATGATCCTCCAGTTCTCCTTTCTCTATTTTATCTGTCTTCTGGATAGAAGGTTCTAGCATATGTGCGATAGGAATGCTGGATAGTTTTGTTGGCTTGAACGTTGCCCCCAGAGTTGCTAAGGCATCTGCTTCCACATTCTGATCCCTGGGAATCTGCTTGAGCTTGCAAGTTTTGAATTTCTGTTTTAGCTCTGGCTATAAACTCATCATTCACGTGGTTGACTATTAGTAGAGAGTCACTGGATATGTGCAGGTGTCTGACCCCTAATTCCAGAGCTAGCTGCATTCCTAATATCAAGGCCTCGTATTCTGTCTCGTTATTAGTTGCCTTGAATTCACATCTTACTGCTTGTGCTATCATATCTCCCTGCGGTGACCGCAGGATCAACCCTACACCTTCCCCCTCTAGTTGGAGGCTCCGTCGATATGCATCTGCCAGACTTCTACCTCCCTGTTCCCTTTTAGGGCGAGGATTTCCTCATCTGCCAGATTTTGGACGGCTGGGCTGAAATCTGAGACGAAGTCTGCTAATGCTTGCGATTTGATTGCTTTTCTGGGGTCATACTGGATATCATATCCACTAAGGTGTACGGACCACTTCGACATTCTGCCTGACAGTTCAGGTTTCCTTATGATAGACTTCAGTGGGTAGTTGGTCACAACGTGTATGGTGTGGGACTCAAAATAGGGGCGCAACTTATAAGATGCTACTACCAGAGCTAGTACTAGTGTTTCAAGAGATGTGTGCAGTGCATGCGGCGGCGAGAGACTTGCTTACGTAGTATGCGGCCTCTGTTCCTTCTCTGCTCTCGACTAGAACAGCGCTCACTTGCCACCCTGTGGCGGCGGGTAGAGGAACAGTGGTTCTCCTGGTTCTGGTTTTGACAGCAGTGGTGGGCTGCTAAGGTAGTGTTTCAGTTCTCTGAACGCTTGCTCGTGATCTGCGGTCCACTCGAACTTTTGTCTTTCCCTTTGTATGTCGTAGAACAACCTGCACTTATCTGAGGATCTTGAGATGAACCTGCTCAGGGCTGCGACCTTGCCAGCTAGTCTTTGAACGTCCTTAGGCTTTTCAGGTGACTCCAATTGCAAGACAGCCTTGATCTGCTCGATGCTGGCTTCTATCCCTCTTTGAGTTACAATGTAACCTAAGAATTTCCCAGAGGATACCCCGAAGGTACACTTAGGATTTAGCTTCATTTTATATTCCCTCAGGGTGCTGAATGTTTCTGCCAGATGCTACATATGATCTTTGGCTTTCTCTGATTTCACCACCATATCATCGATATATACTTCCATAGTTCTTCCTATCTTCTCTTTAAACATGCGGTTGACCATCCTTTGATATGTGGAACCTGCATTCTTTAGGCCGAATGGCATGACGTTGTAACAATATATTCCTCTTTCAGACATGAATGCCGCTTTTTCTTGATCTGCAGGATCCATCTTAATTTGATTGTATCCACTCCATGTGTCCAGGAATGTCAGCATCTCATGTCCAGCTGTCACATCCACCATTGCATCGATGTGAGGTAGTGGGAAAGGATCTTTAGGGCATGCTTTATTGAGGTCGGTAAAGTCCACACATACTCTCCACTTTCCATTCTTCTTAGGTACCACGACCACGTTGGACAACCAATCTGGATATTTTACCTCTCTTATCTTCTTTGCTGCCAGAAGGCTATCTACCTCTTGATTGATTACCTTATTTCTTTCTGCTGCGAACTTCCTTCTTCTCTTCTGGATGGGTTTACACTTTGGGTACACACTGAGCTTATGCGTTATGATGGGACGGATCTATTCCTACCATGTCGTCGTGTGACCATGCGAAACAGTCCATGTTATCTTGCATAAATTCGATTAACTGGTGTCTTAGGTTCCCTGTGCATCCGGCTCCAATTAACACGGTCCTTTCTGGGTGCAGCTTGTCCAGGTTGATCTGATCTAGCTCCTCGGCTGGGGGCTAAATGTATTCGTCCTAGACAGGCTGCTTCTGTAATTGCTATTCTGGAGGACCGGTGGTGCACTTTAGTTCTTTCTTGTAGCAGCCTCTAGCTTTCTCCTGATCTTCTCGTATTCTTTCTACTCCCCATGGAGTGGAGAATTTTATGCATTGATGATATGTTGAGGGGACTGCTTTCATTTGGTGCAGCCAGGGTCTTCCCAGAATGACGTTGTAGGTGGAGGGTCCATCTATGACCAGATACCTGATTTGCTAGTTGACCCCTTCTACATAGGTTGAGATGACTATCTCGCCTAGTGAGTTGCCTGTCTCCCCGCTGAAGCCTACTAGCGGGATGGTTTTCTTCTGCAAGTCCTTCTCGCTGAATCCCATATCTATAGTTTTCAGCATGATTAGATTCACCGAGCTGCCTGTATCTACCAAGACCTTTCTAACTGTGCAGTTAGCCATTGACAAGGTGATTATAAGTGCATCATGATGTTCCTGTTCGTCATATATGTCTCCTTCATCAAAGGTGACAGCTGGTAAATCAGTGTGAGAAATTCTTCAAGAATTTGCTGGTCTATCTCCTTTAGTACCGGTGGCATGCCTCTTAGCTGCCGAGTACGTTAGCCCACTTATATCTGAGCCGCCTGTTATCACGTTTATGATCTTGGTGCATGTGGGTGGATTTGCAGGCTTCGCGGAGCCTACCTTATCCTGCTGCTCGCCCTCACGTGGTAATAGGTGGCTCAGTTCACCTTGTTCGTACAGGCGCTTGATCTCTCTTCGTAGTGTGTAACAGTCTTCAGTGTTATGCCCAATATTACGATGGAATTCACACTTCTTCTTGCTATCTTTTCGCCATGCCTGTTCTTCTACTGGTGGCTTGGGCCACCTTACCCAGTCTCCCATTTCCCTGAGTGCTTTCGGGATTCCTCCGGTACCTGTAGTGAATCCATACTCTGCCAGAGTAGGGAGTAACTAATTTTCTTCGATTCTGTTGACTCCCCTTACATATGGCCTATATCTTTCATCCCTCTTACTGGTAGGTTGCTTTCTTCCTGATTTCTCTACGGCTGAGGTACTGGAAACACTTGATGTATTAGGAAGTCTGGCTCTGGCTAGGATGTCTTCCTCTAGTCTGATTGCGGCGGCTGCCTTTTCTTGCATTGCTTCGAAGCTATGGCAAGGATGTATAGTCAGCTGCTTGTACAGGTCGGAGTCATGGTGGAGGCCTCTCTTGAAGGCTTCTACTGCTGTCGAAACGTCACACTCTCGTACTGCCACCTTTTCATTGTTGAATCTGGTGTTGTATTCTCCGATGGTTTCTCCTGCCCCCTGGACGATTCTGTACAGATCCCCTGCATGCTTTTGTGGCTTCCAGCTACTTGCAAACTGTTGGGTGAACGCGTTTACCAATTCGCAAATGTGGATATCGACCTATTGGGTAGACTCACAAACCATCGAAGCGTCGGCCCCGTTAAGGTGGATCCAAATCCTTTGCACATGCGCAGCCTCTTTTACCGCCCCTCTACTTATTCTTGTCATCATCTTCTGCTTGTACTGGCTTATATGGTAAAAGGGATCTGCTGTGCCATCAAAGAGAGGAATATTTGGACTCGTGAATCCCTTTGGCATAGCTGTGATGGATATGGCGTCCACGAATGGCGAGTCGGCATAACTGTCAGGTGCTGCTTTCTCAAGTGGGGGAGGCAGTCCTGGAACCCTACTTAGCATCTATCTTAACTCTAAGTACTGCTGATTTGTTATGCTACCTGAATCCGGGGTGTGCCTGTTAGCTGCTTGCTGATTCAATATGTTGCCTCCTGACCCAAACTCTTGAAGGTTCTGATGTGTCCCAGCAGCTAGGGGGGTTGAAGTAACGATCGTTCCCTGCTGCCAGTTTACTTGCTGGTTCCACTCGGATCCTACTCCAGGTGTCTGGTCAATTGCTGCGGAATTGCTGACAGGGGTGCCACCTGTTTGTGCTTCCACACGGCTGGCTTCCAGCCAGTTATCCGGTGTGAGGTATCCCAGTCCTTGCGGGATTATTCTCCCCTCTGATGGTACTGTGGCTAGATCCAACCTTGTTACCAGTTCAGCTGGTATCTGCCGAAGTGAATTCCTGCTGCTTGATGCCCCTTGTGTCAGATCTACTGACGGAGATCTTCCTTCACCTGCCCTGCTTGCTCGGATGACAGACTGCTGTTTTAGGATATCTATCTGCCCCCAGAGCTCTCTGTCTCTCTTCCTTGCCTCAACTTCAGCTTTCTTCTGGTCTTCTCTCATGTTTTCCATGGCCTTCTGAAGGTTCTCTACACCAGCGAGCGAGATTTGCGTGAGACTGGGTGGCGGGGTGAGGCCTGAGCTTGCTGCTCCCTTATCTGATCTAGCCTGGGTTGTGATAGCAGGAGTTTTAGGAGGCAAAGAGGTTTTTGCCGTTGGTGTGATTCTTGAGGTATATCCGGAGCTGCGTTGCCACTTTGTCGATCTTGGGATTTTGAGTAGAGGTCGGCGGTGGCGACGGTTGTCTGCTCCCTGACACGGATTCCGATGCTTGCTTATCCATTGCGTACTTAGATTATCAACGATTGACGACCACAATGCCCCACGGTGGGCGCCAAACTGTTTAGGTGATATTTACCAAATTGGTTGTTTTAGGTCAATGTGGTCTTACTCGTTGGTTATTTGTTTAATCGTTTGTATGATGGTACTTAAATAAGGAAATAATGCTTGTAATGTAAATTGACACGCAAGATTTGGTGACGCGGAAAACCCAATGTGGGAACAACCGCGGGAGGGACGGTACCCTGCCAAATATTCTACTAGCTTTGAATAGGAGGATGATTACAATTGAGACGGAATGTAAATCTTGCTAGCACATGGTATTGGGCGTGTCGGATCTTGGATGAATGTCTGCGTGAGTGTCTTCTTTGATTGCTTCCTTGGCTATTTATAGGGTTAGAACCCTAGACGTAGTCTACCTTGATTATGGAAAGGAATACAACTTCCATAATAATTCTTGCCATAACGCACGACCTTCCTTTATTCTCCCTGATCTCCCTGACTTCTCCTTGACTCCTCTTTCCTAAGTTCAGATGCTTCTTTTAATGGGCTTCAGCCTTCTTCTCACGCGCGTACCGGCCCATTCTCCCTTCCTTGCACTCAGCTCAACCGTGGGCTCCCCTTCTCCTATCCCTTCTCTTATGGTCCATTACTTATTATGTGGGCTTTTTCTATTATGTGATTTTTAGCCCAAACAATCATATACCATAAAAAACTCATTTTCTTCAAATTATTATGGGCTAAGAATTTTTGTTATTGTTTAATGAAGACTATATTTGCCCACATGAACATATTTATATGCAATTCAGGTGTTACATGTATTCTATAAGAAATACTCCGTATCTAAACATGGTTGGTTATACTTATTTGTACGTCTTTTTCATGATGAATCATCTAAACATGGTTGATTTGATTTCAAGCATTTGTATCCAAGTTTTCCACAATAAATATTTGAATCAATTCCGAGTTTTTTTTTAAAAATGTTGAAATTGGGTGTGTTAGTACCCTTTTTCATGAAATATATAAACATGGTTGATTTCAAGTATTTATACCCAATTTTTCCATAATAAATATTTGAGTCCATTCAGAGTTTTTTAAAACGAAGTTGAGGGTGTTACTTGTTAGTACCCTTTTTCATAAATAACATTTGAAACCATTTTAATTTTTATTAACGAACAAAGTGTCAAATTTTGTGCACTTGCTATATCACCAAATAAATAAATTGACTATTTCTTCATCGATCACAATTAAATTCTCATCATTTTTATTTAAAACAATGAGTAAGGTTTTTATTTATTGATTTCCCTTAAGAAACCCTATAATAAACTATTGGATAATATAATCACAACTAATGGAGTATAAATTAGAATTATTGTAACACCCGTAATTTCCAGTATTTTTGCATAAAGCCATCACTTTATTGTAAGACATGTTAATTTTGGTCATACGCTTCAGATGGCTAAGGGTTTCTTATTTTTTTCCTTTTGTCTTGATGAGTTAGTTTAGTTAGATGTTAATTGTCAGGGCCGTCTCAAGAAAAATGGAGACCCGGTGCGAAAAAACAAACGAGGCCTCAAATTTACAAAATTAAAAATCGTTTATATAAAATATCAAACCACAAATTATTCAAAAAGCGATTTTTCCGCGTAGTTTTTCTTGAAGCGAATTTCTCTGTCAAACAATCATAATCGACTTAAAATTATAATTAAATTCATTACAATTCATTAAAAATATAATGTTAAGAAGAAATATTACCTATTTCGATTTCTTTGAAACTGACAGATTGACAAAGTTTTGATTCTAATTTCTTCAATTCAAAACTTGGAATGGTTTGTAAAGAATTGAGTTGGGATAATCATATTTGAAGATTAAAAAAAAAAAAAACGTTAAATAGATTGAATATTAAAGAGCAAGTTTAATTTTTTTGGGAAGGAAAATAATTTTATTTGGGGAAGGATGAGCATGAGGATTGGAATATGGAGATTGGAGTATGGACTATAGTTGTAGCAATGAGACTGTGTCTTTTTACTTCAATTCATAGCTTTTTTTTTTTCTCAATTAGTATATGGGTTTGCCAAGTTTGGGCCCCAAAAATTTGAGGCCCAGTGCAAATGCACATAGAGCGCCCCTTAATAGACGGGCCTGTTAATTGTTAATGTCGCTTCTAGCTTATATTTTAACAAAATAAACGACTTAGATGAACTTTAACATGGCTTTTGGGGTTCAATTCATTTTCAGATTTTAACAGGATGGCATAGTTCATTTTTCTTTTATCACTTTCAGTTTCATCTTCTTCATCCTTCCAACCTCCATTATTGATCATTTGAGCTCTCAACCTTAGTATCACTAGTGTGACTTAGTGTCTCGACTGATTCTAGTGATTCTTGCGCCATCTGTTTAGGTGATTTTTACCATGTTAATTGTATCAGGTCAATGTGGTCTTACTCGTTGTATGCTTGATTGATCGTTTGGTATTTGATATTTAAATAAGGAAATAAAGCACGAAATATAAATTGGCACGTAAGATTTGGTGACGCGGAAAACCCGATGTGGGAACAACCGCGAGAGGGACGGTACCCTGCCAAATATTGCACTAGCTTTGAATGAGAGGATGAATACAATCGAGACGTAATGTAAATTTTGCTAGCACGAGGTATTGTGTGTGTGACCTTGAATGTCCTTCTTTGATGGCTTCCTTGACTATTTATAGGGTAAGAACCCTAGGTGTATCCTACCACGTTTATGGAAAGGAATATAACTTCCATAATAACTCTTTCCATATCACGCCATCTCCCTCCGTTCTCCCTGATCTCCCTGACTTCTCCCTGAACTCTTTCCTAAACACGGACGCTTCCTTCCAGTGGGCCTTGCTTCTCTTCACACGCTCCCTGGCCCATTCACCTTTCAGAAATCTTGCTTCCAACCGTGGGCTCCGCTTCTCTTATTCCCCCTTCATGGCCCATTACTTTAATCACTTACCAAGTGGGCTCACCCAGTTAGGTCATTATGTAAATTTTGACCCAAACAGTTTGCCCCCAATTCCTTGCGAGGTACGTCTTAAGGTGTCGAACAAGGAATTTACGCAATTGAATTAAAAACCCTAAAAGCCGTCATTTACACTTCCCCCCCCCCCATGCACTCATCATTATGCTGCCGCCCACCTCCTCATTTCTCGCGCCTCTCTCTCTCTCCTCCTTTATAACCCCAACTCTCTTCTTTAATTCATTAATCACACAATCATTTTCCCCATAAAACTCTCCCTCTCCTAAATCCTCACTCTCCCCTTTCTCTTTCCTCGCCGGCCACCCTGCATCATCCTTGCCGTCCACTTTACCAGGTATTTCTTCCTTCTCTTCTTTCCTTAACTCTCCTTTTCTCTTTTCCACCAAGGGAAAAACCCGACATTCCTCTTCGACCTCCACTCCTTCTGATCGGAATCCAGACCCCGTCTTTCCTTCGCGAAATCTTCTTACTTACCCCCACGACTGTGACTCTGCCCTGACTCCCGCCGATATTCCCCTAATCAAGGGTATGCTCGGCCTTAGTGATGGGGCTGAGATAGCCATCCCTGAACCGGGTCAAAAGGCTGATGCCACTTGTCTCTACCTATACCCATTTAGATACGACCTTCGTTTCCCCTTTCCAAAACTTGTCCAAGACTTCATCTTTACCAAAAACTTTTCTATGGCACAAATTTCTGCCACCGTTTGGAGGGTTCTCCTCTACTCTTTAGCTGCACGTCAGAACTCTGGCAACTCCATGTCTCTGGGCGATTTGGCCCATATGTATGATATCAGGTCCCTGGGGAGGGGCCAGTTCTCGCTCCGGGGTTCTGGTGAGACTCTCTTCAAGCATGTGTCAAAGTCCAGGGACGAGAAATAGTTTGAGGACTTCTTCTACGTGAGGAAGGCTTCTATCCAGTCGCCTGCTGACTATATCTTCTTGAAATGGATTATTACTTCAAGTAAGTAGCTTTCCTGACGCCTGGCTTGTTCATCTCAATGCCTACTGGCTTACTTTGTCGTTTTCGTGCAGGTCCCTGCCACGTAACCCGCATTGGTGCCCCGATTCCTGCTCGCAACAAACTGTTCTGCATTCCTCTGAGTGAGAGGAGGTTCCCTGATCTGCTGCCTGAATATTCACCTGCTTCTTCCTCCACCCCCTGCAATCAGCCCACAACATGTCTTCTGGTAAGCTGCCTAAGCCATCCTTAGTTGCATGCAATCTTGCTGACTACCTAATTCTTTTTGACGCCTGAAGTGAGGACTACTCGCAGGTTCAAAGGTTGACCCTTTTGAGGCTATCCTCCAGAGTGCTAAAAGAAAAAGGTCTGCTGCGAGTCCTGACGTGGCGTCTGATTGCAAGAGGAGCGCCCCTGCCGCCTCTTTCCAGTCACCTCCTACTCCTTCCAGTTCTGCTCGGACTGAACCTCTAGAGGTCAGCTTGCTGTCTCATCATCCTCCTACTCCTCCTGCCAGAGGTGGCATCGTTGCTCACTTCCCAGATGGCTTCGGCAACGTTGACAAGGTGTCATACTGGCCTGGGATTGACTAGCTACTCTTCCCCTCCCTAGTGGATGCTTTCTCGGAGTTTGGGCCCGAGGAGATGGCTGAAAACGATGTGCATAATGCTTTCATGGTAAGTGTCCTCCGTCTTCCACCTGTTCTATGTCTCTCAATTCCTGCTAACTTCGACTTTCCTTGCCCCCCAGGCCCTCTAGTCTACTCTCTACAACAGGAAGATGATCAATATATTGCAGACCACCATCCGTGCTACTAGCGCCAAGAACAGGGAGCTGACTGGGTCCATCGTTGATCTGGAAAGGCAGCGTACTGATTTAAGGGGACGGGTGGCTGAGCTGAAGGCAGATCTAGCTGGCACAAAGAAGAAACTGAAGGAGGGAGCTGATCAGCTAGCTCGCACCCAGGAGGTCTGCAGCACATTCTCTGACTCCTTGAAGCGTTCTGAGGAGAGGATCAGTGAGCTGATCACCCTGGCCACAAATATCGTTGCCTATGCTACCTGGCGCGGAAAGATCAGCGGGATGCATGCTGCCCTTGAGGAGCTTCCAACTCAGCAAGCTATTGAAGAAGAAGAAAAGTAGTTGGAGACCCTGTACCCGGTTCAACCTGACCTGAGCATCCTGATGCCTGAAGTTGGCGAAGTGAACTCTCCTACGCTGGCTGAGCAGGCTGCTGCTGAGGACGTAGGGTTGCCCCAGGATGCTGTGCTGATGGAGCTCAGGAAGCCGTGGTTGCTGAGGGTGTGCAAGCTGGTCCTGTACCTAAAACAGAAGGTCAGCAGGAGGAGGCATAAAAGATGTCAGATGTGGAGGTCATTAATGTGACCGAAAATTAAGAAGTTTTTTTTTATATCAGTGAACTTTTGGTAGTCTGGCCCTTTGGTGGCAAACTTGTAATATTTATAAACACTTTTCCTGGTAGCTTGCCATGGTGGCGATTAAACTTTGAGGCCGTACTTTTGGACAGATTTTGGAATACCCCTTGCCCTAGTTTGGCAAGTTCTAATTACATCTTGTGTGCTAAATTTTGATTTTATTAGCTTAGGTAGTTGCCGTGTCAGCTTGTTGGCTGATTTAGGCGAGTCATGTCATCCTGAGGAGGCTGACTCAGACTTAGCTAACTGCCGTGTCAGTCTGCTGACTGATTTAGGCATGTGCCACATTATAGGGAGGGGTGGTCGTGTCAACCTTAGAGGCTGATTTAGACCAGTCATATCAGCCTGAGAAGGCTGATTTAGATTCGCTAACTGCCGTGTCAGTCTGATGACTGATTTAGGCGTATGCCGCAATTTTGACTACTTAACCTTGTTCATGACGCAAGGTGTGTTCATCATGTTTTAGAGCCAACAGGGGCGTAAATTAGGCAAGTTTATCGTCATTCTAGGACCAATGGGACGCTGCAGGATTCTGGTAGCTCAGAGATCCCTACGTTCCATATATGTGTGCATGCAAGCTGGGGCCCTGTTAAATGCGATTAGTGTGAGCTACGTCCAGGGGGTGGTATCAGGGGTAGCTGGGTAAGCGTTTCAGCTGTCAACCAGGCTCCTTTTCGTATGTTCCACAGTCCGCCTGGTGAGGGTGCTTCTAGTGGAGAAAGTAGGTTAGGCATGTTGGAGTACCATAGACATTAGGATTAAGGGAGAGAAATTGTGGATAACATATTGATATGTCAGGATCTTGTAAGGCTATACAATAGGAAGGCATGCTCCCCTAGGTGTCTTATGAAGGTAGACTTGAGGAAAGCCTATGACTCAATTGACTGGACGTTCATTGAGAAAATGTTATGTGCTTTGGGTTTTCCTGAGAAAATGGTTGGGTTAATTATGGAATGCATTTCTACCCCTATGTATACTTTAGCTCTGAATGGGAATACATTTGGATATTTTGAAGGTAAAAGAGGCATTAGACAAGGGGACCCTATGTCTCCTTTACTTTTTACAGTTTGTATGGAGTACTTCTCTCGCATTCTGGATGTGGTTGTTGTTAGGAGGGAGTTCAGGTTTCATCCACTATGTAAACAGCTCAAGCTTTGTCATTTATGCTTTGCAGATGATCTGCTATTATTTTGTAGGGAAGATAAGGACTCTGTGCAGGTCATTATGAGAGCATTTCTTACCTTCTCAGTTGCTTCAGGACTTGATATGAACAGGGACAAGTCTGAAATTTTTTGTAATGGGATCTAAGGGGAGAACTTGCAGGTGATGCTGAGGATGTCTGGTTTCAGGGTGGGCAGCTTCCCTTTTAGGTATCTTGGGATACCTGTTTAGGTATTTTTTTACCGAATTAGTTGATTCGGGTCAATGCGGTCTTACTCGTTGGATATTCGATTAATTGTTTGTATGTTGATGCGTAAATAAAGAAATAAATTACGGAATATAAATTGACACGTGAGATTTGGTGACGCGCAAAACCCAATGTGGGAACAACCGCGGGAGGGACGGTACCCTGCCAAATATTGCACTATACTCGAATAGGAGGATGATTACAATTGAGACGTAATGCTAATCTTGCTGACACGAGGTATCAGTCCTGCAAGATCTTGGACGGATGTATATGTGAGTACGAGAATGTGCTAATGTCTTGATGTTAATGTGTGTGTGGATGCGTTGTTGAACGTGTTGTTGAATGTGTTGTTGAATATCCTTCTTTGATTGCTTCCTTGACTATTTATAGGGTAAGAACCCTAGACGTCTCCTACCTCGATTATGGAAAGGGAATATAACTTCCATAATAACTCTTTCCATGTTTGGTCGTCTCCCTCAATTCTCCCTGATCTCCCTAACATCTCCCTGACTCCCGCTTTCCTAATTCCAGACGCTTCCTCTGACGGGCTCCAATCTTTTCCTGCGTGCATGCCGACCCAATGCCTTATTTAATTACGGGCTCCCTTCCTCCTTGTCACTCCTCCCATGATCCATTATTTTATCAAGTTGACCTTCTCTTTATTGTTCTATTTTTAGCCCAAACAGTTTGCCCCAAATTTCTTGTGAGGTACGATTCGAGTTGTCGAGCAAGGAATTTACGTAATCGAATGCTAAAACCCTAAGCCGTCATTTGTACTTTTTTTCATGCAGCTCCATCACGTCAGCCGTCCACTTCCTCTTTTCTTGCACCCTACTCCCTCTCTCTTCTTTATAACCCCAACCCCCACTTTTTACTTCCATTAACTTCAAATCATTTCAAAAACTCTCCCTCTCTCTAAAACCTCAACCTTCCTCTTCTCTTACCTCGCCGGCTTCACTGTTCCTCTCTCCGTTGCCACTTCCAGCATGTATTCTTCCCCTTTTCTCCTTTAATTTCCATTTTCTCTTTGTTTACCATGGGCAAAACCCGACAATCTTCATCAACCCCTGCACCCGTCGACCGCAATCCTGACCCAACCTTTCCTTCTCGGGGACTCTTTACTTATCCCCACGACAGCGACTCCGCTTTGACTGCTGTTGACATTCCCACGATAAAGGGTTTGCTTGGTCTTGGTGACGGGGTGGATATTGCCGTCCCTTAACCGGGTCAGAAAGCCGATGCCCTTCGTCTCGGATGGGTTTGTTTTTATCTATACCCGTTTAAATACGGCCTCCGTTTTCCTTTTCCCAAACTCATCCAAGATTTCATCTTTACGAATAATTTTGCCATGGCACAAATTTCTGCTGCCGTCTGGAGGGTTCTTCTTTACTCTCTGGCCGCTGGTCAAAACACTGGTAACTCTATCACCCTTGGCGATCTAGCCCATATGTACAACATCAGGTCCCTGGGTAGGGGTCAATTCTCATTCCGGGGCCATGGAGAGGCTCCCTTCAGGTATGTGTGCAAATCCCGTGATGAGAAATGGTTTGAGGACTTCTTCTTTGTGAGGAAGGACTCCATCTTTGGGAAATATCAGTATACTTCCTCTAGAAATTCTCGTATTATAACGAAATTATAGTTATGAAATTTCTAGTCATAAATGAAATTGCATAAACAAAAAGAATAGAGATTAAGAATCAACCTTTGGTCCTAGCAATATGGCCTAAGAACAATATCGAAATCGATATTCTCCTAATCGTTGCACCCAAGATGCTATGAGAAATGCCCCTAAATTTGCTAGAATGAGATCCCCAAAATTGATGATTAATTTTTAGGGTTTTTGTGTTTTGTGATGAGAGAAAATTAGGTCAAAAATTAGGTTAAGAAAAAAAATGATTCCCATCACTCCTTTAAACCGTGTAAAAGAGAAAAATAGGGGAAGATTTTTCTTTTCCTTTTTTCCGGCCAACTACCAAATAAAAATAAGGAGAAAAATCTTCTTATTTTTAGGTATTTATCAAAATGTATAATATGTGCACATTTTATCAATTGTCATATATGTTGTCCCGTATTAATTAGTCCACACACTTAATACCGGTCCGTCATCATCTATTATGACAATATCGTATAATATATACATTAACTATAAATATCGCATATTTATAGTTCGCTAATTAAATATAACTGGTTACGTTTAATTACGAATTAACATCTTAATTCGTTTAAGCTAACATTATATACATTAACTAAATATAACATATTATATTCAATTTACGAATTAACAGTTAATTCGTCTCAGCTGGTATTAAATAATCGTCTCATCATCACATTGACTAACTGTTTAGTCAAATACATGAACTAACCTTTTAGTCATATAAGGCATCAATGTGATTATATCTTCATACAATCACATCTCTTATACACTTCCTTTAGGTGTGACTTTTAGGGACCAGTTGATCACCGCCATCAGTATGATAATAACGTCAAATTTCTAGCAAGCCAACCGTTATTAACTAAACGTTAATCAACTGATAAAATACTAAGTATACCCTTGTGAACCTATAAGAGATTTATATATGTTATCACAATAACTGTGGAGGACACAAGCTCCAACAATCTCCCACTTGTCCTCACAAGTGTATTTGCGATAACCGATTCTCATATCCTAAAATTTCTTCCACTCAATGTAAAACAATTTGCAAAATTCGTATTCACAAAGGTCGTATTTTACAAGTGATCAATATCAAGAGTGGTTTTCCCGACTAGAGAGTAACTTAACTGATAAACGAATCATCATTCGAGCATGGCCATGCATTTCAGTTACAACTCCTCGAGTGGCCCTGAGAAATAACTAAACCTGATAAAGGTTGGATATTTTCTTCAACTCGAATCCTGCAGATATAAGCACAGTATGAAATGACCCAGTGACAATCGCTTAGCCTCTGTTACGGCAGACCATGAGAAAGAAACCAAAGTCACCCAAAAACTGCCTTAATCTCAAGAGACAGTCGATAGTCAAAAGAATCGACTCTAGGAACACAATGGACGTCCAATCCACGACCTGGCACCGAATGTTTTTAAACATTTAGGACTCCATTATGTTGTCACAATTTTTGTCCTACGAGGTATCGTTATAACTCGCATCTGTGATCGATCAGCCAACTGTTTGACTTATGGCTCGTTGAACCCACCATCAATCAACTTCATAAAATAATAGCCAGAGTTATCAGCTCATGTAGGCGATTACGGACCAAAACAAATATAACGTAATTCAGTTCACTTTGTGGCGTTCAATGTTGTCGTACAATCAACATGAAAAACAAAATATTATAATAAAACGATGAAGTTATAAATAGCATATGAAAAGGAAAAATGTATCGAATTCATAATCAACTACTACAACTGAGGAACACGTTTAATTCCCATGGAAATAACATGCCCTTCATTCTTATCATATATCAATGGTTTAGTAAGAGGGTCCGCGATGTTGTCATCCGAAGCAGTCTTGTCAATCACTATCTCCTCTTGCTCCACAAAATCACGGATTAGGTGAGCCTTCCGATGTACATGTCTAGACTTGTTGCTAGACTTAGGCTCCTTAGCCTGGAAGATGGCACCTCTATTGTCACAATAGATGGTGATCGGGTCATTCGAACTAGGAACTATCGTAAGTCCTTGTAAGAATTGACGCCTCCCTATAGCTTCCTTTGCTTCTTCTGAAGCGGCATAGTACTCGGATTCAGTAGTAGAATCTGCTACAACTTCCTGTTTGGAACTCTTCCAGCTGACCGCAGCACCATTATGAGTAAAGACGAACCCGGAATGAGATTTCGAATCATCTCGA
This sequence comes from Silene latifolia, assembly GCF_048544455.1. Taxonomy (NCBI): domain Eukaryota; kingdom Viridiplantae; phylum Streptophyta; class Magnoliopsida; order Caryophyllales; family Caryophyllaceae; genus Silene; species Silene latifolia. The sequence continues at coordinate 37,695,501 of NC_133528.1, forward strand.
TCCGTTTGGAAGCTAGCATCTGCGTAACTGATTGCACATAGCTTAGTATCTCCTCCATAAGTTAATACCCAATCCTTAGTCCTCCGTAGGTACTTTAGGATGTTTTTAACAGCTATCCAGTGTGTTTCACCTGGATTCTTTTGGTACCGACTCGTCATACTCAATGCATATGCCACGTCTGGACGTGTGCATATCATGGAATACATGATTGATCCTATGGCTGATGCATAAGGAACACGACTCATCGGCTCAATCCCTTCAGGTGTCGTGGGTGACTGAGGCTTGCTCAAATGCATCCCAGACGTCATTGGAAGGTTCCCCTTCTTGGAGTTGGTCATGCTGAACCTTTCAAGAATCTTATCTAAATAAGACTCCTGACTCAGTGATAACATCCGTCGTGATCTATCTCGATAGATACGGATTCCCAATATGCGTTGTGCCTCACCCAGATCTTTCATTCGGAAATGGTTCTTCAACCATCCTTTTACCGAAGATAGGAGAGGAATGTCCTTCCCAATCAAGAGTATGTCATCGACATACAATATCAAGAAAACAATCTTGCTCCCACTCGAATTGATATATAAGCATGGTTCCTCGACCGATCGAGTGAAACCATACTCTTTTATCACCTGGTCGAAACGATGATTCCAACTCCGAGAAGCTTGCTTAAGTCCATAAATGGAACGCTTAAGCTTGCACACTTTCTTAGGATTTTCAGGATCTATGAAACCTTCGGGTTGTACCATGTACAACTCCTCCTCCAAATCACCGTTTAAGAAGGCGGTTTTCACATCCATTTGCCAAATTTCATAGTCATGAAAAGCAGCAATCGCTAAGATTATCCGAATGGAACGCAGCATAACTACGGGTGCAAAAATTTCATCATAATGCAATTCGCGCACTTGAGTGAAACCTTTTGCCACTAGTCGTGCCTTATAGGTATCTGGTTGCCCGTCTACAGAGTGCTTTATTTTGTAAAGCCATTTGCACTGTAGAGGTTTTACCTTATTAGGTAAATCAAGAAGATCCCATACGTCATTCTCATACATGGAGTCCATCTCGGATTGCATGGCTTCAAGCCATAGCTTTGAGTAGGAACAGGCTATGACACCTTTATAGGTAGCGGGTTCATTACTCTCTAGGAGCAAAACGTCATTCTCCTCGACCATACCAATGTATCTGTCTGGAGGATTAGAGACTCTACCCGACCTCCTAGATTCCTGAGGAATGTTAACCGTATCATCAGTTGAAGGAACAATTTCCTCCATATGTTCCTCGGTTGTTGGTTCTTGAATCTTCGACAGCTCGAAGGTTTTATTACTTGTCTTGTTCTCGAGAAATTCTTTCTCTAAGAACTTTGCACTAGCCGCAACAAAAACTCGATGTTCGGTAGGCGAATAATAGTAATGACCAAACATTCCTTTTGGATAACCAATAAAGTATGTCTTGACCGATCGCGGGCCGAGCTTATCCTTGTGTCTCCACTTGACATAAGCCTCGCAGCCCCAAACCCGAATAAAGGACAAGTTAGGGACCGTTCCCTTCCACATTTCATATGGAGTCTTGTCGACAGCTTTAGACGGACTTCGGTTAAGTATAAGAGCAGCTGACGAGCAAAACCCCATAATGAATCAGGTACTACCGTGCGACTCATCATGGATTGAACCATATCAAGTAGTGTTCGATTTCTCCATTCGAACACACCATTTAATTGAGGTGTTCCAGGTGGAGTTAACTGTAAAACGATTCCACAGTCTTTAAGGTGTTGATCAAACTCATTTGAAAGATATTCGCCACCCCGATCTGAACGGAGCTTTAACCTTTCTTCCCAGTTGGTTCTTAACCTTATTCTGGTATTCCTTGAATTTTTCAAAGGACTCACTTTTATGCTTCATTAAGTAGACATATCCGTATCTACTCAAATCGTCCGTGAAAGTGATAAAATATCTATAGCCATCTCTAGCGGTAATTGACATAGGTCCACATACATCAGTATGTATGAGTCCTAATAGGTCACTAGCGCGCATCCCAACACCTTTGAAAGAAATTCGAGTCATTTTGCCGATGAGACATGATTCACACGTGCCAAATGTAGAAAAATCGAATGCGGGAATAGTCCCATTCTCGACGAGTTTCTTTACACGTTTTTCATTTATGTGTCCCATTCGACAACGCCATAGATAAGTTTGATCTTTGTCACCAACCTTTAATTTCTTATTATTCACGTGTAATATATCTGTGGTTTGATCTAAGATGTAAATTCCATTCATGGAAACTGCTTTGCCATAAAACATTTTATTAAAAGAGAAAATACAGCTATTATCCTTTATTGAAAATGAAAAACCGTCTTTATCAAGTACGGAAACAGAAATAATGTTCTTAGATAAACTGGGTACATAGTAACAGTTATATAAATATAACTCAAAACCACTTGGGAGTTGGATTACGTATGTTCCCTTTGAGACTGCAGCAACTCTAGCTCCATTCTCGACTCGCAGGTCCATATCACCCTTTCCGAGAGGTGTGATGTTTTTTAGGCCCTGCTGTTTGGGCTAAAAATAGCATAATAAGGAAGGCCTACTTAATTAAATAAAAGGCTAAGAGAGGAGTGATAAGGAGGAAGGAAGCTCGAAAGGGTAAACGGGCCGAAGGAAGATCAGAAGCCCATCGTAGAAGGCGTCCGGATTAAGGAAAGAGAAATTAGGGAGAAGTTAGGGAGATCAGGGAGAATTGGGGAAGGCGGCCGAGTATGGAAAGAGTTCTTATGGAAATTATATTCCCTTTCCATAATCAAAGTAGGATGTATCTAGGGTTCTCACCCTATAATTAGCCAAGGAAGCAAATCAAGAAGGACATTCAACAACGCATCCACACAAACATTAACGCCATAGCATTAGCATATTCATACATCCAGATATACAAGATCTTGCAGGCCTGACGCCTAGTGCCAGCAGGATTAGTTTTATGCTTCAATTGTAATCATCCTCCTATTCAAGTATAGTGCAATATTTGGCAGGGTACCGTCCCTCCCGCGGTTGTTCCCACCTTGGGTTTTCCGCGTCACCAAATCTCACGTGTTAATTTACATTACGTACTTTATTTCTCTATTTATTTATCAACATACGAACAATCACACGACCAACCAACGAGTAAGACCGCATTGACCCAAATCAATCAACTTGGTAAAAAATACCTAAACAGTTTGGCGCCCACCGTGGGGCATTGTGGTCGTTAATCGTTGATACTCTAGATACACAATGGATAAGCAAGCATCGGACGCCGTGTCAGGGAGCAGACAACCATCGCCACCACCGCCCTCTACTCAAAATCCAACATCAACAGTGGCTACACAGGCTCTCGGACACACCTCAAGAATCATACCTACAGCAAAAACCTCTCTACCTGCTAGGACTCCTGCTGTCGCGGCCCAAGCCAGATCAGATAAGGGAGCAGCAAGTTCAGGCCTCACCCCGCCACCTAGTCCCACAAAAATCTTACTCACTGGCGTAGAAAATCTTCAGAAAGCTATGGAAAACATGAGAGAAGACCAGAAGAAAGCTGAAGCTGAAGCAAGGAAGAGGGACAGAGAGCTCTGGGCATAGATAGACATCCTGAAATAGCAGTCTGCCACCCCAGCAAGCAGGGTAGACGCGGGAAGGTCTCCACTAGTAGATCTGACGCAGGGGGCATCAGGCAGAAGGAATCCACTTCGACAGATACCGACCGAACTGGTAACTAGGTTGGATCTGTCCATAATACCATAAGATGGAAGAATAACCCCACAAGGGCTGGGATACCTCACGCCGGGTAACTGGCCTACGGCTAGCTATGTGGAAGCACAAGCGGGTGGCATCCCCGTCAACAGCCCCGCCACGATCGATCAGACACCTGGAGCAGGATCCGAGTCAAACCAACAAATGGACTGGCAGCAGGGGACAGTCGTTACAACAACTCCTCTAGCAGCTGGAACACATCAGAACCTTTAAGAGCTCGGATCAGGAGGCAATATATTGAACCGAGCGGGCGGCGACGGGCGGACCCAGTATTCGAGCAAAGCATAACAAATCAGCAGTAATTTGAGTTAAAAGAAATACTGAGCAGGGTCCCAGGGTTGCCACCCCCACTCGAGAAAGCAGTACTAGACAGCTATGCCGACTCACCATTCGTGGACACCATATCCATCACAGCCATGCCAAAGGGATTCACAAATCCAAATATGCCTCTCTTCAACGGCACAGTAGATCCCTTTGATCATATAAGCCAGTACAAGCAGAAAATGATGTCAGTAACAACTGTAGGGCAAGTCAAGGAGGCTTGCATGTGCAAAGGGTTTGGGTCCACCCTAACAGGACCGACACTTCGATGGTTTGTGAGCCTGCCCAACAGGTCGATATCTACATTTGTTGAATTGGTGAACGCATTTACTCAACAGTTCGCAAGCAGCAGAAAACCACAGAAACACGCATGAGACCTGTACAGGATCGTCCAAGGGGTAGGAGAGACCATTGAAGAGTAAAACAATAGATTCAACAATGAGAAGGTAGCAGTACGAGAGTGCAATGTTTCAATAGCAGTAGAAGCCTTCAGAAGAGGCCTCCACCATGACTCCGACCTATACAAGCAGCTGATTATGCATCCCTGTCATAGTTTCGAGGCAGTGCAGGAGAAGGCAGCTGCCGCAATCAGATTGGAGGAAGATATCCTAGCCAGGGCTAGCTTACTAAGCACGCCAAGTATTTATAGTACCTCAACCGTGGAGAAATCAGGAAGAAAGCAAACCACCAGCAAGAAGGATGAGTGGTACAGACCATATGGAAGGGGAGTCAACAGAATCGAGAAAAATCAGGAACTCCTCACTCTGGCAGAATATGGATTCATTACAGGTATATGAGGAATCTTGAAGGCCCTCAGGGAGATGGGAGATGGAGTCAGGTGGCCCAACCCACCAGTGAAAGAGCAAGCATGGAGAAAGGATAACAAAAAGAAGTGTGCGTTCCACCGTGATATTGGGCACAACACTGAGGATTGCTACACATTACGAAGAGAGATCAAGCGCCTGTACGAACAAGGAAAGCTGAGCCACCTATTACCACGTGGGGGCAAGCAACAAGATAAGGTAAGCTCTGCCAAGCCTGCAAACCCACCCACATGCACCAAAATCATAAACGTGATAACAGGCGGCTCAGACTTAAGCGGGCTGACATTCTCAGCAGCTAAGAGACGTGCCACCGAGACCAAAGGAGACAGGCCAGCCAATTCTTGCAGAATTTCTCACAGCGACCTGCCAGCGGTCAGCTTCGATGAAGGAGATATATACGACGAGCGCGAACACCATGACGCACTTATTATCACCTTATCAATGGCCAATTGTGCGGTCAGGAAGGTCTTGGTAGATACAGGAAGCCCGGTCAACCTAATCATGCTGAAAACCATAGAAAACATGGGATTCAGTGAGAAGGATTTGCAGAAGAAGACTATTCCGCTAGTAGGCTTCAGTGGGGAAACAGCCAGCTCATTGAGCGAGATAGTCATCCCAACCTATGTGGGTGGAGTCAACAAGCAAGTCAGGTACCTGGTTATAGACTGCACCTCCACCTACAACGTCATCTTGGGAAGACCATGGTTGCACCAGATGAAAGTAGTACCCTCAACATATCACCAATGCATAAAGTTCCCCACACCATGGGAAGTAGAAACAATAAGAGGAGATCAGGAGGAAGCTAGAGGCTGCTATAAGAAGGTACTCAAGTGTACCGCCAGCCTTCCCGCATAGCAATTACAGGAGCAGCCTGTCCAGGACGAATACATTGAACCCCCAGTAGAGGAGTTGGACCAAATCAACCTGGACAAGCTGCACCCAGAAAGAACCGTGCTCATTGGAGCAGGATGCACGGGAAGCTTAAGACAGCAGCTAGTCAAGTTCTTACAGGACAACATGGATTGTTTTGCGTGGTCACACGATGACATGATAGGGATAGATTCGTCCATTATAACACATAAGCTTAGTGTAGACCCAAAGTGTAAACCCATCCAGCAGAGAAGATGAAAGTTTGCCGCTGAAAGAAACAAGGTGATCAACCAAGAGGTAGATAGCCTGCTGGCAGCAAAGAAAATCAGGGAAGTAAAATATCAAGAATGGCTGTCTAACGTAGTGGTGGTGCCAAATAAGAATGGAAAGTGGAGAATAAGTGTGGACATCACCGACCTCAACAAAGCATGCCCTATGATGCGTGTCTATAATATGATGTTTTACATCTTTATTTCCACGCATTTTATGTCTATTATATGTAGTTTATTCTACTATTTCCCCTATTTCTGTCTACTCTCGTATTTTTATGTAATATTGCAGATTATTGCGGAATTGAGCAGAAAATGAACCAAATCTTGACCCCGAAAGCTAAGCTTAGGAAGGACATGAATATTTGATTCGGAGTTGAAGTTTAGAATGCATTTCAAGGCCTGAAAGGTGTATTTGCGTAAGTTTTAGAACCGAATTGCCAGCTACAGTGGTCTATAGACTGACCTACATGGTCTATAGAACGTCAGAATGCTTCTCGACATTGCTGGCTGCTTCAGATGGCTATATCTCGAGTTCTAGAGCAGATAATCGAGTGATTCTAAAAGGAGGTGAAAGCTTATTCTCTTAGCTTTCCAACGACGCGTAGAACGCCTGATTTGACCAAGTAACGAAGAAATGGCAGCTGTTTTATGATCGGTGCGCGCTGCAGAATCCGTCAGGATGCAATTCTGTACAGCGCTCTTGGTCGATCGACTGGTCCAAGTGGTCGATCGACCACTCCACGAGTCTGACGAGAATTTAAAGACGAGAATTAAAGGATTTTAATCGAAGCCCATTTGTAATTAGGTTTGGAGAAGGAGTTACGTGATATTTTCTATATAACGTGACTCTTCCTCATCAGATTTATTATCATCTAGTTCCAAAAATACAGTAGCTATGTCGTAGTTTAGAATTCTCAATAAAGTTCCTTGCTTGCTTTCGGATTCAATTCTTGCTTCCTACTTCGGTATTATTTTGTCCTTAATTTCAGTTTCTACTTTATTTTGTCATTAGCATAGAATTGATAGATTAGAATCCCGAACCATAGCCCCTTTATTGCGTTTTATTGCTTTAATCATTCAAATTATGTTTTCCCATATCGTTTATTTCAATTTCGTTGTTGTTATCAATTTTAATATGCGTAGGTAATCACCCTTTGCTAAGATGTGAGGGAATTTGTGGCGTAGACGACGTAGAATAGGTAGACCTGTTTCGGGATTTGGTCGATCGACTGATGTCAATAGTCGATCGACTGAAAACCTGGTCGATCGACTGCCCCAGCTAGTCGATCGACTGCACCGCGTAAGAATTAGCATTGTTCAATTGATTTAATTGCAATTCTTGATAAAAGACCGAGAGGCTATTTGTTAATTACTTAGGAATTGACCGACCCAATAGATCGAAAGAGAGGGGAGGGCAATAGACTACCAATTGAACGACTAAATTATACTAAGATCGTAAGATAAGTAAAATTTAGGCTTTAGGAATCACTTTTCAGGGCGTGAGCTAGTATTAGTGAGACCTAGGGACTAGTAGCTTAGGCTGAGCGGCGCTACTTGTTAAGTTGTTCTGAGAGGACTTCTTATTTTCCCACCTTACGTGATTATTTCAGATTTACTTAGGACTTGCGTCGTCGTAGCTACAATGAACCGATCGTCTTAGCATCCTTTTTATCATCATTTACATCGTCAGTTTCATTTTCCCACCTTTGGTGCTTATTTCGCCAGGCTTTGGGAGTTTATTGAGCCCAGACGAGATGCATTCTCTGAATTCCAAATATTCATGACTATAGCCAATGGTATGACTGACCCTACGCGAGCATACCTAGAATCTATTGGCAAGGGGGATTTCACAGGACTCCCTGTAAAGGAGGTATTAGAATTTTTTGATTGGTTTGCTGCCGAAACTCTTAAACCCAACTTTTCTCTTCATGTTGACTCAGATGAGGGGGTGGGTGAGACCTTAGAAACCGATCTAGAAAATGCTGTCGGAGACATAGAGGAGACCATTAGCGTGGTTGACAATCCTTTTTATGAGGATAGTTTAGAACCCCTTTATGATTCTTGCACTGATAGTGAGGTCGATTTGGAGGATCTCTTTGAGAACCTCCAACTTGATGATTCTAGCGATAAGGAGAGTGAGGAGGAAAATTTTGACAATCTTGAGGTTAATTGGGATGTGTATGACAATATTATAGATGAACCTATTATAAAAGACCCGATTGACCCATTTGACTTTACCGCCCCATGCATTTGAGACGATTATCCACCTTCTCCCTTAGTTGACCAGACTCCTCCACCTCACAGTTCATACCCGTCTGAGCATCTTAATTCTACTCGCTTTGTTTTTGAGTCAAATGCTACTGAGCTCGCTAATTTTCCACCTGCTGTTAATTTGAGCTTTTACATTCCGCCCTTATCTGGAGGGAGGAATAATTTTGTGGATGTTTTTAGGAGCTGTCATAGGAAATTTGTTAGACTTAGATGTTATTACATTTTAATTTCCTATGCTATTACTATTTTATGGTGCTACTTACAGTTTTGTGTAGCACATGCGCAGTTATTTGATCGGTTGCTTCTTGCTTTGAGCTGTTTTGACTGGGCTTATTTGGAGTGGATGTTTGAAGGAAAAGAGGGTCGAGCTGGGACCGTCTAATCTAGCGCTACCGGGAGGCAACCCGGAGTTTAAACATTTTGTTTGATTTGGTTTTGAAACATTTAGCTTTATTTGTTTTGTGTGCTTTAATAATTAGCTCGACTTAGACAGTTACTTTGGGTTTTTGCGCAATTTTGGGCGCGTTTTATGTGCATTTACAGGTTATTAGACCAAGTTAACTCAATTCATTGAGTTAATTCGTGAGCAGGAACTGTTCACGTCAGGTAACTTGGTCGATCGACTGATTAGAGTGGTCGATCGACTGATTCGCGCAGCACAGAAGCTACTGTTACAGGTAACTTGGTCGATCGATTGGTTAGAGCGGTCGATCGACCACTGTAGCTGCTATACCTCGTTCTTTTAATTCTTTGCACGTAATTTAACGTTCCAATTTTGTTTTCTCGGATAATGCGCGGTATGTTTTGTTTCTTTTCAGGTATCTATGGTAGCACTGCTGGCTACTGAAACCTCCTAGCTCAAACTGGTTTGGGAAGGTTTCCTTTTGCGCTTAAAATCTTGTAAGTTTCCGAGTCCCAATTTCATGTCTTATTTAGTTTCTTATCGCAAAATCCCAATTTCCTTTGCTTATTTATACACATGATTTCGCACAATGAGGGCATTGTGTGATTTGGTTTGGGGAAGGGTTTTGCGTTGCATTTCATTCTGTTTTCCATTCACGTTTACATTTTTGTCTTGCATTGTTTTTTATTTTCCATATATACAAAATTTCAAAAAAAAAAAATTTAGAAAAAATTCAAAATTTCAAAAATATCACGTTTAATTTTGCATATTAGGTTGAGTCAGATTGGAGTATTCATTACTGATAGTTGTCATTTTCTTATACCCTGCATTTTATCACATCTTTTAGCAAAAGTTTTTGCAATATCTCGAATTTCGTTTCAAAATTTGTTGAACAATTAGACTTGACTTGAAATTTAGGCAAACTACAAAACTTTCTAAGGAATTAGAGCTTTATAAACTGGTGTCATTCATGACCAGTTTCATTTAGGATTGTGTGTAGTTACTTCCTGCATATCGTGTAACATTAATTTGCACAAGTATGACATTTAATTTCTTTTTTGCCTGCATACATTCGGGTTAGTGGTTGGTATTGCATGTTTGGAGAATGCTTGCGAAAATCCCTTTTATTCATTTTACCCATTAGCTTCACTTTAGCCAAAAATTGCCAGTTGACCCTTTAGCTACAATCCATAAACTAAGCCTACCCTTTGCTGAGCTAGTTTAGTAGTTTTAGTGGTATTCGTTGTATTGTATCAATTTTGGCTCGATTTGCACTCTATGAAGTTGGTAATGAATGAAGGAGAAAAGAAAAAAAAATGAAAAAATGAAAAAGAAATTGGAAAAAATTGAAAAAATAGTGACTGCCGAAAAAAAAACGAAAAAAAAAGAAAACCAAAGAAAAAGAAACGGCAAAGAAAAAGAAAAAAAGAAGAAAACCTTTGTTTGCTTCGTATTTTATGAGGAGTGTTATTTGGATTAGTGAAGTGTTTGCCTAATTCATTAAGGCATTTGAGCTTATTTCATTGAGTTAGAAGTGGATGTTTTATTCGGTTTGTTAGGATGCTAGCTTGGCTATTTCCCTCTCATTCCCATATCGTTTTGCCTCTTCTTACCCATAAACTCACTTATCCAAATCTTTGCAAGTATCCGGCATGTGATGGACCCTGAATGGTTGGAATGTATGTGCACGGTAGCTAGAATTACTTATCATACTATATTGCATGCATGATCATGTTGGTTGAGTCTAGGTGAGCGACTTTTGTCTCTTTCTCTCTTACATATAAATTGCTTACCATTTGCTTTGTTGAGAGAAGAGTGATCCGAGAGAGTCCAATCTTGAAAGTCTTGCAAGGTCAAACGTTCAACATCTTTTCGAAATATGCATAAATTCGTTTGCGTGACATTGAGCTATTAGTAGTTGATTCATATGCATTAAATTGGTTTAAGTAGACGATTTTCAGTTTGTCCACGTTTTGCTCCTTTCTATCAAGATTTAGTTTTGCATTTAGTTTGCTTGAGGACAAGCAAATGTTTTGTTTGGGGAAGTTTGATGCGTGTCTATAATATGATGTTTTACATCTTTATTTCCATGCATTTTATGTCTATTATATGTAGTTTATTCTACTATTTCCCCTATTTCGGTCTACTCTCGTATTTTTATGTAATATTGCAGATTATTGCGGAATTGAGCAGAAAATGAACCAAATCTTGACCCCGAAAGCTAAGCTTAGGAAGGACATGAATATTTGATTCGGACATGAAGTTTAGAATGCATTTCAAGGCCTGAAATGTGTATTTGCGTGAGTTTTAGAAGCGGATTGCCAGCTACAGTGGTCTATAGACTGACCTACATGGTCTATAGACCGTCAGAATGCTTCTCGACATTGCAGGCTGCTTCATATGGCTATATCTCGAGTTCTAGAGCAGATAATCGAGTGATTCCAATTGGAGGTGAAAGCTTATCCTCTTAGTTTTCCAACGCCGCGTAGAAAGCCTGATTTGACCAAGTAACGGAGAAATGGCAGCTGTTTTAAGATCGGTGCGCGCTGCAGAATCTGTCAGAATGCAATTCTGTACAGCGCTCTTGGTCGATCGACTGGTCCAAGTGGTCGATCGACCACTCCACGAGTCTGACGAGAATTTAAAGACGAGAATTAAAGGATTTTAATCGAAGCCCATTTGTAATTAGGTTTGGAGAAGGAGTTACGTGATATTTTCTATATAACGTGACTCTTCCTCATCAGATTTATTATCATCTAGTTCCAAAAATACAGTAGCTATGTCGTAGTTTAGAATTCTCAATAAAGTTCCTTGCTTGCTTTCGGATTCAATTCTTGCTTCCTACTTCGGTATTATTTTGTCCTTAATTTCAGTTTCTACTTTATTTTGTCATTAGCATAGAATTGATAGATTAGAATCCCGAACCATAGCCCCTTTATTGCGTTTTATTGCTTTAATCATTCAAATTATGTTTTCCCATATCGTTTATTTCAATTTCGTTGTTGTTATCAATTTTAATATGCGTAGGTAATCACCCTTTGCTAAGATGTGAGGGAATTTGTGGCGTAGACGACGTAGAATAGGTAGACCTGTTTCGGGATTTGGTCGATCGACTGATGTCAATAGTCGATCGACGACTGAAAACCTGGTCGATCGACTGCCCCAGCTAGTCGATCGACTGCACCGCGTAAGAATTAGCATTGTTCAATTGATTTAATTGCAATTTTTGATAAAAGACCGAGAGGCTATTTGTTAATTACTTAGGAATTGACCGACCCAATAGATCGAAAGAGAGGGGAGGGCAATAGACTACCAATTGAACGACTAAATTATACTAAGATCGTAAGATAAGTAAAATTTAGGCTTTAGGAATCACTTTTCAGGGCGTGAGCTAGTATTAGTGAGACCTAGGGACTAGTAGCTTAGGCTGAGCGGCGCTACTTGTTAAGTTGTTCTGAGAGGACTTCTTATTTTCCCACCTTAAGTGATTATTTCAGATTTACTTAGGACTTGCGTCGTCGTAGCTACAATGAACCGATCCTCTTAGCATCCTTTTTATCATCATTTGCATTGTCAGTTTCATTTGCCTATTTATTTATTTGCATTTAGTTTAATTATAAATCAATCAAAACCCCCCTCATTATTACCCTTAGACTAAAATAGAAAGCAACTAATAATTCCCTACCTCCCTGTGGTTCGACCCTTACTATCACTATCTATAGTTTTAGTTCGGAATATAAATTTAATTTTGATACTTTACGACGGTATCAAATTTTGGCGCCGTTGTCGGGGAGGCAGCGCTAGTTTTAGTTGTTTTTAATTTTAGTCTTTCTTTCTTTTGTTTCAGGGAACTTCGGTTCCTTGAGACCGTTCTCATGTTTTGTTTTCTGAGTTTTCCACAGGAAGAGGATGAAATCTTTGGTGCTTATTTCGCCAGGCTTTGGGAGTTTATTGAGCCCAGACGAGATGCATTCTCTGAATTCAAAATATTCATGACTATAGCCAATGATATGACTGACCCTACGCGAGCATACCTAGAATCTATTGGTAAGGGGGATTTCACAAGACTCCCTGTAAAGGAGGTATTAGAATTTTTTGATTGGTTTGCTGCCGAAACTCTTAAACCCAACTTTTCTCTTCATGTTGACTCAGATGAGGGGGTGGGTGAGACCTTAGAAACCGATATAGAAAATGCTGTCGGAGACATAGAGGAGACCATTAGCGTGGTTGACAATCCTTTTTATGAGGATAGTTTAGAACCCCTTAATGATTCTTGCACTGATAGTGAGGTCGATTTGGAGGATCTCTTTGAGAACCTCCAACTTGATGAGTCTAGCGATAAGGAGAGTGAGGAGGAAAATTTTGACAATCTTGAGGTTAATTGGGATGTGTATGACGATATTATAGATGAACCTATTATAAAGGACCCGATTGACCCATTTGACTTTACCGCCCCATGCATTTGGGACGATTATCCACTTTCTCCCTTAGTTGACCAGACTCCTCCACCTCACAGTTCATACCCGTCTGAGCATCTTAATTCTACTCGCTTTGTTTTTGAGTCAAATGCTACTGAGCTCGCTAATTTTCCACCTGCTGTTAATTTGAGCTTTTACATTCCGCCCTTATCTGGAGGGAGGAATAATTTTGTGGATGTTTTTAGGAGCTGTCATAGGAAATTTGTTAGACTTAGATGTTATTACATTTTAATTTCCTATGCTATTACTATTTTATGGTGCTACTTACAGTTTTGTGTAGCACATGTGCAGTTATTTGATCGGTTGCTTCGTGCTTTGAGCTGTTTTGACTGGGCTTATTTGGAGTGGCTGTTTGAAGGAAAAGATGGTCGAGCTGGGACTGTCTAATCTAGCGCTACCGGGAGGCAACCCGGAGTTTAAACATTTTCTTTGATTTGGTTTTGAAACATTTAGCTTTATTTGTTTTGTGTGCTTTAATAATTAGCTCGACTTAGACAGTTACTTTGGGTTTTTGCGCAATTTTGGGCGCGTTTTATGTGCATTTACAGGTTATTAGACCAAGTTAACTCAATTCATTGAGTTAATTCGTGAGCAGGAACTGTTCACGTCAGGTAACTTGGTCGATCGACTGATTAGAGTGGTCGATCGACTGATTCGCGCAGCACAGAAGCTACTGTTCTAGGTAACTTGGTCGATCGACTGGTTAGAGCGGTCGATCGACCACTGTAGCTGCTATACCTCGTTCTTTTAATTCTTTGCACGTAATTTATCGTTCCAATTTTGTTTTCTCGGATAATGCGCGGTATGTTTTGTTTCTTTTCAGGTATCTATGGTAGCACTGATGGCTACTGAAACCTCCTAGCTCACACTGGTTTGGGGAGGTTTCCTTTTGCGCTTAAAATCTTGTAAGTTTCCGAGTCCCAATTTCATGTCTTATTTAGTTTCTTATCGCAAAATCCCAATTTCCTTTGCTTATTTATACACATGATTTAGCACAATGAGGGCATTGTGTGATTTCGTTTGGGGAAGGGTTTTGCGTTGCATTTCATTATGTTTTGCATTCACGTTTACATTTTTGTCTTGCATTGTTTTTTATTTTCCATATATACAAAATTTCAAAAAAAAAAAAATTTAGAAAAAATTCAAAATTTCAAAAATATCACGTTTAATTTTGCATATTAGGTTGAGTCAGATTGGAGTATTCATTACTGATAGTTGTCATTTGCTTATACCCTGCATTTTATCACATCTTTTAGCAAAAGTTTTTGCAATATCTCGAATTTCGTTTCAAAATTTGTTAAACAATTAGACTTGACTTGAAATTTAGGCAAACTACAAAACTTTCTAAGGAATTAGAGCTTTATAAACTGGTGTCATTCATGACCAGTTTCATTTAGGATTGTGAGTAGTTACTCCCTGCATATCGTGTAACATTAATTTGCACAAGTATGACATTTAATTTCTTTTTTGCCTGCATACATTCGGGTTAGTGGTTGGTATTGCATGTTTGGAGAATGCTTGCGAAAATCCCTTTTATTCATTTTACCCATTAGCTTCACTTTAGCCAAAAATTGCCAGTTGACCCTTTAGCTACAATCCATAAACTAAGCCTACCCTTTGCTGAGATATTTTAGTAGTTTTAGTGGTATTCATTGTATTGTATCAATTTTGGCTCGATTTGCACTCTATGAAGTTGGTAATGAATGAAGGAGAAAAGAAAAAAAAAATGAAAAAATGAAAAAAAAATTGGAAAAAATTGAAAAAATAGTGACTGCCGACAAAAAAAAAGAAAAAAAAAAAAGAAAACCAAAGAAAAAGAAACGACAAAGAAAAAGAAAAAAAGAAGAAAAAAAGTTTACTCCTATGTTTGCTTCATATTTTATGAGGACTGTTATTTGGATTAGTGAAGTGTTTGCCTAATTCATTAAGGCATTTGAGCTTATTTCATTGAGTTAGAAGTGGATGTTTTATTCGGTTTGTTAGGATGCTAGCTTGGCTATTTCCCTCTCATTCCCATATCGTTTTGCCTCTTCTTACCCATAGCCTCACTTATCCAAATCTTTGCAAGTATTCGGCATGTGATGGACCCTGAATGGTTGGAATGTATGTGTACGGTAGCTAGAATTACTTATCATACTATATTGCATGCATGATCATGTTGGTTGAGTCTTGGTGAGCGACTTTTGTCTCTTTCTCTCTTACATATAAATTGCTTACCATTTGCTTTGTTGAGAGAAGAGTGATCCGAGAGAGTCCAATCTTGAAAGTCTTGCAAGGTCAAACGTTCAACATCTTTTCGAAATATGCATAAATTCGTTTGCGTGACATTGAGCTAATAGTAGTTGATTCATATGCATTAAATTGGTTTAAGTAGACGATTTTCAGTTTGTCCATGTTTTGCTCCTTTCTATCAAGATTTAGTTTTGCATTTAGTTTGCTTGGGGACAAGCAAATGTTTGGTTTGGGGAAGTTTGATGCGTGTCTATAATATGATGTTTTACATCTTTATTTCCACGCATTTTATGTCTATTATATGTAGTTTATTCTACTATTTCTATTATTTGTCTACTCTCGTATTTTTATGTAATATTGCAGATTATTGCGGAATTGAGCAGAAAATGAACCAAATCTTGACCCCGAAAGCTAAGCTTAGGAAGGACATGAATATTTGATTCGGACATGAAGTTTAGAATGCATTTCAAGGCCTGAAAGGTGTATTTGCGTGAGTTTTAGAAGCGGATTGCCAGCTACAGTGGTCTATAGACTGACCTACATGGTCTATAGACCGTCAGAATGCTTCTCGACATTGCAGGCTGCTTCAGATGGCTATATCTCGAGTTCTAGAGCAGATAATCGAGTGATTCCAATTGGAGGTGAAAGCTTATCCTTCTAGTTTTCCAACGCCGCGTAGAACGCCTAATTTGACCAAGTAACGAAGAAATGGCAGCTGTTTTAAGACCGGTGCGCGCTGCAGAATCCGTCAGAATGCAATTCTGTACAGCGCTCTTGGTCGATCGACTGGTCCAAGTGGTCGATCGACCACTACACGAGTTTGACGAGAATTTAAAGACGAGAATTAAAGGATTTTAATCGAAGCCCATTTGTAATTAGGTTTGGAGAAGGAGTTACGTGATATTTTCTATATAACGTGACTCTTCCTTATCAGATTTATTATCATCTAGTTCCAAAAATACAGTAGCTATGTCGTAGTTTAGAATTCTCAATAAAGTTCCTTGCTTGCTTTCGGATTCAATTCTTGTTTCCTACTTCGGTATTATTTTGTCCTTAATTTCAGTTTCTACTTTATTTTGTCATTAGCATAGAATTGATAGATTAGAATCCCAAACCATAGCCCCTTTATTGCGTTTTATTGCTTTAATCATTCAAATTATGTTTTCCCATATCGTTTATTTCAATTTCGTTGTTGTTATCAATTTTAATATGCGTAGGTAATCACCCTTTGCTAAGATATGAGGGAATTTGTGGCGTAGACGACGTAGAATAGGTAGACCTGTTTCGGGATTTGGTCGATCGACTGATGTCAATAGTCGATCGACTGAAAACCTGGTCGATCGACTGCCCCAGCTAGTCGATCGACTGCACCGCGTAAGAATTAGCATTGTTCAATTGATTTAATTGCAATTTTTGATAAAAGACCGAGAGGCTATTTGTTAATTACTTAGGAATTGATCGACCCAATAGATCGAAAGAGAGGGGAGGGCAATAGACTACCAATTGAACGACTAAATTATACTAAGATCGTAAGATAAGTTAAATTTAGGCTTTAGGAATCACTTTTCAGGGTGTGAGCTAGTATTAGTGAGACCTAGGGACTAGTAGCTTAGGTTGAACGGCGCTACTTGTTAAGTTGGTCTGAGAGGACTTCTTATTTTCCCACCTTACGTGATTATTTCAGATTTACTTAGGACTTGCGTCGTCGTAGCTACAATGAACCGATCGTCTTAGCATCCTTTTTATCATCATTTACATCGTCAGTTTCATTTGCCTATTTATTTATTTGCATTTAGTTTAATTATAAATCAATCAAAACCCCCCTCATTGTTACCCTTAGACTAAAATAGAAAGCAACTAATAATTCCCTACCTCCCTGTGGTTCGACCCTTACTATCACTATCTATAGTTTTAGTTCGGAATATAAATTTAATTTTGATACTTTACGACGGTATCAAATTTTGGCGCCAATGCCGGGGAGGCAGCGCTAGTTTTAGTTGTTTTTAATTTTAGTCTTTCTTTCTTTTGTCTCAGGGAACTTCGGTTCCTTAGACCGTTCTCATGTTTTGTTTTCTGAGTTTTCCACAGGAAGAGGATGAAATCTTTGGTGCTTATTTCGCCAGGCTTTGGGAGTTTATTGAGCCCAGACGAGATGCATTCTCTGAATTCAAAATATTCATGATTATAGCCAATGGTATGACTGACCCTACGCGAGCATACTTAGAATTTATTGGTAAGAGGGATTTCACAGGACTCCCTGTAAAGGAGGTATTAGAATTTTTTGATTGGTTTGCTGCCGAAACTCTTAAACCCAACTTTTCTCTTCATGTTGACTCAGATGAGGGGGTGGGTGAGACCTTAGAAACCGATCTAGAAAATGCTGCCGGAGACATAGAGGAGACCATTAGCGTGGTTGGCAATCCTTTTTATGAGGATAGTTTAGAACCCCTTTATGATTCTTGCGCTGATAGTGAGGTCGATTTGGAGGATCTCTTTGAGAACCTCCAACTTGATGAATCTAGCGAAAAGGAGAGTGAGTGTAATGCCCCGTAATTTCGAACCATTATTATTTTGCGGAAGTAATTTATTAATCAAGTAAAATTTGATATTAATGTATTTGAAGTAATAATAATTCAAAGAAATATAATTTTATTATATTTTGAAGTAAAATATTTATTTTGATAGTTTCGAAATGTTTAAAAATAGTTTAAACCGTGTAAAAACTTTTTATTTCGAAATAAGGGCATATCGGGGAAAAATGACAACTCTTTTGAAAATTGGGCAAATGATTTTGGAAATGGGTCATATGAGTACTCAATTTTCTTGTAATCTCGTGTTTAAGAACTTTGGTCTAGTCGGAATTTGCGTTTGACAAACGGTTTTAATTATTATCGAAACGAGCCAAAACCGACTCGTGAAAATCCCGACTTAAACCCGCTCCCTTCCTCCTTTCCTTTCCTTTCCCGCGGCACCTTCCTTTCCCCTTCCTTTTTCTGATTTTTCTTACCAACTTCATCTTCCTCTATGTTCTAAAACCTTCCAAAACACCATTTTTATACAACTTAAGCTTTTTAAGCCAAATTTCACCATAACTTTCTCATTTCTAGTCGGATTTTCATAAAATTTATATTTCCGGAATCCTCTCTTCGAGATCTACAACCTAGTATGTTTTAATTTCAGTTTTCTTGATGTTGATTTAAGACGAATTTGGGTAATTTCGGTTTTTTGTACTTATTATTGTGTTTTTATTGTTTATTTAGGTGAAGAATTGGAAGACGAGTTTGGGGACTCGTATATTGTTGAAGATAGTGGCTAGTTGTGTGTTAAGGTTTGGTATTCAAGGTGCTAATTGCTCATTTTATAGCTTAAGGTAACATATCTCGAGTTACTCGACGAATAATCGTTACATTCTTTGCTTTTTGTATGTTTTTGTGATTTTTGTTTGAGTAGTAAATTTTCACATGATAAAATGGGTTGCATGCATGTCTAATGCTTGTCTTTTGTTAGTTTAAGTTAACATATTAGTATAGGAGTGATTAGTTGATGTTTCAGACGATGTTAAACTGAACAAAAATGGAGAAATGGAGGGATGGGGGTGGCGGCCGAGCCGGCGAGGCCAGAGCAGAGCCACGGCTGCCTTGGGGTTGGCCCGGGTTGGTCCGTTGCTTGTTTCGCGGTTTTTCATGCTTTTTTCATCATTTTAGGTTCATTAATGTTATAGTTAGAATAAGTAATATATGGTTAAACCTTTGAAATGAATAATGTTAGTAGTAAAGATAATGAGGTTGGTAAAATTATGCTTATATTGGTAGTTAGCACATGTTAGGATAGATTATAAAATGAAATTGTAATGAATAGGCTCAAAATGAATTTTATAGTGATAATTGTAATGTTTTGATGATTGTCGAAAATCGAGCCTTGGTCCCTTTGATGAATCGATGTCGGTCAATTGTGTGATTGGTCAGCCGCAATTTAACCCGTACCTGTCGCAGGACTGGGGTTGCGGGTAAAAATTCGGTTGGATGAAATTTTATATGAATTGGATAATCGGCCTTTTTCTTGTTTTAGGCCATTTATTAAGTTTTAGTTCACATGTGTTGTTGGTTGAATTTAATAGTTTCTTATATTGTAGAAACGGCCCTAGATTCCCTGAAACCTTTAATATTGTTAATATTGCTAGAAATGGTATTGATATTAAATACTTTTTGCAGGTTGTTGTGGTTGTCATAGATAGGTCTTTATAGTCTCTGACGAGTATATGTTCACTGTTTAATAGCCTTTGTGTTCCTGACTTGGTGGGTTTATATCCAAGTTAGGGCATGACCTCGTTACTTATTTTGATAGTAAGTGGTCAGCTTAAGTACTAGCCAACCCTTTGGTGGACTCCTTAGGGTACTCACTTTGTTTTAGAAAAATTGTGGGTCTTGGGTGCGGTGGTGTGTATCCGCATGTCTAGGTCTTGTGATTTTAGGCTAGGGTTGTGTTGTGTCTTGGCCATGTTTTGATAGAACCTCGAGCCAAGATACCGGTTCGATTACCTTCCCTACCTCGTGGTATAGACTCGAGATTCTGAGTGACTATTGACGGTGCTAAGAACTTATGCCTGTCTTTGATATATTGTCCTTTCTTGTATGGTGATTTTATGAATTGTAATAGGTGAGATGTGTAGGTTACAATTGATAAAGTTTGGATTACTAATTGTTATATGTTTCACATGATAGTTTAATTTGGTCAGTTTAGTATTCATAGGTTAGAATACTTGTTAGTTAAATTGTTTATCATTTTGTTTACATGTTTCACTACATGTTACATTAAATATGACATTTCGTGGCTGGGAGGACTCGAAGTTACTCCCCACTGAATTGTGGCTTTCGTGTTTGTATAAAATGCGATTGACAGGTTGATGATGCTTAGTTGGGGTACACGGGCGAGCTAGTGAGCAAAAGAACCTTGGACTTAGTTTGGTTATATTTTGTAGAAACCTTTTAACTTTTGGTTGTGTATATATTTTGAAGGGACATATGTCTCCCTCTTTGATTTTGGTTTGTATCATTATATTTTCTTATCGTTAGCTATGGCATGTAAATTAGTTGTTAGCTTTTGCAGGCTTTGACACTCTTCTTTCGGAATTGTTTGTGAATGGTTTAGGAAAGTTTTAAAAATTACAGGTTTTATCTAGTTGAACCAATTACAAACATATCCTGTCAGTTTTTCTGTAGATTTTACGTGTTTATTTATCGCTAAAAATGAGGGTGTCACAGTTGGTATCAGAGCTTGTTGCTCCCGACGCACGTTTGTGCACCCCACTTAAAATCACTTGACCTTTAAATAATAAACTTGAGAGATGGGTAGGATGGGTAGATTTAGGATTTTATGTGGTAGTCTGTTTGTGATTGCTATTTGTTAGGTTCTAACCAATGTTCTCTTTTGCAAGATGGCTCTCCAAGAAACGTAGATAATGCAATCTTACCAGCTGGGTTTGTTAATTGTTAGTTATTAATTTTCGTGCCGTTGAAGCTATGACCGTGATCTTACTCGTTGGTGACCAAGACTGAGTGACCGTTGCCGAATGTTGAAGATTGGTTATGCCAAATGAAGAATGCTTCCACTTTCTCGATACTTCTTTTCGTATTCAGTGTATCTTACCTTAATCTTCCAATCTCGTTGTTTATTCGTCTTTTTAATTCCTCTTCTCTCGCCTTGGTAACTACTCTTCTATTCTTTCTCCCGATTCATCCTTGGTTCGTTTTCTTCTTATAATAAGAGTCCTTGTGGACACCTTCCTTTTATTTCGCAGGATAGTTCCCTTGTTCAAGAGAACCCAGTTTTGAGAGAATGTATCATTGAAGGGCGTGAACGAGTTGAGAAATTGATTGTTTAGGGTTTGAGTTGTATAGGAGAATATAACTTGGGATCCTTTGGTTAGTCTTGTTAGTTGTGCTTGATATGAGAACTTAGTGAAATGAGAAACACCTTGGGATTTATGTCTATTGAGAGCTTGTTTGTTATAGATGATTGAGCATGGGTACTACCATAGTACATAAGATGGAATGAACCTGAGCTACTTCATTGGAGAGTCTCGATGTTTCCTGTGGAGAATTAAAGGAATGATAGTTAGCACTAATCCTTGTAGGCCTTGAAAGGAATACAATAGGACATTGATGTTGCTTAATGGATTGGTATCGTACTTTGGAATTAGTTAGTTTGTTAAACCTTTTGAGTTGACCAAATATAGTATAGAGTAGCCCTTGTTGACCTTTCGAAATTTGAGAACACGTGGTTGACCTTATTAATCATATCTGGATTTGGGAATTTTGGTGGAATGTTGTTCGATGTAGTTCGTGAGTTCAAGGATGTGATTCTAATTTATGGTATCGGAGACTAGAAGTATTAAGTGGTGAGATGATGGAGTAGACAAGCTATGGTACTTGGGGATGACATAGTAAGTGAAGTTCAATGACGAGAATTGTAAAGGAGATACTTTGGGACATGGGTGGTAACAAATGAATTTGTGTGGTGAATTGATTTTGGCTCTTAGAACCAATTGAGTTGAGGAATACCTACCCTCGTGGAGTCCTTGTTAGTCCTATGATTTGGTGGACTTTTGAGGCTTTGTTGAGCACCTTAGTGATGTAACCTTACCATATCGATCATAAGCTTTGATGAGTGTTTGGTAAGCAGTAACCCTTTCATTATGCCGCTTCTGTTCTCCTTTCCTTCTCTTTAACGATCATTGAACCCTGTTTTTATGCCAAAGTTTACGTGTCTTCTTCTTGCCCGAGATATCTTCTTAACTCGAATACCTCTTATTTTTGCCAACCGTTATCTTTACGGTCCGACTCCTTAGTTTCCTAACTTGTCAGGCTCATGCACCCTTCGAAAATATTTTACCGTTTCTCTATCCCGTTATCACTCCTTATCTCCTTAGTATAGTTGGTACCTTGTTGACCATGTTTACAGAGATAGTGAGATGTGATTTGAGGATATAGGATTGACTAAGTAGTCGAGTTTGGGATTGGCTTCCATAATCACTTTGGATATGAGGGTTTGATAATGTATATGTTATCGTGTGGGGAATGTTAAATGTGGGATTATTAGTTGGTTTTAGTGAGTGATATTGATTACTACTTGAAGTATGGTATGAGAGTGAGAGTAAGCTACATTGTTGGGAAGTCTTAGCACTTGTTTTGGTAACTAGAAAGGGTAATGGTATGGTTGACACCAATTGTTAGGTTAAAGAACATAGTTTCAATTTATGGTTTTAGGAACTCTGAGGTGATAAAGTGTTGTTACAATTAAGACATTGTTCCTTGGGAATTTGATGGTAAGTAAGTTTTAGGATGTCAAATTTGAAAGAATACTCCTTGGGGATGTTGATGACCATAATGGATTAGTGATGTGATTTGGTATTCGTTGGCTCTTGAGAGTTCTTGAGTTGAGAGAGACTTAGTATTGAGAAGAATTTGTTAACCCTATAGTTTTATAGACCTTGAGGTCGCATTGAGTACTTGAGATGATGGGACGGTGTTGTAGCTGAGTGTAGTTCCGCTTTTGGCAATCCTTAATAAGTAAAAGGATAGAGGAACTTGAGATCCTATTGATTTTTCGGATTTTGAGGATTTGGAGTGATGAGATCACACTTATAGTGAAATATCTTGTTCCAGGGAATATATTAGGAAGAGGTAACATAAGCGATTGAGGAAACCCTTGGGAGTGATGTGGTTATGAGTTTTGTTGTTAGGAAGTTTTCGGAACCGTTTTGAGTGATGTTGTTGTTTGAGATAAGAGTGTCTGGCGTTTCCTTGTTGTCTAATCTCCCTTCTTCCTTGATCATGAGCGTTACCGCTCATACCTCTCTTCCTTACTTCATCATACTCCTCTCATAAGTTTGATGTTGGTAACCTATGAAACTCCATCTTTGACACCCTGTTAGGTTCGACTTCAATTCTTACCCCATGAAATTCATTATAGCTCTCTTGTTGATTAAGTTTAAGCTCTCATAACATACTTTGTTGTTATGCTATCTAAGTTACTTTCCTTTTTGTACGACTTCTAAACTTTCAAGCTACCAGTTTCGATTCATTCATAAAAGTTTATGTCACTTCTGCAAACCTAACCTATTTTTAAAGATTTGAAAATGAAATTTTGATTTATTTCCGTAAGGTATTCCTTTTTCTTACTCTGTTTCCGAGTTACTAAGCCGTATTTAATCATAATTAGTAAAGATATTATTCTTATTATAGAACTTTAAACTAAAATTTTGAAAATGTTTTTATGATTTTTAATGGTTTTAACATTAATGAGTGTTAAATCTCGTTATTGGAGACGTCCCAATAATGGGTTTTCTCATTTATTGGTGTAGAAATATTTTTATATCTGGAGATGAATGTGGATGTTCTTGTCTGATCAACGAGAGTATCACCGTTTCATTGAAAAAATACCTATATTTTTCCTATGATTATATTATTAAGATGTTGTATACTATAATTTCTCCTTCTAAGTTTCGAGGACGAAACTTTTTAAAAGGAGGGGTGATTGTAATGCCCCGTAATTTCGAACCATTATTATTTTGCGGAAGTAATTTATTAATCAAGTAAAATTTGATATTAATGTATTTGAAGTAATAATAATTCAAAGAAATATAATTTTATTATATTTTGAAGTAAAGTATTTATTTTGATAGTTTCGAAATGTTTAAAAATAGTTTAAACCGTGTAAAAACTTTTTATTTCGAAATAAGGGCATATCGGGGAAAAATGACAACTCTTTTGAAAATTGGGCAAATGATTTTGGAAATGGGTCATATGAGTACTCAATTTTCTTGTAATCTCGTGTTTAAGAACTTTGGTCTTGTCGGAATTTGCGTTTGACAAACGGTTTTAATTATTATCGAAACGAGCCAAAACCGACTCGTGAAAATCCCGACTTAAACCCGCTCCCTTCCTCCTTTCCTTTCCTTTCCCGCGGCACCTTCCTTTCCCCTTCCTTTTTCTGATTTTTCTTACCAACTTCATCTTCCTCTATGTTCTAAAACCTTCCAAAACACCATTTTTATACAACTTAAGCTTTTTAAGCCAAATTTCACCATAACTTTCTCATTTCTAGTCGGATTTTCATAAAATTTATATTTCCGGAATCCTCTCTTCGAGATCTACAACCTAGTATGTTTTAATTTCAGTTTTCTTGATGTTGATTTAAGACGAATTTGGGTAATTTCGGTTTTTTGTACTTATTATTGTGTTTTTATTGTTTATTTAGGTGAAGAATTGGAAGACGAGTTTGGGGACTCGTATATTGTTGAAGATAGTGGCTAGTTGTGTGTTAGGGTTTGGTATTCAAGGTGCTAATTGCTCATTTTCTAGCTTAAAGTAACATATCTCGAGTTACTCGACGAATAATCGTCACATTCTTTGCTTTTTGTATGTTTTTGTGATTTTTGTTTGAGTAGTAAATTTTCACATGATAAAATGGGTTGCATGCATGTCTAATGCTTGTCTTTTGTTAGTTTAAGTTAACATATTAGTATAGGAGTGACTAATTGATGTTTCAGACGATGTTAAACTGAACAAAAATGGAGAAATGGAGGGATGGGGGTGGCGGCCAAGCGAGCCGGCAGCCGGCAGCAGCCCACGGCTGCCTTGGGGTTGGCCCGGTTTGGTCCGTTGCTTGTTTCGCGGTTTTTCATGCTTTGTTCATCATTTTAGGTTCATTAATGTTATAGTTAGAGTAAGTAATATATGGTTAAACATTTGAAATGAATAATGTTAGTAGTAAAGATAATGAGGTTGGTAAAATTATGCTTATATTGGTAGTTAGCACATGTTAGGATAGATTATAAAATGAAATTGTAATGAATAGGCTCAAAATGAATTTTATAGTGATAATTGTAATGTTTTGATGATTGTGCCGAAAACTGAGCCTTGGTCCCTTTGACTGAATCGATGTCAGTCAATTGTGTGATTGGTCAGCCGCAATTTAACCCGTACCTGTCGCAGGACTGGGGTTGCGGGTAAAAATTCGGTTGGATGAAATTTTATATGAATTGGATAATCGGCCTTTTTCTTGTTCTAGGCCATTTATTAAGTTTTAGTTCACATGTGTTGTTGGTTGAATTTAATAGTTTCTTATATTGTAGAAACGGCCCTAGATTCCCTGAAACCTTTAATATTGTTAATATTGCTAGAAATGGTATTGATATTAAATACTTTTTGCAGGTTGTTGTGGTTGTCATAGATAGGTCTTTATAGTCTCTGACGAGTATATGTTCACTGCTTAATAGCCTTTGTGTTCCTGACTTGGTGGGTTTATATCCAAGTTAGGGCATGACCTCGTTACTTATTTTGATAGTAAGTGGTCAGCTTAAGTACTAGCCAACCCTTTGGTGGACTCCTTAGGGTACTCACTTTGTTTTAGAAAAATTGTGGGTCTTGGGTGCGGTGGTGTGTATCCGCATGTCTAGGTCTGCGCAGATTTTAGGCTAGGGTTGTGTTGTGTCTTGGCCATGTTTTGATAGAACCTCTGAGCCAAGATACCGGTTCGATTACCTTCCCTACCTCGTGGTATAGACTCGAGTTACAGAGTGACTATTGACGGTGCTAAGAACTTATGCCTGTCTTTGATATATTGCCCTTTCTTGTATGGTGATTTTATGAATTGTAATAGGTGAGATGTAAGCCGGTTACAATTGATAAAGGTTGGATTACTAATTGTTATATGTTTCACATGATAGTTTAATTTGGTCAGTTTAGTATTCATAGGTTAGAATACTTGTTAGTTAAATTGTTTATCATTTTGTTTACATGTTTCACTACATGTTACATTAAATATGACATTTCGTGGCTGGGAGGACTCGAAGTTACTCCCCACTGAATTGTGGCTTTCGTGTTTGTATAAAATGCGATTGACAGGTTGATGATGCTTAGTTGGGGTACACGGGCGAGCTAGTGAGCAAAAGAACCTTGGACTTAGTTTGGTTATATTTTGTAGAAACCTTTTAACTTTTGGTTGTGTATATATTTTGAAGGGACATATGTCTCCCTCTTTGATTTTGGTTTGTATCATTATATTTTCTTATCGTTAGCTATGGCATGTAAATTAGTTGTTAGCTTTTGCAGGTTTTGACACTCTTCTTTCGGAATTGTTTGTGAATGGTTTAGGAAAGATTTAAAAATTACAGGTTTTATCTAGTTGAACCAATTACAAACATATCCTGTCAGTTTTTCTGTAGATTTTACGTGTTTATTTATCGCTAAAAATGAGGGTGTCACAGTTGGTGTCATTCATGACCAGTTTCATTTAGGATTGTGAGTAGTTACTCCCTGCATTTCGTGTAACATTAATTTGCACAAGTATGACATTTAATTTCTTTTTTTGCCTGCATACATTCGGGTTAGTGGTTGGTATTGCATGTTTGGAGAATGCTTGAGAAAATCCCTTTTATTCATTTTACCCATTAGCTTCACTTTAGCCAAAAATTGCCAGTTGACCCTTTAGCTACAATCCATAAACTAAGCCTACCCTTTGCTGAGCTAGTTTAGTAGTTTTAGTGATATTCGTTGTATTGTATCAATTTTGGCTCGATTTGCACTCTATGAAGTTGGTAATGAATGAAGGAGAAAAGAAAAAAAAAATTGAAAAAATGAAAAAAAAAAATTGGAAAAAATTGAAAAAATAGTGACTGCCGAAAAAAAAAACGAAAAAAAAAAAAGAAAACCAAAGAAAAAGAAACGACAAAGAAAAAGAAAAAAAGAAGAAACAAAGTTTACTCCTATGTTTGCTTCATATTTTATGAGGAGTGTTATTTGGATTAGTGAAGTGTTTGCCTAATTCATTAAGGAATTTGAGCTTATTTCATTGAGTTAGAAGTGGATGTTTTATTCGGTTTGTTAGGATGCTAGCTTGGCTATTTCCCTCTCATTCCCATATCGTTTTGCATCTTCTTACCCATAGCCTCACTTATCCAAATCTTTGCAAGTATTCGACATGTGATGGACCCTGAATGGTTGGAATGTATGTGCACGGTAGCTAGAATTATTTATCATACTATATTGCATGCATGATGATGTTGGTTGAGTCTAGGTGAGCGACTTTTGTCTCTTTCTCTCTTACATATAAATTGCTCACCATTTGCTTTGTTGAGAGAAGAGTGATCCGAGAGAGTCCAATCTTGAAAGTCTTGCAAGGTCAAACGTTCAACATCTTCTCGAAATATGCATAAATTCGTTTGCGTGACATTGAGCTATTAGTAGTTGATTCATATGCATTAAATTAGTTTAAGTAGACGATTTTCAGTTTGTCCATGTTTTGCTCCTTTATATCAAGATTTAGTTTTGCATTTAGTTTGCTTGGGGACAAGCAAAGGATTGGTTTGGGGAAGTTTGATGCGTGTCTATAATATGATGTTTTATATCTTTATTTCCACGCATTTTATGTCTATTATATGTAGTTTATTATACTATTTCCCCTATTTCTGTCTACTCTCGTATTTTTATGTAATATTGCAGATTATTGCGGAATTGAGCAGAAAATGAACCAAATCTTGACCTCGAAAGCTAAGCTTAGGAAGGACATGCATATTTGATTCGGACTTGAAGTTTAGAATGCATTTCAAGGCCTGAAAGGTGTATTTGCGTGAGTTTTAGAAGCGGATTGCCAGCTACAGTGGTCTATAGACCGTCAGAATGCTTCTCGACATTGCAGGCTGCTTCAGATGACTATATCTCGAGTTCTGTAGAAGATAATTGAGTGATTCCAATTGGAGGTGAAAGCTTATCCTCTTAGCTTTCCAACGCCGCATAGAACGCCTGATTTGACCAAGTAACGAAGAAATGGCAGCTGTTTTAAGATCGGTGCGCGCTGCAGAATCCGTCAGAATGCAATCTGATGAGGAAGATCGGTCCAAGTGGTCGATCGACCACTCCACGAGTCTGACGAGAATTTAAAGACGAGAATTAAAGGATTTTAATCGAAGCCCATTTGTAATTAGGTTTGGAGAAGGAGTTACGTGATATTTTCTATATAACGTGACTCTTCCTCATCAGATTTATTATCATCTAGTTCCAAAAATACAGTAGCTATGTCGTAGTTTAGAATTCTCAATAAAGTTCCTTCCTTGCTTTCGGATTCAATTCTTGCTTCCTACTTCGGTATTATTTTGTCCTTAATTTCAGTTTCTACTTTATTTTGTCATTAGCATAGAATTGATAGATTAGAATCCCGAACCATAGCCCCTTTATTGCGTTTTATTGCTTTAATCATTCAAATTATGTTTTCCCATATCGTTTATTTCAATTTCGTTGTTGTTATCAATTTTAATATGCGTAGGTAATCACCCTTTGCTAAGATGTGAGGGAATTTGTGGCGTAGACGACGTAGAATAGGTAGACCTGTTTCGGGATTTGGTCGATCGACTGATGTCAATAGTCGATCGACTGAAAACCTGGTCGATCGACTGCCCCAGCTAGTCGATCGACTGCATCGCGTAAGAATTAGCATTGTTCAATTGATTTAATTGCAATTTTTGATAAAAGACCGAGAGGCTATTTGTTAAATACTTAGGAATTGACCGACCCAATAGATCGAAAGAGAGGGGAGGGCAATAGACTACCAATTGAACGACTAAATTATACTAAGATCGTAAGATAAGTAAAATTTAGGCTTTAGGAATCACTTTTCAGGGCGTGAGCTAGTATTAGTGAGAGCTAGGGACTAGTAGCTTAGGCTGAGCGGCGCTACTTGTTAAGTTGGTCTGAGAGGACTTCTTATTTTCCCACCTTACGTGATTATTTCAGATTTACTTAGGACTTGCGTCGTCGTAGCTACATTGAACCGATCGTCTTAGCATCCTTTTTATCATCATTTACATCGTCAGTTTCATTTGCCTATTTATTTATTTGCATTTAGTTTAATTATAAATCAATCAAAACCCCCCTCATTGTTACCCTTGGTGATGCGACCATAATTGGCGCATATTTAGCCCCGAATTACCATTGTTTTCATGCTTTTTAATGCCTATTTGGGTCATTTCTTATCTTTAGTTCTTTGTTTTGCATATTCTTTGAGATTTTGATCCCTTGGTAGGAAAGGAGTAAGAATCTTGCATTTTCATGGCAAAACAAGGCTAAATTGATCATATTCAACGACCAAGCATCAAGGAGAGACAAGACTAGAAGGCCTTTGTACATAGCATAGTAGAAGAGCATTGTTGAGAAAAGGATCCTTGAGTCCCCAAGGAAATCCCCAAGGAATTCATGAAGAAAAGGGAAGAAAAAGAAGAAGGAAAGTTGCTGAACTACAATCCGAACGGATTGTAGAGAATCCGTCCGTCCTCGCCAGTCCGAGCGTCCTTACCAGGAATCCGCTCGGATTCCCCATGCCCAGTCCGAGCGTCTTGTTCCTTGATCCGCTCGGATCGTCCATCCCAGATCCGGCCGTCCCGACTCCCAGCCGCACGGATCACAGCACAGCACAGTTTCGTTCTTCAAGCTACGAAATGGAGAAGCCCTTCTCTCGGATAATCCCGGAGGCTCCTTGCTCAACTTAAAAAGTGTAATTACTAGTTTAGCCCTTAGTTAACCCTAATGCATCCTCCCTAATTTTCACTATAAATACCCCATTAGTCTAATTAGAGGAGCATGTTCTTCTTATCAATAATTAGAGTAGTTAATATCAATCAAATCTCTCTTCAATATTGTAATCAAATA
Source organism: Silene latifolia (assembly GCF_048544455.1). Lineage (NCBI taxonomy): Eukaryota > Viridiplantae > Streptophyta > Magnoliopsida > Caryophyllales > Caryophyllaceae > Silene > Silene latifolia. The sequence continues at coordinate 37,725,647 of NC_133528.1, forward strand.
TTAATCAAGTTTTAATCCAAGTTTTAGTTCTTTAATCTCTCTCTTGTTCTTACTTTGTTTTGGGTAATTGAAGATTATTTGGGTTATTATTGGGAGATTGACAACCTCTCAATCTAGGATTCAAGTACTTCTATTATTCTTGCTTTATTATTGGAATCATTAGTAGGTATAATCCTCTTAATCCCTTTTTAATTATTGCTAATTACTTTCATTTATTCATCATGTTTCATTATGTTAGTATGATTGACAACCTTCCTAGCATGATCAATATGATAATGAGTGAGTAGTCTCTTAGCTAGGGTTTAATGGGTGATTAGGGGAAACCAACATGGGGAATGATTCATGCTTAAATTAATATGCTTTCATATCTTATTTGCTTGCTTGTTTTGATCTTAATACATGCACATGTTATATTTGATGAAATGCTAAGCCTATGAATCCTTGCATTTACTATCATCTTCTATCCTTTCAACTTGACTTGTAAGACATAACCCAACTCGAGTCTTGTTAGACCATGCATGTGTTAAGTAGGGAAGATTAAGTCGACTTGTAGGTGTTGTACAATCCAAGAGATTCGGCTCCGGGACCCAAACTTTCCTAGGATTGTAAGATATAACCCAACTCAATCCATCACAACAATAATTGCTTATAATTTGAGAACATGTTTGTATGATCATATCCCATGATTCCCCTATGAACCCATGACACCCTAGTGCTTTTAATCAATTGTTTACACCCTAATTTCATTTACCTTGTTAGTTTATTTTCATTGCTATTTTAGTTTAGTAACCTTCTACATCAACCCAATTTGTGACACCCCTAGACACCACTAGTTACAATAGAATCTTCATTTCAATACCCGTCCCTTGGGATCCGACCTTTACTTGCCTCTTTACTAATTGTAGAGTTGTTTGTGAAGTATAAATTGTGTTTTGTATCGACCATTGACCAACGACCACATATGCTTAATTGTGAACACCAAATGGCTCCGATCAAAAATGGCGCCGTTGCCGGGGACGGTGTTTAATTGATTTAAGATTTCTTTTATTGTTTTTAGTTGTGTCTTTTTCACCTTGGGGAAGTAAAACTCCTCAAGGTTTGTTCTAATTGTTTTTGAGTTGTTTGATATTTTGCATGTCTAGAAGGTTACAAAGAGATTTGTTACCTTTTGACCGTGAAATCGAAAGAACCTTGACGAATAATAGGAGACTTGTTAGGAGGAATTTGGGAGGTGTTGGTGAAGTTGTTCAACCCACTAGTGAGTTTGTCAATCCTTTCGCAATAGAAGGAGAAGAAAACCCATTAAACAATACCACACAAAATCCACCTACAATGCCTAAATTCTCGTCACACTCTATACCCACCGAGGAGGATCTACCAAATGGTACTCCTACCCCACAACATCTTACCGGAAACTTTATTGCCAAGTCCGCCTTCATTCAACTAGTCGAGAGGAGCCAATTCGGGGGAATGCCTAGTGAGGACCCTCATTCTCATATGGAAACATTTTGTGATTATTGTGAAGCTATCTCTCAAACGGGCGTGACTCAAGACCAAATAAGATGGGTCTTATTTCCTTTTTCGTTAATCGGCACCGCAAAGCAATGGTTGAAGGGCCTTGATAAGGCCACCCTTGGAATAGATTCTTGGAAGAAGCTAGCTCTAGCTTTCTACAAAAATTCTACCCACCAGAGAAGACCAATATGCTAAGAGCTCAAATTACGGGTTTTAAGCAAAGGGATGAAGAATCTTTGTATGAAGCTTGGGAGCGGTTCAAAGGTATTTGTCGCTCATGTCCTCACCATGGACTTAGCGAATGGTTTTTAGTGCAACAATTTTGGAATGGTTTATATGAAGATTCAAGGAACATTCTCAATATGGGATCAAATGGAATGTTCACCGAAGTTGATGACAATCAAACATGGAACAAGATTGAGGAAATGGCGGTCCATAATTCGCAATATAGTAGGCCTCGCAAGGCTACTAGAGGAGGAAAGTATGAAGTGGACACCGTTACTCAATTTGGTGCTCAACTTAGTGCTCACATTGACACAATCAACTTGAAGTTTGAACAAGCTATGGCTAGACTTGAGGAAAGTTCAAAATCATCAAAGCATCATGTCAATGCCATGACGGCATCCTCATCAATCCCAAGCGGGATATGTGAGAATTGTGGAACCTTGGGTCATGACTCAAGCGAATGTAGGGGAACAACCGAACAAGTCAATGCTTTCCAAGCTTACAAAAGTGGTACCCCTTATTCAAATTTTTACAATGAAAACACCAAGTTCCATCCAAATCTCTCATACAAAAGCCAAAATGTCCAAAACCCTCAAACAACATACACTCCACCACCCATGAGAAATCAAAATCAAAGACCCTTTTTCAATCAAAACCAAGGTTACCAAAATCAAAACCCATACAATCACCACAATGACCAAAGTTTTGATGTCCAAAAAGCGGTCCTTCAAATGCAAAAGAATCAACAAGAATTTTTCACCCAAATGCAAAAAGATAGCCAAGCAAAAGACACCACCATCAACAACATTCTAGCTCACACCAAGATGTTGGAAACACAATTGACCCAACTAGCATCTTCGAGCTCACAAAGACAAAAGGGGCAATTACCACCTCAAGGTAATCCCCCTAGACATGAAACGGTTAGTGCCATTCACTGGAGAAGTGGTATAAGGTATGAAGCACCGAAGGAGCAAGTTGAGGATGAAGTTGTGAGAGCTAGTGAGAATGAAGTTGTGGTGCAAGGTCCCAAGGAAGGGGAATCATCAAAAGAAGAAAGCTCAAAGAAAGATGAAGACAAAGCCAAAGAAAAGGAGCCCATTGTGATTAGACTTCCTTTTCCAAGTCGACAAGCCAAGCCTAAATTTGATGATCAACTTGGAAAGTTCATGGAAATTGTGAAGAACTTAGAAGTCTCAATTCCTTTCACGGAATTAATCAATCACGTTCCGGCCTATGCAAAGTACATGAAAGATATCCTCACAAAGAAGAAGTCGATCCGGAAACTTGAGACTATCGCCTTCACCAAGGTGAGTAGTGCAATACTTCAAGGGAGTTCACCTCCAAAGTTAAAGGATCCGGGAAGCTTCTCAATACCGTGTACCATTGGCGACACAACGATCAACAAAGCCTTATGTGATCTAGGGGCTAGTGTGAGTGTCATGCCGTACTCGGTAAGTAAAAGGTTGGGAATGGGAGAGCTTAAATGTACCAATATCACTCTTCAAATGGCCGATAGATCGACGAAGACACCGCTAGGGATATGGGAAGATGTCCCCGTGCGAATTGGGAAGTTTTTCATCCCGGTGGACTTTGTCATAGTTGATATGGAGGAAGATTCCAACATTCCAATCATCTTAGGAAGACCTTTCCTACACACCGCGGGTGCGGTGATTGATGTGAAACATGGAGAGCTCACTCTAGAAGTGGGAGATGAAAGCATAACTTTTAATCTTGACAAGACCATGAGAGCTCCTCGTTTGCATGAGCCATGTTTCATGATTGATCATTATAGCCTAGGAAAGATGAGAAGAAGAAATCGGAACTCCAATGGAGGAAGAAAGTTGAAGATGCTCCATTCAAAGAGCAAGTAAATTGCGACAAGGAGAGCTTGCAAAGCTCATCAAAATCAACCAAGGAAGAAGATGATGGCCTCATTGGCCAAGAGAAGAAATTGGGAGAGTTGTCTCCATCCAAGCAAGAGATTTTCAATGATCAACTCAATGAAGTTTGTGGTCTTTGGGACGACGAATTTGAAGGGATCTTTAATCCCTACATTGGGCATGCCATCGATCATGATCAACAACAAGGGCCACGGTCTATTGAGGACCTCTACCATAACAATGAACAAGCTTTTGATTACTTCTTCAAGGTGTTGAGCAACATCAACAACACCTTGAACATGCCTCCTTGACATCTCATCAAGAATGAGAGTTTGGTGGAGTCCTCCTTAAACCACCACTTGTAAATATTTCTAACTCCCTAACTTACATTTCAATTTTTGTATTGCATTTTTGTCATTCTTGGATTTATTTTATTTACTTTGATCAAAATAATTGTCATGAAAAGAGAGAAGTGAGGGAGGGACTAATGATTTTAATTGATGTGTAGTGCTTTACCTTAGTGTGGGGATGGCAATTGCCTAGGCTATTCATGCCTTAGTAGTGCCCCCACAATGAAGAACACAAGATTTGAAAGAAAGAAAGAAAGAATGATAAGGGAATGCGTTGGTACACGGATGGAACTGAATCCGTGTACACAAGGACCAATCCGAGCGGATTCCGAAAATCCGCCCGTCTGCGCAGAGGATCCGAGCGTCTGGCGAGAAGACGCCCGTCTTGGGCTGAGCTGAAAACGCAAATTCTTGATCGTTGAAGAATCCGAGCGGATTTTCGGAAAGACGCCCGTCTCACAGAATCCGTCCGTCTTGTAGACAATCCGCCCGTCTTGCAGCTGAAGAAAAACAAAGAAAAATCTCTGGACAAGAATCCGTCCGTCCTGTGCGAAATCCGCCCGTCTCATCCAAAAAGAATCCGAGCGGATTCCCCAGAATCCGCCCGTCTCTAGGCGGGATTTTTGAAAATTTGAAGCTGAAGAATCCGAGCGGATTGCGCCTAATCCGCACGGATTGTCCCTGCGTCCTAAAATTGTCGAGTTCTTTAAATACCCACCCCACCTTCATTCATTCATTCATTCACTCATAAACACTACCCATAACATCAAAACCCTCATCCTCTCCATCTCAAAAACAAAAACCCTCAACAAAACTCACCAAAATCAAATCAAACCATCTTTCAAATAACAAATCAATCACTCCATCTTCATTAACAATCAAAACCAAGCACAAAATCTTCACCTTTGAATTGATTTTTGTTCTCATAATGGCAAAGCCTTTCACTTTCGAAATCGATTTGGGCATTCTACAAATTGAAGATTTTTGATCTTTTTCTTGGTTAGCTCATCAAATGGCAAGAACAAAGGGAGCGACAAAAGCAAAGGCAAAGGCAACAAAGGCACCAAAGACTACAACTCTCTCTCAAAGGCAAAAAGCTCTACAAATGAAGAAGGCTTTGGCAATGGTGGTATCAACACCAAGCTTGGAAGTGCAACAACCTCAACAAACTTCTATGGAAGCATCACCCTCTACTCCGGTAATTAATCAACTCTTGCATTATCCGGAGGTAACATTCATTTCCGATTCCCATAGAAATACATTTGTCAAGTTTGCTATGAAACAAATTCAATCCACCAAATTCCTATGCCAAGATGCTTTAGAGAAGTTGGGTGTTCTTGAACAAACAAGAGTCTTTTTCAATGCCATGGGTTTAAAGAAATTGTTTGAAATGAAGGAAGTAACATACCCCTCCCTTGTCTTGGAATTCTTAAGTTCTTTAAAAGTGACAAAAGTTGAGAATAGGGAAAATATTGAGTTTCGTCTAGCTAACACTAGTAGACGCATTACCTTTCCGGAATTGGGTGCAATTTTGGGTCTTAGCGATGAACATAAATTTTATAAGCAATATGGGAAGTATGATCCCGAGCCTCTTTGGGAGGCAATCTCCGGGAAGAAATTTGAAGATTTTAAAGCTTGTCGTGCTCTTTTGGTCCATCATCCGGGCATAAGAATATGGCACAAAGTTGTGGGAAATACCATAATTGCTAGGAAAGACACCAATCATTTCACGGGACTCGATTTTATTCTCCTTGAATCAACTTTGAATATTGGAAGAATTCACACCAAGCCTTACAATTCTTTGAGGCTATTGGTTGATAGATGGCTCCATGTAGATAGTGGGAAGAAGGGTCAAACCGTAATTGTTAATGGCGGCCTTGTCACGGTCCTAGCCAAGCACTTTGATCCTAATTTCAATAAGGATAGCAAGTACAAGGCTAAGGATGGTGGCCATCTTATTGATATGTCCACCTTGATTAACAAGTTTAAGTGGGTTGTTCACAATTCCCTTGATACCAAGTATGGGTGGCTTACAAGTGAGGCTCGATCATTCACTTTACCCGCAAAGATTTTAGTCTTAGTGTCCACCGGACCAACTATTTGCTTCCCCTATCCGAAGAAGCCGAGTACATCATTCAACAACAAAAGGGTGATCATGAAACTCCCTCCTCTTCCATTGTTATACCACCTTACCCTTATGATTATGAAGAGTTCAAACCGCAAGGAGTTGAAATTGGAAAAGATTATGTCACTCTTCTAATGCAAGCCATGCACAAGCAAGCTTATGAAGATCGGAAGAATGCTTATTTGGCTCAATATCCTCCCCTCCTACATCTAGCTAGGCAAGGACTCCTTGATCCATCTTGTCCTTTGCCTAGTTGGGCGGATAGAGAAGCCTTGTTTCCGGGTGCATCTAGGGACGTGGTGGAAGACAATGAGGTTGTTGGAAATGATGAGGAGATTGATGATAATATTGAGGAAGAAGCAAGTGGAGATGAAGAAAGAGATGGTGAAAATGGTGAAGATAATGATGAGGAAGATGATGGTGAAGAAAGCAAAGAAGAAAGTGCCAAGGAAAGTGGCAATGTGACCACTTCTCATGAGGGAAGTGGTGATGATAATAGCATGATGGAAGACTAGCCTTGGAGACTCCTACTCTCCCACGGTTTGTCTATATCTCTTTGTATTTTATTTCATTTTGATCATTGTTGGTTTAGTCCTAGCAACATCAAAGGACTCACACCTCGGTTCCTTTGAGGTGTTCTTTATTGTTCCCACTTTTGTAAAATCCAAAATGACAATCTAGTTTCATGCATAGCATAGCATGTGCATGAACTCCCCCATGCTTTGACATTAGCAATAGTGTCTTACTTGGTTTGGGGAAGTTAATGCATACGCAACGGGAGGTAATTTAAATTATCCTCTCCGTCATAACAAAAACCATGCATCATGTAGCATAGCTTAGTGTAGAATTGCATTTAGTATAGAAATCATGCATCATTCTTGCATAATTTCCATCATTTTGGCCATTGAGGACAATGCCCATATTAGTGTGGGGATGGGAATTCTAACACTTAACTTTTATTCAAAAACCATAAAAAAATTGAAAAATTTCAAAAATCATAAAAATTTGAAAAATTGAAAAATCAAAAAACAAGTTCATTTCCTTTGTATATATTGTCTTGTATATATTGTGTTTGTTTCATCCTTGTTCACTTTGATTGACTATGCCACATCCGAGACATGAGGATATTGAAGACCGCATGGTATGATCTTTCCAATCTCCTTTTTCCTCTTTATGTTAATGACTATGTGGCTTTATTTTGATTGATGCGGTAAAACAATGTGAACTTAGGATTGCATCTAGAATTATTTGGCATATTAGTTGGTAGAATCATATGCATTAGGATGTGTATATGCTAGTTGCATCATGGCATGTAGTTGCATGTTAGAAAAACTTTGCGAAACCGTCTATTTGGGAAGCTTGACAAGTGTATATAGGCCCTAGTAGATGCTTTTTATTCTTAAGACTTTGCTTGTTAGAATACTTGTAAAACACCCTAGGATGTGTCATGCTAGTATCCTTTGACCCATGGATTAAGGCCGAGTCAAGAGTACCTTGTGGTGTGATAACTCCTTGGCTACCGTTTATTCCAAGGTGACCCTTGAAACCATGCATACTTCCATCATTCATCCATGTTCTACCATATTTTTGTCATCAAAGGGAATGGGCACAAAACAAAAAGAAATCAATTTGAGTTCAACGAAATGAAAAGTGAAAGAAAGTTTGCAAAATGCATCAAATGAAAAGAGGAGCAAAAATAGAACTCCTAAAGCTTCAAATACAAGGCACCCTCGTTACTAATTGGGGTGACTTTGAAAATGTTCAAAAAGAAATGCAAAAAGTTGTCAAGTATCGAAATGCCAAAAATCAAAAAGAAATGGCAAAGAAAGTGTTCTCAAAAAGTTATATGCCACAAGAAATTGGGGGGAAAAACAAAAATAAAAGCAAACTCCCAAATGAAACTCAAATTCTATCGATCCCTTTATCCATCATATCCATTTTTGTGCATGGTAGAGAGGGGACGACCCTTCTTCTTGTCTAGGCAAGAGGGGGAATTCCGCGATCCTCCAGTGTTTCTAACACCATAGGGAGTCTACTCTTGACAAAAGCATTTAACGATTGAGGACAAAGGTAACCTAGCTTGACACCTTTTGGAGGTGATTTATTGGTATCCTTCTAGGCTTAGTAGTTTGAACAAATTGCATCTATGAAGGATTGTGTACCCTTGAATTGCTTCCCTTGTAGATAATTTCCGCCACTTAGATGAGGAAAGTGGCTATTCTTTTTGTAGATGCATCCATTATGTGTTTTTGTGTGCTTAAAAGTTTGGATGTGTTGCCATTTTGGCAAGACCCACCTTGCCTTGCAAGAAGGCATCCTACCTCATGGTTGTCTTGTTGTGAGTTGAAGGGGCGGAGTGAGACCCGCTAATTGTCTCATATCGGCTATTATTATTAGGTTAGGTTAGTGTTGGTCCTAGTCTTTGTCACCTCTTTACTCGGGACGAGCAAAGGTTCGGTTTGGGGATATTTGATGCGACCATAATTGGCGCATATTTAGCCCCCGAATTACCATTGTTTTCATGCTTTTTAGTGCCTATTTGGGTCATTTCTTATCTTTAGTTCTTTGTTTTGCATATTCTTTGAGATTTTGATCCCTTGGTAGGAAAGGAGTAAGAATCTTGCATTTTCATGGCAAAACAAGACTAAATTGATCATATTCAACGACCAAGCATCAAGGAGAGACAAGACTAGAAGGCCTTTGTACATAGCATAGTAGAAGAGCATTGTTGAGAAAAGGATCCTTGAGTCCCCAAGGAAATCCCCAAGGAATTCATGAAGAAAAGGGAAGAAAAAGAAGAAGGAAAGTTTCTTTGAACTACAATCCGAACGGATTGTAGAGAATCCGTCCGTCCTCGCCAGTCCGAGCGTCCTTACCAGGAATCCGCTCGGATTCCCCATGCCCAGTCCGAGCGTCTTGTTCCTTGATCCGCTCGGATCGTCCATCCCAGATCCGGCCGTCCCGACTCCCAGCCGCACGGATCACAGCACAGCACGATTTCGTTCTTCAAGCTACGAAATGGAGAAGCCCTTCTCTCGGATAATCCCGGAGGCTCCTTGCTCAACTTAAAAAGTGTAATTACTAGTTTAGCCCTTAGTTAACCCTAATGCATCCTCCCTAATTTTCACTATAAATACCCCATTAGTCTAATTAGAGGAGCATGTTCTTCTTATCAATAATTAGAGTAGTTAATATCAATCAAATCTCTCTTCAATATTGTAATCAAATATTAATCAAGTTTTAATCCAAGTTTTAGTTCTTTAATCTCTCTCTTGTTCTTACTTTGTTTTGGGTAATTGAAGATTATTTGGGTTATTATTGGGAGATTGACAACCTCTCAATCTAGGATTCAAGTACTTCTATTATTCTTGCTTTATTATTGGAATCATTAGTAGGTATAATCCTCTTAATCCCTTTTTAATTATTGCTAATTACTTTCATTTATTCATCATGTTTCATTATGTTAGTATGATTGACAACCTTCCTAGCATGATCAATATGATAATGAGTGAGTAGTCTCTTAGCTAGGGTTTAATGGGTGATTAGGGAAACCAACATGGGGAATGATTCATGCTTAAATTAATATGCTTTCATATCTTATTTGCTTGCTTGTTTTGATCTTAATACATGCACATGTTATATTTGATGAAATGCTAAGCCTATGAATCCTTGCATTTACTATCATCTTCTATCCTTTCAACTTGACTTGTAAGACATAACCCAACTCGAGTCTTGTTAGACCATGCATGTGTTAAGTAGGGAAGATTAAGTCGACTTGTAGGTGTTGTACAATCCAAGAGATTCGGCTCCGGGACCCAAACTTTCCTAGGATTGTAAGATATAACCCAACTCAATCCATCACAACAATAATTGCTTGCTTATAATTTGAGAACATGTTTGTATGATCATATCCCATGATTCCCCTATGAACCCATGACACCCTAGTGCTTTTAATCAATTGTTTACACCCTAATTTCATTTACCTTGTTAGTTTATTTTCATTGCTATTTTAGTTTAGTAACCTTCTACATCAACCCAATTTGTGACACCCCTAGACACCACTAGTTACAATAGAATCTTCATTTCAATACCCGTCCCTTGGGATCCGACCTTTACTTGCCTCTTTACTAATTGTAGAGTTGTTTGTGAAGTATAAATTGTGTTTTGTATCGACCATTGACCAACGACCACATATGCTTAATTGTGAACACCAAATGGCTCCGATCACTTGGACTAAAATAGAAAGCAACTAATAATTCCCTACCTCCCTATGGTTCGACCCTTACTATCACTATCTATAGTTTTAGTTCGGAATATAAATTTAATTTTGATACTTTACGACGGTATCACCTTAAATATCCATTCCCGCTGCCTCATATTGATGCAATGGTGGACGCAACAGCTAGACATGAGATGCTGACATTCCTGGACGCGTGGAGTGGATACAATCAGAATAAGATGGATCCTGCAGATCAAGAGAAGACGGCATTCATGTCCGAAAGAGGAATATAATGCTACAACATCATGCCATTCGGCCTAAAGAACACATGCTCCACATAGCAAAGGCTGGTTAACCGAATGTTCAAAGAGCAGATAGGAAGAACTATGGAGGTGTATATTGATGACATGGTGGTGAAATCAGAGAAGGCCAGAGATCACATGCGGCATCTGGCAGAAACATTAAGCACCCTCAGGGAATACAAAATGATGCTAAACCCATCTAAATGCACCTTCGGAGTATCTTCTGGCAAATTCTTGGGCTATATTGTAACTCAAAGAGGGATAGAAGCCAGCATCGAGCAGATCAAAGCTGTCTTATAACTAGAGTCACCTGAGAAGCCTAAGGATGTTCAAAGACTAGCTGGAAAGGTAGCAGCCCTGAACAGGTTCATTTCAAGATCTTCAGATAAATGCAGGCTGTTTTATGACATACTAAGGAAAAGCCAGAAGTTTGAATGGACCTCGGATCACGAGCAAGCCTTCAGAGAGTTGAAACACTACCTCAGCAGCCCGCCGCTGCTGTCGAAGCCGAAGCCAGGAGAACCACTATTCCAATACCTGGCCGTCACAGAAGTGGCAGTGAGTCATGTCCTGGTCAGAGAGCAAGAAAAGGAGCAGAAGCCAGTATACTACGTGAGCAAGTCTCTGCTGCCGGCAGAGACCAGGTACACATCTCTTGAAAAGTTAGTACTAGCGTTGGTAGTAGCATCTCGCAAACTGCACCCCTATTTTGAGTCCCACATCATACATGTCGTGACCAACTACCCGCTAAAATCTATTATGAGGAAGCCTGAACTATCAGGCAGAATGTCAAAATGATCAGTGCACCTCAGTGGGTACGATATCCAGTATAACCCCAGAACAGCAATAAAATCGCAAGCACTGGCCGACTTTGTGTCAGACTTCAGCCCAGCCATCCAGAATCTGGCAGATACGGAGATCCTTACCTTAGAGGGAAGCAAGGAGACAGAGGTCTGGCAGATGCATATTGACGGAGCCTCCAACCAAAGGGGGGCAGGTGTGGGATTAATCCTGTGATCACCACAGGGAGACCTGATAGCGCAAGCAGTAAGATGTGAATTCAAGGCAACCAACAATGAAACAGAATACGAGGCCTTGATATTGGGAATGAAGCTACCCCTGGAGTTAGGGGTCAGACACCTGCACATATCCAGTGACTCTTTACTAATAGTTAACCACGTAAATAATGAGTTCATAGCTAGAGACTCAAAGATGATTGCATACTTGAAAATAACGAAGGAATTAAAACAAAAATTCGCAACTTGCAAGCTTAAGCAGATCCCCAGAGATCAGAATGTGGAAGCAGATGCCTTGGCAACTCTGGGGGCAACATTCAAACCAACAGAGCGATCCAGCATTCCAATAGCACACATGCTGGAGCCTTCCATCCAAAAGGCAGATGAAGTAGACAAAGGAGAACTGGAGGATCCACAGAACGAAGAAGGAACCCAGGCAGTTATAGAGGGAGGTGAGAGCTCACAGTCACCTGATCAAACATCTGAGCAGGCAGATGACTGGGATTGGCGCACACCTTACCTAGACTGGCTGCGTCATAACAAGCTACCAGACGACAAGAAAGAAGTGAGAGCTTTCAGAGTGAATGCCTCCAAGTTCATACTCATTGATGATATATTATTCAGAAAATCACTAGCAGGCCCCTACTTACGGTGCCTGGACAAGGAAGAAGCACAGACTTTGTTACATGCTCTCCACAGTGGCGAATGTGGAAACCATGCAGGGGGCAGGAGTCTGGCAAACAAAGCCCTCAGACAGGGATACTACTGGCCTACATCGAAGGCAGATGCATCAGAGTACGCACGCAAATGTGACGCCTGCCACCGCTCAGCACCAATGATCCATCAGCCAGCAGAACCCTTGCACCCTATCATTTCTCCCTGGCCATTCATGGCATTGGGCATGGACATAGTAGGACCTCTGCCACGAGCCAAAGGAAACAAAACCTGGATGCTGGCAATGACAGATTACTTCTCCAAGTGGATAGAGGCAGAAGCATTCACGGAAGTGAAAGATAAGCAGGTCATTTCGTTTATAAAACGAAACATCATTTGCAGATTTGGTATCCCATCAGAAATCATATGTGACAATGGCTCACAATTCATCTCCAACGACACCGAAGGATACTGTGCCAGGTGGAATATCACCCTAAAAAAGTCAGCACCTAGGACTCCAAAGTCCAACGGGCAAGCTGAGTCCAGCAACAAAATCATCATGGACAATCTGAGAAGGAGGTTACATGAGTTAGGAGGAAAGTGGGCAGATGAATTGCCAATAGTGTTATGGTCAGACAGAACGACACAAAAGATAGCAACAGGTCAAACACCCTTCAGCCTGGTGTTTGGCACGGAAGCAGTCATTCCATCCGAAGTTCTAGTTCCCACTCACAGGTATGAAAATATGACAGGGGAACTGAACAATACAGATATGATCAGAAGCTTGGACACAATTGACGAGCTGCGAGCAAGCGCGAAAATCCGTCTCGCTACCTACAAACAGTCAGTGGCCAGGAGTTATAACAAGAATGTGAAAGTCAGGCTCTTGGAGGTAGGAGACCTGGTTCTCCGAGAGGTGTTTCAAAACATCAAGAATCGAAAAGCAGGCAAATTCGCCTACAAATGGGAAGGACCATACCAGGTAGAAGGAGTTGTTGGCCATGGTGCATACAGACTGATGACTATGGACGGTCAAATCATAAAACGCCCATGGAACATACTTCACCTGAAGAGATATTACTTTTAATAATAAGTAGACTTTAGCTTTCAGAATGATGTTCTATGAAAAGCCAAATCATTTTTAAAGTTAAAATAAAAATCCGGTAGTAGGCATACTGCCAATTTCGCTTTTATTTCTGGTGTCTCTAGCTCTTTTAAAACTTTAAACTACTATTAGATGGTGTGGTCTGGCAGCGTCCTGGGACCACAATTGCTCTGGTACCCCATGAGATGGCAACAGGTACTTCACATCATTTTAATAGATTTTCTTATTTTCAGGCTTCTCTAAGTACATCACTTTGAATCCTAGTGTCTATGGTACTTTGAAAGGATGTCTAGTAGGACTGTCAACTGCCAACGCGGGGTGACAAGGCACATGGCACTCCAACATGCCTAACCTATTTTCTCCACAAGGAGCACCCTCACCAGGCGGACTATGGAACATACGAAAGGGAGCCTGGTTGACAACTAAACACGCTTACCCAGCTACCCCTGATACCACCCCTTGGACGTAGCTCGCACTAATCGCAATTAATCAGGGCCCCATCATGCATGCACATGAACATGGAACGTAGGGATATCTGCGCTACCAGAATCTTGCAGCGTCCCATTGGTCCTAGAATGACGATAAACTTGCCTAAATTACGCCCCTGTTGGCTTTAAATGTGATGAACACACCTTGCGTCATGAACAAGGTTAAGTAGTCCAAAATTGCGGCATACGCCTAAATCAGCCATCAGGCTAACACGGCAGCTAGCTTAGTCTGGATCAGCCTTTTCAGGCTGATCAGGCTGGTCTAAATCAGCCTCTTAGGTTGACACGGCCACTCCTCCTTACATTGCGGCATATGCCTAAATCAGCCATTAGGCTGACACGGCAGCTAGCTGAGTCAAGATGTCAGCCTTTTCAGGATGACAGGGCTCGCCTAAATCAGCCAAGCAGGCTGACACGGAAACTTCCTAAACTAGGGAAACTAAATAACAAGCACACAATATGTAGGCTAAAACCTTGCCAAACTATGACAAGGGGCATTCCAAAACATGGCCAAAATACGGCCCCAAGTTTAACCGCCACTTGGGCGGAGCAACCAGAAAAAGAGAGTTTTAAAACTTACAAGTCTGCCACCTCTGGGCCAGACTGCCAAAAGTTCATCAAAACATAAAAATACTTAATTATCGGTCACATTAATGATCTCCACCTCTGGCATCTCCTCTGCCTGCTTACCAACCGTTTCAGGTACCGCACCAGCCTGCACATCCTCAGCAGCCATAGCTTACTGAGCTCTATCAGCAGCATCCTGGGACATTCCAGCGTCACCCCCAGCAGCTTGCTCAGCCAAGGCAGGAGAATTCACCTCCCCGACTTCAGGCATCAGCGCACTCAGATCAGGACGGACGGGATAGAGCATCTCCAGCTGTTTCTCCTCCTCCTCTATAGCTTTCTGGGTGGGAGCCTCCTCAAGAGCAGCACGCATGCCGCTGATTTTTCCCCGCCAGGTAGCATATGCAACAACATTGGTGGCCAGGGAGATCAGCTTGCTGATCTTCTCATCAGAGCGCTTGAGGGAGTCAGAGAAAGTGTTGCACACCGCTTGAGTGCGAGCCAGCTGATCAGCCCCCTCCTTCAGCTTCTTCTTGGTGACAGCAAGCCCAGTCTTCAGCTCCACCACACGCTCCTTCAGATCAGACCGCTGCTGCGCCAAATCAGCAATAGTCCCCTTCAGCTCCTGGTTTTTGTCATTGGTGGCACGGCTGGTGGTCTACACTATATTGATCATCTTCCTGTTATAAAGAGCAGACTGGAGGGTCTGGGGCAAGAAAGTCAGAAGACAGCAAGAGAAATCTAAACAAAGCAAATAAACAGGTAGAAGATAAAGAGCATTTACCATGATGGCATTGTGCACATCGTTCTCAGCCATCTCCTCTGGGGAGAACTCTGCGAATGTCTCCTTCAGAGGAGGGAAGAGCAGCTGGTCGATCTCCGGCCAGTAGGGTACCTTGTCCACATTCCCGAAACCCTCTAGGAAATAAGCAGTAATGCCTCCGCTGGATGAAGCACGAGGACTGACAGGAGGAGTAGGCGGATGACGAGACAGCGGATCAACCTCCAAGGGCTCGGGTGCAGCAGAACTAGAAAACGTAGGAGGAGTCTGGAAAGAGGCAGCAGGAGCGTTCCTCTTAGCGGCGGATGCAACATCAGGGCTGGCAGAAGACCTCTTCCTCTTGGCACTTTGGAGGATGATTTCTAAAGGATCAGCTTTGGAGCCTGCAAGAAGACATCATCTCAGGCGTCAGGATACTTAAAACATCAGGAGAAACATCATGTAAATTAAAATGGTTGTGGAAGTCTTACCAGAAGACATGTTGTGAGCCGACTGAGGAGGATTGGAGGAGGAAGCAGGTGAAAAACCAGGGAGCAGGTCTGGGAACTTTCTCTCAGATTCAGAGATACTGAACAATTTGCTGCAGGCAGGGATCTTGGCACCAATGCGGGTCAGATCACAGGGGCCTGCACGAAAACGATGAAGTAAGCGAGTAAGCAGCGAGATAAAACCAATCAGGTGACAGGAAGGCTACTTACTCGAAGTTAGAACCCATTTCTCGAAGATGTAATCGACAGGAAGCTGGATGCAGTCCTTCCTCACAAAGAAGAAGTCCTCAAACCATTTCTCATCACGAGATTTGGACACGTGTTTGAAGGGAGCCTCTCCACGGCCCCGGAATGAGAATTGACCCCTACCCTGGGATCTGATGTTGTACATTATGGGCTAGATTGACCATAGTGACAGGTTTACCAGTGTTCTGACCGGCGGATAGAGAGTAGAGAAGAACCCTCCAAATGGCAACCGAAATTTATGCCATGGCGAAGTTATTGGTAAAGATGAAGTCTTGAATGAGTTTAGGAAAAGGAAAACGGAGGCCATATCTAAATGGGTACAGATAGAAGCTAACCCACCCCGGACGAAGGGCGTCAGCTTTCTGTCCCGGTTCAGGGATGGCAATGTCCACCCCGTCGCTAAGACCAAGCAGACTCTTGATCATGGGAATGTCGGTCGGAGTCAAAGCGGAGTCACAGTTGTGGGGATGCTTAAAAAGTCCTCGAGAAGGAAAGGTTGGGTCAAGGTTACGGTCAGTGGGTGCAGGGGTTGATGAAGATTGTCGAGTTTTACCCATGGTGGAGAGAGAAAATGGAAATCAAAGAAGAAAAAGAGGGAGAAATACCTGGTGAAAGAGACGGAGGGGAGTGGAACAGTGAAGCCGGCGGGGTAGGAGAAAAGGAAGGTTGAGGGTTTAGAGAGAAGAATATTTTTTGAAATGATTTGGAATTAATGAAAGTGAAAGGTGGAGGTTGGAGTTATAAAGAGGAGAGAGGGAGTAGGGTGCGAGAAAAGAGGAATAGGGCGGCTGACGTGATGGATTGCATGATAAGGAGTGTAAAAGACGGCTTAGGGTTTTAGCATTCGATTACGTAAATTCCTTGCTCGACACCTTAAAGCGTACTTCACAAGAAATTTGGGGCAAACTGTTTGGGCTAAAAATAGCATAATAAGGAAGGCCCACTTATTAAAACAAAAGGCTAAGAGAGGAGTGATAAGGAGGAAGGAAGCTCGAAAGGGTAAACGGGCTGAAGGAAGATCAGGAGCCCATCGTAGAAGGCGTCCGGATTAAGGAAAGAGAAATTAGGGAGAAGTTAGGGAGATCAGGGATAATTGGGGAAGGCGGCCGAGTATGGAAAGAGTTCTTATGGAAATTATATTCCCTTTCCATAATCAAAGTAGGACGTATCTAGGGTTCTCACCCTATAAATAGCCAAGGAAGCAAATCAAGTAGGACATTCAACAACGCATCCATACAAACATCGACGCCACAGCATTAACATATTCATAAGTCAGATATACAAGATCTTGCAGGTCTGACGCCTAGTGCCGGCAGGATTAGCTTTACGCTTCAATTGTAATCATCCTCCTATTCAAGTATAGTGCAATATTTGGCAGGGTACCGTCCCTCCCGCGGTTGTTCCCAGCTTGGGTTTTCCGCATCACCAAATCTCACGTGTTAATTTACATTACGTACTTTATTTCTCTATTTATTTATCAACATACGAACAATCACACGACCAACCAACGAGTAAGACCGCATTGACCCTAATCAATCAACTTGGTAAAAAATACCTAAAAACCTGCAAATGATTACACAGATGAGAACCACAACCAGTATCAAGTACCCAAGTTCCGAAACTTGCATGGTTAATCTCAATCATATGAATATAAGATGACATACCAACAGGAGTGACGCGGCCTGCTTTTATGTCCTCACGGTACACGGGACAGTTCCTCCTCCAATGTCCAGTCTTGTGACAATGGTGGCACTCAATGTCACCGCCCTTGCTCTTTGCCTTGCCTTGTGAGCCACTAGTCTCACCAGGCCCACTCTTACCATTTCCTGACTTTTTAAACTTTGGCTTTGCTGCAGTTAGGTCGCCGTGAGCTTTGCCCTTACCCTTATTCTTGTTGGAAATCATAAGAACATCTTGCTTCATGCTCCCACTCAATTCCATATCCTTCTCGGTCTGTACGAGAAGTGAGTGTAGCTCATAAGGACTTTTCTTCATGTCCTTCATGTAGTAATTTGCCCTAAAAAGGGCAAAACCATCATGAAGTGAATGAAGCATACGGTCAATGACTATGCTCTCACTGATTTTGCAATCAAGTGCCTCCAGTTTTTCGACATTCTCAATCATGTTAAGAATGTGTGGGCTAACCGGTTGGCCCTTCTGGAGTTTCGCATCAAAGAAGCGACAGGTATGCTCATAAGTAACGATTCTCGGTGCTTTTGAGAACTCATTAGTGAGCGTGGTGAAAATCTTGTTTGCACCTTGGGCAATGAAGCGTCTTTGCAAATTGGTTTCCATTGCAAAAATGAGTACGTTCTTTATCGCACCCGCTTCCATAACGAAGTCACTATAAGCAATTGACTCGTTAGCTCTTGCATTGGGGCCTGGGTTTGGCGGATCGGCTCGATTAAGTACTTGAGCTTACCGTCGCAATGGCGCATTCCGTAATGATGCCTCCCAGTCCGCAAAGTTGGACCCATCATTCTTCAGTCGTGTGAACTGATTCATTTGGTCCATGAAAGCTTTTAGCCAGGACTCGCGTCCAAGTGTGGCACTTGGCATAGGGATATCGTCATTTCCAGCCATTTGGTGTAACAGTATTATCAATATAAACGAATTCTACACTGCGAAAAGAAGAATAAAAATATAATAAGCATACTCATCGTTATGATTTAAGTCTAATACAATACTGTTATAACGCGAAGACTCATGCATTTATACAATTGACCTCCCTCAAGAATTATATAAATGATCCCAAGACCCAATTATCTGTAAATTGATAAGCCAACCTCTTGGCTAATTCTACTTTTAGAATTCTCGGTCGATAAATTTCTGTACATTCTATCTTTAGTCCATCATAATCACGAGAAACTCTTCGGATTATAATGTTGAGGTAAACTAAGTCAACACAAACTACTTACCCAACGTAGAAGGGGTAATATGGAGAGTAAGGTCCTATATGCCTACCGACGAAGAAGGGATTCATAGCTGTTTGGACTATAAAGACTAGTCTCAATTTCAGTGTTAGAGGAAGGTCCCATCAACTTTATTTTAATTCATTTTAAGTGAACTAATATCTAGCATGCGAGAATGAATAAACTAAGATGATGGCTTATAATTGTGTGACATCTGTATGTCAATGAAAACTAACATCCAAACTATATGAGTCAATTTTCATGCATTTTAGTAGGTGGTTTGGTTTAGGCGGAAAATGATACACTAACTATCATGTGAAGAAAAGCAATAAGAATGGAAAAACGTAAAACAAAATAAAGTCCTAGTGTGGCCTATCTACCAAAATGAACATAAATACAACTTTGGAATCCATCCTTGGACCCGAGAAGCTTGTCTTGATGTTCCATCTTGGTCCATGTAGCGGGAGTGTGTTGGAGTTAGTGTCCTCCACAATAGTGCGTTAACATAATAAATCTCATTAATGGAATATCATCAGATATTTATTTATTTTATCCTCGTCAGTTGATTAATGTAAATCAATAACGGTTGGCTGACTAGAGTTTGACGTTATTGTCGTGAGACGACGGTGATCAACTGACCCCTTTCGGTCACACCTAAAGGAACGAACCCCAATTGATAACTAATTAATTGTATGAGATACAATTTGTTTAGTCCCTTGTTTTATAGACTAAGAGGTTAGTCGATTATTTTTAGAGAGATGTCGAGTTGCGAACTCGAGGAGCGGCAGTTATTATTTAATTATGCGATAATTGAATAGTAAGTTTTGGGAGACGGGTTTTAGTTAATTAACTGTTAATTTACTAAAATTGTACTAATTGATTAATGTGATTAATATTAGTACATAAATAATATGTGTAGTGGTACACGTATATTTATGGAGTGAATTGGACGAATTAATTATGGAAGTATTTAAACATGATACGATGTTTAAAATAAAAATTACACGGATTTGTGTGACAAATATAAGAACTAACATGGACCCGTAAATGGTCAAGTGGACCGTGTAAAATAAGAGTAGTGGATGATTACTCACATAATCATTTCACCTTATTTTGTATACTACCATAATTTATCTTATACAAGATTTTGCATGTGATGTAAGATAAAAATGTAAGACAAAATTGTCCACTAACACACTCCTCCACCCGCCACTTTCCCTTCTACTTCACTCCATCAATTGTTCACATTTTCACTCAACCTTACTACTACACACAACACTTATGCATGTGAACTTTTTCCTCCAACATCTCTCTAAAAAAATAAGCATCTTTTTACTAAGTTGTTAGTAAAACAAAATTAATACTAAGAGTGTTAGTATTATTAACATATTATCAAGGGTTAAATTTTACTAGTATCTAGTTAATACTTGTAAATTATTTGGGTGTAAGTTCTTGGGTGGATTAAGGAAGGAGACCTTCTACTTTGGAGGTTGGTTTTTGGAGGATCTTCCATATTCATATAGCTCAAGAACAAGCTAGTAAGGTGAACTAGTTTGTGCCCTTTTTACCACAAATTCAATGTAAGGAAATTGTTTTTTCCTTATACTTTCATTTTTATGCTTTCATATTAGCATGCATGTTACATAGATCACCTAAATGATAATTTATGAGATAAATTAATTTTATTAGAGAGTCTAATATGGATCTATGATCTTTCAAGTGGTATCAGAGTTTAGGCTTGTAATTTGCATGTTGATTTTAAGCATTTTAATGAATTATGTGATAATTTATAAAAAACCTCAAAAATTGTGTTAGAAGAGGTTTTAGCACGAAATTTTTGGGACATGCATACCTACTGATCTCAAAAGGTTTGTGGAATTTTTGGGTGATTTTTGAAGTTATTTTGCTATTTTTAATGTTTTTTAGTAGAAAACCGAGTCAAAATGTCGCATTTTAGTGAAAAATTGAATAAAATTAGTTAAATGTTGATTCGGTGCATGGATTTTTTATGGTATTTCATGCATGTTTTCTACTGATTGTATGCAAAAAGTTGAGAGTTGGTTCGAAATTTTTGCATGTTTATTGATTTTATGAGATAAAAGTTGATAAAAGTCAAATTAATTAATCATAATTTCGAAACTTTTGATTCTGTCCATGATAAATTTATGTACATTTAAGAATATTATTTAAATGTCAAAAGTGATTTTTCATGTGTGTTTTCACTTTGTTTTGATGTTATTGGTTTCAGTGGTTAAAACCCGATAAATATAGATCTTTTTCATCACAAATGTTATCCGGAATTTTTGGACAATTTTTCTGACATTTTGGTTTTCTTGGGAGTGTTCCAGAATACTAAAAATTTTTGTTTCAATTTTTTGGGTAATTTTTCAATTATTTTGGATTTTTATTTAAAAATTATGATTTTATCGATTAAATTAGCAAATTATCACCAAATCAAACTAATAATTTATCATAAAATTAGTGAGGACTAATTTTGTGGTTCAAAACAGTTTGGACAATTAGTTTGGACTTAAATGAGATTTAAGAGTTAATTATTGATTTTTACATGTTAAAAATCGATTAAATCCACAAAAACCGAGATGGATACCAATGAATGATAGATAGGGCGATTTTGGCATCATGTTATACAACATTTTAAGCATATTTATTTAAGTTGAATGAATTATTGACATTTACTTAAAGTATTTATCTTATTGTACCTAGTATGGCCTAGTTAATTTTAATCGTTATTACCCGAAATGAATGGGAATATCGATTTGTTTGTAATTAAATACGATCTCGTATCGTCGGTTTGTAATTAATTAATAGTTTTATTTTATTTTATTAATTAATGTATAATAGGAATTGTGCGAAATAATCTGTATACTTCCCTTATTATTAAGGATTATAACGAATTTTATGATGACGATCACTAGTCATAAAATTAAATACATAAACAAAAGTAAAAGATTCAGAAATAACCTTCGGTCCTAGCAAAAATGGCCTAAGAACAATATCAAAATAGATATTCGTCTATTGGTTGCACCCAAGACGATATGAGATATGCCCTTTGATAATGCTAGAATCGATCCAAATTTTCTGTAAAATTTAGGTTGTTTTTGTGTTTTTCGTAGAGATGAGAGGCAAGGAATTCGGTTAGAATGAATTAGGGTTCCAAAAAAGCTCTCCCTTTTTCTTCTTATAAAAACCGAAAATGGGTGTGAATAAGGGAGATATTTCTATTCCCTCATTCGGCCCATATCACCGAAATAAGGATTATATTTTCCTTATTTTCGGTTATTCCAAAAATGTATAAAATGTGTTAAATTGTCATCTAGTGAGGATCGAACCCATGACCTCTTGGTTTGTGTACCCTCACTATTACCACTATGACACATTCAACTTGTTGATATTAAATATAACTGATTACATTTAGTTACGAATTAACAGATTAATTCGTCCAAGCTAACATTACATACATTTAATTAAATATAACTTATTATATTTGATTTACGAATTCACGGTTAATTCGTCTCAACTAATATTATTTAATCTTCATTAAATAATTGTCTCATCAACAGATTGACTAACTGTTTAGTCATATTAGGCATCAATGTGATCATATTTCTATAACCACATCTCTCAAACACATCCTATAGGTGTGACCTTTAGGGACTAGTTGATCACCGCCATCTGTATGATAATAACGTCAAACTTTCTAGCAAGCCAACCGTTATTAGGTAAACGTTAATCAACTGATTAAATATACGAAGTATACCCTTGTGAACCTGTAAGAGATTTACAAATGTTATCACACTAATTTATGGAGGACACAAGCTCCAACAAACTCCCACTTGTCCTCATAAGTGTATGTGCGATAACCGATTCTCATATCCTAAAATTTCTCCCACTCAATGTAAAACAATTTGCAAATCCGCATTCACAAAGGTCGAATTTTACAAGCGATCATTATCAAGAGTGGTTTCCCCGACTAGAGAGTAACTTAACTGATAAACGAATCAACATTCGAGCATGGCCATGCATTTCAGTTACAACTCCTCGAGTGGCCCTGAGAAATAACTATACCTGATAAGGGTTGGATATTTTCCTCAACTCGAATCCTGCAGATGTAAGCACAGTATGAAATGACCCAGAAAAAATCTACTTAGCCTCGATTCGGCAGACCGTGAGAAAGAAACCAAAGTCACCCAAAAACTGCCTTAATCTCAAGAGACAGTCGATAGTCAAAAGAATCGACTCTAGGAACACAATGGATGTCCTATCCACGACCTGGCACCGAATGTTTTTAAACATTTAGGACTCCATTACGTTGTCACAAAAATTTGTCCTACTAGTTATCGTTATAATCTCGCATCTGTGATCGATCAGTCAACTGTTTGACTTACTGCTCGTTGAACCCACCATCAATCGACTGCACAATATAATAGCCGGAGTTATCAGCTCACATTGGCGATTACGGACCAAAACAAATATAATGTAATTCAGTTCACTTTGTGGCGTTCAATGTTGTCAGTACAATCCACATGAAAAACAAAATATTATAAATAAAACGATGAAGTTATAAATAGTATATGAAAAAGATAATGTATCAAATCCATAATCAAGTACTACAACTCAGGAACACGTTTAATTCCCATGGAATTAACGTGCCCTACATGCTTATCATAATTCAACGGTTTAGTGAGAGGATCCGCGATGTTATCATCCGTCGCAATCTTGTCTATCACTATCTCCTCTTGCTCCACATAATCACGGATCAGGTGAGCTTTCCGATGTACATGTCTAGATTTGTTGCTAGACTTTGGCTCCTTAGCCTGGAAGATGGCACCTCTATTGTCACAATAGATGGTGATCGGGTCATTCGAACTAGGAACTACCGTAAGTCCTTGTAAGAATTGACGCATCCATATCGCTTCCTTTGCTGCCTCCGAAGCGGCATAGTACTCGGATTCAGTAGTAGAATCTGCTACAACACTCTGTTTGGAACTCTTCCAGCTGACCGCAGCACCATTAAGAGTGAAGACGAACCCGGACTGAGATTTTGAATCATCTCGATCCGTTTGGAAGCTAGCATCTGCGTAACCGATTGCGCATAGCTTAGTATCGCCTCCATAAGTCAATACCCAATCCTTAGTCCTCCGTAGGTACTTAAGGATGTTTTTAACAGCTATCCAGTGTGTTTCACCTGGAGTCTTTTGGTACCGACTTGTCATACTCAATGCATATGCCACGTCTGGACGTGTGCATATCATGGCATACATGATCGATCCTATTGCAGATGCATAAGGAACACGACTCATGCGCTCAATCCCTCCAGGCGTCGTGGGTGACTGAGACTTGCTCAACTGCATCCCAGTCGTCATTTGAAGGTTCCCCTTCTTGGAGTTGGTCATGCTGAACTTCTCAAGAATCTTATCCAAATAAGACTCCTGACTAAGTGATAACGTCCGTCGTGATCTATCTCGGTAGATACGGATTCCCAAAATGCGCTGTGCCTCACCCAGATCTTTCATCTGGAAATGGTTCTTCAACCATTCTTTAACCGAAGATAGGAGAGGAATGTCATTCCCAATCAAGAGTATGTCATCGACATACAATATCAAGAATACAATCTTGCTCCCACTCGACTTCATATATAAGCATGGTTCCTCGACCGATCGAGTGAAACCATACTCTTTTATCACCTGGTCAAAACGATGATTCCAACTCCGAGAAGCTTGCTTAAGTCCATAAATGGAACGCTTAAGCTTGCATACTTTCTTAGGATGCTCAGGATCTATGAAACCTTCGGGTTGCACCATGTACAACTCTTCCTCCAAATAACCGTTTAAGAAGGCGGTTTTCACATCCATTTGCCAAATTTCATAATCATGAAATGCGGCTATCGCTAAGATTATCCGAATGGAACGTAGCATGACTACAGGTGCAAAAATCTCATCATAATGCAATCCGTGCACTTGAGTGAAACCTTTTGCCACAAGTCGTGCCTTATAGGTATCTGGTTGCGCGTCTATAGAACGCTTTATCTTGTAAAGCCATTTGCACTGTAGAGGTTTTACCTTATTAGGTAAATAAACTAGATCCCACACGTCATTCTCATACATGGAGTCCATCTCGGATTGCATGGCTTCGAGCCATAGCTTTGAGTCGGAACAGGTCATAGCACCTTTATAGGTAACGGGTTCATTACTCTCTAGGAGTAAAACGTCATTCTCCTCGACCATACCAATGTATCTGTCCGGAGGATGAGAGACTCTACCCGACCTCCTAGGTTCCTCAGGAATACTAACCGTATCATCAGTTGGAGGAACAACTTCCTCCATCCGTTCCTCGGTTGTTGGTTCTGGAATCTCCGACAGCTCGAAGGTTCTATTACTCGTCTTGTTCTCGAGAAATTCTTTCTCTAAGAACGTCGCACTAGCCGCAACAAAAACTCGATGTTCGGTAGGCAAATAGAAGTAATGACCAAATGTTCCTTTTGGATAACCTATAAAGTATGTCTTGACCGATCGCGGGCCGAGCTTATCCTCGTGTCTCTACTTGACATAAGCCTCGCAGCCCCAAACCCGAATAAAGGACAAGTTAGGGACCGTTCCCTTCCACATTTCATATGGAGTCTTGTCGACGACTTTAGACGGACTTGGTTAAGTATAAGAGCAAGCGGTGACAAAAGAGCAAAACCCCATAATGAATCAGGCACTACCGTGTGACTCATCATGGATCGAACCATATCAAGTAAGGTTCGATTTCTCCGTTCGGACACACCATTTAATTGAGGTGTTCAGGTGGAGTTAAGCGCAGAAACGATTCCACGAGTCTTTCGGGTGTTGATCAAACTCATTTGAAAGATATTCGCCCCCCCCCGATCCGAACGGAGTGCTTTAATCTTTCTACCCAGTTGGTTCGTACTGTTTCGGTATTCCTTGAATTTCTCAAAGGACTCACTTTTGTGCTTCATTAAGTAGACATATCCGTATCTACTCAAATCGTCCGTGAAAGTGATGAAATATCTATAGCCATCTCTAGCGGTAATTGACATAGGTCCACAAACATCAGTATGTATGAGTCCTAATAGGTCACTAGCGCGCATTCCAACACCTTTGAAGGAAATTCGAGTCATCTTGCCAATGAGACATGATTCACACGTGCCATATGTAGAAAAATCGAATGCGGGAATGGTCCCATTATCGACGAGTTTCTTCACGCGTTTCTCATTTATGTGTCCCATTCGACAATGCCATAGATAGGTTTGATCTTTGTCACCAACCTTTATTTTCTTATTATTCACGTGTAATACTTCTGTGGTTTGGTCTAAGATATAAATTCCATTCATGGAAACTGCTTTGCCATAAATCATTTCATTGAAAGAGAAAATACAGCTATTATCCTTTATTGAAAATGCAAAACCGTCTTTAGCAAGTACAGAAACAGAAATAATGTTCTTAGACAAACTGGATACATAGTAATAGTTATTTAGAAATAACTCAAAACCACTAGGGAGTTGGATTACATATGTTCCCTTCGAGACAGCAGCAACTCGTGCTCCATTCCCGACACGCAGGTCCACATCACCTTTTTCGAGAGGTATGATGTTCTTTAGGCCCTGCAAATGATTACACAGATGAGAACCATAACCAGTATCTAGTACCCAAGTTCCAAAACTTGCATGGTTAATCTCAATCATATGAATATAAGATGACATACCAACAGGAACGACGCGGCCTGCTTTGATGTCCTCACGGTAGACGGGACAATTCCTCCTCCAATGTCCAGTCTTGTGACAATGGTGGCACTCTATGTCACCGCCCTTGCTCTTTGCCTTGCCCTGTGAGCCACTAGTCTCACCGGACCCACTCTTACCTTTTCCTGGCTTTTTAAACTTTGGCTTACCAACAGCTAGGTCGCCATTCGCCTTGCCCTTACCCTTACTTTTATTGGAAATCGTGAGAACATCCTGCTTCATGCTCCCACTCAATTTCATATCCTTCTCGGTCTGTACGAGAAGGGAGTGTAGCTCATGAGGACTCTTTTTCAAGTCATTCATGTAGTAGTTCGCCCTGAAAAGGGCAAAACCATCGTGAAGAGAATGAAGCATTCGGTCAATGACAATGCTCTCACTGATTTTACAATTCAGTGCCTCCAGCTTCTCGACATTCTCAATCTTGTGAAGAATGTGTGGGCTAACCGGTTGGCCCTTCTGGAGTTTCGCATCAAAGAAGCGACAGGTATGCTCATATGTAACGATTCTCGGTGCTTTTGAGAGCTCGTTAGTGAGCGTAGTGAAAATCTTGTTTGCACTTTGGGCAATGAAGCGTCTCTGCAAATTGGTTTCTATTGCAAAGATGAGTATGTTCTTTATCGCACCCGCTTCCATAGCGAAGTCATTATAAGCATCAATATCATTGATTCCTGCATTTGGGCCCGGGTTTGGCGGTATTGGCTCAGTTAAGTACTTGAGCTTACCGTCAGCAATGGCAGCATTTCGTAGTGCCGCCTCCCAGTCTGCAGAATTGGACACGTCGTTTTTCAGACGTGTGAACTGATTCATTTGGTCCATGAATATTTTCAGCCAGGATTCGCGTGCAAGTGTGACACTCGGCATTGGGATTTCGTTATTTCCAGCCATTTCGTTGTAACAGTATTATGAAAATAAACGTGTTCTACACTGCGAGAAGAAGAATAAAAATAATAAGCATGTGCATCGTTTATATTTTTAAGTCTAATGAACTACTGTCATAACGCGAAGACTCAAAACATTTATATAATTGACCTCCCTCAAGAATTATATAAATGATCCCAAGACTCAATTCTCTGTAAATTGATAAGCTAACCTTTTAGCTAATTCTACCGTTAGAATTCTTGGTCGATAAATTTCTGTAAATTCTATCTTTAGTCCATCATAAGCACGAGAAACTCTTCGGACTATGATGTTGAGGTAAACTAAGTCAACACAACTACTTACCTAACGTAGAAGGGGTCATATTATGCCTACCGACGAAGAAGGGATTCATAGTTGTTTGCCTTTATAAAGAGTAATCTCAATTTCCGTTTTAGAGGAAGATCCCATCAACTTTATTTTAATTCATTTTAAGTGAACTAATATCTAGCATGCGAGAATGAATAAACTAAGGTGATGTCTTAAAGACTGTGACATCTGTATGTCCATGAAAACTAACATACAACCTATATGAGTCAATTTTCATGCATTTTATTAGTAGGTGGTATGGTTTTAGGCGGAATATGATGCATAAACTAACATGTGAATGAAAAGCAATAAGAATGAAAACGTAAAAACAGTAAAAGTCCTAGTGTGGCCTATCCTATCAAAATGAACAATAAATACAAGTTTGGAATCCATCCTTGGACCCGAGAAGCTTGTCTTAATGTTCCATCTTGATCCATGTAGCGGGAGTGAGCTCCAATCTCCATCTTTAGTCTTCTTTGAAATTACAATAATTTAAAATTACATAAAAAACCTATTTATTACAATCTAATTTCAAAACCCAAAACTAAAAATAAAGGAGATTCGAGATCTCATAATTACATAAAAAATCATGTTTCCTTCATTACGAAAACATAATTTGACTAAGGCCACACTAAGTATTACAATTTACAACCGATTGCAAAAATAAATACGTAAATAAAATTCATTCATTCGATTCATTCAACAAAATTAAAATGCATCAACTAAAAATAAATTAAACATACATGACACAATTCCTTAATTATGTTGATTAATTTATCCAAACCACCGATTTAAATCAAATTAAGTGACAATTCCTCAATTAATCACATTAATTTCAATCTTAATCCATATTGAACTTTTAATATGAATTCAATCCGTCAAAATTTTAAACTGCTTTAAAATAATATGATATCTTTAAATTGTGAACCGTTTCACAATATCTAATTGACCAAAATAAAAAAAAAATCCCCTTTTTTTTTCTTGTTTGGTCTCGGCTGAACCAAATAAACAATTTTTTTTTTTTTTTAAATTACCAGCTCACGGCTGGAATAATAAAAAAAACAGCCCAAAAATTTTTTTTATTCGGCATAAACATTGAAAAACAAAACAAGCCGGTTTCTAATTTTATACAAAACCGAAACAAAAAAATTTTTTTTTTTTAAATTCTGTCCCCTGTGAACAGTAACAACAAGAAAATTTTTTTTTTCTTTTTTTTTTTCGGATGGTTTTCCAAAACGGCATAAACAAAACAACCGCAAAAAACTTTAATCAGTTTTTCTTAGAAAAACCGAGAGGAAAAAACCAGCAATTTTTTTTTTTTTTTTAATACTGTTCATCTGTGAACAGTACATAAACATCAAAAAAAAAATTCACGGTTTTTAAATTAGGACCCTAATGCCTTTTTAATTTCAACTTAATCTGCATTAAATCAAACCTGACGATTCCATTTATGTTTTAACTTAATCTGCATCAAATCAAACATCTACCAATTCTTCATATGATAATTTTAACTGATTAAAACAACATTATGAAAAATAAAAATGGAAATCTCGCATCAAAAAGAACAAACACCGGCTGCAAACATTTTTTTTTTCAATCGGCATTAACAAAAAAAACAGCCGTGCCCTAATTTTTTTTCGAAACCCTAAAAGTTTACATACAATTTTTATGAAAATCATCAAAATTAAAATTCGTGGCCTTTGCTCTGATACCACTTGTGGGAAATAATCTGTATACTTCACTTATTATTAAGGATTATAACGAATTTTATGATGACGATCACTAGTCATAAAATTAAATACATAAACAAAAGTAAAAGATTCAGAAATAACCTTCGGTCCTAGCAAAAATGGCCTAAAATATCAAAATAGATATTCGCCTATTGGTTGCACCCAAGACGATATGAGATATGCCCTTTGATAATGCTAGAATCGATCCAAATTTTCTGTAAATTTAAGGTTGTTTTTGTGTTTTTCGTAGAGATGAGAGGCAAGGAATTCGGTTAGAATGAATTAGGGTTCCAAAAAAGCCCTCCCTTTTTCTTCTTATAAAAACCGAAAATGGGTGTGAATAAGGGAGATATTTCTATTCCCTCATTCGGCCCATATCACCGAAATAAGGATTATATTTTCCTTATTTTCGGTTATTCCAAAAACGTATAAAATGTGTTAAATTGTCATCTAGCGAGGATCAAACCCATGACCTCTTGGTTTGTGTACCCTCACTATTACCACTATGACACATTCAACTTGTTGATATTAAATATAACTGATTACATTTAATTACGAATTAACAGATTAATTCGTCCAAGCTAACATTACATACATTTAATTAAATATAACTTATTATATTTGATTTACGAATTCACAGTTAATTCGTCTCAACTAATATTATTTAATCTTCATTAAATAATTGTCTCATCAACACATTGACTAACTGTTTAGTCATATTAGGCATCAATGTGATCATATTTCTATAACCACATCTCTCAAACACATCCTATAGGTGTGACCTTTAGGGACCAGTTGATCACCGCCATCTGTATGATAATAACGTCAAACTTTCTAGCAAGCCAACCGTTATTAGGTAAACGTTAATCAACTGATTAAATATACGAAGTATACCCTTGTGAACCTGTAAGAGATTTACAAATGTTATCACACTAATTTGTGGAAGACACAAGCTCCAACAGGAATAGCTATGTAATTCATTTGTAATAGTTATTTTTACCGGCGTTTCCAAAAGACGGATTACAACGAGACGGAGTCTATTTTTGGAAGGTGTTCCAAATCCCACAAGGAAGAGCCACTTATGGAATGAAGAGGCAAGGGACCAAGGAGTTGGTTTCCGAAATGTAATAGACTAGTTTTTATTAACTAGGTGGTCATACTAGGATTTATTCATATGCTTACATGTTTGCTTGTTTTATTTTTGCGCATGCCAAAATCGCCATTCACATGCATTTTATTTTCGCGGTTGTCAATTCACGTCATTTATATTCACCGAATTAATTCACTTATAAGGAATTTATGACTAAATTGACAAGATCTCTCACATATCTAAAATTGAGATTAGCCTTACCAATTAGTAACACCTATGAATCTCTTGTTCATTAGAGCCACGCTCGCCCAAGCGGGGTGTTCTCTTTTTACCTTGAGTAAGTAGGGTGGTAAGCAATTATCACACGCCAAAATTGGTTGGACTCAATGGGATATAAGACGGTCTTGTGTTCCGGGGCTAGTAGATGGATTTAAGGAAATTCGTCGACCAAGAGTTCTAGAGGTAGAATTAGTCAACGTGACTTACCGAATTTACACAATTATGGGATGTTTCGCCCAAGCGATGCTCATTTTTGTTTAATATTTGGGTCTTGGAATCATTTATATAATTTTGTGGGAGATCATTATATAAATGTTAAAACTTGTTGAACATGTTTTTCACAAGTATTTTTAATACATTGAATGTTAATTTTTCCTTTTTTTTTTCGTTCATTCTCATAAATGTGTGACATCGCGCACTTCATCCTCCTTCCTCTATTTATTATTATACTCGTTTCGTTCTTTCATAAGAAGCGGTTTCTTTGAAGGAATTCACCTACATAAGCTTACAACAATTATTGCGATTATTATACAACTTAACATCCATACATATTTAAAAAGGGGTTTTCATGTTGCAAACTCATATTACGAGTTTAAATAGAAGTCACATTTTATCAAGAGAGTCTTGATTTCGGAAGTGACACCTCCGTCATGAGGATGACATATTGGTTTTTAATTACTCAAGAGTAATTCAAAAGTTTGTGAAAAGAGTTTTCAAAAACACAAATAATACTCCAATATAATACCGTCAAAATGGCTCAATTCAATAAAAGCCAAATTGATTGTTTATGCGCTAAAGAATTTAGGCATATGATAACAATTGAACGGTTAGGTAGTCCAATTTTGCAAGAAGTTGAGATTTTACCACATGTTGCACTCACTCTATAGTAATTCACTCTTACTAAGTGTATAAAATATCACGAATGACTTAAAGAGAGGTCTTCATAAGATTCATTTTTGCTTGATTGAAGCAAAGAGGAATGTGAAAGTGAGTGGGAGTTAAGAAGAATCAACCCTAGATGTATGCGATAGAACAAAGTTGAAAGAGACATCTACTCAATGGATAGGCTAGTTCCACTATCTTGGTATGAGATATCAAGTATGGATCATTTCTTTGTAAAGAAATTTACATGAATTGATAAAACGTAAGACGTCTAGCATAGGACATTTTTGTATCGAAATGGTGCTAGATTAGCAATGATTTCGATTGAGACAAATGTACCTAAATTTGGTTTTAAAAGAATGTAATCATCTATGTTTATACATAGAAGGCATCACTCATGTGATTTAAAACAAAAGGTTTTACCTACTCCTATTATAACTTGGTCGTTGGTTTAGACCACTTAAGTTAGAGGAATTTTACATTCTTCATGAAAACTAAATGTTATACTATCTTGTAGATTTTAAAGTCTCTACTCCGGTGAACCCAAATTGATCAAACCTCAAGTAAATTCGTTTCACGTATGAACGATAAGCACATCGAACAACCATTTGATTGTGAGTCTTATGGTATGTGTGCATGTATTATGTTTTCTTTTGTAGAAAAGAAACACAAATAGTGAGGTGATTGACCATATACATACAGATGTGTAAGGCCGATAGTTGGTAATATACATACTTGGTTACTTTTACCGTATTGTTAAGTAGATATGAAAACCTCGTATCTATTTAATAAGACATAAAAGTGATTTTTGAAACGTGGAATATTTTCAAAATGAAGTAGTAAACCAAAAGCACGTCAAGATCAAGATGTTGATCGGAAGTTTCAAAGTAATGACTTTGAAGATCAAATGGGTAATATCAAGTAATGATCTTGATAATCACTAAGAAGATTGTGAACCAGTTGATATAATACCTTCTCCTTGGGACACCATAGAGTATGGTGTAGTCAAGTATATAAACCGAACTTTATGAGATATAGTTTGGTTTTTCGCAATTTGGTAAGCTATTTTTTCTCACTAAAAGTTTAAAACCCGACTATATTAGCCTAAATGACTCCATACGAGATATGGATAGGGAGAGTCCTTAACTTGTCTTTTATACATTTGGGATCATAAATGTTTATGTTCAGAACCAATTTGTGTATTTGTGAGGGTTATCCAAAATTCAACCACTTGGTTTTTACTCCTCCAAAACGAGAACAAAGAGTTTGTGGCTCATAATACTGTCTTTCCAGAAGGATTTTCATTTTCTGGAAGACAGAGTGGGAGAAAATTTTGAACTTACGGAAGTCCAAGACCCACAAACTGAGTACAATGAAAGAAGATGTTCTTTATTGAGGCTCAGTGGTGAGTACAATGTAAGAAGACGTTCTTTATTGTGGCTCAGTGGTTATAAGGAGATAATTTTGCGATAATATTGCGTTACTTTTCAAAAGTGACGAATCTTAAACCCTCATCAAAGGCTTTTCTATAGTATGAACTCTATGTGATGGCGTGTCACCATGCAATTCGAATTGATCTCCTTGCACACGATGCGATAAGGAAGGAAACACGAGATGTTTTCTAGACTTGATTTAAGGTGAATACTTTGGTTGGTTACCTTGATCTTGTCGTAAAGGTTACATAAGATGTTTAAAATTTTGGGCTTGTTATAGAGAGTTTTGTAACAACCCAAATGCCTTTATCAATTCGTATGTTCTTAGCAATATAGCTTCTCATGAGGATGAGATTCGGCAAATGAATAATGAAACTTTCTCCTTGGGAGAAGTTTTGTTGATGTTGTCAATGCTAAGAAGCCTAGCATGCTTGAAAGATCCCTTTTGTGATCTATATACATCAAAGAGTTGGAACTTTGGGTTCATTCATGTAGTCTATCAAAACGGTATTACTCGAGTGTCGAGATAACAAGACGATACATGGAGTTTAGTGGGAGCTAAAAGTGAGTTTCTTAGTCTAAAATAAGTGCTTGACATATTAGTGACTAGAAGTGTAGCTAAGGTGATATTTCTTAGTCTAAATATGTGTTTGACATATTAGTGACTAGAAATATTCTTGGGTGAATACTTGAGATTAGCATGGCGCATATTAAATATCCGGATCTAATGAGATAGATCTCTATGGATATTAGCATTATAGTCAAGAGACTTATGTGATAAGATTCTTGACTCGTTCAAGTTGTTGAACAATTAATATGATCTCTTGTGCTTCCGCTGCAGGATCTATTAAATATGCTAAAAGCTTCTCTCGTCGGGACTTATCATGTTGAGAATATGAGAAGTCATTACCAATAATTTTCTAGTGAGTGTCACTAGATGATTATCAAGAGCATCCTTGAGTACTTGAGAAGCACTGAGGATTTACTCTTGTAGTTTGGAGGAATTAATGAATTTCGTGTAAGAGGTTATACGATTACATTCCTATGCTTATAAGATGTTATGAGCCTCGTTAAGGAATGGTTAGCATATAAGAATTCTATGTGCATAAAGAATAATATGTATAAGAAGTTATACATATATGTCTAAGAAGTTATACATGTATAAAGGAAACATGTATGGGGAGTCATACATAAAAGATCTCATATGAAGGATGTGTATGTATAAGTGTTATACGTACAAATCATGAACGAAAGCTAAGTACATTACAACATCCGATGTTGTAAGAGAGATAGTTGATAACCGGAATTTAATGGAACTAGAGTAGTTCCGTTAGCCGAATATCGTCTCCCGAGAGACTGTGAAAACAGTGGGAGTGTTTGACTGGCTTTAGAACCAGAGTCTAAAAACTTGTTTAGACATGTACTTAGAAAGGCGCTATGTGATGAAAATATTGCATAGAACAAAGGAAAATGGCAATGGAAATTAGAGTGATGCAACTGTTGGTAATCCTCTAACCGAAGCCATTGGCATAAGGTTGACATGATGGTTATGTCATCTCAATGTGATTGAGCAGTATACCTTAATAGCTGAAGATCGTTATGTAAATATTGGATATAGTATTGATATTTACATAAGTGATGATCGCATTTATTGTTAGAGTTTCTTTAAGAAGTCTATTATTCAGTTTGACTGAAAACATTGAATACCTTGTTTATCTGAATAAGTTGTGGAGACAATGTTGAACAATATTCAAGTGAATAAGATGAACATTGTATTTTGTCCCTAGTCACTTAATGAGGTGACGTCTCAGAGTGACTAGATTGTAAGTCGATTGATGGTTGTTCAACACCATAAGGTCATATGTGATGACTGGTCGATTACATAGGCAGAGTGTGTGACACTTTGCCGGACAGTGACCATTTAGAGAGTCCATAAGTTCTATTATAGACGCCTAGTCGTGGCGGGGATCTCTAAGATGTTCTAATGAGTCGATTCTTTTGACTGGAGACTATTATCTGAGCAGGTGCAGTTTCCGAGTGACTTTGGTTTTTGTCCTAGGTCGTGCCGTGAAAGGAGGCCAAAAGGGCATTTACTAGGTCATGGTGAGCTGTATTGTGCAATAGGATAGATAGGGCATACAGGAATTGTCCACCCACGTTGGGTAACTATATCTCAAGGCCACTCGAGGAGTTAATGACTACAAATGCGTGGCCACGCTCGGAAGTAATCTGTGAGAGATTTTTCCGGTCAGGTAGTCACACTCCCGATCGAGAAAACCACTCGCGATGTGTTCATGTGCAAGTGCGACCTGAAAGACACCTTGAATTGAGTGGAAGATTAAAACGGACAAGAGAATTGGTAGCGCACACCTTGTGTCGGACAAGTGGGAGATTGTTGGAGTTAGTGTCCTCCACAATAGTGCGTTAACATAATAAATCTCATTAATGGAATATCATCAGATATTTATTTATTTGATCATCGTCAGTTGATTAACGTAAATCGATAACGGTTGGCTGACTTGAGTTTGACGTTATTGTCGTGAGACGACGGTGATCAACTGACCCCTTTCGGTCACACCTAAAGAAACGAACCCCAATTGATAACTAATTAATTGTATGAGATACAATTTGTTTAGTCCCTTGTTTTATAGACTAAGAGGTTAGTCGATTATTTTTAGAGAGATGTCGAGTTGCGAACTCGAGGAGCGGCAGTTATTATTTAATTATGCGATAATTGAATAGTAAGTTTTGGGAGACGGGTTTTAGTTAATTAACTGTTAATTTACTAAAATTATACTAATTGATTAATGTGATTAATATTAGTACGTAAATAATATGTGTAGTGGTACACGTATATTTACGGAGTGAATTGGACGAATTAATTATGGAAGTATTTAAACATGATACGATGTTTAAAATAAAAATAACACGGATTTGTGCGACAAATATAAGAACCAACATGGACCCATAAATGGTCAAGTGGACCGTGTAAAATAAGAGTAGTGGATGATTACTCACATAATCATTTCACCTTATTTTGTATACTACCATAATTTATCTTATACAAGATTTTGCATGTGATGTAAGATAAAAATGTAAGACAAAATTGTCCACTAACACACTCCTCCACCCGCCACTTCCCCTTCTACTTCACTCCATTAATTGTTCACATTTTCACTCAACCTTACTACTACACACAACACTTATGCATGTGAACTTTTTCCTCCAACATCTCTCTAAAAGAATAAGCATCTTTTTACTAAGTTGTTAGTAAAACAAAATTAAAACTAAGAGTGTTAGTATTATTAACATATTATCAAGGGTTAAATTTTACTAGTATCTAGTTAATACTTGTAAAATTATTTGGGTGTAAGTTCTTGGGTGGATTAAAGAAGGAGACCTTCTACTTTGGAGGTTGGTTTTTGGAGGATCTTCCATATTCATATAGCTCAAGAACAAGCTAGTAAGGTGAACTAGTTTGTGCCCTTTTTACCACAAATTCAATGTAAGGAAATTGTTTTTCCTTATACTTTCACTTTTATGCTTTCATATTAGCATGCATGTTACATAGATCACCTAAATGATAATTTATGAGATAAATTAATTTTATTAGAGAGTCTAATATGGATCTATGATCTTTCAGAGTGAGCAATCCAATCTCCATCTTTAGTCTTCTCAAAATTACAATTAAAAATTACATAATAAACTTATTTACATTCTAATTTCAAAACCATAATATAAAAGAAAACCAAAAGGAGATTCGAGATCTCAAAATTACATTAAAATTATGTTTCCATCATTACGAAAACATAATTAACTAAGGCCACACTAGGTATTACAAATTACAACCGATTGCAAAAATACGTAAATTAAACCATTCAACAAAACATTCAACTAAATAAAAATGCATCCACTATAAATTAAACATTCAAGATATAATTCCTTAATAATGTAGAGTAATTTATCCAAATAACCTATTTAAATGATCAAATTATGTGACAATTCCTCAATTACTCACAATAATTTTAATCTTAATACATATTAATCTTGTAATATGAATTAATCCAACATTATTTTAAACCTCTTTAAAATAATTAGGTATCTCAATATGTGAACCTTTTCACAATAATTATTATACATTATAGACAATAATAATTGGCCAAAATAAACAAAAAAACAGAAAAAAAATTTATTTATTTGCACACGGCAACAAAAAGGGAAAACAAAAAAAAATAAATTTTTTTTTTTTAAAATGCCCTCGGCATGCAGCAAAGACGAAAAAGAACAGATTTTTTTTCCTTTGTGCACTCGGCATTCCTAAAATCACAAAAACAGATTATTTTTTTTCTTTTTTTTTTTCTGCTCTCAGCAAACAGCAAAAAAAAAACAGCCCTTTTTTTTTTTCTGCTCGGCATTTTGCCCTAAAATCAAAGAAAAACAGTTTTTTTTTATCTTCCTTTTTCGAAGAAAAAACATATATATGAACAATTTGTTTAAAGTTGCTACTAGAACAAGATTGACATAATCATCAACATTTAAATTAATGAATCATGGTACTTGAACAACAATTTAATCTCATGTATGCCAAAACTATATAGTAAAAACAAATGAACATCATATATCAAAACAATTTCCATTTACGTTTTAATTTAATTCTAATTAAATCAAAACACCTATAAATTTATCATATTATCATCTTAAGTTATTAAAACAACAATATAAATAAATCAAAATGGAAATAAGGCATAAAAAAAAACAACAACCATCTCGGCTGAAAAAAAATTGTCACGGCTAAAAAAAAAAATGGTTCGGCCGAATTGATTTTCTTCAAAAAATTTTTGCTTAAATTCATTTATGAAAATCATATAAAATAATTCGTGGCCTATGCTTTGATACCACTTGTGGGAAATATCGGTATACTTCCTCTAGAAATTCTCGGATTATAACGAAATTATAGTTATGAAATTTCTAGTCATAAATGAAATTGCATAAACAAAAAGAATAGAGATTAAGAATCAACCTTTGGTCCTAGCAATATGGCCTAAGAACAATATCGAAATCGATATTCTCCTAATCGTTCCACCCAAGATGGTATGAGAAATGCCCCTCAATTTGCTAGAATGAGATCCCCAAAATTGATGATTAATTTTTAGGGTTTTTGTGTTTTGTGATGAGAGAAAATTAGGTCAAAAATTAGGTTAAGAAAAAAATGATTCCCATCACTCCTTTAAACCGTGTAAAAGAGAAAAATAGGGGAAGATTTTTCTTTTCCTTTTTTCAGGCCAACTACCAAATAAAAATAAGGAGAAAAATCTTCTTATTTTTAGGCAGTTATCAAAATGTATAATATGTGCACATTTTATCAATTGTCATATATGTTGTCCCGTATTAATAAGTCCACACACTTAATACCGGTCCGTCATCATCTATTATGACAATATCGTATAATATATACATTAACTATAAATATCGTATATTTATAGTTCGCTAATTAAATATAACTGGTTACGTTTAATTACGAATTAACATCTTAATTCGTTTAAGCTAACATTATATACATTAATTAAATATAACATATTATATTTAATTTACGAATTAACAGTTAATTCGTCTCAGCTGGTATTAAATAATCGTCTCATCATCACATTGACTAACTGTTTAGTCAAATACATGAACTAACCTTTTAGTCAATAAGGCATCAATGTGATTATATCTTCATACAATCACATCTCTCATACACATCCTTTAGGTGTGACTTTTAGGGACCAGTTGATCACCGCCATCAGTATGATAATAACGTCAAACTTCTAGCAAGCCAACCGTTATTAAGTAAACATTAATCAAATGATAAAATACTAAGTCTACCCTTGTGAACCTGATATAGACAAGAGTTGGTCGTCACATATCCAATCAAACACATTTATAATACTCAACAAACTACTAGTTAGCGGTAAGTCGAGGTCGATCCATGGGACGGTGTGCTTTGGGTTCTAAGTCTATCTATCTCAACTTATGCTAATGTCACAATTTGTTTGGGTTTGTAGTTGTGTTCTAGACTAATAAAAGCAATAAGGTATAACAAGCAACGAAATAAAGGATGTAAACAAATGATTAAAAGTGCTAGGATATCATGGGGTCATAAGGGATTCATGGTATTGATCATACAAACATGTTCACAAAGTTGCAAGCAATTAATGTTGGGGAGGAACCGAGTTGGTTTATGTCTTACGGTTCTTAGGAAGGGTTGGGTCCCGGAGCCGAATCGATTAGATTGTACAACACCTACAAGTCGACTTACTTTCCTCCTAATCAACTTCTATGCATGGTCTAACAAGACTCGAGTTGGTTTATATCTTACAAGTCAAGTTGAATAGATAAGAGATGGTTGTAAATGCAAGGATTCAAAGGCTTGGCATTTCATCAAACATAACATGTGCATAAAGTTGACATCACAACAAGCAACCAATTTAATTGTGAAAACATATTAGATTAAGCATTAATCAATCCCATGTTGGTTTTCCCTAATTACCCACTAATCCTAGCTAAGAAACTACTCACTCATTATCATGGGAAACATGTCATTAATGGTGTCAATCATCACAACAAGTATAAATATGATAATAGAATGAAGAAATGAACAATAAAGATTAAAGGGTAAAGGAATTATACCAAACATGAGATGATCCAAATAATAAAGCAAAGAATAATAGAAGAAACTTGATGATTGATGGAAGGTTGTCAATCTCCCAATAATAGCCCAATAATCTTCAATTACCCAATAATAAACTTGAATAATAAACTTGAACAATAATTAGGGGAGATTAATGTGAGATTTGTAGAAAGATTAAAGAGTAATCTATTCTAATCTACTCCTAATCTAATCTAAAGAAAGCTTGATTTAATCTAAGGAAACTTTCTACTCTAAAAACTTGATTAAAGGATCCCCCTTTTGTTATTTACAAGTGGGGTATTTATAGTAGAAATTAGGTGGATGCATTAGGGTTAACTAAGGGCTAAACTAGTAATTACACTTTTGAGATTTGAGCAGGGAGACGCCGGTATTTCTTGAAGGAAGGGCGTCTTTCTTTGAAGCTTGAAGAAGACGAAATTGTGCTGGGCTGGAATCCAGGCGGATTGGTGTCGGGACGGGCGGATTGTGGCAGGGGAAGACGGGCAGATTTGGATGAAGACGGGCGGATTGTGGCAGCTGCTGTCCGGGCGTCTTTGAAGGAAGACGCACGGATTCTCGTGCTGGGGACGGCCGGATTCTAGAGAATCCGCACGGGTTGGAGTGCTATTCTCGTTTTCTCTCCTATTCTTTCCTTTCCTTCACTTCCATTTTATTCTTGTGGGATTAGTCTTTAGTTCTCGCTTCCTCCTCATACTAGTCCATCAAATATCGTCAAATAGCTTCCGAATACGCACGAAAGACGGGAATTTCCGACTTATTATCTTCTTTCCTACAATACATATAGAATGCGATAGAAAAGCAAATAGGAAGGTTTTGACGGATAAAATGGCCATAGAATGTTATAATAGTATACAAAATAGGCTCAATTAGGGGACTAAATGTGCGTAAATAATGGTCGCATCAAATATCCCCAAACCGAACCTTTACTCGTCCCGAGTAAAGAGGTGACTAAAACTAGACCTTTATTTAAACTAACATACTAATATAGCCGATGTGAGACAATTAGCGGGTCTCACTCCACCCCTTTAACTCACAACAAGACAACCATGAGGTAGGATGCCTTCTTGCAAGGCAAGGTGGGGCTTGCCAAAATGGCGACACATCCAAACATTAAGCACACAAAATCACATAATGGATGCATCTACAAAAGGAATAGCCACTTCCTCATCAAGTGGCGGAGGCACTAAAGAGGAACAAATTTAAGAGCATATAATCTTTCACAAATACTAGTTCAACAAATTACTAAGGCTAAGAGGATGGCACTAAATCACCTCCAAATGGTGTTAAACTAGACTACTTTCGTCCTCAATTTCCAAATGCTTTCGTCAAGAGCGATCGGATGGTTATGGAATGATGATCCCTATGATGCTAGTAGCATATGACATGACAAGTCTCGAATTCTCCACAAAAGTAAAGGTCATGGATCGTCCCAAGCTTGACAAAGTGGCTTGACAAAAAGGCTTTTTGGGAATGAAGTGCTCAAATCGTTATAAACAAAGGGTGGATATGACTAGTATTCAAAAATTGACCTCATTCAACTTTCACATTTCAAAAATTTAAGATGGGGTTTGTCCCTTCCGGGCTAGTGTCCTTTGCTTTCGCCAATCGCTTATTAGGCAACCGGTTAACCTCTAGACAATAGCTTTTCGGGGTGATAGTCACTCTGTCTCTGGGCGGTTGAATTCACAACCGTGTGGGGGCCCAATTTAATGGATCCCTCTCCAAAGCACATCGAAGTGGTACGCCTCCATCAAAACAATTAAATTTTCTCAACACTTCAACATTTCATAACATTTGAGGTTTCCTTAGCATTAAATTACTTCCACATGACAAAACTTTTGAAATGAGCACTTCAAACTTATTGATAGAAAGTATTTTTGGGTTGCCTTGCCACAAGGTCAATCAAGGTCACCTAGACAAGTTAACCAAGTCCACATCGCATCACGGGGTTGGATAGGTGACTCACATGCAAACCCTTGACTAGGCTTTGGGTCATGGGTCAAAAGACACTAGTATGACACAATCTAGGGTGTTTTACAACCATTCTAGTAGGCAAAGTCTTAAGTTGAAAAAGTATTTGTAATGGCTTAGTTGCTCTTGTCAAAGTTCCTAATTAGGCACTTTTCAAAACTTTTCATCTAAATGCAACTATATGCCATGATGCAACTATTATATACATCCTAATGCATATGATTCTACCAACTAATATGACATATAAACTAAATGCAAGTCCTAAGTTCACATTGTTATACCGCATCAATCAAAATAGAGCCACATAGTTATTAACATAAAGAGGAAAAAAGAGATTGGAAAGATCATACCATGCGGTCTTCATGATCCTCATGTCTCGGATGTGGCGTAGTCGATCAATGTGAACAAGAATAGAACAAACACAATATAGACTACCCTACAAAGGAAATGAACATGTTTTTGGTTTTTCCAATTTTTCAAATTTTTATGGTTTTTGTTTTTATGAAATTAGAAGACATATTTTTGTGATTTTTTTTTGAAATTTTTCAATTTTTATGCATTTTTGGAATATAAATTCTCATCCCCCACTTTATTTTGGACATTGTCCTCAATGTACATGTAGGAGTAGGAAAAAAAGAAAAACATGTTTTTGAATTTTTGATTTTATGGAAATAAAGTACAAGTGCAATGATATGATATGAATGAATGCAAGCTCTAACTAAATGCAATTTTATATGACATATATAACAAATGAATGCAAACTACATTACACTAAATGATGCATGATTTCTAGTAGACTATGGTCACCTATGATCAAACCTCCCCAAACCGATTTAAACACTATTCCTAGTGTAGAAAAGAATAGGATTGGTCATTAGTAACTATGCATGAATTCTAGTCTATATGCAACTATCTACATGAATCATGTGAGGTATATTACAATGCAAGTTATACTATATGAACTAACTAATGCAAATGCCATATGAAATATAATACAAATGCATGCGAAAACTACACTAAATGCAATGTATATACAAAAGAGAGGGGGAGAGATGGGTATCATACAAATGGAGGTGGTGAGGTAGGCCTCTTTCACTCGTCATCTTCATCTTGATCATAGCCATAATGATGAGAGCTCCCGGATTGGTCATACCCTCTTGGTTGACCCCAATACCCTCCTTGGTCAAATTCTCCTTCTTGACCCGAGTACCCTCCACCTTGGCTAGAATGCCCTCCGCCATCGCGATCCCAAGCTTGGTTCCCTTGATTAGGGAACAAGAGCTCCGGTTGTGCCCAAGAGGGCTTAGGACCATTGGGGTCAATATACCCTTGTTGAGCCATGTTATAGTATTGGGGGTAAAGGGCCAAGTAGTTGTCGACCCTCCCTTCATGTACCCCGAGGTCCACTCTATTCATGAGTTTCATCAAATCATTAATACCCGGGGTATTGGGGATTTCCGGTCGGAATTCGGTATAAGGAGTAGGGTACGGTGGGATAGGCACATAGGAGGGTGGGCGAATAGGTCTTCCCGGTGCTCCACGAGGTATTTGGCGGTGCGGCTCTTCCCTTTGAGGGGGATTGTCAAGAATTTGGATATCAAGGAGGTAGCTTGGTGGGGGCGAATATGGGCTCAATCTTGGGTCAATGCCCGGTATCTTCCATCCTTCAAGGATCATT
Source organism: Silene latifolia (assembly GCF_048544455.1). Lineage (NCBI taxonomy): Eukaryota > Viridiplantae > Streptophyta > Magnoliopsida > Caryophyllales > Caryophyllaceae > Silene > Silene latifolia. The sequence continues at coordinate 37,769,260 of NC_133528.1, forward strand.
GAAGTGCATCCTTTGGTGTGCCACTCTACACTCCCGTCTCGAGTGTAGTTACACCATCGGTGATGGTTGAAGATGGTGTGCTCATCAATCAAAGTCCTCCCCTCAAGAGGAGAATAGGTCCCTCGGGCATTGAACCCGGGACAAAGGTGGTGGGCCAAAATAGTAATTAGACCTCCCATCACGAAAGTCTTGAGTTGGGTGGTCCCTTGAGCAAAATCATGAAACCTAGTAAGTATCTCAAGTGGCGTATTGAAGTTATAACGCCTCACCGCTCGAACATTCAAATAGGATTCAAGAAAAGTTAAGTCGATGAGAGTACACCTATCTTGTTCGTACCTCCCATTGATGGTTCCGGCCACAAAGCGCTCGGTGAATCGAATCACCGGATGTTGGATGGCGAAGGTATAGCAATGCTTTGGATGGGAAAAATCCCTCCCGGAGATAGCCTTCCAAAGAAGGTCCACACTGAAATTATCGGGTTTTTCGGTATAGTTGGTGGGCACTTCAAGACCGAAAACGTAGGCGAATTCCTCAAGTGAAAGATGGTGGTCTAGGTTGCACAACCTAAACTCCATGCCCACATTGGTGTGGGTATTCGTTACAATGCGGAGGCTACTCAAGAATTCAAGGGTGAGACTAAGGTAAGTCTCCTCATGGGCATGGAAAAGTTTACCAATGCCAAGACCATCAAAGAACATCTCGGTAGGGTACCTTATCTTAAGGATTTCCAACACCCTAGTATCTACGAATTGAGTGGGTTCGTAGTTCTTACCTAGTAGTTTGACGAAGTTCTTGCGGTGGTCATCGGATTCAAAGAGCACCTCTTGGAAGTAGTCAAGTTGTTCAATTCCTCCCCTCATTATGGGTTGGGAGCTCCTTGGTAGCACTACCTCCCGTGGCATTGAAGAGGATGATCCCTTGCGCTTCTTTCCGGTGGATTCGACCAACTTCTTAGCCTTGCCTTTGAGGTTCATCAATGGTGCCATTTTTTGGTGTGAGGGGAAGCGTTTTTGAGGATGGAAGGGTGATTTTTAGGATTGAGATGAGTGTTTTAGGGTTTGATAAGGTGAGGAAATGAGGGAGAAAGGGGGTGATTATATAGAAGAAAGAGGAAATCCGAGCGGATAAGGGTGGGTCATATCCGGTTTATCCGAAAAAACAGGACAATCCGAGCGGATTTCCTTCGGGACGGGCGGATTGTGAGAATAGAAGACGGGCGTCTTCGCTTGAATTCGGGCGGATTCTAATACAGCGATTTTTCTCGGTTGAGAGGAGGAAAAAGACGGGCGTCTTGGGACTTGGACGAGCGGCTTGGTCGGGACGGGCGTCTTGGACTAAATGCGCCCGTCTCCTGCTACAGCGCAAAATCTTGTTCTTAGGTGACATACGAGACGGGCGTCCCGTTAAGAATACGGACGTATTGTCCCAGAACGGGCGTTTTTGCTTGAATCCGCCCGTCTCCTGCTACAGCGCCAACCATTCCTTTGACGTGGGTCCTGGACGGGCGTCTTCCTCTAAATCCGGGCGTCTTCAGCTCCTTTCCTTCTTTTTCTTTCTTTTTCGTGCAATAACATACCCTGTCACCGATTTTCTCTTCTTCCTTATCTTTTTCTGAAATTCGCTCATTAAACATGTAAGATGACTCTCTCTCTCACCACTCTCATGCAAGAAATTGAATGCAAATGCAATAATGTACAATATTATACAAAGTAAAGGGTCCAAGAAATATCTTACAAATGGTGGTTTGAGATAGGACTCCACCAAACTAGTTCAAATTGTAGAAATTCTTATCTATAGAGCTCAAGGCTCTTAATAAGAGATCAAAAGCTTGTGAACAAGCTCCAAATAAGCACAAGTATGGGTTGCTCCATTTGAATATGAAATTTGGCCAAGGAAGCTTGTAGAATATTCTTTCCCTTGCTTTGTCCTTAGCATTAGAGCTTTCCCGATGCTTCAAATAAACGAGCCCATGATTCTTGTCAACACTAAGCATGAAGTGTGGTTCATTTTCATCCGTAGACTTCCACTTACCAACTTCTTCTTCAATCTCGGTGATGATGATAGCATTTTGATTTTTCAATCCTTCCAAGGTGGAAGGAGAATTTTCATGGCATTGATGATCGAATTCCTTAGAAGTTATCACCGTGGTTGCCAAATCTTCACAAGTGGCTTCACGAGCAATTTTCTCTTTGAGCTTTTTCACCAAGTAGCTCTTGTAAGAAACTTTGGCCTTTTGAAGAAGATCTACCATATCCTCTTCAATGATCATTGGCTCTATGATAGGTGTCAAGTGGTCTTCATGAGGAATCAAGGAAGGACGTTCTTCTTCATGATAGGGTATCTCAAATGTCTCAAGGATAGGCTCCTCAAGCAAGGTGGTATTACGAGTCCATCCATTAGGCTCATCATCATTGTTGCTATCTTCATGCGGATCATAGATAGGGGCTTCATTTAACTCTTCCTCCAATGTCTCAACATTCACTTCAAAGTACACACCCTCATACTCACAAAGGCTAAGAGTACTTGGCTTACTCAACCTCATGTCTTTCTCATCAAACACAACACTTTCATAGTCACAAGAGCTCAAGGAGATTGGCTCTTCCCATTTCTCATTTTCCATATCAAAAGTTACTACTTCAAATTCGCATTCATGCTCAATGTCCAAAGAATGGTGGGGAGTGATTGCTTGGGATTCTTTCAATTGGGCAATTTGAATCTCCAATTCCCCTCTTTGGGCAACAATGCCTTGAAGAACATTATCCCTGTTTTGGCTCTCCTCTAGCATTTGTTTGAAGAAGTTTTGTTGATCTCCCATCATTTGGAGAATCACATTTTGAATGGGTTCATCTTCTTGTTGTGGGTAAGTGTGAAAGTGGTTGTATTGTGGCATTTGGAATTGGTTGTAAAGTGAGTTTTGTGTGGTTGGTTGTTGTGGGTATTGGATGTAGTGATTTTGGTGGGGAAAGTTGGGGTAGTAGTTAGTATTTTCATTGTATGAGGTGTAAGGTAGGTTTGTGTTGACTTGCTCCTCAAACTCCCCATACCCATAGTCATACTCAAAAGATCCAACATAAACTCCATATGTCAAGTCTTGAGCCATCATAGCTAAGACAAGGAAACAACTACAAGCATGGAAACTACACAAAAAACGGTAAGAACAATCCTTGAGGAACAAGTTCCTCAAGGTGAAAGCAAAATCAAAATAGACAAACAAGTAAGAACTTAATCACATAGCACCATCCCCGGCAACGGCGCCATTTTGATATAGACAAGAGTTGGTCGTCACACATCCAATCAAACACATTTATAATACTCAACAAACTACTAGTTAGCGGTAAGTCGAGGTCGATCCATGGGACGGTGTGCTTTGGGTTCTAAGTCTATCTATCTCAACTTATGCTAATGTCACAATTTGTTTGGGTTTGTAGTTGTGTTCTAGACTAATAAAAGCAATAAGGTATAACAAGCAACGAAATAAAGGATGTAAACAAATGATTAAAAGTGCTAGGATATCATGGGGCCATAGGGGATTCATGGTATTGATCATACAAACATGTTCACAAAGTTGCAAGCAATTAATGTTGTGGAGGAACCGAGTTGGTTTATGTCTTACGGTTCTTAGGAAGGGTTGGGTCCCGGAGCCGAATCGATAAGATTGTACAACACCTACAAGTCGACTTACTTTCCTCCTAATCAACTTCTATGCATGGTCTAACAAGACTCGAGTTGATTTATATCTTACAAGTCAAGTTGAATAGATAAGAGATGGTTGTAAATGCAAGGATTCATAGGCTTGGCATTTCATCAAACATAACATGTGCATAAAGTTGACATCACAACAAGCAAGCAATTTAATTGTGAAAACATATTAGATTAAGCATTAATCAATCCCATGTTTGTTTTCCCTAATTACCCACTAATCCTAGCTAAGAAACTACTCACTCATTATCATGGGAAACATGTCATTAATGGTGTCAATCATCACAACAAGTATAAATATGATAATAGAATGAAGAAATGAACTATAATGATTAAAGGGTAAAGGAATTATACCAAACTTGAGATGATCCAAATAATAAAGCAAAGAATAATAGAAGAAACTTGATGATTGATGGAAGGTTGTCAATCTCCCAATAATAACCCAATAATCTTCAATTACCCAATAATAAACTTGAATAATAAACTTGAACAATAATTAAGGAGAGATTCATGTGAGATTTGTGGAAAGATTAAAGAGTAATCTATTCTAATCTACTCCTAATCTAATCTAAAGAAAGCTTGATTTAATCTAAGGGAACTTTCTACTCTAAAAACTTGATTAAAGGATCCCCCTTTTGTTATTTACAAGTGGGGTATTTATAGTAGAAATTAGGTGGATGCATTAGGGTTAACTAAGGGCTAAACTAGTAATTAAACTTTTGAGATTTGAGCAGGGAGACGCCGGTATTTCTTGAAGGAAGGGCGTCTTTCTTTGAAGCTTGAAGATGACGAAATTGTGCTGGGCTGGAATCCGGGCGGATTGGTGTCGGGATGGGCGGATTGTGGCAGGGGAAGACGGGCGGATTTGGATGAAGACGGGCGGATTGTGGCAGCTGCTGTCTGGGCGTCTTTGAAGGAAGACGCACGGATTCTCGTGCTGGGGACGGCCGGATTCTAGAGAATCCGCACGGGTTGGAGTGCTATTCCCGTTTTCTCTCCTATTCTTCCCTTTCCTTCACTTCCATTTTATTCTTGTGGGATTGGTCTTTAGTTCTCGCTTCCTCCTCATACTAGTCCATCAAATATCGTCAAATAGCTTCCGAATACGCATGAAAGACGGGAATTTCCGCCTTATTATCTTCTTTCCTACAAAACATATAGAATGCGATAGAAAAGCAAATAGGAAGGTTTTGACGGATAAAATGGCCATAGAATGTTATAATAGTATGCAAAATAGGCTCAATTAGGGGACTAAATGTGCACAAATAATGGTCACATCAGAACCTATAAGAGATTTATATATGTTATCACACTAACTGTGGAGGACACAAGCTCCAACACCATCCAGCCGCCTGCTGATTACATCTTCGAGAAATGGGTCATAACTTGGAGTAAGTAGTCTCCCTTTCACCTGATTTATTTATCTCGCTGCTTACTAGCTTACTTCATCGTCTTCGTGCAGGCCCCGGTGACCTGACTCGCATTGGTGCCAAGATCCCACTCGCAAAGAAATTGTTCAAGTATCTCCGAACCGAGAGAAAGTTTCCTGACCTGCTCCTTGGTTTTTCACCTGCTTCTTCCTCCAACCCTCCTCAGTCAGCTCACAGCATGTCTTCTGGTGAGCTTACCACAATCGTTTCAGTTTACAGATTTATTAATGTTTTAGTTATCGTGACGCCTGAGACTACATCTGCTTGCAGGCTCAAAAGTTGATCCTTTAGAAATCATCCTCCAAAGCGCAAAAAGGAAGAGACATTCTGCCACCCATGACGTGGCATTCGCCTCCAAGAGGAGTGCTCCTGCCGCTTCCTTCCAGACTCCTCCTACACATTCCATATCTGCTGTACCCGAGCCCTTGGAGGTTGACCCGTTGTCTCGTCATCCGCCTACTCCTCCTGTCAGTCATCATGCTTCATCTAGCGGAGGTATTACTGCTCACTTCCCAGAAGGTTTTGGGAATGTGGACAAGGTACCATACTGGCCGAAGATCGATCAGCTGCTCTTCCCTCCTCTAGAGGAGATGCCTGAGAATGATGTGCACAATGCCTTCATGGTGACTGATCTTCGTCTTCTACCTATTTTTTTTTTATTTGACCCTTTGATTCCTCTTGTTGACTTTTGATTGTTCCTGCCCCAGACCCTCCAGTCTGCACTCTATAATAGGAAGATGATCAACATAGTGCAGACCACTGGTCGTGCCACCAACGCCAAAAACAAGGATCTGATGGGGACAATTGCCGATTTGGCACAGCAGCGGTCTGATCTGAAGGAGCGTGTGGTGGAGTTGAAGACTTAGCTTGCTGTCACCAAGAAGAAGCTGAAGGAAGGGGCTGATCAGCTGGCTCGCACTCAATTGGTGTGCAGCACTTTCTCTGAGTCCCTGAAGCGTTCTGATTTGAAGATCAGTGAGCTGATCTCCCTGGCCACCAATGTTGTTGCCTATGCTATCTGGCGGGGAAAAATCAGCGGGATGCGTGCTGCTCTTGAAGAGGCTCCCACCCAGCAAGCTATAGAAGAGGAGGAGAAATAGCTGGAGATGCTCTATCCCACCCAACCTGATCTGAGTGCGCTGATGCTTGAAGTTGGGGAGGTGAATTCTCCGCATTGGGCCGAGCAATTTCTTTGGTGGAGATCTTTGGAATGTCCCAGGATGCTGCTGACGGAGCTTTGGATGCTATGGCAGCTGGGGGTGTGCAAGCTGGTGCGGTACCTAAAACAGGAGGTTAGTAGGCAGAAGATGTGCCAGAGGTGGAGGTCATTAATGTGACCGATAATTAAGTATTTTTATGTTTTCATGAACTTTTTGGCAGTCTGGCCCAGAGATGGCAGACTTGTAAGTTTTAAAACTCTTTTTTGGTTGCTCCGCCAAGTTGGCGGTTAGACTCGGGGGCCGTATCTTTGGCCATGTTTTGGAATGCCCTTTGCCTTAATTTCTGGCAAGTTTATATTTTGTGTGCTCGTTTTTTAGTTTCCTTAGTTTAGGAAGTTGCTGTGTTAGCCTGCTGGCTGATTTAGGCGAGTCCCGTCATCCTGAAAAGGTGACTTTTCGACTCGCTACTAGGCCGTTTCAGCCTGATGGCTGATTTAGGCATATGCCGCAATGTAAGGAGGAGTGGCCGTGTCAACCTAAGAGGCTGATTTAGACCAGCCTAGTCACTGAAGAGGCCGATCCGGACTAAGCTAGGTCGTGTCACCGATGGTCGATTTAGGCGTGTTGCAGATTTTGGACTACTTAACCTTGTTCATGACGCAAGGTGTGTTCATCACGTTTAAAGCTAACAGGGGCGTAATTTAGGCAAGTTTATCGTCATTCTAGGACCGATGGGACACTGCAGGATTCTGGTAGCGCAGAGATCCCTACGTTCCATGTTCGTGCATGCATGCTGGGGCCCTGATTAATTGCGATTAGTGCGAGCTACGTCCAGGGGGTGGTATCAGGGGTAGCTGGGTAAGCGTGTTTAGCTGTCAACCAGGCTCCCTTTCGTATGTTCCACAGTCCGCCTGGTGAGGGTACTCCTTGTGGAGAAAATAGGGTAGGCATGTTGGAGTGCATGTGCCTTGTCTCCCCGCATTGGCAGTTGACAGTCCTGCTAGATATCCTTTCAAAGTACTATAGACACTAGGATTCAAAGTGATGTACCTAGAGAAGCCTGAAAAAAGAAAAATCTATTAGAATGATGTGAAGTACCTGTCGCCATCTCATGGGGTACCAAAGCAATTATGGTCCCAGGACGCTGCCAGACCACACCATCTAATAGCAATTTAAAATTTAAAATAGCTAGAGTTACCAGAAATAGGAGTGAAATTGGTAGTATGCCTACTACCGGATTTTTATTTTAATTTCGAAATGTTTTGGCTTTTCATAGTACATCATTCTGAAGGCTAAATTCTACTTATTATTAAAAGTAATATCTCTTCAGGTGAAGTATGTTCCATGGGCGTTGTATGATTTGACCGTCCATGGTCATCAGTCTGTATGCACCATGGCCAACAACTCCTTCTACCTGGTATGGTCCTTCCCATTTGTAGGCGAATTTGCCTGCTTTTCGATTCTTAGTGTTTTGAAACACCTCTCGGAGAACCAGGTCTCCTACCTCCAGGAGCCTGACTATCAAATTCTTCTTATAACTCCTGGCCACTGACTGTTTGTGGGCAGCCAGACGGATTTTTGCGCTTGCTCGCAGCTTGTCAATTGTGTCCATGCTTCTGACCATCTCTGCATTGTTCAGTTCCCCTGTCATATTTTCATACCTGTGAGTGGGAACTAGAACCTTTGATGGAATGACTGCTTCTGCGCCAAACACCAGGCTGAAGGGTGTTTGACATGTTGCTATCTTTGGTGTCGTTTTGTCTGACCATAATACCAGTGGCAATTCATCTGCCCACTTTCCTCCTAACTCCTGTAACCTCCTTCTCAGATTGTCCATGATGATTTTGTTGCTGGATTCAGCTTGCCCGTTGGACTTCGGGGTCCTGGGTGCTGACTTTTTTAGGGTGATGTTCCACCTGGCACAGTATCCCTCGGTATCGTTTGAGATGAATTGTGAGCCATTGTCACATATGATTTCTGATGGGATACCAAACCTGCAAATGATGTTTCGTTTTATAAACGAAAGGACTTGTTTGTCCTTTATTTCTGTGAATGCTTCTGTCTCTATCCACTTGGAGAAGTAATCTGTCATCGCCAGCATCCACGTCCTGTTTCCTGTGGCTCTAGGTAGAGGTCCTACTATGTCCATGCCCCATGCCATGAATGGCCAGGGAGAAATGATAGGGTGCAAGGGTTCAGCTGGCTGATGAATCATTGGTGCTGAGCGCTGGTAGGCGTCACACTTCCGCGCATATTCTGCTGCAACTGCCTTCATTGTGGGCCAGAAGTATCTCTGCCTGAGGGCTTTATTTGCCAGACTCCTGCCCTCTGCATGGTTTCCACATTCACCACTGTGGAGAGCATGTAAGACAGTCTGCGCCTCCTCTCTATCCAGGCACCATAGGTAGGGGCCTGCCAGTGATTTCCTGAATAATGTATTATCAATAAGTATGAACCTGGAGGCTTTCATTCTGAAAGCCCTTACTTCCTTCTAGTCATCTGGTAGCTTGTTATAACGCAGCCAGTCTAGGTAAGGTGTGCGCCAATCCCAGTCATCTGCCTGTTCGGCTGTTTGGTCAGGCGACTAACCGGTTGGCTGAGAGTTCTCACCTTTCTCTGTAACTGATTGGACTCCTTCCCCGTTCTGTGAATCCTCCAGTTCACCTCTATCTATTTCATCTGCTTTCTGGATGGAAGGCTCTAGCATGTGTGCTATTGGAATGCTGGAAAGTTCTGTTGGTTTGAATGTTGCCCCCAGAGTTGCTAAGGCATCTGCTTCCACGTTCTGGTCTCTGGGGACCTGCTTAAGCTTGCAAGTTCCGAATTTTTGTTTTAACTCCTTTTCTATTTTTAAGTATGCAATCATCTTCGAATCCCTGGCTATAAACTCATCATTCACGTGATTGATATTAGTAGAGATTCACTGGATATGCGCAGGTGCCTAACTCTTAACTCCAGAGCTAGCTTCATTCCTAATATCAAGGCCTCGTATTCTGTTTCATTGTTGGTTGCCTTGAATTCGCATCTCACCGCTTGCGCTATTAGGTCTCCCTGTGGTGAGCGCAAGATCAGCCCTACACCTGCCCCCCTCTGATTGGAGGCTCCGTCAATGTGCATCTGCCAGACCTCTGCTTTCTTGCTCCCTTCTAGAGTGAGGATTTCCTCATCTACCAGATTTTGGATTCTTTGGTCAAGTCCGACACGAAGTCGGCAAAGTGCTTGCGATTTGATTTCATTGCTCGGGGTCATCTTGGATATCATACCCACTGAGGTGTACAGACCACTTCGACATTCTGCCTGACAGTTCAGGCTTCCTCATGATAGATTTCAGCGGGTAGTTTGCGAGATGCTATTACCAGTGCAAATACTAACTTTTCAAGAGATGTGTACCTGGTCTCTGCCGGCAGCTGAGACTTGCTTACGTAGTACACTGCCTTCTGCTCCTTTTCCTGCTCTCTGACCAGAACAGCGCTCACTGCCACCTCTGTGACGGCCAGGTATAGGAATAGTGGTTCTCCTTCTTCTGGCTTAGACAGCAGTGGTGGGCTGCTGAGGTAGTGTTTCAGCTCTCTGTAGGCTTGCTCGTGATCCGGAGTCCATTTAAACTTCTGACTTTTTCTTAGTATATCGTAAAAGAGCCTGCACTTATCTGAAGATCTTGAGATGAACCTGCTTAAGGCTGCTACCTTTCCAGCTAGTCTTTGAACATCTTTAGGCTTCTCAGGTGACTCTAGTTGTAAGACGGCTTTGATCTGCTCGATGCTGGCCTCTATCCCTCTTTGAGTTACAATATAACCTAAGAATTTGCCAGAAGATACTCCGAAGGTGCATTTAGATGGATTTAGTTTCATTTTGTATTCCCTCGGGTCTTTGAATGTTTCGCGGATGCGCATGTGATCTTTGGCTTTTTCTGATTTCACCACCATGTCATCAATGTATACCTCCATAGTTCTTCCTATCTGCTCTTTGAACATGCGGTTAACCAGCCTTTGGTACGTGGAGCCGGCGTTCTTTAGGCTGAATGGCATAACGTTGCAGCAATATATTCCTCTCTCAGACATGAATGTCGTCTTCTTTTGATCTGCAGGATCCATCTTAATCTGATTGTATCCACTCCATGCGTCCAGGAATGTCAGCATCTCATGTCCAGCTGTCGCGTCTACCATTGCATCGATATGAGGCAGCGGGAAGGGATCTTTAGGGCATGCCTTGTTGAGGTCGGTGAAGTCCACACATACTCTCCACTTTCAATTTTTCTTTGGTACCACCACCACATTAGACAGCCATTCTGGATATTTTACTTCTCTTATTTTATTTGCTGACAGCAGACTATCTACCTCTTGGTTGATCACCTTGTTCCTTTCTGCTGCAAACTTTCTTCTTCTCTGCTGGATGGGTTTACACTTTGGGTCCACACTAAGCTTGTGCGTTATGATGGACGGATCTATTCCTATCATGTCATCGTGTGACCATGCAAAATAGTCCATGTTATCCTGTAGAAATTTAATTAACTGTTACCTCAAGCTTCCTGTGCATCCAGCTCCAATTAGCCCAGTTCTTTCTAGGTGCAGCTTGTCCAGGTTAATTTGATCTAGCTCTTCTGCTGGAGGTTCAATGTATTCGTCCTGGACAGGCTGCTTCCGTAATTGCTATGCGGGTGGGCTGGCAGTACACTTAAGTTCCTTCTTATAGCAGCCTCTAGCTTCCTCCTAATCTCCTCTTATTGTCTCTACTCCCCATGGTGTGGGGAACTTTATGCAGTGGTGATATGTTGAGGGGACTGCTTTCATCTGGTGTAGCCACGACCTTCCCAGGATGACATTGTGGGTGGAGGGGCCGTCTATAACTAGATACCTGACTTGCTTGTTGACTCCTCTCACATAGGTGGGGATGACTATTTCTCCCAGCGAGTTAGCTGTTTCCCCACTGAAGCCTACTAGCGGAATAGTCTTCTTCTGCAGATCCTTCTCGCTGAATCCCATGTTCTCTATGGTCTTCAACATGATCAGGTTGACCGAGCTGCCTACATCTACCGGGACCTTTCTAACCGTGCAATTCGCCATTGATAGGGTGATAATAAGTGCGTCGTGATGTTCTCGTTCGTCGTATGTATCACCTTCATCAAAGTTGACAACTGGTAAGTCGTTGTGAGAAATTCTGCAAGAATTTGCTGGCCTATCTCCTTTGGTTTCGGTAGCACGTCTCTTAGCTGCTGAATATGTCAGCCCGCTTAGGTCTGAGCCGGCTGTTATCACATTTATGATTTTGGTGCATGTGGGTGGGGTTGCAGGCTTGGTGGAGCCCACCTTATCCTGTTGCTTTCCCCCACATGGTAATAGGTGGCTCAGCTTTCCTTGCTCATACAGGCGCTTGATTTCTCTCCGTAATGTGTAGCAATCCTCAGTGTTGTGCCCAATATCACGGTGGAACTCACACTTCTTTTTGCTATCCTTCCTCCATGCTTGTCCTTCTACTGGTGGGTTGGGCCACCTGACTCCATCTCCCATCTCCCTGAGTGCCTTCAGGATTCCCCCGACGCCTGTAGTGAATCCATATTCTGCCAGAGTAGGGAGTTGCTAATTTTCCTCGATTTTGTTGACTCCCCTTCCATATGGTCTGTACCTCTCGTCCTTCTTGCTGATGGTTTGTTTTCTTCCTGACTTCTGCACGATTGAGGTACTAGAAACACTTGGCGTATTAAGTAAGCTGGCTCTGGCTAGAATATCTTCCTCCAATCTGATTGCGGCAACTGCCTTCTCTTGCACTGCCTCGAAACTATGGCAGGGATGCATAGTCAGCTGCTTGTATAAGTCGGAGTCATGGTGAAGGCCCCTCCTAAAGGCTTCTACTGCTGTTGAAACATCCCACTCTCATACTTCTACCTTCTCATTGTTAAACCCTGTATTGTATTCTCCAATGGTCTCTCCTGCCCCCTGGACGATTCTGTATAGAACTCGTGCATGCTTCTGCGGCTTCCTACTGCTTGCAAATTGCTGAGTGAATGACTTCACTAATTCAGCAAATGTGGATATCGACCTGTTGGGCAGGCTTACAAACCATCGAAGTGCCGGTCCTATTAAGGTGGATCCAAATCCTTTGCACATGCAAGCCTCCTTGACTTGCCTTACGGCTGTTATTGTCATCATCTTCTGCTTGTACTGGCTTATATGGTCAAAGGGATCTGCTGTGCCGTCGAAGAGAGGCATATTTGGATTTGTGAATCCCTTTGGCATGGCTGTGACGGATATGGTATACATGAATGGTGAGTCGGCATAGCTGTCCAGTGCTGCTTTCTCGAGTGGGGGTGGCAGACTTGGGACCCTGCTCAGTATTTATTTTAGCTCCAAGTACCGCTGATTTGTTATCTTTGCTGAATCGGGGCCCGTCACGCCGACCGCTTTTGATTGATATCGCCTCCTGATCCGAGCGCTTGAAGGTTCTGACGTGTCCCAGTAGCTAGAGGAGTTGATGTAATGACTGTCCCCTGCTGCCATTTCACTTGTTGGTTCGACTCGGACCCTACTCCAGCGTCGATAAATCATTTCCGGGCTGGCCGACGAGGATGCCACCGATCGTACTTCCACTTTTGGTGGCCGCAGCCGTAATCCGGCGTGAGGTATCCCATCCGTTGTGGGGTTATTCTTCCATCTGATGGTATTGTAGACAGATCCAATCTTGTTATCAGTTCGGCTGGTATCTGTCAAAGTGGATTCCTGCTACCCGATGCCCCTTGTGTCAGATCTACTATTGGAGAGCTTCCTTCGTCTGCCCTGCTCGCTGGGGTGGTAGACTGCTGTTTCAGGATGTCTATCTGCGCCCAGAGCTCTCTGTCCCTCTTCCTTGCTTCGGCTTCAGCTTTCTTCTGGTCTTCTCTCATGTTTTCCATGGCTTTCGGGAGATCCTCTACGCTAGTGAGCAAGATTTGTGTGGGACTAGGTGGCGGGGTGACGCTTGAGCTTGACGTTCCATTATCTGATCTGGCCTGGGTTGCGGCAGCAGGAGTCCTAGGAGGTAGAGAGGTCTTTGCTGTGGGTATGATTCTCGAGGTGTGTCCGGGAGCCTGTGTAGCCACCGTTGATGTTGGATTTTGAGTAGATGGTGGTGGTGGCGATGGTTGTCTGCCCCCTGACACGGCTTCCGATGCTTGCTTATCCATTGTGTATTTAGAGTATCAACGATTGACGACCACAATGCCCCACGGTGGGCGCCAAACTATTTAGATACTTTTTACCGAATTAGTTGATTCGAGTCAATGCGGTCTTACTCGTTGGATATTCGATTAATTGTTTGTATGTTGATGCGTAAATAAAGAAATAAAGTACGAAATATAAATTGACACGTGAGATTTGGTGACGCGGAAAACCCAATGTGGGAACAACCGTGGGAAGGACGGTACCCTGCCAAATATTGCACTATACTCGAATAGGAGGATGATTACAATTGAGACGTAATGCTAATCTTGCTGACACGAGGTATCAGGCCTGCAAGATCTTGGACGGATGTATATGTGAGTACGAGAATGTGCTAATGTCTTGATGTTAATGTATGTGTGGATGCGTTGTTGAACGTGTTGTTGAATGTGTTGTTGAATGTCCTTCTTTGATTGCTTCCTTGACTATTTATAGGGCAAGAACCCTAGACGTCTCCTACCTCGATTATGGAAAGGGAATATAACTTCCATAATAACTCTTTCCATGTTTGGTCGTCTCCCTCAATTCTCCCTGATCTCCCTAACATCTCCCTGACTCCCCCTTTCCTAATTCCAGACGCTTCCTCTGACGGGCTCCAATCTTTTCCTGCGTGCATGCCGGCCCAATGCCATATTTAATTACGGGCTCCCTTCCTCCTTGTCACTCCTCCCATGATCCATTATTTTATCAAGTGTGCCTTCTCTTTATTGGGCTATTTTTAGCACAAACAATACCTATTTCATACAAGAGAATATCTATTGGGGACTGCTCTAAACTGGTTGAAAGGATGGTGGACAGAATTAGAGGATGGGGGTCTAGGAAATTAAGCTATGCAGGAAGACTACTCCTAGTTAAGTCTGTCCTGTCACAGTTACATTCTTACTGGGCAAGGATTTTTATTATACCAAAGGGTATTATCAAGAAGATAGAGTGTATATGCAGGAATTATTTATGGGAGGGAGTTGATAAGTACCACAAAGCCCCTGCTGTGTCCTGGGAAAGAGTTTGCCAGGATCAAAGGCAAGGTGGTTTGGGGGTCATTAACTGTTTGGCTTGGAATACTGCCTTTATAGGCAAATATAAGTGGTGGATGGCTTGTAAATAGGATCACTTATGGATTCGTTGGGTGCACCATGTGTATATCAAGCATCAGGATTGGTTTGAGTATCTACCTAATACGAATACTAGCTGGACTTGGAGACAAATTTGTAAAGTGAAGGAGACATTGAAACCAAGTTATGAGGCAGGCATCTGGGAGGCTAATGGTAATGCATATAGGCCTGATGCAGGTTATAAATGGTTGATGGGTGAGCATGAGAAGATGGAGTGGTAACCTGTAGTTTGGAACAGAATGAATTGGCCTAAACATTTCTTTATTGCTTGACTGTATGTGCTGGGCAGATTACTTACAAAAGACAGATTGGTGAGGTTTGGAGTTATCATCAATGGAGACTGTGATTTGTGTGGTGAGGAATCTGAGACTGTAGAGCATTTATTTTTTGAATGTAAATACAGTCAGATGTGCTTGGCTCTAGTAAATGCCTGGTTGGACAGTGAGATACCAGTAAGGGACTGTCTTCACTGGTGCTACAGATTGAAGTACAGGTCACTGTTGAAAAAGAAATTGATACATATTGTGGTGGTAGCTCTGATTTATCAGATTTGGAGTATGAGGAATCAATGTCGTGTGGAGCAAGTGGTCTGGCATCAATGGGTGCTTTTCAGACGGGTTCAGCAACAGGTCAAAGTGCGAGCTAGTATGAAGATTTGGTCTGTCCCTCATAGATTAGATACTGATTGGTGTATGAGATTTAAATGATGTAATAGTATGCTTATTTGTGAGATGTCAGGTAGCTTAAAGGGTTGGAGTTTTTTGTAAGGTGGTGAAACAATATGTAATTGCCATTTGATTAATTAATGATATTAACATTCCACCAAGAAAAAAAGACATTAGGATTCAGAGTGACGCACCTAGAGAAGCCAGAAAACGAGAAAGTCTATTAGAGTGATGTGAAGTACTTGATGCCATCTCATGGGGTACTAGATCAATTGTGGTTCCAGGAAGCTTTCAGACCATGCCACTCCAATAGTAGTTTTAAAAATTGAAAGAAACAAAGGTATCAGAAAAGGACATGAAATTGGTAGTATGCCTACTACCGTATTTTTTTCTTTTTATTTTGAAATAATTTGGCTTTTCATAGTACATTACTCTGTAGGCTAAAATCTACTTATTATTAAAAGTAATATCTCTTCAGGTGAAGTATGTTTCATGGGTGTTGTATGATTTGACCGTCCATAGTCATCACTCTGTATGCACCATGGCCAACAACTCCTTCTACCTGGTATGGTCCTTCCCATTTGTAGGCGAATTTGCCCGCCTTTCGATGTTTAGTGTTCTTTCTCCAGGTCTCCTACCTCCAGGAGCCTGACTTTCACATTCTTGTCGTAACCCCTGGCAACTGACTGCTTGTAGGAAGCTAGACGTATCTTTGCACTTGCTCGCAGCTCGTCTACTGTGTCGAGGCTCCTAACCATCTCGGCGTTGTTCAGTTCCCTTATCATACATCCATACCTATGAGTGGGAACTAGAACTTCTTATGGAATGACTGCTTCCGCACCAAACACCAGGCTGAAAGGTGTTTAGCTTGTTGTTATCTTTGGCGTCGTTCTGTCTGACCATAACATTAGTGGCAATTCATCTGCCCACTTTCCTCCTAACTCCTGTAACCTCCTCCTCAGATTATCCATGTTAATTTTGTTGCTGGACTCAGCTTGCCTGTTAGACTTTGGAGTCATGGGTGCTAATTTTTTCACGGTGATGTTCCATCTGGCGCAGTATCCCTCAGCAACGTTGTAGATAAATTGTGAGCCATTGTCACATATTATTTCTGATGGGATGCCAAACCTGCAGATGATATTTCGTTTTATGAAAGAGATGACCTATTTGTCTTTTACTTCTGTGAATGCTTCTGCTTCTATGCATTTGGAGGAGTAATCTATCATCGCTAGCATCCATATTCTGTTCCCTGTGGCTCTAGGTAGAGGGCCCACTATGTCCATTCCCCATGTCATGAATGGCTAGGGAGAAATCATAGGTTGCAAAGGCTCTGCTGGCTGGTGGATCATTGGTGCTGATCACTGGCAAGCGTCACACTTGCGGGCATATTCTGCAGCATCTGCCCTTATTGTGGCCAGTAGTAACCTTGTCTGAGAGCTTTGTTTGACAGACTCCTGCCCCCTGCATGGTTTCCAAATTCACCACTATGGAAAGCATGTAACATGGTCTGTGCTTCCTGCCTGTCCAAGCATCATAAGTAGGGACCTGCCACTGATTTCCTGAATAGTATATCATCAATCAGTATAAATCTGGAGGCTTTCATTTTGAAGCCTCCTACTTCCTTCTTGTCATCTGGCACCTTATCATGACGCAGCCAGTCCAGGTAGGGTGTCCGCAAGTCCCAGTCACCTGCCTGTGTAGCTGGCTCATCAGGCGGCTGGTCAGTTGGCTGGGAATCTCCCCTTGCCTCCTTAGCTGTCTGGACTCCCAGTTCGTCTTGCTGATCCTCCAATTCTCTCTGTCTATTTCGTCTGCCTTCTGGATGGAAGGCTCCAGCATGTGTGCGATGGGAATGCTTGATAGTTCTGTCGGTTTGAATGTTGCCCCCAAAGTTGCTAAGGCATCTGCTTCTACGTTCTGATCTCTGGGAATCTGCTTGAGCTTCTAGGTTTTGAATTTCTGTTTTAACTCCTTTGCTATTTTTAAATATGCGATCATTTTTGAGTCTCTCGCTATGAACTCGTCATTCACATGGTTGACTATCAGCAAAGAGTCGCTAGATATGTTTAGGTTCCTGACTCCCAACTTCAGAGCTAGCTGCATTCCCAGTATCAAAGCCTCTTATTCTGTTTCGTTATTAGTTGCCTTGAATTCACACCTTACTGCCTGTGCTATCAAATCCCCCCGTGGTGACCGTAAGATTAACCCTACACCTGGCCCCTTCTGGTTGGAGGCTCCATCGATGAGCATTTGCCAGACCTCTGTCTTCTTGCTCCCTTCTAAGGTCGGGATCTCCTCATCTGCCAGATTTTGGACGGCTGGACTGAAGTCTGAAATAAAGTCTGCCAGTGCTTGTGATTTGATTGCTGTCTTGGGGTCATATTGGATATCATACCCACTAAGGTGTACAGACCATTTTGACATTCTGCCTGACAGCTCAGGTTTCCTCACGACGCATTTCAGCGGGTAGTTGGTCACGACATGTGGTGTGGAACTCAAAATAGGGGCGTAGCTGATAAGATGACATTACCAGAGCTAGCACTAACTTTTCCAGAGATGTGTACCTGGTCTCTGCTGGCAACAGAGATTTGCTTACATAATAGATTGGCCTCTATTCCTTCTCCTATTCTGTGATTAGGATAGCGCTCACTGCTACCTCGGTGACAGCTAGGTAGAGGAACAGTGGTTCTCCTGGCTCCGGTTTTGACAGCAGCGGTGGGTTGCTGAGATAATGCTTCAGCTCCCTGAATGCTTGCTCGTGGTCTGCAGTCCGCTCAAACTTCTGGCTCTTTCTTAGTATGTCGTATAATAGTCTGTACATGTCCGAGGACCTTGAGATGAATCTGCTTAAAGCTGCTACCTTGCCAGCTAGTTTCTGAACGTCCTTTGGTTTTTCAGGTGACTCCAATTGCAACACAGCCTCGATCTGCTCGATGCTGGCTTCTATCCCCCTCTGGGTTACAATGTAGCCTAAAAATTTACCAGAGGATACCCCAAAGGTGCATTTGGATGGATTTAGCTTCATTGTACTCCCTTAGTGTTGAATGTTTCTGCCAGGTGGCGCAAGTGATCTGTAGCTTTCTCTAATTTCACCACCATATCATCAATATATACCTCCATAGTTCTTCTTATCTGCTCTTTGAACATGCGGTTGACCAGTCTCTGATATGTGGAACCTGCATTCTTCAGGCCGAATGGCATGGCCTTGTAACAATATATTCCGCTTTCGGACATGAAAGCTATTTTCTCTTGATCTGCAGGATCCATCTAGATTTGATTATAACCACTCCAAGCGTCCAGGAATGTCAGCATTTCATGTCCAGCTATCGCACCCACCATTGCATCAATATGAGGTAGCGGAAAGGGATCTTTAGGGCATGCCTTATTGAGATCAGTGAAGTCCACGCATACTGTCCATTTTCTATTCTTCTTAGGTACCACCACCACGTTAGATAACCACTCTGGATATTTTACTTCTCTTATCTTTTTTTTGCCGGAAAAGGTGTCTACCTCCTGATTAATCACCTTATTCCTTTCAGCTGCAAACTTTCTTCGCCTCTGCTGGATGGGTTTACATTTCGGGTCCACACTGAGTTTATGTGTTATGATGGACGGGTCTATTCCTATCATGTCATCATGTGACCACACAAAGCAATCCACGTTAGCCTGCAAAACTTCGATCAGTTGCTGCCTCAGGTTTCCTCTGCATCCAGCTCCAATTAGCACGGTTCTCTCTGGGTGCAGCTTGTCCAGGTTGATCTGATCTAGCTCCTCAGCTGGGGGCTCAATGTATTCGTCCGGACAGCCGCATTCAGTAATTGCTATGCTGGAGGGCTGACGGTGCACTTTAGTGCTCTCTTGTAGCAGTCTCTAGCTTCCTCCTGATCTCCTCGTATTATTTCTACCCCCCATGAAGTGGGGAATTTTATGCATTGATGGTATGTTGAGGGGACTGCCTTCATCTGGTGTAGCCACGGTCTTCCCAGGATGACATTGTAGGTAGAGGGTCCATCTAGGACTAGATATCTGATCTGTTTGTTGACCCCTCCCACATAGGTTGGGATTACTACCTCGCCTACCGAGTTGGCTGTTTCCCCACTGAATCCTACCAACGGGATGGTTTTCTTCTGCAAATCCTTCTCACTGAACCCCATGTTTTCTATGGTTTTCAACATGATCAGGTTGACCGAGCTGCCTGTATTTACTAGGACTTTCTTGACTGTACAGTTAGCCATTGACAGGGTGATAATGAGTGCATCATGATGTTCCCGATCGTCACATATATCTCCTTCATCAAAGGCAACAACAGGTAGATCACTGTGAGAAATTCTGCAGAAATTTGCCCGCCTATCTCCCTTAATCTCGGTGGCGTGCCTTTTAGCTGCTGAATATGTCAACCCACTTAGATCTGAGCCGCCTGTTATCACGTTTATTATCTTGGTGCATGTGGGTGGGTTTGCAGGCTTCGCGGAGACTACCTTATCCTGCTGCTTGCCCCCACGCGGTAATAGGTGGTTCAGCTCTCCTTGTTCGTACAGACGCTTGATCTCCCTTCGCAGTGTGTAGCAATCTTCAGTGTTATGCCCAATGTCACTATGGAACTCGCACTTCTTCTTGCTATCTTTTCGCCATGCCTGTCCTTCTACTGGTGGCTTGGGCCACCTCACTCCATCTCCCATCTCCCTGAGTGCTTTCAGGATTCCTCCGATGCCCATGGTGAATCCGTACTCTGCTAGAGTAGGGAGTTGCTGATTTTCTTCGATCTTATTAACTGCCCTTCCATATGGCCTGTATCTTTCATCCCTTTTACTAGTAGACTGCTTTCTGGCTGATTTCTCTACGGCTGAGGTGCTAGACACGCTTGGTGTATTAGGCAGGCTGGCTCTGGCTAGAATATCTTCCTCTAATCTGATCGCGGCGGCTGCCTTTTCTTGTACCGCTTCAAAGCTATGACAAGGGTGCATGGTCAGCTGCTTATATAGGTCAGAGTCATGGTGAAGGCCGCTCCTGAAGGCTTCCACTGCTGTAGAGACATCACACTCCCGTACTGCCACCTTCTCATTGTGGAATCTTGTGTTGTATTCTCCAATGGTTTCTCCTGGTCCCTGGACGATTCTGTATAGGTCCCCTGCATGCTTCTGTGGCTTCCGGCTGCTTGCAAACTGCTGAGTAAATGCATTTACCGGTTCAGCAAATGTGGAGATCGACTTATTGGGCGGGCTTACAAACCATCGAAGTGCTGGCCCCGTTAATCTGGATCCAAATCCCTTGCACATGCAAGCCTCCTTTTCTTGCCCTACAGCT
The DNA here is from genome assembly GCF_048544455.1 of Silene latifolia. Taxonomy (NCBI): domain Eukaryota; kingdom Viridiplantae; phylum Streptophyta; class Magnoliopsida; order Caryophyllales; family Caryophyllaceae; genus Silene; species Silene latifolia. The sequence continues at coordinate 37,789,820 of NC_133528.1, forward strand.
GTCACTGTCATCATCTTCTGCTTGTACTGGCTCATATGGTCAAAGGGATCTGCCGTGCCATCAAAGAGAGGCATGTTTGGATTCGTGAATACCTTTGGCATGCCTGTAACGGATATGGCGTCCACAAATGGTGAGTCAGCATAACTGTCAGGTGCCGCCTTCTTAAGTGGAGGTGGCAATCTCGGGACCCTGCTTAGCATCTCCCTCAACTCCAAGTATTGCTGGTTAGTTATGCTTCCTGAGTCTAGAGCTCGCCTATCAGCTATCTGCTTATTTAGTGCGCTGCTTCCTGGTCCAAACTCTTGAAGGTTCTGAGGTGTCGTGGCAGCTAACGGGGTTGTAGTCACGAGTGTTCCTTGCTGCCAGTTCTCCTGCGGGCTTCCCGTGGACCCTATGGCAGGTGTCTGATTGGTTGCTATGAGATTATCAACAGGGATGTTACCTGACCGTGCTTCCCCATGGCTGGCTGGCTGCTAGTTGTCTAGTGTGAGGTATCCTAACCCTTGCGGGGTTATCCTTACATCTGATGATACTGTAGCTAGATCCAGCCTTGTTACTAGTTTAGCTGGTATCTGTCGAAGCGAATTCCTGCTGCCTGATGCCACCTGTGTTAGATCCATTACTGGAGCTCTTCCTTCACCTGCTAGCTTGCTGGTGTGACAGATTGCTGCTTCAGAATGTCAATCTGTGCCCAGAGCTCTCTGTCTCTTATTCTTGTTTCAGCTTCAGCTTTCATCTGGTCTTCTCTCATGTTTTCCATGGCTTTCTGAAGGTTCTCTACGCCAGTGAGCAGGATTTGTGTTGGACTAGGTGGCGAGGTGAGGCCTGAGCTCGTTGTATTTTTGTCTGATCTAGCTTAGGCTGCAGCAGCAGGGGTTTTGGGAGGTAAAGAAGTTTTTGCCGTAGATGTGATTCTTGAGGTATGCCCAGGAGCCTTAGTTGACACCGTTGATGTCGGGTTTTGAGTAGAGTTTGGTGGCAACGACGATTGACTGCTCCCTGACACGGCTTCTGACACTTGCTTATCCATTACGTATTTGGATTATCAAGGATTGACGACCACAATGCCCCACGGTGGGCGCCAAACTGTTTAGGTGATTTTTACCAAGGTAATTGTATCAGGACAATGTGGTCTTACTCGCTGTATGCTTGATTGATCGTTTGGTATTTAATATTTAAAAAAACAAATAAAGCACGAAATATAAATTGGCACGTAAGATTTGGTGACGCGAAAAACACGATGTGGGAACAACCGCGGGACGGACGGTACTCTGCCAAATATTGCACTAGCTTTGAATGAGAGGATGAATACAATCGTGAGGTAATGTAAATTTTGCTAGCATGAGGTATTGTGTGTGTGACCTTGAATGTCCTTCTTTGATGGCTTGACTATTTATAGGGTAAGAACCCTAGGTGTATCCTACCACGTTTATGGAAAGGAATATAACTTCCATAATAACTCTTTCCATATCACGCCATCTCCCTCCATTCTCCCTGATCTCCCTGACTTCTCCCTAAACTCTTTCCTAAACACGGACGCTTCCTTCCAGTGGGCCTTGCTTCACTTCACACGCTCCCTGGCCCATTCACCTTTCAACAATCTTGCTTCCAACCGTGGGCTCCCCTTCTCTTATTCCCACTTCATGCCCTATTACTTTAATCACTTACCAAGTGGGCTCCCCAGTTAGGTCATTATGTAAATTTTGACCCAAACACCATCGTTTTATCTCGACTCCCTCTTCATCAATCTAGTGTAAGCATGTTTATGTTTAGTTCTCGCTTTTCCTAACGTAAATTTGGTAGAAGTGATAATTTTTCACAGGATTTTCGTCATGATCACTTTAGGAGCCAACTTAACGTCCTACATACCAAGTCCTACATGGTGGATGACTCTATCGAATCTTGATCGATGATTATTGTTTTGGTATTTTTCTACCGAATTAGGTTAAATAAGGTCGATGCGGTCTTATTCGATGTTTGTTGATTGTATTGTCTATGTTAGTACTAAATATGGAAATTAAAGATGTAAATAAAGATTGACACAAGAGATTTGGTGACGCGGAAAACCCAATGTGGGAAACGACCGCAGGAAGGGACGGTACTCTTCCAATGATTGCACTAGCTTTTATTATGAGAAGGAATACAAGGGATATGGCGTGATAATATAGCAAGCACAATGTAAGGCGTTCTTAGGATGGTTCTTGAATAATCTTCCTTCTCCGTCTTCTTGGCCATTTATAGGGTGAGAACCCTAGCCGAGTCCAATTCCTTGCATGGCAAGGAATCTTGATCCTACCGTGCTTCTTTCCATAATCCGCGGCCTTGTATTCTATTCTCCCTGATCTCCCTGAAATCTCCCTGGATTCTTTTGTTCGTGGGCCTTTTACGGCTACTAGATTTCTCGGCCCAATTCATTAAGTGAGTCTTGATGGACTTATTTTCCACTAGGCCAATATGCAGAATTTGGCCCAAACAGTTTGCCCCTAATTCCTTGCGAGACACGCCTTGAGATGTCGAATAAGGAATTTACGAATTGTAAAACCCACGTCGTCCTCTACACAGCTTCCCCAACACTCATCATTGCCCCTACTTCTCCCCTCATTTCCCAGACCCTATCTCTCCCTCTCTCTTTGTAACTCCAACTACTCCACCTACTTTCCCTATTAACTCCAAAATTTAAAACCCTCACTCTCCCTCAAACTCCTCCTCTTCTTCTTGCTTTCTCGCCGGACTTTCATTATTTCCACCGCAGCTTTGCCTCACCTGGTATTCCTTTCTTTCTTTAATCCTCCTTTCTCTCCGCCAATTATGGGTAAAACTCGCCACACCGCCTCAACCTCTACTCCGGCCGACCAAAACCCAGACCCTACCTTTCCGTCCCGCAATCTCTTTGTTCATCCTCACGACTGCAACTCTTCCCTGACCACCCCTGACATCCCCGTAATCAAAGAAAAGCCGGGGCTCGGTGACGGGGTTGATATTGCCATCCCTGAGCCCGGCCAAAAGGCGGATGCCATCCATACGGGTTGGGTTTGCCTTTATCTTTACCCCTTCAGATACGGTCTTCGATTCCCCTTCCCTAAACTTATACAAGACTTCCTTCAAACCAACAACTTCGCCATGGCCCGAATTTCTGCCAATATTTGGAGGGTTCTCCTCTATTCTTTGTCGGCCGCCAGAATACGCTCAGCACCAGCTGCCTTGGTGAGATGGCTCACATGTATGAGATCCGGTCTCTGGGGAGGGGCCAGTTTTCCTTCCGCGGCCATGGCGAGACTCCTTTTAGGCATGTATCGAAGTCGACGGACAAAAAAGGGTTCGAGGAATTCTTCTACCTGAGCAAGGCCTTCATTCAGCCACATTTCGATTATATTAATGGTTCCTAACCTCGAGTAAGTAGCTCTCCTGGCGCCTGTTCTTGTCTTTCCTATGCTTACCGGCTTACTTTTCATTTCTGTGCAGACCTCCGCAGCCTGACTCGTCTGGGTGACCCGGCGTCTGCCCGCAACAAGTTGTTTTGCATCTCTCTTCCTGACAGGAAGTTTCCTGATCTGCTGCCTGGTTTCTCGCCTGCCTCCTCTTCCAACCCCCAACAATCAGCTCACAGCATGTCTTCTGGTATGTCACCTTATACTGACGTGCTAACTGTTTCATTTGACACCTCTGACGCCTATCGTCTTGCTGATTGCAGGTGCCAAAGTTGATCCTCTTGAGGCTATTCTTCAGAGTATTAAGAGAAAGTGAGCCGTTGGGAGTCCTAACGTGCCCTCTGCTTGTTAGAGAAGTGCCCCTGCTACTTCCTTTCAGTCTCCCCCTACCCATTCTAGTGTTGTTCGTTCTGAGCCTGTGGAGGTCAGCCCTCTGTCCCGTCATCCTCCTACTCCTCTAGCAAGCCCTGCCGCTGCTGCCAGTGGCAGTATCATAGCCCACTTTCCTGATGGTTTCCGGAATATAGACCGGGTGCCATATTGGCCAGAGATTGACCAATTCAAATCCTATTTCCTTCACTGGTGGAGGATTTTACTGAGTTCTCCCCCGAGGAGATGGCTGAAAATGATGTGCACAACGCATTTATGGTACATACTCTTCTTCTGCTGTCTTTTCTATTTTTGAATCTTTTTACTGAGTTTGCTAATTCTTCCTTTTTTCCAACAGGCTTTTCAATCAGCCCTTAATACAGGAAGATGATCAACGTGGTTCAGACCACTAGCCGGGCTACCAGTGCCAAGAATCAGGAGCTTACTAGGACCATTGCCGACCTGGAGCAGCAGCGCCTTGACCTAAGAGGACATGTGGCGGAGTTGAAAGCTGAGCTAGCTGGAGCCAAGAAGAAGTTGAAGGAGGAAGCCGACTAGCTAACACGCACTCAAGAGGTGTGTAAAACATTTTCGGATGCCCTCAAGCGCTCTGATGAGAAGATCGGTGAGCTGATCTCTCTTGCCACCAATTTCGTTGCTTATGCCACCTGGCGGGGTAAGATCAGCGGGATGCGTGCGGCGTTGGCTGAGGCTCCTACCATGCAGTCCATAGAGGAGGAAGAGAAGCAGCTGGAGACCGTCTACCTCGTTCAGCCTGATTTGAGCGTGCTGATGCCCGAGGTGGGAGAGCTGAATTCCCAGCGCTGATGGAGCAGACTGCTGCTGAGGAAGCCGGTTCCTTCCAAGAGGCTGCTATTGCTGAGGGGGCTCAAGAGACTGCTGGTACCGAGGGCGTGTAATCTGGTTTTGTACCTGAAATGGAGGGTCAGCAAGAAAAGGTAGGAGAGGTGCCGGAGAGGGAGGTCATTGACCTGGCCTCTAGTTAAAGGTTTTTTATTTTTAAACTTTTCTCTGATTGGTAGTCTGGCCCTGTGTGGTGCAGACTTGTATGAATTTTTAGACACTTTGCTTTGTGTTTCTCTGTCTTGGTGGCGCTTGTTTTGAACTATGGGACATGCCTGCCTTAGTGGCGTGTTTGGCCGTATTTTGAAATGCCCCTTGCCCCGTTTTGGCAAGTTTTACTTATGTCGTGACTTGTCGATTTTATGCACTTAGCTTAGGGAGTTGTTGTGTTAGCATAATGGCTGATTTCAGTTGGTAGTGGCCGTGTCAACTTAGGAGGATTATTTAGACAAGTCGTGTCAGCCTGAGAAGGCTGATTTAGACTTAGCTAGCTGCCATGTGAATCCAATGACTGATTTAGGCATATGTCGCGTTCTAGATAGAGGTGGTCGTGTCAACCTGTGAGGCTGATTTAGACTTAGGTAGCTGCCGTGTCAGTCCAATGACTGATTTAGGTATGTGCTGCATTCTGACTACTTAACCTTATTCATGACGCAAGGTGTGTTCATCATGTTTAAAGCTAACATGGGCGTACCTTAGGCAAGTTTATCGTCATTCTAGGACCAATGGAACGTTGCAGGATCCTGGTAGCTCAGAGATCCCTGCGCTCCATATGTTTGTGCATGCATGCTGGGGCCCTGATAGATTGTGTCGAGTACTCGGTATTGAGAGCTACGTTTGGGGGTGGTATCTAGGGTAGCTGGGTGAAATTTAAGCTGTCAGCCAGGCTCCCTTTCGTATGTTCCACAAGCCACCTGGTGAGAGTTTTCCTATTGGAGAATTAGGTTAGGCATGTTGGAGTGTCATGTGCCTTGTCACCCCGCGTTTGCAATTGACAGTCCTGCTAGGAACACTTTCAATGTACCATAGACGTTGGAGTGATGCTTTCAAAGAAGCCTAAAAATCAAAAATTCCACCAGAGCTATGTGAAATACCTGATGCTATCTCATGGGGTGCCAGAGCAATTCTGGTCCCAGGAAGCTACAGACCACACAGCTCCAATAGCAGTTTTAAAGTTCAAAGAAATGTAAATAAAAGAAAAGAAGTTGAATAAAATTGGTAGTATGCCTACTACTTTTTTTATTTTTAATTTTTTTTTTGCGTTTTTGGATACAAAACTCTGTACACTAAACTCTACTTGTAATCAAAAGTGATACCTCTTCAGGTGAATTATGTTCCATGGTTTGTGAATGATTTGACCATCCATGGTCATCAATCTATACGCCCCATGCCCAACAACGCCTTCAACCTGGTATGGTCCTTCCCATTTATAGGCGAATTTGCCTGCCTTGCGATTCTTGGAACACTTCACGGAGAACCGGGTCTCCTACCTCCATGAGCCTGATTTTTACATTTTTGTTGTAGCTTTTGGCGACTGACTGTTTGTAGGCAGCCAGACGTACCTTTCCACTTGCTCGCAGCTCATCTATTGTGTCCCGGCTCCTGACCATCTCTGCGTTGTTCAGTTCCCCTATCATACATCACTACCTATGGATTGGAACTAGAACTTCTGATGGAATTACTACTTTTATGCCAAACACCAGGCTGAAGGGTGTTTAGCCTGTCGCCGTCTTTGGGGTCGTTCTATCTGACCAAAGCACTAATGGCAACTCGTCTTCCCACTTTCCTCCCAACTCTTGCAATCTCCTCCTTAAGTTATCCATGATTATCTTATTGCTAGACTCAACTTGCCCGTTGGAATTTGGAGTCCTGGGTGCTGACTTTTTCAAAGAGATGTTCCATCTGGCACAGTATCCTTCCGCGTCATTTGACATGAATTGTGATCCATTGTCACATATAATTTCTGACGGGATACCAAACCTGCAGATGATGTTACGCTTGATAAAAGAAATGACCTGTTTGTCTTTCACCTCCGTGAATGCTTCTGCCTCTATCCATTTAGAAAAGTAGTTTGTCTTTGCTAGCATCCACAGTTTGTTCCCTGGGGCTCTAGGCAGAGCGCCCACGATGTCTATTCCCCAGGTCATGAACGGCGAGGGGGAAATAATGGGATGCAGGGGCTCTGCTGGCTGGTGGATCATTGGTGCTGAGTGCTGGCAGGCGTCACATTTTCGAGCGTACTCTACCGAGTCTGCTCCCATTGTAGGCCATAAATAGCCCTGTCCGAGGGCTTTATTTGATAGACTCCTGCCCCTTGCATGCTTTCCGCATTCACCACTGTGGAGGGCATGCAATATGGTCTGTGCTTCTTGTTTATCCAGGCACCGTAAGTAGGGTCCTACCAGCGACATTCTAAAAAGCACATTGTCAATTATTATGAATCTGGTGGCTTTCATCTTAAAGCCTCTTACCTCCTTCTTGTCATCCGGTAGCTTTCCGTGTTTCAACCAACCTAGGTAAGGTGTTTCCCAGTCCTGGTCATCTGTCTGATCAGCTGGCTGGTCGTCCGACTGGTCAGCTGACTGGTTATTCCTGCTTGATAGAACTATCGCCCCATCCCGCTGGTCTTCCAGTTCTCTTTTATCTGCTTCTTCTATTTTTTGGATTGATGAGTCCAATGTTGGAATATGTGTCCTCCGACAATAATGCGATCACGACTGTTGATCATGATGATCACATGTTTAAATCTCATTAAAATGAATACAATTGGGAAGTAATTTTGTTACTGTCAACTGGTCAACATATATCGGTAATGATTGGCTGACTAGAGTTTGACATTACTGTCGTGTGACGGTGGTGATCAGTTGACCCCCTAGGTCATACCTAAAGGGCAATACTCTTAATTGATTATTTAATTAATCGTATAATGTTACGAGTTAATTAAATTACTTGAAAATTGACGGACGATTTTGGAAGTAAAATTTACGTATCATATTGAAATGTGATTAAATAAGATACGGTCTGAGTAATTGAATTGTATCATTACTCGGATGAAATAATTGTTTAATGTAACAATTAAATTGAATGAATTGATATAAATACAATATGTTGTGATTTATAAATTGGTAAAATTTTTGGCACAAGTAATTATGAAATTACTAAAGTCGATTTTGTATGTGACGTATTTTTATTAATACGTTGATTTTTAATAAGTTAAAAATTACATAACAAATATATGTGACATGTGACATGTAACATATAGACAATTGACAAAAATAATATGGACACCATATTATGTAAAGGGCCGAAAAATTAGAAGGTGTTTAGCTAATTATAAGTTGTTTGTGATTAGTGGAAAACACAATGATTAAAAAGCAACCTAGCCATGCAAGCCTATTGTTCCTTGTGAAGAACAATTTCTCCATGCATTGGCTCACCCTAAAGCTCCTCTTACACGGTTTTGGGAAGCAAAATGTGATCATTGTTTTTCTTATAATTTTACCTAATAACACTAAAATGTTTTAGTGGGTATTCATTCTAATTCACTCATCCAAAATTAGAGTTTTAGAGAGAAATAAAATCCTCCCTTTTATCTCTCTAAAAACCGAAATAATATAAGAGTTTATAAATATTTTGGTTCCTTTTTCTACCTTGATTAATATTATAACTAGTATTTGTAATATTAATTTAATTAAGAGAAGCCTTGGGTATAAAGCATAGGGAGAGATCTTACACTTAGATCTTTGTTCTTCCATTGGAATAGCTCAAGAACAAGAAGAGATAGGTGATCTCTCTTGTGCCCTAATAGCCGAAATCCATTTTGTAAGGACGTGATTTCTCCTCTATTTATATCATTGTTTGCATGCATAAGATCCGTTTTAATTTTATGACAAATTATTTAGACATATAAGAGTATGTTAACATGTATATGAATCTACATTTCCTTCAATCGGTATCAAGAGCCACGGTTGTTTGCATGCAAATTGGTTAAAAGTTTTTCCGAGTTATATGAATAACAAATAAAACTTGTAAAATTTGTGTTATTATGATATATCACGAAATTATTACATGCATGTTAATATTTCTGGTCCTAAAGTGTTTTAGGATATTTTGGTTAATTTTTCGGATTTTTATTGTTCATAATTTATAATAATGGCATTTAAATGTGATTTTATGAGTAAAAATGTCATTTTGGTCTAAAAATAGCTATACTTCGAATTTTCACTTGGTTTTTGGATATGTTGTCACATATATTATTTTGAGATAACCTGTAATTTTTCATAATTTTTGCACTTGTTATGCTCGAAAAATGAATTTTTCATTATTAAATTCGGATTTAAGAGAAAAATAGGTTAATATGAGTTAAATTTCGAATCTGGTCATAGAAAATTTATATGTTGTCACATGCAATTTTACAAAATGTGTGTAAAATAATTGGCTATAAAGAAGTCTTTTAGCATGATTTATGAATTTTTGAATAAAAATGACATAAATAGTGACATTATTAGTGAAAATTAATAAAATATAATCTATGACTTAGGAAAAACGTATAATGTTGCATTTTATTATCTTTTTCAGATATAAAATTGAAAAGTTAGTGAAAATAATTTTTCCATGTTTTTATGATTATTTTATTATAAATCGATAAACCGCAACATTGTTTTTCCGGAAAAATTTCGATATTTTTTTAACCTATGATTTTGAACATTATGAGTGTCATGGATTTTTTCCAGAATGTTCATGAATTTAAATTTCAAATTTTGAATTTATTTGAAATTTTGTGATTTATTTGAAGTTAAATAGCTTATTTTTGTAATTTTGGTCCATTTATGAACAATTTTGTAAATAAAGGTTAATTATGGTCAAATTATTAGTGAAGACTATATTTTGAGTCCTAAGAGGTTAGGGTAATTAACTTACGCATAAATATGAGTTTATGTATTTTTGTGATTATAAAATGTTGAAATCACGCAAATCCGTAAAAACCAAGTAATATACGATATTGGCTAATTAAAAGGCGATTTAGCATAAAAATTGAGCATGTTCTTACATATTATATTGCTGCATTTTCTTTATGATTGTCATAAATTCAATTTATGTAATTTTGAATTATGTAATTTTACTTAGTATGGCCTTAGTTTTTAATTGGTATTTCCCGAAATGTATGGGAATATCGATTCGGTTGTAATTTTATTGTGATCTCGTATCACCGTTTTGTAATTTAATAGATTTATTTTATTTTAGTTACAAATGTATAATAGGAAATTATGTAATTTTATTCATTCCGGAGTTCCTAAAGACGGATTTCTTCAAGAATGGCGATACATAAAGTCGGTGTTACCTCGAGATGCGTGCCACAACCGAAGTTCAAGGGACCAATGGAGTTGGTTTCCGAATATGTAATAGATTAATAGTTTTTCTATTTTTAGGAAGGCCATACTAGGATTTATTTATCTTTTGCTTGCATTTTATTTTATGTCACATGCATCGCTAAATCGCCATAACTAAAACATGCATTGTCTTCTTTTATCGAGTTTATCGACCGTGTCAATTAAAATTATCGTAGTTCACCGCTTTAGTTCACTTAAAACGTGATAGATAATCAATTGACATGACCTCTCGCTAAAACTATCAATTGAGACATAGCCTTACCAAATAGTAGAAACCATGAAAACCTATTTCGCGAGGGAGTGCGCTCGGCCCCACCGGGGTACAAACCTTGTTACGTAGGGGAAGTGGGTGATGAATGTTAATCCACCGAATTCATGTTGATGAGGGATGTATCGGCCACACCGTGCCCAAGTTAATGTGGGTTTGGATCATGGACACATTTATTCGAAATTTGGATTGAACTCAACAAAAGTATTTGATAAGGGATGTATCGGCCCCACCGTGCCCTTGTCGATGTGTTTTGGGCTATAGATAATAGTTAATGTAATATTATCGACCAAGAGTTCTAAAAGTAGAATCGATTAAACGTTAATCCACCGAGTTATATTGATGAAGGATGTATCGGCCCCACCGTGCCTAAGTCGATATGAATTTGGGTCTTGGAATCATTTATCTAGTTGGGTAGAGGTCACTAGAAAAATGCGTAAAACTTGTTTAAATCATACATTTTTACGAGTATAATTAAAACGACAAATGTTTTACTCCTTATATTTTGTTTTGTAGACCACTTCTTTTTCATAACAAATGGCAACATCAACACCAACTCCTAATGCTACACCACTCGCTACTTCGTCTTGGCTCCGATCCTTCATGGATCGATGTAAACTTGAAAAGAATGGGTCAAATTTCTCCGAGTGGGATGCCCAACTCAAATTAGCCGCCGAAGGTGACGACAAGCTTCGTTACCTTACCGAGGCCTCTCCACCCGAACCCTCCACTAGGTCCACCGCGGCCACTAGGGAAGCCTATGAGGCTTACCAAAAGGAGTCCGCCGCAATGAAAAATGTCTTAATATTTGCGATGGAGGCGGAACTCCAAAGGAGAGCCTTCAAAATGGGCAATGCTAATGAGATTTACTCCAAACTTGTGACCATGTTTTCACAAACCCCGCGGATCGTCCAATATGAGGCGGCCGCGGCATTCTTTGATCTCGACTTCAAAGAGGGCCAAAAGGTTAGCCCTCATGTGCTCAAACTCATGGAGCTTGTCGAGACCTTGAAGATTCAAAAAGTTGAAATCCCCAAAGAACTCATCGTAGATAGGATTCTACACTCCTTGTCTAAAGTTAAGGCATATGTGCAATTCCGGGTGAATTTCAACATGCAAGACAAGGATGTGTCTCTTGAGGAGTTGCACAAGTTACTTGTGCAAGCCGAGAGGGACATGGGGTTAAATGTGAACCCTCCCAAGGATGTGCTTAACATAAGCACAAAGAGTAAGGGGAAGTTCAAGAAGAATGGGAGAAAGGGCAAGAAACAAGCTCCCACATTCACCAAAGCTAAGTCTTGTGAAGCTAGCACATCCAATGTCAAGAAGGGTCCTCTTGACAAATGCCATTATTGTAATGGCATGGGACATTGGAAAAGAAATTGTTCCAAATACCTTGGTGATATCAAAGTTGGAAAGATCACTCCAGTAGGTAAATGACTAACCTTCTTTTTATGTTTCAAATTCAACTATGGTATTATGATGCAAAAGTTGTGATAATGTATCTTCCCTTTTTATTGTAAATAGGGCCTCCACCAAGCAAAGACAAGGGGAAAGAAAAACAAGCATGATAAACCATGGAGAAGCTAAGGATAGCTTTTATGGAGCCTTGTTTTTCATTGTCTTATTTTAAGTTATGTTTTGAATTTTTAGAACTTTAAGTTTCCGTGTTCGACATGGAAAGGTATTTTGGATAATGGTTTGTATTTTGGATGATGGTGACTTGGTTTGCAACCCAAGTCACCCGTTTTATCATTTATCCTTTATGTTCTAAAATTTCATCTTTAAATGCTTGCGTTTTGAAACATAAGATTATTCACTAAAAATGATCTAATAGACAAATATAATGACGGGTTTCATTATATGTCCACATGCTTAAGGCTTGTGTATGATCATTTATAAAGTGACTTTGAGTCTATGAACTCTCTTAAAGGTATGTCAACCACCAAGTACACATATGAAATCAATAACAATTAGTCAACCTATGAGGTAGTCCTCCTTATACTTCAACATCATTAATTTGTGTCTCATATGCTATCTTTGAATGCTTAGTGTATTCATTCTAAAGATAGAGTGGGAGAAAAATGAGGACACAACACACAAGGCAAGATATAATTGTGTACTTGTGTAAATGAAGATCTACGCAAGAGAGAATGATTTGAATGAAGGTATATCTATTTACATAGTATACCAAATAGATGAGATCTATAGTCTCAAGTGAGTTCTAAATGACTTAAGAGACCAAGCGAAGTAATCATAAGAGTTTATTCTCAAGATAACTACACGAGGAGAGCAAAAGAAGTTTTGGAAGAAAAATGACTAATATAAAGTCTTAACAAGCTTTTGACTAAGGTTATGAATCATTTGACCAATAGTTTCAATCATGAGTTTTACTTAAGAGCCTAAATGAATCATAGTAACATACTAGTTATGATCAAGTTGCAAAGATTGATATTCCGATATCTTCAATAGCCAACGTTTTAACCACGCAAATGTCATTGCTTAACCTCCCTATGAAATGGTTAAATCTCCTTCCAAAAGGGTATTTGCGAAGGACGTATTCTAAATATTATTTGTATTTGAATATTGACATTGCTACACATCATTATGACATGAGTGTGTTGGAGATTTAAAATCTCTTTCCGTAAGGTTAAAAAGAGACCACTTCAAAATAGGCATTTCGAAGGGATATGATGGGAACATATATGGTTCTATCTAAGTAACTTGGCAAATGCAATTCTTTATAAGTTCCGATTGAGAAGTCAATTTCGAAATGTGTAGAATTGAGTGGGAGTTAGGAAATTCTCATGTGAAGACATAGAATTTAGTGGGAGCTACCATCCTTGAATGTATAAAACTCATTACTCATTAAAGAATGACGAGCTAATACCTTCTTTCATAAAGAAGCTTTTGAGTTTTCAATTCTGGATGAAAATGGACAATGATGAATCCAATTACATCATGAGATGTTGGATTAGTATTAAAGAGATACACATCGTATCAACATTTACATAGGTTATTCATATGAATGAAAAATGGGATTACCATTAGCAGTCATGGTAGTTCATTGAACCTAAGAACGGTTGATCTCATGATTATTAGTAACTAATGTTTCCGCCATTAGAATAATCATGTACATGTCCAATTATAAATCATATGCATAAGAGCATGATGGTAGACTTGGTGAGCCAAAATAGAAACGTCATGAATTCTCAAGTAGAATCCGATGAGCGATTTCAGTGATTGACGGATGTTCTATTGTGTGTCAAGAGTTTGCACATATTGTAGAAAATCCGAGCACATATGAGGATTTATGAGAATACCAAATCTTTCAAGCCCAGAAAGAGAAATGAGAAGTTTTGGAAAGATACTTGGTTAAATAAGAGGTTATTCAAAACAATCTTTCCTAATAAAGCTAGGACTTGTGAGAAGTACTAAGCTAATAATCTTGTCAATTGTTACAAGATTCTACAAAACATATACCTAGTGCATTGTGTGTGGATGGAATACTTGATCGGTACAAGTTGTATTATTCATCGCAAATTCGTTCGTTATGAGATGATCGATAAGAAATTTCTTTCAAGTTAAAGAACCAAAACCAAGGTCGAGAACCTTGATGTGTGCTTGGTAAAATTCATGGTATGAGAACATGAATGTGAAGGAAATTGCAAGTATAAGAAGTTTGAACACGTGGACACATGGGATGTTAAACTTCTATTGCAATCAATAAGTGTTTACACTTATGATAAACATCACAAGGTTGTAATATGATATTGACTACCCGAGTGTGATGTCGACATTTGTCGTTTGAGTTATTATTAACTCACCTTGAACATTGTTATATCCAAACGGGTTGTAGAGACAATTGAACCCCGTTAAAGTGAACATGGATTAACATTGTTTTTGCCCATAGTTACTTATATGAGGTGACGTCTCGAAGTGACTAGAGTGTGATGTGATTGATGGCAAGTTCAAGTGCCATAGAGTCATGTGAGATGACTAGTCGATCACATAGGCAGATTGTTAGGAACTTTCTGTCGGGCCTTATGACCGCTTATAGAGTTCTGGCAAATTTATATAGCCTGGTCGTGGCGAGAGCTACTATAGTATTCGAATGAGTCGATTCTTTTGACTAAAGACTATTCTCCTAAGGTGGCACAGTTTCAGATTAACTTTGATTTGTGTTACTACGACCTTCGTAAATGGGGTCAAATGGGCATATTTTGGGTTATGATGGCTGTGGCTAGTCGAAGGGAATGAGTGCGATAGGAATTGTCCACCCCTTGTCAGGGTTATAACAATATCTCAGGGCCACTCGAGGAGTAATGAACTGGAAATGCGTGGCCACGCTCGGATGGCATCCAGAGTGGATAAATCCGGTCAATCGGTTATTCTCGGATCGAGGAAACCACTCTCGATATGATCACTTGCAAGTACGACTGAAAGAGACCTTGCATTGAGTGGGAGATAGTAATAGGACAAGAGAATTGGTGACGCACACTTGTCGAGGACAAGTGGGAGATTGTTGGAATATGTGTCCTCCGACAATAATGCGATCACGACTGTTGATCATGATGATCACATGTTTAAATCTCATTAAAATGAATACAATTGGGAAGTAATTTTGTTCTTGTCAATCGGTCAACATATATCGGTAATGATTGGTCGACTAGAGTTTGACATTACTGTCGTGCGACGGTGGTGATCGTTGACCCCTAGGTCATACCTAAAGGGCAATACTCTTAATTGATTATTTAATTAATCGTATAATGTTACGAGTTAATTAAATTACTTGAAAATTGACGGACGATTTTGGAAGTAAAATTTACGTATCATATTGAAATGTGATTAAATACGATACGGTCTGAGTAATTGAATTGTATCATTACTCGGATGAAATAATTGTTTAATGTAACAATTAAATTGAATGAATTGATATAAATACAATATGTTGTGATTTATAAATTGGTAAAATTTTTGGCACAAGTAATTATGAAATTACTAAAGTCGATTTTGTATGTGACGTATTTTTATTAATACGTTGATTTTTAATAAGTTAAAAATTACATAACAAATATATGTGACATGTGACATGTAACATATAGACAATTGACAAAAATAATATGGACACCATATTATGTAAAGGGCCGAAAAATTAGAAGGTGTTTAGCTAATTATAAGTTGTTTGTGATTAGTGGAAAACACAATGATTAAAAAGCAACCTAGCCATGCAAGCCTATTGTTCCTTGTGAAGAACAATTTCTCCATGCATTGGCTCACCCTAAAGCTCCTCTTACACGGTTTTGGGAAGCAAAATGTGATCATTGTTTTTCTTATAATTTTACCTAATAACACTAAAATGTTTTAGTGGGTATTCATTCTAATTCACTCATCCAAAATTAGAGTTTTAGAGAGAAATAAAATCCTCCCTTTTATCTCTCTAAAAACCGAAATAATATAAGAGTTTATAAATATTTTGGTTCCTTTTTCTACCTTGATTAATATTATAACTAGTATTTGTAATATTAATTTAATTAAGAGAAGCCTTGGGTATAAAGCATAGGGAGAGATCTTACACTTAGATCTTTGTTCTTCCATTGGAATAGCTCAAGAACAAGAAGAGATAGGTGATCTCTCTTGTGCCCTAATAGCCGAAATCCATTTTGTAAGGACGTGATTTCTCCTCTATTTATATCATTGTTTGCATGCATAAGATCCGTTTTAATTTTATGACAAATTATTTAGACATATAAGAGTATGTTAACATGTATATGAATCTACATTTCCTTCATCCAACACATGTGCGATGGGGATGTTAGCTAGTTCTATTGGCTTGAAGGTTGCCCCCAGGGTTGCTAGGGCATCAGCCTCCACGTTCTGGTCTCTGGGGACTTGTTTGAGCTTGCGATCTCAGAAATTTTAAGCTCTTTTGCCACTTTTAGGTATGCTATCATCTTTGAATCCCTGGCTATATACTCATCATTCACATGGTTAACTATAAGTAGGGAGTCGCTGAATATCTGCAGGTTTCTGACTTCTAACTCTAGAGCTAGACACATTCCTAGTATTAAGGCTTTATACTTTGTTTTATTGTTAGTTGCCTTGAATTCACATCACACTGCCTGTGCTATAAGGTCTCCATGTAGAGATCGCAAGATCAGTCCTACACCTGCCCCCCTTTGGTTGGAGGCTCCATCAATGTGCATCTGCCAGACTTCTACCTCCTTGTTCCCTTTGAGGGTTAGGATTTCTTCGTCTGCCAGGTTTTTGATAGCGGGGCTGAAATGTGATACGAAATCTGCCAGTGCCTGCGACTTTATCGCCGTTCTTGGATCATACCTGATGTCGTACCCACTAAGGTGTACGGACCACTTCGACATTCTGCCTAACAGCTCAGGCTTTCTCATTATAGATTTTAGTGGGTAATTAGTCACAACATGTATGGTGTGAGACTCAAAGTAGGGGCGCAGTTTGTAAGATGCAATTACATGTGCTAGTACCAGCTTTTCGAGAGATGTGGACCTGGTCTCTACTGGCAGTAGAGACTTGCTTACATAGTAGACTGGCTTTTGCTCCTTGTCTTGGTTTCTGACTAGGACTGCACTTACTACTACCTCTGTGACAGCTAGATAAAGAAACAGTGGTTCTCCCTGTTCTGGCTTCGATAGTAACGGCGGGGTGCTGAGGTAGTGTTTCAGCTCCCCGAATGCTTTCTCGTGATCTGTGGTCCACTCTAATTTCTGGCTCTTCCTCAGTATGTCGTAAAATAGCCTGCATTTGTCTGAGGATCGCGAGATGAACCTGCTCAAGGCTGCCACCTTGCCTGCTAGCCGTTGCACATCTTTTGGGTTTTTTGGTAATTCTAGCTGTAATATTGCCTTAATCTGCTCTGTGCTGGCTTCTATTCCTCTTTGAGTTACGATGTAGCCCAAGAATTTTCCAGATGAGACTCCAAAGGTACATTTGGAAGGGTTCAGCTTCATTTTGTATTCTCTGAGCGTGCTGAAGGTTCCTGCCAGATGTTGCATATGATCCTTGGCCTTCTTTGTTTTTACCACCATATCGTCGATATATACCTCCATGGTTCTTCCTCTCTGTTCCTTGAACATCCGGTTGACCAGTCTCTGATACGTAGATCCCGCATTTTTCAGGCCGAAAGGCATGACGTTGTAGCAGTATATCCCCCTCTCAAACATGAATGATGTCTTCTCCTGATCTGCCGGGTCCATTTTGATTTGTTTGTAACCACTCCAGGCGTTCAAGAACGTTAACATTTCATGTCCAGCTGTCGCATCCACTATTGCGTCAATATGTGGCAGTGGGAAGGTATCCTTTGGACATGCCTTGTTGAGGTCGGTGAAGTCTACACATACTCTCCATTTCCCATTATTTTTGGGCACTACTACCACGTTTGATAGCCATTCTGGATATTTTACTTCTCTTATCTTGCTTGCTTCAAGCAGGCTGTCTACTTCCTGGTTGATTACTTTATTTCTTTCAGCTGCGACCTTCCTTCGTCTTTATTGGATGGGCTTGCATGTTAGGTCTACGCTGAGTTTGTGTGTTATGATGGATGGATCTATTCCTATCATGTCATTATGGGACTGATACCCGTCGTTGTGAGTACCAAAAATAATATTTATAAATTCCAAACTACTACTAGCAAGCGGTAGTCAGGGTCGATCCGCAGGGAGGTAGGGAGATAATAGTTGTTTCTAATCTTAGTCTTGGGTAACTGTTTGAGGGGGTTTTGGTTTGAGTTGATTCTAAAACTAATAAAATAAACTAAATAAATAAATAAAAGTAAATAAGGACTTAAACAATGATAAGAGAAATGCTAAGACGGTCGGTTCAGTATAGCTGCGATGGCATATAATCCTAGGTAAATTCGAAATACGGTCGCGAAGGATGGGGAAAACAAGTCCTCTCGGTCCATGTTAAATAGCAGCTACCTCTCGGCCTATGCTACTAATCCCTAAGTCTCATTAATACTAACTCTCGTTCTTGATTAATGATTCCTAATGCAAACTAAATCACGTTATCTCTCGATCTTAGCAATTTAGTTGTTTTAATTCGTTAATTATTGTCCATTCCTATCTCTCGATCTACGGGATGGTCAAGTTTAAGCATCTATCAAGTCTCCTCTTGGTCTCATTGAAAGATAAAGCACTTAACGAAACAAACAAGGCAAAACCAGACGCGAAGTCAGTCGATCGACCAGCTATCCCAGTCGATCGACCAACCGGCTCATTCGACCGACTGGTTAAGCCAGTCGATCGACAAAGCCCTAATGCGAGGTCACCTATTCTAATGCCATCTACGCTACAGATCCCCTACATCTTAGCAAGGGGTATTTAGCTACTCATACTTACGCAAATAATAAGAACTAATTTGATAATAGACATAAAGAATTGCATAATTGAAATAATTGATGAACAAATTCGCATAAAACTATAACTAGGGCTTTGGGATTCTATCTAGCAAGAACTAATACTAATGAAATGAAATAACAATACAGGAATTGAAAGATTAGAATTACCGAAGCAAAGGAACAAGAGGAATCCGAAAGCAAAGTACGAACTTTATTGAGAATTCTAAACTACGAAAATAGCTACTGTATTTTAGGAACTAGATGATGATGAAACTGATGAGGAAGAATTAGTTATATAGAAAATATCACGTAACTCCTCCTCCAAACCTAATTACAAATGGTCTTAGATTAAAATCCTTTAATTCTCATTCTTTTAAATCTCTCGTCAGAGTCGTGATATGGTCGATCGACCATAGAGACCAGTCGATCGACCAAGGGTGCTGTACAGTATGCATTCTGACGAATTCTGCAGCGCGCACCGATCTTAAAACAGCTGCCATTTCTTCGTTACTTGGTCAAATCAGGCGTTCTATGCGGAGTTGGAAAGCTAA
This sequence comes from Silene latifolia, assembly GCF_048544455.1. NCBI lineage: Eukaryota > Viridiplantae > Streptophyta > Magnoliopsida > Caryophyllales > Caryophyllaceae > Silene > Silene latifolia. Next base: position 37,809,061 of record NC_133528.1, read on the forward strand.
GAGGATAAGATTTCACCTCCAATTTGAATCACTCAATTATCAGCTCTATAACTCGAGATATTGCCATCTGAAGCAGCCTACAATGTCGAGAAGTGCTTCTTTGCTTGTTAAACTCGTACGCACCCTTGCTTTTGCTATCTTTAGGCCTTGAAACGCGCACCAAGCTCATTCCTCGAGTCAATACTCCATGTCAAATGCAATGCTAAGTACTTAGGGACGGATTCGGCTTATTTACCACTGAAATCTTCATATTCCTATAAAATCACAAGAAAAGGAAGAAATACACGAAACAAGGGAAATAGTAGCATAAACTACTCAATTGAGCTCTGAAATGCGTGTGAAATGAGGTGCAAAACATCATATATTAGTCACGCATCAAACTTCCCCAAACCAAACCCTTGCTTGTCCCCAAGCAAGAACTAGACTCGAACGTAAAACCTAATGGAACGAGTTCAATCTGAGAGCGAAATGCAACCTGTCAAGCCTAAGCCAATTTAATGCAATAACCAACAATCAATTAGCAAGGTGAGTCATGCAAACGAGTTATGATGTCGTTAAAAATTCGCTGAACCATCAACTGTAGAGACTTATCAAATTGGACTCTCACGGGTCGCTCAAAACACTCAAATAAGCACAAGGTGAATATATGTAAAATATAGAAAGAAGTAAAATTTGTAAAGACTCTCACCTAACTACGACCTATGAAAACATGCCTGCAATCTAATATGAAAGTAATCTCTACAACCGTACATACGCATTCCAACCAAACAAAAGACCATGACACATGCCGAGGTAGATATGGATATGTGAGGTAATGGGTAAGAAGAGGCAAAACATTTATGGGAATGTGGAGGTATAGGTGATCAAGCTAGTACCTAAACAAAACCATATGACAACATCCAACTTCTTGCTCAAAATCAACAATAAAACCGGGTGCTAATTATCAAGCACAAATCTCGCAACTTCCATAAAAGTCAACTCCCCAAAGAATATAGATGATAATATGGGAAATCACCAAATCATAATAATTGAAACATGTGATTTTTTCTTTCTTTTTCTCGGGCTGCAGTCGATCGACCATAAGGAGCAGTCGATCGACCGGATTCTACACTAAGCACACTTTTTTTTCTTTTTCGAATCATTTTTTTTCTTCTTCTTTTTTCTTCTTTCTTTTCAACTTTCTCAATTCTTTTTCCTCCTTCATTCTTTTTGTCCATCATCATCTCAAAAATGAGCAAATAACCAAACCGCAATAAACATATTCCCGAAACCTAAGGCTACTAGCTTGACAAAGGCAGGCTGAATATAGGATGTAGTTAAGGGACAAAAGGCTAAATTTGGCTATGAGGGGTTTCATGGGCAAAATGAGAAAAGGGAACCTCTACCACATGTGTCAACAAACCACAAACCGAATGCATATAGGTATTAAGCAGATTAAGTTCATATTTATGCACATTTATGTAACATGTCTCATAAGGAGTACTAATCACAATCCTAGATAAACTGGTCATGAATGTCACCAGTTATAAGGCTCTAAATCTCAGAATATGATGTAGTTTGCCAAAAATCAAAGTCAAGTTATCAAGTTCAGCAAGAAATTTAACGAAAACTCGTAGACTATGCATATATGATTCTACTAATAACATGTCAATTAGCAAGGCTTAGGCAAAAACAGATGCAAATGCAATGTCAACATTGAAATACTACCGTTCCGACTCGACCTATATGCCAAAGTAAACGTGCATTTTTGTTTGAATTTTTGAAATTTTTCAATTTTTTTCGTATTTTGGTATATATGTAAAGAGATAAACAATGCAAGGTAATAATGTAAACGTGAATGCAAGCAAATGAAATGCGACGCAAAATCCTTCCCCAAACCAAATCGCACAATGTCCCCATAGCGCAAAATCATGTAATGAAATAAAATGGAAAACGGGAATTTGCGAGAAAATAAAGAAATAAGACATGAAGTGAAAATCGGGAACTCACAAGACTTTAAGCGCATCAAAAGGAAACCTCCCCAAACCAGCGTGAGCTAGGAGGTTTCAGTAGCTAGCAGTGCTACCAATAATGACCTAAAAAGACAAAAATACCACGCATAAAACCAAGAAAGCAAAATTGGGACGGTAATTATGTGCAAAATTAAGAAAATGGAAGAAATCAGAAATATGACGGAAAATAAAGTGGAGTAGAAAACTCCCTTAATTCCGCAAATCGGCCAAACACAGCAGGGGAGTGATCGTGAACAGGTACATCAGCGTCCTCGGTCGATCGACCATATTACTCAGTCGATCGACCAATGTGTCAGGAATAGAAGCTCCTGGAACTGTGCAGCTCAGTCGATCGACTGGCCTAACTGCTGTAACTTTCTGATTTCGTCTAATTAGCTCAATAAAGAGAGCTAATATGGTCTTTATACCTGCAAAAGCACATAATAACGCGCCCAAAATTGCGCAAAACCCAAATGTAAAGTCTAAAGGTCTTAAATCCTAAGCAAACACAAATAAAAGCGAAGTCTCGCGCACACGAAAAACGATAAACAGTCTAAAAGCAATAAATAGTCTTTAAAAGGTCTAAGAAACGAATCAACGGAAACTGCGGAAAATTTCCGACCAAGGCTTCTGTCTACATGAAGTAGCTTCCGCAGTGCTCATCTCAGAAGCTGGATTCCACTCTACTCCGACTGGAATACTCAATGGGTCATCTCTAGCATCTTCCCAAGCATGGCCATCATCTTCTAGCTCCTCACACTCGAGATCCGACTCCGAGATTTTGATTGGCTTCTTCTTCTTGGGCTCCTCATCTGGCTCCTCGTCAGTTGCATAGCTCAGACATCCCAGACCGCCTCTCTGAACAATGGGCTCCTTCTCAGCTGGAGCAGCGAGCGGTTCTTCCTTCCCCAAACCTGTTCCTGCAACATTCAAAACAAGAGAATTGTCCTCCATATTGCTCCCAATGCGGGGGCGGAGGTGTCATAACGGGGAATAGGTACAGGTAAGGAAGTGGGAATGTCGAGAAAGCACAAAATAGGATTTCTTTTCGTAAATCATATTACAGTCATGGGCCACATGGGGTCTTTCTTCCTAGGGACTGGGCAAACATAATAGAATGCTTCCCTACCTTAAATTTCAAAGTTCTTTCCCCTACATCAATTATTGCACCAGCAGTGTGCAAAAACGGTCTTCCCAAAATAATTGGGGTGTTGACATCTTCAGGAATATCCAAAACAACAAAGTCAACAGGAAAAAGAACTTTTCAATTTGAACAGGCACATTCTCTAAGACCCCTCTACCGGTCGAATCGCTGAGAACGGTCGACCATTTGCACGATCATGTCGTAATGGCAAATCTAGTCAATCCCAACTTCTTAGCCAGACTCAAAGGCATAACACCGACACTAGCCCCTAAATCACATAATCCCTTCTCGATTGAGAAGGTACCAATATTGCAGGGGACGGAGAAACTACCCGGTCGAGACGGTTTATGAGTAGTAGCGAGTGGGAGTTAAGTACGAACTAGACTCTTGATTAAATGCACCGACTCCACAACATTCAAAGACCTCTTCTTAGGTAGCATTGTCTCTCATAAACTTCATATATGCGGGTATTTGATTAACTAGCTCTAAGAAAGGAATTTGCACGTTAAGACTACGCACGACATCTTTAAATTTATCGAATGTTACCTCATCTTTGGTTGGCACTAGTCTTTCCGGATAAGAGAGCTGTCGAAGTAGCTTTGCCCTCTCCTCTAGGTCTCTCATACCGGCATCGTGGACTTAGGTGAAGATCCACTACTTTGTCTTTGTTGTAACTTGACCCTTCTTCAGACCGTCTCAGAAATGACCCATTAATCGTCGTAGGATCATACCTTGGAACCGGAACTGACCCATCAGCATTTGGGTCTTGCCTCAATAATTTCGGAGTCGTCTCATCCCGAAACAAGAAATCCCTCAAGTTATCTGGCATTGGAGGGCGAATTGGCTCATCATCAGCAGCATCATCGGTCGATCGACCAGTGTGGTCGGTCGATCGACTGATTTCTTCTTTTCCAAAATGAATAGAGAGATCAGAAGGTGTCACTGAGGATCGCGGAGTGGTCGATCGACAAGGTGATGCGGTCGATCGACCGAAATCGTCGCTTGTCCGTCTTCTTCTCGCTCTTTTTCTTCTTTCCTTTTCAATGACTTTCTTAGGTCCATCAAGAGCGGACCCGCTCCTCGGCGTCATTGCATGTACAGTCTCAATACGCTGATTCAGAGAGTGGAATTGACTCGGTATCTCATTTGCATTCTTGTCTAATGTAGCAATTTGAGATATCACTTCGTGATTAAGGCACTGGTTCGCCGCATTACTCTTCCGTACCTCCACCATAAGCAAGTTTGCACTAGACTCGTCAACTCGCAACTTCGTTTTTCAACTCTTCTTTGTGACGGAGTGGATGGTAGTGGGGCTTCATAAGGAGGCTCATATGGTTGCTGCGGTGAAGTAGGAGCGTAATTATACGAATTGTCGAGCTGAAGTTGATAGAAAGCAAACATCTTCTCCTTAGGGTGCCTGCATGCCTCAGATGTGTGTCCAACTCCGCCGCATCTCTCACAAAACAAGAGACTGCTTTGCTCCGAGAATGGAACATGAGTGGACTCTCAAAATCTGCAAATAAACAACACTAAAGAAGAAGATAAGAACTGCCTCAAGGTACTCAGTCTTCCCTTGAGGCGAAAACAGACTAAAATGAAAAACAACTAAAACTAGCGCTGCCTCCCCGGCAACGGCGCCAAAATTTGATACCCGTCGTTGTGAGTACCAAAAATAATATTTATAAATTCCAAACTACTACTAGCAAGCGGTAGTCAGGGTCAATCCGCAGGGAGGTAGGGAGAGAATAGTTGTTTCTAATCTTAGTCTTGGGTAACTGTTTGAGGGGGTTTTGGTTTGAGTTGATTCTAAAACTAATAACATAAACTAAATAAATAAATAAAAGTAAATAAGGACTTAAACAATGATAAGAGAAATGCTAAGACGGTCGGTTCACTATAGCTGCGATGGCATATAATCCTAGGTAAATTCGAAATACGGTCGCGAAGGATGGGGAAAACAAGTCCTCTCGGTCCATGTTAAATAGCAGCTACCTCTCGGCCTATGCTACTAATCCCTAAGTCTCATTAATACTAACTCTCGTTCTTGATTAATGATTCCTAATGCAAACTAAATCACGTTATCTCTCGATCTTAGCAATTTAGTTGTTTTAATTCGTTAATTATTGTCCATTCCTATCTCTCGATCTACGGGATGGTCAAGTTTAAGCATCTATCAAGTCTCCTCTTGGTCTCATTGAAAGATAAAGCACTTAACGAAACAAACAAAGCAAAACCAGACGCGAAGTCAGTCGATCGACCAACTATCCCAGTCGATCGACCAACCGGCTCAGTCGACCGACTGGTTAAGCCAGTCGATCGACAAAGCTCTAATGCGAGGTCATCTATTCTAATGCCATCTACGCTACAGATCCCCTACATCTTAGCAAGGGGTATTTAGCTACTCATACTTACGCAAATAATAAGAACTACTTTGATAATAGACATAAAGAACTGCATAATTGAAATAATTGATGAAAAAATTCGCATAAAACTATAACTAGGGCTTTGGGATTCTATCTAGCAAGAACTAATACTAATGAAATGAAATAACAATACAGGAATTGAAAGATTAGAATTACCGAAGCAAAGGAACAAGAGGAATCCGAAAGCAAAGTACGAACTTTATTGAGAATTCTAAACTACGAAAATAGCTACTGTATTTTAGGAACTAGATGATGATGAAACTGATGAGGAAGAATTAGTTATATAGAAAATATCACGTAACTCCTCCTCCAAACCTAATTACAAATGGGCTTAGATTAAAATCCTTTAATTCTCATTCTTTTAAATCTCTCGTCAGAGTCGTGATATGGTCGATCGACCATAGAGACCAGTCGATCGACCAAGGGTGCTGTACAGTATGCATTCTGACGAATTCTGCAGCGCGCACCGATCTTAAAACAGCTTCCATTTCTTCGTTACTTGGTCAAATCAGGCGTTCTACGCGGCGTTGGAAATCTAAGAGGATAAGCTTTCACCTCCAATTGGAATAACGCAATTATCAGCTCTAGAACTCGAGATATTGCCATCTGAAGCAGCCTGCAATGTCGAGAAGTGCTTCTTTGCTTGTTAAACTCGTACGCACCCTTGCTTTTGCTATCTTTAGGCCTTGAAACGCGCACCAAGCTCATTCCTCGAGTCAATAATCCATGTCAAATGCAATGCTAAGTACTTAGGGACGGATTCGGCTTATTTACCACTGAAATCTTCATATTCCTATAAAATCACAAGAAAAGGAAGAAATACACGAAACAAGGGAAATAGTAGCATAAACTACTCAATTGAGCTCTAAAATGCGTGTGAAATGAGGTGCAAAACATCATATATTAGTCACGCATCAGGGACCATGCGAAATAGTCTATATTGGCCTGTAAGAATTTGATTAGGTGCTGCCTGAGATCTCCCGTGCATCCTGCCTGATTAGCACAGTTCTTTCGGGGTGCAGCTTGTCCAGATTGATCTGATCTAGCTCCTCAGCTGGAGGCTTAATGTATTCATGTTGGACGTGCTGCTTCTGTAATTGTTATGCTGGAGGGCTAGCCGTGCATTTTAATGCCTTCTTGTAGTAGCCTCTGGCTTTCTTCTGGTCTCCTCGTGTTGTCTCTACTCCCCACGATGTGGGGAACTTCACACACTGATGATACGTCGAGGGGACCGCCTTTATCAGATGCAACCTGTTGGGGTTGGTGTCCTTAACAGTTAGTGCAAGGACTTATAAATCTCTAAAAGGATCAAAGGGCATACTTTTGGTATTATTATCAGTTGATCCACGTTTATCAATAACGGTTGGCTTGCTAGATAAGTTTGACGTTATTGTCATACAGATGGCGGTGATCAACTGGTCCCTAAAAGTCACACCTATAGGATACGTTTTGAGTGATGTGACGGTATGAAAATACAGTCATATAGATGCCAAATTTGACTAACCAGTTAGTCTGAGTTATTTGACTAATAATTAGTCAAAATGTGATGTTGAGATATTATATTTAATACGGATTAAATATCATGGGCTAAAGGCGAATTAACCAGTTAATTCGTAAAATTAAATATAAGCGTTTTATATTTAATTAAATGTATATTGAATATAATTATACAATACTGTTTTGTCGGACATGTATTAATAATTCAACTAACCCGTATTATTAGTTGATGCCTTAATTTCCGATAACCGATAACAGTTTATAATGAAACCGCGTCATATACACTTAGCGAGTCATGGACCGGACCACGAGTTTAAGTGAAGAGAAAATGAAAAGCCCATTTGGGCTCCTCTCACTCGGTTTGGCCGAGGCTCCCATAGACAAAAGGGGAGTCTTCTCCTCTTGTCTAACCTAATTCATTTTGCTAAAAAAATTATTAGGGTTTTGGGAATTGTGCCTCCCGAATTCCGGATCTCTCATCCAACACAAACTCACAAAACAATCCCCTCGATATTGCAAGGCAATTAGGGGATTATCTCTAGCACAAGGGCATTACTCGGACATCTTGGGTGCAACGATTAGGAGGAGATCTAACTTGATCTCTCATTGCCTTTTGCACTAGGACCGAAGGTTATTTCTATGTCTTTATCGTTTCATTGTGTTTTCGTTTTATGACTAAAATTACATATGAATTTTGCGTTATAATCCTATAAAGAGAGGGTTTTATACGGATATTACCCTACAAGTGGTATCAGAGCTAGGCCACGTAATTTTTCTTATGTAATTTTCTTTAAACGAAATGAATCGATGTTTTTTTGTTCCAAAAATTTGTCTCGGCAGCCACTGTTTTTACACGGCAGAAATTTTTTTTCTTGTTGTTGCTGCGTTTTTTTTTGGATCATTGGGAACCGTGTCCATGTACACGGTTGTTGGTTGTGATTTTGTTTTGTTTTGTTTTCATTTCGATCTTTGCATTTTGTATTGTAATCGATATTCATTGCAATATGTTAAAGATCGATCAAAATGATTGCATAAAATTTCGTGTGGCTAATTTCTTTTAGAAAACCGTGTGGCCTTCTTGTTTCACGGCCTGTTTTTCTGTTTTTTTGCATCGTTATGCGCCACACAATTTTGTTAGATCGTTCGATCTCTTGTTTTCAATCGTTCTTCACATGTAGCAATTTTAACCGATAATTATTGCTATATGTTGAAGATGTTACAATTGTAGTTTGTTTTCTATACGGATTAGATTAAAATTGCAATTGTGTTTTATCAAATCGTTTTGTTTTGATCTTTTGTTGCTCACGAGTTTGAGCCGTACAATTTTTTTTTTGGCCTTAAAGGCTCTCGGCTTTTCAGCATTCTAAAAAAAAAAAAAAAATTTTTTTTTGGCCCCTGGTACTGTTCACGTACAGCAGTACAGAAGAAAAAAAAAAAAAAAAAATTTCCTGTTTTTTTTCGGCCTTTTAATGCATAAAACGGTTTTTATGCTCTCGCTTGTTAGTGAAACGGTTCACCCACGTAAAATAAAGTTACTTTAACATGATTTATTGTAACGGATTATCTCGGATTAAAATTAACTTGACTAAAGCGGTTTTGTCATGTAATTTTAATTATCTTTGGTGGTTTGGATAAAAAATTTAACATAATTACGGAATTATGTCATGAATAAATTTAATTTTAGTTGATGCATTTTAATTTATCGTTCTTGTTTATATTTTGAATGTTTTGAATGCCTTTTAATTACGTATTTAATTATTTTGCAAACGGTTGTAACTTAGTGTGGCCTTAGTAGAACGTGTTACCGTAATGATGGAACACGGTCTTGGTTGTATTTTGAGATCTCGTATCTCCATTTTATTTCTTTTAATTACAGTTTTTATTTAGAATGTAAATAGGTTTATATTTGTAAATTTTAATTGTAATCTTTTGAGAAGACTAAAGATGGAGACCGGAGCTCACTCCCGCTACATGGACAAAGATGGAACACCAAGACAAGCTTTCGGGTCCAACGGTGGATTCCAAAGTTGTATTTTGTTCTTTTTACTAGGATAGGCCACACTAGGAATTTTTATTTACGTATCGCATTCATTTATTTATTTTATTGTAACGATAGTATGCATCATATTCCGCCTAAAAACCAAACCACCTAATTATTGCATGAAAACTGACACATATAGAGGTCACGAGTTAGTTTTCTATGACATTCGCATGTCACACGATTTTAAGCCATCACCCAAATTAATTCATTCACGCAAACGCTAGTTATTCGTTCACTTAATATGAATTATGATTTAGTTGATGGGATCTTCCTCGTATAAACAAAAATTGAGAATAGTCTTTATAGGTCAAACTCCAATGAGTCCCTTCTTCGTCGGTAGGCATAATATGACCCCTTCTACGTCGGGTAAGTTGGAACCGATTGACCTATTTTATCTCAACACTATGGTCACTCGTACGATCCTGTGACTGTGGTGGACTATAGATAGGATTTACGGAAATCTATCGACCAAGAGTTCTTCCGGAAGAATTAGCTAAACAGTTGGCTTATCAATTTACAGAAATTGAGTCTTGGGATCACTTGTATCATTCTTGAGGGAGATCAATTATGCAAGTGCGAGAGTCTACATGTTTAAAATGAATTTTAAATAGACTTAAATCACCTCGATGAGTTGCTTATTTCGTTTTGTTTTTCTTCCTTTTTCAGTGTAGAACACGAACATTTAAACTGCTAATAACATAATGGCTGGCCGTGAGGACGACCCAATGCCAAGTGTCACATTGGACCGTGAGTCCGGCCGGATCTTCATGGATCGGATGAATCGTCTACTCGATGAAGAATGATGGATCAAACTTCACGGATTGGGAGGCGGCATTACGGAATGCCGCCATTGCGATGGGAAGCTCAAATATCCGATTGAGCTCATCCCACCAAACCCAGGCCCCACGGGTGAAATTAACGAAATCGACAAGTATAACGATTTCGCCATGGAAGCGGGTGCGGTAAAGAACGTACTTATTTTTGCAATGGAATCCAATTTGCAGAAACGCTTCATAGCTCAAAGTACAAACAAGATTTTCACTACACTCACTAGGGAATTCTCAAAAGCACCGAGAATCGTGACCTATGAGCTTACCACTCGCTTCTTTGATGCGAGACTCCAGAAGGGCCAACCAGTTAGCCCACACATTCTCAGCATGATTGAGAATGTCGAGAAGCTGGAGACCTTTGATTGTAAGATCAGCGAGAACATTGTTATTGACCGCATACTTCACTCACTCCACGATGGTTATTCGCAATTTAGAGCGAATTACTATATGAATGATTTGAAGAAAACTCCCCATGAACTGCACTCCCTCCTCGTACAGACCGAGAAGGACATGAAGTTCAGTGGGAGCATGAAACAGGACGTTCTCGTTGTGTCAAACAAGGGCAAGGGTAAGGGCAAAGTTCAGCCAGGCCTAGCAGTAGGCAAACCGAAGTTTAAGAAGTCGGGATCAGGTAAGAGTGGGCCTGGTGAGGCAAGTAACTCATCACGCGCGACAAAGAGCAAGACCGAAAACATGGAATGCCATCATTGCCACAAGACTGGGCATTGGAGGCGTACATGTCCTGTTTATCATGAGGACATAAAAGCGGTCGCGTTAAAACTGTTGGTATGTCTTCTCCTTCTACTTTTATTCATATGATTGAGATTAACCACGCAAGTTACGGAACTTGGGTACTTGATACTGGTTGTGGTTCTCATCTCTGTAATCATGTGCAGGGCCTCCGAAATCTCAAGCCTCTCGTAAAGGGTGAGGTTGACATGCGTGTCGGGAATGGAGCAAGAGTGGCTACCGTCTCGAGGGGAACATATGTGATCCGACTTCCTAAGCGGATTTGAGTTATCATTATATGATTGCTATTATGTACCCAGTCTTTCGAAAAACATTATTTCGGTTTCGCACTTGACAAACTTGGTTTTTCATTTGTAATTGAGAATAATACTTGCATTTTCTCTTTACACAATATGATTTATGGCAAGGCAGTCTCCATGAATGGAATTTATGTTTTAGATCAGACCACCGAAATATTACACGTAATGAATAAAAAGTTAAAGGTTGGTGACAAAGATCAAACGTATCTATGGCACTGCCGTATGGGACACATAAATGAGAAACACGTAAAACAGCTCATTAAACATGGAGCTATCTCGGCCTTTGATTTTCAATCATTTGGCACGTGTGAATCATGTCTCATCGGTAAGATGACTCGTATTTCCTTCAAAGGTGTTGGAATGCGCGCTGCTGACCTATTAGGGCTCATACACACGGATGTATGTGGTCCTATGTCAATCACCGCACGAGAAGGCTATTGGTATTTCATCACTTTCACGGATGATTTAAGTAGATATGGCTATGTCTACTTAATGAAGCACAAAAGTGAATCCTTTGAGAAATTCAAGGAATACCAAAATAGGGTACAGAACCTATTGGGTAGAAAGATTAAAACACTGCGTTCAGATCGTGGTGGCGAGTATCTTTCTCACGAGTTTGATCAACACCTTAAAGGCGTGGGATTGCCCTACGAGTTAACTCCACCTGGAACACCTCAAATTTGAATGGTGTTTCCGAACGGAGAAATCGAACACTACTTGATATGGTTCGATCCATGATGAGTCACACGGTTTTACCGGATTCATTATGGGGTTATGCTCTTTTGTCGGCCGCTCTAATACTTAACCGAAGTCCGTCTAAAGCTGTTGACAAGACTCCATATGAACTATGGAAGGGAACGGTCCCCAACTTGTCCTTTATACGGGTTTGGGGCTGCGAGGCTTATGTCAAGTGGAGACATGAAGATAAGCTCGGCCCGCGATCGGTCAAGACATACTTTATAGGTTATCCTAAAGGAACACGTGGTCATTACTTCTATTCGCCAACCGAACAACGCGTTTTTGTTGCGGCTAGTGCGACATTCTTAGAGAAGGAATTTCTCGAGAATGCAAAGAGTGATAGAACCTTCGACTGTCGGAGATTCGAGAACCAAACACCGAGCAACCATTGGAGGAACCAATTCCTTCAATCCCGGCTGCGGTAAATATTCCTGAGGAACCTAGGAGGTCGGGAAGAGTCTCTATTCCTCCAGACAGATACATTGGTATGGTCGAGGAACATGACATAGATGACGTTCTACTCTTAACGAGTAGTGAACCCGCAACCTATAAAGGTGCCATGACTAGTTCTGACTCAAAGCTATGGCTTGAGGCCATGCAATCCGAGATGGACTCCATGTATGAGAACAACGTGTGGGATCTTGTTGACTTACCTGCTAAGGTTCGTCCCCTTCAATGCAAATGGCTTTACAAGATAAAGCATTGTGTGGAAGGTCAACAAGATATCTACAAAGCACGACTAGTTGCTAAAGGTTTCACCCAAGTGCCAGGTTTGCACTACGATGAGATTTTTGCACCCGTAGTCATCTTTGCGTTCCATTCGGATTATCTTAGCGATTGCCGCTTTTCATGACTATGAAATTTGGCAAATGGACGTGAAAACCGCCTTCTTAAACGGCTTTTTGGAGGAAGAGTTGTACATGGTACAACCCGAAGGTTTTATCGATCCAAAGACATCCTAAGAAAGTGTGCAAGCTTAAGCGTTCCATTTATGGACTTAAGCAAGCATCAAGGAGTTGGAATCATCGCTTCGACCAAGTGATAAAAGAAAATGGATTTACTCGATCGGTCGAGGAACCATGTCTATATATCAAGTCGAGTGGGAGCAAGATTGTCTTCCTAATATTGTATGTTGACGACATACTCACGATTGGGAATGACATACCTCTCTTAACCGGTGAAAGTATGGTTGAAAAACCATTTCCGGATGAAAGATGCGGGAGAGGCACAAAGAATTCTAGGCATCCGTATCTATCGAGATAGATCACGACGGATGCTATCTCTCGATCAGAGTCTTACATAGACAAAGTCCTAGAGAGATTCAGCATGACTAACTCCAAGAAGGGGTTCCTTCCTATGTCTCCAGGGGTGCATTTGAGCAAGTCTCGGGCACCAGAGACACCGGAAGAAAAAGAGCGCATGGCACGGATACCTTATGCCTCGGCAATAGGATCTATCATGTATGCCATGATATGCACACGTCCCGACGTGGCATATGCATTGAGTATGACAAGTCGATTCCAACAAAGCATCCGGGTGAATCACATTGGTTGGCTGTCAAGAACATTCTTAAGTACCTACGGAGGACTAAAGATTGGGCATTGACTTATGGAGGCGAACAAAAGCTATGCGCAACCGATTCTGCAGAGATGCTAGCTTCCAAACGGATCGTGATGACTCGAAATCTCGGACTGGATTCGTTTTTACTCTTAATGGCGCTATCGATCAGTGGAAGAGTTCGAAACAAAACATTACAGCAGATTCTACGACCGAGTCCGAGTACTATGCCGCGTACGAAGCTACGAAGGAAGCGATATGGATGCGTCAATTCTTACACGGGCTATCTGTAGTGCCTAGTTCGAATGACCCGATCACCATCTATTGCGACAATAGTGGTGCCATCTTCCAAGCTAAGGAGCCAAAGTCTAGCAACAAGTCTAGACATGTACAACGGAAAGCTCATCTAATCAGGGATTACGTGGAGCAAAAGGCGAGTAGTGATAGAAAAGATTGCTACTGAGATGATAACATAGCAGATCCTCTCACTAAAGCATTACGACAAGATAAGCATGAAGGGCACGTAAATTCCATGGGAATTAAACGTGTTCCTAAGTTGTAGTACTCTTTTATGGATTAGATTCATTCGCTTTTGTACTCTATACAACATCATCGTTTTGATATTTTTATATATATATTGTTTCTCATGTGGATTTGTACGACAAATTTTGAACACCACAAAGTGAACTGAACGAACATTATATTTTTCAGTCCTTAATTGCCCACATGAGTGATAACTCGGCAATTATTTTGTGACGTTGGTTGATGGTGGGTTCAACGAGCCATAAGTCAACCGGTTGTGACCAATCACAGAGGCGATTTATACGGATATTTCGTAGGACACAATTGTGACATCGACGTGGAGTCCTAAATGTTTTATAACATTCGATGCCAGGTCGTGGATAGGACTTCCATGGTGATCCTAAGAGTCGATTCTTTTGACTATCGACTGTCTCTTGAGACTAAGCAGATTTTGGGTGACTTTGGTTTCTTTCTCACGGTCATCCGTAACAGGGGGCCAAGTAGATTGTTTCGGGTCATTTCATCTTTGTGCTTAGATCGGAAAGAGTTCGAGTTGAAGGAAATATTCAGCCTTTATCAGGTACTCGATATTTCTCAGGGCCACTCGAGGAGTCAGAATCGAAATGCATGGCCATGCTCGGATACGGATTCGTTTTATCGGTTAAGTTACTCTCTAGTCGGGGAAACCACTCTAGATCCTGATCGATTGTAAAATACGACCTTTGTGGATCCAGATCTGCAAATTGTTTTACATTGAGTGGGAGAAATTTTAAATGAATATGAGAATCGGTTATCGCACATAAACTTGTACGGACAAGTGGGAGTTTGTTGGAGCTTGTGTCCTCCAGTTAGTGCGGATAACGTCATTGCACATACACTTGTACGGACAAGTGGGAGCTTGTTGGGGTTGGTGTCCTTAACAATTAGTGCAAGGACTTATAAATCTCTAAAAGGATCAAAGGGCATACTTTTGGTATTATTATCAGTTGATCCACGTTTATCAATAACGATTGGCTTGCTAGATAAGTTTGACGTTATTGTCATACGGATGGCGGTGATCAACTGGTCCCTAAAAGTCACACCTATAGGATACGTTTTGAGAGATGTGACGGTATGAAAATACGATCATATAGATGCCAAATTTGACTAACCGGTTAGTCGAGTTTTTTGACTAATAATTAGTCAAAATGTGATGTTGAGATATTATATTTAATACGGATTAAATATCATGGGCTAAAAGCGAATTAACGATTAATTCGTAAAATTAAATATAAGCGTTTTATATTTAATTAAATGTATATAGAATATAATTATACAATATTGTTTTGTCGGACATGTATTAATAATTCAACTAACCCGTATTATTAGTTGATGCCTTAATTTCCGATAACCGATAACAGATTTATAATGAAACGCGTCATATACACTTAGCGAGTCATGGACCGGACCACGAGTTTAAGTGAAGAGAAAATGAAAAGCCCATTTGGGCTCCTCTCACTCGGTTTGGCCGAGGCTCCCATAGACAAAAGGGGAGTCTTCTCCTCTTGTCTAACCTAATTCATTTTGCTAAAAAAATTATTAGGGTTTTGGGAATTGTGCCTCCCGAATTCCGGATCTCTCATCCAACACAAACTCACAAAACAATCCCCTCGATATTGCAAGGCAATTAGGGGATTATCTCTAGCACAAGGGCATTACTCGGACATCTTGGGTGCAACGATTAGGAGGAGATCTAACTTGATCTCTCATTGCCTTTTGCACTAGGACCGAAGGTTATTTCTATGTCTTTATCGTTTCATTGTGTTTTCGTTTTATGACTAAAATTACATATGAATTTTGCGTTATAATCCTATAAAGAGAGGGTTTTATACGGATATTACCCTACACAACCATGGTTTTCCAAGAATAACATTGTAGGTAGATGGTCCATCTATTACCAAGTATCTTACTTGTTTGTTGACTCCTCCTGCATAGGTTGGAATCATGATCTCTCCTAGTGGTCTCTCCACTAAATCCTACCAGCGGGTTGGTTTTCTTCTGTAAGTCTTTCTCGCTGAACCCCATGTTTTCTATGGTCTTCAGCATGATTAGGTTAACCGAGCTGCCAGTATCTACCAGTACCTTCTTAACCGTGCAATTGGCCATTGACAGTGTTATGATCAGTGCGTCTGGCTGTCGTGTATATCCACCTCGTCGAAGGCGACAGTAGGCAGGTTGCTGTGGGAAATTCTGCAGGAAGTCACTGGTCTATCTCCCTTAGTTTCAGTAGCGCGTCTCTTGGCTGCTGAGTATGTTAATCCGCTTAAGTCTGAGCTGCCTGTTATCACGTTTATTATTTTGGTGCATGTACGTGGTGGTGCGGGCTTCGGGGAGCGTACCTTATCCTGCTTCTTACCCCCTCGTGGTAATAGGTGGCTTAGCTCCCCCTGTTCATATAGGCGCCAAATCTCCATGCGCAGGGTATAGCTATCTTCCGTTTTGTGCCCGATGTCGCGATCGAATTCACACTTTTTCTTACTATCGTTTCGCCACGAATGTCCCTCTACTGGTGGCCTGGGCCACCTTACCCCGTCTCCCATCTCCCTCAGTTCTTTTAGGATTCCTCCGACGCCAGTTGTGAATCCGTATTTTTCCAACGTAGGGAGCTGTTGGTTTTCTTCTCTATTATCGATTCTGTTGACTCCCCTGCTATATGGCCTATATCTCTCCTCATTCTTTCCGGCGGACTGCTTTCTGCTTGTTTTCTCCATAGCCGACGTGCTGGACACGCTTGGCGTACTTGGTATGCTGGCTCTAGCTATGATAAGGGTGCATAGTCAGCTGCTTATATAGGTCTGACTCATGGTGCAAGCCCCATCTGAAGGCTTCCACTGCTGTCGACATGTCACACTCCCATACTGCCACCTTTTCCTTATTGAATCTGGTATTGAATTCTCCAATGGTCTCATTTGCGCCTTGCACGATCCGGTATAAGTCGCCAGCTTGATTTTGTGGCTTCTGGCTGCTTGTAAATTGCTAAGTAAATGCGTTCACCAAGTCAGAAAACGTTGATATCGATCTGTTAGGTAGACTCACGAGCCATCCTAGTGCTGGTCCCGATAGCGTGGACCCGAATCCTTTACACATACAGGCTTCATTTACGTGACCGACGGCTGTCACTGTCATCATCTTTTGTTTGTATTGGCTCACGTGATCAAAGGGATCTGTTGTGCCATCAAAGAGAGGCACGTTCGGATTCGTGAATCCCTTTGGCATGGCGACAACAGATATTACATCCACGAATGGCGAGTCAGCATAGCTGTCGGGTGCTGTCTTCTCAAGTGGAGATGGCATTCCTGGGACCCTGCTTAGCATCTTCCTTAGCTCCAGATACTGCTTGTTGGTTAAGCTTCCCGAGTCTGGGTTGTGTCTGTCTCTTGCCTGCTGACTTTGGATGTTGTTTCCAAGCCCGAGCTTTAGAGGACTCTGATGCGGCGTGCTACTTAATGGGACTGATGTCACGAGCGTTCCCTGGTGCTAGTTTACTTGCGGACTACCTGCGGATCCTGCACTTGGCGTGTGGTTAGTTATTACAAGGTTACCAACTGATATGTTACCTGGTACTATTTCTGTGTGGCTGGAAGGCTGCCAACTATCCGGCGATATGTATCCTAGCCCTTGTGGGACTATCCTTTCTCCTGTTGATACTGCTGTCAGATCTAATCTTGTTACTAGCTCGGCTGGTATTTGGCAAGGTTGACTCCTGCTGCCTGATGGCCCCGGGTGAGATCCACTATTTGGGCCCGATCTTCATCCTCCGTGCTCTCGGAACATCTATCAGTGCCTAGAGTTCCCTGTTCGTCCTCCTTGCCTCAGCTTCTGCCTTCCTTTGATCTTCCCGTATACTTTTCATCACCTTCTGCAGATTTTCCATGCCACTAAGTAATGTTTGGGTTGGACTTGGCGGTAGAGTGAGATTTGAGCTTTCAGGTCCCTTGTCTGATTTAGAGTGTGCCGCCACAACAGGAGTTCTGGGAGGCAGAGTGACTTTTGTCACTGATGTGGCTCTTGGTGCGTGTCCGGATGCTTCAGTTTGAGCCACCG
Source organism: Silene latifolia (assembly GCF_048544455.1). Lineage (NCBI taxonomy): Eukaryota > Viridiplantae > Streptophyta > Magnoliopsida > Caryophyllales > Caryophyllaceae > Silene > Silene latifolia. Next base: position 37,826,936 of record NC_133528.1, read on the forward strand.
ATGCTGGATTCTGGATGGGGTTTAGTGGTATCAACGACTGGATACTGCCCGACCCGGCTGGTGATGTTTGTTTGTCCATTCTGTATCTGACTAATTAACGATGACGACCACAATACCCCACGGTGGGCGCCAAACTGTTTTGGTATTTTTCTACCGAATTAGGTTAAATAAGGCCAATGCGGTCTTATTCGTTGTATGTTGATTGTATTGTCTATGTTAGTACTAAATATGGAAATTAAAGATGTAAATAAAGATTAACACAAGTGATTTGGTGACGCGGAAAGCCCAATGTGGGAAACGACCGCGAGAACGGACGATACCCTTCCAATGATTGCACTAGCTTTTAGTATGAGAAGGAATACAAGGGAAATGGCGTGATAATATAGCTAGCACAATGTAAGGCGTTCTTAGGATGGTTCTTGAATAATCTTCCTTCTCCGTCTTCTTGGCTATTTATAGGGTGAGAATCCTATCCGAGTCCAATTCCTTGAATGGCAAGGAATCTTGGTCCTACCGTGCTTCTTTCTATAATCCGCGGCCTTGTATTCTATTCTCCCTGATCTCCCTGAAATCTCCCTGGCTTCTTTTGTTCGCGGGCCTTTTACGGCTACTAGATTGCCCGGCCCAATTCATTAAGTGAGTCTTGATGGACTTATTTTCTTTTTTTGGGTGAAATGTAAGTATATATAAAATCACGAAAAAAACCATTCTAATTACAAGAGAGTAGCCCACTCAAAATGAGTGGGATAGCCTCCAACTAAACACGGCCCAAAGCCTTACAATAACCCAACGGACAACAAAAGGAAATAGAGAAATCTCAAACCAACAAATCGTATCCTCATTTTGTCATCTTCAACCTCAAAATCCCCAAATCGATTTCACTTCCTATCAATCAACAACTCCAGCCAGCGACGATCTCCATCCCCAGCCTTGATGAGCTTCATTCCTTTCATTCTAGACTTGATTTCCTCAACAATATCATGAGCTACTGCTTTCGGGGTAAGTAATTTAAGTTCAAACTTACTTAAATTCCTTTGTCGCCAAACAATACATGGTAGCATTGATAATAGCGTTGATCACATCCTGTTGCAGAGAGGATCCTTGCATCTTCAGTCTCCAAGCCAACAGATCCCGAGAGGGAAGATGAACCCGAGCCCAGGAGCTGATGATGTCCAGAATAGCGGTGCTATATTCACACTGGAAGAAGAGATGTTCATTATTCTCGATTCCATTTTCACAGATGATACAGGTATCATTCTCACTGATCCTTAATCTATGCAGCTTCTCTTTTGTATTCAAGCTATTATGATGGTAGAACCATGAAAGCATGTTGTGTTTAGGAAGCAACCACTTAGTCCAGACCAAATTCACCTACTATATTTTGTCTACTTTAGTTATGAGGTATTCATAGCCTTTCTTGATAGTGTATTCTCGACCTTTCTGATCCACCCATTCATTGTGATTATAGGCATCTGCTAGTAAGAGCTTAACTTGGTAGATTTTTCTCCAATACCTACTAGAATCATTGGGGGGAGAATAATTCTGCCAGGTTTTGCCTTTCAGGTATAAGTGGTTGATCCATTTGACCAATAGATGGTCTGGTTTAGCATGGATCCACCATACAAGCTTACTAACTGCAGCCTTGTTCCATAGTAGATCATTTTTAAGACACGGTCCTCCTTCTTGTTTGGGTTTGCAGCATTTGTCCCATGAGACCAAAGGGGATATGATATAGTCCACTCTCCCATCCCAGAGGAAAGTTCTACATAGAGCCTCAATCCTTTGGATGACACCTGTTGGGAGTATAAACATGGCTGCCCAGTAATTGTGAAAAGTTTTTAGCACTGCCGATGGACTTATTTTCCACTAGGCCAATATGCAGAATTTGGCCCAAATAATTTTATTGGTCGTTAAAGGTAGCAGTGATAGTTGAATTTGGTATTGCAATGTAGTAGTATGACCTGTTTGCTTTTCTTGTTATTGGCATGTAGGTTGAGTGTTGAATTCAAGTTCTTATGTCTTAATTTACATATATAAACTTGCTTTAGTCATGTTTGGGATTGTTCAGATCAATTAACTCAAGATTCACCCCTTTATTTTAGCTAGACTTTAGAACTTAGACTCAAACAATGTTTTCAAGCTTTTTCCAAGAATGATAGTCCTTGTAAACCTGTTGCAATTCATATCTAACCAACAAGAATTAGTCAAGAGAAAAAGAGGTACTTTGACTTGTCATCATCAATATATCAATATATATTATAGGTTAACAAATTTCCCTGCCAAGTCCCTAGTAGTTAAAGTTCCCCCTCAAACAAGAATACCAAGACAATTACAATGGCTTGTTTGGCAATTTAGAATTGTAATTAAATTCCGTAATTGAGACATTTTAAGCGTTTGGGAACCCTTAGAATTTGGAATTGGAATTGGACTCAATTCCTCACCAATTCCAAGCTAGTTAAAATTTGAGCCTCTCAAATTCTTACCTTATAGTAGTCATTTCAATTCCGTCACTATTTACGTATTTTTATGCGAATTTCATCACAATATTTTTATTTATGATATTTTTTCCGATTGCAAATATTTTCCGTGACAAAATTTTATTTTTTTCAAATAAAAAAAATTTCGGTGACATCGACCCATATCCATCTCAATTTCAATTCCAATTCCATGGGTTTCCCAAATGAACTTTTGGAATTGGATTTGGATTTGAATTCAAAACTTTTTGATTTCTAGAATTGAAATCAAGAAATTGAAATCAATTCCGCGTTTCCAAACACTACCTAACTTTAATGACAGTAAAATAAAATAGCAAACATACAAAAGCAATTACGATGAGCATAATATTAGCCATTAGTTTTTGAGAAAGTAAAAAGAAAAACATTATCATAGTCATATGTGTGTGGGCCAAAAATTACACTATTTGGCGTAGGTTACGTGGCATGGGAGAGTGGGTAATTAAGTAAACAAATGGACTCATGTCATACATGGGAGAGTCGGGCCCTTGTACCAAAAGGGGAGAAATACGGATAGAAGACCGAAGACGGCTAATACCCGTGAAGACTAAACTCTATCTTGAGGAACAAGGCAATTAAGTGGTAAACCCTAATAAACCCACTAGGGTTTATTCACTATAAATTCAAGAAGTCAAGAAAAGAGAAGGGAACCATTATTCATTCATATAAGACGACATATACCACCTCACACATCAACTACTACGTAGAAAACCTAAACCATCATCTGATACACATTAAACCAACGCAATCCCACCCAAATATATGACCAACATCATTGAGTAATGATTATCCAATCATTAACCCACATAAAGATCACACCAAAACCCCTATTACCCACATACAACGTATAAAACCATGAACAACCTTTATCAAACCAGGATGGAAAGCTCCCTGCTACGACCCTACCTTATAGCGCATAAGATTATTTATACTTTGCAGGGACGCTTCAAGGTAACCATAATCAACCCGGTGCATACTCGTGATAGACGATTGGTTGCTAGAATTAGTAGTAGAGAAGACTGATTGCAAAATGCGACGGATCTACCAAGAGGATGATTTGATGTTGATATCCTGATTTTGTTGATTTGTTGATTTGGTGGTATTTTTAGGGTTCTATCTGATTTTGATGCCCCATTTCGTATTGTTGTGTTGTTTTGTTTGGTTTTTTTAATATTTTGTTTTGGGTTGTTTGCTGTAATGGGCCAAAGTATACGAGTAATGATAGTGGGTCTAGACTTCAACTCATATCACCCTCCCTGTATGGTGACGGTTTTGATCTTAATATATTTTCTTACATTTCCTAAAAAAAAAAAAAGAACCTTTATCATCTGATTTATGTAACCTCTGTCCCGTACTCGTGCCAGACAAGCTATTCGTCATCACCTTGGAATTCGTACATATTGTACTTGTATCCGGATTATCATATAGTTGACTATTGGTGGGATACCGACTCCCCCGCTGTTGTTTCCCACATTGGGTTTTCCGCGTCACCAAATATCTTGTGTCATTATTTCCTTATTTCGCCTTTTACTTTAATTACATCGTTATTCCGTCGTAATCTCGTACATATTTCGTCACAAGTCACCAGTAATTTAACCCCCCCGATACGAGGCTAAAAAGAGTAGGTCACTTTAACCTCTGACGAGATAGAATATCGTGTTTTAACAGTTTTTACCCAAAACATTTTGGCGCCTACCGTGGGGCATTGTGATCGATTTCTATGGCCAAGTTATCATCAAGTCAATCTCCGGTGCCATGTCTGCTAGCGAGCAAGATCTCATCACTATTCATGGAGTCAGCAATAAATCTGCTTCCTGGGATCCTCCAGAAGTCACCAGTAGATCTGCTCCTTGGAAGTAATCCGGAAGCTAGCAGCAAATCTGCTTCCGGTGATCCTCCAGAAGTCAGCAGTAGATCTTCTCCCCGGAAGTTATCCGGAAGCCAGCAGCAGATCTGCTTCCTGGGATCCTCTAGAAGTCAGCAGTAGATCTGCTCCCCGGAAGTTATCCGGAAGCCAGCAGCAGATCAGCTTCCTGTGATCCTCCAGAAGTCCCGTATCAGATCTGCTCCCTGAAGTCCCACCAGAGACCTGGAGCAAATCTGGTCCCCGAAATTCCTTTAGAGGCCTGCGTCCGACAATAGATCTGGTCCCCATAATTCCTTCAGAAGCCTGCGCCCGATAGCAGATCTGGTCCCCATAAGTCTTTCAGATGCCTGTAGCAGACCTGCTCCCCAGAATTCATCCAGATGCTTGCAGCAGAACTGCTCCCTAGAGTTCCTCTGGAGTCCTACATAAGATCTGGTTCCTAGAGTTCCACTAGCCGCTGTCAAAGCAGGAATGACCAATCCACTAGAAATCAGCAACAGCGTACTAGCTGCAAGTGTACATACAATAGGTGGACTTGTTGGAATGTTCAGTACAGGGTCGCAGACTCAAACATATCAGAGTGGGAGGCAGATCAGGACCTCAAGAATCTCTAGCCCAGATAGACAGATCCCTGAGGAGCTAGTCACCAGACTACAACCTGGGGGCCCAACATACTACCATCCCTCCATGATGACCAAATTGTAGGCTACGTCAGGTAACACCTTTTTTGTGATTCCGTTGGAGTTAAAATTCTCCTTGCTGCAGAAATTTCAGCCAACAGGAGACAGAATGATAATCTGGAACCGTTGCCGCGCCACTCCAGTAATTGGTAAACCTATGAGGACATATATGTACAGAGGTAACATCTTTGGTACTATTTCGCCTATCCCTAGCCCTCTTGCAATATCAGGAAGCCTGGTCGACAGCCGGGAGAGAGGTCAAATATCAATATGAACAGGGCAACCCGGACCACCTGCTATCACGTAGGAGCAAGGTCCAGTAAATTATGCTCCACGAATCAGGTTGTACTCTCTACACTTCCCATTTGTCCTAGAATAATATACTTGATAAAAGGTGGATCAGAATTGTGCGGCCTAACATACTAAGCACAAAAAGAGATCTCCTAGAGTCCTCATGCAGAGCCAGCCATGGGAATCTGCCATCTGTCACATTCGATGAGGTAGATTCTCATGACACTCAGGGACACCACCATGACGCTCTCATCATAACATCGTACATAGAAACTACACCACGAGAAAAATCCTAGTGGTCATAGTAAACTCAGTCAACATGGGTAAGCTGGACCCAGCACTAACAGTGTTGACAGGTTTAGAGTATACAGGTTATCTTCATCAACAAATGATTGAATTTCATAAAATTAACATAGATTGTTTCGTTTAGTCCCATGAGGATATGATAGAAACCAAACCAAATATAGCCAGCAGGCTGGACCCAGCCAAGGGAAAAATAATCAGAATGCTGACTGCAGCAACTCTAAGCAATTATCACCCTCATAGGGTCGGCAGCCAGTATTAATCAGTTTGTACGGCGAGTCTCCTAGCCAGGCTAGAACTCGAGAAACATCATAAAATGAAACAAAGCAAAACAGAAAGGGCCAAGCCCCGAAACTGACAAACTAAAGTCCGAACAAGTCAGGGAAAGATCTATCTAACATGATCCTTTCCTTAGCAGCTGTAACACCAGCTCCACCATCCAGCTCTGCTTGATCTCTTCTTGCATGAACTACCTCTGGCGGAAGGACATCCGCAGCCTCAGGAGCATTTTAGGGGAGCTATTCTCACCAGCAGCATTTTTGGGTAGCTGACCTGGCCTGTAGTATTTTCGGGTAGCTGACCCAACCAGCAGCATTTTCGGGGAGCTGACCTCATCAGCACCCAGAACTAGGTCCCCAACACGCTGAGATTTAGTAGAATACGGAAGCCTCGACCAGCCGTCTCCTCTTAACTTCTGTGGACAGCGGGCCGCCCACGGGGGCGCTTGGTGAGAAACGAGACAAGCGTTTGCATTTTGTATGGAGTCGCCACCAATTTTTATGGGAAATTGGAACCGTTCGAATACCTCGTGTCATGTCAAGACACAAAGTAGTGACATGAACACTAAGCAATCGTTACCCTTAGCATTCTATGTCTAGAATGACTCTCGTGGATGCCAATGAACACGGGTGCTCACGGAGATCTGGAGTAAGGGGTGAGGGTACGTATTAGGAAGCTCTTTTGATCGAACACCTAATCCCGCCCGCCTCGATAGCGGCCTCTACTAATGATTAGGGAAGTTATTCGTACTTGATATATCGTCGGCTATATGCATGCAATGCAACATCCAAGTTTTAATCCTAGCATATGAAGATTTAACTAAGTCGGTTGACAATTAGTTAGCATACAATTGGGTCGAAGTAGGATTTAATGCTCATTTACATATGAAAACATACAAACAATGAAATAAATAAAATAAATTACAATAAAGGAAAATTACAATAATTACATCGATTAGGCGATTTATGTCGAAAATACCTTTAAAACGGATAATTTGAGAAAAAGAAATAAGAGAATAAAGTAAACTAACGAACAGGAATTAGCGATATTACGGATATTAGTTAGTAAATACGTAGACTAATTAATCTATGTCAAGGCAGAAAAGGAGTTCAGGGACAGAACTCATCTGGAACAAAGCAGCAGATCGCGCCCTCTGTCAGAAGAGGCGGCGATTCTTTGCGTCTTCAAGGGTGAGTTCTGGCCGTGAAGTTTTGAAGCGCAAATCGTTAATGTCGATTGGTAAATTTAAAGGATGATTGATAATATTTACTCGGATGAAAGTGATTACCAGGTTAATTACATGTGAATGATGGTCATAAAAGCGATAAACATGAACGAGACGGATGCAAACGAATTATTTACATGAGATTATGATGAAAATATTAATGAGTCCTCTGTTGAAATAAATCAATTAGGCTAAATACGACGGATATACAACGAATATGCAACGAACATGTGAATAAACAGATTAAACTATATCAATGGCGAATTCCAGAAACTCAATATGAACAAATTGAATCTCTAAAATCCGGGTTTGAATTCAATGACGAAAACCCGCAAATATCGGATTATTTAGGATTTAAGTCGGATTTAATGAATTAAACATGCTAACGATGAATGATTATAATACATGTGAATTATCAGTGACGATTATATCAAAGAATTAACGGACAAACAAATAACAAAATAAAAAGGGGCGAAAATACAGAGGACGAGGAAGAAGAAAAGAAGCAGAATCGGCGGCCCTCACGAAGAGGCGCGGCAGAAGGCTGCGCTCCTTCGAAGAGGCGCGGCGATTCTTGCGTCTTTTCTCGACGTCATCTCTTTCGGAAATCCGCAAAAGCAGAGTTTTAAAGCACGGGTTTTAGAAATCGATTTTAAAACGGTATTTTCGACGTAAACCTTATAATGGATGATCATAAATAAATAAATACAATAAATAAAGAGAATTATACACCCTCAGACTTACATGTTGACGGAACGAGATGAACTAAGATATCGACTAGTGAATGCTCGACGCGAATGCAAAGAGAGTGCCCTCGTAAGAGGAAAACGATTGATTAATTAAGTTGATTGAGTGTAGTTGGTCAAATTGGTCGGTCATGCAACGGAGAGGCTGGTACCCGGAAAGATCCGAGCTTACGTGGTCGAAAGTTCAAGCACGTAGGCGCCAATTAGTAAGAACAAAGTCTAGAATGCAAAGGGAGAAGAGAAGGGCGGACACTCGCGTGAGAAATATGAGGAAGGAAGGCTCCTATTTATACTAATCACGTGAAGGAATAGGGTTTCGGAGACTCTTTGGAAGTGAATCTCGGAAAGATATGAAAAAGATACGTAAATCATGCAAAGAAGGGCTGGGAAGAGGCGCGGCAGACCATCTGCGTCTCTTGGAAGAGGCGCAAAGACTGCTTGCGTCTATTCCGAGGAGGTTTCCTCCTGCTGAAGAAAGATTTCCGCGTTTGAGTTATGGTAGGACGGAAATAATTCGATTCTCTTTAATATTTAGAATGAATATTACGGAGATCTACTTGCTAAAAGATAAAATCTATGAAATATGGAATAGAAATATCCGGAACATTCCAGAATATTCTGACTCGAGATTCAAAAGTTATCAGAAATGGGAGACGGTTTTTGACCCGGACTCCGAATGTACTCTAATTACTGCCAAAACGACCGTATCGGGACGTAGATGACAACTAAGAGGTAGACATTTAATATTTGAGCAATCACTTGACGATAATCTTACGAACTGTCACAAATCGTTCCGCGTATCAAACATGCGGCCCAATCATCACCGGGTGGTTTGCGGGAGGTGCAGAAATGAGGTATCTACAGAGCCCCCACTTTGACTGAGGCTTGGACAAGGCGAAAGTCAAAGTATAGCCATCAGGTCAATCGAAGATTACAACCTGACGACTATGGCGACGCGAGGCGCTCAAGGGGTCCGAGCCAAGGACTGTCGTCGGGAACATTTTAGAGTCCGTCGACTATCGGGGAGGGTCGTTTAAAGTCCATTAGACTACGTGAGGAGGCTCGCCTTGACCATAAGAAGAGACCATACCAGGACTTGGAGAATGACACCTTGTCGTACTCCGCGGAGAAACAAGAAATATTGAAAGCAGCAGGACGTCGGTAGAAACTGCTGGGGAATCCGCTTGCGTCGGTCTCAAGCGAACTCTGGCGAAAACTTGAGGTCGAATCCACTTGCGTCGGTCTCAAGCGAACTCTTGTTGGGGAGTGTGCTGACGATTAGGGACATCTTGATCGTCATGGGGGAAATCTTGAGTGAGCAATACTGCAAAATATTGCTGCGATGGGGACAAATATTTTGACGACTAGGAACATCTTGATCGTCAGGGAAGAAATCTTGAGTGAGCAATACTGCAAAATACCGCTGCGCTGGGGAAAATGAATAATAATATGCCATAGTCCGCTGCTGGCGGATGAAATGCGGGCCGGAACGAAAAAAAAAATCGTCGAATGGGCCAAAAGAGTAAAAATAGCATCGAAGAAGAGGCGCACCAAAGATGGGCCCACAAATAACGAACTTATAACGAATTTTTGAAAATTCATGTGGAGGGAACACAAGGAAGAGGCGCAGCAAAAGCTGCGTCTCTTGGAAGAGGCGCAGCGCCTGCTGCGTCTTTTCCCCAATTTGGCTTTTTCTGCGTAAAAACGCGAAATCAGAAGGGATTGTGTTCATTATCTCGAAACACAATTCTTGCAATTTCTCTCTCAAATCTTCACCATTTCCGCCAAGGTTTGATTCAAAAGCTTGCTTTAAACATGACTAATCGAGGTATGTGTCTTAATCTTGCATTAATCTTCTACATTTGTTGAATTTTGAGTTGCGAAAATTAGGGTTTTCGACCCTTTTGATCGAAAATTTGGGGCTTTTTCCCCAAATGGATTTGCCATGCCAAATTGACACTAGAAATGGATAGTAGGTGATGTTAGGAACATAATCATGTGTTTGTTTCGAATTTTCATCGAGTTTTGAGCCCTTGAGTGAATTTTGAGACGGTTTTACAGCTAAACCGTAAATTGCTTCGAAAATAGCCTTAGGGTTGTCCATTTGCGATGAAATTTGATATTTGGGATCCTTGGATGATGGGTAAACTTCCTACCATCTCGGAATTTTGGTTTGTGACAACTTTTTCAGGACACTTTTTTAGGGCATAATCGCCGTTATAGCGAAATGCTGCCGAATTTTCGACTTGAACCCGGAACTAGGCTTTGAATTGGACTTGACTTGACCCAATTTATCACATGAGTGATTGGGTTGGCGGGAACGTGGCCAAGGATGGCACGAGAGGAACAGTTTTAGAGCTTTGAAGGCTCGAAAATCCCTTAACAAAGGCTCGTCGTCGTGTGACGCGGCCTGGATTTACTTTAATGTTGCAGGTGATGAGGCTTCTACTTCTGGGAGGACTCCCATGGAGATAGACGCTGCTGTTGTTGAGGAGGCTTTAGAGCAGGCCTTCACCGCTGCGGTGATGGCTGCTGGAGACGAGACTCACGAGGAGGAGGCTGCCGAGGAGGAGGAGGCCCCGAGACGGGCTAACATCGGGCGAGGAGGTCGTCAGCTGAGAGGAGCTCCTGCGTGGGCTGAGACCTGGGAGAGTAGGCACCTTGTGTGGGCTGCAGAGGGTCACCTGTCCTACAGGACGGTGAAGAGCTTGGTAAATAAGAATTCACTACTCATTACCTATACTCTTTCATTCTTTTTGTCCAAACTCTTTCAAATTTCATTCAAAACTAAAGATATCTTTGTTTCAAATCATAATAGGAGGCCGGGAACATCAGGTCGTTCTCGGGTTACACGACAGCGATGGAGCACTACGAGCAGCTGTCGGCGGAGGAGAGGGCCATGATCGAGCGTGGGGCGTTCGGTCCTCTGGTTCAGGTCTGGAGGGATATCGTGAAGAGGAAGTTGCGGGCTAACCTTAGCCTGGTCCGCGCTTTCTTGGATCGATTCTAGGATACGACTTCCACGTTTCACCTACCTTTTGGTGAGGTGGGAGTCACTTTGGAGGATTACGGCATGATTTCTGGTCTGCCGTGCGGGACCGAGGAGATGGCGTGGCCGGAGACTGCCATGAGGGCGGATTCGGCCGAGGCGAGGAGATTGATCGGCTGGAACTTATCGCCGAAGGCTGTTGCGATCGGGTTTGGTACCCAGACTTACGTCCGAGACTACTTTGCGGGAAGACCCCAAGACGGTGACGATTGATGGGAGGGAGACAGCTCCTCCTCCTTGTCTGGTGAGCGCAGGGCTCGCCTTTGTGGCTTTGGTGGTTCCTGTCTTCGATTTACCTCGGAGACAAGGGCGATAGGCTATCGACGAAGTTCTTCCCTTCCTTTCTGACCTGAGTTCCCTAGGGCGTTGGGACTGGGTCACTGCTGGTTTTGCGGTCCTCATCCGCTTTATGAGGGCCATGGTTCGTCCGGAGTTGATGGAGAAGGGGACTTCTCCTGGCGCTGTCGGACCTGGGCTACTGTTGGAGGTATGGACCTTCCTTTTTCATATTAATAGCAAATTCTTTTCCTCAAATGAAAGAATGTCATTGATTATTCTGCTTTACAGGCGTGGGTGTACTCCTACTTCCCGAGTCTCGCGCCCAAGAGGACGGAGCCGTTGGAGAGGGCCTATCCCGTGGTGAGGGATTGGGTCATGTGCCGGACGAAGAGCAAGCGTTCTTCTCACAACGTCTACCGGCGGGATGTGAACGCCCTTCAGCTGAGCAGCGTGAGTATCCTATTTACTCTTCTTACACTTTGCTTTTAATTGATCATAGGAATGATCTTTGCCTTTATATGGTCGCAGTGGGTGCCCAGACCTTGGGCGGAGTACGCTAGAGCGCCTCCTTTTATCGCTGAGGTCCTTCGACCTAGGAGCCCGAGAGCGGCTTCTTTGTGGACGTCGATGGGTCCTGTGTGGTACTTGGGCGAGCGGTTGGCTCGTCAGTGCTCTCGGGACGTGTTGACGGTTCCCGTCGATCCTCCCAGGACGATGTTTAGGAAGCCTTCTGAGGCTGAGAGGGAGGCGGACTTGGCTGGTGCCGGTGGCGACGACCTTCTTCTCCCTGGCGAGGACTACTCGGCGTTCCTCTACGGGAGGTTGGCGTACTGGCCGGTAGTGGTGAGTATCTTTTTATTTTCGTTTGATTTGATTTAGCGAATTGCGACGAAAGATCGTCGGTTAACGAGAGCCATTTGTCTTTGCAGGAGGTTGAGGCGGCGGGCATCGAGCCCCCAGAGTACCCCGAGACCCTTAAGTACACTGACGCGACCGGGAGGACGACGATCTCCGAGCTGCGTGACTTTGACGTAGCTGTGACGGATGCTGGCCTAGACGACTGGCAGCATCTGATTCGGAGGGTAAGCCTCTTGTTTATATAACTTTTGTGTAAGAACACATTTGATTGACCTTGTTGAATTTGCTGAGAATTTCTTTTGAAAATGCAGGTTGCACCGTCCCGGTTCGTGGCACTATGGAGGGTGGCCAACCGGCTGCGAGCTACTGCCATCGAGGCACTCGTCGGTGGTCGAGGTCGTCAGGTATGAACCTCATTTGATTTCTTTTGATTTTTTGATTTCCGATTTTTGATCTTGCTTGAATTGATTGACATGAGCCAATTTCTTGTTTACAGGGTGACCGCGAGCTGGAGCGAGAGTTGGCCCAGTCCCGGGAGGAGACAGCTCGCTTGTTGAGGGAGCTCGAGTTTCGGGATGCCGAGAATGCCGTTCTTGCGGCAAGAGTTGCTGAGTTGGAGGGCGCCCAGCAGTAGTTTTGTGTAGTTTTGTAGACTTGTACATTTGGACTTGAACATTTTTGGACTTTGTTTGGGCGCAACCCCGGTTACTGGACTTTTAGACTTTGTTCGGGGTGCAAGCCCCGATTTGCTTGTACATTTGCTCTGTTTGGTGTATATATAGTGGCACGAGTGCCTTTCTTTCTTTGGGTTGTGTTGCTTGTACCTGCAGGTTAGTTCTTGAACAGGTTTGGTAGACAACGGTTTATCCGTCATCTTCTGCCGAAATTTACATGGAAATTACGCAAAACATACATTTTATATACATATGGCCTTAAATCAGCGCAAAATGAGACTCAAAAGAGCACAAAAATGCAAAAATGCAAAAATTTTGTCGGAAATGACCGGACGATAGGGAAGGTTACCCCCTAAAAAAAAAGAAAAAAGAGAAATATATAAGTGTAGAAATGAAAACAAAAGAAAATTATTTCCCAAAAAGAAAATGAAATTTACTTCCTAAAAATGAAAAAAATGAAATTTATTTCCTAATAAAATGAAGATGAATTAAGTGTGATGGAAATGGCGAAGGTGTCGATGTCGCCTCGAAATGCGCGCCCGCGAAAATAGGAAACTTGAAACATGGTAATCTCTTCGTATTTACCAAAATAAAGTCCCGTAGGAATAGAAAATTATTCGTTATAGAATTAGGAAAGATCCAAGCGCGGAAATCACAGAAAATGAGCTTGGGGAAGAGGCGCAGCATGAGCTGCGTCCCTTTGAAGAGGCGCAGCAGGCGCTGCGCCTGTTCCCAAGCCGGCCCGTTCTGGCGGATTTTTGGAAACAACAATTAGTATAAATAGAAGCGTCGATGGAGCTTTAATTCATATAAATCTTCCGTCTTTTCTTCGTCTATTCACATAAAACTCTCAAAATAAATCTTCAAGAGAAATTTGTCATCATGAATACTTCGGAGATCCGTTTGAAGGAATGGACCAACGAATTTTCGAATATGGAGAAACACGACATGGGTCTTTATTGAGTTTGAAACTCATTAAGGTAGTAAAACCGTTCTTGGATTCTTGCCTTGACTATTGGGACCCGAATTATCATGTTTTCGCGTTCCCGGGGGGTGATATTTGCCCGTTTCCCGAAGAAATTGCTGCTATTGGTGGGTGGGACCCCGAACATTTACCTGCCATTCCTTCCACTTCACAAGGGTATAAGAGCAAATTCAGAGACTTGCTTGGACTGACCAGACTTGAGGTGGATCGCTTAGTTACCCCGAAAGGCGTGAGAATGTTGGACTTTGTAGACCGATTCATTAACAGGGCCGACCCTACTGTTTCCCATGTTGCTCGGAGGAGAGCATTTGGCTTTTGTTTGCTGCACGTGTACGTCTTCCAAGGACACGTTGATGAAGATTTGCGAGGTGATCCCCGTCTTTTGGGTCTTATTGAGCAAATGGAGCTGCGCAGGAGCCCAGCTTGTTTATGCTTAGGGGAGATTATCTTGGGTTTGGATAACAGGAAATCCAACCGCGATCTGCCGTTTTTGGGAAGCCCCGTCATTTTGCAGGTAAAGGACATCTTTTTTTGTGTTTTTTTTTTCGTTCGTTTTTTTTTTTTTTTTTTTTTTTTTTTTTTTTCTAATACCTGCTTTTGGTAGGTTTGGCTTATGGAACGGCTCCGATTGATCGAGCCCCCAGTTCATGCACTTTCCTATCATTCCCGTATGATTGCGATGAGGACGCGGTTGTACATGGTGGACTTCACCCGGGTCTGTGACTATTGGAAGAACAAGCTGAAGAATGATGATGGTCCGTTGATTAGGTGGGTCGTACCATGGTGGCACCTCAAGTCTGTCACTGGAGTGTCTTCTTTGGATCCCACTAGGTCCGTGCATACCGGGATTGGAGTTCATGGTATGCATCTTTCCGGAAAGATTGATGAGGCAAGTTGGGTTGAAGCAGACAATCCCTAGGCTTGATACCGTTCCAGACTGCTATGGCGCTTACTACAGAGAGCCGAAGAGAGTGGGCTATCAAATGGGCCCAAAGAAACATGTGGTTCTTGAGCTTCTCCGCCAATGCTTTGTGGGTGTCGGATTCCTATCTGAGGTGGAGAAAGGCTGCAACTCCGGAAGAACGCGAAAGACTGAGGAAACGCGAGCCTGTTGACTACAAGGTGCGCGAGGGAGAGAAAGAGAAGGAGAAGCATCTGACAGAGGGAGAAGAAGAGGCCGGATTTCAGGTCATTCATCCTTCAAAGAAATCAAAGACTACTCCTGTCGCAGAGATGGTGGTTGGCAAGAATGGAAGAGTCAGGTCTCGAGAAAGACCGTTGGTGATTAGGTCTGAAGTGGTGCAAGAGCGCCCGGCTCGAGGTCGTGACAAGAAGTATGACAAGAATGACAAGGGCAAGGGGAAGATGGAGGAATAGCCCGAGTCCTTATTTATTATTTGATTATTATTATTATTTATTGTTGTAATAAAAAGGAGGGATTTTTAGAATCCTAGTCTATTCTATTTTTATTATGTAACGTACTATTATTATTAGAAAGTTATTGAAATAAAAAAGGTTAAATGGTTATGAAACCGTTGAGGTTTTCTACTTATTATTCTTGTCGAATTTCAAATGCAATGCAAATGTCCTTCTATTTACATTTTTTATGTTTAGATATAAATGGGTTGAATCCCGTGAAGGATTGCCTACGTATTCACTTAAAAAAAAGCGAAATCAAACCCTTGCGCGTAGTTCGAGAAAATGTAAAAGAATAATTGTTCGAAGCAAGAGCTTGTAATGAACATAGAAAATAAGCATGAGCTTTTGCTTACTCTGGAGGTGCGAATTTAGTTTATTTGATGATATGAGGATGACAATCTTGTCAAAATGCAAGAGCACAGTGACATTTAGCTTATTTCAGCTTGGCCAGGGGCCGTTTATTTAGTGCCACAAGAGCGACACATGGGTTTACGCGAGGCGCGTTTTTGTCCTATTCTAGGCATAGTACCGTTTCAATTGGTCGAGGTTTGAGGGGTTTGAAAACTCATTCCCATCTAGGTCTGTGATTCTAACCGCACCCCCTGGGAGTATGGATTTGACTAGGTATGGTCCGGCCCAATTAGGTTTGAATTTTCCCCTTGGGTCGACAGGTAAAAGAGCTCTAACCGATTTGAGTACTAAGTCTCCTTCTTTGATGTTTCTTGGCCTAACCTTTTTGTTGAAAGCTCGTTTGATACGTGCTTGATATGTTTGGACATTTATGTTAGGCGCGTAGGCTACGCTCATCCAGGAGGATGAGTTCTTCATACCTATCCTTCTTCCAATCGGCTTCTGGGATTTGACTTTCGAGTAGAATACGCAAGGATGGTATTTCTAGCTCGACTGGCTGTACAGCTTCCATGCCGTAGGTCAAATAGAAAGGAGTAGCCCCAGTGGGCGTCCTGACAGATGTACGGTACCCCCACAAAGCAAAGGGTATCTTGCTTGGCCAATCTCTGTAGTTGTCAGTCATTTTCTTGAGAATTGTGACAACGTTCTTGTTTGCTGCCTCTACCGCTCCGTTAGTCTGTGGTCTATAGGGCGAAGAGTGGTGATGCTTAATCTTGTATTTGGCTAGGAACTGCTCGGTTTCGGCTTGAAAGTGTAACCCATTATCGCTAATGATCTCATGTGGGCAACCATATCGACAGATGATGTTGTTTTGTATGAATTTGGCCACATTTTTAGCCGTAAGACCAGTGTAGGAAGCCGCTTCTACCCACTTGGTGAAATAGTCAATCGCCTCTAGGATGAAACAGTGACCTCCTATTCCGGCCGGGGTTATCTTCCCGATTATGTCAATTCCCCATGCGGAAAATGGCCAAGGAGATGTCATTGTGTATAGCAACGAAGGAGGGACATGTTGTACATTCCCGAAGATTTGGCAATTGTGGCAATGTCTCACGTATTTGATGCAATCGGATTCCATTGTGGTCCAATAATACCCTAAACGTGTGATTTTCTTTGCCATCATGGGCCCACTCATGTGAGGACCGCATTCTCCGTCGTGGACTTCTTCCATCACCTTTCGTGCCTGTGAATGATCAAGGCATCGTAGGACTACACCAAGAGGTGTTCTTTTGTATAATTCTCCTTGCATCAGAACGTATTGGGAAGCTAATAGGCGTATAGCACGTTGTCCCCTTTTGTCCATATCTGGCGGATAGGTACCATTAAGCTTGAAATTCAGGATTGCTTGGAACCAGGGTTCCTGTGCGATTTCCTCTGACCGTCGTTCGATACACAAGGGCATTTCCACCATGTGATCTGGCATATTTATTAGAGATGCAAGTTTCGCAAGAGCGTCTGCAAATTGATTTTCCTCCCGAGGGAGGTGTAGGTAGGTTACATGATCAAAGAATTGAGCGACTTGGTCTACCCTAGCCTGATAGGGTGCGAGGCTTTCACTTCGGATTTTCCAGGATCCTGTAACTTGGTTGATGATCAGAGATGAGTCCCCATGTACTCGGAGGTTTTTGATGCCTAAGCTTACTGCCGCTTGTAGCCCAATGAGACAAGCTTCATATTCTGCGGCGTTGTTTGTCACCTCGAAGTCGAGTTTGACGGCAATCGGTGTATGCTAACCTTCAGGAGAAATGAGCAACACTCCTATTCCAAATCCTCTTAAGTTTGATGCTCCGTCAAAGTATAGGTCCCAGGAGTCTACATCTGTTTGAAGTATATCCTCGTCGGGAAATGACCATGTATCTATGGTTTGTGCGTCGTTGATAGGATTTTCTGCGAAGAATTCGGCAACGGCGCGACATTTTATAACTTTCAGTGGCACATATTTAAGGTCGAATTCTGAGAGCATCAGAGTCCATCTTGCCAGACGTCCGTTGAGGACGGGTTTCTCGAAGAGGTATTTGACTGGATCCATTTTGGAATATATCTTTACGGAGTAGCTAAGCATGTAGTGACGTAGCTTCTTCGTTGCCCACACAAGAGCGAGGCATGTCTTTTCGAGTTGTGAGTATTTGCACTCATATTCCAAGAACTTCTTACTTAGATAGTAAATAGCTCTTTCTTCGCTTCCTACAGTTTGAGCCAACATGGCACCCATGGCGGTTTCAGTTACTGTGAGATATAAACCAAGAGGTTGATCTTGTTGCGGTGGCATGAGCACTGGTGGTTTAGCCAATATCTCCTTGATTCGGTCAAACGCCTTTTGACAATCATCATCCCACATGGTGTGGTCTGTTTTCTTGAGTTTCTTGAAGATAGGCTCACAAATCATTGTAAGTTTCGATATGAATCGACTTATGTATTGTACTTTTCCCAGGAATCCTCTGACTTCTTTTTCTGTTTGAGGTTGTGGCATTTCAATTAGAGCTTTGATTTTTGAAGGATCTATTTCTATACCTCTTTGACTAACGACATATCCCAGGAGTTTTCCGGATGTTACCCCAAATGTGCATTTCTGGGGGTTGAGTCTCATGTTGTACTTTCGTAGCCTTGCGAAGAACTTGCGAAGGTTTGCAATATGTCCCTCTCTCTCCTTGGACTTGACGATCATGTCATCTACATATACCTCAACTTCTTTGTGCATCATGTCATGTAGGAGTGTAGTTGCGGTGCGTTGGTATGTAGCTCCGGTGTTAATCAATCCGAATGGCATTACCGTGTAGCAATATGTTCCCCATTGGGTGACGAATGCGGTCTTGTGCATATTTTCCATGGCCATTTTGATTTGGTTATAACCCGCGTACCCATCCATGAAGGATAATAATGCGTGGTCTGCAGTATTGTCTACCAATATGTCAATGTGAGGTAGAGGGAAGTCATCTTTCGGACTTGCTTTTTTCAAGTCCCTAAAGTCAACACAAACACGGATTCTCCCATCCTTTTTGGGCACGGGTACTATGTTAGCTACCCAAAGTCGAGTACTCGGAAACTTTGATGAACCGGCTTTGAATTGCTTGTCCACTTCTTCCTTAATCTTTAGAGCCCATTCTGTTCTCATTCGTCGAAGCACATTTCACAGGTTTGAAACCCGGCTTAATTGGAATCCTATGTTCGGCGATATCCTGTCGATCCTGGCATGTCTTTGTAGGACCAAGCGAACACGTCTTTGAATTCATTTAGGAGGTCTATGAAATCGGCCCGTTCGGTAGAGCTCAAGGTAGTCCCTATCCTAAGTTCTTTGGGTTCTAGTTCGGTTCCAACATTGATGGGTTCGGTGTCCTCTATTACAGGTCCCCCTTCCCCTTCTTGTAGTATTTCTTTGGCTACGTAGGGAGGTATTTCGGTCAAGTCTGGGTCTTGGTCATCCTCAGTATCATCGTAAACAGAATTGCACTCAAGATAATGCAAAGGTAAGCGAACCGATTTATTCATATTAAGATTTGAGTAAAGTTGAAACAAAAAGCCAAGCGATCCATGGTCGGTGGCGGCAAAGGGACGAATGGTGGGGCATTTCCCGAACTATCGTGACTACTCAAGGCTAAGCTAGGAGAAACAAAGGGAGTGGGGATGACAACAGGAGTAGATTCTTTAATGACTCCTCTAGACTCGACTCGACTCCGACTCGACTCCGACTCGAACTCGTCGTCTTCGGTTCTCCTTTGAACATCTCTCCTTCTCCAGTGGTGAGCTTGAAGAGCCTTCCTTGGTTGTTGGTCCATTTGATAGATTTTCTCCACCCTTTCTGCTTCTTTGTGTCGATTTACGTGATCAACGCGGTGGGGTTGAAGCGATCGTCTGTAGTATCATAGTAATGATCTCATCTCGCGGCCCTAATGAATCGATCTTCTCCAAACAATAGGCTAACAGCTTGTTCGTCGAAGCAAGGTGCTTGACGGGTTTTGACGGTAGGAACCGTTTCGGGAGGAATGAAGTAGCAATCGTGAAAGATCTCGATTCCGGCTAACTTCCTCTCAAGATAATGCCAAGGTTCGGGAAATCCGTGAAAGAGTTCTGAACTTCTTTCTTGAACGAAGTACCCATTTAGAGTGGGGAGATATGGCCTCATTTGGACTCCCACGTGCTTGCGGTTTTGGACTTGGGCGAGCATTTCGAGAACTTCTTCTTTTGTGGGTTTGTATCCTAGTCCAAGTGGTATCCTTGTTGAGTTGCCTTCCTTGTATGGTGCGAAGGTATTCTTCCGAATTGGGTTCAAAGGCATTCCAGGGAAGTATCCCTGAGATTTGAGTATGTGGTTGACCACCAAGTTGGAGTAAGGATTATAGTATAAGGGTGCCAACTCGCTTTCTATGACATTTACACTTTGGAAGCCCCCAAGTTCGTATATGGGATCCGCGAGGACTTGATTGTTTGATTGCTTCTCGATTATTGCCTTGATGGGTGACGAAGTGATCGTCACTACTTTGCCATTTAGTGGGATCTTGATCTTTTGATGAAGGGTGGATGTTACCGCTTTGGAAGCATGAATCCAAGGCCTTCCCAGAAGTATGTTGAATGAAGCTTCGATGTCCACTATTTGGAAGTTAACCTTTCGTTCGATTGGTCCCGTGGCTATGGTTAGGTTAGCAAGTCCTACCACTTTTCGTCGCGTACCATCATATGCACGCACACCTTGATTTGTAGGAGTCCAATCCGACTCTTTCATGCCTAGTTTGTATGCCGTTTTGAGGGGTATGACGTTGACCGCGGAGCCATCATCTACCAAGGTCATTGGCACATTTTTCTTTTGATGATGATGGTGATGTATAGAGCAAGGTTGTGACTAGCACCAAAAGGTGGCAAGTCTTCATCCGAGAAAGTAATAGGATTACTTAGCTTAGGTGATTCTTGGAAGACCAAGTTGACTACATCTTCAGGAGTGGAGTTATGTGCCACATTCAATTTGGCCAAAGCTTGCAGTAAAGCTTGGCGATGTGGAAATGAGCTTGCCACTAGTTGCCAGACTGAAAGATCGGCTTTGGTTTTCTGTAATTGCTTGAGCAAATGATCAGTGGGGTCATCTTCGTTGTCATTTGGTGTGATGACGTTGGTTGGACCGTTTTGAGTAGTGCTTTGATATGGGCGACCCGAACGAGTTAGGTGATCCACATCTTGGTCTTCACCATTTTGGACTATTTCCTTGACTAAGGAGTTTTCAATGAGATATTCGTCTTCATCATCATCGGCCCAAACCCCATTGACTGCAGCTAGTTCCTTCATTCTCATGATATCACTTTCTAGTCGTATGATTTGATCGACTAGTTTATCAACCACGGTGACTACTTCTTGCATAGTGGCATTTTGAGAGAAGATCAATGGTACACGTTTTTTAGGTATTGCGTTGGGATTGCGCAAGGTCGTTACCATGTTTTCTAGTTCCCACACTTGTCTATCTACATTCCTTGCCCATGTGATGAAGTCGGAAATGGTAGGGGAGATAGTGGAGCAGAGCCTTTCTTTCTCAATTGCATGAATTTCATTTTCGGTGGGAGAAATGAGGTGTGAGCAATCTAAGGTAGATTCGTCACTTGTAATCACTAGAACTCCAAGAGGATTCTGAGTGTTGTTGGGTTTACCTCCTGGTGGTATTGGAAGTCGACCATCTTCAATCATATCTTGAAGCACGTGTTTCAACTTGTAGCATTTTTCTGTGTCGTGCCCTTTGCCCCTATGGTATTCACAGTATGAATTTTCATCCCAAAACTTGGACTTCTTTTCGGGTTCGGGAGTAGGTCCAATGGGTTGGAGTTTACCTTGCTTCATTAGCCTTTTTAGAGCGTTGGAGTACGTATCCCTAAGGTTTGTGAATTTCCTTGGTGGAGTAGTTTTCTTGGATGGCTCGAGAAGGTTAACTTCGTCGGTCTTGCTAGTAGAGCCATATGAACGACTTGTGGACCCTTGATATCCTCGACCTACCGTTTTGGACAAGAGTCCTTTACGGATGTCATCTTCAATTCGCGTCCCTAGTACGGTTAAGTCCTTGAAAGTCTTGATGTTTTGATATCTCAAATGGTTGGCATATATGGGCTTGAGATTATCCACAAACTTTTCCACAAGAGTAGCCTCATCCGGGCGTTCAACTAGTTGAGTACTAGTCTTCCTCCACCTACTTAGGAAGTCGGTGAATCCTTCTTTGTCATTTTGGGTAAGAACCTCTGGAGTACGCATGTTGACTTGGATCTCGGCATTATCCGCGTATTGTTTCGAGAACTCGATTGCGGCGTCTTCCCAAGTAGCGACCTTCTTGTTATCTAAAGTGTAGAACCATTGCTTCGGGATGGTGTCAAGAGATGAAGGAAAGATCCTTAAGAACATCTCGGGTTTGATGCCTTTGATAGACATGTAATCCTTGAAGGCACGGATGTGGTTCAAAGGGTTCTCATGTCCTTTAAACTTAGGGATATCCGTCATGCTAAAGTTAGTTGGCAATTTGGAATTGACGGCTTCATACTTGCGATTGTTTTCCCTATAAATGTCATCCCCCTTAAGGTACATCAATTGCTCCTCTAGGTATTGGAGCCTTTTCTCAGCTGCAGTCGTCCCTATGATAGGATTCTCATCTTTAGACTCGTCATCGGAAAAACGTAGTACTTCACTTTTAAGGGGAGGCAACCTTCCCTCTACATCAAAGATACGGCCTTCGATGAGCTCAAGGAGGTCATAGGTTTGGTTTTGGGTAACTTGCATTTGGGCTAGCGCGGCTAGGATTCGATCATTACTATCTTGAATTTGCTGGAGATTTGTTTCTTCACTTGATCCGGGCATCTTGGAAACTGGATAAGAGATCGGCGACGAATCAAAACGCGATCGACCATTCTATCACACTTGCTAAAAGAGGAAAAGTTTTGACTCGTGAAGTGGGTGTGTGCCACTTGTGTTGAGTGAGTTTTGAAGAAAGACAAGGTCTTTAAAAATGTGCGTCCTAGTCAACTGTAGTGTAGTTGTAGGAGTGGACTCGAAGTGAGGTTTGAAATGGGCTTGCGGCCCGAATTTTGACACGACGAACGGACAGAGTTTTGACCGGATTTTGCGCTAATTGAATGCCTCTTTTTTTTTCGAAATTTTGTTTTGAAATTGGGTTTTGATTTTTGAAAATTCGTCATGATTTGTTTAGAAACGGTGATCACGTAAGGTTTACATATTTATACAAGCATTATAACGGGATGCTGAGTGCATTTAAAAGGGTTTTGGTTTAAAGGGTGGGTTGCCATACCGAACCATCAAACCCGAAGTCTGTGGAGAGGTTCGTGCCAAACAAGAGTAAGGCCGATTCCTAGTCCATTTCCTCAAGTAGTGAAGGCCCTTGATACAAACAAGAGTAAGCATCATGGTATGGATGACGTCAATCGCTATCCATCCTTAGGCCCAAATAAGAATTAGGACCGTTTAGACGGGACGATTGGTCGAATGGGTTGGGTTGGGCCTAGGAAGGCCGAATAAACGATCTAGGAAGACCGAGTTATGAAAACCGACAATTGTCTTGTACAAATTTATCCCCTAACCTTGTTCAAGTTTCACCCTTGCTACACGTAAGTGTATTGTCCCCAGCGGAGTCGCCAAACTGTGGACAGCGGGCCGCCCACGGGGGCGCTTGGTGAGAAACGAGACAAGCGTTTGCATTTTGTATGGAGTCGCCACCAATTTTTATGGGAAATTGGAACCGTTCGAATACCTCGTGTCATGTCAAGACACAAAGTAGTGACATGAACACTAAGCAATCGTTACCCTTAGCATTCTATGTCTAGAATGACTCTCGTGGATGCCAATGAACACGGGTGCTCACGGAGATCTGGAGTAAGGGGTGAGGGTACGTATTAGGAAGCTCTTTTGATCGAACACCTAATCCCGCCCGCCTCGATAGCGGCCTCTACTAATGATTAGGGAAGTTATTCGTACTTGATATATCGTCGGCTATATGCATGCAATGCAACATCCAAGTTTTAATCCTAGCATATGAAGATTTAACTAAGTCGGTTGACAATTAGTTAGCATACAATTGGGTCGAAGTAGGATTTAATGCTCATTTACATATGAAAACATACAAACAATGAAATAAATAAAATAAATTACAATAAAGGAAAATTACAATAATTACATCGTTTAGGCGATTTATGTCGAAAATACCTTTAAAACGGATAATTTGAGAAAAAGAAATAAGAGAATAAAGTAAACTAACGAACAGGAATTAGCGATATTACGGATATTAGTTAGTAAATACGTAGACTAATTAATCTATGTCAAGGCGAGAAAAGGAGTTAGGGACAGAACTCATCCTGGAACAGCGCGCAGCAGATCTGCGCCCTCAGAAGAGCGCGCGATTCTTCGTACTGTTCATTCAAGGGTGAGTTCTGGCTGTGAAGCCGGAACTGCAAATCGTTAATGTCGATTGGTAAATTTAAAGGATGATTGATAATATTTACTCGGATGAAAGTGATTACCAGGTTAATTACATGTGAATGATGGTCATAAAAGCGATAAACATGAACGAGACGGATGCAAACGAATTATTTACATGAGATTATGATGAAAATATTAATGAGTCCTCTGTTGAAATAAATCAATTAGGCTAAATACGACGGATATACAACGAATATGCAACGAACATGTGAATAAACAGATTAAACTATATCAATGGCGAATTCCAGAAACTCAATATGAACAAATTGAATCTCTAAAATCCGGGTTTGAATTCAATGACGAAAACCCGCAAATATCGGATTATTTAGGATTTAAGTCGGATTTAATGAATTAAACATGCTAACGATGAATGATTATAATACATGTGAATTATCAGTGACGATTATATCAAAGAATTAACGGACAAACAAATAACAAAATAAAAAGAGGCGAAAATACAGAGGACGAGGAAGAAGAAAAGAAGCAGGAACTGCGGCAGCCTCACGAAGAGGCGCAGCAGGAACTGCGCTCCTTCGAAGAGGCGCAGCAGTTGCTGCGTCTTTTCTCGACGTCTGTCTACTGGAAATCCGCAAAAGCAGAGTTTTAAAGCACGGGTTTTAGAAATCGATTTTAAAACGGTATTTTCGACGTAAACCTTATAATGGATGATCATAAATAAATAAATACAATAAATAAAGAGAATTATACACCCTCAGACTTACATGTTGACGGAACGAGATGAACTAAGATATCGACTAGTGAATGCTCGACGCGAATGCAAAGAGAGTGCCCTCGTAAGAGGAAAACGATTGATTAATTAAGTTGATTGAGTGTAGTTGGTCAAATTGGTCGGTCATGCAACGGAGAGGCTGGTACCCGGAAAGATCCGAGCTTACGTGGTCGAAAGTTCAAGCACGTAGGCGCCAATTAGTAAGAACAAAGTCTAGAATGCAAAGGGAGAAGAGAAGGGCGGACACTCGCGTGAGAAATATGAGGAAGGAAGGCTCCTATTTATACTAATCACGTGAAGGAATAGGGTTTCGGAGACTCTTTGGAAGTGAATCTCGGAAAGATATGAAAAAGATACGTAAATCATGCAAAGAAGGGCCTGGGAAGAGGCGCAGCAGCCACTGCGTCTCTTGGAAGAGGCGCAGCACCTGCTGCGTCTATTCCGAGGAGGTTTCCTCCTGCTGAAGAAAGATTTCCGCGTTTGAGTTATGGTAGGACGGAAATAATTCGATTCTCTTTAATATTTAGAATGAATATTACGGAGATCTACTTGCTAAAAGATAAAATCTATGAAATATGGAATAGAAATATCCGGAACATTCCAGAATATTCTGACTCGAGATTCAAAAGTTATCAGAAATGGGAGACGGTTTTTGACCCGGACTCCGAATGTACTCTAATTACTGCCAAAACGACCGTATCGGGACGTAGATGACAACTAAGAGGTAGACATTTAATATTTGAGCAATCACTTGACGATAATCTTACGAACTGTCACAAATCGTTCCGCGTATCAAACATGCGGCCCAATCATCACCGGGTGGTTTGCGGGAGGTGCAGAAATAAGGTATCTACAACTTCCAGGTTCCGGAGGAAGCATGAGGAACCAGAAATGGAAATGCAAGAGGCATGAAGCAGGAGGAAACAGAGTCGAAAATTGAGAAGGCGGGAAGCAGGAAGCAATCAGTAGACACCAGAACGGCAACTAGGATTAGTTGTGGCGGCAACCCTTTCGCCAGCGACCCAGGCAGCCAGAATCTAGCAGCAGACCAGATGGGGTGCAGCACCCAGGAGCCAGATATGTAGGCTATTCTACGATAGACTTGGGAGGCGCCAAAGACTCGATTGAGCAGAGGAGCATGAAAGACATTCATGAAACTGACATACTACATTAGCGCTCCACCTCTGATGTCCAAACCAGAACCAGTAGAATCCTGGTCCCCATACCTATCAGTTACCGAGACGACAACCAATGTCATGTTGGAAGTCAGAATATTATTTCAGTAAGTCTCTGCATCCTGCAGAGACCAGGTACACATCACTTGAAAAGCTAGTTTGTGCTCTTGTTACAGCCTTCTATTAAGCGCTTATTTCTAGTCGCATCTTATCCATGTGGTAATTAACTCCCCCCTGAAAGCCATTATGAGTAAACCATAGATATCAGGAGGGATGACCAATTGAACCACACGCCTAGATGCTAACGACATGAAGTTCGAACCTCAAACGACCATTAAGTCACAGAACATGGAAGACTTTGTACCTATTTTAGTCCTACACTCCAGACCCAGGTGGATAAAAACACCCCAAACCTAGAGGTAGACATGGGACCTAGAGTTGGATATAGCGCACTAGTAGGGCCCCCAATATAAGGGGAACAAGAGTAGGCCTGGTACCTACGAGGGAAGCAGGACAGGTACCCGAGAAAGCCAGGCACCTGATAATCCGAGCTTGCAGTAGCCCTGAACGTCTGACGCCTGAAAGTCAGACACCTGAAAGTCTGACACCTGAAAGTCAGACGCCTGAAAATCTGACATCTGAAAAATGCGGGCACCTGAAAAGATCAGAAACCATGCAGGTCCTCGGTCGGCGACCAGAACCTGGACACAGACGCCTTCATATCCATGGGGGCAACATTCGAGTCAGGTATCTTATTAACCATACTTATCATTTTATATGTTGTAATCAGCTGTAAATAAAAAGGAAGAAGATTCATGACCACAGGCACATACGCTGCCCTTGAGGTAATTCGTAAATTCATAATCTCGTTACTTTATTTATATTTTGAATAATTACTGCCTTGAGCGTTAGAGGGTCGTTGGCTATGTCATCTGCTAGCCCTAGCAGAACTATTTCTTGTAGGACCGTCGTAAAATCTCCCTGCCATTAGGAGTGGTCACCCAGGCTCCAGAACCTGCCACTCCTTCCCCATATCAAATCGCTCCTCCTGCAGCATATGACGTAGAGCGCAGAATATAGGACATAGAACGCAGAATGCAGAATGCAGAGAGCAAAGCGCAGAACGCACCCTACAACAAACTTTCTGCCTGCAGAAACAACCTTCCCGCGTACTGATCCGGCCATCCAGACCCCGGCGTCAGCCGTCTGGTCCCTGACGTCTGGCAGTACATAAAAGTTCCTAGCACCTTGAATATGCAGGAGATAGGCAGCAGCCAGAATGCTGCAAAACAAATTCTTACATCAGCTTCCTACAAGCAAAAAATCATAGCAATACATGCTACCACCAGCCTGGTCCCCTGGGGACCAGAACATGAAATAATGAATGACAAGCAGAAGTGCATGTCCTCCACACCCAAGTTGTGAAAATCATGCAGGTGACAAAGAATACATATTCCGCATGGCAGCCAGAAACAAGCAGTCCGATGGACAAGCTGACACACTATTAAGAACCTGAAACGAAAGTTGAAAGAAACTGGGGGCAGAAACTCAAGAACTGTTCAAACACCTGGTGTTCGGAGGTGAGGCAGTAATACCACCAGAGGTTCTAGTTCGCACCCACAGGTATGAATGTAAGAAAGAGGAACAGAACCAGATGTAGATGACCAGGCGGAACAAATCAGCAAAGGACGATACAATCCCCCTGAAGGTGTACAACCACCTAAACAGACATACAATCACCTTGAAGGTGCACAACCACCTAGACAGGCATACAATCACCTTGAAGGTGTACAACCACCTAGACAAACATAAAATCCCCCTGATGGGAATCTCCATATCAGGTTGGAGGCATTGTTGGTGTTGGAAAAAGTGTCCTCCGACAATAATGCGATCACAACTGTCGATCATGATGATCGCATGTTTAAATCTCATTTTAAGAATACATATGGGATGTAATATTTTACAGTCAACTGGTTCACACATATCGGTAATGATTGGCTGACTAGAGTTTGACATTACTGTCGTGCGACGGTGGTGATCAGTTGATCCCCTTAGGTCATACCAGAAGGAAAAGTAGATCTATATACTTACATATTCATATATGTTTTAATTTAATTTGTCATAAAATTAATGATTGATCTTATGCATGCAAACATTAAAACAAAATAAGGAAGAAACATTGTTCTTACATTGTGATTTTCGGTTTAATGGGCACAAGAGAGATCACCTTTCTCTCTTGTTCTTGAGCTTTTCTTTTTCGATGAACTAAGACCCAAGTGTAGGATCTCTCCCAAGGATTTATACCCAAAGCTTACTCTTAATTAAAATTAATATTATAGTTACTAGTACAATATTAATCTTGTAGAAAATGACCCAAAAATATTATAAAACACTTAATATTTTCGGTTTTGGGAGAGAAAAAGAAGAGAGCTTTTTGTCTCTCTAGAATTCTTATTTTGGATGAGTAAAGAATGAATTGCACTAACTACATTTTAGTGTATTATTAGGTAAATAAGATGAAAAACCATAATGGTTTTTCCATCTCAAAAACCGGGTGGAAGGGGGGGATTTAGGGGAGCCAATGCATGCTTGTGTTGTTCTTTACAATAAGCATTAGGTTGCAAGGCTAGTCTAGTAGGCAATCATCATGCCCTCCACTAATATAATCAACATATAATTAGCTTAATCCTCCTCTAATTTTCGGTACACACAATAAAATGGAACCCATTTTATTTTGTCAAATTTGTCAATATGTCACATGTCATATGTAACATAAAATTGTTATGTATTTTTAACATGTTAAAAATCAACGTATCAATAAAAATACGTCATATACAAAATCGACTTTAGTAATTCATAATTACTTGTACCAAAATATTTACCAATTTATAAATCACAATAAATTGTATTTATAATAATTCATTCAATTTTAATTGTTTCTTTAAACAATAATTTCATCTGAGTAATGATATAATTCAATTACTCAGACCGTATCTCATTTAATCAAATTTCAATGTGATACGTAAATTTTACTTCCAAAATCGTCCGTCAATTTTCAAGTAATTTAATTAACTCGTAACGTTATACGATTAATTAAATGATCAATTAAGAGTGTTTCCCTATAGGTATGACCTAGGGGTCAATCGATCACCACCGTCGCACGATTTGACGGTAATGTCAAACTCTAGTCACCAATCATTACCGATATATGTTGACCAGTTGTGGTAAAAATTACTTCCGAATTGTATTCTTTATAATGAGATTTAAACATGTGATCATCATGATCAACAGTCGTGATCGCATTATTGTCGGAGGACACATATTCCAACAATCTCCCACTTGTCCTCGACAAGTGTGCGTCACCAATTCTCTTGTCCTATTACTATCTCCCACTCAATGCAAGGTGTCTTTCAGGTCGTACTTGCAAGTGATCATATCGAGAGTGGTTTCCTCGATCTGGAGAATAACTAATTGACCGGATTTATCCACCATGGATATATTCCGAGCGTGGCCACGCATTTCCAGTTCATTACTCCTCGAGTGGCCCTGAGATATTGTTATAACCCTGACTAGGGGTGGACAATTCCTATCGCACTCATTCCCTTCAACTAGCCACAGCCATCATAACCCAAAATGTGCCCATTTGACCCCATTTACGAAGGTCGTAGTAACACAAATCAAAGTTAATCTGAAACTGTGCCATCTTAGGTGAATAGTCTTTAGTCAAAAGAATCGACTCATTCAAATACTATATTAGCTCTCGCCACGACCAGGCTATATAAATTTGCCAGACCTCTATAAGCGGTCATTAGGCCCGACAAAATGTTCCTAACAGTCTGCCTATGTGATCGACTAGTCATCTCACATGACTCTGTGGCACTTGAACTTGCCATCAATCGCATCACACTCTAGTCACTTCGAGACGTCACCTCATACAAGTAACTATGGGCAAATACAATGTTAATCCATGTTCACTTTAACGGGGTTCAATTGTCTCCACAACCCGTTTGGATGTAACAAAGTACAAGGTGAGTTAATAATAACTCAAACGACAAATGTCGACATCACACTCGGGTAGTCAATATCATATTACAACCTTGTGATGTATATCGTAAGTGTAAACACTTATTGATTGCAATAGAAGTTTAACATGTCATGTGTCCATGTGTTCAAACTTCTTATAATCGCATTTTCCTTTACATTCATGTTCTCTCTCATAGCATGAATCTTACCAAGTACACATCAAGGTTCCCGACCTCGGTTTTGGTTCTTTATCTTGAAAGAACTTCCTTATCGATTATCACATAACGAACGAATTTGTGGTGAATGATATAACTTGTACTGATCAAGTACTCCATCCACACACAATGTACTAGGTACATGTTTTGTAGAGTCTTGCAACAATTTGTCAAGATTATTAGCCTAGCACTTCTTACAAGTCCTAGCTTAGTTAGGAAAGATTAGTTTTGAGTAACTTCTTATTCAACTAAGTATCTTTCCAAAACTTCTTATTTCTCTTTCTAGGCTTGAAAGATTTAGGATTCTCATAAATCCTTACATGTGCTCGGATTTTCATTAATATGCGCAACCTCTTGACACATATAAGAGCATTCTGACAAACACCGAAATCGCTCATCGGATTCTACTCGAGAATTCATGACGTTTCTATTGTGGCTTACCAATCATCATGCTCTTATGCATATGATTCACTATTGGACATGTGCATGATTATTCTAATGGCAGAAACATTAGTTACTAATAATCATGAGATCAACCATTCATAGGTTCAATGAACGACCATGACTGCTAATGGCAATTCCATTTTCATCTATATGAATAACCTATGTGTATGTGGATATGATGTGTGTTTCTTAATACTAATCCAATATTTCTTGTCGTAATTGGATTCATCATAGTCCAAATTCATCCAGAATTGAAAACTCAAAACTTCCTCTATGAAGGAAGGTGTTAGCTCGTCATTCTTTAATGAGTGGTGAGTTGTAAACATTCAAAGGATGATAGCTCCCACTAAATTCCATGTCTTCACATGATAATTTCCTAACTCCCACTCAATTCCACATATTTCGAAATTGACTTCTCAATCGAAACTTTTCAAGAATTGAAATATAAATTGCATTGCCAAGTTGTTAATATAAAACCATATATGTTCCCATCATATCCCTTCAAAATACCTATTTCGAAGAGGTCTCATTTTAACCTTACGAAAAAAAAGAGATTTTAAATCTCTAACACACTCATGTCATAATTATGTGTAGCAATGTCATTATTCAAATATAAATAATATCTAGAACACGTCCTTCGAAATACCCTTTCGGAAGGAGGTTTAACCATTTCATAATGAGGTTAAGCAATGACATTTGCGTGGTTAAAACTTGGCCATTGAAGATATCAGTATATCAATCTTTGCAACTCGATCATAACTAGTATGTTACTATGATTCATTTAGGCTCTTAAGTAAATCTCAAGGTTGAAACTATTGGTCAAAATTTATCATATAGAACTTAGTCAAAAACTTGTTAAGACTTTACATTAGTCATTTTTCTTCCAAAACTTTCTTTTGGTCTCCTCGTGTAGTTATCATAAGAATATGTTCTTTCGATTACTTCACTTGGTCTCTTTTGTCATATAGAACTTACTTGAGACCATAGATCTCATCTATTTGGTATACTATGTAAATAGATATACCTTCATTCAAATCATTCTTTCTTGCGTAGATCTTCATTTACACAAGTACACAATTTTTATCTTGTCTCGTGTGTTGTGTCCTCATTTTTCTCCCACTCTATCTTTAGAATAAATACACTATAGATTCAAAGATAGCATATGAGACACAAATAATGATGTTGAAGTTATAAGGAGAACTATCTCATAGATTGACTAATAGTTTTAGATTTCATATGTGTACTTGGTGATTGACATACCTTTAAGAGAGTTCATAGACTCAAAATCGCTTTATAAATGATCATACACAATCCTTAAGCATGTGGACATATAATGAAACCCGTCATTATATTTGTCTATTAGATCACTTTAAGTTATATGTTTCTAAGAACAAGCATTTAAACATGAATTTTAGAACAAAAGGATAAAATGATAAAACGGGTGACTTGGGTTGCAAACCAAGTCACCATTATCCAAAATACAACCCATTATCCAAAATACCTTTTCATGTCGAACACGGAAACTTAAGGTTCTAAAATCCAAAACATAATTTAAAATAAGACAATGAAAAGCAAAGCTCCATGAAAGCTATCCCTAGCTTCTTGATGGTTTCTCATGCTTGCTTTTCTTTTCCCTTGTCTTTGCTTGGTGGAGGCCCTATTTACAAATAAAAAGGGAGATACATTATCACAACTTTGCATCATAATACCATAGTTGAATTAGAAACATAAACGAAGGATAGTCATTTACCTACTGGAGTGATCTTTCCAGCCTTAATATCACCAAGGTATTTGGAACAATTTCTTTTCTAATGTCCCATACCATTACAATAATGGCATTTATCAAGAGGAGCCTTCTTGATTTTTGAAGTGCTAGCTTCACAAGTCTTAGCTTTGGTGAATGTGGGAGCTTGCTTCTTACCCTTCCTCCCATTCTTCTTGAACTTCCCCTTACTCTTAGTGCTTATGTTAAGCACATCTTTTGGAGGGTTCACATTTAACCCCATGTCCCTCTCGGCTTGCACAAGTAACTTGTGGAATTCTTCAAGAGACACATCCTTGTCTTGCATGTTAAAATTCACCCGGAATTGAACATACGCTTTCACTTTGGACAAGGAGTGTAGAATCCTATCTACAATGAGTTCTTTGGGGATTTCAACCTTTTGAATCTTCAAGGTCTCGACAAGCTCCATGAGTTTGAGCACATGAGGGCTAACCTTTTGGCCCTCTTTGAAGTCGGGATCAAAGAATGCCGCGGCCGCCTAATATTGGACGATCTGCGGAGTTTGTGAAAACATTGTCAC
The DNA here is from genome assembly GCF_048544455.1 of Silene latifolia. Taxonomy (NCBI): domain Eukaryota; kingdom Viridiplantae; phylum Streptophyta; class Magnoliopsida; order Caryophyllales; family Caryophyllaceae; genus Silene; species Silene latifolia. Next base: position 37,859,853 of record NC_133528.1, read on the forward strand.
AAGCTTGGAGTAAATCTCATTAGCTTTGCCCATTTTAAAGGCTCTCCTTTGGAGGTCCGTCTCCATCGCAAATATCAAGACATTTTTCATTGCAGCGGACTCCTTTTGGTAAGCCTCATATGCTTCCCTAGTGGCGGCGGTCGACCTAGTAGTAGGTTCGGGTGGAGAGGCCTCGGTAAGGTAACGAAGCTTGTCGTCACCTTGGGCGGCCAATTTGAGTTGGGCATCCCAATCGGAGAAATTTGACCCATTCTTTTCAAGTTTACATCGATCCATGAAGGATCGGAGCCAAGATGTATTAGCGAGAGGTGTGGCGTTAGGAGTTGGTGTTGCCATTTGTTATGAGAAAAGAAGTGGTCTACAAAACAAAATAGAAGGAGTAAAACAAATGTCGTTTTAACAATAATACTCGTAAAAATTATAATTTAAACTAGTTTTATGCATTTTTTTAGTGACCTCTACCCAACTAGATAAATGATTCCATGACCCAAATTCATATCGACTTAGGCACGGTAGGGCCGATTCATCCTTTATCAATATAACTCGGTGGATTAACGTTTAATCGATTCTACTTTTAGAACTCTTGGTCGATAAAATTACTCTAATAATTATCTATAGCCCAAAACACATCCGACAAGGGCACGGTATGGCCGATGAAACCCTTATCGAAGAACTTTTGTTGAGTTCAATCCAAATTTCGAATAAATGTGTCCATGATCCAAATCCACATCAACTCGGGCACGGTAGGGCCGATTCATCCCTTATCAACATGAATTCGGTGGATAGACATTTATCACCCACTTCCCCTACGTAACAAGTTTTGTACCCCGGTAGGGCCGAGTGCACTCCCTCGCGAAATAGGTTTTCATGGTTTCTACTATTTGGTAAGGCTATGTCTCAATTGATTGTTTTAGCGAGAGGTCATGTCAATTTATTATCTATCACGTTTTAAGTGAACTAAAGCGGTGAACTATGATAATTGTATTTGACACGGTCGATAAACTCGATAAAATGAGGATGCATGTTTTAGTTATGGCGATTTAGCGATGCATGTGACATAAAATAAAATGCAAGCATAAAAAATAAATAAATCCTAGTATGGCCTTTCCTAAAATAGAAAAACTATTTAACTATTACATATTCGGAAACCAACACCATTGGTCCCTTGAACTTCGGTTGTGGCACGCATCTCGAGGTAACACCGTCTTTATGTATCGCCATCTTGAAGAAATCCGTCTTTGGGAAACTCCGAGATAAATAAATTACATAGCAAATTACATAATTTCCTATTATACATTTGTAACTAAAATAAAATAAATCTATTAAATTACAAAACGGTGATACGAGATCACAATAAAATTACAACCGAATCGATATTGCCATACATTTCGGGAAATACCAATTAAAAACTAAGGCCATACTAAGTAAAATTACATAATTCAAAAATTACATAAATTAAAATTATGACAATCATAAAGAAAATGCAGCATTATAATATGTATGAACATGCCCAATTTTATGCTAAATCGCCTTTAATTAGCCAATATCGTATATTACTCGGTTTTTACGGATTTGCGTGATTTCAACATTTTATAATCACAAAAAATACATAAATTCATATTTATGCATAAGTTAATTACCCTAACCTCTTAGGACTCAAAATTTAGTCTTCACTAATAATTTGACCATAATTAACTCATATTTATAAAATTGTTCATTAATGGACTAAAAATTACAAAAAATAAGCTATAAACTTCAAATAAATCACAAAATTTCAAATAAATTTGAAATTTGAAATTTAAACTCATGAACATTCTGGAAAAATACCATGACACTCATAATGTTCAAAAACTTAGGTTAAAAATTTCGAAATTTTTCCGGAAAAACAATGTTGCGGTTTATCGGTTTTTTAATAAAATAATCATAAAATATGAGAAAAATTATATTCATCAACTTTTCAATTTTAGATCTGAAAAAGATAATAAAATGCAACATGTGACGTTTTTCCTTAGTCATAGATTATGTTTTATTAATTTTTCACTAATAATGTCACTATTTATGCTATTTTTCTTTAAAAATCAATAAATCATGCAAAAAGACTTCACTATAGCCCATTATTTTACACACATCTTTTAAAATTGCATGTGACAACATACTAAATTTCTATGACCAGATTCGAAATTTATCTCATATTAACCTATTTTTCACCTAAATCCGAATTTAATAATGAAAAATCCATTTTTCGAGCATAAGAAGTCCAAAAATTATAAAAATTTACAGGTTATCGCAAACTAATATATGTGACAACGTATCCAAAAATCACTGGAAAATTCAAAGTATAGCTAATTTTAGACCAAAAATGACATTTTTACTCATAAAATCATATTTAAATGTCATTATAGTATAATATGAACAATAAAAATCCGTAAATTTAACCAAAATATCCTAAAACATTTTAGGACCAGAAATTTTAACATGCATGAATTAATTTCGTGATATATCATAATAACACAAATTTTACAAGTTTTATATGTTAATCTTTATAACTCGGAAAAACTTTTAACCGATTTGCATGCAAACAACCATGGCTCTAGATATCGATTGAAGGAAAAGTAGATCTATATACTTACATATTCATATATGTTTTAATTTAATTTGTCATAAAATTAATGATTGATCTTATGCATGCAAACATTAAAACAAAATAAGGAAGAAACATTGTTCTTACATTGTGATTTTCGGTTTAATGGGCACAAGAAAGATCACCTTTCTCTCTTGTTCTTGAGCTTTCCCTGTTGGATGAACTAAGACCCAAGTGTAGGATCTCTCCCAAGGATTTATACCCAAAGCTTACTCTTAATTAAAATTAATATTATAGTTACTAGTACAATATTAATCTTGTAGAAAATGACCCAAAAATATTATAAAACACTTAATATTTTCGGTTTTGGGAGAGAAGAAGAAGAGAGCTTTTTGTCTCTCTAGAATTCTTATTTTGGATGAGTAAAGAATGAATTGCACTAACTACATTTTAGTGTATTATTAGGTAAATTAGATGAAAAACCATAATGGTTTTTCCATCTCAAAAACCGGGTGGAAGGGGGGGATTTAGGGGAGCCAATGCATGCTTGTGTTGTTCTTTACAATAAGCATTAGGTTGCAAGGCTAGTCTAGTAGGCAATCATCATGCCCTCCACTAATATAATCAACATATAATTAGCTTAATCCTCCTCTAATTTTCGGTACACACAATAAAATGGAACCCATTTTATTTTGTCAAATTTGTCAATATGTCACATGTCATATGTAACATAAAATTGTTATGTATTTTTAACATGTTAAAAATCAACGTATCAATAAAAATACGTCATATACAAAATCGACTTTAGTAATTCATAATTACTTGTACCAAAATATTTACCAATTTATAAATCACAATAAATTGTATTTATAATAATTCATTCAATTTTAATTGTTTCTTTAAACAATAATTTCATCTGAGTAATGATATAATTCAATTACTCAGACCGTATCTCATTTAATCAAATTTCAATGTGATACGTAAATTTTACTTCCAAAATCGTCCGTCAATTTTCAAGTAATTTAATTAACTCGTAACGTTATACGATTAATTAAATGATTAATTAAGAGTGTTGCCCTATAGGTATGACCTAGGGGGTCAACTGATCACCACCGTCGCACGACAGTAATGTCAAACTCTAGTCAGCCAATCATTACCGATATATGTTGACCTGTTGACAGTAAAAATTACTTCCCAATTGTATTCTTTATAATGAGATTTAAACATGTGATCATCATGATCAACAGTCGTGATCGCATTATTGTCGGAGGACACATATTCCAACAATACCTATAGGGAAATACTCTTAATTGATTATTTAATTAATCGTATGCCGATACGAGTTAATTAAATTGCTTAAACTTGATGGATGATTTTGTGAGTAAAGTTAACGTGTCTTATTGTAATTTGATTAAATGAGATACGGTCTAAGTAATCGAATTGTTCTATTACTTAGATAAAATTATTGTTTATGAAATAATTGAAATTGAAATTGAATGAATAATTTATTATAAATACAAGACGTTGTAATTTATAATTTGATAAACCATTTTGGCACAAGTAATTACGAATTACTAGTCGATTTTGTATATGACATATTTTATGAGTATGTTGATTTTTAATATGTTAATAATACATTATAATTTCACATGTCAAGTAACATGTCACATATGTCACAATTGACAAATGACAAAATAAAATGGACCATCCATTTTATGTTAAATGTGCTGAAAATATGGAGGGAGTATAAGGTTTATATTGTGTTTTTATTTTAAGTGGAAAACATAATTATTACAACCTAATATAGCCTTGCATGCCTAGTTGTTCTTGGGAAGGAAGTTGGCCTCATGCATTGGCTATCTCCTCTCCCCCCAACCGGTTTATGCATAGAAAAGACAAGGCCTTTTCTCTAATTATTCACTTCTTCAACATCATTTTTCCAGTGTAAGAAAAATACTCTATTCTCTATCTTGTGAAGAAATTTTTAGAGAAATAAAAAACTCTCAAATCCTTCTCTCTTGGCCGAAAATTTCAAGAGTACAAATATTATTTTTGTGTCAATTTTATAGTAAGACTTATATTATTTCTAGTACAAAATAATATTAGTTATTAAGAGATTTCCTTGGGTATTCACATTTGGGAGAGGTTCTAATTTGGACCTTTTGTTCATCCATTTTAAGGAAAGCTCAAGAACTAACAAATAGGTGAATTTGTTGGTGCCCATTAATCCGAAATCATATAGTAAGATTGATGATTTCTTCTCTTATCTTATTAATGTTTGCATGCATAAGATCTCGAATTTATTTTATGACTAAATAAATTAATTCATATTTGAATATGTATATTAATGAGATTAAATAATTCTAACAAGCGGTATCATGAGCCTTAGGTTGTTTGCATGCAAATCGGTTTATAGTTTTTCCGAGTTATATGATTAACATACAAAACTAATTAATTTGGTTTTATGAAGATAAACCTAAAAATAACCTTGCATGTTAAAAGTTTCTGGTCCTAAGTGATTTTTAGGACATTTTGGTTTATTTATGGATTTTATTGTTCATTTTATATAATATTGACATTAAAATGTGATTTTTATGATAAAAATGTCATTTTTGGACGAAAAATAGCTAAACTTCGATTTTCTCAGTGGTTTTTGGATATGTTTTCACATATATTATCTACTGATTGCCTGTAAATTTTAATGATAAAATGAGTTGTTTTGCTCGAAATATGGATTTTTCAAGTTAAAATCGTATTTAAATGGGTAAATAGGTTAATATGAGTTATATTTCGAATCTGGTCATGGAAATTTAGTATGTTGTCAAATGCAATTTTACAAGATGTATGTAAAATATTTGGCTATAATGAAGTCTTTATGCATGATTTATGAATTTTTATGAAAAATAACATAAATAGTGACTATAATTAGTAATAATGCTAAAACATACTTCATGACTAAAGGAAAAATGTCACATGTTGAATTTTATCATATATTTCAGATATAAAAGTGAAAAGTTGATAAAAATAATTTTTCTAATATTTTTATGGTCATATTTGTTAAAATCGATAATCCGCAACATTGTTTTTCACGATAATTTTTCGAACTTTTTAACCTAAGTTTTGAACATTATGAGTGTCATGGTATTTTTCTAGAATGTTCATGTATTTAAATTTCAAATTTCGAATTTATTTGAAATTTTTATTATTTAATTTGAAGTTTATAGCATTTTTGTAATTTTAGGTCCATTCATGAACAATATTGAGAAATCAAGGTTAATTACTGTCAAAATGTTAGTGGAGACTAATTTGAGTCCTAAGATGGTTAGGGTAATTAACTTGTACATAAATATGAATTTATGTAATTATTGTGATTTTAAAAGTTTAAATCACGCAAATCCGTAAAAACCGATTAATATACGATATTGGCTCTTTAAAGGCGATTTAGCATAAAATCTAGCATGTTCATACATATTATAATGCTGCATTTTATTTATGATTGTCATATTTTTAATTTTATGTAATTTTTGAATTATGTAATTTTACTTAGTATGGCCTTAGTTTTAATTGGTATTACCCGAAATGTATGGGAATATCGATTCGGTTGTAATTATTTTGATCTCGTATCACCGTTTTGTAATTTAATAGATTTATTTTTATTTTAATTACAAATGTATAATAGGAAATTATGTAATTCATTTTGTAATTTATTTATTCCGGAGTACTTTGAAGACGGTGCCACTCGAGAAGGCGATCCATTAAAGAAAGTGTTGCCTTGAAATGCGTGCCAAGACCGAAGTTCAAGGGACCAAAGGAGTTGGTTTCCGAATTTGTAATAGTTTATTAGATTTACTATTTTAGGAAGGCCATACTAGGATTTAATTTTTTATGCTTTGTATTTTATTTATATGTTGCATGCATCGCTAAATCGCCATAACTAAACATGCATTTTAAATCGAGTTTATCGACCGTGTCAATTACAATTATCGTAGTTCACCGCTTTAGTTCACTTAAAACATGATAGATAATAAATTGACATGACCTCTCGCTAAAATAAACAATTGAGACTTAGCCTTACCAAAAATTAGAAACCATGAAAACCTATTTCGTGAGAGAGTGCGCTCGGCCTTACCGGGGTACAAACCTTGCTACGTAGGGGAAGTGGGTGATAAATGTATATCCACCAAATTTATTAAGATAAGGGTTGTATTCGGCTTTACCGATGCCCAAGTTGATGTAAATTTGGATCATGGACACATTTATTCGAAATTTGGGTTGAACTCAACGAAAGTATTCTCGACGGTTGCGGATGTGTTTCGGGCTAAAGATAAATATTAATGTAATTTTATCGACCCAGAGTTCTAAAAGTAGAATCGATTAAAGAGTTAATCCACCGAGTTATATTGATGAGGGTTGTATTCGGCTTTACCGATGCCCAAGTTAATATGAATTTGGATCTTGGAATCATTTATCATAGTTGGGTAGAGGTCACTATGTAAATGCTTTACTTGTTATTTACAAGTATTAATAAAACGATAAATGTTAAGTTTTCCACTATTCCGTTATCATATTGTTCTATTTCTTTACCTCAAATTATATACAATATCATTTCGATTTTAGTTCAAATCTCCATTAAAATATCGTAACTAAAGACAAAATTTGAATTTTTCTTCTAAAAACCTCGTATTATCCATTGTAAGGATCTCTTGGGAAGAGTATAGATAAAAGTTATTAGTGATCAAAAGAGTTTTTGATTCTTGACTAACATATCTACTTACAATGAATTATTTCTCATATGCTTAATTGAGTTAAGTACATTGAAACGTTACATCATTTTGGTAACTAGATTTGTTGGAAATCAAAATTGACCAAAATACCGCAACCACTTCAATGAAAGTTTTCAGACTAAACAAACGAATGAAGAGCAGTCTTCATGAATTTCAATTTTGCTTCTCTTAGCAAAGACTCATTGAAATGAGTGGGAGCATTCTCTTAAACCGTTAAGAAAAGCGTAAGGTTTAAAGAAGTAAAATTAGAATGGAATTGATACAAGGTAATGTTAAAAGTAAAGTTATTGAGAATAGCGATACTAAACCTATCAATCCCGACCGATAAAGTTTCCATTGTCTTAATTGTTGGACACCAGAAAGGAAACTACCCCAAATTATTGAAGCATGTTAGTTGTGGGACATCTAATGGGACATTCTTCTTTAAATGTTTATTTGATTAACATAAATTTTGCTAGTACTACTTCGTCAATATTAGAAACCAGTGGAGGTTTTCATCATTGTATTCGATACATAAAATGATTATAATATGACGACTAGCATCAAATAATTTCGAGAGATAGAGTCATTGTGTAATCAATCTAGTTTAGGGTTTATAATTGTACTTAATTATGACTATTAAGTGCATAAACTCTAAATAAGAATATAAACTTGTTAAGATACAAAAGAGGTTTCACTTTTGTGACCCTATACACCATGATTTGATGTATGGCTAGCCCATTATCAAGGTAATTATATTCTAAACCAAACTAGAATGACATATCATGTAGATGATGCAAGACTCAAATTGGTAACCCAAGATTAAACCTTAAATTCTAGAATGATGAACGCAAAGAGTTATCGAGTACTCTTGGAACCATTAGATTGTTAATCTTATGGTATATGCGTATCTTGTATTCAAAGCAAGAAGTCTCGTGCCTTTTGGTTGAAAAGGAGATCGAGGTTGTAAATCATTGATCCAAAATAGGTTGATCATTTTCTTTTACCAACGATTTAGGTTGACACTAATGTGTTCACTTAATAAGGTAAATAGAGAAACCTTTGAAGAAGTTCAAAGAGTTCCAAAAATTACGATTTAGTCGTGATGGGATTATCAAAGTGAAGACTTTGATATAAGCCAAAGGAAATGTGATATAGTATCACAAATTAATCTCTCTTAGCACGCATTATGGGATAATGTGTAGTTGGATAAAGAAATCAAATCCTATTTGATATGGTTTGGACTTTAATCAAGTTACTTTAAGTTACTTGATCTTATTTTGGGGATTTTATCATTTTGTCAGTTATTTTTCCACTAAATCTAAACGATTCATATGAGATATGAAATGGTAGAGTACCATGCTTGTAAGTTTTCAAAAGAAACAAGTGCTTATTTTTCCTTACTATAATCACGAGTACAACAGGTTTGTGGCTCGTGAAGCTGTCTTCCTAGAATACAAGTTTATTTCTAGAAGACAGAGTGGGAGAAAAGTTTCAAGAGCCACAAAAGAATGTTATGTCGCAAGAAACTGGTCTTTCTTGGCTACATGAGACGTTTTGTGTAAGACATTATTTCTTCAAAACCTAGGAGGTTAAAGTCATCACTTGTTGAAGATGATGAATTAGTGTTACTTTTAGAAAGTAAAGAGCTTGCAACTTACAAAGAAATTGTTTGATTCAAGTTACTTCTGGAAAGTAATGATCATATGACTTAAATGAGAGTGTTTAAGTCACAACTCAATACAAGGCTTAGAACCATGAAAATCCGAAATATATTCCGAGTGGAATTGTTGGATATCTAAGAGAGATATCAAAGCTTGATTAGTTGCAAAGTGTTTTGCACTATTCAGATCTTCTTAGGGATTGTATTTCATTATGATGATATACATATAACGAGTGAATCTAAAACCCACTTCTTCAATTAGAAGGAATGTATTCAATACATGTCATGAGTTTTATAGATTCTTACAATCCTAAGATAATGTACAACTTAAAAGATTGTCTTAAGTAGGACATCAATGAGTTGGAATCAATGTTTTGATCATGTTATAAAACTTTTCTCGATAAGTCGAGAAGTTGTATTTATACATAGAGTTTAGTGGGAGTTACGGTAATTTTAATTAGTCTAATATGTGGATGACATATTGATCATTGCGAATGATTTAAGACTGTTGGAGTATTATAATACATCTTTAATATCCGGATTTATGGAGATAAATCTATATGATGTTAGCATCAAATAAGAAGCCTTATGTTGATAAGATTCATGATTAGTTCAATCGAGTTGAACATATTTGATTGATTCCATTTGCTTCAGCTGCCGAATCAATTAAATAGGAAATGATGTATAACACTTCATATACTTTGAGTATGATGAATTGTTTCAAATCGAATTTAAGTAATAGTTACTTAGTAAGCCATAAATATTACCCTTAAGTGCTTGCAGAAGCACTAAGGATGTAAAGCAAAGTGTTTTTAATGCAATTTTGTGTAAGGGTGTTACACAAATGACAATTGACAATTGAGATTGCGCATGGTTTCCGACAAAACCATAATAAAAACACATTAGGATGGTTAAGATACCATTGTGGCTATGTTATTTAAGAAATAGATTTTCTAGAATCGTTCTAGGCAATAAAGAACAAAGAGAAATATTTACAACGGAAATTGAGTACACTTGCAATCATGAGATGTGCAAGAAGGATGAGTCCCGCACACTGTGAAAACAGTGGGAGCTATTCTAAGGCTAGATGGCCTATGTCTAGATTGGATCTAGACACGTACTCAGAGAGTTTTGTAATGGAAATGTATACATTACAAAGGAAAACGAGTATGTAGTAAGGTTTAGTAAGGTACAAGAAGTTGATAAAACCTACTAACCAAAGCCTTCTCATGGGCTTAACATGATGAGTCATGTCATATGTCATTTCAATTGCATTGAGATGAACAACTACATATAAGATGAAATTGGATTATAAAAATATGAAGTAGTAATCAGGTATTGACTGTTCATATGTGATAATCACATTTGTCACTCGAGTTTTTAAATTTAAAAACTCCTTTTATACTTTGTTACATCCAAATGGGTTGTGGAGACAATATTGAACCCCGTTAAAGTGAACCCGGATTAACATGGTATTCGCCCATAGTCACTAGTATGAGGTGACGTCTCGAAGTGACTAGAGTGTGATGCGATTGATGGCAAGTTTAGTGCCATACAGTTATGTGAGATGACTAGTCGATCACATAGGCAGACTGTTAGGAACACTTTGTCGAGCCTTATGACCGCTTATAGAGTTCTGGCAAATTTATATAGCCTGGTCGTGGCGAGAGCTACTATAGTATCCTAATGAGTCGATTCTTTTGACTAAAGACTCTTCGCCTAAGGTGGCACAGTTTCAGATTAACATTGATTTATGTTACTACGACCTTCGTAAATGGGGTCAAATGGGCATATTTTGGGTTATAATGGCTGTGGCTAGTCGAAGGGAATAGTGCGATAGGAATTGTCCACCCCTTTGTCAGGGTTAAAACAATATCTCAGGGCCACTCGAGGAGAAATGAACTGGAAATACGTCCCCACGCTTGGAAGGTATCTATGTTAGATAATTCCGGTCAATCAGTTATTCTCCTGATCGAGGAAACCACTCTCGATATGATCACTTGCAAGTACGACCTGAAAGACACCTTACATTGAGTGGGAGATAGTAATAGGACAAGAGAATTGCAGACGCACACTTGTCGAGGACAAGTGGGAGATTGTTGGAATAAGTGTCCTCCGGCAATAATGCGATCACAACTGTCGATCATGATGATCGCATGTTTAAATCTCATTTTAAGAATACATATGGGATGTAATATTTTACAGTCAACTGGTCCACACATATCGGTAATGATTGGCTGACTAGAGTTTGACATTACTGTCGTGCGACGGTGGTGATCAGTTGATCCACTTAGGTCATACCTATAGGAAAATACTCTTAATTGATTATTTAATTAATCGTATGCCGATACGAGTTAATTAAATTGCTTAAAATTGACGGATGATTTTGTGAGTAAAGTTAACGTGTCTTATTGTAATTTGATTAAATGAGATACGGTCTAAGTAATCGAATTGTTCTATTACTTAGATAAAATTATTGTTTACGAAACAATTGATATTGAAATTGAATGAATAATTTATTATAAATACAAGACGTTGTAATTTATAATTTGATAAACCATTTTGGCACAAGTAATTACGAATTACTAGTCGATTTTGTATATGACATATTTTATGAGTATGTTGATTTTTAATATGTTAAAAATACATTACAATTTCACATGTCAAGTAACATGTCACATATGTCACAATTGACAAATGACAAAATAAAATGGACCATCCATTTTATGTTAAATGTGCCGAAAATATGGAGGGAGTATAAGGTTTATATTGTGTTTTTATTTTAAGTAGAAAACATAATTATTACAACCTAATATAGCCTTGCATGCCTAGTTGTTCTTGGGAAGAAAGTTGGCCTCATGCATTGGCTATCTCCCCTCCCCCCAACCGGTTTATGCATAGAAAAGCCAAGGCCTTTTCTCTAATTATTCACTTCTTCAACATCATTTTTCTAGTGTAAGAAAAATACTCTATTCTCCATCTTGTGAAGAAATTTTTAGAGAAATAAAAAACTCTCAAATCCTTCTCTCTTGGCCGAAAATTTCAAGAGTTCAAATATTATTTTTGTGTCAATTTTATAGTAAGACTTATATTATTTCTAGTACAAAAAAAAAATTAGTTATTAAGAGATTTCCTTGGGTATTCACATTTGGGAGAGGTTCTCATTTGGATCTTTTGTTCATCCATTTTAAGGAAAGCTCAAGAACTAACAAATAGGTGAATTTGTTGGTGCCCATTAATCCGAAATCATATAGTAAGATTGATGATTTCTTCTCTTATCTTAGTAATGTTTGCATGCATAAGATCTAGAATTTATTTTATGACTAAATAAATTAATTCATATTTGAATATGTATATTAATGAGATTAAATAATTCTAACAGTTGGACGTGGTGCGTATAAATTAGTGACCATACAAGGTTAATTAATAGACGAGCCATTGAACATACTCCACCCGAAGAGGTATCACTTTTGTAACAACTGGAATTTAGTGTACAAAGTCTTGTATTCAAAAACCCATGTTGGACCATATATGTGGACATGGGCCACCCGCGTCGCGCGCACCCGTGTGTTGGTTTCGAGGCGGCGGCACTTCTCCCATGGAACCTTGGTTTGACAAAGCACTTCATGGGCCGTTACCGATTTGTGAGGCATTGAAACCAGTGAAAGGTTGAATAAGCATGCATTTGTGAATTCGCCACCAATTTATTATGGAAAAATTGGAAACCGTTCGAATAGCTCATGCCATGTCAAGACACGAAATAATGACATGAACACTAAGAACTCGTTTCCCTTAGCATTCTATGTCTAGAATGACTCTCGATATCCCAATGGACACGGATGTCCAGAGATAACTGGAGTAAGAGGTGAGGGTACGTATTAGAAAGCTCTTTAATTCGAACACCTAATCCCGCCCACCTCGATAGCGGCCTCTACTACTGATTAGGGAAATTTTTTATATTTGATATGTCGTCGATGTAATGCATGCAATGCAACAAATATAGATTAATCCAAGCATGTGATTTTAGACTATGTCGGTGAACACGTGTTTTAGCAAACAATTGGGTCGAAGTAAACGTTAAATTAATTACATGTGAATACCATACAAATAAATCATACATAATAATAATTAAATGAATTACAATAATTAAAATTACAAGAATTACAAAGTTTATTTGATCTACGTCAAAAGCATGCTAAAAAACGGGATTTCAAAGAAGAAAATAAAAGAGAAAATAAAATTAGAAATAAAATATGAATAAAATACGTCAGATTTAGAGGTGATAATATGGATAATAGTTGATTTTAACGGTAATTAGGAACTACGTCAAAGCGAGAAAGATTTCAGGGACATAAGCCAACCCAGAACAGGCGCAACATCTGATGCGTCCTCTGGAAGAGGCGCAACACTTCCTGCGTCTATTCTTGAGTTGGGTTCTGGCTGTGAAGTCAGAACCACGGGTCAGTTATCGTTCATTGGTAATTTCGGATCGATTATTGATATTAAACTCAAGTTGAAGTTTTATAATTGATTACATGATTCTAGAACCATCATAAAACGAATTAAAGACGAGAATTTACAGCGATTTACATAATTATAACGACGAACTCGTGTTGGAAATACAAAAGGGATCGAAACTTTGAACTTGAAAGCGGAATTAAATTTGGTAAACTGAAATCAAATAAAGAAAATTATGTACAAATAACGAATTCTAAAGACTCGATATGAGAAAATCGAACCTTTAAAATCTGGGTTTGAATAGATGACAAAAACCCTAAATATTGAATTATAAGGGATTCATGTCGAATTATGCATTATAATTTAAAAAGGATTACTTAAAAGCATGTTTATATACTGAAACAAACAAAAGGAATGAAAGAATAAGAAAAAAGGGAAAAATTGCAGGAAACCGAGGAAGAAAAAGAAGAAGAAGCGCAGGAGCAGCGGCAGTCTCCGGAAGAGGCGCATCAGATGCTGCGACTCCTTAAAGAGGCGCAGCTACTGCTGCGTTTCTTCTCGACGTCACACCTCTGCTGTTTTATTAGAACGTTTTTAAAAACTTTATTTTAAGACGATTTTGAACGTGCTGTTGATATAAACCATACATTAATTGGTACAAAATAAAAATACAATAAATAAAATAGGATTTACACCCTCAGACTTACATGTTTGACGAAACGAGATTGACTAAGTTAACTTTTAGTGATTGCTTGACTTGAATATGCGTAGAAAGTGCCCTCTTTGGAGGATTTAAAAGATTGATTAAGTTGATTAAAGTGGAGTTGTTCAAATTGGTCGGTCTATGCAACGTGACTGGGACTCACAATGATCTGAGCTTACGTGGTCGATTGATCAAGCACGTAGGCTTCGAAAGCAATAGCGTAGTCTAGAATGCAAAGAGAGAAGAGAAGGGCGGACACTCTGTTGATACCTCATTTCTGCACCTCTCGCAAGCCACTCGGTGATGATTAGGCCACATGTTTGGTACACGGAACGATTTATGATAGTTCGTATGTTTATCGTCAAGTGATAGCTCAAATAATTGTGTCTACCCCTTGATTGTCATCTGCGCGCCGTTACGGTCGTTTTGGACAGTAATTAGAGTTCATTTGGTGTCCGGGTGAAAAACCGCTTCATTTTCTAATAACCGTTTAAAATGCCGAGTCACAATGTCCTAGAATGTTCCAGATATTTATTCCATAATTCAATTTTTATATTCTTTTGGTAAATTATATCCCGAAAATCTTATTTTCAGGAATAAGGAAGTCGAGATCTACCGCGATTCCATAAAAGAAACACGGAAATCTTTCTTTCGCAGGAGGAAACCTCTGGGGAAAGGACGCAGCACCTGCTGCGCCTCTTCCAAGAGTCGCAGTAGCTGCTGCGCCTTTTCCCCAGCTCTTTTCTACATATTTTCAGATCTTTTCGAGATTTGTTTCCAAAGTTTCAGTCATTCCATAATTCCTCCGTGTGATTAGTATAAATAGGGACCTTCGTTCCTCATATTTCTCACGCGAGTGTCCGCCCTTCTCTTCTCCCTTTGCATTCTAAGACCGTGCTCTAAGCTTATTGACGTCTACGTGCTTGATCAATCGACCACGTAAGCTCGGATCCTTCTGAGTACCAGTCACGTTGCATGACCGACCAATTTGACCAACTACACTCAATTAATCAATCAATTTAATCTAAATCCTCTTACGAGGGCACTTTCATCATACATTCGAGTCGAGCAATCACTAAACGTTAACTTAGTTAATCTCGTTTCGTCAAACATGTAAGTCTGAGGGCGTAAATCCCATCTTCTTTTATTGTATTTTATTATTGTACCAATTAATGTAAGGTTTACGTCAAAAATATGCTTAAGAATGATTTCTAAAAACCCTTTTATCAAATTGTTTTTACGGATTAACTATAGGCAGACGTTGAGAAGAAACGCAGCAACTGCTGCGCCTCTTCGAAGAGTCTCAGAATCTGCTGGGCCTCTTCCAGAGGCTGCCGCAGTTCCTGCTTTTCTTCTTCCTCGCCTCTCTGTTAATCCGTCTTCTTTTGTTTCTTTTTCTTATTTTCTTCCATTCGCATACAATATTTGTGACACATATTCTTAATAATTTATTGCTTTAAATCCAACTTAAATCCCTAATAATCAATATTTGCGGGTTTTCGTCATCAAATCAAACCCGGATTTTGGAGATTCGATTCGTTCATATCAAATCTCTGCAATTCGACTTTTGTATATATTTTCATCTGTTTATCACGACTTTCGCATTGTTTCCGTCTTAATAGTTTAACCTAAATAACCCAAATAAATTTGTAATTAATTTGTAACTAATTTCTGTGGACATGGGCCACGTCTCGGTCTGCGGATTTGGGCCACCTACCGATCTGCGGTCGCGGGCCACCTGCACGCCAAGCCAATCTGTGGACATGCAGCGGTCTTTTGAAAGCCACGCTCGGTGACGTAAAAATGCTTTCGACCGGATCGCTTTAGATCGGTCGGTTTCGTCTCGGTAAAGGTCTCGAAACGATTAGAGATGTTCGGAGTCGCCACCAAGTATTTGTGGGATGCTTGGAACCCGTTCGAATCCACTTTGTACCTAGGTCAACCAAGGCAAAAAGCGGTGTTTGACATAGGTACTAAAGATAAGGACCCGTCCCCCTTTTAGCATTCTATGCCTAAAATGACTCTCGTACGCCGTGGATAAGGCAACCCACTATCCAAAGGTTCTGAGTAAGGGGTGAGAGTACGTACTGGGAAGCCCTTTAATCAGACACCCAATCCCGCCCGCGTTAGCGGCCACTACTGATCGATCGTGGTTGTTTAAGTGCAAGAGTTGATAAAACGGTGTAAATGCATGAATGCACATCCAAAAGTTTTAACCTAACATGTGAGCTTTCTAAGTCGGTTTGTTAATCCAAATATCAAGCATAAGATGTCAAGTTGGATTTATGGTTGATTTGCATGTGAGAATGGAAATTAAACATCCATTTACCAAGTTCGGATTATGATGCTTAACACGATTCATTTATTTGAAAAAGAAGTGTGTCAAATGACAAAGTGTAAAAACATAAACTTGTCAATCTGATCCGTCATGTATTCGGATTAACCATAATCGGGATCGTCCTAGACAAGTGCTAAAAACGAGGCAGAACAGCGCCAGGCAGCCCCGTTAAGGCGCGAGCCTATTGGCGATGTAAGGGGCTCTGCCCAGGTTTTGAAATATGAAAGCAGAGGGCCTCTTGGGGCGCGAGCCATGGGGCGACCCAAGGGGGCATCTCCTGGTTTTTGAAAAGGTTGTTTAAAACCGTATTTGTGATTAAATAATTTGCAAGTATTGTTTGCATGACTCGGAACAATTACTATTATGTTAGTAATATTCGTTGTCGGATTTGCATGTTTGAAAAGCATAGTTTACAAATAGAAATGTAAAATATTTGATTTGAACTAATCATGTTAAGTTCATTTCTTTGTAATTAGTCAAATTTGTAATCGTACTCGGATTAAACCGATATGGTATAAAGAACCAAGGATGATTATGAATTATGACTAATATATTTACGAATGTAAACAAATGAGAAAAATGGTAAATAAAAGAAAAGGGTGTTAAAATACCCATTAAAACGTGATTAACCAACAATATCATCGGGTCACGGAATAAACCGTCATGGTATAAAGAACCAAGGATGATTTTTGTAATGGCAAAAATATGTTTATCATAAAAATGAATTAAAATGGTAAATAAAAGAACAGAAATTCCTTTAAAATGTAATTAACCAATTAATATCACCGAGTCACGGATTTAACCGTCATGGTATATGAAACCAAGGGTGATTATGATTTATGGTTAAAAAGTTTGTCATATAAATGATTTGAAACATTTGAAATGGTAAAAACCGATTACAAATAAGAAACAAAATAAAGAGAAAAGACGAGAACAATCACGGATGAGTCTGACCCGAGACCCACAAGAGGCGCGAGCCACTTTGCACAGCAAAGGGCTTCTGTCTCGGTCCAAAACTCGGTTTTGGCTCGTTTAACCTATATTTGAATCGTGTTATGCATTGTTCATGCTTATAGACTCATAAAAACAGTAAAGACATGAAATAAAGTGAGTTTTTTACACCCTCAAACTTACGTGTATTGATATTTTGCCACGTAGACGACTTTAGAGACAAGCTTTCTCGTAGCGACTACTCACGATCAAAGAAGTTTAAAAAGAGTGCCTTAAGAAAGGATTTGGTTTTGAAAATGAGTTGAAAATATGTTAATTAAAACATGTTGATTAATGAGTTGAGTTGGTCGAATGGGTCGGTCGAATGCACGGCGACGGTACCAAACAATATCTGTAAGGCTTGTGTTTATGACCGGTAGGTCGTAAACACGTGTCGATTTTGTGACTTAGGAAGTCGAGTATAGAAATTTATGGGAGATGTGAGGGGGCGGACTCTCACGTGAAGATTATGGTGTGTGATGGTGGGTATTTATAGAGAAATGTGGGATGGTAGGTCGGTTGTGTTTGCTTAGAGGCTAAGCAGACACCTGCTTTAGGCGCGAGCCACCCCGTGACTCAATGGGGTGTACTGTCCCTTTCGCAAATTTGGATTTTGCATTTGTTCTAACCAATGTTTTGTTGGTTGTGATTTGTGGTCTTTGAGGTTTGCTTAGCCGTGTAAGCTTCCTCTTAGGTGATATTTGGGGTAGGTATTTTGTGTCTTTGACTCGAGTTTGACCCGTGTGAGTCGGGATTTGAATTTCGAGTCGGTTTTTGGCTCGGTGTCGGTTTTGAATCTAATTAGGGTCATTTTAATGGAAATGACATGATTAAAACATTCATGGCATTATTTTTGACATTCGGGATTTGGGTTGACTCGGGTTGACTCAGGTTGACTCGAGTTGCGGGTTTCTGAGTCGGTTTTGGGTCCGAAGACGGTTTTAACTCTAAATAGTGTTAGTTTAATGCAAATGAAGTTAGAAAACTTTTGAAATCATTTTTCATATCCGAGTAGTGCATTAAACCGTCTCATGTATAGCCAATCCACGCACGCATATCAAAAACATGTTATAGTCCGATCACCATCGGGTGGTTTTTGGAAGGTGCGATCATCGGGTATCTCTGAGCCCCCACTTTGACTGAGGCTTGGACAGGGCGAAAGTCAAAGTATGATCTCCAGGTCAATCGAAGATTATAACCTGAAGACCATTGCGACGTCGAGGCGACTCAAAAAGGCTTGAGCCATGGACCTGCCGTCGGGAAGGGCGACGTCGAGGCGACTCGAGGATTCGAGTCAAGGACCTGCCGTCAGGAACATTTTAGAGTCTGTTGACTTCCAATTCGGGTCGTTTAAAGTCCATTAGACTACGTATAAAGGCTCGCCAGCCATAAGAAGGAATCATACCTGACGCATCTTCGGGATACGTCCTTCAATCATTTGCGCGCAAAGGCTCACCAGCCGGTGTTGAAGGTGGTGCGTTTTGAGGCTCACCAGCCATAGGAAGGAGTCATACCTGAGGCATCTTTGGGATATGTCCTTGAGTCGTATCTCGTGTGCGTACAAAGGCTCGCCAGCTGTGATAAGGAGTCGTACCCGAGGCATCTTCGGGATACGTCCTTGAGTTGTACCTTGTTTGCGGACAAAGGCTCGCCAGCTTGTGAAAAGGAGTCGTACCTGAGGCATCTTCGGGATACGTCCTTGAGTTGTATCATGTTTGCGGACAAAGGCTCGCCAGCTTGTGAAAAGGAGTCGTACCCGAGGCATCTTCGGGATACGTCCTTGAGTTGTATCTTGTTTGCGGACAAAGGCTCGCCAGCCATGGTGGTCGAAAGATCGACTGTGGGAAATAGCCTGTGTGACATCCATTTGAAAATCGGCACTCGTTGGGGAGTTAGAAACTTCTCAGGACTCGCCGAGGATATGAGTTCCTGCTCGTTGGGAGGTAGCGTATGCCATGTAATCGACAGGGTTAAAGCCCTTGGGATTGAGGGGTCGTCGTTTGTTGGGAGAACCCAGTACTCAATTGGATTGAGTTTGTCTTCTCAAGATTATCTGCATGGTTAGTGACCACACAAATCCACAGTCGCATAGACAAGCACGTTGAATGCAAGCATATAAGCACATAAGCATGTAAGCATGTGAGCATGTGAGCAGTTAGCATATAAGCAACTATCATGTAAGAATATAAGCATATGATCACATAAGCATGTAAGCAATTAGCACGTAATATCTCGCGTGAGAGGAGAGATGAGTTTTGAAAGTTGTGAAGCTTAAAGACGAGTCTTGTTACTCGTAGATCTGTGATTTAGTAGATTGGAGACACGTGGCCGTTGGGACACTGACTGACAGAGACGCATACAGACAGACTGGCAAATGCGCAGTCGTGAACGTGATGCCAACTCAGTATCGACACGGCACAGGGGTGACTCTAACAGACTTTGCACATGTAAGTGCGACTCCTAGCCAAGAAAGGGTGACAACGCACATCAGATCATCGGAGTAGAAGATTCGCTCGGCTGGGGGACATGAACTGATTATCTTCTCCAGACATATTTGCCTTCGCTTGCTTGTTTGAGATCCCTTTCTCGAATTTTGATGATTCGGAGAGCGGAACCAAGACCTTGTCATCGTCCGAAGCGAGCACTAGGCTAAAGGCGGTTTTATTTTGGACTGTAGTTGAGACTCAAAGGATGTTTTAGGATAAAGGATGGGTGGCGTCTCGAAAGAGAAGCCCCCAGAGTGAGAAGGTGGGAATTTGACTAAACAACGGATGGGCGACGTCCTAAGGAAAAAGCCCCCACTAAAGAGGTATGAGATTAATTTTTGCAGCTGGATGGGCTGGTTTTGAGGATTGATGTTAATGATTGCGATTGAGATGGTGATGCGGTTGTGTCCTTGTAATAGGACTGCCTACGTATTCGTGTGTTTGCGAAATCAAACCAGATCGTAGTTCGGAACTGCGTGTGCAATGGGTTGCAAATTGAAGGTGTGAAAATCGAATATATGTGGGGGTGTGGTTGTGCCCTTGTAATAGGACTGCCAACGTATTCGCTTGTTTGCGAAATCAAACCAGATCGTAGTTCTGAGTGTGTGTGCCTAAGCGAGTTGTTAGGACCTTAAAGTGATTTTGAGGTGTATGGTTGTGTCCTTGAAGGACTGCCTACGTATTCACGTGAAGTGAAATCAAACCAGATCGTAGTTCTGAATGTGTGTGCCTAAACGAGATGTTAGGACCTTTAAGTGTGTGGGTCACGACGGTAAAAGCCGTTTGGTGACTCAAAAAATTGATTTGAGATAATTCCTCCTTGATCATGAATCGAAGAGGTGTAATTTTTGAAAATATTCCTTATCATGTGAGCACACTAAAAAGTGGACCCTAAGGGTAGATTGAGTATGTCCCGTTTCTCGGTAGCAAAGCATTCGAGGACTCCGTATCTGGGTCAGGGTGAAAATGGCTTCGACATTATGGAATGTAGAGCTTGGTAATAATGGTTTGTTTGACAGATAAAAATCTGGAGTTGAGTGTCACGACGGAAAATTCCATTTGGTGACTCGAAGGTTGATTGGAGATAAATACCTCTTAATCATGAATCGAAGAGGTGTAATTTGTGAAAATGTTCCTTATCATTTGAGCACACTAAAAAGTGGACTCTAAGGGTAGATTAGGTTTGTCCCGTTCTTGATAGCAAAGCATTCGAGGACTCCGTGGGGATTGTGGTGAAAAATGGCTTCAACATTAGGGAATGTGGAGCTTGGTAATAATGGGTTTGCTTAACAGATAAAAATCTGGAGCAAGAATTTTATGGTGTTTAGGCCGATGGGTAACGGCTTGTAGTGTGGTGCGGAATAGGGTCTCCGGCTTGATGTGGCCTGAGCACGAAATGGTTAGTAAATAACATGGGATCAGATTTCCATGTCTGGACCTTAAAGGTTAAGGTGTGATATTACGAGCTTGAGAGGGAATCCTCAGAAGCCTAGATAGGTCTCCCTGCAACAGTCTCTAGAAGGACTTAGGGGTGAAGCAGTTTTGGTTGAGGTTTTAGTGTTTGGTGTTTTGGACTTGTCGGTCCGGGATTTGATGTGTTGGACTCGTTGGTCCAGGCTTTGGACTTGTTGGTCCTGGACTTGGTATTTTGGACTCACTTGTCCAGGATTTTGTGTGTTGGATGCTTTCTTCGGATTTTGGTCTTTTTGGGAAAAGTGTTTCAATCTTGTTTTGTTTTGAATTTGGCTTGAGTCTTAGCCCTGACGTTGGGTGAGTAACCTTTGGTTTTGGTTTTTTTTGCTTTGAGCGAATTGATTTCGGCTTTGGTTTTGCTTTGGCCTTGAACTTTTGTTTTGGGCGAATGGATATTGGCTTGGGCCTTTGACTTTGGTCTTTCGCTTTGACTTTGAGTGAATGGCTATTGTCTTGGGCCTTTGATTTTGGCCTTGAGCTTTGGCTTTGGGTGAATGGCTATTGGCTTGGGCCTTCGCTTTGACTTTGGCTTTGGCTTTGGCCTTCAGTGAATTGTTTTTGCCTTGGGCCTTTGATTTTGGCCTTTCGTTGTGGCTTTGGATGAATGGCTATTGACCGAATGGCTTTTGGCTTGGGCCTTTGATTTTGGCCTTTCGCTTTGGCTTTTGATTTATTGGTTCTTTGCCGTCCTTCATTCGGGGCAGGTAAAGGTGCAGACGGGGGTGTACCCGTTGGTGAAAGGTTGATATTTGGTGATGGGATGTTTTTTGTGGGGAATGGGCTTGCCTTCCGTCATTGAACATGAACAAGGAGATGTCATGGTTTGTTATCTAGGTTCGTCGTAGGATGCCGTTGATAAAAACTCATCCTAAATAGGGTGCTAGTGAAAGGTTTCTATTGCCAGACATGGAATAGGTAAAGATAATGGACACGGAGTTTCGAGTCCTCTGCTTACTCGGTACGGAACGTCACTCGAGTGTACTCACATTGAATTGGAACATATTGTTCGTTTTAAATCAATTCTCAAATCAATTCTCGTTGTCAACGGGAAATGGTAAAGGGGAGAATATATGATAGTTGGAAATCGTGCTTTTATTTAGATAAATAAGATGTTAGCACAGACTCGATGAATACATGTGAATCATGGGGATAGCCCCCAGTTTGTCACTTAGGAATAAAAGGACAGACACTAGGATAGATATGAGAAAGCCTAAGACTCGGACTCGGACTCGGACTCAATCGTAGATACGAACTCCTAATCATCACTTTCCTCCTCAAGGATCTCCATTGCAGCATCCAGCGGCTTGAATGTCTGGTCTTGAGCATTGACCCACTTGAGCACTTCACTCTCGTTGTTGGGAATGATATGAGGATAATAGTCCATGAGACTTGCATCTCCTTGTAGAAAGAGATGTTCATTAGGGTTATTTTCATCACTTGGTTGGCATAAGGATGAAGCTACCAGTTCATGGTTGTCGATCATATCTTGAATAACATGTTTCAGTTTGAAGCATGTTTCCGTATCATGACCTTTTCCTTGATGATATTGGCAATAGGAATTGCCGTCCCAGAAACGGCTTTTCTTTCATTCAGACGGGTCCGGGGTGGGCCCGATTGGTTGGAGCTTCCCTTCAGTCATGAGCTTTTGAAGAGACGCGGCATAGGTTATGTTGAGTCTAGTGAATGTCCTTTGAGAACGCTCAACCTTGCTGTTTGACTTGAGACATTCAGGAGGATTGTCCTGACTGAGAGGTGCAATTATGATTTTGCCAGCTTCAATCATATCTTGAATGGCATGCCTGAGTTTGAAACAGGTTTCGGTGTCATGGCCCTTGCCTTGATGATATTGGCAATAGGCATTACCATCCTAGAATCGGGCTCTTTTGTGTCCGGGTTTGTCCGGAGTCGGACCAATGGGTTGGAGCATTCCTTCTGCAGCAAGTATCTCCAGAGCGGTGCCATATGTTATTCCTAGATCTGTGAAGACCCTTTGATGTTTTCCCGTGGTTCCCACATTGGTGTTTTTTGCGATGTTTTAGTGAGTTTTGTTTTTGTTTTTGTCAATCCTGGGCGGAAGCAGGATTGGGTTGTTGTCAATGGGAAGTTCTTGGGATGTTGCTTGACATTTTGAACGAGGTTTTGGTGAGGTGATTTCATGTTCTTTGTTGGTGGGTTCATGGATGTGGGAACCATCAGATGACTCCTCATTTTCAACAGTTGTTGGTCGGTGAACCGAGGATTGGTTTTCTCCTTGATGGTTAGGTTCATTTTCAGTAGTACCGACCCTTTTCTCCAAATTAGCTACCCGGGTGTTCAAATCATCGATAGCCACTTGCAGCTTTGAGAATATGTTGTTGATGGAGACGGAGAGCATCATTATACCGCTTTGTATGCCATCCTCATCAATTGCATGAATTTTCTCATCCTCGGGAGAGATGAGATGAGAGAAGTCTAGGGAAGATTCTTCACTGTGTCCAATAGGGTTTTCTGGAGGGTTGATTTTGTTGTTTGTTTGGAGAGGTAATGGTAACTCGCCCTTTTCAATCATATCAAGGATAACGCCTTTTAAAGGGAGACACATTTCAGTGTCATGTCCGCGACCTTGGTGATACTGGCAAAAGAGGTTTCTATCCCATCTTCGACCTCGCTTGTTTGGTAGAGGATCCGGAGTTGGACCAATCGGTTTGAGCTTTCCTTGGGAGATTAGCCTTTCCAAGGCTGTGGCATAAGGCATACCCAAATCAGGGAAGGACTTATGAGGTCGTCTGGTTTTGGTTTGGTCGTTGGCCAGTAGCTGGCTTTCAAGGAGCTTAACCCTTTGCTCAATATCAGAAGAGAGAAAATTCCCGGTTATCACTTTTTTCTCAACTTGGGAGAGACGAGTGCTCAAGTCTTCCACGGTAGCTAGGAGTCGAAGGACCATGTTGTTGGTTTCGGCAGAAGTCATGGCGGATGAAGGTTAATCAACTTCTTGAGTTTCTGGTTGGCAATGGATGGGACCCAAGGGATTCCTGTTTGACATAACAATGGACGTTATAACTTGTCTTGCCAAGGGATTGCACAAACAAAGGCAAGTACGACACATATGTATAAAAGGCAGTTGTGTCGTAAGGACGTGACAGTGCGACTAGATTATGAGTTTATTAAAGATCGTGGATGACCTCTTGTGTTTGAACTCTTGGCGCATGACATTGAATTTAGACCCGAGTGTCAACTTTGGCATAGTGATGCCTAGACAGACAACTTCTGACTTAGTTTGGATGTGCGTTGATGGCGTGGCGCCATTGGATAAGACATGTACACAAACTTGACCTTTGACCCGTAATGTAAGGGAAAGACGGGTTTAATACCCGACAGGTTTCGACTCTGCTAACGCCATTAGAGATGTCTCGACAATTAGGCGACACGATCTAGACCGGAAGGTAGGTACTGATTTCGGCAGAAACTCCACGTTATCTAGACGACTTGACTTGAAATCGACCGGACTCTAATCGACTCGAGGTTGAATCGGAAAGGTGGACTGAAATTTTCGAAAATAGAAATTTTCAAAAAGATTCATTTGTCGTTTTATAGACGGCTTCCGAAGAGTATGGATCTTTAGAAGGTCGGCCAATTGAAAGGGTTGTCTTAGGTTTGTTTTCAAAAGATGGCTTAAGTGGAGATTGCGGCGGCTCTGAAAACAATGTGTTGTTTCCGAAGACGGTTTTTGAAATTCCGAATCACGGATTTGAAAATCGAGAATTGAAGAATTTGGAATCGTCATCACAATGGCCATGAAAACGGTTAAATTTGTTTTCAAAGAATTGAAATTAGGTTTAAAATTTGAAAACTGTTAAATTTGTTTTCAAAGATTGAGTTTTGATTTGAAATCTGAAAACGGTTAAATTTGTTTTCAAAGATTTGATTTTGAATTGAAATTTGAAAACGGTGAAATTCGTTTTCAAAGAGTTGATTTTGAATTTGAAATTTGAAAACGGTTAAAGTTGTTTTCAAATGATTGATTTTGAATTTGAAATTTGAAAACGGTCAAATTTATTTTCAAAGATTTGATTTTGAATTTGAAATTTGAAAACGGTTAAATTTGTTTTCAAAGATTTGAAATTGGGTTTGAAATTTGAAAACGGTTAAATTGGTTTTCAAATGATTTGAAATTGGATTTGAAATTTGAAAACGGTTAAGTTTGTTTTAAAAGATTTGATTTTGAATTTGAATTTGAAAACGGTTAAAGTTGTTTTCAAATGGTTGATTTTGAATTTGAAATTTGAAAACGATTAAATTTGTTTTCTAATGATTTGATTTTGAAATTGGGGGATTTGAAAATGGTTAAATTTGTTTTCAACTGATTTGAAATTGGAAATTGTGAGAATTGAATTCGTCATTACGATGGGTTAGGAAACCGTTTAACCTTTGAAAGGCGGTATGCAAATCGAAAAGTGTGAGAATTGAAATTGTTATTACGGCGGCTTAGAAAAGCCAAATTTGATTTCAAAAACGAGATTTGAAATTTAGAAAGTTCCATGGGTTGAAATCGTCATTACGACGGTTTGAAAAACGTTTTTGTTTGAAACTTGATTTCGAATTTTGAAAATTCGAGGGTAGAATTTGTCATTACGACGGCATAAAAAGGGCGCTTTGAGAATTTAACGGTCGGCGAGGGACCGAGGTTTGAAACGACCATTATGACGACGTAAAAAGGGTTTTTTGAAATGGTTTGTGAAAATCGAGTTTGAAATCGTCATTACGATGGCATGAAAAGGTGCATTTGAAATTGTTATAAAAACCGGGTTTTGAAATGGCCATTATAACGGCATAAAAAAGGTGTATTGAAACGGTTATAAAAAACCAGGCTTTGAAATCGTCATTATGACGGCCTAGAAAGGCATGTCGAAATGGTTGTAGAAAACCGGGTTTTAAAATCCTCATTACGACGGCCTAAAAAGGGGTGTTAAAATGCGACGGTCGACGAAAGACTGGGGTTTTGAAATGGCCATTATAACGGCATAAAAAGGTTTTCTGAGACGGTTGTAAAAGCTAAGTTTGAAAATCGTCATTACGACGGCCTAGAAAGGCGTGTTGTTTGAAATGCAACGGTCGGAGAAAGACCGAGGTTTGAAACAACCATTATAACGGCGCAAAAAGGTGTTTTGAAAGTTTAAAATGACACGGAAGGACTTATGATCACATAACACATAAGCACTCACAGTTCATTATATTATGCATAATGATGACCGGGTTTTGGCTTAATAAGGGTGGTTACACACCAAGCAATCAAACCCCGATTTTCGAGAGGGATACCAATCCAAACAAAATGTGTAAGGAGGGTGCCCTAGCCTCGTGCTCGAAGGTGATAAAAGCTCTTTGACGAAACAGAAATGTATAACGTCAACGGCATGCTTGACTTAATCGGGATGAGAAAACTCACGCCGACGAGACGAGCCAATTGGTCGATAAAGGTTATGTTGTGGGCCCGGACAAGGAACCTGACTTATGACCGTAATATCAATTAATCCACTTTTAACCACGACCTCGTTCGAGTTTCACCTCTAAGGATCACAAAGACACAAGTGTCCTAGTTTCCCCAGCGGAGTCGCCAATCTGTGGACATGGGCCACGTTTCGGTCTGCGGATTTGGGCCACATACCGATCTGCGGTCGCGGGCCACCTGCATGCCAAGCCAATTTTTGGACATGCAGCGGTCTTTTTAAAGCCACGCTCGGTGACGTAAAAATTCTTTCGACCGGATCGCTTTAGATCGGTCGGTTTCGTCTCGGTAAAGGTCTCGAAACGATTAGAGATGTTCGGAGTCGCCACCAAGTATTTATGGGATGCTTGGAACCCGTTCAAATCCACTTTGTACCTAGGTCAACCAAGGCAAAAAGCGGTGTTTGACATAGGTACTAAAGATAAGGACTCGTCCCCCTTTTAACATTCTATGCCTAAAATGACTCTCGTACGCCGTGGATAAGGCAATCCACTATCCAAAGGTTCTGAGTAAGGGGTGAGGGTACGTATTGGGAAGCCCTTTAATCAGACACCCAATCCCGCCCGCGTTAGCGGCCTCTACTGATTGATCGTGGTTGTTTAAGTGCAAGAGTTGATAAAACGGTGTAAATGCATGAACGCACATCCAAAAGTTTTAACCTAACATGTGAGCTTTCTAAGTCAGTTTGTTAATCTAAATATCAAGCATAAGATGTCAAGTTGGATTTATGGTTGATTTGCATATGATAACGGAAATTAAACATCCATTTACCAAGTTCGGATTATGATGCTTAACACGATTCATTTATTTGAAAAAAAAGTGTGTCAAATGACAAAGTGTAAAAACATAAACTTGTCAATCTGATCCGTCATGTATTCGGATTAACCATAATCGGGATCGTCCTAGACAAGTGCTAAAAACGAGGCAGAACAGCGCCAGGCAGCCCCGTTAAGGCGAGAGCCTACTGGCGAGGTAAGGGGCTCTGCCCAGGTTTTGAAATATGAAAGCAGAGGGCCTCTTGGGGCGCGAGCCATGGGGCGACCCAAGGGGGCGTCTCCTGGTTTTTGAAAAGGTTGTTTAAAACCGTATTTGTGATTAAATAATTTGCAAGTATTGTTTGCATGACTCGGAACAATTACTATTATGTTAGTAATATTCGTTGTCGGATTTGCATGTTTGAAAAGCATAGTTTACAAATAGAAATGTAAAATATTTGATTTGAACTAATCATGTTAAGTTCATTTCTTTGTAATTAGTCAAATTTGTAATCGTACTCGGATTAAACCGATATGGTATAAAGAACCAAGGATGATTATGAATTATGACTAATATATTTACAAATGTAAACAAATGAGAAAAATGGTAAATAAAAGAAAAGGGTGTTAAAATACCCATTAAAATGTGATTAACCAACAATATCATCGGGTCACGGAATAAACCGTCATGGTATAAAGAACCAAGGATGATTTTTGTAATGGCCAAAATATGTTTATCATAAAAATGAATTAAAATGGTAAATAAAAGAATAGAAATTCCTTTAAAATGTAATTAACCAATTAATATCACCGAGTCACGGATTTAACCGTCATGGTATATGGAACCAAGGGTGATTATGATTTATGGTTAAAAAGTTTGTCATAGAAATGATTTGAAACATTTGAAACGGTAAAAACCGATTACAAATAAGAAACAAAATAAAGAGGAAAGACGAGAACAATCACGGATGAGTCTGACCCGAGACCCACAAGAGGCGCGAGCCACTTTGCACAGCAAAGGGCTTCTGTCTCGGTCCAAAACTCGGTTTTGGCTCGTCTAACCTATATTTGAATCGTGTTATGCATTGTTCATGCTTATACACTCATAAAAACAGTAAAGACATGAAATAAAGTGAGTTGTTTACACCCTCAAACTTACGTGTATTGATATTTTGCGACGTAGACAACTTTAGGGACAAGCTTTCTCGTAGCGACTACTCACGATCAAAGAAGTTTAAAAAGAGTGCCTTAAAAATGGATTTGGTTTTGAAAATGAGTTGAAAATATGTTAATTAAAACATGTTGATTAATGAGTTGAGTTGGTCGAATGGGTTGGTCGAATGCACGGCGACGGTACCAAACAATATGTGTAAAGCTTGTGTTTACGATCGGTAGGTCGTAAACATGTGTCGATTTTGTGACTTAGGAAGTCGAGTATAGAAGTTTAAGGGATATGTGAGGGGGCGGACTCTCGCGTGAATATTATGGTGTGTGATGGTGGGTATTTATAGAGAAATGTGGGATGGTAGGTCGGTTGTGTTTGCTTAGAGGCTAAGCGGACACCTGCTTTAGGCGCGAGCCACCCCGTGACTCAATGGGGTGTACTGTCCCTTTCGCAAATTTGGATTTTGCATTTGTTCTAACCAATGTTTTGTTGGTTGTGATTTGTGGTCTTTGAGGTTTGCTTAGCCGTGTAAGCTTCCTCTTAGGTGATATTTGGGGTACGTATTTTGTGTCTTTGACTCGGGTTTGACCCGTGTGAGTCGGGATTTGAATTTCGAGTCGGTTATTGGCTCGGTGTCGGTTTTGACTCTAATTAGGGTCATTTTAATGGAAATGACATGATGAAAACATTCAAGGCATTATTTTTGACATTCGGGATTTGGGTTGACTCAGGTTGACTCGAGTTGCGAGTTTCTGAGTCGATTTTGGGTCCGAAGACGGTTTTAACTCTAAATAGTGTTATTTTAATGCAAATGAAGTTAGAAAACTTTTGAAATCATTTTTCATATCCGAGTAGTGCATTAAACCATCTCATGTATAGCCAATCCACGCACGGATATCAAAAACACGTTATAGTCTGATCATCATCGGGTGGTTTTTGGAAGGTGCAGATACTGGGTATCTACAATTTCTAATTAGTCTTAATTCATTCTAATTCGTTTTAATTCATTTTTTACCACTTTTATGACCAATCCATATGTAAATAATACGCTAAATCACTTTCATCTGAGTCAAATATCAATAATCAATCATTAAATATACCAACGAACATTAAAAACATGCAGTTCTGACTTCACAGCCAGAACTCACCACAGGAACGGACGCAGTGACCACTGCGCCTCTTCCAAGAGACGCAGCATTGCTGCGCCTGTTCCGGGTTGAGGTCTGTCTCTGATCTTCCGTTCTTGCTTTGACCTAATTCATTAGTTTACGTATTAATCGACTATTAACCTGTAATATCGTTCTAATCTGTCCGTGCTAACCTAATTTATTTTCTCTTATTTTTCTCAAATTATCTGTCTTAAATATATTTTTGACGTAAATCAATTAAACCGTTGTAATTTATTGTAATTTTCATCATTTTATTGTTTTGTATGATTTATTTACTTGTTTTCACATGTAATTAATTTTAAACCCTACTTCGACATTAATGAGTGCTAAATTACATGTTCACCGACTTAGTTAATTCTTCACATGCTAGGATCAAAACGTTGGATGTTGCATTGCATGCATATAATCGACAGCATATCGAGTAAAAACGATTTCCCTAATCATTAGTAGAGGCCGCTATCGAGGCGGGCGGGATTAGGTGTTCATTAAAAGAACTTCCTAATACGTACCTCACCCCTTACTCCAGATCTCTGTGAACATCCTTGTTCATTGGCATCCACGAGAGTCATTCTAGACATAGAATGTTAAGGGTAACGAGTTCTTAGTGTTCATGTCACTACTTTGTGTCTTGAGAAGACACGAGGTATTCGAATGGTTTCCAATTTTCCACAATAAATTGGTGGCGACTCCACAAATGAAAACGCTTGTTTCCCAAGCGCCCCCGTGGGCCCTCCGTGTCCACAGTTTGGCGACTCCGCTGATGAGTAATACAATTACGTGTTGCCAAGGGTGAAACTTGAACAAGGTTAGGGAATAGTTTATATGAGACAGTTGTCGGTTTCCATTACTCGACCTTCCTAGGTCGTTTTATTCGGCCTTCCTAGGCCCAACCCAACCCATTCGACCAATCGTCCCGTCTGGACGGTCCAAATTCTTATCTGGGCCTAAGGATGGATAGTGATTGACGTCAACCATACCATGATGCCTACTCATGTTTGTATCAAGGGCTTTCACTACTCGAAGAAATGGACTAGGAACCGACCTTACTCTTTTTTGGCACGGACTTCTCCACAGACCAGGGTTTGATTGCTTGGTATGGCAACCCACCTTTTTAAGCCAAAATCCTTTAAATGCACTCAACATACCGTTATAATGCCTGTATGAATGCTTATATCATATGTGATCACCATTTTTTGTAAACAAAACCATGACGAAATTTTGTAAAACAAAAAAAAAACCTTTTTTTAAAATGTAAACATTTTTCAAAAAATGGCCTAAATAGCGCAAAATGAGCCAAAACTCTGTCCAGTCAAAATTCGGGCTTCAAAACCCATTTCGAAGCCTCACTTCGAGTCGTCACTCCTATAACATCACTACAGTTGCTTAGGACAAACATTTCAAAACTTTGTCATTTTCGAAACTCACCTAACACAGTGTCACACTCCCACTTCACAAGTCGAGTCTTTCTTTGAGTAAGTGTGCTAGAATGGTCGATCGTGTTTTGATTCGTCATCAATCTCTTATCCAGTTCCCAAGATGTCTGGAACTAGTACCACAAGTGAAAGTGGTCAACCCCAAAATGGTAATGATAAAATCCTAGCTGGGCTCGCTCGTCTCCAAAGAAGCCAAGACCAAGTTTATGATCGCCTCAACACTATTGAAGGCCGAATTGTTGCTGTAGAAACTAGACTCCCTCTTGTAGAAAGCGATGTTCCTAGCGAGGCCGTGCATGATAACCTTCCACCCTTCGTTGGACAACAAGAATCTGACCCCCCAATAGGTCTTACTGAAGCTGAAAAGTGACTCCAATACATGGAGGAGCAACTAATGTACCTTAAGGGCGATGACATCTATAGGGAAAATAATCGCAAGTATGAGGCCATAAATGCTCAATTGCCAACCAACTTCAACATGACTGACATCTCGAAATTCAAGGGCCATGAAAACCCTTTGAACCACATTCGTGCTTTCAAAGACTACATGTCTATCAAAGGCATCAAACCTGAGATGTTCTTAAGTATCTTTCCTTCATCTCTAGATACCATTCCTAAGCAATGGTTCTACTCTTTGGAACACAAGAAGATCGCCACTTGGGATGACACCACAATTGAGTTCACTAAGCAATATGTGGATAATGCTGAAATCCAAGTCAACATGCGCACTCTAGAGGTTCTTACCCAAAATGAGAAAGAAGACTTCACCGACTTCCTAAGTAGGTGGAGGCAGACTAGCACACAATTAGTCGAACGTCCAGATGAAGCTACCCTTGTGGAGAAATTCGTGGATAACTTGAGACCCATTTATGCAAACCACTTGAGGTACCAAAACATTAAGACGATCAAAGATCTAACTGTGCTAGGGACGAGAATTGAAGATGACATCCGTAAAGGGCCCTTGTCCAAAACGGTAGGTCGTGGATATCAAGGCTCAACGAGTCGTTCTTATGGCTCTACTAGCAAGACTGATGAGGTTAACCTTCTCGAATCATTAAAGAAGAATAATCCACAAAGGAAGTTCACGAACATTGGCGATACGTACTCCAATGCTCTGAAAAGGTTGATGAAACAGGGTAAGCTCCAACCAATAGGACCTACACCTGTCCCAGAAAAGAAATCCAAGTTCTGGGACGAAAATGCATATTGCGAATATCATAGAGGTAAGGGACACGATACAGAGAAGTGTTTCAAGCTAAAACATGTCCTTCAGGACATGATCGAAGATGGTCGTCTACCTATACCTTCTGGAGGTAAGCCTAACAATACTCAGAATCCTATTGGCGTTCTGATGATTACAGATGAAGAATCCACCTTGGATTGTTCACACCTCATTTCTCTAATCGAAGATGAGATTCATGCCTTAGAAGATGAAGGGAGTTATTCTACCATTTCTCCTACTATTATCGATTTCATTGCATGGGCAAAGAGTGTGAATAGGCAAGTTTCAGAACTGGAAGATGTAGTAGCATTCTTCCGCAATCCAAGCACCATACCCCAGGAGAGCGTGCCACTAAATCTGTCTCCAAATTCTACAATGCAAGAGGTATTCGCCGTAGTTGACAGTCTAGTCGACCAAATAATCAATTTAGAAGCTGAGATCATCAGATTGAGAGAGCTTACTAGCATCAACGGAATATGGGCCGATGACGATGAAGATGAATATCTCACTGAACACTATCTAGTCAAGGTTAGTGAGGATATAGTCAAAGTTAGCAAGGATCAAGATATAGACCATCTTACTCGTTCAGGGCGTCCATATCAAAATGTTTCTCAAAATGGTCCTATAACTAATGGTCCAGTTGTTGGGAAATGTGTCATCAACAATAGTGCGATCACATGATTTAAATATCATTATTAAATCTCATTACAAGAATACGGAAGGGATGATACATAATATATATATAGTCAACTGGTCCACACATATCGGTAATGATTGGCTGGCTAGAGTTTGACATTACTGTCGTGCGACGGTGGTGATCGATTGATCCTTGAGGTCACACCTAAAGGACGATTCCCTTAATTGAAAAGGTTAATTAATTGTATACCGATACAGATTAATTAATTCCTTAAAATTGAACAAATTATTATAAGAGAGAGAATAATGACATCTTATTATAATGTGATTAAATGAGATTTCATTTAGTAATTTAAAAAGTTATATTACTAAAATTAATCGGTGTTTGCGAAACACGCGAGATGAGAATGATATATTAGTTATAATTACAAGATATTGTGAATTATACTAACTAGTAATTAAATGACCATTTTATGAGAAAGTAATTTTATATTACTAGTCAATTTGTTAAATATGATTTATTTAATTTATAAATGATATTTAATTTTTTAAATATGCATTTTAAATTAAAACAAGACATAAGACATGTCACATGTCACATGACATACAATTGTACAATTGACAAAAATAAAAATGGACTCAATATTACAAGGAAAACCGTTTTTATATGTAGTGAGTGGGTGTTGATGGTTTTGTTATTTAAATAATAAAATAAACATCATGATAACACCTACTACTAGCTAGCTTTTCTTGTGAAGAACAAAAAGCAAATTGGGAAGAAAAATTTGTCTACTCTATGCCCTCCCAACCGGTTTTCCATACACAACAATTAGAGAGAAAATTTTCTCTAATTAATTCATTCTCACTTTTTATGAAAAACCTCCCTTCTCTCTCTTGTTCTTCACAAAACTCATTTTTGTGAATCTAATTTGTTTAAATCAAACACTAATAATACTAAAAGTAGTATATGAGTATTAGTAATAGATTTTAAGGTAAACCACAATATAAACATCTAGTACATGTTAGTTTGTGGGATTAAGGGATAGTTTTGGGTGCAACTAATTGGAGGGCTTCTAATTTGAAGTCAAGTATGTTCATCCATTAATGGAAAGCTCAAGAACTAACAAGAAGGAGATCTTGTTGGTGCCCAATATGACCGAAATTATTATGGTGAGAAAATGTTTTCTTATCTTCTTTTATTAAAGTTTGCATGCATAAAATCCACCTTTAATTTTATGACAAATTAATTTTACATATATGAGTATGTTAGTATGTATAAAGATCTACATTTCTTTCAATCGGTATCAGAGCCACGGTTGTTTGCATGCAAATCGGTTAAAAGTTTTTCCGAGTTATAAGAATAACAAATAAAACTTGTAAAATTTGTGTTATTATGAGATATCACGAAATAAATCTATGCATGTTAATATTTCTGGTCCTAAAATGTTTTAGGATATTTTGGTTAATTTTTCGGATTTTTATTGTTCATAATTTACAATAATGGCATTTAAATGTGATTTTATGAGTAAAACTGTCATTTTTGGTCTAAAATTAGCTATACTTCGAATTTTAAGTTGATTTTTGGATATGTTGTCACATATATTATTTTGAGATAACCTGTAAATTTTCATAATTTTTGGACTTGTTATGCTTGAAAAATGAATTTTTCATTATTAAATTCGGATTTAGGTGAAAAATAGGTTAATATGAGTTAAATTTCGAATCTGGTCATAGAAAATTAATATGTTGTCACATGCAATTTTACAAGATGTGTGTAAAATAATTGGCTATAAATAAGTCTTTTTGCATGATTTATGGATTTTTGAAGAAAAATAGCATAAATAGTGACATTATTAGTGGAAAATTAATAAAACATAATCTATGACTTAGGAAAAACGTCTAATGTTGCATTTTATTATCTTTTTCAGATCTAAAATTGAAAAGTTAGTGAAAATAATTTTTCCATGTTTTTATGATTATTTTATTAAAAAATCGATAAACCGCAACATTGTTTTTCCGGAAAATTTTCGAAATTTTTAACCTAAGATTTTGAACATTATGAGTGTCATGGTATTTTTCCAGAATGTTCATGAATTTAAATTTCAAATTTTGAATTTATTTGAAATTTTGTGATTTATTTGAAGTTTAATAGCTTATTTTTGTAATTTTGGTCCATTTATGAACAATTTTGTAAATATGGGTTAATTATGGTCAAATTATTAGTGAAGACTAAATTTTGAGTCCTAAGAGGTTAGGGTAATTAACTTATGCATAAATATGAGTTTATGTATTTTTGTGATTATAAAATGTTGAAATCACGCAAATCCGTAAAAACCGAGTAATATACGATATTGGCTAATTAAAGGCGATTTAGCATAAAATTGAGCATGTTCATACATATCATAATGCTGCATTTTCTTTATGATTGTCATAATTTTAATTTATGTAATTTTGAATTATGTAATTTTACTTAGTATGGCCTTAGATTTTAATTGGTATTTCCCGAAATGTATGGGAATATCGATTCGGTTGTAATTTTTATTGTGATCTCGTATCACCGTTTTGTAATTTAATAGATTTATTTTATTTTAGTTACAAATGTATAATAGGAAATTATGTAATTTATTATGTAATTTTATCCATTCCGGAGTTCCCAAAGACGGATTTCTTCAAGAATGGTGATACATAAAGACGGTGTTACCTCGAGAGGTGTGTCACAACCAAAGTTCAAGGGACCAATGGAGTTGGTTTCCGAAATGTAATAGTTAAATAGTTTTTCTATTTTAGGAAAGGCCATACTAGGATTTATTTATCTTTATGCTTGCATTTTATTTTATGTCGCATGCATCGCTAAATCGCCATAACTAAACATGCATTGTCATTTTATCGAGTTTATCGACCGTGTCAATTCGAATTATCGTAGTTCACCGCTTTAGTTCACTTAAAACGTGATAGATAATAAATTGACATGACCTCTCGCTAAAATAAACAATTGAGACTTAGCCTTACCAAAAATTAGAAACCCATGAAGTACCCGTTTGCATGAGGAGTTGAGCGGCTTTACCGTAAGACAAACCTTGTTACGTTGGTGAAGTGGGGTGATAAATGTCTATCCACCGAATTTATGTTAATGAAGGGTATTTCGGCACACCGTGCCCTAAATTGATATGAGTTTGGATCACGGAAACATTTATTCGAAATTTGGGTTGAACTCAACGAAAGTATTCACGACGTATTTCCGGATGTGTTTCGGGCTAGAGATAAATATTAATGTAATTTTATCGACCAAGAGTTCTAAAAGTAGAATCGATTAAAGAGTTAATCCACCGAGTTGTATTAATAAAGGGTATTTCGGCACACCGTGCCCCAAGTTAATATGAATTTGGATCTTGGAATCATTTATCATAGTTGGGTAGAGGTCACTATGTAAATGCTATACTTGTTTTTCAAGTATTAATAAAACGATAAATGTTAAGTTTTCCACTATTCCGTTTTTATATTGTTCTATTTCTTTGCCACAATTCGTATACGATATCATTTCGATTTTGATACAAATCTCCATTAAAACATCGTAACTAAAGACAAAAATTTGAATTTGCTTCTAAAACCTCAAACGAACCATTGCTAAGGATCTCTTGTAAAGAGTATAGATTAAAGTTATTCATTATCAAACAGGTTTTTGATTCTTGACTAACACTTCTACTTACAATGGACTATGTTTCATATGCTTAATTGAATTAAGTAACTTGAAGCGATAAATTGTTTTGGTGATTAGATTTTCAGAATTCGTAATTGACCAAAATAACGCAACCACTTCAATGGAAGTTTTAAGACTAAAACGAACAAATGAAGAGTAATCTTCATGAATTCAATTTTGCTTCTCAAAGCAAAGACTCATTGAAATAAGTGGGAGCATTCTCTTAAACCGTTAAGATGAGGACGAGGTTCAAGAAGTAAAGATAATATTGGAATTTATACAAGGTAATGTTAAAGGTAAAGTTGTTGAGAATGACGATACTAAACCTATCAATCCCGACCGATAAAGTTTCCATTGTCCTAAATGTTGGACACGAGAAAGGAAACTACCCCAAATTTTGAAGAATCAACAAGTTAGTTGTGGGACATCTAATGGGATCTTCTTCTTTAAATGTTTATATGATTGACATAAATTTTGCTAGTACTACTTCGTCAATATTAGAAACCGGTGGTGGTTTTCATCATTATGTTTGATACATGGGATGATAAGAATATGACGACTAGCAACAATAATGTCGAGAGATAGAGTAATTGTATACTCAATCTAGTTTTTGGATTTAAAGTTGTACTTAATTATGACTATTAAGTGCATAAACTCTCAATAAGGATATAAACTTGTTAAGATACAAAAGAGGTTTTCACTTTTTTGTGACCCTATACTCCACGATTTGATGTATGGCTAGCCCATTATCAAAGTGATTATATTCTAAACCAAACTAGTATAATATATATCATGTAGATGATGTAAGACTCAAATTGGTAACCCAAGATTAAACCTTAAATTTTGGAATGATGAACGCAAAGAGTTATCCAGTACTCTTGAAACCATTAGATTGTTAATGGTATATGCGTATCTTGTATTCAAAGCAAGATGTCTCGTGCCTTTTGGTTGAAAAGGAGATCAAGGTTGTAAATCATTGATCCAAAATAGGTTGATCATTTTCTTTTACCAACGATTTAGGTTGACGCTAATGTGTTCACTTAATAAGGTAAATAGAGAAATCTTTGAAGAATTTCAAAGAATTCAAGGAATCACGATTTAAGTCGTGATGGGATTATCAAAGTGAAGACTTTGATATAAGCCAAAGGAAATGTGATATAGTATCACAAGTTAATCTCTCTTAGCACGCATTATGGAATAATGTGTGGTTAGCAAAGAAATCAAACGCTATTCGATATGGTTTGGATTTCAATCAAGTTACTTTGAGTTACTTGATCATTTTGGGGATTTTATCCTTTTTGTCTAAATTATTTTTCCACTAAATCGAATCATATGAGATATGAAATGGTAAAGGTACCATGTTTGTAAGTTTTTCACAAGAAACAAATGCTCATTTTTCCCTTGCAATTATCACGAGCACGACGGGTTTGCGGCTCATGAAGTTGTCTTTCTAAAATACAGGTTTATTTCTAGAAGACAGAGTGGGAGAAATTATTCAAGAGCCACAAAGAATGTTATGTCGCAAGAAACTGGTCTTTCTTGGCTACATGAGACGTTTTGTGTAAGACATTGTTTCTTCAAAACCTAGGAGGTTAAATTCGTCACTTGTTAAAAATGATGAATTCATGCTACTTTTAAGAAAGTAAAGAGCTTATAACTTACAAAAGAAATTGTTTGATTCAAGTTGATTACTTCTAGAAAGTAATGAACATATGACTTACATAAGAGTGTTTAAGTCACAACTCAATACAAGGCTTAGAGCCATGAAAATCCGAATCAAAAGGGCTTGATTAGTGACAAAGGGTTTTGCACTAATAAAGAAATATTTCAAAGCAAGATTGGTTGCAAAGGGTTTTGCACAAATTGAAACACTTAAGTCTATTTGGATCTTCTTAAGGATTGTGTTTCATTATGAGGTTATGAAATACGTAGCAAGTGAATCTAAAACCCGCTTCTTCAAAAGAAGGAATGTATTCAATACATGTCATGAGTTTTGTAGATTCTTGCAATCCTAAGATAATGTGAAACTTAAGAGAGGGTCTTAAGTAGGACATCAATGAGTTGGAATCAACATTTTGATCATGCAATAAAACA
Source organism: Silene latifolia (assembly GCF_048544455.1). NCBI lineage: Eukaryota > Viridiplantae > Streptophyta > Magnoliopsida > Caryophyllales > Caryophyllaceae > Silene > Silene latifolia. The sequence goes on from NC_133528.1 coordinate 37,898,961, forward strand.
TTTCTCGATAAGTCGAGAAGTTATGTTTATACATGGAGTTTAGTGAGAGTTTCGGAAGTTTTAATTAGTCCGATATGTGGATGACATATTGATCATTGAGAATGATTTAAGACTCTTGGAGTATTATAATACATCTTTAATATACGGATTTATGAAGATAAATCCACGTGATATTAGCGTAAATAAGAAGTCTTATGTAGATAAGATTCATGACCAGTTCAATTAAATTGAACATATTTGATTGGTTTCATTTGCTTCCGCTGCCGAATCAATTAAAAAGAAATGATGTATAACACTTCATATGCTTTGAGTATGATGAATTGTTTTCAAAATCGAATTTAAGTAATCTTTACCAAGTAAGCTATAAAGATTACCCTTAAATGCTTGCAGAAGCATTAAGACTGTGAAGCAAAGTGTTTATGATGCAATATTGTGTAAGGGTGTTACACAAGTGACAATTGACAATTGAGATTGCGCATGGTTTTCGACAAAAACCATAATCAAAACACATTAGGATGGTTAAGATACCATTGTGGCTACGTTAATTAAGAAGTAGATTTTCTAGAATCGTTCTAGGCAATAAAGAACAATGAGAGATATTTATAACGGAAATTGAGTACACTTGCAATCATGAGATGTGCAAGAGGATGAGTCCCGTATTAATCGTGAAAACAGTGGGAGCTATTCTTAGGCTAGAGGACCTATGTCTTGATTGGATCTCGACACGTACTCAGAAAGTTTTGTAATGCAAATGTATACATTACAAAGGAAAACAAGTATGTAGTAAGGTTGAGTATGGTACAAGAAGTTGATAAAACCTACTAACCAAAGCCTTCTCGTAGGCTAAACATGATAAGTCATATCATTTCAATTGAATTGAAATGAACAACTACATGCAAGATCAATTTAGATTATAGAACATGAAATAGTAATCAGGCATTGACTATTGATATGTGATAATCACATTTGTCGTTCGAGTTTTACTTTAAAACTCTTTTATTATACTTTGCTATATCCAAACGGGTTGTAGAGACAATTGAACCCCGTTAAAGTGAACACGGGTTAGCATTGTATTCGCCCATAGTCACTTGTATGAGGTGACGTCTCGAAGTGACTAGAGTGTGATGCGATTGATGGCAAGTTCAAGTGCCATAGAGTCATGTGAGATGACTAGTCGATCACATAGGCAGACTGTTAGGAACACTTTGTCGGGCAGTGACCGCTTATAGAGTTCTGGCAAATTTATAAAGCCTGGTCGTGGCGAGAGCTACTATAGTATTCTAATGAGTCGATTCTTTGACTAAAGACTGTTCACCTAAGATGGCACAGTTTCAGATTAACTTTGATTTGTGTTACTACGACCTTCGTAAATGGGGTCAAATGGGCATATTTTGGGTTATGATGGCTGTGGCTAGTCGAAGGGAATAAGTGCGATAGGAATTGTCCACCCCCTTGTCAGGGTTAAAACAATATCTCAGGGCCACTCGAGGAGTAATGAACTGGAAATGCGTGGCCACGCTCGGAAGGTATCCAGAGTGGATAAATCCGGTCAAACAGTTATTCTCCAGATCGAGGAAACCACTCTCGATATGATCACTTGCAAGTACGACCTGAAAGACACCTTGCATTGAGTGGGAGATAGTAATAGGACAAGAGAATTGGTGACGCACACTTGTCGAGGACAAGTGGGAGATTGTTGGGAAATGTGTCCTCAACAATAGTGCGATCACATGATTTAAATATCATTATTAAATCTCATTACAATAATACGGAAGGGATGATACATAATATATATATATAGTCAACTGGTCCACACATATCGGTAATGATTGGCTGGCTAGAATTTGACATTACTGTCGTGCGACGGTGGTGATCAGTTGATCCCTTGAGGTCACACCTAAAGGACGATTCCCTTAATTGAAAAGGTTAATTAATTGTATACCGATACAGATTAATTAATTCCTTAAAATTGAACAAATTATTATAAGAGAGAGAATAATGTCATCTTATTATAATGTGATTAAATGAGATTTCATTTAGTAATTTAAAAAGTTATATTACTAAAATTAATCGGTGTTTGCGAAACACGCGAGATGAGAATGATATATTAGTTATAATTACAAGATATTGTGAATTATACTAACTAGTAATTAAATGACCATTTTATGAGAAAGTAATTTTATATTACTAGTCAATTTGTTAAATATGATTTATTTAATTTATAAATGATATTTAATTTGTTAAATATGCATTTTAAATTAAAACAAGACATAAGACATGTCACATGTCACATGACATACAATTGTACAATTGACAAAAATAAAATGGACTCAATATTACAAGGAAAACCGTTTTTATATGTAGTGAGTGGGTGTTGATGGTTTTGTTATTTAAATAATAAAATAATCATCATGATAACACCTACTACTAGCTAGCTTTTCTTGTGAAGAACAAAAAGCAAATTGGGAAGAAAAATTTGTCTACTCTATGCCCTCCCAACCGGTTTTCCATACACAACAATTAGAGAGAAAATTTTCTCTAATTAATTCATTCTCACTTTTTATGAAAAACCTCCCTTCTCTCTCTTGTTCTTCACAAAACTCATTTTTGTGAATCTAATTTGTTTAAATCAAACACTAATAATACTAAAAGTAGTATATGAGTATTAGTAATAGATTTTAAGGTAAACCACAATATAAACATCTAGTACATGTTAGTTTGTGGGATTAAGGGATAGTTTTGGGTGCAACTAATTGAAGGGCTTCTAATTTGAAGTCAAGTATGTTCATCCATTAATGGAAAGCTCAAGAACTAACAAGAAGGAGATCTTGTTGGTGCCCAATATGACCGAAATTATTATGGTGAGAAAATGTTTTCTTATCTTCTTTTATTAAAGTTTGCATGCATAAAATCCACCTTTAATTTTATGACAAATTAATTTTACATATATGAGTATGTTAGTATGTATAAAGATCTACATTTCTTTCACCAGTTACTAACACCAATGTCAGCACGCCAACTGATGGCGAAGATACATCTACTGACCACTTGCTAAAACAACTACAGAAGACAAAGGCTGATCTTTCAGTCTGACAACTAGTGGCAAGTTCATTTCCTCATCGCCAAGCTTTACTGCAAGCCCTGGCTAAATTGAATGTAGCACACGACTCTACGCCAGACGACGTAGTCAACGTGGTCTTCCAAGATTCAACTAAGCTAAGTAACCCAGTTACTTTCCCAGACGAGGATTTGTCTCCCTTCGGCGCTAGTCACAACCTAGCTTTATACATTACCGTCATATGCCTAAAGAAGAATGTGCCTATGACTTTGGTAGATGATGGTTCCGCAGTCAACGCCATACCATTGAAAACGGCATACAAATTGGGCATGAAAGAATCAGATTGGACTCCCACTAATCAAGGTATTCACGCATACGATAGAACACGACGTAAAGTAGTAGGGCTAGTCAACCTCACCATAGCCACAGGGCCGATTGAGCGAAAGGTTAACTTTCAAATAGTGGACATTGAAGCATCGTTCAACATACTTCTGAGAAGGCCTTGGATTCATGCTTCCAAAGCAGTAACATCCACCTTGCACCAGAAAATCAAAATCCCACTAGATGGCAAAGTAGTGACGATCACTTTGTCACCTATCAAGGCAGTGATAGAGAAGATTTCAAGCAACCAAGTAGTCACAGATCCAGTATACGAGCTTGGGGGCTTTCATAGCATAAACCTTGTAGAAAGTGAACTGGCACCTCTATACTTCAATCCATACTCCAATTTAGTGGTCAACCACATACTCAAGTCTCAGGGATACTTCCCGGGAATGCCACTGAATCCTGCCAAGAAAAATACCTTTGCACCTTACAAAGAAGGAAACTCTCAAAGGATACCATTGGGATTTGGATACAAACCCACGAAAGAGGAAGCTTTGGAGATGCTCACCCAATTTCAAAATCGAAAGGACAAGGGAATCCAAATGCGACCCTACCTGCCTGCCCTAAATGGATACTTTGTTAGAGAGCGAAATCAAGAATACTTTCACGGGTTTCCCGAGCCTTGGCACTATAAAGGAATGCAACTAGCTGAAATCGAGATCTTTCACGATTGCTACTTCATTCCTTCAGAAACGGTTACTACCGTCAAAACTCGTCAAGCACCTTGCTTGGACAAACAGGCTGTTAATCTTCTGTTTGCGGATGACCGATTTGTTAGAGCTGCGCAGGAGGAGATCATAAACATGATACTTCAGGATGACCATTTTAACCCTACAGCTTTAATCACCGAAACCAGTTCGAATCAGCAAAAAGGATGGAGAAAGTCAATCAAGTGGACGAACAACCAAGGAAAGCTCTTCAAAGTCACCACTGGAGAAGGATAGATGTTCAAAGGAGAACCTGAAGACAACGAATTTGAGTCAGAGTCGGAGTCGGAGTCGGAATCAGAGTCTGAGTCTAGAGAAGTCCCTAGAGAGTATCCTCCTGTCGTCACTCCCAATCCCTTTATTTCTCCTAGCATAGCATCGAGTAGTAACAGTAGCTCGGGAAATGCCCTAGCAGCTGTCTATTTACCGCAAGTGACTACTGAGCAGATGGCTTCTTTGTTTCAATTCTTTTCAAAATTTAATATGAATAAATCAGATTCTGCTTACTCTTTGTATTATTCTGAATGTAATTCTATTTACGATGATAATGAGGATAACCCTGACCCAAAATCAATCGAATTACCTCCCTACATAGCTAAAGATATATTACAAGAGAGGGAAGGGGCACCAGTTATAGAGCACTGAACCCATCAACGTAGGAACCGAACTAGAACCCCAAGAACTTAGGATAGGGACGACCTTAAACCCCACCGAAAGGGCCAATTTCATAGACCTTCTACACGAGTTCAAGGACGTTTTCGCTTGGTCCTACAAAGACATGCCAGGGATCGACAGGGATATTGCAGAACACAGAATTCTAATCAAACCAGGTTTCAAACCTATAAAGCAGAAACTTCGTCGGATGAGGACAGAATGGGCTCTTAAAATCAAAGAAGAAGTCGATACACAATTCAAAGCCGGGTTCATCAAAGTTTCCGAGTATTCAGACTTGGTGGCAAACATAGTACCTGTACCCAAAAAGGATGGGTGAATCCGAGTTTGTGTTGATTTCAGAGACTTAAACAAAGCAAGTCCCAAGGACGATTTCCCTCTACCACACATCGACATATTGATCAATACAGCAGATCACGCGTTATTGTCCTTCATGGACGGATATGTGGGGTATAATCAGATCAAAATGGCCATCGAAGACATGCATAAGACTGCCTTCGTCACTCAATAGGGCACCTATTGCTATACTATTATGCCATTCGGGCTAATCAATGCTGGAGCTACATATCAACGAACAACGACCACATTTCTACAAGACATGATGCATAAAGAAGTAGAGGTATACGTTGATTATATGATTATCAAGTCCAAGGATAGGAAGGGGCATATTGATAATCTTCGCAAATTCTTCCTAAGATTGCGAAAGTACAACATGAGGCTTAATCCCCAGAAGTGTGCATTCGGGGTAACGTCAGGCAAACTCCTGGGATATGTACAACATGGAGTCAGCAGTAAGTCTGCTTCCTGGGATCCTCCAGAAGTCAGCAGTAGATCTTGTCCTCAGAAGTAATCCGGAAGCTAGCAGCAAATCTGCTTCCAGGGATCCTCCAGAAGTTAGCAGTAGATCTGCTCCCCGGAAGTTATCCGAAAGCCAGCAGCAGATCTGCTTCCTGGGATCCTCTAGAAGTCAGCAGTAGATCTGCTCCCCGGAAGTTATCCGGAAGCCAGCAGCAAATCAGCTTCCTGTGATCCTCCGGAAGTCCCGTATCAGATCTTCTCCCTGAAGTCCCACCAGAGACCTGCAGCAGATCTGGTCCCCGAAATTCCTTTAGAGGCCTGCGTCCGACAGTAGATCTGGTCCCCAAAATTCCTTCAGAGGCCTGCGCCCGACAGCAGATCTGGTCCCCATAATTCCTTCAGATGCCTGCAGCAGACCTGCTCCCCAGAATTCATCCGGATGCTTGCAGCAGAACTGCTCCCTAGAGTTCCTCTGGAGTCCTACATAAGATCTGGTTCCTAGAGTTCCACTAGCATCTATCAAAGCAGGAATGACCAATCCACTAGAAATCAGCAACATCGTACTAGCTCCAAGTGTACAGACAATAGGTGGACTAGCAGGAATGTTCAGTACAGGGTCGCAGACTCAAACATATCAGGCTGGGAGGCAGATCAGCACGTCAACAATCTCTAGCCCAGATAGATAGATCCCCGAGGAGCTAGTCACCAGACTACAACCTAGGGGCCCAATAAACTACCATCCCTCCATGATGACCAAATTGTAGGCTACGTCAGGTAACACCTTATCTTGTGATTCTGTTGGAGCTAAAATTCTCCTTGCTGCAGAAATTTCAGCCAACAGGAGTCAGAATGATAATCTGGAGCCGTTGCCGCACCACTCCAGTAATCGGTAAACCTATGAGGACATATATGTACAGAGGTAACATCTTTGGTACTATTCCGCCTGTCCCTAACCCTCTTGCAATATCAGGAAACCTGGTCGACAGCCGGAAGAGAGGTCAAATATCAATAAGAACAGGGCAACCTGGGCCACCTGCTATCACGTGGGGGCAAGGTCCAGTAAGTTATGCTCCACGAATCAGGTTGTACTCTCTACACTTCCTATTTGTCCTAGAATAATATACGTGATAACAGGTGGATTAGAATTGTGCGGCCTAACATATTAAGCACAAAAAGAGATCTTCTAGAGTCCTCATGCAGAGCCAGCCATGGGAATCTGCCATCTGTCACAATCGATGAGGTAGATTCTCATGACACTCAGGGACACCACCATGAGGCTCTCATCATAACATCGTACATAGAAACTACACCACGAGAAAAATCATAGTGGTCATAGTAAACTCAGTCAACATGGGTAAGCTGGACCTAGAACTAACAGTGCTGACAGGTTCAGAGTATACAGGTAATCTTCATCAACAAATGATTGAATTTCATAAAATTAACATGGATTGTTTCGTTTAGTCCCATGAAGATATGATAGGAACCAAACCAAATATAGCCAGCAGGCTGGACCCAGGCAAAGGAAAAATAATCAGAATGCTGACTCCAGCAACTCTAAGCAATTATCACCCAAATAGGGTCGGCAGCCATTATTAATTAGTTTGTACGACGAGTCTCCTAGCCAGGCTAGAACTCGAGAAACATCATAAAATGAAACAAAGCAAAACAGAAAGGGCCAAGCCCCGAAACTGACAAACAAAAGTCCGAACAAGTCAGGGAGAGATCTATCTAACAGGATCCTTTCCTTAGCAGCTGTAACATCAGCTCCACCATCCAGCTCTGCTTGATCTCTTCTTGCATGAACTACCTCTGGTTGAGGGACATCCGCAGCCTCAGGAGCATTTTAGGGGAGCAAACTCACCAGCAGCATTTTCGGGGAGCTGACCTCATCAGCACCCAGAACCAGGTCCCTAACACGCTGAGATTTAGTAGAATAAGGAAGCCTCGACTAGCCGTCTCCTCTTAACTTCCAGGTTCCGGAGGAAGCAGGAGGAACCAGAAACAGAAATGCAGGAGGCATGAAGCAGGAGGAAACAGAGTCGAAAATTGAGGAGGCGGGAAGTAGGAAGCAATCTGTAGACACCAGAACGGCAACCAGGATTAGTTGTGGCGGCAACCCTTTCGCCAGCGACCCAGGCAGCCAGAATCTAGCAGTAGACCAGATAGGGAACAGCACCCAGGAGCCAAATATGCAGGCTATTCTACGACAGATTGGGGAGGCGCCAAAGGCTCGATTGAGCAGAGGAGCATGAAAGACATTCATGAAACTGAAATACTACATTAGCGCACCACCTCTGATGTCCAAACCAGAACGAGTAGAATCCTGGTCCCCATGCCTATCAGTTACCGAGACGACAACCAATGTCGTGTTGGAAGTCAGAATATTATTTCAGTAAGTCTCTGCATCCTTCAGAGACCAGGTACACATCACTTGAAAAGCTAGTTTGTGCTCTTGTTACATCTTTCTATTGAGCGCTTATTTCTAGTCGCATCTTATCCATTTGGTAAATAACTACCCCCTGAAAGCCATTATGAGTAAACCATAGATATCAGAAGGGATGACCAATTAAACCACACGCCTAGGTGCTTAAGACATGAAGTTTGAACCTCAAACGACCATTAAGTCACAGAACATGGAAGACTTTGTACCTATTTTAGTCCAACACCCCAGACCCAGGTGAATAAAAACACCCCAAACCTAGAGGGAGACATGGGACCTAGAGTTGGACATAGCACACTTGTAGGGCCACCAATATAAGGGGAAAAAGAGTAGGCCTGGTACCTTTGAGGGAAGCAGGACAAGTACCTGAGAAAGCCAGGCACCTGATCATCCGAGCTTGCAGTAGCCCTGAAAGTCAGACACCTGAAAGTCAGACGCCTGAAAATCGGACATCTGAAAACGTCGGGCACCTGAAAAGATCAGAAACCATGCAGGTCCTTGGTAGGCGACCAGAACCTGGAGCAAGACGCCTTCATAACCATGGGGGCAACATTTAAGCCAGGTATCTTATTAATCTCGTTACTTTATTTATATTTTGAATAATTACTGCCTTGAGCGTTGAAAGGTCGTAGGCTATGTCATCTGCCAGCCCTAGCAGAACTATTTCTTGTAGGACCGTCGTAAAATCTCCCTGCCATTAGGAGTGGTCACCCAGGCTCCAAAACCTGCCACTCCTTCCCCATATCAAATCGCTCCTCAAGTAGCATATGACGTGGAGCGCAGAATATAGGACATAGAACGCAGAATGCAGAATGCAGAGAGCAAAGCGCAGAACGCACCCTACAACAAACTTTCTACCTGCAGAAACAACCTTCCCGCGTACAGATCCGGCCATCCAGACCCCGGCGTCAGCCGTCTGGTCCCCGACGTCTGGCAGTACATAAAAGTTCCTAGCAGCTTGAATATGCAGGAGATAGGCAGCAGCTATAATGCTGCAAAATAAATTCTCACATCAGCTTCCTACAAGCAAAAAATCATAGCAATACATGCTACCACCAGCCTGGTCCTCTGGGGACCAGAACATGAAATAATGAATGATAAGCAGAAGTGCATGTCCTCCACACCCAAGTTGTGAAAATCATGCAGGTGGCAAAGAATACATATTCCGCATGGCAGCCAGAAACAAGCAGTTAAATGGACAAGCTGACTCACTATTGAGAACCTGAAACGAAAGCTGAAAGAAACTGGGGGCAGAAACTCAAGAACTGTTCAAACACCTGGTGTTCGGAGGAGAGGCAGTAATACCACCAGAGGTTCTAGTTCGCACCCACAGGTATGAATGTATGAAAGAGGAACAGAACCAGGTGTAGATAACCAGGTGAAACAAATCAGCAAAGGACGATACAATCCCCTTGAAGGTGTACAACCACCTAGACAGGCATACAATCACCTTGAAGGTGAACAACCACCTAGACAGGCATACAATCACCTTGAAGGTATACAACCACCTAAACAAACATAAAATCCCCCTGATCGAAATCTCCATATTAGGTTGGAGGCATTGTTGGACGTGGTGCGTATAAATTAGTGACTGTACAAGGTTAATTAATAGACGAGCCATGGAACATACTCCACCTAAAGAGGTATCACTTTTGATAACAAGTGGAATTTAGTGTAGAAAGTCTTGTATTCAAAAACCCATGTTGGACCATATATGTGGACATGGGCCACCCACGCCGCGCGCACCCGCGTGTTGGTTTCGAGGCGGCGGCACTTCTCCCATGGAACCTTGGTTTGACAAAGCACGTCATGGACCGTTACCGATTTGTGACGCATTGAGACCAGTGAAAGGTTGAATAAGCCTGCATTTCTGAAGTCGCCACCAATTTATTATGGAAAAATTGGAAACCGTTCGAATACCTCATGCTATGTGAAGACACGAAGTAATGACATGAACACTAAGAACTCGTTTCCCTTAGCATTCTATGTCTAGAATGACTCTCGAGATGCCAATGGTCAGGGATATCCAGTGATAACTGGAGTAAGGGGTGAGGGTAAGTATTAGGAATCACTTTAATTCGAACACCTAATCCCGCCCACCTCGATAGCGGTCTCTACTAATGATTAGGAAAATTGTTTATATTTGATATGTCGTCGATGTAATGCATGCAATGCAACAAATATAGATTAATCCTAGCATGTGATTTTAAACTATGTCGGTGAACACGTGTTTTAGCAAACAATTGGGTCGAAGTAAACGTTAGATTAATTACATGTGAATACCGTACAAATAAATCATACATAATAATAATTAAATGAATTACAATTATTAAAATTACAAGAATTACAAAGTTTATTTGATCTACGTCAAAAGCACGCTAAAAAACGGGATTTCGAAGAAGAAAATAAAAGAGAAAATAAAATTAGAAATAAAATATGAAAAAAATACGTCAGATTTAGAGGTGATAATACGGATAATAGTTGATTTTAACCGTATTTAGGAACTACGTCAAAGCAAGAAAGATTTCAGGGACATAAGCCAACCCAGAACAGGCGCAACATCTGATGCGTCCTTAGGAAGAGGCGCAACACTTCCTGCGTCTGTTCTTGAGTTGGGTTCTGACTGTGAAGTCAGAACCACGGTCAGTTATCGTTCATTGGTAATTTCGGATCTATTATTGATATTAAACTCAAGTTGAAGTTTTATAATTGATTACATGATTCTAGAACCGTCATAAAACGAATTAAAGACGAGAATTTACAGCGATTTACATAATTATAACGACGAACTCGTGTTGGAAATACAAAAGGGATCGAAACTTTGAACTTGAAAGCGGAATTAAATTTGGTAAACTGAAATCAAATAAAGAAAATTATGTACAAATAACGAATTCTAAAAACTCGATATAAGAAAATCGAACCTTTAAAATCGGGGTTTGAATAGATGACAAAAACCCGCAAATATTGAATTATAAGGGATTTATGTCGAATTATGCATTATAATTTAAAAAGGATTACTTAAAAGCATGTTTATATACTGAAACAAACAAAAGGAATAAAAGAATAAGAAAAAAGGGGAAAATTGCAGGAAACCGAGGAAGAAGAAGAAGAAGAAGAAGGGCAGGAGCAGCGGCAGTCTCCGGAAGAGGCGCAGCAGATGCTGCGACTCCCTAAAGAGGCGCAGCTACTGCTGCGTTTCTTCTCGACGTCACACCTCTACTGTTTTATTAGAACGTTTTTAAAAAATTTATTTTAAGACGATTTTGAACGTGCTTTTGATATAAACCTTACATTAATTGGTACAAAATAAAAATACAATAAATAAAATAGGATTTACACCCTCAGACATACATGTTTGACGAAACGAGATTGACTAAGTTAACGTTTAGTGATTGCTCGACTTGAATATGCGTAGAAAGTGCCTTCTTTGGAGGATTTAAAAGATTGATTAAGTTGATTAAAGTGGAGTTGATCAAATTGGTCGGTCTATGCAACGTGACTGGGACTCACAATGATCTGCGCTTACGTGGTCGATTGATCAAACACGTAGGCGTCGAAAGCAATAGCTTGGTCTAGAATGCAAAGAGAGAAGAGAAGGACGGACACTCTGTCGATACCTCATTTCTGCATCTTCCGCAAGCCACCCAGAGATGATTGGGCCGCATGTTTGGTACACGGGACGCTTTATGACAGTTCGTAAGTTTATCATCAAGTGATAGCTCAAATACTTGTGTCTACCCCTTGGTTGTCATCTGCGCGCCGTTACGGTCGTTTTGACAGCAATTAGAGTTCATTTGGAGTCCAGATCAAAAACTGCTTCATTTTCTAATAACCGTTTGAAATGCCGAGTCGGAATGTCCTAGAATGTTCCAGATATTTATTCCATAATTCAATTTTTATATTCTTTTGGTAAATTATATCCCGAAAATCTTATTTTAAGGAATAAGGAAGTCGAGATCTACCGCGATTCCATAAAAGAAACACGGAAATCTCTCTTCCGCAGGAGGAAACCTTTGGGGAAAGGACGCAGCACCTGCTGCGCCTCTTCCAAGAGTCGCAGTAGCTGCTGCGCCTTTTCCACAACTCTTTTCTGCATATTTTTAGATCTTTTCGAGATTTGTTTCCAAAGTTTCAGTCATTCCATAATTCCTCCGTGTGATTAGTATAAATAGGGACCTTCGTTCCTCATATTTCTCACGCGAGTGTCCGCCCTTCTCTTCTCCCTTTGCATTCTAAGACCGTGCTCTAAGCTTATTGACGTCTACGTGCTTGATCAATCGACCACGTAATCTCGGATCCTTCTGAGTACCAGTCACGTTGCATGACCGACCAATTTGCCCAACTACACTCAATTAATCAGTCAATTTAATCTAAATCCTTTTACGAGGGCACTTTCATCATACATTCGAGTCGAGCAATCACTAAACGTTAACTTATTTAATCTCGTTTCGCCAAACGTGTAAGTCTGAGGGTGTAAATCCCATCTTCTTTTATTGTATTTTATTATTGTACCAATTAATGTAAGGTTTACGTCAAAAATATGCTTAAGAACGATTTCTAAAAACTCTTCTATAAAATTGTTTTTACGGACTAACTATAGGCAGACGTCGAGAAGAAACACAACAACTGCTGCGCCTCTTCGAAGAGTCTCAGCATCTGCTGCGCCTCTTCCAGAGGCTGCCGCAGTTCCTGCTTTTCTTCTTCTATCTCGCCTCTCTGTTAATCCGTCTTCTTTTGTTTCTTTTTCTTAGTTCCTTTCATTCGCATACAATATTTGTGACACATATTCTTAATAATTTATCGCTTTAAATCCAACTTAAATTCCTAATAATAAATAATTGCGGGTTTTCATCATCAAATCAAACCCGGATTTTGGAGATTCGATTCGTTCATATCAAATCTCTGCAATTCGACTTTTGTATATATTTTCATCTGTTTATCACGACTTTCGTATTGTTTCCGTCTTAATAGTTTAACCTAAATAACCCAAATAAATTGTAATTAATTTGTAACTAATTTTTAATTAGTCTTAATTCGTTCTAATTCGTTTTAATTCATTTATTACCGCTTTTATGACCAATCCATATGTAAATAATACGCTAAATCACTTTCATCCGAGTTAAATATCAATAATCAATCATTAAATATACCAACGAAGATTAACAACATGCAGTTCAGACTTCACAGCCAGAACTCACCACAGGAACGGACGCAGTGACCACTGCGCCTCTTCCAAGAGACGCAGCATTGCTGCGCCTGCTCCGGGTTGAGCTCTGTCTCTTAATTTCTGTTCTTGCTTTGACCTAATTCATTATTTTACGTATTAATCGAATATTAACCTGTAATATCGTTCTAATCTGTCAGTGCTAACCTAATTTTTTTCTCTTGTTCTTCTCAAATTATCTGTCTTAAATATATATTTGACGTAAATCAATTAAACCGTTATAATTTATTGTAATTTTCATCATTTTATTGTATTGTATGATTTATTTACTTGTTTTCACATGTAATTAATTTTAAACCCTACTTCGACATTAATGAGTGCTAAATTACATGTTCACCGACTTATATAATTCTTCACATGCTAGGATCAAAACGTTGGATGTTTCATTGCATGCATACAATCGACAGCATATCCAAACGATTTCCCTAATAATTAGTAGAGGCCGCTATCGAGGCGGGCGGAATTAGGTGTTCATTAAAAGAACTTCCTAATACGTACCCTCACCCCTTACTCCAGATCTCTGTGAACATCCGTGTTTATTGGCATCCACGAGAGTCATTCTAGACATAGAATGCTAAAGGTAACGAGCTCTTAGTGTTCATGTCACTACTTTGTGTCTTGACAAGACACGAGGTATTCGAACGGTTTCAGATTTTCCATAATAAATTGGTGGCGACTCCATAAATGCAAACGCTTGTTTCCCAAGCGCCCCCGTAGGCCCCCGTGTCCACAGTTTGGCAACTCCGCTGGGGAGTAATACAATTACGTGTTGCCAAGAGTGAAACTTGGACAAGGTTAGGGAATAGTTTATATGAGACAGTTGTCGGTTTTCATTACTCGACCTTCCTTGGTCGTTTTATTCGGCCTTCCTAGGCCCAACCCAACCCATTCGACCAATCGTCCCGTCTGGACGGTCCAAATTCTTATCTGGGCCTAAGGATGGATATCGATTGAATGTCAACCATACCATGATGCCTACTCATGTTTGTATCAAGGGCTTTCACTATTCGAAGAAATAGACTACGAACCGACCTTACTCTTGTTTGGCACAGACCTCTCCACATACCAGGGTTTGATTGCTTGGTATGACAACCCACCTTTTTAAGCGAAAATCCTTTACACGCACTCAGCATACCATTATAATGCCTGTATGAATACTTATATCATATGTGATCACCATTTTTTGTAAACAAAACCATGACGAAATTTTGTAAAATAAAAAAAAAACCTTTTTTTTTAAGATGTAAACATTTTTTAAAAATGGCCTAAATAGCGCAAAATGAGCCAAAACTCTGTCCAGTCAAAATTCGGGCTTCAAAACCCATTTCAAAGCCTCACTTCGAGTCGTCACTCCTACTACTTCACTACAGTTTCTTAGGCCAAACATTTCAAAACTTTGTCATTTTCGAAACTCACCTAACACAGTGTCACACTCCCACTTCACAAGTCGAGTCTTTCTTTGAGTAAGTGTGCTAGAATGGTCGATCGTGTTTTGATTCGTCGTCAATCTCTTATCCAGTTCCCAAGATGCATGTAACTAGTACCACAAGTCAGAGTGGCCAACCCCAAAATGGTAATGATCAAATCCTAGATGGGCTCGCTCATCTCCAAGCAAGTAGCAAGCCAAGACCAAGTTTATGATCGCCTCAACACTATTGAAGGCCTAATTGTTGTTGTAGAAACTAGACTCCCTTTTGCAGAAAGCGATGTTCCTAGCGAGGCCGTGCATGATAACCTTCCACCCTTCATTGGACAACAAGAGGCTGATCCCCCAATAGGTCTTACTGAAGCTAAAAAGCGACTCCAATACATGGAGGAGCAACTAATGTACCTTAAGGGCGATGACATCTACCGGGAAAATAATCGCAAGTATGAGGCCGTAAATGCTCAATTGCCAACCAACTTCAACATGACTGACATCCCGAAATTCAAGGGGCATAAAAACTCTTTGAACCACATTCGTGCTTTCAAAGACTACATGTCTATCAAAGGCATCAAACTTGAGATGTTCTTAAGTATCTTTCCTTCATCTCTAGATACCATTCCTAAGCAATGGTTCTACTCTTTGGAACACAAGCAGATCGCCACTTGGGATGACATCCCAATTGAGTTCACTAAGCAATACGTGGATAATGCTGAAATCCAAGTTAACATGCGCACTCTAGAGGTTCTTACCCAAAATGAGAAAGAAGACTTCACCGACTTCCTAAGTAGGTGGAGGAAGACTAGCACACAATTAGTCGAACATCCAGATGAAGCTACCCTTGTGGAGAAATTTGTGGATAACTTGAGACCCATTTATGCTAACCACTTGAGGTACCCAATCATTAAGACCTTCAAAGATCTAACTGTGCTAGGGACGAGAATTAAAGATGACATCCGTAAAGGGCCCTTGTCCAAAACGGTAGGTCGTGGATATCAAGGCTCAACGAGTCGTTCTTATGGCTCTACTAGGAAGACTAATGAGGTTAACCTTCTCTAATCATCAAAGAAGAATAATCCACAAAGGAAGTTCACGAACATTAGCGATACGTACTCCAATGCTTTGAAAAGGTTGATGAAACAGGGTAAGCTCCAACAAATAGGACCTACACCTGTCCCAGAAAAGAAATCCAAGTTCTGGGAAGAAAATGCATAATGCGAATATCATAGAGGTAAGGGACACGATACAGAGAAGTGTTTCAAGCTAAAACATGTCCTTCAGGACATGATCGAAGATGGTCGTCTACCTATACCTCCTGGAGGTAAACCTAACAATACTAAGAATCCTCTTGGAGTTCTGATGATTACAGATGAAGAATCCACCTTAGATTGTTCACACCTCATTTCTCCAATCGAAGATGAGATTCATGCCTTTGAAGATAAAGGGAGTTATTCCATCATTTCACCTACTATTGTCGATTTCATTGCATGGGCAAAGAGTGTGAATGGGCAAGTGTCAGAACTGGAAGATGTAGTAGCATCCTTCCGCAATCCAAGCACCATACCTAAGGAGAGCGTGCCACTAAATCTGTCTCCAAATTCTACAATGCAAGAGGTAGTCGCCGTAGTTGATAGTCTAGTCCACCAAATAATCAATTTAGAAGCTGAGATCATCAGATTGAGAGAGCTTACTAGCGTCAACGGAATATGGGCCGATGACGATGAAGATGAATATCTCACTGAACATTATCTAGTCAAGGTTAGTGAGGATATAGTCAAAGCTAGCAAGGATCAAGATATAAACCACCTTACTCGTTCAGGGCGTCCATATCAAAATGTTTCTCAAAATGGTCCTATAGCTAATGGTCCAGTTACTAACACCAATGTCATCACGCCAACTGATGGCGAAGATACATCTACTGACCACTTGCTAAAACAACTACAGAAGACAAAGGCCGATCTTTCAGTCTGGCAACTAGTGGCAAGTTCATTTCCTCATCGCCAAGCTTTACTGCAAGCCCTAGCTAAATTGAATGTAGAACACGACTCTACGCCAGACGACGTAGTCAACGTGGTCTTCCATGATTCAACTAAGATAAGTAACCCAGTTACTTTCTCAGACGAGGATTTGCCTCCCTTTGGCGCCAGTCACAACCTACCTCTATACATTACCGTCATATGCCTAAAGAAAAATGTGCCAATGACTTTGGTAGATGATGGTTCCGCAGTCAACGTTCATACCATTGAAAACGGCGTTCAAATTGGGCATGAAAGAATCATATTGGACTCCCACTAATCAAGGTGTTCACGCATACGATAGAACACGACGTAAAGTGGTAGGGCTAGTCAATCTTACCATAGCCACAAGGCCGATTGAGCGAAAGGTTAACATTCAAATAGTGGACATTGAAGCATCTTTCAACATACTCTGGGAAGGCCTTGGATTCATGCTTCCAAAGCAGTAACATCCACCTTGCACCAGAAAATCAAAATCCCACTAGATGGCAAAGTAGTGACGATCACTTCGTCACCTATCAAGGCAGTGATAGAGAAGATGTCAAGCAACCAAGTAGTCACAGATCTAGTATACGAGCTTGGGGGCTTTCATAGCATAAAACTTGTAGAAAGTGAACTGCCACCTCTATACTTCAATCCATACTCCAATTTAGTGGTCAACCACATACTCAAGTCTCAGGGATACTTTCCGGGAATGCCACTGAATCCCGCCAAGAAAAATACCTTTGCACCTTACAAAGAAGGAAACTCTCAAAGGATGCCATTGGGATTGGGATACAAACCCACGAAAGAGGAAGATTTGGAGATCCTCACCTAATTTCAAAATCAAAAGGACAAGGGAATCCAAATGCGACCCTACCTGCCTACCCTAAATGGATACTTTGTTAGAGAGGAAAATCAAGAATACTTTCACGGGTTTCCCGAGCCTTGGCACTATAAAGGAATACAACTAGCTGAAATCGAGATCTTTCACGATTACTACTTCATTCCTTCAGAAACGGTTCCTACTGTCAAAACTCGTCAAGCACCTTGCTTGGACGAACAGGCTGTTAATCTTCTGTTTGGGGAGGACCGATTTGTTAGAGCTGCACAGAACGAGATCATTACCATGATACTTCAGGATGACCATTTCAACCCTACAACTTTAATCACTGAAACCTGTTCGAATCAGCAAAAAGGATGGAGAAAGTCAATCAAGTGGACGAACAACTAAGGAAAGCTCTTAAAAGTCACCACTGGAGAAGGAGAGATTTTCAAAGGAGAACCTGAAGACAACGAATTCGAGTCAGAGTCGGAGTCGGAGTCGGAATCAGAGTCTGAGTCTAGAGAAGTCCCTAGAGAGTCTCCTCCTGTCGTCACTCCCAATCCCTTTATTTCTCCTAGCATAGCATCGAGTAGTAATGTGATGGCTCGGGAAATGCCCCAAAGAAATGTCCCTTTACCGCCACTGACTACCGTGCAGATGGCTTCTTTGTTTCAACTCTTTTCAAAATTTAATATGAATAAATCAGATTCTGCTTACTCTTTGTGTTATTCTGAATACAATTTTATTTACGATGATAATGAGGATGACCCTGACCCAGACTCAATCGAATTACCTCCCTACAAAGCTAAAGAAATATTACAAGAGGGGGAAGGGGCACCAGTTATAGAGAACACTAAACCCATCAACGTAGGAACCGAACTAGAACCCCAAGAACTTAGGATAGGGACGACCTTAAACCCCACCGAAAAGGGCCACTTTCATAGACCTTTTACATGAGTTCAAGGACGTTTTCGCGTGGTCCTACAAAGACATGCCATGGATCGACAGGGATATTGCAGAACACAGAATTCCAATCAAACCAGGTTTCAAACCTATAAAGCAGAAACATCATTGGATGAGGACAGAATGGGCTCTTAAAATAAAAGAAGAAGTCGATAAACAATTCAAAGCCGGGTTCATCAAAGTTTCCGAGTATTCAGACTAGGTGACAAACATAGTACCTTTACCCAAAAAGGATGGGCGAATCCGAGTTTGTGTTGATTTCAGAGACTTAAACAAAGCAAGTCCCAATGACGATTTCCCTCTACCACACATCGACTTATTGATAGCCAATACGGTAGATCACGCGTTGTTGTCCTTCATGGACGGATATGCGGGGTATAATCAGATCAAAATGGCCATCGAAGACATGCATAAGACTGCCTTCGTCACTCAATAGGGAACCTATTGCTATACTGTTATGCCATTCGGGCTAATCAATGTTGGAGCTACATATCAACGAACTGCGACCACATTGTTACATGACATGATGCATAAAGATGTAGAGGTATACGCTGATGATATGATTGTCAAGTCCAAGGATAGGAAGGGGCATATTGATAATCTTCGCAAATTCTTCCTAAGATTGCGAAAGTACAACATGTGGCTTAATCCCCAGAAGTGTGCATTCGGGGTAACGTCAGGCAAACTCCTTGGATATGTCGTCAGTCAAAGATGAATAGAAATTGATCCATCGAAGATCAAGGCTCTAGTCGAAATGCCACAACCTCAAACAGAGAAGGTGTGACACCCCCATATACTCAGGAGCCTTAACAACACCTTCCCTAGCATAAAAGGGCGTCACCATCCCGGTTGGCCGAGGACAATAATAATCAAATATCGATAAAAGAACAATTAAGTTACATTATAGTGATTAACAAAACTAAAGGTACATGTATATAAAGGTACAACTCAAACTACGGTTAGCTATGTGGACTACTTCTGTTGTAATTGTGAAAGGCTTATCCCACCAAGCACCCAGCTAACATCCAGATCACAACCTTCTAAGACTGACTACTCACCATAAGGGATCACGGCAGACACAACAGAAACAAACAACAAGACATAACCACACAAGGTCAGTAACTGAAGAAACACACCAACAACCACAGACACAACATATGCACAACAGAACATACACACATCACATCTCCTTCAACCAATCACCATCACCGACTGTCCACTGGACCAGCCCTGCCAGTGGGGGACCGCAGCCGTACCCACTAAATCCTCGCTCATCATACCGAGCGATAAACCCAAGTCCATTAATGTGCACATCCCCTCCCGTGGTGGGTTCCATGGAGGGCGAACAACGGGCGTAAAGCCACTCCCGCATGTGACTCCACTCAGCCGAGGACGCACCTCGAGAACCATAGACAAACAATCACAATCAGCTGCACCACAACAACGATAAATGAAACAACACAAGAACAACCAGTTATCACAATCGATCAACCACACCGATAATACAACAACCAAAACACATCAAAAGACACTCTAGACGACCAACATTACCGAGTAGGCGAACGTACCTGAGATAGCAATCACCACAGATGATCTAGCAGCTAATCAGAAAGTCTCCTCTACGAATCCTCCTCCTATAACATGCATACATATGAATATACAATTACCACCACAACCATTAAAATCACTCAAAACCCCCAAAAATACCCAATTGGGGTTTTAAAGAAACTCAACGAAACACAACATAAATTATACAAGAATCTTACCCTTAACGCGACGAACTCAACGGTGTAAAGAACAAGACAATTCGACGATCCTAGCCCTTGGGATTTGCTAATAACGCGATGAATGAAAGCTACGTAACTTCTTCTCTTTAAAAGGTTTTTAGAAAACTTAAAACTGATTAAGAAGGGTGATAGAACCCTTAAATACTAATCACGCGTTGTTAACAAAACCCGGCTAAAATAACCCGTAAGACCAACTTACTCGATCGAGTAAATAACTTACTCGATCGAGTGCCCCTTACTCGATCAAGTGCCACACATACTCGATCGAGTACCCATCAGCCAGACTACTATTTCGTATAAAAACATACTTACTCGACAGAGTAAGCCCCACTCGATAGAGTACCCAAAGACATGGAAAATCGTAGTATTACTATCTTCCCTCCTTAAAAAGAACTTCGTCCCCGAAGTTCTACCCATACCTAAAACAAACATACTAACCCGATTAAGACACAACAACGTAACTAAAGACTCAAAACAGATCCCAACCTATCAAACATGAACTCTTAACACCAACTTCACCAACTAAGCCTACCTCCACAACATGGCTCGCGATATCGTATCAACTACATTATAGTCTCTCTCGACACTAACTCCATACACTACCAACTACCATCCACAGACGCCGCTAGATACGTTTCACTAACATATTATCCACTAGAAACTCCAATAATAAGACACTCATAAACATCAAACGGAATGTTACATTCTACCACCCTTAAAAGGGACTTTGTCCTCGAGGTTTACTCACACTCATAACATCATCATCCAACTGTCAACACTATCGAAATATTCTCCCATTCCTAGACATCGAACTACTACAACCACGGCCATGACCTTTTAACAATATCAACCACAATATATACAAATCCATTCTTTATGCTAACCAACACTCTACTTCCAATTATACTACAACATGTACAACCATCAAACACTCTTTGCCGCATCCTACTCCTCTTAAGATAAATGTTACGTCCTCGTAACTCACTAATACTAGATCCTTAGCTATATATTCTCATTATCTTCATTACCACCACATGTCAAAGATAACCGCCTATACCCTCACACCTATCACCATTCCTATTTCCAAGGCTCTCTTACTTAAACAATTCTCATACCTCAACTCATTCTGCACTCCATCTAACCAATACCATAAAATCCTTATCATAACCAACACTCCAACTCTTCCACATTGCCGCAACACGACATACCTCTCTATATAAACTATATAAAACTACTATCGCCAAAAGCATAACTCACGATCCACGCTTGTTGCGTACACTCACACTAGATCCTCAAGTTCTTTTCTTTCATTACCGCAAAACTCATACATAACTTAACATGACACTAATTCCAACACCCTATACTCATTGTCCTAATACAAGATTATGAACCACTTGCAGCTTTCATATTAGTACAACACATGTTCCACAACTCACTTGCCATTACTATGTCTACCACTGCCTCATCTTAAAACATGATCAAAATTACTGCAACACCTCTCATAACTGTGTCCCATCAACTGAATATCGCTATACCATGCCGGCAACAGAAGCATACAAAACTCTCTTCCATATCATACTCTACCCTCACTCCCAAGCTGAAACTGGTAAGAAACATCAATAAATAAAACAACCGTCTATCTGTCAAAACTAAAACTCACAGGAAACAGCAGCAAACAAAACAACAACTATGTATAACTGGTATGTACTTTCGAAACTCGAATCGTAATCATCCCGTCTACTCCACCACAACCGATGACGGCATTGCAACACCGCCAGCCGCACCGCAGCGTGAAAATACCCGCATTACAACATGACGTACCGTGCCCGGATCACCACCCGAGGCACCACTACCACATCGATAGACATCGCAACTTACACAATCCCATAAACACTCACTCGGTATAACTTCCCGGACAAGAAAACTTTCTCAAAACCACTTTACTAGATCACAACTTAACGCAACATATTATATGGAATAAACAGATAAGAACCTCATGAATATCATCCCCCTACCATATCACGGAATAAACATATATCATGAATACGCATACAAGTATAACTTGCCATGTTAGATCACCCAATCTATCACTTTTTTTTTATATATCATTCCATTAAGTTACCGTACCCAACATGCATTACAGAACATTTAAATAACAACTTTATAACTATCACACCATACCACTTATCGTGAGGTCAGAACCTCACACAACATTTATACACATCATAGAACCGTAATCACATCCAACTAGTCAATCCTGATCACGTAAGTTACCACCTGATAATGGTTACTTCTTGCCTGAGCTTAACTCGTATGCCCCTCATAACACCTTCTCCCATTTGCATAACCATCACCCCCTGCCAAATATAACCATACAGCTAATACTCAACTACTAGCAACCGCCTCCTAAGACCACGTCTTATACTTTCTCACAAACGTACATATCAATCTGGTCTCTACAAAATCAACCTCTTTAGAAAGGCCATCTTTCCTATTTATCTTCACACTTAACCACTAGTGACAACACCTCAAAACTACCATCGTTCGGACATCAAGCCTCTTACACTCACCTCTAAGCATCACGGTTTCTTTCCTATATTTGGTTAACATCCCAAATAACAAACATCAAACCCATCAACAAAAATTACCTCAACATTATTTCCAATTCCATCCTTAATTGTATCATCACCCAACTCACCACCAAGACCTCATATCGTGCAAATTCTTTACCCTGCTTTTACTTTCCTTAATTCCCCGAAACTCATAATTATCATGTCGTCCTAGGACTCCTATATAACCGTTAACTCAAATACTCATGAAAGTATCATACATCTCGACGATTCCTTACTTTTATATCACATAACTCCGATGAACATTTTCCTAGTTTTACTCCCCTCATTCTTTTTTTTTTTTTTTTTTTACACTCGACAAAATCAATTAATCATTAAACTCCTTATTACTTCTACCTAACTCTTTAGTGCTCTGGCCACCTTCTCATTGCTCCAAAACTCACATCTCATTATTTCATATCAGTACCATCTGACTCTTCCTTAACATGGATTTTCTCTTATCATTCTATCACTCACACTTATCACTAATCAGTTTCCTCTAGAATCCCAAAACTCATTTCATACCGTTAATTGCCCAAGGAAATCACACAATAGTTTCACCTATTGATAATAGAAATTCTTAAACTCACTCACTATCTGCAAAATCCACGTCGCGATATGTCTCCATTAAGTTCACTATATACCACTCTTCTCTATCCCTCTACAACGAACTTTCATTACATATATTTTAACCAACACAATTCCTAACCAAATACCTCCATAATTCCTTACGCATCTCAAGTTGCTACTATCCACATCCTTCCTTTCAATCTATTCATTTTCACGTTCCTTAGCCTTACATTATCCCTTGCCCACATTCACTTACTTTTTCATTACTCAACACACAATCATATCACTCATCTCATCTCACAAAACATGCCCTATGCCTCAATTAAGCCTTACCAATCTTCCTTTTTCTCTCTCCACTATCTATTACAACCACATATAACTCATGTCCTACACACCGAACTCTTACTCACCACAGGTGCCACTCCTTACACCATAATATTGAGTAACTTACGCATCAGGACCGACACATAGGTAAAAGAATGCATAAAAAAGCCAAAGATCACCTTTGAATTACACATAATATGCAACGATGTCAAAACATACGCATATGACCCAAAACAGGGGTCACTAGATCGAGTACAGGCCACTCGATCGAGTAAGTGACTTACTCGATCGAGTAGGTGAAGGTCAGAGGCACGTAAAACAAATTACCAGGGCTACTCGATCGAGTAAGGGTTACTCGATCAAGTAACAAGAGGTGCACTCGATCGAGTCAGGGCCACTCGATCGAGTACCCTATGCATTTCTCAGCACTGTCAAATTTTCGTAAAACGGTCATATCTCACTCGTTTCTTGGTCATTTTGGGCGTGTGACCTATCGTTAGAATAGTAAAAGAACAAGATATCACCTCCAATAGGAATCACATCAAAATCATTTATGCATTTCAAGTTATAACAGTTTAAAGACAACCTCTCTATAATCGAACAACATAACTATTTGATCTTCTCTTCCAAACAACTTAAACATCAACAAAGCGAACAAAAAAGATAACATATATCATGGTCATATAACATTCAACTTATCAATCATGTACTACCCGCATGCTTTAACTTTATAACTTTTCATAACACAAATCATACCCATACATTACAAATCCTATTTCCATGTTGCTAATACAACAATATTACAAATCCACTTCGTCACCTAAACATATTCATAATCAAGAAATTCATATTCTCATGCAATTGCCACTTCATCTTTTCCAATCAATTCATCTAGTTCAATCACATTCTTCATCTAACAAGCGCATATGATACAACAGTAGACAATTATAGGAACTTATTATATAACTTTACGCAAACAAAATTATGAAAAATCATATCACACCCCCAAATCGCATGTTACTTGTATAGCCACATTATAAATCATTCATCTTGCAACATCATTATTCATCACATATTATCATATATAAACTACTTCCTTTTTCCTCCACATCATTCATCATTCTCATATACCTTTCCAACAATTCCAAACAACATTGTAGACCGACTATCATGCAACATGCCTATTCACAACACTTTATCATTTACCACATTCCTCATTCCACTACAATCATTTTGCAACATTTCTATACAATACATCATTCAACATACGCAATAGAACATTAGCAAACACATAGCGATCCCATGACACCCCATAGTTACCGGTTCAATGTTGTAGGGCGAGTTCGCGACTTTAGGACGTCTCCCAAGTCTTTGCATTAGCTCCTAACAACTCCTACCCAAGTTCATTTTATTTTGACTCTCTAGATTCATTGGGTTCATTAGTTACAGGTTCCAAAATCGTCGCTCTAATACCACTTTGTGACACCCCCATATACTCAGGAGCCTGAACAAGACCTTCCCTAGCATATAAGGGCGTTACCATCCCGGTTGCCCGAGGACAGTAATAATTAAATGTCGATAAAAGAACAATTAAGTTACATTATAGTGATTAAAAAAACTAAAGGTACAAGTATATAAAGGTACAACTCAAACTACTGTCAGCTATGTTGACTACTTCTGTTGTAACTCGTGAAAGACTCATCCCGCCAAGCACCCAGCTAACATCCAGATCACAACCTGCTAAAACTAACTGCTCACCACAAGGGATCACGGCAGACACAACAGAAACAAACAACATGACATAACCACACAAGGTCAGTAACTGAAGAAACACACCAACAACCACAGACACAACACAGGCACAATAGAACATACACACATCACATCTTCTCCAACCAATCACCGTCACCGACTATCCACTGGACCAGCCCTACCAGTGGAGGACCACAGGCGTACCCACCAAATTCCCGCTCATCATACCGAGCGATAAACCCATGTCCAATAATGTGCACATCCCCTCCCGTGGCGGGTTCCACGGAGGGCGAACAACGGGCGTGAAGCCACTCCCGCAAGTGACTCCACTCAGCCGAGGACACACCTCGAGAACCATAGACAAACAATCACAATCAGCTTCACCACAACAACGATAAATGAAACAACACAACAACAACCAGTTATCACAATCGATCAACCACACCGAAACTACAACAACCAAACCACATCAAAAGATACTCTAGACAAGCAACAGTACTGAGTAGGCGAACCTACCTGAGATAGCAATCACCACAGACGATCTAGCAGCTAATCAGAAAGTCTCCTCTATGAATCCTCCTCCTATAACATGCATACATGAGAATATTCAATTACCACCAAAACCATACAAATCACCCAAAACCCCCAACAATACCCAATTAGGGTTTTAAAGAAACTCAACGAAACACAACACAAATTATATAAGAATCTTACCCTTAACGCGACGAACTCAACGATGTAAAGAACAAGACAATCCGACGATCCTAGCCCTTGTGATTTGCTAATAACGCGATGAATGGAAGCTACGTAACTTCTTCTTCTCTTTAAAAGGTTTTTAGAAAACTTAAAATTGATTAAGAAGGGTGACGAAACCCTTAAATACTAATCACGCATTATTAACAAAACCCGGCAAAAATAACCCGTAAGACCAACTAACTGGATAAAGTAAGTAACTTACTCGATCGAGTGCCACACATACTCGATCGAGTACCCATCAGCCAGACTACTGTTTTGTATAAAAACATACTTACTCGACAGAGTAAGCCCCACTCGATAGAGTACCCAAAGACATAGAAAACCATAGTATTACAAAAGGAGGTTGGAGGATTTCTAGGCAAGGTAAAATATATAAGCCGATTCATATCGAAGCTTACTATGATCTGCGAACCCATTTTCAGAAAGCTCAAGAAAACAGATCACACCATATGGGACGATGATTGCCAAAACGTATTTGACAGAATTAAGGAGATACTAGCCAAGCCACCTGTTCTCATGCCTCCTCAACGAGATCAACCTCTTGGTTTATATCTCACGATGACCGAAACAACCATGGGGGCTATGCTCGCTCAAAATGTTGGGAAAGAAGAAAGAGTTATCTACTACCTTAGTAAGAAGTTATTGGAGTATGAATGCAAATACACACCTCTCGAAAAGACATGCCTCGCTCTTGTGTGGGCAACAAAGAAGCTACGTCACTACATGGTTAGCTACTCTGTCAAGCTGTATTCCAAAATGGATCATGTCAAATACCTCTTCGAAAAACCTGTTCTCAACGGACGCTTAGCAAGATGAAACTTAATGCTCTCCGAGTTCGATCTCAAGTATGTGCCTCTAAAGGTTATAAAGGGGCCCGCCGTTGCCGAGTTCTTCGCAGATAATCCTATCAACGACAACCAAGTAGTAGACACGTGGTCATTTCTAGACAAGGACATACTACAAACTAATGTAGACTCTTGGGACCTTTATTTTGATGGAGCATCGAATCTAAGAGGATTTGGAATAGGAGTGTTGCTCATTTCTCCTGAAGGTGAGCATACACCACTCTCTATCAAACTCGACTTCGAGGTGATAAATAACGCAGCAGAATATGAAGCTTGCCTCATTGGGCAACAAGCGGCAGTAAGTTTAGGCATCAAAAATCTACAAGTTCACGGAGACTCATCCTTGATCATCAACCAAATTACTGGATCTTCGAAAATTTGAAGTGAAAGTCTAGCACCCTATCAGGCTAGGATAGATCAAGTTGCCCAATTTTTCGATCAGGTCACCTATCTACATCTACCTCGTGAAGAAAATCAATTTGCAGACGCTCTTGCGAAACTTGCATCTTTGATTAATATGCCGGATGACATGGTAGAAATGCCTTTATGCATCGAACAACGGTCAAAACCAGCCTATGTACACCAAATTACAGATGAGGAAGAAAATCCAGAGGAACCTTGATTTCAAGCCATTCTAAACTTCAAGCTCAATGGTACATATCCACCAGATATGGATAAGAGAGGACAACATGCCATACGCCTACTAGCCTCTCAATACCTCCTCATGCAAGGAGAGTTGTACAAAAGAACACCTCTTGGTGTAGTCTTGCATTGCCTTGATCATTCACAGGCAAAAAAAGTCATGGAAGAAGTTCATGATGGAGAATGTGGTCCTCACATGAGTGGACCAATGATGGCAAAGAAGATCACGCGTCTACGATATTACTGGACCACAACGGAGTTGGATTGCATCAAGTATGTCAGACATTGCCATAACTGCCAAATATTCGAGAATATGCAACATGTTCCTCCTTCCATACTTTACACCATGACATATCCTTGGCCGTTTTCTGCTTGGGGAATCGACATCATCCGGAAAATCACTCCAGCCGGAACAGGAAGCCACTGTTTCATTTTAGTAATTATCGACTATTTCACCAAATGAGTCGAGGCGGCATCCTACACTAGTCTCACTGCCAAAAACGTGGCAAGGTTCATACAAACCAATATCATCTGTCCATATGGTTGCCCACATGAGATCATCAGTGACAATGGATCACATTTCCAGGCCGAAACTGAACAATTTCTAGCCAAGTACAAGATAAAACCACCATTCCTCGCCTTATAGACCTCAAACTAATGGCGTGGTGGAGGCAGCTAACAAGAATGTCGTCACTATCCTCAAGAAAATGATCGACAAGTATCGCGATTGGCCCAACAAGATACCGTTCGCTTTGTGGGGTTATCGCACATCAGTTAGGACACCCACTGGGGCTACTCCTTTTTATTTGACTTACGGCATTGAAGCTGTGCAACCAGTTGAACTAGAAATCCCGTCCTTACGTATTCTGCTTGAAATTCAAATTCCAGAAGCTGATTGGAAGAGGGACAGATACGCAGAACTCATCCTCTTGGATGAACGAAGATTGCCCGCATTGCATAATGTGCAAACATATCAGGCACGTATCAAACGAGCCTTCAATAAATGAGTTAAGCACAGAAACATCAAAGAAGGAGACCTAGTCCTCAAATCAGTCAGAGCTCTATTACCTGTCGATCCGCGTGGAAAATTTAAACCTAACTGGGCTGGACCATTCTTAGTCAAGTCCATACTCCCGGGGGGTGCAGTTAGGATTACAGACCTAGATGGGAATGAATTTTCTAACCCAACTATCCTCGACCAACTGAAACGATACTATGCTTAGTATAGGACAAGACATGCGCCTCGCATAACACCTACGTGCCGCTCATGCGACACGAAATAAAGCTCATGTCACTTTGCTCTTACATTTTGACATTTCGTCATCCTCATATCATCAAATAAATTGAGTTGTATTTTAAGAGTAAGTAAAGCTCATGCTTATTTTCTAGTTCACTACAAGCTCTTGCTTAGAACAATTATTCTTTTACATTTACTCGAAATACGCACAAGGGTTTGATTTCATTTTTTAAATGAATACGTAGGCAATCCTTCACAGGATACAACCCATTATTTTAAACATAAATAGAGGGACATTTGCATTTGCATTTGAAATTCGACAAGAATAATAAAAGAAAATCACAATAGTTTCATAACTAATTAATCTTTTATTCATTTCTTCCATAAGTAATAATAATATGCCACATAATATAAAATGCTGAAAAGTAAATACTAGGCTAGGATTCTAAAAACTCCGCCATTTATTACAAACAATAATAATAATAATAAATAATACTACGACTAAGGCTACTCTTCCATCTGTCCTTTGCCTTTGTCATTTCTATCATACTTCTTGTCTCGACCACGAGTCGAACGCTCTTGTGTTATCTCCGACCTAATCACCAAAGGTCTCTCTCGCGGTCTAGCCTTACCATTTCGGTCCACCACTATCTCTGCGGCAGGAGCGGTCTTCGGTTTCTTCTTCGGATGAACGACTCGGAATCCGGCCTCTTCCTCCTCTTCAGTCAAGTATTTATGGTTCTCCTTTGCTACCTCATGAATCTTGTAGTCAACAGGCTCGTGCTTCCTCAATTTTTCACGCTCTTCAGGAGGAGCAGCTTTCCTCTATTGCAAATATGAATCGGATACCCATAAGGAGCCATAAGGAGAAAGTATGAACCACATGTTCCTCTGAGCCCACTTGAGGGCCCATTCTCGACGACTCTCTGTACTATGTGCCAATGCAGTCTCAGGAACAGTGTCAAGCTTTGGGATCTTCTGCTTAAGGCCCACTTGCCTTATCAATCTCTCCGGAAAGATGCAGACCATGAATTCCAAGCCACGGATGCGAACTGACCAACTCGGATCTAAAGATGAAACTCCAGTGACTGACCTGAGATGCCACCATGGCACAATCCATCAGATCAAGGGACCTCCTTCATTCTTCAACTTGTTCTCCCAATAGTTGCAAACTCGAGTGAAGTCCACTGTATAGAGCCAGGTTCTCATCGTAATTGACCGAGCATGGTATCCTGGCACATTAACTGGGGGCTCGATCAACCGCAGACGTTCCATGAGCCAAACCTGCAAAGAGGACGGGAGTTAATGCCCATGTGATCAACCAAAAAAAAAAAATAAAAAAAAAAACGGTTGGCATTGTACAAAAAAAGAAAGCAGGTTTTTACCTGCAAAATGACAGGACTTCCCAAATAAGGAAGCTCGCGGTTGGCTTTTCTGTTGTCCAGCACCAAAATAATCTCTCCTAAGCAAAGGCATGATGGGCTCTTGCGCAGCTCCATTTGTTCTACTAAGCTCAGGAAACGAGAGTCTCCTCTTATCCCCTTGTCAACATACCCTTGAAGGACATAACAGTGAAGTAGGCAAAATCCGAACGGCCTGTGTCTAGCAACATAAGAAATATAAGGGTCTTCCCTGTTTATGAATCGGTCAATAAAGTCAAACATACAGACTTCTTTTGAGGTCACAAGACGGTCAACCTCGGCCTTCGTCAGTCCCAACAAGTCTCTAAATTTACCCTTATACCCTGGAGAGCTAAAAGGTATAGCTGGTGCATTTTCTGGATCCCATCCTCCAATAGCGGCTATTTCCTCTGGGAAAGGACAAATATCGCCTCCAGGAAAGGCGAACACATGGATATTTGGGTCCCAATATTCAAGACAAGCATCCAAGAAAAGTTTCACAATTTCCACCAATTTGAGACTCAAGATTGATCCCAAATTAAAAGCACCCATGTCATGTTTCTCAACATTTGTGAACTCGTTCGTCCACTCCTTGAGACGGTTTTCAAAGGCATCCATAATTTTAAAATTTTTATGAAGATAGGAGAGTTTTTATGAGATAGACGGAAGAAAGATGGAGAAATTATGTGAATAAAAGCTTCCACGACGTCTCTATTTATACTAAAAGTTGTTTCTTGATTTCCGTCAGAACTGACCAACTGGGGAAGTGGCGCAGCACCTGCTCGCCTCTTCGATGGGCCGCAGCTCTTGCTGCGCCTCTTCCCCAGGATGATTTCCGTGATTTTCAGCTTTGGATCTTTCCTAATTTATTTTGGCTATAATTTCCTATTCCTATAGGTTATTATTTTTGTAATTTCGTCAAGTTACCAAGTTTTATGTTTCCTAATTTTCCGGGTACACTTTTCGAGATAACATCGACATTCTCGCCAAATGAGCACACTTACCCATTTCATTTTATTTTCTTTTTTAGGGGAATCATTTCACTCCTCATTTCACATTTCATTTCAAACTTATACATTTCTTTTTGCGTTTTTTTAGGGGGTAGCCCTTCCTACCGTCCGGTCATTTTGCTCATTTCTGGGCACTTTTTGTTATTTTCGCTCATTTCTGGGCAATTTTTCGCATTTTCGGCCATTTTTCTCATTTTGCGCTAATTTAAGTCACGTGTATATTACATGTTCTACGTGTAGATTCTGTGTAAATTTCGGCACCATGATGGCATAAACCATCATCTACCAAACCTGTTTTCTAAACTAACCTGCAGGAACAACAAACAACCCAACAGCAAAGGCACTCAGGCCATCAGATATACAACCAAAATGCAGTATGTACATCAAACTGGGGGCTTTCGCCCAAAACATGTCCAAAGAGTCCAAAACGAGGTCCAAAATGTACAAAGTATATACAAGACAATCGACAACAAAAGAAAGGGAAAAGCAGCCTCTCCTGGTCGCCACTCAACTCGGCTACGGTTGCCTCAAGAGCAGCGATCTCGGCGCCCCGGACCTCCAACTCTCTTAACAGGCGAGTTGTCGCCTCCTGGGACTGCGCCAGCTCACGCTCCAGGTCTCGCTCCCTCTGCAAGTGATAAAGAAATGCCTCATTTCATTCAACCATTTTAAACAAATGCGAGAAATTGCAACAAAATTCAAATAAAGAGAACGAGAGGTTCATACCTGTCGTCCTCGGCCACCTACAAGTGCCTCGATGGCCGTGGCCCATAGCCGGTTGGCCACCCTTCACAACGCCACATGCTGAGACGGTGCCACCTGCAGTTCAATAAACAAACGGTTTTCAATAATAAGACGAATGCATTCTTATGCAGTAAAAGAGCGAAAGACAGCCGAAGCTGGGGGCTTACCCTCCTCACTAAATGCTTCCACTCCTCCAGGCCAGCATCCGTCACCTCCTCACCGAAGTCACGTATCTCGGAGATCGTCGTCATCCCAGCCGCGTCGGTGTACTCAAGGGTCTCTGGGAACAATGGGGTCTCGACGCCCGCCACCTCGATCTCCTGCAAAGTTCAAATGAATTCTTTATTCGACGATCATTCGTCAGTTTTTCAAATCAATTTAAAAAAGGAAAGTCAAATACTTACCACGATCGGCCAGCACGCCAGTCTCCGGCGAACAAACAAGGAGTACTCCTCGCCAGGGAGGAGAACGGCCTCACCACCAACATCCGCCAAGTTAGCCTCTCTCTCTCAGCGTCCGAAGGCTCCCTAAACATTGTCGGGGGAGGATCAATGGGAACCGTGAAAGTGTCACGAGAGCACTGACGAGTCAAACGCTCGCCCAGGTACCACACTGGTCCCATGGACGTCCTCAACAGCAACTGACTCAAGCTCCTAGGTCGAAGGACCTCAGCTATGAAAGCCGAAGCGACGGGGTAGTCCACTCAAGGTCTGGGCACCCACTAAAATAGGCAAACGAAAAGTCATTCCTATGATTGTTCCTACACAAAATAACAGTGAAGAAAGGTAGTTGAAAATACTTACGTCATTCATCTTCAGGGCATTCACGCCCTGTCGACAAACATCATAAGAAGAGCGTTGACTCTTCCTCTTGGGCGCGAAGCCCGGAAAATAGGAGTACACCCACGCCTGCGAAACAAGATAATCGATAATGATCTTTCACAATTTGATAGCAAAGAAGAAGTAATGATCTTTCATGATAAGTAATGAAGGTTCATACCTCCAACAGCAGATGAGGACCAACAGTAGCAGGAGAAGTCCCCTTCTCCATCAGCTCAGGATGAACCATGGCCCTCATATAGCGAGTGAGAACCACAAAGCCGGGAGTGACCCAGTCCCACCGACCCAGGTCACTCAAGTCAGAAAGGAATGGAAGAAGCTTCGTCGACAGCCTCTCCCCCTTGTCTCCGAGGTTAAGCGAAGACAAGAACCACCAGAGCCACAAACGAGCCCTATGCTCCGCAGTATAAGTAAGAGGATCCACTCTCCTCCCGTCCATCGTTACCAGTGCCGGGGTCCTACCCATGAAGTAGTCCTTGACGTAAGTACTGGGCACCAACCCAGGAATGGTGGCAGCCCCTGCTTCCAGGTTCCATCCAATCAACCTCCTCGCCTCGACCGAGTCCACCCTCATGGTCGTCAACGGCCACGCCACAACCTCCTCTCCATACGACAGACCAGAAATTATGCCGTAGTCCTCCAGAGTGACCCCGACCTCCCCAAAAGGCATGTGAAAGGTCGAGGTTGTATCCTAGTACCGATCGAGGAAAGCTCGAATCAGGCAAAAGTTAGCCCGAATCTTCCTCCCCTTGACCGCTCTCCACGCTCCAACCAAAGCTCTGAAAGCTCCCAGCTCAATGATGGCCTTCTCCTCCTCTGTCAGTCTCTCGTAGTCCTTCATCATCGTCGTGTAGCCGGAAAAGGATCTCATGTTCCTGGCCTCCTGTATTCATTCGACGCAGAGCTATCTTTAGCACAAAGCAAAAGAGAAAGGAAACGACAACAAGTGAATAAGGAAATATGATAAGGAAACGGCAAGTTCGAAGTTTACCAAGCTCCGATGCCCAAATTACATGTCGACCATCCCATTTCTCAGCCACCTCCTCAACCACCTCCTCAAAAATTATAGAAGGGTCGAAGTCGATGTCCACGTCCATGGGAGCTCTCCCCGATGTAGAAGGAACGTGACCTGCAAAATTAAAGCAATATAGGCCGCGTCAAATGACGACGAGCCTCGGTGAAGGTGGTTTTAAGCCTTTGAAGCCCTGAAAATGGCCTTTTCTCGCCATCTTTGGCCATTTCTTTCAAAACCCGACCACTCATGTGATAAACTAGGTTAAGTCAAGTCTAAGTCCAAGCCTATTCATGGGTTGGAGTCGAAAATTCGGCAGCATTTCGCTATAATGGTGATTATGCCCTAAGAAAAGTGTCATGAGAAGGCTGTCGCATATCAAAAATCCGACATGGTAGGAAGTTTACCCATTACACAAGGATTCCAAAAAACCGAATTTCGTCAAAAATGGGCAACCCTAAGGCCATTTTTGAAGCGATTTTCGAAATAGCTGAAGAACCGTCTCAACTTCACTCAAATGCTCAATACTTGACGAAAATTCAAAAAGAATACATGGTTATGTTCCTAACATTTCCAATTATCCATTTCTAATGTCAATTTTACAAGGCAAATTCATTTGGGCGAAAAGCCCCAAATTTTTCGAAATTTTTTGGGTTAAAAACCCTAATTGCTTTGATCAAAATCAAGTAAATACAAGAATTAAAGCAAGGATAGAACACATACCTCGATTAGTCATGATTAATAGAGTGATTTGATCAAGTTTTGACGAGTTTTTGTTGGAATTTGAGAGAGTTTAAGAAGTTTTTGTGTTTTGTTATAATGAATAAACACGACTTCTGTCGAGCTTTTACTCAGACAGGGACGAGCTTAGGAAAGGACGCAGCAGATGTTGCGCCTCTTCCCCAGCTTCCCTCCAGCTCAATTTTCAAAAGTTCGTTATAAGTTCTTCGTTTTGTGGGCCCATCTTTGGTGCGCCTTTTCTCCAACACCATATGTCATGTATTTGGTCTATTGGGCAATTATTTTTGTCTGGACCAGTATTTTATCTTCGAGCAGACTGCGAGCCGTCGCAGTATTTTATCTTCGAGCAGACTGTGAATCGTCGCAATACTTTATCAAGTCCAGCAAGGATTATTCATCAAGACTTCGCTTGCAGCAACGAGCGGATTTCCGATGATGTTTCGACATGCCTCCGTCAATACCCTATTATTTTCCCAGCGAGAGTTCATGACAGCCGATTGTACTTCTCAATAGATGGAGTTCACTTGAGACCGACACAAGCAGATTCCCCCAGCAGTTTCTACCGACGTCATGCTTCCCTCAATATTATGTTTTGTTTTCCCTTGGAGTTCGGCAAAAGTATCGTTCTTCGGAAGTTCTCATACCAACCTTCTTCTAGGTTCCCAACCTGCCCATGTTCCCACACTTAGCCTTCACCTATAGGATCCTAACCCTTTAGGATCGCCTTTTTCCGGGTTTATACGCCCAAACCAAAGTTACCCCTTAGGTCGCCTTTTCACCGATGTTTTCCTCTTAGGGTCCCACACCCCTAGCACAACCCTTATATATCTTTTAGGTCTTAGCCTTTGCTCCTACGCTTAACCTTAACTCCTATGAAACTCCGGAAGCTTCTCGGGAAAGAACTCTCAGGTATGGTTTCTTCTTATGGCTGGCGAGCCTCCTTACGTAGTCTAATGGACTTTAAACGACCCTCCCCGATAGTTGACAGATTCTAAAATGTTCCCGACGACAGGTCATTGGCTTAGACCCCTTGAGCCGCCTTGCGTCGCCATAGTCGTCAGGTTATAATCTTCGATTGACCTGATGGCTATACTTTGACTTTCGCCTTGTCCAAGCCTCAGTCAAAGTGGGGGTTCTATAGATACCTCATTTCTGCACCTCCCGCAAGCCACCCGGTGATTATTGGGCCGCATGTTTGGTACATGAAACGATTTATGACAGTTCGTAAGTTTATCGTCAAGTGATAGCTCAAATACTTGTGTCTACCCCTTGGTTGTCATTTACGCGCCGTTACGGTCGTTTTGACAGTAATTAGAGTTCATTTGTAGTCCGGGTCAAAAACCGCTTCATTTTCTAATAACCGTTTAAAATGCCAAGTCGGAATGTCCTAGAATGTTCCAGATATTTATTCCATATAATTCAATTTGTATATTCTTTTGGTAAATTATATCCCGAAAATCTTATTTTAAGGAATAAGGAAGTAGAGATCTACCGCGATTCCATAAAAGAAACACGGAAATCTTTCTTCCGAAGGAGAAAACCTCTGGGGAAAGGACGCAGCACATGCTACGCCTCTTCCAAGAGTCGCAGTAGATGCTGCGCCTCTTCCCCAGCTCTTTTCTGCATATTTTCAGATCTTTTCGAGATTTGTTTCCAAAGTATCAGTCTTTCCATAATTCCTCCGTGTTATTAGTATAAATGGGGACCTTCGTTCCTCATATTTCACACACGAGTGTCCGCCCTTCTCTTCTCCCTTTGCATTCTAAGACCGTGCTCTAAGCTTATTGACGTCTACGTGCTTGATCAATCGACCACGTAAGCTCGGATCCTTCTGAGTACCAGTCACGTTGCATGACCGACCAATTTGACCAACTACACTCAATTAATCAATCAATTTAATCTAAATCCTCTTACGAGGGCACTTACATCATACATTCGAGTCGAGCAATCACTAAACGTTAACTTAGTTAATCTCGTTTCGTCAAACATTTAAGTCTGAGGGTGTAAATCCCATCTTCTTTTATTGTATTTTATTATTTTACCAATTAATGTAAGGTTTACGTCAAAAATATGCTTAAAACGATTTCTAGAAATCCTTTTATCAAATTTTTTTTTACGGATTAACTATAGGCAGATGTCGAGAAGAAACGCAGCAACTGCTGCGCCTCTTCGAAAAGTCTCAGCATCACTTGCGCCTCTTCCAGAGGCTGCCGGAGTTCCTGCTTTTCTTCTTTTTCCTCGCCTCTCGGTTAATCCGTCTTCTTTTGTTTCTTTTTCTTATTTTCTTTCATTCGTATACAATATTTGTGACACATATTCTTAATAATTTATCGCTTTAAATCTAACTTAAATCCCTAATAACCAATATTTTCAGGTTTTCGTCATCAAATCAAACCCGGATTTTGTAGATTCGATTCGTTCATATCAAATCTCTGCAATTCGACTTTTGTATATATTTTCATCTGTTTATCACGACTTTCGTATTGTTTCTGTCTTAATAGTTTAACCCAAATAAATTTGTAATTAATTTGTAACTAATTTCTAATTAGTCTTAATTAGTTTTAATTCGTTTTTTACCGCTTTTATGACCAATCCATATGTAAATAATACGCTAAATCACTTTCATCCGAGTCAAATATCAATAATCAATCATTAAATATACCAACGAACATTAACAACATGCAGTTCTGACTTCATAGCCAGAACTCACCTCAGGAACGGACGCAGTGACCATTGCGCCTCTTCCAAGAGACGCAGCATTGTTGCGCCTGTTTCGGGTTGAGCTCTGTCTCTGAACATCCGTTCTTGCTTTGACCTAATTCATTAGTTTACGTATTAATCGACTATTAACCTGTAATATCGTTCTAATCTGTCCGTGCTAACCTAATTTATTTTCTCTTGTTTTTCTCAAATTATCCGTCTTAAATATATTTTTGTCGTAAATCAATTAAACTGTTTTAATTTATTGTAATTTTCATCATTTTATTGTATTGTACGATTTATTTACTTGTTTTCACATGTAATTAGTTTTAAACCCTACTTCGACATTAATGAGTGCTAAATTACATGTTCACCGACTTAGTTAATTCTTCACATGCTAGGATCAAAACGTTGGATGTTGCTTTGCATGCATATAATCGACAGCATATCGAGTACAAAGGATTTCCCTAATCATTAGTAGAGGCCACTATCGAGGCGGGCGGGATTAGGTGTTCATTAAAAGAACTTTCTAATACGTACCCTCACCCCTTACTCCAGATCTATGTGAACATGCATGTTCATTGGCATCTATTAGAGTCATTCTAGACATAGAATGCTAAGGGCAACGAGTTCTTAGTGTTCATGTCACTACTTTGTGTCTTGACATGACATGAGGTATTCAAACGGTTTCCAATTTTCCACAATAAATTGGTGGCGACTCCACAAATGCAAACGTTTATTTCCCAAGCTCCCTCGTGGGCCCCGCCGTGTCCACACACTCGCGTGCCAAATATGGAGGCCGAAGGTCTCTATTTATACTAAGGTCTCTATTTATACTAAACACATGAGAGAGTTTAGGAATGACACGGATATGGAAACACATCACCAAAATATTCTGAAAAGCGTAAAAAGAGGGCTAGAGAAGAGGCGCGGCAGAAGTTGCGATCCTTCGAAGAGGCACAGCAGCTGCTGCGTCCTTTCCTCAGAGGTTTCCTCCTCAGCAAGAAAGATTTCCGCGTTTTATTATGGAATTTCGATAGATATTTACTTCCTTGTTCCATAAAACACAAAATACGGAAGATATTTACTTAAAAACATTAATTTTAATTAGGAATAAATATCCAGAGAATTCTAGAACATTCCGGAATATTCCCACTCGACATTTAAACGATTTTTTAGAAAATGAAGCGGTTTTTTATCCGGACTCCAAATGAACTCTAATTTCTGTCAAAACGACCGTATCGGTGCGCAGATGACAACCAAGGAGTTGACTCGAGTGTTTGAGCAATCACTCGTCGATGAACTTACGGACTGTCACAAAATCGTTCCGCGTATTAAACATGCGGCCCAATCATCACTGAGTGGTTGGCGGGAGGTGTAGAAATGAGGTATCTACAGAGCCCCCAATTTTACTGAGGCATGGACAAGGCGAATTTCAAAGTATAGCTATCAGGTCAATCGAAGATTACAACCTGACGACTATGGCGACAGGAGGTGGCTCAAGGGGTCTGAACCAAGGACCTGTCGTCGGGAACATTTTAGAGTATGTCGACTATCGAGGAGGGTCGTTTAAAGTCCATTAGACTACGTAAGGAAGCTTGCCAGCCATATGAAGAAACCATACCTGAGACTTCTTTCCCGAGATGTTTCCGTAATTGTGTAGGAGCTGATGGTAAGACCTAAAAGATATGTAAGGATTATGCTAGGGGACTCTTCGTGAGTTGTTTCTCTAGAATGAGGGTGAGTAGGATGTTGGGAGGAACTGTTGGGGAATCTGCTTGCGTTGGTCTCAAGCGAACTCTGTTTATGAGAAGTACGTGGGCTATGAGCGGCACGAACTCTCGCTGGGAAAGAATCATATGTTGAGTCCACAATGGCGCACCCTTGACACCGCTTAGGAGAAATTAATAGATCGACAATGACGCGCCCTTGGTATCATTGAGGAAAAGAAAGTGTTAAAATCGACAACGGCACGCCCTTGGCACCGCTGAAGAGAAAATAATCGACATAAAATGACGCGCCCTTAGCATCATTGAAGACAAAAGGCGTAGGTCGACAACGGCACGCCCTTGGCACCGCTGAGGAGACAAAAAGTGTACATATTGACAACGACGCGCCCTTGGAATCGCTGAGGAAAATAAATCTGCTCGGGTCGTCATAAGCGAAATTCCAATAAAGAGGAGAAGCCAATAAACTGTATTTGGTGATCATGAACTCTTACAAGATATAAAATGTCGTAGTTGTCTGTAGTCTGTTGAAGAAAAAAGTGCTGATAGGGGCCATATGTTGAGGAAGAGGCGCATGAAGCTTGGGCCCATAAATAACTAACTCATAACGAACTTCTGAGGAAACCTACTGGGGAAGAGGCGCAGCAAGTGTTGCGTCCTTTCCCGAGCTCGTCCCTATCTGAGTAAAAACCCGACTAAAGTCGTATTTTGTTTTTCATTTCAAAACAAAAAATATTTCGTTTCTTCACAAAAAAACCAACCAAATTTCGTAAAATTTTGATCAAATCTCGCCATTAATTATGACTAATCAAGGTGCGTGTCTTGTTCTCGCTTTAAGTTGCATTTGAGCTTGATTTTTGGGTCGAAAACTGTGGACGCGGGCCCACGGGGGCGCTTGGGAGGAGAACAAGCGTTTGCATTTGTGGAGTCGCCACCAACTTATTGTGGAAAATTGGAAACCGTTCGAATACCTCGTGTCATGTCAAGACACAAAGTAATGACATGAATACTAAGCACTCGTTACCTTTAGCATTCTATGTCTAGAATGACTCTCGTGGATGCCAATGAACACGGATGTTCACAGAGATCTGGAGTAAGGGGTGAGGGTAGGTATTAGGAAGCTCTTTTGATCGAACACCTAATCCCGCCCGCCTCGATTACGGCCTCTACTAATGATTAGGGAAATTGTCTATACTCGATATATTGTCGATTATATGCATGCAATGCAACATCCAACAAATTAGTCCTAACATGTGAGAATTAATACTAAGTCGGTGAACAATTAATTTAGCAAACAATTAGGTCGAAGTAGGAATTTAAGTTCAATTACATGTGAAGATACAAGCAATGCAATAAAAGAAATACAATTAAAAAAAACAATAAAGAAAATTACAATAATTACATCGGGATTAATGATTTATGTCGAAAATACTTTTAAAACGGATAATTTGAGAAAGGAAGAATAAATGAATAAACAAACAGGAATTAAGGCGATAATACGAATAATAGTTAATTACATACGTAAACTAATTAAACTAGGTCAAGGCAGGAACGGAAGTTCAGAGACAAAAATCAACCTGGAACAGGCGCAGCAGGACTGCGCCCTCTGGAAGAGGCGTAGCAGTTGTTGCGTCTGTTCCAAGGCTGAGTTCTGGCTGTGAAGCCGGAACTGCAAATCGTTAATGTTAATTGGTTGATTTAATGATTGAATAATATAATTTGACTCGGATGAAAGTGATTAGCAGATTATTTACACATGATTAAGGGTCATAAAAGGGATAAAACATGGACGGGACGGAATTAGAACGAATTATTACGAGGTTAATGAGAGATTAATTAATGAATTAAACAAACTAAACAAATTAATTAGGTTAAACATGATGAATTAATGATGGACTAATGATGAATATGATAATAAACAGGTAAGAAATATATCAAAGATCGAATTCCAGAGACTCAATATGAATGAATCGAATCACTACAACCCGGATTGATTTTAATGACGAAAACCCGCAAATATTGGTTATAAGGGATTTAAGTCGAGATTTAATGATGAATTATATACTAATGAATTATTTACATGTTAAAATTATTATACTTAAAATTATCGTGTTAAAGAAACAATGAACAATTGATAACAAAACAAAACAATCAAATTATCAAAAGACAAAGGAAGAAGAAAGGAAGCAGGAACTGCGGCAGCCCCATGAAGAGGCGCAGCAGGTGCTGCGTCCCTTCGAAGAGGCGCAGCGGTTGCTGCGTCCTTTCTCGACGGTCAACTTCTGATAATCCGTAAAAAGGGTTTTAAACATGGTTTTATAAATCGGCTTTAGATGTACTTTCGACATAAATCTTACATTAGTGATACAAAAAGTAAATAACAATAAATAAAGAAGGATTTACACCCTCAGACTTACATGTTTGACGAAACGATATGAAGTAAGTTTATGATTTAGTGATGCGCGACTCGAATGTAACGAAAGTGCCCTCGTAAGAGGAAAACGTTTAAGATTAATTAAGTTGATTATGGTGGAGTTGGTCAAATTGGTCGGTCATGCAAACGAGGCTGGTACTCAGAAAGATCCGAGCTTACGTGGTCGAATGTTCAAGCACGTAGATGCCAAAAAGTAAGAACGTGGTCTAGAATGCAAAGGGAGAAGAGAAGGGCGGACACTCGCCTTAGAAATATGAGGAGAAGGCTCCTATTTATACTAATCACACGGAGGAAGTAGGGTTTTCGGAGAAACTTTGGAAGTGAATCTCGAAAAGATATGAAAAGATACGAAAAATACGCAGAAAAGGACTTGGGAAGAGGCGCAAGAGCCCATCGCGTCCCTTGGAAGAGGCGCAAAGACCCGCGCGTCTCTGTTCCCTGTGTGGTTTCCTCTCGGAAGAAAGATTTCCGTGTTTAATTTATGGAATAACGGATTAATCTTATTTTCCTTAATATTTTGTATGAATAATACGGGAAATTCTTTACCAAAGATTAAAAATTGTGAAATACGGAATAAAAATATCCGGAACATTCCAGAACATTCTGACTCGGGATTTAGCGGTTATCAGAAAATGAAGACGGTTTTAGGCCCGGACTCCAAATGTACTCTAATTACTGTCAAAACGACCGTATCGGCGCGTAGATGACAACTAAGAGGTAGACATCAGTGTTTGAGCAATCACTTGACAATAAACTTACGAACTCTGACAAATCGTTCTGCGTACCAAACATGTGGCCCAATCATCACCGGGTGGTTTGCGGGAGGTGCAGAAATGAGGTATCTACAGAGCCCCCACTTTGACTGAGGCTTGGACAAGGCGAAAGGCAAAGTATAGCCATCAGTTCAATCGAAGATTACAACCTGACGACTATGGCGACGCGAGGCGGCTCAAGGGGTCTGAACCAAGGACATGTCATCGGGAACATTTTAGAGTCTGTCGACTATCGGGGAGGGTCGTTTAAAGTCCATTAGACTACGTAAGGAGGCTCGCCAGCTATAAGAAGAGATCATACCTGAGACTTCTTCTCGAGATGCTTCCGGAGGTGCATAGGAGCTAAGAGTAAGCGTAGGAGCTAGGGATAAGCGTAAGAGCTAAAGGATAAGACCTAAAAGATAAGTAAGGATTGTGCTAGGGTGTGGGACCCTAAAGGAAAGCATCAATGGGAAGGAGGCCCGAATATAATTTCAACCTGAGGGGTAACTAAGGCTTGAGTGTAAGAACTCTGCCGGTCTGGGAATTTCCAGAGAACGACACCTTTATCGCACTCCGTGGGGAAACAAGAAATATTGTGAGTAGCAGGACACAGGCGGGAACTGCTGGGAGAAATCTGCTTGGGTCGTCTTCAAACAAACTTCAGAAGAACTTGAGAAGGACGATTGTATGTCGTGAACTCTCATTGGGGAAACCTTATCAGGAACTTATCTCCATGTCTCGAGAGGGATTGTCTATCCGCTTACTCTCGCTGGGGGAATATAATGAAGGCGTGTCGAAACACCTGTCAAAGAATACCTTCTCGTTGTGACAAGCAAAGTCTTGGAAGCAGTAAATAATGTATGATAGTCTACAGTTGGCTTAGAAATGCGGGTCTGAGCGAAGAATAATCGTCAAACGGACCAGAAAATATAAGATGGCATCGGGGAAGAGGCGCACCAAAGATGGGCCCACAAATAACGAACTCATAACAAATTTTTGAAAATTCATATCGAGAGAAGCTGAGGAAGGGACGCAGCAAGAGCTGCGTCTCTTGGAAGAGGCGCAGCGCCTGCTGCGTCTATTCCTGGAGGTGTCTTTCCTCCGTAAAAACGCGATGAAACAGGGGTTTCATTTCATTATTTCGAAACATAAACCATCAATTTCTCTCTCAAATTTCAACCATTTCCGACAAAATTTGATCCAAATGCTTGCATATGCCATGACTAATCGAGGTATGTATATCATTCTTGCATTAATCTTCTATAATGGACGAATTGGATCGACAAAATTTAGGGTTTTCAACCCTAAAATGTCGAAAATTTGGGGCTTTTCCCCCAAATGATTTTGCCTTGTAAAATCGACCTTGTAAATGGCTAATTGGCAGTATAAGGATCATAACCATGCATTTGTTTTGAATTTTCGTTGAGTTTTGGGCATTTGAGTGAAATTGAGACGGTTTCACAACTAAACCGTAAATTGCTTCGAAAATGGCCTTAGGATTGCCCATTTGCGATGAAACTTGATATTTGGAATCCTTGGACGATGGGTAAACTTCCTACTATCTCGGAATTTTGGTTTGTGACGGCTATTTCAGGACACTTTTCTAGGGCATAATCGCCGTTATAACGAAATGTTGCCGAAATTTCGACTCGAACCCATGCCTAGGCTACAACTTAG
This sequence comes from Silene latifolia, assembly GCF_048544455.1. NCBI lineage: Eukaryota > Viridiplantae > Streptophyta > Magnoliopsida > Caryophyllales > Caryophyllaceae > Silene > Silene latifolia. The sequence continues at coordinate 37,943,011 of NC_133528.1, forward strand.
GCTTGACCTAACCCAAATTACCACATGAGTGATCGGGTTTGTGGGAATACGGCCAAAGATGGCGAGAAAAGAGCGACTTCGGGGCTTCTAAAACTCGAAAATCCCCTAATCAAGGTTCTTCGTCACTTGACGCGGCCTAAAACTACTTTAACGTTGCAGGCGACGAGGCTTCTACTTCTGGGAGAGCTCCCATGGACATAGACACAGCCTTTGACTCTTCTCGTGCTCTGGAGGAGGCTTTTACTGCGGTTAGGGCAGCTGCTGAGGTTGCTGAGGACGAGGTTCTCGAGGAGGAAAAGGAGGAGGCCCCGAGGCGGGCCAACGTTGGGCGAGGCGGTCGTCAGCTGAGGGGAGCACCTGCGTGGGCTGAGACCTGGGATAACAGGCACTTGCTTTGGGCTGCGGAGGGTCACCTGTCCTCTAGGACGGTGAAGAGCTTGGTAATCTCGAATTCATTACTCATCACTCATCTTCTTTCATTTCATTTGCTCAAATCTTTTCAATTTCATTTAAAATAAAGATAACTTTTGTTTCAAATCACAATAGGAGGCCGGGAACATCAGATCGTTCTCGGGCTACACGACGGCGATGGAGTGCTACGAGAGGCTGTCGGCGGAGGAGCGAGCCATGATCGAGCGGGGGGCATTCGGCGCCCTGGTGCAGGCTTGGAGGGATACCGCGAAGAGGAAGCTGCGGGCTAACCTTAGCCTGGTCCGCGCTTTCTTGGACCGATTCTGGGACACGACTTCTACCTTTCACATGCCTTTTGGTGAGGTGGGAGTCACGTTGGAGGACTACGGCATGATCTCTTGTCTGTCGTGTGGGACTGAGGCGGTGGAGTGGCCAAAGACTGCCATGAGGGTGGACTCGGCCGAGGCTAGGAGGTTGATCAGCTAGAACTTGGCGCCGAAGGCTGCTGCAGTGCCTGGTTTGGTGCCTAGTTCTTATGTCCGAGACTACTTTGCGGGGAAGACCCCGGTGCGGGTGGTGATTGACGGGAGAGAGACGGCTCCTCCTCCCTGTACAGCTGAGTAGAGGGCCCACTTATGGCTTTGGTGGTTTCTGTCTTCGATCTACCTCGCAGACAAGGGAGAGAGGCTGTCGACGAAGTTCCTTCCCATTCTTTCTGACCTGAGCTCCCTAGGACGTTGGGACTAGGTCACTGCTGGTTTTGTGGTCCTCATGCGCTTCATGAGGGCCATGGTTCGTCCGGAGTTGATGGAGAAGGGGACTTCTCCTGGTGCTGTCGGCCCTGGACTACTGTTGGAGGTATGAACCTTCATTTAGACTAAAATCACTTCCTTTCCTTATCGAATTACGAATGATCATTATCGACTATCTTGCTTCACAGGCGTGGGTGTACGCCTACTTTCCGAGCCTCTCACCCAAGAGGACGGAGCCGCTGGAGAAGACATTTCCCGTTGTGAGGGATTGGGTGATGTGTCGCACGAGGAGCAAGCGTTCCTTTCACGGTGTCTACCAGCGGGACGTGAACGCTCTGAAGCTGGACAGCGTGAGCATCTCGCTTATTTTCGTTTTGCTTCTTTATTACTTTTTAACCGATCATAAGAATGATTTCTTGTTTGTCTTTTCCCAGTGGATGCCCAGGACTTGGGCGAAGTACGCTGGCGCTCCTCCTTTTGTGGCTGACGTCCTTCGGCCTAGGAGCTCGAGCCAGTTGCTGCTGAGGACGTCGATGGGTCCTGTGTGGTATCTGGGTGAGCGCTTGGCTCGTCAGTGCTCTCGAGATGTCTTGACGGTTCCCATCGATCCTCCTAGGACGATGTTCAGGGAGCCTTCTAAGGCTGAGAGGGAGACTGACTTGGCTGGCGTTGGTGGTGACGCCCTCCTTCTTCCTGGTGAGGACTACTCGGTGTTCCTCTACGGGAGGTTGACGTGCTGGCCGGTTATGGTAAGTGCTTTATCCTTCTTTATTTTTGAATTTTTTTGAGAATACGACGAAAGATCATCGATTAATGGGAATCATTTTGACTTTGCAGGAGGTCGAGGCGGCGGGCATCGAGCCCCCAGAGTACCCCAAGACGATCTCCGAGCTGCGTGACTTTGACGTGGCTGTGACGGATGCTGGCTTGGACGATTGGCAGCATCTGATTCGGAGGGTGAGCCTCTAATTTGTATGATTTTTCGTGTAAGAACACATTTTATTGAACCTATCCGATTATTGAGAACCTCTTTTTGAAAATGCAGGTTTCGCCGTCTCGGTTTGTGGCGTTATGGAGGGTAGCCAACCGGCTGCGAGCTACTGCCGTCCAGGCACTTGTCGGCGGTCGAGGTCGTCAGGTATGAACCTTCCGTCTACTTGAATTTTCCTAATCTTGTTATGATTGCTTGAAACGATTGATGATGCGTGTCTTTTATATAAGGTTTTTACCTCATTTTTACACGCATTTCTGTACTATTTATGTAGCATCTAGCTACAAATACCCCCGAATATCCTACTTTGGTTCGTTTTATGTAATTTGCAGGAATTAACCGAAGGGGAGCTAAATCGAGCCTTTTACCGTCCATTTAGCATGCATTTGGAGGAAGAGTGAATTTGGAGCGGGAATGTAGCTATTTTGGGATGCGCAAAGAGGAAAGATAGCTAGGCGAGCAAGGGAAGAACTTCAAATTGCAAGTGCCTAATTTGGAGAGCCATATCTCGAGTTCTACAACGGATATTCAGGTGATTCAAATTGGAGATGAAAGTCTGTCCTCTTAGCTTTCCAACGCCACCGGAATCGCCCTGTTTGACCAAGTAACGAAGAAATGGCAGCCGTTTGAAATTCAGTGCGCAAAGCAGGAAACGTGCGCTGGAAAGTACTCGATCGAGTACAATTATGGTCGATCGAGTACTAGCTACAGCGAGAAGATTTTAGTCGAGAATAATTAGATTAATAATAATACTACTTAGTATAAATAAGAGTAGTTTAGACCTAATAAGATATCATTCATTCGGAGGACTCAGTAGAGGGGACGGACGACTGCTTTGTTCTTCTTTTCTCTATTTTTCGGATCAATTGTATTCCTCATCCCTTCTCTCGTTCATTTTTACGATATGCTTTGTTACTGTTCTTTGGATTTTGCTCTTCCCTTATACTTTTGCTACTCGGATTCAGATTGTATTGGTGTTATTAATCTTCTTTAATCTTTTAATCCGTTTTATTCCTCTAATTCCTTCTTCCCTATATTAGTTATCGTATTTATTTTAATTCGATTCTTATTAGTCTTTTATAATGTTGAATTTCAATTATCTATTTCTTGTTATTGTCAATTCGTTGGTTATGAGTAGCTAATTCCCCTCTGCTAAGGCTATAGGGGATCCATAATTATGATGGGAGAGTAATCGATTTATTGGGTTAATGCTGGTATAGTCTTTGTTGGTTAAATGTTGCAGTTAATTGTATCCGTCTGATTGAGTCGACGCAATTAGACATTTAATTCTTAGTGATCCTCGACCTGGACCGAAAGGTTGGAAGAGGCGAGACTTGTAGCGAACAATAGAGTATTGCGGTGAGGGCGAGAGTTAGTTTGTTTACACTTTAGGGTGAATTAAGGACCGAAAGGTGACGTTCGTTACCCCTTAGACCGTATTTGCATTGACTTGAGACCTAGATTACTTGACCGGATGATTATGGTGAACCGTTTGTCTTAGCTGTTTCTCTATATCTGTTTAATCCCTTTCTCTTATTCTCTTTCCTTACTCTTATTAGTTTAGAGAATCACATTTAAACCCTCATTTCTGTGACATCCTGACAGACTAAGTTAAACAGATAATTAGCAAAATAGCCTCCCTCTGGAGATCGACCCTACTTGCTGCTAGCTTCTGTTAGTTGTTTTTAGGTTTATTTTTGGTACAGAAACGACCGTATCAAATTTTGGCGCCGTTGCCGCGGAGGCGACGCTTTTATCTGTTTTATTTTTGTCTGTTTTTCACCTCAAGGGAAGACTGAGTACCTTGAGGCCGTTCTTATCTTTTTCTTTAGTGCTGTTTTGATAGGTCTTACAGGTCTATTAGACAGATTTTAGACGAGATTGTCGAAGGGAAGGCTTGAGTACCTTCGACCCTTTTGCCAAGATGACGTCCGTCTCTCGACTTATTGCTCAGTTTGAAGCTCAAACTGAAAAATCTACTAATTGGGAGAGGAAAGAATCTTGGGGTTGTGGTAATCATTACGACGCTACTCCTCCACCGAGGCCTAGACCACAACCGTTGCTGCAACAAGGCCACCCACCACCTTGTAATTCTTTCTCACCGCAGTCAACTCCCCCACTTGCTAGGAATGATGAGGCTGAAGAAGTTAAGTCACTGATATTGGCACTTGCACTACAGTGTCATAATTCTAGTGCGGAATTTGATAGCCGTATGAAGAAGCTAGAGGCTCGGTGTGATCAATTAATTACCGAGCAAGAGCAATGTGAGACAGTGTATGCTATCAACACCGACACCATTCCGTCTCATGAAGAACCCGTGTCACCGAATGTTGAGAATGATTTCTATGACTCGGATGACGAATTCCTATCGTACTTCAAGAGTTTATGCGAAGATTTAAACCCTGTACAGGAGGAATCACTCAATCGAGTGACTAACATAGGTCGATCGAACGAAGCTGGAAGGGATCACCACGATCGAACAGACTCAGATAATGTTCGATCGATCACTGCTGGGAAGGAGAACCTCGATCGAACAGTCACAAGGTCTGTTCGATCGAGCATGGCTGAAGAACAAAATCTGGATCGAACAGTCTCTGTGACTGTTCGATCGAGCAATATGAGTGAAGAAAGCTCTCGATTGAGTACTGTGATACCTCGATCGAATTGCCTTGCTATGGACAGCACTGATACGTCAATAATGCCTATTTCTAATGACGATAAAAAGGAACATATAGTCAACTCCTATTCTGTTCAAGTTCCTTATCCACAACAATTGCTACCACACCGTGCATTCCTGGACCGTATCCGAGATCTCAATGTCGCTGATCACTACAAAGCGATGATTGCCCAGGTACCCTCTTATTCTGAATTTATTGGTCAAATTAATTGGTCTAAGAAGGATATTAGTGATGTTAAGACGGTAATGAATGTTGCTATGAGTGAAGAGTGTAGTGCACTTCTTCGAAATGGGACCCCGCCCAAAATGTCTGGCCCAGGTCGTTTTTCTATACCATGTTCAATAGGGACCCATTCAATTGATAGTGCTTTATGTGACCTAGGAGCTAGTATTAGCGTTTTACCTTTGTCTCTTGCCTTGAAATTTGGGTTGACTAAGTTCACACGCGCTAAAACGACTGTTCAGCTAGCTGACCATTCTTATGTTTGGGTCAAAGGAGCTCTACATGATGTACCTGTTAGGATCGGGAATTTCTTTATTCCCGTAGATTTTATTGTCTTAAATATACCCGAGGAGCGTAACATTCCCGTTATTTTGGGAAGACCATTTTTGTGCACTGCTGGCGCAATTATCGATGTCGGGGTTAGGACACTCACCTTTCAGGTCGGAGGGGAGGACTTGGTTTTTACTAAGTCTGATGACCCTAGGGAACCCACGCACATCACGCCATGTGAGGATGTCCCTCATGAAGAGTCCTTTGATATACCGTCTGATAGTCCTTCTGAGTCACATATTGTCGCTGCTGTTGTAACACCTCTACCCCATTCTGGGAGCGAATTGGAGGAACATTTGTTTGTTTCTTTTTCTACAGGTCACGACAAGTTCAAAGACCAAGGAGGTGAGATGGGTGCTCTTAGCATGAAGTCTGGAACTGCCTGGATAGACGACCCAGGAGGAGGTGTTGATAAAGCTACACCGTCTAGGAAAAAGCTGCTTGATGAGGTGATAGATTGGGACCCGGATGCTGTGGGAAGCTGCTATTCTTACACTGCCAAGTTATGGAGGCCGGATGTCCGCTTGACGATTGCTGAAGCTACCGCGTCCAGTCAGAGGCCTAGTAGTAGGCCGATGATTTGTGCTTTTGGATGATCTGGAAAAGGGTCGTGCGGGACCTCATAAACCAGCGCTCTCCGGGAGGCAGCCCGGACTGTTTTATTGAACTTTTGTCGAACTATTTATTTCTCTTTTGGTTTTTGGTTAACTTTAGACGATGTATTACGAACTCCTTATGCTTTTCTAGTTTTGGCATGCGTGTTTTGCAGGACCAAGTACTCGATCGAGTGGTTTTGTCCTCGATCGAGCACTTTTTGGGGTAGTTTTCACTCGATCGAGTGATAATTGTCCTCGATCGACCAAAAGCAATTGCACATTTACTCGATCGACCGGTTTTCTGCTCGATCGAGTCCTTCCAAGCACCAGTTCACTCGATCGAGCTGTTCCAAGTGCTCGATCGAGTAGTTTTGACTCCCAGCTGCTGTTTTCCGTCTATGGAGCTACTGTTTGACTTTCTTTGACCTCCCATGTTCATGGTCGGTTTGGGGAGGTCCCTCTATATGACGTTTTGTAAGTTTTCCGACTCCATTTATCCTCCTCTCTTCAGTTTGCATTTCTTTCCCTATTTTTGGTACAATGAGGGCATTGTACGGTTTGGTTTGGGGAGGTATGCATCCATATCTGTGTCTGCATGTTTCTTGCATTTCTGCTTGCACGTTTATTTATTCTCGCATGCATTGTTGTTTTAATTAATTTCAAAAATCATATAAAAAAAAAATTCATAAAAATCATAAAATTTCAAAAAAAATTTCATGTTTAATTTGAGTCGGAACGCTTGAACATTGACGCTACTTTGAACCCTTACTTGAGCCCTGCATATTCTTGACATTTAGTTGGCATGATTATGTGCATAATCTATGAGTTTTTGTTTCTCTCTTATCTGAACGAATAGACTTGATTCATTGTGTCGGCAAGCTACATTACATTCTGAGGTTAGAGCTTTATAAACTGGTGACATTCATGACCGGTTTCATTTAGGATGTGAGTAGTGCTCTCTTTAAGGCATGTAACATCAATTTGCATAATCATGAGTCTAGTCTTCTTAATACCTGTATGCATTCGGTCTGTGGATGGTGACACATGTTAGGAGAGGCAGTTCCCTTATTTCATTCTACCCATGAACCCCACATAGCCAAATTGCCTTTTTGCCCTATTAACTACTTTCTATAATACTTCCTACCCTAGCCGAGCTAGTGACGAGTAATTATTGGAATGTTTTATTCCAACATGGTTATTATATCTGATTTCAGAAGATGGTGGAAGAATTGAAGGGAATAAAAGAAATGAAACGAAAAAAAAAAGAGAAAAAAAGAGAACGAAAAAAAAACGAAACAAGAAAAGAAGAAAAAGAAAGAAAAAAAAATCATGTGAAAAAGAAACTGGTTAATGATTTTCACTCCCATGTCTTATTCATATCTTATGGGGAGTTGACGAGTTCTTGGTGTTTCGTGAGTTCAGTGCATAGTTTTGCACCGTTTCATCTTGCTATATTGAGTACGAAGTTGGGATGCAGTTTATATTTGGATTCGTTGTTGCTAGCCTGGCTATTAACCCCACATATCCAAATTCATCATAGCCCCTTCTTACCCATTACCTCACTTACCCAAATGTAAGTCCTCGGCATGTGTCTTGGTCATTAGTATGGTTGGAATGCATATGTACGGTTGTAGAGACTTTATTCATGTTAACTGCATGCATGTTCTTATAGGTCGAGTTAGGTGAGTGTCTTACTTCTTCCTATCTTTCACATATATACTCACCTTGTGCCTAATTTTGAGTGACGAGCGACCCGTGAAAGCCCGAATCTTTTGAATCTTGCAAGGTCGACGGTTCAGTAAGTTCGAAACATTGATTTAACTCGTTTGCACTTCTCATTTGCCACTCTGTCAGTTATTGCATTAAATTGGTTTTAGTGGGTGATTTGTAGCTGATGCATTGGTCCCGTTCCACTGTTGTTTCTTAGTTGCATTCATATTTGCTTGGGGACAAGCAAAGGTTTGGTTTGGGGAGATTTGATGCGTGTCTTTTATATAAGGTTTTTACCTCATTTTTACACGCATTTCTGTACTATTTATGTAGCATCTAGCTACAAATACCCCCGAATATCCTACTTTGGTTCGTTTAATGTAATTTGCAGGAATTAACCGAAGGGGAGCTAAATCGAGCCTTTTACCGTCCATTTAGCATGCATTTGGAGGAAGAGTGAATTTGGAGCGGGAATGTAGCTATTTTGGGATGCGCAAAGAGGAAAGATAGCTAGGCGAGCAAGGGAAGAACTTCAAATTGCTAGTGCCTACTTTGGAGAGCCATATCTCGAGTTCTACAACGGATATTCAGGTGAGTCTAATTGGAGATGAAAGTCTGTCCTCTTAGCTTTCCAACGCCACTGGAATCGCCCTGTTTTCCCACGTAACGAAGAAATGGCAGCCGTTTGAAATTCAGTGCGCAAAGCAGGAAACGTGCGCTGGAAAGTACTCGATCGAGTACAATTATGGTCGATCGAGTACTAGCTACAGCGAGAAGATTTTAGTCGAGAATAATTAGATTAATAATAATACTACTTAGTATAAATAAGAGTAGTTTAGACCTAATAAGATATCATTCATTCGGAGGACTCAGTAGAGGGGACGGACGACTGCTTTGTTCTTCTTTTCTCTATTTTTCGGATCAATTGTATTCCTCTTCCCTTCTCTCGTTCATTTTTACGATATGCTTTGTTACTGTTCTTTGGATTTTGCTCTTCCCTTATACTTTTGCTACTCGGATTCAGATTGTATTGGTGTTATTAATCTTCTTTAATCTTTTAATCCGTTTTATTGCTCTAATTCCTTCTTCCCTATATTAGTTATCGTATTTATTTTAATTCGATTCTTATTAGTCTTTTATAATGTTGAATTTCAATTATCTATTTCTTGTTATTGTCAATTCGTTGGTTATGAGTAGCTAATTCCCCTCTGCTAAGGCTATAGGGGATCCATAATTATGAAGGGAGAGTAATCGATTTATTGGGTTAATGCTGGTATAGTCTTTGTTGGTTAAATGCTGCAGTTAATTGTATCCGTCTGATTGAGTCGACGCAATTAGACATTTAATTCTTAGTGATCCTCGACCTGGACCGAAAGGTTGGAAGAGGCGAGACTTGTAGCGAACAATAGAGTATTGCAGTGAGGGCGAGAGTTAAGCTGTTTACACTTTAGGGTGAATTAAGGACCGAAAGGTGACGTTCGTTACCCCTTAGACCGTATTTGCATTGACCTGAGACCTAGATTACTTGACCGGATGATTATGGTGAACCGTTTGTCTTAGCTGTTTCTCTATATCTGTTTAATCCCTTTCTCTTATTCTCTTTCCTTACTCTTATTAGTTTAGAGAATCACATTTAAACCCTCATTTCTGTGACATCCTGACAGACTAAGTTAAACAGATAATTAGCAAAATAGCCTCCCTGTGGAGATCGACCCTACTTGCTGCTAGCTTCTGTTAGTTGTTTTTAGGTTTATTTTTGGTACAGAAACGACCGTATCAAATTTTGGCGCCGTTGCCGCGGAGGCGGCGCTTTTATCTGTTTTATTTTTGTCTGTTATTCACCTCAAGGGAAGACTGAGTACCTTGAGGCCGTTCTTATCTTTTTCTTTAGTGCTGTTTTGATAGGTCTTACAGGTCTATTAGACAGATTTTAGAAGAGATTGTCGAAGGGAAGGCTTGAGTACCTTCGACCCTTTTGCCAAGATGACGTCCGTCTCTCGACTTATTGCTCAGTTTGAAGCTCAAACTGAAAAATCTACTAATTGGGAGAGGAAAGAATCTTGGGGTTGTGGTAATCATTACGACGCTACTCCTCCACCGAGGCCTAGACCACAACCGTTGCTGCAACAAGGCCACCCACCACCTTGTTATTCTTTCTCACCGCAGCCAACTCCCCCACTTCCTAGGAATGATGAGGCTGAAGAATTTAAGTCACTGATATTGGCACTTGCACTACAGTGTCATAATTCTAGTGCGGAATTTGATAGCCGTATGAAGAAGCTAGAGGCTCGGTGTGATCAATTAATTACCGAGCAAGAGCAATATGAGACAGTGTATGCTATCAACACCGACACCATTCCGTCTCATGAAGAACCCGTGTCACCCAATGTTGAGAATGATTTCTATGACTCTGATGACGAATTCCTATCGTACTTCAAGAGTTTATGCGAAGATTTAAACCCAGACGGGAGGAATCACTCAATCGAGTGACTAACATAGGTCGATCGAACGAAAGTGGAAGGGATCACCACGATCGAACGACTCGAGATAATGTTCGATCGATCACGCGGGAAGGAGAACCTCGATCGAACAGTCACAAGGTCTGTTCGATCGAGCACGGCTGAAGGACAAAATCTGGATCGAACAGTCTCGTGGATCGTTCGATCGAGCAATATGAGTGAGAAAAGCTCTCGATTGAGTCTTGTGATACCTCGATCGAATTGCCTTGTTATGGACAAAGACTGATACGTCAATAATGCCTATTTCTAATGACGATAAAAAGGAACATATAGTCAACTCCTATTATGTTCAAGTTCCTTATCCACAACAATTGCTACCACACCGTGCATTCCTGGACCGTATCCGAGATCTCAATGTCGCTGATCACTACAAAGCGATGATTGCCCAGGTACCCTCTTATTCTGAATTTATTGGTCAAATTAATTGGTCTAAGAAGGATATTAGTGATGTTAAGACGGTAATGAATGTTGCTATGACTGAAGAGTGTAGTGCACTTCTTCGAAATGGGACCCCGCCCAAAATGTCTGGCCCAGGTCGTTTTTCTATACCATGTTCAATAGGGACCCATTCAATTGATAGTGCTTTATGTGACCTAGGAGCTAGTATTAGCGTTTTACCTTTGTCTCTTGCCTTGAAATTTGGGTTGACTAAGTTCACACGCGCTAAAACGACTGTTCAGCTAGCTGACCATTCTTATGTTTGGGTCAAAGGAGCTCTACATGATGTACCTGTTAGGATCGGGAATTTCTTTATTCCCGTAGATTTTATTGTCTTAAATATACCCGAGGACCATAACATTCCCGTTATTTTGGGAAGACCATTTTTGTGCACTGCTGGCGCAATTATCGATGTCGGGGTTGGGACACTCACCTTTCAGGTCGGAGGGGAGGACTTGGTTTTTACTAAGTCTGATGACCCTAGGGAACCCACGCACATCACGCCATGTGAGGATGTCCCTCATGAAGAGTCCTTTGATATACCGTCTGATAGTCCTTCTGAGTCACATATTGTCGCTGTTGTTGTAACACCTCTGCCCCATTCTGGGAGCGAATTGGAGGAACATTTGTTTGTTTCTTTTTCTACAGGTCACGACAAGTTCAAAGACCAGGGAGGTGAGATGGGCGCTCTTAGCATGAAGTCTGGAACTGCCTGGATAGACAACCTAGGAGGAGGTGTTGATAAAGCTACATCGTCTAGGAAAAAGCTGCTTGATGAGGTGATAGATTGGGACCCGGATGCTGTGGGAAGCTGCTATTCTTACATTGCCAAGTTGTGGAGGCCGGATGTCCGCTTGACGATTGCTGAAGCTACCGCGTCCAGTCAGAGGCCTAGTAGTAGGCCGATGATTTGTGCTTTTGGATGATCTGGAAAAGGGTCGTGCGGGACCTCATAAACCAGCGCTCTCCGGGAGGCAGCCCGGACTGTTTTATTGAACTTTTGTCGAAATATTTATTTCTCTATAGCTTTTTGTTGAACTTTAGACGCTGTATTACGAACTCCTTATGCTTTTCTAGTTTTGGCATGCGTGTTTTGCAGGACCAAGTACTCGATCGAGTGGTTTTGTCCTCGATCGAGCACTTTTTGGGGTAGTTTTCACTCGATCGAGTGATAATTGTCCTTGATCGACCAAAAGCAATTGCACGTTTACTCGATCGATCGGTTTTCTGCTCGATCGAGTCCTTCCAAGCACCAGTTCACTCGATCGAGCTGTTCCAAGTGCTCGATCGAGTAGTTTTGACTCCCAGCTGCTGTTTTCCGTCTATGGAGCTACTGTTTGACTTTCTTTGACCTCCCATGTTCATGGTCGGTTTGGGGAGGTCCCTCTATATGACGTTTTGTAAGTTTTCCGACTCCATTTATCCTCCTCTCTTCAGTTTGCATTTCTTTCCCTATTTTTGGTACAATGAGGGCATTGTACGGTTTGGTTTGGGGAGGTATGCATCCATATCTGTGTCTGCATGTTTCTTGCATTTCTGCTTGCACGTTTATTTATTCTCGCATGCATTGTTGTTTTAATTAATTTCAAAAATCATATAAAAAAAAAATTCATAAAAATCATAAAATTTCAAAAAAAATTTCATGTTTAATTTGAGTCGGAACGCTTGAACATTGACGCTACTTTGAACCCTTACTTGAGCCCTGCATATTCTTGACATTTAGTTGGCATGATTATGTGCATAATCTATGAGTTTTTGTTTCTCTCTTATCTGAACGAATAGACTTGATTCATTGTGTCGGCAAGCTACATTACATTCTGAGGTTAGAGCTTTATAAACTGGTGACATTCATGACCGGTTTCATTTAGGATGTGAGTAGTGCTCTCTTTAAGGCATGTAACATCAATTTGCATAAGCATGAGTCTAGTCTTCTTAATACCTGTATGCATTCGGTCTGTGGATGCTGACACATGTTAGGAGAGGCAGTTCCCTTATTTCATTCTACCCATGAACCCCACATAGCCAAATTGCCTTTTTGCCCTATTAACTACTTTCTATAATACTTCCTACCCTAGCCGAGCTAGTGACGAGTAATTATTGGAATGTTTTATTGCAACATGGTTATTATATCTAATTTCAGAAGATGGTGGAAGAATCGAAGGGAATAAAAGAAATGAAACGAAAAAAAAAAGAGAAAAAAAGAGAACGAAAAAAAAACGAAACAAGAAAAGAAGAAAAAGAAAGAAAAAAAAATCATGTGAAAAAGAAACTGGTTAATGATTTTCACTCCCATGTCTTATTCATATCTTATGGGGAGTTGACGAGTTCTTGGTGTTTCGTGAGTTCAGTGCATAGTTTTGCACCGTTTCATCTTGCTATATTGAGTACGAAGTTGGGATGCAGTTTATATTTGGATTCGTTGTTGCTAGCCTGGCTATTAACCCCACATATCCAAATTTATCTTAGCCCCTTCTTACCCATTACCTCACTTACCCAAATATAAGTCCTCGGCATGTGTCTTGGTCATTAGTATGGTTGGAATGCATATGTACGGTTGTAGAGACTTTATTCATGTTAACTGCAGGCATGTTCTTATAGGTCGAGTTAGGTGAGTGTCTTACTTCTTCCTATCTTTCACATATATACTCACCTTGTGCCTAATTTTGAGTGACGAGCGACCCGTGAGAGCCCGAATCTTTTGAATCTTGCAAGGTCGACGGTTGGTAAGTTGAAACATTGATTTAACTCGTTTGCACTTCTCATTTGCCACTCTGTCAGTTATTGCATTAAATTGGTTTTAGTGGGTGATTTGTAGCTGATGCGTTGGTCCCGTTCCACTGTTGTTTCTTAGTTGCATTCATATTTGCTTGGGGACAAGCAAAGGTTTGGTTTGGGGAGATTTGATGCGTGTCTTTTATATAAGGTTTTTACCTCATTTTTACACGCATTTCTGTACTATTTATGTAGCATCTAGCTACAAATACCCCCGAATATCCTACTTTGGTTCGTTTTATGTAATTTGAAGGAATTAACCGAAAGGGAGCTAAATCGAGCCTTTTACCGTCCATTTAGCATGCATTTGGAGGAAGAGTGAATTTGGAGCGGGAATGTAGCTATTTTGGGATGCGCAAAGAGGAAAGATAGCTAGGCGAGCAAGGGAAGAACTTCAAATTACTAGTGCCTACTTTGGAGTGCCATATCTCGAGTTCTACAACTGTTATTCAGGAGATTCTAATTGGAGATGAAAGTCTGTCCTCTTAGGTTTCCAACGCCACTGGAATCGCCCTGTTTGCCCACGTAACGAAGAAATGGCAGCCGTTTGAAATTCAGTGCGCAAAGCAGGAAACGTGCGCTGGAAAGTACTCGATCGAGTACAATTATGGTCGATCGAGTACTAGCTACAGCGAGAAGATTTTAGTCGAGAATAAATAGATTAATAATACTACTACTTAGTATAAATAAGAGTAGTTTAGACCTAATAAGATATCATTCATTCGGAGGACTCAGTAGAGGGGACGGACGACTGCTTTGTTCTTCTTTTCTCTATTTTTCGGATCAATTGTATTCCTCTTCCCTTCTCTCGTTCATTTTTACGATATGCTTTGTTACTGTTCTTTGGATTTTGCTCTTCCCTTATACTTTTGCTACTCGGATTCAGATTGTATTGGTGTTATTAATCTTCTTTAATCTTTTAATCCGTTTTATTGCTCTAATTCCTTCTTCCCTATATTAGTTATCGTATTTATTTTAATTCGATTCTTATTAGTCTTTTATAATGTTGAATTTCAATTATCTATTTCTTGTTATTGTCAATTCGTTGGTTATGAGTAGCTAATTCCCCTCTGCTAAGGCTATAGGGGATCCATAATTATGAAAGGAGAGTAATCGATTTATTGGGTTAATGCTGGTATAGTCTTTGTTGGTTAAATGCTGCAGTTAATTGTATCCGTCTGATTGAGTCGACGCAATTAGACATTTAATTCTTAGTGATCCTCGACCTGGACCGAAAGGTTGGAAGAGGCGAGACTTGTAGCGAACAATAGAGTATTGCAGTGAGGGCGAGAGTTAAGCTGTTTACACTTTAGGGTGAATTAAGGACCGATAGGTGACGTTCGTTACCCCTTAGACCGTATTTGCATTGACCTGAGACCTAGATTACTTGACCGGATGATTATGGTGAACCGTTTGTCTTAGCTGTTTCTCTATATCTGTTTAATCCCTTTCTCTTATTCTCTTTCCTTACTCTTATTAGTTTAGAGAATCACATTTAAACCCTCATTTCTGTGACATCCTGACAGACTAAGTTAAACAGATAATTAGCAAAATAGCCTCCCTGTGGAGATCGACCCTACTTGCTGCTATCTTCTGTTAGTTGTTTTTAGGTTTATTTTTGGTACAGAAACGACCGTATCAATTGACATGAGCCAATTTTGTTGTTTGCAGAGGGAACGTGATCTGGAGCGAGAGCTGGCCCAGTCTCGGGAGGAGACAGCTCGTTTGCTGAGGGAGCTCGAGGTTCGCGACGCCGAGGTTGCTGCTCTGGAGGCGAGATTTACGGAGTTAGGCGGGGACCGGCAGTAGTTTTGTTGTTTGTTTGTTGTTGGCTGTATCTTGCACATTTGTACATTTTAGGACCCACATTTTGGATTTTGGATTTTGCTTGGGGCTCAAGCCCCCAGTTTGTTGTACATGTCCCTCTTTTGGTTGTATATACGATGGCCTGAGTGCCTTTGCTGCTGGGTTGCGTTGCTTGTACCTGCAGGTTAGCTTTGAACAGGTTTGGTAGATGACGGTTTATGCCTTTAGCTGCCGAAATTTACATAGAAATCACATAGAACATGTATGCATACATATGGCCTAAATTAGCGCAAAACGAATGACTTAAAAGTGCAAAAAAATTCAAAAATGCAAAAAAATGCAAAAAAAAATGCCGGAAATGACCGGACGGTAGGGAGGGTTACTCCCAAAAAAATGAAAAAAAAAAAACAAAAACCTATAAGTTAGAAATGTAATGTAGGACGGGGGTGGAGTGATTCCCCAAAACAATAATATATAAGTTTGAAATAAATTACATTAAATTGGAGAAATGATTTCCTAAAAAAGAAGAAAATAGAAAGAAATATATAAGTGTGCTAAAATGACGAAAATGCTGATATTGCCTCGAAATGCGTGCCCGCGGAATTAGGAAACACGAACTATGGTAATTTTGACGTATTTACCAAAATAATAACCCGTATGAATAGGAAATTATTTGCCAAGGAATTTGGGAAAGATCCAACGCGGAAAATCACAGAGACATTGCTGAGGAAGAGGCGCAGCAGGAGCTGCGTCCTTTTGAAGAGGCGCGGCAGTCTTTGCTTTGTTCCCTCGGGTGTATCCGTCCTGGCGGATTTTAGGAAACAGATTTTAGTATAAATATAGACGTCGATACAGGTTTTATTCACACAATTCTTCCGTCTCTTCCTTCGTCTTATTACATAAAATTCTCAAAAGAATCATGAATACTTTAGAGAATCGTCTAAAAGAGTGGACCAACGAGTTTTCCAACGTGGAGAAACACGACAAGGGTGTTTATAATCTTGGATCATTGTTGAGTTTGAAGCTTATCAAGGTGGTCAAACCATTCCTAGATGCTTGTCTTGATTATTGGGACCCGAATTATCACGCTTTTGCTTTCCCCGGAGGTGACATTTGCCCATTTCCTGAAGAAATTGCTGCGATCGGTGGGTGGGACCCAGAACACTTGCCTGCTATTCCTTCTACTTCACAAGGGTATAAAAACAAGTTTAGAGACTTGCTTGGGTTGACAAGAATTGAGGTGGACCGTTTAGTGACCTCGAAAGGAGTGCGAATGTTGGGCTTTATTGACCGATTCATTAACAAGGCCGACCCCACCATCTCTTTTGTTGCTAGGCGAAGGGCATTCGGATTTTTCTTGTTACATGTATATGTCCTTCAAGGGCATGTTGATGAGGATTTGAGAGGTGATCCCCGTCTCCTGGGCCTGGTTGAGCAAATGGAACTGCGCAGGAGCCCAGCCTGTTTATGTTTAGGAGAGATCCTATTGGGTTTGGATAACAGGAAAGCCAATCGTGACCTACCTTATTTGGGAAGTCTCATTATTTTGCAGGTAAAAGAACCCTTTTCTCTTTCTTTTTTTGTTTTCGTTTCTTCTTTTATTCTTTCGTTTTTTTTGTTTCTTCTTTTTTCTTTCGTTTGTTTTTTTTTTCGTTTCTAATACCCGCTTTTGGTAGGTATGGCTTATGGAGCGTCTTCGTTTGATCGAGCCCCGAGTTCATGTTCCTTCTTATCATGCTCGTTCGATTACAATGAGGAACAGGCTTTACATGGTGGACTTCACTCGGGTGTGCAATTACTGGGAAAATAAATAGAAGAGTGATGATGGCCCCTTGATTAGATGGGTTGTACCATAGTGGCATCTCAAATCTGTCACTGGAGTATCTTCCTTGGATCCTACCCGATCTATGCACATTCCTGGCTTGGAATTCATGGTATGCATCTTCCCGGAGAGGCTGATGAGGCACGTTGGATTGAAGCAGACAATCCCGAAGCTTGACACTGTCCCGCAGACTGCCGTGGCGCTTACTACTGAGAGTCGAAGGGAGTGGGCCATTAAATGGGCTCAAAGAAACGTATGGTTCTTGAACTCTTCTGTTAGTGCCTTATGGGTGTCGGACTCCTATCTGCGGTGGAGGAAAGCTACTACTCCGGAGAAGCATGAGAGATTGAGGAAGCGCGAGCCCGTTGACTATAAGGTGCGCGAGGTGGAAAAGGAGAGAGAGAAGCATCTGACTGAGGGAGAGGAAGAAGCCGGGTTTCGAGTTGTTCATCCTTCGAAGAAACCGAAGACCTCTGCTGTCGTAGACAAAGTGATTGACAAGAATGGGAAGGCTAGACCGCGAGAAAGACCGTTGGTGATTAGGTCTGAAGTGGCGCAAGAGCGTCCGGCTCAAGGTCGTGACAAGAAATATGACAAAAATGACAAGGGCAAAGGGAAAATGGAGGAATAACCCAAGTCTTTATTATTATTTATTATTATTATTGTAATAAAAAGGTGGGGTTTTTAGAATCCTAGCCTATTTATTTTTTATTTTAGTGTTATTTTTTGTTTATCATTATTATTGTAACGTATTATTATTATTATTAGAAAATGAATGAAATAAAAGAGGTTAATTGGTTATGAAACCGTTGTGATTTTCTATTTATTATTCTTGTCGAATTCCAAATGTAACTGCAAATGTCCTTCTATTTACATTTTGAAATTAATGGGTTGTATCCTGTGAAGGATTGCCTACGTATTCATTAAGAAAATGAAATCAAACCCTTGCGCGTAGTTCATGTAAATGTAAAAGAATAGTTGTTCTAAGCAAGAGCTTGTAATGAACTTAGAAGATAAGCATGAGCTTTTTACTTACTCTTAAGGTGCAATTTAGTTTATTTGATGATATGAGGATGACAAATTGCCAAAATGCAAGAGCAGAGTGACATTAGCTTATTTCAGCTTGGCCAGGGGTGATTTATTTTAGTGCCACAACAGCGACACGTGAGGTTATGCGAGGCGCGTTTTTGTTCCTATTCTAGGCATAATACCGTTTTAGTTGGTCAAGGTTTGCCGGGTTGGCAAATTCATTCCCATCTAGGTCTGTGATTCTAACCACACCCCCTAGAAGTATGGACTTGACTAGAAATGGCCCAGCCCAATTAGGTTTGAATTTTCCTCGTGGATCGACAGGTAAAAGAGTTCTAACCGACTTGAGTACTAAGTCTCCTTCCTTGATGTTCCTTGGCTTGACCCTTTTGTTGAAGGCTCGTTTGATAAGTGCTTGATATGTTTGGACATTATGTAATGCGCGTAGCCTACGTTCATCCAGGAGGATGAGTTCTTCATATCTATCCCTCTTCCAATCGGCTTCCGGGATTTGACTTTCGAGTAAGATACGCAATGATGGTATTTCTAACTCGACTGGCTGTACAACTTCCATGTCGTAGGTCAAATAGAAAGGGGTGGCCCCAGTGGGCGTCCTAACAGATGTACGATATCCCCATAAAGCAAAGGGTATTTTGCTTGGCCAATCTCGATAGTTGTCAATCATTTTCTTGAGAATTGTGACAACGTTCTTGTTTGCCGCCTCTACCGCGCCATTAGTCTGTGGTCTATATGGCGAAGAGTGGTGATGCCTAATTTTGTACTTGGCTAGCAATTGCTCAGTCTCGGCTTGGAAATGTGATCCATTATCACTAATGATCTCATGTGGGCAACCGTATCGACAGTTGATGTTGTTTTGTATGAACTTTGCTACGTTTTTAGCCGTGACTAGTGTAGGAAGCCACTTCTACCCATTTGGGGAAATAGTCAATTGCCACTAGGATGAAACAGTGACCTCCTGTTCCGGCTGGAGTAATCTTCCCGATTATATCAATTCCCCAGGCAGAAAATGGCCAAGGAGATGTCATCGTATAGAGCAATGAAGGAGGGACATGTTGTACATTCCCAAAGATTTGGCAGTTGTGGCAATATCTTACATATTTGATGCAATCGGATTCCATTGTGGTCCAATAATACCCCAAACGTGTTATTTTCTTTGCCATCATGGGCCCACTCATGTGAGGACCGCATTCTCCATCATGAAATTCTTCCATCACTTTTCGCGCCTGTGAATGATCAAGGCAACGTAGGACTACACCAGGAGGTGTTATTTTGTATAACTCTCCTTGCATGAGAATGTATGGGGAAGCTAGTAGGCGTATAACACGTTGTCCCCTTTTGTCCATATCCGGTGGATAGGTACCGTTGAGCTTGAAATTTAGGATTGCTTGGAACCAAGGTTCCTCTGTGATTTCCTCTTCATCGGTGATTTGGTGGACATAAGCTGGCTCTGATCGTCGTTCGATACATAAAGGCATTTCCACCATGTCATCTGGCATATTAATCAAAGATGCAAGTTTTGCAAGAGCATTTGCAAATTGATTTTCTTCCCGAAGTAGGTGTAGGTAGGTCACGTGATCAAAGAATTGGGCAACTTGGTCTATTCTGGCTTGATAGGGTGCTAGGCTTTCGCTTCGGATTTTCCAAGATCCTGTAACTTGATTGATGATCAGGGACGAATCCCCATGCACTCGGAGGTTTTTAATGCCTAAACTCACTGCCGCTTGTAGTCCAATGAGACAGGCTTCGTATTGTGCAGCATTATTTGTCACCTCGAAGTCGAGTTTGACAGAGATCGGTGTATGCTCGCCTTCAAGAGAAATGAGCAACACTCCTATTCCAAATCCTCTTAAGTTTGATGTTCCATCAAAGTAAAGGTCCCAGGAGTCTACATCGGTTTGGAGTATATCCTCGTCTGGAAAAGACCAAGTATCTATTGTTTGTGCATCATTAATGGGATTTTCTGCAAAGAATTCGGCAACGGCGCGCCCTTTTATAACTTTCACAGGCACGTATTTGAGATCGAACTCTGTGAGCATCAAAGTCCATCTTGCTAGGCGTCCGTTGAGGACGGGTTTCTTGAAGAGGTATTTGACTGGATCCATTTTGGAGTATATTTTGACGGAGTAGCTAAGCATGTAATGACGTAGCTTCTTCGTTGCCCACACAAGAGCGAGGCATGTCTTTTCGAGTTGTGAGTATTTGCACTCGTACACCAAGAACTTCTTACTAAGGTAGTAGATAGCCCTTTCTTCCTTTCCTACGGTTTGAGGTAGCATGGCGCCCATGGCTGTTTCGGTTACTGTGAGATATAAACCAAGAGGTTGATCTCGTTGAGGTGGCATGAGCACGGGGGGTTTAGCTAATATCTCCTTGATTCGGTCGAATGCCTTCTGACAGTCATCATCCCACATGGTGTGGCATGTTTTCTTGAGCTTCTTGAAGATAGGTTCACAGATCATGGTGAGTTTCGATATGAATCGACTTATATATTGCACTTTTCCCAGGAATCCTCTGACTTCTTTTTCTGTTTGAGGTTGTGGCATTTCGATCAGAGCTTTGATCTTGGAAGGGTCTATTTCTATACCTCGTTGGCTAACGACGTATCCCAGGAGTTTGCCAGATGTTACTCCGAATGCGCACTTCTAAGGATTGAGCCTCATGTTTTACTTTCGTAGCCTTGAGAAGAATTTGCGAAGGTTCGCAATATGCCCCTCTCTATCCTTGGACTTGACAATCATGTCGTCTTATACCTCAACTTCTTTTTGCATCATGTCATGTAGGAGTGTAGTTGTGGTGCGTTGATATGTAGCTCCGGAGTTGATTAACCCAAACGGCATGACCGTATAGCAATCGGTTCCCCATTGAGTGACAAAGGCGGTCTTATGCATGTCTTCTATGGCCATCTTGATTTGGTTATAACCTGCGTACCCATCTATGAAGGACAGTAACGCGTGATCTGCAGTATTGTCCGCCAATATGTCGATATGTGGTAGAGGAAAGTCATCTTTAGGACTTGCTTTGTTTAAGTCCCTAAAATAAACACAAACACGGATTCTCCCATCCTTTTTGGGTATGGGTACTATGTTGGCTACCCAGTCAGAGTACTCGGAAACATTGATGAACCCGGCTTTGAATTGCTTATCGACTTCTTCCTTAATCTTGAGAACCCATTCTGTTCTCATTCGACGAAGCTTTTGTTTCACGGGCTTGAAACCCGGCTTAATTGGGATTCTATGTTCGGCGATATCCCTGTCGATCCCTGGCATGTCTTTGTAGGACCAAGCGAAAATGTCTTTGAACTCGTGTAGGAGGTCTATGAAACTGGCCCTTTCGGTGGGGCTCGGGGTTGTTCCTATCCTAAGTTCTTGGGGTTCTAGTTCGGTTCCTACATTGATGGGTTCGGTGTTCTCTATTACTGGTCCCCCTTCCCCCTCTTGAAGTATTTCCGTGGCTATGTAGGGAGGTTTCTAAATTGAGTCTGGGTCTGGGTCATCCTCAGTATCATCATAAACAGAATTGCATTCAAGATAACACAAAGAGTAAGCAGAACCTGGTTTATTCATATTAAAGTTTGAGAAAAGTTGAAACAAAGAAGCCATCTGATCTGTGGTCAGCGGCGGTAAAGGGACAGTTGTTGGGACATTTCCCGAACCACTGTTACTATTTGAGGCTAAGCTAGGAGAAGCAAAGGGAATAAGGGTGACGACAGGAGGAGACTCCTTAGTGACTTCTCTAGACTCCGACTCTGACTCCGACTCTGACTCTGACTCGAATTCATTGTCTTCTTGTTCTCCCTTGAACATCTCTCCCTCTCCAGTAGTGAGCTTGAAGAGTCTTCCTTGATTGTTGGTCCATTTGATTGATTTTCTCCATCCTTTCTGCTGGTTCGCGTTTATTTCTGTGATTAACGCGGTAGGGTTGAAGTGGTTATCTTGAAGTATCATGGTGATGATCTCATCCTGCGCGGCTCTAACGAATCGATCTTCTACAAATAGTAGATTATCAGCTTGTTTGTCTAAGCAAGGTGCTTGACGGGCTTTGACGGTAGGAACCGTTTCTGGAGGAATGAAGTAGCAATCGTGAAAGATCTCGATTCCGGCTAGCTTCTTTCCGAGGTAGTGCCAAGGTTCGGGAAATCCATGAAAGAGTTCTTGACTTCCTTCCCTAACAAAGTATCCATTTAGGGTAGGGAAGTATGGTCGCATTTGGACACCTATGTGCTTACGGCTTTGAATTGAGCGAGCATCTCGAGAACTTCCTCTTTAGTGGGTTTGTATCCTAGTCCAAGTGGTATTCTTTTTTAGTTGCCTTCCTTGTAGGGTGCGAAGGTGTTTCTTCGGGCAGGTTTCAAAGGCATTCCAGGGAAGTATCCCCGGGATTTGAGTATGTGGTTGACCACCAAGTTGGAGTAGGGTTCGTAGTATAGGGGTGCCAACTCACTTTCTATGACACTTATGCTTTGAAAGCCCCCAAGTTCATATACTGGATCCGCAAGGACTTGATTATTTGACTTCTTTTCGATTATTGCCTTGATGGGCGACGAAGTGATCGTCACCACTTTGCCATTTACTGGGATTTTGATCTTTTGGTGAAGGGTGGATGTTACCGCTTTGGAAGGGTGAATCCAAGATCTTCCCAGAAGTATGTTGAAGGAAGCTTCAATGTCTACTATTTGAAAGTTGACCTTTCGCTCAATTGGCCCTGTGGCTATGGTTAGGTTAATGAGTCCTACTACCTTTCGTCGTGTACCATCATATGCGCGAACACCTTGATTGGTAGGGGTCCAATCCGACTCTTTCATGCCTAGTTTGTATGCCGTTTGCAAGGGTATGACGTTGACCGCGGAGCCATCATCCACCAAGGTCATTAGCACATTATTCTTTAAGCAAATGACAGTGATGTAAAGAGCCAAGTTATGACTAGCGCCAAAGGGCGGCAAATCTTCATCTGAGAAAGTAATAGGATTAG
Organism: Silene latifolia; assembly: GCF_048544455.1. Classification (NCBI taxonomy): domain Eukaryota; kingdom Viridiplantae; phylum Streptophyta; class Magnoliopsida; order Caryophyllales; family Caryophyllaceae; genus Silene; species Silene latifolia. The sequence continues at coordinate 37,966,076 of NC_133528.1, forward strand.
TTAGCTTCGGTGATTCTTTGAAGACCAAGTTGACTACATCGTCGGATGTGGAGTTATGTGCTACATTTAGTTTGGCCAAAGCTTGTAGTAAAGCTTGGCGATGTGGGAATGAGCTTGATACTAGTTGCCAGACTGAAAGATCAGCCTTTGTCTTCTGTAATTGTTTTAACAAATGATCAGTAGAGTCATCTTCGTTATCATTTGGTGTGACAACGTTGGTTGGACCATTTTGAGTAGTACTTTGATATGGATGCCCCGAACGAGTTAGGTGGTCCACATCTTGGTCTTCACCCTTTTGGACTATTTCCTTGACTAGGAAGTGTTCAATGAGATAATCGTCTTCATCATCATCGGCCCATACTCCATTGACTGTAACTAGTTCCCTCATTCTCATGATCTCGTCCTCTAATTGTGTGATTTGGTCGACTAGTTTATCAACCACGGCGACTATTTCTTGCATAGTAGCATTTTGGGAAAAGATTAGTCGCGCATGTTCTTTAGGTGTCGCATTGGGGTCATGTAAAGTTGTCACAACGTTTTCCAATTCCGAAACTTGCATATCCACACTCCTTGCCCATGCGATGAAGTCGGTAATGGTAGGGGAGATGGTAGAGTAGAACCTTTCATTCTCGATTGCGTGGATCTCATCTTCGACTGGAGAAATGAGGTGTGAACAATCTAAGGTAGATTCTTCACTTATGATCACTAGAATTCCAAGAGGATTCTGAGTGTTGTTGGGCTTACCTCCCGGCGGTATTGGTAGTCGACCATCCTCAATCATGTCTTGAAGCACATTCTTCAATTTGTAGCATTTTTCTGTGTCATGTCCCTTACCCCTATGATATTCGCAGTATGAATTCTCGTCCCGGAATTTGGATTTCTTTTCAGGTTCGGGCGTAGGGCCTATGGGTTGGAGTTTGCCTTGTTTCATTAACCTTTTTAGAGCATTGGAGTAAGTGTCGCCGAGATATGTAAATTTCCTTGGTGGGGCACTCTTCTTCGATGGCTCGAGGAGGTTAACTTCATCGGTCTTGCTAGTAGAGCCGTAAGAACGACTTGTTGAGCCTTGATATCCTCGGCCTACCGTTTTGGACAAGAGCCCTTTACGGATGTCATCTTCGATCCTCGTTCCTAGTACGGTTAAGTCTTTGAAAGTTTTGATGTTTTGGTATCTCAAATGATTTGCATAGATGGGCTTTAGGTTGTCCACGAATTTCTCCACAAGGGTAGCCTCATCCGGGCATTCAACAAGTTGGGTACTAGTCTTCCTCCACCTACTTAGGAAGTCAGTGAAACCTTCGTTGTCATTTTGGGTAAGAACCTCTAAAGTGCGCATGTTAACTTGGATCTCATCATTATCCGCATATTGCTTAGCAAACTCAATCGCGGCGTCTTCCCAAGTAGTGATCTTCTTGTGTTCTAGAGAGTAGCACCATTGCTTTGGGATGGTGTCAAGAGATGAAGGAAAGATCCTTAAGAACATCTCGGGTTTGATGCCATTGATAGACATGTAATCCTTGAAGGCACGGATATGGTTCAAAGATTTTTCATGCCCCTTGAATTTAGGGATATCCGTCATGTTGAAGTTGGTTGGCAACTTGGAACTTATGGCCTCATACTTGCCATTATTCTCCCTATAAATGTCAACCCCTTTAAGATACATCAATTGCTCCTCTAAGTATTGGAGTCGTTTCTCAGCTGCAGTCATACCCATGGGAGGGTTTTCGTCCCCGAAGCCATTCACGAAGTCATCAACGATTTCACTTTCCCGAGGAGGCAACCTCGTTTCTACGGTATAGATCCAGCCCTCGATGGTGTTATGGCGATCATACACTTGGAGCTGAGCTAGCGCGGTTAGGATTCGATCATTACCATCCTGGAGTTGATTGAAGTTCACGTCACTTGTTTCAGGCATCTTGGAAACTGGATAAGAGATCGACGACGAATCAAAACACGATCGACCATTCTAACACACTTACTTGAAAAGAAATGTTTTGACTTATGAAGTGGGTGTATGCCCCTTGTGTTGTGTGAGTTTTGAAGAAATGACAAGATTTGAAAAATGTTGGTCCTAGTCAACTTTAGTGTAGTTGTAGGAGTGGACTCGAAGTGAGGTTTTGAAATGGGCTTGGGCCCGAAATTTGACTCGATAAATGGACAAAGTTTTGACTCGGTTTTGCGCTAACCATTGGCCTTTTCGAAATTTACACCTTAAAAGGATTTTGATTTTACAAAAAATCATCATGGTTTCGTTTAGAAATGGTGATCACGTAAGAACAAGCATTATAACGGGATGTTGAGTGCATTTAAAAGGTTTTGGTTTAAAGGGTGGGTTGCCATACCGAACAATCAAACCCGAATTTTGTGGAGAGGCTCGTACCAAACAAGAGTAAGGTCGATTCCTAGTCCATTTCCTCAAGTAGTGGAAGTCCTTAATACAAACAAGAGTAAGTACCATGGTATGGTTGACGTCAATCGTTATCCATCCTTAGGCCGAAATAAGAATTAGGACCGTTTAGACGGGACGATTGGTCGAATGGGTTGGGTTGGGCCTAGGAAGGCTGAATAAACGATCTAGGAAGATCGAGTTATGAAAACCGACAATTGTCTCGTACAAACTATTCCCTAACCTTGTTCAATTTTCACCCTTGGCTACACGTAAGTGTATTATCCCCAGCGGAGTCGCAAAACTATGGACGCGGGCCCACTGGGGCGCTTGGGAGGAGAACAAGCGTTTGCATTTGTGGAGTCGCCACCAATTTATTGTGGAAAATTGGAAACCGTTCGAATACCTCGTGTCATGTCAAGACACAAAGTAATGACATGAATACTAAGCACTCGTTACCCTTAGCATTCTATGTCTAGAATGACTCTCGTGGATGCCAATGAACACGGATGTTCACAGAGATGTGGAGTAAGGGGTGAGGGTACGTATTAGGAAGCTCTTTTGATCGAACACCTAATCCCGCCCGCCTCGATAGCGGCCTCTAATAATGATTAGGGAAATTGTCTATACTCGATATATTGTCGATTATATGCATGCAATGCAACATCCAGAAAATTAGTCCTAACATGTGAGAATTAATACTAAGTCGGTGAACAATTAATTTAGCAAACAATTAGGTTGAAGTAGGAATTTAAGTTCAATTACATGTGAAGATACAAGCAATGCAATAAAAGAAATACAATAAAAAAAAAAAACAATAAAGAAAATTACAATAATTACATCGGGATTAATGATTTATGTCGAAAATACTTTTAAAACGGATAATTTGAGAAAAGAAAGAATAAATGAATAAACAAACAGGAATTAAGGCGATAATACGAATAATAGTTAATTACATACGTAAACTAATTAAACTAGGTCAAGGCAGGAACGGAAGCTCAGAGACAGAAATCAACCTGGAAGAGGCGCAACAGTTGCTGCGTATGTTCCAAGGCTGAGTTCTGGCTGTGAAGCCGGAACTGCAAATCGTTAATGTTAATTGGGTGATTTAATGATTGATTAATATAATTTGACTCGGATGAAAGTGATTATCAGATTATTTACACATGATTAAGGGTCATAAAAGCGATAAAACATGGACGGGACGAAATTAGAACGAATTATTACGAGGTTAATGAGAGATTAATTAATGAATTAAACAAACTAAACAAATTAATTAGGTTCAACATGATGAATTAATGATGGACTAATGATGAATATGATAATAAACAGGTAAGAAATATATCAAAGATCGAATTCCAGAGACTCAATATGAATGAATCGAATCACTACAACCCGGATTGATTTTAATGACGAAAATCGGCAAATATTGGTTATAAGGGATTTAAGTCGAGATTTAATGATGAATTAAATACTAATGAATTATTTACATGTTAAAATTATTATACTTCAAATTATCGTGTTAAAGAAACAATGAACAATTGATAACAAAACAAAACAATCAAATTATCAAAAGACGAAGGAAGAAGAAAGGAAGCAGGAACTGCGGCAGTCCCACGAAGAGGCGCAGCAGGTGCTGCGTCCCTTCGAAGAGGCGCTGCAGTTGCTGCGTCCTTTCTCGACGGTCATCTTCTGATAATCCGTAAAAAGGGTTTTAAACATGGTTTTATAAAGCGGCTTTAGAAGTACTTTCGACATAAATCTTACATTAATGATACAAAAACTAAATAACAATAAATAAAGAAGGATTTACACCCTCAGACTTACATGTTTGACGAAACGAGATGAACTAAGTTTATGATTTAGTGATGCTCGACTCGAATGTAACAAAAGTGCCCTCGTAAGAGGAAAACGATTAAGATTAATTAAGTTGATTATGGTGGAGTTGGTCAAATTGGTCGGTCATGCAAACGAGGCTGGTACTCAGAAAGATCCGAGCTTACGTGGTCGAATGTTTAAGCACGTAGACGCCAAAAAGTAAGAACGTGGTCTAGAATGCAAAGGGAGAAGAGAAGGGCGGACACTCGTGTGAGAAATATGTGGAGCGAAGGCTCCTATTTATACTAATCACACGGAGGAAGTAAGGTTTTCGGAGAAACTTTGGAAGTGAATCTCAAAAAGATATGAAAAGATACGAAAAATACGCAGAAAAGGACTTGGGAAGAGGCGCAGTAGCCACTGCGTCCCTTGGAAGAGGCGCAGCACCCGCTGCGACTGTTCCCAGGTGGTTTCCTCCTGCGGAAGAAAGATTTCCGTGTTTAATTTATGGAATAACGGATTAATCTTATTTTCCTTAAAATTTTGTATGAATATTACGAGAAATTCTTTACCAAAGATTAAAAATTGTGAAATATGGAATAAAAATATCCGGAACATTCCAGAACATTCTGACTCGGGATTTAGCGGTTATCAGAAAATGAAGACGGTTTTAGGCCCGGACTCCAAATGTACTCTAATTCCTGTCAAAACGACCGTATCGGCGCGTAGATGACAACTAAGAGGTAGACATCAGTGTTTGGGGAATCACTTGACGATAAACTTACGAACTGTCACAAATCGTTCCGCTTACCAAACATGCGGCCCAATCATCACCGAGTGGTTTGTGGGAGGTGCAGAAATGGGGTATCTACAAAAATTAGGGTTTATATACCCATTCATGTCGAAAATTTGGGGCTTTCGTCCCAAATGGATTTGCCTTATGAAATTGATATTAGAAATGAGTAATTGACCATGTTAGGAACATAACCATGTATTCCTTTTCGAATTTTCGTTAAGTATTAAGGATTTGAGGGCGAAATGTGACGGTCTCTCTCCTAATCCGTAAAACCTTTCGTAAATGGCCCTATGATAGTCCATTTTTGATGAAACATGGTGTTCTGGAACCCTTGAGTAATGGGTAAACTTGCTATCATGCTGGATTTTTGATTTGTGACAGCTTCTCCGCGACACTTTTATATGGTATAATTGATATTGTAGCAACATTCTGCCGAATTTTCGACTCAAACCCGCAACTAGGCTTGAACTTAGACTCGTCTTGACCCATACTACCACGTTTTGGGTTAAGCCAAAGATGGCTAGAAATGCCGCTTGAAAACGCTTGAAACAATGCTTAATATTGCTTTGTTTGTTTATTTTGGCTTGCAGAGGACGTTCCTTCTACGTCAGGGAGAGACCCCATGGAGACTGACGTTAAGCCTTCTACCGTTCAGGAGATAGAGGAGGATATGGAGGAGGAGGCCGCGCGGAGGGCCAATTTGGGACGAGGCGGCCGTCAGCTCGCTTGACAACCTGAGTGGGCCCAGAAATGGGATGCTAGACATCTCATTTGGGCAGAGGAGAGCCACTTGTCGTACAGGATGGCGAGGAGTATGGTAAGCCTTCAGCTTGTCACATTTCCTTTATTTACTTCTTAAACATTTCCTTGTTATTTCACTTCTTATCATTTCTTTGTGCTTAAGAAAGCTTTCTTTTGAATTGACACAGGAGGTCAGAAACATGATGTCCTTCTCCGGTTACACGACGATGATGGATGCCTTCGGGAAGCTGTCGGAGGAGGATCAGGCCATCATCGAGCGAGGAGCCTTCGGTGCCTTAGTACGAGGCTGTAAGGAGATCAAGGAAAGGAAGATTTGGACCAACCTTTGCCTCATTCGAGCCTTTCTTGATCGGTTCTGGGACACGACCTCGACTTTCCATGTGCCTTTTGGAGAGATCGGGGTCACTTTGGAGGACTACGGCATGCTCTCGGGCATGCCGTGTGGAGAGGAGCCGCTGGTGTGGCCGTTGACGGCCATGAGAGTAGACTCGGCCGAAGCGTGGAGTCTGATCGGCTGGAACCTGGCTACGGGTACAACCCAGGTTTCTTGTTTAGTGTCGAGTACCTACGTCAGGGACTACTTCGGCGGTAGGGTTCCGGCGAGAGTGAGGATGGATGGACGCATGGTGCCTCCACCACCTTTTACTACTGAGCAGCGAGCTCGTCTCTGGCTGTGGTGGTTCTTGACTTCGATTTACCTCAGAGACAAGGAGGAGAGGCTGTCGACAAAGCTTCTCCCGTTCCTTTCTGACTTGAGTAGCCTCGATCGTTGGGACTGGGTAACTCCTAGCTTTGCGATCCTCATGCGTGACATGAGGGCCATGGTTCATCCGGAGTTGATGGAGAAGGGGACTTCTCCTGCCACTATTGGTCCTGGACTTCTATTGGAGGTATGAACCTTTCTTGCAAATATGAAAGATCATCATTTTTCATTTTTAGTATGAAAGATCATTTTTATAGAAAATAATTTGTAATCATTATCATTTTTGGCCTGCAGGCGAGGGTGTACTCCTACTTTCCTGGCTTTACGCCCACGAGGGCGGCGGACGTACCGAGGGCATACCCCATCGTGAGGGACTGGATCGTGTGTCATCGGAAGAGCCAGGGGTCTTCTTGCGACGTCTGTCGGAGGGGCGTGAATGCCCTGAGCTTAGACAGCGTAAATATCTTTTGATCATTATCTTTTTTTATCTTTATTTAGAGGTGATCATAGGAATGACCCCTCGTTCTTTAGCTTTAATGGGTGCCCCGGCCATGGGAGAGCTACTCTGCGGCTCCAACCTTCTTAGTTGAGGTTCTCCGTCCTCGGAGTTTGAGTCGGTTGTTGTTGACGATGCCCATGGGGCCTATGTGGTACTAGGGTTAGTGTTTGACTCGCCAGTGCTCTCGTGACGCTATTACAGTTCCCATCGATCCTCCACAGACGATGTTTAGGGAGCCTTCAGAGGCTGAGAGGACAGCTAACCTGGCTGGCTCGAGTGGTGACGCCCTCCTTCTCCCTGATGAGGAGTACGCCGAGTTTGTTCGTCGGAGGCTAGCGTACTGGACGATCGTGGTAATCATGCTTACTTGTGGTTTTTGATAATGTAATACTACGGTTTTTTATGTCTTTAGGTACTCTATCGAGTGGGGCTTACTCTGTCGAGTAAGTATGTTTTTACGCAAAACAGTAGCCTGCCTGTTGGGTACACGATCGAGTACGTGTGATACTCGATCGAGTAAGGCGCACCCGATCGAGTAAGTCACTTACTCGATCGAGTTAGTGAGTTTTACGAGTTGTTTTAGCTGGGATTCGTTAATAACGCGTGATTAGTATAAAAGGATTATGTCATTCTTTTTAATCACTTTTGCATTCTAAAACCTTTTAAGAGAGAAAAAGAAGTTACGTAGCTTTCATTCATCGTGTTGTTAGCAAATCCCAAAGGCTAGGATCGTCGGATTATCTTGTTCTTTACACCGTCGAGTTCGTCGCGTCAAGGGTAAGATTCTTGTATAATTTTTATAATGTTTCATTGAGTTTGTTTAAAACCCTAATTGGGTAGATTTGGGGATTTTGGGTGTATTATGTTGATTTGATGATGATTATATGAATATGTGTTATAGGAGGAGGATTCGTAGAGGAACATTACTGATTAGCTATTGTGACGGTCTTGTGGTTGCTATTCCAGGTAGGGTTTCCCTACTCGGTTATTGTTTGCATGTATTGTGGTGGTTGATCATTGTTGTTGGTTCATATCATATCAGAATTGGTAAATAGAATTTGTTGTGGTTTAATGTGGTTGCTGTATAATTGTTTTTGGTTTGCGAGGTGCGTCCTCGGCTCAGTAGAGTCACTTGCGGGAGTGGCTTCATGCCCTTGATTTGCCCTCTGTGGATACCGCCACAGAGGAGATGTGCACATTTAGGAACTTGGGATATCGCTCGGTTGAGATGAGCGGGGCTTAGGTGGAAACGGCTGCGGTCCCCCACTGGTGGTGTGGAATACTTGTTGCGATGGGTATTCTGGCAGGACTACACACTTTAGTGTGTAGTCAGGTGTGTGGAGTTATGATGGAGATTGGATGATTGTTGTATTGCTTTTGTTGTATTGTTTGATGTAAACAGTAACTGACCCCGGTTTAAATATTTTGAAAACTGTGGTGATCCATTCGGGGATGGTGAGCAGGTATGAGATGATGCGCATGGGATAGCTGGGTTGAGTTGCCACGAGATGTCTAGAAGTCTTTCGATGTGTCTTAAACATTCTTTTACATTATTTTAGTTGGTTTGACAGTTTTGAGGAACAGTTGTATTTACTTTATAAGTTTTGGTTTTTGGACTTGTATCACTTTAAACTTATTTAATAAAGTATGTTTCTTTATTGTCTATTTGATATACATTGCCTCGGGTAATCGAGATGGTAGCATTCTCATGACTTGAGTGGTCCTGGTAAGGCACTTAGAGTATGGGGGTGTTACAAAGTGGTATCAGGGGAACATTTTTGGAATCTGTAACTTATGAACCCAATGAACTTAAGGAGTCAAAATAAAATGAACCCGGGTAGGAGTTGTTAGGAGCTAATGCAAAGACTTGGGAGACGACCTAAAGTCGCGATCTCGCCCTACAACTTTGAACCGGTCACTATGGGCTGTGTCTTGGGATCGTTATGTGTTTATTTAAGTATGTTGCATATCTATATAGAAATGTGTTGTGTGAATCAGTGGATGAATGCATGTGGAGGATGTGGAATGTTGTGGTGAAAGGTGATGAGTAACATGAGTAAGTGTGTTGATTGAATAACGGAATTGCATGATGAATGATTTTTAATGTGGCTTATTAGAAACATGTGAAATAGGGTGTTGTTTGTTATATACACACGTATGTTATATATATATATATATATATATATATATATATATATATATATATATATATATATATATATATATATATATATATATATATATATATATATATATATATATAGTTGGTTGGAAAGTGTTGAGTTAAGCATGCGGGTAGTATACGAGTTAGCATGACTCGATCAACTGGGGGGCACTCGATCGAGTAGGTGGGGGACTCGATCGAGTGGGTGTGACTCGATCGAGTGAGGTGTTTATCGTTTCTGTATAGTGTACTCTTTTTGGGCACTCGATCGAGTAAGTAAGGGGACTCGATTGAGCGAGGTTAACTCGACCGAGTAAGTAATGGTCTCGATCGAGTGAGGTTTTTGATGCATTCTAGTCAGGTTCTGGAGTCGAGGCACTCGATCGAGTATGTTGTCAACTCGATCGACTGGCCTTAACTCGATCGAGTAGGTTGTGTTGCTCGATCGAGTAGGTTCTGCACAGGTCATATACGTGTTTGAGTTGTGGGATGTGTGTTTTTGTTTACCTTTTCTCTTATATAGATCAAAGATGCCACCAAAGAGAAATGTGTTGTATACTAGGGCTGAGATGATGAGTATTGATGAGATAGTTAAGATGCTAGAGCATCAAGATGCGCTTACAGAAGCTCTAAAGAATTTTGGGAAGGATAAAGAGGATGGGGTGGATTTTGCTAAGATGAGTGTCACCATAGCCCGTTTCTACCCAAAAGAATACATGGGCACCGGAGCGCCAATTTTGCTCAACAATTGTCATAGAGAGATGGAGAATATACTTGATGTGGTTCATTGCCCTGAGGACTTTAGAGTGGAACAAGCTGCGTTCTACTTGAGAGATGCGGCCGAAGAATGGTGGGATAAGGTTAGGGAGAGTGCTTAAGACCTATATATGAAACAGGGGATGTCGGCTATACCTTGGAGTGAGTTCAAGAAAGCTATGCGTCGAGAGTTTGTACCGGAACTTGTCCGTAGTAAGTTGAGAGAGGAGTTTGATGATTTTAAAATGACTCTGGATATGACGGTGGCTGAGTACTACCACAAGTTCAATGAGAAGTCTAGATATGCCGAGGATATGGGGTGGAACTAGGAGAACTTAGCATTGAGGTTTGAGCGGGGTTTGACCCCTAGGATCATGGAGAAGCTGTCTGTAGGAGTCCTTACTGATGCTAAGGAAGTGTATGAGCGAGCCGGGAGAGCTGAGAGGTTGGTTAAGATGGCCAAGAAGAATAGGGAGAGAGGTTCTGAGAAGAGGAAGGCTGAGAGTGAGGGTGGTGGTCAGTCTAGTTACAAGAGGGGTGGCCATAACCAGACAAGGGCTTATTCATCGGGATCGGGATTTAGTGGTGGAGCTTCTTTTGGGTGTGGCCGCGGTGGTGGTCATAGCAGCTGGGGAATATCTTGCTTTAACTGTGGCGGTATGGGCTATGAGACATGAGTGCACCAGTGCTGTGGGCAGGGGATTCCAGAGACCAGCACATGGGAGTTTTTCTCAGGGTCCATCTCAGAGTTATGCTAGTAACAGATCGGCTGGGTCATGGAACAATCAGGGTGGTCTAAGTAACAACAACGGTGGGGCTAACTGGAATGGCGGTAATTCATATCAGAGACCGGCAACGAACAACAATCAGGGGTCGGCTGCTAAGCCGTCTACTTCTGCTAATACTGTCCAGGGAGGTGGACAGAATACCAGTGGCAAGCTTTTCATGATGGAGAAGAAAGCAGCTGAGTATGATGCTGACGTAATAACGGGTACTTTTCTTGTTAATGGTGTCTTTACCTTTGTTTTGTTTGATTCAGGGGCGTCACAATCTTTTGTATCGTCGGGTCATGCTAAGATTTTGGGTTTAAGAGAGTTTGAGTCTGTAATGGAGGAAGTTTTTATACCGTCGGGTGAGTCTGTATCTTGTGGGAGGTTGTATAAGGGCGTGTTTATGATAGTTGGGCGGGCTGACCTACCGGTGGACTTTTTAGAGTTTCCTATCGATGGTTTTGAGATGATAGTTGGCATGGACTGGTTGGGTAAGTATAAAGCTAGAATAAACTGTCACAAAAAGAGAGTCTCTTTGAGAGGTCCTAAGGGAGTTAATGTGTCTTATCGTGGATTTGTTGTCAAACCTAAAGTCAAAGTGATTGCAGTGGTGACATTGAAGTCTTATCTGAGGAAGGGGTGTCCTTTGATCCTATGGCACATGAAAGACCATATTATGGTGAGTTCGACAGTTGATCAGATACCAGTGGTGGCAGAGTTTCCAGATGTGTTTCCGGAGGAGATACCAGGTTTACCACCAAAGAGGGAGATAGATTTCAGTGTGGAGTTAAAACCAGGGATGGGACTAATCTCTAAGGCCCCGTACTGCATAGGTCCTAAGGAGTTGGAAGAGCTAAAAAAACAACTGCATGATTTGATTGATAAAGGATACATTAGACCTAGTGTATCACCGTGGGGAGCACCAGTTCTGTTTGTGAAAAAGAAAGATGGGAGTTTTAGGTTATGCATCGACTACAGAGAGTTGAACAGGGTCACATTGAAGAATAAGTATCCTTTGCCAAGGATAGATGATTTGTTTGACCAATTGAATGGGGCAGCAGTCTTTTCTAAGATTGATTTGAGGTCGGGTTACCATCAGATGAAGATTCGGGATGAGGACATACCGAAGACAGCTTTTATATCAAGGTATGGTAACTATGAGTATGTTGTGATGCCGTTTGGGTTATCTAATACACCTGCAGTGTTTATGGATTTGATGAATCGGGTCTTCAGTCAGTTTTTGGATCGTTTTGTGGTGGTCTTCATCGATGATATCTTAGTCTATTCTAATACTAAGTGAGGAGCATGAGGGGCACTTGACATTGGTGTTGCAAACTTTGCGTGACAATCAGCTGTATGCAAAGTTGTCAAAGTGTGAGTTTTGGCTCGAGGAGGTTGCCTTTTTAGGGCATGTGATTTCAAAGAAGGGTGTAGCTGTGGATCCGGCAAAGATAGAGGCAGTCACTCGGTTGGACGCACCGAAGAATGTGGCAAAGATCAGGATTTTCTTGGGTTTGGCATGGTACTACCGTCGGTTTGTGAAACACTTTTCTAAGATAGCCAGACCTATGACAGCATTGATGAGGAAAGAGAACAGGTTTCGTTGGGATGAAAGTTGTGAGACGGCGTTCCAAACTCTAAAGGAGCGTTTGACCATAGCTCCAGTCTTGGCATTACCTGAAGGGTGTGAGAACTTTGAGGTATATACGGATGCTTCGAAGAATGGTTTGGGATATGTGTTGATGCAGAATGGGAAAGTAATTGCCTATGCTTCTAGGAAATTGAAGCCTTATGAGGAGAAATATCCGACACATGATCTGGAGTTGGGTGCAGTTGTGTTTGCTCTCAAGATTTGGAGGCACTATCTTTATTGGGCGACCTTTAAGGTGTTTTCAGATCACAAGAGTCTCAAGTACATCTTCACTCAAAAGGAGCTGAACATGAGACAAAGGAGGTGGATGGAGCTAACAGGGGATTATGACATTGATATTATATACCATGAAGGGAAGACAAACGTGGTTGCAGATGCGCTGAGCAGGAAGAGTGTGCATTCTCTATGCACACCTATGTCTTTAATGAGATTGAGAGATAAGGTGGGGAAGATGGGGATACATATGATATAGAAAGGGGATGCTAGAGGGGACTTGACAGTGGAGCCAGATCTTTATGATAATATTCGCAGGAAACAGGCTTTAGATCCTAAGATTGAGGAGTGGAGAGCTGGAGTAGAGAAAGGGACAATGTCTCGATTCTCTATTCATACAGATGACAGTGTGAGATTTGATGGGAGATGGTGTGTTCTTAATGATGAGGATTTGAGGAAAATGATCATGACAGAGGCTCATTGCACACCATATTCAGTACATCCAGACGGTGACAAGTTGTATAAAGATTTGAAGAAGACTTTTTGGTAGCCTAAGATGAAGAAAGAAACAGCTGAGTTTGTGGCTCGATGTTTGACATGTCAGAGGGTTAATGGAGAGCAGCGACGACCACAAGGTAAGATTCAGTTTCTTAAGGTACCTGAATGGAAATGGGAGTCTTTCTCAATGGATTTAATAGTGGGTTTACCGAAGAGTCAACAAGGTAACAACATGATATGGGTAATAGTTGATCGCTTGGCCAAGTAAGCTCACTTTGTTCCGATGAAAGATACTTGGACCAAGATACAGTTAGCTTTGGCTTATAGGAAGCATGTGGTTCGTTTGCATGGGGTGCCTAGGGATATAGTGTCAGATAGAGTTACGAGGTTTATATCACGGTTTTAGAGAGAGTTACAGGAATTTATGGGAACTACTTTGAAGATGAGTACAGCTTTTCATCCTGCGACAGATGGGCAGACAGAGAGGACCATCAAGACTTTGGAGGACATGTTCAGGGCTTGTGTGATGGAGTTTGGTGAAAGCTGGGAGGATAGGTTGGATCTGATTGAGTTTTCTTATAACAACAGCTATCACACGGGTATTGGGATGGCACCGTTCGAGGCTTTGTATGGGAGGAGGTGTAGGAGTCCGATTTGATGGGATGATAGAGTTAAGGCAGTGGTTTTAGGACCACATATGGTACAAAAGATGATAGAACAGGTTAAGCTGATCAGACAAAAGATGAAAGCAGCCCAGGATCGACAAAAGAGTTATGCCGACTTACACCGTCGTGACATAGTGTTTCAGGTTGGGGACAAGGTTCTTTTGAAAGTGTCTCCTATGCGTGGGGTTATGAGGTTTGGTAAGAAAGGGAAGCTGAGCCAGAAGTTTATCGGACCATATGAGATTTTGGATCGTGTAGGTGAGGTTGCTTACCAGTTAGCGTTACCAGCAGCTTTGGATAGGGTGCATAATGTGTTTCATGTGTCTCAGTTACGGAAGTATGTGAGCGATCCTTCACATGTGTTAGAGGTCGAGAACATAGAGTTGGATGAGTCCTTGTCTGATCTTGAGGTGCCAAAACAGATTCTTGATCAAAAGATTTGGAAAACTAGGAATGGAGAAACAATGTTGCTTAAGGTTCTATGGTCTAACCATAAGGTTGAGGAGGCTACTTGGGAGGCGTAAGAGGCTATGAGGGAGCGATATCCGTCTCTTTTTGATCAGGTATGTGTGGTTACGGGGACGTAACCATGTTTCTTTTAGGGGGGTAGGAGGTGATCGCATAAGGTTTTGGTATGGTTTATGTTGGTTTTGGTAAAAGTTAGTAGTTGTTTTGAGTGGGTTTGAGTTTTGGTTGGGAGTTTTGTTTTGAGTTTTAGTTGCGTTGTTGTGTCGTAGTTGAGTTACTATATTTTGTTTTTGTGTATGGGTTGAACTTCGGGGACGAAGTTCTTTTTAAGGAGGGAAGACTGTAATACTACGGTTTTCTATGTCTTTGGGTACTCTATCGAGTGGGGCTTACTCTGTCAAGTAAATATGTTTTTACGCAAAACAGTAGCCTGCCTGTTGGGTACTCGATCGAGTACGTCTGACACTCGATCGAGTAAAGGGCACTCGATCGAGTAATTCACTTTCTCGATCGAGTAAGTGATTCTTACGAGCTATTTTAGCCAGGATTCGTTAATAACGCATGATTAATATAAAAGGTTTACGTCATTCTTCCTAATCACTTTTTCACCTTTCTAAAATCTTTCAAAAGAAAAAGAAGTTATGTAGTTCGCTTTCATCGCATTATTGGCAAATCCCAAGGCTAGGATCGTCGGATTATCTTGTTCTTTACACCGTTGAGTTCATCGCGTCAAGGGTAAGATTCTTGTATAATTTTTATAATGTTTCGTTGAGTTTGTTTAAAAACCTAATTGGGTAGATTTGGGGGTTTTGGGTGTATTATGTAGATTGGGTGATGATTATATGAATATGTGTTATAGGAGGAGGATTCGTTGAGGAACATTACTGATTAGCTGCTGTGATGGTCTTGTGGTTCCTATTCCAGGTAGGGTTTCCCTACTCGGTTATTGTTTACATGTATTGTAGTGGTTGATCATTGTTGTTGGTTTATATCATATCGGAATTGGTAAATAGTATTTGTTGCGCTATAATGTGGTTGTTATATAATTGTCTGTGGTTTGTGAGGTGCGCCCTCGGCTAAGTGGAGTCACTTGCGGGAGTGGCTTCAAGCCCTTGATTTGCCCTCTGTGGAACCCGCCACAGAGGGGATGTGCACATTTAGGAACTTGGGTTATCGCTCGGATGAGATGAGCGGGGCTTAGGTGGGAAGGGATGTGGTCCCCCACTGGCGGTGTGGAATACTTGTTGCGATGGGTATTCTAGCAGGACTACACACTTTAGTGTGTAGTCAGGTGTATGGAGTTATGATGGAGATTGGATGATTGTTGTATTGCTTTTGTTGTATTGTTTGATGTAAACAGTAACTGGCCCCAGTTTAAATGTTTTGAAAACTGTGGTGATCCATTCGGGGATGGTGAGCAGGTATGAGATGATGCGCATGGGATAGCTGGGTTGAGTTGCCACGAGATGTCCAGAAGTCTTCCGCTGTATCTTAAACATTCTTTTACATTATTTTAGTTGGTTTGACAGTTTTGAGGAACAGTTGTATTTACTTTATCAGTTTTGGTTTTTGGACTTTTATCACTTTAAACTTATTTAATAAAGTATGTTTCTTTATCGTCTATTTGATATACATTGCCTCAATTAACCGAGATGGTAGCATTCCCATAGCTTGAGTGGTCCTGGTAAGGCACTTGGAGTATGGGGGTGTTACAGATAAAACTGATAAGTGATGAATGATCACCAAAATAATGAATCATTTGAGCTTTGCAGGAGATTAAGGTGGCGGGCGTCGAGCCCCCAGCTTTTCCAGAGACACTGGAGTACACCGACTCGATGAGCATGACGACGATCTCAGAGATCCAGGACTTCAGCTAGGCAGTGACCGATGCTGGCTTTGTTGAGTGGCAGCATATCGTGAGGAGGGTAAGCCCCAAGCTTTGACTGTCTTTTGTATTTTATGTTTTATTACATTGGAATGCATTTGCTTGAACCTTCTCCGTATTTGAATGAAAGTGGCACCGTCCAGGCACGTGGAGCTGAGGAGGATGGCCAACCGGCTGCGAGCTACAGCCATTGAGGCCCTTGCAGGTGGCTCTGGGAGGCAGGTATGAACCTTCCGTACCCGTTCTTTATTTCTTATTTTTACTACTTCCAACTTTGTGAAGGGAAGTAAAGTAAAATATCGCTCCATTTCTTCTGTGTTGAGGGAGCATGAGCTGGCGCAGTCCTAGGAGGAGACGGCCCAGTTGCTGAGAGAGCTCGAGGCTAGGGATGCTAAGATCACTGCCTTTGAGGGGACAGTGGCTGAGCTGAGGGGTCGTCAGGACTAGTTTGCTGGCTGTTTGTTGTACATTTGTACATTTTTTTTGGATGTCATTTTGGGCAGGAGCCCGTATCTTGATGAACATTTTTGCATTTTTGGTTGTATGTATAGTGCCATGCGTGCCTTTGCTGCTGGGTGTTTGCTGTATCTGCAAGTTAGCTTTGAAAAACAGGTTTGGCATGTGACGGTTTACGCCGTCATGTTGCCGAAATTCACGTAGAAAATCACATAGAAAAACAAGAGTTAATTTAAATAAATGGCCTAAATAAGCGCGAAAACAAAAGAAAAAGAAAAAAAAAAGTAAACTGAGTATGGACGAAATGACGCGACCGGACGGTAGGGAGGGCTACTCCCTAAAAAAATAATTTAAAAGAAATGTCTAAGTGTATTAGAAACATTTTTAGGAGAGGGAGTGAAATAATTGCCCGGAAAAAAAATTAAAAATTAGTAAGTGTGCGTATTTGGTGAAAATGTCGATTTTGCCTCGAAATGCGAACCCGTGAAAATCAGGAAATATAAATTTGGTAATTATTCGGAATTACCGAATTAAGTCTCTATAGGAATAGGAAAATATTACCAAAATAGAATTATGAAAGATCCACGGCCGTCAAACGAAAAAGAGAGCCTGGGGAAGAGGCGCAGCAGGAGCTGCGATCCTTCGAAGAGGCGCAGCAACTGCTGCGTCTGTTCTCCAGCTCGTCCATCTTCAACTGATTTTAGGAAATAGCGAATAGTATTAATAGAGACCTTGGTTAAGCTTCTATTCTCATAATTCTCTCAACCTCAAGAAGAAGCACAACTAAAACTAGACAAAAGAACGATTCAAATACACAACACCGTCCCCGGCAACGGCGCAATTTTGATGGTGAGCGGGTCGTTGTCCGTCATCAAACACATTTATACCCAACTACTTGCATAGCAAGCAAGTCGGGGTCGGTCCACGGGACGGGGGTACTCAAATTGTTCAATCTAATCGTAGTTGCACTTAGGGGTGTCACAATAGATTGGAATTGATTGATTCTAGACTAATGAAAGCAGTGGAATTAAACAAGCAATAAATTAAGAGATGTAAAAAAATAATAAAGGATATTAGGATGTCATGGGATCATAAGGGAATCATGGTAAGAGCATAAATGAGTTATAGGGATGCAAGCAATTTATTATTGTTGGAATTAAGTTGGTTCATGTCATATAATTCATAAGAAGGTTTGGGTCCCAGAGCCGAGTCATTTGTGACTTACAAAACCTACAAGTCGACTTAATTCTTCCTATTAAACTACATGCATGATAAACCAATTACTAGGAAAACTTACGTCTCGGAGCCGAGTCGGTTAAGACTTTACAACACCTACAAGTCGACTTGGGTTTTCCCTATTCAACTCTATGCATGGTCTAATAAGGCTTGAGTTGGTTTATATCTTATAAGCCTTATTGAGAAGATAAGAGATGGGTAAAAAATGCAAGGTTTCATAGTCTAGCATTTCATCAAACATGATATGTGCATAAGTTGAAAACAAATAAGAAAGCATTCATATAAACTCATTAAGCTTAGATCTATCCCATGATTAACTCCCCTAATCCCCCACTAACCCTAGTTAAGTAACTACTCACCTATTATCATGGAAAACATGTCATCAATGGTATCAATCATCACAACAATTATAAACATGATAAGAGAGTGAATAAATAAGCAATAAAGAGTAAAGAGTAAAGGGATTATACAAAATTTAAGATGAACAAATGGAAAGGAAAGAATAATAGAAGAAAACTTGATTGATTGATGAAGAGTTGTCAATTCTCCAATAATGACCCAATAATCATCAATTACCCAATAATAAAATTGAACAATAATTAAGGAAAGATTAATGTGGAATAATTGAGATTAATCTATTCTAATCTACTCCTAATCTAATCTTTGCCTCCACTAAGTAGCTTAATCCACTCTTAGAGAACTTGGTCTCTTGATTATTACAAATAGAGTATATATAGTAGTACATCATTAGGTTAAGCAAGGGTAGATTAGTAAAGAACAATCCTTATGTGTTGAATAGAGCTTTGCAAGTCCCAAGGGACATGCGCGGATCATGTAGCAACTCCTAAGGAGATCCGTGCGTCCTGGCTTGAAGCACGGTTAATCCTGTAAGGGAATCTGCTCGGATTGTCTGGGGGACGCTCGGATCCTCAACTGAGATGCGTGTCTTAGTCACGGGATGCTCGGATCTTATGCTGAGTTGCTCGTCCAGAGCTTGGGATGCACGGATCCTGGGACAGGGTTCCTCTCCTTGCTTATAAACCTATGGTCCTTCTATATACTCTTTATTCCTTCATCCTCGGTCTTCATTCTTGCTTCCTCTTCATACTAGTCCATCCAGGATCGTCAACAAGCTTCCGAATATGCACGAGAAACGGGGATTCCGCCTCATTATCTTCTTTCCTACAAGACATATAAAATGCAATAGAAAAGCAAATAGGAAGGATTTGACGGATAAAATGGCCATGAAATGATATAGTAGTATGCAAAATAGGTTCAATTAGGGGATTAAATGTGCGCAATTAAGAGTCACATCAAACATCCCCAAAACGAACCTTTACTCGTCTCGAGTAAAGAGGTGACTAGAACTAGACCTTTATTTAAACTATCCTAATAATATAGCCGATGTGAGATAATTAGCGGGTCTTACTGTAATACCCGCCCTTTGAGAGACCCTTTGACCAGCGTTGACTGACCTTGGGAGCGGTAATAGTCCTTAGAAGCGCGTACCAAAGTTACCTTGGGGTTGTGAGTTAGGTGTGGTTCTCGATAGAGTAGAGGCTACTCGATCGAGTAGCTTGGGTACTCGATCGAGTAGGGGACACTCGATCGAGTATGTGGGCTACTCGATCGAGTAACGGGTTTTCAGCGAGGGTTTATAATCGCGTTTTGTTAAATCCGCAAATCATTTCCGCCTCATTTCTTCAGATCCTTAGGTCGCCTCTTTCCCTTCCCTGTACCATATAACCTCCATGGAAGCCTTTGAAGATTCTTGTGCCTTAGGAGAGCATAGCTTGAGTCAGGTAGCGGTCTTGTGCCAGGTTTCCTCTTGTAGGTATGTCGTCATCATCATCCGTATCCTTGTCTTTGCAATTAGGGTTTGCTTGGTAGTGATAGATGACTGTGTTGTGGATATAGGTGTTTCTTGATTGCTGGATATTTCGTATCTTGGCATTGAGTGGTTGCAGTTGCTTAAAGGTAGGTTCGCCTACTCAATTTCTGTGGATAGTCTAGTGTGTCGGTTGTCGTGTCGTGGTTGTTGTATTGTGGTCGTGTTTGTGTGGCAGCGTATATGCGGTAGTCGGTTGGTATATAGAGTTTGTTGGTTGTTGTTGTATTGCAGCTGTCTGTGATTGTTTGTCTCTGGTTCTCGAGGTGCGTCTTCGGCTGAGTGGAGTCACTTGCGGGAGTGGCTTCACGCCCTAGTTTCGCCCTCCGTGGAACCCGCCACGGGAGGGGATGTGCACATTAATGGGACATGGTTATCGCTCGGCATGATGAGCGGGGATTTGGTAGGTACGGCTGCGGTCCCCCACTGGCAACGCTGGTCCAGTGGACAGTCGGTGACGGAGACTGATTCGAGGGGGGATGATTGTGTGTGTGACCGATTGTGTTGTGTTGTGTTGATAGATGTTGTTGGTTTTGTCATGTCTTATCTCAGTACTGACCTTGTGTGGTTGTCTTGTTGTTTCTATGTGTCTGCCGTGATCCCTTATTGTGAGCAGTCGGTCTTAGCAGGTGTTGGAGTTGTTGATAGCTGGAGTCCTGGCGGGAGGAGTTCTTGTTAGAAATCTATATCTCAATATTACAACATATTCATATATGTTTCAAATTTAATTTAGTCATAAAATTAATTAGATCTTATGCATGCAAACATAAGTAAATATAAAGAAGAAATCATCATTCTTACATTGGAAATTTCGGATTATTGGGCACAAGTGAGTTCTCCTACTCACTTGTTCTTGAGCTTCCTAAAATGGATGAACAAAGGATTCAAGTATAGAATCCCTCCCAAGAAATAATACCCAAGATAACCTCTTAATAAAATTAATATTATTAATACTAGAACAATATTAATTTAAATGAAATTGACCCAAAATATTAATTTGGTCTCTTAATTTTCGGTTAAGAGAAGGGAGAAGAAGGAAGAATTTTTATCTCTCTAAAACTCTATCTTTTAGATGTTGTCTGAATGAATATGATACACTAATTTTTTTATCTAGTGTATATGGTAAAAAATAGAGAAAAACCAATGGCTTTTCTCTATGACCAAAACCGGGTAGGGGGGGGGGGGGGGTGGTGATGGCCAATGCATGAGCAAGGTGTTCTTCACAAGAGTAAGTAGGTTTGCATGGCTAGGTTTAGGTAAAATGATTATGTTTTCCACTTAATTAATCAACACAATATTTATCCTAAATCACCTCATATTTCGGTCCATTTAAGATAAAATGGATTCCATTTTATCTTTGTCAATTTGTCAATTTGTAAATTTGTCACATGTTATAAGACATGTAAAATTGTCATGTATTTTTAACATATTAAAAATCAACGTATTAATAAAATACGTCATGTACAAAATCGACTTAGTAATTCACAATTACTTGTACCAAAACACTTTACCAATCATAAATTACAACATCTTGTATTTATAATAAACAATTCATTCTGTTTCAATTGTTTCCGTAAACAATAATTTCATCTAAGTAATAAACCAATTCGATTACTTAGACTGTATCTTATTTAATCAAATTATAATGAGATACGTAAATATTACTTCCAAAATCGTCCGTCAATTTTAAGTAATTTAATTAACCCGTATCGTCATACGATCAATTAAATAATCAATTAAGAGTGTTACCCTTTAGGTATGATCTAAGGGGATCAACTGATCACCACCATCGCACGACAGTACTGTCAAACTCTAGTCAGCCAATCATTACCAATATGTGTGGACCAGTTGACAGTAAAATATTACTTCCCAATTATATTCTTAAAATGAGACTTAAACATGTGATCATCATGATCGACAGTTGTGATCGCATTATTGTCGGAGGACACATATTCCAACAATCTCCCACTTGTCCTCGATAAGTGTGCGTCACCAATTCTCTTGTCCTATTACTATCTCCCACTCAATGCAAGGTGTCTTTCAGGTCGTACTTGCAAGTGATCATATCGAGAGTGGTTTCCTCGATCTGGAGAATAACTGATTGACCGGATTTATCTACCATAGATATCTTCCGAGCGTGGCCACGCATTTCCAGTTCATTACTCCTCGAGTGGCCCTGAGATATTGTTATAACCCTGACAAGGGGTGGACAATTCCTATCGCACTTATTCCCTTCGACTAGCCACAGCCATCATAACCCAAAATATGCCCATTTGACCCCATTTACGAAGGTCGTAGTAACACAAATCAAAGTTAATCTGAAACTGTGCCATCTTAGGCGAACAGTCTTTAGTCAAAAGAATCGACTCATTAGAATACTATAGTAGCTCTCGCCACGACCAGGCTATATAAATTTGCCAGAACTCTATAAGCGGTCATAAGGCTCGACAAGGTGTTCCCAACAGTCTACCTATGTGATCGACTAGTCATCTCACATGACTTCATGGCACTTGAACTTGCCATCAATCGCATCACACTCTAGTCACTTCGAGACGTCACCTCATGCAAGTAACTATGGGCGAATACAATGCTAATCCGTTTTCACTTTAACGGGGTTCAGTTGTCTCTACAACCCGTTTGGATGTAACAAAGTATAAGGCGAGTTAATAATAACTCAAACGACAAATGTCAACATTATATTCAGGTAGTCAATACCATATTACAACCTTGTGATGTATATTGTAAGTGTGTAAACACTAGTCGATTACAATAGAAGTTTAATATACCATGTGTCCATATGTTCAAACTTCTTTTATTGCAATTTCCTTTATATTCATGTTATCTTTCATAGCATTAACTTTACCAAGCACACATATAGGTTCCCAACATAGGTTAGGGTTCTTTATCTTGAAGGAACTTTCTAGTTATTTATCACATAACCAACGAATTTGTGGTGGATGATATAACTTGCACTGGTCAACTGTTCTACCAACTCACAATGCACTAGGTATACGTTTTGTAGCGTCTTGCAACAATTGTCAAGCTGATTAGCCTAGCTCTTCTCATAAGTCCTAGCATATTAGAAAATATTAGTTTTGAGTAACTTCTTACTTTAACTAAATATCTTTCAAGGCTTCTTATTTCTTCCTTTAGCTTGTATAGCTTAGGATTTTCATAAACCTTACGTGTGATCGAACTTCAATATGTGCTCACATAATAGAGTGTTCTGTCCATCACTGGAATCGCTCATTAGTTCTCCTCGAGAATTCATGACGATTCTTCTATGGCTTGCCAATGAATCATCACGCTCTTATGCATATAATTCATTATTCGATATATGTATGATTATTCTAATGGTGGAAACATTAGTAATAAATAATCATGTGATCAACCATTCTTAGGTTCAATGAGCGACCATGACTGCTAATGGCAATTCCATTTTCATTAATATGAATAACCTATGTTTCTGGTTGATTCGATGTGTATATCTCAATACCTATCCAACATCTCATGATGTGATTGGATTCATCATAGTCCATTTTCATCCAGAATTGAAAACTCAAACATATCTTTGTGAAAGATAGTATTAGCTCGTCATTCTCAATGTGTAATGAGTTATAAATTTTTTACAAGATGATTGCTCCCACTAAATTCCATGTCTTCACATGATAATTTCCGACTCCCACTTAATTCCACATGTTTCGCAATTGACCACTCAATCGAGACATTTCAAGAATTGAAATATATTTTGCTTCGCCAAGTTAATAAGATAGAACCATATATGTTCCCAGCATATCCTTTCAAAATACCTATTTTGAAATGGTTTCAGTCTTAAACTTATGGAAAGAGATTTTAACCTCTAACTCATTCATTTTATAATGATGCGTAGCAATGTCATTATTTAAACGTGAATTACATCTAATACACGTCCTTCTCAAAATACCCTTTTCGGAAGAAGGTTTAATCATTCCATTTTCATTAATGAAGTTAAGTAATGACACTAGCGTGGTTAACACTTATCTTAGCTCTTGTGGATATCGGCATATCATTCTTTGCAACTTTTAGTCATAAATCTCATTTATTATCGGGGATGCAACTTTGATTCATTTAGGCTCTTAAGTAAATTTTAATATTGAAACTATTGGTGTAAAGTCGTTCATAATCTAGTCAAATCTCTTGTTAAGACTTTACATTAGTCATTCTTCTTCCAAAACTTTCTTTTGGTCTCCTCGTGTAGTTATCTTAAGAACATATTCTTTTGATTACTTCACTTGGCCTTCTTTGTCATGTAGATTTCATCTATTTGAGACCATAGATCTCATCTATTTGAGTACATTATCTATATAGGTATACAATCATTCTTTCTTGTGCTTATCTCATAGTCACACGTATACAAATTAGCTTTGTGTTCTTTGTGTCTTCATTTTTCTCCCAGTCTATCTTTAGAATAAATACACTAGAGATTCAAAGATAGCTTATGAGACACAAATGATGATTTTTGAAGTATAAGGAGGACTATCTCATAGGTTGACTAATCGTTTTAGATTTGATAAGTGTACTTGGTGATTGAC
The DNA here is from genome assembly GCF_048544455.1 of Silene latifolia. NCBI lineage: Eukaryota > Viridiplantae > Streptophyta > Magnoliopsida > Caryophyllales > Caryophyllaceae > Silene > Silene latifolia. The sequence goes on from NC_133528.1 coordinate 37,990,261, forward strand.
ATTCCTTTAAGAGAGTTCATCAACTCAACATCACTTTATAATTGATCATACACAAGCCTTAAGCTTGTGGACATATAATGAATCCCATCATTATAGTTATCTATTAGATCACTTTAAGTGGATGATCATATGTTTCTATATGCAAGCATATATAGACGAATTTTTAGAACAAGAAAAATACAATAAAACGGGTGACTTGGGTTGCAAACCAAGCCACCATAATCCAAAATACAACAATTGTTTAGAAAGGATCAAACATTTCCATGTCGAACACGGAAATCAAAAGGTTCTAAAAATCCGAAACATAAATTAAAATAAGACAATAAAAAGCCAAGCTTCATGGAAGCTACTCCTAGCTTCTTGATGGTTTCTCAAGCTTGCTTTTATTTTCCCTTGTCCTTGCTTGGTGGAGGCCCTACTTACAATAAAAGGGGATACATTATCATAAATTTTTATCACAATACCATAGTTGAATTAGAAACATAAAGGAAAGGATAGTCATTTACCTACTGGAGTGATCTTTCCAGCTTTGATGTCACCAAGATACTTGGAACAATTCCTCTTCCAATGTCCAACACCATTACAATAATGGCATTTGTCAAGAGGACCCTTCTTGGTCTTGGAAGTGCTAGCTTCAAAAGTCTTAGCCTTGGTGAAAGTGGGATCTTGCTTCTTACCTTTCTTCCCATTCTTTTTTAACTTCCCCTTGCTCTTGGTGCTTATGTTAAGCACATCCTTAGGTGGGTTAACATTTAACTCCATGTCTCTTTCGGCTTGCACAAGTAACTTGTGCAACTCTTCAAGAGACACGTCCTTGTTTTGCATGTTAAAATTCACCCGGAATTAAACATATGCCTTGACTTTGGATATGGAGTGTAGAATCCTATCTACAATGAGTTCTTTGGGGATTTAAACGTTTTGAATCTTCAAAGTCTCGACTAGCTCCATCAATTTGAGCACGTGAGGGCTAACCTTTTGGCCCTCCTTAAAGTCGAGATCAAAGAATGCCGCGGCCGCCTCATATTGGACGATTCTCGGAGTTTGTGAAAACATTGTCACAAGTTGGAATAGATTTCATTAGCGGTGCCCATTTTAAAGGCTCTCCTTTGGAGATCCGCCTCCATCGAAAAATCAACACATTTTTCATTGCGGCGGACTCCTTGTGGTAAGCCTCATATGCTTCCCTAGTAGCGGAACTCAACCTAGCATTAGGTTCGGGTGGAGAGGCCTCGGTGAGGTAACGAAGCTTGTCGTCACCTTGGGCGGCTAATTTGAGTTGGGCATCCCAATCGGAGAAATTTGACCCATTATTTTCAAGTTTACAACAATCCATGAAGGATCAGAGCCATGAAGTATTAGTGAGAGGTGTGGCGTTGGTGTTGGGAGTGGCCATTTGTTATGTGAAATAAAAGCGGTCTATAAAACGAAAAATAGAAGGAATAAAACATATGTCGTTTTCGAAATAATAATAACACTTGTAAAAATTTAATTTAAATTTAATTTAAAAAGTTTTATGGCATTTATCTAGTGACCTCTACCCAACTTAGATAAATGATTCCAAGACCCAAATTCATATTAACTTGGGCACGGTGTGGCCGATGAAACCCTTATCAATATAACTCAATGGATTAACACTTTAATCGATTCTACTTTTAGAACTCTTGGTCGATAAAATTACTCTAATATTTATCTATAGCCTGGAACACATGCGACTACGGTCACGAATACTTTCGTTGAGTTCAATCCAAACTTCGAATAAATGTGTCCATGATCCAAACCCACATTAACTTGGGCACGGTGTGGCCGATGAAACCCTCAACAACATGAATTCGGTGGATAGACATTTATCACCCACTTCCCCTACGTAACAAGGTTTGTACCCCGGTGAGGCCGAGTGCACTCTCTCACGAAATAGGTTTTCATGGTTTCTACTTTTTGGTAAGGCTATGTCTCAATTAATTATTTTAGCGAGAGGTCATGTCAATTTATTATCTATCACGTTTTAAGTGAACTAAAGCGGTGAACTACGATAATTGTAATTGACACGGTTGATAAACTCGATTAAAATGATAATACATGTTTTAGTTATGGCGATTTAGCGATGCATGCGACATATAAATAAAATGCAAAGCATAAATTAAATCCTAGTATGGCCTTCCTAAAATAGAAAATCTAATTAACTATTACATATTCGGAAACCAACTCCATTGGTCCCTTGAACTTCGGATTTGGCACGCATCTCGAGGTAACACCGTCTTTAATGGATCGCCTTCTTGAGTGGCACCGTCTTCAAGAATCTCCGGAATAAATAAATTACATAACAAATTACATAATTTCCTATTATACATTTGTAAATAAAATAAAAATAAATCTATTAAATTACAAAACGGTGATACGAGATCACAATAAATTACAACCGAATCGATATTCCCATACATTTCGGGTAATACCAATTAAAAACTAAGGCCATACTAAGTAAAATTATATAATTCAAAAATTACATAAAATAAAATTATGACAATCATAAATAAAATGCAGCATTATAATATGTATGAACATGCCCAATTTAATGCTAAATCGCCTTTAATGAGCCAATATCGTATATTAAACGGTTTTTACGGATTTGCGTGATTCAACCTTTTAAAATCACAATAAATTACATAAAATCATATTTATGCACAAGTTAATTACCCTAACCAACTTAGGACTCAAAATTAGTCTCCACTAACATATTGACAATAATTAACTTATATTTCTTAAAATTGTTCATTAATGGACTCAAAATTACAATAAAATGCCATAAATTTCAAATAAATCACAAAAATTTCAAATAAATTCAAAATTTGAAATTTTAAACTCATGAACATTCTGGGAAAAAAAATGACACTCATAATGTTCAAAAAATTAGGTTAAAAATTTCGAAATTTATCGGGAAAAACAATGTTGCGGTTTATCGGATTTATCAATTATAATCTTAAAAACATGAGAAAAATTATTTTTATCAACTTTTCAATTTTATATCTGAAAAAGGTAATAAAATGCAACATGTGACGTTTTTCCTTAGTCATGAAGTATGTTTTAGCAATTTATACTAATTAAAGTCACCATTTATGTTATTTTTCATCAAAAATTCATAAATCTTGCAAAAAGACTTCATTATAGCCTATTATTTTACACACATCTTGTAAAATTGCATGTGACAACATACTAAATTTCTATGACCAGATTCGAAATATTTACCATATTAACCTATTTTTCATTTAAATTCGATTTTTATCATGAAAAATCCATATTTCGAGCATAAGAACTCCAAAAATTATGAAACATTACAGGTCATCTAAAAATAATATATGTGAAAACATATCCAAAAACCACTGGAAAATTCGAAGTTTAGCTAATTTTAGTCCAAAAATGACATTTTTATCATAAAATCACATTTTAATGCCATTATTAAATAAAATGAACAATAAAAATCCATAAGTTAACCAAAATATCCTTAATACATTTTAGGATCAGAAACTTTAACATGCATAATAAATTTCGTGATATATCATAATAAACACAAATTTATAAATTTTATATGTTAATCATATAACTCGGAAAAACAATAACCGATTTGCATGCAAACAACCTAAGGCTCTGATACCACTTGTTAGAAATCTATATCTCAATATTACAACATATTCATATATGTTTCAAATTTAATTTAGTCATAAAATTAATTAGATCTTATGCAAGCAAACATAAGTAAATATAAAGAAGAAATCATCATTCTTACATTGGAAATTTCGGATTATTGGGCACAAGTGAGTTCTCTTACTCACTTGTTCTTGAGCTTCCTAAAATGGATGAACAAAGGATTCAAGTATACAATCCCTCCCAAGGAATAATACCCAAGATAACCTCTTAATAAAATTAATATTATTAATATTAGAACAATATTAATTTAAATGAAATTGACCCAAAATATTAATTTGGTCTCTTAATTTTCGGTTAAGAGAAGGGAGAAGAAGGAAGAATTTTTATCTCTCTAAAACTCTATCTTTTAGATGTTGTCTGAATGAATATGATACACTAATTTTTTTTATCAAGTGTATATGGTAAAAAATAGAGAAAAACCAATGGCTTTTCTCTATGACCAAAACCGGGTAGGGGGAGGGGTGGTGATGGCCAATGCATGAGCAAGGTGTTCTTCACAAGAGTAAGTAGGTTTGCATGGCTAGGTTTAGGTAAAATGATTATGTTTTCCACTTAATTAATCAACACAATATTTATCCTAAATCACCCCATATTTCGATCCATTTACGATAAAATGGATTCCATTTTATCTTTGTCAATTTGTCAATTTGTCACATGTTATAAGACATGTAAAATTGTCATGTATTTTTAACATATTAAAAATGAACGTATTAATAAAATACGTCATGTACAAAATTGACTTAGTAATTCACAATTACTTGTACCAAAACACTTTACCAATCATAAATTACATCATCTTGTATTTATAATAATCAATTCATTCTGTTTCAATTGTTTCCGTAAACAATAATTTCATCTAAGTAATAAAACAATTCGATTACTTAGACCGTATCTTATTTAATCAAATTATAATGAGATACGTAAATATTACTTCCAAAATCGTCCGTCAATTTTAAGTAATTTAATTAACCCGTATCGTCATACGATCAATTAAGTAATCAATTAAGAGTGTTACCCTTTAGGTATGACCTAAGGGGATCAACTGATCACCGCCGTCGCACGACAGTAATGTCAAACTCTAGTCAGCCAATCATTACCGATATGTGTGGACCAGTTGACAGTAAAATATTACTTGCCAATTGTATTCTTAAAATAAGACTTAAACATGTGATCATCATGATCGACAGTTGTGATCGCATTATTGTCGGAGGACACATATTCCAACAGTTCTCACGAGTTTTGATATAGATAGTGTGTAGTTCACAAGTTGTATCTTTATTTTGGTTAAGTTGGCTGTAATGTTTGTCATATAACTATAAATGTTCTTTTATCGACTTTTGATGATTACTTACCTCGGGTAACCGAGATGGTAACGCCCTTATATGCTAAGGAAGGCCTTTTTAAGGCTTCTCTGAATATGGGGGTGTTACAAAGTGGTATCAGAGAGACGATTTTGGAACCTGTAGCCAATGAAAATAATGAACGTAGTGAGTCTAATAAAATGAACCTGGTGTATGTATAATGGGAGCCCCAGCTGATGCTAGGTTTTGGGTGAGTAGGCGCCCTCATTTCAAAATCTTGGCCTCATTGTACTTAAGCCAGTCACTGGGTATGGGAATGTGGAGTCCGTGTGTATGTCTAATGTGTATGTTAATTTCGTTGGGACTACCTGTGGATGAGTCTTGTTGAAGTTGGTATAAGCATGATAGTTGCACTTGGATCGTATATGGTGAAGTTGGAAAGAATTAGTGAGCTTATGCGATGTAGGTTTTATTTAATAGGAATGCGTGAAAAGTGTGGAAGTGTATGCTGTAGTATGAAAAGTGAATATGTTGGTGTTTGTTTCAAGTTGTCAGTAATGGTAATCCTATATGAGTTTATAAGTCCTACTGTAGCTATAATAAGGATAGTTAAAAATGTTGAGTTATAATGTGAGAAATAACAAATAGGGATGCGTTTGTGCAATGTTTTATGGTTGAAAATTTCCGCTTGCGTGGTGATTAATTTGTGTAGAATAATTTGCTTAGGATTGAAATTGGAACATGTTAGTAATACCTTTGAATGACATATGGAAGAATAATTATCCTTAAATATATGTTTTGTATTAACATGAGACTAAGCTGATAACAATGTGGTAAGACGAGTTTAGATATGGTATGATAACGTGATTATGTATATGATTGACTCGGAAGCAGGTAAACCGAGTTGGGTAAATTTGTTGTAGCGTAATATGACATGAATCTTATCTGATGAGACGGTATGATATGCTTGAGTAGTAATGGTAATATATGAGTGAGTATGATAACTAGTGACGAATTCCGAACATAGTTTGGAATCGACACGCGATATTGTTTTTACCGGAATCTTCAATTTACTTCGTATTTCTTACCGAGTACTCGACCTTACTTGACCGAGTGCGAGTGCTTACTAGACCGAGTAGACCTCACTCGATCTAGTTACGAAGCTATGACGTCGGGATGTGGAAATTTTCTGCAGATACTCGACGAAATAGCACCTACTCGATCGAGTAGGGGGCACTCGATCGAGTACCCTAGGCACTCGATCGAGTAGGCTACAGTACAGAGCCTCTTACGGGTTTCTTAAAACCCTTATTTCTTCTTATTCCTCACATTCTTTCCTCTTCTATTCGAACTCTAAGCCCTAAATCTCTCTCAAAACACTCCTCTTCTTGTGTTGGTGGTGATTAGTTGGGTTGTTTGCTTTATTTAATTTCGTTCTTTTACTTTCCTATCTAATCAAGGTATGAACTTCTTCCTTATTTACATGTTTTATCACTTTGAACTTATTAGAATAGCAAAATTTACTGAAATTTCGATCCATATGGACGAATAATTGCTTTTGATTGTTGTAATGTGATTCATGTGCTTCCCTTTCATGATTATTAATGATTAATTGCTCCAAAAATAGCATAGAAATTGCCAAATTAGGGACGATTTTCTAGGGTTTACAAAATCAAAATTGATTTTTGGTTGTTTTCTACATGTTGGATGATGTAATTGAGTACTATATGTTACACATACTATGCTAGGAGTTGGATTTTGGTGATTTTCATCTTAAAACTTGCCTTAAAACTCCGTCTTAAAAGTGCCCCAAATTGAATTTCGTTTTCTATAATTGAGACTTTGTGTTAGATATGAATGCATATGCAAGAGTTAAGCTTTTAATATGATAATGGTGATGTTAATTGTTGATGAATATGTCAATTTGTTACAGTTGTAGAGACCGTCTGACTAGCCTAGTTGAGTTAATTGCTTCTAATGTTGAAGGTTGATGATGACATGCTTTAAGTTGCCTTTCTATGAACATATATGAATATCTTACATGATATCAAGTAATTACATGAAATAGCATATTGAGCCATGTCACGATATCCGAATTGGTTGAGTAGATTGTGTTTATCATGCTAAACTTTTCACAACTATAGAGATCGTCAGAGTTACTATAAACTGAATTTATGTATCAAATTGGAATTTGTTGGTGAAAGTGTGTACATAGCTGAGTATTCAAAGTTCAATCGTGTGAGTTATGTGCTTTACATGCCTATGCAAGTTTGTTTAAACCATATGCTGAAACAGATGCCGAGATTGAACATAGGGACCCGTCAGAGCAAGAGGGGGAGGGCTTCACAGCCCGTGCTTGGGGAAGGTAGTGGACCCGTAGTACCCGCGGTACCGGAGTACCCTTCGGTGGTGTTTGTAGACTTTAAACAGAGAGAGCGATTTGTGGCGTTACAGAAACGCAAAATGAGGCCTACCCGTTGTGTGGATACCACACTTCTGACTGACTTGGGAATGGAGATGGATGTCCGTCACATCTTTGAGACTTTGGGGTTTACGGGGTTGTATCGAATGAGGAAGCATTCTTACCCTTTTCTCACCTTGGAGTTTATGAGCTCGTTTAAATACGAGCCAGCTGCACAAACTGTTGAGTTTCGCTTGATGAACACAAGTTTCCTGTTGACCATGGACCTTTTTGCGTCTCACCTTGGGTTGGCCAAGCCTCCCAAGGATTCCATCAGTGAGATCCCTTCTGAGTGCGGTGTCTGCTGCCTAATGCCTTGTCTTACCGGAAAGCCAGCTCCCACCTCAAGCAACATGTTGATTAATGATTTTCAACATGTTACTTTGAGGATCTTTCTTCGTTCTATTTCGAACCTCCTTTATGAGAGACCGGATATTAGTAAACTGAACAATCATGAGATGTTGCTTCTGATGTCTTATCTCAACCCGGAGCGGACCGAGAGGGTGGTCTTCAATGCTCCTGCCATGGTCTTTGCTAGCCTTGCTTTGATGGCTACTTCCACTACCCGGTACTTGAGTTGTAGTGCTATCGCCACTCGGCTAGCTGAAAAGCTAGCCTCCTTTGAGCCTTCTTCTGAGTATGTTCCTCTGGCTACACCGGTGCCTATTATGGACCGAGACTACTACCTCAACCTGAAATGGTTGAGAACTTTAGCTGATGGCAGCCTAGCTTGGAGGGTGTGGGGCATGAGGTGGATGAAGATTCCGGCTCCTGAGCACCTCCCACCGACAGAGCCGTTAGACCCGGTGGTAGTAGATGTGGACTCCGATGAGGAGGAGGAGGATGATGATGGACCTCGACAGTTGCGGACGTACCTCATTGATGACATGATCCTCCAGGTGATGCCCAAGCCGAAGAAGGGGGAGAACGCGGCGGCAGTGGAGGAGAGGCCCAGGTTAGGGAGAGGACCCCGTCGGGTGAGGGAGAGGACCGCTGAGACTAGACCACGGCCGGCAGTACCACCGCAGCAGCACCCTTTTCCTTGTTACCCCTACCTCGACACCCCGGAGACGCGTTCGAGCTACTTGGAAGAGAGAGTGTCATCTACTTTGACACTCTGGAATATGCATGAGATGGCGTACACTCAGGGGATTAGGACCGAGGGACCGCATCCAGTGTGGTGGAGTGGAGTCGAGGACTACAGTGGGGTTTTCCACTCTTACGGAGTGGATCAGTCAGCTTGGGGGACACCTCAGTCCTTTGCTTATGGTGGCTTGACCCCATGGTATGTGGGTCCTGGAGCTGGAGCAGGGGTTGATGCGGGTATTGGGTCGTCAGGAGCAGGCACCTCGGGAGGAGATGGTGGTGGAGATGAGATGATGGATGAGCAGCAGCAGCAGTAGGAGTGATACTCCTCTTTCCTTCTTTAGTTTATGATTGATGGTGTTGGATGATGGTAGTCGTTGTTAGTTAGAACTTTTATTGTGGTTTGTACGGATGGCCATAAGGCCGGATTTGCTAGTTTGACCTTGTTGCAGGATTGATTTTGGGGGTCGGGAAGTCATCCCGACTCGCGTTATGTGACGATTATATATATATATATATATATATATATATATATATATATATATATATATATATATATATATATATATATATATATATATATATATGTGGTGTTATGACAGGATTTTCCAAGATTTTGACCTGTAGGTACTCAATAGAGTACCCCATACTCGGTCGAGTAGTCGCGGCTGTGACAGAAATGAGGTATTCTGATCTCAGGGCTACTCGATCGAGTAGCCAAGACACTCGATCGAGTAGCGGGCACTCGATCGAGTACCCTATATACTCGATCGAGTAGCACTGTTACATGAACTTTTCATTAATATAAATTGCTTAATGATTATATAGTTACATGTTTTGATGTTTAACAAGGTTATTGATGATTAGTAACATGTTTGAACCGTAAATTTCATATGTTGGAAGTCGTGCTTGGATTTTAGGTGCGTATTTGTAACGAATAGTGAAGTTGTAATTGGTTCTTATTGCTTTAATCTTACATCCGTAATGTCTACAAGTTATATTTCGCCGGAAGTGTGTCCTTCCATAAACAAATACAAATGATATATACATGCCTTCTTGACGGTGGTTAGTTATTCGAATATGGTTGCATATGTCTTTATGGTTTACTGGTTGTACGAGTAATATGAGTAATGTCAATAATGAATAATATGGTTTGGATATATGTCTAGATGTAAGTAGTAAGTAACATATGTAGTAATTTGGTGGTGAACTTCGGGGACGAAGTTCCTTTTTAGAGGGGAAGAGTAATGTCGCAAAACAAAAAAGGCCGATTTTGAAATTATGTTGTTTGTTTATAACGTTTTCTACGACTTTGGTCACATTTCTTGTATGGAAGTATAATTGTTTGCACTTGTTAGTGGAAGTAACTTGTATGTCAAAGTGAAAGTTGATAGTATGTTTTGTGTTGATGGTTGTCGCTTGTGAAGGGTAATCTCGTGATGTTGTGCCGATTGGTATTTCAAGTAGTAGCTTGTAGAGGTCGATCTACATAGAGCGTTAGATATTTGATGATGATGACATGGGGGTATGGTATTTTTTGGGAGTAGTGACCTCTGTCGAAAAAGTAATAATATCGTTTTGTGTCCGGGTCGTGTGCCTCGGTTGGGTGAGTTGAACTTCGGGGACGAAGTTCCTTTTAAGGGGAGAAGACTGTAATACCCGCCCTTTTAGAGACCCTTTGACCAGCGTTGACTGACCTTGGGAGCGGTAATAGTCCTTAGAAGCGCGTACCAAAGTTACCTTGGGGTTGTGAGTTAGGTGTGGTACTCGATAGAGTAGAGGCTACTCGATCGAGTAGCTTGGATACTCGATCGAGTAGGGGACACTCGATCGAGTATGTGGGCCACTCGATCGAGTAACGGGTTTTCAGCGAGGGTTTATAATCGCGTTTTGTTAAATCTGCAAATCATTTCCGCCTCATTTCTTCAGATCCTTAGGTCGCCTCTTTCCCTTCCCTGTACCATATAACCTCCATGGAAGCCTTTGAAGATTCTTGTGCCTTAGGAGAGCATAGCTTGAGTCGGGTAGCGGTCTTGTGCAAGGTTTCCTCTTGTAGGTATGTCGTCATCATCATCCGTATCCTTATCTTTGCAATTAGGGTTTGCTTGGTAGTGATAGATGATTGTGTTGTGGATATAGATGTTGCTTGATTGCTGGATATTTCGTATCTTGGCATGGAGTGGTTGCAGTTGCTTAAAGGTAGGTTCGCCTACTCAGTTTCTGTGGATAGTCTAGTGTGTCGGTTGTCATGTCGTGGTTGTTGTATTGTGGTCGTGTTTGTTTGGCAGCGTATATGCGGTAGTCGGTTGGTATATACAGTTTGTTGGTTGTTGTTGTATTGTAGCTGTATGTGATTGTTTGTCTCTGGTTCTCGAGGTGCGTCCTCGGCTGAGTGGAGTCACTTGCGGGAGTGGCTTCACGCCCTAGTTTAGCCCTCCGTGGAACCCGCCACGGGAGGGGATGTGCACATTAATGGGACAGGGTTATCGCTCGGCATGATGAGCGGGGATTTGGTGGGTACGGCTGCGGTCCCCCACTGGCAGGGCTGGTCCAGTGGACAGTCGGTGACGGAGATTGATTGGAGTGGGTATGATTGTGTGTGTGACCGATTGTGTTGTGTTGTGTTGATAGATGTTGTTGGTTTTGTCATGTCTTATCTCAGTACTGACCTTGTGTGGTTGTCTTGTTGTTTCTATGTGTCTGCCGTGATCCTTTATGGTGAGCGGTCGGTCTTAGCAGGTGTTGGAGTTGTTGATAGCTGGAGTCCTGGCGGGAGGAGTTCTCACGAGTTTTGATATAGATAGTGTGTAGTTCACAAGTGGTATCTTTATTTTGGTTAAGTTGGACGTTTGTCATATAACTATAAATGTTCTTTTATCGACTTTTGATGATTACTTACCTCGGGCAACCGAGATGGTAACGCCCTTATATGCTAAGGAAGGCATAGTTAAGGCTCCTCTGAATATGGGGGTGTTACACTCACTCCGCCCCTTCAACTCACAACAAGACATATATGAGGTAAGATGCCTTCTTGCAATGCAAGGTGGGCTTAATAAAATGGCGATACATCCAAGCATTAAGCACACAAAATAAGTAATGGATGCATCTACAAAAGAATAGCTATTTTCCTCATCTATGTGGCGGAAATCATCTAAAAGGGAAGCAATCTAAGGTTACACACTCCATTGTAGATATCATTTCTCCAAGCTACTAAGTCTAAGAGGATTCAAACAAGTCACCTCCAAGTTGTGTTAAACTAGGTTACCTTTGTCGACAATCGCTAAATGCTTTCGTCAAGAGTAGACTCCCTATGGTGTTAGAAACACTGTAGGATCGTGGAATTTCCCCTCTTGGTAAGACAAGAAGAAGGGTCGTTCCCTCTCCACCATGCAACAAATAAGATCAATGGATAAAAGGGATCAAGATGTTTTGAGTTTCACATTGGTAGTTTGCTTTTTGATTTGTTTTTCCCCCCAATTTCTTGTGGTATTTGACATTTGGAGAACATTTCTTACCCTTTTTTATGATTGGCATTTTGATACTAGGCAATTCTTTTCAACATTGCATTTTTGAACATTTTTCAAAGTCACCCCATTTTGTAACAAGGGTGCTTTTATCGAAGCATAGGAGTTTATTTTGTAGTCCTCTTTTCTTTGATGCAATTACAAACTTTTGAAATTGATAACTTGAACTCAATTTGGTGATTTTTGTGCCCATTATCTTTTTGTTGACAAAATATGATGATATAAGTGTAAGAACGGTTGCATGGCTTCAAAGGTCACCTTAGAATAAACGATAGCCAAGGAGTTATCACACCACAAGGTAGTCTTGACTAGGCCTTAGTCCATGGGTCAAAAGGTACTAGTATGACACATCCTAGGGTGTCTTGAGGGTATTCTAGCAAACAAAGTTTAAAGGAGAAAAATTATCTACAAGAGCCTTATATACACTTGTCAAACTTCCCAAATAGGCATTTTCACAAAATTTTCTAAAATACAACTACATGCCACGATGCAACTAACATACATACAACTCTAATGCATATGCTTCTATCAACTATTATGCCATATAATCTAGATGCAAACTCTTAGCAAGACATTGGTTCATACCGCATAAATCAAAAGATAGCCACATTGTCATTAACATATAAAAAGGAGGAAGGAGATTTGGAAAGATCGTACCATGCGGTCTTCTATTTCCTTCATGCCTCGAATGTAGCGTAGTCGACCCAATGTGATAAGAGCGACAAACAAACAAACAAATATATACAATTCTACACTACAAAGGAAAGAACATTTTTTTGGAATTTTTAAATTTTCAAATTTTTATGGATTTTGTTGAAATTAAAGAGCATATTTTTGGGATTTTTAGAAATTTTTCAATTTTTATGCATTTTTGGAACATAAATTCTCATCCCCCACTTTATTTTGGACATTGTCCTCAATGTACATGTAGGAGTAGGAATGAAAAAGAAATACATGTTTTTGGATTATTGATTTATTTGAAAATGAAGTACAAATGCAATGATATGATATGAATGAATGCATGCTCTAACTAAATGCAATTATATATGACATATATAACAAATGAATGCAATCTAAACTACACTAGATGATGCATGTTTTCTATTGAGCTATGGTCACCTATGATCAAACCTCCCCAAACCGATTTAAGCACTATTTCTAGCGTAGAAAGGAATAGGTTTTGTCATTAGTGACTATGCATGAATGCGAGTCTATATGCAACTAACTATATGAAACATGTGAGATATATATACAATCCAAACTAATCTAATCATATGGTATATATTACAATGCAACTATACATGAGAGATAGGGAAAGAGTATCATACAAATGGAGGTGGTGTGGTCAAGCACCTCTAGCCATCTTACTCATCATCATCATCATTGCAGTTTCCACGTCCGCTAGATCCTCCTTGGTCATAGCCTCCTCCTTGGGCAAAGAATCCTCCACTTTGGTCACCAAAGTTCTCTTCTTGGTTGCCATAGTCAGGGAATAAGAGATGTGGTTGAGCCCAACATGGATAGGGGCCTCTAGGGTTGATGTACCCTTGTTGAGCCATGTTGTAGTAGGAGGGGTATTGGGTCAAGTAGTTGTCAACCCTCCCATTGTGCACTCCAAGATCAACATTTTGCATCAGCTGCATTAAATCATTCATGGATGGAGCTCTCGGATCCTGAGGAGTGAATGTTACATGTGGTGTTGGGTAGGGTGGAATGGGTACGTAGGATGATGGTGTAACACCCCCATACTCCAATTGCCTTACCAGGATCACTTAAGGCATAGAAGTGCTACCTTCTCGGTTACCCGAGGCAATGATAATCAAAAGACAATAAAGAAACAACATTTAAATGGTATAAATTTTAAAGTGAGTACAATCCAAAACCAAACTGCCAAAATACGGATTACATGTTCATAAGCCAACTGTCTAACCAACTAATCAAATGTCTGATAAACTACTCAAGCTATAGCGGAAGACTCTATCATCTGAAGGTGACACATCCCAGCTAGCCCATATGTCTCAACTCATACCTGCTCAACAACTGCTCACCATCCCCGAATTGATCACCACAGTTTTTAAAACAATAAAACGGGGTCAGTACTAATCACACAATCATATATACAATTACTATAAGACAGAAACCAACACATCCCAACCGTCACATAACCCAAACTTCATAATCAACTCCTCATCACTGACTACACACTAAAGTGTGTAGCCCTGCTAGAGTACCCATCGTAACAGATAACTCCACTCCGCCAGTGGGGGACCGCAGCCATTCCCACCTAAGCCCCGCTCATACCATAGAGCGATAAACCCAAATTCATTAATCTGCACATCCCTTCTGTGGCGGGTTCCACAGAAGGCGAATAATGGGCGTGAAGAACCTCCCGCAAGTGACCGCACTCAGCCAGGGACGCACCCCGAAGATCACAGACAGATACAATCAATCACAACTATCAACAGTAACCAATTCCAATAACCCTCACAATACGAATATGATATTATACCACAATCACAACCAACAATCAACACATTATGTGACTAATACTGAGTAGGGAAACTCTACCTGGAACGCAACACACGAAGGCGATCTCAACAGCTGTATCAAAATACCTCTTCTACGAATCCTCCTCCTAACACATAATCACATAATCACTAACCATAGAAAAACTAACACAAACCCCCAATCCCCAAAATTAGGGTTTAAACAAACTTGACTAATTACTATAAAATTGGTACGTAGATCTTACCCTCGACGCAAGGATCACAAGGATGCAAAGAACGATGAAATCCGACCTCTCAAACTCCGGGATTTGTCAATAACACGGATGAATGCGAAGAACGTAACTTAAATCTCTTTTCAATGTGATTAGGTTTGTAAAAGTGTATTATGAAGAAGACGGAAAGATTTATATACTAATCCGTGTTATTAACAAAACCCGACAAAACATTACCCGTAAACCGAGCTACTCGATCGAGCAACTGACGTACTCGATCGAGTGCCACTTACTCGATCGAGTGCCCAAGCTACTCGATCGAGTACCCTACAGGCAGACTACTGTTTCTTAAATCAAAACACCCTTACTCGACAGAGTAAGGCCCACTCGATAGAGTACCCAGAGCCTCATAAAACCGTAGTATTACAGTCTTCCCTCCTTAAAAAGAACTTCGTCCCCGAAGTTCAACCCATACATAAAAACAAACATACTAACTCGACCAAGACACAACAACATAGCTAAGAACTCAAACGAAAACCCAACCTATAAAACATGAACTCTCAACACCAAATCCACCAACTATGTCTACCTCCACAACATGGCTCACGATATCGCATCCACCACCTTATAGCCTCTCTCGACACTAACTCCATACACGAGCAACTACCATCCGCAAACGCTGCTAGCTCCGTAATATATCATCCACTAGCAAATCCAATATCAAGACACTCATAGACATCAAACGGAATGTTACAGATGGTGCATCACCCCATTCCGGCAACCCACGAGGTCGATGAGGTGCTTCTTCTCTTGGTGGTGGGTTGTCATTGATCTCAATGGGGAGGAGGTAGCTCGGTCTAGGCGAATACCGGCTCAAGCGGGGCTCGGTAGGTGGTATGTTCAACCCCAAGAGAACAAGTGGTGTGCATCCCTTAGTGAACCACTCTACACTTCCAGCTTGGTTATAAGAACACCACCGGTGGTGGTTGAAGATAGCATCCTCATCTATCAAAGTGCTCCCCTTCAGCTTTTCATAGCTCCCATTAAGGTTAAACCGGGGGCAAAGTTCATTGGCCAAAATTGTGATTAGGCCTCCCATCACAAAGCTTTTGATATTGGAATTCCGTTGAGCAAAGTCATTGAGCCTTGTAAGTATCTCAAGGGGTGTGTTGAAATTGTAAGGCCCTGTCCCTTGCACATTCAAGTAACACTCAAGAAAGTCAAGTCGAGAAGGGTGCACCTATCTTGCTCTAGCCTTCCATTAATAGTTCCGGCTATAAAACGTTCCGTAATCCTAGTCACCGGATGTTGGATGGTGAAGGTATAGCATTGCTTATAGGAATGGAGTTCTCTCCCTGAAATGGCCCTCCATAGGTGGTTAACGGTGAAGTCGGAGGGCTTATCGGTGTTTTCCCTCGGTACCTCAAGACCAAAAATTCTTGCAAAATGGTCAAGAGTCAACCTATGGTCTCTATTGCAAAGACGGAACTCCATACCAATATTTCTCCGTTGATTAGTGACAACATGGAGACTACACAAAAACTCTAGGGTAAGACTCAAGTAAGTGTCCTCACGGGCATAGAACATCTTCTCAAGACCCAAACCATTGAAAAACACCTCCGTTTGATGCCTTATGCCAAGTACTTCTAATGCATCAAGATTAATAAATTGAGTAGGCTCATAGTCCTTACCTAGCAATTGCTCAAATCGTTGGCGGTGGTCATCATTAGTGAAGAGTACCTCCGGGAAATACTCAAGTTGTGTAACACCATGTATCACTACATTCTCTCAACCTCTTGCCTTCCGTGAGGTGGAGGGAGTAACACCCTTGCGACGTTTAGGGACGGCGTCGGTTGCTTTCATGCTCTTGCTTCTTATATTCATCTTTGCTTGATGTTATTGTTAGGTTTTTGCTTGATTTTTGTGATGGGGATTGTTTGGGATGATGCGATTTGATTTTGAGTTGATAAGATAAGGAAACTAGGGATGGTGGGAGGCGTTTATAACGAAGAAGGAGATCTGGGATGAGCGCGTCAGGGTTGGGCTCGGGCGGATCTGTTAGTAACCCAGCCAATTACCCGTTGTAATCCGTGCGTTTTGCTGTCGATCCGAGCATCCTCAGATGCTGCACGAGCGTCCTGTTGAGGAGACGCGCGGATTCCCTTACATCTAATCTTTTTCTTTTGGATTCAGTTCAGGACGAGCGTCTTAGCTTCAGGATGAGCGGATCTTGAATGGGGCGTACGTCCAAAGAACAATCTGCTCGGATTTTCTTACAGGAAAAATATTGTTCACTGCATGGTTCAGGACGAGCGTCCTGGTGTCAGCTCGAGTGGATCCTAAGTGGGATGTGCGTCTTGGCTCTAAGTCTCTCAGATTTCGTGACAGCGATCTTTCTTACCCGCAGCAGGGCTTGGGACGAGCGGGCTGCTGTCAGGACGAGCGTCCCGAGCTGCTCTTTATCAAACCTTCAAAAATTTCATACGAATCTTTTCCCTTGCACCCTTTTGTGCTTCCTTCTTATCAATTTCTGAAAATTTGCTCAAAGAAAGGATGATTAACCCTCTCTCAAAACTCTCATGTACGAAAATGCAAGAAATCTAAAAGTATATTAAATATTATACAATATAAAATTGTGGAAAGGAATATATTACAAATGGTGGTTTGAGATATGACTCGACCAAACTAGTTCGAATTGTTGAAATTCATTGTCCATAGAGCTCAAGGTTCTTAGAAGAAGGTCAAAGGCTTGTGAACAAGCCTCAAATAAGCATGAATATGGTTTGTTCCAATTCAATATGAAGCTTGGCCAAGGGAGCTTGTCCTTCACTCTCTTTTTCACCTTGCCCTTGGCACTTGAACCGTTGCAATGCCTCAAACCAACAAGCCCATGATTCTTGTCAACATTAGGTGTGAAGCATGGCTCATATTAGTCCGGAGACTTCCACTTACCAACTTCTTCTTCAAATTTGGTGATGATGATAGCATTTGGATTTGTCAATCCTTCAAAAGTAGAAGCAGAATTCTCATGACATTGATGACGGGGTACCTTAGGAATTGAGATTGTGGGTGCCAAATATCCACAAGTAAGCTCATTTGCAACTTTGTTCTTGAGTTTCTCCACCAAGTACCGTTTATACAACAATTTGACTTTTTGGAGAAGGTCTACCACATCATCTCCATTAATCATAGGTTCCATGGTGGGTGAGAAAAGGTCTTCATAGTCACTAGGAAAGGGACATTCATCTTCGCCGTGGAAGCATACCTCAAATTTCTCAAGGATGGGCTCCTCAAGTGAGGCAATCTCACAACTCCATTCCTCTTCTTCATTCCATAATTCCTTGAAAGACACATGTTCCACATAAGCTTCTTCCATAGGCTTGTCATCATCGCTATCTTCATATGAATCATAAATGGGGGCTTTAATCCTCCTCATCAACTCTTTCACCAATACCTCAACATTCACATCAAATGACACACCCTCATACTCACAAAGGTTAAGAGTATTTGGCTTACTCAACCTCATATCTTCCTCATCAAATACAAAACTTTCATACTCACAAGAGCTCAAGTAGATTGGCTCTTCCCACTTCACATCTTCTTCATCAAAGGTCATTGCCTCAAATTCACATTCATGTTCAATGCTCAAGGATTGGTGGGGAGTGGTTGCTTGGGTTGCCTTTATTTGGGCAATTCGAATTGTCAACTCCTCACCTTGGGTAACAATGCTTCGAAGAACATTGTCCCTATTTTGGCTCTCCTCTAGCACTTGTTTGAAGAAGTTTTCTTGGTCTCTCATCATTTGGAGAACTAAATTTTGAATGTTAAAGTTGGGCTCATCTTCTTGTTGTGGGTGAGTGTGAGAGTGGTTGTATTGTGGCATTTGGAATTTATTGTAAAGTGGGTATTGGGAGGGTGATTGTTGTGAATATTGGGAGTGATGATTATGGTGGGAAAAGTTGGGGTAGTAGTTAGGATTTTCTATGTATGATTTGTAAGGTAGGTTTGTGTTGACTTGATCCTTAAACTCCCCATACCCATTATAGTCATACTCAAAAGATCCACCACATACTCCATATGTCAAGTCTTGACCCATCATAGGTAAGACAAGGAAACAGCTCCAAACATGGAAACTACAATAAAACGGTAAGAACAAACCTTGAGGAATAAGTTCCTCAAGGTTAAAGCACAAGAAACGAAATTCCCAAGGAACCAAGGCTCCTCAAGAAGAAGCACAACTAAAACTAGACAAAAGAACAATTCAAATACGCAACACCGTCCCCGGCAATGGCGCCACTTTGATGGTGTGCGGATCGTTGTCCTCCATCAAACACATTTATGATCAACTACTAGCATAGCAAGCAAGTCGGGGTCGATCCACGGGACAAGGGTACTCAAATTTTTCAATCTAATCGTACTTGCACTTAGGGTTGTCACAATTGATTGGAATTGATTGATTCTAAACTAATGAAAGCAATGGAATAAAACAAGCAATAAATTAAGAGATGTAAATAAATAATAAAGGATACTAGGATGTCATGGGATCATAAGGGAATCATGGTAAGATAGCATAAATGAGTTATATGGATGCAAGCAATTTATTATTGTTGGAATTAAGTTGGTTCATGTCATATAATTCATAAGAAGGTTTGGGTCCCGGAGCCGAGTCATTTGTGACTTTACAACACCTACAAGTCGACTTAATTCTTCCTATTAAACTACATGCATGATAAACCAATTCCTAGGGAAACTTACGTCTCTGAGCCGAGTGGGTTAAGACTTTACAACACCTACAAGTTGACTTGGGTTTTCCCTATTCAACTCTATGCATGGTCTAATAAGGCTGGAGTTGGTTTATATCTTACCAGCCTTATTGAAAAGATAAGATATGGGTAAAAAATGCAAGGTTTCATAGTCTAGCATTTCATCAAACATGATATGTACATAAGTTGAACAACAATAAGCAAGCATTCATATGAACTCATTAAGCATAGATCTATCCCATGATTAACTCCCCTAATCCCCCACTAATCCTAGTTAAGTAACTACTCACCTATTATCATGGAAAACATATCATCAATGGTGTCAATCATCACAACAAGTATAAACATGATAAGAGAGTGAAGAAATAAGCAATAAAGAGTAAAGAGTAAAGGGATTATACCAAAGTTAAGATGAAAAAATGGAAAGGAAAGAATAATAGAAGAAAACTTGATTGATTGATGAAGAGTTGTTAATTCTCCAATAATGACCCAATAATCTTCAATTACCCAATAATAAAATTGAACAATAATTAAGGAAAGATTAATGTGAAATAATTGAGATTAATCTATTCTAATCTACTCCGAATCTAAGCTTTGCCTCCACTAAGAGGGCTTAATCCACTTTAAGAGAACTTGGTCTCTTGATTATTACAAATAGAGTATATATAGTAGTACATCATTAGGTTAAGCAAGGATAGATTAGTAAATAACAATGCTTAAGTGTTGTATAGAGCTTTGCATGTCTCAAGGGACATGCGCGGATCATGTAGCAATTCCTAAGGAGATCTGTACGTCCTGGCTTAAAGCACGGTTAATCCTCTAAGGGAATCTGCTCGGATTGTCTGGGGGACGCTCGGATCCTCAGCTGGGATGTGCGGCTTGGTCACGGGATGCTTGGATCTTATGCTGAGTTGCTCATCAAGAGCTTGGGACGCACGGATCCTGGGACAGGGTTCCTCTCCTTGCTTATAAGCCTATCGTCCTTCTATATACTCTTTATTCCTTCATCCTCGGTATTCATTCTTGCCTCCTATTCATACTAGTCTATCCAAGATCATCAACAAGCTTCCAAATATGCACGAGAGACGGGGATTCCGCCTCATTATCTTCTTTCCTACAAGACATATAAAACGCAATAGGAAAGAAAATAGGAAGGATTTGACGGATAAAATGCTATATTAAAATGCAAAATAGGTTCAATTAGGGGATCAAATGTGCGCAATTAAGAGTCACATTTGTATTCATTAGAAAAAATGAAATCAAACCCTGTACGTAGTTTGAAAAAATGTAAAAGAGTAAATGTTCGAAGCAAGAGCTTGTAATGAACTTAGAAAATAAGCATGTGCTTTACTTACTCCTAAAGAAATGCAATTCAATTTATTTAACGACGTGAGGATGTCAAAATGTCAAAACACATGAGCGAAATGTCCTAAGCTTTTTAGCGGGCCAGGGGCCGGTTTTATTTCGTGTCGCAAGAGCGTCACGTGTGTCACGCGAGGCGCGTTTTATCCTATTTCTAAGGGTAGTACCTTTTCACTTGCCCCAGGTTAGTTGGATTATAAAACTCATTCCCGTCTAGGTTTGTGATCCTAAACGCAACACCTGAAAGACTAGACTTGACCAAAAATGGTCCTGCCCAGTTAGGTTTAATTTTCCTCGTGGATCGATAGGTAAGAGAGCTCTGACTGACTTAAGTACCAAATCCCTTTCCTTGATATTTTTGGGCTTGACCCGTTTATTAAAGGCTCGTTTGATGCGTGCTTGGTATGTCTGCACATTATGTAATGCACGTAGCCTTTATTTGTCTAAGAGAACGAGTTTATAATACCTATCCCTATTTCATTCGGCTTCTGGGATTTGACTTTCGAGTAAAAATGCGTAGAGATGGGATCTCTAGCTCTACTGGTTGTACAGCTTACATGCCATAAGTCAAATAGAAAGGGGTGGCCCTAGTGGGCGTCCTGACTGATGTGTGATATCCCTATAATACAAAGAGTATTTTGCTAGGCCAATCGTGATAATTGTCGATCATTTTCTTGAGGATTGTGACGAAATTTTTGTTAGCTGCCTCTACCCCGCCATTAGTTTGAGGTCTATATGGCGAGGAATGGTGATGCTTGATCTGATATTTCGCTAGCAACTATGCAGCTTCGGCCTGAAAATGTGACCTGTTGTCACTAATGATTTCTTGTGGGCAACTATATCGACAGATGATATTGGTGGTATGAAATTTGACACATGTTTGGCTGTAATGCTAGTGTAAGATGTTGCCTCGACCCATTTAGTAAAATAGTCGATAGCTACTAAGATGAAACAATGGCCACCTGTCCCAACTTGAGTGATCTTCCTGATGATGTCTATTCCCTAAGCATAAAATGGCCAAGGAGATGTCATGGTATATAGCATTGAGGGAGGGACATGTTGCACATTCCCTAAGATCTGGCAATTATGACAATGTCTAACGTATTTGATGCAATCTGACTACATCGTCGTCCAGTAATACCCTAGACGCATGATTTTCTTTGCCATCATAGGTCCACTCATATGAGGACCGCTGATGCGTGTCTAATATATGATGTTTTGCACCTCATTTCACATGCATTTCAGAGCTCAATTGAGTAGTTTATGCTACTATTTCCCTTGTTTCGTGTATTTCTTCCTTTTGTGTGACATTGCAGAAATATGAAGATTTCAGCGGGAAATGAGCCAAATCCGTCCCTAATTGTTTAGCATAGCATTTGACATGAAGTATTGACTCGGGAAGTGAACTTGGTGCGCATTTCAAGGCCTGAAAGATGTATTTGCGAGAGTTTTAGAAGCGGATTACCAGCTACAGTGGTCTATAGACTGACCTACATGGTCTATAGACTGTCAGAATGCTTCTCCACATTGCAGCCTTATTCAGATGGCTATATCTCGAGTTCTAGAGCAGATAATCGAGTGATTCCAATTGGAGTGAAAGCTTATCCTCTTAGCTTTCCAACGCCGCGTAGAACGCCTGATTTGACCAAGTAACGAAGAAATGGCGGCTGTTTTAAGATCGGTGCGCGCTGCAGGAATTGTCAGAATGCATTACTGTACAGAGCCTGTGGTCGATCGACTGGTCCAAGTGGTCGATCGACCACCCCAATAGCTGATGCGCAATTTAAAAGACGAGAGACCGAAGCCCAATTTTAATTAGGTTTAGGAATAGGTTATGTTATTTTCCTATATAACGTAACTTTACCTGCTGCTTGACAGATCTATCATTCACTAGCTTAGTTTAATTCAGTTCCTATAATACATTAGTTATTCGTAGTTGGAATTCTCAACAAAGTTCTCATCTCACTTTCGGATTCATTGCTTATTCCTTTGCTTCGGTAACTCTATTCCTTAATTTCAGTTTATTTTTATTTCTTCCATAGTTTAGTTCTTGCTAGTTTAGTTTTCCCAGAGCCAATTTATCGTTTCATGTTGATTATTTGTTTAGTTAATTCAATTATGAGTTCATTTGCTTTAGTTGTTAATTTTACTGTTATTATTATCGCTATTATGTCTAGCTAAATACCCTTTGCTAAGATGTAGGGGATCTATGGCGTAGATGGCATTATAATAGGTCACCCTCGGATTAGGGCTTGGTCGACCGACTGGCTTATCTAGTCGGTCCACTGAGTCGGTTGGTCGATCGACTGGGGTAGCTGGTCGATCGACCACCTCCGTGTCTGATTTGCTTTGTTTGAATCGTTAAGTGCAATATCTATCAATGAGACCTAGCGGAGACTTGTTAGATGCTTAGTTTTGACCAACCCGTAGATTGAAAGATAGGGAAGGACTTAGATTAACGAATTAAGACGACTAAATTGCTAGATCGAAAGATAATGTAATTTAGGCATTAGGTTTACTAGTCAAGAACAAAAGTTAGCATTAGTGACACCTAGGAACTAATAGCATAGACCGAGAGGGGCTATTAGTTGACTTGGACCGAGAGGACTTGTCGTACCCATCACCCACGACTGTATTTCGAGACTTATCTAGACTTATGTGCCATCGTAGCTGTAGTGACCCGATCATCCTAGCTTCTTTTCATTATTTGTTCACATCATTTATTTTCATTGCTTATTTTTTATTGTCTTTTTATTTTACTTGCATTTAGTTTAGCTTTAATACATATCAAAACCCCCACAACTGTTACCCTTAGACTAGAATTAATAACAACTATTATCTCCCTACCTCCCTGCGGATCGACCCGTACTACCGCTTGCTAGTTGCAGTTTGGAAATTATAAATATTATTTTTGGTGCACACAATGACAGGCATCAAATTTTGGCGCCGTTGCCGGGGAGGCAGCGCTAGTTTTAGTTGTTTTCTATTTTAGTCTGTGTTTCGCCTCAAGGGAAGACTGAGTACCTTGAGGCAGTTCTTACCATTTCCTCTAGTGTTGTTTTGGTAGGTCCTACAGGTCCCATCTACAGTACTTCAGAAGGGTCCACCCATGTTCCATTCTCAGGAGTAGCAGGTGCCATTTTGTGGGAGATGCGGCGGAGCGGGACACATAGCTGATGCGTGCAGGAGCCCTAATGAGAAGATGTTTGCTTTTCATCAATTTAAGCTCGACAATGCGTTTAATTACACTTCTACTTCACCGCATCAACCATATGTGCCTCCTTATGTAGCCCCACCACCATCCACTCCGTCACAGCAAGATTCGAATAATGAAGTTGCAGAATTGACGAGTCTAATGCAGCTGCTTATGGTGGAGATACAAAAAAGTAATGCGGCGAATGAGGTCTCAATCACGGAGCTGAAATCTCAATTTGCTACATTAGATAAGAATGCAGCTGAGATACCGAGTCAATTTCACTCTCTGAATCAGCGTATTGAGACCGTACATGCAATGATCTTTGAGGAGCGGGTCTACTCTTGATGGACAGAGAAAGTCTTTGAAAAAGGGAAGAAGAAAAAGGGCGAGAAAAAGACGATCAGCAGTAATCACGGTCGATCGACCACATCACCCAGTCGATCGACCAGTCCGCGCAACAGTGCAGTTTCTGGTCGAGGGAAGCGGATCGATCGGCCGACCTCCTTTGGTCGATTGATCAAAACGGTGATGATGAGCCATTTCGTCCTCCAATGCCAGACAACTTGAGGGATTTCTTGTTTATGGGTACGACGGCTCCGAAATTATCGAGACAAGATCCAGATGTCGATGGGTCCGTTCCAATTCTAAAGTATGACCCTACGATGGTCAATGGTTCATTCCTGAGACGAACTGAAGAAGGTTCGAGCTATAACAAGGATAAAGTAGTGGATTTTCAGCCTAAATCCACCGATTCCGGTATGAGAGACCTAGAGGAGAGGGCTAAGTTACTTTTGCAAGCCCCATATCCAAAGAGGCTGGTACCAACGAAGGATGAGGTATATTTTGAAAAATTTAAAAATGTCATTCATAGTCTTAATGTGCAAGTACCTTTTCTTGAGTTGGTAAATCAAGTTCCCGCTTATATGAAATTCATGAAGCAGCTTTTAAATAAGAAGCGGAAACTTGATAGGGTCGAGTCTGTTAATTTAACTGAAGAATCTAGCTCTTATTTGACTCACACTGCTCCACACAAGTTAGCTGACCCGGGTAGCTTTTCAGTCCCTTGTAATATTGGTACCTTCTCAATTGAGAAGGCATTATGTGATTTAGGGGCTAGTATTAGTGTCATGCCTTTGAGTATTGCTAGGAGATTAGGATTGACTAGATTTGTGGTCACTAATATGACAGTGCAAATGGCTGATCGATCTGCGGTCCAACCTGTATGAGTCCTAGAGGATATTCCTGTGCAAATAGGAAAATTCTTCTTCCCAGTTGACTTTATTGTGTTAGACATACCCGAGGATGCCCATATCCCTATCATTTTGGGTAGACCCTTTCTCGCACACTTCTTTGGTGCGATTATTGATGTTGGTTCGGGGACACTAACCTTTAAGGTGGGAAAGCAGTCCATTAGTTTTGCCCAGACTTATAGGAAGAAAGATGTTATGTGTCCTGTGACTTGTAATGCGATTTCTACTCGTAAGTCTTATGTTGTAATTACTGACACTCCTCCTTCATTACCTGTGCCTATTCCTGTTATGACACCTCCGCCCCAGAATGGGAGCAAATTGGAGGACAAATCTTCTGTTTTGGATGTTGCAGGAACTGGTTTGGGGAAGAAAGAACCGCGGATCGCTCCAGCTGTTAAGGAGCCCATTATTCAGAAAGGCGGTTTGGGGTGTCTGAGCTATGCAACTGACAAGGAGCCGGATAAGGAGCCCAAGAAGAAGGAGACAGTCAAAATTTCGGAGTCGGATCTTGAGTGTGAGGAGCTAGAAGATGTTGGCCATGCTTGGGAAGATGCTAGAGATGATCCATTGAGTATTCCAGTGGGAGTAGAGTAGAGTCAAGCTTCTGAGATGAGCACTGCGGAAGCTACTTCATGTAGACAGAAGCCTTGGTCGGAGATTTTCCGCAGTTTTCGTTGATCTATGCGTTTCATAGACCTTTTAAAGACTATTTTATTGCTTTTAGACTATTTATCGTTTTTCGTGTGCGCGAGACTTCGCATTTTAATTGGTTTGCTTAGGATTTATTTAGGCTTTAGACTGTTACTTTGGGTTTAGCGCAATTTTGGGCGCGTTATTATGTGTATTTGCAGGTTTATAGACCATGTTAGCTCAATTTATTGAGCTAATTCGAAGAAATCAGAAACTTACAGCAGGTATCTCAGTCGATCGACTGCCTACTATGGTCGATCGACTGTGCCGCGACTCAAGGGGCTTCTGTTCCTGTCGCCCTGGTCGATTGACTTGATGCTATGGTCGATCGACCGCCTTCGCTGCTGTACCTATTCACGACCATTCCCCTGCTGTGTTTGATCGATTTGCGGAGTTGAGGGAGTCTTTTCTCCACTTTATTCTCCGACTAATTTCTGTTTTCTTCCGTTTTCATAATTTGCACATAATTTTGCGTTTCGTAAATTTTTTTCTCGGAAATATGCACGACCTTTTCTGACTTTTCAGGTACCTATGGTAGCAATGCTGGCTACTGAAACCTCCTAGCTCACACTGGTTTGGGGAGGTTTCCTTTTGCGCTTAAAATCTTGTGAGTTTCTAAGTCTTACTTTCATGTCTTGTTTAGTTTTACCGCAAAATCCCATTTCCTTTGTTATTTTCATACATGATTTTGCACAATGGGGACATTGTGTGATTTGGTTTGGAGAAGGGTTTTGCATTGCATTCATATGTTTTATTGCATTTCTGTTTCACGTTTATTGCATTTCAGTTTGCATTTGTTTTTTCATTTCCTATATATATACAGAAAATCCAAAAACATTGCACGTTTATTTTAGCATGTAGGTCGAGTATGAACTGTAGTATTTCAATGATGACATTGCATTTTCAGCTATTTATGCCTAAGCCGTGCTCATTAACATGTTATTAGTAGAATCATATATGCATAGTCTACGAGTTTTCGTTAATTTACTTGCTGAATCTTGAGACTTGACTTAGATTTTTGGCAAACTACATCATTTTCTGAGATTTAGAGCTTATAACTGGTGTCATTCATGACCAGTTTATCTAGGATTGTGAGTAGTACTCCTTATGAAACATGTTACATCAATATGCATAAATATGAACTTAATCTGCTTAGTACCTGTATGCATTCGGTTTGTGGTTTGTTGACACATGTGGTAGAGGTCCCCTTTTCTCATTTTACCCATAAGCCTCACAAAAGCCAAATTTGCCTTTTTGTCCCATAAGCTACATACCATTATTTAGCCTACCCTATCCGAGCTAGTATTGGTAGTTGTGGGAATGTGTTTATTGTATTTCGGCTATATTGCTCTGAAGGAAATGTAGATTCATATACATATTAACATACTCATATATGTCGAAATTTATTTGTCATAAAATTAAATGTGGATTTTATGCATGCAAACATTAATAAAAGAAGATAAGAAAACATTTTCTCACCATATGAATTTCGGTCATATTGGGCACCAACAAGATCTCCTTCTTGTTAGTTCTTGAGCTTTCCATTAATGGATGAACATACTTGACTTCAAATTAGAAGCCCTCCAATTAGTTGCACCCAAGACAATCCCTTAAACCCACAAAAGAACATGTACTAGATGTTTATAATGTGGTTTACCTTAAATTTGATTACTAAAACTCATATACTACTACTAGTATTATTAGTAATTAATAAGAACAAATTAGATTCATAAAACTTGGTTTTATGAAGAACAAGAGAGAGGTTTTATGTTTTCTTAGAACATTAGAGAGTAGTGAATTATTGAGGAAAAATCCTCTCTAATTCTCTATCCAAAAACCGGTGGGTGGGAGGTATCTTAGCCCCTTTAATTTTTGCTTTTTGTCTTCACAAGACAAACTAGTGTAAGACTTTGTCTATTGTCATGTCACTATCAAGTGTCATGGACAAATGAATAAGACAAATAGAAAAAGACAAACTTCTAAGCATGCTCACCCATATTTCGGTTTCTAAGTTGTAATATGGAGTCCATTTTATTTTTGTCAATTGTACAATTGTATGTCATGTGACATGTGACATGTCTTATGACATGTTTTAATTTAAAATGCATATTTAACAAATTAAATATCATTTATAAATTAAATAAATCATATTTAACAAATTGACTAGTAATATAAAATTACTTTCTCATAAAATGGTCATTTAATTACTAGTTAGTATAATTCACAATATCTTGTAATTATAACTAACTTATCATTCTCATCTCGCATGTTTCGCAAACACCGATTAATATTAGTAATATAACTTCTTAAATTACTAAATAAAATCTTATTTAATCACATTATAATAAGATGTCATTTTTCTCTCTTATGATAATAATTTGTTCAATTTTAAGGAATTAATTAATCAGACGGCATACAACTAATTAACCTTTTCAATTAAGGGAATCGTCCTTTAGGTGTGACCTCGGGATCAATCGATCACCACCGTCTCACGACAGTAATGTCAAACTCTAGCCAGCCAATCATTACCGATATGTGTGGACCAGTTGACTATATATATTATGTATCATCCCTTCCGTATTCTTGAAATGAGATTTAATAATGATATTTAAATCATGTGATCGCACTATTGTTGAGGACACATTTCCCAACAATCTCCCACTTGTCCTCGACAAGTGTGCGTCACCAATTCTCTTGTCCTATTACTATCTCTCACTCAATGCAAGGTGTCTTTCGGGTCGTACTTGCAAGTGATCATATCGAGAGTGGTTTCCTCGATCTGGAGAATAACTGATTGACCGGAATTTATCCACCATGGATACATTCCGAGCGTGGCCACGCATTTCCAGTTCATTACTCCTCGAGTGGCCCTGAGATATTGTTTTAACCCTGACAAGGGGGTGGACAATTCCTATCGCACTTATTCCCTTCGACTAGCCACAGCCATCATAACCCAAAATATGCCCATTTGACCCCATTTACGAAGGTCGTAGTAACACAAATCAAAGTTAATCTGAAACTGTGCCATCTTAGGCGAATAGTCTTTAGTCAAAGAATCGACTCATTAGAATACTATAGTAGCTCTCGCCACGACCAGGCTTTATAAATTTGCCAGAACTCTATAAGCGGTCCTTAGCCCGACAAAGTGTTCCTAACAGTCTGCCTATGTGATCGACTAGTCATCTCACATGACTCTATGGCACTTGAACTTGCCATCAATCGCTTCACACTCTAGTCACTTCGAGACGTCACCTCATATAATTGACTATGGGCGAATACCATGCTAATCCGTGTTCACTTTAACGGGGTTCAATTGTCTCTACAACCCGTTTGGATGTAACAAAGTATAATAAAAGAGTTTTAAAGTAAAACTCGAACGACAAATGTGATTATCACATATGAATAGTCAATGCCTGATTACTATTTCATGTTCTATAATCTAATTTGATCTTGTACATAGTTGTTCATTTCAATTCAATTGAAATGACATGACTCATCATGTTTAGCCTTTGAGAAAGCTTTGGTTAGTAGGTTTTATCAATTTCTTGTACCTTACTCAACCTCACTACATACTCGTTTTCCTTTGTAATGTATACATTTGCATTACAAAACTTTCTGAGTACGTGTCGAGATCCAATCAAGACATAGGCCCTCTAGCCTAAGAATAGCTCCCACTGTTTCCACAGTGTGCGGGACTCATCTTTCTTGCACATCTCATGATCGCAAGTGTACTCAATTTCCGTTATAAAAATCTCTCATTGTTCTTTATTGCCTAGACCGATTCTAGAAAATCTACTTCTTAATTAACATTGCCACAATGGTATCTTAACCATCCTAGTGTGTTTTGATTATGGTTTTGTCGGAAACCATGCGCAATCTCAATTGTCAATTGTCACTTGTGTAACACCCTTACACAATATTGCATCATAAACACTTTGCTTTACTTCCTTAATGCTTCTGCAAGCACTTAAGGGTAATCTTTATAGCTTACTTGGAAAAGATTACTTAAATTCGATTTTTGAAAACAACTCATCATGCTCAAAGCATATGAAGTGTTATACATCATTTCCTTTTAATTGATTCGGCAACGGAAGCAAATGAAACCAATCAAATATGTTCAATTAAATTGAACTGGTCATGAATCTTATCAACATAAGACTTCTTATTGACGCTAATATCACGTGGATTTATCTTCATAAATCCGTATATTAAAGATGTATTATAATACTCCAAAAGTCTTAAATCATTCGCAATGATCAATATGTCATCCACATATAAGACTAATTAAAACTTCCGTAACTCCCACTAAACTCCATGTGTAAACACAACTTCTCGACTTATCGAGAAATGTTTTACCACATGATCAAAGTGTTGATTCTAACTCATTGATGTCCTACTTAAGACCCTCTCTTAAGTTTTACATTATCTTAGGATTGCAAGAATCTACTAAACTCAAGACATGTATTGAATACATTCCTTCTATTGAAGAAGTGGGTTTTAGATTCACTCGCTATGTATTTCATAACCTCATGATGAAACACAATCCCTAAGAAGATCCAAATAGACTTAATCATTTCAATTAGTGCAAAACCCTTTGCAACCAATCTTGCTTTGAAATATCTCTTTATTTGTGCAAAACCCTTTGTCACTAATCAAGCCCTTTTGTTTCGGATTTTCATGGCTCTAAGCCTTGTATTGAGTTGTGACTTAAACACTATTATGTAAGTCATATGTTCATTACTTTCTAGAAGTAATCAACTTGAATCAACCAATTTCTTTTGTAAGTTATAAGCTCTTTACTTTCTTAAAAGTAGCATGAATTCATCATCTTTAACAAGTGACGAATTTAACCTCCTAGGTTTTAAAGAAACAACGTCTTACACAAAACGTCTCATGTAGCCAAGAAAGACCAGTTTCTTGCGATTTCTTGCGACATAACATTCTTTGTGGCTCTTGTATAATTTTCTCCCACTCTGTCTTCTAGAAATAAACTTGTATTTCAGAAAGACAGCTTCACGAGCCACAAACCCGGTGTACTCGTGATAATAAAAAAGGGAAAAATGAGCATTTGTTTCTTGTGAAAACTTACAAACGTGGTACCCTTACCATTTCATATCCCATATGATTCGATTTAGTGGAAAAATAATTTAGACAAAAATGATAAAATCCCCAAAAGAATCAAGTAACTCAAAGTAACTTGATTGAAGTCCAAACCATATCGAATAGCGTTTGATTTCTTATCCAATCACACATTATTTCATAATGCGTGCTAAGAGAGATTAACTTGTGATATTAGATCACATTTTCATTGGCTTATATCAAAGTCTTCACTTTGATAATCCCATCATGACTAAATCGTGATTTCTTTAACTCTTTAAACTTCTTTAAAGATTTTCTATTTACCTTATTAAGTTAACACATTAGCGTCAACTTAAATTGTTGGTAAAAGAGAATGATCAACCTATTATGGATCAATGATTTATAACCTCGATCTCCTTCTCAACAAAAAGGCACGAGACATCTTGCTTTGAATACAAGATACGCATATACCATTAACAATCTAGTGGTTTCAAGAGTACTCGATAACTCTTTGCGTTCATCATTCCAAAATATTAAGGTTTAATCTTGGGTTACCAATTTGAGTCTTGCATCATCTTCATGATATATTATTCTAGTTTGGTTTAGAATATAATCACCTTGATGATGGGCTAGCCATACATCAAATCATGGTGTATATGGTCACAAAAGTGAAACCTCTTTTGTATCTTTAACAAATTGTATTCTTATTTAGAGTTTATGTACTTAATAGTCACTATTAAGTACAACTCCAAACCCGAAAACTAGATTTAGTACACAATGACTCTATCTCTTGACTTCATTGTTGCTAGTCGTCATATTCTAATCATCCTATGTATCAAACATAATGATGAAAACCACCACCGGTTTCTAATATTGACGAAGTAATACTAGCAAAATTTATGTTTAATCAAATAAACATTTAACGAAGAAGGTCCCATTAGATGTCCCACAACTAACTTGTTGATTTTTCAATAATTGGGGTAGTTTCCTTTCTCGTGTCCAACATTTAAGACAATGGAACTTATCGGTCGGGATTGATAGGTTTAGTATCGTCATTCTCAACAACTTTACCTTTAACATTACCTTGTATCAATTCCATTATAATCTTTACTTCTTGAACCTTGTCCTCATCTTAACGGTTTAAGAGAATGCTCCCACTCATTTCAATGAGTCTTTGCTTTGAGAAGCAAAATTGAATTCATGAAGAACACTCTTCATTTGTTCGTTTTAGTCTTAAAAACTTTCATTGAGGTGGTTGCGTTATTTTGGTCAATTACGAATTCTTGACAAAACTAATTACCAAAATAATTTATCGCTTCAAGGTACTTAATTCAATTAAGTATATGAATAACAATCCATTCTAAGTAGATGTGTTAGTCAAGAATCAAAAACCTGTTTGATAATGAATAACTTTAATCTATACTCTTTACAAGAGATCCTTAGCAATGGTTCATTTGAGGTTTTTAGAAGCAAAATTCAAATTTGTCTCTAGTTACGATGTTTTAATGGAGATTTTGAAAAATCGAAATGATATCGTATATGAATTGTGGCAAAGAAATAGAACAATATAAAAACGGAATAGTGGAAAACTTAACATTTATCGTTTTATAAATACTTGAAATAACAAGTATAGCATTTACATAGTGACCTCTACCCAACTATGATAAATGATTCCAAGACCCAAATTCATATCAACTTAGGCACGGGGTAGCCGATGCAACCTTCATCAATATAACTCGGTAGATTAACTTTTTAATCGATTCTACTTTTAGAACTCTTGGTCGATAAACTTACTCTAATGTTTATCTATAGCCCAAAACACATCAACAAGGGCACGGGGTAGTCGATGCAACCCTTATCAATTACTTTTGTTGAGTTCAATCCAAATTTCGAATAAATGTGTCCATTATCCAAACCCACATTAACTTGGGCACGGTGTGGCCGATACATCCCTTATCAACATGAATTCGGTGGATTAACATTCATCACCCACTTCCCCTACGTAACAAGGTTTGTACCCCGGGGTAGCCGAGCGCACTCCCTCGCGAAATAGGTTTTCATGGTTTCTTCTATTTGGTAAGGCTATGTCTCAATTAATTGTTTTAGCGAGAGGTCATGTCAATTTATTATCTATCACGTTTTAAGTGAACTAAAGCGGTGAACTACGATAATTTTAATTGACACGGTCGATAAACTCGATGAAATAAGGATGCATGTTTTAGTTATGGCGATTTAGCGATGCATGTGACATAAAATAAAATGCAAGCATAAAATAAATAAATCCTAGTATGGCCTTTCCTAAAATAGAAAAACTATTTAACTATTACATATTCGGAAACCAACTCCATTGGTCCCTTGAACTTCGGTTGTGGCACGCATCTCGAGGTAACACCGTCTTTATGTATCGCCATTCTTGAAGAAATCCGTCTTTGGGAACTCCGGAATGAATAAAATTACATAATAAATTACATAATTTCCTATTATACATATGTAACTAAAATAAAATAAATCTATTAAATTAAAAAACGGTGATACGAGATCACAATAAAAATTACAACCGAATCGGTATTCCCATACATTTCGGGAAATACCAATTAAAATCTAAGGCCATACTAAGTAAAATTACATAATTCAAAATTACATAAATTAAAATTATGACAATCATAAAGAAAATGCAGCATTATAATATGTATGAACATGCTCAATTTTATGCTAAATCGCCTTTTAATTAGCCAATATCGTATATTACTCGGTTTTTACGGATTTGCGTGATT
Organism: Silene latifolia; assembly: GCF_048544455.1. Classification (NCBI taxonomy): domain Eukaryota; kingdom Viridiplantae; phylum Streptophyta; class Magnoliopsida; order Caryophyllales; family Caryophyllaceae; genus Silene; species Silene latifolia. The sequence continues at coordinate 38,024,165 of NC_133528.1, forward strand.
TCAACACTTTATAATCACAAAAATACATAAACTCATATTTATGCATAAGTTAATTACCCTAACCTCTTAGGACTCAAAATTTAGTCTTCACTAATAATTTGACCATAATTAACCAATATTTTATAAAATTGTTCATAAATGGACCAAAAATTACAAAAATAAGCTATTAAACTTCAAATAAATCACAAAATTTCAAATAAATTTGAAATTTGAAATTTAAATTCATGAACATTCCTGAAAATTTCCATGACACTCATAATGTTCAAAATCTTAGGTTAAAAATTTCGAAAATTTACCGGAAAAACAATGTTGCGGTTTATCGATTTTAATAAAATAATCATAAAAACATGGAAAAATTATTTTCACTAAATTTTCAATTTTAGATCTGAAAAAGATAATAAAATGCAACATTAGACGTTTTTCCTAAGTCATAGATTATGTTTTATTAATTTTCCACTAATAATGTCACTATTTATGCTATTTTTCTTCAAAAATTCATAAATCATGCAAAAAGACTTCTTTATAGCCAATTATTTTACACACATCTTGTAAAATTGCATGTGACAACATATTAATTTTCTATGACCAGATTCGAAATTTAACTCATATTAACCTATTTTTCACTTAAATCCGAATTTAATAATGAAAAATTCATTTTTCGAGCATAACAAGTCCAAAAATTATGAAAATTTACAGGTTATCTCAAAATAATAAATGTGACAACATATCCAAAAACCAAGTGAAAATTCGAAGTATAGCTAATTTTAGAACAAAAATGACATTTTTATTCATAAAATCACATTTAAATGCCATTATTGTAAATTATGAACAATAAAAATCCGAAAAATTAACCAAAATATCCTAAAACATTTTAGGACCAGAAATATTAACATGCATGGATTAATTTCGTGATATCTCATAATAACACAAATTTTACAAGTTTTATTTGTTATTCTTATAACTCGGAAAAACTTTTAACCAATTTGCATGCAAACAACCGTGGCTCTTGATACCGATTGAAGGAAATGTAGATTCATATACATATTAACATACTCATATATGTCGAAATTAATTTGTCATAAAATTAAATGTGGATTTTATGCATGCAAACATTAATAAAAGAAGATAAGAAAACATTTTCTCACCATATGAATTTCGGTCATATTGGGCACCAACAAGATCTCCTTCTTGTTAGTTCTTGAGCTTTCCATTAATGGATGAACATACTTGACTTCAAATTAGAAGCCCTCCAATTAGTTGCACCCAAGACAATCCCTTAAACCCACAAAAGAACATGTACTAGATGTTTATAATGTGGTTTACCTTAAATTTGATTACTAAAACTCATATACTACTACTAGTATTATTAGTAATTAATAAGAACAAATTAGATTCATAAAACTTGGTTTTATGAAGAACAAGAGAGAGGTTTTATGTTTTCTTAGAACATTAGAGAGTAGTGAATTATTGAGGAAAAATCCTCTCTAATTCTCTATCCAAAAACCGGTGGGTGGGAGGTATCTTAGCCCCTTTAATTTTTGCTTTTTGTCTTCACAAGACAAACTAGTGTAAGACTTTGTCTATTGTCATGTCACTATCAAGTGTCATGGACAAATGAATAAGACAAATAGAAAAAGACAAACTTCTAAGCATGCTCACCCATATTTCGGTTTCTAAGTTGTAATATGGAGTCCATTTTATTTTTGTCAATTGTACAATTGTATGTCATGTGACATGTGACATGTCTTATGTCATGTTTTAATTTAAAATGCATATTTAACAAATTAAATATCATTTATAAATTAAATAAATCATATTTAACAAATTGACTAGTAATATAAAATTACTTTCTCATAAAATGGTCATTTAATTACTAGTTAGTATAATTCACAATATCTTGTAATTATAACTAACTTATCATTCTCATCTCGCATGTTTCGCAAACACCGATTAATATTAGTAATATAACTTCTTAAATTACTAAATAAAATCTTATTTAATCACATTATAATAAGATGTCATTTTTCTCTCTTATGATAATAATTTGTTCAATTTTAAGGAATTAATTAATCTGTATCGGCATACAACTAATTAACCTTTTCAATTAAGGGAATCGTCCTTTAGGTGTGACCTCAAGGGATCAACTGATCACCACCGTCTCACGACAGTAATGTCAAACTCTAGCCAGCCAATCATTACCGATATGTGTGGACCAGTTGACTATATATATTATGTATCATCCCTTCCGTATTCTTGAAATGAGATTTAATAATGATATTTAAATCATGTGATCGCACTATTGTTGAGGACACATTTCCCAACATGCTCTTCATAGGAAGGTTGGTGGAATGTTGGAAAGGAGGGAAGAAAGAAAGAAAAAATAGATTTGAAAAAAAAAAGAAAAAAAATGAAAAGAAAGTAGAAAAGAAGGAAAAAAAGAAAAGGAAAAAATCATCAAAATCACATAATTCAAAGTCTTTATTAAATGGCGATTTCTGCTCCCATGATTATATTTGTATCTTATGGGGAGTTGACTTATTATGGAGATTGTGAGATTAGTGCTAATCATTAGCACCGTTTTGTATTGATTTATCTTGAGCAAGAAGTTGGATGTTGTTATAATTTGGATTTGTAGTTACTAGCTTGGCTATAACCTCTCGTATCCAAATTTATCTTAGCCCGTTCTTACCCATTACCTCACATATCCATATTTACCTCGGCATGTGTCATGGTCATTTGTTGGTTGGAATGCATATGTACGGTTGTAGAGATTATTTTCATATTAGACTGCAGGCATGTTCTTATAGGTCGTAGTTAGGTGAAAGTCTTTACAATTACTTCTTTCTATCTTTACATATACTCACTGATTAGTGAGAATTTGTCGCGGTTTCCCTCTATCAAAACTATTTGTAAAACCCGAATAAGTGTAGTATTTAGTCGGGGTCGAACACGAAGACGGCGGGGGTTGCTACTAGGTTCAACTTAGAGTCAAGTTTAATCAATAATAAAAGAAGGGGTTTTGGTTTTAATTACTAGAGCAATTGAACAAACAAGCTGATGAAAATGAATACGATTAATTAAAAGCTAGGGCTTTCGGGGTCATCTAAATGGTTTAAGGGCAAACATGATGAATCAAGGGGTCAATGATAAGAGTTTATCCTAAGATATAAAATCAATGTCTTGATTATCCCGAAGGTGACAACTAACTCTCGTCAAGTATCACTGTAACGCCCCGTAATTTCGGACCGTTAATATATTTCGAAAATAATTAATTAATCAAGTAAAATTTGACATTAATGTATTTAAAGTAAAAATAATTCAAAGAAATATAATTTTATTATATTTTGAAGAAAAGTATTTATTTTGATAGTTTCGAAATGTTTAAAAATAGTTTAAACCGTGTAAAAATCTTTTATTTCGAAATAAGGGCATATCGGGGGGAAAATGACAAATTCTTTTGAACATTGGGTAAACGAATTTGGAAATGGGTCGTATGAGTATTCAATTTTCTTGTAATCTCGTGTTTAAGAACTTTGGTCTTGCCGGAATTTGCATTTGACCTACGGTTCTAATTATTATAGAAACGAGCCAAAACCGACTCGTAAAATCCCGACTAAACCCGCACCTTTCCTCTCTTTCTCCCCTAACCCGCGGCACCCCCTTCCCCTTTCCCTTTTTTCTGATTTTCCTTTGCTTCCATCACCTTCTTCAATATTCTAAAAATCCAAACACCATTTTCAACAAAAATTCAAGATAATTTTCGACATAACTCCCTCATTTCTTATCGGATTTTCGCATAATTTACATTTTCGGAATCCTCTCGTCGAGAACTACAACCTAGTATGTTTTAATTTCAGTTTTCATTAAGTTGTTTAAAGACGAATTTCGGTAATTTCGGTATTTTATACTTAATATTGTGTTTTTATTGTTTAATTAGGTGAAGAATTGGAAGACGAGTTTGGGGACTCGTATATTGTCGAAGATAGCGGATAGTTGCTTGTTAGGGTTTGGGTTTTAAGGTGCTAATTGCTCATTTTCTAGCTTAAGGTAACATATTTCGAGTTACGCGACGAATAATCGTCACATTCTTTGTTGTTTTTGTATGTTTTGTGATTTTTGTTTGAGTAGTAATTTTCACATGATAAAATTTGATGCATGCATGCTTAATTTATGTCTTTTGTTAGTTTAAGTTAACATAGTTGTATTGGGAACGATTAATTAATGTTCAGACGATGTTAAAATGAACAAAAACGGAAAAATGGAGGAGTAGGGGTGGCGGCAGCAGGCCCATGGCAGGCCCACGGCTGGCCCGGGTCAGCCCGTTGCTTGTTTCGCGGTTTTCCATGCATTGTTCGTCATTTTAGGTTCATTAATGATATAATTAGAATAAGTGACATATGGTTAAACTTAGGAAATGAATCATATTAGTAGTTAAAAATTATGTTAATGGTAAAAATTATGCTTATATTGATAGTTTTCACATGTTAGGATAGTTTATAAAATGAAATTGTAATGATTAGGCTCAAAATGAATTTTATAGCGATAATTGTAATGTTTTGATGATTGTGCCGAAAACTGAGCCTTAGTCCCTTTGACTGATTCGATGTCAATTAATTGAGTGATTGGTCAACCGCAATTTAACCCGTACCTGTCGCAGGGCTGGGATTGCGGGTAAAAATTCGGTTGGATGAAATTTTGTATGAATTGGATAAACGGCCTTTTTCTTGTTTTAGGCCATTTATTATATTTTTATTTCACATGGGTAGTTAATTAATTTGAGTAGCTTCTTATATTGTAGAAACGGCCCTAGATTCCCTGAAACCTTTAATATTGTTAATATTGCTAGAAATGGTATTGGTATTAAATACTTTTTGCAGGTTGTTGTGTTTGTCATAGATAGGTCTTTATAGTCTTTGACGAGTATATGTTCACTGCTTAATAGCCTTTGTGTTCCTGACTTGGTGGGATTATATCCAAGTTGGGGCATGACCTCGTTACTTATTTTGATAGTAAGTGGTCAGCTTAAGTACTAGCCAACCCTTTGGTGGACTCCTTAGGGTACTCACTTTGTTTTAGAAAAATTGTGGGTCTTGGGTGCGGTGGTGTTTATCCGCATGTCTAGGTCTGCGCAGATTTTAGGCTAGGGTTGTGTTGTGTCTTGGCCATGTTTTATTAATATTAACCGCTGAGTCAAGATACCGGTTCGATTACCTTCCCTACCTCGTGGTATAGACTCGAGTTACAGAGTGACTATTGACGGTACTAAGAACTTATGCCTGTCTTTGATATATTGCCCTTTCTTGTATGGTGACTTTATGAATTGTAATAGGTGAGATGTAAGCCGGTTACAATTGATAAAGTTTGGATTACTACTTGTTATATGTTTCACATGATAGTTTAGTTTGGTCAGTTAGGGGGTCATAGGTTAGAATACTTGATAATTAAATTGTTTATCATGTTGTTTACATGTTTCATTACATGTTACATTAAATATGACGTTTCGTGGCTGGGAGGACTCGAAGTTACTCCCCACTGAATTGTGGCTTTCGTGTTTGTATAAAATGCGATTGACAGGTTGAAGATTTAGATGGGGTCACAGACGAGCTAGTGAGCATAAGGAACCTTGGACCTAGTTTAGCTATTTGTATAGTAAACCTTTTAACTTTTGGTTATGTATATTTTTTTGAAGGGACATATGTCTCCCTCTTTTACCTTGGGTTTGTATCTATATGTTCTCGCGCTTTAGTTGGGTTATGTAAATTAGTTGGTTTGCATTTGCAGGTTTTGGGCACTTTTAAGTTGGAATTGTTTGTGAATGGTTTAGGAAATTTTTTAAAAATTACAGGTTTTTATCTAGTTGAACCAATTACAAACATATCCTGTCAGTATTTCTGTAGATTTTACGTGTTTATTTAACGCTATATGTGAGGGTGTCACAGTTGGTATCAGAGCATATTTGCTCCCGACGCACGTTTGTGCACCCCACTTAAAATCACTTGACCTTTAAATAATAAACTTGAGAGATGGGTAGGATGGGTAGATTTAGGATTTTATGTGGTAGTCTGTTTGTGATTGCTATTTGTTAGGTTCTAACCAATGTTCTCTTTTGCAAGATGGCTCTCCAAGAAATGTAGATAATGCAATCTTACAAGCTAGGTTTGTTGATGGATGGTTATTAATTTTGGTGCCGTTAAATATTGGTTATGCCAAATGAAGAATGCTTCCACTTTCTCGATATTTCTTTCCGTATTCAGTGTATCTTAGCTTAATCTTCCAATCTCGTTGTTTATTCGTCTTTCTAATTCCTCTTCTCTCGCCTTGGTAACTACTCTTCTATTCTTTCTCCCGATTCATCCTTGGTTCGTTTTCTTCTTATAATAAGAGTCCTTGTGGACACCTTCCTTTTATTCCGCAGGATAGTTCCCTTGTTCAAGAGAACCCGGTTTTGAGAGAATGTATCATTGGAGGGCGTGAACGAATTGGGAAATTGATTGTTTAAGGTTTGAGTTGTATAGGAGAATATAACTTGGGATCCTTTGGTTAATTTTGTTAGTTGTGCTTGATATGAGATCCTAGTGAGTTGAGAAACACCTTGGTATTTATGTCTATTGAGAGCTTGTTTGTTATAGATGATTGAGCATGGGTACTACTTTAGCACATAAGATGAAAAGAACCTGAGCTACTCCATTTGAGAGTCTCGATGTTTCCTGTGGAGAATTAAAGGAATGATAAGTAGCCCTAATCCTTGTAGGCCTTGAAAGGAATACAATAGGACGTTGACGTTGCTTAATGGATTGGTATCGTACTTTGGAATTAGTTAGTTTGTTAAACCTTTCGAGTTAACCAAATCTAATATATAGTAGCCGAAATTTGAGAACACGTGGTTGACCATATTAATCATATCTGAATTTGGGAATTTTGGTGGAACGTTGATCGATGTAGTTCGTGAGTTCAAAGATATGATTCTAATTTATGGTATCGTAGACTAGAAGTATTAAGTGGTGAGATGATGGAGTAAACAAGCCATGGTATTTGGGGATGACATAGTAAGTGAAGTTCAACGACGAGAATTGTAAAGGAGATACTTTGTGACATGGGTAGTAACAAATGAATTTGTGTGGTGAATTGATTTTGGCTCTTAGAACAAATTGAGTTGAGGAATACCTACCATTGTGGAGTCCTTGTTAGTCTTATAATTTGGTAGACTTTTGGGGCTTGGTTGAGCACCTTAGTGATGTAACCTTATCATATCGATCATAAGCTTTGATGAGTGTTTGGTAAGCGGTAACCCTTTCATTGTGCCGCTTCTATTCTCCTTTCCTTCTCTTTAACGTTCGTTGAACCTTGTTTTTATGCCAAATTTTACGTATCTTCTTCTTGCCCGAGATATCTTCTTAACTTGAATACCTCTTATTTATGTCAACCGTTATCTTTACGGACCGACTCCTTAGTTTCCTAATTTATCAGATTCATGCACCTTTCGGAAATGATTTACCGTTTCTCTATTCCGTTATCACTCCTTATCTCCTTAGTATAGTTGGTACCTTGTTGACCATGTTTACAGAGTCAGTGAGATGTGACTTGAGGATATAGGATTGGCTAAGTAGTCGAGTTTGTGATTGACTTCCATAATCACTTTGGAGATGAGGGTTTGATAATGTATATGTTACCGTGTGAGAAATGTTAAATGTGGGATTATTAGTTGGTTTTAGTGAGTGATATTGATTACTACTTGAGGTATGGTATGAGAGTGAGAGTAAGCTACATTATTGGGAGGTTTTAGCACTTGTTTTGGGTAACTAGAAAGGGTAATGGTATGGTTGACACCAATTGTTAGGCTAAGGAACATAATTTCAATTTATGGTTTTAGGAACTCTGAGGTGATAAAGTGTTGTTACAATTATGACCTTGTTCCTTGAGAATTTGATGGTAAGTGAGTTTAGGATATCAAATTTGAAAGAATACTCCTTGGGGATGTTGATGACCAGAATGGATTGGTGATGTGATTTGGTATTAGTTGGCTCTTGAGAGTTCTTGAGTTGAGAGAGACTTAGTATTGAGAAGAATTTGTTAATCCTATAGTTTTATAGACCTTGAGGTCGCACTAAGTACTTGAGATGATGGGACGGTGTTGTAGCTGAGTGTAGCTGAGTGTAGTTCCGCTTTTGGCAATCCTTAATAAATAAAAGGATAGAGGAACGTGAGATCCTATTGATTTTTCGGATTTTGGGGTCGGTATGTTACTACCTTGTTTTGAAATGAAAACCTTGTAGAATATTTGAGGAACCCATAGTTGACACTAGTTGGATACGAATATAACTTTGTTGGAAGCCTTGACCTTAGACTTGTGAAAGTTGTTTGGAATGTTATTGTAAATTTGGACTTTATATTTAATCCTTTGAGGAATCTTTCTATTGGAATTGGAATATTGTTGGAAAATTGAGTGAACCTTTCTCGATGTACCGATTTTCCTAATTCCGATCTCTGACAATTGTCATTCTTGCTATTCTGGCTTGTTCCGTTGTGTTCGCCTTTATGGAACTCATTTGACCTTTTGAGTAAAGTGTCTTGTTCGTTGACATCTTTATTGACTTCATCCAAAAATTCCACCTTTAAGAGTTCAATTCCTTCTTGTCTGTTGGGTGTGAGTTCCCTATCGCGACTTGCACTTCTCGTTCCCGAGTTGTTTTCCATCTTGCGTAGATTCTATATAGTTTGAGTAAACTTTTGGTTCATTCTTCCTTAATTTGGAGTTAAATCTACAAATTGACCTCTTTCTATAACATTTGAAAATGATTTCTCACTCTCTTTCAACCCTAGTGTTCAATTGGATACCTAAGCTATTTCTCGTTTTGTGTAATGATTCCTTTTTCTTACTCCTTTTCCGCGTTACTAAGCCGTATTTAATCATAATTAGTAAAGATATTATTCTTATTATAGAATTTTAAACTAAAAGTTTGAAAATGCTTTTATGATTTTCAATGGTTTTAACATTAGTGAATGTTAAATCTCGTTGTTGGAGACGTCCCAATAATGGGTTTTCTCATTTATTGGTGTAGAAATATTTTTTTTTTATATATCTTGATATGAATGTGGATGTTCTTGTCTGATCAACGAGAGTATCACCGTTTCATTGAAAATATACCTATATTTTCTTATAACTATATTATGAAGATATTGTTTACTATAATTTCTCCTTCTAAGTTTCGAGGACGAAACTTTTTAAAAGGAGGGGTGATTGTAACGCCCCGTAATTTCGGACCGTTAATATATTTCGAAAATAATTAATTAATCAAGTAAAATTTGACATTAATGTATTTAAAGTAAAAATAATTCAAAGAAATATAATTTTATTATATTTTGAAGAAAAGTATTTATTTTGATAGTTTCGAAATGTTTAAAAATAGTTTAAACCGTGTAAAAATCTTTTATTTCGAAATAAGGGCATATCGGGGGGAAAATGACAAATTCTTTTGAACATTGGGTAAACGAATTTGGAAATGGGTCATATGAGTATTCAATTTTCTTGTAATCTCGTGTTTAAGAACTTTGGTCTTGTCGGAATTTGCATTTGACCTACGGTTCTAATTATTATAGAAACGAGCCAAAACCGACTCGTAAAATCCCGACTAAACCCGCACCTTTCCTCTCTTTCTCCCCTAACCCGCGGCACCCCCTTCCCCTTTCCCTTTTTTCTGATTTTCCTTTGCTTCCATCACCTTCTTCAATATTCTAAAAATCCAAACACCATTTTCAACAAAAATTCAAGCTAATTTTCGACATAACTCCCTCATTTCTTATCGTATTTTCGCATAATTTACATTTTCGGAATCCTCTCGTCGAGATCTACAACCTAGTATGTTTTAATTTCAGTTTTCATTAAGTTGTTTTAAGACGAATTTCGGTAATTTCGGTATTTTATACTTAATATTGTGTTTTTATTGTTTAATTAGGTGACGAATTGGAAGACGAGTTTGGGGACTCGTATATTGTCGAAGATAGCGGATAGTTGCTTGTTAGGGTTTGGGTTTTAAGGTGCTAATTGCTCATTTTCTAGCTTAAGGTAACATATTTCGAGTTACTCGACGAATAATCGTCACATTCTTTGTTGTTTTTGTATGTTTTGTGATTTTTGTTTGAGTAGTAATTTTCACATGATAAAATTTGATGCATGCATGCTTAATTTATGTCTTTTGTTAGTTTAAGTTAACATAGTTGTATTGGGAACGATTAATTAATGTTCAGACGATGTTAAAATGAACAAAAACGGAAAAATGGAGGAGTAGGGGTGGGCAGCAGGCCCGGCAGGCCCATGGCAGGCCCACGGCTGGCCCACGGCTGGCCCGGGTCAGCCCGTTGCTTGTTTCGCGGTTTTCCATGCATTGTTCGTCATTTTAGGTTCATTAATGATATAATTAGAATAAGTGACATATGGTTAAACTTAGGAAATAAATCATATTAGTTGTTAAAAATTATGTTAATGGTAAAAATTATGCTTATATTGATAGTTTTCACATGTTAGGATAGTTTATAAAATGAAATTGTAATGATTAGGCTCAAAATGAATTTTATAGCGATAATTGTAATGTTTTGATGATTGTGCCGAAAACTGAGCCTTAGTCCCTTTGACTGATTCGATGTCAGTTAATTGAGTGATTGGTCAGCCGCAATTTAACCCGTACCTGTCGCAGGGCTGGGGTTGCGGGTAAAAATTCGGTTGGATGAAATTTTGTATGAATTGGATAAACGGCCTTTTTCTTGTTTTAGGCCATTTATTATATTTTTATTTCACATGTGTAGTTAATTAATTTGAGTAGCTTCTTATATTGTAGAAACGGCCCTAGATTCCCTGAAACCTTTAATATTGTTAATATTGCTAGAAATGGTATTGGTATTAAATACTTTTTGCAGGTTGTTGTGTTTGTCATAGATAGGTCTTTATAGTCTTTGACGAGTATATGTTCACTGCTTAATAGCCTTTGTGTTCCTGACTTGGTGGGATTATATCCAAGTTGGGGCATGACCTCGTTACTTATTTTGATAGTAAGTGGTCAGCTTAAGTACTAGCCAACCCTTTGGTGGACTCCTTAGGGTACTCACTTTGTTTTAGAAAAATTGTGGGTCTTGGGTGCGGTGGTGTGTATCCGCATGTCTAGGTTTGCGCAGATTTTAGGCTAGGGTTGTGTTGTGTCTTGGCCATGTTTTATTAATATTAACCGCTGAGCCAAGATGCCGGTTCGATTACCTTCCCTACCTCGTGGTATAGACTCGAGTTACAGAGTGACTATTGACGGTACTAAGAACTTATGCCTGTCTTTGATATATTGCCCTTTCTTGTATGGTGACTTTATGAATTGTAATAGGTGAGATGTAAGCCGGTTACAATTGATAAAGTTTGGATTACTACTTGTTATATGTTTCACATGATAGTTTAGTTTGGTCAGTTAGGGGGTCATAGGTTAGAATACTTGATAATTAAATTGTTTATCATGTTGTTTACATGTTTCATTACATGTTACATTAAATATGACGTTTCGTGGCTGGGAGGACTCGAAGTTACTCCCCACTGAATTGTGGCTTTCGTGTTTGTATAAAATGCGATTGACAGGTTGAAGATTTAGATGGGGTCACAGACGAGCTAGTGAGCATAAGGAACCTTGGACCTAGTTTAGCTATTTGTATAGTAAACCTTTTAACTTTTGGTTATGTATATTTTTTTGAAAGGACATATGTCTCCCTCTTTTACCTTGGGTTTGTATCTATATGTTCTCGCGCTTTAGTTGGGTTATGTAAATTAGTTGGTTTGCATTTGCAGGTTTTGGGCACTCTTAAGTTGGAATTGTTTGTGAATGGTTTAGGAAATTTTTTAAAAATTACAGGTTTTTATCTAGTTGAACCAATTACAAACATATCCTGTCAGTTTTTCTGTAGATTTTACGTGTTTATTTAACGCTATATGTGAGGGTGTCACAATCACACTTCTCTTAAACATACAACAAGACCACCACAAACTTTCATTCAATGGGGTAATTAAGCAATAATGAAAAAAGGCATAAACTTTCACTCATGCGATTCATCAAACACCTTGTGTGCATGAACAAGAAAGATAAACAATTCACCAAAGACCCAAATAATCATACAATCATGCCCATAAATTCCATGTAGACTCCCCCTAAACCCTAGAAGGGTATCTACTCACTCATATTGAAGATAATCATGCTAATAAGAGAAGAAGAACAAATAACATAAAGAGAAGACATGATGATTATTATAACAATTATGAAAGACAAGAAAAAATGTAAACAAATGATTAACAAGTGAATAAGAGAGGAAATATACCAACACAAGGAAAGATGATTGCTTGATTGAATAATAAGAAGGAAAACCCTTCAAAATTCCCAATACAATCTTCAACAAACAAGTGTAAACAATTGACAATTACTTGAACTAACTAATTCTTACTAAATATTAATAATAATTATTGAAAAATTAGAACTTGATTAAGGAAAGATTACAATAAATATGGAAGGTTTTTCAGATCTAGGGTTATGTGTACAAAGGGTTTAAGAAGGGGGTATTTATAGGCTATCATTGGATTAAGGAAGGAAAAGAGAAAAAGCCCATTTTGCGTGCTGCGTGTTCCTGTGCCGGCGGGCCGGCTGCCGGCCTCCTGTGCCGGCAGCTCGTTCTTCAAAAACTGAGGAAAATAAAGGTTGCGTAATTCCCTGTCGGTGGGCCGGCTGCCGGCCTACCGGCAGAGAATTCTTCTTCTTGAAATTTTCTTCCATTTCTTCATGAAGAGCTGCCCTCTGCCGGTTGCCCGGCTGCCGGCTGCCTATGCCGGCAGCGCGTTCTACAAAATCTTGCCCAAAAACTTCTTCAAAAAGTCCTAAGTGTTGGACTTGTGTTCCCTGCCGGTGGGCCGGCTGCCGGCCTGCCGGCAGAGAACATCTCCTAGCTTGTTTTCCTTCTTTTCTCCTCACAGCACCATCCCCTGCCGGTGGACCGGCTGCCGGCCTGCCGGCAGAGGATCGTCCTCAGCTCCGCATCTCCCTTTTCTTCATGTAAAGGCAAGGGAATGCCTTTCTTGCCCCAATTCCTCTATACTCGACTCGATTCCTGCAAAGGGATACACAAAATCACAAGTACGGGGATTGGGCACAAAATGCAAGGAAAGACACATGAAACCGACTCGATATGAGTCGAAATGCGTAGAAGAAAAGGAGAATTTCGGTGCAAATAAATCCTATATCAAACCTCATCGGAGCCATTTGGTGTTCACAATTAAGCATATGTGGTCGTTGGTCAATGGTCGATACAAAACACAATTTATACTTCACAAACAACTCTACAATTAGTAAAGAGGCAAGTAAAGGTCGGATCCCAAGGGACGGGTATTGAAATGAAGATTCTATTGTAACTAGTGGTGTCTAGGGGTGTCACAAATTGGGTTGATGTAGAAGGTTACTAAACTAAGATAGCAATGAAAATAAACTAACAAGGTAAATAAAATGAGGGTGTAAACAATTGATTAAAAGCACTAGGGTGTCATGGGTTCATAGGGGAATCATGGGATATGATCATACAAACATGTTCTCAAATTATAAGCAAGCAATTATTGTTGTGATGGATTGAGTTGGGTTATATCTTACAATCCTAGGAAAGTTTGGGTCCCGGAGCCGAATCTCTTGGATTGTACAACACCTACAAGTCGACTTAATCTTCCCTACTTAACACATGCATGGTCTAACAAGACTCGAGTTGGGTTATGTCTTACAAGTCAAGTTGAAAGGATAGAAGATGATAGTAAATGCAAGGATTCATAGGCTTAGCATTTCATCAAATATAACATGTGCATGTATTAAGATCAAAACAAGCAAGCAAATAAGATATGAAAGCATATTAATTTAAGCATGAATCATTCCCCATGTTGGTTTCCCCTAATCACCCATTAAACCCTAGCTAAGAGACTACTCACTCATTATCATATTGATCATGCTAGGAAGGTTGTCAATCATACTAACATAATGAAACATGATGAATAAATGAAAGTAATTAGCAATAATTAAAAAGGGATTAAGAGATTATACCTACTAATGATTCCAATAATAAAGCAAGAATAATAGAAGTACTTGAATCCTAGATTGAGAGGTTGTCAATCTCCCAATAATAACCCAAATAATCTTCAATTACCCAAAATAAAGTAAGAACAAGAGAGAGATTGAAGAACTAAAACTTGGATTAAAACTTGATTAATATTTGATTACAATATTGAAGAGAGATTTGATTGATATTAACTACACTAATTATTGATAAGAAGAACATGCCCCTCTAATTAGACTAATGGGGTATTTATAGTGAAAATTAGGGAGGATGCATTAGGGTTAACTAAGGGCTAAACTAGTAATTACACTTTTAAGTTGAGCAAGGAGCCTCCGGGATTATCCGAGAGAAGGGCTTCTCCATTTCGTAGCTTGAAGGACGAAAGCGTGTCTTTGTCTTTGTGATCCGTGCGGCCGGGAGTCGGGACGGCCGGATCAGGATGGACGATCCGAGCGGATCAAGGAACAAGACGCTCGGACTGGGCATGGGCAATCCGAGCGGATTCCTGGTGAGGACGCTCGGATTGGCGAGGACGGACGGATTCTCTACAATCCGTTCGGATTGTAGTTCAGCAGCTTTCCTTCTTCTTTTTCTTCCCTTTTCTTCATGAATTCCTTGGGGATTTCCTTGGGGACTCAAGGATCCTTTTCTCAACAATGCTCTTCTACTATGCTATGTACAAAGGCCTTCTAGTCTTGTCTCTCCTTGATGCTTGGTCATTGAATATGATCAATTTAGCCTTGTTTTGCCATGAAAATGCAAGATTCTTACTCCTTTCCTACCAAGGGATCAAAATCTCAAAGAATATGCAAAACAAAGAACTAAAGATAAGAAATGACCCAAATAGGCACTAAAAAGCATGAAAACAATGGTAATTCGGGAGCTAAATATGCGCCAATTATGGTCGCATCAAATATCCCCAAACCGAACCTTTGCTCGTCCCGAGTAAAGAGGTGACAAAGACTAGGACCAATACTAACCTAACCTAATAATAATAGCCGATATGAGACAATTAGCGGGTCTCACTCCGCCCCTTCAACTCACAACAAGACAACCATGAGGTAGGATGCCTTCTTGCAAGGCAAGGTGGGTCTTGCCAAAATGGCGACACATCCAAACTTTAAGCACACAAAAACACATAATGGATGCATCTACAAAAGAATAGCCACTTTCCTCATCTAAGTGGCGGAAATTATCTACAAGGGAAGCAATTCAAGGGTACACAATCCTTCAAAGATGCAATTTGTTCAAACTACTAAGCCTAGAAGGATACCAATAAATCACCTCCAAAAGGTGTCAAGCTAGGGTACCTTTGTCCTCAATCGTTAAATGCTTTTGTCAAGAGTAGACTCCCTATGGTGTTAGAAACACTGGAGGATCGCGGAATTCCCCCTCTTGCCTAGACAAGAAGAAGGGTCGTCCCCTCTCTACCATGCACAAGAATGGATATGATGGATAAAGGGATCAATAGATGTTTGAGTTTCACTTTGGGAGTTTGCTTTTGTTTGTTGTTTTTCCCCCCAATTTCTTGTGGCATTTGTCTTTTTGAGAACACTTTCTTTGCCATTCTTTTTGATTTTTGGCATTTCAATACTTGACAACTTTTTGCATTTCTTTTTGAACATTTTCAAAGTCACCCCAATTAGTAACGAGGGTGCCTTGTATTTGAAGCTTTAGGAGTTTTATTTTTGCTCCTCTTTTCATTTGATGCATTTTTGCAAACTTTCTTTCACTTTTCATTTCATTGAACTCAAATTGATTTCTTTTTGTGCCCATTCCCTTTGATGACAAAAATGTATGGTAGAACATGGATGAATGATGGAAGAATGCATGGTTTCAAGGGTCACCTTGGAATAAACGGTAGCCAAGGAGTTATCAAACCACAAGGTACTCTTGACTCGGCCTTAATCCATGGGTCAAAGGATACTAGCATGACACATCCTAGGGTGTTTTACAAGTATTCTAACAAGCAAAGTCTTAAGAAGAAAAAGCATCTACTAGGGCCTATATACACTTGTCAAGCTTCCCAAATAGACGGTTTCGCAAAATTTTTCTAACATGCAACTACATGCCATGATGCAACTAGCATATAAACATCCTAATGCATATGATTCTACCAACTAATATGCCAAATAAACTAGATGCAATCCTAAGTTCACATTGTTTTACCGCATCAATCAAAATAAAGCCACATAGTCATTAACATAAAGAGAAAAAAGGAGATTGGAAAGATCATACCATGCGGTCTTCAATATCCTCATGTCTCAGATGTGGCGTAGTCAATCAAAGTGAACAAGGATGAAACAAACACAATATATACAAGACAATATATACAAAGGAAATGAACTTGTTTTTGGTTTTTCAATTTTTCAAATTTTTATGATTTTTGAAATTTTTCAATTTTTATGGTTTTTGAATAAAAGTTAAGTGTTAGAATTCCCATCCCCACACTAATATGGGCATTGTCCTCAATGGCCAAAATGATGGAAATTATGCAAGAATGATGCATGATTTCTATACTAAATGCAATTCTACACTAAGCTATGCTACATGATGCATGGTTTTTGTTATGACGGAGAGGATAATTTAAATTACCTCCCGTTGCGTATGCATTAACTTCCCCAAACCAAGTAAGACACTATTGCTAATGTCAAAGCATGGGGGAGTTCATGCACATGCTATGCTATGCATGGAACTAGATTGTCATTTTGGATTTTACAAAAGTGGGAACAATAAAGAACACCTCAAAGGAACCGAGGTGTGAGTCCTTTGATGTTGCTAGGACTAAACCAACAATGATCAAAATGAAATAAAATACAAAGAGATATAGACAAACCATGGGAGTGTAGGAGTCTCCAAGGCTAGTCTTCCATCATGCTACTATCATCACCACTTCCCTCATGAGAAGTGGTCACATTGCCACTTTCCTTGGCACTTTCTTCTTTGCTTTCTTCACCATCATCTTCCTCATCATTATCTTCACCATCTTCACCATCTCTTTCTTCATCTCCACTTGCTTCTTCCTCAATATTATCATCAATCTCCTCATCATTTCCAACAACCTCATTGTCTTCCACCACGTCCCTAGATGCACCCGGAAACAAGGCTTCTCTATCCGCCCAACTAGGCAAAGGACAAGATGGATCAAGGAGTCCTTGCCTAGCTAGATGTAGGAGGGGAGGATATTGAGCCAAATAAGCATTCTTCCGATCTTCATAAGCTTGCTTGTGCATGGCTTGCATAAGAAGAGTTACATAGTCTTTCCCAATTTCAACTCCTTGCGGTTTGAACTCTTCATAATCATAGGGGTAAGGTGGTATAACAATGGAAGAGGAGGGAGTTTCATGATCACCCTTTTGTTGTTGAATGATGTACTCGGCTTCTTCGGATAGGGAAGTAAATAGTTGGTCCGGTGGACACTAAGACGGCAAATCTTTGCGGGTAAAGTGAATGATCGAGCCTCACTTGTAAGCCACCCATACTTGGTATCAAGGGAATTGTGAACAACCCACTTAAACTTGTTAATCAAGGTGGACATACCAATAAGATGGCCACCATCCTTAGCCTTGTACTTGCTATCCTTATTGAAATTAGGATCAAAGTGCTTGGCTAGGACCGTGACAAGGCCGCCATTAACAATTACGGTTTGACCCTTCTTCCCACTATCTATATGGAGCCATCTATCAACCAATAGCCTCAAAGAATTGTAAGGCTTGGTGTGAATTCTTCCAATATTCAAAGTTGATTCAAGGAGAATAAAATCGAGTCCCGTGAAATGATTGGTGTCTTTCCTAGCAATTATGGTATTTCCCACAACTTTGTGCCATATTCTTATGCCCGGATGATGGACCAAAAGAGCACGACAAGCTTTAAAATCTTCAAATTTCTTCCCGGAGATTGCCTCCCAAAGAGGCTCGGGATCATACTTCCCATATTGCTTATAAAAATTATGTTCATCGCTAAGACCCAAAATTGCACCCAATTCCGGAAAGGTAATGCGTCTACTAGTGTTAGCTAGACGAAACTCAATATTTTCCCTATTCTCAACTTTTGTCACTTTTAAAGAACTTAAGAATTCCAAGACAAGGGAGGGGTATGTTACTTCCTTCATATCAAACAATTTCTTTAAACCCATGGCATTGAAATAGACTCTTGTTTGTTCAAGAACACCCAACTTCTCTAAAGCATCTTGGCATATGAATTTGGTGGATTGAATTTGTTTCATAGCAAACTTGACAAATGTATTTCTATGGGAGTCGGAAATGAATGTTACCTCCGGATAATGCAAGAGTTGATTAATTACCGGAGTAGAGGGTGATGCTTCCATAGAAGTTTGTTGAGGTGGTTGCACTTCCAAGCTTGGTGTTGATACCACCATTGCCAAAGCTTTCTTCATTTGTAGAGCTTTTTGCCTTTGAGAGAGAGTTGTAGTCTTTGGTGCCTTTGTTGCCTTTGCCTTTGCTTTTGTCGCTCCCTTTGTTCTTGCCATTTGATGAGCTAACCAAGAAAAAGATCAAAAATCTTCAATTTGTAGAATGCCCAAATCGATTTTGAAAGTGAAAGGCTTTGCCTTTATGAGAACAAAAATCAATTAAAAGGTGAAGATTTTGTTCTTGGTTTTGATTGTTAATGAAGATGGAGTGATTGATTTGTTATTTGAAAGATGGTTTGATTTGATTTTGGTGAGTTTTGTTGAGGGTTTTTGTTTTTGAGATGGAGAGGATGAGGGTTTTGATGTTATGGGTAGTGTTTATGAGTGAATGAATGAATGAATGAAGGTGGGGTGGGTATTTAAAGAACTCGACAATATTAGGACGCAGGGGCAATCCGTGCGGATTAGGCGCAATCCGCTCGGATTCTTCAGCTTCAAATTTTCAAAAATCCCGCCTAGAGACGGGCGGATTCTGGGGAATCCGCTCGGATTCTTTTTGGATGAGACGGGCGGATTTCGCGCGGCAGACGGACGGATTCTTGTCCAGAGATTTTTCTTTGTTTTTCTTCAGTTGCAAGACGGGCGGATTGTTTACAAGACGGACGGATTCGAGAGACGGGCGTCTTTCGTAAATCCGCTCGGATTGTTCAACGATCAAGAAATTTGCGGTTTTCAGCTCCCAAGACGGGCGTCTTCTCGCAGGACGCTCGGATCCTCTGCAGACGGGCGGATTCTCGGGGAATCCGCTCGGATTGGTCCTTGTGTACACGGAGTTGATTCCATCCGTGCACCAACGCATTCCCTTATCATTCTTTCTTTCTTTCTTTCAAATCTTGTGTTCTTCATTGCGGGGCACTACTAAGGCATGAATAGCCTAGGCAATTGCCATCCCCACACTAAGGTAAAGCACTACGCATCAATTAAAATCATTAGTCCCTCCCTCACTTCTCTCTTTTCATGACAATTATTTTGATCAAAGTAAAAATAAATCCAAAAATGACAAAAATGCAATACAAAAATTAAATGTAAGTTAGGGAGTTAGAAATATTTACAAGTGGTGGTTTAGGGAGGACTCCACCAAACTCTCATTCTTGATGAGATGTCAAGGAGGCATGTTCAAGGTGTTGTTGATGTTGCTCAACACCTTGAAGAAGTAATCAAAAGCTTGTTCATTGTTATGGTAGAGGTCCTCAATAGACCGTGGCCCTTGTTGTTGATCATGATCGATGGCATGCCCAATGTAGGGATTAAAGATCCCTTCAAATTCGTCGTCCCAAAGACCACAAACTTCATTGAGTTGATCATTGAAAATCTCTTGCTTGGATGGAGACAACTCTCCCAATTTCTTCTCTTGGCCAATGAGGCCATCATCTTCTTCCTTGGTTGATTTTGATGAGCTTTGCAAGCTCTTCTTGTCACAATTCACTTGCTCTTTGAATGGAGCATCTTCAACTTTCTTCCTCCATTGGAGTTCCGATTTCTTCTTCTCATCTTTCCGGCTATAATGATCAATCATGAAACATGGCTCATGCAAACGAGGAGCTCTCATGGTCTTGTCAAGATTAAAAGTTATGCTTTCATCTCCCACTTCTAGAGTGAGCTCTCCATGTTTCACATCAATCACCGCACCCGCGGTGTGTAGGAAAGGTCTTCCTAAGATGATTGGAATGTTGGAATCTTCCTCCATATCAACAATGACAAAGTCCACCGGGATGAAAAACTTCCCAATTCGCACGGGGACATCTTCCCATATCCCTAATGGTGTCTTCGTCGATCTATCGGCCATTTGAAGAGTGATATTGGTACATTTAAGCTCTCCCGTTCCCAACCTTTTACTTACCGAGTACGGCATGACACTCACACTAGCCCCTAGATCACATAAGGCTTTGTTGATCGTTGTGTCGCCAATGGTACACGGTATTGAGAAGCTTCCCGGATCCTTTAACTTTGGAGGTGAACTCCCTTGAAGTATTGCACTACTCACCTTGGTGAAGGCGATAGTCTCAAGTTTCCGGATTGACTTCTTCTTTGTGAGGATATCTTTCATGTACTTTGCATAGGCCGGAACGTGATTGATTAATTCCGTGAAAGGAATTGAGACTTCTAAGTTCTTCACAATTTCCATGAACTTTCCAAGTTGATCATCAAATTTAGGCTTGGCTTGTCGACTTGGAAAAGGAAGTCTAATCACAATGGGTTCCTTTTCTTTAGCTTTGTCTTCATTTTTCTTTGGGCTTTCTTCTTTTGATGATTCCCCTTCTTTGGGACCTTGCACCACAACTTCATTCTCACTAGCTCTCACAACTTCATCCTCAACTTGCTCCTTCGGTGCTTCATATCTTGTACCACTTCTCAAGTGAATGGCACTAACCGTTTCATGTCTAGTGGGATTACCTTGAGGTGGTAATTGCCCTTTTTGTCTTTGTGAGCTCGAAGATGCTAGTTGGGTCAATTGTGTTTCCAACATCTTGGTGTGAGCTAGAATGTTGTTGATGGTGGTGTCTTTTGCTTGGCTATCTTTTTGTATTTGGGTGAAAAATTCTTGTTGATTCTTTTGCATTTGGAGGACCGCTTTTTGGACATCAAAACTTTGGTCATTGTGGTGATTGTATGGATTTTGATTTTGGTAACCTTGGTTTTGATTGAAAAAGGGTCTTTGATTTTGATTTCTCATGGGTGGTGGAGTATATGTTGTTTGAGGGTTTTGGACATTTTGGCTTTTGTATGAGAGATTTGGATGGAACTTGGTGTTTTCATTGTAAAAATTTGAATAAGGGGTACCACTTTTGTAGGCTTGGAAAGCATTGACTTGCTCGGTTGTTCCCCTACATTCACTTGAGTCATGACCTAAGGTTCCACAATTCTCACATATCCCGCTTGGGATTGATGAGGATGCCGTCATGGCATTGACATGATGCTTTGTTGATTTTGAGTTTTCCTCAAGTCTAGCCATAGCTTGTTCAAACTTCAAGTTGATTGTGTCAATGTGAGCACTAAGTTGAGCACCCAATTGAGTAACGGTGTCCACTTCATACTTTCCTCCTCTAGTAGCCTTGCGAGGCCTACTATATTGCGAATTATGGACCGCCATTTCCTCAATCTTGTTCCATGTTTGATTGTCATCAACTTCGGTGAACATTCCATTTGATCCCATATTGAGAATGTTCCTTGAATCTTCATATAAACCATTCCAAAATTGTTGCACTAAAAACCATTCGCTAAGTCCATGGTGAGGACATGAGCGACAAATACCTTTGAACCGCTCCCAAGCTTCATACAAAGATTCTTCATCCCTTTGCTTAAAACCCGTAATTTGAGCTCTTAGCATATTGGTCTTTTCCGGTGGGTAGAATTTTTTGTAGAAAGCTAGAGCTAGCTTCTTCCAAGAATCTATTCCAAGGGTGGCCTTATCAAGGCCCTTCAACCATTGCTTTGCGGTGCCGATTAACGAAAAAGGAAATAAGACCCATCTTATTTGGTCTTGAGTCACGCCCGTTTGAGAGATAGCTTCACAATAATCACAAAATGTTTCCATATGAGAATGAGGGTCCTCACTAGGCATTCCCCCGAATTGGCTCCTCTCAACTAGTTGGATGAAGGCGGACTTGGCAATAAAGTTTCCGGTAAGATGTTGTGGGGTAGGAGTACCATTTGGTAGATCCTCCTCGGTGGGTATAGAGTGTGACGAGAATTTAGGCATTGTAGGTGGATTTTGTGTGGTATTGTTTAATGGGTTTTCTTCTTCTTCTATTGCGAAAGGATTGACAAACTCACTAGTGGGTTGAACAACTTCACCAACACCTCCCAAATTCCTCCTAACAAGTCTCCTATTATTCGTCAAGGTTCTTTCGATTTCACGGTCAAAAGGTAACAAATCTCTTTGTAACCTTCTAGACATGCAAAATATCAAACAACTCAAAAACAATTAGAACAATCCTTGAGGAGTTTTACTTCCCCAAGGTGAAAAAGACACAACTAAAAACAATAAAAGAAATCTTAAATCAATTAAACACCGTCCCAAGACGCAACGGCGCCATTTTTTATCGGAGCCATTTGGTGTTCACAATTAAGCATATGTGGTCGTTGGTCAATGGTCGATACAAAACACAATTTATACTTCACAAACAACTCTACAATTAGTAAAGAGGCAAGTAAAGGTCGGATCCCAAGGGACGGGTATTGAAATGAAGATTCTATTGTAACTAGTGGTGTCTAGGGGTGTCACAAATTGGGTTGATGTAGAAGGTTACTAAACTAAGATAGCAATGAAAATAAACTAACAAGGTAAATAAAATGAGGGTGTAAACAATTGATTAAAAGCACTAGGGTGTCATGGTTTCATAGGGGAATCATGGGATATGATCATACAAACATGTTCTCAAATTATAAGCAAGCAATTATTGTTGTGATGGATTGAGTTGGGTTATATCTTACAATCCTAGGAAAGTTTGGGTCCCGGAGCCGAATCTCTTGGATTGTACAACACCTACAAGTCGACTTAATCTTCCCTACTTAACACATGCATGGTCTAACAAGACTCGAGTTGGGTTATGTCTTACAAGTCAAGTTGAAAGAATAGAAGATGATAGTAAATGCAAGGATTCATAGGCTTAGCATTTCATCAAATATAACATGTGCATGTATTAAGATCAAAACAAGCAAGCAAATAAGATATGAAAGCATATTAATTTAAGCATGAATCATTCCCCATGTTGGTTTCCCTAATCACCCATTAAACCCTAGCTAAGAGACTACTCACTCATTATCATATTGATCATGCTAGGAAGGTTGTCAATCATACTAACATAATGAAACATGATGAATAAATGAAAGTAATTAGAAATAATTAAAAAGGGATTAAGAGATTATACCTACTAATGATTCCAATAATAAAGCAAGAATAATAGAAGTACTTGAATCCTAGATTGAGAGGTTGTCAATCTCCCAATAATAACCCAAATAATCTTCAATTACCCAAAATAAAGTAAGAACAAGAGAGAGATTGAAGAACTAAAACTTGGATTAAAACTTGATTAATATTTGATTACAATATTGAAGAGAGATTTGATTGATATTAACTACACTAATTATTGATAAGAAGAACATGCCCCTCTAATTAGACTAATGGGGTATTTATAGTGAAAATTAGGGAGGATGCATTAGGGTTAACTAAGGGCTAAACTAGTAATTACACTTTTAAGTTGAGCAAGGAGCCTCCGGGATTATCCGAGAGAAGGGCTTCTCCATTTCGTAGCTTGAAGGACGAAAGCGTGTCTTTGTCTTTGTGATCCGTGCGGCCGGGAGTCGGGACGGCCGGATCAGGATGGACGATCCGAGCGGATCAAGGAACAAGACGCTCGGACTGGGCATGGGCAATCCGAGCGGATTCCTGGTGAGGACGCTCGGATTGGCGAGGACGGACGGATTCTCTACAATCCGTTCGGATTGTAGTTCAATGACTTTCCTTCTTCTTTTTCTTCCCTTTTCTTCATGAATTCCTTGGGGATTTCCTTGGGGACTCAAGGATCCTTTTCTCAACAATGCTCTTCTACTATGCTATGTACAAAGGCCTTCTAGTCTTGTCTCTCCTTGATGCTTGGTCATTGAATATGATCAATTTAGCCTTGTTTTGCCATGAAAATGCAAGATTCTTACTCCTTTCCTACCAAGGGATCAAAATCTCAAAGAATATGCAAAACAAAGAACTAAAGATAAGAAATGACCCAAATAGGCACTAAAAAGCATGAAAACAATGGTAATTCGGGAGCTAAATATGCGCCAATTATGGTCGCATCAAAACCTCCCCACACTTAATCCTTACTCGTCCTCGAGTAAGTCCAATATCAATGCACAAGTCCCTTCTATAATAGATATGGAGAGTGGGTGCACAATATAAGCATCACTCAACTAAGCTACTACCTAAGCCGATCGAGTATTAGCGCACTCAACGCCCCTTCAACTCACAATTTGACACTCATGAGGGAAAAGTGCCCTATTGCAAGGCAAGTTGGGTCTTGCTACAAAAATGCGATGCAACTATCATGAAAGCACGTAACCAAGCAATAGAATGCATCTAACAAAATGGTCCAATTTCCTCATCTAAGTGGCCGAATTTTCAAGCAACTAAACGTGGTCGTGGTCGGGAGTACCGTCTCAGAAGTTCTAACGGAGGTGCCAACCCCCTAAGCATGACTCAAGCAACCCTCGTGTGACCAATGCTCAAGAAACACATTCAAGAGCGGGGAAAGGAGAAACAGGCGAGTCCGCAGAGAATTACCGAACCGACGCGAGATTTAACCATAAAGACCCATGACTAAGGGGACCTAGGCAACGACATCCTCGCGGTTTTCACTCGTCACTCAATGAAAGAACAAGGTGATTTTTGTGCAAAAAGTAACCAAAATCACTCTCCTAACTCGACTAGCGAAAACGTGCCCGCAATCTAATGTGTAAGATCGTCCTATGTCCAACGAAATGCAAACAAAAGTAAAGTGCACACGATATTAAGCAAGGGTGGTAACGGGGCTAGGGAGTAGGTCAAAACGGGATTGGTGCAAGCACCGTTTGGATATGTGGGGTTCAAATCAAGAGTAGCCGACACACCAAAAACCCATTTCTTATTGCAACACATGAGACACGTCTATGCCCTAACATAGAATTGATTACCAAAACTATGCAAAAATTGCATAAACCCAACTCAAACTGGAAAAACTTGAAAATACTCCTCTTAGTTCAACGCATGAGAAACGTCTACACCCTAACAAAAATTCGGTTTCCCAAATTATGCAAAAATTGTGTAAACCCGACTCACTTTGGAAAAACATCAAATTGCCCACTTATTTTAGCAACGGCTTTTTCTACCCCGTTTAATGATGAGGAGGGGTGTTGCTTGCCTTTTTCTTTTCTTCACAACAAATATATACAACACAAGTAACTGATTTTTTTGAATTTTTCATTGCTTTTTCACTTTTCTATTTTGTTTTTCATTTCTTTCTCAAAACCTCTTATTTACAATGCCAAATATACACCGAATTCCGACCCAAGTGGACATGTACACTATCCACCATCAAGACCCAAATCACCTCCTACGACACAACTACAAAATCGACCAATTCTTGATTAAGGAAGGGTGGTTATGGAATGTAGCTATTTTGGTGGGTTTGCCAAATGAAAAGGCTAAAGCTCAAAGGGGGTGAAACAAAAAGGGAGATAATGCAAGGGACAAAACAAGGCTACTTGGCTATGTGAGGTTCATACAAACTGATTTTCCTTCATGTCACGTGCACAAAATGTAAAGCAATTTCGCGGTCTAAGGACAAAACGACACACTTATGCGTCTAGATGTGACACGCCTCGCGAGGAGGCCTACTCTCAAACCTAGATGAGGGCGGGGTATGAATGTACCCACCCTAGGAGGCTCTACCCTTACCTTTGAGTAGCTAAGTCGAGCCTTAGGTCTAGCCTACGGCCCTAGGTCTCACAAGGTCGGCCCAAACTCATTGGTCAAGCCCGCTTCCCTCGGCTAACTAAGAGGTCACGGGTGCGAGTCACGGGGAGGGGAAAGGCACAATTGGACGCATAACTCATCACGGGGGTACTTGGTTCCCTTCCTAGACCACATTCATGCAAAACATTTATATACAAACGGATGTGAAACTTTAAATTGAAAAACAAACATATATACACAAGAACATATGCATGCGAGAATCGAAATTGAACACAAGGTAAACATGCAACAACTTTGACTAATCCTAGCAGCACATCAACACCAACAATCCACAAGTTCCCCAAGGGAACATCCAAGGCACAAAGTCCCATTCTCCTTCATATATTCAAGAGATAAAAAGAAAGAACGGTAAAGGAGTAAGAGATTAGAACGAGTTTACCAAGCGTCTTCTAGCTCCTTTTTGCCTTGAATGGTTGATGTCTATGCCAAAGGTTAGCCAACAAACAACATATATATACAATGCAATATTTTTGTGATTTTTGAAATTTTTCGATTTTTAGGCATTTTTTTTTTGAATTTTTATCAAATTTAAAGGTATATACAAATATAAACAAATATTCACAAGGTGGATATTTCCCTCCCCACACTTGAAATTTACATTGTCCTCAATGGAACAAAGTATAGGGAGAGAATAGGAAAAATAAACAACATATTTTTGGTAATTTTAATATTTTTGAAAAAGTAAGAACATATTTTTGTTGTTTTGAAAATTTTGAAAATGAAAATAACATATTTTTGGTATTTTTGTTTTTGGAAATTAAAATGCATGTTTTTGGGTTTTTTTTTAGGCCCTCCCCACACTTATTCATTTACATGGGAGGGCAAGTTGGAAAATTAAAAGGACTTGTTTTTGGGTTTTTGAATATTTGAAAAGAAATAACATGTTTTTGTATTTTTAAATTGGTGGAATTTCCTCCCCACACTTATTTATTTACATATTTCCGTTGGAAATGAATGTGTGGAGGAAATTCGAAAATGAAATACGTGTTTTTGGTGATTTTCGATTTTTCAAATTTTTAGTGGTTTTTGCAAATAAGCATGCAATGCATGGTCTAACCTATATGCAATATTGAAATACAATGCAAGCTATATTATATGAATGCAATAACTAAATGTGACAATATATTACAAATTGAAATCTAATGCAATCCTATATGAATGCAATTATATGAATTTCTAAGTAAATGCATGCAAAATTTAAATATGAATGAGAAGTTTGGATTGTTGGGGAACATACTTGACATTTGGATTGAGAAGGGAGAAAAGATAGGCCAACTTGAGGCCTCTTAGGACTCATTGTCCCCGTCATCATCATCATTGTCATCCCCGTCCACCGCTCCAAACGCGGACTCCCTAAGGAAGTCGTCGGTGTTCATGGGAACGGTGGAATCGCCGAAACCCACGCCGGACGAGATGAAGCCGCCCGTGACCGCCCCGGAGGCACTCCCAACCTCGGGGTTGGAGAAAATGGAGGGTGTACCCCCAAACCATTGAGCATCATGCCCCTCCTCTTGAGAAGCGGGAGGGGGGAAAACTGGGGCGGCAAAGTAATCCAGCCGGATATTGATGTCGGCGTAGACAAACCGCGCATCCTTGTGGTATCCACCATCCGGCTCAAGGTAGTAAGAGGGGTGGAGATGGGAGGGGTGCTCGTAGTTCCTCCTCATATAATCATCATAAATCGGAAATTGACCCACGGAGGTGTCATAGTATATCCGATCCAACCTTTGTTCAATGCCCCGCCTCTCACTAGCGGCGGTTTGCAAACCCAACCGCATATCGCTCATGAAAGTGACCAAATCGGCATGCATAGGAGGCGGGGGAGGAGGGACGTTGCTTGAGGAGCCTTCACCGAAATTACCCCCCCAAGGTTGAGGTTGGAAGGTGGGAGGTGGTCGGAAGGAGGGCATGGAGTAGTGGAGAGTGGATGGAGTTTCCCTCCGGTTGTCACGACCATAGGTGACGGGGTTGGTCGAGGGAGGTCGGGTCTCATCGGGCTCCTCCTCAATCTCAAGGAGGTAGGATTCCTCTCCGGGCTTGATTTTGAATTTTGAGGCATTGGGAATTGGGACGGAATTCTTCTTTTGCACTTGCCAATACTCGACCCCATCAAAAGGATTGGTTTAAATCCACTCTAGGTTCTTCGTTAACAAAAGTTTGGTGATGTAGGTCTCCCCCCGGATCCACCTCAAGTTGTTCAAGCTCACTGGGCGGTCAAGGCACTTGGCAATTCGAGTTATTATCCCACCCACATGAAGGGGGACTTTTTGCCCCGGCGATTTAGAAAGCGTTTGCAAGTGTAAGGCCAAATGGTGACCCACATTGATTTCATAGGGGGCCGGGGTGGTGAGTAAGTAAGACCCCAAAATCTCCAATTCAGTAACCCGAAAAACCCATGGCTCATGGGTCGCAAAGATAGAACCTCCCACAAATCGATGCCAAATGCGAATGGGGGCATTGTGGCACGCAATCTCAGGCCTTTTCACGCCGGTTTGGTCATCCAATCCCGAAATGGCTTTCCACACCCTAGAAAAGTGAGCGGTCTCGGGTGCCTTAAATTTTGGGGGATTGTTGAGGCCGAAAATTCGGCAAAGTCTACCAAGGGACAAGGAGTGATCACGGTTCATCAACCGAAAGTGTATTTGCTCGACCATACAGGTTTGTCGGTGCTTATCAAGACGGAAACTACTAAGGAATTCCCATGTGAGGCGGGGATAAGTTTCCTCGTGCAAATCATACAAGCCTTTCATACCGACACCCTTAAACAATTCAAAAGTTTCTCCGTCTAATCCCATATTTCTCATAGCCGGTCTACAAATGAACTTAGTCGGGGTTAAGGGGCGATTTTTGAACAAGATAAATTTACCTTTTTGCTCTTGGGTGACGAACTCAACATCCGGGAAGTCGGGATCCGGGTTAGTGTCACTCGCCGCCGCTTCAACCAAAAGCCGTTGTGCTTCCGCCATTTCTGATCTTGTCCTCTTGTTTGCCATTTTTTATGAAGGAAAGAGGGATTGGAAGGGAAGGAGGAGGAAAGGAATGAAGTAGGATGAGGTGAGGAGGGGTTTTGATGGTGATTTGGGTGAGATTGGTGGTAATGGAGTGAGGTATAAGGGAGAAAAGGAGGAAAATTGAAGAAGAAAGTAAGAATAGAATGGGAATAATAGAGGTTGTCGGGTAGATTTTTGGCGTTAAAAGAGTGCCCCTGCCGGTTGGGGAACCGGCAGCCGGCCTGCCGGCAGGGGATTTGTCCCAAAAATCAAATTTCGTTAAAATAGTTTCAACTCGCTGCCGGTGGAGGGCACCGGCTGCCGGTCCACCGGCAGAGTGTACCCCTATACCTTTTTCAGGCTTTCAGCATTTCCCCTACCGGTGGGCCGGCTGCCGGCCTGCCGGTAGAGGGTCTTCTCTTCTTCAATTCCTCCCTTGTCTTTTGAATACGCGATCCTCTACCGGTGGGCCGGCTGCCGGCCTGCCGGTAGAGGATTATCCTCCTTCAACATCTCATTGATTTTCAACAAGTATGGATCTCCCTGCCGGTGGGCCGGCTGCCGGCTTGCCGGCAGGGAATTCTCCTCAGCTTAATTCCTTCAAATTTTTATCAAAAAATTTCAACGCGCTACCGGTGGAGGGCACCGGCTGCCGGTCCACCGGCAGGGGGTCACACCACCTCATTTTCAACTTGTTTTTCCTCTATTCCTCAACAAGCAATTTCCAATTCCTATACTTGCCCATTTTTTCGAGTTTTCAACTTTCAAACCGACGGTTCGTGTCGGGATCTTGGGCGAGACTAGGGGTCCCACCTTCAAATTCAACTTCGTCAAGAATTTTCAATCCAAACTACCTCAAATTCTATCTACATGCATGCTATTTACAAATGGTGGTTCTTGTGGAACACCACCAAACCAAGACACGATCGAGATTTTTAACTTGCCCTCTCCTCGGGGAGGGTTCCCCGAGATAGAGCACTTCAATTGGACCTTTGTTGTCACCGTCATAGTAGCGCTTGATTCTTTGACCATTGACCCTAAAAGTTCCTCCTTCTTCACTCCAAAGCTCGAAAGCACCATAAGGAAATATTTTCATCACTTTAAAGGGTCCCGACCATCTTGATTTGAGCTTGCCTGGAAACACCTTGATCTTGGAGTTAAAAAGGAAAACAAGGTCCCCAACACTTATCTCTTTCTTCATGATTTTCCCATCATGCCACTTTTTTGTTTGGTCCTTGTAAATTTTGGAGCTCTCATAAGCCTCCAATCTCAATTCCTCAAGCTCATTCATTTGGAGAAAGCGCACTTCTCCGGCGGCATCAAAGTCAAAATTCATTTCTTTAAGAGCCCACCAAGCTTTGTGCTCCAACTCCACCGGCAAATGGCAAGCTTTCCCGTACACAAGCTTATACGGGGTGGTGCCAATGGGTGTCTTAAAGGCGGTTCTCAATGCCCATAAGACATCCGGGAGCTTTTGGGACCAATCCTTCCGGCTCTTGTTGGTGACTTTCTCTAAGATGGCTTTAATTTGGCGGTTAGAAACCCCCACTTGCCCACTAGTTTGAGGGTGGTAGGCAAGGGCGGTTTTATGCCGTACTCCATGTGATTCAAGTAGAGCTTTGAAAGTACTTTTGCGAAAATGAGATCCGCCATCACTTATGACTACTCTTGGTGTTCCGAACCTTGGGAAAATTGTGCCTTTGAAAAGATTCATCACAACCTTGCTATCATTGGTGGGGGCGGCAACCGCTTCAATCCATTTGGATACATAATCCACCGCGACCAAGATGTATTCATTTCCACAAGAGTTGGGAAAGGGTCCCATGAAGTCTATGCCCCAACAATCAAAAAGCTCAATCTCCAATATATTAGTCAAGGGCATTTCACTTCTCTTCCCAATGTTCCCAACCCTTTGGCAAACATCATAAGATTTAACCAAGTAGTGGATGTCTTTGAACATGGAGGGCCAATAAAACCCACCTTGGAGGATCTTGGCAATGGTTCTAGAGGTGGCCAAGTGTCCCCCATAGGCGGAATTGTGAACTCGGTCGACAATCTCCAAGCGCTCCTCTCTCGAAACACATCTCCGGAACATTCCATCCCCACACTTACGGAACAAATGTGGGTCATTCCAAAAGTATCTTCTAGCATCATTCTTCAACTACCGCCTTTCTCTTGGTTCCATTTCATCCGGCAAGAAACCACATACAATGTAGTTTGCAAGATCCTCAAACCAAGGGGTTTTGACGGTAACCTCCATGAGTCCATCATCCCGTAACCACTCATTGATGGGTCCACTATTGTCTTGTATCCCATGATCTTCAACGGTCAATCATGATAGGTGGTCGGCTACAACATTTTCCGACCCGGCCTTGTCCTTAATCTCTAAATCAAACTCTTGGAGAAGTAGGACCCATCTCAAGAGTCGAGGCTTCGCATCTTTCTTCACCATCAATTGTCTTAAGGCGGTGTGATCGGAGTAAACCACCACCTTAGACCCAACAAGGTATTGTCGGAATTTCTCCACGGCATGAACAATTGCCAACATTTCCTTTTCGGTTGTAGCATATCCACATTGTGTTTGGTCGAGAGTCTTGCTTGTGTAATAAATCACATGATGCTTCTTATCCACAACTTTCCCAAGTACTGCACCAACCGCGAAGTCCGAAGCATCACACATTATCTCAAAAGAAAGGTTCCAATCCGGGGACCGGATTATTGGTGCCGTGACCAATGCTCTCTTCAACCTATTAAAAGCTTCAAGACAAGAATCATCAAACACAAAGGGGGAATCCTTAAGGAGTAATGAGGTTAGAGGCTTTGCTATTTTTGAAAAATCCTTGATAAAACGCCGATAAAACCCCGCATGGCCTAGAAAACTTCTCACTCACTTAACATTGGAAGGGGGAGACAAGTTCTCTATGACCGCAACTTTGGTCCCATCGACCTCAATCCCCCTACTTGAAACGATGTGACCGAGGACAACCCCTTCCTCCACCATGAAATGGCACTTTTCCCAATTAAGGACGAGGTTATGCTCCTCACACCGTTTCAACACACAAGCCAAGTTCTCAAGACCAAGCTCAAACGAGTCTCCATGGACACTAAAGTCGTCCATGAAGACTTCCATGCTTTTTTCAAGGAAATCGGAAAATATTGCCATCATGCACCTTTGGAAGGTGCCGGGCGCATTACAAAGCCCGAAGGGCATCCTACGGTAGGCATAGACTCCTATTGGGCAAGTGAAGGTCGTCTTCTCTTGGTCATCCGGGTGGATGGGAATTTGGAAAAACCCGGAATAACCGTCTAAGAAGCAATAGTATGCATGGCCCGCGAGCCTTTCTAGCATTTGGTCAATGAAGGGAATTGGGAAGTGGTCTTTGAGGGTGGAGGCATTGAGCTTGCGGTAGTCAACATATGCGCCACCCGGTCACGGGTCTAGTAGGTAGGGTGGTGCCATCCTCTTGTTCAACCATTTGTATCCCCCCTTTCTTTGGTACCACGTGGACCGGACTAACCCATTTGCTATCGGTAATTTGGTATATAATACCGGCCTCTAGGAGTTTCAACACTTCATTTTTCACCACCTCGGCCATCTTTGGGTTAATCCGCCTAAGACCGTCAACCTTGGGTTGACTCCCCTCTTCCAAAACTATTCTATGCATGCACAAACTCGGACTTAAGCCCTTGATGTCATCAATGCTATACCCAAGTGCTCCTCTATGAGTTTTCAAGATTTCCAAAAGCTTCTTTTCTTGGGACTCACTTAGGTTAGCATTAACAATCACCGGGTAGGCCTCTCCCTCATCAAGGAAAGCATATTTGAGTGAGGGAGGCAAGGGTTTAAGTTGTACCTTTGGAGGGAGAAAGCCCTCCACTTTCTTCAATAGTTCATCATCAACTTCATGATCCTCTTTCATTGCCTCATCATGCAAAGAGATTTTAAAAACCTCTTCCATCTCCTCTTCTTCATGGGCTACTTCATGCACTACTTCATCAATTATCTCAATTGTGCTCAACCTTTCTACTCTCGGACCTTTCATCAAATTTGGGAGGTTAAACTCGACATTGTTGCCCTCAATTTGGAAGGTTAGCCGCCCATTCTTCACATCAATGAGAACTCCTCCGGTAGCCAAGAATGGCCTACCAAGGATGATGGGAGTGTGGCTATCCTCCGGAATATCGAGAACAACAAAATCGGCAGGAATTAAAAGCTTTCCAACCTTGACGGGTACGTCTTCAAGCACCCCGATAGGGTGCTTGACGGACCTATCCGCCAATTGGAGAGTCATTGATGTAGGAGCAAGGTTTTGAATTCCGATTTTCTTGGCAACTTTCAAAGGAATAACACTTACACTTGCTCCCAAATCACAAAGAGCTCTAGATATGGGAACACCTCCTACTACACATGGAATTGAAAAGCTCCCCGGGTCACCAAGCTTAGTGGGCATTTTATTAAGGATATGAGCACTACATGCCTCTTCCATAGCCACTATTTCTTGGGCACCCAAGACTCTTTTCTTTGTCAAAATATCTTTTAAAAATTTAGAGTAGGTTGGCATGTTCATTATCACCTCCGTAAAGGGTAAGGTAACCTCAAGTTTCTCAAGCATGTCACAAAACTTGGCATACTTAAGGTTTTCCCTACTCTTTATGGCTCTTGAAGGGTAAGGAATTTTAGGAACAAGTTGGGAATTTGAAGATACCTTTGGAGGAGTCGAATTCTTTGTTACCTTTTTAGATTGTTGCAAAGGTACTTCTTCAATAGCTTCCTCCTCATAAGGGAGGTCTTCAACATACCCATCAACATCCTTGTCCTCTTGAGTTACCTTTCTAGACACATCTTCACAAGCCTTCTTCCCTTTCTTGGCTTCTCTAGCATTACCCAATTGTTCAATGGGTGATCCTTCCTCTTCATCATTCACTTCCAACTCATCCCTCTTGGGGTCTTCATCCATTTCTACCACAAGGTCCTTGTAGGGGTCCTCAAGCTCTACACCACTCCTTAGCACTACCGCATGAGCATGTTGGTTATTTGAGGCATCCTTGGAGCTTTGTCCTTGGGCTAACAAACCACCGGGTGGCCTTTGAGGGTTAGCCATAGCATGAGAAGCCATCCTAGATTCCATTTCCCTCATGTCCTTAAGGAAGGTAGCTCTCAAGTTTGCTTGTTCTTGTTGAGTAGCTTTAGCAAAATTAGCTATCTCTTGACTATGTTGAATTTGCATGTTCTTTATCATCTTCAAAAGCTCAACTTGAGAGAGCTCACCTTGAGGTTCTTGGTAAGGTTGGTTGGCTATGGGTAAAGGGAACCCATAGTCATACCGAGCATTGGTACCTTGGTTGTTGTTTTGCCCCACTTGAAAGTTAGCTCTAGGACCATTGTTGTTGAAGTTTGATCCTTGACCTTGTTCTTGAAACCCTTGAACATACCCTTGCCCAAACCCTTGCTTTGCTTGATTCACTTGATTCCCTTGGTAAAACCCTTGATTTCCACCAAAATCTTGGTATCCTTGAGCTTGGTTCCCATAATTTTGGTTTTAGTTCCCGGGATTAGGTCTTGGGTTGGGGAATATTCCCCTTTGTTGAGCAAAACCGGGTGGGTTGGTTGGGGCTTGTTGTTGAATGTGTTGTGGGTTTTGGACATTGATGCTTTTGTAGCTAAAGTTGGGGTGGTTCCTAAAACCGGGGTGGTAGAAATTGGTATTTGGATTGTAGACGTTCGGGTTGTTGTAAGGTGGTCTTGTGGGTCTTGAATTGTTGTTAAAACCTTGAAAAGCGTTCACCTCTTGAACATTCTCGTCATAGACCTCATTGTAATTGTTGCCACACAAGTCATAAGTATGACCACTTCCTCCACAAAGTTCACAACTCGCGACTTGACCCACTTCTTCCATGGGTGCCCCATATGAGGTTCCGGCTTGATTCACTTGATTTCTTGAAAACTTCTCAAATTGTTTTGTGAGTAAGTCAAGCTTGGCATTTGTCTCGGAGTTGGAGGCATTTTCCTTAGGAAATTTCCCGTTCCTTCGTAGCATGTTCCCTCTAGAACCATAGTTTGCCTCTGAATCTACCATTTTCTTGATCAACGTCGTGCCCTCTTCATCACTCAAGTGGTCAAAACCTCCCCCCGCGGAGGCATTTACCATCTCCTTAGTCCTTGGTAGCAAAGTTTGGAAGAATGTTTGAGTGATGTACCATTCCGGTATTCCATGGTGGGGGCAACTTGCTATCAAGTCTTGCTAACGGTCCCAAGCTTCACCCAAAGATTCCCCATCCTCTTGTTGAAACGTATGAATCTCATTACGGAGCATCGCGGTCTTTGAGGAAGGGTAATACTTGGCCATGAATGCTTTAGCCAAAGCATCCCAAGTAGTGAAAGTATCCGGTGGGTGAATGTTCAACCATCGGTCCGCTTTGCCCGTCAATGAAAACGGAAACAACATCATTCTCAAGGTGTCTTCGGACACCCCATTCTTCTTCATCATTGAAACTTTCCTCTTAAATTTCCGGAGATGGGCATGGGCATCCTCTTCAATATGCCCCCCGAACAAGTCCTTCTCGATTAACCCGACTTGGGCGGGATGCATTTCAAAGTTGTTTGGGGCCAAGGTGCCAAAATTGATGGGGTTACATGAATCATTATGGTTAGGCCGGTTATGATCTCTAAGAGCCATTTGTGGTGGTGGGTTTGGTTCTTGATGTGGTGGTGTTTGAGGTGGGCTATTATAATTAGGGAAGTTATGAAAGGGGTTTTCTATTAAAGTCTCAATTGTGATATTTGGTTGAATCGTAGTTGTTGTATCAAAATTTTGTGGGATGTGTGAGTTTGGTTGGTCAATGTTTGCTTGTGTGGAATTATTCCTTACTCTTTCAAGAGTCCTAGTCCTCAAGGTTCTAAAAAGCCTTTCGGGGTCGGAGTTGAATAGAAGAGCTTGGTGATTCCTTCTAGGCATACACTTGACAAATCGTAAGTCTCCTAGTGTTTTTACACACTAGGTAAAGGCAAAAATCGCACACACTCTACAAACAACACCCAACTACTAAATCAAACTAACAATTGAGATAAGACTAAAGCAAAGACTCTAAATAAAACTAAGCATAACCTAACGCCATCCCCGGCAACGGCGCCATTTGATTAGTGAGAATTTGTCGCGGTTTCCCTCTATCAAAACTATTTGTAAAACCCGAATAAGCGTAGTATTTAGTCGGGGTCGAACACGAAGACGGCGGGGGTTGCTACTAGGTTCAACTTAGAGTCAAGTTTAATCAATAATAAAAGAAGGGGTTTTGGTTTTAATTACTAGAGCAATTGAACAAACAAGTTGATGAAAATGAATACGATTAATTAAAAGCTAGGGCTTTCGGGGTCATATAAATGGTTTAAGGGCAAACATGATGAA
The DNA here is from genome assembly GCF_048544455.1 of Silene latifolia. Classification (NCBI taxonomy): domain Eukaryota; kingdom Viridiplantae; phylum Streptophyta; class Magnoliopsida; order Caryophyllales; family Caryophyllaceae; genus Silene; species Silene latifolia. The sequence goes on from NC_133528.1 coordinate 38,060,600, forward strand.
TCAAGGGGTCAATGATAAGAGTTTATCCTAAGATATAAAATCAATGTCTTGATTATCCCGAAGGTGACAACTAACTCTCGTCAAGTATCACACTTCTCTTAAACATACAACAAGACCACCACAAACTTTCATTCAATGGGGGAATTAAGCAATAATGAAAAAAGGCATAAACTTTCACTCATGCGATTCATCAAACACCTTGTGTGCATGAACAAGAAAGATAAAAAATTCACCAAAGACCCAAATAATCATACAATCATGCCCATAAATTCCATATAGACTCCCCCTAAACCCTAGAAGGGTATCTACTCACTCATATTGAAGATAATCATGCTAATAAGAGAAGAAGAACAAATAACATAAAGAGAAGACATGATGATTATTATAACAATTATGAAAGACAAGAAAAAATGTAAACAAATGATTAACAAGTGAATAAGAGAGGAAATATACCAACACAAGGAAAGATGATTGCTTGATTGAATAATAAGAAGGAAAACCCTTCAAAATTCCCAATACAATCTTCAACAAACAAGTGTAAACAATTGACAATTACTTGAACTAACTAATTCTTACTAAATATTAATAATAATTATTGAAAGATTAGAACTTGATTAAGGAAAGATTACAATAAATATGGAAGGTTTTTCAGATCTAGGGTTATGTGTACAAAGGGTTTAAGGAGGGGGTATTTATAGGCTATCATTGGATTAAGGGAGGAAAAGAGAAAAAGCCCATTTTGCGTTTGCGTGTTCTGTGCCGGCGGGCGGGCCGCCGCCCCTGTGCGGCAGCAGCGTTCTTCAAAAACCGAGGAAAATAAAGGTTGCGTAATTCCTTGCGGTGGGCGGCTGCCGCCTACCGGGCAGAGAATTCTTCTTCTTGAAATTTTCTTCCATTTCTTCATGAAGAGCTGCCCTCTGCCGGTTGCCGGCATTTCCGGCCGCCTATGCCGCCGACGGCGCGTTCTACAAAATCTTGCCCAAAAACTTCTTCAAAAAGTCCTAAGTGTTGGACTTGTGTTCCCTGCCGGTGGGCCGGCTGCCGGCCTGCCGGCAGAGAACATCTCCTAGCTTGTTTTCCTTCTTTTCTCCTCACAAAGACCATCCCCCGCCGGTGGGGCCGCCGCCCCCGCCGCAGAGGAGGTCCTCAGCTCCTCATCTCCCTTTTCTTCATGTAAAGGCAAGGGAATGCCTTTCTTGCCCCAATTCCTCTATACTCGACTCGGTTCCTGCAAAGGGATACACAAAATCACAAGTACGGGGATTGGGCACAAAATGCAAGGAAAGGCACATGATACCGACTCGATATGAGTCGAAATGCGTAGAAGAAAAGGAGAATTTCGGTGCAAATAAATCCTATATCAAACCTCCCCACACTTAATCCTTACTCGTCCTCGAGTAAGTCCAATATCAATGCACAAGTCCCTTCTATAATATATATGGAGAGTGGGTGCACAATATAAGCATCACTCAACTAAGCTACTACCTAAGCCGATCGAGTATTAGCGCACTCAACACCCCTTCAACTCACAATTTGACACTCATGAGGGAAAAGTGCCCTATTGCAAGGCAAGTTGGGTCTTGCTACAAAAATGCGATGCAACTATCATGAAAGCACGTAACCAAGCAATAGAATGCATCTAACAAAATGGTCCACTTTCCTCATCTAAGTGGCCGAATTTTCAAGCAACTAAACGTGGTCGTGGTCGGGAGTACCGTCTCAGAAGTTCCAACGGAGGTGCCAACCCCCTAAGCATGACTCAAGCAACCCTCGTGTGACCAATGCTCAAGAAACACATTCAAGAGCGGGGAAAGGAGAAACAGGCGAGTCCGCAGAGAATTACCGAACCGACGCGAGATTCAACCATAAAGACCCATGACTAAGGGGACCTAGGCAACGACATCCTCGCGGTTTTAACTCGTCACTCAATGAAAGAACAAGGTGATTTTTGTGCAAAAAGTAACCAAAATCACTCTCCTAACTCGACTAGCGAAAACGTGCCCGCAATCTAATGTGTAAGATCGTCCTATGTCCAACGAAATGCAAACAAAAGTAAACTGCACACGATATTAAGCAAGGGTGGTAACGGGGCTAGGGAGTAGGTCAAAACGGGATTGGTGCAAGCACCGTTTGGATATGTAGGGTTCAAATCAAGAATAGCCGACACACCAAAAACCCATTTCTTATTGCAACACATTAGACACGTCTATGCCCTAACATAGAATTGATTACCAAAACTATGCAAAAATTGCATAAACCCAACTCAAACTGGAAAAACTTGAAAATACTCCTCTTATTTCAACACATGAGAAACGTCTACACCCTAACAAAAATTCGGTTTCCCAAATTATGCAAAAATTGTGTAAACCCGACTCACTTTGGAAAAACATCAAATTGCCCACTTATTTTAGCAACGGCTTTTTCTACCCCGTTTAATGATGAGGAGGGGTGTTGCTTGCCTTTTTCTTTTCTTCACAACAAATATATACAACACAAGTAACTGATTTTTTTGAATTTTTCATTGCTTTTTCACTTTTCTATTTTGTTTTTCATTTCTTTCTCAAAACCTCTTATTTACAATGCCAAATATACACCGAATTCCGACCCAAGTGGACATGTACACTATCCACCATCAAGACCCAAATCACCTCCTACGACACAACTACAAAACCGACCAATTCTTGATTAAGGAATGGTGGTTATGGGATGTAGCTATTTTGGTGGGTTTGCCAAATGAAAAGGCTAAAGCTCAAAGGGGGTGAAACAAAAAGAGAGATAATGCAAGGGACAAAACAAGGCTACTTGGCTATGTGAGGTTCATACAAACTGATTTTCCTTCATGTCACGTGCACAAAATGTAAAGCAATTTCGCGGTCTAAGGACAAAACGACACACTTATGCTTCTAGATGTGACACGCCTCGCGAGGAGGCCTACTCTCAAACCTAGATGAGGGCGGGGTGATGCGTGTCTATAATATGATGTTTTCCATCTTTATTTCCACGCATTTTATGTCTATTATATGTAGTTTATTCTACTATTTTCCCCATTTCTGTCTACTCTCGTATTTTTATGTAATATTGCAGATTATTGCGGAAACGAGTAGAAAATGAACCAAATCTTGACCCCGGAAGCTAAGCTTAGGAAGGACATGAATATTTGACTCGGACTTGAAGTTTAGAATGCATTTCAAGGCCTGAAGATAGCAAAAGCATGGGTGCGTACGAGTTTAACAAGCAAAGAAGCACCTCACGACACTGCAGCCTGCTTCAAATGGATATATCTCGAGTTCTATAGAAGATAATCGAGTGATTCCAATTGGAGGTGAAAGCTTATCCTCTTAGCTTTCCAACGCTGCATAGAACGCCTGATTTGACCAAGTAACAAAGAAATGGCAGCTGTTTTAAGATCGGTGCGCGCTGCAGAATTCGTCGAGAATGCATTCTTGACAAAGACATCCTTGGTCGATCGATCGGTACTTTTGGTCGATCGACCAGACCACGAGTATCGAAGCTACTGTTCAGCTATACTTGGTCGATCGACTGGGTCTAGTGGTCGATCGACCACTCCACGAGTCTGACGAGAATTTAAAGACGAGAATTAAAGGATTTTAATCTAAGCCCATTGGATATTAGGTTTAGGAATAAGAAGTTGCGTGATTTTCCTATATAACATAGCTTAGTTTTCAGAATATGTATCGAGTTTTTTATCAGTTTTAGATCATAAAATAATTAGGGTTCTTGAGATTATTGTTCTTTCATTAATAAAGTTTCTGTTTTGCATTCGATCTTTCCTTCACAATTCCTCTTTACGGTACCTTTTCGTTCTTATATTTAGTTTCATTACTTTGTTCATTTGTAGTATAGAATTGCTAGAGTAGTAATCCCAAAAGCCAATTATCGTTTATTGTTATTTGCTTATTTAATTATCTCAAGCATGAATACGATGAGTTTTAATAGTTAATTTTATTGTTGTTTTCGTAATAGTCATGAGTAGCTAAACCCTTCGTGCTAGGATGTAGGGGATCTATAGCGTAGATCGCGTGGAATTAGGCGACCTGAATTAGGGCATTGGTCGATCGATCGCTTCTCGTCGATCGATCGACTGTTAGCTTGGTCGATCGATCATTGCCTATAGCGGTCGATCGACTGACGCGTGTATGATTAGCACCGTTTTTAATTTATTAATTGCAATATTTGACAACGAGACCAAGAGGCTATTTGTTAAATGCTTAGTATTGACCAACCCATTAAGATCGAGAGACAGGGGAGGGAAATAATTAATGAATTAGAACGACTAAATTGCTAAGATCGAAAGACAGGTAATTTAGGCTTTAAGAATCACTTTTCAGTGCGAGAGCTAGCATTAGTGAGACTTAGGGACTAGTAGCATAGGCCGAAAGGAGCTACTGGTTAACTTGGACTGAGAGGACTTGTTATTTACCCATCTACACGACCTTATTTCAGACTTACCTAGGATTATGCGCCATTGCAGCTATAGTGAACCGACCGTCTTAGCATTTCTTTTATATTTGATTTAATCCAGTTTCTTTAGTTTACTTTTAGTTTCATTGCCATTAGTATTAGACCAATTCAACTCAAACCCCCTTACTTGTTACTTCTGGACTGAAATATAGAACAACTGAAATTCCCTTCCTCCCTGCGGATCGACCCTGACTGCCACTAGCTTCTGTTAGTAGTATTTAGGTTATAAATATTATTTTTGGTACTAAACGACAGTATCAAATTTTGGCGCCGTTGCCGGGGAGGTAGCGCTAGTTTTAGTTGTTTTTATTTTAGTCTGTCTTTAGCCTCAAGGGATTTATTCCTTGAGGCAGTTCTCATCTTTTTCCTTTAGTTTTGTTTTTATAGGTCTTTCAGGTCCTATCTAAGCAGGATTTTGGAAGGAGAACATCAAAGGGAAGGCTTGAGTACCTTTGATTCTTTCACCAAGATGTCTAACGTCTCCAGAATTGTAGCACAATTTGAAGCTCAGAATGCAAAATCTGACAAGCTGGAGAATAGACATTCGCGGAAAGCAAGTGTAGAGATGAGTACTGTTGCGGCACTTGAGGCTTCTGTTAACGCTCAATCTGAAAAGCTTGAGGTGGCACAATTGAAGCAAGGAAATTCAGAGCAGAATGCTTCGATTCATGGCACCAGTGAGATTGCGGAATTGAGAACGGCAGTCCAAGCTCTTAAGGCCCATGTGGTGAAAATTGAAAGCCAAATAGCAATCTTAGAGGCTAATCAGCAAGGAAAGGATTCGGGAAATATGGAGAAGCCTACTAAAATTTCTGATGCGGAAAGAGATCACGTTTCCATTGCTCATGGTCGATCGACCAACACCACTGGTCGACCGACCAGTATACCTGAGCAGAACGCAAATCCGCCACTTGATTTGCATGGCACGACAGCTAATGATGACCTGACGAAGGTTTTGAACATGCGCAAGTTTGATATTGTCGATTTACGTGATACTTCGGCCCGAGTTATTGACGGGTCGTTCATAGAGCGAGCTATGAAGTCATTTCCGAGAGTTGATAAGGACAAGGTCCTTAATTCAAAGGATGTTTCAAGGAAGGAAGTAGAAGAGCGGGCCAAGTTGTCGATGAAGCCTCCATTTCCTGAGCGGCTCCAGAAATCGGAAGATGAGGTACACTATCGACTGCATATTGATGATGTCCCATTTTTTATTCCTACCCTTATTTTTGCTCTAACACCTCCGCCCCAGAATGGGAGCAAGATGGAGGAAGATTTTGCTGCTTTGACTAATTCAGGAGCTGGTTTGGGGAAGAAAGAGCCACCGATTTTCCGGCTTTGAAGAAGTCGAGCGAGGCATGGAGTATGATCCGGAGTTCGATGAGCCGGACGATACTAGAGCATGGAGGGCTAGAGTGCGACGATCCATTGAGTTACCTAGATGACGGAGATGGGTGGTCTCCATCTCCGAGATTAGTATTCGAGGCGATCGCATCTAGCCAAAGGCCATGGTCGGAGTTATCCCGCGTTTTTCGCGGATAAACATTTTATTGCTTGAGTTTTTAAGACAATTTATCGCATTTAAGACTATTTACTGTTTTTGGTTTGCGCGAGACTTCACATTTTAATAAGTTTGCTTAGGATTTTTAAAGACCTTTAGACTGTTACTTTGGGTTGTGCGCAATTTTGGGCGCGTTATTTATGTGCATTTGCAGGTTCTAGACCATATTAACTCAATTTATTGAGTTAATTTCGAAGAAAACAAAGCTTCTGCTCAGGTATAGTGGTCGATCGACTGGTCCTTTTGGTCGATCGACCGGATTGCGACTTCCAGGAGCTTCTGTTCCTGTTCACTCTGGTCGATCGACTGGGTGATGTGGTCGATCGACCGCCCAGAGCTGCTGTACCTGTTTTCGATCATTCCCCTGCTGTGTTTGATCGATTTGCGGAGTCAAGGGAGTATTCCCTTCACTTTATTTTCCGCTTCATTTCTGTTTTCTTCTGTTTTTATTATTTCGCACATAATTTTACCGTCCCAATTTTGTTTTTCTCGTTTTATGCGTGGTATTTTCTGTCTTTTCAGGTACTTATTCGTAGCACTGCTAGCTACTGAAACCTCCTAGCTCACGCTGGTTTGGGGAGGTTTTCTTTTTGCTGCGCTTAAAGTCTTGTAAGTTTCCGAGTCCCAATTTCATGTCTTATTTAGTTTCTTATCGCAAAATCCCAATTTCCTTTGCTTATTTATACACATGATTTCGCACAATGAGGGCATTGTGTGATTTGGTTTGGGGAAGGGTTTTGCGTTGCATTTCATTCTGTTTGCATTCACGTTTACATTTTTGTCTTACATTGTTTTTTATTTTCCATATATACAAAATTTCAAAAAAAAATTAAATTAGAAAAATTTCAAAAATTCAAAAATTTCACGTTTAATTTTGCATGTTAGGTTGAGTCAGATTGGAGTATTCATTACTGATAGTTGTCATTTGCTTAAACCCTGCATTTTATCACATCTTTTAGCAAAAGTTTTTGCAATATCTCGAATTTCGTTTCAAAATTTGTTGAACAATTAGACTTGACTTGAAATTTTGGCAAACTACAAAACTTTCTAAGGAATTAGAGCTTTATAAACTGGTGTCATTCATGAGCAGTTTCATTTAGGATTGTGAGTAGTTACTCCCTGCATATCGTGTAACATCAATCTGCACAAGTATGAAACTTAATTGCTTTTTGCCTGCATACATTCGGGTTAGTGGTTGGTATTGCATGTTTGGAGAATGCTTGCGAAAATCCCTTTTATTCGTTTTACCCATTAGCTTCACATTAGCCAAAAATTGCCAGTTGACCCTTTAGCTACAATCCATAAACTAAGCCTACCCTTTGCTGAGCTAGTTTAGTAGTTTTAGTGGTATTCGTTGTATTGTATCAATTTTGGCTCGATTTGCACTCTATGAAGAATAATGAATGAAGGGGAAGAAGAAAAAGAGGAGAAAAATGGAAAAAATATAGTGATTGCCGAAAAAAGAAAAAAAAAACGAAAAGAAAAAAAAAAGAAAACAAAAGAAAAAGAAACGGCAAAGAAGAAAAGAAAAAAAAAGAGTTTACTCCTATGTTTGCTTTATATTTTATGAGGAGTATTGAGTTTGGATTAGTGAAGTGTTTGCCTAATTCATTAAGGCATTTGAGCTTATTTCATTGAGTTAGAAGTGGATGTATTTATTCGGTTTGATAGGATGCTAGCTTGGCTATTTCCCTCTCATTCCCATATTGTTTTGCCTCTTCTTACCCATAGCCCCACTTATCCAAATCTTTGCAAGTATTCGGCATGTGATGGACCCTGAATGGTTGGAATGTATGTGCACGGTAGCTAGAATTACTTATCATACTATATTGCATGCATGATCATGTTGGTTGAGTCTAGGTGAGCGACTTTTGTCTCTTTCTCTCTTACATATAAATTGTTTACCATTTGCTTTGTTGAGAGAAGAGTGACCCGGGAGAGTCTAATCTTGAAAGTCTTGCAAGGTCAAACGTTCAACATCTTTTCGAAATATGCATAAATTCGTTTGCGTGACATTGAGCTATTAGTAGTTGATTCATATGCATTAAATTGGTTTAAGTAGACGGTTTTCAGTTTGTCCATGTTTTGCTCCTTTCTATCTAGATTTAGTTTTGCATTTAGTTTGCTTGGGGACAAGCAAAGGTTTGGTTTGGGGAAGTTTGATGCGTATCTATAATATGATGTTTTACATCTTTATTTCCACGCATTTTATGTCTATTATATGTAGTTTATTCTACTATTTTCCCCATTTCTGTCTACTCTCGTATTTTTATGTAATATTGCAGATTATTGCGGAAACGAGTAGAAAATGAACCAAATCTTGACCCCGGAAGCTAAGCTTAGGAAGGACATGAATATTTGACCCGGACTTGAAGTTTAGAATGCATTTCAAGGCCTGAAGATAGCAAAAGCATGGGTGCGTACGAGTTTAACAAGCAAAGAAGCACCTCACGACACTGCAGCCTGCTTCAAATGGATATATCTCGAGTTCTAGAGCAGATAATCGAGTGATTCCAATTGGCGGTGAAAGCTTATCCTCTTAGCTTTCCAACGCTGCATAGAACGCCTGATTTGACCAAGTAATGAAGAAATGGAAGCTGTTTTAAGATCGGTGCGCGCTGCAGAATTCGTCAGAATGCATTCGACATGTCAGACAAAGATCCTTGGTCGATCGATCGGTACTTTTGGTCGATCGACCAGACCACGAGTATCGAAGCTACTGTTCAGCTATACTTGGTCGATCGACTGGGTCTAGTGGTCGATCGACCACTCCACGAGTCTGACGAGAATTTAAAGACGAGAATTAAAGGATTTTAATCTAAGCCCATTGGATATTAGGTTTAGGAATAAGAAGTTGCGTGATTTTCCTATATAACATAGCTTAGTTTTCAGAATATGTATCGAGTTTTTTTATCAGTTTTAGATCATAAAATAATTAGGGTTCTTGAGATTATTGTTCTTTCATTAATAAAGTTTCTGTTTTGCATTCGATCTTTCCTTCACAATTCCTCTTTACGATACCTTTTCGTTCTTATATTCAGTTTCATTACTTTGTTCATTTGTATTATAGAATTGCTAGAGTAGTAATCCCAAAAGCCAATTATCGTTTATTGTTATTTGCTTATTTAATTATCTCAAGCATGAATACAGTAGTTTTAATAGTTAATTTTATTGTTGTTTTCGTAATAGTCATGAGTAGCTAAACCCTTCGTGCTAGGATGTAGGGGATCTATAGCGTAGATGGCGTGGAATTAGGCGACCTGAATTAGGGCATTGGTCGATCGATCGCTTCTCGGTCGATCGATCGTGTTAGCTTGGTCGATCGATCGCTTATAGCGGTCGATCGATCGACGCGACGCGCGTATGATTAGCACCGTTTTTAATTTATTAATTGCAATATTTGACAACGAGACCAAGAGGCTATTTGTTAAATGCTTAGTATTGACCAACCCATTAAGATCGAGAGACAGGGGAGGGAAATAATTAATGAATTAGAACGACTAAATTGCTAAGATCGAAAGACAGGTAATTTAGGCTTTAAGAATCACTTTTCAGTGCGAGAGCTAGCATTAGTGAGACTTAGGGACTAGTAGCATAGGCCGAAAGGAGCTACTGGTTAACTTGGACTGAGAGGACTTGTTATTTACCCATCTACACGACCTTATTTCAGACTTACCTAGGATTATGCGCCATCGCAGCTATAGTGAACCGACCGTCTTAGCATTTCTTTTATATTTGATTTAATCCAGTTTCTTTAGTTTACTTTTAGTTTCATTGCCATTAGTATTAGACCAATTCAACTCAAACCCCCTTACTTGTTACTTCTGGACTGAAATATAGAACAACTGAAATTCCCTTCCTCCCTGCGGATCGACGCTGACTGCCACTAGCTTCTGTTAGTAGTATTTAGGTTATAAATATTATTTTTGGTACTAAACGACGGTATCACGGGGTATGAATGTACCCACCGTAGGAGGCTCTACCCTTACCTTTGAGTAGCTTAGTCGAGCCTTAGGTCTAGCCTACGGCCCTAGGTCTCACAAGGTCGGCCCAAACTCATTGGTCAAGCCCGCTTCCCTCGGCTAACTAAGAGGTCACGGGTGCGAGTCACGGGGAGGGGAAAGGCACAATTGGACGCATAACTCATCACGGGGGTACTTGGTTCCCTTCCTAGACCACATTCATGCAAAACATTTATATACAAACGAATGTGAAACTTTAAATTGAAAAACAAACATATATACACAAGAACATATGCATGCGAGAATCGAAATTGAACACAAGGTAAATATGCAACAACTTTGACTAATCCTAGCAGCACATCAACACCAACAATCCACAAGTTCCCCAAGGGAACATCCAAGGCACAAAGTCCCATTCTCCTTCATATATTCAAGAGATAAAAAGAAAGAACGGTAAAGGAGTAAGAGATTAGAACGAGTTTACCAAGCGTCTTCTAGCTCCTTTTTGCCTTGAATGGTTGATGTCTATGCCAAAGGTTAGCCAACAAACAACATATATATACAATGCAATATTTTTGTGATTTTTGAAATTTTTCAATTTTTAGGCATTTTTTTTTTTGAATTTTTATCAAATTTAAAGGTATATACAAATATAAACAAATATTCACAAGGTGGATATTTCCCTCCCCACACTTGAAATTTACATTGTCCTCAATGGAACAAAGTATAGGGAGAGAATAGGAAAAATAAACAACATATTTTTGGTAATTTTAATATTTTTGAAAAAGTAAGAACATATTTTTGTTGTTTTGAAAATTTTGAAAATGAAAATAACATATTTTTGGTATTTTTGTTTTTGGAAATTAAAATGCATGTTTTTGGGTTTTTTTTAGGCCCTCCCCACACTTATTCATTTACATGGGAGGGCAAGTTGGAAAATTAAAAGGACTTGTTTTTGGGTTTTTGAATATTTGAAAAGAAATAACATGTTTTTGTATTTTTAAATTGGTGGAATTTCCTCCCCACACTTATTTATTTACATATTTTCGTTGGAAATGAATGTGTGGAGGAAATTCGAAAATGAAATACGTGTTTTTGGTGATTTTCGATTTTTCAAATTTTTAGTGGTTTTTGCAAATAAGCATGCAATGCATGGTCTAACCTATATGCAATATTGAAATACAATGCAAGCTATATTATATGAATGCAATAACTAAATGTGACAATATATTACAAATTGAAATCTAATGCAATCCTATATGAATGCAGTTATATGAATTTCTAAGTAAATGCATGCAAAATTTAAATATGAATGAGAAGTTTGGATTGTTGGGGAACATACTTGACATTTGGATTGGGAAGGGAGCAAAGATAGGCCAACTTAAGGCCTCTTAGGACTCATTGTCCCCGTCATCATCATCATCATCATTGTCATCCCCGTCCACCGCTCCAAACGCGGACTCCCTAAGGAAGTCGTCGGTGTTCATGGGAACGGTGGAATCGCCGAAACCCACGCCGGACGAGATGAAGCCGCCCGTGACCGCCCCGGAGGCACTCCCAACCTCGGGGTTGGAGAAAATGGAGGGTGTACCCCCGAACCATTGAGCATCATGCCCCTTCTCTTGAGAAGCGGGAGGGGGAAAAACTGGGGCGGTAAAGTAATCCGGCCGGATATTGATGTCGGCGTAGACAAACCGCGCATCCTTGTGGTATCCACCATCCGGCTCAAGGTAGTAAGAGGGGTGGAGATGGGAGGGGTGCTCGTAGTTCCTCCTCATATAATCATCATAAATCGGAAATTGACCCACGGAGGTGTCATAGTATATCCGATCCAACCTTTGTTCAATGCCCCGCCTCTCACTAGCGGCGGTTTGCAAACCCAACCGCATATCGCTCATGAAAGTGACCAAATCGGCATGCATAGGAGGCGGGGGTGGAGGGACGTTGCTTTAGGAGCCTTCACCGAAATTAACCCCCCCAAGGTTGAGGTTGGAAGGTGGGAGGTGGTCGGAAGGAGGGCATGGAGTAGTGGAGAGTGGATGGAGTTTCCCTCCGGTTGTCACGACCATAGGTGACGGGGTTGGTCGGGGGAGGTCGGGTCTCATCGGGCTCCTCCTCAATCTCAAGGAGGTAGGATTCCTCTCCGGGCTTGATTTTGAATTTTGAGGCATTGGGAATTGGGACGGAATTCTTCTTTTGCACTTGCCAATACTCGATCCCATCAAAAGGATTGGTTTTAATCCACTCTAGGTTCTTCGTTAACCAAAGTTTGGTGATGTAGGTCTCCCCCCGGATCCACCTCAAGTTTTTCAAGCTCACTGGGTGGTCAAGGCACTTGGCAATTCGGGTTATTATCCCACCCACATGAAGGGGGACTTTTTGCCCCGGCGATTTAGAAAGCGTTTGCAAGTGGAGGGCCAAATGGTGACCCACATTGATTTCATAGGGGGCCGGGGTGGTGAGTAAGTAAGACCCCAAAATCTCCAATTCAGTAACCCGAAAAACCCATGGCTCATGGGTCGCAAAGATAGAACCTCCCACAAATCGATGCCAAATGCGAATGGGGGCATTGTGGCACGCAATCTCAGGCCTTTTCACGCCGGTTTGGTCATCCAATCCCGAAATGGCTTTCCACACCCTAGAAAAGTGAGCGGTCTCGGGTGCCTTAAATTTTGGGGGATTGTTGAGGCCAAAAATTCGGCAAAGTCTACCAAGGGACAAGGAGTGATCACGGTTCATCAACCGGAAGTGTATTTGCTCGACCATACGGGTTTGTCGGTGCTTATCAAGACGGAAACTACTAAGGAATTCCCATGTGAGGCGGGGATAAGTTTCCTCGTGCAAATCATACAAGCCTTTCATACCGACACCCTTAAACAATTCAAAAGTTTCTCCGTCTAATCCCATATTTCTCATAGCCGGTCTACAAATGAACTTAGTCGGGGTTAAGGGGCGATTTTTGAACAAGATAAATTTACCTTTTTGCTCTTGTGTGACGAACTCAACATCCGGGAAGTCGGGATCCGGGTTAGTGTCACTCGCCGCCGCTTCAACCAAAAGCCGTTGTGCTTCCGCCATTTCTGATCTTGTCCTCTTGTTTGCCATTTTTTATGAAGGAAAGAGGGATTGGAAAGGAAGGAGGAGGAAAGGAATGAAGTAGGATGAGGTGAGGAGGGGTTTTGATGGTGATTTGGGTGAGATTGGTGGTAATGGAGTGAGGTATGAGGGAGAAAAGGAGGAAAATTGAAGAAGAAAGTAAGAATAGAATGGGAATAATAGGGGTTGTCGTGCAGATTTTTGGCGTTAAAAGAGTGCCCCTGCCGGTTGGGGAACCGGCAGCCGGCCTGCCGGCAGGGGATTTGTCCCAAAAATCAAATTTCGTTAAAATAGTTTCAACTCGCTGCCGGTGGAGGGCACCGGCTGCCGGTCCACCGGCAGAGTGTACCCCTATACCTTTTCAGGCTTTCAGCATTTCCCCTACCGGTGGGCCGGCTGCCGGCCTGCCGGTAGAGGGTCTTCTCTTCTTCAATTCCTCCCTTGTCTTTTGAATACGCGATCCTCTACCGGTGGGCCGGCTGCCGGCCTGCCGGTAGAGGATTCTCCTCCTTCAACTTCTCATTGATTTTCAACAAGTATGGATCTCCCTGCCGGTGGGCCGGCTGCCGGCCTGCTGGCAGGAAATTCTCCTCAGCTTAAATCCTTCAAATTTTTATCAAAAAATTTCAACGCGCTACCGGTGGAGGGCACCGGCTGCCGGTCCACCGGCAGGGGGTCACACCACCTCATTTTCAACTTGTTTTTCCTCTATTCCTCAACAAGCAATTTCCAATTCCTATACTTGCCCATTTTTTCGAGTTTTCAACTTTCAAACCGACGGTTCGTGTCGGGATCTTGGGCGAGACTAGGGGTCCCACCTTCAAATTCAACTTCGTCAAGAATTTTCAATCCAAACTACCTCAAATTCTATCTACATGCATGCTATTTACAAATGGTGGTTCTTGTGGAACACCACCAAACCAAGACACAATCGAGAATTTTAACTTGCCCTCTCCTCGGGGAGGGGTTCCCCGAGATAGAGCACTTCAATTGGACCTTTGTTGTCACCGTCATAGTAGCGCTTGATTCTTTGACCATTGACCCTAAAAGTTCCTCCTTCTTCACTCCAAAGCTCGAAAGCACCATAAGGAAATATTTTCATCACTTTAAAGGGTCCCGACCATCTTGATTTGAGCTTGCCCGGAAACACCTTGATCTTGGAGTTAAAAAGGAGAACAAGGTCCCCAACACTTATCTCTTTCTTCATGATTTTCCCATCATGCCACATTTTTGTTTGGTCCTTGTAAATTTTGGAGCTCTCATAAGCCTCCAATCTCAATTCCTCAAGCTCATTCATTTGGAGAAAGCGCACTTCTCCGGCGGCATCAAAGTCAAAATTCATTTCTTTAAGAGCCCACCAAGCTTTGTGCTCCAACTCCACCGGCAAATGGCAAGCTTTCCCGTACACAAGCTTATACGGGGTGGTGCCAAGGGGTGTCTTGAAGGCGGTTCTCAATGCCAATAAGACATCCGGGAGCTTTTGGGACCAATCCTTCCGGCTCTTGTTGGTGACTTTCTCTAAGATGGCTTTAATTTGGCGGTTAGAAACCCCCACTTGCCCACTAGTTTGAGGGTGGTAGGCAAGGGCGGTTTTATGCCGCACTCCATGTGATTCAAGTAGAGCTTTGAAAGTACTTTTGCGAAAATGAGATCCGCCATCACTTATGACTACTCTTGGTGTTCCGAACCTTCGGAAAATTGTGCCTTTGAAAAGATTCATCACAACCTTGCTATCATTGGTGGGGGCGGCAACCGCTTCAATCCATTTGGATACATAATCCACCGCGACCAAGATGTATTCATTTCCACAAGAGTTGGGAAAGGGTCCCATGAAGTCTATGCCCCAACAATCAAAAAGCTCAATCTCCAATATATTAGTCAAGGGCATTTCACTTCTCTTCCCAATGTTCCCAACCCTTTGGCAAGCATCACAAGATTTAACCAAGTAGTGGATGTCTTTGAACATGGAGGGCCAATAAAACCCACCTTGGAGGATCTTGGCAATGGTTCTAGAGGTGGCCAAGTGTCCCCCATAGGCGGAATTGTGAACTCGGTCGACAATCTCCAAGCCCTCCTCTCTCGAAACACATCTCCGGAACATTCCATCCCCACACTTACGGAATAAATGTGGGTCATTCCAAAAGTATCTTCTAGCATCATTCTTCAACTTCCGCCTTTCTCTTGGTTCCATTTCATCCGGCAAGAAACCACTTACAATGTAGTTTGCAAGATCCGCAAACCAAGGGATTTTGACGGTAACCTCCATGAGTCCATCATCCCGTAACCACTCATTGATGGGTCCACTATTGTCTTGTATCCCATGATCTTCAACGGTCAATCATGATAGGTGGTCGGCTACAACATTTTCCGACCCGGCCTTGTCCTTAATCTCTAAATCAAACTCTTGGAGAAGTAGGACCCATCTCAAGAGTCAGGGCTTCGCATCTTTCTTCACCATCAATTGTCTTAAGGCGGTGTGATCGGAGTAAACCACCACCTTAGACCCAACAAGGTATTGTCGGAATTTCTCCACGGCATGAACAATTGCCAACATTTCCTTTTCGGTTGTAGCATATCCACATTGTGTTTGGTCGAGAGTCTTGCTTGTGTAATAAATAACATGATGCTTCTTATCCACAACTTGCCCAAGTACCGCACCAACCGCGAAGTCCGAAGCATCACACATTATCTCAAAAGGAAGGTTCCAATCCAGGGACCGGATTATTGGTGTCGTGACCAATGCTCTCTTCAACCTATTAAAAGCTTCAAGACAAGAATCTGTGGGGTAATATCCGTATACTACCCTATAAAATTAGGACTATAACGCAAATTTTACATGTGATTAATAGTCATAAAACGAAAAACAGGATGAAACAATAAAGATCAAGGAATAACCTTCGGTCCTAGTGCAATAAGGCAATGAGAGATCAAAGTAGACCTCCTCCTAAATGATGCACCCAAGATTGTCCGAGAAATGCCCTTGTGCTAGAAGGAATCCTCTAATTGCCTTGTAATATAGAGAGGATTGTTTTGTGAGTTTTGGTTGGATGTGAGATCCGAATTTTGAGAGGCACAATTCTCAAAACCCTAAAAATTTTTTTAGCAAATGAATTAGGTTTCAAGTGAAGGAGAAAGCTCTCCTTATGACTCCCCTAATTCGGCCAAAACCGAGTGGACAAGGGGGAAATGGGCTTCCATTTTCTCCTTGTTTTTAACTCGTGGTCCGAGGCTTCAAATGTATACAACGCGGTGTTTATTATATACTGTCATCGGTTATCGGATATTAAATCATCAACTAATAACACGTATTAGTTGAATTATTAATACATGTCCGACAAAGACAATATTGTATAATTATATTCAATATACATTTAATTAAATATAAAACGCTTATATTCAATTTTACGAATTAACCGCTTAATTCGTCTTAGCCATTATTATTTAATCCGTATTAAATAAAATATCTCAACATCACATTTTCGACTAATTATTAGTCAAATAACTCGACTAACCGGTTAGTCAAAATTGGCATCTACATGATGTATTTTCATACCGTCACATCTCTCAAACGTATCCTATAGGTGTGACTTTTAGGGACCAGTTGATCACCGCCATCTGTATGACAATAACGTCAAACTTATCTAGCAAGCCAACCGTTATTGATAAACGTGGACCAACTGATAATAATACCAAAAGTATGCTCTTTGATTCTTTTAGAGATTTATAAGTCCTTGCACTAACTGTTAAGGACACCAACCCCAACAAGCTCCCACTTGTCCGTACAAGTGTATGTGCAATGACGTTATCCGCACTAACTGGAGGACACAAGCTCCAACAAACTCCCACTTGTCCGTACAAGTGTATGTGCGATAACCGATTCTCATATTCATTTAAAATTTCTCCCACTCAATGTAAAACAATTTGCAGATCCGGATCCACAAAGGTCGTATTTTACAATCGATCCGTATCAAGAGTGGTTTCCCCGACTAGAGAGTAACTTAACCGATAAAACGAATCCGTATCCGAGCATGGCCATGCATTTCGATTCTGACTCCTCGAGTGGCCCCGAGAAATATCGAGTACCCGATAAAGGCTGAATATTTCCTTCAACTCGAACTCCTTCCGATCTAAGCACAGCATGAAATGACCGGAAAAAAATCTACTTGGCCCCCTGTTACGGATGACCGTGAGAAAGAAACCAAAGTCACCCAAAATCTGCCTTAGTCTCAAGAGACAGTCGATAGTTAAAAGAATCGACTCTTAGGATCACCATGGAGGTCCTATCCACGACCGGGCACCGAATGTTATAAAACATTTAGGACTCCACGTCGATGTCACAATTGTGTCCTACGATATATCCGTATAAATCGCCTCTGTGATTGGTCAGTCAACCGGTTGACTTATGGCTCGTTGAACCCACCATCAACCAACGTCACAAAATAATTGCCAGAGTTATCAGCTCATGTGGGCAATTAAGGACTGAAAAATATAATGTTCATTCAGTTCACTTTGTGGTGTTCAAAATTTGTCGTACAAATCCACATGAAAAACAAAATATATATAAAATATCAAAACGATGATGTTGTATAGAGTACAAAAGCGAATGAATCTAATCCATAAAAGAGTACTACAACTTAGGAACACGTTTAATTCCCATGGAATTAACGTGCCCTTCATGCTTATCTTGTCGTAATGCTTTAGTGAGAGGATCGGCTATGTTATCATCTGTAGCAATCTTGTCTATCACTACTTCCTTTTGCTCCACGTAATCTCGGATTAGATGAGCTTTCCGTTGTACATGTCTAGACTTGTTGCTAGACTTTCGCTCCTTAGCTTGGAAGATGGCACCACTATTGTCGCAATAGATGGTGATCAGGTCATTCGAACTAGGCACTACGGATAGTCCATGTAAGAATTGACGCATCCATATCGCTTCCTTTGTAGCTTCAGACGCGGCATAGTACTCGGACTCGGTCGTAGAATCTCTGTATGTAATGAGTTTGTTTCGAACTCTTCCGGTGATCATAGCGCCATTAAGAGTAAAAACGAATCCAGATCGAGATTTCGAGTCATCTCGATCCGTTTGGAAGCTAGCATCTCACAGAATCGGTTGCGCATAGCTTTTGAGAGCCTCCATAAGTCAATGCCCAATCTTTAGTCCTCCGGAGGTACTTAAGAATGTTCTTGACAGCCAGCCAATGTGATTCACCTGGATCTTTGTTGGAATCGACTTGTCATACTCAATGCATATGCCACGTCCGGACGTGTGCATATCATGGCATACATGATTGATCCTATAGCCGAAGCATAAGGAATCCGTGCCATGCGCTCTTTTTCTTCCGGTGTCTCTGGTGCCTGAGACTTGCTCAAATGCACCCCTGGAGCCATAGGAAGAAACCCCTTCTTGGAGTTAGTCATCTTTGAATCTCTCTAGGACTTTGTCTATGTAAGACTCGATCGAGAGATAACATCCGTCGTGATCTATCTCGATAGATACGGATGCCTGGAATTCTTTGTGCCTCGGCCCGGATCTTTCATCCGGAAATGGTTTTTCAACCATACTTTCACCGAAGTTAAGAGAGGTATGTCATTCCCAATCGGGAGTATGTCGTCAACATACAATATTAGGAAGACAATCTTGCTCCCACTCGACTTGATATATAGACATGGTTCCTCGACGATCGAGTAAATCCATTCTCTTTTATCACTTGGTCGAAGCGATGATTCCAACTCCTTGATGCTTGCTTAAGTCCATAAATGGAACGCTTAAGCTTGCACACTTTCTTAGGATGTTCGGATCGATGAAACCTTCGGGTTGTACCATGTACAACTCTTCCTCCAAAAACCGTTTAAGAAGGCGGTTTTCACGTCCATTTGCCAAATTTCATAGTCATGAAAAGCGGCGATCGCTAAGATAATCCGAATGGAACGCAGCATGACTACGGGTGCAAAAATCTCATCGTAGTGCAAACCTGGCACTTGGGTGAAACCTTTAGCAACTAGTCGTGCTTTGTAGATATCTTGTTGACCTTCCACAGAATGCTTTATCTTGTAAAGCCATTTGCATTGAAGGGGACGAACCTTAGCGGGTAAGTCAACAAGATCCCACACGTTGTTCTCATACATGGAGTCCATCTCGGATTTCATGGCCTCAAGCCATAGCTTCGAGTCAGAACTGGTCATGGCACCTTTATAGGTTGCGGGTTCACTACTCGTTAAGAGTAGAACGTCATCTATGTCATGTTCCTCGACCATACCAATGTATCTGTCCGGAGGAATAGAGACTCTTCCCGACCTCCTAGGTTCCTCAGGAATATTCACCGCAGCCGGGATTGAAGGAGTGGGTTCCTCCAATAGTTGCTCGGTACTTGGTTCTGGAATCTCCGACAATTCGAAGGTTCTATCACTCTTTGCATTCTCGAGAAATTCCTTCTCTAAGAATGTCGCACTAGCCGCAACAAAAACACGTTGTTCGGTTGGCGAATAAAAGTAATGACCAAGCGTTCCTTTAGGATAACCTATAAAGTATGTCTTGACCGATCGCGGGCCGAGCTTATCCTCGTGTCTCCACTTGACATAAGCCTCGCAGCCCCAAACCCGTATAAAGGACAAGTTAGGGACCGTTCCCTTCCATAGTTCATATGGAGTCTTGTCATGAGCTTTAGACGGACTTCGGTTAAGTATTAGAGCGGTGATGAGAAGAGCATAACCCCACAATGAGTCGGCAAAGACGGTGTGACTCATCATGGATCGAACCATATCAAGTAGTGTTCGATTTCTCCGTTCGGACACACCATTCAGCTGAGGTGTTCCAGGTAGAGTTAACTGTAGGGCAATCCCACAGTCCTTTAGGTGTTGATCAAACTCGTGAGAAAGATACTCGCCACCACGATATGAACGTAGTGTTTTAATCTTTTTACCTAATAGGTTCTGTACCCTATTTTGGTATTCCTTGAATTTCTCAAAGGATTCACTTTTGTGCTTCATTAAGTAGACATAGCCATATCTACTTAAATCGTCCGTGAAAGTGATGAAATACCTATAGCCTTCTCGTGCGGTGATTGACATAGGTCCACATACATCCGTGTGTATGAGTCCTAATAGGTCGCAGCGCATTCCAACACCTTTGAAGGAAATCCGAGTCATCTTGCCGATGAGACATGATTCACACGTGCCAAATGATTGAAAATCAAAGGCCGAGATAGCTCCATTTTTGATGAGCTGTTTTACGCGTTTCTCATTAATGTGTCCCATACGGCAGTGCCATAGATACGTTTGATCTTTGTCACCAACCTTTAACTTTTTATTCATTACGTGTAATATTTCCGTCCGATCTAAAACATAAATTCCGTTCAAGGAGACTCGCCTTGCCATAAATCATATCGTGTAAAGAGAAAATGCAAGCATTATTTTCTATTACAAATGAAAACCAAGTTTGTCAAGTGCAGAAACTGAAATAATGTTTTTCGAAAGACTAGGAACATAATATGATCATATAATGACAACTCAAATCCGCTAGGAAGTCTGGATCACATATGTCCCCTTTGAGATGGCAGCCACTCTTGCTCCATTCCCAACACGCAGTTCCACCTCACCCTTTACGAGGGGTTCGATGTTTCGGAGCCCCTGCACATGATTACACAGATGAGAACCACAACCAGTATCAAGTACCCAAGTTCCGTAACTTGCGTGGTTAATCTCAATCATATGAATAAAAGTAGAAGAGAGAGAAGACATACCAACAGGTTTAACACGACCTGCCTTTAAGTCCTCATGATAAACAGGACATGTACGCCTCCAATGCCCAGTCTTGTGGCAATGATGGCACTCCATGTTTTCATTCTTGCTCTTTGTCGTGCCTGATGAGGTGCTCGACTCACCAGGCCCACTCTTACCTGAACCCGACTTCTTGAACTTCGGTTTACCTACTGCTAGGTTCGCCTGAGCTTTGCCCTTACCTTTCCCCTTGTTTGACACAACGAGAACATCCTGTTTCAAGCTCCCACTGAACTTCATGTCCTTCTCGGTCTGTACGAGAAGGGAGTGCAGTTCATGTGGAGTTTTCTTCAAATCATTCATATAGTAATTCGCTCTAAATTGCGAAAAACCATCGTGGAGTGAATGAAGCATGCGGTCGATAACAATGTTCTCGCTGATGTTACAATCAAAGGTCTCCAGCTTCTCGTCATTCTCAATCATGCTGAGAATGTGTGGGCTAACCGGTTGGCCCTTCTGGAGTCTCGCATCAAAGAAGCGAGTGGTATGCTCATAGGTCACGATTCTCGGTGCTTTCGAGAATTCCTTAGTGAGCGTGGTGAAAATCTTGTTTGCACCATGGGCTATGAAGCGTTTCTGCAAATTGGGTTCCATTGCAAAAATGAGTACGTTTTTAATCGCACTGCTTCCATACGTAAATCATTAAACTTGGTGATTTCAGCAGCTCTAGCCGTGGGACCTGGGTTTGCCGGGAGGGGCTCTAATAGATATTTGAGCTTCCCATCAGCAGCGGCAGCATTCCGTAATGCCGCCTCCCAGTCTCCGAAGTTTGATCCATCATTCTTCAGTCGAGTAGACTGATTCATCTGATTCATGAAGATCCGAAGCCAGGACTCACGGTCCAATGTGGCACTTGGCATTGGGTTATCAGTAGAACCAGCCATTTGTTATTTGCAGTTTAAAAGTTCGTGATCTACACTGAAAAAGAAAGAAAAACAAAAACGAAATAAGCAACTCATCGAGGTGATTTAAGTCTATTTAAAATTCATTTTAACGTGTAGACTCAATGCACTTGCATAATTGATCTCCCTCAAGAATGATACAAGTGATCCCAAGACTCAATTTCTGTAAATTGATAAGCCAACTGTTTAGCTAATTCTTCCGGAAGAACTCTTGGTCGATAGATTTCCGTAAATCCTATCTTTAGTCCACCATAGTCACAGGATCGTACGAGTGACCATAGTGTTGAGATAAAATAGATCAATCGGTTCCAACTTACCCGACGTAGAAGGGGTCATATTATGCCTACCGACGAAGAAGGGACTCATTGGAGTTTGACCTATAAAGACCGTTCTCAATTTTTGTTTATACGAGGAAGATCCCATCAACTAAATTATAATTCATATTAAGTGAACGAATAACTAGCGTCTGCGTGAATGAATTAATTTGGGTGATGGCTTAAAATCATGTGACATGCGAATGTCAAAGAAAACTAACTCGTGACCTCTATATGTGTCAGTTTTCATACAATTATTAGGTGGTTTGGTTTTTAGGCGGAATATGATGCATACTATCGTTACAAAAAAAAAAAAAAATGAATGCAATACGTAAAAATAAATTCCTAGTGTGGCCTATCCTAATAAAAAGAACATAAAATAACTTTGGAATCCACCGTTGGACCCGAGAAGCTTGTCTTGATGTTCCATCTTGATCCAAGTAGCGGGAGTGAGCATCCGGTCTCCGTCTTTAGTCTTCTCAAAATTACAATTAAAATTTACAAATATAAACCTATTTACATTCTAAATAAAAACTGTAATTAAAAGAAATAAAAATGGAGATACGAGATCTCAAAATACAACCAAGACCGTGTTCCATCATTACGGTAACACGTTCTACTAAGGCCACACTAAGTTACAACCGTTTGCAAAAATAAATAAATACGTAATTAAAAGCATTCAAAATTAAACAAGAACGATAAATTAAAATGCATCAACTAAAAATTAAATTTATTCGTGACATAATTCCGTAATTATGTTAAATTTTTATCCAAACCACCAATGATAATTAAAATTACATGACAAAACCGCTTTAGTCAAGTGAATTTTAATCCGAGATAATCCGTTACAATAAATCGTTTTAAAGTAACTTAATTTTACGTGGGTGAACCGTTTCACTATCAAGCGAGAGCATAAAAACCGTTTTATGCATTAAAAAGGGCCGAAAGAAAAAAAACAGAAAAATTTTTATTTTTTTTTTTTCTTCTTCATTGTACGTAAACAAGATTTAAGATACCCAAAAAAAATTTTTTTTTTTTTTTAAATGCTGTATAAAACCGAGAGCATCAAAAATCCAAAAAAAATTTTATACGGCTCAAAATCGTGAGCAACTAAAGATCAAAACAAAACGGTTTGATAAAACACAATTGCAATTTATTCTAATCCGGATTAAAACAAAAATTACAATTGACATGTTCTTCACATATTGTTGTAGTTATCGTTTAAAACAACAATTCGCAAAGAACAAAACGAAAACAAACAATAGATCGAATGATCTAACGAAATGTGTGGCACGCAAAACGAAAACAAGGAAAAACAGGCCGTGAACAAGAGGCCACACGGTTTTCAAGAAAATTTTCGAGACAAAAAATTGTGCCACACTAAATTTTATGCAATCATTTTGATAGATCTTTAACATATTGCGATGAATATCGATTACAAAACAATATGCAAAGATCAAAATGAAAACAAAACAAAACCAACCATCACCGTGTATACAAGACACGGATCCCAAGGCACAAAAACAACAAAAAAACGCAGCAAAAAAAAAAAAAATTGCCGAGCCAAAAAAAATTTGTGCCGTGAGAAAAAAATGCAGCCGAGACAAATTTTTAACCAAAAATTATCGATTCATAAATCGTTTGATGAAAAACACATATAAAAATTTACGTGGCCTCGCTCTGATACCACTTGTGGGGTAATATCCGTATACTACCCTATAAAATTAGGACTATAACGCAAATTTTACATGTGATTAATAGTCATAAAACGAAAAACAGGATGAAACAATAAAGATCAAGGAATAACCTTCGGTCCTAGTGCAATAAGGCAATGAGAGATCAAAGTAGACCTCCTCCTAAATGATGCACCCAAGATTGTCCGAGAAATGCCCTTGTGCTAGAAGGAATCCTCTAATTGCCTTGCAATATAGAGAGGATTGTTTTGTGAGTTTTGGTTGGATGTGAGATACGAATTTTGAGAGGCACAATTCTCAAAACCCTAAAAATTTTTTTAGCAAATGAATTAGGTTTCAAGTGAAGGAGAAAGCTCTCCTTATGACTCCCCTAATTCGGCCAAAACCGAGTGGACAAGGGGGAAATGGGCTTCCATTTTCTCCTTGTTTTTAACTCGTGGTCCGAGGCTTCAAATGTATACAACGCGGTGTTTATTATATACTGTCATCGGTTATCGGATATTAAATCATCAACTAATAACACGTATTAGTTGAATTATTAATACATGTCCGACAAAGACAATATTGTATAATTATATTCAATATACATTTAATTAAATATAAAACGCTTATATTCAATTTTACGAATTAACCGCTTAATTCGTCTTAGCCATTATTATTTAATCCGTATTAAATAAAATATCTCAACATCACATTTTCGACTAATTATTAGTCAAATAACTCAGACTAACTGGTTAGTCAAAAATAAGCATCTACATGATTTGTATTTTCATACCGTCACATCTCTCAAACGTATCCTATAGGTGTGACTTTTAGGGACCAGTTGATCACCGCCATCTGTATGACAATAACGTCAAACTTATCTAGCAAGCCAACCGTTATTGATAAACGTGGACCAACTGATAATAATACCAAAAGTATGCCCTTTGATCCTTTTAGAGATTTATAAGTCCTTGCACTAACTGTTAAGGACACCAACCCCAACAGAATCATCAAACACAAAGGGGGAATCCTTAAGGAGTAATGAGGTTAGAGGCTTTGCTATTTTTGAAAAATCCTTGATAAAACGCCGATAAAACCCGGCATGTCCTAGAAAACTTCTCACTCCCTTAACATTGGAAGGGGGAGACAAGTTCTCTATGACCGCAACTTTGGCCCCATCGACCTCAATCCCCCTACTTGAAACGATGTGACCGAGGACAACCCCTTCCTCCACCATGAAATGGCACTTTTCCCAATTAAGGACGAGGTTATGCTCCTCACACCGTTTCAACACACAAGCCAAGTTCTCAAGACCAAGCTCAAACGAGTCTCCATGGACACTAAAGTCGTCCATGAAGACTTCCATGCTTTTTTCAAAGAAATCGGAAAATATTGCCATCATGCACCTTTGGAAGGTGCCGGGCGCATTACAAAGCCCGAAGGGCATCCTACGGTAGGCATAGACTCCTATTGGGCAAGTGAAGGTCGTCTTCTCTTGGTCATCCGGGTGGATGGGAATTTGGAAAAACCCGGAATAACCGTCTAAGAAGCAATAGTATGCATGGCCCGCGAGCCTTTCTAGCATTTGGTCAATGAAGGGAATTGGGAAGTGGTCTTTGAGGGTGGAGGCATTGAGCTTGCGGTAGTCAATACATATGCGCCACCCGGTCACGGGTCTAGTAGGTAGGGTGGTGCCATCCTCTTGTTCAACCATTTGTATCCCCCCTTTCTTTGGTACCACGTGGACCGGACTAACCCATTTGCTATCGGTAATTTGGTATATAATACTGGCCTCTAGGAGTTTCAACACTTCATTTTTCACCACCTCGGCCATCTTTGGGTTATTCCGCCTAAGACCGTCAACCTTGGGTTGACTCCCCTCTTCCAAAACTATTCTATGCATGCACAAACTCGGACTTAAGCCCTTGATGTCATCAATGCTATACCCAAGTGCTCCTCTATGAGTTTTCAAGATTTCCAAAAGCTTCTTTTCTTGGGACTTACTTAGGTTAGCATTAACGATCACCGGGTAGGCCTCTCCCTCATCAAGGAAAGCATATTTGAGTGAGGGAGGCAAGGGTTTGAGTTGTACCTTTGGAGGGAGAAAGCCCTCCACTTTCTTCAATAGTTCATCATCAACTTCATGATCCTCTTTCATTGCCTCATCATGCAAAGAGATTTTAGAAACCTCTTCCATCTCCTCTTCTTCATGGGCTACTTCATGCACTACTTCATCAATTATCTCAATTGTGCTCAACCTTTCTACTCTCGGACCTTTCATCAAATTTGGGAGGTTAAACTCGACATTGTTGCCCTCAATTTGGAATGTTAGCCGCCCATTCTTCACATCAATGAGAACTCCTCCGGTAGCCAAGAATGGCCTACCAAGGATGATGGGAGGTTGGCTATCCTCCGGAATATCGAGAACAACAAAATCGGCGGGAATTAAAAGCTTTCCAACCTTGACGGGTACGTCTTCAAGCACCCCGATAGGGTGCTTGACGGACCTATCCGCCAATTGGAGAGTCATTGATGTAGGAGCAAGGTTTTGAATTCCGATTTTCTTGGCAACTTTCAAAGGAATAACACTTACACTTGCTCCCAAATCACAAAGAGCTCTAGATATGGGAACACCTCCTACTACACATGGAATTGAAAAGCTCCCCGGGTCACCAAGCTTAGTGGGCATTTTATTAAGGATATGAGCACTACATGCCTCTTCCATAGCCACTATTTCTTGGGCACCCAAGACTCTTTTCTTTGTCAAAATATCTTTTAAAAATTTAGAGTAGGTTGGCATGTTCATTATCACCTCCGTAAAGGGTAAGGTAACCTCAAGTTTCTCAAGCATGTCACAAAACTTGGCATACTTAAGGTTTTCCCTACTCTTTATGGCTCTTGAAGGGTAAGGAATTTTAGGAACAAGTTGGGAATTTGAAGATACCTTTGGAGGAGTCGAATTCTTTGTTACCTTTTTAGATTGTTGCAAAGGTACTTCTTCAATAGCTTCCTCCTCATAAGGGAGGTCTTCAACATACCCATCAACATCCTTGTCCTCTTGAGTTACCTTTCTAGACACATCTTCACAAGCCTTCTTCCCTTTCTTGGCTTCTCTAGCATTACCCAATTGTTCAATGGGTGATCCTTCCTCTTCATCATTCACTTCCAACTCATCCCTCTTGGGGTCTTCATCCATTTCTACCACAAGGTCCTTGTAGGGGTCCTCAAGCTCTACACCACTCCTTAGCACTACCGCATGAGCATGTTGGTTATTTGAGGCATCCTTGGAGCTTTGTCCTTGGGCTAACAAACCACCGGGCGGCCTTTGAGGGTTAGCCATAGCATGAGAAGCCATCCTAGATTCCATTTCCCTCATGTCCTTAAGGAAGGTAGCTCTCAAGTTTGCTTGTTCTTGTTGAGTAGCTTTAGCAAAATTAGCTATCTCTTGACTATGTTGAATTTGCATGTTCTTTATCATCTTTAAAAGCTCAACTTGAGAGAGCTCACCTTGAGGTTCTTGGTAAGGTTGGTTGGCTATGGGTAAAGGGAACCCATAGTCATACCGAGCATTGGTACCTTGGTTGTTGTTTTGCCCCACTTGAAAGTTAGCTTTAGGACCATTGTTGTTGAAGTTTGATCCTTGACCTTGTTCTTGAAACCCTTGAACATACCCTTGCCCAAACCCTTGCTTTGCTTGATTCACTTGATTCCCTTGGTAAAACCCTTGATTTCCACCAAAATCTTGGTATCCTTGAGCTTGGTTCCCATAATTTTGGTTTTGGTTCCCGGGATTAGGTCTTGGGTTGGGGAATATTACCCTTTGTTGAGCAAAACCGGGTGGGTTGGTTGGGGCTTGTTGTTGAATGTGTTGTGGGTTTTGGACATTGGTGCTTTTGTAGCTAAAGTTGGGGTGGTTCCTAAAACCGGGGTGGTAGAAATTGGTATTTGGATTGTAGACGTTCGGGTTGTTGTAAGGTGGTCTTGTGGGTCTTGAATTGTTGTTAAAACCTTGAAAAGCGTTCACCTCTTGAACATTCTCGTCATAGACCCCATTGTAATTGTTGCCACACAAGTCATAAGTATGACCACTTCCTCCACAAAGTTCACAACTCGCGACTTGAGCCACTTCTTCCATGGGTGCCCCATATGAGGTTCCGGCTTGATTCACTTGATTTCTTGAAAACTTCTCAAATTGTTTTGTGAGTAAGTCAAGCTTGGCATTTGTCTCGGAGTTGGAGGCATTTTCCTTAGGAAATTTCCCGTTCCTTCGTAGCATGTTCCCTCTAGAACCATAGTTTGCCTCCGAATCTACCATTTTCTTGATCAACGCCGTGCCCTCTTCATCACTCAAGTGGTCAAAACCTCCCCCCGCTGAGGCATTTACCATCTCCTTAGTCCTTGGTAGCAAAGTTTGGAAGAATGTTTGAGTGATGTACCATTCCGGTATTCCATGGTGGGGGCAACTTGCTATCAAGTCTTGATAACGGTCCCAAGCTTCACCCAAAGATTCCCCATCCTCTTGTTAAAACGTATGAATCTCATTACGGAGCATCACGGTCTTTGAGGAAGGGTAATACTTGGCCATGAATGCTTTATCCAAAGCATCCCAAGTAGTGAAAGTATCCGGTGGGTGAATGTTCAACCATCGGTCCGCTTTGCCCGTCAATGAAAACGGAAACAACATCATTCTCAAGGTGTCTTCGGACACCCCATTCTTCTTCATCATTGAAACTTTCCTCTTAAATTTCCGGAGATGGGCATGGGCTTCCTCTTCAATATGCCCCCCGAACAAGTCTTTCTCGATTAACCCGACTTGGGCGGGATGCATTTCAAAGTTGTTTGGGGCCAAGGTGCCAAAATTGATGGGGTTACATGAATCATTATGGTTAGGCCGGTTATGATCTCTAAGAGCCATTTGTGGTGGTGGGTTTGGTTCTTGATGTGGTGGTGTTTGAGGTGGGCTAGTATAATTAGGGAAGTTATGAAAGGGGTTCTCTACTAAAGTCTCAATTGTGATATTTGGTTGAATCGTAGTTGTTGTATCAAAATTTTGTGGGATGTGTGAGTTTGGTTGGTCAATGTTTGCTTGTGTGGAATTATTCCTTACTCTTTCAAGAGTCCTAGTCCTCAAGGTTCTAAAAAGCCTTTCGGGGTCGGAGTTGAATAGAAGAGCTTGGTGATTCCTTCTAGGCATACACTTGACAAATCGTAAGTCTCCTAGTGTTTTTACACACTAGGGAAAGGCAAAAATCGCACACACTCTACAAACAACACCCAACTACTAAAGCAAACTAACAATTGAGATAAGACTAAAGCAAAGACTCTAAATAAAACTAAGCATAACCTAACGCCATCCCCGGCAACGGCGCCATTTGATTAGTGAGAATTTGTCGCGGTTTCCCTCTATCAAAACTATTTGTAAAACCCGAATAAGCGTAGTATTTAGTCGGGGTCGAACACGAAGACGGCGGGGGTTGCTACTAGGTTCAACTTAGAGTCAAGTTTAATCAATAATAAAAGAAGGGGTTTTGGTTTTAATTACTAGAACAATTGAACAAACAAGTTGATGAAAATGAATACGATTAATTAAAAGCTAGGGCTTTCGGGGTCATCTAAATGGTTTAAGGGCAAACATGATGAATCAAGGGGTCAATGATAAAAGTTTATCCTATGATATAACAAGACCACCACAAACTTTCATTCAATGGGGGAATTAAGCAATAATGAAAAAAGGCATAAACTTTCACTCATGCGATTCATCAAACACCTTGTGTGCATGAACAAGAAAGATAAACAATTCACCAAAGACCCAAATAATCATACAATCATGCCCATAAATTCCATATAGACTCCCCCTAAACCCTAGAAGGGTATCTACTCACTCATATTGAAGATAATCATGCTAATAAGAGAGGAAGAACAAATAACATAAAGAGAAGACATGATGATTATTATAACAATTATGAAAGACAAGAAAAAATGTAAACAAATGATTACCAAGTGAATAAGAGAGGAAATATACCAACACAAGGAAAGATGATTGCTTGATTGAATAATAAGAAGGAAAACCCTTCAAAATTCCCAATACAATCTTCAACAAACAAGTGTAAACAATTGACAATTACTTGAACTAACTAATTCTTACTAAATATTAATAATAATTATTGAAAGATTAGAACTTGATTAAGGAAAGATTACAATAAATATGGAAGGTTTTTCAGATCTAGGGTTATGTGTACAAAGGGTTTAAGGAGGGGGTATTTATAGGCTATCATTGGATTAAGGGAGGAAAAGAGAAAAAGCCCATTTTGCGTGCTGCGTGTTCCTGTGCCGGCGGGCCGGCTGCCGGCCTCCTGTGCCGGCAGCGCGTTCTTCAAAAACTGAGGAAAATAAAGGTTGCGTAATTCCCTGCCGGTGGGCCGGCTGCCGGCCTACCGGCAGAGAATTCTTCTTCTTGAAATTTTCTTCCATTTCTTCATGAAGAGCTGCCCTCTGCTGGTTGCCCGGCTGCCGGCTGCCTATGCCGGCAGCGCGTTCTACAAAATCTTGCCCAAAAACTTCTTCAAAAAGTCCTAAGTGTTGGACTTGTGTTCCCTGCCGGTGGGCCAGCTGCCGGCCTGCCGGCAGAGAACATCTCCTAGCTTTTTTTCCTTCTTTTCTCCTCACAGCACCATCCCCTGCCGGTGGACCGGCTGCCGGCCTGCCGGCAGAGGACCGTCCTCAGCTCCTCATCTCCCTTTTCTTCATGTAAAGGCAAGGGAATGCCTTTCTTGCCCCAATTCCTCTATACTCGACTCGGTTCCTGCAAAGGGATACACAAAATCACAAGTACGGGGATTGGGCACAAAATGCAAGGAAAGGCACATGAAACCGACTCGATATGAGTCGAAATGCGTAGAAGAAAAGGGGAATTTCGGTGCAAATAAATCCTATATCACTCACCCGTATTTATTGTGTGATATGGCGACCCGTGAGAGTCCATAATGATAAGTCTCTATAGTTGACGGTTCAGCAATTTTTAACGACTCCATAACTCGTTTGCATCATTCACATTACTAATTGATTGTTGATTTGTAGCATTAAATTGGTTTAGGCTTTACTTGTTGCATTTCGCTCTGAGATTGAACTCGTTCCGCTAGGTTTTAGGATCGAGTCTAGTTCTTGCTTGGGGAGAAGCAAGGGTGTGGTTTAGGGAAGTTTGATGCGTGTCTAATATATGATGTTTTGCACCTCATTTCACACGCATTTCAGAGCTCAATTGAGTAGTTTATGCTACTGTTTCCCTTGTTTCGTGTATTTCTTCCTTTTTGTGTGACATTGCAGAAATATGAAGATTTCGGCGGGAAATGAGCCAAATTCGTCCCTAAGTGTTTAGCATAGCATTTGACATGAAGTATTGACTCGGGAAGCGAAGTTCGTGCGCATTTTAAGGCCTGGAAGATGTATTTGCGAGAGTTTTAGAAGCGGATTACCAGCTACAGTGGTCTATAGACTGACCTACATGGTCTATATACTGTCAGAATGCTTCTCGACATTGTAGCCTTATTCAGATGGCTATATATCGAGTTCAAGAGCGGATAATCGAGTGATTCCAATTGGAGGTGAAAGTTTATCCTCTTAGCTTTCTAACGCCGCATAGAACACCTGATTTGACCAAGTAACGAAGAAATGGCGGCTGTTTTAAGATCGGTCCGCGCTGCAGGAATTGTCAGAATGCATTACTGTACAAAGCCTGTGGTCGATCGACTGGTCCAAGTGGTCGATCGACCACCCCACGAGCTGATGCGCAATTTAAAAGACGAGAGACCGAAGCCCAATTGTAATTAGGTTTAGGAATAGGTTATGTTATTTTCCTATATAATGTACCTTTACCTGCTGCTTGACAGATCTATCATTAATTAGCTTAGTTTAATTCAGTTCCTACAATACATTAGTTATTCGTAGTTAGAATTCTCAACAAAGTTCTCATCTCACTTTCGGATTCATTGCTTATTCCTTTGCTTCGGTAACTCTATTCCTTAATTTCAGTTTATTTTTATTTCTTCCATAGTTTAGTTCTTGCTAGTTTAGTTTTCCCAGAGCCAATTTATCGTTTCATGTTGATTATTTGTTTAGTTAATTCAATTATGAGTTCATTTGCTTTAGTTGTTAATTTTACTGTTATTATTATCGCTATTATGTCTAGCTAAATACCCTTTGCTAAGATGTAGGGGATCTATGGCGTAGATGGCATTAGAATAGGTCACCCTCGGATTAGGGCTTGGTCGACCGACTGGCTTATCTAGTCGGTCGACTGAGTCGGTTGGTCGATCGACTGGGGTAGCTGGTCGATCAACCACCTTCGTGTCTGATTTGCTTTGTTTGAATCGTTAAGTGCAATATCTATCAATGAGACCTAGTGGAGACTTGTTAGATGCTTAGTTTTGACCAACCCGTAGATCGAAAGATAGGGAAGGACTTAGATTAACGAATTAAGACGACTAAATTGCTAGATCGAAAGATAATGTAATTTAGGCATTAGGATCACTAGTCAAGAACGAAAGTTAGCATTAGTAACACCTAGGAACTAATAGCATAGACCGAGAGGGGCTATTAGTTGACTTGGACCGAGAGGACTTGTCGTACCCATTACCCACGACTGTATTTCGAGACTTACCTAGACTTATGTGCCATCGTAGATGTAGTGACCTGATCATCCTAGCTCCTTTTCATTATTTGCTCACATCATTTATTTTCATTGCTTATTTTTTATTGTCTTTTTATTTTACTTGCATTTAGTTTAGCTTTAATACATATCAAAACCCCCACAACTGTTACCCTTAGACTAGAATTAATAACAACTATTATCTCCCTACCTCCCTGCGGATCGACCCTTACTACCGCTTGCTAGTTGTAGTTTGGAAATTATAAATATTATTTTTGGTGCGCACAACGACAGGCATCAACCGCATTCTCTATCGTGAACTTCGTCCATTAATTAATGTACCTGTGAATGATCAAGGCAACGCAAGTAGGCGTATAACACGTTGTCCCCTCTTGTCCATGTCTGGTGGATATGTGCCGTTGAGCTTGAAATTTAGAATGGCCTGGAACCAAGGCTCTTCTGGGTTTTCCTCTTCATCTATAAGGAAGTGCACATAGGCTAGCTCTGACCACCGTTCGATGCATAAAGACATTTCAACCATGTTGTCTGGCATATTAATCAAGGATGCGAGTTTTGCAAGAGCATCCGTAAACTGATTTTCTTAGCGAAGCAGGTGTAAATTAGTAACCTGATCGAAGAATTGAGCAACTTGATCTATCCTAGCCTGATAGGGTGCTAGACTTTCACCTCAAATTTTCCAAGATCCAGTGATTTGGTTAATGATTAAGTATGAGTCGTCGTGAACTCGAAGATGCTTGATGCCTAAACTCACTTCTTCTTGTAAACCAATGAAGCAAGCTTCATACTCTGCTGCATTGTTTGTCACCTCGAAGTCGAGTTTGACAAAAAGTGGTGTACGCTCGCCTTCAGGAGAAATGAGCAACAATCCTATTCCGAATCCTCTCAAATTGGATGCCCTAGCAAAGTAAAGATCCCAAGAATCTATACTGGTTTGTAGACATGTCTATTGCTTGCGTATCATTGATAGGTTATCTGCGAAGAATTCGGCCACGGCACGTCCCTTTATGACTTTCAAAGGTATGTATTTGAGATCAAACATTGAGAGCATTAAGGTCCATATCGCCAAGCGTCCGTTGAGAACGGGTTTCTCGAAGAGGTACTTGACGGGATCCATTTTGGAATACACTTTGACCGAGTAGCTAAGCATGTAATGGCGTAGCTTCTTCGTTGCCCACACAAGAGCGAGGCATGTCTTCTCGAGAGGTGTATACTTACTCTCGTACTCTAAGAACTTCTTGCTAAGGTAGTAGATAGCTCTTTCATCCTTTCCAACGGTCTGTGAGAGCATATCCCCCATGGCTGTTTCGGTAACTATCAGATATAAACTAAGAGGTTGATCTTGTTGGGGAGGCATTAGCACTGGTGGTTTGGCCAATATCTCCTTCATCCTGTCAAATGCCTTCTGATAGTCTTCGTCCCATATGGTATGGTCCGTTTTCTAGAGCATTTTCAAGATAGGTTCGCAGATCATAGTGAGTTTCGATATGAATCGACTTATGTACTGTACTTTGCCCAGGAATCCTCTAACCTCTTTCTCTGTCTGGGGTTGCGGAATCTCAATTAAGGGCTTTATCTTGGATGGATCAATTTATATTCCCCTCCGGCTAATGTTACTCCGAATGCACATTTCTTAGGATTGGGCCTCATGTTGTATTTGCGTAATATGAGGAAGAACTTGCGAAGGTTAGCAATGTTCCCTTCTCTATCCTTGGATTTGACAATCATATCATCCACGTACACCTCTACCTCTTTATGCATCATGTCATGTAGCAAAGTAGTCGCATTGGGTTGGTATGTAGCCCCAGCATTGATTAGCCCGAATGGCATAACAGTATAGTAGTATGTCCCCCACTGAGTGACGAAGGCTGTCTTGTACATATCTTCTCTGGCCATTTTGATTTGGTTATACCCTGCACACCAATACATGAAGGATAACAATGCGTGATCTGCTATATTGTCTACCAATATTCGATGTGTGGTATAGGGAAGTCGTCTTTAGGACTCACTTTGTTCAAGTCTCTGAAATCAACACAAACCCGGATTCGCCCATCCTTTTGGGGTACATGGACTATATTAGCAACCCAGTCTGAATACTCTGAAACTTTAATGAATCCAGCTTCGAATTGCTTATCAACTTCTTCTTTGATCTTAAGAGTCCACTCTGTCCTCATTCGATGAAGCTTTTGCTTTACAGGTTTGAAACCTGGCTTAATTGGAATGTGATGTTCTATAATATCCTTGTCGATCCCTGCCATGTCCTTGTAAGACCAAGTGAAGACGTCTTTGAACTCGTGTAGGATGTTGATGAAATTGGCCCTTTCATTGGGGTTTAGGGTCGTGCCTATCCTAAGTTCTTGGGGTTCTAATTTTATTCCTACAATGATAGGATCGGTGTTTTCTATAAGTGGTGCCCCTTCCCCCTCTTATAATATTTCTTTGATTATGTAGGCAGGTAATTCGATTGAGCGGGGTCAGGATCATCCTCATTATCATCGTAAATAGAATTTCATTCAGAATAACACAAGGAGTAAGCAGAATCAGATTTATTCATATTAAAGTTGGAAAACAACTGAAACAAAGAAGCCATTTGCGCAGTAGTCAGTGGCGGTAAAGGGACAGTTGCTAGGACATTCCCTAAGCTACTGTTACTAGGCGATACTAAGCTAGGAGAAACAAAAGGGTGGGGAGTGACGACAGGAGGAGAATCTCTAGCGACTTCTCTAGACCTAGGTTCCGACTCCGACTCTGATTCTGACTCGAATTTGCCGTCTTCGGGTTCTCTTTTGAACATCTCTCCTTCTCCAATGGTGACTTTGAAGAGCTTTCCTTTATTGTTGGTCCACTTGATCGACTTTCTCCATCCTTTCTGCTGATTTGGGTTAGTGTTAGTGATCGGTGCCGCAGGGTTAAAATGGGCGTCCTGAAGTATCATGGTAATGATCTCATCCTGCGCTGCCTTGACGAATCGATCCTCTCCAAATAGGAGACTAACAGCCTGTTTGTCGAGACAAGGTGTTTGACGAGTTTTGACGGTAAGAACCGTTTCTGGAGGAATGAAGTAACAATCGTGGAAGACCTCGATTCCAGCTAGTTGAATGCCTCTGTATCTCTAAGGTTCGGGAAATCCATGAAAATTTTCACAATCCCCTTCCCTGGCGAAGTATCCATTTAGTGTAGGGAGATAGGGTTGCATCTTGACTCCTTTATTTTTGCGAATTTGAACTTGAGCCAGAATTTCGAGAGTTTCGGCCTTTGTGGGCTTGTACCCTAAGCCTAGTGGTATCCTTTGGGAGTGACCTTCCTTTAAAGGTGCAAAGGTATTTTCTCTGATAGGGTTTAGTGGCATTCCCGGGAAGTATCCCTGGGTTTTGAGTATGTGGTTGACCACCAAGTTGGAGTATGGGTTGAAGTACAAGGGGGCCAACTCACTCTCTATAAGATTTATGATTTTAAATCCTCCAAGCTCGTATACTGGATCCGTAACTATTTGGTTGCTTGACGTTTTCTCTATTACGACCTTGATAGGTGACGAAGTGATCGTCACTACCTTGTCGTCTAAAGGGATCTTGATCTTTTCGTGTAAGTTGGATATTACTGCTTTTGAAGCGTGAATCCAGGGCCTACCTAAAAGTATATTGAAAGATGCCTCGATATCCACTATCTGAAAATTAACCTTTCGCTCAATTGGCCCGGTGGCCACAGTAATGTTAACTAGCCCCACTACTTTACGTCACATTCCATTGTATGCTCAAACACCTTGGTGAGTAGGAGTCCAGTCTGATTCTTTCATGCCTAACTTGTATGTTGTCTTTAGTGGTATGACGTTGACTGCGGAGCCATCATCCACCAAAGTCATTGGTATGTTTATCTTCAAGCATGTGACTGTGATGTATAGAACGAGGTTATGAATGACGCCAAAGGGAGACAAGTCTTCATCTGAGAAAGTAACTAGGTTACTTAGCTTGATTGAGTCTTGGAAGACTAGGTTGACGACGTCGTCGGGTGTAGAGTCGTGTACTACATTCAATTTAGCCAATGCTCGCAGTAAAGCCTGGCGATGAGGAAATGAACTTGCAACTAGTTTCCAGACTGAAAGATCGGCCTTTGTCTTTTGAAGTTGCTTTAGTAGATGGTCAGCAGATATATCTTCGCCATCATTTGGGGTGACGATATTGGTGTTAGTAGAAACTGGACCATTTGTTTGTCCTTGAGTGACATTTTGATATGGACGTCCCGAGCGAGTAAGGTGGTCTACATCTTGATCTTCACTAGCCTAGACTAGAGGATGTTCTTTGAGGTTAACATCTTCATCGTCATCTGCCCATATTCCATTGATGATATGAATCTCTCTCAAGCTTATCATTTCAGCCTCTAGGTTGATTATTTGCTCGACTAGTTTGTCGGTCACTGCGATCACTTCTTGCATTGTGGATCTTTGATTAAGATTGGAATCACCGGCGTGTTTACCCTAGGTATGGTGCTTGGATTGCGTAGGGATGCCCCTACAGCATTTAGCTCTGAAACTTGTCTACTTACACTCTGTGCCCATGCGACAAATCGGCGATAGTAGGGGAGATAGTGGAATAACTCTCCCATTTTCTATTGCACTGACCTCATCTTCAGCTGGAGAAATGAGGTGTGAACAATCCAAGGTGGATTCTTCATTCGTGATCATTAGAATTCCAAGATGATTCTGAGTATTGTTAGGCTTGCTTGCAGGAGGTATAGGCAAGCATCCATCTTCGGTCATATCTTGAATGGCCTGCTTCAACTTGAAACACTTCTCTGTATCATGCCCTTTGCCTCTATGGTACTCGCAGTAGGCATTCTCATCCCAGAACCTAGACTTCTTCTCTGGGTTAAGTGTAGGTACTATGGGTTGAAGTTTGCCTTGTTTCATCAATCTTTTTAGAGCATTGGAGTATGAGTCACCGACGTCAGTGAACTTCCTCTGAGGGTTATTCTTCTTAGTAGATGATTCAACAAGGTTGACCTCGTCGGTCTTGCTAGTGGAGCCATAAGAACGACTCGTTGTGCCTTGATATCCACGGCCTATTGTTTTGGACAAGAGTTCTTTACGGATGTCGTCTTCGATTCTTGTTCCTAGTACAGTTAAGTCTTTGAAAGACTTTATGTTTTGGTACCTTAGATGGTTCGCGTAGATTGGCCTCAAATTATCCACGAACTTTTCAACAAGGGCGTTCGACGAGTTGCGTACTAGTCTTTCTCCACCTTCTTAGGAAGTCGGTGAAACCTTCTTTTTCATTTTGGGTAAGAACCTCTAGAGTGCGCTTATTGACTTGAATTTCAGCATTATCTGCGTACTATTTGGTGAACTCAATTGCAGCATCGTCCCAAGTTGCAATTTTCTTGTGGTCCAAGGAGTAGAACCATTGCTTAGGGATAGTATCGAGAGATGAAGGAAAGATCCTTAAGAACATCTCTGGCTTGATGCTATTGATAGATATATAGTCTTTGAATGCACACATGTGATTTAAAAGGGTTTTCATGCCCCTTAAACTTCGGGATGTCAGTCATGTTGAAGTTAGTTGGCAGTTGAGCATTTACTACCTCATATTTGCGACTATTTTCCCTATAGATGTCATCTCCTTTGAGATACATTAGTTACTCCTCCAAATACTGGAGTCGCTTTTCAGCTTCAGTAGGACCTGAAGGAATATTGGCTTCTAGTTGTCCAAGAAAGGGTGGAATATTATCGTGTATGAGCATGTCGAGAATGGGATCCTCTGCAGGAGGAAGTCTAGTTTCTACAGCTACAATGCGGTTTTCGATAGCATTAAGCGATCATAAGCTTGGTCTTGGCTTGTCTAGAGACGAAGGAGCGCAGCTAGGATTTGATCATTACCATTTACGACGGTTGGGGTTGCCATTAACGCTTCCATGACTAGTTCCGACCATTTTGGAACCGAGGATAAGAAATCGACAACGAATCAAAACATAATCGACCATTTTTGCACACTTACTCAAAAGAGACTCGACTCGTGAAGTGGGCGTGTGCCACTGTGTCAGATGAGGTTTAAAAATGACAAATATTGAAATGTTTGTCCTAGACAACTGTAGTGTAGTTGTAGGAGTGCTGACTCGAAGTGAATTTTGAAATGGGTTTGAGGCCCGAATTTTGACTCGATATTTGGACAGAATTTCGGCTTGTTTTGCGCTATTTTAGGCCATTTTTGAAAATATTTACATTTTGAAAGGGGTTTTATTTTGCAAAATTTCGTCATGGTTTTGTTTACAAATGGTGATCACGTATATGATACAAACAGACATATGGGCATTATAACAGCATGCTGAGTGCATTTAAAGGGTTTTGACTTAAAAAGGTGGGTTGCCATACCAAGCAATTAAAATTCTGGTCTGTGGAGAAGTCCGTGCCAAACATGATTAAGGTCGGTTCCTAGTCCATTCCCTTGAGTAGTGAAAGCTCTCGATACAAACATGAGTAACCATCGTGGTATGGTTGACGTCAATCGCTATCCATCTTTAGGCCTAGATAAGAATTTGGACCGTCCAGACGGGACGATTGGTCGAATGGGTTGGGTTAAGCCTAGGAAGGCCAGCTAAAACGACCTAAGAAGGTCGAGTAATGAAAACCGACAACTGTCTCCTATAAACTATTCCCTAACCTTGTTTAAGTTTCACCCTAGGTAACACGTAAGTGTATCATCCCCAGCGGAGTCGCCAAACTGTGGACATGGGCCACCTGCGCCGCGCACACCCGCGCCGCGCGCACCCGCGCATTGGTTTCGAGGGGGCGGCACATCTCCTACGGAACCTTGGTTTGCCAAAGCATCTCATGGGCCGTTACCGATTTTTGAGGCACTGAAACCGGTGAAAGGTTGATTAAGCCTGCATTTGTGGAGTCGCCACCAATTTATTATGCAAAAATTGGAAACCGTTCGAATACCTCATGCCCTGTCAAGACCCGAAGTAATGACATGAGCACTAAGAACT
This sequence comes from Silene latifolia, assembly GCF_048544455.1. NCBI lineage: Eukaryota > Viridiplantae > Streptophyta > Magnoliopsida > Caryophyllales > Caryophyllaceae > Silene > Silene latifolia. The sequence continues at coordinate 38,100,006 of NC_133528.1, forward strand.
CGTTTCCCTTGTCATTCTATGTCTAGAATGACTCTCGAGATGCCAATGGACACGGATGTCTAGACATAACTGGAGTAAGGGGTGAGGGTACGTATTAGGAAGCTCTTTAATTCAAACACCTAATCATGCCCGCCTAGATAGCGGCATCTACTAATGATTAAGTAAATTGTTCATATTTGATATGTCGTCGATGTAATGCATGCAATGCAACAAACATAGATTAATCCTAGCATGTGAATTTAGACTATGTCGATGAACACGTGTATTAGCAAACAATTGGGTCGAAGTAAACGTTAAGATTAATTACATGTGAATACCATATAAATAAATCATACATAATAATAATTAAATGAAATACAATAATTAAAATTACAAGAATTACAAAGTTTATTTGATCTACGTCAAAAGCACACACAAAAACGGGATTTCGAAGAAGAAAATAATAGAGAAAATAAAATTAGAAATAAAATATGAAAAAGAATACGTCAGATTTAGAGGTGATAATACGGATAATAGTTGATTTTAACCGTAACTAGGAACTACGTCAAAGGGAGAAAGATTTCAGGGACAGAAGCCAACCCGGAACAGGCGCAGCATCTGCTGCGTTCTCTGGAAGAGGCGCAGCTCTTCCTGCGTCTATTCTTGAGTTGGGTTCTGGTTGTGAAATCAGAACCGCGGATCAGTTATCGTTCATTGGTAATATAAGATCGATTATTGATATTAAACTCAAGTTCAAGTGTTTTAATTGATTACATGCATCTGGAACCGTCATAAAACGAATTAAAGACGAGAATTTACAGCGATTTACATAATTATAACGACGAAAAAGTGTCGGAAATACAAAAGGAATCGAAACTTTGAACTTGAAAGTGGAATTAAATTTTGTAAACTGAAATCAAATAAAGAAAACTATGTACAAATAACGAATTCTAAAGACTCGATATGAGAAAATCGAACCTTTAAAATCCGGGTTTGAATAGATGACAAAAACCCGCAAATATTGAATTATAAGGGATTTATGTCGAACTATGCATTATAAGATTAGTTAAAAGCATGTTTATATACTGAAACAAACAAAAGGAATGAAAGAATAAGAGAAAAGAGGAAAATTGCAGGAAACCGAGGAAGAGGAAGAAGAGCAGGAGAAGCGGCAGCCTCTGGAAGAGGTGCAGCAGATGCAGCAACTCTTCGAAGAGGCGTAGCTGCTGCTACGTTGCTTCTCGGCGTCAGACCTCCGCTGTTTTATAAAAACGGTTTTAAAAGATTGATTTTAAAATAGGATTTACACCCTGAGACTTACATGTTTGACGAAACGAGATTGACTTAGTTACGTTTAGTGATTGCTCGACTCGAATATGCGTGAAAAGTGCCCTATTTGGAGGATTTAAAAGATTGATTAAGTTGATTAAAGTGGATTTAGTCAAATTGGTCGTTCTATGCAACGTGACTGGGACTCAAAATGATCTGAGCTTACGTGGTCGATTGATCAAGCACGTAGGCGTGGAAAGCAATAGCGTAGTCTAGAATGGAAAGAGAGAAGAGAAGGGCGGACGCTCGCGTGCCAAATATGGAGGCCGAAGGTCTCTATTTATACTAAACACATGAGAGAGTTTAGGAATGTCACGGATATGGAAACAAATCAAGGAAATATTCTGAAAAGCGTGAAAAGAGGAATGGAGAGGAGGCGCAGCACGTGATGCGTCCTTTCCCCAGAGGTTTCCTCCTCAGCAAGAAAGATTTCCGCGTTTTATTATGAAATTTCGGTAGATCTATACTTCCTTATTCCATAAAACACAAAATACGAAAGATATTTACTTAAAAACATTAATTTTAATTAGGAATAAATATCCAGAGAATTCTAGAACATGTCGGAATATTCCCACCCGGCATTTAAACGGTTTTTTTAGAAAATGAAGCGGTTTTTGAGCCGGACTCCAAATGAACTCTAATTACTGTCAAAACGACCGTATCGGTGCGTAGATAATGACCAAGGGGTTGACTCGAGTGTTTGAGCTATCACTTGTTGATGAACTTATGGACTGTCATAAAATCGTTCCGCGTATTAAACATGCGGTCCAATCATCACTGGGTGGTTGGCGGGAGGTGTAGAAATGAGGTATCTACAATATAGTTATGTGATTTGTTTTGATAATGACAAGTGTGATTTATTATATATATACTCTTGCGTGTAATCGTTTGTTAGTCTTTATTAGATTTAATAAAGGCTACCATAGCAAACAATGTTATAGCACCCATGACTATAACATTGAAGATTTGTGAAGCATCATTGAAGTAATGTTATACCTGCTTGAGATATAACATTGAACATTCCTAAAGCATCATTGTGACTACTTCACTCAAAACTATGATGATCACTCAAGCAAAAGACATGATCAAGTCTATAAGAAGCTCAAGATGAAGAGTTTATGATCAAGATGAAGAGATGATCCTACTACTGAAGATCTCCAGGAAGATTAGCTAGTATAGGACATCATCTAATGACGGTATCTGTGGAAGTAATTTTGGAAAGGTACAGTTATAGCTATTTCACCTATAACTTTACTTACCAAGCTTAATGTTATAGTCATTTATGCTATAACATTAGGTTGCATTTTGAAGGCACGATTTTAAGGTTTTAAAATTAATTTTCAAAAGCTCAAAAGTTATCTATACATTTTCAAAAATACATATATGTATAATTGAGGAATAATGCGGGTTAAGATTGAATATTTTACGTATATCCAATTGGTCAGTATAACGACTTATGAGTCGTCATGCTACGTAGGGTTTGCTAAGTTGTTTAAACATAAACCCTAAGTCCACACTCTTTATTTCGACTAGGGTTTGTCGAAAGAGTTGGTCTTATGAGCCGTTTCTCTTAATCGAATATACTCCTTGTTCAAGTAATATATTAGGTTAAATCTAGAATAAATTGGCTTAAGATATTTTATCTTAAACAATTATTTAGATTTATCTTATTTACTTACTTGAAATATCTTGTAGATTAAAATAAGGAAAGATAAGATTTGTGCTTTAATCTTTCAAAACAACTTTTCGCATATTAAAATCCCTTTACAAACAAATCGAGTAAAAATTCTTAATCAAGTATTTTATTTGTTTTTGCATTCGAAAATCTTTACGAAAAGTCGTGCTTTAATTTGCTTATTATTCCCTAAGATTACGTTATTAGATAATATTACTTAAACATTGTTTCTTACTCGTTCAATTGTGCGAACACCTAGAAGAACAATCAAGTACTTTCTTATTAACGTAAGTTAGATAAAACCAAGTATTTAACGGTACTCATTTGAGTTACAACTAGCGTTAGCTGTACGAGTGGGTTTGTAATTTTGTAATCCGTAGAAAGGTACTAAAATTATTAATCGAGAATAGTGGACGTAGGTTTCAATTTGTGAAACTGAACCACTTTTCACGTGTGTCATTCTTCTTATTGTTCGTTTCTTTTATGTTTTAATCATGTCTAGTTAATTAGTTAAAGTTTAATCAATAAACTTTAAGTAATTAATTATTAAGTCACGCTCATACGGACATTCGAAAAAGTGGGTTAAAGTTTGAGATACTCAATTCAAACCTCCCCCCCCCCCCCCTCCCTTGAGTATTTCGGATCAATAGACACTTCAACCCACAAAAAAAGATAGTAGGCGTACTATCAGTTTTCTATTGTTCTCGCTTTTTATTCGCATTTCTCTAATTTCTGAAACTATTATTCGAGATATGTGGTCTGTAGCTTCCTGGGTCCATGGTTGCTTTGGAACCCCGTGAGATAGCGTCAGGTACTTCACATCGCTTTAATAAGCTTTTAATTTTTCTATTTTGGGTTATTTGAAATACCACTTTGGGCTCTAACTTCTATGGTACGTTAAGATTGTTGTCAGCATGACTGTCAACTGTGAACGCGGGGTGACAAGGCCCATGACACTCCAACATGCCTAACCTAATTCTCCAGCAGGAGCACCCTTACCAGGCGGCTTGTGAAACATACAAAAGGGGGCTTGGCCGACAGCTTAAAGCTCACGCAACTACTCCGGATACCACCCCCAAAGATAGCTATCGACACCGAGTACTCGATGTAGTCAGGGCCCCAGCATGCATACAAAAACATAAGGAGCGCAGGGATTTCTGAGCAACCAGGATCCTGCAGCGTTCCACTGTTCCTAAAATGACGATAAACTTGCCTTAGATACGCCCATGTTGGCTTTAAACATAATGAACACACCATACATCAAGAACAAGGTTAAGTAGTCAAATGCGGCGTTAAGTCTAAATAAGCCTCTGGGTTGGAACAACAGCTAGCTAAGTCTAAATCAGCCCCCTAGGTTGACACGACAGGTCTAAATCAGCCCCCTGGGTTGACACGGTCACCTCCAATCTAAATCAGCCCCCTAGGTTGACACGGCCACCTTCGCAAAGTCTAAATCAGCCCCCTGGGTTAACACGACAGCCATCCAAAGTCTAAATCTACTCCCTGGGCAGACACGACAGGCAAAGTATTTGAAAACACAAACAAAGACTTGCACCTTACAAAGTCAAGTCCCCAAAACATTTCAATGGTCCTAGAACGACGATAAACTTACCCAAAGATATGTCCTAGAATGACTTAAAACTTACTCCTACCCCTTGGCCAGGGGCACACATATATTTATCATCCTTCAAAACATGTCTTGTCCCTGCAGACAAAGATAAAACATATCGGCATTATTGACATTGCATTCATAGCAAAATATAGCCCATATCAAACATTAGAGGGTCCTCGCATGCACATACATTGCATTACTAACATTTTGCAGGTATCACCTACATAATAAGTGCACAATAAACTTGTGCCAACTACCAGATTCACCCTTGGTGACCAGTTAACAGGATGGTAAGGGCAGGTGGAAACTACTCCTTTTGAGCAGCTGTCAGCAGGGTTCCCAGCATCAGCCGTCTGGTTCCCAGCATCAATCGTCTGGTCCCCAGAGTCAGCCGTCTAGTCCCCAACCCCAGCCGTCTAGTCCCCATAGTCAGTCGACCTCGTCCTCAATGTCAGCCGTCTGGTTCCCAACATCAGCCGTCTGGTCCCCAACGCCAGCCTTCTGATTCCCAGCATCAGTCGTCTGGTCCCCAGTATCAGCCGTCTGCACCCCAGCAGGATTCTAGTGTCTGCCATCTGGCCCCCAGCGTCAGCCAGCAGGATCCTAACGTGAGCCATCTGGTTCCCAGCGGCAGCCAACAGAGCCCGCCTTTTCAACCCGTCACAAACCGCCCCTCAACCACCACTCCTCACCGCCGACCACCAGGCCTGACACCAGGTCTGGCCTGGTCACCTCCCACCACCACCAACGTGGTCGACCCACGCCGGCGGTCAGAGCCACCACCACCAAAACCCCCTGCCTGCGTTCCTGCCGCCACAAATGCCACCAACAACCCCCTTTCCCAACTCGCCTACCACCACGACACTCCCCTGCCACCTTACCAACCACCACCATTGGCACCACCGTCGCACGGCGACTCTGACACACGTGGCACCACCGATTCGACCTCCCCCGAGTCCACGGTGGTGCCACCCCATTTCCCTATGTCTGAAACGCAACCAAAAACCCCCAACCAACCCCGACACCTAAACACCACCACTGCAACCACCACCAGCAACGACCACCACTATAACCACTACCACCCGACTCGACTCCACACCAACAACACATCCCACAACCCCACGACCACCACAACAGTCCCTAAAAGACGCATAACCCAATACAAAACAGTGTGACAGAAATGAAAACAGGGAACCTTACCTGTGACGGCCGTCGACCTGAGCTTTTCCGACCAGTACAACCACCCTCGACCCCTAGCAACGACTCCCCTGGACTCTTGGCAGACCCTACACCCTCCACACTCACCGGCGTGCTCTCTTTGGCCGTGTAAAAGGCTTGATCGTGAAAGGAAAAAGGGGTTGATGCTTGTGATGTCAAAATGACGGTAGGGAGGGGAATAGGGTTTTAAAGGTGTATTAGGGTTTGATTTTAGGGTTTGGTGAGGTAAAATGGTAGGTGGGTAAATGGGTAATAAGTGGGTAAATGGGCTATGACCCCTCGACCCAAAAATGCCACTCAAATATAAACCCGACTCATCTCGCGATATAAATTAAACAATTATTTTTACGCTTTTACCATTACCTTTACGCTACCATTAAATAATAAAACTCGCCCAATCGATAATAAAATACGGGGTATTACAGTCTTCCCCCCTTAAAAAGAACTTCGTCCCGAAGTTCGCTCCCATACCAAACATGTCATACGAAAATATAAAAGACATCTCGTATAACTAACACGGTCAAACACACAACTAGACTACATAAACACGAAATGTTACATTCTACCCTCCTAAAAAGAAAGTTACGTCCCATAACTTACCTCAAGTGAACAGATGTGGATAACTCTCTCTCATCGCGGCCTCGGTTTCCCAGGTAGCCTCCTCTGCTTTATGATTAGTCCACAACACTTTCACTAAAGCCGTCTCTCCGTGCCTGGTCTTTCTAACCTTCCTGTCCAAGATCTCCTTAGGCGTCTCGATGTAAGTCAACTGTTCGTCCACCTCGACCACATCATGGCTCAAAATATGCGAAGGGTCACTCAAGTATCTCCACAACTGAGAAACATGGAAGACATTATGTACCCTGGCTAAAGCTGGTGGTAGAGCTAGCCGATATGCCACTTCTCCAACTCTATCCAGGATCTCATATGGCCCAATAAACTTCTGGCTCAACTTTCCCCGCTTCCCGAATCTCATCACTCCCTTCATCGGAGACACTCTAAGAAGTACTTTCTCCCCACCGGAAAGAAATGTCGCTTCTCCTAGCGTCAAGATAGCTCTTCTCACGGGTCTGGGCAGCCCTCATCTTCGCCGAATGATCGCACTGTTCAACCATCTCTTGAATCATCTTTATTCCCAAAACTACCGCATCAGCTCGATCATCCCAACACACGGGACTCCTACACTTCCCGCCATACGAGCCTCAAATGGAGCCATCCCAATACTAGCGTGGTAATTGTTGTTGTATGAAAACTCAATCAACCCAGTCTATCCTCCCAAGACCCGCCGAACTCCAAAACACAAGCCCTCAACATGTCCTCGAGTGTCCGAATAGTCCTTTTACGTCGACCATCTCGTAGCATTTGGATGAAAAGCGGTGCTCATCTTTAATCGAGTACCCATTAGTGATCAGTAATCTCCCGCAGAATTTGGATAGAAACACGGAGTCTCTATCGGAAATGATGTCCTTGGGTACACCATGCAACTTCACCACATACTGAACATAAGCCTTGGCCAACTCGGCTTTACTCCAAGTATCCTTCATGGGAATAAAGTGAGCCGACTTGGTTAGCCTATCCACGATCACCCAAATCATATTGTTACCTTTCTGAGTTCGAGGCAACCCAACAATGAAATCCATGGAAATGCTTTCCCACTTCCACTCCGGCACATCTAATGGTTGAACCTTCCCTTGCGGTCTCTTATGTTCACCCTTCACTCTCTGGCATGTCAAGCATCGAGCTACGAACTCAGCAACTTCCCTCTTCATATTCGGCCACCAAAAGGTCTTCTTGAGGTCCTTGTATAACTTATCTCCCCCAGGATGAACCGAGTATGGCGTGGCATGCGCCTCAGTAAGAATCTTCCTCTTCAGCTCATCATTATCCGGAACACACCACCGTCCCCCAAACCTCAGACTACCATCAGCATGGATAACAAACCTGGAATCAACCCCGCCTTTCGCCTGTTCTCTCGTGCTGCGCCACTTCGAATTCTAGCATCGGTTTTCGTAGCTCTCGATCTCCTCATATAACTCCGGCTCAACGGTCAAGTCCCCAAGAGTCTCTCCTTGCCGGATCACGTGGATCCCCATACCCCGCAGCTCATTATACATCCTCACTCTAGATCTAGCACTGCTCAAAGCATGGATGGATTTCCTGCTCAAGGCATCGGCTACAACATTCGCTTTCCCTTCATGATAAAGTATCTCCATGTCATAGTCGCCAATCAATTCGATCCATCTCCTCTGTCTCATGTTCAATTCCTTCTGGGTGTAAATGTACTTTAAGCTCTTGTGATCGGAAAACACTTTGAAGGTAGCCCCATAAAGATAGTGTCGCCATAGTTTGAGCGCAAACACCACAGCCCCCAACTCTAGATCATGAGTAGGGTAATTCTCCTCATAGGTCTTCAACTGTCGAGAAGCGTAAGCGATTACCTTCCCGTTTTGCATCAATACGCACCCCAGGCCCTTCTTGGAAGCATCGGTATACACCTCGAAATTATCATTCCCATCTGGTAGTGCAAGGATAGGAGCTGTAGTGAGTCGTTCTTTGAGGGTTAGAAACGCCTCCTCACAACTCTCATCCCAAACAAACCTGTTCTCCTTCCGCATTAAGGACGTCAATGGCTTGGCGATCTTTGAGAAGTCCTTGACAAACCTTCGGTAATAACCTGCTAGCCCCAAGAAGCTTCGGATCTCACCCACATTCTTAGGACTCTGCCATCTCGTCACTGCCTCAATCTTGCTAGGATCAACCGACACCCCTTCCTTGGAAATCACATGGCCCTTAAAAGCAACTTTCTTCAACCGAACTCGCACTTGCTCGCCTTGGCATATAACCGGTTCTCCTCCAAGGTTTTCAAGACTAACCTCAAATGTTCCTCATGTTCCTCCTCATTCTTGGAGTATACCAGGATATCATCGATGAACACAACCACGAACTTGTCAGGTAAGGACCGAACACTCGATTCATCAAGTCCATAAACATCTTTGGCGCATTAGTCAACCCGAATGGCATGACCACGAACTCATAGTACCCATATCTTGTTCTGAAAGCGGTCTTAGGTATATCCTCGTTCTTAATTCTCAATCGGTGATAACCTCGACCTCAAATCGATCTTAGAGAAAACTCCGGCTCCACTCAATTGATCGAATAAATCATCGATCCTTGGCAAAGGATAACGGTTCTTGATGGTCACATTGTTCAACTCACGGTAATCCACGCAAAGTCTCAAGCTTCCATCTTTCTTCTTGACAAACAACACTGGTGCTCCCCAAGGTGAAACACTAGGCCGTATGTAACCTTTCTCTGCTAGCTCATCCAACTGCTTCTTCAATTCCTCCATCTCTTTCGGCCCCATACGGTAAGGTGGTTTAGAAATCGGCCCCTGTTCTCGGCTTCAGATCAATGGAAAAGTCCACTTCTCTTTTCGGTGGTAACCCTGGAATGTCCTCCGGAAATACATTCTCGAACTCCCTCACCACTGGAATCTCAGACACCTTAGGGGTCTCCGACTCACTATCCCACATCTGGCACAAGATTAATCGATCCCCTTTCCTCGGACTCGACTTTAGGGTGTTATGAGATATGAATTTGACTCTTGGCTTGACCACGTACCCCTTATAAGACACTCTAGTTCCCTTAGGTCCCCTCAAAGAGATTTTCTTCTGATAGCAGTCGATAAAAGCCTTGTACTTCCCTAACCAGTCCATCCCCAGAATCACCTCAAAACCCCCCAAGGGAAACTCTATAAGGTCACAGTGAAACACAACCTCTCCGATCTGAATTGGTACCCCAGTGTAGACTCTATCACAAGACACCGACTCCCCCGAAGGTACCACTACCGAATTAACAATTCTATCATATGACTTAAGGTTTAAGACTCGGCATGTTCATGAGATATAAAGGAATGTGTAGCTCAGGAATCAAACAACACAAAAGTGGGTTTAGAGTTAACAGGAAATGTACCAGTCACCACATGAGAGTCATTCTTAGCTGCCTCCTTGCCCATGGCGAAGAGCTTGCCACTGGACTTAGCCCCACTCTGACTTGAAGAAGCTGCTCCAGATTGTTTGTTCCCTTCATTTGCAGTCTTCTGAAAGTTGGTGCTCCCACTCTGTTGGCTCTGCTGATTACGGTTCTGGTAGTTGTTGTAGCTTCCTTGGTAGCTGTTACTAGCTCCAGACCTCGCACCTCCCCCATAGCCAGACATAGGTGTGCGATAATCGTGTTATACCCCGACCCCACCGAACGAGAGCCATCGAACCCGGACATAGGTGCCCTGTATCCACCGGGCGATTCGCCCCCCGGATGATCGGCATTCAAACCTCTTGTGTCTGTCTTTCCACAGCCAAAACAAGTAAGCCCCGCATGAACTACCTCCCCCGGTGCCCCCGAAGCCGCCTCCACTCGAGCTCTCAAACCCCTGGGGCACCGTTAGTGGAGTACCCACCATATCGCCCGAACTCGCTTCTTTGCCCCAAGATTATCGCTTGTGGTCTCCGACTTCCTTTTCTCACCTTGCCTTTCTTATCGGCCTTGATCATTCCGAGAGTCTTTCAGCAGCACCACCCTCAAGTAAATGTCCTGAATCGTAGTGGGTGGAGCCGTGAGCCTCTTCTTGATGTCCATAGTGAGCCCCGCTCAAACCGCATAGCCAAAGCATAGCTTCATTTCGCCCAAAGTCATCGGTGTATGAGGATAATCGCCGAAATTTCCGATGATAAGTCTCCACTTTGTCATATCTTCTGTCATCTTGAAGGTGTCGAACTCCTCCCGTAGTTTGGCTTTTTGGAACTCGGGCATAAACTCATTCTTCAAAAGCTCTTGGAATTCCAACCAAGATACATGTCCCGTCTCCAGATCCCTAGCAACCTCTCGTATCTCCACCTTGTTCCTGGTCCACCAGTCACCGGCTGTGGCCCTAAGATAGTGGGCAGCTTGATCCACCTGCAGCTCTTCCGGACATGCTAACAGTTCAAACAGATTGGTGAATTCTCTACACCATTCCCCCAGCAACTGTGGTTCCCCCTCTCCAGTGAATATTGTGGGGTTATGCCTTGCCACAATGGTACTCATCTTTCCCGGATCTAATCGTTTGGCCTTTAGGGCCTCATTCTCAGCTCGGAGCCTATCCAACTCCGCTTGAATGTCATTAGCAGCGGTATCCCTTCTCGGAGGCATGTCTATAAAAAGAATTAGGTGAGTTAGTGATGTTCCCTGCAACACTAGAATTACTTAGTCAATCCTAATCTTCCCCTACCCTACATATCTAGCTAACATGGTTCAGGGATCACATAACCGCATATCACTAGACATAACATCCATCTTAAAATCTTAAGCATCATATATATATGTAAATATCTTACTTCATTATTATGCCAATTCTTGCCTCCGAATCACAATTAAACACATGTATACTTATACTAATAGTATATTACCTTGCCTAATTCTCACATCATGGAATAGTTTTTCATGTTCAATATCACACAACTTTTCTACTCTACCCTTTTCTCTCGTATGATCTCAAGGTACCCGGGTCAAACTGAGAGGGCCAATGGTTCGGTGTGAGGGGGCCCCTTACTCATCCCTTACCTTTAGTGTGCTCCTAACAGTTCTATCCCGGGGTTCATTTTATTTGACTCTTCCTAAATTCATTGGATTCATTGGTTTAGGCACGAGGATCGTTCGCTACGATACCACTTTGTAACACCCCCATTTATTTAAGGGCTCTGAACTAGGACTCCTCGGATAAATGATGGTGTTACCATCTCTAACCCGAGGCAAGTAGATAACAAAGGAAAGAAACACAGTACTTTATTATAATGTTTATAGTGACATTACAACTGAAATTAAAACAAAGTCTCCAATTACGACCAAAAGATAAGTCTGATAAACTACTAAAAGGACTAAGGTGGGCTAGGCACTAGGTCAGTCATCCAAGCTCTCTTCCCGGCCAGCTCCCATCAGTCTCTGAATACCTGTCAATCTGCTCCCCAATAATTGGATCATCACAGGCGTACACGAATACACGGGGTCAGCCACGACGCTGAGTAGGTAATACAATAACAGTAACATAAAACACATACTCCTCCATCACCAACACCGTCATCACAACTCACAACCCGGACAACCCAGCCATACCGATCCCCGGTAGACTATAAACATCGACCGTAGCCGATCTGCCAGCTCGCAGCTGAGGACACCAGGGCAAGTCCTGCAGAACCCGCCTGGGCATTATCACAATGTCATTATCACCACCTCCACCAACTCCAATGTAATAATATAATAAAACAGTCCAACAATAGTACTTAACGAAATGAAATCAGGCAATCATATTACAACATGTAAATCACCGATTTAGTCAATCCAGTCACATAGTATTATATCAAGTCCAGTGTATTCCCCTACCTCAAATAGCGGTGATAAGCTAACTGCAGATCAGAAGTATTCCACCCGAAACTCGCCACCTAAACATATATATATAACATAATTAATTCTCTTACTAATCCCGTTCCCATAATCAAAAGTTACTATAAGTAGAAACTTTCCCAATTTAGAAATTACTAAAAATATAAGTTACTCAAAATAGAAAGTTTCCTAAAATGGGAAGTTTCCCAAAGTAGCAATTACCAAAAATAGCAAGTTACTAAAAATAGTAACTTTCCCGAAATAAAATCCCGACTCAAAAGCTTAAATACATTATTCCGTCACCGCTACTTAAAATTAACTTAATAATCAAAACTAATAATGTAAATATTAGAAGTATACACATTCCCGACTCATTAAAATAAAACCCGTAACAAAACTAATTCAAAAACAACGCACAACTCGACACACGCACACCCCCCTTTTCAACCCGTCACAAACCGCCCCTCAACCACCACTCCTCGCCGACCACCAGGCTCGACACCTGTGTCTGGCCTGGTCACCTCCCACCACCACCAACGTGGTCGACCCACGCCGGCGGTCAGAGCCACCACCACCAAAACCCCCGCTGCGTTCCGCGCCACAAATGCCACCAATGACCCCCTTTCCCAACTCGCCTACCACCACGACACTCCCCTGCCACCTTACCAACCACCACCATTGGCACCACCGTCGCACGGCGACTCTGACACACGTGGCACCACCGATTCGACCTCCCCCGAGTCCACGGTGGTGCCACCCCATTTCCCTATGTCCAAACGCAACCAAAACCCCCAACCAACCCCGACACCTAAACACCACCACTGCAACCACCACCAGCAACGACCACCACTATAACCACTACCACCCGACTCGACTCCACACCAACAAAACATCCCACAACCCCACGACCACCACAACAGTCCCTAAAAGACGCATAACCCAATACAAAACAGTGTGACAGAAATGAAAACAGGGAACCTTACCTGTGACGGCCGTCGACCTGAGCTTTTCCGATTAGTACAACCACCCTCGACCCCTAGCAACGACTCCCCTGGACTCTTGGCAGACCCTACACCCTCCACACTCACCGGCGTGCTCTCTTTGGCCGTGTAAAAGGCTTGATCGTGAAAGGAAAAAGGGGTTGATGCTTGTGATGTCAAAATGACGGTAGGGAGGGGAATAGGGTTTTAAAGGTGTATTAGGGTTTGATTTTAGGGTTTGGTGAGGTAAAATGGTAGGTGGGTAAATGGGTAATAAGTGGGTAAATGGGCTATGACCCCTCGACCCAAAAATGCCACTCAAATATAAACCCGACTCATCTCGCGATATAAATTAAACAATTATTTTTACGCTTTTACCATTACCTTTACGCTACCATTAAATAATAAAACTCGCCCAATCGATAATAAAATACAGGGTATTACACCAGTGTCCATCATAATCTTGGCATTCGCCAAGTTGAGCTGAGCATCCTTCAGCAGAAATTGGCCTGAAATCCGCTTGCTGGCAAAATATGCTAGCAGAAATCTATAGGTTGGCATCTTCAGAACATCAGCTTGCAGATTAGCAGAGTCAAAGAGTGACAGAAATCAGTCTGCCAGAACAACGGAGTATGGTTCAGCATAAACGAGTAGATCGGGCACCAGAATTATGGGTAGAGAATAGGGATGCAGAATTATCTCAAATTTATCTACCAGGAGTCATACCTAGCAGGCTGGCAGCAACTTGCTCCAGCACAGTTTCAGTAGTCCGCTCCAGCAGAAGTTCTGCAGTATATTCTAGTAGAGTATCAGCATCCATCTCTAGCAGGGTTCTAGTGTCATCTTCCAGCAGGATAGCAGCATCTTGTTCCAACGAAGTCTCAGCGGCTGAATCCATAAGCTTAGCAGTTGTTTGTTCCAGTAGTAGAATGACAATAGCAGGCAAAATTTGAAGAATCAATTTCCCTCCTCAACGAAGCTGAGAAGCGAGATTGGGGGCAAACTGTTTGGGCCAAAAATTACACTATTTGGCCTAGGCTACGTGACATGAGAGGAGTAGATAATTAAGTAAACAAATGGACCCATGTCATACATGGGAGAGTCGGGCCCTTGGACCGAAAGAGGAGAAATACGGATAGAAGACCGAAGACGGCTACGACCCGTGAAGACTAAACTCTATCTTGAGGAACAAGGCAATTAAGTGGTAAACCCTAATAAACCCACTAGGGCTTATTCACTATAAATACAAGAAGTCAAGAAAAGAGAGAAGGGATTCATTATTCATTCATATAAGATGGCGTATACTACCTCGCACATCAACTACTATGTACAAAACCTAAACCATCATCTGATACACATTAAACCAACGCAATCCCACCTAAATATATGACCATCATCATTGAGTAATGATTATCCAATCATTAACACGCATAAAGATCACACCAAAACCCCTATTACCCACGTTCAACGCATAAACCCATGAACAACCTTTAACGTCTGATTTATGTAACCTCTGTCCCGTACTCGTGCCGGACAAGCTATTCGTCATCAGATCGGAATTCGTATTTCATCACAAGTCACCAATAATTTAACCCCCCGATATGAGACTAAAAAGAGTAAGTCACTTGAACCTCTAATGAGATAGAATATCGTATTTTAACAGTTTTTAACTAAAACAATGTCTAAAGTTAAGAGTTACCTTCATGCTATTTCCTCCTCTTGACATCATCAAAAAGAGAAATTTGATCAAAATAGTCGTTTGACGCCAACACCTCTTATCGCCAATCAATTACACAACAATACTCAAAACGTCGAAGACCATAATTGAGGCCGGCTACGAACAACTACCGCACAACTCAACACGTAGGTTTGCAATTAGATCTTGAAAACTCCAGATTTTAAAATGAATGAAATTCAACACTTCAAAACTTATTTTAAGTTTCAATATTTACGTTCTTATGTTGAAAACCTAGACTTTAAAATTAAAAATTGAGTTCCAATTAATTTAAAAACTCAGCAATAACTATTACCCAATTTGGAGTTTATACTTTAAAATCCACAATTTTTGGTTGAAAGCTTAGTCTTTCAAGTTCTCGATTTTTCCACTTTTCAATGTAAGTTTTATTTGACATTGTAAAATATGGTTTAAAGTTAAATACTTTTAAGCCCGTGCAATGGATATAGTATATTTTTTAAAGTAACTGTGTCGTTTAATCTATCATAATAACTACGAAGTACTTTTTATCATAAGTAAATGCACAAATATTGAAAACAAAATGATTCTAGTTCACTATGTTCGATAGAATGAAATACTTTTTAAAATTAAACTTATAAAATTACTCGATTACATTAGTATTTAATTTGTTTTCATGTATTTTAGATCTTAAACTTCTAGATCTAGTGACTATTGTTGGAGTATGTGTCCTCAACAATAGTGCGATCACATGTTTAAATCTCAAATTAAGAATACGTAAGGGATGATTCATTTATATAGTCAACTGATCAACATTAATCAGTAATGATTGGCTAAATAGAGTTTAACATTACTGTCGTTTGACGGTGGTGATCAGTTGATCCCTTAAGGTCACACCTATAGGACAATTCCCTTAATAGACTAGTTGATTAATTGTATATCGATACAAGTTACTCATTTCCTTAAATTTGAACAATTCATTTGTGAGTGAGAATATTTATATCTTACTGTAATTTGATTAAATAAGATTTATTTTAGTAATTAAAAGATTTTATTACTAAAATTCATTATTGTTTATGAAACAATTGAGATATGAATGAATGGTTAATAGTAATTACAAAATGTTGTGAATTATATTAACATGACCCATTTTATACCATGTAATTGTGAATTACTAGACAATTTGTTATATGTAATTTAATTAATACATATAATGATATTTATTTGATAAATATTCATTAAATTAATTAATAACATGATACATACTACATGTGACATATTGTGTGACAAATGACAAAATAAAATGGAAGTCCATTTTATCTAAAGTGACCGAAAATTAGAGGGTGGAAGGAGTTAGTGGATGATTTATTTTATATAATAAAATAGACATCATTATTCCTACTCTAACTAGCCATGCACATCTATATTTTAGATAAGAGAAAAAGAAAAAGTGAGAAGGCCATGCATTGGCCTTCCACCCCCCACAACCGGCTCCCTCCTTTCACATATAGAGAAATTGTTCTCTATATTTTCACTTATGTAATATTCATTCATCTCTCTAAAAAAATACATCTCTCTAAAATAGTTTTAGAAACTCTAAAATTGTTCATCTAAAATTCTAATATCAATATATAAGATTACTAGTGTAGTAATAAAGATATTATTAGAATTATTTTAAGGGTACTACTATATTAATCTAGTTAGTTAATATATTAGTTTAAGGGCTTTGTTTTTGGTGTAACAAGAGGAGGATCTCTATACTTGGGATTTTGGAGGATCATCCATAATACTTGAGCTCAAGAACAAATAAGGAAGGTGTCCTTATTTGTGCCCATATTTCGAACCAATTATAATATAAGGAAGATTATTTTTCCCTTTATCTCTTAATTAGTTATGTATGCACTAGATCTTGATGAACTTAAGTTAATATGTCAATTATTTCACTGTTAGAAGAGTCTAATAATAGGTATATGAACCTAAAAATTGGTATAAGAGCATAGGATGTTGCATGCATAATCGATTTATAGTTTTTTCGAGTTATTGGTAACTTAATTAAAACTAAAAATTTGTGATTTATTAGATAAAGCCACGCAATCTTAATGCATGTTGTATATTCTGGTCCTAAAATGTATTTAGGTCATTTTTATGATTTATGGTATTTTATTGCTCATTTTAATGATTTTTAGTGATTTTATTACATTTTAATGATTAAAATGGTATTTAAAATGCTAAAAATAGTTAAACATAGTCTCTAACCTTGAAATTTTTATATGACATCACATGCACATTTTAGTTATTATATGTAAAATTTCGTATAAATTTGATTTATTTTGCATGATTTATGATTTTTATGAGATAAAAATGGATTAAAAGGAGGTAAAATGGTTTAAAATAGTTAAACTTCAAAACAGGTCATGAAATTTTAATATGTTGTCACATGCACATTTTACTCACTGTGTGTAAAATTTAGGATGAACTTGATTCATTTTGCATGATTTATGAATTTTTAGCGTAAAAATAACATAAATAGTGACTTGACAGGGCAGTCATATACCTATCAAAAATAACCAGCTGGCTCTAACTAATATAGCTAGGGAAGTCGGGTCGAATCCACAGGGAGATAGGAAAATGTCAGCTTTGTCTAAGTTTGTCGCGGTAACCAAATTGGGGGGTTTTTAATTGTTTGATCTAAACTAATGACAAGGATAGAGAAGAGAGAATAAGAGAATAAAGATTAACCAAGGAGAGAAAACAGCTAAGACAGACGGTTCACCATAATCATTCGGTCAAGTAATCTAGGTCTCGGGTCAATGCAGGTATGGTCTAAGGAGCAGTGAATATCTACTTTCGGTCTCAAATCGCCCTAAAGCACAAATAGCTTAGCTTTCGCCCTAACTATAATGCCCTATTATTCGCCACTAGTCTCGCCTTTTCCAACCTTTCGGTCCAGGTCAAGGGTCACTAAGATATAAATACCTAATCGCGTCGACTCAATTAGACAGATACAGATAAATGCAGCAGTTAACAACAAAGATTATACCAGCATTAACCCAATAAATCGATTACTATCCCTTCATAATTATGGATCCCCTTTAGTCTTAGCATAAGGGAATTAGCTACGCATCATCATTGAATTAACAACAACAACATATAGATAATTGAAACTAAACATGATAACAAAACAAATGAAGATTGAATAAGGTAAAGATGAAATAATAAGAGAAGAATAGCAACACGATAACAATAAATTATGATTAAGAGATTAAAGAAGAATAATAATACCAATCGTAAATCCAAATCCGAGTAGCAAAGTGTAAAGGAAGAGCGAAATCTAAGAACAGCAGAAAGTGATAGAGTAAAAGTGAATGAGAGAGACAGTTACGTAGTTCTCCCCTCTGTCTTATACGAAAATCCATTCTAAACCTAATCTATGGACTAATTACAAAAGCCCATACGAAATTAGGCGGAAAATAATCTAAAGCACGATAGACAACTCAATCGAGTGGAAATAAACCACTCGATCGAGTACTCCTTGCAATGTCTCCTCGATTGACTCCTCAAACTGCTCGATCGAGCAACCTTAAGCATATAAAGCATTCGATCGAGCAGAAAATCTACTCGATCGAGCTATCTTGGCACGTAAGACATTAAAGCACCTTCCGAAACCAGCTCACGCGTCTCCAAAATGTTAGATTCCAAGCTCCGGCTCCTTATTCTCCATAAATGCATGCAATTGGGACGAATTAGGCTCGATTTAGCTCCTCTTTGGTTTATTCCTGCAATTTACATAAAACGAACCAAAGTAGAATATTCGGGGGTATTTGTAGCTAGATGCTACATAAATAATACAGAAATGCGTGTGAAAATGAGGTAAAAACCTTATATAAAATACACGCATCAAATCTCCCCAAACCAAACCTTTGCTTGTCCCCAAGCAAAATATGAATGCAACTAAGAATAAACAGTGGAACGGGACCAACGCATCAGCTACAAATCACCCACTAAAACCAGTTTAATGCAACAACTGACAAAGTGGCAAATGAGAAGTGCAAACGAGTTAAATCAATGTTTCAAACTTACTGAACCGTCGACCTTGCAAGACTCAAAAGATATCGGACTCTCACGGGTCGCTCATCACTCAAAATTAGGTACAAGGTGAGTATATATGTGAAAGATACAAAGAAGTAAAGACACTCACCTAACTCGACCTATAAGAACATGCATGCAGTTAACGTCTCTACAACCGTACATATGCATTCCAACCATACTATAACCAAGACACATGCCGGGGACTTACATTTGGGTAAGTGAGGTAATGGGTAGGAAGGGGATAAGATGGATTTGGATATGTGGAGTTAATAGCCAGGCTAGCAACAACGAATTCCAAATTTGAACTGCATCCCAACTTCATACACAAAATAACAAGATGAAACGGTGCAAACTCCATGCACTAAACTCACGAAACACCAAAAACTCGTCAACTCCCCATAAGATATAAGTAAGACATGGGAGTGAAAATCATCCATGCGATTTCTCATTTTTTTCTTCGCACATGATTTTTCTTTCTTTTTCTTCTTTTCTTATTTCGTTTTTTCGTTCTCTTTTTTTTCTTTTTCACTTCATTTTTCATTTTTTTTTCAATCAACATTTTTCTTTCATTCCCTTCAATTCTTCCACCATCTTCTGAAATCAGATAAAATAACCATATTGCAATAAAACATTCCAACAACTACTCGTCACTAGCTCGGCTAGGGTAGGAAGTATTATTGAAAGTAGCTAATAGGACAAAAAGGCAATTTGGCTATGTGGGGCTCATGGGTAGAATGAAATAAAAGGAACTGCCTCTCTTAACATGTGTCACCATCCACAGACAGAATGCATACAGGTATTAAGAAGACTAGACTCATGCTTATGAAAATTGATGTTACATGCCTTAAAGAGAGTACTACTCACATCCTAAATGAAACCGGTCATGAATGTCACCAGTTTATAGAGCTCTAACCTCAGAATGTAATGTAGCTTGCCGACATATGAATCAAGTCTATTCGTTCAGATAAGAGAGAAACAAAAACTCGTAGATTATGCACATAATCATGCCGACTAAATGTCAAGAATATGCAAGGCTCAAGTAAGGATTCAATGTAGTGTCAATGTTCAAACGTTCCGACTCAAATTAAACGTGAAATTTTTGAATTTTATGATTTTTTTGAATTAAAAGCAACAATGCATGCGAAAATAAATAAACGTGCAGACGAAAATGCAAGAAAACATGCAGACACAGATATGGATGCATACCTCCCCAAACCAAACCGTACAATGCCCTCATTGTACCAAAAATAGGGAAAGAATGCAAACTGAGGAGAAAAGGATAAGTGGAGTCGGAAAACTTACAAAACGTCGTAAGGAGGGACCTCCCCAAACCGACCATGAACATGGGAGGTCAAAGAAAGTCAAGCAGTAGCTCCATAGACGTAAAATAGCAGCTGGAAGACATAACTGCTCGATCGATCAACTTGGAACAGCTCGATCGAGTAAACCGGTGTCTGGAAGGACTCGATCGAGTGCTTGGACCTGCAAAATACGCATTTAAAGCAAGGAAAACATATAGAGTTCATAAAACAGTGTCTAGAGTTCAACATAAAGCTAAGGAAAAATAAAATGTTCAACAAAAGTACAATAAAACAGTCCGGGCTGCCTCCCGGAGAGCGCTGGTTTAAGAGGTCCCGCACGACCTTTATGGCATCAATTAACTGGCGCGTCTAGCTCGTCGAAGTACAGGACTTCAACACGATTGTCTGCTTCATTTGCCTCGTGATAATGCTTCACGTATTGCCCATTCACCTTGAACCTACTACCTTCGGAATCTTCGAGCTCCACGGATCCAAATTTGGTAACAGCTGTCACCGTATAAGGACCACTCCACCTGGACTTCAGCTTGCCAGGAAATAATCTCAATCAGGCATTAAACAGCAGCACCTTTTGCCCAACATGAAACTCCCGAGGTAGAATCCTCTTGTCATGCCATCTCTTCGTCTTTTCTTTGTAAATGCACGAGCTATCATAGGCATTAAGCCTAAACTCTTCCAACTCATCTAGCTGCAAAAGACGATTCTGACCACACAACTTAGGATCAAAGTTAAGCTCACGAATTGCCCACCAAGCCTTACATTCCAACTCAACAGGTAAGTGACATGATTTCCCATAAACTAACCTATAAGGTGATGCACTAATTGGTGTCTT
The DNA here is from genome assembly GCF_048544455.1 of Silene latifolia. Lineage (NCBI taxonomy): Eukaryota > Viridiplantae > Streptophyta > Magnoliopsida > Caryophyllales > Caryophyllaceae > Silene > Silene latifolia. The sequence goes on from NC_133528.1 coordinate 38,121,146, forward strand.
AAAGGCGATTCAGAGGCCCATAATGTGTCTTCTAATTTAAGACTCCAGTCCTTCCGTGATTTAGAAACTACCTTAGACAAGATCTCTTTCAACTCGCGATTAGAGACCTCAACCTGACCACTAGTCTGGGGATGATACCCCAAACCACGTCGGTGTTGGACACCAACTTTAGACAGAATAGAAGTTAGTTTCTTTTCTTTGAAGTGCATTCCCCCATCACTAATGACGACCCTAGGGACACCAAATCGGGGAAATATGACCTTTTTAAACATTTTTATCACGGTCTTGGCATCACAATGGGGTGAGGCAATGGCCTCAACCCATTTCGACACATAATCTACAGCCACTAAGATATACCTGTTACCTTTACTAGATGGGAACGGTCCTTGGAAGTCAATGCCCCAGACATCGAAAACCTCAACCTCTAAGATGCCATTTTGTGGCATCTCATGTCTCTTGGAAATGTTCCCTGATCGTTGGCAAGCATCACAAGCTGAAACAAAAGACTTAGCATCAGCAAACAAAGAAGGCCAGTAAAAACCAGCCTGAAGTACCTTAGCCACGGTGCGCGATGGACCGTGGTGACCACCATAGGAAGAGGAGTGACAGCCTTCCAGGACTACTTTGGCCTTCCACTGCGGAATACACCTTCTGTAGAGACCGTCTGCACATTTCTTAAACAAATAAGGATCATCCCGTAAATCGCTTAGCGTTATACGTAAAACGCTTCTCTCTGGCGATGAGAAAGGTCAGGCGGCAGCTTGCCACTGACAACGAAGTTAGCTATATCTTCATACCAAGGCTCTTGGTTAACAATAGACGATAAAACAGCAAATAAAGTATCGTCAGGGAGAGAGTCATCAATGGGTAGAGAATCTTCCCCTTCCTGTCGCGTCAGTCGCGACAGATGATCAGCTACAACGTTCTCAGCTCCTTTCTTATCTTTAATCTGCAAATCAAACTCCTGAAGAAGGAGTATCCATCTCAATAGCCGTGGTTTAGCCTCCTTCTTGGCAAGGAGATGCCTCAAAGCTGCATGGTCAGTAAAAACAGTAACCTCTGACCCTATCAAATAAGAACGAAACTTCTCTAAGGCATAAACTACAGCTAGCAGCTCTTTCTCAGTGGTAGTGTACTTCACTTGAGCCTCAACCAGAGTTCGGCTCGCATAGTAGATACCATTCAAAGCTTTGTCTTTCCTTTGGCCTAGCACCGCTCCTAGTGCATAGTCACTCGCATCACACATTATCTCAAACGGCAAGTCCCAGTCGGGAGGTTGTATGATCGGCGCAGAGACTAAAGCCTGCTTTAACCTGTGAAAAGCAGAAAGACACTCATCAGTAAACACAAAAGGGGCATCCTTAAGTAGCAAATGTGTAAGTGGTTTAGCAATTTTTGAGAAGTACTTGTACCGGCGATAAAAGCCGGCGTGGCCAAGGAAACTCCTCACCCCCTTAACATTAACAGGAGGTGGTAATTGCTGAATCACTTCCACCTTTGCTTTATCAGCCTCTATTCCCCTATCAGAAACTAAGTGCCCTAAGACACCTCCCTCGTTGACCATGAAATGGCACTTTTCCCAGTTTAGCACAAGATTAACCTCAATGCAGCGCTGCAACACTTTCTCAAGGTTAGACAGACAGTTAGATAAATCACTTCCATAAACACTGAAATCGTCCATGAAAACTTCCATAATAGACTCAATATACTCTGAAAATATCCCCATCATGCACCTTTGAAAGGTGGCAGGGGCATTACACAAACCAAAGGGCATCCTGCGATAAGCAAACACGCCCTGAGGACAGGTAAATGTAGTCTTAGCTTGATCGTCTGGGTGGATAGGGATCTGAAAAAACCCTGAATACCCGTCTAAATAGCAGAAAAACTTATTAGAAGCTAACCTTTCTATTATTTGATCAATAAAAAGAAGGGGAAAGTGATCTTTCTTGGTTATGCATTCTACGGTTTAGAGAAGAAAAATCATCATTGTTTTTCTTATAATTTTACCTAATAATATACTAAGGGTTATGCATTATTATTCATTCAACTAATCATCCAAAATATAAGTTCTAGTGAGAAGAAAAATCCTCTCTTCTTCTCTCATAAAAACCGAAAATATTCAAGGGTTAAATAATATTTTTGGTTCAATTTTCTCCTAGATTAATATTATACTAGTACTTATAATATTAATTAGATTAAGTGTTAAGCCTTGGGTATAAAGCTTGGGGAGAGATCTTATACTTAGATCTTATTCATCCATAAAGGAAAGCTCAAGATCAAAAGAGAAAGGTGATCTCTTTTGTGCCCTAATAACCGAAATCACCAATGTAAGGACATGATTTCTCCTCTATTATATTATTTGTTTGCATGCATAAAATCCGTTTTAATTTTATGACAAATTTATATAGACATATATGAGTATGTTTATATGTATATGAATCTACATTTCCTTCAGAATCATCACAAGATACCCTTTCATTTGTAAGATACCCTTTCCTTTGACTTTGCATTACATGTACACTTGCATTTAGTTATTTACATATACATTAAGCTTGCATTTGTATTATATTTAATATTGCATTTACATTAGTTAGTTCATATAGTATAAATTGCATTGTAATATATCTCACATGATTCATGTAGATAGTTGCATATAGACTAGAATTCATGCATAGTCACTAATGACCAATCCTATTCTTTTCTACACTAGAGATAGTGTTTAAATCGGTTTGGGGAGGTTTGATCATAGGTGACCATAGTTTACTAGAAATCATGCATCATTTAGTGTAATGTAGATTGCATTCATTTGTTATATATGTCATTTAGAATTGCATTTAGTTAGAGCATGCATTCATTCATATCATATCATTGCATTTGTACTTCAATTTCCATAAAATCAAAAATTCAAAAACATGGTTTCCTTTTTATTCCAACTCCAACATGTACATTGAGGACAATGTCCAAAATAAAGTGGGGGATGGAAATTTATATTCCAAAAATACAACAAAATTTGAAATTTTTTGAAAAAAATACAAAAATATGTTCTTTAATTTCATAAAATCAAAAACCATAAAAATTTGAAAAATACAAAAATCCAAAAACATGTTCATTTCCTTTTTAGTGTAGTCTTGTATATATTGTTTTGTATATATTGTGTTTGTTCATCCTTTTTCACATTGATTGACTACGCCACATCCGAGACATTAGGATATTGAAGACCGCATGGTATGATCTTTTGAATCTCCTTTTTCCTCTTTATGTTAATGACTATGTGGCTTTATTTTGATTGATGCGGTAAAAACAATGTGAATTTAGGATTGCATTTAGATTATTTGGCATACTAGTTGGTAGAATCATATGCATTAGGTTGTATATATGTTAGTTGCATTATGGCATGTAGTTTTCATGTTAGAAAATTTTGCGAAACCGTCTACTTGGGAAGCTTGACAAGTGTATATAGCCCTAGTAGATGCTCTTTCTTCTTAAGACTATGCTTGTTAGAATACTTGTAAAACACCCTAGGATGTGTCATGCTAGTATCCTTTGACCCATGGATTAAGGCCTAGTCAAGTGTACCTTGTGATGTGATAACTCCTTGGCTACCGTTTATTCCAAGGTGACCCTTCAAACCATGCATCCATCCATCATCCATGTTCTACCACATTTTTGTCAACAAAAGGGAATGGGCACAAAAAGAAATCAATTTGAGTTCAATGAAATGAAAAGTGAAAGAAAGTTTGCAAAATGCATCTAATGAAAAGAGGAGCAAAAATAGAACTCCTAAAGCTTCAAATATAAGGCACCCTCACTACATATGGGGTGACTTTGAAAATGTTCAAAAAGAAATGCAAAGAAAAGTTGAAAAGTTGTCAAGTACTGAAATGCCAAAGATCAAAAAGAAATGGCAAGAAAGTGTTCTCAAATGTTATATGCCACAAGAAATTGGGGGGAAAAACAACAACAAAGCAAACTCCCAAAATGAAACTCAAATATCTATTGATCCCTTTATCCATCGTATCCATTTTTGTGCATGGTAGAGAGGGGACGACCCTTCTTCTTGTCTAGGCAAGAAGGGGAATTCCGCGATCCTCCAGTGTTTCTAACACCATAGGGAGTCTACTCTTGACAAAAGCATTTAACGATTGAGGACAAAGGTACCCTAGCTTGACACAACTTGGAGGTGATTTATTGGTATCCTTCTAGGCTTAGTAGTTTGAAGAAATTGCATCTATGAAGGAGTGTGTACCCTTGAATTGCTTCCCTTGTAGATAATGTCCGCCACTTAGATGAGGAAAGTGGCTATTCTTTTGTAGATGCATCCATTATTTGATTGTGTGCTTAATGATTTGATGTGTCGCCATTTTGGCAAGACCCACCTTGCCTTGCAAGAAGGCATCCTACCTCATGGTTGTCTTGTTGTGAGTTTAAGGGGCGGAGTGAGACCCGCTAATTGTCTCATATCGGCTATGTTGTTAGGTTAGTTTAAATAATGGTCCTAGTCTTTGTCACCTCTTTACTCGGGACGAGCAAAGGTTCGGTTTGGGGATATTTGATGTGACCATAATTAGAGCATATTTAGTCCCCGAATTAGCCTTGTTCCCATGCTTTTTAGTGCATATTTGGGTCATTTATTGTCTTTAGTTCTTTGTTTTGCATATTCTTTGAGGTTTTGATCCCTTGGTAGGAAAGGAGTGCAAACCTTACATTTTCATGGCAAAATGAGACTAAATTGATTGAATTCAATGACCAAGCATCAAGGAGAGACAAGATTAGAAGGCCTTTTATACATACTATAGTAGATGGGCAATGATGAGAAAAGATCCTTGCATCCCCGAGAAAATCCCCAAGGATTTTATGAAGAAAAAGAAAGAAAAGAAGAAGAAACAAGACTGCCCAGCAATCCGTGCGTCTTCCCCTGAAGACGCCCGTCCACCACCCACAACCCGTGCGTTTTCACCCTCTGGACGCCCGGGCAAAAGCTCCAGAAGACGCCCGTCTTCTCCACAAGACGTCTGGGCAGAGACCACCAAATCCGCCCGTCCCGTTCTAAAGACGCCTGGATTCCCAGACAGTCCCATTTCGTCTTCTACAAGCTTCAAGGAAGGATGCACATCTTTTTCTAGAGACCGGAGTCTCCCTAGAGACCGGAGTCTCCCTAGAGACCGGAGTCTCCCTAAAGAGACCGGAGTCTCCTCAACAAGGGACTTAATCGTCATTTAAACCCTTAGTTAACCCTAATTCATGCACCTAATCTCTACTATATATATACCCCATTTGTAATAATCAAACCACGGAGTTTTCTTAGATTAGAATCAAGTTTTCATTAGGTTAAATCAATCCTTCCTTAGATTAGATTAGGAGTAGATTAGAATAGATTACTCTTTAATCTTTCCACAAATCTCACATTAATCTTTCCTTAATTATTGTTCAAGTTTATTATTCAAGTTTATTATTGGGTAATTGAAGATTATTGGGTTATTATTGGAGAATTGACAACTCTTCATCAATCAATCAAGTTCTCTTCTTTTATTCTTTGCTTTATTATTTGGAATCATCTCAAGTTGGTATAATTCTTTTACTCTTTACTCTTTATTGTTTATTTCCTCATTCTCTTATCATGTTTACACTTGTTGTGATGATTGACACCATTAATGACATGTTTACCATGATAATAAGTGAGTAGTCTCTTAACTAGGATTAGTGGGTAATTAGGGGAAACCAACATGGGATTAATCATGCTTAATCTAATATGTTTTCATAATTAAATTGCTTGCTTGTTGTGATGTCAACTTTATGCACATGTTATGTTTGATGAAATGCTAAGCCTATGAATCCTTGCATTTACAACCATCTCTTATCTATTCAACTTGACTTGTAAGATATAAACCAACTCGAGTCTTGTTATACCATGCATAGAAGTTGATTAGGAGGAAATTAAGTCGACTTGTAGGTGTTGTACAATCTAATCGATTCGGCTCCGGGACCCAAATCTTCCTAAGAACCGTAAGATATAAACCAACTCGGTTTCTCCACAACATTAATTGCTTGCAACTTTGTGAACATGTTTGTATGATCAACACCATGAATCACCTATGACCCCATGATATCCTAGCACTTTTAATCATTTGTTTACATCCTTTATTTCATTGCTTGTTATACTTTATTGCTTGCATTAGCCTAGAACACAACTACAAACCCAAACAAATCGTGACACTAGCATAAATTGAGATAGATAGACTTAGAACCCAAAGCACACCGTCCCATGGATCGACCTCGACTTACCACTAACTAGTTGTTTGTTGAGTATTATAAATGTGTTTTGATTGGGTGTACAACGACACGCCCCATACCAGTCACCTTGGAATAAACGGTAGCCAAGGAGTTATCACACCACAAGGTACTCTTGACTAGGCCTTAATCCATGGGTCAAAGGATACTAGCATGACACATCCTAGGGTGTTTTACAAGTATTCTAACAAGCAAAGTCTTAAGAAGAAAAAGCATCTACTAGGACCTATATACACTTGTCAAGATTCCCAAATAGACGGTTTCACAAAAACTTTCTACCATGGAAACTACATGTCATGATGCAACTAACATATATACATCCTAATACATATGATTCTACCAACTAATATGCCAAATAATCTAAATGCAAGTCCTAGATTCACATTGTTTATACCGCATCAATAAAAATAAAGCCACATAGTCATTAACATAAAGAGGAAAAAGGAGATTGGAAAGATCATACCATGCGGTCTTCAATATCCTCATGTCTCGGATGTGGCGTAGTCGATCAATGTGAACAAGGATAGAACAAACACAATATATACAAGACAATATATACAAAACTACACTACAAAGGAAATGAACTTGTTTTTGGTTTTTCAATTTTTCAATTTTTTTGATTTTTTCGAAATTTTTTGATTTTTTTTTATTTTTTTTTTGAATAAAAGTTAACTTAGAATTTCCCATCCCCACACTAATATGGGCATTGTCCTCAATGGCCAATATGATAGGAAATTATGCAAGTATGATGCATGAATTCTATACTAAATGCAAGCTATACTAAGCTACACTATATGATGCATGGGTTTTGTTTATGACGGAGAGCGTAATTTAGATTATCTCCCGTTGCGTATGCATGTACTTCCCCAAACCAAAATAGACATTATTTCTAATGTATTAAATTTTGGAGTAGTTCATGCACACAAGATGCAATGCATGAAACTATATATTGTCATTTTGGATTTTTCAAATGGGAACAATAAAAAGAACACCTCAATGGAGCCAAGGTGTTAGTCCTCGTGTTGCTAGGACTCTCCAAACTATGATCAAGATAGAATAAATAAAACAAAGAAAGAAGTACACAAACCTTAAGAGGGTAGGAGCCTCCAAAGTTTGCTAGTCCTCCATTAAATCATCATTGTCATCATTTTCCTCCATAGAAGCGGACTCATCTCCACTCCCCTCTTCACTTCCTTGCTCACTTCCTTCATCATCTTCATTAGCCTCTTCTTCCTCATCTACCTCTTCATCAACGCCCTCATCATCAACAACCTCATCATCGACATTCTCATCTTCACCCGGTCTTTCACCCCTAGATGTGCTTGGAAAGAAGACTTTCCTATCCGCCCAACTAGGCAAAGGATATGATGGATCAAGTAGTCCTTGCCTAGCTAAATGAAGGAGGGGTGGATATTGGGCCAAGTATGCATCTACTTGATCATTATAAGCTTGTTTGTTCATCTCTCTCATAAGGAGAGTCATGTAGTCATTGCCCACTTTAACATCTTCGGGTTTGAACTCTTGATATTTGAATGGATAGGGTGGTGTGACAATGGAGGAGGAGGGCTCTTCAATCTCGCCCCTTTGTTGACGGATGATGTACTCGGCTTCCTTTGAGAGTGGAAGAAGGTAGTTTGTTCGATGGACACTCAAGCGGCATATTTTGGAAGGCAAAGTGAAAGATCTAGCATCATTGGTTAGCCACCCATAGTTGGTGTCAAGAGAGTTCTGCTTGACCCACTTGTACTTGTGAATCATCGCGTCCATGTCAATGAGATGTGATACGTGCATAATATATAGTCTTTTTAGCCTATTTCAGCACGTATTTCTATGCATTTTTATACTGTTTTTATGGTATTTTGCCCCGAATTGGCTACTTTGGTTCGTTTTGTCCATTTTGTAGAAATGACCGCGAAAGTAGTGGAATCGTACTCTTTTTCGTCCTTTTTGCATGCATTTAGAGGAGACAGGATTTTTCCAGAGTGAGATACTGCATTTGGAAAGCGTCATGGCATGGATTACGAGGCATTTAGGCGTGGACTTGAGCTGATTTGAAGTTAAAGAACTCGATCGAGCAGTTTCACCACTCGATCGAGTGATTTTTACGTCCCAGATTGGTCGATCGAGTGGTTTTCCACTCGATCCTTAGCTTGCAGAAAGACCAGTTACTCGATCGAGTAACTTTCTACTCGATCGAGTAGATTTGCTGAGGTGTTTGCTCGATCGAGTGGTTTTAAACCACTCGATCGAGTGGTTTCGCTGATTATGGGCTTTAAACAGCCCGTGTTATGTTTATTTTCGCAAAACTTATTTCTTTTCCTATTTAAACCTACATTAGTTAGGTTATTAGCATCTGATTTATTCACTACTTAGTTCCTATCAAACTTTTACTGCGTACTTCATTCCTCACTACTGTAACTTTATTTCGGGATTACTTTCGCTTGGATTTTGTGTTCTTTACGCCGGGTTCACATCGATTGTAATTCTTTCTCTTCTCTTATTAATAATTAATCTCTTGTTGCTTTAATTCTTCGTTTCGTTACATTTATTCTTTTGCCCTAATTTCTTTTTATGCTTTTTACTTGTTATTTTATAATGTTTTCTGCTGGAAATCTATCTGCTATTAGTTTATTTAGCGACATGAGTAGCTAAACCCCTTTCATGTTGGGATTAGGGGATATGCGGTAGGAAAGTGACGATTTAGTAAATGAATTAGATGAATTGATTACGAGACTCTGTCACCATAGCAATTTAACTGTATTTATTCAACTTAGTTGAGTGCACACTTCTGAGTTAACCTTTAATCTGGCTAAAATTAATCCTAGATCGAAAGATTGGACTAAATAGACCTACTATGAACAGTAGACTACCCTGACGAGAATGAAAGTTAAGTTAGTGGTATTTTAGGATAGAAAGTGGACCGAAAGGACCTTTCAACATCCGTCTTACATTAATTCGTCTGAGTCATTTACAGCTGAGTCACTGGACTACTGTAGTGAACCGAAATCCTGACATGTCCCTCTCTATCTGATAGTTTTATCCTTTTTCTCTTCTTTTATTGCTCTTACCCTTTATTTCTCTTTCCTTTAAATCTCGTAGTTTAGATAACAAATCAAACAACCCCCCCCCCCCATTTGTGACCAAATAGACGGACTTCTACAAATATCTTGCCTCCCTGTGGAGATCGACCTGACTTCCCTAGCTATATAGTTAGTTTAGTTAGTTTATTTTTGACAGGTACATGACAGACGTGCCAAATTTTGGCGCCGTTGCCGGGGAGGCAATTGCCCTATTTGTTTTCGTTCCGTTTATTTTTCCGTCTCAGGGAATTTCTATTCCTTGAGGCAGTTCTTATTCATTTCCTTTCAGTGTTGTTTATGCCCAGGTCGGACAGGTGTGAATTAGTTCTAACTGATTCAGAGCCAGAGAGACTATTCAGGCATAGACTCCGTCTGCGAAGGAAATCACGAAAGGAAGACTTGAGTACTTTCGAGCCAGAGCTTGATCATTTTCTTTTCGCGGAAGACAATCCGATTTCTACAGTAAAGATGCCTAAACTTTATAGTCATTCAGTGCCTAAAGCAACCTCTATTCTGAAGGGTTTCAATCTCCAGACTGAGGATGGGAATACATTTGAAATCCGTCCTTCTTATATCAATCTGGTGGAGAGAAATATTTATAGAGGTGTGGCAGGTGAAGATCGGAGGAAGCATATAGAGACCTTTACCGATTACTGTTCTACTATCCCCGCCACTAAGAGGGTAACTCAAGACAAGAGTAAGGAGGTTTTATTTCCTTTCTCTTTAGCTGATTCAGCCAGGGAGTGGCTGACTGAATTGGACCGCACAGCTGCTGGGGTTACAGATTGGGAGTCTCTTGCTCTTGCATTTTACAAGAGATATTTCCCTCCACAACGCACCAATTTGCTGAGGGCCAAGATTACTAGTTTCAGACAGGCTCCCGATGAAAGTTTCTATGAGGCATGGTCGCGATTTAAGAAGTTGGTGAGGTCTATTCCTCATCATGGTTTTGACCCATGGTTTCTAGCCAATCGGTTCTACAATGGGCTGTATGACGACCAGAGAGCCATACTTGATGCGGCATCTAGTGGAAGATTTCAGGAGAATACAGATGATGATAAGGGATGGTCCCTTATTGAAGAGATGGCGAATCACAGTGCTGAATATGGTAACCCGAGGGATGGGATTAGGACAGTTCATGCAGTCGATAAGCAGGTTTTGGCTCAGCTGGAGACCATGAATGCTAGATTCGACAATTTGGAATTACAAGCTGCTGGGGAGCCTCAGACGGTCCATGTTCTTACTACAGGAGAGACCGTTTCATGTGAGAGATGTGGAGGTAATGATGGCCACTCTGCTGTTGGCTGTCTTGTAGAGAAGGAACAAGTCCTTGCCTTTCAGCAATATAGGCAAGGAGGGGGTTCCTATTACAATAATCAAGGGGCAGTCCATCCCAATTTGAGGTGGACTAGTCAAAATGTGCTCAATCCTACTCCTCCTCCGCACCAGCAGCAGCCTTATGTCCCTCCACACAAGAATCAACAAGGCTTTCAAAAGCCTCCTTCCTTTACTCCTCCTAACCATGGTGCATCATCTTCAGCTTGGGTGAGTGAAATTGGTGAGCTTAAATCCATGTTGCAAGCCTTCACGAAGCAGTGGCAATTGAGTGATCAACAGAAAGATGCGTCCATAAAGGCACTTAAAACTCAAGTTGCCCAATTAGCCACTAATCAGTCCATAAGAAAGCAGGGTCAACTACCGACTCAAAATGAGAAGAACCCACACGAGACGGTAAATTTCATCAATCTGAGAAGCGGTCGTTCATATGAGGGACCGGAAATGCAGAAATCAGACCCGAGGAGAGCTAAAACTGATGGTGAACAGTGTTTTGGCGAAGAAAATGAGCTCACGGCAAAGAAAGTGCTCGATCGACTGGTTTCAGGTGGTTGATCGAGCAGATTTGGGGACAAAAGTGGTCGATCGAGTGAAAATTCCACTCGATCGAGTGAACAGGAAAAGCAGAATGGTCGATCGAGTAGTTTTTCTAGTCGATCGAGTGAAGAGCAAAATGGAGTTGCTCGATCGAGTGAAAAAACTACTCGATCGAGTAATATTGATGAAGATTCTACTGGATTGAATGGGTATATTGGTCGATCGAGTAGTTTTGATGACGGGAAGCTTATTCGAGAGCCTGCTAGTGCTCGTTTAAGCGATAAATCACCGGAAAGACCTCGTTCGAGAGGTAAGAAGCGTCCAAAGGATACAGAACTTGCTCCGGAAGATACATTAGAGGAAAGAAACAAGGGACTTGAGATACCGATCACGGTTCCCTTCCCGAGGCGTCTGCAGAATATAAAGGCCAATCAACAATTCGGCAAATTTGTCGAACTTCTGAAAAGCTTGGAAGTCACTGTGCCATTCACCGAGTTGCTGACAAAGGTACCCTCTTATCTAAAGTTTATGAAAGAGATTTTATCGCGTAAGAGGAATATTAGTGATAGTGAGACCGTAGCTTTGACTGAGGTGGGGTCAGCCCTATTTCAAAATAAGTTACCTCCTAAGCAGTCAGACCTGGGTAGTTTTTCAATTCGGTGTCATATCGGTAACTATTTGATTGATAATGCGCTATGCGATTTAGGCGCTAGCGTGAGTGTCTTACCGCTGTCTCTGGCTAAGAGACTTGGTTTGACAAAGCTGAGTTGCACTAACATGACAATTCAGATGGCCGATCGTAGTATATCACGGCCATTAGGCATAGTAGAAGACGTACCTGTGAGGATCGGGAGGTTCTTTATTCCCGTTGATTTCGTTGTCTTAGACATCCCCGAAGATACACACACCCCTATTATTTTAGGGAGACCATTTTTGTCTACTGCCCGTGCAGTTATAGATGTCGGGGGAAAGACTTTGACCTTTCAGGTAGGGGACGAGGAGCTGATTTTTCATCAGTCTAAGTCCCGGAGGGCTCCCATGCAAGCTCAGCCTTGCAATGCTCTCTCTTCTATTGATCCTATTTTTGACACTCCAATTGAAAACTTGGAGTATTGTGCTGCAATTGTTACCCCTCCGCCTCAGACTGAGAGCAAAAAGGAGGAAAGTTCGTCTGTTTTCCTTGCTGCAGGTACAGATGAAAGCAATGAAGGAGCTGTCAAGGGACATGGTGCAATCACGGTCAATCAAATTGGAGATGATGATGCTACAGCCGGTGATAGAGGAGCAAGGACGAGGAAGGTTCGCGCTTATGTGGATGTGAACTACTCCCCTCCTACCGTTTCAAATGATAATTCATGCTCATGGAAGTTGAAGAGGACAATCAACGTTGCTGAGATGACGTCCTCCAGTCAGGAGCCCTTCAAGGGGCTACTGAATTGCATTGGGATTTAAGCGGGGAAATGCCCCGTGTAACACTTTGTAATAGATAATTTTTGAATTTCCGTTGAATTTGTTTTATTGCTTTTATTAGGACAATTAGTTTATAGACTGTTCTTTAGCGTAGATTTAAGACTATAGACTATTCCTATGCGCATTTGGTATTTTGGGATATTTTTGCACGTATTTTTATGCAGGTTTGGGGAAGATTTACGCATTTCAAGGGAAGAATTGACGAAATTCAAGAGCTTACGCGAGAAAAGAGCTCGATCGAGTACTTTTTGTACTCGATCGAGTGAAAATTTGGTCGATCGAGCACTTTTTCAGGTCGATCGAGTAAAGCATAAAGTGGGACTTCTCGATCGAGTAGATTTCTACTCGATCGAGCATATGAAGCATCAAGGTGTTCGATCGAGTGGTTTAAAACCACTCGATCGAGTGAAAATGAACAGGACGCAGGGAGTTGTTACTTTAAACTCTTTCTTTTTGTTTCTAATTTCATTTTTCCCAAATTTTCGTCTAACCTACCCTTATTTGCGATCAAACTCTCCCAAATACCCAATTTTTCTTGCCCAATCTCCAAATCCGCCACCTACAATCCTTTGCTTGCTAATTAATCTTTCAAAACCCCTTAATTTCCTCCTTGATTGTGCTCGTTTTCACGGTTTTAAAGAAGGGTTAGGGTTTGCGGTTTTTAGCTCGAAAAATCGCTTGTTTTGCTTGATTCTTTGAAGATTAATTGCATATTGTAGGTTGTTCTCATCAAGTAAGTGATTTCTACTTCCTCATTGCTTTTTAATTTCGGTTATTTTGAATTTTATGAGGTAAAATTGAAAATTAGGGTTCGAAAATCCATTGTTAGTCGATTTTTTCGACTTTAATTGTGTTTATTGCCCTTGTTTCTCTTGCTTGATGATCAACCCCAATTCCTCGCTGTTTGTTGCATATCTTTTCGAATTTTACATGATTTTCGCGATTTGGGTTCAGGACAGTCGAAATTTTCGACTGCCAGACAGGCTATTGCTGCTGTCATTTGTCTAAGTTGGCTTCCTTGTTGATATTGCTGCTGATTGTAGATTGTTACCACACCCCTGTCGATGCTTAACATGCTTCCATTCGAATCTTGCGCGAATCTTCGCGATTAGGGCTGTTTCAGTCGGAATTTTTTACTGTCAGACGGGTTTGCATGCTTTCTTGACCTAATTAACCTCGGTGTTGTTTACATGCTATTGTTATTGACTGTTATGCCCGCCTTATCGCCATTTACATGCTGCTTTTCGATTTTGTTTGAGGAATTGTTGGGAATTATATGCTGTATGTCGAATTTTTCGACTGGTAGGGGGGTATTCATGTTGTTTCTGCTGGTTTTTCGTGCTGATTTTAGCCACTATTAGCCGCTGTTTCTTATCATACCCCTTACCCTTTATTTACAGGATGGATTCTTGCTCTTTACCCTCTACTAGTTCATCCTCTAGTCCGTCTCTGTCTGAGACAGTGGCCCCTGCTGTTGCCACTACCTCCGCCTTAGTCACTACTGCAGCCCCAGTGTTTCTAGTTTCAATTGCAGTGCAGTTTTGCTCCGGCTAGCTCTCTTTGCTAGCTCGATTCAGCCGCCACTTCCTCTACGGTCACCACCACTGCTAGCTCTGCTTCTAGTCCCACTTCAGTGGTGACCACTACAGCCACTACCTCTGCACCAGCCTCTACTTTTACACCTGTGGTGGACTCGCCAGCAGTCGCAGCTGCCTTCAGAGCAGCCCTGGTTCCTCATACCGTCGCTGCACGGGCTTCTGCTTTGAGTTCCAGAGGCCGGGGTCGTAGAGAGTCCCGAGCTACGCCAGCTCCAGTCACCTCTACTTCCGCTCCTAGCACCTCTACAGCAGTTGCTGCTTCTACTTCTGGCATAGTCACGGTCCGAGGGGACACTTTCCTCGACCCTCACCCAGACTACCCGCAGGTACATTTCGTTAACGCTTTACATCGTAAGAAATTTTATAACCTGCTGCGCTGTGTGCATGTACCTTCCCGATTTCTAGAGAAATCGGCGCTTGTGAGACTCGGTATCTACGAGTCGGTTTGTGACTTACTACAGGGCACGGGGATGGCCGGGCTCATCACTATGAGCGGTCGTACCTTTTTAGAGCTGAGCCTCGAGTTTCTCAGCTCTTTTACCTTCTCCCCCGGGGCACCCGAGGCTGACCCCGATAGTTCTTCAGTGTCCTTCCGGTTGTTTAACCGGACCTTTCCGATGACCTTAGGGGAGTATGGTAGGTTACTTGACCTTTCCTCTACGGGCCTGACTGCTGCCCCGAGGAAGGTCTACCGTCAGCTTTGGCGGTGTCTGGCCCAGACCACTTTTAGGGAGCGAAAGCTCCATCAGGTCCACCTTCCCCCTGTCCGTTGTTTCCTTAGACTGATGGGGAGCACTATTTTCGGCCGAAAGGAGCCGAACAACATGACCAACACCGAGCTTTCCATCCTGGGCGGTTACCTAAACATCGACTGCGAGGGTCCTTTTACCCTCAACATAGCTTACTTGACCGCCCAGTACCTTCTGAGCTAGGGGAAGAAGGAGACGGGAACCATTGCCTGCGGTGGCATAGCCACCATTCTTGCCCGTCGCCTTTTCCCTGTTTGGCCTCGTGACCTGCAGTACCTCGAGGGAGAGAGGCTGCGAGTCCGGATGCCATGCTTTCTCAAAGCATTGGGCGACCCCAGGACTACCAGACTTGGAAGATTGACGGCTCCTTGTGCGTAGACTTACCTTGTGAAACTCTCCCCCGTCTTGAGCCCCTTCCTACTGTTCCTAGGGGCGCCCGTCTGCCACCACTACCTCACCTTCTCCTTCCACCCAGACCTACTCCTGCTGCACCCGCCGCCAAGAACGGCGTCTTGAGACCGGAGAGGGGTCTACACCTTCAGGGAGTGCCCAGCCTTCCACGGCTACTCCCGATCCGACCCCTACTCCCACTACTACTACCACTCCTACTCCTACTCCTACTCCCACTGACCAGACACAGACTGACCCGGTCTTACAGGCTACTTTCGTACCACCTCCTCCCTTTGTGGCGCCCGCAGTCATGGACCAAGGGGGCGCCGTTTACGGTTTGTTGCTTGAGGTTGCAGAGCGTCAGACTCGTATGGAGAGGGACTTAGCTTTGACCTTACACCCTCTGTACGAGTACCACTTACGGCGACACCGTCCGATTCCAGAGGGTTGGCCACACCCTTCCTTCTTCCGGTTCCCAGCTTAGGGGTACCCAGAGGATGCTGACGAGGAGGAGGACGAGGACCCAGAGGTGGCAGTGGAGAGGCTCGTGCTGAGGAGCAGAGGAGGAGAGAGGAGGAGAGAGACCCGGAGTTCAGGGTAGAGGAGATCCGTGACAGCAGTGACGACGACAACGAGTAGCTACTGGTCTACTCACTTTCCCAGTTTTCTGGCCGGTTTGGGGAAGTTCGTATTTTGTATGTATCTTCTACTCTTTTATTTTGTCTCCTTTATATTTATTGTTTTTATTTATTGGTTGTATATTCTCGTTCCCCTGTATATTTCTGCTGGTGTATGCTGGAGGACAACGAGGGCGATGTCCGTTTTGGTTTGGGGAGGGTATTGCATCCTTTTGAGTCTGCATTTGCATTTGTTTCTGCATTCACGTTTATTTTTGAGCTTGCATTGTTGTTTATTTTCATTCAAAATCAAAAAATCCAAAAAAATTAGAAAATTTCAAAAATTCAAAAAAAAATCACGTTTATTTTTGCATATAGGTTGAGTCGGAACGGTAGATTTCCGTGATGATAATGCACTATAACTTGTCTTTTTCACTACTACAATCCCCTTCCATTCCCGACGCTTTTTGATCGACGCTTTTATAGGCGTCGACAAATTTTTTCACCCCATACCCAATTTAATAATATAATAATTGATTTTTACTTAAAAAACCGCTAGAACTTGTCTCCCTCGCTCTAGTTTTATTTGCTAACCTAAAAATATTCATTTCTCGCGCTTCCTCCCCAAAAAATAAAACCGCCCTTCCATTTCCATCCTAATTAATTAACTATTCAAAACCTAATTCATTCACCGCACTGTTCATCGTCTCTCTCAATTGCTCATCGCACTCATCAATCGCGCCTCTCGTTAATCGCCTTGACATTGATTGAAGGTTTTAATCGCTGTGCCTCACACCTATCGTTGTACGGACTACGGAGGTCTCCGCAACCTCAGCAGCTGCAGTTTCATACACATTATCTCAATTTTATCATGGGGGTAATTCCTTCTTTCAACACACTTTCGTTGAATTTATCACGTTTTTTTAATTCTGTTTTGTTCATTTTATGTTGTTCGTTGTTCATGCTTGAATTCAGATCTATTTTAATTAGATCGTTTTTTAAATTGAATGATTTTTTTTGGTTATTAGATTAATGGGTAGTAGGGTTCAGAAATTCCTGCTGTTGTTTGGAGTTTGTGTTAGTATTACGGTTAGTGAGATTGAGACCGATTTCTCCTCCGTCTCGATCATTTGTTTAGCTTTGATTGAAATTCCGCTGACGATGAATAAAAAACAAATGATTTAGACGAAGTCATTAAAATGAAGAGTAATGGAATAGAAGAGTTTACAAATTATTAAAATGGTTTCTAGCACTACGTAAATCGCCATCAGCTAAAAAGTTCATTAATCTAAACCGAAAAACGCTTGTGTTTAATTTATTGATTTCTATAGTTGTTTCATCGTCGCAAGTCGTTGTGTATTCGTGATATCATAGGAGTAATATATAGGGTTATCTGTTTCATATTAGTTCTTTTGTTCAATATTTTTTGAAGGTGTTTGTCCAGCGATGAAATGGGTTACCGTGTTAGCTAGGTAGAAGTACTTTCCTTGCGATGAAGGTCCTTCCTCCTTTCACATTCATTTATTCATGTTGTACACCACTTGTTTGGTCCGAAGATTGAGGCAACCAGTTGATGGGTGATATTTAAATGTTAGTTTTTTGAAATTTTAGGGATTTATATCCGCTGCAAACTTCGTCAATCAAACTTTAGCTTTATCACTTTTCTTCTTTTTTAGACTATTTTCAATTTGAATCTTATGATATACGATGCTGCAAAGTAGATTCAGTTTTTTTATTGTTTGAGTCTTAATTGAAGATGGCGGACATCAGTGTACAAGCAAATGAAGTAGGTTTCTGGTGGTCATCTCAATGCTTAATTTAAAAAGGTTTCTGTTAGTTTGTTTTATAAGGAAGTGTACAAGCAAATAGAGTGCTTTTTTGTACAGGTGCTTGTTGCTGTGTTTAGTGTTGGTTCTCAGGTACGACTAACATAACTTGGTCTTGTCAGGAGATTTAGTAGTGATCCCTAATGTTTACTTATATCGGTAATGCGTTGCTGAGTGCTAGCTGGTGGCAATGTAACGCAAGGGAAGTCGTGAGGTAGGGGTGCAATTGGGCTTTCTTCAATTTCGACACCGCCATGAAAAGGAGAACACAAGTGGTGTTACGGTTTCGGGTTGCTGTTGTTGTCACATTTGTGGTGAAGACATTCCATGTCAGTAAAAGTCTAATTCACCTTTCAGTACAGTTTTTTTATCTATTTATTTTAGTTTTCGTTTACCTTTTCCATTTATTGTTACAGTTGTGGTTGAGGATGGCGGAGATCAGTGTAAAATTCAGGTTATAGATCATAGCATTCTCGATGAATGTTGTTCGTGGTGAGAAACAACTTGCTGAGATCAGGTATTTATTCTGCTACACTGGCAATTCACATCCCTTAATTTTCAATCTTTTTTATAGTCCGGATTATAGTCCTAACTCCGCCACTCGGTTAGATGTTGCTTACCATTGCGCTCAATTGTAAGATGAGCACTCTTGTGAGTCTAGAGCTATGGTTTGCTTTTGTTTAATGTTTTACCTCTTTCTCTTCCCAATCTTATAAATATTATATCTAACGTTCCCGATGGCTATGTGAGAGTTTACAACTTCACCGTCTAATCTGTAATGCCGATTAACTAGATTGGGGGATGAGGTGTTTCACCTAGCTCAGTGACAGTTAGTTTATTATTGCTAGGGAGGCCTCTGGTGGGGTTATAAAACAATTTTATTAGCTGCCAAGATGAGATTGAGGCAGATGACAATAAGCCTTGCGTGGAAAAACTCATTGCTCATAAGTTCGTAGTATATTCGGTAGTTATTTATTTATCATGTAGAACTTCTATCGGCGAAACCCAACTGACCATCATAATATGTGTTCAACAATATGTAATTGAGGCATATGATCTGGAATGAGATTGTGCCCAATAGTTAATTTCTCTGTTGCTTTTAAGGTGCCCCTCCTCCTTTCGACCTGTTATCGTAGTTCAGATGATTATAAGATGACTACCTGTATTGGGACTATTGCTGTTAAATAACCCTATAATATATTCGCCCGATTCTTAATCTACTGTCTATTGCAGGACATAAGGTTGTGTCTAATCCATGTGATGATGTATCCATAGACGTCACTCAATAATCCAAGGTGAGAAAAAAAAATCTAAAATTTAGTCTGGAGTCAGCATGGATTGTGGAGCTTAATGGGACCTTCTTGGAGGTAATAATCTTTCTTTTTGGTTGATTGATTTCACTTCCAACTATTTGGAGTGTGAAAACCCCTTGAAATTCTTAAAAACTTATTGAACCACTTAATTGTGTTACGACTATGATTTAGTCCGCACTCACACCAAGTAATGAAGTAATCAACCAATTTCTAAAGAGGATAAAAGCAGTGAATTGTTCTATATTAGTGGTAGAATATGAAGAGTACAGTGAATCAGGTGGATTTAGTAACAAAGGATAATTTGCTCAGTTTACATCTTTTTTCATTGGCAAAGTGATTAGCTGCCAATATGATTTAAAAAAGTAGATTGAAAATGATGTTTTTCCTAAATCTTAGTAATATTGCTTTCCTAATGTTACTCCAAATCAGTCATATGGAGTTATTTTAAATTGAGCAGGCTTAAGTTATTTCGAGGTCGAGTCAAAGTATGTTTTTTAATTAAAATTAAGCTAATTTAGATTAAGTCAACCGATTCTCGAAGTGAAATGCTTAGACAGTTGGTTCAAGATATATTGTGTAATCTAGGTAAGTCATGTGAAAGCTAAGGAGAATGAGCGGCTTTTGAGATGTAGATACCTGCTTAGGTTGTGAACCGATTCTTGAAGTAGTAAGTTAGATGAATTCTGTAGATAGTGGGTGTATCAGTTGATTGAGAATGCAGGTTGTATATAGTTTGCTTGTGTAACTGTGTTGGACGTGACTTTAACGTTCTTTTTAAATTTCAGTTTTACTGAATTTCGTTCACACTTCCATTTAATTGTGAATTGAAAACATCATTCATAACCGAAGTGGCTTTTCTATGTATTAATAGGAATAAGTTGGGGCTTGGAATGTACTAACTAATTGGCTACATGAATTATTATTGTACAAACTAATTGTTGCTATTATGATTATTATTGTTGTTACTTAGTATTGGTTTTCTTATTGATATTTAGTATTAACTAGTTATGCTTACTGTTGTTATTGTTTTAGTTATTTTTTTTTCTGTACTTCAGCCTTTTACTCTGAACATGTTGTCATTTGGATGGATGAGGTGAAAGCGGTGAGAATTTCCGAAATGAGACCATTACCTGATGATTGATGAGTATTTCAGCATGAGCAGAATGATCAACAAATCAAGCAAATCAAAGTGTACATTTGAACTTTATAAAAGGAAATCAGAATATCTTGGTTTAGTGATACTTCTCTTGACATTTAGGAATGACGTACTCCGTATGAGGAGCTATGTATTTGTACCCTAAGTTTTTTTTGCCAGTAGTAAATTCTGTATTTGTAAACTCGATAAATGTGGGAATTTCCCTTTTTCATTATATGAGAATTCCATATTATCAATATTTGTAGAGGTGCCCTGGTACTACTAGTAAAATTTAGTCGTTGATACTGATGAAAGCATTAGTAGCGGAAAAAATCAGAAGGATGGGAAAAGTGGCAAGAAGCTTCCATTGACACTGAAAAGTGTCGCTATTTGAAATGGTCCCTGACGCAATAAGGCGTCGGCAAGGCTGACGCCAAAAAGTGTCAAAAATTCCTGACGCCCCAAAAGACCACGCTTTATAAAGCGTCGAGAAATAAAATACCGACGCTTTTAAGCGTTGAAATTAGCCTAAAAAAGCGTCGAGAAAATAAGGTATGTGTAGTAGTGTTTGCTGGAGCCTTGCACTTGTTTTGATAGTTATTAGCTTTGTCATACGCATAGTCTACGAGTTTCTGTTCAAATATAGCCGGCTGTTTAGACTTGACCTGATATATTGACAAACTACTTGATAAATTCTGAGTTTTAGAGCCTTACAACTGGTGACATTCATGACCAGTTCATTAGGAATTGAGAGTAGTACTCCTTGCATAGCATGTTCATTATTTTAGCACTTTTATGACATTCAATTTCTTGTCAAATGCACATATTCGGGTTTGTGGTTGGTGCCGCATGCAGGGAGGTGCTTGCAAATTTCCCCTCCTTTATATTTTTCACCCATTTAGCTCCACATTAGACAAAACTTGCCTTTTTGACCCATTAGCTACATCCCAAACTAAGCCTGCCTAGTCAAGCTAGTTAATATGTTCTTTTGTGGTATGAGTTTTCCGGTTGCATTTTGGCCCGTATTCCTTTTGTATGGAGTTGTTGGAAAATAGAGGAAGGAGGAAAAAGAAAAGAAAAAGAATTGAGAAAAAAAACAAAAGAAAAAAAAAGAAACGTGACAGTGAAAAAGAAAAAAAAAAGAACAAAAAATGAAAAGAAAGAGGCTGGAACGTGAGAAAAGAAAGAAAAAGAAAGAAGTTTGAAAAAAAAAGTTGTTTGTTCCAGTTAGTTATTTCAGGCGGTGTTTAAAAAAGGGAAGTTTGTGACCGTCTGACTCCTCCGTTTTATCCCATATTTTTTGAGGAGACTGTGTTTGAGTTTAGTGAGTTGTGTGCCAATTGAAGGGCACTTGTACTTAGTTTTTCAGTCAGTTGAGATTCGGATGGTTTTTATTATGGTCCTATTAGGAACTAGCTTGACGCTTTTACCTCCACATTTCTATAACATGTTTTGCCTTTCTCACCTGAACCTCACTATTCCCAAATTATTTGTAAGCCCTCGGCTGTGACGGACATTATTGGTTGGAGTGTGTGCATTTGTACTTGAATTGTCTTTCATTTTTGTTGCATGCATGCTATGTAGGTCGCAATTAGGTGAGTGACTGTCTTTTCTTCTCTCTTTTACATATAACATTCACCCTTTGCTTCATGAGAGAAGAGTGACCACGAGAGAGTCCGATTTTGTTGGTCTTGCAAGGTCGATAGGTTGGCTATATTTCTGAACAGCTTATAATTCGTTTGCGTATTGACTGCTTAGCTTTGACTGTTAGTTTCTGTTGCATTAAATTGGTTCAAGTAGACAAGTTAAGCTAGCTCTGAGTTATCATTTCCGTTCCATTAGTTTAGTTTTGAGTTTACTCGAGGGCGAGTAAAGGTTCGGTTTGGGGAGATTTGATACGTGCATAATATATAGGCTTTTTAGCCTATTTCAGCACGTATTTCTATGCATTTTTATACTGTTTTTATGGTATTTTGCCCCGAATTGGCTACTTTGGTTCGTTTTGTCCATTTTATAGAAATGAACGCGAAAGTAGTGGAATCTTACTCTTTTTCGTCCTTTTTGCATGCATTTAAAGGAGACATGATTTTTCCAGAGTGAGATACTGCATTTGGAAAGCGTCATGGCATGGATTACGAGGCATTTAGGCGCGGACTTGAGCTAATTTGAAGATAAAGAACTCGATCGAGCAGTTTCACCACTCGATCGAGTGATTTTTACGTCCCAGATTGGTCGATCGAGTGGTTTTCCACGCGATCCTTAGCTTGCAGAAAGACCAGTTACTCGATCGAGTAACTTTCTACTCGATCGAGTAGATTTGCTGAGGTGTTTGCTCGATCGAGTGGTTTTAAACCACTCGATCGAGTGGTTTCGCTGATTATGGGCTTTAAACAGCCCGTGTTATGTTTATTTCCGCAAAACTTATTTCTTTTCCTATTTAAACCTACATTAGTTAGGTTATTAGCATCAGATTTATTCACTACTTAGTTCATATCAAACTTTTACTGCGTACTTCATTCCTCTCTACTGTAACTTTATTTCGGGATTACTTTCGCTTGGATTTTGTGTTCTTTATGCCGGGTTCGCATCGATTGTAATTCTTTCTCTTCTCTAATTAATAATTAATCTCTTGTTGCTTTAATTCTTCGTTTTGTTACATTTATTCTTTTGCCCTAATTTCTTTTTATGCTTTTTACTTGTTATTTTATAATGTTTTCTGCTGGAAATCTATCTGCTGTTAGTTAATTAGCGACATGAGTAGCTAAACCCCTTTCATGTTGGGATTAGGGGATCTGCGGTAGGAAAGTGACGATTTAGTAAATGAATTAGATGAATTGATTACGAGACTCTGTCACCATAGCAATTTAACTGTATTTATTCGACTTAGTTGAGTGCACACTTCTGAGTTAACCTTTAATCTGGCTAAAATTAATCCTAGATCGAAAGATTGGACTAAATAGACCTGCTATGAACAGTAGACTACCCTGACGAGAATGAAAGTTAAGTTAGTGGTATTTTAGGATAGAAAGTGGACCGAAAGGACCTTTCAACATCCGTCTTACATTAATTCGTCTGAGTCATTTACAGCTGAGTCACTGGACTACCGTAGTGAACCGAAATCCTGACATGTCCCTCTCTATCTGATAGTTTGATCCTTTTTCTCTGCTTTTATTGCTCTTACCCTTTATTTCTCTTTCCTTTAAATCTCGTAGTTTAGACATCAAACACCCCCCCCCCCCCCCCCCCCATTTGTGACCAAATAGACGGACTTCTACAAATATCTTGCCTCCCTGTGGAGATCGACCTGACTTCCCTAGCTATATAGTTAGTTTAGTTAGTTTATTTTGGACAGGTACACGACAGACGTGTCAAGATGACCCCCTTTGATCGCCACATAGGTGTTATCCTTGTTGAAATTTGCGTCAAAGTGCTTGGCCAAGAGAGTAACTAGACCTCCATTTACAATATGAGCGGTGCCTTCCTTTCCACAATCAACATTGAGCCATCTTTCCACCAAAAGCCTTAGAGCATTGTAAGGCTTAGTGAATTCCCTTCCGACATTTAAGGCCGATTCAAGTAGAACACAATCGAGCTTTGTAAAGTGGTTAGTGCCTTTTCTTGCAATTATAGTATTCCCGATGACCTTGTGCCACACTCTAATGCCCGGATGGTGGACTAATAGAGCGTGACAAGCATGAAAGCTCACAAATTTCTTCCCGGAAATCGCCTCCCAAAGAGGAGCGGGGTCATACTTTTCGGGCATCTTATGATAGTATGGTGTATCACTAAGGCCTAATGCTTTACTCAAAACATCAAAGGTAATGCGCCTATTCACATTGGCAAGGCGAAACTCGATGTATTCCCTAGTCTCTACCTTAGTTACTTTCAATGAACTTAAGAATTCCAAGGTAAGGGAGGGGTATGTCAATTCTCTTGTAGTAAACAATTTTCCCAACCCCATGGCTTCAAAGAAGGCTTTTGTTTGTTCAAGGACACCCAATTTGTTCAAGGCATCTTCACATATGAATTTGGTGGGTAGAATGGCTTTCTTAGCATACTTGGCAAATGTATCCCTATGGGAGTTAGAAATGAAAATTACCTCCGGATAGTTTGATAATTGAGCGATTTCCGGAGTTGTTGATGTTGTTGCTTCCAAGGGAGGATTTTGTTGTTGTTGAACTTCCAAGTTTGAATTAGCAACCACCATAGCCATTGAAGCTTTCTTTGCTTGAAGGCATTGTTGCCTTTTTGAGAGTGCCTTTGCCTTGAGTGCCTTTGTTGCTCCTTTTGTTCTTGCCATTGTTGATTATACCAAGAAAAGATTGAAAATCTTCAATTTCCAATTATACCCAAATAGATTTTAAGATGAAAGGGTTTGCCTTTGTATTTCAAAAATCGACTCAAAGGTTGAAGATTTTGGTGCTTGGATTGATTATTGTTGCAAAAGGAGTGATTAATTGTTCTTGTAAGGAAGTTTGGATTTGATTTTGTTGAATTTGGTTGAGGAAATCTTGTTTTTGGTGATGGAGAGGATGAGGGTTTTGGGGTTTTGGGGTTTTTGGGTAGTGTTTGAATGAATGAATGAATGAATGAATGAAATGAATGTAGGAAGGGGTATTTAAAACACCCGAAAATTTCAAAACTGCAGGGGGAAGACGAGCGGATTCCCGTCGGGACGCTCGGATTCTGCTCAATTTGGCCTCTGGAAATCTCACCTAAAGACGAGCGTCTTTCAGTGAAGACGAGCGGATTCTGCAATTCAGGACGAGCGGATTCCCATGAAGACGAGCGGATTCTGTTAGACGAGTAGATTCTGTCATATGAGCGTCTTCTCAGCTTGGACGCTCGGATTCTCTATGATGCGTGTCTTTTATATGATATTTTACACCCTATTTTACACGCATTTCACAGCTCAATTATGTAGTTTATGCTACTATTTAACCTATTTCCGTCTACTTTCGTGTTTTTGTATAATATTGCAGAAATGTGAAGAATCCAGCGAAAAATGAGCCGAATCCGTTCCCGAGTGTTTAGCATAGGATTTGACATGAGGTATTGACTCAAGGAACGAGCTTGGTGCGCGTTTCAAGGCCTAAAGATAGCAAAAGCATGGGTGCGTACGAGTTTAACAAGCAAAAAAGCACTTCACGATATTGCAGCCTGCTTCAGATTGCAATATCTCGAGTTCTAGAGCTGATAATCGAGTGATTCCAATTGGAGGTAAAGCTTATCCTCTTAGCTTTCCAACGCCACGTAGAACGCCTAATTTGACCAAGTAACGAAGAAATAGCAGCTCTTTTAAGATCGTTGCGCGCTGCAGAATTTGTCAGAATGCATTACTGTACAGCACCCTTGGTCGATCGACTGACCTACATGGTCGATCGACCAGAGCGCGAATTCCAGAAGCTACTGTGCCAGGTACCATGGTCGATCGACTGGACTCAGTGGTCGATCGACCAAGCTTCGAATCTGACGCAAATTAAGAACGAGAATTAGAAAGCCCATTGTATTTTAGGTTTAGGAATAAGAGTTGCGTGATTACTCTATTTAAGAATGACTCCTGTAATCAGTGGAAGAAGGACCGAATCTCGGGGGAATACCGAGACCAGGTATTCGCCATAGTTTAGTTTTGCAATTACTTTAAATTTCTCAATAAAACGTTCGTTCTTTGCATTCAATTACAATTCTTCTTTTTGCCTCCTGTTTCGGTAATTGTTCCTTTATTTCAGTTTTAATTCGTTGCTTTAATTCGTTTCAGTAGTTTAGAATTGATTAGATTAGTTCCCAAAGCCATCAATATTTCGTTTTATGCATCTCTATTGCTTAGTTAGTTTAATTATATATTCGTTTTCGTTAATTGTTAATTTAGTTGTTGTTATCAATTCTATCATGCGTAGCTAAATATTCCCGTTCTAAGATGCGAGGAGATCTATAGCAAAGACGACGTAGAATAGGTGACCTGATGACGGACCATGGTCGATCGACTGGATTAGTCAGTCGATCGACTGGACCTGTTGGTCGATCGACTAGCTTAGCTGGTCGATCGACTGACGCGCGATAGAATAGCACCGTTTCAATGTTTTAATTGCAATATTTGACAACGAGACCGAGAGGAGACTTTTTAAATGCTTAGGAATTGACCGAACCATAGATCGAGAGATAGGGGAGGGAATTTGACTAAATTGAAACGACTAAATCTTACTAAGATCGAAAGATAGGTAAAGTTTAGGCATTAGGAATCACTTTTCAGGGCGAGAGCTAGTATTAGTGAGACCTAGGGACCAGTGGCATAAGCTGAGAGGCGCTACTAGTTAAGAATGGACCGAGAGGACTTCTTATTTTCCCGCCTATCGTGATTATTCGGACTTACTTAGGAACCCATCGTCGTAGCTACAGTGAACCGACCATTTTAGCATTCTTTTTATCATTGTTTACATCTTTTGCTACTATTATTTGTTTATTTATTTTATGTTATTAGTTTTAGAATTAATCCATATCAACCCCCCCCCCCCCCCCCCCACGTTACCATTAGACTAAAATTGAAAGCAACTATAATCTCCCTACCTCCCTGCGGATCGACCCTGACTGCCACTAGCTTCTGTTAGTAGTATTTAGGTTATAAATATTATTTTTGATACTAAACGACGGTATCACTCTAACAGACCAAATTTTTCAATTTTGCAGTTCCTTTGGACGGACGGATTCTTCCACAGACGCTCGGATTCCTATAAGACGAGCGGATTACCCATAAGGATGCTCGGATTCCTCCTTGTCTACCCGGATTCAGTTCCATCCGTGCACTTGCGTATCCCGTGTCATTTTCATTCTTCAAATCCCGTGTTCTTCATTGTAGGGGCGCTACGAAGGCATGAATAGCCTAGGCAATTGCTATCCCCACACTAAGTTAAGGCACTACACATCAATAAAATCATTAGTCCCTCCCTCACTTCTCTCAAAAATGATAAATATCTTGATTAAGGCATAAAAATCCAAAAATGACAAAAATGCAATGTAAGAATTAAAATGCAAGTTAGGGAGTTAGAAATATTTACAAATGGTGGTTTGGAGAGGACTCCACCAAACTCTCATCCTTAGTGAGATGTCATGGGGGCATGTCCAAGGTGTTGTTGATGTTACTCAACACCTTGAAGAAGTAGTCAAAAGCTTGTTCATTGTCATGATAAAGATCCTCAATAGATCTTTGCACTTGTTGTCCTTCATGTTGCTCTTGATCGATAGCATTACCAATATAGGGATTGAAAATCCCTTCAAACTCATCGTCCCAAAGACCACAAACTTCATCTACTTGATCACTAAAGATCTCTTGAGTTGATGGAGACAACTCTCCCATTTTCTTGTTTTGGCCAACAAGGCCATCTTCTTCATTGCTTGGCTTTGGTGAGCTTTTTAAGCTCTCTTTGTCACAATTCCCTTGCTCTTTTGATGGAGCATCATCAACTTACTTCTTCCATTGGAATTCTGACTTCTTCCTATCATCCTTCCTGCTATAATGATCAACCATAAAACATGGTTCATGCAAACGGGGAGCTCTCATTGTCTTGTCAAGATTGAAAGTTATGCTCTCATCTCCCACTTCTAGAGTGAGCTCTCCATGTTTCACATCTATCACCGCACCCGCGGTGTGCAAGAAAGGTCTACCTAGAATGATTGGAATATTGGAGTCTTCTTCCATGTCAACAATGACAAAGTCCACCGGGATGAAAAATTTCCCAACTCTTATGGGAACATCTTCCCATATCCCTAATGGTGTCTTCGTCGATCTATCGGCCATTTGGAGTGTGATATTGGTGCATTTAAGCTCTCCCATCCCTAACCTTTTACTTACCGAGTACGGCATAATACTCACACTAGCCCCTAGATCACATAGGGCTTTGTTGATCGTGGTGTCGCCAATAGTACACGGTATTGAGAAGCTTCCCGGATCTTTGAGTTTTGGAGGTGAACTCCCTTGAAGGATTGCACTACTCACCTTAGTGAAGGCAATAGTCTCAAGCTTCCGGGTCGACTTCTTTTTCGTAAGGATGTCTTTCATGTACTTTGCATAGGCCGGCACGTGATTGATTAATTCCGTGAAAGGAATCGAGACTTCCAAATTCTTCACAATTTCCATAAATTTTCCAAGTTGGTCATCAAATTTGGGCTTGGCTTGATGACTTGGAAAAGGAAGTCTAATCACAATGGGCTCCTTCTCCTTGGCCGTGTCTTCATTTTTCTTTGAAAATTCTTCGTTTGATGGTTCTCCATCCTTGGAGTTTTGCACAACTTCTTCTTTGTCACTAGCTTCCACAAATTCATCCTCAACTTGCTTCTTTGGTGCTTCATATCTCGTACCACTCCTCAAGTGAATGGCACTAACCGTTTCATGTCTTGGGGGATTACTTTGAGGTGGTAATTGCCCCTTTTGTCTTTGTAAGCTTGAAGATGCTAGTTGAGTTAATTGGGTTTCCAACATTTTGGTGTTGGCGAGGATGTTGTTGATGGTGATTTCCTTTGCTTGAATATCCTTTTGCATTTGAGTGAAAAACTCTTGTAGATTCTTTTGTATTTGGAGGACCGCTTTTTGAACATCAAAACCTTGGTCATTTTGTTGATTGTATGGGGTTTGATTTTGGTAAACTTGGTTTTGGTTGTAAAAGGGTCTTTGATTTTGGTTTCTCATAGGAGGTGGGGTGTATGTTGGTTGAGGGTTTTGAACATTTTGGCTTTTGTATGAGAGATTTGGGTGGAATTTGTTGTTTTCATTGTAATAATTTGAATAAGGCGTACCACTCTTGTATGCCACTAGCTTCTGTTAGTAGTATTTAGGTTATAAATATTATTTTTGATACTAAACGACGGTATCACTCTAACAGACCAAATTTTTCAATTTTGCAGTTCCTTTGGACGGACGGATTCTTCCACAGACGCTCGGATTCCTATAAGACGAGCGGATTACCCATAAGGATGCTCGGATTCCTCCTTGTCTACCCGGATTCAGTTCCATCCGTGCACTTGCGTATCCCGTGTCATTTTCATTCTTCAAATCCCGTGTTCTTCATTGTAGGGGCACTACGAAGGCATGAATAGCCTAGGCAATTGCTATCCCCACACTAAGTTAAAGCACTACACATCAATAAAATCATTAGTCCCTCCCTCACTTCTCTCAAAAATGATAAATATCTTGATTAAGGCATAAAAATCCAAAAATGACAAAAATGCAATGTAAGAATTAAAATGCAAGTTAGGGAGTTAGAAATATTTACAAATGGTGGTTTGGAGAGGACTCCACCAAACTCTCATCCTTAGTGAGATGTCATGGGGGCATGTCCAAGGTGTTGTTGATGTTACTCAACACCTTGAAGAAGTAGTCAAAAGCTTGTTCATTGTCATGATAAAGATCCTCAATAGATCTTTGCACTTGTTGTCCTTCATGTTGCTCTTGATCGATAGCATTACCAATATAGGGATTGAAAATCCCTTCAAACTCATCGTCCCAAAGACCACAAACTTCATCTACTTGATCACTAAAGATCTCTTGAGTTGATGGAGACAACTCTCCCATTTTCTTGTTTTGGCCAACAAGGCCATCTTCTTCATTGCTTGGCTTTGGTGAGCTTTTTAAGCTCTCTTTGTCACAATTCCCTTGCTCTTTTGATGGAGCATCATCAACTTACTTCTTCCATTGGAATTCTGACTTCTTCCTATCATCCTTCCTGCTATAATGATCAACCATAAAACATGGTTCATGCAAACGGGGAGCTCTCATTGTCTTGTCAAGATTGAAAGTTATGCTCTCATCTCCCACTTCTAGAGTGAGCTCTCCATGTTTCACATCTATCACCGCACCCGCGGTGTGCAAGAAAGGTCTACCTAGAATGATTGGAATATTGGAGTCTTCTTCCATGTCAACAATGACAAAGTCCACCGGGATGAAAAATTTCCCAACTCTTACGGGAACATCTTCCCATATCCCTAATGGTGTCTTCGTCGATCTATCGGCCATTTGGAGTGTGATATTGGTGCATTTAAGCTCTCCCATCCCTAACCTTTTACTTACCGAGTACGGCATAATACTCACACTAGCCCCTAGATCACATAGGGCTTTGTTGATCGTGGTGTCGCCAATAGTACACGGTATTGAGAAGCTTCCCGGATCTTTGAGTTTTGGAGGTGAACTCCCTTGAAGGATTGCACTACTCACCTTAGTGAAGGCAATAGTCTCAAGCTTCCGGGTTGACTTCTTTTTCGTAAGGATGTCTTTCATGTACTTTGCATAGGCCGGCACGTGATTGATTAATTCCGTGAAAGGAATCGAGACTTCCAAATTCTTCACAATTTCCATAAATTTTCCAAGTTGGTCATCAAATTTGGGCTTGGCTTGATGACTTGGAAAAGGAAGTCTAATCACAATGGGCTCCTTCTCCTTGGCCGTGTCTTCATTTTTCTTTGAAAATTCTTCGTTTGATGGTTCTCCATCCTTGGAGTTTTGCACAACTTCTTCTTTGTCACTAGCTTCCACAACTTCATCCTCAACTTGCTTCTTTGGTGCTTCATATCTCGTACCACTCCTCAAGTGAATGGCACTAACCGTTTCATGTCTTGGGGGATTACTTTGAGGTGGTAATTGCCCCTTTTGTCTTTGTAAGCTTGAAGATGCTAGTTGAGTTAATTGGGTTTCCAACATTTTGGTGTTGGCGAGGATGTTGTTGATGGTGATTTCCTTTGCTTGAATATCCTTTTGCATTTGAGTGAAAAACTCTTGTAGATTCTTTTGTATTTGGAGGACCGCTTTTTGAACATCAAAACCTTGGTCATTTTGTTGATTGTATGGGGTTTGATTTTGGTAAACTTGGTTTTGGTTGTAAAAGGGTCTTTGATTTTGGTTTCTCATAGGAGGTGGGGTGTATGTTGGTTGAGGGTTTTGAACATTTTGGCTTTTGTATGAGAGATTTGGGTGGAATTTGTTGTTTTCATTGTAATAATTTGAATAAGGCGTACCACTCTTGTATGCCACTAGCTTCTGTTAGTAGTATTTAGGTTATAAATATTATTTTTGATACTAAACGACGGTATCACTCTAACAGACCAAATTTTTCAATTTTGCAGTTCCTTTGGACGGACGGATTCTTCCACAGACGCTCGGATTCCTATAAGACGAGCGGATTACCCATAAGGATGCTCGGATTCCTCCTTGTCTACCCGGATTCAGTTCCATCCGTGCACTTGCGTATCCCGTGTCATTTTCATTCTTCAAATCCCGTGTTCTTCATTGTAGGGGCACTACGAAGGCATGAATAGCCTAGGCAATTGTTATCCCCACACTAAGTTAAAGCACTACACATCAATAAAATCATTAGTCCCTCCCTCACTTCTCTCAAAAATGATAAATATCTTGATTAAGGCATAAAAATCCAAAAATGACAAAAATGCAATGTAAGAATTAAAATGCAAGTTAGGGAGTTAGAAATATTTACAAATGGTGGTTTGGAGAGGACTCCACCAAACTCTCATCCTTAGTGAGATGTCATGGGGGCATGTCCAAGGTGTTGTTGATGTTACTCAACACCTTGAAGAAGTAGTCAAAAGCTTGTTCATTGTCATGATAAAGATCCTCAATAGATCTTTGCACTTGTTGTCCTTCATGTTGCTCTTGATCGATAGCATTACCAATATAGGGATTGAAAATCCCTTCAAACTCATCGTCCCAAAGACCACAAACTTCATCTACTTGATCACTAAAGATCTCTTGAGTTGATGGAGACAACTCTCCCATTTTCTTGTTTTGGCCAACAAGGCCATCTTCTTCATTGCTTGGCTTTGGTGAGCTTTTTAAGCTCTCTTTGTCACAATTCCCTTGCTCTTTTGATGGAGCATCATCAACTTTCTTCTTCCATTGGAATTCTGACTTCTTCCTATCATCCTTCCTGCTATAATGATCAACCATAAAACATGGTTCATGCAAACGGGGAGCTCTCATTGTCTTGTCAAGATTGAAAGTTATGCTCTCATCTCCCACTTCTAGAGTGAGCTCTCCATGTTTCACATCTATCACCGCACCCGCGGTGTGCAAGAAAGGTCTACCTAGAATGATTGGAATATTGGAGTCTTCTTCCATGTCAACAATGACAAAGTCCACCGGGATGAAAAATTTCCCAACTCTTACGGGAACATCTTCCCATATCCCTAATGGTGTCTTCGTCGATCTATCGGCCATTTGGAGTGTGATATTGGTGCATTTAAGCTCTCCCATCCCTAACCTTTTACTTACCGAGTACGGCATAATACTCACACTAGCCCCTAGATCACATAGGGCTTTGTTGATCGTGGTGTCGCCAATAGTACACGGTATTGAGAAGCTTCCCGGATCTTTGAGTTTTGGAGGTGAACTCCCTTGAAGGATTGCACTACTCACCTTAGTGAAGGCAATAGTCTCAAGCTTCCGGGTCGACTTCTTTTTCGTAAGGATGTCTTTCATGTACTTTGCATAGGCCGGCACGTGATTGATTAATTCCGTGAAAGGAATCGAGACTTCCAAATTCTTCACAATTTCCATAAATTTTCCAAGTTGGTCATCAAATTTGGGCTTGGCTTGATGACTTGGAAAAGGAAGTCTAATCACAATGGGCTCCTTCTCCTTGGCCTTGTCTTCATTTTTCTTTGAAAATTCTTCGTTTGATGGTTCTCCATCCTTGGAGTTTTGCACAACTTCTTCTTTGTCACTAGCTTCCACAACTTCATCCTCAACTTTCTTCTTTGGTGCTTCATATCTCGTACCACTCCTCAAGTGAATGGCACTAACCGTTTCATGTCTTGGGGGATTACTTTGAGGTGGTAATTGCCCCTTTTGTCTTTGTGAGCTTGAAGATGCTAGTTGAGTTAATTGGGTTTCCAACATTTTGGTGTGGGCGAGGATGTTGTTGATGGTGATTTCCTTTGCTTGAATATCCTTTTGCATTTGAGTGAAAAACTCTTGTAGATTCTTTTGCATTTGGAGGACCGCTTTTTGAACATCAAAACCTTGGTCATTTTGTTGATTGTATGGGGTTTGATTTTGGTAAACTTGGTTTTGGTTGTAAAAGGGTCTTTGATTTTGGTTTCTCATAGGAGGTGGGGTGTATGTTGGTTGAGGGTTTTGAACATTTTGGCTTTTGTATGAGAGATTTGGGTGGAATTTGTTGTTTTCATTGTAATAATTTGAATAAGGGGTACCACTCTTGTATGCTTGAAAAGCATTCACTTGCTCATTTGTTCCTCTACATTCACTTTGGTCATGTCCCAAAGTTCCACAATTCTCACATATCCCACTTGGGATTGATGAAGATACCGTCATGGTATTAACATGATGCTTTGGTGATTTTGAGGCTTCTTCAAGTCTAGCCATAGCTTTTTCGAACTTCATATTGATGGTATCAATGTGAGCACTACGTTGAGCACCCAATTGAGTAATAGAGTCCACTTCATGCTTTCCTACTCTAGTAGCCTTGCGAGGTCTACTATATTGTGAATTATGGACCGCCATTTTCTCAATCTTGTTCCAAGTTTGATTATCGTCAACTTCGGTGAACATTCCATTTTATCCCATGTTGATAATATTTCTTGAGTCTTCATAAAGACCATTCCAAAATTGTTGTACCCAGAACCTCTTGCAAAGACCATGATGAGGACATGAGCGACAAATTCCTTTGAATCGCTCCCAAGCTTCATACAAAGATTCTTCATCTCTTTGCTTAAAGCCCGTAATTTGAGCTCTTATCATGTTAGTCTTTTCCGGTGGGTAGAACTTTTTGTAGAAAGCTAGAGCCAATTTCTTCCAAGAGTCAATTCCGAGAGTAGCCTTATCAAGGCCTTTCAACCATTGTTTTGCGGTGCCAATTAGAGAAAAAGGAAATAAGACCCATCGAATTTGGTCTTGAGTTACACCGGTTTGGATATCGCATCACAATAGTCACAAAAAGTCTCCATGTGAGAGTGAGGGTCTTCACTAGGCATCTCCCCAAATTGGCTTCTTTCGACTAATTGGATAAATGCGGATTTGACAATAAAATTTCCGGTTAAATGTTGTGATGTGGGAGTACCATTGGGTAGGTTCTCCTCGGTTGGTACGGAATGTGATGAAAATTTAGGCATTGTGGGTTGATTTTGTGTTTGATTTTGTGTTGGGTTCTCCTCACCTTCTCTTGCAAAAGGGTTGATGAACTCAATAGTGTTTGGTTGAATATCTACAACCTCACCAATACCTCTCAAAGTTCTTCTAGCAAGTCTTCTATTGTTTGTCAAAGTCCTTTCAATTTCGTGATCAAAGGGTAACAAGTTACCTTGTGATCTTCTAGACATGCAAAATATCAAACAACTCGAAAATAATTAGAACAAACCTTTAGGAGTTTTACTTCCCCAAGGCAAAGAAAGACACGACTAATAACAATTTAATAAAATCTAAATCAACTTAACACCATCCCCGGCAACGGCGCCATTTTTGATCGGTACCTCTTGAGAGGGTTTAGTTTTCGATACTTGTCGTTAGGAGCACCTAGACCAAAACAATATTTATAACTCCACCAACAACTCTACAATTAGTAAAGAGGCAAGTAAAGGTCGGATCCCAAGGGACGGGAATTGAGATGAGATTTTCAATTGCAACTAGCGGTGTCTAGGGGTGTCACAATTTGGGGTTTGAATAGAAGATCACTAAACTAAATAGCAATGAAAGTAAACAAGCAAGATGATTAAAAAGGGATGTAAACAATTGATAAAAGGCACTAGGGTGTCATAGGGTCATAGGGGATTCATGGAAATTGATCATACAAACATATTCTCAAATTATAAGCAAGCAATTATTGTTGTGATGGATCGAGTTGGTTTATATCTTACAATCCTAGGAAAGTTTGGGTCCCGGAGCCGAATCGATTAGATTGTACAACACCTACAAGTCGACTTAATCTTCCCTACTCAACTATATGCATGGTCTAATGAGACTCGAGTTGGTTTATATCTTACAAGTCTCATTGAAAAGATAGGTGATGGGTAAAAAATGCAAGGATTTATAGGCTCGCATTTCATCAAACATAACATGTGCATAAGTTGAGATCACAACAAGCAAGCAAATAAACTATGAAAACATATTAATTTAAGCATGAATCATCCCCCATGTTGGTTTTCCCTAATTACCCATTAACCCTAGTTAAGGAAACTACTCACTCATTATCATGTTGAACATGCTAGCAAGGTTGTCAATCATACCAACAAAGTAAAACATGATGAATGAATGAAGATGATTAAAAATAATTAAAAAGGGATTAAGAGAATTATACCTACTAATGATTCCAATAATAAAGCAAAGAATAATAGAAGTACTTGATGATTGATTGGAAGGTTGTAAATCTCCCAATAATAACCCAAATAATCTTCAATTACCCAAAATGAAAGATGAACAAAAGAGAGATTAAAGAAATGAGATTTGTATTAAGACTTGATTAGAAGTTGATTACAAGATTAAAGAGAGAATTGATTGATATAAACTACACTAAATATTGATAAGAAGAACATCATAACCTAATTAGACTAATGGGGTATTTATAGGGGGGATTAGGTACACAAATTAGGGTTTACTAAGGGCTTAAATGACGATTAAGTCCTTGAGGAATCGCTCCTCTCAGAAAAATATGCGAGTCTCCTTTTTGCTAGTCTTTCCCGATGTATGCGCATCCTTCCTTGAACAAGTAGAAGACGGATTAGCTGTCACACAATCCGAGCGTCCAGGGCACGGGACGGGCGGATTGTGGGTCTTTTGGATGAGCGGATTCGTGGGGTGGACGGGCGGATTGTGGTGGTTTTGGACGAGCGTCCAGCTGAGGAAGACGCTCGGATTGCTTGTCTTGGACGGACGGATTGTGGGCAATCCGCTCGGATTGTAGATCAGCTTCCTCCTTTCTTCTTTTCTTCCTTTTTCTTCATACAATCCTTGAGGATTTCCTCGGAGATGCAAGGATCTTTTCTCATCATTGCCCAACTACTATAATATGTACAAAGGCCTTCTAGTCTTGTCTTCTCTTTGATGCTTGGTCATTGAATTCAATCAATTTAGCTCCATTTTGCCATGAAAATGCAAGGTTTGAACTCCTTTCCTACCAAGGAAACAAAACCTCAAAGAATATGCAAAACAAAGGACTAAAGACAATAAATGACCCAAATATGCACTAAAAAGCATGGGAACAAGGCTAATTCGGGGACTAAATATGCTCAAATTATGGTCACATCACTTCCCATCCTCCTTGGAACCGATCCCTCGCCAATGGTACTACTCCCTTGATCCGAAAAACCTTACTATTTGGGATTAGGACGCAGTTGAATTTGCCAAACAATATGCTGACAATGTTGAAATCCAAGCCAACACCCGTACTCTCGAAGTTCTAACCCAGAACGATAAGGAAGGGTTCACCGAGTTCTTAACCCGTTTGAGGAGAGCGAGTACTCAATTGGTCAGCAAGCCGAGTGAATCAACTTTGGTGGAAAAGTTCGTCAACAATCTCCGCCCAGTGTATGCCAACTTGCTAAGGTATCAAAATATTAAAACCTTCAAAGACCTGCAAATTCTGGGGACACGCATTGAAGATGACCTCCGGAAGGGTGTCTTGGCCAAGACTACTGGCAGAGGCTATCAAGGATCCACCTCAACCGGATCCCGCCCTTACGGCCAAACGAACAAGATTGATGAGGTCAACCTCGTTGAACCATCTGCTAAGAGAGTCGGGCGCCCCCAGAGAGTGTTCACTAATATTGGGTCAACTTATGCAAGCGCTCTGAAGAGGCTCATGGACCAGGGGAAGTTACAACCGATCGGACCCACCCCAGATCTGGCCGATGCTAAGAAATCCCGCTTCTGGAAGCCCAATGTCTATTGTCAATACCATCAAGGGAAGGGGCATGATACTGAAACCTGCTTCAAACTCAAACACATCATCCAAGACATGATTGAGAAAAGAGATTTGCCACTACCCCCGCCAACTAAGCCGAACAACAAAACGAGCCATCTGGGAATCCACGCCATCTCCGACGATGAGCCGACTCTGGACTGCTCTCACCTCATCTTGCCAGTTGATGATGACGAGGTGAATGCTTTGGAGAAAGATCCCTCGGACGGGGTATTTGTGTTCAGTGCTGCCACTATGCTCACTATGTTCCAACAGGTCGAGGAAGCCATAGCCAGCCTCTCTGAGAGGATCACCCGACTTGACGACGCCTACCGTCGACTTATCTTCAATCCTCCACCACCGCGCCCAAGGGAGAATTCCCCAAGCGTTCAAAACTACCCACACCAGGATGGATTGCTCCAGCGACCATTCTGGCATGAACCACACGAAAATCACCCTCGCAATAACTACCCTCATAATAACTACCCTCATAAAAATCACCCTCACAAAAATCACCCCCACAAAAATATTCCTCACAAAAATTATCCATCGAAGAATACCCCTCCAAAGTGCCTTCGAGATCCTGAAATTAATGGCATCTGGAGAGATGATGTTGAGGATGTCTATATCGTCTCAGGGAAAGAGAAACGGGCGAAAGAAATCGGACACCTTACCCGATCTGGACGCCCCTATCAGAACCCGAACAATCCAACGGTCGTTCCAACAACGAATGACCAAGTCGTCGCAGAGATAGACACTCAACCAAGGGCTCCTGAGAATTTGATCCTCAAGCAGCTTCAAAAGGCAAAAGCCGAAATCTCAATCTGGCAGCTGATCGCAACATCCTTTGAACATCGGCAGGCTTTGCTACAGGCCTTGGGAAAGCTAACCGTGCCCTCAACCTCTTCCCTAGAAGAAATAGTGGCACATATGACGAGGGACGCCCCTAATCTGAACAACCCAGTCGTTTTCTCTGACGAGGATATCCCTCCGTTCAGAGCCAATCATAACCTGGCCCTGTATATCACCGTACAATGCCTCAAGAAAAACGTACCCATGGTCCTCGTGGATGACGGATCCGCGGTGAATGTCATTCCCCTCAAGACTGCTCACAAGCTGGGTATTAAGGAAGTTGATTTGGTCCCGACAAATCAAGGAGTACGCGCCTACGACGGCACTCGTCGCAAAGTCGCC
The DNA here is from genome assembly GCF_048544455.1 of Silene latifolia. Taxonomy (NCBI): domain Eukaryota; kingdom Viridiplantae; phylum Streptophyta; class Magnoliopsida; order Caryophyllales; family Caryophyllaceae; genus Silene; species Silene latifolia. Next base: position 38,159,585 of record NC_133528.1, read on the forward strand.
GGGCTTATCACTTTGACTGTCGCAACCGGACCACTAGAAAGGCAAACCTGTTTTCAGGCGATCGACATCGATGCCTCTTTCAATATGCTCTTGGGACGTCCCTGGATTCACGCCGTCAAGGCAGTTACCTCGACTCTCCACCAGAAAATCAGGGTCCCCTTCAACGGGAAAACAATCACAATTCCTGCTTCCCCGATCAAAGCTGTCATAAGAAAGGGAATAGCCTCCCAAGCCATTGAGGAGGATGACAATGAAATGTGGGGTTTCCAAGCCGTGAATGCCATAACTGATGAATCAACACCCTTTGATTGTGACCCGTTTGCCAACCTCACAGTCAATCGTATCATGATGCGTCAGAGTTACTTCCCGGGCTTACACCTCGATCCACTGAAAGATACCTTGCCTCCCTTGAAACAGGCTAAGGTCCCCAACATCCCCTTTGGACTGGGATATGAAGCTACCGATGAAGATATCCAGGAGATGAACCTCCTAGTTCGAAATCGCAAGAAGCACGGAGTTATCCTCCGTCCCTATCATCCAACCCTCAATGGATACTTTGTCCCCGAGGGAGAGTCCGAGCTCTACCATGGCTTTCCGGAGCCAATCAATGACTCTGTGGCCAGGGCTAGGTACCCGGGAGTCGAAGTCTTCCAGGACTGCTACTTTATCCCCAACAACATCGAAGCTGCATCAACTGAGTCTAAGCCGTCACCATGCCTCGACGGACAAGCTGTCACACTCCTCTTTGGGGAAGATAACATCAAGCGCCTCGACTATGAGGACAACATCAACATCGCCCTGAAGGACAGCCAATTTCATCCAACCGCCTTGATTTCCGACACTGACCCGGAGAGAGCTACCCAAGGCTGGAGGAAGACCATCAAGTCGACCGATCGCCAGGGCCGCATTCTCAAGATCACAACTGGAGAAGGCCCTATGTTCAAGGAAGGAAGTGAAGAAGGATCTGAATCTGAGTCTGAGCCGGAGTCAGAGTCTGTCATAGCTCCTAACACTCCTGATATCCCAGTCAAGGTCCCCTTCCCACTATTTTATCGCAAAGTCGTGGCTGATTCAGAGGCTGAGTCTACTAGGGTCACCCCCACTCCCATGAAAGATGACAACCTGGAGCCGGTTCCAGGGGCCACCTCCTCTGTTGTGTCGCCTCTGACTGACCACGAGATATATGTTCTCTCCGAGCTTTTCGCTCGTGTCAACTTAATGAACGCTAAGTTTGCTTATGACTCGTCTCAATTTAACTGCAATACAATTCTGAATGACTATGAGGAATTTGACTTGAGTGACTACCCACCTCATCTAGCCAAAGAACATGCCAAACGGGAAACCAGAACCCCTATCATTGAGGAGACTGAACCTATCAACGTAGGAACCGACAACACACCTCAAGAACTTAGGATAGGGACAACCCTGACCCCTCGGAAAGACAACATTTCATTGACCTCCTACACGAATACAAGGACGTGTTCGCCTGGTCCTACAAAGATATGCCTGGGATTGACAGAGAAATTGCAGAGCACCGGATACCCATTAAGCCCGGAGTTAAACCCGTGAAACAGAAGCTACGCGGGATGCGTCCTGAATGGATCCTGAAAATCAAGGAAGAAGTGGATAAACAGTTCAAGGCTGGTTTCATCAAAGTGTCTGAATACTCTGACTGGGTGGCCAATATTGTGCCCGTACCAAAGAATGATGGAAGAATTCGGGTTTGCGTCGACTTCAGGGATCTAAACAAGGCGAGTCCAAAGGACGACTTCCCTTTGCCACATGTTGACATTCTGGTAGACAACACCACTAAACATGCTCTCCTATCATTCATGGACGGGTATGCTGGGTACAATCAGATTAAAATGGCTGAGGAAGATATGCACAAGACGGAGTTCACTGCACAGTGGGGTACATATTGCTACACGGTCACTCCCTTCGGTCTCATCAACGTCGGAGCAACCTATCAAAGAACCGCTACCACTCTCCTACATGATATGATGCATAAGGAGGTAGAGGTGTATGTCGACGACATGATTGTCAAATCCAGAGAACGGGACGGCCACGTCAGCGCCCTTCGGAAATTCTTCGCTCGTCTGCGGAAATATAACATGAGACTAAATCCTCAGAAGTGTGCATTCGGGGTCACCTCCGGAAAACTCTTGGGACATGTCGTCAGCAAAAGAGGCATTGAGATTGACCCAACCAAAATCAAAGCCCTTCAATAAATGCCTCGGCCTAAGAACGAGAAGGAGATTCGAGGATTTCTCGGTCAGGTGCAATACATCAGCCGCTTCATTGCCAAGCTCACCATGATTTGTGAACCGATATTCAAGAAGCTTCGCGCCTCCGATCACACCGATTGGGACGACCACTGTCAAAAGGCCTTCGACAGGATAAAGGAAATTCTATCCAAGCCTCCTGTCCTCATGCCACTATCAACTGGGGATTCCTTTATCCCTATACCTGACTGTTACCAACACAGCCATGGGAGCAATGATAGCACAAACAGTCGGCGCCGAAGAACGGGCCATCTACTACATCAGCAAAAAGTTCATTGAGTACGAGACAAGGTATACCCAATTGGGGAAGACATGCCTTGCCCTAGTATGGTCAACAAAGAAGCTGCGGCATTACATGCTCAGCTACACGGTCCACATCTACTCCAAGATGGACCCGGTTAAATACATCTTCGAAAAACCCGTACTAAACGGAAGGCTGTCTAGATGGACACTCATGCTGTCCGAGTTTGATCTCAAGTTTGTACCCCTCAAGGTTATCAAGGGAAGAGCAGTTGCCAATTTCCTAGCAGAGAATCCCGTCAACGAGGATCCAACGACCGACACATGGTCACTTCCTGACGAGGACATCCTTTGTGCCGAGTCCGGCGCATGGGACCTATACTTTGACGGTGCATCTAATCTGAGAGGCTTCGGGGTAGGAATCCTTCTAATATCACCAGAGGGAGAACATGTTCCAATCTCGGTCAAGCTAGACTTTGCCGTCACCAACAATGCCGATGAATATGAAGCATGCCTCATCGGCCCACAGGCAGCCTTCACACTTGGCATCAAGAGGCTGAGGGTCCATGGCGATTCCTCGCTCATCATCAACCAGGTGTCTGGATCATGGAAAATCCGATCCGACAACTTAGCACCCTACCGAGCAAAGATCAATCAAGAGGCCGAGTTTTTCGACCAAATTGACTACTTCCACTTGCCGCGAGACGAAAATCAATTTGCTGATGCCCTGGCAAAACTTGCCGCGCTCGTCAACATACCTGACGACATGACATTGATGCCTCTATGTGTCGAGAAAAGGAGCGAGCCAGCCCACATTTGTGCCATCAACGACGACGACGAAAGCCATGATGAACCTTGGTACCAAGCCATCTTCAACTACAAAACAAAAAATGAATTCCCTCCCAACTCTGATCAAAGAGGACAAAGAGCCATCCGTTTACTCGCATCACAATTCGTGATAAACCAAAATCAACAATACAAAAGAACACCCCAAAGAATTCTCCTCCTTTGCATTGACCATGACAAAGCCAAAAAAGTCATGGGAGAGGTCCACGACAGAGAATGTGGCCCTCACATGAGCGCAATGATGCTTACCCGGAAAATCACACGGCTAGGTTATTACTGGACCACCATGGAAGCTGATTGCCGTAACTACGTCAAGCATTGCCACAATTGCCAAATCTTTGCCAACATACAACACATACCACCATCCCTTTTATACACCATGACATCACCCTGGCCTTTCTCGACCTGGGGCATCGACATCATCGGGAAAGTCAACCCAGTAGGCACTAAGGGGCATTGCTTCGTCCTCGTTGCCATCGACTACTTCACCAAATGGGTGGAAGCACAGTCATATGCAGTCTTGACCGCCAAACAAGTGGCCAAGTTCATTCAAAACAACATCATCTGCCGATATGGGGTACCCCATGAAATCATCAGCGATCAAGGCTCTCACTTCCGGGCGGAAACTCAAGCTTTGATGGACAAATATAAGATCAAGCGACACCGATCATCCCCCTACCATCCCCAAACCAACGGTGCAGTGGAGGCGGCGAACAAGACTCTTGTCACCATTATCAAGAAAATGCAAGACAACTACCGCGATTGGCCGAGCAAACTCCCATTCGCACTCTGGGGATACCGAACCTCCATTCGAACACCGACATGCGCCACGCCCTTCTACCTAGCATATGGTATGGAGGCAGTTCAACCGGTAGAGTTAGAGGTCCCTTCTCTACGCATCCTACTGGAGAGTCAAGTCCCCGAGGCGGAATGGACCCGTCGAAGGTACGAGCAACTCACTCTTCTAGACGAACGGCGACTCAACGCCTTCACAACGTCCAGCTATACCAACGACGTATACAACGGGCATTCAACAAGAAGGTTAAACTCAGGAACATCCAGGAGGGCGACTTGGTCCTCAAGTCGGTTCGAGCACCATTACCCGTCAATCCGAGGGGGAAATTCAAACCCAGCTAGACCGGGCCATACCTGGTCAAGAAAATACTTTCGGGGGGCGCGGTGAGACTGAGTGACCTAAATGGGGAGGATTTTACAAACCCGACCAACCTAGACCAACTCAAGAAATACTACCCTTGAACCATAGCAACCAACGACCTAGCCTAGTTTTACAACTAGCAACCACCTTCGACCCTTTTCAAGTCAAGTTCCTCAACATGTTCTGATTTGAAATTGCATGTTTTATCGAGTCTAAGCTGCGGCACCTTGCCCTTTTCGAAAGTCCTTTGATCTGTCAAAGGCAACATCTATTTGCACTAAAACAAAAAAACCCCCTGAACTACGAGCATGGTTTGATTTCACCTCTTCAGGTGGATATGTAGGCAGTCCCTCTTGTGCATGAGGGATACAACCATAAAACCCAATCAAATTTACAAAACATTTCGAACTACGATCATGGTTTGATTTCACCTCTCCGGGTGAATACGTAGGCAGTCCTCTCTTACACAAGAAGGATACAACCATCCCCACAATCAAAAAACAACCATCCCCACATACAAAAACATCCCCATCAAAAAAAAGGAAGGGAAACCATTCCCTTTTCCCACAAAATATAAAAATAAGCCTTTCTCCCTTTCCACAAAATACCACTTTCCCAAGTGCAAATGTTTAGGACGATTCAAATCGAATTGCCTTCACCAAATGGATGGAAGAAACAAGCGTTCACAATTTTCGACACGAGCAATCCTCTTATTTAATTAATAATGGGAGGGATTACAATTTCAACAACAAATAAAGCTCGACGAGTCTAGAACTTATCGAAGCTAAGGTGTCAACTAAAACACCTCACATAATAAACCTAGCACAACACACACAATAACTAGCTAGTACAATATAATAAAAACTCACAACAATAATAAAACATAATAATAATAAAGTGGGAAATGGAGGTCTTCACTCTTCCATTCTACCCTTGCCTTTTCCTTCGGGGTACATCTTCCCTTTGTTCTTCTTGTTGGCCCGCCTAGCATGGATTTCCTCCTCGGAACGGATCCTCAACGGATCTAAGATGGCGACGGCCTCCGGTCTAGCACAAGACCCCATGTTCGACCGAAAACGAGCCAATGCACGGCTCACCATACTCTTGGGACCCGAGCTTCTCCTCTTCGGTGGCCTCATCACATCGTGGCTAGCTCCATCAACATACTCCTCAATGAAGGCACGGTTGGCCTTGCCAACCTCTCGATACTTCAAATCGACAACCTCGTCCTTACGAAATTTAGACCTCTCTTCCAAGGACGGAGCACGTGACCACTTGACATAAGCAGGAGTCACCCATGTCGTGGCAACGGGGTTTGGTACCTCCCAAAGCGGTCGAGTGGCCCACCATCTTTCGAAGACCTCCACAAGCTCGGAGTTCCGAAAAATATTCTCTTGAACACGAGTATCTTGAGCGGGCACCTTTTGTTGACGCCCCATTTGCCTCATGAGCCTTTCGGGATAAATGAAGGAAGCAACCTTCAAACCCACCACCATCAAAGAACGAGGACTAGCACCCGAAGCGGGCAACCCCGTGAAGGACCTCAAGTGCCACCATGGCACAACCCAACGGATGTGATGACCACCCTCCTCCGCCAATCTTGCGGCCCAATAACCCTCGGTGGAAGCAAAGCTATCCGGGTATAACTTCTTCCTCATGGTAAGGCGACGGAAGGAATAAGAAGAAGAATCAACAGGAGGCTCTACATACCTTAGCCTCTCCAATAGCTACACTTGGAGGATCCTTCGGGATCCGAAAGAGGGAGCTTCTCCACAAGAGCCTACCTTGTCCAAAGCTTGCATGATCTCCCCAAGCACCAACCACGATGGGTCTCTACCATGCTCCATTTGCTCAATCACATGAATAAGGGTCATGCTACCATAACATTTTGGCACCTCCTTCCTCAAAACATCAACAAAGAGGTACACATGGACAAGGAAAAATGCAAAGCCCTTCTCCTAGCCACCTCCGAGACATTGGCATCTAATCGGTTGGAAAAGATGTTGATAAGAGCCAACATATCCACACCATGCGGAGCAAGAAGGAAGTTGACTTAACTTGTTGACAAGCCCAACATGGAACGGAATTTCTCCCTGTAGCACAACCGAGTCGGAGGAAGCACCGGAACACAATCCGGCCACCCACCAATGGCTCCAGCTTCTTCGGCAAGAGGACAGAGCTCACCTTTCGGGAAAACGAAGACATGATGTTTCGAATCCCAAAACCGAGAACATTCTTCAAGAAATGAAGGTTGCACCTTGACTTGACGGAGCACCAACAATTGACCAACTCCCATGCAAATGAGTTGATACTTTTCGGGAGGCGACAAATCCCGGCACCATTGTCGCAACGCGTTCTCAAAAGCATCCATGAAATATTTTTGTGGAAGAAGAAGAGGTTCTGTAGAGATGATTATTGTGTTTCAGATGATGAAACAATGAAGCGCAAACGTCCCTATTTATACAAAATGATCAGCGCGTTTTTCAGAAAAGGAGGAAAGCTGGCTTATATCACCAGGAGGCTCGCGCCTCTTTGAGGCTTCCCTGGGATTCCCGCTGTTGACTTGTCTCTTTCAACTTGTGTTTTCTCCTGACACCTCAAACCTCCCGCCAGGAAGCTCGCACCTCTTCGGGATGATTCAGGACATTTTTGTGTTTCCTCACACTCACATTTCCTTGTTTTCGCGTTTTACGAAATCTGACACAGTTTCCATGACGCAGCTTTAAACATACGGATTTTTCTTTCTTTTTTTTAAGGGGGGAAGGGCTAGTCGCCACGATCCGCGATGGATCGTTTCCATGTCAGTCAAAATTCCGAAAATTTTTCGCTTTTTCGCAATTTTTAATCAAAAATCAAAATCGAAAATTGATAACACGACGTCAATTTCCCTCAAAATTCAAGCACTCACAAATTCGAGTCTTGACCTCAAAAAAATAAAAAATCAAATATACTCGTTAAAATCTTTTCTAAAATTCATCCTGACAGTTTGGGTTTGAATTTTTCGAGTCACAAATCAATTTCAATAATTTCGATGCAATTTAATTCACGACACGAATTAATTGCTCAAATTTTCAAATCAATTCCTTTTGAATTCCGAACGTGACGACTCGTCGCAAATTTTCAAAATTTTGTTCAAATGCTGTCACGTGTTTACCTTAATGCATATGTGCTACCTATCGTCTGTTTTCTACACTAACAATGCAGGAACTGGTGCGAGGCAAAAAGGAGAATCAACAGCGGACAGCGCTCCTTCGAAACACAACACAAAAAAGCCAAAAATCACAAAATAAACTACAACCCAAAATCACATATATACAAACCGCCTCACGCAAAATACATCGACACACGTTTGATACGGATAACTGACCATACAAACAGGATCCAGTACAGACATCTATCATACAGACACTGGCCTAAGACAACCATCTATCATACAGACACTTGCCTAAAACAACTATCTATCATACAGACACTGGCCTAAGACAACGAACTGGGGGCTATCCGCCACCTACAGAACTAAACACTCTCTATCCTCTCAAACAGAAAAGAAAGAGAGCAACACAAGAGACAGAGGAGCAACAACGGAAGCAGAGGTGGTTACCATGATGGTAATACCTCGTTCCTGCTCCACGACAACAAGAAAAATGATGCCTTGCAGATTTTGGACGACGCGATAACCGAGGACCGTAACTTAGCATGCTACCCCGATGTTGAACCCCACTCAGCTGAATTCAACTGCGATCGAGAGCAACAACATGGGATAACACACTCGTACTGAACCCCACTCATCGGACATCCGGACCTCCGCAGGCAACGACCAACGATCGATACCCGATCATTGGCCGGGCAAAGGCTGCCAGGCAGAAACACAACTAAGCCTGTAACAAAAAACAGTCGTCTCTCCCCCTCCAGGATCGTCTTCCTCCTCCAAAACCTCAACAACGGACCCCATAGGTCCCAAATGATACCCTGCGATCAAAACAACAAACAAAAAACGTCAGCCGAAATTTCGGCATCGTGACGGCATGAAATGGACAAATCCAAAAAAAAATACAACAAACAAAAAACAACAACCTGCAAAATAAAACAAGGGCAATCCCGCCCAAACCCAGCTAAACAAAACAGCAACAAAACAATTCACAAAAAAACAAACAAACACAAAACGACTCGCTCCTCTTTGCAATCAAAAGACGAGTCCAAACAACCACAAAAAAAACGGCATTCCACGACCCCTACAAGGTCCGCCAACAAACCAAAATACATTCCCAAGGCAACGGGAAATTTTTCTACGGCTCAAAAAGGCAATTCATACGCTAATTTGAGCCCAAACCGGTCAAAAATTCAAAAACGACCGCAAAGAGGCAAACGTAATTTTATCACACCTTAAGGCGACCTAAACTACCAATAAGGTCCATTTCAAGGCGAAATGACCCAATTCAAGCTCAAACAGACGCTTATTTTGTCAGACATAAGACCGTCACAAAAGGCAAAAATCCGGTTTTGTCCACAATACCCAACAAAGGTCCATAAATGGCAAACACGGGTTTTCCTGACTACAATGCAACCTAGTGGGACCCACTATCCAAGCAAATAAACTTGGCATTGCGAAATGAGACGGTTTCTCACCTCACTCACGTTTTTCGAGCATAGGGAGCGAGAACGGGGACCAAAATGCAAACTAAAAGCACCCATATACTCCTAAACAGGTTTCTAACCTAATGCAAGCATCAATTTCACTCAAAATGGGCTCAATCAAAAACGCCCAATTCGATTTTCTAGGGTAAAATTCCGCCCTAATTCAATTAAGCTAAAAAGATCAACAAATTTAAATGGATTCAAGAGAAAATACATACCTTGGGATGACATTGTTGTTAATGGCACGAATGGGAGCAAGCTTAAGAACCAACAATGGCGTTTTTGAGGTTTATTTTGTGTCGAAAGGTAGAAGACGAGTGGGAATGAAATGCAGCCTGGACTCGCGTCTTTTACAGAAAAAAAAAAGGGAAGCCCCTTTGATTCGAAAAAGAGCTTGCGCCTCAATCAGGCGTCCCTTTGCTTTTTCACCGAAATTTGGGCTTTGGCCAAATTTCCCATATTAAACTTCGAATTTTCTTTGACGATATTAAAGGTCGTCATTTTCTCAAAGACAAAAACTAATAGTGAAAATCCAAGATTCGTTATTGTCTTCAATTTTCAAAAATAATAATGAAAATTCAAAATTCGCTATTTCGTCAAATTTCCAAACGACGGCAATTAAAACCGTCATTTCCAAAATAATAGTTGGAAATTAAATTCCACTATTTTCACTACCAAATGTCAAACGGTGGCACATAAACCGTCACTTCAATTAATAGTGAAGATTCCAAATTCACTATCAAATGTCAACGGCGGCACATAAACCGTCATTTCAATTAATAGTGAAGATTTCAAATTCACTATTTCCTCCAAATGTCAACGGCGGCACATAAACCGTCACTTCAATTAATAGTAAAGATTCCAAATTCACTATTTTCTCCAAATGTCAACGGTGGCACATAAACCGTCACTTCAATCAATAGTGAAGATTCCAAATTCATTATTTCTACCAAATGTCAACGGCGGCACATAAACCGTCACTTCAATTAATAGTGAAGATTCCAAATTCACTATTCCTTCAAATACCAGCAGGGGGCTTCCTCACGGAACCCACTCATTGCAAAAACAGTGATAGCAAAAATTCAAATTCACTATTTCCACAGCGGCATCATGAGTTCGCTACTTTCAAAACAAGCCCATTTGACGCGGCTATGCTCACGGTCCGTTAACCGACCGCCATGGCTGGCCAGCCTTTGTCCGCAAACACTCAAGGACACATCCCGAAGATGCCTCGGGTACATTTCCTTATCATGGCTGGCGAGCCTTTGTCCGCAAACACCTCAAGGACACATCCCGAAGATGCCTCGGGTACAATTCCTTGTCACAGCTGGCGAGCCTTTGTCCGCAAACGTGCAAGGATATATCCGAAGATGCCTCAGGTATGACTCCTTCCTATGGCTAGCGAGCCTTTGTACATAGTCTAATGGACTTTAAACGACTCCCACAGGAAGTCGACAGACTCTAAACTGTTCCCGACGACAGGTCCTTGACTCGTACCCTCGAGTCGCCTTGGCGTCGCCCTTCCCGATGACAGGTCCTTGGCCCGAATCCTTTCGAGCCGCCTCGACGTCGCTTGGGTCTCCAGGTTGTAATCTTCGATTGACCTGGGGGCTCTACTTTGACTTTTGCCCTGTCCAAGCCTCAGTCAAAGTGGGGGCTCAGAGATACCCGATGATCTGCTTTGAGACTCCAACAAACACCCGATGATTATCGGACTACAACATGTTTTGGAATCGCGGCGTTTGATCGACTGTTTGTGTACAACTTTACGACGGAAAACTCAAAACGATTTCGAAAAAAAAAAACATTTCAAAACATTTCAAAAATACCTGGAGTGTTTAGTGCACGACGACGGGGTCGCAATGACACTAACTTGAGTCAAAACCGACACTGGACCAAAAACCAACTCAAAAACTCAAATCCCGACTCCAACAACGATTCAAACCGAGTCAACCACCAAAAACAAAACATTTCAAACCTTCTACCTTAAGTTTTCCCGGATTTATGTTTGGTCAAGTACTAAACATATGACTACAAAACCTAGGATAGAACAAATCATGATTGCGTTTGTTGTGAAAGTGATAAGACAACTCGAAGAACCGCGACGTGGCTCGCGCCTCTTTGAGCAGCCCAAGTGGCCACGTCGCTCAAAACTCACACAACCACTCATTCTCCTATAAATACCCCTCAAATGCCCCCCATTTGAGACTTACGCGAGTGTCCGCCCCCTCTTTTCTCCCTTAAAATTCTCGACTCGACTTCTTAAGTCACAATCCGACGCGTATTTACGACCTACCGATCGTAAATACAAGCCTTACACATTGTTTGGTACCGTCATCGTGCATTAAATCACTTGACCGACCACTTCGACCATTACACCATCACTAAACTTAAAACACTCTTTTTACTTACCAAAACGGTTTTAAACCGAGTTTTTTCCGATCAAACAAGTTGTTACACTTACGTTGGTCACTCGCCATAACCAAACATGCAAGTATGAGGGTGTAAAAATCCTCTTTTTATCATGTTTTCATTTGTTTTATGACTATAACATGCTAAAACGTGCATAACATGAACCAAAACATGGGATAAACGAGCCAAAACTGATTTTTGGCCTGAGACAGAAGCCTCTTGGTTCGCCGGCTTGCCCGCGCCTCAATGGGGTGTCCAGGTCAGAAATCAACCGTGTTTGTTCTCGTCATTTCCCTTTAATCCATTTTTATATTTGTAATCGGTTTTCACCATTTCAAATATTTTGAAACCCTTTTTATTTCATCTTATTTAATTTAACCATAAAACATTTTTCACCCTTGGTTCCTCATACCATGACGGTTAAATCCGTGTTTCGGTGATAATATTTGGTTAATGACATTTAAAAGGTATTTTAAAACCTTTTATTTCATTTCTTTACATTTCTAAAACAAACATATTAGTCACCAACACAAAGTCATCCTTGGTTCTACATACCATGCCGGATTTTAACCCGGGTACGATGATGAGTATCGACTAATTACATTCAAATGAATTTAAAACAATTAGTTCATAATTATTTTGAAAACTATTCATGTCAAGTTTGTCAAATCGAACCCGACACCGAATATTATCAAAATAATGATGATTATTCGAGTCTAGTTCTTCAAATCAACAAATATGGTCTAAACGACCCTTTCAAACCGAATCGGGTTTAAATACCCATTTTCAACACGTTTTATAACGTTTTCTAAAAAGTCAAAACACGGCACATAAACCGTGGGCTAACCCGCGCCTAAATATGCCTTCCATTTCTCATTTTCAAAACCAGGAAGAGGCCCCTTATACCGCCGGCTGGCTCGCGCCTCATGTGGCCGCCTGGTGCAGGGTATGTTCCCTTTCCAGCATTAGTCTAGGACGATCCCGACTCCGGTTAGCCCGGATATAGGACGGATCAGATGACTATTTGCTCATTCAAAATCATATTTGCAAAATGCTTCACTAAGACAAATGGATCACGTTATGCACCATAAACCTAGTACGGTAAATGGATGTTTAATTTCCGTCTTGCATGCAAATCAACCATTAATCCAACTCGACATCTTATACTTGATACTTGGATTAAATCAACCGACTTAGAAAGCTCTCACATGTTAGGTTTAAATTATTGGATGCGCATTCATGCATTTAAACCGTTTTATCAACTTTTGCATTCAACCAACCAAGATCGATCGTAGAGAGGCGCTACCGCGGGCGGGATTGGGTGTCTGATTAAAGGGCTTCCCAATACGTACCTTCACCTCTTACTCAGAAACTTTGGATAGTGGACGACCTTATCCAGGGCGTACGAGAGTCATTCTAGAGATAGGATGCTAAAGAGGGACAATTTCCTTATCTTTAGTACCTATGTCAAACGCTGCTTTGTGCTTCAATTTGACCGAGGTATAAAGTGAAATTCGAACGGGTTCCAAGCATCCCACAAATGCTTGGTGGCGACTCCGAACATCTCTAATCGTTTCGAGACCCTTACCGAGACGAAACCGACCGATCTAAAACGATCCGGTCGAAAGCATTTTTACTCCGTCGAGCGTGGCTTTCAAAAGACCGCTGCATGTCCACAGATTGGCTTGGCGTGCAGGTGGCCCGTGACTACGGACCGGTAGGTGGACCCCCAAATCCATGGACCGAGACGTGGCCATGTCCACGGGAAATTAGTTTATTTCCTTTTGTTTTCAAGAACAAGAAGTTGTATTTGATTTTTAGTGGCTTGGTTTTCAACCCAAGTCACTCGGTTTATGGAAATTTTTCGTTCTAAAACTTGTCATTCATTATACACCTTACACATCAAAACATAAATTATGTTGACTTTAATTAATTATAAAAGAATACAACGATTGGGTCATTGTAATTAGTTCATAAGCCAAGAATTAGATTCTCACTTATGCTTTTGTGACTTAATATCACATCTTATTTGATATAAGAAAGAATGATTGTAAAGTCAAAAGGAGTTATTTGAACTCTAAAAGGGAAGATTTTATAAACCAATTGGCTATACCACTTAACTAAAACTTGAGACCACTTATAAGACTCCACACGAGCAATGGGAGGGTTTAAGACCTTAAGATTATGTTTGACATGGATATGAGTCCAATCCTTTACTCTATAAGGACTAATCTACTTTGAAGCTAGATTATAATGTCTTTAAGAAAGAGTCATCTATTAAGGTTATAATATACGATATTTTCTTCCTTCACAAACATAAGTCTAAAATTGTTTGTTGCTTATAAGGCTATCTTTTGAGAAAAATAGATGTATTTTTCAAAAGATAGAGTGGGAGAAAAATAGCAACAAACATACAACTAGTTGGGAACTAGTGAGGAGACCAAAAGAAAGCGTTCTTAAGTGAAACTCATGTCATGTGAGGAGACCAAAAGAAAGCTTTCTTAGGTAAATCTTCAGACTAGTGAAGAGATCAAAAGAAATTGTTCTTTAGATAATTAGATTATAAAGTGGTTGTATCAAGTAAATTCAATTCTATTTTTACATAAGAGCCGTATGAACCAAAGTAAAATCTGTGCAAAAGGGTAAATCTATTTAAAAGTTGCATAGACAGACATAAGAGATGCCTACAAAGCTAAATTAACGTGTAACTATGTAAGATCCATGTTATCATTGCTACACCTCATAGTGTGTATGATAAAGTTAGATGTTAAAACCAATTTCTAAATAGGTATTTAGAAATGAGCGTGCGTTTGTTACATAAACACAAAGTTTTAAATATCACTTAAGATAGCAATGATCCTTTCAATCATGTGAAAAGAAATTGGTTTCACCCGAGTTGTCGAGAAGCCATATGTATGCATGGATTTAAGTGGGAGTCAAAATTGCCATGTATAGACATGAAATTCAGTGGGAGAAATTATCTTCCATATTTATGTCATATTACTCATTGAGAATATCACACTAACACTACTATCTATGAGGGAGTGTTTTGATTTTCAATTTTCAATAAAAGATGACATATTGCATTCCAAAATTCTAAATCTATTATGACATAGGGAATTTTAAATTGGCAATTAGATAAGTATCCTATATTGATAAGATTCTTGATCTATTTAACATCAACAAGGTTGAGTAGGTTATTCATATTGATGAAAGTGGAATTGCTATGATAGAGTCATAGTCATTCACTGAACCTAATAAGTTGTTGATCACATGAAATCGATTGCTAATGTTTCCGCCATTAGAACGATTATGTATGCCATTATATACACATGTCGTGATGAATCATATGCTTGGAGCATAATAAGTCAATAACAAGATAATTCGAGTGAAGGTCTTTTGAAAGCCTTAAATAACATCCTTTAAGATTCTTGAGGAGAATTGAGGATTCATTCTTATGTTTGAATGATATACTAAGTTGTGTGTTGAAGGGTTACACAAACTCTAGTTTTCAAACCTATAAGGATTTATAGAAATCCTTGGCTGATTTTATTGACTTAGGAGTAAGACACTAGACAAATGTTTTACTTTCAACCATTGCAAGTTCTACAAACATAATCTAAGTACATTGTGATAAGATGGTCAACGTAGGGAATGAGAGTAGATCCCTCTACCAAAGACTTTATCATAAGTTATATAATAACAGTGGGAGCATCTTCCAAGTATAAGAGCCCAAGTCTAGTAAGAAGACTAGACATCTAATTAGATAAATTCATGTCATTAGAAATAACATTGAATAGAAGGAAATAGCAATTCATAAAGTTGGAATGTATGGATAGATGGTATATCCACTTACCAAGCTTTTATTGAAATTTAACTAGTGTAAAATGTACACTATAGATTATAAGACATGAAGTAGTAATAAGGTATTAACTATTCATATATGATAATCGCATTTATCGTTCGAGTTTCTTTAAACTCATCCATTACCTTGTTATATCCAAATGGGTTGTTGAGGCAATATTGAACCCCATTAAAGTGAACTGGATTGACATAGTATGCGCCCCTGGTTACTTATAGGATGTGACGTCTCGAAGTGACTAGAGTGTGATGCGATTGATGGCAAGTTCAAGTGTCATAGGGTCATATGGGTTGACTAGTCGATCACATAGACAGACTGTATGAGACACTCTGTCAGGCACTGACCGCTTATAGAGTTCTGGAAATTCATAAAGCCTGGTCGTGGCAAGAGCTACTACAGTATTCTTATGAGTCAATTCTTTTGACTAGAGACCATTCGCCCAAGTTGGCACAAGTTTCTGATTGGCTTTGATTTATACTCTACGACTGTCGTAACTAAAGTCAAATGAGTGTATTTCGGGTCATGATGATCTGTGGCTAAACGAAGGGAATAGTGCGATAGGAATTGTCCACCCCCTTGTCAGGGTTGTTGAAAATATCAGGGCCACTCGAGGAGTAGTGAACTGAAAATGTGTGGCCATGCTCGGAAGGTATCTACGGTAGATAATTCCGGTCAGACAGTTACTCTCCAGATTGAGGAAACCCCTCAATATATGATCAAATTAAAGTACGACCTACAAGACACCTTGAATTGAGTGGGAGACTGTAATAGGACAAGAGAATTGGTGACGCACACTTGTCTCAGACAAGTGGGAGATTGTTGGAGTATGTGTCCTCAACAATAGTGCGATCACATGTTTAAATATCAAATTAAGAATACGTAAGGGCTGATTCATTTATATAGTCAACTGATCAACATTAATCAGTAATGATTGGCTAACTAGAGTTTAACATTACTGTCGTTTGACGGTGGTGATCAATTGATCCCTTAAGGTCACACCTATATGACAATTCCCTTAATAGACTAGTTGATTAATTGTATATCAATACAAGTTAATCAATTCCTTAAATTTGAACAATTCATTTTTGAGTGAGAATATTTATAACTTATTGTAATTTAATTAAATAAGATTTATTTTAGTAATTAAAAGATTTTATTACTAAAATTCCTTATTGTTTATGAAACAATTGAGAAATGGATGAAAGGTTAATAGTAATTACAAAATGTTGTGAATTATATTAACATGACCCATTTTATACCATGTAATTGTGAATTACTAGACAATTTATTATATGTAATTTAATTAATACATATAATTTTTATGTTCACAAACCCCTATTAGACTCATCTAATCATTTTATAAATTACTTATAATTTATATTTATGTGGATCTAGTTGCATGAATAACAAAATGAGGAGAAAAATGATTTTCTTACATTTCATATGGATGAATTTAAGGGCACTAGTTTTGGACTCCTTCCAAAACTAGATCCTGAGCTATTACCATTATGGATGATCCTCTAAGAATCTTCAAGCATTCAAGTGTAGAATGCCTCCTTTAGTGAGCATCCAAGACTAGCACAAAGATTACTACAACTAATATTAACTAGATGAAGTAGTAGTGTACCCTTAATATAAATAATATTACTACACTAGTAATTATAAATAAATATCATCATATTTATATTTTTAAGTTTTAGAGAGATGAAGATGTAAACAAAATGTTACAAGTAAGTCTAAAAATTGAGCAACAAATTGCTCTATTTGAAGAGCCAAAACCGGCACCTTTGGGGAGTTGGGTGGGTTTTGTGCTTTTATGATGATTATGTTCTAAGCATCTTACAAACATTAAAGGACAAAAAGAAAAAAAACCAATGAAGTCCTCCATACTACTCTATAACCGGTTATAGAGGGGACTACGGGTCCATTTCGGTTTTCGACATTTGTCCCGCAAATGCTTATTAATTTCAGATTTAATTATCTAATATAATTAAATATTAATTTGATCATATAATAAGTATGTAACAAATTAATATATAATGGGTACTATAATGCCCATTTTAATTAATTTACAACTTGTTGTAAATTTAATTAACTTACAACCTCTACCTCAAAAATATATATAAATCTCATTTATAATTATGAGTTCCAAACTCATATTAAATATTTAACTCAATATACATAAGGGATTAATTAACTTGTAAGAATTACAAATAATTACTTTTTCCATTTGTGCGTCATCCTATAGGTGTGACTGAAGGGATCAACGGATCACCACCGTTAAACGACAGTAATGTTAAACTCTAGTTAGCCAATCATTGCCGATTAATGTTGATCAGTTGAAAATATAATTGAATCATCCCCTCCGTATTCTTATTATGAGATTTAATCATGTGATCGCACTATTGTTGAGGACACATACTCCAACAATCTCCCACTTTTCCGAGACAAGTGTTCGTCACCAATTCTCTTGTTCTATTACAATCTCCCACTCAATGCAAGGTGTCTTGCAGGTCGTACTTGCATTTGATCATATCTTGAATGGTTTCCTCGATCTGGAGAGTAACTGTTTGACCGGAATTATCTACCGTAGATACCTTCCGAGCGTGGCCACGCATTTTCAGTTCACTGCTCTTCGAGTGGCCCTGAGATTTAGATAACCCTGACAAAGGGGTGGACAATTCCTATCGCACTATTCCCTTCGAATAGCCACAGCTTATCATGACCCAAAAGATGCCCATTAGACCTCAGTTACGACAGTCGTAGAGCATAAATCAAAGTCACTCAGAAGCTGTGCCACCTTGGGCGAACAGTCTCTAGTCAAAGAATTGACTCAAAAGAATACTATGGTAGCTCTCGCCACGACCAGGATTTATAAAAATTACTAGAACTCTAAAAGCGGTCACTGCCCGATAGAGTGTCCCATACAGTCTGTCTATGTGATCGACTAGTCATCCCATATGACTCTATAGCACTTGAACTTGCCATCAATCGCGTCAGACTCTAGTCACTTCGAGACGTCACCTCATATAAGCAACTAGGGGCCAATACTATGTTAATCCAGTTCACTTTAATAGGGTTCAACGTTGTCCTTACAACCTATTTGGATATAACAAAGTAATAAAATAGTTTTTAATATAAAACTCAAATGATGAATGCATTATCACATATGTAAAATTGATACCATATCAATACTACATAATCTATAATCCATACTTGATATTATATATAACTATACATCTCAACTCAATTGAAATGGCATGACTTATCATACTAAGCCTATGAAAAAGCCTTGGTTAGCAAGTTTTAGCAACACTTTGCACTTTCCCTAACCTTACTATATACTATTTCCCATTCTTGTGAATAATCTTGTATTATAAGAACTTCTTTGAGTACATGTCTAGATCCAATCTGAACATAGGCTTTCAGGCCTTGAATAACTCCCACTGTCCTCACAGCGTGTAGGGATAGGATCTTCGGTTATTGGAACGAACTATCATAGTTCCTCCAATTCATAAAACCGAATCCTAATTTCATCCCTTCCTTCTTGCACATCTCATTATTGCAAGTGAACTCAATTTCCGTTGTGTATATCTCATTGTTCAATTGCCTAGGATGATCCTAGCAGATATCCTCCTTAAATAACATGACCAAGATGGTTCTCTAACCATCCTTATGTGTTTAGAATATGGTTTTTGTGTAACTCCTATCACATAAATCCATCTCAATTCTAAATACTTAGCTTCATATCTTTAGTACTTCCTGAGTACTAACTAATGAACTATGTGGCTATATAGAGACTTCTCCCAAAGATTCGATTTGTAACTTTTCGTCATACTCCAAGTATACGAAGTTTAAGAATAGTTATACATCTTAGCGTATTGAATTAATCCCGCAGTGGAAGCATGTGGATTCGATTTCTACATGTTCAATACTTTTGAACTTGTCAAGATTCTTATTGACATAAGAATATTCATTCAACGCTAATATCCTCTTAGAACTATCTTTATAGGTCTAGATACCTTAAAGATGTATTATTCTTCTCCTAAGTCTTCCATCATTCAAAATGATCAATATGTCCCTTACATATAAGACTAGTAATACCACATTACTCCCACTAAACTCCATGTATAAATGGAATTACTCGACAATTCGAGAAAAGTTTATCACATGATCAAAACATACAATTCAATTCCTTAAAATTCATTTAAGTTTGCATCCTGCCTTAGGATTGTTGCGATTATTAAAAACTCATGCCGGATGAATTTAAAATCCAACTGTCAAATTATATCCGAATTCAATGAGGCGTTGTTGTTGCGTGCAAAACCCTTTGTCACCAACCAACCAAGCTAAATAAACATTTTCATGTTTATGCTCATTTTGGACTTTTGCGAAGTTGAAACTAGATAAAACATCTTAATAAGTTACAGGTTTGTTACTTTCAAAAATAACATGACTCCTGTTCACTTAGATTTCGAAAAAATATTTACTGATTTTGATCAGAAGGGAACATCTTCCTACGTCTTATTCTCAGTTTGTGGCTCTTGAACATTTTCTCCCACTCTGTCTATAAGAAATAATCCTCTTTTCTTAATAGACAGCATCACGAGCCACAAACCCTTTGTTCTCGTGATCATGTAGGAAGCGAGACCACATGTTCACTATCGAAACAAGCTACAATTTAGGTGTCATACCTAATCATATCTCATATGAAATGTAGATGATTGCTTTAATTATGTTTTGTTTTAGTGGAATTTTAAATACCAGACAAACTTTATAACAGAAACTACCTCCAACATTATTGTAAAGATTCAATCATATTATAATGAAAGTGAACTTGTGATACCATATCACACTCTATTTGGTGCAGATAAAAAGTCATCACTTTATTGTTCCTCATTTGAAACAAGGTACTAATACTTTGGTTTTACAATCTGTAGGTTTTGATACCTTTTAAAATTCATTGAACTTATTCAAAGAATTCCTCTTCTTACCTCATTAAGTGGATATCAAGTATCGACCTAATTCGTTGGTAAAAGAGATGAAGAAGTAATAACCTTCTCAGACTGAAATTTTATTCGACCATACACTTCAAAGTGTAATTAGGGCGAATATCTTATTCTATTCGTTATACTTTTTAAGAAAAATCACAAAACATCTTGCTTTGAATACAAGATTTGCACATTTCATAAGATTCAGAATCAAATGGTGTGGGATACTAGTCAAAACTAGTTTTAAATGTGATTTTTAATCTAGAATTGAGAGATGATAGGGGTCACCAACTTGAGTCTTGTATATATGACATTTATTTCTAGTTTGAATATAATTACTTTAATTTGTATGGTCTCACCATAAACTTAATCGTGGTATGTAGGAGTACAACGTTTGTTTTAATTGCATAATGGTAAAACCCTTTACCTTTTCTGCAAAACTCAAATTATATTCTTATTTAGATATATTGTACATCATAATAATTATTGAGGTACATTTCTAAATACAAAACTAAAATAAGTACACTACAACATTCAAATGTTTATGGATGAAATGATAACTATCCTAGTTCCATTCATGCAAATTTCAGAACTTATTCTTGCTTGTCGTCATACGATAATGCCAAATATGATGAAATTCATAAGTTTGTATCAAATACTCATGATATGATATTTGGCAATAATGCAATTTCAATGTCATAGATATTAAGGAAGGAATATGTTGGAGTCACACGACCAACTTCCTTGATCTTTACTTATTGGAGTTTGTCTCTATTTTAGTGTCTAACACCTTCTCTCTCGATCCTAGTTCTATCCTTAACAATTAAGATAGGAACTTTACTTCATATTGCTCCCACTCACTTCAAGAATTTCCACTTGATGAAGACTTATCTTCATATAAATTCCTAGTTAATCCTTCACAAGGATGAACTCTATTGTGGTATTTGGTCAATCAAAATTTCTAACAGATTAATTTACCAATTTAACATTGTCATGTTCTTAACAACTTAAGTGCTTGATGACAAGTGTTTAGGTTGAACAATAAGACTTTTGAACCATGGATGCATAGAAGATTTAATCAAAACATATTTTGACTAATCATTACGTCATATTTCTTCACGAGAAATCATACATAGGTATGTTAGGAATTTTAAGATGCTAATGTTATATGACATAGGACAACTCCTATGGAGTTCTATGGAATAGAACGATTCCTATGGAACTAGTCCACAATCTATGATACGGTTCATTTTTAGAAAGAGATTCTTTGTCGTTAGCAATGGTGGTTTAGCGGAGACTCGTGTTACAATCGAATGATATCGCATATGAGTAGGAGTAATGAAATTGAACAACACTAAAAACAACGAAATAGTGGGAAAATTAAACATTCATCGTTATATCTAAAACATTTTAGCATGTTCTAGCATTTATATAATGACCTCCACCCAATTATATAAATGATCCCGAGATCCAAATCCATACTAGCTCGATTGTGGGACAACGGTCCCTCTACAAATTTTACTAATACAACTTGGTGGGTTAACCCTCTTAACCGATTCTACAATTAGAATTCTCGGTCGATGAATTTACGTTAAGTTCATCTTTAGCCCAAACCTATTGCGGCTATGGTCGCAACATACCTTCGTTGAGATCAACCAAATTTTCGAAGTGTAATAACTATTTATTAACCCACTCACCCAACGTCAAAGCAAGCACCTTGGTATAATATTTCAATACCGTATTGTACCTATATGAAATTGAGATTCATGGGCTCCTACTATTTGGTAAGGCTAAGTCTCAATCTTTTAAAAGTAAAGGTCTTGTCAATTTATTATCTATCAATTTAAAGTGAGCTAAAAGTTGAATTATCGATAATTATAATTGACACGGTCGATTACTTGATATGATATGCATGTGTTGTTCATGGCGATTTGGCAATGCATGGAACATATAATGAAAAATGCAAAGCAATAAATAAATTTCCTAGTGTGACCTTCCTAAAATAGAAAATCAAATAATCTATTACAAATTCGGAAACCAACTTCTTTGGTCCCTTGAACTTCATGTGACACGCCTCCCAAGGAAAACACCGTCTTAACCGGAACTCTTTTCCGAATGGCTCCGTCTTTAGGAAACTCCAGAATTACAAAATAATAATAAAAATACATGGCTATTCCTATTATACATTTGTAATAAAATTTAAATCTATTAAATTACAAAACGGTGATGCGAAATCACATTAAAATTACAACCAAATCGATATTCCCTTTCATTACGGGTAATACCAATCAAAACTAAGGCCATATTAAGATAAAATTACATAATTCAAAATTATATAAATAAAAATGACATTCAACAATGAAATATGCAGCATTATTATGATCTAACATGCCAAATTAATGTGCCAAATCGCCCTACTTAAGCATTATATCTTATATAATCCGGTTTTATGGAAATACGTGATAATATTTTTTTTTTTTGATGAAATGTAAGTTTATATTAAATCAAAAAAAAAACCGTCACCAATTACATGAGACCGTCTTACCAAAAGAAGGCAAGGAGACTCTTACCGAAAACATATTGGAGCCAGGCCCATTACACAAGTTCAGATACGCTAATCAAAACAGGAAACCCATCTGAACCAACAAAAGAAACCTATTTTCGACAACAATCCCTTCTTTCTTGATGTTTCTCCATGATCACAGAAAGCTTTCCTCTTCAGATCTAGTCTCATTGACTGCCCAGAATCCATTCAAGCCACCGTCGGTCCCATGCGTCTATCTTAGCTTTCGAGGTACCCCGCACTTTCCATTTAACCTCCTCAACAATCGTCTCGGCTAATTTCTCCGGTCGAAGAACTTTAGATTCATACTTACCAGAGTTTCTTTGTCTCCATATGTGATAAATGCAAGCATTGACCAAGGCATTGATGAAGTTGGATCTGATGGCCGTATCTCCCCAGCTCAATCTCCAATTTCGAACATCAGTGATAGGTAGGTCTACCCTGACATCAGTTCCCACTTTCCAGACGACTTTCCTGCTATACTCACATATAAAGAAAAGATGTTCAAGTGTTTCAGTAGCACTCTCATAGATGCAACAGGTATTAGCATTACTAACCCCCAATTGATGCAATTTTTCATTTGTGTTGAGATTGTTGTGGTAGTATATCCAGGAAACTATGCTATGCTTTGGTATAGACCA
The DNA here is from genome assembly GCF_048544455.1 of Silene latifolia. Taxonomy (NCBI): domain Eukaryota; kingdom Viridiplantae; phylum Streptophyta; class Magnoliopsida; order Caryophyllales; family Caryophyllaceae; genus Silene; species Silene latifolia. Next base: position 38,183,213 of record NC_133528.1, read on the forward strand.
TGTATTCCACACTAGTTTCGCCCAATTAACTTCACTATTTTTGTTTCTGAGGTATTCATAGCCTTTTGGTATGGAATAATCACATCCTGTCTGATCAGACCATAGTTGTTGTTGATAGGCATCCTCTAAAAGCTGCTTGACCTGACATATTTTCCGCCAGTACCAACTGGAATCAGCAGTCGGGACATAGTCTCGCCAAGCCCTTCCTTTGAGATAAATATGGTTAACCCACTTCACCCAAAGGTGATCTGGTTTTGCGGCCAGCTTCCCCGCAGCAACCTTATTCCAGTCTATGTCACTTTTAAGCCCAAGTCCTCCTTCAAGTTTAGGTTTGCAGAGCTTATCCCATAAGACCAATGGTGTACGGATATAATCAGCTCCTCCATCCCAAAAGAAATTCCTGCAAATTTTCTCAAACCTAGCTATAACTCCAGTGGGGAGAATAAACATAGTTGCCTAGTAGTTATGATATGTCTTAAGCACAGCATTGATTAAGATCAATCTCCCTGCATAGGAGAGTTTTCTTGCTGCCAACCCCCTTATTTTGCTCACTATCTTCTCAATGAGAGGTTTGCAATCTTAGGCATTCAATAGTGGTTTTGATGGGTACCCTTAGGTACTTGAAAGGAAGCCTGCCCTCTACAAAACCTGAAATTTGTAGAATCTTAGCCTTGACATCTGCCCTAACCCCATTAAAATACGGATTAGACTTCCCCTTACTCATCTTTAAGCCAGAGGCTAGGGAGAAAGTGGAAAACATCCTAAGAAGAGTCATAATAGAGTGGGCATCACCTTTACAAAAAATTAACAAATCATCTGCAAACATTAAATGGGTGAGCTTCATAGCTTTGCATAGAGGATGATATCTGAAAACCTGATGTTCAGTAGTGTGATTCAGCAATCTTGAGAAGTATTCCATACAAATAGTGAAGAGAAGGGCAGAAAGGGGATCCCCTTGTCTGAGACCTCTTTTTTCTTGAAAGAAACCAAACATGTTCCCATTAAGATTTAGAGAGTAGCTAGTTGAGGTCACACATTGCATAATCCAAGTATTGAACCGGGGAGGAAAGCGCATAGCAATTAACATTTGTTCCAAAAACTCTCATTCAATGGTATCATAAGCTTTTTGCAAATCTATTTTAAAGAGAACCCTAGGTGAAATAGCTCCTCTACTATAAAGCCTGATGATGTCTTGACAAATTAAAATATTTTCCATTATACTTCTCCCCTGAATAAACCCACCCTGGTCTGGTGAAATGACTTCAGGTAAAACAGAAGCTAGCCTATTGCAAAGCAGTTTGGATATGCATTTATAAATAACATTGCAGCAGGCTATGGGTCTGTACTATAAAACTAATTCAGGCCTCTCCACTTTAGGAATAAGAGTGATGCTAGTGGCATTCAGTAACATCAAACAAGTAGGGTTTCCAAAGAATCCAAATAAGTTGGTGAACTCTCATGATCTTGCTAAGGGGATCAATACCATCTAAGCCAATTCCTTCCTTGAGGGAGCTAGACCCACTTAGGGCCTCCATATAAATTGGTGAACTCTCATTGATCTTGCTAAGCTCCACACCCTATCTAGTAACCAACCTGATTACACTTAGAGCAAATACTAGGTTTCCACTCATATTCCACCTCAACCTCTATCAGTTGCTTTTTTTCGTCTAAAAATCTCACTTTATTGGGAAATTTTTGCCCTAGCTGTAATTCCACCATAACTCGAGCAAAACCCAATCTGGTTTTCCCATCAGCGGCCACATCACTCTTAATATATGTCCCAACTAAATTGGTAATCTTTTTAAGACTATTACCCCAAAATTTCAGAGGTAACTTGTGCAACCTTATCCAGGCCGGAACCTTTTTCACTTCCTCTTTAGTGAGTTCAATGTCTGGCTACCAGGGTTTTAGAATGAGTGGCTTGTTATCAAAAAGAAAGTACCCACTGGCTAACACAGATTGATTCATTGCCTCAGTATTAAACCTTGCCAAGAAGACCGCATTTGGAAGAAAAGAGATTTTGTCTATTGTATACTTACTCCAAATGCGTTTCAAGAAACTCTCCATGACTTGCCACGGTGGATTGGCTCCAACAACAAAACCATAAACAGCCTGCTGCCAGTACGTCAATTCATTCTGGACATCCTCATCAGGAAGTTGGAGTAAGTCCTCGGGCTCCTCCTCTATCATTTGAATAATTTTTTTGCCATGCCTTTGGAACCACTGACCATCTTCATTCTCTTCTGTTTCAGATTCAGTTTCCACAACAAACTCATCTAGATTGTCATTCTCCATGTCATCCAGATTGCCAGTTTCCAAGTCATATGCAGGGATACCAGTGATGTAATGAAGAAGCTTGTGTTTAGTCCCCTCCTCCACATCTGGCTTCCCCAAAATCCTAGTTTTTTCAGATCGAATAGCAGAAGATGCATCTGATTTAGACTTTGAACTATGATGTTTACTGTTGTTTGATTGCGTAGATTTTTTTTGCCATTGTAAGATGCAGATCAATGTAAAAATTAAGCCCTAGAGATGACGGATGTCCTTTCTCTTTCTATCTCTAGGATTAACCATTCATTTCAATCCAAGGTTGCATCTTTAATGATTATGGGTATGAAATGCGTGATAATAACTTATTAAAATCACTAATCAATACTTAAATCAAATTTAAGCTCAAGTTAATTACCCTAACTCTCTTAGGACTCAAAAATTAGTCTTTACTCAATTTTTAACAATAATTCAACTTGGTTTTGTATTATTGCTTATTAAACATCTCTTAACCATAACAATTATGAAATCATTCCCAATAAATCATAAAAATTTGGAAAAATTCGAAATCACATTTTTGTAAATACTTGAATATTACCAAGATTCCAAAAACTAAATAAAATTTGCCCACAAAATATTTATAATTTATTTCATTAATAAATCGTATCAATCATAACTTTTACCATTTAATTCCAAATTAAACATAAAAATTATGGAAAAATCAAAATCAAAATTTTGAACATTCTTAAAAAATTTCAGAACCTGGAAATGGCAAAATTTCAACCAAAAATTTCGAATTTATTTTTATGACTAATAAAGTTGCCCTTTTATCAATTTTATCACATAAAAAATCAATAAACACATCAAAATAATCAAAATTAATCATAAAACTTTAGATCTGATGTTCATATCAAATATACAACATTAGGGAAAAATTTCATGCCATAAAATTCATTTTAGCTATTTTTGCTAAAAAAAATAGTCACTATTTATATCATTTTAACCATTAAAATTATAAATCATGCATAATAAATCATATTTATCTAATATTTTACATACAATATGTAAAATATGCAGGTGAAATCATATTAAAATTTGATGGCCTGTTTCAAAGTTTAACTATTTTTAGTCATTTAACCTCCTTTAATACCATTTTTATCACATAAAAATCATAAATCATGAAATATGAATCACATTAATACGAAATTTTACATAAAATACATAAAATACTCATGTGAGGTTATACTAAAAATCACGGCCAGTAATGAAGTTTAATTATTTTTAGTAAATAAAAGTTCATTTTACTCAATAAAATGTAATTATTTCACTAAAAATCATTAAAATAAACAATAATTATCCATAAATCATCAAAATGATCGAAATATATATTATAAACAGAATTTATTACATGCAAAATAATTTCGTGGCTTTATCACATAAATCACAAAATAACTAGTTTTAATTAAGTTACATTTAACTCGGAAAAACCAAACCGATTACGCATGCAACACCAAAGCTCTGATACCAATTGTTAGGTTCATAAACCCCTATTAGACTCATCTAATCATTTTATAAATTACTTATAATTTATATTTATGTGGATCTAGTTGCATGCATAACAAAATGAGAAGAAAAATGATTTTCTTACATTTCATATGGATGAATTTAAGGGCACTTGTTTTGGACTCCTTCCAAAACTAGATCTTGAGCTATTACCATTATGGATGATCCTCCAAGAATCTTCAAGCATTCAAGTGTAGAATGCCTCCTTTAGTGAGCATCCAAGACTAGCACAAAGCTTACTACAACTAATATTAACTAGATAAAGTAGTAGTGTACCCTTAATATAAATAATACTACTACACTAGTAATTATAAATAAATATCATCATATTTTTATTTTTGAGTTTTAGAGAGATGAAGATGTGAATAAAATGTTACAAGTAAGTCTAAAAATTGAGCAACAAATTGCTCTATTTGAAGAGCCAAAACCGGCACGCTAGGGGAGTTGGGTGGGTTTTGCTTTTTCTTACTTTATTCACAACCAATAGAAATAGAGTGGTACTTTAATCATTGTGCTTTTGTGATGATTATGTTCTAAGCATCTTACAAACACTAAAAGACAAAAAGAAAAAAAACCAATGGAGTCCTCCATACTACTCTATAACCGGTTATAGAGGGGACTACGGGTCCATTTCGGTTTTCGACATTTGTCCCGCAAATGCTTATTAATTTCGTATTTAATTATCTAACATAATTAAATATTAATTTGATCGTATAACAAGTATGTAACAAATTAGTAAACGATATACACTCAACTCGTTGAGTGATATTTTATCATCATCATAATATATAATGGGTACTATAATGCCCATTTTAATTAATTTATAACTTGTTGTAAATTTAATTAACTTACAACCTCTACCTCAAAAATATATATAAATCTCATTTATAATTATGAGTTCCAAACTCATATTAAATATTTAACTCAATATACATAAGGGATTAATTAACTTGTAACAATTACAAATAATTACTTTTTCCATTTGTGCGTCATCCTATAGGTGTGACCGAAGGGATCAACTCATCACCACCGTTAAACGACGGTAATGTTAAACTCTAGTTAGCCAATCATTACCGATTAATGTTGATCAGTTGAAAATATAATTGAATCATCCCCTCCGTATTCTTATTATGAGATTTAATCATGTGATCGCACTATTGTTGAGGACACATACTCCAACAATAATGATATTTATTTGATAAATATGCATTAAATTAATTAATAACATGTTATAATGACAAATTGACAAAAGAAAATGGAAGTCCATTTTATCTAAAGTTACCGAAAATTGGAGGGTGGAAGGAGTTAGTAGATGATTTTTATATAATAAAATAGACATCATCATTCCTACTCTAACTAGCCATGCACATCCATATTTTAGATAAGAGAAAAAGAATAAGTGAGAAGGCCATGCATTGGCCTTCCACCCCCCACAACCGGCTCCCTCCTTTCACATATAGAGAAATTGTTCTCTATATTTTCACTTATGTAATATTCATTCATCTCTCTAAAAAAATACATCTCTCTAAAATAGTTTTAGAAACTCTAAAATTGTTCATCTAAAATTCTAATATCAATATATAAGATCACTAGTGTAGTAATAAAGATATTATTAGAATTATTTTTAGGGTACTACTCTATTAATCTAGTTAGTTAATATATTAGTTTATGGGCTTTGTTTTGGGTGTAACAAGAGGAGGATCTCTATACTTGGAATTTAGGAGGATCATCCATAATACTTGAGCTCAAGAACAAATAAGGAAGGTGTCCTTATTTGTGCCCATATTTCGAACCAATTATAATGTAAGGAACATTTTTTTTCTCTTTATCTCTTAATTAATTATGCATGCACTAGATCTTGATGAACTTAAGTTAATATGTTAATTAGTTCACTATTAGAAGACTCTAATAATAGGTATATGAATCTAACAAATATATGATCTTTAAAATTTCCAAATTTTTTAAAAATTAAATTAAATTAAATTAAAAGCTAAATGTTTGCACGAGATGTTAATTTTTGTCGGTTATATTAAAAGCTAAATATTTGCATGAGATATTGCTTTTTGTCGATTATATTGTACAAATATAGGATATGTATTATTTTTCGATTTTTGTCCTTCAATAATTTTTTTTGTTTATAAATATATTTTTTATTTTTTCCATTTTTTGGGTCTTAAAATTTCAAAAACCCATACAAAATAAATTCACTAAATCATCAAATTAATCGGTCATATATATAGAATAGAATAGAATAACAATAAGAAAAGATGAGAGAGTATTTAATTAGAGAAAGGAGGAGAGAGAGTAATTAAGTAGGAGTAGAAATGATGGTGGACCCATTTGCTTTTCATTCCCTTAAACTCATCAACCAATAAAAAATCTAGAAAAAACTCATCTTTTATATTATGTATATGACTACAATTTTTAATTTGATAACTTAATTCAATTTTTAAAGCCAAAGATTCATGGCCTTGAAATGAATTTTTGTGAAAGAATGTTTGTACATTGCGGCTGCTGATTCGGGTCACGGTGGAAGTCGTTATCACCCGCTTAGTTGGACCGAGATGGGAGATAATGATCTAGCAATGGTGATTGGTGCCTTGGTGGTGGCTAGAGGTGGCAATTATTGACACGACTCGAAAACACGACACGAATTCGACACAAAGTTATTAGCGGGTTAAGGTTAAGGCGTTGTGACCCATTTAAGTAATTGGGTTGACACGACACGACACGAAACTTAAATGGGTTGGATTAGGGTTGAGCTCTTTTGACACGAACCCAACTCGAATAACCCATTTATTTAAAAGTGTCATAATATATTTGGGTTGAATCAATGACCTAACCAAACAACTTAAAAATAGGCATTTTCATTCATCATTTTTAGGACAATAGGGTTATAAATTTTAGTTTATTTTATTAGTTTATTGGGTTAAACGGGTTAAAGTGGGTTAAAAATGACCTGGTAAAAGATAAATGTAATAAACAGGTCGAGTTGGGTTATAGAAAAATTAAAAGGGTTGGGTTAGGGTTAAGACAAATGACCCGTTTATGTAATTGGGTCGGGTTAGACTGTTAGGGTTAGGGTAGTTGTGACCTGTTTAAGTTGACACAGATACGAGCACGATACGACCCAATCTATTTGCCAGATCTAGGGGTGGCTAAGACTAATCTTAGAATCTGCCGTTGGAAAAATTAGAAAGTCTCGTACAAGTGAAATAAATTTGGGCTAATTTGTAAACGGGTCAGTCTTATTTTGAGAGTAGTCTTAACTTACACCGCCTAACTCATCACTCCACACAAAGGGGACCAAGCCCAAACACACAGACAGAAATAGCATCACATTACCCCAACCCAACAAGAACCCACAATCACAAAGATTCAATATCAAACCCGAAAAGGGTCATCTGAGTCAAACTCGACGAAGATGGATATGATGAGCGAAATTCTTTGAACCAAATCCATGCATGTCATCCGTGGACTGACTGCTGGGGAAATGGGCGAGGAGGAGAGGAAACACCACGTTGAGTCCATGCATGAAGCCATGAATATACAAAGGAGAAAAACAAGCAAACCCACCATATACATCTTGCGAACATGGTCAAGGGAGGGGGCTGAGATAAGAGAAGGTAGGGGAAGGGAAACACCTCTTCGGAACTAGCCACGAGTCCGCAACCCTACTGAGAGATGACTCCAAGACAAACGAACACTGCAACGGTCCTCTGATGAAGGATCGTGGAGACAGCAAGATAAGAATATCCAAAGCACCACTAAAATTGAAAGACTAGCGGGATAATATTTAATAATAAAGTGTCATAGTTAAAGTTGTCATTTTTTAACATAAAATTAACGATAACATTTCATTAAGAAATATTTATATTTTGTCGTACGAGTGCACATTACGTAATTTGCCAAAAATAACGGAGGTAAGAGTTAAGACCGTAAGAGTGTGCTCTAGGTAATTTATTTAGGTAGACTTGTGAAGGATTGTGGGATAAGTTAGAATCGAAGATGCTCTGGTAAGGCCGGAAGACAAACCAACCATGTGAGCAATGTCCGCGTAGCAGTAGACAAGCTTATTTCCAAGCGTGCACATTCTAGTTTTTTAGTCTTTGACAAACAATATTCAGCTATTTTTCTTCATTAATTACTTCTTTACTTATACTTGATTCCCGACATCATCCTCATACGTTAAACTCTAATCTTCTTAAATTAGTGAAATGTACTCCGTATTACTATAGATTAAATTATATTGTATTAATTTATTTTGACACATAAAAGTAGTACTACTAGTCCACCGAAAAGGATCTCGCTTCATAAGACAAGGAGGCTTCTTGTCTTATAGAGTGATAACTCATCTTCTCTTCTATTAATGTGGGAATTTTATATGGGTGGTTTTCTTCACCTTCCCCCCCTCACATGTAAGGCCCATTTTGAATCGGTCTAGGGGCAGTTAGGCCTCTCTTCCAGCCGTCAAAGCAAACTGTGTTATTTTCCAACGGTTACGAATAATAGGCTCAGTTAATTCATCATACCCAGGATAATAATCGTGGGTTCTGATACCATGTTAAATCATGCAACGGGCCTTGGTTGCACCCAAATGGACAAGAAAGAGTCCGCTTCATAAGACAAGAAGGTTCCACTCTAAAACCAATTGGCGATAGAGGGGGTAGCTCTTTGTCTTATAAAGTGGTAACTTCTCTCCTTTTCTATCAATATGGGACACTCACATGTGAGAATTATATATGGGTGGTTTTCTTCACAATTACCCTTGACAAGAATTATTCTATTATATATTCCACTCTCACTCATTTACCTTTTCTTTCCCAAGTAAATTTACAACTACCCAACCGGGCTCAAAATAAATTCGAACCATTGAGAAGAAATAACCTCCATTTTTTTTTAAGAAATAGAGAGAATCCTTACTTCTAGTCCACTACTCGTAATAATTCATAGTATTAAACATATGATTAATTGATTACTTTCTTGGAAAGACCACGAATACACACTACATATATGTAAACGTAGTTGCTCATTCATGTACGGGATTTTACTTATTCGTGTACTTTTTTTCATTAGTTTTCCATTGAATACTCTTTGCCTAGAAACAAAAGGAAAAAACTCTCTCTAGTTTTCTCTCTCACGAAATTAATCAAATTTATCAAATCCGTCAAATTACAATTATGGAGTCTAATTCTCGTATCGATCAAGTAATAATTTTAATTCATAATTTTATTATTTATTTTATATCAAATTACGGAATTGATTTCGACTAACTAAATTAGAGTTTGTTTAAACCGTCGCCGGCGTTAGGGTGAGGGAAGGCGGCCGTCGCCGGCGTTGGGGTGAGGGAAGGCGTCCGTCACCTATTATGGCGGTGACGCTGGTGGCAGGGTATGGGGTAGAAAGGGTGTCCGTTGTTGTTTTGCATACAACGACGGTAGTGACGGTGGTGGCCGGTGTTGGGATAAAAGACGACGACCGTCGTCGAGTTTAGGGGTGGTGGGTGGGCCGCCGGCAGTGGTGTCGGGGTTGCTGCCTGGTGGTGGTGGCTAGGGTGTGTGAACATTGCTTTACGTGTTTCGTTGTTTAATGGTTGTTTCGCATTGCTTCTGCTTGTTTCACTATTTCTTTTTTTGTTTTTTCATTTATTTATTTTTTGTTAATTGTTTTGTAAATTAACAAGATGAGAGAGATTGAAAAGGGTATTAAGATAAAATCATTAAAATAAAGAGATATTATTGTCATTTACGTCTATAAATGAGTAAAACTCGTACATAAATGAGCACCACCCTATATACTATGTAAATGTACTCTAATAGTCTAATCCACTACTCGTAATTGTTTTGTGTTTTTGCTTATTCTCCACCGGCAACATAACATAGAAGACACTTTTTCTTCCCCGTTAGAAACCTTTTTTCTTTTACGTTAGAATAGTGAATATAGGATACTCCCTCCTATTCACTCATTTCCTTCATCTTTTCGTTTTTATAATAATCATATTTTCTTCCCTTTTTTCTTTTCTGGAAGGTTTTGTGTGATCCAAAATCAATTGTATGTGCGATAGAGTGTTTTGTGTGGTCCAAAATCATTTTCTTATTTCTTGTGCAAAATAAAAGGGGAAGAAATGAGTGAATAGAAGGGAGTATGTATTATATTATTTCCTAGTCCCTCCTTTTCGATCATTTGTTTACTTTTTTCATTTACGAATGTCTTATTCATTTGTTATCTTTCTATAGTAGGAATATTTTTAAAAGATAATTTGAATGTCCATATAACCTATTTTTCATTTGTCACTCAATAACATCACCTGCAAAAGTGAGGATGAGAGAGAAATTAGAGAGAGAAAAACCTCTCTAATTTTCTGAGTGTTGCTTCTTTACCACGCAATGGCGAGAAAGAAAAAACCTTCCAATAGTCCTTTACGATCTAATCAAAAACAACAAAAACACGCTGATTTAGTTTTAGCCTCTACGAATAAGGGGAAATCTCCACAACAACATGTTCGAATTTCTTCGCAGGAATTTGAATCAGATTTGGAGTCAATCATAGAGAATGAAGAACAATTGGAGCAATCAGATGCTGAACCGGAGCCACCATCTCCTCCTCTGGTCAAGATCACTCATAATGATGTGGCTGGTGAGGTTGCTTTTTGGTCCACTTCGGTTTTCTGTTATGTCTTAGGAGCTAACCCATCTAGCAATGTTATTTCTGGGTTCGTAAAGAGGGTGTGGCAGGCTCAAGGGCTTGATAAAGTTTCATCTATGCCAAATGGGATTTTTTTAGTCAGGTTCAAAACTTTGCAGTCACCCTGAGGGAATTAAAGGAGCCTTTGTGGACTACTACACTTTCCTTTTAGGTTCTGCTCATCCTGTTACTCCTGTAAATGTTAAGATAGTTAAAAGGGGTAAGTGTCTGAGTGAGGCCCACTGCTCTGTCCTTACTTCTTCTATCACTGCTGAAGAGATTAAGAATGCCATGTTTGATATACCTGGTAATAAGGCGCCTGGGCCTGACGAGTATAATAGCCAGTTCTTTAAAGATGCTTGGCATGTGGTAGGCAAGGAGGTGACTAATGCTATTAGGAGTACTTTCCAATCTGGAAAACTTTTAAAGCAATGTAATGCCACCATCATCACTCTGGTACCTAAAGTAGACATGCCTGATTCTGTGCTGCAATTTAGGCCCATTGCCTGTTGCAACAGTATTTATAAATGTCTTTATAAGGTGCTATGTGCTAGACTTAGTCTTATTCTTCCTGAGATTGTTAGTCCATCCCAGAGTGCTTTCATTAAGGGTCGTGATATTGTGGGTAACATCCTCATTTCACAGGACTTGGTCAAGCTTTATAAGAGAAAATCCTGCTTCCCTAGGGTTCTTATGAAGCTTGATTTACAGAAAGCTTATCACTCTATAGAATGGTCCCTTTATTGAAGATATGTTGCATGTCTTGAGATTTCCTAGCCAAATTGTTAGAATTTTGATGCAGTGTGTGACCACTCCTTCATACTCACTTGCTTTGAATGGAGAGGTATTTGGTTTTATTCAGGCCAAGAGGGGTTTGAGGTAGGGGGACCCCCTTTCTCCATTGCGTTTTACTCTCTGCTTAGAATACTTAAGCAGAATTTTGGAAGTCACTCAACAACATAGGAATTTTAGATTAAATCCCCTGTCAAAGAATAAGGCTCATACATATGTGCTTTGCAGATGACCTTATTATGTTTTGTAAGGGGGATATGACATCTATGGAGATACTGATTCACTCTTTTGAATATTTTTCTAAAGCTTCTGGTCTGGTTATGAATAGAGGGAAATCCAGCATCTACTACAATAGTAATGATGAGCATCTTATTAAAGAGGTGGAAGAGATAACTAGTATGAAGAGGGGTAGTGTGCCATTCAAATATCTTGGGATCAATGTGTCTCCAAAGAGGTTGTCTATTCTGGATTGTTCCAGTCTAGTTGAGAGGATTGTTGAAAGAATTAAGAAGTTGGGCTCTAGGAAACTGTCCTATGCAGGAAGGATTGTCTTGATAAAGTCGGTTCTTAGTTCCCTTCATACTTATTGGGCTCGCATTTTTGTTCTCCCTAAAACTGTGATTGCTAGAATTGAGGCTACATGTAGAACAAAAAGAGAACCCTGCTTTGGTTTCTTGGGACACCATTTGTCAACCTAAAAGGCAAGGTGGTCTGGGGATTAGGAAGTTTCATGAATGGAATATTGCTGCAATAGCTAAGTATGCTTGGTGGATTACTACAAAAGCTGACCACTTATGGGTTCGCTGGGTTCATGCAATTTATATAAATAGTGGTACCTGGTCTGATTATGAACCCTCACCTACATCTAGCTGGGCTTGGCGCAAAATATGTCAAGTAAAGAATATTTTCAAAGAGTTCTTATTTCAGAGTGATTGGAGTAGGTCTGGCCAAAGTTACACGATTGGAAAGGGCTATAAGTGGCTTATGCCTGAGAAAGAGCAAGTCAGATGGTTTCCTTGGATTAATCAGAGGTGGATGCTACCTAAGCATAGCTTCTGCAATTGGCTCATTGTTCAGCAGAGACTGTTAACACAAGATAGACTGGTGAAAATGCATATCAGGAGTCAGAACTACTGCTACTTATGTGGAGTGCAGGAGGAGTCACATGCTCATCTGTTTTTTGACTGTGTATATAGTCGGAAATGCAGGGTGCTGGTTTCATATTGGTGTCAGGTACATTTTCCTACCAAGAACAGTATTATTTGGTCGCTTAAATGGAGAAATAGAATTGTTGGGCGTAAACAAGGCTTAGCTGTTATTCTTGCAAGTCTGATGTATTGGATATGGTCAGCACGGAATCATTTCAGGATTGAAGGTGTTTTATGGCGGCCTGAGTTTCTGTTTCAGAATATTAGAAATGAAGTCTGTATGAGATTACGAGTAATTAAATGTCAAAATGTTAAGTATGTAGCTTGGATTGAGAGCATTATGTAAGTTTAGAGACCAAAGTATAAGTCTCTAAAATGGTTGTAATTGGGAATTATTTTATCAACGAGAATAGCTTACTTGACCCAAAAAAAAACATCACCTATAAATATTTACCCTCCCCTCTTTTTGGTCTTTGTGCCAATGTCAAAGGTAAATAAACGACCGAGACGGATGGAGGGAGGAGTTGGTAACAACACATTCGTTGATGAAGAGAAAATGATCAATTTTATGAAATGGACTCTTGCTTCTCCTTAATAAGCCCAAGCTCATGTGCAAACTTAATTTGGTATCAAAATCCATGGTTGTGTGACTTGGTTGTGAGGTGAAACCGGGCCATTGTTTGCAAGTCTTAAAAGCTACGACGTTCTCATCCGACAAAACGGGTTGTGTGGTCAAGGTCGTAAGCAAGAGGGGAGCAAGAAGCTAAATTTTTGGTAACAAACTTTCTCCTTGTAGTTCAGTGTCTTTGTTAAGGCTTCATATTCAAAGATTTTCGGGTAAGCAAAGATCGATGATTTAGCTACTCTCTTCATCGTATATTTCTTTTCCCTCTTTCTATTTGGGAGGCTTTAAGAAAAATAGGTAAACCACCTACTCTACCCCCATGATTATTTAGAGTTCAGACAGCAATATTGTGATAGGTAATAGTTATAATCTAGCGGTAATATTGGAAGTTTAAAGTTTCCCTTACAAACTGTAAAATGAAACAATTATTTTAGGATAAATCTCAAGGAGAAAGGTGAACAATAAAATTGGGATAAAAGTATTTTTAAGGATTTGGGGTAGCGAATGACATTCGGGTCAGTCGGGTCGGGTTTCGGTCAAGTTAAGTCGGGTCAGGTCATATCGGGTCAGCCTAACCTTTCGAGTCGAGTAGGATTCTGGTCGAGTCGTTATTGGGTCGGGTCATTTTGGGTCAAATGATGTATCGGGTTAGGGCCAGGTCATTATCGGGCCCGGTTATTTTATCACATTACTTCAAGTTTTGACCATTAAATGTAGTTTTTTACCATTATTTTGTTTAGTTACTTCATTTTTTTGTCAAACGTATCAATATAAACACTAAATCAGTTTCAATTTGATTAATATCAAGTTTTACAATTGCCAGGTCATCAATTTAATCGGGTCAAAATCAGATCGGATCAAAATCGGGTCGGGTCACTAATTATCAGGTTGTATCAGATTACGGGACATCATCAGGTCGATTTCGGGTCGCAAAATTCTCGGGTCCTATCGGATCGGGTCACTCCGGTCAAGTCAGACTTGCCAGCTCTAGCGTATACTACCCCTTATTACTATGTAGTCTCTCCTTGTTGCGAGGCGAAACTATGCCATTAATTTAACGGTCTTAAAAGGGACGACGTTCTCATCTGAAGAAACAAGTTCGAAAAAAATGACCTTCATGCGGTCGGATTCGGGTCAAGTCTTTTCGAATCTGCAGACTTCGAGTCGAGGAACAAATTTCAATTCACTCTATAAGTTTATAACTATATATGACGTCAAAGTCACCACTGATTTTCACTAGTTCATAGACTATACAATTGGATGTACAATAATGCTATTGTACGTCCAAGGTTATTTAAGTCTTTTTTCAATTATTTTTGCAGGAAAAAAGAGAAAGTAACGTAATCCAATTTCCAATCCAAACCCCTTATCTCTCTAACTGTTTCAATCTTTTTCTAACTCCTCTCCATCTTCCTCCATCATCTAGTTAATAAATCATCTTCTCCCTTAAATTATTATAATTAATTGACTATGCAGAACAAATCATATGACATGACTCCTGATGTAATACCCCGTATTTTATAATTATATATTTTATATTGTTTTTACAAATTATGTATGAGACGGAAAAATAACAACAACAACAACAACAACAACAACAACAACAACAACAACAACAACAACAACAACAACAACAACAACAACAACAACAACAACAACAACAACAACAACAACAACAACAACAACAACAACAACAACAACAACAACAACAACAACAACAACAACAACAACAACAACAACAACAACAACAACAACAACAACAACAACAACAACAACAACAACAACAACAACAACAACAACAACAACAACAACAACAAAAACAACAACAACAACAACAACAACAACAACAACAACAACAACATTATTAATAATACGTATATACATGTATATACTCCCACCTACCATACTAACTACCCTTATATATACTCCATGATACGGTCGTTATGTACCAAAAATAAATACCTAAATATAACTAACAGAAGCTAGTGATAAGTAGGGTCGATCTCCACAGGGAGGCAAGGTATCTATCTGTAAGTCCGTTTATCTAAGTCACAATTGGGGGGTTTTAAGTTTTGTTTTCTAACTACTAAAGATTGAAGGCAAGAGAAATAAAGCAAGAGCAATAAAGTGGGAAAATAAAGATAAGTGATCAGATAAAAGAGGTATGTCAGGATTTCGGTTCACCATGGCAGCTCAACGACTCAGTCATAAATAGCCAAGACAATCTACTGTGAGAAGGGCAAGGGAAAGGTCCTTCCGGTCCGCTATCCACCCTATATTTCCACTAACTTAACATCCGTCCTCATTAGGGTAGTCTACTGTTTATAGCAGGTCTGTTTATTCCAATCTTCCGATCCTGAAACAAAATTAACCAAATTAAAGTTATTTAGAAGCGTGCACTCAACTAAATATGTTACAGTTATATTGCTATGGTCACAGATTCTCACAAGTAAATTACCTAGTCTATTCACTACATCGTCTCAACACTACCATGGATCCCCTAATCCTAACATAAGGAGATTAGCTACTCATGCTTTTAATGTAATCAACAATAATAACGATAAGCATACTAATAATAGACATAATAAAGGAATGATAACAAAGCATAAACTAAAATAAGAGAACAATTAATGAGACCAAACAAAGAATTAAGATTAAGGAGGAAGGAAAGATTACAAAGTTTGAATCCGGAGAGAAAAGAGGCAGAGAAAAGTTTAAGCAGTAATTAGAGTAAAGTAGTGTGTCAAACGTGATTAGGAGAAGCTGAGAAGTGTTTTAGACCTAATTAAGACTTCCTTATATAGGGGAGCGAAATTTTACAAAAATAAACCTAAACACGGATTAGTCAACCCGTGTAATCTAGTAAACCACTCGATCGAGTCCTTTCAGACAACTCGATCGAGGACTTCTCCAGCAAAACTGTTCGATCGAGCACTTGAGGCTCTCGATCTAACTCTTCCATAAAAGCTCCTTTCGATCGAGCTCAAGAAACTACTCGATCGACCTCCCGCAGCTGCCAAACCACTCGATCGACCATCCTAAGCTCTCGATCGAGTGGATATCCAATGGATTAGCCTTCAACTCGTCTGATCAGCTTCAATAGACCTTCCTTCACGCTTCCCGAGGTACGACTTCTGCTCTAATATCTCCGTCTCCTTAAAATTCATGCTAAATGGGACGAATAAGATGCGATTCCACTACTTTTGGGTCCATTTCTACAATTAAGACAAAACAAACCAAAGTAGCCAATTCAGGGCATTTTACAATATAAAGCGATACAAAAGGCATAGAAATGCGTGCAATAAGAGGCTAAAAAGTCTATATAAATTGCACGTATCAAATCTCCCTAAACCGAACCTTTACTCGTCCTCGAGTAAACTAAATGCAAACTAATGGAACGGATATGAAAACTCAGAGATAGCTATAACTTGTCCACTTAAACCATTTAATGCAATAAAAAATTAATAGCTATAGCTACAGCAGTCAATACGCAAACGAGTTGTATGATGTCTATAAATAAGCTGACCTGTCGACCTTGCAAGACCATTAAAATCGGACTCTCACGAGTCACTCTTCTCTCATGAAGCAAAGGGTGAAACTATATGTGTAAGAGGGAAAGAGAAAAACAGTCACTCACCTAAACTGCGACCTACATAACATGCATGCAACAAAAATGATAGACGATTCGAGTACCATACATACATTCCAACAAACAATGTCCGTCACAGCCGAGGGCTTACAAATGATATGGGAGAGTGAGATTACAAGTAAGAAAAGGCAAAATAGATTATGGCAATGTGGAGGTAAAGCGTCAAGCTAGCACCTAACAGGACTATATAAAATTATCCAATTCTCAGCTAAGTAGAAATCAAACACAAGTGCCCTTCTTTGGCACAAAACTCACTAACCGTATACACAATCTCCTCAAAAAGATATAAATAAGAACGGAGGAGTAAGACCGTCACAAACTTCCCTTTTTTAATACGGTCTTAATTTTTTCATTTCAATTTCTTTTTTTTTTTTTTCTTTTCTTCTGATTCACGTTCCTTTTCTTTTTTTTCATTTTTTTTTTCTTTTCCACGTTTTTTTTTTCATTTTCTTTCCGCGTTTCTTCCTTTTTCTACCAACTCCGTACAAAAAAGAATGAGTCAAACTCGCAACAATATGAAATGTACCACAAGAATTACACTAAACTAGCTTGACTGGCAGGCTAAATTTGGTTGTAGTTAATGGGTCAAAAGGCTATATTTGACTAATGTGGAGCTAAATGGGTGAAAATGGAAGAAAGGGGAAAATTGTAAGCACCTCCCTGCATGTGACACCGACTACAAACCCGAATATACGCAAGCAACAAGCAATCGAATCTCACAAATGTGCAAATGTGATGAACATGCTATGCAAGGAGTACTACTCTCAAATTCCTACATGAACTGGTCATGAATGACACCACCTGTAAAGCTCTAAAAACTCAGAAATTGTAAAGTAGGTTGCCAATTTTATCAGGTCAAGTCTATACAATCAGCTATATTTTCAACATTAACTCGTAGATATGCGCATGACTAAACTAATAACTGCCAATTAGATGCAAGGCTTAAGTGATATGACAAGTTAAAGTCTAATTTCATCATGGAAATCCACCGTTCCGACTCAACCTATATGTAAAATCAAACGTGAATATTTTTTGAATTTTTTAAAATTTTCTATTTTTTTGAATTTTTGATGATTTATTGAAATAAATTACAATGCAAACAGAAAAATAAACGTGAATGCAAAACAAATGCAGACTCAAAGGATGCAATACCCTCCCTAAACCAAAATGGACAATGCCCGCGTTGTCCTCCAGTATACACCAGCAGTATATACAATGGGAAAGGGATAAATACAACCGATAAATGAATGAAAACAAAAAGTAAAAAGGAGACGAAAATAAATAAAAGAGCAAAAGTACATACAAATTGACGAACTTCCCCAAACCAGCCAGAAAACTGGGGAAGTGAGTAGACCAGTAGCTACTCGTCAGCAGTGTCCTCCTCCTCTCCCACCACCGTGTAGTCGGGATCTCCCTCCTGCTCCCTCCTCCTCCCCTCGTCAGCACGGGGTCTCTCCTCCTCCTCAGCTGTGTCCGCCATGCTAGCCGGCTGTGGGTACCCCTCCGTCGGGTACCGGTAGAAAGAAGGGTGTGGCCAGTCCTCAGGAACGGGACGTCCTCGTCTTATGTGATACTCGTATAGAGGGAACAAAGTAAGTGCAATGTCCCGCTCCATACGAGCCTGCCTGGTAAGCAACTCGAGAAGCAAACTGTCACGACGCCCTTGGTCAATGACCTCGGACGCCTCAAAGGGTGGAGGAGGAATAAAATTAGCCGGGTAGACCGGCTGTGTAACTGAAGGAGTGGGAATAGGGATCGGTGGAGGCATGGGCATGGAAGACTGCCCAACCTCGGTCTGTGTGGATCCCTGTTCAGTCTCATGTCTCTTCCGCTTCTTAGCAACGGAAGTAGTGGTAGGTGGAGCGAGATTGAGATGGTAGAAGGGCAAAGGTGGAGGCAACGTACCCCTAACAGTGGTCAAAGGTACAAGACGGGGTAGGTCGGTAGAAGGTAAGGCCACGGACAAGGAACCACAAATCTTCCAAGTCCGCTGGTCAGAAGCTAACCAAAACATTGCCAACATGGCAGAAACATCTAGGTACCTTTCCCTATCTACATGTGCCAGGTCACGAGGAAAGTAAGGGAAGATAGAACGGGCGAGGTAGGTGGCTATGCCACCACAGACGATGGTGCCCGACTTCTTCTTCCCAACAACATGAAAATGATGAGCAGTCAGATAGGCAATGTTAAGAACAAAGGGGCCCTCGCTATCAATGTTTAGATAGCCCCCGAGAATCGACAACTCAACATTATTAATGTTGTTGGGCTCTTTACGGCCGAAAATTGTCCCTCCAACGAGACGCAAAAAGTAACGGGCAGGGGGGAGGTGAACATGAGCGAGTCTGCGCTCCTCAAAGGGTGTTTGTGCCAAGGTCCACCAAAGTATACGTAGGACCTTCCTAGGAGGGTCTGACTCACCGTTGGAAGACAGACCTAACCTACTACCAAACTCAGCTAAGGTCCAGGTCGTAGTCCGGTTAAACAACCGGAAGGAGACACATGAGCTGTCTGGGTCAGTGGCGTAGGCAGCAACAGAAAAGGTGAAAGAGCTGAAAAACTCAAGGGTCAGCTCCTTATAGGTTAAGGCACTCATAGTGGTCAACCCAGCCATCCCTATCCCGTTTAACAGTTCAACAACGGGCTCGTAAATTCCCAACTTCTCAAGGGAGTTCCGACACCAAAATTTAGTAGAAGAAAAGTCACATTGCTCTAAATCATAAAAACGGTTACGATGAATTGAGTTAACGAAATGTACCTCTGGGTAGTCAGGATGCGGGTCCAAGGACTCATCGGCACCGAACGTGGCACGTCCAGCAGCAGGCGTACCTCGTCCTCGACCCCTTCCACGTCCTCCAGGACCCGAAGAAGAAGCCAGTCCAGTAGCTGGGCGGGGTACTAGGGCAGACCTGTAAGCAGCTGTGACAGCCGGTGACAACGCAGCAGGGGTTGTCACCGTAGAGGGTACGGTACCAGCGGTAGAAACAGTAGTGGCAGCGACAGTAGAGACAGCATAAACGACGGTGGCAGTAGCAGGGACCACCGTCTCAGTCAGGGATGGGGCAACAGAGGAACTAGTCGAGGGCATTGTGTTACTATCCATCCTAATTAAACAAGTAAGTGCAAAAATCAATCAACCAAACAATTAAACACGGTTTCCCCAATTTTTTCGAAAAATTCGAAACCCTAATCCCTCAATCAGGTCGAAAACAACAATAAATCAACAATAGAAAGGAGGAAATCACTTACTTGATTGAAGACCCCCAAGAATAAGCAATGTAATCGACAAAACGCAAGGAAACGGTTGGATTTTTGACCCGACACAAGCAAACCCTAATTCTCCAATTAAAGTACAACAAAGACAAGATTTAAGGTGGAATAACGGGGCTTTTGTCGAAACTAGCACAATAAACACGAAGTGGGTGATTGATTTTGGTAAAGGGGAAGAACAAGGAGGAATTTGGGGATTTTTCGTGTCTTTATCGCATAAACAAAGAGAAGGGAAAAATTAGAATGAAAATAGAAGAGGAAAAGAAGGCTTTCCTGCGTGTTATAAGCACAGTCACTCGATCGAGTGATTTGAAGCCACTTGATCGAGGACTTTATCATCCATTCAGCTCGATCGAACAAAAAGTCTCTCGATCGAGAACTCCTCTATTTTGACCTTTCGATCGAGTGGTTGAAATAACTCGATCGACCTCTTTTCCTAGGCAATCCTCTCGATCGGGTACAAAAAACACTCAATCGAGATGTTTTCCTATGGCACACGTCCCAATGTGATATATCTTCCACAAACCTGCATAGAAACACGCAAAAACACTTCCCGCAGATACCAAATCAAAAAAGTATGCAGTCTAAATTCTGTTTTCGCTAAAACTAACTATGCTACTGTCTAAAAGTCTAAAAACGTAATTAAAATGTCTAACGGAAATTCAAAATTACAAATTGTTACAATGGGGCATTCCCCGCTCATCGTCCCAAACACTGTAGTAGCCCACAAGAGGGCTTCTGACTGGAGGAGGTCCCTTCAGCATCTCGGATCGTCCTCTTTGATCGCCACGAGCTTGTACTCGAACTGATGGAAGGAGAATAGTTCGCGTCCACATACGCCCTCACTTTCTTCTTCCCCTTGACATTCCTATCAGCATTGGCAGCATTCCCATCACTTTAATTGACCTTCATTGTACCATGACCGTCATCTCCAGTATCCACTCTGTCTGTACCTGCAGCAAGGAAAACAGCAGAATGGTCCTTCTTTTCGCTCTCAGTCTGAGGCGGAGGTGTCACTATAGCAGCGCAATATTCAATATTATCAACTGAAGTGTCTGTGTCTAGGTTAATAGAGGATAAGGCATTTCAAGGTTGAACTTGCATAGGCTCCCTACGAGATTTGGACTGATGAAATATTAGCTCCTCATCTCCTACCTGGAAGGTAAGGGTCTTTCCCTCCGACGTTAATTACTGCACGAGCAGTAAACAAAAATGGTCGCCCTAAAATAATAGGGGTATGAGTGTTCTCGGGTATGTCTAAGACCACAAAGTCTACGGGAATAAAGAATCTCCCGATCTTCACAGATATGTCCTCTATTACTCCTAGTGGCCGTGATATACTACAGTCGACCATCTGAACGGCCATATTGGTATAATTAAACTTGGTCAGACCGAGTCTCTTAGCGAGAGACAAAGGTAAGACACTCACGCTAGCTCCTAGGTCGCATAGCGCGTTGTCAATCAAGTGGGTCCCTATATGACAAGGAATTGAAAAGCTACCCGGGTCTGATTGTTTGGGTGGTGTCTTATTCTGAACTAAGGCGGTCCTTACTTCAGTCAAAGCCACCGTTTTGTGGTCATTTATATGTCTTTTACGCGATAAAATTTATTTCATGAACTTCATATAAGAGGGTACCTAGGTAAGCAGCTCGGCGAAAGGAACGTTGACATGAAGGCTCTTCAGGATTTCAGCAAATTTCCCGAACTGTTGGTTGGCCTTATTGTTCTGCAATCGCCTTGGAAAAGGAACCGTAATAGGAATTTCTAACCCTTTGTTCCTTTCTTCCAATGTCTCTCCAGGATCGAACTCATTTCTACTCAATCGGTCTCTTTTACCTCTCGATCGAGGTCTTTCAGCAGCTTTTTCATTCGATCGAGCATTATCAGCCACTCGATCGAAACCTTCTTTATCAACATTGCTCAATCGAGGCATGATTTCACTCGATCAAACACTTTTCTCAGAAATTTCACTCGATCGAGGCATTTCTTCCTCTCGATCGGTTTCTTGATTAGTAGCTTTACTCAATCGATCAATAATTTTACTCGATCGAGTAATATTCTCAGCAATTCTTCTCGATCGACCACCAAAAATGAGTCGATCGAGTACTTTCTTCGGATGCAGCACTGTTTCGTCTATGGACGACTGTTCACCATCAGCAACAATATTCTCCGGGTCTGATATGTCCTCAACAGCTGACATTTTTGATCCTTCATAAGAAAGACCACTTCGCAAATTTATCAGATTTATCGTCTCGTGTGGATTATTTTCAGATTGAGACGGTAAATGGCCCGGCTTCCTTGTAGATTGGCTAGCGGCAAGTTAAGCTACTTGGGTCTTGAGTGACTTTATCGATGCTTCTTTCTGTTGGTCACTCATCTGCAACTGTTTAGTCAATGATTGGATCATCGACTTCAACTCAGCCAATTCACTTACTCCACTAAAAGAAGCTCCTTGATGCGGTGGTGGAAAGAATGGAGGCTTTTGAAAGCCTTGTTGAGCTTTGTGAGGAGGAATATAAGCTTGTTGCTGCTGCGGAGGAGGGGTAGGATTAAGTATATTCTGACTAGTTAATCTCAAGTTAGGATGGACTCCACTCTGATTATTATAATAGGAGCTTCCTTGCATATATTGCTGAAAGGCAAGAACTTGATCCTTCTCAGTTAGACAGTCAACAACAGTGTGACCGTCATTACTCCCACATCTCTCACGAGTAACGGCTTCTTGTCTAGTTAACAAGTGAATCGTTTGTTGATCACCAGCAGCCTGCAACTCTAGCTTATCAAAACGGGCATTCATGGCTTCCAGCTGAGCCACAACTGCACTATCTACTGAAGAGACAGTACGAATACTTCTTCTCGGGTTCCCATACTCAGCACAATGGGTAGCCATTTCCTCTATGATACCCCATCCCTTGTCATCGTCATTGTTCTTCTGAAATCGCCCATTAGATGAGGCGTCCAATATTGCATGCTGGTCATCATACAACCCATTGTATAATTGGTTGCATAAAAACCACTGATCGAAACCATGATGAGGAAGAGACCTCACCAACTTCTTGAAACGACACCAAGCTTCATATAAGTTTTCATCCGGTGTCTACTTAAAACTTGTAATTTTCCCTCTCAGCTGATTAGTGCGTTGTGGAGGAAAATACCTTTTATATAAAGCAAGGGCCAAACTCTCCCAGTCAGTAATACCGGCTGCAGTTCTGTCGAGATCAGTGAGATATTCACGGGCTCCATCGGTCAAAGAAAAAGGAAACAAGACCTCCTTAATCTTATCCTGGGTCACTCCCTTAGTAGCGGGAATGGTAGAGCAATAATCAGTGAAAACCTCCATATGTTTACGCGGATCTTCACCCGCCACACCTCGGAATAGGTTTCGTTCGACCAGGTTAATGTAGGACGGCCGAATGTCAAAAGTGTTGCCATCCTCGGTCGCAAGTTTGAAACCTTTAGGGATCGAGGCAACTGTGGGCTCTAAGTGACTCGCAATATTAGGCATTTTCACTGGCTTTATAGCAGAAATAGATTTGTCTTATTCACAAGACGGGTCTTCTGCAAATAGAAAATGTTGTAGCTCGGGTTCAAAAGTACTCAAGACTTCCCTTTGAATTTTCCTCTGCAGTCTTTGTCTAATGCGAAAGGTCCTTTCTAGCTCAGGATCAGCTGGGACTAACTCTGACCTGTTAGACCTGGGCATAAATGGCACTGGAGAAAATAAGTGAGAACTGTCTCAAGAAATAAAAATTCCCTGAGACTAAAAGAGATAAACGAAACCAAGAACAGACAAATAGGCTATTGCTTCCCCGGCAACGACGCCAAAATTTGATACGGTCGTTATGTACCAAAAATAAATACCTAAATATAACTAACAGAAGATAGTGATACGTAGGGTCGATCTCCACTGGGAGGCAAGGTATCTATCTGTAAGTCCGTCTATCTAAGTCACAATTGGGGGTTTTAAGTTTTATTTTCTAACTACTAAAGATGGAAGGCAAGAGAAATAAAGCAAGAGCAATAAAGTGGGAAAATAAAGATAAGTGATCAGATAAAAGAGGTATGTCAGGATTTCGGTTCACCATGGCAGTTCATCGACTCAGTCATAAATAGCCTAGACAATATACTGTGAGAAGGGCAAGGGAAAGGTCCTTCCGGTCCGCTATCCACCCTAGATTTCCACTAACTTAACTTCCGTCCTCATTAGGGTAGTCTACTGTTCATAGCAGGTATGTTTTTTCCAATCTTCCGATCCAGGAATAAAATTAACCAAATTAAATTTATTTAGAAGTCTGCACTCAACTAAATATGTTACCGTTATATTGCTATGGTCACAGATTCTCACAAGTAAATTACCTAATCTATTCACTACATCGTCTCAACACTACCATGGATCCCCTAATCCTAACATAAGGAGATTAGCTACTCATGCTTTTAATGTAATCAACAATAATAACGATAAGCATACTAATAAGAGACATAATAAAGGAATGATAACAAAGCATAAACTAAAATAAGAGAACAATTAATGAGCAAACAAAGAATTAAGATTAAAGAGGAAGGAAAGATTACAAAGTTCGAATCCGGAGAGAAAAGTGGCAGAGAAAAGTTTCAGCAGTAATTAGAGTAAAGTAGTGTGTCAAACGTGATTAGAAGAAGCTGAGAAGGATTTTAGACCTAATTAACACTTCCTTATATAGGGGAGCGAAATTTTACAAAAATAAACCTAAACACGGATTAGTCAACCCGTGTAATCTAGCAAACCACTCGATCGAGTCCTTTCAGACAAATCGATCGAGAACTTCTCCAGCAAAACTGTTCGATCGAGCACTTGAGGCTCTCGATCGAACTCTTCCATAAAATCTCCTTTCGATCGAGCTCAGGAAACTACTCGATCGACCTCCCGCAGCTGCCAAACCACTCAATCGACCATCCAAAGCTGTCGATCGAGTGGATATCCAATGAATCAGCCTTCAACTCGTCTGATTAGCTTCAATAGACCTTCCTTCACGCCTCCCGAGGTATGACTTCTGCTCTAATATCTCCGTCTCCTTAAAATGCATTGATACGTGCATTTTATATAGTCTTTTTAGCCTATTTTATGCACGTATTTCCATGCTTTTATCGTGGTTTTATGCTACGAAATGCCCCGAATATGCTACTTTGGTTTATTTTGTCTTAATTGCAGGAATGGATCATAAAGTGGTGAAATCAAGTCATTTACCGTCCGTTTAGCATGCATTTGGAGGAAGAGATAATTTGGAGCGGGAAATATAGCTGTCTTGGGATGCGTGAAGGTGTTTCGGGAGCTAAAGGGACAAGTCAAAGTCAAACTAACGTGATTAATAAGCTGCTGAAGTCAAGATCCACTCGATCGAGTGGTTTTAGGTCTAATAAATAGTCTATCGAGTAGTTTATCTAGTCGATCGACCAGTTCCATAATAGCATTTAGTCGATCGAGTGAATTACTTGGTCGATCAAATAGTTTTTGGCTCAGTTTGCTCGATCGGGTAGTTTAAAACCACTCGATCGAGTGGATTTGTCTACGGGCTGGGCTTTTTAGCTTATTATCGTCTTTAGGTTAATTAATAAGCCTATTTTCTTATAAATTGGAGTTAGGACGTGAGTATGAGGGGCTTCTCTTCTAGGATTATCTCCCCATACATTGTTACTGTTACTCTGTTACTTTCTTCCGGATCTATTTTAGTAATTAATTCTTTCCCTTTCTTTTCCTCTTTAATTTATGCTTATGATTATTGTTCTTCCTTTATTTCTTGTTCTCCCTTTAATCATGTCTAGCTAATTCCCTTAGTATGTTAGGATTAGGGAAGCCGTGGTAGTAATATGTAGGATCGACTTGATTAGATTAGTCTTGCGATAAGAATTGTATTAGGCAATATAATTGTTATTAGGTTGAATGAATCCATGCAGGAGACCAATTTATTTAGTTAACCCCGACCTGGATCGAAAGATTGGAAGGGAAGGCTTGCTTAATTACAATAGGTGATACCTAATTAGGGCGAAAGCTAAGTTAGGAGACCCTAGGGCGATTAGAGACCGAAAGGGTATAATCGTAGGTTTAAGGACCGAAAGGTGACGACCTCGCTCTTCTTATCAATAGTTTAATCAACTCAGTTGACCCGATAGTGTAACTGCCACGGTAGACCGACCCCTAGCATATTCCCTTCTCTTATTGTTAATTTCTCGCATTCATTTCTCTCTTGCCTTAGTCTCTTTAGCATAGTTAAATCAATCAAAACCCCCACATTGTGACATCCCGACAGACTAAGTTAAATAGATAATTAGCAAAATAGCCTCCCTGTGGAGATCGACCCTACTTACCGCTGACTTCTGTTAGTAGTACTTAGGTATTTATTTTTGGTACATAACGACCGTATCAAATTTTCGCGCCGTTGCCGGGGAGGCGACGCTTTTATCTGTTTTATTTTGTTTGTCTTTCGCCTCAAGGGAAGACTAAGTACCTTGAGGCTATTCTTAACTTTCTCTTTAGTGCTGTTTTGATAGGCCTACAGGTTTATTAGACGGGCTACTGAGGGAGATTATCGAAGGGAAGGCTTGAGTACATTCGATCCCTCTTGCCAAGATGACATCTGTCTCCCGACTAATCGCTCAGTTTGAAGCCCAAGCTGAAAAACCTGCTAGTTGGGAAAGGAAGAAATCTTGGGGATGTGGTCTTCTTGAGCACAATGCACTGTAGTTGTGCCGCCACATCCACCCTATCAATGGCCACCGCACAAGATCCTCCCGATATACGAAAGAAGAAATTGCATGAGTGAAATCTTTATTGGAGACACTTGCATCTCAAATGCAAGAATATGATAGACGTATGGAAGCTCAAATCATTGAGCTGGAGTCTGAAATAGCTCAGCTAGCTGCTGAGTCGGATGGTAGGCAACCAGAAGAGGTGTACTTGACCGAGAGCGGTTTTTCCCATGAAGAACCCGTGTTGCCCAATGCTGAGAATGATTTCTATGACTCGGATGACGAATTTCTATCGTATTTCAAGAGTTTATGCGAAGATTTCAGCCCTGTACAGGAGGAATCACTCGATCGAGTGACTAATATTGGTCGATCGAGTGATTTTCCAGGAGAAAGTGGTCGATCGAGTAATAAATCTGCTCGATCGAGTGAAATACAGGAGGAAAGCGGTCGATCGAGTAGTAAATCTGCTCGATCGAGTGAGTTGGCCATTGGGAGCTTTGATTCGTCACTTGGGTTTGTTTTGGGCGACGATTTTGATGATGATAACGGTTACGGTGAATCTCCCTTATTCACAGCCGAGTCGGATACACTTGAAGCTGCGATCTACGGAATGGATTCCACTGAGGAGGTTGATGAAGAAGCAGCTGAGACGGTAATTGCTCCTAGCACGGATGAGGTAATACATTCCTTTGTCAGTGATTCCGTCGTTGAGAGCGACCAACCCGAGGTAGTAAACAATAATTTCATTATTGTTTGTTTTAATAGTATTTTGCCTCATATGATTCGTGCTTCTTCTTTTAAAGCTATACCCTCTCATATGTGGACGCGTAATTTAACGAATTTTCACCGTCCTTGTCATCTTAATCTCGTTAATCTGAAACGGGGCCCTACTTTTTTGACAATTCCTCCCGCGCTCCTATATTTTGTGGATAAATTTAGGAGCTCTCATTGGAAATTTGTTAGACTTAAACGGTTTTACATTTTTATTTCCTATATTTTTATTCCACTATGGTGCTACTTATGCTTTTTTGTAGCACATGTGCAGATGTACGATCTCATGCTGCGCGCTTTGAGCTGTTTTGATTGTGATTAATTAGAGAGCCTCGAAGAAAAGAAGGTCGAGCTGGGACCTGACTAAAGCTAGCGCTACCTGGGAGGCAACCCGAAGAATTTTATTTTGCATTTTATTTCATTTCAGTTGTAATAAATGGTTTTTATACCATAGACTATCTCAGTATGCTTGTCTAGTTAGTTTGCGGGCTGTTTTTAATTGCGTTTTGCAGGAAACACGCTGAGAATCACTCGATCGAGTAGTTTTTCTCCTCGATCGAGCACTTTTGCTGCTATATTTACTCGATCGAGTGAACTTTTTACTCGATCGACCACCTGCAAAAAGACAAACCACTCGATCGACTGCTATTCTCCTCGATCGAGCAGTTTTGGATGCCCATTCTACTCGATCAGCCACTGTTCGACTGCTATCGAGTGTATTTGACTTGGATTAGCTTCCTGAGACGGTTTTACGGGTATTTAGCAACCTCCCATGTTCATGGTCGGTTTGGGGAGGTCCCTTTATTCGCGCGCTTTGTGAGTTTTTCCGTATTTTACTCCCTTTCTCTTTCAGTTTGCATTTCCTTTCCATGTTTTGGTACAATGGGGGCATTGTACAGTTTGGTTTGGGAGGTTATGCATCCATATCTACGTCTGCATATTGTTTTTACTGCATTTCAGTTATCACGTTTAATTATGCTTGCATTGTTGTTTATTTTTTGTTAAAATTCAAAAATTCAATAAAAAATTATAAAAAATTTCATAAAATTCGAAAACAAATGCAAAAAAAAAAAATTATGAAATTTCAAAAATTCAAAAAAATTCACGTTTATTTTTAGCATATAGGTTGAGTCGGAACGGTAGATTTCAATGATGAAATTGCACTGCATTTGTCTTTTTGCTTAAGCCTTGCATATAAACTTTTATCTTTTTAGCTTTGTCTTATTGCATGTCTACGAGTTAATGTTAATTTAGCTGAACGAATAGACTTGACCTGAAATTTGGCAACCTACTTATAATTTCTAAGATTTAGAGCCTTATAAACTGGTGTCATTTATGACCAGTTTCATGTAGGATTGTGAGTAGTATACTCCTTGCATAGCATGTATCATTAATTTGCACGTATATTAAATTCAATTGATTTTTGCCTGCATACATTCGGGTTAGTGGTTGGTGTCACATGCAGGGAGGTGCTTACAATTTCCCTTTCTTTCATTTTTACCCATAAACTCCACATTAGCCAAATTTGCCTGTTGACCCTTTAGCTACATTCCAAATTTAGCCTGCCTTGTCAAGCTAGTTTAGACTGTTTTTGCGGTATACTGTCTATTGTATCAAATTTTGGCTCATATTCTATTGATTTGGAGTTGGTAGGAAGGAAGGAGGAGGAAAAAGGAAAAAAAAAAGAAATGAAAAATGAAAAAAATAGAAAAAAAAACGTGAAGAAAAAAGAAAAGAAAGAAACCGAAAAAAGAATAGGAAAGAAAATAAAAAAGAAGATGTTGTTTGGTTGACGGTTTCGCTCCTATGCATTATTTATATCATTTGAGGAGTATGTTCAGCCTGGTTTGGTGAGATTTTGTGCCAATTGAAGGGCATATGTGCTTAATTCATAATTGAGTTGGAAATGGATGTTGTCATATGGTTCTGTTTAGGTACTAGCTTGATCACCTATACCTCCACATTCCCATAAATGTTTTGCCTTTTCTTACCCATTGCCTCACTTTACCATACTTTTGTAAGCCCTCGGCTGTGACAGGACCTTGTTGGTTGGAATGTATGTTTGGTATCTAGAATTGTCTATCATATTAGTTGCATGCATGTTTATGTGGGTCGTAGTCTAGGTGAGCGACTATTTTTCTTCCTCTCTCTTACATTCATATGCTTACCCTTTGCTTCATGAGAGAAGAGTGACCCGTGAGAGTCCATTATTAAAGGTCTTGCAAGGTCGACGGTTCAGCTGTATTATAAACATCTTACAACTCGTTTGCATTTGACTGTCTTGCTATAAGTGTTAGTTTGCTTGCATTAAATTGGCTTAAGTGGGCATTTGTAGCTAGCTCTGAGTTATCTTTTTCCGTTCCATTAGTTTGCATTTTAGTTTACTCGAGGACGACTAAAGGTTTGGTTTGGGGAGATTTGATACGTGCATTTTATATAGTCTTTTTAGCCTATTTTATGCACGTATTTCCATGCTTTTATCGTGGTTTTATGCTACGAAATGCCCCGAATATGCTACTTTGGTTTTTTTTGTCTTAATTGCAGGAATGGATCATAAAGTGGTGAAATCAAGTCATTTACCGTCCGTTTAGCATGCATTTGGAGGAAGAGATAATTTGGAGCGGGAAATATAGCTGTCTTGGGATGCGTGAAGGTGTTTCGGGAGCTAAAGGGACAAGTCAAAGTCAAACTAACGTGATTAATAAGCTGTTGAAGTCAAGATCCACTCGATCGAGTGATTAATTAGTCGATCGAGTGGTTTTAGGTCTAATAAATAGTCTATCGAGTAGTTTATCTGGTCGATCGACCAGTTCCATAATAGCATTTAGTCGATCGAGTGAATTACTTGGTCGATCAAATAGTTTTTGGCTCAGTTTGCTCGATCGAGTAGTTTAAAACCACTCGATCGAGTGGATTTGTCTACGGGCTGGGCTTTTTAGCTTATTATCGTCTTTAGGTTAATTAATAAGCCTATTTTCTTATCAATAGGAGTTAGGACGTGAGTATGAGGGGCTTCTCTTCTAGGATTATCTCCCCATACATTGTTACTATTACTCTGTTACTTTCTTCCGGATTTATTTTAGTAATTAATTCTTTCCCTTTCTTTTCCTCTTTAATTTATGCTTATGATTATTGTTCTTCCTTTATTTCTTGTTCTCCCTTTAATCATGTCTAGCTAATTCCCTTCGTATGTTAGGATTAGGGAAGCCGTGGTAGTAATATGCTAGGATCGACTTGATTAGATTAGTCTTGCGATAAGAATTGTATTAGGCAATATAATTGTTATTAGGTTGAATGAATGCATACAGGAGACCAATTTATTTAGTTAACCCCGACCTGGATCGAAAGATTGGAAGGGAAGGCTTGCTTAATTACAATAGGTGATACCTAATTAGGGCGAAAGCTAAGTTAGGAGACCCTAGGGCGATTAGAGACCGAAAGGGTATAATCGTAGGTTTAAGGACCGAAAGGTGACGACCTCGCTCTTCTTATCAATAGTTTAATCAACTCAGTTGACCCGATAGTGTAACTGCCACGGTAGACCGACCCCTAGCATATTCCCTTCTCTTATTGTTAATTTCTCGCATTCATTTCTCTCTTGCCTTAGTCTCTTTAGCATAGTTATATCAATCAAAACCCCCACATTGTGACATCCCGACAGACTAAGTTAAATAGATAATTAGCAAAATAGCCTCCCTGTGGAGATCGACCCTACTTACCGCTGACTTCTGTTAGTAGTACTTAGGTATTTATTTTTGGTACATAACGACCGTATCATGCATGCTAAATGGGGCGAATAAGATGCGATTCCACTACTTTTGGGTCCATTTCTGCAATTAAGACAAAACAAACCAAAGTAGCCAATTCGGGGCATTTTGCAATATAAAGCAATATAAAAGGCATAGAAATGCGTGCAATAAGAGGCTAAAAAGCCTATATAAATTGCACGTATCAATCCACCTCACCGTATCCACCCACCTTATCCACACAAAATCACAACACAATCCACCACCAATTTAGAAGAGAAAAAGAGAGAAAAGAAAAAGGGAGATTTGGAAGAC
Organism: Silene latifolia; assembly: GCF_048544455.1. Classification (NCBI taxonomy): domain Eukaryota; kingdom Viridiplantae; phylum Streptophyta; class Magnoliopsida; order Caryophyllales; family Caryophyllaceae; genus Silene; species Silene latifolia. Next base: position 38,214,764 of record NC_133528.1, read on the forward strand.
CGTCTGTTATCCCTCCGCCTATAGATCGTAAGGTAATACCATATTAAATTAGTTTATATATTAATTAAATTATACCGTTAACCCGTCTCGACCTTGACCCGTCTCTGACCGTCCTTGACCGCCCATTTTGACCGCCGTTAATCGTCGAAATGAGGGTTTGACCGCGGCTTAAAAGGGTCATTATTGTTCTTGTGACTAGGTTTTGGGCTGTGTTTTACCCCACCATTAGTGGCTGACCTGGACTGGTTTTGGTGTGGTTGTGTAGTGGGTAGTAAGGGGAGTTGAGTGGTGGTCGTGGGTGGCTGAGAGGGTGGCGGTAGGGTGTGAAAACCGTGGGTAAAGAGGGGTCGCGAGTGAGTGTTGTGTTGGTGTTTGTTGTGTCGAGTGTTGTGGTCGAGTGTTGGTGTCGTGTTTGTTGTGGTGGTCGTGTATGGCGACCACCGTGTCTAGGTGAGGCGACCGGTGGTGTAAACTATAATACCCCGTATTTTATAATTATATAAATAATATTATATTGTATTTTATACAAATTATGTATAAGACGGAATAATATAATAATAATAATAATAATAATAATGATAATGATAATAATAATAATAATAATAATAATAATAATAATAATAATAATAATAATAATAATAATAATAATAATAATAATAATAATAATAATAATAATAATAATAATAATAATAATAATAATAATAATAATAATAATAATAATAATAATAATAATAATAATAATAATAATAATAATAATAATATACGATGATAATTAACTCGACTTATACTCCACCCTACCTTATCCACCCCACCCTTATCCTAACATAATCTCATAATATCTACAAAAATCCACATAAAAGATAAGGAAGAAGAGAGGAAGAGGAAATTATGAGATTCCGTCCCTCCGCCCCGAGTTCATGAGGTTAGACCGTCTCACTAGCTTATATATTATTTTATTTGACCCTCCTCGACCTTGACCACCCTAGACCGTCGTTGACCACCCAATATGGGTTTGGCCGAGTTTTATTTGGTTATTTTTAGTTGTTGTGTGACCGTCTTAAGACGGATTTTTATCCGTCTTACCATGACTGGCCTGGGTTGGTTTTATGGTGGTTGTGTCGAGGGTAGTGAGGAGAAGCTAGTGATGGTCTTTGGTGGTGGGTAGGGTGGTTGTGGGTGGCGGAATCGAGGGCCAATGGGTGTTGTACGGCCTGTTTATTGTTGTTATTGTTGTTCTTCGTTGTTGCTAGTGTCGTTGGTGTTCCTGGTGGTTGTCGATAGGGGCTGGTGTCGACTAAGGTTAGGGGAAACGGTAGGGGTGCTGGCGTGGCCGGTGGTGGCCACGGTTGGTGCGGTTGTGTGGTGGTTTGGTGGAGTTTTAAGGGTGTTGGGTTTGGGTGTGTGTATGTGTGTGTTATTATCGTTGGTCGTGGTTGGTGCTGGTGGGGAGGCGCCTGTGGTGGTCGCCAGAGGCTGCTAACCACCGTGGCTAAGTGTAGGGTGGTGGTGGGTCATAGTGACGGTTTATGTAGTTTTGTGACGGGTTTTGGGTAGTTTTAAGACGGGCTTTGTTTATTTAATTACGTATTTAATTTAATTAGATTAATTAGTAATTAGATTAGTTAGTAAATATATTTAATTATCGTAATTAGGTGCTGACTTTATGGAGGAGCATATTTGTATCCGTGTGCTTTATTGTTTAGCGGGATTTGCTAAAAGGTAGGTTAATCCTACTCAGTTTTAATATATATTTGAATGGTCATGTGAGTCGTATTTTAATGGTCATTGCATTATAACATGATATTAGTTAATTGCATTGAATGAGTCAGTAACTGGCATGTTATACGGTATCTTGCATTTATTGCATTGTCATGTATTTCGGAGGACATGGTGGCTTACTTGTTGTTATGGAGACGTAAGTCGGTTGGGAGACTGTCTTACGCTTGAGTCACCTCTTGGAGCTTCCCACTCCAAGGGGGATATGCACATTAATGGCTTGAGTACGGAGGGACTCGTGTGGTTGAGGCACGACGTCTGTCAGGGAATGCGGTTGGCTTCCGCACCCGGTACGTCTGGGCGTGTCCCGGGACCTGTTTGTGGTTTTCGGTATGTTTGGGGGTGTCCCGGTACCAGTGTGGTTGTCGGTATGTCTGGGCGTGTCCCGATACCGTGGTGGTTGTGGGTACGTCTGGGCGTGTCCCGGTACCGGTGTGGTGGTTATTTAATAGCGTCTAATTCATATCATAGTCATGTTGCATACTCACACACTTTGAGTTATGTCACACTTTATTTATTGAAACTGACGTTTGTGTATCTGTATAATTGTCGCCTATTTTCGGGGTGGCCTGTGTCGACCCATATGATATTTCTGATCATATGGGGAGCAGGTTGAATACAGGTTTTGCTTGTTGACGTGATCGGGATTCGGGCCGCGCTACGGACTTTGGAGTCGAGTACTTATCCACTAGGTGGATGATATAGTCATAGACGAGTTGTATTTCATTTGTCATTTGTTTACGTTTATGGTTTGTAATCACTAAACTTATTTATTTATAATAAATGTTTCTTGATTGTATCTCCGATTTACCGCCTCGAGAAACCGAGATGGTAACATCTCCCAATTACCTTGGCCGGGTAAGAAGAGGGTGTTACATAAACGGTGATAGCCGAAGTAGTGTAGGTTCTGCGAGTGTTGTTGTGTAGTGCGGTTGTTTGTTGTGTGGTTGCTGCTAATGGGAGGGTGGTGCTGGCCGTGGACCACTGATGTGACCATTATTTGAGCACATTTAGTCCCCTAATTGAGCCCATTTTGCATACTATTATAACATTCTATGGCCATGTTATCCGTCAAAACCTTCCTATTTGCTTTTCTATCGCATTTCATATGTTTTGTAGGAAAGAAGATAATAAGGCGGAAATTCCCGTCTTTCGTGCGTATTCGGAAGCTATTTGACGATATTTGATGGACTAGTATGAAGAGGAAGCAAGAACTAAAGACCAATCCCACAAGAATAAAAAGGAAGTGAAGAAATAGGATGCTGCCACAGAAGACGAGCGGGTTTCCCACAAGACGCCCGTCCTGCACTAACAACCCGTGCGTCCCACCCACGAAGACGCCCGGATTCCCACAAAGAATCCGAGCGGATTCCCACGAAGACGCCCGGGCACTACCTTAACAATCCGCCCGTCTTTCCCCTTGGACGCCCGGATTCCCTTACAGCAACTTTCGCCTTTTTCTTTCTCCGTGAAAGATGCCCATCCTTCCAAAGATACCGGCGTTTCCCTGCTCTAAACTCAAAAGTGTAATTACTAATTTAGCCTTAGTTAACCTAGTGAATCCCTACTATAAATACCCCATTTGTAATAATCAAAGAGAGGAGATAGATGGAGGATCTCTCTTAGCTAGAAACAAATCCTTCTTTAGATTAGATTATGAGTAGATTAGAATAGATTACTCTTTAATCTTTCCACAAATCTCACATTAATCTCTCCTTAATTATTGTTCAAGTTTATTATTCAAGTTTATTATTGGGTAATTGAAGATTATTGGGTTATTATTGGAGCATTGACAACCCTTCATCAATCAATCAAGTTTCTTCTATTATTCTTTGCTTTATTATTTGGATCATCTTAAGTTTGGTACAATTCCTTTACTCTTTAATCTTTATTGTTCTTTTCTTCATTCTATTATCATGTTTATACTTGTTGTGATGTTTGACACCATTAATGACATGTTTCCCATGATAATGAGTGAGTAGTCTTTTAGCTAGGATTAGTGGGTAACTAGGGGAAACCAACATTGGATTGATTCATGCTTAATCTAATATGTTCACATCAATTGTGACACTAGCATAAATTGAGATAGATAGACTTAGAACCCAAAGCACACCGTCCCATGGATCGACCTCGAGTTACCGCTAACTAGTTGTTTGTTGAGTATTATAAATGTGTTTTGATTGGGTGTACAATGACACGCTCACATCAAAATGGCGCCGTTGCCGGGGATGGTGCTATGTGATTAAGTTCTTACTTGTTTGTCTATTTTGATTTTGCTTTCACCTTGAGGAACTTGTTCCTCAAGGATTGTTCTTACCATTTTTGTATAGTTTCCATGCTTGTAGTTGTTTCTTTGTCTTAGCTATGATGGCTCAAGACTTGACATACGGAGTATGTGGTGGATCTTTTGAGTATGACTATGGGTATGGGGAGTTTGAGGAGCAAGTCAACACAAACCTACCTTATTACTTGTACAATGAAAATCCTAACCACTACCCCAAATTTTCCAACCAAAACACTCACATCCAATATCCACAACAACTACCCACCCAATACCCACTCCATCATGAGTTTCAATTGCCACAATACAACCACTTTCACACTTACCCACAACAAGAAAATGAACCCATTCAAAATGTGATTCTCCAAATGATGGGGGATCAACAAAACTTCTTCAAACAAATGATGGAGGAGAGCCAAAAGAGGGATAATGTTCTTCAAGGCATTATTGCCCAAGGTGAGGAATTGGAGATTTAAATTGCCCAATTGAAAGAATCCCAAGTAACCACTCCTTACCACCCTTTGGACATTGAGCATGAATGCGAATTTGAAGTAGTAACTTTTGATATGGAAAATGAGAAATGGGAAGAGCCAACCTCCTTGAGCTCTTGTGATTATGAAAGTGTTGTGTTTGATGAGGAAGACATGAGGTTGAGTAAGCCAAGTACTCTTAACCTTTGTGAGTATGAGGGTGTGTCTTTTGAAGTGAATGTTGAGACATTGTAGAAAGAGTTAAATGAAGCCCCCATCTATGATTCGTATGAAGATAACAACAATGATGATGAGCCTAACAGATGGACTCGTAATATCACCTTGCTTGAGGAGCCTATCCTTGAGACATTTGAGATACCCTATCATGAAGAAGAACGTCCTTCCTTTATTCCTCATGAAGACCACTTGACACCCATCATCATGGAGCCAATGATCATTGAAGAGGATATGGTAGACCTTCTTCAAAAGGCCAAAGTATCATACAAGAGCTACTTGGTGAAAAAGCTCAAAGAGAAAATTGCTCGTGAGGCCACTTGTGAAGATTTGGCACCCACGATGACAACTTCTAAGGAATTCGATCATCAATGCCATGAAAATTCTCCTTCCACCTTGGAAGGATTGAAAAATCAAAATGCTATCATCATCACCGAGATTGAAGAAGAAGTTGGTAAGTGGAAATCTACGGATGAAAATGAACCACACTTCATGCCTAGTGTTGACAAGAATCATGGGCTTGTTTATTGGAAGCATTGGGAAAGCTCTAATACCAAGGACGAAGCAAAAGAAAGAACATTTTACAAGCTTCCTTGGCCAAATTTCATATTCAAGTGGAGCAACCCATACTTGTGTCTATTTGGAGCTTGTTCACAAGCTTTTGATCTCTTATTAAGAGCCTTGAGCTCTATGGACAAGAATTTCTACAAGTTGAACTAGTTTGGTGGAGTCCTATCTCAAACCACCATTTGTAAGATATTTCTTGAACCCTTTACTTTGTATAATATTGTACATTATTACAATTGCATTTAATTTCTTGCATGAGAGTGGTGAGAGAGAGAGTCATCTTACATTTTTAATGAGCAAATTTCAGAAAAACATAAGGAGGAATAGCAAATCGGTGAAAGGGTATGATATTGCGCGGAAAAGAAAGAAAAAGAAGAAGAAAAGGAGCTGAAGACGCCCGTCCCGAGGTATGGACGCTCGTCCAGGACCCCCGTCAAAAGACTGGTTGACGTTGTCTCAGAAGACGAGCGGATTTAACCCAAGACGCCCGTCCTGAGAAAAGACGCTCGTATTCTTCACGGGACGCCCGTCCCGTATGTTATCTAAAACAAGATTTTGAGCTACCAGGAAATCCGAGCGGATTTTCGAAAATCTGCCCGTCCCGAACAAGACACCCGTCTCGGCACAGAAGACGCCCGTCTTCTTCCTGCTCTCAACTTAGCAGAATCCCTGCATTAGAATCCGCCCGGATTTGTAGGAAGTCGCCCGTCTCCTATTATCACAAGACGCCCGTCCCGCGGCAAAGCCGCCCGGATTGTCCCATTTTTCTCGGATAAACCGGACAGGACCCACACTTATCCGCTCGGATTCCCTCTTCTTCTATAAAATCACCCCCTTTCTCCCTCATTTCTTCACCTTATCAAACCCTAAAACACTCATCTCCATCTTTCAAAACACCCCCCCCCCCCCTCACATCAAAAGCCAACAAAACCCCCATTTCCTCAACTTCAAGATGATGAACCCCAAAGGCAAGGCCAAGAAGTTGGTTGAATCCACCGGAAGGAAGCGCAAGGGATCATCCTCATCAACTCTGCGAGAGGTAGCGCTACCAAGGAACTTCCGCCCCATAATGAGGGGAGGAATTGAACAACTTGAGTACTACCAAGAGGTGCTTTTTGAATCCGATGACCACCGCAAGAACTTTGTCAAATTGTTAGGTAAGAACTATGAACCCACTCAATTCATAGATACTAGGGTTTTGGAAATCCTTAAGATAAGATACCCTACCGAGATGTTCTTTGATGGCCTTGGGATTGGGAAACTTTTCCATGCCCATGAGGAGACGTACCTTAGTCTCACCCTTGAATTCTTGAGTAGTCTTTGCATTGTAACGAATACCCGTACCAATGTGGGCATGGAGTTTAGGTTGTGCAATTTAGACCATAGTCTTACTCTAGATCAATTTGCCTACATTTTCGGTCTTGAAGTGCCCACCAACTATACCGATAAACCCGATAATTTCGATGTGGACCAACTTTGGAGGGCTATTTCTGGGAGGAATTTTATCGGTTTAAAGCAATGCTACACCTTCGCCATCCAACATCCGGTGATTCGAATCACCGAGCGCTTTGTGGTCGGTACCATCAATGGGAGGTATGAACAAGATAGGTGTACTCTCATTGATTTAACTTTTCTTGAGTCCTATTTGAATGTTCGAGGGACGAGGCGCTATAACTTCAACACACCCCTTGAGATACTTACTAGCTTTCATGATTTTGCTCAAGGGACCACCCAACTCAAGACCTTCATAATGGGAGGTCTAATTACTATTTTGGCCAACTATCTTTGCCCCGGGTTCAATGCCCAAGGGACCTATACTCCTCTTGAGGGGAGGACTTTGATTGATGAGCACACCGTCTTCAACCATCACCGGTGGTGCAACTACACCCAAGACGAGAGTGTAAAATGGTACACCAAAGGATTCACCTCAATCATCCTTGAGGGTTGGAGGATACCGGGCATTGACCCAAGATTGAGCCCATATTCGCCTCCACCAAGCTACCTCCTTGATATCCAAATTCTTGACAATCCCCCTCAAAGGGAAGAGCCACCCCGCCAAATACCTCGTGGGGCACCGGCAAGACCTTTTCGCCCACCTTCCTTTGTGCCAATCCCACCATACCCTACCCCTTATGCCAAATTTGAACCGGAAATCCCTAATACCCCGGGTATTAATGATTTGATGGCACTCATGAATAGAGTGGACCTCGGGGTACATGAAGGGAGAGTCGACAACTACTTGGCCCTTTATCCCCCAATACTATAATATGGCTCAACAAGGGTATGTTGACCCTAATGGCCCTTTGCCCTCTTGGGCACAACCGCAACACTTGTTCCCTAATCAAGGGAACCAAGCTTGGGATCGCCAAGGTGGAGGGTACTCGGGTCAAGGAGGAGAATTCGACCAAGGAGGGTATTGGGGCCAACCAAGAGGGTATGACCAAGCCGGGAGCTCTCACCAATATGGTTACCAAGATAAGGAGGATGACGAGTGAAAGAGGCCTACATCACCACCTCCATTTGTATGATACCCCTTTCTCCCTCTCTCTTTTGTACATACATTGCATTTAGTGTAACGTTCGCATGCATTTGTATCATATTTCATTTGCATTAGTTAGTTCATATAGTATAGTTGCATTGTAATATATCTCACATGATTCATATTGATAGTTGCATATAGATTAGAATTCATGCATAGTTACTAATGACCAATCCTATTTCTTTCTACACTAGAGATAGTGTTTAAATCGGTTTGGGGAGGTTTGATCATAGGTGACCATAGTTTAAATCATGCATCATTTAGTGTAATGTAAATTGCATTCATTTGTTATATATGTCATATAGAATTGCATTTAGTTAGAGCATGCATTCATTCATATCATATCATTGCATTTGTACTTTATTTCAAAATATCAAAAATCCAAAAAACATGTATTTCTCTTTTATTCCTACTCCTACATGTACATTGAGGACAATGTCCAAAATAAAGTGGGGGATGGGAATTTATATTCCAAAAATGATAAAAATTGAAAATTTTTGAAAAAATACAAAAACATGTCTTTTTATTTCATAAAATCAAAAACCATAAAAATTTGAAAAATTGAAAAACCCAAAAACATGTTCATTCCTTTATAGTGTAGAATTGTATATATTGTATATATTATGTTTGTTCATTCTTGTTCACATTGATCGAGTACGCCACATCCGAGACATGAGGATATTGAAGACCGCATGGTATGATCTTTCCAATCTCCTTTTTTCTCTTTATGTTAATGACTATGTGGCTTTATTTTGATTGATGCGGTATAACAATGTGAATTTAGGACTTGCATTTAGTTTATATGTCATATTAGTTGGTAGAAGCATATGCATTAGGATGTTTATATGCTAGTTGCATCATGGCATGTAGTTGCATGTTAGAAAAATTTTGCGAAACCGTCTACTTGGGAAACTTGACAAGTGTACATAGGCCCTAGTAGATGCTTTTTCTTCTTAAGACTTTTCTTGTTAAAATACTTGTAAAACACCCTAGGATGTGTCATGCTAGTATCCTTTGATCCATGGATTAAGGCCTAGTCAAGAGTACCTTGTGGTGTGATAACTCCTTGGCTACCTTTATTCCAAGGTGACCCTTGATACCATGCAACTATCATTCATCCATGTTCTACCACATTTTTGTCATCAAAGGGAATGGGCACAAAAAGAAATCAATTTGAGTTCAATGAAATGAAAAGTGAAAGAAAGTTTGCAAAATGCATCAAATGAAAAGAGGAGCAAAAATAGAACTCCTAAAGCTTCAAATATAAGCCACCCTCACTACATATGGGGTGACTTTGAAAATGTTCAAAAGAAATGCAAAGAAAAGTTGAAAGTTGTCAAGTGTTGAAATGCCAAAAATCAAAAAGAAATGGCAAAAGAAAGTGTTCTCAAATGTTATATGCCACAAGAAATTGGGGGGAAAAACAACAACAAAGCAAACTCCCAAAGTGAAACTCAAATATCTATTGATCCCTTTATCCATCGTATCCATTTTTGTGCATGGTAGAGAGGGGACGACCCTTCTTCTTGTCTAGGCAAGAGGGGGAATTCCGCGATCCTCCAGTGTTTCTAACACCATAGGGAGTCTATTCTTGACAAAAGCATTTAACGATTGACGACAAAGGTACCCTAGCTTGACACAATTTGGAGGTGATTTATTGGTATCCTTCTAGGCTTAGTAGTTTGAAGAAATTGCATCTATGAAGGAGTGTGTAACCTTGAATTACTTCCCTTGAAGATAATTTCCGCCACTTAGATGAGGAGAGTGGCTATTCTTTTGTAGATGCATCCATTACTTTATGTTGTGTGCTTAATGATTGGATGTGTCGCCATTTTGGCAAGACCCACCTTGCCTTGCAAGAAGGCATCCTACCTCATGGTTGTCTTGTTGTGAGTTGAAGGGGCGGAGTGAGACCCGCTAATTGTCTCATATCGGTTATATTAGTAGGTTAGTTTAAATAAAGGTCTAGTTTTTATCACCTCTTTACTCGGGACGAGTAAAGGTTCGGTTTGGGGATATTTGATGTGACCATTATTTGAGCACATTTAGTCCCCTAATTGAGCCCATTTTGCATACTATTATAACATTCTATGGCCATTTTATCCGTCAAAACCTTCCTATTTGCTTTTCTATCGCATTTCATATGTTTTGTAGGAAAGAAGATAATAAGGCGGACATTCCCGTCTTTCGTGCGTATTCGGAAGCTATTTGACGATATTTGATGGACTAGTATGAAGAGGAAGCAAGAACTAAAGACCAATCCCACAAGAATAAAAAGGAAGTGAAGAAATAGGATGCTGCCACAGAAGACGAGCGGGTTTCCCACAAGACGCCCGTCCTGCACTAACAACCCGTGCGTCCCACCCACGAAGACGCCCGGATTCCCCCAAAGAATCCGAGCGGATTCCCACGAAGACGCCCGGGCACCACCTCAACAATCCGCCCGTCTTTCCCCTTGGACGCCCGGATTCCCTTACAGCAACTTTCGCCTTTTTCTTTCTCCGTGAAAGATGCCCATCCTTCCAAAGATACCGGCGTTTCCCTGCTCTAAACTCAAAAGTGTAATTACTAATTTAGCCTTAGTTAACCTAGTGAATCCCTACTATAAATACCCCATTTGTAATAATCAAAGAGAGGAGATAGATTGAGGATCTCTCTTAGCTAGAAACAAATCCTTCTTTAGATTTGATTAGGAGTAGATTAGAATAGATTACTCTTTAATCTTTCCACAAATCTCACATTAATCTCTCCTTAATTATTGTTCAAGTTTATTATTCAAGTTTATTATTGGGTAATTGAAGATTATTGGGTTATTATTGGAGCATTGACAACCCTTCATCAATCAATCAAGTTTCTTCTATTATTCTTTGCTTTATTATTTGGATCATCTCAAGTTTGGTACAATTCCTTTACTCTTTAATCTTTATTGTTCTTTTCTTCATTCTATTATCATGTTTATACTTGTTGTGATGTTTGACACCATTAATGACATGTTTCCCATGATAATGAGTGAGTAGTCTTTTAGCTAGGATTAGTGGGTAACTAGGGGAAACCAACATGGGATTGATTCATGCTTAATCTAATATGTTCACATGATTAAATTACTTGCTTGTTGTGATGTCAACTTTATGCACATGTTATGTTTGATGAAATGCTAAGCCTATGAATCCTTGCATTTACAACCATCTCTTATCTACTCAACTTGACTTGTAAGATATAAACCAACTCGAGTCTTGTTAGACCATGCATAGAAGTTGATTAGGAGGAAAATAAGTCGACTTGTAGGTGTTGTACAATCTAATCGATTCGGCTCCGGGACCCAACTCTTCCTAAGAACCGTAAGATATAAACCAACTCGGTTCCTCCACAACATTAATTGCTTGCTTATAATTGTAAACATGTTTGTATGATCAACACCATGAACCCCCTATGTCCCCATGATATCCTAGCATCTTTAATTAATTGTTTACATCCTTCTTTTATTGCTTGGTTTATTATATTGCTTGCATTAGTCTAGACACAACTACAAACCCAAACAAATTGTGACACTACCATAAATTGAGATAGATAGACTTAGAACCCAAAGCACACCATCCCATGGATCGACCTCGACTTACCGCTAACTAGTTGTTTGTTGAGTATTATAAATGTGTTTTGATTGGGTGTACAACGACACGCTCACATCAACCACCATGGCTGGTGGTGCTGGCCCACGGTGGCAGCAGTAGGAGGCGGCTGTCGTGGTGAAGGAGGGGGCATGACTATGAATGAGTCAAGATTTTAATTATTAAATAATGGGTATGCGACGGGATTCGAATAGCTTAAGACAGGTTTTTATTTATTTAATTAATTACATATTTAATTTAATTTGATTAGTTAGTAATTATATTTAGTTATCATAATTAGGTGCCGACTTTATGGAGGAGCATATTTGTATCCGGTTGCTTTACTGTTTAGAGGGATTTGCTAAAAGGTAGTTTAATCCTACTCAGTATATATTTGAATGATCATGTGAGCCGTATTTTAGTGGTCATTGCATTATAACATGATATTGCTTAAGACGACTTGATGAGTCGGTAATTGGCAAATTGTATGGTATCTTGCATTTATTATATTTATCATGTGTATTGGAGGATATGACGGTTGTGATTGTTTGGTTGTTGTTGAGGAGACGGAAGACGGTTGGGAGACCGTCTTCCACTTGAGTCGCCTCTTGGAGCTTCCCACTCCAAGAGAGATGTGCACATTAATGACTTGAGTACGGAGGGACTCGTGTAGTTAACAGGCGACGTCTGGCAAGGGACCCGGTTGACTTTCGGGCCCGATACGTCTAGGCGTGTCCCGATACCTGTTTGTGTGGTGTGGTGTGTGTCGTAGGCGTGTCCCTGGCACCGGTGGTTGTGGGTACGTCTGGGCGTGTCCCGGTACCGGTATGGTGGTTGTTTGATAGTGTCCCATTCATATCATAGTCATGTTGCATACTCACACACTTTGTGTTGTGTCTCACTTTATTTATTGAAACTGACGTGTTGTGTGTCTGTGTAACTGTCACCTATTTTCGGGGTGGCCTGTGCCGATCCATATGATGTTTCCGATCATATGGAGAGCAGGTTGATTACATGTGTTGCTTGTTGACATGATCGGGATTCGGGCCGCACTACGGACTTTGGAGTCGAGTACATAGCCACTAGGTGGATGATATAGTCATAGACGAGTTGTATTTTAATCATTCATTTGTTTACGTTTATGTAATTCACTAAACTTCTCATTTATAATAAATGTTTCTTGATTGTATCTCTGATTCACCGTCTCGAAAAACCGAGATGGTAACATCTCCCAATTACCTTGGCCAGGTAAGAAGCGGGTGTTACACCTGAGCATCATCCAAAATTCCTAATGCGTGAAAATAGTTGAAGCACGTATTATTTTTACATACATTAGCTCGTATTTTAAAGCTCATGATCCTTTTAAGCTCATATTCTATTAACATTAGCTCGTATTCTTATGTACTCGTATTTTTAAGCTCGTGATTCTTTTAAGCTCATATTATTATCTTAATAGCTCGTATTTTTATGTGGTCGTATTCTTTTAATAATAGTTCTTATGATTGGTGTAGAAATTTACGTCAAAGTATTGTTAGATGCATTTTTCCTTCTTGATAATGATGTAAATTGATTCTCGTTCACCGAAATATTGTTAAATGCATTTTTACTTCTGGATGATGATATCAGTTACTTTCCTTTCACCATTTTAGAATCAGAATTAGGGAGAAGTGAGGTTTGTCGACTGTCGTTTAAGAGAAATTTAGAGAAGGGAACGGGGGGGGGGGGGGTCGACTGAATAGAAATCAGAACTAGGAAAAAAGGAGATGCGTGTGGACATGGCCCACCTGCAGGTCCGGTTCGATCTGTGGACGGGAAGCGGTCTTTTGAAAACCACGCTCGGCGGCGTAAAAATGCTTTCGAGCGGATCGTTTTAGATTGGTCGGTTTCGTCTCGGTAAGGGTCTCGAAACGATTAGAGATGTTCGGAGTCGCCACCAAGCATTTGTGGGATGCTTGGAGCCCGTTCGAAATCCACTTTATACCTCGGTCAAATCGAAGCGCAAAGCAGCGTTTGACATAGGTACTAAAGATAAGGAAATCGTCCCTCTTTATCATCCTATCTCTAGAATGACTCTCGTACGCCCTGGATAAGGTCGTCCACTATCCAAAGTTTCTGAGTAAGAGGTGAAGGTACGTATTGGGAAGCCCTTTAATCAGACACCCAATCCCGCCCGCGGTAGCGGCCTCTACTGATCGATCTTGGTTGGTTGAATGCAAAAGTTGATAAAACGGTTTAAATGCATGAATGCGCATCCAATAATTTAAACCTAACATGTGAGAGCTTTCTAAGTCAGTTTATTTAATCCAAGTATCAAGTATAAGATGTCGAGTTGGATTAATGGTTGATTTGCATGCAAGACGGAAATTAAACATCCATTTACCGTACTAGGTTTATGGTGCATAACGTGATCCATTTGTCTTAGTGAAGCATTTTGCAAATATGATTTTGAATGAGCAAATAGTCCTCTGATCCGTCCTATATCCGGGCTAACCGGAGTCGGGATCGTCCTAGACTAATCTTTGGAAAGGGAATGCAGACGCACTGGCGGCGGCCATGAGGCGCGAGCTTTGTTGGCGGTCAAGGGGTCTCCCTGGTTTTGGAAATAAGAAAGAAGGAGCCTGTTTAGGCGCGGGTCAACCAACGGTTGTATGCCGTGTTCTGACCTTTTGAAAAATGTTTATAAAACGTATTGAAAAATGGGTATTTGACCCGATTTGTTTTAAAAGAGTCGTTTAGACCGCATTTGTTAATTTTGAGGAACGAGACTCGAATAATAATCATTATTTTGATGATATTCGGTGTCGGGTTCGATTTGACAAGCTTGACATGAATAGTTTTGAAAATAATTATGAACTAATTATTTTAAGTTCACTTGAATATAATTAGTTGATACTCATCATCGTACCCGGGTTAAAATCCGGCATGGTATGTAGAACCAAGGATGACTTTGTGTTGGTGACTAATATGCTTGTTTTGAAAATGTAAAGAAATGATGAAAGGCTTTAAAATACCTCCCAAAATGTAATAAAAGGCTTTAAAATACCTTTTAAATGTTATTAACCAAATATTATCACCGAAACACGGATTTAACCGTCATGGTATGAGGAACCAAGGGTGAAAAATATTTTATGGTTAAAACAAATGAAATTAAATTAAAAAATATTTGAAAATATTTGAAATGGTAAAAACCGATTACAAATATGAAAATGAATTAAAGGGGAAAGGCGAGAACAAACAGGGTTGAGTTCTGACCTGGGCACCCCATTGAGGCGCGATCCTTTGTGCACAATAAGGGGCTTCTGCCTCAGGCCAAAACTCAGTTTGTTAGAAATCTATATCTCATATTACGACATATTCTTATATGTTTCAATTTAATTTAGTCATAAAATTAATTTAGATCTTATGCATGCAAACATAAGTAAATATAGAGAAGAAATCATCATTCTTACATTGGAAATTTCGGATTATTGGGCACAAATGAGTTCTCCTACTCACTTGTTCTTGAGCTCTCCTAAAATGGATGAATAAAGATTCAAGAGTAGAATCTCTCCCAAGGAATTATACCCAAAGTAACCCCTTAAAAGATTAATATTATCAATACTAGAAAAATATTAATCTAAATAAAATTGACCCAAAATATGGATTTTTGTCTCTTATTTTCGGTTAAGAGAAGGGAGAAGATGGAGTAATTTATCTCTCTAAAACTCTATATTTTAGATGATGTTAGAATGAATAATACACACTAACTTTTGCATGTAGTGTGTAAGTGAATAATAAGCAAAAATATTTTGCTCTTTTCATATGGGAAAACCGAAAATGGGGAGAGGAGATAACCCAATGCATGCTCACCTTTTCTTCCCAAGAGAAAGCTATGTATGCAAGGCTATATGTAGGCATTATCATTATGTTTTTTACTTATAAATAATCAACACAATTTTATCCTAAATACTCCCTCCATTTCGGTACACATACATAAAATGGATGAGTCCATTTTATTTGTGATTTTGTCAATATGTCACATGTGACACTTTTCATGACATCTTATTTATAAAATGTATTTTTAACCATTAAAAATCAACATATTAATAAAATATGTCACTTATAAAAATTAACATAGTAATTCACAATTACTTGTACCAAAAATGGTTTACCAATTTATAAATCACAACATCTTGTATTTATAATAAATTATTCATTCCGTTTCAATTGTTGGAACATGGTGAGCATAGTTGCGGCACTAAACACAAATACCCTGTCCGAGGGATCTTTCTCCAATGTGTTCACCTCGTCATCAATTGGCAGGATGAGGTGAGACCAGTCCAGAGTTGGTTCATCATTGGAGATAGCGTGGATTCCCAGAGGGTTTGTTTTGTTGTTTGGCTTAGTCGGCGGGGGTAAAGGCAAATCCCCTTTCTCAATCATGTCTTGGATGATGTGTTTGAGTTTGAAGCAGGTTTCTGTATCATGCCCTTTCCCTTGATGGTACTGACAGTAGGCATTGGGGTTCCAGAAGCGGGATTTCTTAGCATCGGTCGGATCCGGGGTGGGTCCGATTGGTTGTAGCTTTCCCTGGTCCATGAGCCTCTTCAGGGCACTTGCATAACTTGACCCTATATTAGTGAACACTCTCTGGGGGCGCTCAGCTGTCTTAGCAGATGGTTCAACGAGGTTGACCTCATCGATCTTGTTCGTTTGACCATAAGGACGAGATCCGGTTGAGGTGAATCCCTGGTAGCCTCTACCCGTGGTCTTGGCTAGGACACCCTTTCGGAGGTCATCTTCAATGCGTGTTCCCAGAATTTGCAGATCCTGTAAGGTCTTAATATTTTGATACCTCAGTAAGTTGGCATACACTGGGCGGAGATTGTTGACGAACTTTTCCACCAAAGTTGATCCACTCGGCTTGCTGACCAACTGAGTGCTTACCCTCCTCCAACGGGTTAAGAACTCGGTGAATCCCTCCTTGTCGTTCTGGGTTATGACCTCAAGGGTACGTACGTGTATTGGCTTGGATTTCAACATTTCCAGCGTATTGCTTAGCAAATTCAACCGCGACCTCATCCCAAGTGGTAAGGTTTTTCGGGTCGAGGGAGTAGTACCATTGGCGAGGGATCGGTTCCAAGGATGATGGGAAGATCCGGGTGAAGAGCTCTTGTTTGACCCCTTTTATGGCCATGTAGTCTTTGAAGGCTCAAATATGATTGAGCGGGTCCTCCACTCCCTTGAATTTAGGTACATCAGTCAGGGTAAAGTTGTCAGGTAGTTGATCCCCAACAGGTTCAAACCTTCGGTTGTTCTCAAGATGGATATTGTTACCCCGGGTTAGGAGCTGTTCTTCCAAGAGCTTTAGCCTCTTCTCAGTTTCAGTCAGAGTTGGAGTATTATGTTCTCCAGCTTCCTTGTTTTCCAGGGTGTCGATACGGGTCTCGACACGATCCAGGGTGACCTTAAGAGCGGTGAGCAGGCTGGCTAGCTGAGCAGTCGTGACATCTCTATTGTTATCATTGTTGTTGCTGTTGACAGACGAAGTTGAAGATGGGGCCATGGCTCTGAGGCAGAAAAACGGCTCACATTACAACTCAAACCGACACGGTTCGAAGACTGAACGCAGACAACACAAGGACGAGACAAAGATCAGACTCAACGAGATGAGGATGACCGTGTGTGGTACCTTGGTGATGACTCGATTTATGACGTGACGGTGTTGACCGAACTTTTGACACTTATCCAACGTAGCGGCGTGACGCCATTGGACGAGTCTCGTGGTGAGACGACTCATAAGTAAAGACCCATAAGTACGTTTGCTTAAACTCGATAGACACGAGGCGGAATTGGAATGGTGGACTAAAGTTTTCGAAAATATAAATTTTCAAAAAGATTCATTTGTCGCTTTGTGGGCGGCTTCCGAAGATAGAGATCTCCGCAAGTCGGTCAGTTGAAAGGGTTGTCTTAAGTTTATTTGCAAAAGACGGTTTGAGTTTGAATCGGCTCGGAAAACAAGGTATTGCCTCCCAAGACGGTTTTTGAAATTCAAAATTGTATGTTTTGAAAATCAAGTTTGAATGTTTGAAGAGGTCTCAGGGACGGTGCATGGTCCTCGGGATCTCGAAAGTGTCTCGAGAAAAGGGTGTGTGCTTTTCTCGGGTTTTGAAAGAGCCATTATCGGCGCGAGACGGGTTAAAGTCCGTGTCTAGACGCGGCGATTATAACGGCATAAAAAAGGTGATTTGAAATGGTTGTATAAACCCGAGTTTGAAAATCGTCATTACGACGGCCTAGAAAGGCGTGTTGAAATGGCTATAAAAACCGGGTTTGAAAATCGTCATTACGACGGCCTAGAAAGGCGTGTTGAAAGTGGTTATAAAAACCGGGTTTGAAAATCGTCATTACGACGGCCTAGAAAGGCGTGTTGAAAGTGGTTATAAAAACCGGGTTTGAAAATCGTCATTACGACGGCCTAGAAAGGCGTGCAACGGTCGGCAAAAGACCGAGGTTTGAAATGGACATTATAACGGCGCGAAAAGGTGATTTTGGAAGTTTGAAAATGACGCGGAAGGACTTATGATCAAGTAGCACATAAGCACTCACAGTTCATTATATTATGCTTTATGCTGACACGGGTTTTGGCTTAGAAGGGTGGGTTACACACCAAGCAATCAAACCCCGATTTGCGAGAGGGATACCAATCCAAACAAAATGTGTAAGGAGGGTGCCCTAGCCTCGTGCTCGAAAGTGATGAAAGCTCATTGACGAAACTGAAATGTGTGACGTCAATGGTATGCTTGACTCAATCGGGATTCGAAACGCGGGGATGAGAAAACTCACGCCGACAAGACGAGCCAATTGGTCGATGAAGGTTAGGTTGTGGGCCCGGACAAGGAACCCGACCGTGACCGTAATATCAATTAATGCATTCCAACCAAGACCTCGTTCGTGTCTCACCATCTAGGGATCACAAAGACGTAAGTGTCCTAGTTTTCCCTAGCGGAGTCGCCAATCTATGGACATGGCCCACCTGCAGGTCCGGTTCGATCTGCGGACGTGCAGCGGTCTTTTGAAAGCCACGCTCGGCGGCGTAAAAATGCTTTCGACCGGAACGTTTTAGATTGCTCGGTTTCGTCTCGGTAAGGGTCTCGAAACGATTAGAGATGTTCGGAGTCGCCACCAAGCATTTGTGCGATGCTTGGAACCCGTTCGATATCCACTTTATACCTCGGTCAAATCAAAGCACAAAGCAGCGTTTGACATAGGCACTAAAGATAAGGAAATCGTCCCTCTTTAGCATCCTATCTCTAGAATGACTCTCGTACGCCCTGGATAAGGTCGTCCACTATCCAAAGTTTCTGAGTAAGAGGTCAAGGTACGTATTAGGAAGCCCTTTAATCAGACACCCAATCCCGCCCGCGGCAGCGGCCTCTACTGATCGATCTTGGTTGGTTTAATGCAAAAGTTGATAAAACGGTTTAAATGCATGAATGCGCATTCAATAATTTAAACCTAACATGTGAGAGCTTTCTAAGTCGGTTGATTTAATCCAAGTATCAAGTATAAGATGTCGAGTTGGATTAATGGTTGATGTGCATGCAAGACGGAAATTAAACATCCATTTACCGTACTAGGTTTATGGTGCATAACGTGATCCATTTGTCTTAGTGAAGCATTTTGCAAATATGATTTTGAATGAGCAAATAGTCATCTGATCCGTCCTATATCTGGGCTAACCGGAGTCGGGATCGTCCTAGACTAATGCTGGAAAGGGAACATACCCTGCACCAGGCGGCCACATGAGGCGCGAGCCTGTTGGCAGTGCAAGGGGGTCTCCCCTGGTTTTGGAAATAAGAAAGAAGGAGCCTGTTTAGGCGCGGGTCAGCCAACGGTTGTATGCCGTGTTCTGACCTTTTGAAAAACGTTTATAAAACGTATTGAAAAATGGGTATTTTACCCGATTTGGTTTGAAAGAGTCGTTTAGACCGCATTTGTTGATTTTGAGGAACGAGACTCGAATAATCATCATTATTTTGATGATATTCGGTGTCGGGTTCGATTTGACAAGCTTGACATGAATAGTTTTGAAAATAATTATGAACTAATTATTTTAAGTTCACTTGAATATAATTAGTCGATACTCATCATCGTACCCGGGTTAAAATCCGGCATGGTATGTAGAACCAAGGATGACTTTGTGTTGGTGACTAATATGCTTGTTTTGAAAATGTAAAGAAATGATGAAAGGCTTTAAAATACCTCCCAAAATGTAATAAAAGGCTTTAAAATACCTTTTAAATGTTATTAACCAAATATTATCACCGAAACACGGATTTAACCGTCATGGTATGAGGAATCAAGGGTGAAAAATGTTTTATGGTTAAAACAAATGAAATAAAATAAAAAAAAAAGGTTTGAAAATATTTGAAATGGTAAAAACCGATTATAAATATGAAATTGAATTAAAGGGGAAAGGCGAGAACAAACACGGTTGAGTTCTGACCTGGGCACCCCATTGAGGCGCGAGCCTTTGTGCACAATAAGGGGCTTCTGCCTCAGGCCAAAACTCGGTTTTGGCTCGTTTATCCCATGTTTTGGATCATGTTATGCATGTTTTAGCATGTTATAGTCATGAAACAAATGAAGACATGATAAAAGAAGGATTTTTACACCCTCATACTTACATGTTTGGTTATGGCGAGAAACCGACGTAAGTGTAACAACTCGTTTGGTCGGAAAAGACTCGGTTTAAAACCGTTTTGGTAAGTAAAAAGAGTGTTTTATTAAGATTAGTGACGGTGTAATGGTCGAAGTGGTCGGTCAAGTGATTTAATGCACGATGACGGTACCAAATAATGTGTAAGGCTTGTATTTACGATCGGTAGGTCGTAAATACGCGTCGGATTGTGACTTAAGAAGTCGAGTCGAGAAGTTTAAGGGAGAAAAGAGGGAGCGGACACTCGCGTAAGTTCTCAAATGAGGGCATTTGACTGGTATTTATAGGAAAATGAGTGGTTGTGTGAGTTTTGAGCGACGTGGCCACCTGGGCTGCTCAAAGAGGCGCGAGCCACGTCGCGGGTCTTCGAGTTGTCCTGTCACTTTCACACAAGTGCAATCATGATTTGTTCTATCCTAGGATTTGTAGTCACATGTTTGGTACTTGACCATTCATGAATCCGGGAAATCTTAGTATAGAAGGTTTGAAATGGTTTGTTTTTTGTGGTTGACTCGGTTTGACTCGTTGTTGGAGTCGGGATTCGAATTTTTGAGTCGATTTTTGGTCCGGTGTCGGTTTTGGCTCTAGTTAGTGTCATTGCGACCTCGTCGTCGTGCATTAAACACTCCAGGTACTTTTGAAAAGTTTTGAAATGTTTTATTTTCGAAATCGTTTTAAGTTCTCCAACGTAAAGTTGTACACAAACTGTCGATCAAACGCCGCGATTCCAAAGCATGTTGTAGTCCGATAATCATCGGATGTTTGTTGGAGTCTCAGCAGATACTGGGTATCTACAATGCGTAGATTGTTTTTCATTTTTATTGGACTTTATGTAATTTAATATACAATATATGTGCCTCTTGTATAATGGTACTACCTCCTAGTCTCTATTTTCTTCCCTTTATTTTTGGGCACGAGTATTGAGGCGAGGAATAAAATAAGCGTAAAAGAATTGGGTGGGGTTTGGTGATAGGAGAGATGTATGAATAATTAGTAGTTAAATAAAGAATTGTGGGGCAAAAACATTAAGGAAAGTAATAAAATATGGGTAAAAGAGTTGGGTGGGTTTAGTGATAGAAGAGAAGAATGAATAAAATAAGAGTAAAAGTTTCCAAAATAAGAAAGGAAAAGAAAACCTGAATAATCCGTTTAATGAAATAAGAAAGAAAATAGTGAATAGGAGGGAGCACTCTACAACAAGATGTAGTATCCTATTTGTGCATTTTCACCACCTCATACCAACGTTGTTTTTATTAATTTAATCATTACTATAATCATGAGAGCTTAAGAAGCATACAAATACGAGTAGAAAATAGTGAATTTAAGCAAAATAAACAAAATAGGGCCGGAAATTAAGCACCCACCTCACCCTTTCCCTCACTCCATCGTAGATTGTGCCAATTTTTTCAACAATTGTGGACCCCAAAAATATACTCTCCTTCCCCCTATTTAATTTCAAAAACCAACCTTTTTCTATTACACTTCCCTACTACTCCACTTTACAACAAAACTTGACTCTACTACCAACAACAAAGCACAAATTATGGGCAAACACAAATTTAAGCTAAGTGATATGATTCCAAATGCTTGGTTCTACAAGCTCAAAGACATGAACAAACCCTCCAAAAATGCTCACTCTCTAACAACTTATCCGCCGCCACCACCACCGCCGTCTTCTCCACCAACATCCACCGGGAAAACAACACCGAAACCCGAACCACAATGCCAATCAAGGAAGTCATACCATATAACTAGAGAGCTCACCATTGACCATCTTAAGTCTCCTTCTAGAAAGTCAAAGTCATCTTCAAAATCAAGAAAATCTACTAGGAGGAGTAGTTCTATCTCATCCTTCAGTTCTCAATCCACTTCCACCTCTTTGTCGTCCAGGTCCAAGTCTCGCTCTCCGCCTTCTCCCCCGTCCCGTGAGGAAACCGACGTTGTTAGAAAAGCTGATGACAACGTCGGTTTCCTTATCGAGGATGCTCTACTCAAAGTTAAAAAAGAATATATGAATGAGCAGAGCATCCTCGACAGAAATGCTCTGCTCGAGTTAGAGCATTTTAAGAATTATCAACTCCCACCCATTATTACCAAACAACAAACACAATCAAAAACATCAACCCATAAAATAAAAGAGCAGAGAAATAGCCCTCCGTCGAGGAGATTGTCGGCAAGCTCCCCGGGAGGGATGAGGCTAAAGATAAATTCTCCGAAACTAATAGCAAGAAAGCAAGGGCAAAATGGGAATAAAAATGTTGGTAGAAAGAGCACGAGTTCGAAGAAAAGGAGAAGCATATCAGAAAGTTTTGCAGTGGTGAAATCATCGTTTGATCCTCAAAGAGACTTCAAAGAATCAATGGTGGAGATGATAGTGCAGAATAATCTAACGGCTGCAAAAGATTTAGAAGATTTGTTAACCTGTTATCTTACACTTAATTTAGATGAATATCATGATGTTATTATTAAGGTGTTTAAGCAAATTTGGTGCGACTTTAGACACCCCACTTAATAATTTGTGTCATAATCATAATTAATAATTACTGTATTAGTTTTAATAATTTAGTTGGAAATGTAATGGATATATTAATAATATATTGATAATTGATATGGATGTATATTGTATAGTTCAGTGAGTACAACAAATCGATAAGTCTCATTTAAGTCAGCACTATCCGTCTTAAGCTTAAAACGGATCAAATATATATTATTTGTGTATATAAGAATGAATAGAAAAAGATGATATATTTATCCTTTATATATAAATAAAATGATTGAACCTCTCAGCTCTCTCTAGAGTTTCTCTCAAGAAGAGTTTCCCTTTTTGCCTCTGCCGCCAAACCCTAAGAAGCCACCCTAACCCTCCGCCTAACTCACCCACTACCTCTTAATCCTTACCAACTTTCCAGCTTTTACCTTATCCTGTTGCCTGCTAATCCCTATCTTTACCTTACGTGTCCTTTTCCCGGCAGTTCACCTGCCATGTGTCCGCCAAAACCTATGCCACCCAACCCCTCCGCCTAACACACCCTCTGCCTCTATATCCTTTCTGGAATACACTCCTTTTTTTATCCTTTGCCTAACAACCTCCCGCTTGGTACATGTATCCTTTTTATCTCCTGTATTGACTCATCCCCTCTGTTGTTCTGTTTTTTCCTGGTTTCTTTTTCCTTAATAAACTTATAATCCCTTTTATATTATGGCCTCAACATCTCAGTCTTTCTATGTTCCTTGCCGTGCTGGTGCGTCCATACAACTCCCTCCACATATGTGTGTTGATTTCACTGATATAGATGAGTCTCTTACTCTTTTGGGCCAGCTTCAAGATCAGAGATATCTCGACATCGCTCGGATTTTGGATATTGTTACGGCTAAGTGGAAATTGAATGGTACGGTTTCGGTTCGTCGTTTCGAACCGTACTATCTCTTCTCCTTTTCTGCCAATCAGGACTACAACTATTTCCGTCAACGTCAAACAGTCAACTTCGATGGAAGCTTGCTTGTTTTCCGACCTATCACACCTACTTCGACACCAGACAACTTGCTTTTCCATATTGTTCCTCTTTGGATCAGGGTGAAGCACTTACCTTTTCATTTGATGAATACGTCTGTGGCTGCGTTCTTATTATCTCATGTAGGCGATATCTATGAAGAAGAAACCTACCCTTCTTTGCTTCCTCCTCGCAACTTTGTCCGGGTCAAAGTTTGGATTGATCTCTCGAAGCCCTTAATTCCGGGTTGTTATTTGGCTCTAAACGACAGGGAGCAACAATGGATTTCGTTTTCCTATGAAGGTGTTTTTCGCTTTTGCAAGACTTGTGGCCTGGTGGGTCATCGTATCTCGTTCTGCCCTTCTAGTAAAGATGCCGGGGCTCGAGCTATTCGTGCTCGTCTTGATGACCTCGCTGCTCGTGGTTTGGTTGTTCTACATGGCCCTCCTGGGTCGCCTTTTTACACAACGGAGATTATGGGCCTCCCTCCACGATATAAGTACCTCAATACTAATATTGATCTTACTGTTGGAGATGATGCTGTTGTTATGGACTCGGGGGATACATCCCCTGTTTTTTCTTTTTCGAGCTCGGATTCAGATGAACCACAAGCTGTTGGCCCGTCTTCAACCGCACCGCCAGAGTTCCAGGTGCATGAAGATCATTCCCGTGAGGTGCTCTTGGAATCTTCCCCTTTGCTAGGTGGGAACGCATCTGTTGAACCACCATCGTCCTCTAATTATGTTCCCCGGTCTGATGCTGTTCCTCCATCTCCTTCATTCCGTATGCACGTCCCTGACGAAGCCATGGAGGATTCCCCGTTGTTGGGTCTGCATGCTCTTGCTCTTCCGCCAGAGGTTATTGATATTAGCTGTCTTTTTCGCGATTCTCTTGCTTCTTCTTCTGATGCTGCTATGGAACCTGTGGAACATGCTTCTAGGGCGCTTACCCTAGTTTATAAACGTAAGGTAAACGTCGGTTTCAGTTCTCATAGTAGGACTTCTTTTAAGCGAACCAATAGGGCTTCGTTTTTTGATTTGGAATGTCAGCGGGGTTTTATATCAGTATCTCCTGAATTGATATTAAATCCTTCCAATATTCCTTCTTTTTCTTTTGTTTTTCCTTTTGTTCCTAACAAGTTTGTTGATACTTTGAGGCGCCCTTGTAAACGAGTCTTCAGTTCGTTGGATGTTGACATCTTGGACTTTATGCCTCCTAAACGCGCTCGTCCAGATGAGCTTTTTCTTTTTCGTTTGTCTTCTTATCCCTTAACTGCTTCTTTTTTGTCTTATCGCAGCGTTGTAAACCTACCTGCTGATGGTCTGGTGGCGGACCTTAATTCGCCACCCGTTTTCCAATGACTACTTTTTCCTGGAATTGTAGGGGATTAGGAGAGACGAATGATCCTACAATTCCTTTTATCTTTTGGTGTATCCAGCAATATCATCCATCTATTTTGTTTTTGCAAGAAACTATGACTACTTTATCATCAGCTGCTGCTAAGACATCTCATCTTGGACTCCCTAATTTCTGTGGTATCGACTCTGTTGGGCATAGTGGGGGTCTTCTTTTGCGTTGGGATGACTCAGTTGTACTTATTTCTCTTACTGTTAATTCTCACTTTATTCTATGTAAATTAACTTTGGTTGAAAATGATGTTTGTAATAAGCCTGGTATATATCACTACAACAAATAAGGTAATTGGCGACCATATAAGGCGACTGAGAACAGTCGCCATTAAGAATAAAGCGACTAAGGTCCGTCGCCCGCACTTCGTAGCTAGGTTTAGTCGCTTTTGGCGACAGGACTTCATCGCCAATTTTGGCGACGGAATTTTTTTAAAGCGGGCGACCGAAATTCGTCGCCAAAATTGGCGACTGTCATTAGTCGCCTTTTTAGCGACTGTCATTAGTCGCCTTTTTACAATCCACGTCATCTCCATATTTTCAGAATTGGCGACTGATTTTGGTCGCCATTTTGGCGACTGATTTTGGTCGCCATTTTGGCGACTGATTTTGGTCGCCAATTGCCCAGTATCCGTCGCCAATGACCCTAAAATTAATTCATGATCAGAAACTTAGCGACGGTTTCCCGTCGCCAATTGCCCAGTATCCGTCGCCAAATTTACATTTTTTTTAGCCTAAAAATCGTTTTTGACCTAGCCAAATACGTAAAAACCTGCAAATAAACCAACACTTCCAGCAGAGAACACATAGGAAGCCAACACAACCAAACTTGATAAAGAAAATCATGTTCCATACACACAACTACGAGTTCTACGAGTTTTGGTCATCTAACATTATCCGGGAATAACATGTTCTCTAAAAAACTACATAACAGGGAAACTTGCTCCCGCTCCACTACCACCTCCATAATTAGGATCTCTAGGATCCTTTGGTTGCGGGCGCCACCCAGTGTTGCAATTGGCGAAGAAGGAGTTCATCCGGTCCATTTCCTCCTTCATCCTCTGAATTTTTTCATCTCTCTCGGCATCCCGCCTCTCCCTCTCGGCATCCTGCCTCTCCCTGGCGGCTAATTGAGCTTGGAGCACACTTACGACACTTGGGGTATAAGGTTGTTGTTGGGAGGAAATTGACCCTCTTCTTCTTGTAGGAGGGTAGAAAATTTCCTTTGCCGACCCGGCTCCATACACATCTCCTCTTTGGAACCCCTCAACAAGATCAAACCATAGCTCATTGTCATCAATTTCCGGGTTGTTCTTCCTACGGACAAGGAATTGTTCCTAAAAAATTGATAAAACATTAATGGTTAGAGGTTACTTATCTAAAAATTGATAAAACATATACTTTAAAAAGCTAAGAAATAATATTTTTTGACACTTACATATAACTGTTGATCTTTTTCCTTCGCGAAGATCAACTTGCCCTTTCTTGTCTTCTTTGCGTGAGTGTCAACAAAGAGATCAACAATCGTGGGTACCTTGCCCTTATTCTTCTTGGTCCCTTAGCCTCTTCTTGCCAATGTCATTATACCTTTGCCAAACTAGGCGCTCAAGGTCGGTTGGCCAATAGAACACACGCTACAAAAAGTAAACACATAGATGAGAAACAAATTAATAATAAGGTAAAAAGAATAAATAAATTATATTTAATAATATATATTTTATAAATAGATATCCGGAAGTTGTTGAACCACATCTCCTTATCTTCATCACTAGCGTTACTCCAACAAGTAACGCCGTGTGTCATGTTCTCTTGGGTGCTATTAGTCACACCACGAACAACTGTTTGACTTCTAAACCTGAAATCAAACATGTTAAAAACATAATTATATAGGAATAAAAAATAATGTATAATTAACATATGTCTAAAAAAAGTCATTTATTACTAAATAAAAAAATTACAAAATAGAATGAATAAAAAATTACCAAAGACCATTCGGATCAAGGATCATCCTGCCGTCAGTATGTCGGGGTACACCAACCTCCTCCTCCTCCTCCTCACTCACCTCCGTAGTAGAACGGTCAACGTCCTCCTCCTGCTCTCGGGAGCTACTACCTCCCTCACTATAGCCTCCGCGCTGCCTACCTCCTCCACGAGCCATGTGTACTACAATTGATTAAAAAGTGTTAGCAAATATTACAGGATAATTATTATAAGATACAAAAAAATAAAACCTAATAAACAGGTATAAAAGAAAAAATAAAACGCTAATAATTGTTTCCATATTTGATATGTATACTTTCAATACCTTCTTCTTACATCATCATCATCATCATCATCTTCTTCTTCTTCTTCTTCTTCTTCTTCTTCTTCTTCTTCTTCTTCTTCTTCTTCTTCTTCTTCTTCTTCTTCTTCCTCTTCCTCCTCCTCTTCTTCTTCTTCCCCCTCTTCTATCCCATCCCTCTCCTTATCATTCTCTTCTTCTTCCTCTTCTAACTCCTCCTCCGCTTCTATCTCATTTGCATAAATAATTTCATCATGATCAATCGGGGACAAAACTGTTTTCGATACAACCTCTTCTTGGAAAAAAGATGTATCAACTTTCGATCGTGCCTTTGTTTTAAAAACGGCCCACCATTGCTTTTGTTGTCTATCATTACTTGTGCTCGGAAGAGATGCAAAATAAACTTGATGAGCTTGTTGTGCAAGTATAAATGGGTCATATTGAGAGTAGGTTCGAGTATGATTCACTTCCACGAGTTTGTAACGATCATGGACTCTCGTTCCAGCTACGGAATTATCCCTCCATTGAATCTTGAATAAGACGGTTTTATAACTCCGATCCCGGCCATTGTAGCACAACTCAAAGATATCCTCTAATATGCCATAATATTCATTGCCATCAAGAGAAGAAATAGTAACGTCGTAGTTGCATTTAGCCTTACTTTTGCCATAGTCAAATGTTTGAAACTTAAACCCATTAATTGAATATCGATTCCACGTCACAACCTTTCGAGAAGGACCCAAAGCCAAGCTTCTTATCACATCATCTTGAATATTTAGCTTACATACATGCTTCCGAAACCAGGCTGGAAATTGATCCTCATGCTTATGCCAAACATCCTCTCTGTTCACATTAGGGTGTTCTTTAATGAAATCTGTCACAAATTGAGCTTCATTTGGCTCCAAAACCTCACAATTAGATAGCACATAAAGGTGGGCACGGTTATACTCCTTGTCATCCAGAAATCTTGTTCCCCCAGCTGATGAACACCCTATCTCATCCTGCATTTGGAAACACTTGGGTATACTTGTGTCTAGTTCATCCGCTTCATCAATATTCAAGTATTTTGCTTTGGTCTCAATATGTTTTTCAAAATAAAGAGAGCAAAAATTGGCAATCTCTTCCGTTAGGTAGGCTTTACTCCTATCCATGCAATAAGGACATGCCTTTCGCCCAGCGGTTGCCCATCCTGATAGCATACCATATGCGGGAAAATCATTTATAGTCCATAACAATGAAGCTCTTAGTTGGAAATTTTGCTTCTTCGACACATCAAATGTTTCTACACCAACTTCCCACAAATACTTCAGTTCCTCCACCAACGGTTGTAAATAAACATCCAGATGGTTTGTTGGGTTATCAGGACCGGGAATAAGTAAAGAGAGGAAAATAAATTGTCTTTTCAGACAAAGCCAAGGAGGTAAGTTGTACGGCGTGGTCATTACGGGCCAACACGAGTAGTTTCTACCAAACTGACCAAAAGGGTCAAACCCATCCGTACACAAGCCAAGTCTCACATTGCGAGGTTCCTCGGCAAAATCGGGATATAACCTATCAAAACGCTTCCACTCCTCCCCGTCACTCGGATGACACATCTTTCCTGGTGTACGGGGATTTTCTTTGTGCCATCTCATTTGGTTGGCAAGATTTTTCGTGGCATACATTCTTTGAAGTCTAGGAGCTAATGGAAAATAAATTAATGTGTTTTCTGATATTGGTTTCTTTCTCTTTCCACTCCTTTTATTACCCTTCTTCCCCTTCAAAACAATATTTCCTTCACTTGTCTCATATCTATCCCTTTGACATTTCTTACATTTGTCAAGCAAATCATCATCTTTCCAAAAAAGCATACATCCTTTAGGACATGCATCAATCTTTTCATGTGGAAGTTGAAGACCTTTGACCACTTTCTTGGTATTATAGAAATTTCGGGTCATAACATTATTATCGGGTATAACATCCTCAACCAACGTAGCAATACTATCAACGGCTTTAAATGGCATATTATACTCACATTTTAAAGAAACTATCCTGGATGCAACTTGTAACAATGTCATTCTACTCCCCTCATATAAGGTTTTTCGGAAGCACTTAGCATGTCAAAAAAGGCTTTTGCTCTTGGGTTTGGTTGTTCTTCATCAATCATTGGTACACGGTCGTCATTAATGAAATCATTAGACCGAAAGGCATCAAGTACCATTTCTCTATATGGGTTCTCATTTTGTTGGATTTGAGGCTCTTCGGGATAATATTTTTCTCCATGGGAGATCCAATTGTAGTAGTTTGGAAAAAAACCATTTGTAACAAGATGCTCTTCTACTTCAATGTCAAATAAATATTTTAAGTTTTTACATTTAGTACAAGGACACCTAAGTTTATGTTGTTCCAAATCATATGAATCTTGACATCTAGCAAATTCAATAAATCCACGAACTCCTTTACAAATCTAGCGATAGGACGTTTCTTCTTATCTACTCTTTCTTCGTACATCCAGCTACGTTCAGATCTCTTCATTTTAATCTATAAGCAATATATAGCAAACTAACCATTTTAAATAATAATATTTAATTTCAACAAAAAAAAGCAATGGTTATCTCATCCTCCATTTTATGCTAATTTCAAGATTTCAATTGGGTCCTTATCACTCCAACCTAAACCCATCAATGTACGTTTCAAGTCACTAGCAAACACACATTTGTGAATTATTAATGAGAAAAAAATTCGGCAGCAATTCCCCTTAGTTCTCCAAATACATAATGTGGAAAAGATACATATTCCACATATGTATTCAGAGAACATTGGAGAAATTTGCAACCAAATTCTTTTCTCATTAATAAAATCACAACTATGTGTTTACTACCTAAGTGATTTGAAACGCAAAGACGATCCCAAAATGGGGACTATTCAAGAATTGCTCCTAATGAGTAATTCTTGAACGAGTACTAGGTCATTATATATTAAACAAGTTGTCAAAATTATAAGGCAAATTTATACAATCCCCTAATCAAATGACATTACTAATTTAACAAATTTATACATCATGCTCATTCTAACTTAATTTCGTTAATTATAAGGCAAATTTATACAATCCTAACATTATACTACCTTCATAAAACTATACTACCTTCAACAATACTACTTCAATATTACTAAAACTAAGTTACTACCTTCAATAATACTAATATTATCAAGATAACCTTCAATTACATCCCCTAATCAAATCACATTACTAATTTAACAAAAACCCCAATTTCTAACCCTAACTCAAATTAATTAACAAAAATGCTAATTAAATTACAACTACATACATTAATAAGCATCACTAATGTATAAATTACAACTAGATACTAAATAAGCATCACAACTTAAACAAAATATGAAGGATTGAAGTAATTAAATCGATTTGAGTCGAAAACAAACCTTTATTAAAAAGAAAAACAAAGGGTCGGTAGTGATGTGGTGATGTAGTGTGCGGATGGCGGCGGCGAGTGGTGGCGTCCGGTGGTCGTTGTAGTTGGTGGTGGCGTCGGCTCGTCGGGTTTCTTGGCGATTTTTTTTTTTGGTTGATGATAGAATGAATGAAGGGGACGGGGTGAAGAAACTGGCAAAAAAAAAAATAAACAGGCGATTAGCGACCGTTTTTGGTCGCCAAATTGGCGACGGGTATTGGTCGCCAATTTTGGCGACGGATTTCGGTCGCCAAATTGGATAATATTCGGTCGCCCTTGGATTTCATACGGATTTTTGGATAAAAAGGTATAGTCGCCAAATTGGCGACGGGTATTGGTCGCCCGAGTTTTTTTTCTGTCGCCAAATTGGCGACTGTAGCATGTCTGTCGCCTTTGTCCTATTTTCTTGTAGTGTATATGATGTTTATTTATGGTGAACCGTCTGTTGAATTTCGTCTACCTTTATGGAACACCATTTCTGGCTTGATTTCGGGTCTGTCTCCTTTTCTTATTATTGGTGATTTTAATCAGGTTGAAATGTATTCTGATAAATTAGGTGGCTCCACTGCCATTCGCGGTCAACAGGATTTCACCTCCTAGAGATTTGAAAACACTTTGCTTGACGTTCCTTTCTTTGGTCCTCCGTTTACTTGGTTTAATAATCGCTCAGATGATCAACTAATTATGGAACGACTTGATCGTGCTTATGCCAATACTGATTTGTTTCAACTTTTCCCTGCAATCTCGGTTATGCATCTTCCAATTCTGGTTTCGGACCATGCTCCAATTATTCTCAAGTTTTTCCCTCCTACAAAAGTTGTGAGACGTCCCTACCGCATTGATAATTGGTGTTTGAACTCCCCTGAGATTGCCCACATAGTTGATTGTGCATGGAAACTTCATTTTCCTGGCTCTCCGATGTATGTTTTATCCAGGCGGCTTTCTTCTGTGCTCTTTTCTATAATGCAATGGGTGATTCATCATAGGTTGTCCCACGGTATCAATTGGTCTGAGATGCATCGCAATATTCATAGATCTAGTAATCAAATTGTTGATGTTCAGTCAGCAACATCTTTTCAGCTGGTTCGTTCTGAGCAACTTCAGGTTTTACAGCAGCAACATGCTTATTGGTTACAACGAGCTAAGTTGAAGCATGAAATTCTAGATGGCCTCCCATCGCGGTTCTTGTATTCTCGAGTTAAGCAACGCTCTTCACATCAGCGTATCCTTGCACTACTTTCTCGTTCGGGCGAATGGCTGTTTACTCCAGATCAGATTTCGTTGGAGATTACTTCTTTCTTTCATGACCTGATGTGCTCTACCCCTCCTAGTGATCCTGGCTCGCCACTAGGATTTATTGACCCTCTGATGGACTCTCTTGATCTTCCGATACTAAGCTTGGCTGACTGTTCTTTGTTATCTGCTCCTTTCACTGAACATGATATTCTCCGTGCTCTTAATGGGATGGATGGCTCCAAATCACCAGGCCCTGATGGTATAACCCCGAAGTTTTACCAGACTTTTTGGCCCCAAATTGGTCATTTAGTTACGTTGGCTTTGCTTCGCTTCCTTAATTCGGGGGTTATGTTGAAGGAATGGAATAATACCCATATCATACTTATTCCTAAGGTTGACAAGCCGGAATTGATTTCTCAATTCCGTCCTATCAGTCTCTGCAATGTTATTTATCGGCTGGCTTCCAAGTGCCTTGCCAATCGGATCAAACTTGTTATTTCATCGATTGTTTCGGAAACTCAGCAAGCTTTTGTTCCCTCCCGGCTTATGTCAGATGGATGTCTTATTACTCATGAGATAATGCATTATCTTAATAAAACAACAAAAGGAACTGTTTCTTATGCGGCTCTAAAGCTTGATATGCATAAAGCATTCGACCGTGTTTCCTGGCCTTTTCTCATGGCGATTTTGAAGAAATTCGGCTTCCCTATCTTCTGGCAAAATATTATCTGGGAATGTATTTCAACGGTCACATACAATATCTTGATAAATGGTGAGCCCTCTTCACCTTTTAGACCTTCTTGTGGTCTGCGACAAGGGGATCCGCTTTCACCATATTTGTTCATCATGTGTATGGAAATTCTATCTTGTCAGCTGCGCACCGCGGAGAAGACGGGTACCTTAACTGGCCTTAAGATTTCTCGCTATGCTCCTCCTATTACACATCTTTTTTATGCTGATGATGCATTTATTTGCTGTAAAGCTACTCCGGCTTCCTTTGAGTCTCTCCGGGATTTGTTTCGATGCTTTGAGCTTGCCTCTGGTCAGATGATAAATCTTGATAAGTCGTTTATTAAATTCAGTCCAAATGCGCCACCTGATTTCAAGTCCTATATGGCGTCTATTCTTAAAATGAAGACCTCGGACTGCTTTGGTAATTATTTGGGTGTCCCGGTTGATCTTCCATCCAAGAAGTCTTTGGTATTTCAACCACTGGTTGATAAGATGACATCTCGGGTTATTGCTTGGTCTTCTCTCCACCTTAGTCAGCCATGCAAGCTTATCATCATCAACTCTATTCTTTTGGGTTCAATCCGTTTTTTGCTGGCTTCTATTCCTTTTCCGACCGGGATTTGTAAGAAGATTGACTCTTTGATTACAGCTTTTTGGTGGCGTAAAGATGTTCGCCACCGCTCGATTCACTGGCTCTCTAGGGACTCTTTACAACTCCCTCGAGAACATGGAGGCCTTGGTTTAAAATCTGTCGCTTTGCTAAGTCAAGCTTCCCTTATGAAGAATTTTTGGCGCCTACATCATCAACCATCTGGTATTTTAGCAAAGTATATGATTCCAAAATACAGAAAGGATTTACCTATTCCTGCTGCAAAATCAAAGGTCTCTCGTCCTTCCTTTGTTTGGTCCGGCATTTGCCGTGCTGCTAGTGTTTTCTCTCCTGGTTTATCCTGGAAGCTCGGTAATGGTTCCTCTGTTGATCTTTTTACAAGCCGGTGGGTTAATGGGAGCACTCCTTCTATGCGCCCATCTTCCAATACTTCCTCTTTTGTTCTTTCTGATTTGCTTTCTAATTCAGGTGTTTGGGATCATTCTGCTATTTTTCGTTTTTTTACCCCTTCTTGTGCTAAAGTTATTATAGCTATGGAACCTCCTCATATTGATATTGATGATTTCCTGTACTGGAAATATACGGAGGATGGAGTTTATACGGTTCGATCTGGTTATGATTACTTGATGTCACAGTCATCTTTTTCCTGTTCGCCGTCTTTCTACTCTGCCTTTCCATGGAAAGTTCTTTGGGGTGTTCACAGCTCTACTAAGTTACCTCTTCTTGTTTGGCGTATTATACATAATATTCTTCCTTCGTTAGAGAATCTGTCTGTTCGAGGCATCCAGGTTAGTACTTCTTGTGTTTTTTGTCACTCACAGGCTGAGTCTTTAGATCATCTTTTTAGGACTTGTACTGTTGCTAGACATGTTTGGCTTTCGTCGTCTCTTGGTTTAAATTCCGTAGCTAATCCTACTATTTGTTTACAACGTTGGATTGCTGATCTTATTAGCTATTTTCACAGGTTTACAGATAGTGCAGACCGGTGCTTACTTCGTTTTCTTTGTATTTTTAAAGCCATTTGGATGGTCCGAAATTCCGTGGTCTTTGACAACTGCAGCGTCAATCCGAGTCAGATTTTACATCTATCTGACTATCTTTTTGCCTCTCATTCTCAGCTGCCTGTTTTTTGGCCATCCTACTCGAAGCCTCATAATAATTTTGCGTTTTCAACTTTGGATTATGCTCTGCCTGATTTTTCCGTTACTTACTTAATTTTGGTTTGCAGGTCTTTTTCTCGTGATCAATACATTGTCTCCTCTTCAGACTCGACCTGTCGTACTCCGGCTCTTTCCCTGGTTCGGGCTTCCTCGCTATTTGCAGCCTCAACAAAAGGGCTACTGATAACCATGTATAGAGCCCACTCTGCCTCACTTCCATCCGTTTCCTTCCGGATAGCATCGAAGAAATTATCTTCCGTTCTGGCTTCCACAAAGCCAGTACCAATCGAACTGCGACACTCGTTGTCGACAATTCGATGTTTCTTACGTATGTATGCACTTTGGTCAGTCAGTCTGGATACTGGCTGACTTTTCACTGTAATCAACGCTTTCTTTGTTTGATATATAAAGTTTATTATTGTCAAAAAAAAAAAAAATGATATAATATTTAACCGGTATTAAATTTAAGACGATCAGTGCCGTCCTAAAGCTGGGTGTGGGGATTACAAATAAGGGGGTGGCTTTAATTTTCTTGTCCATTTGTTGTTGTCTAGTACGGACTACCGAGTATGTGTGTATGAGTGTATGACTAGACAACTTTTTGGTGATTTTTCTAAATTTTATTTGATGAGGCCATACCTTTGTGAAAAAAGGGTAAGGAAAACATGTTTGGTAACTAAAAGCAACAAAAATAAGCCAATTTTTATCATGCTACAAAAGCAACCCAAAAATTTACTTTTATCATGGATAACGAAAAGTTTTCTTTCATGTTACAAAAGTGTCTTTTAAAATTTACTTTTATATATAAATGATAATTTAGTTATAAGTTTGTCAATTATAAACTTATTCTGGCTTATATATTTGCAGAACAATATTTAAGGAAATCTACAAAATTGCAGAAAAGGCTGGAAACTATTTAGCATTAAAGTTGAAAAAATATTTATATTTAAAATTAAAAATTACTGTATCAAATATGGAAATGATTTTAAAATTAAAATATTTTATATTTTTAAAATTAGAATAAATTAAAATGTTCTCTAAATTTTTTTTTTTTTTTGAAAAAGAATCAATTCTATATTCTATTGAAGTTTATCTTTTCGTAAATTATAACGATATTATACTTAGACCTAACAAATGGGTCATTCGGGTCGGGTTCGGGTCGGGTTACATCGGGTCGGGTCATTTTTAGGTTAATAATTTATTGGCTCACTTTCGGGTCGGGTCATTTTTAGGTCGGGTAATTTTGGGTCAGGTCAATCTGAGTCGTTTGGGTCATTACGAGTCATGATTTTGCCTTAATTAGGTCGTTTCATGTCATTTTGGGTCAATCGGGTCATTTTGGGTCACTTATTAAGTCCGGTCACTTTGGGTCGGGTTAGTTATATAGATGTTCATGGGTCATCCCGCCCATTAGGCTCGTCCCACCTAGTCCGCTTATTACGTAGGCTATTTAAATCCTGTGGGTCGGCCCATTAGGCCCGTTTACTATTTAAATCCTTTACTTTTACTCTTAAAAAGACATTTTCAAAGAAAATTGTATCAATTTTATAAGGATGTGGAACACTAAAATAATTCGTAAACTATAAAGGTTAGAATATAACGAAATTTTTTATATATTGGGTAACCTTATATATTTTAATTAATAAAACGTCTAAATTGAAGTTTCGTGTTACAGCCCATTAGCCCATAGGCCGCCCGACTTTTGACTAAAGGGCGGGCAAGGGTAAGGATAATTGGCCCATAATTAAGGCCCGGCCCGCCCACTAAGGTCTTAAAAGGCAACTTTTTCCTTCACATCCCGGCCCATGTCCGGTCCAAGCCCGTATTTGAACAGCTCTAGTTAGTTTCGGGTCGGGTCTATCGGGTCACTTTTGGGTGATATATTTCGGGTCACAGGTCAGCCTTATCGGGTCGGGTCAGCTTTGCCAATTATAAATTTATACTATATTCTTATTTCAATTTTTTTTCACTTTTTTTTTTGTATTTTCATATCTTTTAAAATATTTACATATTTTTCATTCCCCCAACCCCAACAAAGTATACTCCTCCTTTTCAGTCGTTTTTTTTATTGATTCTGACACAAGGATCAAGGAAATGAGAAAAAAAATAAAAATAAATTAAAGAGTTCTCTCACATGTCCACTTTTGTAAATTTTTACCAAAAATAAAAATAAATAACAATTGATTGATACGCCCCCCCCCCCCCCCCCCCCCAAACGAAAATAAATAACAATTGATCGGGATGGAGAGATGGAGAGAGAATTACTTTAAATGTTAAAATCACAAATTAGGTAAAAAAAAATGTTTTTTTTTTTACATAGTTTGAAACATTTTTTTTGTGACAAAAATGTAAAGGTTGTATGGTTGCTATTCAATACGGAAGTTTGGAGTGTCTTTGAAATACTTTATAAACGTTAGGTGATTTAATTTAAAATTTCCTTTATAAAACCTTGAAAAAATAATTTAGCGCTAATTCCATACTTCAAATTTAGCGCTAATTCCATAATTTTGAAAAATGATCTAGTTTACAAATAACTCATTGATAATCATATAATAACAATAATTACAAATGGTAAACAACTAATAATCGAAATAATGAGAATACTATTTTAACAATTCTTTCACCAATCATGATCATACAAAATAGGCAATGAGATAATATACCACGGGCAAAAAATCATAAAGCAAATTTGCACGTACAACTCTAGCTAAACTTTCTTAGGCATTGCCGTAATTACGAATTCACGACGATCGGCTACTACTAATAGCTAAAATCAACATCCAATACTGGATTTGGAAATCTTTTTAGACTAGTCAGGGTGAAACGACATTGGTACATTGAACTCTATGTTCGATGAAGGGGGAAGATTAGTTACTTCTCGTAACATGAGTGTATTCATGAACCGTTACTTTCACAAAATGTCATCTATACCCATTTTTATGCCATCACAAAGGACAATAATATGTTCGATTAGACATTCCCTTCTTTTCTTTGTCTAGTCATTCATTTTATTAGGTGCCGAATATTCATTCACGAAATTATTTACTACGAAAACTTTATATTCGTAGTGTAATTATGTAAACGAACATTGAAGCATTTATCCATGTGCATTTCACTAAATAATTCGATAAAAAAGTAATTATATTGCCAAGTATGCATAGTATAATTGCTGAGAAGACCATCTCAACTAAAATCTTAAAACGATGGTTGAGCTCCAATTAATGATCTTATACTCTATCACTGTAACACGCATAAAATAGTATTGAAATATGGCAACATTTCATAGAAATAAGGGGTGGTGAGATTTGAACTTGTGATCTATTGGTCACTCTTGCTCTGATACCATATGAGAACATCATCTCAACCAAAACTTTAAGGTAATGAAATGATTGTAACACATCAATGATTTTATACTCTACATTATACTCCCTCTCATCCAAACCAAAGGTAACAGTTGTTTTATCACACCTGTCGAGACACGTTTTGCAACGTGAATATCTTTAGTTACACATTATTAAAAATTATAAAAATTTGATATTCTTATAGCATTTATGATGCTAAATTAAACAAGATCTCACATTAATATATTTTATTTTATAGATTAAGAATAATACTCCCTCTTATTCGCTATAATGTTCCCTCTTTCCCAAAACGGATTATTCAAGTAATGTTCCCCTTTCTTTTTTTGGTAACTTTTACTCTTATTTTATTCATCCCTCTCCCCTATCACCAAACCCCACACAACTCTTTTACTCCTATTTTATTACTTTTCTTAATGTTTTGACCCCACAACTCCTTATTTCACTCCTAATAATTCATCTCTCTCTCCTAACACCAACCCCACCAATGTCCTTTATTCATTTTTAATAGTATTTCTTAAGTATCGTGCCAAAGACAAAGGGGAACATTATAATGAATTGGAGGGAGTATCAAAGATTCGCTACGACCATAAATAGTGCCAAAAAGCAAGTGTTACATTTGGTTTGGATGGAAGAGAATATGAATTAATGGGAGGAGACGAAATATTACATTCATATAATAGTATTGGAATATCACACCAAAAAAAAAAAAAATAATACTCCCTCCTATTCAATATAAACTTCCCTATTTTCTTTTCCGTCTATTCACAATAACTTCCCTATTTCCTTTTTTTGTAAGTGTTTGTGTGGTCCAAATTTAATTGTATGGCGGGGTAGTGTATTTGTGTGGTCCAAATTTATTTATATGGTGAGGTAGTGTGTTTCCTTAATTTTTGTGTCAAAATGAAAGGGAAAGTTTATTGTAAATAGGAGGGAGCAGTATTGGAATATGGTGATATGGTACAAAGTAGGTGCTTGTCATTCATTAAGAGCAAAAAAAAATTATAAAAGTCTACCCTAATAGTTCGTACAAACAATCGACAGTTTTCTTCTACTTTAAAGTTTCCTTTAAAGTACAACCCAAACGCATTATTTCTGCTACTATCTAATAACAATTCCTTTTCCAGCTTTATTTCTATCAAAGTGAGCGTCCATTGTGTATGCTATTCAAAGTTGATGGAAGTTACTGTTGAAAAATACCCCCTAATAATTAGCCTTCTTTAAGATTCAAATACGGAGTAGAATTTTTATAAAGTCAAAGGAAATCGGGCTTAAAATTTTGTGTAGATTTTTTTTTAGGTGAAAGCCCCAAGGCTTTACTGTATTAAAATAATCTGGAATAAAAAATAACAGCATTGTTCGCAATCCGAGGTAGGGTATCCGACCACACTACTCTACCAACAATTCTAGGAAAAATATGAGCTAAAGAATGAGCAACCTAAAGTCTCACATATAAAAATTAGAAAATTGTTACTTTATTTGTTAGATACTCCCTCATTTTGAGTGAATTTTTTACATTTAACCTAAATATGTCTCACAAGGCAATTTCTAAAATCCTATGCACCACAATGGCATTTGCTTTATATTACTTATAACGGAATTTAGTTTATATTGAAATTCGGTAAGAAATGAAATAAAAATAGAATTTTTCTATGTTTACCAGTAAAGTCTTGCGAAATCGTCCCTCTTTACCTTCAATTACATCTAAAATGAATTGTAAACTTTATTATGACCGTCCCTCATTGATTGCCCGCGAATTCCATTATCAAAAAGTGTATCCAGAGCTTCTTGTACCACAACTATTGAATACTATTTCACTACTTAAGTCAATACATAAGATAGGAATTCGTCTTGCTTACGATAACAAATGACCGCTCAAAGCACAATTTTTTTTAATCAAACCCGGTATTTTGGGACATAAGATGTCAAAAGGTGGTATTATTAAAGCATAAAATAGCAAGACGACATTAAAAAAAGTATCTAGCCATATCTTATTTCGTCATATTTTCATTCCCATTTCTATGAAGTGTATTTCTTTCCTACAGCTCAAAAAAAAAAGAAGATAAAAAAAATTTAAGAATTTGATGAGAATCCTGCCGGTGGGCGCTGTAGATTATTAGCCCGCCGGCAGGGCAGCAACGTAATTGTTTAGGCCTCAAGAACCGAGAGTCTCTGATACCACGTAGAGAATATAAGAGAGGAGAGAAATTGTAATTGTATTATTGATGATAATATGAATTGGTGAATAACGAGAATACAAGAGATCCATATTTATAGTATAAGACGGTTACCTAAACTCCAAGATACAATATTACTAAATATCTAGTTTCCTTATTTAATATATCTTTTCTAATAAGATAAGAATATTATAATTGTAAGATATAATATTATTATCTCTAATAGATACCATGATGCTACCTTGTGCGTTGCGAATAGCTTTTGGGGATAGAGGGACTTGAACCCTCATGATTTTAAAAGTCGACGGATTTTCCGCTGATGTAATACCTGATATTGTCAGTAATAACCAAGGAGGGTTTATTAAGCGTAGAAACATCATTGGAAACATAATGATTTGTCAAGACCTTATGAGAATATATAATATAAAAACAACCTCTCCTAAGTGCCTAATGAAAGTTGACTTGTAGAAAGCCTATGATTCAGTTAACTGGGATTTCATTGAACAAATGCTAGTAGCTCTGAATTTCCCACCAAAGTTTATAAATCTAGTAATGGTTTGTGTAAGATCTTGTGGATATGGGTCACCCGCACGCCGGTTTGTGGACATACGGTGGTCGAAGAGCCACGTTCAGGGACGTAGAAATGCTCTTGACCGGATCGCTTTAGATCGGTCGGTTTCGTCTCGATGAAGGTCTCGAAACGATGTAGTGATGTTCGGAGTTGCCACCAAGCAAGTATGGGATGCTTGGAAACCGTTTGAATCCACTTTATACCTCGGTAAAACGAAGCACAAAGCAGTGCTTGACATAGGTACTAAGGATAAGGACTCGTCTCTCTTTTCGCATCCTATCACTAGAATGACTCTCGTGCGCCCTGGATAAGGCCATCCATTATTCAAAGGTTCTGAGTAAGAGGTGAAGGGACATATTGGGCAGCTCTTTAATCGAAAAGAGAATTAAAAATCCCTTGAGATGAAGACAGACTCGAAATAAACAAATAAATAGAGTAATTGCCTCCCCGACAACGGCGCCAAAATTTGACACGGCTGTCGCAACCCTATCAAAAATAAACCAACCGGCTCAACTAAAAATATAGTAGAGGTAAGTCGGGTATCGTACTCCACAAGGAGGCTATTATATCTACCTGCTATCTAAGTCTGTCTCGGTAACAACTGGGGTGTTTGAATTGTTTTTTAATCAACTAAATGAGATTAAAAGAGAGAAGAGAAAAGAGCGATAAAAACAGTAAAGAGAAATAAGGCTGTGATCAAATAAGGAGAAGGAATGCTAGGACGTCGGTTCACCATGGTAATTAGCCAATTCAGTCATAAATAGATTAAACGGTCTTATGTGAGAAGGGTAAGGGAAAGGTCCTCTCGGTCCACTTTCTGCCCTAAAAAACAACTAACTTAGCTCTCGCCCTCATTAGTGTAATCTTACTGTTCATAACAGGTCTATTCATTCCAATGTCTCGATCTAGGTCTGAACTTCACCAAATTAACTGATTTAGAAGCGTGCACTCAACTAAACGATTACAATTATATTGTTATAAAACAGTTCTCACAATCAAACCATCTATTCTATTTGTAACATCATTAATTCACTACCATGGCTCCCCTAATCCTAACATAGAGAGCATTAGCTACTCATGATTATGATGAAACTAATAACAACAATGGATGAAATAGAAAGAGACATGATATAGGGATTAAGAGAATGAAATCGCATAAACTAATAATAACAATTAATTAAAACAGTAATAAAGAGACTAGTAATTAAGGATGCAAAAGATGAAATTAAATTAAGTATAAAGAGTAGAGAAAGATTACAAAATTCGAGATCCGGCTATAAGAACAAAGCAACGTAGCAAAAAGGAGAGAAGAGAGTCTAAACAGTAATTAAGTTTCTGAGATTTAAGAGTGATTACGAGATTAAAAAGATGGATCCTTAAACCTAATTACGTCTTCCCTTATATAGGGGAGATATTTATTAACATAACTAAGATATTAAACAAGTTTACACGAAATAAAAATCCCGTGTAAGATAGAAATCCACTCGATCGAACCAATTAAATCTACTCGATCGAGCAAACCTTCAGCCAAACCTCTCGATCGAACAATTAAAGCCTTCGATCGAGAGCCTTCAAATTAGCACCCTTCAACCGAGTTCAGCAGGGACTCGATCGAACACTCGTGACCACCCATTCCACTCGATCGAGCACTCGTGACCACCCATTCCACTCGATCGAGCATAGAAACCTTCGATCGAGCACTCAGCCACTGAAACAGCTCACTTTCTTCATTGGTTAGCTTCCGAGACTCCTTCATGCTTTCCGAGGCATAGTATTTCTGCTCAAAACCTTCCATCTCCATAAATGCATGCTAAAGGGACTGAAAAAAGTGCGATTTTGCTAATTTCGGGTCCTTTCCTGCAAATAAGGCAAACCAAACCAAAGTAGCCTATTCGGGGCATTTTACAATACAAAACTACGAGAATGACATGAAAATGTGTGCATTAAGAGGCCAAAAAGGACTATATGAAATGCACGCATCACACATAATCCCGCCCGCGGTAGCAGCCTCTACTTATCGATCTTGGTTGGTTACGTGCAAAAGTTGATAAAATGGGTAAAATGCATGTATGCGCATCTACAAGTTTAAACCTACCATGTGAGATTTGGTATGTCGGTTGTTTATCCAAATATCAAGTAATTGATGTCGAGTTTAATTTAAATGTTGATTTGCATGCAAAGACGGAAATTAAACATCCATTTACCGAGATAGGTTTATGGTGCTTAACACGATCCATTTGTTTGAAAAAGTACTTGAAAATGATAAAATATAAAATATGAACTCGTCAATATGATCCGTCATGTATCCGGGTTAACCGAAATCGAGATCGTCCTGGACAAGTGCTGGAAATGAAGCAGAATAATGTCAGGTAGCCCCTTTGGAGTGCGAGTGTATGGGCGATGTAAAGGGGCTTCCCCTGGTTTTGCAAAAGGCGAAGAACAGAAGAGCATTGGGGCGCGTGTCAGACGGCAGCCTAAATGAGCCTTCCGTGCTTGCAAAAGGTTGTTAAGACCATTTTAAAAGGTCGTTAAAACCGGTTTTGTTGAAAGGGTCCTTAAGACCGCTTTTGTGTTAAAGTGTAGAATATGACTTGGAATAATCACCATAATGTTGGTGATACTCGTTGTCGGGTTTGAATTTTTAAGCTTGACATGAATAGTTTTGTAAATAAACATAAAAAATGTGTATTCTTG
This sequence comes from Silene latifolia, assembly GCF_048544455.1. NCBI lineage: Eukaryota > Viridiplantae > Streptophyta > Magnoliopsida > Caryophyllales > Caryophyllaceae > Silene > Silene latifolia. The sequence goes on from NC_133528.1 coordinate 38,258,103, forward strand.
ATCGTTTCGTCACTGTACTCGAAATAAATCGACATGGCATTAATGTTAGCCAAGGGCGACATGCAATGTCAAGATAAAGAGAAAATGAAAATGAAATAAAATGAAGGGTGTTTGATATGAATTAATTATATTAAGTTCATTGCTTTGTAATTAGTCGATATTTATCATCGTACTCGGGATTAAACTGACATGGTATATGTGAACCAAGGATGATTATGAATATGACTAAAATGCTTGCAAATATGAATAAATGAAAAATGCAAGAAATAGGAGATGAAAATGTTCATATCTCCATAAATTTGTTATTACCCAACAACCGTTTGAAGAAAAGAAAGAAAATGAAATAAAACATAAGGAATGATGAACTCAAACACGTTGAGTTCTAACCTGAGAAGCCATATGAGGCGCGAGCCCCTAGGCGAGGCAACAAGCCTCTGTCTCAGGCCAAAACTCGGTTTTGGCTCGATCTTTCCAAGTTTTGAATCGTGTTATGCATGTTTTATGATGTTAAAGTCATGAAAACAGTAAAAAGAACATGAAATAAGAGGACTAATTACACCCTCATACTTACATGCTCGGTTGCTTGACGAGAAATCGATAAATTGTAAAACTTGTGAGCCAGATAGCTCGAGTTGAAAAACCGTTTTGTAAATATGGAGTGTTGCTTTGCTTTAGTGTAGGTGTAGTTGGTCGAAGTGGTAAGTCAAATGTTTTTAATGCACGACGACGGTACCAAACAATATGTAAGGCTCGTGTTTTCACTCGGTAGGTCAAAAACACGTGTCGGTTTTTGACTTTAGAAGTCGAGGTCTAGAATTTTAAGGGAGAAAGAAAGAGAGGAATCTCGCCTAAGTACAATTGGTGGTGCTTGAAGGGTATTTATAGAAGAATGTGTTGTGTTGTACATTTTGGGTGACGTAGCCATACAGGCCACCCATTGAGGCGTGAGAATATTGGCGACATAAGGAGCTGTCTTGTCCCTTTCGCAAATTTGGAATTTGTGGTTTGTTCTATCCCAGGTTTTGTTGGATATGTTTTGTGGTTATTGTGTTTTCACCGTGTACAATAAGATGTGGGTGATAATTGAAGGGGGTTTTGTGGACATGGCCCACCTGCGATGCCCAGCCAATCTCCGGGACACGGAAACGGTCTTTTTGAAAGCCACGCTGCGTAAAAATGCTTTCGACCGGATCGTTTTAGATCGGTCGGTTTCGTCTCGACAAGGGTCTCGAAACGATGCAAGAGATGTTTGGAGTCGCCACCAAGCATTTGTGGGATGCTTGGAACCCGTTCGAATCCACTTTATACCTAGGTCAACCAAGGCAAAAAGCGATGTTTGGCATAGGTACTAAAGATAAGGAATCGTTCCTCTTTAGCATCCTATCTCTAGAATGACTCTCCTACGCCCTGGATAAGGTCGTCCACTATCCAAAGTTTCTGAGTAAGAGGTAAAGTTACGTATTGGAAAGCCCTTTAATCGGACACCCAATCCCGCCCGCGGTAGCGGCCTCTACTGATCGATCTTGGTTGGTTAAATGCAAAAGTTGATAAAACGGGTAAATGCATGAATGCGCATCCACAAGTTTGAACCTAACATGTGAGCTTTCTATGTCGGGTGTTTAATCCAAGTATCAAGTATTTGATGCCGAGTTTGATTTAATGTTGATTTGCATGCAAGACGGAAATTAAACATCCATTTACCGAGTTAGGTTTATGGTGCATAACGTGATCCATTTGTCTTAGTAAGGCGTTTTGCAAATATGATGTAAAATGGGCAGATTTGTCATCTGATCCGTCCTGTATTCGGGTTAACCGAAGTCGGGATCGTCCTAGACAAATGCTGGAAGGAAACGAACCCTGCATCAGGCAGCCTATATAGGTGTGAGCCATCAGGCGATGCAAGCAGGTCAACAGGCGATTGAAGGACGTCTTCTGACCATTGAAAAAGTTCGTGAAATGTATTGAAAAGTGGGTGTTTGAACCCGTCTTGATTTGAAAAGGTTGTTTTAGACCGATTATGTATTGATGCGAAGAACGAGACTTGAATAATCATCCTTGTTTTGACAATATTCGACGTCGGGTTCGGTTTTGCAAGCTTGACATGAATAGTTTTGAAAATGATTATGAACTAATCGTTTTATGTTCATTTGATTGTAATTAGTCAATATTTATCATCGTACTCGGGTTAAAATCCGACATGGTATGTAGAACCAAGGATGATTTTGTATTTATGACTAATATATTTGTTTTGAAAATGTAAAGAAATGAAATAAAAGGCTTTAAAATACCTTTTAAAATGTAATTAACCAAATATTATCACCGAAACACGGATTAAACCGTCATGGTATTAGGAACAAGGGTGAAAAATGTTTCATGGTTAAAAGTTTGTTATAAAAAAGAGATTTGAAATATTTGAAGTGGTAAAAATCGATTACAAATATGAAATTAAAACAAAAGGGGAAGAAGAGACCAAACACGTTTGGATTTAGGCTGAGAGGGGCTTTAGGCGCGAGCCTGGTTACTATACAAGCAGCCCCTGCCTCAACCAAAAATCCGGTTTTGGCTCATTTATCCCATGTTTGGACCATGTTATGCATGTTTTAGCATGTTATAGTCACGAAACAAATGAAAAACATGATGGAAAATTATTTTTACACTCTCATACTTACATGCTAGGCTTGAGATGAGAAATCGACGAAAGTGTATCAACTTGTTTGGTCGGAAAACTCGGTTTGAAAACCGTTTTATCAATGTAAAAGAGTGTTTTAAGTTTAGTGATGGTGTAGTTGGTCGAGATGGTCGGTCAAATGATTTAATGCACGATGACGGTACCAAACAATGTGTAAGGCTTGTGTTTTCGATCGGTAGGTCGAAAACACGTGTCGGTTTGTGACTTGAGAAGTCGAGTCTAGAATTTTAAGGGAGAGATGAGGGGGCGGACACTCGCATAACTCTCAAATGGTGGCATTTGAGGGGTATTTATAGGAAAATGGGTGGTTGTGTGCGTTTTGAGCGACGTGGCCGCATGGGCTGCTCGAAGAGGCGCGAGCCATTTCGCGGGTCTTCGAGGTGTCTTGTCACTATCACGCAAGTGCAATCATTATTTGTTCTATCCTATATTTTGGATGAACTTGATTTGTACTTGACCATTAAGGATTCCGGGAATCTTTAACATGAAAGTCTTTGAAAAGTTTATTTTTTGTGTTTGACTCGGTTTGACTCGTTGTTGGAGTCGGGATTTAAATTTTTGAGTCGGTTTTTGGTCCGGTTTTGGTTTTGACTCTAATAGTGTCATTGCGACCTCGTCCTCATGCATTAAACACTCCAGATACTTTTGAAAAGTTTTGAAATGTTTTAGTTTCGAAATCATTTTAAGTTTTTCGACGTATAGTTGTACAAAACTGTTGATCAAACGCTGCGATTCCTAAGCATTTTGTATTCCAATAATCATCGGGTGTTTGTTGGAGATTCGAACAGATACCGGGTATCTACAAGTTTGTTGTGTTTGACTCAGGTTTGAGTCGGGATTTGAATTTTGAGTCGGTTTTTGGTCCGGTGTCGGTTTTGATTCTAATTAGTGTCATTGCGACGCCGTCGTCGTGCATAAAACACTTCAGGCATTTTTGAAATGTTTTACCATGTTTTCATTTTCAAAAACGCTTTTCGAGCTTTACGACACATAGTTATACAAAATGTCGATCAAACGTAGCGATTTCCGAAACATGTTGTAGTCCGATAATCATTGGGTGTTTGTTGGGGATTTTACAGATACCGGGTATCTATAGAGCCCCCAACTTTGACCGAGGTTTAGACAAAGCGAAAGTCGAAGTATAGCCCCTAGGTCAATCGAAGATAACAACATGAAGACCAAAACGATATCGGGGCGACTGAAAGAGGCTTGAGCCAAGGACCTGCCGTTGGGAAGGGCGACGTCGAGGCGACTCAGGGATAAGAGTCAAGGGCCTGCCGTCGGGAACAGTTTAGAGTTTGTCAACTGCCAGTGCGGGTCATTTAAAGTCCGTTAGACTACGTATAAAGGCGCGTCATTCATAGGAAGGAGTAATAGCTGAGGCATCTTCGGGATATGTCCTTGATTTGTTCTTGCTCATGCGTAGAGGCTCGCCAGCCATTGATGGTCGAGTGATCGACTGCGGGAAACAGCCTGAGTGATCGGCCCTATTTCAAGAGGTTGCTATTGTTGGTGCGTGAAGACTCGCCGACCATTGATAGTCTAGTGATCGACTACGGGAAACAGTGTAACGCCCCCATACTCTAGGTGCCTTACCAGGACCACTCAAGGCATGAAAGTGCTACCATCTCTGTTACCCGAGGCAATGATAATCAAATGACAATGCAGAAACAAAATTTAAATAACAATATAGTTTAAAGTGATTACATGATCAAAACCAAAACTGTTAAACTGAAATACAAGGTTCTCAGACGGTCTACTGATAAAACTATCAAAGCTATAAAACATCGTCGACACGGCGGAAGACTTCTAAGCGCCACGTGATGACTCATCCCAGCTATCCCATACGCGTCATATAATACCTGCTCAATAACTGCTCACCACCCCCGAATGGATCACCACAGTTTTTAAAACATTTAAACGGGGTCAGTACTAATCACACAATTTATATAATCCAACAACACAGCTCAATCGTCACAGATATACTCCGAACTCCATCACCAACTCCACCATACTGACTACACACTAAAGTGTGTAGCCCCGCTGCAGTGCCCATCGCAACAGTCACTCCCACGCCGCGATGGGGGACCGCGGCCGTTCCCACCTAATCCCCGCTCATCTCCGTCGAGCGATAAACCCAAATCCATTAATGTGCACATCCCTTCGTGGCGGGTTCCGAGAAGGCGAATAATGGGCGTGAAGCCACTCCCGCAAGTGACTTCACTCGGCCCGGGGGGACGCGCCCAAGAAGAACACAGACAGATACAACAATCACAACTACTAAACAGCAATCAACACCAACAACCGTCACAATACTTGTATGATAACAATCAACAAACAAAAATCACCACCAACACATTATGGGACTAATACTGAGTAGGGAAACCCTACCTGGAATGCAATCACTATTCAGACGATCTAGCAGCTGTCTCAAAATCTTTCTTCTATGAACCCTCCTCCTATACACATAATCATACAATCACAATCTAACATCAACAAAACATAGAAAACCCCAAATCCCAAAATTAGGGTTTAACCAACTTTAACAAAACAGTATAAAAATTATATGTAAAGCTTACCCTCGGCACAAGGATCACAACAGTGTAAAGAACGATGAAATCCGACACCTCTAGCTCCGGGATTTGCTAATGATGCGATGACAGACAAACTACGTAACTCCTTTTCTCCTCACTTAAGTTTTAGGATAGATAAAAGAAACTAAGAAAAGTGACGGACAACCTTTTATACTTATCTCGCATCATTAACAAAACCCGACAAAACATTATCCGTAAACCGAGCCACTCGATCGAGTAACTGACGTACTCGATCGAGTGCCGCCTACTCGATCGAGTACCAAGGCTACTCGATCGAGTACCCTACAGGTCAGAAACTATTTTAAAATGCAAAACACCCTTACTCGACAGAGTAAGGCCCACTCGATAGAGTACCCAGAGGCTCATAAAACCGTAGTATTACAGTCTTCCCTCCTTAAAAAGAACTTCGTCCCTGAAATTCAACTCATACATAAAAACAAACATACTAACTCGACCAAGACACAACAACATAGCTAAGAACTCAATCGAAAACCCAACCTATAAAACATGAACTCTTAACACCCACTCAACCAACTATGTTTACTTCCACAACATGACTCACGATATCGTATCTACCACATATATATCTCTCACGACACCAACCTGTAGATACCTCATTTTTGCACCTCCCGCAAACCACCCGGTGATGATTGGGCCGCATGTTTGGTACGCGGAACGATTTGTGACAGTTCGTAAGTTTATCGTCAAGTGATTGCTCAAACACTGATGTCTACCTCTTATTTGTCATCTACGCGCCGATACGGTCGTTTTGACAGTAATTAGAGTACATTTGGAGTCCGGGCCTAAAACCGTCTTCATTTTCTGATAACCGTTAAAACCCGAGTCAGAATGTTCTGGAATGTTCCGGATATTTCTATTCCATATTTTATAAATATTTCACAATATTTTAATCTTTGGTAAATAATTTCCCGTAATATTCATACAAAATATTAAGGAAAATAAGATTATTCCGTTATTCCATAAATTAAACACGGAAATCTTTCTTCCGCAGGAGGAAACCACCTGGGAACAGACGCAGCAGGTTCTGCGCCTCTTCCAAGAGACGCAGTGACTGCTGCGCCTCTTCCCAGGTCCTTTTCTGCGTATTTTTCGTATCTTTTTCATATCTTTTCGAGATTCACTTCAAAGTTTCTCCGAAACCCCTATTCCTTCACGTGATTAGTATAAATAGGAGCCTTTGCTCCTCATATTTCTCACGCGAGTGTCCGCCCTTCTCTTCTCCCTTTGCATTCTAAACCACGTTCTTACTTTTTGGCGTCTACGTCCTTGAACATTCGACCACGTAAGCTCGGATCTTTCTGAGTACCGGCCTCGTTTTGCATGACCGACCAATTTGACCAACTCCACAACTAATCAACTTAATTAATCTTAATCGTTTTCCTCCTACGAGGGCACTTTCGTTACATTCGAGTCAAGAATCACTAATCATAAACTTAGTTCATCTCGTTTCGTCAAACATGTAAGTCTGAGGGTGTAAATCCTTCTTTATTTATTGTTCTTTACTTTTTTGTATCATTAATGTAAGATTTATGTCGAAAATATTTATTAAAACCGATTTATAAAACCACGTTTAAAACCCTTTTTACGGATTACCAGAAGATAACCGTCGAGAAAGGACGCAGCAACTGCCGCGCCTCTTCGAAGGAGCGCAGTGCCTGCTGCGCCTCTTCGTGAGGCTGCCGCAGTTCCTGCTTCCTTTCTTCTTCCTTCGTCCTCTGTAAATTCGTTTTCTTTGTTTTGTTTGTTTTCGTCAATTCTTTGATATAATGGCATAATAATATCACATGTACACTGTTTATCATCGTTAGCACATAATTAATCATTAAATCCGACCTTAAATCCCTTATAATCCAATATTTGCGGGTTTTCGTCATTAAAGTCAATCCCGGTTGTAGAAATTCGATTCATTCATATCGGGTTTCTGGAATTAGATCTTTGATATATTCCCATCTGTTTATTGTCATATTCATCGTTTATTCGTCATCAGTTCTTCATTAATTCGTCGTATTTAACCTATTTAGTTCGCCCATGTCATTAATCAATCGTTCATCCATGTAAATAATTCGTTTGCTTTCGTTTCGTCCATGTTTTATTGCTTTTATGACTCATTCATATGTAATTAATGAATTAAATCACTTCCATCCGAGTCAAATATCATAATCAATCCTTAACATCACCAATTAATATTAACGATTTGCAGTTCCGGCTTCACAGCCAGAACTCACCCTTGGAACAGACGCAGCAACTGCTGCGCCTCTTCCAAAGGGCGCAGTCCCGCTGCGCCTGTTCCAGGTTGACTTCTGTCTCTGAACTTCCGTTCTGCCTTGACCTGATTAATTAGCTTACGTATAATTAACTATTAACCGTATTATCGCCTAATAATTTGTTCGTTAATTTATTCCTTTATTCTTTTTCTTAAATTATCCGTTTTAGAAGTATTTTCAACATAAACCACTAAACCCGATGTAATTATTGTAATTATTTATTGTAATTTTCCTTTATTGTATTTATCATTGTACTTTGTATCACTTGTATGCCTTCACATGTAATTGAACCTTAAATCCCGACTTTGACATCAATTGTATGCTAAATTAATTGTTCACCGACTTAGTCTAATCTTCACATGCTAGGATTAAAACTTGGATGTTGCATTGCATGCATATAATCGACGATATATCGAGTATGAACAACTTCCCTAATCATTAGTAGAGGTCGCTATCAAGGCGGGCGGGATTAGGTGTTCGATCAAAAGAGCTTCCTAATACGTACCCTCACCCCTTACTCCATATCTATGTGAACATCCGTGTTCATTGGCATCCACGAGAGTCATTCTAGACATAGAATGCTAAGGGTAACGAGTTCTTGGTGTTCATGTCTCTACTTTGTGTCTTGACATGACACGAGGTATTCGAACGGTTCCAATTTCCCATAAAAATTGGTGGCGACTCCACAAATGCAAACGCTTGTTCTCTTCTTCTCCCAATCGCCCCCGTGGGCCCGCGTCCACAGTTTGGCGACTCCGCTGGGGATAATACACTTACGTGTAACCAAGGGTGAAACTTGAACAAGGTTAGGGAATAGTTTGTACAAGACAATTGTCGGTTTTCATAACTCGGTCTTCCTAGATCGTTTTATTCGGCCTTCCTAGGCCCAACCCAACCCATTCGACCAATCGTCCCGTCTAAACGGTCCTAATTCTTATTTGGGCCTAAGGATGGATAGCGATTGACGTCATCCATACCATGATGCTTACTCTTGTTTGTATCAAGGACCTTCACTACTTGAGGAAATGGACTAGGAATCGGCCTTACTCTTGTTTGGTACGAGCCTCTCCACAGACTTCGGGTTTGATTGTTCGGTATGGCAACCCACCCTTTAAACCAAAACCTTTTTAAATGCACTCAGCATCCCGTTATAATGCTTGTATAAATGTTTGTACCTTTCGTGATCACCATTTCTAAACGAAACCATGACGATTTTCACAAAATCAAAATCCCTTTTAAAGTGTAAATTTCGAAAAAGGCCCATGATTAGTGCAAAACCGAGTCTAAATTCTGTCCATTTGTCGAGTCAAATTTCGGGCCCAAGCCCATTTCAAAACCTCACTTCGAGTCCACTCCTACAACTACACTATAGTTGACTAGGACACACATTTTCATTTCTTCAAAACTCACTCAACACAAGTGGCACCCACCCACTTCACGAGTCAAAACATTTCTTTTCAAGTAAGTGTGCTAGAGTGGTCGATCATGTTTTGATTCGTCGTCGATCTCTTATCCAGTTGCCAAGATGCCTGAAACAAGCGACGTGAACTTCAATCAACTCCAAGATGGTAATGATCGAATCCTAACCGCGCTAGCTCAAATCCAAGTTACCCAAGACCAAGTGTATGATCGCCTTGACACCATCGAAGGTCGGATCTATGCCATAGAGGCGAGGTTGCCTCCTCGATAAAGTAAAGTCGTTGTTGACTTCGTGAATGACTTCAGGGACGAAAACCCTCCCATGGGAATGACTGCAGCTGAGAAAAGACTCCAATACTTAGAGAAGCAATTGATGTACCACAAAGGGGATGACATTTATAGGGAGAATAATCGCAAGTATGAGGCCGTAAGTTCCAAGTTGCCAAACAACTTCAACATGACGGATATCCCTAAATTCAAGGGGCATGAAAACCCTTTGAACCATATCCGTGCTTTCAAGGATTATATGTCTATCAAAGGCATCAAACCCGAGATGTTCTTAAGGATCTTTTCTTCATCTCTTGACACCATCCCAAAGCAATGGTTCTACTCTCTAGAACACAAGAAGATCGCTACTTGAGAAGACGCCGCGATCGAGTTTGCTAAGCAATATGCGGATAATGCTGAGATCCAAGTTATCGCACTCTAGAGGTTCTTACCCAAAATGACAAAGAAGGTTTCACCGACTTCCTAAGTAGGTGGAGAAAGACTAGTACTCAACTAGTTGAACGCCCGGATGAGGCTACCCTTGTGGAGAAATTCGTGGAAAACTTAAAGCCCATCTATGCAAACCATTTGAGATACCAAAACATCAAAACTTTCAAGGACTTAACCGTACTAGGAACAAGGATTGAAGATGACATCCGTAAAGGGCTCTTCTCCAAAACGGTAGGCCGAGGATATCAAGGCTCAACAAGTCGTTCTTACGGCTCCACTAGCAAGACCGATGAAGTTAACCTTCTCGAGCCATCCAAGAAGAGTACCCCACCAAGGAAATTCACAAATCTTGGGGACACTTACTCCAATGCTCTAAAAAGGTTAATGAAGCAAGGCAAACTCCAACCCATAGGACCTACTCCCGAACCAGAAAAGAAATCCAAGTTCTGGGATGAGAACTCGTACTCTGAATATCATAGGGGTAAGGGGCATGACACAAAAAAATGCTACAAATTGAAAAATGTGCTTCAAGACATGATTGAGGATGGTCGACTACCAATACCGCCGGGAGGCAAACCCAACAACACTCAGAATCCTCTTGGAATTCTAGTGATCACAAGTGAAGAATCTACCTTAGATTGTTCACACCTCATTTCTCCAGTCGAAGATGCAATCCACGCGATCGAGAATGAAGGGTTATACTCTACTATCTCCCCTACCATTTCCGACTTCATCGCATGGGCAAGGAGTGTGGATAGGCAAGTTTGGGAATTGGGAAACGTGGTGACGACTTTACATAACCCCAATGCGACACCTAAAGAACATGCGCCACTAACTTTCTATCAAAATGCTACTATGCAAGAAATAGTCGCCGTGGTTGATAAACTAGTCGACCAAATCACACAATTAGAAGACGGGATCATGAGAATGAGGGAACTAGCTACAATCAATGGAGTATGGGTCGATGATGATGAAGACGAGTATCTCATTGAACACTCCCTAGTCAAGGAAATAGTCCAAAATGTTGAAGACCAAGATGTGGACCACCTAACTCGTTCGGGGCGTCCATATCAAAGCACTACTCAAAATGGTCCAACCAATGTTATCACACCAAATGATAACAAAGATGACTCTACTGATCATTTGCTCAAGCAATTAAAGAAGACAAAGACTGATCTTTCAGTCTGGCAACTAGTAACAAGCTCATTCCCACATCGCCAAGCTTTACTGCAAGCTTTGGCCAAACTAAATGTAGCACATAACTCCACACCCGACGATGTAGTCAACATGGTCTTCCAAGAATCACCAAAGTTAAGTAATCCTATTACTTTCTCAGACGAAGATTTGCCACCCTTTGGTGCTAGTCACAACTTAGCTCTTTACATCACCGTCATTTGCTTAAAGAAGAATGTGCCAATGACCTTGGTGGATGATGGCTCCGCGGTCAACGTCATACCCCTGAAAACGGCATATAAATTAGGCATGAAAGAGTCGGATTGGACCCCTACCAATCAAGGTGTTCGCGCATATGATGGTACACGACGAAAGGTAGTAGGGCTTGTTAACCTAACTATAGCCACATGACCAATTGAGCGAAAGGTTAACTTCCAAATAGTGGACATCGAAGCTTCCTTCAACATAATTCTAGGTAGACCATGGATTCACGCTTCCAAAGCGGTAACATCCACCCTTCACCAAAAGATCAAGATCCCACTAAATGGCAAAGTGGTGACGATCACTTCGTCACCCATCAAGGCAATAATAAAAAAGAAGTCAAATAATCAAGTCCTTGCGGATCCATTATATGAACTTGGGGGCTTTCAAAGCATAAGTGTCATAGAAAGTGAATTGGCACCCCTATACTACGATCCCTACTCCAACTTGGTGGTCAACCACATACTCAAATCCCAGGGATACTTCCCTGGAATGCCTTTGAACCCTACCCGAAGAAACACCTTCGCACCCTACAAGGAAGGCAACTCAAAGAGAATACCACTTGGACTAGGATACAAACCCACTAAAGAGGAAGTTCTCGAGATGCTCGCTCAAGTTAAAAGCCGTAAGCATATAGGAGTCCAAATGCGACCATATTTCCCTACCCTAAATGGATACTTTGTTAGGGAAGGAAGTCAAGAACTCTTTCACGGATTTCCTGAACCTTGACACTACCTCGGAAGGAAGCTAGCCGGAATCGAGATCTTTCACGATTGCTACTTCATCCCTCCAGAAACGGTTCCTACCGTCAAAGCCCGTCAAGCACCTTGCTTAGACGAACAAGTTGTTATTCTACTATTTGGAGAAGATCGATTTGTTAAAGCCGCGCAGGATGAGATCATTACCATAATACTTCAAGACGATCACTTCAACCCTACCGCGTTAATCACAGAAACAAACGCGAACCAGCAGAAAGGATGGAGAAAATCAATCAAGTGGACCAACAATCAAGGAAGACTCTTCAAGCTCACCACTGGAGAAGAAGAGATGTTCAAAGGAGAACCAGAAGATGATGAATTCGAGTCAGAGTCAGAGTCGGAGTCAGAGTCGGAGTCTAGAGAAGTCGCTAAGGAGTCTCTTCTTGTCGTCACCCCCATTCCCTTTGTTTCTCCTAGCTTAGCCTCAAATAGTAACAGTAGTTCGGGAAATGTCCCAACAACTGTCCCTTTACCGCCACTGACCACAGATCAGATGGCTTCTTTGTTTCAACTTTTCTCAAACTTTAATATGAATTAATCAGGTTCTGCTTACTCTTTGTGTTATCTTGAGTGCAATTCTGTTTACGATGATACTGAGGATGACCCAGACCCAGACTCAATTGAGATACCTCCCTACGTAGCCAAAGAAATACTACAAGAGGTGGAAGGGGTACCAGTAATAGAGAACACTGAACCCATCAATGTAGGAACCGAACTAGAACCCCAAGAACTTAGGATAGGGACTACCCTGAACCCCACCGAAAGGGCCAATTTCATAGACCTCCTACACGAGTTCAAGGACGTTTTCGCTTGGTCCTACAAAGACATGCCAGGGATCGACAGGGATATCACCGAACATAGAATCCCAATTAAGCCAGGTTTCAAGCCCATGAAACAGAAGCTTCGTCGAATGAGAACAAAATGGGGTCTCAAAATTAAAGAAGAAGTCGATAAGCAATTCAAAGCCGGGTTCATCAAAGTTTCTGAGTACTCTGACTGGGTAGCCAACATAGTACATGTACCCAAAAAGGATGGGAGAATCTGTGTTTGTGTTGATTTTAGGGACTTAAACAAAGCAAGCCTTAAAGATGACTTTCCTCTACCACATATCGACATACTGGTGGACAATACCGCAGACCACGCGTTACTATCCTTCATGGATGGGTACACGGGTTATAACCAAATCAAAATGGCCATAGAAGACATGCATAAGACCGCCTTTGTCACTCAATGGGGAACCTATTGCTATACGGTCATGCCATTTGGGTTAATCAACGTCGGCGCTACATATCAACGCACCGCAACTACACTCCTACATGACATGATGCACAAAGACGTTGAGGTATACGTAGACGACATGATTGTCAAGTCCAAGGATAGAGAGGGGCATATGCGAACCTTCGCAAATTCTTCTCAAAGCTACGAAAGTACAACATGAGGCTCAATCTTCAGAAGTGCGCATTCGGAGTAACATCTGGCAAACTCCTGGGATACGTCATTAGCCAACGAGGTATAGAAATAGACCCTTCCAAAATCAAGGCTCTGATCGAAATGCCACAACCTCAAACAGAAAAAGAAGTCAGAGGATTCCTGGGAAAAGTGCAATATTTAAGTCGATTCATATCGAAACTCACCATGATTTGTGAACCTATCTTCAAGAAGCTCAAGAAAACAGACCACACCATGTGGGATGATGACTGTCAGAAGGCATTTAACCGAATCAAGGAGATATTAGCTAAACCACCAGTGCTCATGCCACCTCAACGAGATCAACCTCTTGGTTTGTATCTCACAGTAACCGAAACAGCCATGGGCGCCATGCTAGCTCAAACCGTAGGAAAGGAAGAAAGGGCTATCTACTACCTTAGTAGGAAGTTCTTGGAGTACGAGTGCAAATACTCACAACTCGAAAAGACATGCCTCGCTCTTGTGTGGAGAACGAAGAAGCTACGCCATTACATGCTTAGCTACTCCGTCAAAATATACTCCAAAATGGACCCAGTCAAATACCTCTTCGAGAAACCCGTCCTCAACGGACGCCTAGCATGATGGACTTTGATGCTCTCGGAGTTCGATCTCAAATACATGCCCGTGAAGGTTATAAAAGGGCGCGCCGTCGCCGAATTCTTTGCAGAAAATCCCATCCATGATGCACAAACAATAGATACTTGGTCATTTCCAGACGAGGATATACTCCAAACCGATGTAGACTCCTGGGACCTTTACTTTGATGGAGCATCAAACTTAAGAGGATTTGGAATAGGAGTGTTGCTCATTTCTCCTGAAGGCGAGCATACACCAATCTCTGTCAAACTCGACTTAGAGGCGACAAATAATGCTGCAGAATACGAAGCTTGTCTCATTGGACTACAAGCGGCAGTGAGCTTAGGCATTAAAAACCTCCGAGTACATGGGGATTCATCCCTGATCATCAATCAAGTTACGGGATCTTGGAAAATTCGAAGCGAAAGCCTAGCACCTTACCAAGCTAGAATAGACCAAGTTGCCCAATTCTTTGATCACGTGACCTATCTACACCTACCTCGGGAAGAAAATCAATTTGCAGATGCTTTTGCAAAACTAGCATCTTTGATTAATATGCCAGATGACATGGTGGAAATGCCTTTATGCATCGAACGACGGTCAGAGCCAGCTTATGTCCACCAAATCACCGATGAAGAGGAAATCACAGAAGAACCATGGTTCCAAGCAATCCTAAATTTCAAGCTCAACGGTACCTATCCACCGGATATGGACAAAAGGGGACAACGTGCTATACGCCTACTAGCTTCCCAATATGTTCTCATGCAAGGAGAGTTATATAAAAGAACACCTCTTGGTGTAATCCTACGTTGCCTTGATCATTCACAGGCACGGAAAGTGATGGAAGAAGTCCATGATGGAGAATGCGGTCCTCACATGAGTGGGCCCATGATGGCAAAGAAAATCACACATTTGGGGTATTATTGGACCACAATGGAATCCAATTGCATCAAATATGTAAGACATTGCCACAACTGCCAAATCTTCGGGAATGTACAACATGTCCCTCCTTCATTACTTTATACGATGACATCTCCCTGGCCATTTTCTGCCTAGGGAATTGATATAATCAGGAAGATAACCCCAGCCGGAACAGGAGGTCACTATTTCATCCTGGTAGCAATCGACTATTTCACCAAATGGATAGAAGCGGCTTCCTACACTAGTCTCACGGCTAAAAACGTGGCAAAATTCATACAAAACAACATCATCTGTCGATACGGTTGCCCACATGAGATCATTAGCGATAATGGATCATATTTCCAAGCTGAGACTGAGCAATTGCTAGCCAAGTACAAAATTAGGCATCACCACTCTTCGCCATATAGACCACAAACTAATGGCGCGGTAGAGGCGACAAACAAGAACGTTGTCACAATTCTCAAGAAAATGATTGACAACTATCGAGATTGGCCAAGCAAAATACCCTTTGCTTTGTGGGGATATCGCACATCTGTTAGGACGCCCACTGGGGCCACCCCTTTCTATTTGACCTACGGCATGGAGGTCAGATGACCGGTCGAGTTAGAAATACCATCATTGCGTATCTTACTCGAAGGTCAAATCCCGGAAGCTGATTGGAAGAGGGATAGATATGAAGAACTCATCCTCCTGGATGAACGTAGGCTACGCGCCTTGCATAATGTCCAAACCTATCAAGCACGTATCAAACGAGCTTTCAACAAAAGGGTCAAGCCAAGAAACATCAAGGAAGGAGACTTAGTACTCAAGTCGGTCAGAGCTCTTTTACCTGTCGATCCACGGGAAAATTCAAACCTAATTGGGCTGGGCCATTTCTAGTCAAGTCCATACTTCTAGGGGGTGCGGTTAGAACCACAGACCTAGATGGGAATGAATTTGCCAACCCGACAAACCTTGACCAACTAAAACGATATTATGCCTAGAATAGGAACAAAAACGCGCCTCACGTAACCTCACGTGTCGCTCTTGTGACATTAAATAAACGGCCCCTGGCCAAGCTGAAATAAGCTAATGTCACTCTGCTCTTGCATTTTGACAATTTGTCATCATCATATCATCAAATAAACTAAATTGCACCTTAAGAGTAAGTAAAAAGCTCATGCTTATCTTCTAAGTTCATTACAAGCTCTTGCTTAGAACAATTATTCTTTTACATTTATACGAACTACGCGCAAGGGTTTCATTTCACTTTTAAATGAATACGTAGGCAATCCCTCACGGGATACAACCCATTAATTTCAAAATGTAAATAGAAGGACATTTGCAATTGCATTTGGAATTCGACAAGAATAATAAATAGAAAATCACAACGGTTTTATAACCAATTAACCTTTTTTATTTCATTCATTTTCTAATAATAAAACGTTACATAATAAAAATAAAATAGGCTAGGATTCTAAAAACCCCACTTCCTTATTACAATAATAATAATAAGGAAAAATTGCAAATTACTACCTATTATAGTTAAAAATTTTCAAAATACTACATATTATGCTTATTTATTCAAACTACTATCTAAATAGTTACAACTCTTCATAAACTGATACCTAATAACCTAAATTAGGTCTTAATTGACCATTATAAGATAACTTTCATTAATTTTTCCTTTTTTAATTCAATACTAGATAATCCTACCCATTATACCCTTATTAATAATTCTACCCCATCTTTTAATCCTTTATTCCTATCTTTTCCATCAATTCACCATGTTCATCTACCCACCCACCATCACCAACAACATCCACCATCACTAACATCAACCACCTTTAACACCCACCACCATCCCACTTCATGTCACCATTCTCATATCACATACCACCATTACCAGCTACCTAGTTCCCACCATTACCACCATTCCCCAAATACCCAATCAACTTCCATTAATAACCTTACCATGATCGTCGTCATTCCCACCTGCTTCCCACTACGCCACCTCCTTAACTTGTTGCACCTTGCAGAACTATACAATTCAGATCTAGGGATTTCTATTATGTGGGACTTGGGTGCGGTTGTAGCGGCGGTGGTGGTTTTGGGATTAACTAAAGGTGGGATTTTTGTGGCACTAAGGTGGTGGATACAGTGTAAGGTGTGGCTGGATTAGGGTAAAGGTGGTGTTAGGTTGTGCAGGTGGCTGGAATGGGGGTGATGGTGACGATCTGGTTAGGTAGTAGAGGTGTCAAACTTGGTAAACATAAAAAAATGGCGGTACTTAGTAGTGTTGTTGTGGTGGTGGTGGGGGTGGTGGTGATAGTTCTAATAGAGGGGTAGAAGATGGTGGAGAGTGAGTGTGTAAAGATGGGTAAAATGGGTATACCATATTAATTTTTGGTTTTTTGATAATTACACCTCAATTATGATCTAATTTAGGTTATTAGTATCAACTTGGGATGAATTGTAACTATGTAGGTAGTACTTTGAGTAAATAAGCATAATATGTAGTATTTTGAAAATTCTTGATTATAATGGGTAGTATTATGCAAATCGGCCTAATAATAATAATAAATAATAAAGACTTGGGCTATTCCTCCATTTTCCCTTTGCCCTTGTCATTCATGTCATATTTCTTGTCACGACCTCGAGCCGGACGCTCTTGCGCCACTTCAGACCTAATCACCAACGGTCTTTCTCGAGGCCCAGCCTTCCCATTCTTGTCAGTCACTTTGTCCACGACAGGAAAGGTCTTTGGTTTCTTCGAAGGATGAACAACTCGAAACCCGACTTCTTCTTCTCCCTCAGTCAGATGCTTCTCTTTCTCCTTTTCCACCTCGCGCACCTTGTAGGCAACAGGCTCGTGCTTCCTCAATCTCTCGCGCTCCTCCGGAGTAGTAGCCTTCCTCCATCGCAGATAGGAATCCGACACCCATAAGGCACTAACAGAAGAGTTCAAGAACCATACATTTCTTTGAGCCCATCTAATGGCCCACTCCCTTCGACTCTCAGTAGTAAGCGCCACGGCAGTCTGCGGGACAGTGTCAAGCTTCGGGATTGTCTGCTTTAGTCCAACCTGTCTCATCAGCCTTTCCGGGAAGATACATACCATGAATTCCAAGCCAGGAATGCGCACAGATCGGGTAGGATCCAAGGAAGACACTCCAGTGAAAGATTTGAGGTGCCACCATGGTACAATACACCTAATCAAGGGGCCATCATCACTCTTCAATTTGTTTTCCCAATAATTGCAGACCCGAGTGAAATCCACCATGTAAAGCCTGGTCCTCATTGCAGTCGAGCGAGCATGATAAGAAGGAACATGAACTGGGGGCTCGATCAATCGAAGACGCTCCATAAGCCAGACCTACCAAAAGAGGGTATTAGCAAAAAAAAAAAAACAAAAAAACAAAAACAAAAACGAGAAGAAAAACGAAAAAAAAAGAAGACGAAAAAAAAAAGAGAAATGTGTTCTTTTACCTGCAAAATAACGGGACTTCCCAAGTACGGTAGGTCACGATTGGCTTTCCTATTGTCCAAGCCCAATAGGATCTCTCCTAAGCATAAACAGGCTGGGCTCCTGCGCAGCTCCATTTGCTCAACTAGGCCCAAGAGACGGGGATCACCTCTCAAGTCTTCATTAACATGCCCTTGAAGGACATATACATGAAACAAGAAAAATCCGAATGCCCTTCGCCTAGCAACATAAGAAATGGTGGGGTCGGCCCTGTTAATGAATCGGTCAATGAAGTCCAACATTCGCACTCCTTTTGAGGTCACTAAACGGTCCACCTCAATTCTTGTCAACCCAAACAAGTCTCTAAATTTGTTCTTATACCCTTGTGAAGTAGAAGGAATAGCAGGCAAGTGTTCTGGGTCCCACCCACCGATCGCAGCAATTTCTTCAGGAAATGGGCAAATGTCGCCTCCGGGGAACGCAAAGACATGATAATTCGGGTCCCAATAATCAAGACAAGCATCTAAGAATGGTTTGACAACCTTGATAAGCTTCAAACTCAACAAAGAACCAATATTATAAGCACCCATATCGTGCTTCTCCATGTTGGAAAACTCATTGGTCCACTCTTTTAGACGAATCTCTAAAGTATTCATGATGAGTGATTATTTTGAAGATTTTATGTAATAAGACGAATAAGAGACGGAAGAATTGTGTGAATAAAACTTCTATCGACGTCTCTATTTATACTAAAATCTGTTTCCTAAAATCAGCCAGAACGGATACACCTGGGAACAGGCGCAGCACCTGCTGCGCCTCTTCAAAGGGACGCAGCTCCTGCTGCGCCTCTTCCTCAGCAACGTTTCTGTGATTTTCCGCGTTGGATCTTTCCTAAATTCCTCGGCGAATAATTTCCTATTCCTACGGGTTATTGTTTTGGTAAATACGTCAAAATTGCCATAGTTCGTGTTTCCTAATTCCGCGGGCACGCATTTCAAGGCAATATCAGCATTTTCGTCATTTTAACACACTTGTATATTTTCATTTTAGGAAATCATTTTCATTTTAATTTATTTCAAAACTTATATATATATTTCTTTTATTTATTCCTTTTATTTAAACATTTCACTCCCATCCTACATTACATTTCTAACTTATAGATCTCTATTTTTTTCAATTTTTTAGGGGTAACCCTCCCTACCGTCCGGTCATTTCCGGCAAATTTTTTGCATTTTTGGCACTTTCTTTTGCATTTTTTGGCACTTTTGAGTCATTCGTTTTGCGCTAATTTAGGCCATATGTATATACAAATGTATGTTCTATGTAATTTCTATGTAAATTTCGGCAGCATGACGGCATAAACCGTCAACCACCAAACCTGTTCAAAGCTAACCTGCAGGTACAAGCAACGCAACCCAGCAGCAAAGGCACTTAGGCCATCATATATACAGTCAAAAGAGGGATATGTACAACAAATTGGGGGCTCGAGCCCCGAGCAAAATCCAAATGTCCAAAATATAGGTCCTAAAATGTACAAATGTGCAAGATACAGCCAACAACAAACAAACAACAAAAACAAAACTACTGTCGGTCGCCCTCTAGCTTCGCAACTCTCGCCTCGAGAGCAGCAACCTTAGCGTCGCGAACCTCAAGCTCCCTCAACAAGTGAGCTGTCTCCTCCCGAGACTGGGCCAGCTCTCGCTCCAGCTCACGATCCCCCTGCAAACAACAAAATTGGCTCATGTCAATCATTTCAAGCAATTATAAGTTGGAAAATCAAAATTCAAAAATGAAATAGACGAAAGGTTCATACCTGACGACCTCGACCGCCGACAAGTGCCTCGACGGCAGTAGCTCGTAGCCGGTTGGCCACCCTCCATAACGCCACAAACCGAGACGGCGCAACCTACATTTTCAAAAAAGAAGTTCTCAATAATTGGGTAAGTTCAATCAAATGTGTTCTTACAGAATAATCATGCAAATTAGAGGCTCACCCTCCCAATTAGATGCTGCCAATCGTCCAGGCCAGCATCCGTCACAACCACGTCAAAGTCACGCAGCTCGGTGCCCGCCGCCTCAACCTCCTGCAAAGTCAAATGTTTCTCATTAATCGATGATCTTTCATCGTATTCTTAAAATCAAAAATAAAGAAGAGTAAGTTGCTCACCACAACCGGCCAGTACGCCAACCTCCCATAGAGGAACGCCGAGTAGTCCTCACCAGGAAGCAAGAGGGCGTCACCACCAACGCCAGCCAAGTCAGCCTCCCTCTCAGCCTCAGAAGGCTCCCTGAACATCGTCCTAGGAGGAACAATGGGAATCGTCAAGACATCCCGAGAGCACTGACGAGCCAAGCGCTCGCCCAAGTACCACACAGGACCCATCGACGTCCTCAACAGCAGCCGGCTCGAGCTCCTAGGTCGAAGGACCTCAGCCACAAAAGGAGGCGCTCCAGCGTACTCCGCCCAAGGCCTGGGC
Source organism: Silene latifolia (assembly GCF_048544455.1). Lineage (NCBI taxonomy): Eukaryota > Viridiplantae > Streptophyta > Magnoliopsida > Caryophyllales > Caryophyllaceae > Silene > Silene latifolia. The sequence goes on from NC_133528.1 coordinate 38,278,885, forward strand.
ACCTACTGGAAAAGACAAACAAGGAATCATTCTTATGATCGGTTAAAAAGCAATGAAGAAGCAAAACGAATATAAGTGAGATGCTCACGCTGTCCAGCTGAAGAGCGTTCACGTCCCGCCGGTAAACACCGTGAGAGGAACGCTTGCTCCTCGTCCGACACATCACCCAATCCCTCACGACGGGATATGCCTTCTCCAGCGGCTCCGTCCTCTTGGGCGAGAGGCTCGGAAAGTAGGAGTACACCCACGTCTGTGAAGCAAGATAGTCAATAACGATATTTCGTAATTTGATAAGGAAAAAAATTGATTTTAGTCTAGATGAAGGTTCATACCTCCAAAAGTAGTCCAGGGCCGACAGCACCAGGAGAAGTCCCCTTCTCCATCAACTCCGGACGAACCATGGCCCTCATGAAGCGGATAAGGACCGCAAAACCAGTTGTGACCCAGTTCCAACGCCCTAGGGAGCTCAGGTCAGAAAGAAAAGGAAGGAGCTTCGTCGACAGCCTTTCTCCCTTGTCTCCGAGGTAAATCGAAGACAGAAACCACCAAAGCCACAAACGGGCCCTCTGCTCAGCTGTACAGGGAGGAGGAGTCGTCTCTATCCCGTCAATCACCACCCGCGCCGGGGTCTTCCCCGCAAAGTAGTCTCAGACATAAGAACTGGGCACCAAACCAGGCACTGTAACAGCCTTCGGCGCTAAGTTCGAGCCGATCAACCTCCTAGCCTCGGCCGAGTCCACCCTCATGGCAGTCTCCGGCCACTCCACCGCCTCAGTCCCACACGGCAGACCAGAAATCATGTCGTAGTCCTCCAACGTGACTCCCACCTCACCAAAAGGCATGTGAAAAGTGGAAGTCGTATCCCAGAATCGGTCCAAGAAAGCGCGGACCAGGCTAAGGTTAGCCCGCAACTTCCTCTTCGCGATATCCCTCCAAGCCTGCACCAAGGCGCCGAACGGTCCCCGCTCGATCATGGCGCGCTCCTCCGCCGACAACCTCTCGTAACACTCCATCGCCGTCGTGTAGCCCGAGAACGATCTGATGTTCCCGGCCTCCTATTGTGATTTGAAACAAAAGCTATCTTTAGTTTGAATGAAATTGGAAAAGATATGAGCAAATGAAATGAAAGAAGATGAGTGATTAGTAATGAATTCAAGATTACCAAGCTCTTCACTGTCCTATAGGACAGGTGACCCTCCGCAGCCCAAAACAAGTGCATGTTGTCCCAGGTCTCAGCCCACGCAGGTGATCCCCTCAGCTGACGACCGCCTCGCCCAACGTTGGTCCGCCTCGGGGCCTCCTCCTCCTCAGCAGCCTCCTCCTCCTGGACCTCGTCCTCAGCAGCCATCACCGCAGCAGTGAAAGCCTTCTCCAAAGCCTCCTCGATAGCACGAGAAGGGTCAACAGCAGTGTCTATCTCCATGGGAGCTCTCCCAGAAGTAGAAGCCTCGTCACCTGCAACGTTAAAGTAATTTTAGGCCGCGTCAAGTGACGACAAGCCTTGGTTTAGGGATTTTCGAGCTTTCGGAAGCCCTAAAATCGCTCTTTTCTCGCCATCTTTGGCCGTATTCCCACAAACCCGATCACTCATGTGGTAATTTGGGTCAAGGCAAGCCTAAGTTGAAGCCTAGTCATGGGTTCGAGTCGAAATTTCGGCAGCATTTCGTTATAACGACGATTATGCCCTAGGAAAGTGTCCTGAAAAAGCCGTCACAAACCAAAATTTTGATATGGTAGGAAGTTTACCCATCATCCAAGGATTCCAAATATCAAGTTTCATCGCAAATGGGCAATCCTAAGGCCATTTTCGAAGCAATTTACGGTTTAGCTGTGAAACCGTCTCAATTTCACTCAAATGTCCAAAACTCAACGAAAATTCAAAATAAATACATGGTTATGATCCTTATACTACCAATTATCCATTTCCAAGATCAATTTTACAAGGCAAAATCATTTGGGGGAAAAGCCCCAAATTTTCGACATTTTAGGGTTGAAAACCCTAAATTTTGTCAATCAAATTCATCCATTATAGAAGATTAATGGAAGAATGATATACATACCTTGATTAGTCATGGCGAATGCAAGCTTTTGGATCAAATTTTGGCGGAAATGGTTAAGATTTGAGAGAGAAATTGATGATTTATGTTTCGAATAAATGAATTGAAACCCTCTGTTTTATCGCGTTTTTACGCAGAAAAGACACACTCAGGAACAGACGCAGCAGGCGCTGCGCCTCTTCCAAGAGACACAGCTCTTGCTGCGCCTCTTCCTGAGCTTCCTTTCATACGAGTTTTCAAAAATTCGTTATGAGTTCGTTATTTGTGGGCCCATTTTTGGTGCGCCTCTTCCCCGATGCCATTTTATCTTTTCTGGTCCGTTTGACGATCATTCTTCGCTCAGACCCACATTTCTAAGCCGACTGCAGACTATTATACAATATTTATCGCTTCCAAGACTTTGCTTGTCACAACAAGCAAGTATTCTCTTCACAGGTGTTTCGACACGCCTTCATTATATTCCCCCAGCGAGAGTAAGCGGATCGACAATCCCTCTCGAGACATGTAGATAAGTTCCTGATAAGGTTTCCCAACACAAGAGTCCACGACATACAATCGTCCTTCTCATGTCCTTTTGAAGTTTGTTTAAAGACGACTCAAGCAGATTTCTCCCAGCAGTTCCCGCCTGTGTCCTGCTACTCACAACATTTCTTGTTTCCCCGCGGAGTGCGATAAAGGTGTCTTTCTCCGGAAGTTCCCAAACCCGTAGAGTTCCTACACTCGAGCCTTAGTTACCCCTTAGTTTGAACTTATATCCGGGCCTCCTTCCCATTGATGCTTTCCTTTAGGGTCCCACACCCTAGCACAATCCTTATATATCTTTTTGGTCTTACCCTTAGCTCCTACGCTTAATCTTAGCTCCTATGCACCTCCGGAAGCATCTCGAGAAAAAGTCTCAGGTATGGTTTCTTCTTATGGCTGGCGAGCCTCCTTACGTAGTCTAATGGACTTTAAACGATCCTCCCCGATAGTCAACAGACTCTAAAATGTTCCCGACGACAGGTCCTTGGTTCAGACCCCTTGAACCGCCTCGCGTCGCCATAGTCGTCAGGTTGTAATCTTCGATTGATCTGATGGCTATACTTTGACTTTCGCCTTGTCCAAGCCTCAGTCAAAGTGGGGGCTCTGTAGATACCTCATTTTTGCACCTCCCGCAAACCACCCGGTGATGATTGGGCCGCATGTTTGGTACGCGGAACGATTTGTGACAGTTCGTAAGTTTATCGTCAAGTGATTGCTCAAACACTGATGTCTACCTCTTAGTTGTCATCTACGCGCCGATACGGTCGTTTTGACAGTAATTAAAGTACATTTGGAGTCCGGGCCTAAAACCGTCTTCATTTTCTAATAACCGTTAAAACCCGAGTCAGAATGTTCTGGAATGTTCCGGATATTTCTATTCCATATTTTATAAATATTTCACAATATTTTAATCTTTGGTAAACAATTTCCCGTAATATTCATACAAAAAATTAAGGAAAATAAGATTATTCCGTTATTCCATAAATTAAACACGGAAATCTTTCTTCCGCGGGAGGAAACCACCTGGGAACAGACGCAGCAGGTGCTGCGCCTCTTCCAAGAGACGCAGTGACTGTTGCGCCTCTTCCCAGGTCCTTTTCTGCGTATTTTTCGTATCTTTTTCATATCTTTTCGAGATTCACTTCCAAAGTTTCTCCGAAAACCCTATTCCTTCACGTGATTAGTATAAATAGGAGCCTTCGCTTCTCATATTTCTCACGCGAGTGTCCGCCCTTCTCTTCTCCCTTTGCATTCTAGACCACGTTCTTACTTTTTGGCGTCTACGTGCTTGAACATTCGACCACGTAAGCTCGGATCTTTCTGAGTACCAGCCTCGTTTTGCATGACCGACCAATTTGACCAACTCCACAACAAATCAACTTAATTAATCTTAATCGTTTTCCTCCTACGAGGGCACTTTCGTTACATTCGAGTCGAGCATCACTAATCATAAACTTAGTTCATCTCGTTTCGTCAAACATGTAAGTCTGAGGGTGTAAATCCTTCTTTATTTATTGTTCTTTACTTTTTCGTATCATTAATGTAAGATTTATGTCGAAAATATTTATTAAAACCGATTTATAAAACCACGTTTAAAACCCTTTTTACGGATTACCAGAAGATAACCGTCGAGAAAGGACGCAGCAACTGCTGCGCCTCTTCGAAGGAGCGCAGTGCCGGCTGCGCCTCTTCGTGAGGCTGCCGCAGTTCCTGCTTCCTTTCTTCTTCCTTCGTCCTCTGTAAATTCGTTTTCTTTGTTTTGTTTGTTTTCGTCAATTCTTTGATATAATGGCATAATAATATCACATGTACACTGTTTATCATCGTTAGCACATAATTAATCATTAAATCCGACCTTAAATCCCTTATAATCCAATATTTGCGGGTTTTCGTCATTAAAGTCAATCCGGGTTGTAGAAATTCGATTCAATCATATCGGGTTTCTGGAATTCGATCTTTGATATATTCCCATCTTTTTATTGTCATATTCATCGTTTATTCGTCATTAGTTCTTCATTAATTCGTCGTATTTAACCTATTTAGTTCACCCATGTCATTAATCAATCATTCATCCATGTAAATAATTCGTTTGCTTTCGTTTTGTCCATGTTTTATTGCTTTTATGACTCATTCATATGTAATTAATGAATTAAATCACTTCCATCCGAGTCAAATATCATAATCAATCCTTAAAATCACCAATTAATATTAACGATTTGCAGTTCCGGCTTCACAGCCAGAACTCACCCTTGGAACAGACGCAGCAACTGCTGCGCCTCTTCCAAAGGGCGCAGTCCCGCTGCGCCTGTTCCAGGTTGACTTCTGTCTCTGAACTTCCGTTCTGCCTTGACCTGATTAATTAGCTTACGTATAATTAACTATTAACCGTATTATCGCCTAATAATTTTCTCGCTAATTCATTCCTTTATTCTTTTTCTTAAATTATCCGTTTTAGAAGTATTTTCGACATAAACCACTAAACCCGATGTAATTATTGTAATTATTTATTGTAATTTTCCTATATTGTATTTATCATTGTACTTTGTATCACTTGTATGCCTTCACATGTAATTGAACCTTAAATCCCGACTTTGACATCAATTGTATGCTAAATTAATTGTTCACCGACTTAGTCTAATCTTCACATGCTAGGATTAAAACTTGGATGTTGCATTGCATGCATATAATCGACGATATATCGAGTATGAACAACTTCCCTAATCATTAGTAGAGGCCGCTATCGAGGCGGGCGAGATTAGGTGTTCGATCAAAAGAGCTTCCTAATACGTACCCTCACCACTTACTCCAGATCTCTGTGAACACCCGTGTTCATTGGCATCCACGAGAGTCATTCTAGACATAGAATGTTAAGGGTAACGAGTTCTTGGTGTTCATATCTCTACTTTGTGTCTTGACATGACACGAGGTATTCGAACGGTTCCAATTTCCCATAAAACTTGGTGGCGACTCCACAAATGCAAACGCTTGTTCTCTTCTCCTCCCAAGCGCCCCCGTGGGCTCGCATCTGCACAACCCCATACATAACCAACTACCGTCCACAAACGCTGCTAGCTCCGTAACATATCATCCACTAGAAAATCCAATATCAAGATACTCATAAACATCAAATGGAATGTTACATTCTACCACCCTTAAAAGGAACTTCGTCCTCGAAGTTTACTCACACTCATAACATCACCATCCAACTCTCGACACTATCGAACTCATAAACACCATCATCCAACTCTCAACACTATCGAAATATTCTCCCATTCCTAAACATCGAACTACTTCAAGCACGACCATGGCCTTTTTAACAAAATCAACCATAACACAAATCCATCCTATATTCTCCATTAAGACTCAAACTTCCAAATCTGCTGCAACTCCTACAACCATCAAACTCTCCTTGCCGCATCGTACTGATCTTAAGATAAATGTTACGTTCTCGTAACTTACTAATACCAGATCTTTAGCTATATCCTCTCATTATCTTCATCACCACCACATGTCAAAGATAACCGCCTATACCCTCACACTTATAACCATTCCTATTTCCAAGGCTCTCTTACTTAAACAGTTCTCATACCTCAACTCATTCTGCATGCCATCTAACCAATACCACAAAATCCTGATCATAAGAGACACTCTAACTCTTCCACATTACCGCAACACGACATACCTCTCTATATAAACTATATAAAACTCCTATCACCAAAAGCATAACTCACGATCCACATCTGTTACGTACACTCACACTAGATCCTCAAGTTCCTTTCTTTCGTTACCGCAAAACTCATACATAACTTAACATGTCACTAATTCCAAACACCCTACACTCACTGTCCCAAAAATCTGATTATGAACCCTCTGCAGCGTCCATATCAGTACAACACATGTTCCACAAATCACTTGCCATGACTATGTGCACCAATGCCTCATCTACAACAAGATCACATGTACTGTAATAACTTCTCACAACTGTGTCCCATCAACAGAATATCACTATACCACGACAACGACGAAAACAGACACAACTCTCTTTCATATCATACTTTACCCTCATTCCCAAACTTAAACTGGTAAGAACCATCAATAAACAAAACAACCTGTCTATCCGTACAAACCGAAACTCACAGGAAGCAACATCAAACAAAACAACAATCTATGTATGATGGTATGTACTTTGAAACTCAAATCATAATCATCCCGCCTACTCCACCACAACCGGTGACGGCATCGCAACACCGTCACCAATGACCACACCGCAGTGCGAAAATATCCGCATCACAACACTAAGTACCGTGCCCGGATCACCACCCGAGGCACAACAACCACATCGATAGACATCACAACTACATACAATTCCCATAAACACCGACTCGAATAACTTCTCGATAAGAAAAACTTACTCAAATCCACTTATTAAATCACAACGCAAAGATATTATATGAATTAAGCAGGATAATAACCTCATGAATATCATCCCCTTACCATATCACAGATTAACATGTATCATGAATACATACAAGTATAACCAGTCATGCCAGATCACTCAAATTATTACCTTTTTAATCATCATTCCACTAGGTTACCGTATCCAACATATATTACAGAACATTCAGATAACAGCTTTATAACTATAACACCATACCACTTCCCGTGAGGTCAGAATTCCACATAAACATTTATACACATCATAGACACGTAATCACATCCAATTAGTCAATCCTGATCACGTAAGTTACCACCTGATAAAAGTTACCTCTCACCCGAGCTTAACTCGTATACCCCTCATAACATATTCTCCCATTCACATATCCATCATCCTCTGCCAATTGTAACCATACCATTAATACTCAACTACTAACAACCGCCTCATATAACCACATTTTATACTCTCTCACAACCATACATATCAATCTGGTCTCTACAAAATCAACCTCTTTAGAATTGCTACCTTTCTAATATACCATCACCCTTAACCACTAGTCACAAACCATAACACTACCACTGCCCGGACATCAAATCTCTTACACTCATCTCTAAACATCACGATTTCTATCCTATCTTTGGTTAAGATCCCAAATAACGAACATCGAACCCATCAACAAAATTACCTCAACATTCTTCCTAATACTATCCTTAATTGTATCATCATCTAACTCTCCACCAAAAATCTCGTATCGTGCAAATACTCCACCAACTTCATACTCCCTTAATTCCTCGAAACTCATGATTAATCATGTTGTCCTGAAACTTCTGTATAACCATTAACTTAATTACTCTTGATAGTATCATACATTTCGACGATTCCTTACTTTTATGTCACATAACTCCGGTGAACATTTTTCTCAGCTTACTTTTATCCTTCTTTTCTCTTTATACTCAACAATACCATTTAATAGCTCAACTCCTTATTACTTCTATCTGACCCTTTAGTGCTCCAATTACCTTCTCATCGCTCCAAAACTCAAATCCCATTATTTCATATCGATATCATCTCACTCTTTCTTACCATGGATCTTCTCTTATTATGCTATCACTCACACTTGCCTCTAATCTATCCATAAAATCAACATTCACTGTTCAAACAATATCATCTCCTTTGTACATCTCTGGAAATCAAAATTCCTTTCATACCGTTAATTGCCCAAGGAAATCTCACAGTAGTTTCACCTCTTAATAAACCAAATCTCCCAAACTAACTCACTGTCTACAAATCCACCTCGCGACATGTCTCCACAAAGTTCACTATATACTACTCTTCTCAACCCCTTTAAAACGAACTTTCACTATGTATATTCTTAACCCACACGACTCCTAACCATCTCCCTCCATAATTCTTCACAGATCTCAAGTTGCCACTATCCACATCCTTACTCTCAATCCTTTCATTCTCACGTTCCTTAGACTCACATCACCCCTTGCCCATATTCACTTACTTTTACGTTACTCAACACACAATCATATCACTCATCTCATCTCATCTCAGAAAATATGCTCTATGTCTCAATTAAGCCATAACGATCTTCCTTTTCTTTTTCCACTATCTATCGCAACAACATATAACTCATGTCCTTCCACCGAATTCATACTCACCACAGGTGCCACTCACTACACCACAAGATTGGGTAACTTACGCGTCAAGACCAACATACATGTAAAACAATGCATAAAGAAGCAAAATATCACCTTTGAATTAAACATAATATGCAACGAAGTCAAAAGATAAGCATATGACCCAAAATAGGGGTCACTAGATCGAGTACAGGCCACTCGATCGAGTAAATGACTTACTCGATCGAGTAGGTAAAAGTCAGAGACACGTATAACAAATTATCCAGGGCTACTCGATCGAGTAAGGGGTACTCGATCAAGTACCAAGGTGCACTCGATCGAGTATGGGCCACTCGATCGAGTACCTATATTTCTCAGCACTGTCCAGTTTTCGTAAAACGGTCATAACTCACTCGTTTCTTGGTCGTTTTGGGCGTGTGACCTATCGTTAGAATCGTAAAAGAACAAGCTATCACCTCCAATTAGAATCACATTAAAATCGTTTATACATATCAAGTTATAACAGTTTAAAGACAACCTCTTTATAATCGAAAAAACACAACTACTTGATTTTACTTCCAAACAACTTAAACGGCAACAAGGTAAATAAAAACAACCCAATACTCATAAAACCAGTAGTCCCAATCACATGTTACTATTTTCGAAAGCAAAGCAACATAATTCATCATGCACATAATTTATTTAACTTGCCAATCATGGCTTACCCACATGCTTTTATTCTATCACTTTTCGTAAACAAAATCACAAATACATGACATCAAGTCCCCTATTCACATGTTACTAGTATAACAACATTATAAAATAACTTCCATTATATAACATGCTTAATCACATATCATATTAACATACAACGATTATTCATCTTTTTCCACTAATTCATCCATTATGCCACATATTTATCCACCATATTCGTTCAACATATTCACCCAACACATGTTCAATTCACACTCCCAACTTTCTATACTCTTACTCAAAACGACTACAACAACATATATACTTATGCATCGCTTTATATATATATAAACAAAACACTTTTCCTTTCATAATTATAACATGCCAAATTATATGTATCAATCATTATACTTTCATGCTTTACAATCAACCAACATACAATTCACGTCATCATCATCTTTCCACTCAGATCTCCCATCCTCCACATGCATGCATCCATCAATTCATACAACATACTACTATATAGATACACAAAGCACACAATAAGCACATAACGATCCCGACACATATCCCATGGTGACCGGTTCAAAATTGTAGGGCGAGTTCGCGATTTAGGACGTCTCCCAAGTTTTTGCATTAGCTCCAACAACTTCTACCCCGGGTTCATTTTATTTGACTCCCTATGTTCATTGGATTCATTGGTTACAGGTTTCAGGATCGTCCCTCTGATACCATTTTGTAACACCCCCATACTCCAGGTGCCTTACCAGGACCACTCAAGGCATGGAAGTGCTACCATCTCGGTTACCCGGGGCAATGATAATCAAATGACAATGCAGAAACATAATTTAAATAACAATATAGTTTAAAGTGATTACATGATCAAAACCAAAACTGTTAAACTGAAATACAAGGTTCTCAGATGGTCTACAGATAAAACTATCAAAGCTATAAAACATCATCTGACACAGCGGAAGACTTCTAACTGCCACGTGATGACTCATCCCAGCTATCCCATACGCGTCATATCATACCTGCTCAATAACGGCTCACCACCCCTGAATGGATCACCACAGTTTTTAAAACATTTAAACGGGGTCAGTACTAATCACACAATTTATATAATCCAACAACACAAAGAAACAAACACACTCAATCGTCACAGATATACTCCGAACTCCATCACCAACTCCACCATACTGATTACACACTAAAGTGTGTAGCCCTGCCAGAGTGCCCATCGCAACAGGTCACTCCACGCCGCCAGTGGGGGACCGCAGCCGTTCCCACCTAATCCCCGCTCATCTCCGTCGAGTGATAAACCCAAATCCATTAATGTGCACATCCCTTCTGTGGCGGGTTCCACAGAAGGCGAATAATGGGCGTGAAGCCACTCCCGCAAGTGACTCCACTCAGCCAGGGACGCGCCCCGAAGAACACAGACAGATACAACAATCACAACTACTAAACAACAATCACACCAACAACCGTCACAATACTTGTATGATAACAATCAACAAACACAAATCACCACCAACACATTATGGGACTAATGCGAGTAGGAAACCCACCGGAATGCAATCACTATTCAGACGATCTAGCAGCTATCTCAAAATCTTTCTTCTATGAACCCTCCTCCTATACACATAATCATACAATCACAATCTAACATCAACAAAACATAGAAAACCCCAAATCCCAAAATTAGGGTTTAACCAACTTTAACAAAACAGTATAAAAATTATATGTAAAGCTTACCCTCGACACAAGGATCACAACGGTGTAAAGAACGATGAAATCCGACACCTCTAGCTCCGGGATTTGCTAATGATGCGATGACAGACAAACTACGTAACTCCTTTTCTCCTCACTTAGGTTTTAGGATAGATAAAAGAAACTAAGAAAAGTGACGGACAACCTTTTATACTTATCTCGCATCATTAACAAAACCCGACAAAACATTACCCGTAAACCGAGCCACTCGATCGAGTAGCGCGTACTCGATCGAGTCCGCCTACTCGATCGAGTACCAAGGCTACTCGATCGAGTACCCTACAGGTCAGAAACTATTTTAAAATGCAAAACACCCTTACTCGACAGAGTAAGGCCCACTCGATAGAGTACCCAAAGGCTTATAAAACCGTAGTATTACAAACAGCCTGAGTCATCGGGCCTATTTCAAGAGGTTGATGTTGTCGGTGTGTGAAGACTCGCCAGCCATTGATGGTCGAGTGATCAACTGCGGCAAACGGCCCGTGTCATCGGGCCTATTTCAAGAGGTTGTATGTCCAACCGACCCATTGGGAAGCGACGTTGGCGTCGCTGGGGAGGAAAGTGCTAGATTTTGCTTTGCTGGATGCCCGGTCGTTGGTGCTGATGCAGGTAAATTTGCAAGTTTGTTGAAGCATGACTCTGCAGGGAGGTCTTCATGGGTTTCGCTAGGGAATTTTTGGGGTTTGTAAGAGATGTTTGTAGTGGTTGGGAGATATAGGACTTTTATAACCTGGGCCTGGCTCTTGCGAATGACGGCTTCTATTACTGCCATTTGTAATTTTGTATTTTGAGGAGAAATAACGTTTTTTATTGCCGCCATTTGAAGTTTTTGCGAGAATAGCGAGTTCGAATTTCCCACTTGCAGTTTTGAAAGATAGAAAATAACGATTTTTATTTCCGTTATCTGGATTTTGTGACAATAGCGGGTTTGAATTTCGCTATTTGCAATTGTGAGGAAAATAACGGGTTTTAATTCCGTCATTTGAAATTTTTGTGAGAATAGCGAATTTGAATTTCGCTATTTGCATTTGTGAAGAAAATAACGTTTTTTTTTTTTAATTTCGTCATTTAAAATTTTTGTGAGATTAGCGAATTGGAATATCGTTATTTGCATTTGTGAAGAAAATAACGATTTTTATTTCCGTTATTTGAAATTTAGTGTTTGTGAAGAAAAAACGATTGTATGCGTGTTTGGGCCAAAGCCCAAAACTTCGCTGAATATGATAGAGTCACTCCAAAGAGGCGCGAGCTCTTGGGCGACATAAGGGGCTTCCCCTATTTTCTTAATATGACGCGAGAAGTAGCAGCTCCTCATTCACTTGCCTTCTTCGACGTAAAAATCAAACAAAGCTCACGAAAATCGCCATTGTTGATCTCGTTAGTTGTTTGGATTCGTGCTATAATCATCATGTCATCTCAAGATATATAAATCCTCTTGATTCCACTTAGTTTTGTTTGCCTTTTTGTTGTTTGAATTACGATGAAACCCTAATTCGTCTTAAATCAAATTGGGAGTTTTTGATTTGTTCGTTTTTTAGTGCAATTGATGCTTGAATTAGGTTAGAAACTTGTTAGGAGTATAGGCCATGGATTCTTTTAGTTTGAATTTTGGTCTCCGTTCCTGCCCCCTATGTGCGAAAAACACGAATGAGGCGTGAAACCGTCTCATTTCGCAATGTTGTGCTTGTTTGCTCGAGTCGTGGACCCCACTAAGTCGTATTGTAGTCGGGGAAGACTGCTTTTGCCATGTGAAACCCTTATTGTATCCGAGGGGTGAAAATTTTACGTTTTTCAATCGTCAGACAGTCTTATGCTGACGAAATAAGCACCTGTTTTAGCTCAAATTGAGCCGTCTTGCTTCGACATAGTCCCTAAAGATAGTTTAGGTCACATTAGGACGTGATCGGGTCACGTTGCTTTGTCGTGGCCGTTTTTGAATTTTTGGTGTCTTACGCGCTTAATTTGGCGTAATATTGCCTTGCTTAAGCTTTGTGAAATGTCCGGCTAGGACAGGGTTTGATTGCTTTGTTGTTGTCTTGACTCGTCATTTGCTTGAAAAGAAGGGCGAGTCGGATTTTCTGTGGATTTTGTTGTGAGTTTTTTTTGTGAATTTTTCCTGGATGGGATTGGGCGGGTTTTCTTTGACTAGTTTTGCTGTTGTTTTGTATTTTCAGGTGATTTTTGTTTTGGATATTACTTCTTTTCTGTCGTCATAATGCCGAAATTTTGACTGACGTGGGTTTTTGCTTTAGTTTCAGGAGAGTGTTTGAGAGTGACTGAGTCGGAGACTCGGGAGGAGGAGTAGGAGGAGGAGGATCTGGGTGGAGGAGGATCCAGGAGGTTCAGTTGACATGGCTACGAGTTAGGATTGAGGGTAATCAGCGGCCTAAGTTTGCAGATTCTGGGGCGTCTGATGATTGGGGTTCAACATCAGGGCGACGCACCGCGTCATGGCCTTTAATCATCACTTTGTCTGATGATTGGGGTTCAACATTGGAGCGATGCACTGTATTGTGCCCTTTAATCGTCACGTTGTCCAAAATCTGTCAGACACTTTTTCCTTTTTTTTCTCGAGTAGGAAGGAGGGGTTAGTGTCATGGTAACTTCCTCTTCTTCCGATGTTACTCCCTTTCTTTTCATGCTGCTCCCTTTGTTTTTCGGGGAGTGCTTGGTTCGGTAGGTGGCAGATAGCTCCTAGTTCATTGTTTTAGGTCAGTGTCTGTATGATAAGTATTCTTATCGGACCCTATTTGTATGGTCAGTTGTGTCAAATGAGTGTCTGTATCAGACTATGTTTGTATTAAATGTGTGCCGGTGTATTTTGCGGGAGGCGGTTTTGTATTTTTGGATTGTAGTTTTTTGCTTGGCTTTTTTGTTTGTTGTGTTTCGGAGAAGTGCGGGCGACGGACGACTTTTCCGTTGATGCTCAGTATTTGTACCTGCAATGATAGCGTAGAAAACAGGCAACAGGTAGCACATACTCATTCATACACGCACATAAACACGTAAAAAAGGCAAAATGCTGTCGAAATAACCGCGATGACTCGAAGTTAAAAATTTGAAATTGCTCATTTTAAATTGGATTTTCGAAAATTTCGCGACAAAAAATCACGCCTGGATTTTTCAAAAGGGGATTGTTTTGAAATTTTAAGAAATTAATTCGTATTAAATTAACTCGACTTGCAGAAAATTTCTAAAAATGCGTCGAATTTGCCAAAATTGATTTGACACTTGAATTGAAACTCAAACCGTCTTTTGAATTTAATCGGAGGGGAATCCGAAAAAGGATTTGTGTATGTGTTAATTTTTGAATTTTGCGAATTCGAGACTCGAATTTATGAGAGCGATTTGTGAGATTGTGTGACACCCTCACATATAGCGTTTAATAAACACGAAAAATCTACAGAAAAACTGACAAGATATGTTTGTAATTGGTTCAACTAGACAAAACCTGTAATTTTTAAAACTTTCCTAAACCATTCACAAACATCTCCAACTTAAGAGTGCCCAAAACCTGCAAAAGCTAATAAACTAATTTACATAACTATGCTAAAGACAAGGAATTATAGTGATACAACCCAAAGAAAAAGAGGGAGACATATGTCCCTTCAAAATATATACACAACCAAAAGTTAAAAGGTTTACTACAAAAATAGCCAAACTAGGTCCAAGGTTCTTTTGCTCACTAGCTCGTCCGTGTACCCCAACTAAGCATCATCAACCTGTCAATCGCATTTTATACAAACACGAAAGCCACAATTCAGTGGGGAGTAACTTCGAGTCCTCCCAGCCACGAAATGTCATATTTAACGTAACATGTAGTGTAACATGTAAACAATATGATAACCAATTTAACTAACAAGTATTCTAACCTATGAATACTAAACTGACCAAATTAAACTATCATGTGAAACATATAACAAGCAGTAATCCAAACTTTATCAATTGTAACCGGCTTACATCTCACCTATTACAATTCATAAAATCACCATACAAGAAAGGGCAATATATCAAAGACAGGCATAAGTTCTTAGTACGGTCAATAGTCACTCAGAATCGAGTCTATACCACGAGGTAGGGAAGGTAATCGAACCGGTATCTTGGCTCGAGGTTCTATCAAAACATGGCCAAGATACAACACAACCCTAGCCTAAAATCTGCTTGAGACCTAGACATGCGGATACACACCACCGCACCCAAGACCCACAATTTTTCTAAAACAAAGTGAGTACCCTAAGGAGTCCACCAAAGGGTTGGCTAGTACTTAAGCTGACCACTTACTATCAAAATAAGTAACGAGGTCATGCCCCAACTTGGATATAATCCCACCAAGTCAGGAACACAAAGGCTATTAAGCAGTGAACATATACTCGTCAAAGACTATAAAGACCTATCTATGACAAACACAACAACCTGCAAGAAATATTCAATACCCATTCCAATTCTAGCAATTTTAACAACATTAAAGGTTTCAGGGAATCTAAGGCCGTTTTTACAATATAAGAAACTATTACATTCAACCAACATCACATGTGAACTAAAAACTTAATAAATGGCCTAAAACAAGAAAAAGGCCGATTATCCAATTCATACAAAATTTCATCCAACCGAATTTTTACCATGCAACCCCGATCCCTGCGACAGTGCGGGTTAAATTGCGGTGACCAATCACTCAATTGACCGACATCGAATCAGTCAAAGGGACTAAGGCTCAGTTTTCGGCACAATCATGAAAACATTGCAATTATTGCAATAAAATTCATTTTGAGCCTATTCATTACAATTTCATTTTATAATCTAACCTAACATGTGTCAACTACCATAATAAGCATACTTCATCATCAAAATTTTATTTACTACTAACCTTATTCATTTCCTAAGACTACCCACATGTTACTTTTACTAAACATATCATTAATAAACCCGAAACTACAAGTAATGCATGAAAATCCGCGAAACAAGCAACGGGCCAACCCGGGCCAACCCCAAGGCAGCCGTGTGGGCTGCTGGGCTGCCGGCTCTTTGCCGCCACCCCCATCCCTCCATTTCTCCATTTTTGTTCAGTTTAACATCGTCTGAAACATCAATTAATCATTCCTATACTAATATGTTAACTTAAACTAACAAAAGACAAGCATTAGACATGCATGCAACACATTTTATCATGTGAAAATTTACTACTCAAACAAAAATCACAAAAACATACAAAAAGCAAAGAATGTGACGATTATTCGTCGAGTAACTCGAAATATGTTACCTTAAGCTAGAAAATGAGCAATTAGCACCTTGAATACCAAACCCTAATATACACTAGCCACTATCTTCAACAATATACGAGTCCCCAAACTCGTCTTCCAAATCTTCACCTAAATAAACAATAAAAACACAATAATAAGTATAAAAACCGAAATTATGCCAAAATCGTCTTAAACCAACTTAATGAAAACTGAAATTAAAACATACTAGGTTGTAGATCTCGAAGAGAGGATTCCGAAAATATAAATTTTGTGAAATTTGAAGTAGAAATGAGGAAGTTATGATGATTTTAGCTTGAATTTTGTATAAAAATGGTGGTTTAAGGTTTGGAAAGCTTTAGAATGTTTAGGGAAGGTGTGTTTGGTAAGAAAAATCAGAAAAAAGGAAGGGGGAAGGGAGGTACCGCGGAAAAGGAAAGGAAAGGAGGAAGGGAGCGGGTTTTAGTCGGGATTTTACGAGTCGGTTTTGGCTCGTTTCGATAATAATTAGAACCGCTTGTCAATTGCAAATTCCGACAAGACCAAAGTTCTTAAACACGAGATTACAAGAAAATTGAATACTCATACGACCCATTTCCAAAATCGTTTGCCCAATTTTCAAAAGAGTTGTCATTTTTCCCCGATATGCCCTTATTTCGAAATAAAAAGTTTTTACACGGTTTAAACTATTTTTAAACATTTCGAAACTATCAAAATAAATACTTTACTTCAAAATATAATAAAATTATATTTCTTTGAATTATTATTACTTCAAATACATTGATATCAAATTTTACTGGATTAATAAATTACTTCCGCAATATAATAATGGTGCGAAATTACGGGGTGTTACAATCACCCCTCCTTTTAAAAAGTTTCGTCCTCGAAACTTAGAAGGAGAAATTATAGTATACAATATCTTAATAATATAATCATAAGAAAATATAGGTATCTTTTCAATGAAACGGTGATACTCTCGTTGATCAGACAAGAACATCCACATTCATAACAAGATATAAAAACATTTCTACACCAATAAATGAGAAAACCCATTATTGGGACGTCTCCAACAACGAGATTTAACATTCACTAATGTTAAAACCATTAAAAATCATAAAAGCATTTTCAAAATTTTAGTTTAAAGTTCTATAATAAGAATAATATCTTTACTAATTATGATTAAATACGGCTTAGTAACTCGGAAAAAAAAGTAAGAAAAGGAATACCTTACGAGAATAATTCAGGATATTTAGCTAACATAGAAGCTTCAGTCTCCCAAGTCTCTTCTTCGACATTTCCACAACGCCAAAGAACACGGACTAGAGGTACAACTTTGCTCCTAAGTTGCTTATTGGCTTTTTCAAGAATCCGAACTGGCCTTTCATCAACCGCCAAGTTAGGCTCCAATTCAAGAATCTCTTCTTGGATGATATGGCTAGGGTCACTAATGTACTTCCTCAACTGAGAAACATGGAAGACATTGTGAACCTTGCTCAGATTTGGGGGAAATTCTAAACGGTAAGCAGCAGGATCAATCTTTTCAATCACCCGGAAAAGTCCAATATATTTAGGGCTCAGCTTCCCTTTTACGCCAAACCGTTTCACCCCTTTCATAGGTGACACTTTAAGGAATACTTGATCATCAACCTCAAAAGAAAGTAGTCGACGACGGACATCAGCATATGATTTTTGACGGTCCTGAGCGGCTTTCATCCGCTCCCGAATGATTTTAACTTGTTCAATGGACTCGGTCACCAAATCAGGTCCTAACATTGGAACATTTTGGGTTTGATCCCAACAGACTGGAGTACGGCATTTTCTACCGTACAGAGCTTCATATGGTGCCATTTTAAAGGAGGCTTGATAGCTGTTGTTGTAAGAGAACTCAACCAGAGGTAAACATTTCTCCCAGGAAGTTTGGAAATCTAAGGCACAGGCACGAAGAAGATCCTCTAAAGTTTGAATCGTTCTCTCGGTTTGACCATCAGTGGCGGCGTGAAAAGCAGTGCTCATCAATAGTTTACTACCCAAGGCCTCTTGTAATGCAGTCTAGAACCGAGAACAAAATCGAGGGTCTCGATCTGAAACTATATCTTTAGGAACCCCATGATAGCGCACTACCTCATTCACATAGGCACCAGCTAGAACTTCTAATCTCCAGGTCTCTTTGATAGGAATAAAACGAGCACACTTAGTCAATCGGTCCACAACCACCCAAACAGCATTCTTCCCAGTGGAAGTTCTGGGCAAAGCCATCACAAAATCCATGGAAATAGACTCCCATTTCCAAAGAGGAACATCCAAGGGTTGAAGCAAACCCCTGGGCTTTTGATGCTCTATCTTTACTTTCTGGCAGGTGAGGCATTTACTGACATATTCCATAACTTCAATCTTCATCCTAGGCCACCAGAATTGTAATCTCAAATCTTTGTACATTTTGGTACCTCCCGGATGAATGGAGTAAGGAGAGAGGTGTGCTTCATCAAGAACTCTTTTTCTCAAATTAGCTGCACCCGGAACATAGATTCTTCCATGATAACGAAGATACCCATCATCATCAATCTTACAATCCTTAGCTTGCCCAAGTTGAATTTTAGCTCGAATGGATTTGAAAGTAGGATCATCAGGAAGACAAGCACGGATCTCACGGCAGAAGTCAGGTTCGGATGACATGGCATCAAGATGATGAGAGCCCCTTTTTACAAGGCTTACTCCTAATTTTTGAAGTTCTAAAGCAAGTTCAGGAGGTAATTCCTGAAAAGAATTCAAAGAATGACAGGATTTTCTGCTAAGAGCATCAGCCACCACATTAGCTTTTCCTTCATGATAAATTAGATCGGCATCATAGTCATTCACCAATTCTAACCATCTTCTTTGTCTCATGTTCAACTCTTTTTGAGTAAAGAGATATTTCAGGCTTTTGTGGTCGGTGTAGATGTTGCAATGGACTCCAATGAGGTAGTGTCTCCAAATCTTTAAAGCATGCACCACCACCGCAGCTAATTCAAGATCATGAGTCGGGTAGTTAACTTCATGAACTCTAAGCTGTCGAGAGGCATACGCAATGACTTTCCCTTTTTGCATCAAGACACAACCTATACCATGCTTAGAAGCATTACAGTAAACATCAAAGTCCACTCCTTCTTCAGGTAAGGTCAACACCGGAGCGGTAGTCAACCTCTTTTTCAATTCCTGGAAGGCATTTTCACACTCCTCAGACCACACAAATTTAGACTCTTTCTTCAACAACTGAGTCATTGGCCTAGCAATCTTTGAGAAATCCTTCACAAATCGCCGATAGTAACCCGCCAAGCCAAGGAAACTACGGATTTCAGAAACATTGGTCGGAATTTTCCAATCAACAACGGCTTCAATCTTGGCAGGATCTACCATAACGCCCTCTTTCGAAATGACGTGCCCAAGGAAGGTCACTTTAGGTAACCAGAATTCACATTTAGAGAATTTAGCATACCATTTTTCACGGCGCAGAATCTCTAAAATAACACGAAGGTGTTTGGCATGTTCTTCTTCAGATTTAGAATAGATCAAGATGTCATCAATGAACACTACAACGCATTTGTCGAGGTGTTCTCTGAAAGTACGGTTCATCTGATCCATGAATACTGCTGGAGCATTGGTCAAACCGAATGGCATCACCGTAAACTCGAAATGACCATATCTAAATCGAAGGCGGTTTTAGGAATGTCAGCTTCTCGGACTGGAATTTGATGATAGCCCGAACGAAGATCAATTTTAGAAAAAGTAGAAGCACCTCGGAGTTGGTCGAAAAGATCATCAATTCTAGGAAGAGGATATTTATTCTTGATAGTAACCCGGTTAAGTTCACGATAATCTATGCATAATCGCATAGATCCATCCTTCTTTCTTACAAAGAGAACAGGAGCACCCCAAGGTGAAGAGCTAGGTCGAATAAAACCTTTGACAATCAAATCATCCGGTGAGTCTTGACTCTTTCATTTCAGACGGTGCCGACCTATAAGGAGCTTTAGCAATAGGGCGGTCCCGGGAATAAGATCAATAGTAAATTCAACTTCCCTTTCAGGAGGAATTCCCGGTAGCTCATCAGGAAAAACATCGGGAAATTCACATACTACAGGAATGTTCTCTTTAGGAGGCAGAGAGGAAGAATCAGAAGGAGTCACCATACACAAGAAGGCTTGATGACCCTTTTTCATCGCATTGACAAACTTCATAGCAGAAATTAATTTAGTACCGGTTTGTCTTTTAACCATTTGATAAGACACACGGTGACTTGAAGGGCTTGTAAGAATTATTTTTACGGTCTCGACATTCAAATCGAGCATGATAAGTATGTAACCAATCCATGCCCAAAATGACATCAAATTCTTCAAGCGGAAATTGGAAAAGATTTGCTGGAAATATAGATCCCGCAATAGAAATAGGGATTTCCGGATTGATTTTAGAACAGGAAAAGACATCACCAGAGGGTAAGGATATAGATGTGCTTTCTTCTTGTGATGATTCAAGTGATAATTTATCGAAGAGTTTTATTGAAATAAAAGATAAAGAGGCACCCGTATCAAATAGTACCAAACAAGAAACATCAAAAATAGAAAATGTACCAGTAATGATATCGGGGTGTGCCTCGGCCGCTCGGCTCATGACAAAATCCGACCCTTCGGCCTCACTGGCCTCACTGGGGCGGCAGGAGTAGTAGGAGCCGTCACCTTCTTCTCCGGGCAAACATTAGCCTTGTGGCCCGGTTTGTTGCAAGAAAAGCATATGATAGGATCAACGAAGCATTTACCAGGATGTGCTGGTTTCTTGCAGTTATAGCACACTCGGTCTTTAGTACCTTTATTATCGTTAAAAGCTGAAGATTGACCACCCCGGTTAACTTGCACATTAGAAACAAACCTCCTCTTGTTTGGGTCAGAAGGAGAAGAGGAAAACCTGGGTGAAGGAGTATAAGGCCTAGAAGATGGATATAAAGGCCTCTTGCCAAGATTAGAACTGGTTGCACGAGCTTCATTTTCAATGTCTTTCAGGGAATTCTCCGCCCATAAAGCATCATTGTAAATTGAAACAAAGCTGGTGGAATCCCGTCGGACCATGCTTTTGATTTTAGGAGAGAGCTTTTCAAGATAAAAGAAGGCTTTTTCATTGTCATCCTTCACCAATCTAGTTGCATAATGAGCCAACTCGTTGTATTTATCGGTGAAGGCCTGAACAGGAAGGCTTCCTTGCTTTAATTCCATGAATCCTTTCAACTTCTGCTGCTTAAGTTCTTGCGGATAGAATCGGGCCTCCACTAATTCCTTGAAACGTTCCCAGTCAAATCCCGGTTCAGATGAAACGGTAGGCCCAGTCATGGACCACCATCGATCTGCTTCTCGTACTAGGAAGTGAGAGGCTAGCTTCACTTTATGTTCCTCCTTGACATCATACAACGTAAAGCTTTTCTCCAACTCCCGAAACCACCCCGTAAGAGCAACTGGATCAATCTCACCACCATAAGTGGGAGTGTTGATTCGGGTTAATTGGTTAGCCACCCAAGTATAGGTGCTTGGAGTACCCTCAGGAGGCGGGGGAGGAGGAGCTTGTTGATTCTGCTGATTTTGTTGGTTTTGGAGAATTTGAGTAAGAACTAGTAAAAGAGCATCATCAATTCTTCTTGGCGGAGCCATCTTTTAGCAAAAGAGAAAACTAATTAGTACCTAACAATTAGCAATCACAAACAGACTACCACATAAAATCCTAAATCTACCCATCCTACCCATCTCTCAAGTTCATTATTTAAAGGTCAAGTGATTTTAAGAAGGGTGCACAAACGTGCGTCGGGAGCAACAAGATCTGATACCAACTGTGACACCCTCACATATAGCGTTTAATAAACACGAAAAATCTACAGAAAAACTGACAGGATATGTTTGTAATTGGTTCAACTAGACAAAACCTGTAATTTTTAAAACTTTCCTAAACCATTCACAAACATCTCCAACTTAAGAGTGCCCAAAACCTGCAAAAGCTAATAAACTAATTTACATAACTATGCTAAAGACAAGGAATTATAGTGATACAACCCAAAGAAAAAGAGGGAGACATATGTCCCTTCAAAATATATACACAACCAAAAGTTAAAAGGTTTACTACAAAAATAGCCAAACTAGGTCCAAGGTTCTTTTGCTCACTAGCTCGTCCGTGTACCCCAACTAAGCATCATCAACCTGTCAATCGCATTTTATACAAACACGAAAGCCACAATTCAGTGGGGAGTAACTTCGAGTCCTCCCAGCCACGAAATGTCATATTTAACGTAACATGTAGTGTAACATGTAAACAATATGATAACCAATTTAACTAACAAGTATTCTAACCTATGAATACTAAACTGACCAAATTAAACTATCATGTGAAACATATAACAAGCAGTAATCCAAACTTTATCAATTGTAACCGGCTTACATCTCACCTATTACAATTCATAAAATCACCATACAAGAAAGGGCAATATATCAAAGACAGGCATAAGTTCTTAGTACGGTCAATAGTCACTCTGTAACTCGAGTCTATACCACGAGGTAGGGAAGGTAATCGAACCGGTATCTTGGCTCAGAGGTTCTATCAAAACATGGCCAAGACACAACACAACCCTAGCCTAAAATCTGCTTGAGACCTAGACATGCGGATACACACCACCGCACCCAAGACCCACAATTTTTCTAAAACAAAGTGAGTACCCTAAGGAGTCCACCAAAGGGTTGGCTAGTACTTAAGCGGACCACTTACTCTCAAAATAAGTAACGAGGTCATGCCCCAACTTGGATATAATCCCACCAAGTCGGGCACACAAAGGCTATTAAGCAGTGAACATATACTCGTCAAAGACTATAAAGACCTATCTATGACAAACACAACAACCTGCAAGAAATATTCAATACCCATTCCAATTCTAGCAATTTTAACAACATTAAAGGTTTCAGGGAATCTAAGGCCGTTTTTACAATATAAGAAACTATTACATTCAACCAACATCACATGTGAACTAAAAACTTAATAAATGGCCTAAAACAAGAAAAAGGCCGATTATCCAATTCATACAAAATTTCATCCAACCGAATTTTTACCCGCAACCCCAGTCCTGCGACAGGTACGGGTTAAATTGCGGCTGACCAATCACTCAATTGACCGACATCGAATCAGTCAAAGGGACTAAGGCTCAGTTTTCGGCACAATCATGAAAACATTGCAATTATTGCAATAAAATTCATTTTGAGCCTATTCATTACAATTTCATTTTATAATCTAACCTAACATGTGTCAACTACCATAATAAGCATACTTCATCATCAAAATTTTATTTACTACTAACCTTATTCATTTCCTAAGACTACCCACATGTTACTTTTACTAAACATATCATTAATAAACCCGAAACTACAAGTAATGCATGAAAATCCGCGAAACAAGCAACGGGCCAACCCGGGCCAACCCCAAAGCGACCGTGGGCTGCTGGGCAATTTGTCGGGCTCTTTGGCGCCGCCACCCCCATCCCTCCATTTCTCCATTTTTGTTCAGTTTAACATCGTCTGAAACATCAATTAATCATTCCTATACTAATATGTTAACTTAAACTAACAAAAGACAAGCATTAGACATGCATGCAACCCATTTTATCATGTGAAAATTTACTACTCAAACAAAAATCACAAAAACATACAAAAAGCAAAGAATGTTACGATTATTCGTCGAGTAACTCGAAATATGTTACCTTAAGCTAGAAAATGAGCAATTAGCACCTTGAATACCAAACCCTAATATACACTAGCCACTATCTTCAACAATATACGAGTCCCCAAACTCGTCTTCTAAATCTTCACCTAAATAAACAATAAAAACACAATAATAAGTATAAAAACCGAAATTATGCCAAAATCGTCTTAAACCAACTTAATGAAAACTGAAATTAAAACATACTAGGTTGTAGATCTCGAAGAGAGGATTCCGAAAATATAAATTTTTTGAAATTTGAAGTAGAAATGAGGAAGTTATGATGATTTTAGCTTGAATTTTGTATAAAAATGGTGGTTTAAGGTTTGGAAAGCTTTAGAATGTTTAGGGAAGGTGTGTTTGGTAAGAAAAATCAGAAAAAAGGAAGGGGGAAGGGAGGTGCCGCGGAAAAGGAAAGGAAAGGAGGAAGGGAGCGGGTTTTAGTCGGGATTTTACGAGTCGGTTTTGGCTCGTTTCGATAATAAACAGAACCGCTTGTCAATTGCAAATTCCGACAAGACCAAAGTTCTTAAACATGAGATTACAAGAAAATTGAATACTCATACGACCCATTTCCAAAATCGTTTGCCCAATTTTCAAAAGAGTTGTCATTTTTCCCCGATATGCCCTTATTTCGAAATAAAAAGTTTTTACACGATTTAAACTATTTTTAAACATTTCGAAACTATCAAAATAAATACTTTACTTCAAAATATAATAAAATTATATTTCTTTGAATTATTATTACTTCAAATACATTGATATCAAATTTTACTGGATTAATAAATTACTTCCGCAATATAATAATGGTCCGAAATTACGGGGTGTTACAGATTGACATTTTGTAAAATCAATTTTGCGAAATATTTTCGTCATGGAAACAATCCATCGCGGATCGATTTTTGTCATGGAAACGATCAGTCGCGGATTAGGGCGATTAGCCCTTCCCCTTTTAAAAAAAAGAAAAGGAGGGCGGGTTTGTTTAAAGGTGAAGCTTGAAAACCGTGTCGGATTTCGAAAAACGTGAATCCAAGGAAATGTGAGTATAAGAAGACACAAAAATTCTGGGCTGCTTCTATGGACTTGCACCTTAACCTGTCCATGTCTAGTTGTGTTTTCCTCTGACACCTTTTATTCCTCGCCATAATGCTCGAAGGGGCGCGAGCTTCTTTGCTATGCAAGGGGCTTCCCCCTTTTTCTGAAAAGAAGCGCTGATTATTTTGTATAAGTAGTGAGTTCATGCTTTATTGTTTCATCACCTGTAACACAAAAATCTCTACGAAAACTTCCCTTCTTCCACAAAAAAATTCATGGATACTTTCGAAGATAGGTTGCGACATTGGTGTCGGGATTTATCGTCTCCAGAAAAATATCAACTCGATGTAATGGAAGTTGGTCAATTGTTGATGCTTCACCAAGTCAAGGTCCAATCTCCGTTCCTTGATGCATGCTCTCGGTTTTGGGATACGAAACACCATGTTTTTATCTTCCCGAAAGGCGAAATTTGCCCGCTTGCCGAAGAAGTAGGTGCTATTGGAGGGTGGTCGGGTTGTACTCCGGTGTTTCCTCTGACTCGGTTATGCTATAAAGGGAAATTCCGTTCCATGCTTGGCTTGTCGACAAGCCAAATGAATTTCCTTCTTGCTCCTCATGGTGTTAACATGTTTTCCTTTATCAACATCTTCTCCAATCGGTTGGATGCTAATGTTTCGGAAGTTGCTAGGAAAAGGGCTATTGCCTTTTGCCTAGTACATACTTACCTTCTTGTTGACGTTTTGAAGAAAGAGGGCCTAAATGGTATGGTAGCATGACCCTCATTCATATTGTTGAACAAATGGAGCACGGACTGGACCCATCTTTGTTGGTGCTTGGCAAGATTGTCCAAGCCTTGGATAAGAAGGTGCCTTGTGGAGATTCACCCTTGAAGAGTATCGATCCGAAATACTCAAGGGGGGGGGGGTGAATTGAGTATTAAAACTTTATCCTACTTTTTCGAATGTCCGTATGAGCGTGACTTAATAATTAATTACTTAAAGTTTATTGATTAAACTTTAACTAATTAACTAAACAAAGTTAAAATGTAAAGAAACGAATAACAGAAAACGAGTGACACACGTGATTTTGAAGTACTTCAGTTTCACAAGTCGAAACCTACGTCCACTATTCTTGATTAATAATTTTAGTACCTTTCTACGGATTGCAAAATTACTAACCCACTTGTACAACTAACTCTAGTTGTAACTCAAATGAGTATCGTTAAATACTCGGTTTTGATCTAACTTACGTTAATAAGAAAGCACTTGATTGTTCTTCTAAGTGTTCACACGAATGAACGAGTAGGAAACAATATTTAATTTCTATTACCTAATAACGTAATCTTACAGAATAATAAGCAAATTAAAGCACGACTTTTCGTAAAGATTTTCGAATTGCAAAAACAAATAAATTACTTGATTAAGAATTTGACTCAATTTGTTTGCAAAGGAATTTTAATATCGCGGAAAGTTAATTTTAAATAATGAAGCACATGTGTATATATAGTAGAGGAAACAACTAGGTTTAATCGAAAACCTAATAATGCTGTGAGATATGGTGGTTTGTTTCATAAGAAACAAATCTTATCTTTCCTTAATTTAATCCACAAAATATTTCAATTAAGTAAATAGGATAAATCCAAATAATTGTTTAAGATAAAAATATCTTATGACAATATATTCTAGATTTAACCTAGTATATTACTTGTGCAAGGAGTATACTCGATATGAGAAACGGCTCATAAGCCCAACTCATTCGAAACCCTAGTCGAAATAAGGAGTGTGGATTTAGGGTTTATGTTTGGACAATTTAGCAAACCCTAGGTAGCATGACGACTCATAAGTCGTTTTACTAATCAATAGGATATACGTAAATTATTCAACCTACTTGAACCCGTATCTTGCCTCAATCATACATACACAAATTTTCGAAAATATATAAACAATTTGAGCTTTCGAAAATTGATTTTAAAACCTTAAAATCGTGCCTTCAAAATGCAACCTAAAGTTATAGAACAAATGACTATAACATTAAGCTTGGTAAGTAGAGTTATAGATGAAATAGCTATAACTTTACCTTCCCAATATTACTTCCAATGATACCGTCATTAGATGATGTCCTATACTAGCTAATCTTCCTGGAGATCTTCAGTAGTAGGATCATCTCTTCATCTTGATCAAAAGCTCTTCATCTTGAGCTTCTTATAGACATGATCATGTCTTGTGTTTGAGTGATCATCATACTTGTGAATGAAGTAGTCACAATGATGCTTTAGGAATCTTCAATGTTATAGCTCAAGCAGCTATAACATTACTTTAGTGATGCTTCACAAATCATCAAAGTTATAGCCATGAATGCTATAACATTGCTAGCTATTATCGTAACCTTTATTAAATCTAACAAAGACTAACAAACGATTACGCGCAAGGAGTATATACATTATAAAGCATACTTGTCATTATCAAAACAAATCATATAACTATATGGTCCAACAACCCTCATTTGGATCTCCTAGAATCCTACAAGTGTGACTTATGGAGAGGCTAAGGTATGTTGAGCCTCCAATTGATGCTTCTTGTTACTCTTTCCGCCACCTTACCATGAGGAAAAAGTTGTATGCGGATAGATTTGCATGTAATGAGGCCTATTGTACCTCGAAGTTGGTGGAGGGGGGCGGTCCTCATGTCCGTTGGGTGGTGTTATGGTTGCGATTGAGGTCGTTTACGGGGTTGCCCGTTCCGGCCGCTTCTTCTCGCTCTTTGATGATCGCTGGTTTGAAGGTTGCTTTCTTCATTTATCTGGAAAGTGTCATGAGGCAAATGGGTCGCCAACAAAAGGTGCCCGCTCAAGATACTCTTGTCTAAGAGTGCGTGTTCCTAAACTCCGAACTAGTGGAGGTTTTCGAGAGGTGGTGGGCCACTCGGCCAACTTGGGAGGTGCTGAATCTCGTTCCTATGACATGGGTGACTCCCGCTTATGTCAAATAGTCAAGAGCTTCCACCTTGGAAGAAAGGTCAACATTCCGCAAGGACAAAGTCAACGACTTGAAGTATAGGGAAGCGGCTAAGGCGAATCGTGCCCACTTTGATGAGTTTGATGACAATGTGAGTCTAAATGTGATGAGGCCGCCGAAGAAGAGGAGCTTGGGTCCTAAAGAGGAATTGGGCCGTGTGTGGGCTCGACTTGGGCCAGGTATTGGGCCGTGTAGGAACCCGAATAGCGTGGCCGTTACAGATCCGTTGAGGATCCGTTTCGAGGAGGAAATTCGTGCTAGGCGAGCTAGCAAGAACAACAAGGGGAAGATGTACCCCGAAGGCAAAGGCAAGGGTAGGATGGAGGAGTAAAGATCTCCGTCACCCTATTATTATTATGTTGTACTAGTATTTGTGTGTGTATCATTATTATGTCGTATTTGTTATGTTTTGCTTGTGTGTGTTAGATTTACTATGTAGAATGTCCTAGTCGGCGCTCTAGCTTTGCAAGTCGTGGACTTGCTTAGCCTCTTATTGTTGCCAAGTTTGTAATCCCACCTATTATTAAATAAATAAGAGGATTACTTGTGTTGAAAAAAATGTTGTGAACGTTTGTCGTATCTCCATCCAATTTGTGAAGGAAATTCGGTTTGAATTATCCTAAACTTGCACATGTGAAGGAGAGTTTATTGTGGAAATTAAATGGATAAAGGCTTGCCTTTTTTTATTTTTTTTATTTTTTTTGTTGTGAGAAAAAGGGGTATGTTTTTTTTTGCTTTGAAGTTTGTATGGTTTGTTGTTTTTGTATGTGGAGGTGGTTGTATCCTTCTTGTGTAAGAAAGGAATGCCTACGGATTCACCTACAAAGATGAAATCAAACCATGCTCTTAGTTCAAGTGTTTTTGTTTGACGTACTTTTTTGGTTGGTGGGATGGTTGTGTCCTTCTTGTGTAAGAAAGGCTTGCGCACGTATTCGCCTAAAGAGGCGAAATCAAACCATGCTCGTAGTTCAGGTGTTTTTTGTTTGTTCGTGCGAATGGATGATGCTTTTGACAGATCAAATGCTGCCGGAAACATGGCAAGGTGCCATAACTTAGACACGATAAACATGCAATTTCACATCAGAACTTTTGAGGAATTGACTTGAGAGTTGGGTGCAGTTGTTAGGAGGGGTTGTTGCTGCTGGGTTGTGGTGACTAGTCACGAAACTAGGGGTGATTGTTTGTGCTAAGTTTCAAGGGTAGTATTTCTTATGTTGGTCTAGGTTGGTTGGGTTTGTGAAGCCTTCCCCGTCTAGGTCACTTAATCTCACTGCGCCCCCCAAAAGGATTTTATTGACCAGGTATTGTTCTGCCCAATTGGGTTTGAAATTCCCCCTCGGATCAACAGGTAACGGTGCTCGAACTAACTTGAGGACCAAGTCGCCTTCTTTGATGTTTATGGGTTTGAATTTCTTGTTGAATGCCCATTGTATACGTCGTTGGTATAGCTGGATGTTGGCGTTAGGTCGTCGTTCATCTAGGAGGATGAGTTGATCGTACCTTCGATGGGTCCATTCCGCTTTTGGGACTTGGCTTTTTAGCAGAATAGGTAGAGATGGGACTTACAGCTCTACTGGTTGTACTGCCTCTATACCGTATGCTAGGTAGAAGGGTGTTGCCCCTGTTGGTGTTCGAATGGAGGTTCGGTATCCCCAGAGTGCGAATGGGAGTTTGCTCGACCAATTGCTGTAATTTTCCTACATTTTCTTGATGATTTTAACGAGTGTTTTGTTCGCTGCTTCTACCGCTCCATTGGTTTGGGGACGGTAGGGAGATGAACGGTGTCGTTTTATTTTGTACTTGTCTAACAAGGCTTGTGCTTCAGCTCAAAAATAGGATCCTTGGTCACTGATTATTTCATGGGGTACTTCATATCTGCAAATGATGTTGTCTTGGATGAACTTTGTCACTTGTTTAGCGATCAAGACTGCATCAGATTGTGCTTCTACCCACTTTGTGAAGTAGTCGATGTCGTCTAGAACAAAGCAATGTCCTTTGGTGCCTATTGGATTGACTTTGCCGATGATGTCGATTCCCCAGGTCGAGAAAGGCTAGGGTGATGTCATGGTGTATAGAAGGGATGGTGGCATGTGTTGTACGCTGGCGAAGATTTGGCAATTGTGACAATGTTTGACGCTGTTTCTGCAATTGGCTTCCATGGTGGTCCAGTAATAGCTTAACCGCATGATTTTTCGGGCTAGAACCATTGCGTTTATGTGAGGGCCACGCTCTCCGTCGTGGACCTCTTCCATGACTTTCTTGGCTTTGTTATGGTCAATGCAAAGGAGAAGTATTCCTTAAGGTATTCTTTTGTAGAATTGGTTTTGGTTTATCACGAATTGTGATGCTAGTAAACGAATGGCTCTTTGTCCTCTTGGATCACAGGTTGGAGGGAATTCGTTTTTGGTTATGTAGTTAAGGATGGCTTGGTAACAAGGTTCGGCATGGTTTCCTCATCATTCTTGATGGCGTAGATGTGAGCTGGCTTGCTCCTTCTTTCGACGCATAAGGGCATGGATGTCATGTCATTAGGTATGTTAATGAGTGAGGCAAGTTTTGCTAGGGTATCGTGAAATTGGTTTTCTTCTCTACGCAAGTGGAAGTAGTCAATTTGGTTGAAGAATTCAGCTTCTTGATTGATTTTTGCTTGGTAAGGTGCTAGGTTGTCGCTTCGTATTTTCCATGATTCGAACACTTGATTGATGATGACCGAGGAATAACCGTGGAACCTCAATCTTTTAATGCCAAGTGTTATAGCTGCTTGTAGGCTGATAAGGCATGCTTCGTATTCGGCGGCGTTGTTGGTGACGGCGAAGCCTAGCTTGACCAAGATCGGGATGTGTCCTCCTTCTGGAGATATCAGAAGGATTCCTACTCAAAAGCCACTCAGGTTTGACGCACCATCGAAGTATAGGTCCCATGTGTTGGTGTCGGCACAAAGGATGTCTTCGTCAGGGAGTGACCAGGTGTCGGTCGTTGGATCCTCGTTGACAGGGTTTTCTGCTAGGAAATCGGCGACAACCCTTCCCTTGATGACCTTGAGGGGTACAAACTTGAGTTTGAACTTATATAGTATGAGTGTCAATCTGGATAATCTTCCGTTCAATACGGGTTTTTCGAAGATGTAGTTGATGGGGTCCATCTTGGAGTAGCTGTGAGTTGTGTTGCTGAGCATGTAATGTCGTAGCTTCTTTGTGGACCATACCAAAGCGAGGCATGTTTTCTCCGATTGGGTGTATTTGGTCTCGCATTCGATGAACTTTTTACTGATGTAGTAGATGTCTCGTTCCTCGCCGCTGACTA
The DNA here is from genome assembly GCF_048544455.1 of Silene latifolia. Classification (NCBI taxonomy): domain Eukaryota; kingdom Viridiplantae; phylum Streptophyta; class Magnoliopsida; order Caryophyllales; family Caryophyllaceae; genus Silene; species Silene latifolia. Next base: position 38,310,327 of record NC_133528.1, read on the forward strand.
TCTGTGCTAGCATTGCTTCCATGGCCGTATCAGTGACGGTTAGGTATAGGGATAGAGGTGTTCCTTGCTGTGGCGGCATGAGGACAAGAGGTTTGGCTAGGATTTCCTTTATCTTGTCGAAGGCATTTTTGCAACCCTCGTCCCAATCAGTGTGAGCAGTGACGCAGAGCTTCTTAAAGATAGGCTCGCAAATCATGGTGAGCTTGGATATGAAGCGGCTGATGTATTGAAATTGACCCAGAAATCCTCGAATCTCCTTCTCGTTCTTGGGCCGAGGCATTTGTTCGAGGGCTTTGATTTTTGTTGGATCGATTTTGATGCCTCTTTTGCTGACGTTGTGTCCTAAGAGTTTTCCGGAAGTGACCCCGAATGCAAACTTCTGAGGATTTAGTCTCATGTTGTATTTTCGAAGAAGGGCGAAGACCTTTCGAAGAGTGTCGATGTGGCCATCTCGTTCCTTTGATTTGACGATCATGTCATCGACGTATACCTCCACTTCCTTATGCATCATATCGTGTAGGAGACTGGTGGCTGTCCTTTGATAGGTTGCTCTGGCGTTGATTAGATCGAAGGGCATGACAGTGTAGCAATATGTGCCCCATTGAGTAGTGAATGCAATTTTGTGCATGTCTTCCTCAGCCATTTGGCTTTGGTTGTATCCGGCGTACCCGTCCACGAATGACAGGGGCGTGCTTGGCGGTGTTGTCTACCAAGATGTCGACGTGTTGCAAAGGAAAGTCGTCCTTTGGACTTGCCTCGTCCAGGTCCTTGAAGTCAACACAAACCTGGATTCTCCCACCCTTTTTCGGAATGGGGAATATGTTAGCCACCCAGTTAGAATAATCGGAAACTTTGATGAATCCGGCTTTGAAATACATGTCAACCTTTTCTCAATGCCCATTAAGGGCGCATGCGGCGCATCTTTTGCTTCAAGAGTTTGGCTCTGGGCTTAATAGGTATCCTGTGCTCTACGATTTCCCTGTCAATCCTAGGCATGTCTTTCTAGGACCATACGAATGCGTCCTTGTATTCAAGCAAGAGGTCGATGAATTGCTGTCTTTCTGAGGGGTCAAGGGTGGTCGCTATCTTAAGTTCTTAAGGTGCTTGGTCAGTTCCTACATTAATAGGTTCGGTCTCCTCAATGATAGGCGTTCTAAGTTCGCGTTTGTTGAGTTCTTTGGCTAAATGAGGTGGGTAGTCACTTAAGTCAAATTCCTCATGTTCGTTCAGAATTGCATTGCAATTAGAATGAGACGAGTCATAAGCAAACTTAGCACGCATTTAGTCAATCTGAACGAAGAGCTCAGACAGGAAAGACATCTCATGGTGAGTTAGAGGCAACGCTGCAAAGGAGGTGGCCCCTGGGACATACTCCAGGTTGCTACCTTCCGTGGGAGTAGGGATGACAATAGTTGACTCAGCTTCTGTGACAGCCCCGAGATTATGATAAAATAGCGGGAAAGGAACTTTGTTGGTGGATAGGGGTACGATTTCTAGGACAGCCCCCAGCTTTTCATAGAATAGTGGAAAAGGGGTTTTGACAGGGGTGTTGGGAATGTTAGGACCCAAGAGAGACTCTGACTCTGACTTGTCATCAGACTCGGACTCAGACTCATCTCCACTTCCCTCCTTGAACATGGGTCCTTCTCCGGTTGTGATCTTGAGAATGCGGCCTTGGCGATCAGTCCATTTGAAAGTCTTCCTCCAGCCTTGGACAGTTTTCTCCGGGTTAGCATCAAAGATCAAGGCAGTAGGGTTGAATTGGTTGTCCTTGAGGGCGATAGCTATGATGTCCTCATGGTTGAGGTGCTTGATGTTGTCTTCTCCAAAAAGAAGGCTTACAGCCTGTCCGTCTAGGCAAGGGGTCAACTCAAATTTGATTTGTGTAGCATTGGTGTTGTTGTTAGGGATAAAGTAGCAGTCTTGAATGACTTCTATAGCCAGATGTTTGACCTTTGATATGGGATCGTAGATTGTCTTAGGAAAACCATCATTGAGTTCAGATTCTCCTTCGAGGAAGAAATATCCGTTGAGGGCCAGGTGATATGGGCGGAGGATGACTCATTGCTTCTTGCGCTTCTTCACGAGGAGGCCCATCCCCTGGATGTCTTTATCAGTTGGTTCGTAACCTAGCCCGAAAGGGATGTTGGGGACCTTGGCCTGTTTTAGGGGAGGCAAGGCGTTTTTCAGAGGGTTAAGAGATATGCCCAGGAAGTACCCCTGGTGCATCAAGATACGGTTGATCGTGAGATTTGAGAACAGGCACAATCAAAAGGTGGTGGGTTGTCAGTTAGGGTATTCACGGCTTGGAGCCCCCACATTTCATCGTTGATTTTCTCAGTGACCTGAGAGGCTATCCCCTTTTCCATGACAACTTTTACTGGGGATGCGGGAATGGTGATTGTCTTTCCGTTTAAGGGAACCCTAATCTTCTGGTGAAGGGTAGAAGTGACAGCTTTGGCGGCGTGGATCTAAGGGCATCTTATGAGCATGTTGAATGATGCGTCGATGTCGACTACTTGAAAACTAGCCTGTCTCTCCAAAGGGCCTGTTGAGATGGTTAGGGTAATGAGATCTACAACCTTGCGACGAGTGCCGTCATGGGTGCGAACCTCTTGATTGCTTGGGACAAGGTCAGCTTCCTTGATCCCTAGCTTGTGAGTGATTTTAAGAGGAATGACATTCACGGCAGATCTGTAATCCACCAAGACCATGGGCATATTCTTCTATACGCATTGCACGGTGATGTACATGGCCAGGTTGTGGTTGGCTCCAAAGGGAGGGATATCCTCGCCGGAGAAGATGATGGGGTTATTTAGATCAGGGACATCCCAAGTCATGTGAGCTACAACTTCTTCAGGTGAGGAGGTCGAAGGCACTTTTAATCTTTCCAAGGCTTGAAGCAAAGCCTATCGGTGGTTAAAGGATGTGGCGCGATTAACTTCTAGATGGATATTTTAGCCTTGGCCTTTTTTTTTGGTAAAAGGTAAATATATTAATAAAGAGAAAAAAAATGTCAGTTACAGCTCAACAACTACAAAGAATACATGTCATGATAAAGAATGGACTAGCCTATACAAAGATATACAATTACATAGCAAGGTAAGCTAACCATTCTAAATCACGTTGACAAATTCTACCAGTATTACGAGCCCAAAATCTATTAATACCATCCTTCAATACTCGCTTGATCAACACTTTAGGGTATAGAACAAAAAGATCAACTCCAGCTTTGTTCCTTGCTTTCCAGATAGCATAAACTAATCCAACAGACAGAGCACATATGATTTTCCTTTGCAACTTACTCCTACCATTTCCACGCTTAAACCACCCAGCCAAATCAGAGATAGGAAAAGAGACTTTCAGGGACTGCTGAAGACTGAGAACACACTTCTTGCTATATCAACATTCAAAGAAAAGGTGATCATGAGATTCAACTGCCATTCCACAAAGAAAACAAGTAGGGTCAACCTGTATACCCATCCTAATCAGTCTGTCCTTGGTCAAAAGCCGTTTGTGCATAGTAGCCCAATAGATGAAAGAAGTTTTAGGAATGTTGAGGTCATTCCAGCAAACATATCTCCAGGGGACAGTAGCCACAGAAGGTCTGAGCCAGGAATAGCTATCTTTCACTTTGTAACCTTTATCTTCACCTAGCCATTTACCAGCCATATATCTAGGAGCAAAAATTTTCATAGTATGGGCAATTTTCTTCCAGGACCAGTTGCAATCAGGGGGAGGATCATAACATGTCCAATCTATACCTTTCATATAAACGTGATTAACCCATTTCACCCATAAATGGTCCTTTTTAGAGGCTATCCACCAAATGTATTTTCCCAAAAGAGCCTTATTCCAAATCTTAGAAGCTTTAATATTAAGTCCTCCTTCCTCTTTAGGGGTGCAGCAGGTGTCCCATTTCACATTGGGGTTTTTCAGATAAGTGTCTTTCCCACCACAAAGAAAATTACGACAAAGAGCATCCACCTTGTTGATAATACCATTAGGAATAAGGAAGACTGAGGCCCAGTATGAATGCATATTAGTTAAAACAGAGCTGACCAAAGTCAGCCTACCAGAGTAAGATAAATGTCTTGCCCCCCAAGCTCTAATCTTTGAAGTGATTTTGTCAATCAGCTTCATACCATCATTCTTTGTCATTTTTTTAGAAGAAATAGGAATACCCAGATACTTGAAAGGAAGAGCACCCCTCTTAAATCTAGAGACTAGAAGAATCTCATCAATAACATTGTGAGGCACTCCATTAAAATAAATATCAGACTTATCATTATTAAGAGTCAACCCAGAAGCCTTAGAAAAAGTGGCAAAAGCCCTCAACAACTACATAATAGAAACAACATCTCCCTTGGAAAACACCAGTAGATCATCAGCAAAAAGGAGATGGTTCAATTTCAAGCGCTTACACATTGGGTGGAAATTGAAAATAGGCTGTTGTCCAATCACATTTAAAATACGAGACAAGTAATCCATGCAAAGAGTAAATAGAAGAGGGGATAATGGATCACCCTGTCTAAGACCTCTACTGCCTTTGAAGAAGCCAAAAGTATTGCCATTTAAAGAAAGAGAGTATGAAGGGGAGGTGACACATTCCATAATTAAGGCAATGAACTGAGTAGGAAAATTAAGGCCATGAAGCATACTAGACAAGAAATCCCACTCCACACTATCATAAGCTTTCCTTAAATCAATTTTGATAAGAAAACGAGGGGAGGAAGATTTTCTATTGTATTGCCTAACAAGATCTTGACAAATAAGCAGAAAAGGAGGCTGCTAAGCTTTATTCTGAACTTCATACTGCTAGGTTTAGCTTCCTCCAACAAAAAGCTAAGACTGACTGGCTTAGAGAAGGGGATGCAAACACTGCCTTCTATCATAGGAAGATTAAAGCTAGGATTACTCAGAATAAGGTACTGCAGGCTAAAGATATGAATGGTATTACTCATTCTGATCCTTCTTCCATTGAGAAAGCTTTCCTTGATTATTATATTTCGTTATTGGGGACTAACAAACCTGTTTAGAAGGTCCATTATCCTACTGTGAGGACAGGTAAGCTCATTACTGACCAGCATATTTCCCTTTTACTCAAACCTGTTAGTCCTGAGGAGGTGAGAGACTGTTTTTTCTCTATTCCCCCCAACAAATCTCCTGGCCCTGATGGCTATTCTAGCCAATTTTTTAAAGACTCATGGGATATCATTGGGGTGGATGTTAGTACTGTTGTTTGTAATTTCTTTCAAAATGGCAAGATCCTCAAACAGTTTAATGCCACAAATATAACCCTCATACCAAAACTTCTAATCCTACTTCTGTCATAGAGTTTAGAGCTATTGCCTGCTGTAACACTATTTACAAGTGTATAGCTAAAATTCTTTGTGGTAGACTTGGGGATGTCCTTCCTGATTTAATCTGTCCTAATCAAGGGGGGTTCATTAAAGGAAGGAATATTGTTGAAAGCCTTGGCCTTTTGGAGTTGCTTGGAGATTGAATTCTCCGGAACCCACGGTTGACTGTCTATGTCTGGGACGATTTGGTCGTCGATTGCTGGTGTATTGTTTGTTTTAGGATTTGGGTTTTTGTAGGGGCGCCCGGACCAGGTAAGGTGATCAATTGCCTTAGTTTGTTTTCCCTTTCCCTTGACGATGTAGACGTCGTGTACGTCATCTCTCCAAATGCCGTTGATTTCCTTGTTACGAATGAAACTGGGGGGAGTGTTCCTCGGAGGGTAATGTTTGTGCGGGTAACTTTTGTGAGGGTGATTTTTGTCAAGGTGATTGTTGTGAAGCTGATTGTTGTGAGTTATGTTGGAGGGTGTGCGCCAGAATGGTTGCGGAGGTGGTCCAGCTTGATATTGGGAGTTTTGGGTACTTGGTGAACCCTCCCTGGGACACGGCATGTGTGTTGGTGGGTTAAAGATTTTTCGGTAGTAAGCATCTTCAAGCCGGGTGATCCTTTCAAAGAGACTAGCAGTAGTTTTCTCGATTTGCTGAAACATGGCAAGCATGGAGATGGCGCTAAGCATGAACATGCCATCCGGGGTGTCATTTCCCAAAGCATTGATTTCATCTTCAATAGGAAAGATGAGGTGTGAGCAATACCAGAGTTGGTTTATCATCTGAAATGGCGTGTATTCCCAAGGGATTGGTTTTGTTGTTTGTCTTTGATGGTGGAGGTAGGGGTAGTTCTCCCTTCTCAATCATGTCTTGGATGACATGCTTTAGCTTGAAGCAAGTTTTGGTGTCATGGCCTTTGCCTTGGTGATATTGGCAATAGGCGTTTAGCTTCCATAACCGAGTTTTCTTTGCTTCAAGCGGGTCCGGAGTGGGGCCGATTGATTGCAATTTTCCTTGTTCCATGAGCCTCTTCAAAGCGCTGGCATATGTCGACCCTAAATTGGTGAATGTCCTTTGGGGACATTCGGCTTTCTTTGGAGTCGGTTCGAGGAGGTTGAGCTCGTCGATTTTGTTGGTTTGACCATAGGGGCGAGATCCAGTTGATGTAGACCCCTGATAGCCTCTACCCGGGGTTTTGGCCAAGACGCCCTTGCGTAGGTCACCCTCAATACGGATCCCAAGGATTTGTAAATCTAGGAAGGTTTTAATGTTTTGGTACCTTAGAAGGTTGGCGTATAGTGGACGGAGGTTGTTAACGAATTTCGCCACCAGGGTTGACTCGCTCGGTTTGCTTACCAATTGGGTGCTCACCTTTCTGCATCGAGTTAGGAATTTGGTGAATCTCTCCTTGTCATCTTGGGCTAGGACCTCAAGGGTACGGTATTGGCCTGAATTTCGACATTATCGGTGTATTGCTTAGAAAACTCAATGGCAAATTCGTCCCAAGTGGTGATGCTCTTTGGATCAAGAGAATAGTACCATTGACGGGGAATCGGTTCCAGAGATGACGGGAAGATCCGGGTAAAGAGTTCCTGTTTGATTCCCTTGATTGACATATAATCCTTGAAGGCACGGATATGGTTGAGTGGGTCCTTCACTCCTTTGAACTTGGGTACATCGGTTAAGGTGAATTTGTCAGGTAGTTGATTGTTTTCGAGGTCGATGTTATTCCCACCGGGCTAGGAGTAGCTCTTCCAAGAGCATAAGCCTTTTCTCAGTTTCGGTTAAAGGTGGAGGGTTATGTTCTTCAGACTCTTTGCTCTTCAAAGTGTCGATACGGGTCTCAACACGGTCTAGGGTGACTTTGAGGGTTGTGAGCAGATTGGCTAGACTAGCTAGCTGAGCATTTGTGACATCTCTATTGTTATCATCATTGTTGTTGGACGAACCTGAAGACGGGGCCATTGTCTGAGGCAGAAAACGGCTCATGTTATAACTCAATCCGACACGGGTTAACGACTAAACGCGGAAATCATACAGGCGGAAAAACTCCTCGGACTTAATGAGACGAGGTTGACCATAATGTGTAGCACCTCGGTGCTGACTAGATTGAAGGTGAGACGGTGTTGACTAGACCTTGACTCGGATTCAACATGATGGCGTGACACCGTTGAACGAGTCTCAAAGGTGAGACGACTCATAAGTAAAGACCCATAAGTACGTTCGCTTTGACTCGGTAGACACGAGGATGAATTGGAGTGGTGGACTGAAATTTTCGAAAATCAGAATTTTCAAAAATATATTTGTTGCTTTATAGACGGTTTTCGAAAATAGGAATCTTCAAAAACTGGCTAGTTGAGATTGGAAAGGTCGTGTTAGGTTTGTTTTCAAAAGACGGTCTGAGATAGAGTTTTGATGGCCTTGAAAACGGTGCGTCGTTTCCGAAGACGGGTTTTTGAAATTCAAAAGGCGAATGTTTTGAAAACCGGGGTTTGAAAAGTTTGAAATTGTTGTGGTCTCGAAAATGACACGTCGTTTTCGGGATTTAAAAAGGCCAATATATTGGCGCAAATGTCCATTATGTCGGCGCAAATGTGTTTTTGAAACGGTTATGGAAAACCGGGTTTTGAAATCGTCATTACGACGGCGTGAAAGGTGTTTTTTAAAAAACGGTTTAATATCCGTGTTTTAAATTTGCCATTACAACGGCGTAAAAGGTTTTTTTTGCAAATGGTTGTGAAAAACCGTGTTTTGAATCGCATCACGACAGCGTAAAAGGTTGTTTTTGCGACGGTCGGCAAAAGACCGAGGTTTGTAATGACCACTATAATGGCACGAAAAAGGGTTTTTTCAAAGTTTAGAAATGACACGACAGGACTTATGATCACATAGCCCGTAAGCACTCACAGTTCATTATATTATGCATAATGCTGACATGAGATTTGGCTTAATAAGGGTGGTTACACACCAAGCGATCAATCCCCGATTTTCCGGAGGGATGCCAGTCCAAACAAAATGTGTAAGGAGGGCATCCTAGCCTCGTTCACATAGGAAGTGAAAGCTCTTTGACGAAACAAAAGAGTGTAACGTCAATGGTATGCTTGACGCAATTAGGATGAGAAACACGGGGTTGAGAAAACTCATGCCGAAGGGACAAGCCAATTAGTCGATAAAGGTTAGGTTGTGGGCCCGGACAAGGAACCCGACTTATGACCGTAATATCAAATGATGCACTTCATCCAAGACCTCCTTCGAGTTTCGCCATCTAGGGATCACAAAGACACAAGTGTCCTAGTTCTTACCCAGCGGAGTCGCCAATCTGTGGACATGGGCCACCTATGTAATACTACGGTTTTCTATGTCTATGGGTACTCTATCGAGTGGGGCTTACTCTGTCTAGTAAGTATGTTTTTATACAAAACAATAGTCTGCCTGTTGGGTACTCGATCGAGTACGTGTGACACTCGATCGAGTAAGGGTCACTCGATCGAGTAAGTTGGTCTTACGGGTTATTTTAGTCGGGTTTTGTTAATAACGCGTGATTAGTATTTAAGGATTCCGTCACCCTTCTTAATCAGTTTTAACTTTTCTAAAACCTTTCAAAGAAAAAAAGAAGTTACGTAGCTTTCATTCATCGCGTTATTAGCAAATCCCAAGGGCTAGGATCGTCGGATTGTCGTGTTCTTTACACTGTTGAGTTCGTCGCGTCAAGGGTAAGATTCTTGCATAATTTTTATAATGTTTCGTTGAGTTTCTTTAAAACCCTAATTGGGTAGAATTGGGGGTTTTGGGAGGATTATGTTGATTAGGTGATAATTGTATGAATATGTGATTATAGGAGGAGGTTTCGTAGAGGAGCATTATTGATTAGCTGCTATGATGGTCTTGTGGTTGCTATTACAGGTAGGGTTTCCCCTACTCGGTTATTGTTTACATAGTATTGTTGATGGTTGTTTATTGTTGTATCATATCGTATTCGAATTGGAATTGGTGATTGTTGATTGTATAGTTGGTTGTGATTGTTTTTCTGTGGTTCTCGAGGTGCATCCTCGACTTAGTGGAGTCACTTGCGGGAGTGGCTTCACGCCCTTGATTCGCCCTCTGTGGAACCCGCCACAGAGGGGATGTGCACATTAAAGAACATGAGTTGTTGCTCGGATCAGATAAGCGGGGCTTAGGTAGGAACGGCTGCGGTCCCCACTGGCGGTGTGGAATACTTGTTGAGATGGGTTTCTGGCAGGACTACACACTTTTAGTGTGTAGTCAGGTGTGTGGAGTTATGATGGAGATTGGATGATTGTTGTATTGTTTTGTGTAAACAGTAACTAACCCCGGTTTAAATGTTTTGAAAACTGTGGTGATCCATTCGGGGATGGTGAGCAGTTATTGAGCAGGTATGAGCTGATGCGCATGGGATAGCCGGGTTCAGTTGCCACGAGATGTCTAAAAGTCTTCCGCTGTGTCTTAAACATTTATTTTTATTATTTGGATTAACATTTTTGGGAAACAGTTGTATTTACTTTATCAGTTTTGGTTTTAGACTTGTATCACTTTAAACATATTTGATAAAGTATGTTTTTTTATTGTCTATTTGATATACATTGCCTCGGGTAACCGAGATGGTAGCATTCCCATGCCTTACGTGGTCCTGGTAAGGCACTTAAAGTAAGGGGTGTTCCAAAGTGGTATCAGAGCGATGATTTTGGAACCTGTAACCAATTGAACCGAATGAATCTAGGGAGTCAAATAAAATGAACCCGGGTAGGAGTTGTAGGAGCTAATGCAAAGGCTTGGGAGACGTCCTAAAGTCGCGATCTCTCCCTACAACTTTGAACCGGTCACTATGGAGAGTGTCTTGGGATCGTTATGTGTTTATTTAAGTATGTTGCATATCTATATAGACATGTGTTGTATGAATCGGTGGATGAATGCACGTGGAGGATGGAGAATGTTGTGGTGAAAGGCGAGTAAGTAACATGAGTATATGTGTTGATATGAATAACGGAATTGCATGATGATTAATTTCTAATGTGGCTTATTAGAAACATGTGAAATAGGATGTTGCTTGTTGTATGTACGTATGCCTATCGTTTTATATATATAGTTTTTGTGGGAAGTAGTTGAGTTGAATATGCGGGTAGTATACGAGTTAGCATGACTCGATCGAGTGGGTGTGATTCGATCGAGTGGGGTGTATGTCGTTTCTGGAAAGTTTACTATTTTTGAGCACTCGATCGAGTAAGTAGGGGGACTCGATCGAGCGAGGTCAACTCGATCGAGTATGTTAGGGACTCGATCGAGTGAGGTTTTTGATGCTTTCTGGTCAGGTTTTGGAGTCGAGGCGCTCGATCGAGTAAGTGAGCAACTCGATCGAGTGGCCTCAACTCGATCTAGTGGGTTGTGTTACTCGATCGAGTAGGTTCTGCACAGGTCATATACGTGTTTAAGTTGTGGGATGTGTGTTTATGTTTACCTCTTCTCTTATATAGTTCAAAGATGCCGCCAAAGAGATCTGCGTTGTATGCTAGGGCCGAGATGATGAGTGTTGATGAGATTGCCAAGATGCTTGAGCATTAAGAGGCGCTGACAGAGGCCTTAAAGAAGTTTGGGAAAGATAAAGAGGCTGGGGTGGATTTTGCTAAGATGATGAGTTTCACCATAGCCCGTTTCAACCCAAAAGAATACATGGGCACCGGAGCGCCAATTTTGCTCGACAATTGGCATAAGGAGATGGAGAATATACTTAATGTGGGTCATTGCCCTGAGCACTTTAGAGTGGAACAAGCTGCGTTCTACTTGAGAGATGCGGCCGGAGAATGGTGGGATAAGGTTAGGGAGAGTGCCTTAGACATATATGTGAAACAGGGGATGTCGGCTATACCTTGGAGTGAGTTCAAGAGAGCTATGCGCCGAGATTTTGTACCTGAGCATGTCTGTAGTAGGCTGAGAGAGGAGTTTGATGATTTCAAAATGACTTCGGATATGACTGTGGCTGAGTATTACCACAAGTTCAATGAGAAGTCTAGATATGCCGAGGATATGGGGTTGAACCAGGAGAACTTAGCCTTGAGATATGAGAAGGGTCTGACACCTAAGATCATGGAGAAGCTGCCTGTAGGAGTCCTTACTGATGTTAAGGAAGTGTATGAGCGAGCCGGGAGAGCTGAGAGGTTGGTCGAGATGGCCAAGGAGAATAGGGAGAGAGGTTCTGAGAAAAGGAAGGCTGAGAGCGAGGGTGGTGGTCAGTCTAGTTACAAGAGGGTCAACCATAACCAGGCGAGGGCTTACTCTTCGGGGTCGGGGTTCAGTGGCGGAGCTTCCTATGGGCGTGGCCGCGGTGGTGGTAGTAGCAGCTGGGGAATATCTTGCTTTAACTATGGCGGTATAGGCCACAAGAGAAATGAGTGCACCAGTGCTGTGGGAAGGGGTTTTCAGAGGCCATCACAGGGGAGTTTCTCTCAGGGTCCATCTCAGAGTTATGCTAGTAACAGGCCGGCTGGGTCATGGAACAATCAGGGTGGTCAGAACAACAACAACGGTGGGGCTAATCGCAATGGCGGTAATTCATATCAGAAACCAGCAACAAACAACAACCAGGGGTCAGGGTCGGCTCCTAAGCCATCTACTTCTACTAGTACTATCTAGGGAGATGGACAAAAGACCGATGGCAAGCTTTTCATGATGGAGAAGAAAGCAGCTGAAGATGATGCTCACGTGATCACGGGTACTTTTCTTGTTAATGGTGTCTTTACCTTTGCTTTGTTTGATTCGGGGTTTCACAATCTTTTGTATCGTCAAGTTATGCTAAGATTTTGGGTTTGGGGAAGTTTTAGTGTGTAAAAGAGGAGGTTTTTATACCGTCGGTTGAGTCTGTAACTTGTGGGAGGTTTTATAAGGGTGTGTCTATGATAGTTGGGCAGGTTGACCTTCCGGTAGATTTCTTAGACTTTCCCATGGATGGTTTTGAGATGATAGTTGGCATGGATTAGTTGGGTAAGTACAAAGCTAGAATAGACTGTCATTAAAAGAGGGTCTCTTTGAGGGGTCCTAAGGGAGTTAGTGTGTCTTATAGTGGGTTTGTTGTCAAACCCAAAGCTAAAGTGATTGCAGTAGTGACCTTGATGTCTTATCTGAGGAAGGGGTGTCCTTTGATACTATACCATGTGAAAGACCATAGTATGGTGAGTTAGACAGTTGATCAGATACCAGTGGTGGGAGAGTTTCTGGATGTTTTTCCAGAGGAGATACCAGGTTTACCACCAAAGAGGGAGATAGATTTCAGTGTGGAGCTGAAACCAGGGACGGGACTAATCTCTAAGGCCTCGTATCGCATAGGTCCTAAGGAGTTGGAGGAGCTGAAGAAACAGCTGGACGATTTGATTGATAAGGGATACATTAGACCTAGTGTATCACCGTGGGAAGCACCAGTTCAGTTTGTGAAGAAGAAAGATGAGAGTTTGAGGTTGTGCATCGACTACAGAGAGCTGAACAGGGTTACAGTAAAGAATAAGTATCTTTTGCCAAGGATAGATGATTTGTTTGATCAGTTGAACGGGGCAGCGGTCTTTTCCAAGATTGACTTGAGGTCGGGTTACCATCAGGTGAAGATTCGGGATGAGGACATTCCGAAGACAGCTTTTACATCGAGGTATGGTCACTATGAGTATGTTGTGATGCCGTTTGGATTATCTAATGCACCTGCAGTGTTTATGGATTTGATGAACCGGGTCTTCAGTCAGTTTTTGGATCGGTTCGTGGTGGTCTTTATCGACGATATCTTAGTCTATTCTAAGACTAAGGAGGAGCATGAGGAGCAATTAAGGTTAGTGTTGCAGACTTTGCGTGACAATTAGCTATATGCAAAGTTGTCTAAGTGTGAGTTCTGGCTCGAGGAAGTTGCCTTTCTGGGGCATGTGATTTCAAAGAAGGGTGTAGCTGTGGATCCGGCAAAGATTGAGGCAGTCACTCGGTGGGAAGCACCGAAGAATGTGGTAGCGATCAGGAGTTTCTTGGGTTTGGCAGGGTACTACCATCGATTTGTGAAAGACTTTTATAAGATAGCCAGACCTATGACAGTGTTGATGAGGAAAGAAAACAGGTTTCGTTGGGATGAAAGTTGTGAGACGGCGTTCCAAACATTAAAGCAGCGTTTGACCACAACTCCAGTCTTAGCATTACCTGAAGGGTGTGAGAACTTTGAGGTATATACAGATGCTTCAAAGAATGGTTTGGGATATGTGTTGATGCAGAACGGGAAAGTAATTGCCTATGCTTCTAGGCAATTGAAGCCTTATGAGGAGAACTATCCGACACATGATTTGGAGTTGGGTGCAGTTGTGTTTGCTCTCAAGATTTGGAGGCACTATCTTTATGGGGGCGACCTTTAAGGTGTTTTCAGATCACGGACTCTCAAGTACATCTTCACTCAAAATTTTCCTTTTGTTAAAAACATACATGTCACATAAAGTTTTTCTATATTTTTCGTTATGTCGAATTTCTTTTACTCTCTGCCATATACATAGTATAGATTTTAGTAATAGTTAATATCATATTAATGAAAATAAAATGTATTCAAATAATACAACAATGAACATTAAGTTCTTAAATTAGATTATTTCACCATACATTATTTTTCCAAATCAATTAATAGTTGTTCAAAAGGATGTGAATATAATTTTATTTTATTTTGGTGTAATGTGAGTATATTATATATCATATCAAAAAATAATTACATGAGGTTCTAGGATCAAATCCTACTACAAGCATATCAAACCAAAACCACATTTTGCAGCCAAAGGAGATCAGACTGATCTACAACAGCCCTACATTTCATTTTAACCCTCCTCTTAATATCATCCTCTATACGAACAGCAACAACTTCAGGTCTTGATAGCCAGTCATTGATCCTGGCATTATTTCTTTGAAACCAGATGAAGTAGTGATAAGCATTGAACATGGCCACCTTAAACTTCCATTGCAAAGTATTCCTGTTTTCTGCACTCAATCTGTCTATTGTTGGAAATGTGCCTCCAAACCAATGCAACAGACAGATCTGAACTCTGACAGAATACACATAGCTCGTAAACAGATGCTCCACTATTTCAGGTTGTCTCTGGCACAGTACACACCAGTCATCTGTACAGCAGCCAAACCTGAACAATTTACTCTTCACATCCATTCCTTCATTCATTCTCAGCCAGGTAGTCAAAGAGTGTTTAGGGATGTTCCAATTATTCCACACAATATTAGTCCAATTCAGAGTGGGTTGATCAGGAGCAAGCCAAGCATACCCATCTTTGATAGAGTAACCTTTAGTGCTCATGGTCCATTTGCTGTCATGAAAACCATCCTTGAGCTTCTCTTTTACTTTACAGACATTTTTCCAAACCCAGGTTGCATCAGCAGGGGGAGAATAGTTATGCCAATCTTGATTTTTAATATACACATCATTGATCCACTTAATCCAAAGCCTATCAGCTTTGCAATAGATCCAATTAACCAGTTTTCACACAGTGGCAATATTCCAGACATCAGCTTTCTTTATCCCCAAACCTCCCTCCTTTTTAGGCAAAGTAACTTTGTCCCAAGCTACAAGGGGTACTCTGTGGTAATCAGGAGAGCCATCCCAAAGGAAATTCCTGCAAATGGCCATAATATGGTTAATGATGCTTTTAGGGATAATGAACATTTGAGCCCAATAGTTCTGTAGAGTGTTGAGAACAGCATTGATGAGAGTCACCCTGCCAGCATAGGAAAGTTTCTTGGCTACTAGGCCTCTGATCCTTGCCACCATCTTTTCAGTTAAGGCAGAACATTCCTTCTTGGTGAACCTACCTGCTTTAATAGGCACTCCCAGGTACCTGAAGGGCATGGTGCCTTCCCTGAAACCTGTCACCTGTTTAATACCCTCTCTAATGTCCTCAGAAACTCCATTGAAGAATATTTCAGACTTGGCATTGTTCATGGCTAAACCAGATGCCTTAGAAAAAGAGGAGAAGGCTCTCATGAGAAGCCATATGGACTGTGGCTTACCCTTGCAGAAAAGAAGTAAATCATCAGCAAACATGAGATATGTGAGCTTTAAATTCTTGCATAGGGGGTGATATTGGAAAGGCCATCTATCTGTAGCAAATTTAATCAGTCTTGTTAAGTACTTCATGCATATAGTAAAAAGAAGAGGAGAAATAGGGTCTCCCTGCCTCAGTCCCCTTTGTCCTTTAAAATAACCAAAATTATTCCCATTCAAGGACAAGGTAAATGAGGTAGACCTCACACATTGCATAACTAACTGGATGAAGTGAGAGGGAAAATTGAGACCATGTAGCATCTGCTCAACAAAATCCCACTCAAACCGTATCATAAGCTTTTTGCAAATCAATTTTGAATAGGCATCTTGAAGTGACAGCTTTCCTGGAATACAGATGAATGATGTCCTGACAGATAAGGACATTTTCAATGATAGACCTACCTTTGATAAAGGCTCCTTGGTTCTCATGAATGATGTCAGGCAAAACTGTAGCCAGCCTATTACAAAGCAATTTAGATATCACCTTGTAAATCAAGTTACAATAAGCTATAGGTCTGAAGTGGTTAACAGCAGTTGGTCTGTCACACTTAGGGATTAGGATGATATTAGTTGCATTTATCTGGGTGAGCAGACAACCAGTAGTAAAGAAGTCCATTACAGCATTGCATACCTCATCCCCAACAATGTCCCATGAATCCCTGAAGAATCCACTGGTATATCCATCAGGCCCTGGAGCCTTATCCTTAGGAATAGAGAACACTACACCTTTAATTTCTTCTTTAGAGACAGGATATAATAAGGATGCACAATGTTGATCACTGCAAAAGGAACCAGTCTGCAGTACCTCCATTCTCACCTGTTCAGTTACCTTCTTGCTGCCCAATAAAACCTGATAAAACTTCAGGAAGGCATCCTGAATACTGAGTGTATCAGTACAAAGTTTACCATTCTGATCTTCAATCTGCACTATCTTGTTTCTCAGGCATCTTTTCTTAATAACATTGTGAAAATAAGTTGTATTGCTATCCCCTTCATCTATCCATTGAGCCTTAGCTTTCTGTTGTAAAACACTGTCCCTAGCTTTAGACTAGAATCTCACCTCATCAAGAGCCTACAACTCAAGAGCAATAAGATCAGGGTTATCATAATTGTCCTGAAGTTGCATCTGAATATCCTCAAGTGTATGAATGGCTTTGCTTGCTTTGAGCTCTACATCTGAAAAACATTCTTTGTTAAGATTTTTAAGGCCTCCCTTTAGAGCTTTCAGTTTCTTAACCACCCCAAACATCTTTGTACCATCAATCTGCTGACTCCAAGAATCCTTTACAGTATCAAGAAAATTAGGAGCATCACTCCACATATTAAAGTATTTAAAGTTATTGGATCTCCTGCCATCCAATTTAACATTTCTGACAATGCAGGGAGTGTGGTCCATTAGCCCCTCAGGATGAAAATGAGCATGCATATCAGGGAAAACGTCTACCCACTCTTGATTGACTAGGAATCTATCCAATCTACTGTACTTCCTATGGCCAACTTCTTGCTTATTTGTCCATGTGAAATAGGCACCAGTTGCTGCAATATCCATCATACCACAAGCAGACAGGCAATCAATAAAAGTATCCATATCCTCCTGCTTAGTAGCAGCCCTAAGCCTCTCTTCTGGAGAAATAACAGTGTTGAAATCACCTGCTAATGCCCAAGGCATATCACACTGACCTGCAACTGACTTCAATTTATCCCATAAGTCCAATCTCTCTGAGCCCTCATTGAATGCATATACAATAGTAAGGAAGAACACTTGCTGGGTGGCCTTAATTAAATCTTAGAATGAATGAATTGAGGATCATATTGAATGATATGAACATCAAACACAGTAGGCCTCCATAACAACCAGACCCTCCATCCTTTGTGCAAACTGCAATTGGTTGTAACACTCCATCCCTCAAGCATATTATGAGCTATATTACCAACATTAACACCATTTATTTTTTGTTTCTAAGAGGCCAAATAAACAGGCTTCATTATTTTGAATAAAACTTTTGACTATTTTTTGTTTATTCACACTATTCATACCACGAACATTCCAAAACCCTATATTATTCATTATTATTAATAGTTATTTGAGGGTCACCAATATCCACTACCTGATTCTCCAAATTTTCATTCTCCTCATCTGTAATATCTTCCACCTGAATGCTGACATCATCTTTAGCATTGTCAGGAGGTTCAGCAGCTGAAACAGGAGGCCCTGCAGCTGCCACTGGTTTAGAAGTAGTGTTCTCAATCAGACGAGGGGGTGCCACTGTAGACAAAGCAGGGAACTCTTTGTCAGATACAGCAGGATTGCTCACATTCTTAGGAATAGGTCTCCAAACTTTCTTAACAGTAGGCTTAGATTGAGCATTCCTGATCTGGTCCCTTCTGCAATTTTTGCCTTCATGCCCTAAACCCTTACACTTATCACACAGTATAGGCTTCCATTCATATTCAACATTTAATATCACAATCTTGCCATTCTCATCACGAAATTTGACAGATGAAAGAAACCCTTGCCCCACCTTCAACTCAACCATTGTTCTAGCAAAGCCAAGTCTTGTTTTGTTCGTGGTTGCAGCATCAGACTTCACATAGGGACCAACTAAACCAGCAATGGAGGGTAAACATGTACCCCAAAACTTGAGAGGTAATCCATGAATACGAATCCATGCTAGCACAACTTTCACTTCTTCCTTAAGGAGATCAATATCCTCTTGCCAAGGCTTAACTATCAATGGTTTATTATCAAACATATGATATCCTGCATTAAGCACTTCATCTTTATCCTTCATCTCCTTGAATCTTACCAAAAAAATCCCATTTGGTAAGAAGGAGACCTTGTCAATACCATGTTTACCCCCATATTCTATGCACATATCCCTGCAAAACCTCCCAAGGAGGATTTGCACCTAACACAAAACAGTAAGCAGCCTGATTCCAATAAGTTATTTCTTCACTGACATCGTCAGGGGTGAATTGCAACAGATCCTCCCCAGTTGACTCAATACTCTCGTCTGTCACCACTACCTGGTTGCGTGCATCTTGCTTCTTACCCCTCTGTGTCACCCATTGGATGCTATCAGGGTTCTCCTCATCCTCAAAGGACAGACCAGGGATTGTATTGACTTCATGCATGGGTTTGGTACGTAAAACATCTTCTTCTTCTGGCCCCTGCTTCTTCTCACCACCAGTCCTCCTATCACTCCCTTTCATGGATCCATTACTACTACTACTTTTATTATGTTTTTTTGGTGAATTTGATGTAGAAGAACGAGCCATTGTCATGGAGATTAATGCCCTAGATGGAGATGAGCATTCGCACTTTTAGTTGGCATTAGGGTTTTTTTTAAGTGGCCAAAATGACTCTTATTATGTGAATATAATTTTATGCTTCTTTTTTTTATTTTATTTTTATGTATAACATATGATACTTATGTATCAAATATATAAGAAAATTGCAAGTTTTGTTTTTTTTTTACACAACTATATATAATAATGTTTAAGATTTTACTTATAAATAAAATAGACGATTGAACTTTTTCTCAATTATAATTTTTTGAGGTTTAACATCAAAGTATTTTAAAATACAACATATAAAATATTTAATAAAAATGCACTCGCTATCACTGTGTACATACATGATCGTTATCACACTTTTTAAGCCCTCATATAATCTTATATTTATTTACATTTTAGAATTTTTATTAAAATAATTTTTTTACTAAATTTAGAATCAAACAATCGTACATATAATACTCCCTCTGTTCTTTTTTAATTGTCATTTTTACTTTTTGATACACTCAATTCTCTTTTAGTAGCTCTTAAAATATATAACGAAATATATTGAAATGTATACTCATCTTAAAACTCTATTCGTAAAGAAATTTATGGTGTAATTTTTATAATTTTTCAACCAATGTATTTTTTGTAGAAATTGAATTCAAAGGCTCGCCTCGTAAAATGAAAACGTCAATTATTTAGAACGGAGGGAGTATAATTTAATAAAAACCGTAACATTTATTAAACTATAATTAAAACTTTGCTGAGATTTATGCAGTATTTATTATGTTCATATTTTATAATTAGTTGTAATTAATGATTGTAATTAAGGTTGAAACATCACGTGATACATCCACAGCGTTTCTACCCAATTTATTTATATATATATATATATATATATATATATATATATATATATATATATATATATATATATATATATATATATATATATATATATATATATATATAGAGAGAGAGAGAGAGAGAGAGGCGGGATCTCATGAGTTTGGTTCTTATGGTGAGTTGTGAGTTTGTGTGCTTTAAAATCTGGACCATTGAACAAGGAGAAATACACGGCTAAGATTAAATCTGGAAATAAACAAAGTTATCACACTTCTACGAAAACGTCCATCCCTCAACTTTTGTCTGGCTTTCTCTCTCATAGAATTTTGTCCCCTTTTGTCTTCATATTCTCGTTCATCTTCTGCACTAATTTTCAAAATGGTTTTCTGATTGATTATCAGACAAATCTTCATGGAGGAAAACCTAACTAGCAGTCCCAATCTAAACCTATGTCTAAAACGATGCGCATCAATCACATGTGAAATACGAGCTTGTTCTCATGTTCTTCTCGTGGACCGTCTCATTAAAGTTGTCACCGATAGGCGCATCAAGCCATCGCACTTCCTCACAAGCTACGAGCCACCGAACGCCTCATCTCTTTCGCCGCCGTAAACGATCGTCCTATCCGCCGAACCGCTAAGTGTCGTGATTTCGCCGATTGCAATTAATGATTCGATAATCATGTGTTGATGTGTATTTGGTTGTATATTACGTCATTAATGAGTAATCGTCGATTAAATTATTGAGTTGAAGTTTCCAGCAACTCCGCTCCATCAGCAAGTCCACTTGAAGGTTAATTGATTTTTTTGTTTGATTTGATGATGTAGTGATTAATGCTCAAGGAATTTAATTTTTCAAATAAATGTGAATCAATTGAATTTATTTAATTTTCTGATGATTCATCGTGTTTATTATTGTTAATGTTAATTGTTGCATACAATAAGTGATGATTTAACAGTTATGATTAAGGACTTTGATTTTGTCATTTTCATTGAATAACTGTGAATGAATTAATACTGATCGTATCTTGTTATTTATGTAGTTTTATTGATTTCTACGTGTTCATCTTGTTTGATTTCGTTGATGTGAGTAGTTTCGGTGTAATCAATGTTTTAGGAGTTTAATTTTTTTCGTGCAGTGAATTAAAGTTTTGTTCATTATCATATTAATGATGTAGTCATGTTTGTTGATGAAAGAAGTTTTATAATTTTTTTAGTATACGTTGTCACTGTCAATATTCAAGTTGTCATATTTGATCTCCTTGACTACAGTTGAGGCGGTGGTTTACTTAGTGGAGGTCTATGCAAAGAAAGATTTGATGAATCAAAGGAGTTGTATGCCCTATGGTCAAATGAAGCCTTGGTCAATATTCCCTTTCTTATACTCGGGAACAAGATTGACATCCATCCACAATAACACAAGAATAACACCAGAATAACATCGGAGTAGCAATACAATAACACCAGAATAACATCACAATAACAGCAGAATAATAGTAGAATAACAGCATAATAACACGTGGTAAAAAAAGAGTAAAAAAAATCAAAGTAGTAGAAAAAATCAAAGTGGCACCAGAATAACATCACAATAACAGCAGAATAACAGTAGAATAACACGCGGTAAAAAAAGAGTAAAAAAATCAAAGTAGTAAAAAAATCAAAATAGTAAAAAAATCAAAGTGACACCGGAATAACATCACAATAACCGCAGAATAACAGTAGAATAACAGCACAATAACACGTGGTAAAAAACGAAAAAAAAATCAAAGTCGTAAAAATATCAAAGTGTCAGCAGAATAACATCACAATAACAACGGAATAACAATAACAGCACAGTAACATGTGGTAAAAAAAAGAGAGAAAAAAAATCAAAGTCGTTAAAAAATTAAGTTAAAAAAAAAAGCACAATAACAGCATAATAACACGAGGTAAAAAAATAAGAGTGGAAAAAAATTCAAGCAAAAAAATATTTGGTACAAAAAGAAAAAGAAAAAAAGGTAACATAATGAGAAAATTAGAGAAAAACATAAGAGAAAAAAAAATCAAAGTTGTAAAAAAAGCATAATAACACGAGGTAAAAAAAAAAGATAAAAAAATTAAAGTAGAAAAAAAAAAGAGTAGCACTAGAAAAAAAGAGAAAATAAATTAAATAACAATGCTTTTATATGACAACTAAGATTAATCTTGGCCACTAATCTCTAATTTAATCTAATGGTTGAGATTCCCTCAACTCACAACTCACCATAAGAACCAAAATCACCAAATTCAATCTCTCTCTCTCTCTCTCTCTCTCTCTCTCTCTCTCTCTCTCTCTCTATATATATATATATATATATATATATATATATATATATATATATATATATATATATATATATATATATATATATATAGAGAGAGAGAGAGAGAGAGAAGAGATCAAATGAGTCCACCATATATATATATATATATATATAAGTCCATAAGTTCTATTAAGGGCCCTTGGATGATGAAAATGGATGGTCAAGATCAACCCCAAAAAAGTGTGTTTAATGCCTAATCTCACCATCTCTCTCCTGCCTCACTAATCCACCTTAATTAATCACTAATTTACTATATATTTGTTTTCCACTCAGACACTCACCCATTTCTCTCTCATCTTACACATTTCACTCCTCTCTTCTCTCAAACCCTCAATAAAAAAACCCAAGTAAATAAAAACAACCCAAAAAATCCAAATAAATAAAAAACCCAAAAATCCAAAAAAAAAAAACACCAAATAAATCAAAAACCCAAACAAATCAAAAATACAAACAAATCAAAAACTTCTCTTCCTCATACACCACCACCCCACCCGACACCACCCACCACCACCACCCACCGTCCCACCACCACCGCAAATCAGTAACGTTTTTTATTTTATTTTATTTTTTTCCAGATTGTGGGTCTCTTTTTTATCGTTTTTTTTTTCCAGATTTTATGTTAAATTTATTGTTTGGAGTTGTTTTATTTATATTTGTTAATATTAATCTTAGATATATATATATATATATATATATATATATATATATATATATATATTTATATAAGATTGAGATATTAGGAAAGATATTATTACGGGTATCATAATAATATCCTATAGAATAGTTTAGGAATATTCTTGGATTATTATCCAAGACGGTCTGCTATATATGTAACCGATTTCATTAATAATAACTCACCTCATTATATCTCATTATATGTCTGACAACACTATATAATTATATTGTAAATTCTAAATTTAAATAAATCTACAAAATGTGTAACTCTCATTTTCGTTCATAGCTTTACCAAAATTGTTAGGAACTAGAGTTATTATTAGCAAATGTTGTAGATGACAATAATGTTCGGATCCAAACATACGAAAGATTTTGAGAGAAAACTTTCACCCACCATTCCACTTCCCTTACCCTTCCCTCTGCCCTTACCTCCATTTTTAGTATCTGAGCCAGGCTTTAATGATCGTTTACATAATGTACTACTGATGTAACAAGGATTTTATGAGCCCTAACTGTGAAAAAATCCAAAAAAGTTCCATATGTGAGGGTTGTCCCACATTGATAAAAGAGGAGAAGAATTACCACTTTATAAGGCAAGGGGCTACTCCCTCTATCGCCAATTGGTTTTAGAGTGGAACCCTCTTGGGTCTACGTTGTGGACTCTTTCTCCTCCGTTTGGGTGCGGCCCAGGCCCGTTGTTGAATTTAACACGGTATTAGAGCCCATGGCTAAAGACCTGGGTTTCATGGGCCAAAAGTTTGCAGTCGGACGAGCAAAGTTGCTCAGTTGAATTTGTTCGGTCTGAGTTAATACTGGGCCATGTTTGCAGCTGGACGAGCAAAGTTGCTCAGTTGAATTTGTTCGGTCTGAGTTAATACTGGGCCATGTCTGTGTGAAAAGTGGGCCTCACATGTGAGGGGGAGTGTGAAGAAACCCAAAAAAGTTCCACATGTGAGGGTTGTCCCACATTGATAAAAAACCTCTATCGCCAATTGGTTTTAGAGTGGAACCCTATTGGGCCTACGTTGTGGACTATTTCTCCTCCGTTTGGGTGCGGCCCAGACCCATTATTGAATTTAACACTAACATTATATAGTTGATTTTTTTCAACAGTTAGAAAGGAAAAAAAAAAAACTTGTATATTTGTAACATATGGTGATTTTAGAAAAGATTAGTCAACAAGCTCATTTTGGTGTTCGGTGAATACTACTACCTCTAATTTTTTGTTTTCTTATTTCATTCCATTTTTTTTAAAAAAATAACAATTTTTTAATCTTAATCTGCTAATTATGTAACACTTAACTAATTCTACTAAAGTAAAATAGGTTGGTTAAACCTTCTAATAAAATATGTCTTTTATAATTTAGTATTTCTTGGTATAAAGGGAGCCACGAGGGTGATTTGATACTGACGGGATCTGAACCCAGAAGATTATCACCGCTTCTAATTTTATGAACTAACCGAGTTGACATCTGTTTTTGTAATCTATGTTAGAGTATAAAACCAATCTTGGGACTCCAACTATCAATTTAAACTTTTGTTTGAGATGGTTTCATGACATGGTATTAGAGTCAGTGTGATCAAAAGGGTCACGGGTTGAGATGGTTTCGATCGCGATGGTCTACTCTGAAAGTAATTTGTTAATTATTAAACAAGACGTAAGTTATTTAAATGTAAACTAGGCAAAACAAAACACATCACATAGAAATATCATTAGTCTCATTGTAGACGGGTATATCTGTCTAAAGATATAGACGGGTCAAATATATCACCCACCATTCAACTTATTGTTTGTCTTATTATGAAATGGTAATATCTGTACATCTAAAATGACATTTTGTGATAAAAATAATTGGTTTTTATCTTGTTAAAAGACTAATAATAAAAGAAAAAGAGGTAAGACCATCCTCAAGCAGTGGTCACGCTAACTAGGTCACGACCCGATTTTACTCTTAATTCCACCTTATTAACCTTGACCTATTTTCACCCTCCCAAGCAGAAGGTCGCGACCTAGGTCATCAACCCAATCATTTTCCACTTCACAACATTTCCAATCATACCCCACTATCATATTATATACTTTTTTTATTATTTTTTTATTGTTCCACAAATCAAATTTGGAGACATAGGAGGTCACATAAGTGGTCAATTTGTGACCAAAGTGACCAAGTTTGGTCACAAATTGACCTTTGGTCACAAATTAACAACTTTGGTCACCAATTAAGTACCATAATTACCCCCATTAACCATGACCAAGCAAGGTCATGACCAAGCAATTGACATTGCTTGGGGATGGTCTAAGAGTGCAGTAGGACTGAGCAAATGCAGTCATTTAAGGCTGTGGTAAGAAGATTAAGAGACAAGAAAATCTAGAAAAATCAAAGAAACAGCCAAGCCATGCACACGAGTGTATCAGTCTTGTCTTTAGACTCTTAGCTGAATTTCATGTGTGGCATCTTTCTCTTTTCATTTTGTGGCTTTTATTACTCCAACAACGTGCCCAAAACTCATACTATAAACGACAAAAAAACACAAATAAGTTTATTCTATTAATATTCTCTCATTTTTGGTTAATAATTTATTTATTTTTTGGATGTTTCAGTTAATAGTTTACGTTTCTATTTTCGGTATATTTTATTATATACTTTATCTTTAATAATAATATTAAAAGTAATTTCCCTCTATTTATACCTTGTCTTCGTGTATAAAATATATGTAAATATTTCGTTGAGATTTCGTGAAACAGAGGAAGTAATAATATATTAATGATATGAATGTAAAATCAAGTCAATGCAGGTTATATATTGTCTTTTAGTACTGGTAGTGAGTGACTGGGCCAGCAGACCAAAATATGAGATCCAAAAGAAAAGCAAAATGTGCGTAATTAAGGTGATTACTAGTGCTGAGCATCTTGTGCAGTACTCCGTAGTTGTTGATGGGTATGGCTCGATGCATCTATGATTGAAGCCAATTTGTATAATTTCATGTTTTGTGTGCCTATTCAACTTTGTTCTTTTATTGTGTTTGTCTCTATTATTAGACTCACGGCTATAAGCAATGTGTTAAGTGTAATTTTGACTTTGTGAGTATTGCTACAAAAAGAGACTTATCTGGATTGGATTATGATCGACCATTATTTTAATATTATTCAGTTATATTGTACGAAAGTGTTAATACCTTGTTCTCGACTCCTACTGTATTAGTTAGTGTCTATAGTGTTGTATGATATTGCTCATTTTGCAACTCTGGGAGTCTTTTCCTGTTAAATTCAACAACGGGCCTGAGCATACCCAAATAGAGGAGAAACAGTCCACAACACAGATCCAAGAAATTCCACTCTAAAACCAATTGAAAATAAAGGGAGTAGCTCCTAGCGTTATATAGTTTCTCTTCTTTAATTCTCCAATATGGGATCTTTTCATGTGAAACTCATATGGGTCGGAGTCTCAACATTTCCAAAAGCCTCGTACTTTTAAAGTTACTAGATACTTAAAAAGATACTCCTATTTTTCTATCATTATATCACTGACGTGGGACACGAGTTTGCACCGCAACTAGCACATCATTTGACAGATCATTTTGTAGTATAATTTTTATCAAGGTTAATTAAGTTCAGGTCTAGAACTCTAGATGGAATTGTAAAGATTTGGAAGGTTTTTGTTTCAGAATAATCACTTGTGGCTATTTAATTGTATTGAATCATTTTGAATCAAGTTATATCGGGGTTTAGATCAATTTTATATTGTAATTTTCAAATGAATAAAAACGCTTAAATCAATCCAAGTTAGGTCATTCGAGCTGGGTCAATATTATTGGATTTTCTTATGAGTTTGTAAGTTAGAGGATATTTAAGTTCTAAATATAGCAAAGAAACTTTGTTCTTGTTTCTTAGATATGGAGTACTCCGTATATTGTAAGGATATCATCATATGATCATTAATTTGAACTGAATTTACCAATTACGTAATAGAAGATGGATAATAACTATATTATCGCCCTACAATTTTGACCGAAAATACTTAACTTGACCTTAATTTTAATGCATTTCTATGCTAAGTACCCTTGCTCTACGATTAATTTGCATTTATATACTTTACTCACGGCTTTGCTAGATTCCTGTAGTATTTCACGCTTTTTTAGGTGAAGTAAGAGATCGAATTAAGGCCGGAGCCAATTACAAGAAGGGAAGTGAAGAATTGAAGCCGTTTTGATGCATTTCTAAGCTTCATAGGTGTATCCACTTCAGGCAAGGCGCAGCTAGGACTCGTAGGGTGTATCTTTTTAGCCTTATGGGCGTATTGGACTAAGCGTGGGTGTAACGACTTTAGGCAAGGTGCAACAAGACCTTGTAGGGTGTATCTTTTTAGCCTTATGGGTGTAATTTTTGGAGCACGGGAGTAACAGAGGTCCATCCAGCGTAACTCCATAGCGGCCGGCCACTACAAGAAAAACCTATTCGGGCGACTACAAAGGGCGACTGAAAACAGTCGCCAAAGGCAATTAGACGACCGAGAGCAGTCGCCCAATACCAGTCGCGAGCATTAGTCGCCTAAAAGAAATAGGGCGACTGAATAAATAGTCGCCTAATCCACAAAATGGCGACTCACATTCGTCGCCAAAATGGCGACTGAAGGGGCTAATAGTCGCCAGATTGGCGACTGACATCTGTCTTTAATTGTTTTTGTCAGTCGCCAATTTGGCGACTATTCTCCCCTTCAATCGCCATTTTGGCGACGGATATCAGTCGCCGCCAATACACCTGAGTGGATCAGAAGCACTCTGTTTTTGGACTCTATTTTGGCGACTGATATCCGTCGCCATAAATATATTTCAGTCGCCAAAATAGCTGGGCATATGTAAGAGAAATCGTATTTTGTACCCTACCAAATCATAATCAAACCTGCATACAGAAGCTAAACCAGCAAGTTCGACAACATACACCACATGAACAACACGAACATCTCATATATTGAAAATGAGAATGTATTCAAGTTTACATAACTACCGATATAAACGGTTCATTAACCTAATCAAACCAAGTTTTTAGCATTTGGGGAAGGGAGAGATAAATCAACTACATTGAAAGCCCATACCGGCTCCACTACTGCCCCCTCTCCCAAACGGATCATTTGGGTCGAAAGGGGGACGAGGACCGGGGTTGTAAGTGGAGAAAAAGGCTTCCATGGCACCAAATTTTTCCTTCATTAACCACATTTCCTCATCTCTTGCGGCATTTGCTCTTCTTTCTTCTTCTAGTAGAGCTTGTAGTTGACTTGTAATTCCCGGCTCATATGTATTCTTCGGCATTGAAAGCGACCTTCTACTTGGTTCTTTGTAGAACACCCCTTTGGCAGCTCCGGTTCCGTACACCATACCTTTCTTGAAGCCTTTAACCAAGTCAAACCATATCTCATTATCCGGCTTTTGGGAGTTGGCCTCTTTCTCACGCAAATATGCATCCTATCAATACAAAAGCTATTATTAGAATATTCTAAAAAATTATTATACAAAATAAATGAAACAAAAATATTGTCTAAGTTAATAATAATAAACGTTTGAAACTTACATATAGTTCCTTGTCTTTCGGCTTAATCCAAACCCTTGTACCATGGTCGGTGAGTTTGGAATGCGTGTCAAGAAAGAGTTCCTGTGTCGTGACCATCTTATCCTTCTTCTTATTTCCCTTCTAAATAATCAAAACATGCATATAAGAAACTTTGAATAAATATTCTTAAGTTAGTAAGCATAAAAGAAGGTTTTAATTAAAAAAATATAAGCATAAATATTAATATGTAAACTTACACCCAAAACACTATCCAAGAACGATCGTGATCCCCCGTAATTAGTAGGCTCGGCCACTCCTTTCTCCTCCCCTTTTATTGATTGATGCTTGGGTTGACTTAGCCTGAACCCGGGTAATTCACGTTGCTTCAAGAGATCCTCATATGCTCCACCTACAATTTAAAATCGTGTTATTAGAAAATATAAAATCGTATTAAATTATATAAAAAATTAAATACAAGTAACAAAACTAATTAAATACCTTTCATATGATCTGGCTCTTTCTTTCTCTTGGCAACCTTATAGATGTTGTCCCGATATCGTTTGGTACTGATATCGTTGTACCTTTGACGGACAACATACTCTAATCCATCCGGCCAAGCAAAAGATTTCTACAAAAAAATAAAGTATCAAGTATTAGTAAAAAAAATAGCATCGTGATTTACAAAAATAAAGTATCAAGTATTAGTTAAAAAGTAGTAAATACTAGAATTAAATCAATTAAATTATATAAAAGAAAACATACCCGAAAGAATTGAAACATTGCTCTTTTTGTTCAGCAGTAGCCTTGATCCAACAAGTAGGAACATGACCCGTCATCTTCTACTTTGTACTAGCAGTAACTCCTCGTACAACTGTTTGATCCTTAAACCTAAAATACAATTTATTAGAAAGTAGCAATATGCATTTATTATTTAAAAAATGAATAATTATAAAATAACAAAGAATAACACTTACCATAATCCCGCCGGATCAAGTATCATCCTCCTGTCGTCGGTGTACTGGATCTCGTATCCCGGGTCTAACTCCTCATCCTCAGCCTCAACCTCCGTCGTCTGCTCAACCTCCGTCGTCTGCTCCTCCTCACGCTCAGATGTCGACGTACTAAGGCGTCTAATACTACCGCCTCGCAGCCTACCTTGACCTCTTGCCATCTTCAATCACACAAATAAAATTATTAGAAAGTGTTAAAAACATGAAAAATATTAATAACATAAAAGTAACATGTACATAACTATAACATATTATAGAACTATACCAAATTAATCATCATCCTCATAGTCTTCTTCACCATCCTCATCGTCATTATCATCATCATCATCATTATCATCATCATCATTATCGTCATCACTATCACCATCATCATCTTCCACATCTGCATCCTCCTCCCCTTCCTCCTCCCCCTCCCATCCCTCTTCCAACTCAATATTAACCTCATAATCTTCCTCCTCTTCCAACTCTTCACCCTCTTCATTATCATTCTCGTAAATGATTTCATCAGTTGGAGACAAAATTGTTCCATTTGATACTACTTCTTCTTGAAAAAAAGTTGTATCAATTTGTGATCGTGCCTTTGTCTTAAAGATTGCACACCATGCCTTTTGATTTCTATCATTTATCGTGCTTGGATAAGGTGCAAAATACACTTGGTGAGCCTGATGTGCTAGTATAAATGGATCATACTTAGAGTATGTTCGAGTACGATTCACTTCTACAAGTTTGTAACGTTCATGTACCCTCATTCCAGCCATGGAATTATCCTTCTAGTCACACTTGAATAAGACAGTTTTATAAGCACGGTCACGACCATTATAACATATCTCAAAGATATCCTCTATTATATCATAATACTCATTATCATCAAGAGAAGAAATAGTAACCCCATAATTGCATCTAGCCTTACCTTTACCGTGGTTGAATGTTTGGAAATTAAATCCATTAACTGAATATCGGTTCCACATTCTAACCATTCGTGAAGGACCAAAGGCCAAACTTCTTATCAAATCATCTTGGATATTCAACTCAATAACATGGTTCTGAAACCATGTTGGAAATTTCTCTTCATGTTTATCCCAAACTTTATCCTTGTTCACATTAGGATGTTCCTTGATGAAATCGTTCACAAACTCTGTTTCATATGACTCCAACATCTCACAATTAGATAGAACGTAAAGGTGGGCACGATGATACTCCTTGTCATCCAAATATCTTGTTTCCCCATTTGATGAACAACCTTCACCATCATGAGTTTGAAAAAACTCGGGTAAACTTGTGTCAATTTCATCCACTTTATCAACATTCAAGTTTCTTGCTTTGGTTTCTATATGTTTTTCAAAGTAAAAAGAACAAAAATTTGCAATCTCTTCCGTTAAATAGGCATTGCATATAGAACCTTCCACCATAGCGTTGTTGCCAACTTTTTTCTTCACGTGATTAAGAAACCTATACAAGATGCATTGATCGATGAGGTATGATTAATAGAGTTAGTATTAAATTATTTAATTATATAGAATAATAGTAATTATTATAATTTCAAATAAAATTAAACTAGCTAGAACTCTTACCTTTCAAATGGATACATCCATCTATTTTGGATGGGTCCTCCAACTTTGGCTTCATAGGGTAAAAGGACCGGTAGATGCTCCATGGACTTAAAAAATGATGGAGGAAGGATTATTTCAAACTTACACAATATTTATGGTATTTGCTCTTCGAGGCGAATCATGTCATCAACACATATTGAGGAGGAACATAAATCTCGGAAAAATTGACTAATCTCAACAATTGGATTCCACAAGGTAGTCGGGAGGAAGTGTTTCAAAGCAACGGGTAATAATCTTTTCATGAAAATATGACAATCATGACTTTTCAAGTCATGCAACTTGAGCTTCTTAAGATCAACCCATCAACTAAAATTTGATGCATATCCATCAGAAAACTTCAACTTTTGTAACCACTCACACAATACCTTCCTTTGAGCTTTGTCAAGAGTAAAAATGGATTTTGGCTTAGACCCGTCTTTGCGAATATGCAATTTGGGACGATCACAAAACTTCTTTATATCTTTTCTTGCACCAATAGTATCAGAAGTCTTTCCTTCTACATCCATAATCGTGTGAATCAGTAGCTCAAAGAAGATCTTTTCTATGCGCATTACATCCAAATTGTGCCTAATTAACATTGTTTTCCAAATTGAATAAGAAGAGAGATGATTTAGAGAGAGAAGTAACCTGAGTTCTTTGCAATGGCGAAGACTAAATCCAAAACAACTCAATCTAATTCATCAACTACAAATCAATCTAAATCGTCTAATTCAATACCAACAAATCAATCAACTACTAATAATAATATACAATCAAGTAATAATCAAAAACAAAATACAAATAATAATTCTAATAAAAGTAATAATACTAATGATCGTACTGCAGAAATCGCAAAAATTCGCGCGGAAGTTGCCTCTATACTGCGTCGTGCTGGAATTGAGTATGCGGAGGAAGAGGTGATTACTGTGGATTCTGGGATACCGGTTGTTGAGACTGCTGAAGTGATTCAATCGCCTGCGGAAACTCGGATTGCTGAGGAGAAACTGGAACCAATTGCTGAGGAAGTAGAATTGGAAGCATCGACAGGTAATATCTCAAAATTACTGCAGATGATGTTCAGGAGGAAATTGATTACTGGTCCTTAGCAATCTATGGTTATGTTATGGGTGCGAATCCGCCTTGGGCTGCAATGGAGGGTTATTTGAGGCGTGAATGGCGAGATTATGAAATTACTAAGATAGCTTTTCTACCTAATGGTCTCTTTGTAGTAAGGTTTGCTAAGTTGGAGCATCGTAACCTAAAGAAGGGGATGTTCTTATTTGATGGGAAACCTGTTATAATTAGGCCATGGGAAGCTAATACCAAAATAACCAAGGTTTCTGTTAAGACTGTTCCTATATGGATCAAATTGGTGGGTTTGGACCTTAAATTTTGGGGGGCTAAATGTCTTGAAAAATTGGCATCTACGGTTGGAAAATTTATTCGTATAGATGATCTGACTATTGAGAAAACACTTTTGGGCTTTGCAAGGGTTATGGTGGAGGTAACTATAGATCAACAGTTTCCTGATAAAATCAAGTTTGAGGATGAATTGGGTCAGGAGGTTACTGTACTGCTTGAATATGACTGGTTACCAATCACATGTACGAAGTGTAAAGGGATAGGGCACAATGCAAAACAATGCAGGAAAGGGACTGGTTGGGTACGCAGACCTACACAACCAGTGAGAGTGCAACAACCAAAGCAGGTTTGGAAGAAGAGAGAAGTAGGGGAAACAACTCTAAATCCTACAGAGTACCCCCAGCTTGTGAAGGGACCAGTGATCACACAAGCTGTGGAAAATACTCAGGGGACTGCATCTAATGCTACTGCACAAGGTAACAAGAATGGACCTAAAGCTAATGGGCAAGGAAGTACTACAGGCATGTCCACACCAACTATTACACCACTACCTGCTACCATGGGGGCAATTTACACTCCTGCTAGGATCCTTACTCGTATGACAAGGCATGAATCACGATTACCAGTGAGGACTGAAGGAGGATTTGTGGCTAATTTCCGTGCTGACCTTGCTGCATCTGGTGAAATGGTTGATAAAGGAGGGGGAGGGGAGGCTTTGGCCTCTCATGGGTAGTATTGGAGCGTGGAATATTAGGGGCCTAAATAGTATTACTAAACAACAAGACATTAAGTGGCGTCTACATCAATCTAATGTGGACCTATTTGGGCTCCTTGAGACCAGGGTGAAACCTGGTTCTCTAAATAAAGTTGTTGATAATCTATGTAATGGATGGTCTTATATCACTAATCATGGGCATCATGAGGGTGGTAGAATTTGGGTTATGTGGAGGAATCAGAAATATTCTATTACCATACTAGACATGGAAGCTCAGTTCATTCATCTTAAGGTTAGGGATCTGGTAACTGATATTGAATTTTATGTCACCTATGTTTATGGCTTCAATAAAATAGAGGAGAGATTGCCTTTATGGGATGCTTTGATTAGGAATACTGTTGTGGAACCTTGGATTGTCCTTGGTGATTTTAATAATGTCATGCACTGTGATGAGAAAATTGGCTTGCCTGTCAAGGATGCTGAGATTATTCCTTTTCAGAACACAACTGCTGTGTGTGATCTACATGATATTAAATGCACTGGCTCGTTTTTCACTTGGAACAATAAACAGCCAAGTGCCACTAGAGTCTTTAGTAGAATAGATAGGGTGCTTGTGAATGAGGCCTGGAGCACTAAATGGCCTGATTACTATGCCTACTATGCTCCTGAAGGAGATTATGACCATTGTCCTTGCTTTATTATTGGTGGTGACACTCATTTGCCAAGGAAGAAACCTTTCAAATTTTATAACATGTGGACGGGTGTGCCTGATTTTATGGAAATTCTCAAGAATGGATGGAATAGGAGGATTCATGGAACCCAAATGTATATTGTTGTGAGGAAGCTAAAGATGTTGAAGCCTGATTTTAAAAATTTAAACAAGGAGTTATTTTCTGATGTTGAGAAGAATGCTGAGGTAGCTTTGAACTTGCTTATGGATATTCAGAATCAGTTGCAGCATGATCCTACCAATAGAGAATTGATGGATACTGAATATACAACTAGAGCTAGCTATCATATGCTGGCTAAGGCTAAGGATGAATTCCTTAAGCAAAAAGCTAAAGTTGAATGGGCCAAGGAGGGAGATACTAATTCTGCTATGTTTCATAGAATCATTAGCCAAAGACAAGTGACTAATAAGGTCCTTCAAATTGAAGACTCTGCAGGAAATGTTTGTAAAGAACCTGAGAGTATTATGCAAGCTTTTGTAGAGTATTATGAGGAGTTACTTGGCACTCAGAATACCACTACTGGTTTTTCTCAGGGGATTGTGACTAATGGGACTTGTGTGCAAGAAGAGGATTGGGAGGATATCCTGAAGATACCTAATATGGAGGAAATTAAGAGTATAGTCTTTTCTATTCCTGATGATAAAAGCCCAGGTCCAGATGGCTATTCTAGTTGTTTCTTCAAAGCTGGTTGGGAAACTATCAAGGGTGATGTGTGTCATGCTATTCAAGATTTTTTCCAAACTGAGCAGCTGCTAAAACAGGTTAATAGCACTAATCTTGTGCTGATCCCAAAAGTAAACCATCCCTGCTCTGTTAAAGAATTCAGGCCCTTAGCGTGCTGCAATACCATGTACAAGATCATTGCAAAAATTCTTTGTGCTAGGCTGGCTCCTGTTCTTCCAAAAATTATCAGTCCTAATCAGGCAGCTTTTATCAAGGGTAGGAGTATCATGGGCAATATTCTGATAAGTCAAGATTTGGTGAGACTATATAATAGGAAGAGTGTTTCTCCTCGGTGTATGCTCAAAGTGGATCTTAGGAAAGCATACGACTCCATTGAGTGGGAGTTTATTCATCAGATGCTCATAAGTTTGAATTTCCCACCCAAATTCATCAGGTTAGTCATGCAATGTGTGACCACTACCACTTTCTCTATTGTTCTAAATGGGAACACTTATGGATTCTTCAAAGGCAAAAAAGGGATTAGGCAAGGAGATCCCTTGTCTCCTCTTTTATTCACCATCTGCATGGAATATTTGAGCAGAATGCTAAAGGAAGTGTGTACAGGACCTAGATTCTCCTTTCATTCCCTTTGCAGAAGTCTTAAACTGACCCACCTTATGTTTGCAGACGACTTATTGTTATTCTGTAAAGGTAACATAGCTTCCATTTTTACTATCCTTGAAGTTTTCTCTCATTTTACAAAGGTTTCTGGACTACAAATCAGTAGTGAGAAATCTGATATCATCTTTAATGGAATTCCTGCTGGTTTGGAGAAGGATATTCTGTTGAACACTGGCTTTAAGAAGGGCTCTCTTCCCTTTAAATATTTGGGTGTCAATATTTCTCACAAAAGATTATCAAAGGCTGATTGTAATTGCCTTGTGGAAAAGATGGTGTCTAGAATCAGGGGTTGGAATAAACGGAAGATTTCTTATTCTGGAAGATTAACTCTTGTCAAATCTGTGCTTGCTACCATTCACAATTATTGGGCGCAAATTTTCATTTTACCTGCGGGTGTGATGGACAAAATTCAAGCTCTTTGCAGGAATTTTTTATGGGAGGGCACAGATGAATATTCTAAAGCCCCTTTGGTCTCATGGAAGACTGTGTGCAGGAGTAAGGAAACAGGTGGACTGGGGATAATTGATGGTAAAATTTGGAATATAGCTGCAGTGGGCAAACTGGTTTGGTGGTTAGTTAGTAAAAAAGATCATCTCTGGATTTTATGGATTGATAAGGTTTATATGAAAGGGAAACATTGGAGGGATTACAGTCCTAGTACCTCAAGCTCGTGGGCCTGGAGAAAGGTTTGTGAAGTGAAAAATAGATTTAGAGATGCATATGTTGCAGATAAATGGATGGGTACAAATGCTGAATACACTATTCAAGAAGGATATAACTGGCTTCTGCAGGAACAGGTTAATAGGGTACCTTGGTTTCATGTGGTATGGAACAGGTTCAATACTACTAGTCATTGTTTTAATTCGTGGCTCATTCAGCAGAAGAGACTTCTCACATTAGACAGATTAATCAAGATGGGGATTACAAATCAAGGAACTTGCTTTCTATGTGCTGCTCAGCAGGAGGATCATGATCATATTTTTGGTACTTGTATTTACAGCAGGCGATGCTATAATCATCTACTTGACTGGTTGGATATCAGTGTGACTGGAATTCCTAGTCCTATGGGGATGCTGAAACTGAGGAATTGTTCTGGCTTCATCAGGAAAATTCTAAGTGCTGTACTCGTAGCTACTCAATATCAGATATGGAATGCAAGGAACACCAGTAGGATTCATCATTATGTGATCCATCCTATGGCGATTATTAGAACTGTGAGACAGGTTTGTAGGATGAAATTGATGCACTGTACTAAAGAAGGAATTAGGCAGGAGGATATCAATTGGTGTATGCAACGAGGGTTGCTATAAAGAGGATTAGGAGTCATGCTTTATTCTAATTATGTAATGATATATGACTAGGTTGTATTGGTGATACCCATTTGGGTGGTGCTTAATAATACTTACATTTTCACCAACATTGTTTTCCAATACGGAAGGTCCCAAAAAATGCTTCTTTTAAACCAACCGTTCTTTTTCTTTTTCAACTCTTTAAGCTCTGCTTCGGTACCATCAATATTAGATGGCAAATCACATATCATCTCCCATATCTCATCACCCGGTAGTCGATCTGGAGCATCATCAAACACCTCTTTACCTTTTTTGAAAGCTTTCTTGTTCCTCCTAAGTAGATTTCTCTCTGATAAGAAGCATCTATGGCAATAAAACCAACTCATTTTCTTGGAATTCGGAAGCCAAAATGCTTTGCTCTCGCCCATGCAACAAGGACATGCTTTTTGTCCCGCGGTAGACCATCCAGATAACATACCATAGGCGGGGAAATTATTTATTGTACATAAAAGTGAAGCTTTAAGTTGGAAATTTTGCTTGTTGGACAGATCATATGTTTCCACCCCAACTTCCCATAAATGTTTCAACTCTTCCACCACCGGTTGTGAATAAACATCCAATTTATCTTTTGGGTTTTTAGGCCTGGGATATAGTAGTGTCAAGAAGATAAATTGTCTTTTCATACATAATCAAGGTGGTAAGTTGTATGGTGTGATCATCACGGACCAATAAGAATAATCCCTACCAAACAAACCGAAAGGGTTAAATCCATCCGTACACAAGCCAAGTCGCACATTGCGGGGTTCCTCGGCAAATTCGGGATAAATCTAATCAAATCGTTTCCATTCTTTTCCATCACTTGGATAACACATCTTTCCCGGAGTACGTGGATTTTCTTTGTGCCATCTCATTTGTTCGGCAATATTTTTCGTTGCATACATTCTTTGAAGTCTTGGAGCGAGAGGAAGGTAAAATAATGGGTTCAGTGGTATTGGTTTCTTACTCTTTCGCCCCTCTTATTACCCTTCTTGCCTTTTTTTCCCTTCAAAACAATATCCCCTCACTTGTCTCATATCTATCCCTTTGACATTTTTTGCACTTTTCAAGCAAAGCATCCTCTTTCCAAAAAAGCATACATCCATCGGGACATGCATCAATCTTTTGATGCGGTAACTGGAGACCTTTAACTACTTTTTTGGTATTGTAGAAATTTCGGGTCATGACGTTGTTATCGGGGATAACATCCTCAACCAAAGAAGCAATACCATCAATGACATTAAATGGCATATTAAACTCACATTTCAAGGTTACTATCCTAGAAGCGGCTTGTAACAATGTCAATTTGCTCCCTTCATATAACGGTTTTTCTGAAGCATTTAACATGTCAAAAAAGGCTTTTGCTTGTGGATGTGGCGGTTCTTCTTCACTCATTGATACATGGTCATCATTATTGTAAATAGTAGATCCCAATGCATCAACTACCATATCTCTATATGGGTTCTCATCAATTTGTTCGATGTGAGGTTGTTCGTTAATTGGAAAATATGATTCTCCATGAGAAATCCAATTGTAATAATTTGGACAAAACCCATTTGTATAAAGATGTTCTTGTACCTCAATGTCATGTAGGTATCTCATATTTTTGCATTTGGTACAAGGACACCTAAGTTTATTTTCTACCAAGTCATATTCATCTTGTTGTTTAGCAAATTCAATAAACTCGGTAACACCCTTAATAAATCTAGCGGTAGGACGTCTTTTCTTATTGTCTAACCTTCCTTCATACATCCATGAACGTTCCAATCTTTTCATTTTAATCTAAACAATAAACCAAAAACCAATTTTTAACAATAATATTATTACATACAATCAAATTATCACATTATAGTCCACATTATACTAATATTATACTAACTTTACCAATAACCCATACTTCACATTATACTAACTATACTAATTTTTTTACACAATACTAATACATACTAACTTGAACAATATCAACATTATACTAATTTATCACATTAATTATATATACTCCACATTATACTACCATTATATTAACTTACTACCTCTAACTTGCTACCTTAAACATTACTAATATCATACTAATACACACTAACTTCAACAAAATCAACATTATACTAACTTATTACCAATTATGTCAATCAACAACACTAACATTATCAAAATCATCCTTCATTTTACATCATAATCCCCAATTTCTATAAACCCTAACCCCAATTTATACAAATCCTAATTAAGTAACAATTAAAAGAATAACAACATCAATAAGGCTAACAACATTATGTTAATATAATTATAATCACTAAATCTACAAACAAAAGACAAATTAAACTAAAAATTGAAATTAGAAACAAATTAAACAAACCTTGATTAATTTGAATAAAGTGGAGAAGAAGAAGAGTGCTATAGGGGCGGCGGATCAGGAGATGGTGGTGGTGGCGCTGGTGGTTGCGGCGGAATCAGGTGTTGGTAGTGGTGGTGGTGGTTGTGGCGGAATCCGGCGAAATCTCCTTTTGAGTTTTTTTAATTTTGGTAAAGTGTATGAATGTGGGAGAGGAACCTGTGTTCTGCTCTCTATTAATGAATTTGGCGACTGAATTTGGCGACTGACAAAGGTAGTCGCCAAATTGGCGATTGACTGTAGTCGCCAGAGGTAATTTACGTTCGCCAAAGTTAAATGATGGTGTGATTTTCGTAGTCGCCAAATTGGCGACTGAAGTCAGTCGCGCGCCGGAGTTTTTTTTTTTTTTTTCAGTCGCCCAATTGAGGAATTCTTGTAGTGGGCATATCAATGCACCAGATGGACCCGTGATTTGGGCTTTGTTCAGCTTTTAACTCTTGTAATTGTGTTTTTAGGCCCTTTGTATAAATAGTTAAAACTCTATTATTGCAACATAACTAGATACACTTTAATTTAGATCCAAAATTGGATAGTTGGAGGAAATTTGGGGAAGAAATTGGATTTCATCTTGTTCTTCAATAATTCAAGCAATTAATTCAATAATCAAGTTTATTTAATTCATCTTTGTTGGTATAATTTCTTTGCCTCTCTTTAATTTTTTGTCTTATTTTATCAATTTCATTCTCCTTAGTTTATGTTTGTCTTATTTTTTAATATTTACATTACTTATAGTTAAAGTTACCACCATTTAGTTTAATTTCACTTTAATCAAAGTTTAATTAGTCTATTATCATCATCCTGATTACTTATTGCATGATTAGCTTTAAAAATCAATTTAATAACATGTCAATTGCTAAATTGTCAGCCTTTATCATTTGTTTTGTCTTAATAAACATGATTATTGCATAGGCCTTTCACTAGGACTCGATTGACCCCAACATGAGTGGTTTATTTGATTGATTCCTATAAATATAGTTGTTGGGGTGGATTAGTAAGGGTAGGCTAGAGGATTGATATGATGAGTTGGTCAATTGTGGGTAATGTTGGTTTGTGACCCTTGTCCACCAACGAAAGTTGGTTAGGTCGGGAATCGGGTACCCGAAAATTGGACCTATTGCTAACCTAGGTTGAGGCCGAAAGGGAGAAACAAGGGAGGGTACCTCTAGACTAGTGTTTGAATTCGACCTTCGAGAGAAGGAGTTGGATGACCCGGAAAATGATGAGGGCTTAAAGTGCAAGTTTCTAGGGTAGTCGGGTTTCTACCTAAGGACTCCAACTTCCGAGACCGAAAGGGAGGGGGGTTGGGAGAACTAGCGTCCTAACGCGAATCCAAGAGGGGGGTGTTAGGCGAATTAGAGTCATCTCCTCCTTAGGTATCACCCCAATAGCTAGTCAAAGGGAATCATGATAATAAACTCGGATGGTTGGTGGGAAATCGGGTCCTAGACCTTTATTTCTATTGAATTACAACATTTGCATTTAGTTGCTATATTTTCATATCTAATTTAATTGCACTTTATTTTTATTTAATTTAGTTGATTAGATAAAAATCAAACTTAACCGTTATCGACTTAGCTAATTTAAGCATATAACTAGAACTAATCATTATTGCATAACAAGCTCCCCGTGAATTCGATCCTCAAGTGCTACAACAACACCGTACATTTGCGGATTTAAATATACACATCAATGGATCTGATTTTATGGAATTTTAACTAAAAATACATCATTTTCCAAAGTTATTTTCATGGTGTCTCACACATAAAAAAAATTGTAAAAAGAAGACGAAAACAAGAGTGGTGATTCATAAGATGGTGGTCCTGGCATTGCGGCTTGCACGACTAAGTTGTCGAGTAATTTATCAAATACACCCTCCTCAAATACACTTTTTTAAAATAACTCCCACCTCAAATTTTTTTATTTTTTTACACCCAACTTAATGGCTCCGTTTATAACTTGCACCCAATAACGTTTCCCGGCAGCTTTTCCGTCAGTTTTTAAATTTTTTGAGTTAAAACCTATTTTTTTGGACCATTTTGCCCTCATTTCCTCCTTTATAATTGCGTTGTGTTCTTCTTTCTAATTCCCCCATTCATTCTCTTCTTTCTCTTTCAATCCTTCTTCTTTTCCTCAATTTTGTTTGGATTTTGTTTCCTTCATTGTATTCTCATTCTCTCTCAAGGTAAATCATTCTCCATTGTTTGGATTTGGTTAACTTTTTTCATTTTAATTTCGATATGGTTGTTGGTAATTAGGTTGTGATTTTGATGTTGGTTTGATTTGTCTTCTGAAAATTAGGGTTAGCTTGCCAATCAAAATGTCAATTGAAAGTAGCTATGAAAGCGATCATAATGATGGCGTTGAAGAGCAACCAGAAAATGTCTTTGTGGTGTGCGGTTGCCATTTTGACGCCTGGTACTAATGACAATCCAGGAAGACGTTTTGAGAAGTGCAAGTTCTCTAACCCAACAGGTGGTATGGTTGGTTGTCGTTGGTTTCGTTGGCATGATCGCGTTCAAACTGAGTGGCAGAAAGAGATAATCAACAAGCTCAAGATGGAGAAGAGACTTGTTGATTATGAAGTTGGTTGTTTGAGTCGTGAAATACAATGGCTTAAGGAGGATAGGAAGAAGCTACAATTTGAGATTGAAAATCTGAAGAACAAAGCCTTCATGGCAAAGTATGAGAGGGGCGATTATTGTTTGACTTGTCTATGGTAGTGTTTGCTTGTATGATGCTCATCATTTTCATAGTAGTTTGTCGTATGTAAGTCTGAGTATCTATGTTTAATGTAATGGCAACGACAATGTGGGTTTTAAGTTCTTAATGATAATGTCAGACCTTATGTTCTTCTTAATTGCTTGTTCATTTTAATTGCTTGTTCATTACACGCTGCAATTTTTTACATTGCATTTGGTTATTAGCACAACAAAAGCAAGTTCACAAATACTGAAATATTGATAAACCAGAAACTGATGAATTGCATTACATCACAAAAGCAAGTTCACAAACCTTACACAAGTCCAACTAATTGTTCATAAGTAACAAAAGCAGGTTTAGAAATTTGTTGAATTGTTCATAAATAAACCTTACACAAGTTCAATAACAATAGCATTCATGACTTTGATCAAGACTGGCGCCATGCTTGATTTCCTTGAACATTAGAAGCTTGGGATAAAAGCTCTGTGAATGACAATGAAGTAGGTGCAGCAGTGTTTGTTGATGGCATAGCAGTGGAGGTGCTTGATGATGCTCCATTGAGATGTGCTGTTTTCCATGCTTCCTTTTGGGCTGCCCTTGCCCTTGCTTTCTCTCTGATGTTCTTTGCCCATTCAGTCTTTTTTTGTGGTCTGCCACCAGGTGCCCTCACAGCAGTGTTTGGTGGTGCAGCTGGGTTTTTGCAAGTTCTCTTGTAGTGACCTGAGCCTCCACAGTTGCTGCAATGTTTAGACCTCTTCCCTCTCTTCAGTTGCTGTTCTTCATTCTCTCCAGCTTCTTTTCTTCTCTTCTTTCCCTTAGGTCTTCCTGGCATGGTCCTTAAGGGTGGTGGTAGTGGCTGCGGCATAAAGAGGTTCCCAATGTTTTACCCCAGGCATAGGGGAAACTTTGTTGGCATAGGTGAGCATGTACCTCTCCTTTGAATAGAAATCATCCACATAGTTTTTTGGGTCCATTCTCTTTTCCAAGAGACATGCCATTGCATGTGGGCAAGGTAAACCAGTTAAGTTCCAATGGTTGCACCCACAAGTCTTGTCTAACAAGTTCACAACAACTTGTTCCCCTCTGAGTTCCACCTCAAATTCATGCTCATCAGATTGCATAAAGGTAGCAAATCTGGACTCATCCTTTGCCCAGTCTAAGTACTTATCCACATATGGCATCACTCTCCCTTCATATGATTTAGCACCCTCTCTCTTTTGACATAATCTTTGCATAACATACTTTCTCATCCATTCTAGTTGTGTAAGTATAGGTTTATCTCTAGCTTCCTTCAACACAGCATTAAATACCTCACACACATTGTTTAAGAGAAGGTGTGACTTACAGGTAGTGTCAAATGCATGCCTAGACCAATGCCTTGGGGGAATGTCATTCAAAAAAGACCATGCATCTCTTGATAATAGCTTCATGCCCTCCATTTCTTTTGAGAAATCAGCCTACACATTTTAAGATACATAGATACACTGTAAGAAATAACAGTTAAGAGTAAACATAAAAAAACAAGTGCATTAGAGAAGGCATGCTTACCCTTGTCATAGCTCTGGCTGCAGCCCAGAATGTTTCTTTGTATAACTGACCACTGAATCTCAATTTCAGATTGGCCCAAATGTGTCTTGCACGAGAATCGATATTGGCCTTTGGCACCACAAGTAGCTAGGGCATCAATCGGACCCTTCTGTCATCGTCGACATCACTGTAAGCCCTTCCCCCTCTACTTTGCCTATATCACTAGCTAGAAGCTCCAAAACCAGGTCCAACTGTCCCTATTCTCCACCTCAACCACCGCCCATGCTACTCGGGAATATGTTATTGTTTGCATCAACCCCAACAGCAACCAGACATATGCCAGGATATACACCCTTCAAATGACATCCATCCACTCCAATTATAGGCCTGCATCCTTGTATGAATCCTTCTTTACAAGCTTT
Organism: Silene latifolia; assembly: GCF_048544455.1. Lineage (NCBI taxonomy): Eukaryota > Viridiplantae > Streptophyta > Magnoliopsida > Caryophyllales > Caryophyllaceae > Silene > Silene latifolia. The sequence continues at coordinate 38,353,544 of NC_133528.1, forward strand.
TAGGCAGACATAGAATCTTTTGAATATAGGTGGAGGCCTCTCAATATTGTCACACACCACAAATGCTGAACTACCAGGGTTGTACTTCAATGTTCTTTGCTGCATACTCCCATACTTTGGCATATTGATCCTTGCCATTACCATGAATCATGAGCCTTGCCCTAGCTCTTGCCAACCAACATCTCATGTAGGTTACATGAACTCCTAGCTCTTGTAGTACATGTTTTTGGAATTTCTGTAATTTCCAGTCACTATTGTTTCTCCAAAACTCAACATACTTCCGAGCTAGGTACTCAGACCCCACTTTTCTATTGTAAGTGGACATTACACAATTATGCTTCAAATGTAACCCTTGATTATCCGAAAAATTCTTCTGTCACATCCCTAGCATGTACTCGAACTTACAGGATTCTTAATCCCACAAACACACTTTGGAAGCTTTGACCTCTTCTTGTTCCACTCACACTTGCACCTATTGTAACAATGAGTCTGTCACCTGTCCCTTCCATTGTGTGAGTAGTAGAAGTCATAGCCATTTGTCACACTATGCTGCACAAGGGCTTTCCTAAAAACCTCAACACTAGGGAAGTTTAACCCTAACCTCAGCTTTATAGGCTTGCTAAAGTCATGGTCAGGGTTAAATGTAGGGTTAGATGTGCCCTCATCATCATTATCAGATCCAACCAGGCTTCTCAACTCCTCTGAGTCATAATCCAAATCTGCCTCCACATTGACATTCAAGTCATCAACTCCATATAAAACCTTCTCTTTTGCTTTTGAAGGCTCAAGTACATTTATTTCTTTTCCTTTCAATTCTTCAATGCCTAAACCAGTTTCTACTCCCTTTATAGTTAAGCCAAGTATCTTGTTTTTCAAATAAGTCATCACTCTTATTTAAACCAATATCAAATTCATTAAGACCAAAATCTTCTTTGCCTTGCTCACTCAACTCGTAATCACCGAAGTCTTCTTCTTCTATTATGTTTTCAAGCAATTTCTTCCTACCCTTTCTCAGATCTACTTTCTTTCCTTTCTTCTTTAGATCTGCTTTCTTCCCCTTCCCAAGATCTACTTCTTTCTTCTGGCCCTTTCTCACAACTACCTTCTTCACCTCCTTTCTCACAGTTGCTATCTTCTTACCTTTACCTTCCTTTGTCACTTCTATGCCTTCATTCACTTTAGCTTTCCCTTTTCTGTCCCTTTTTTTATGTCTTCCTAGCTCAATAAACCCGGATTTACTACACCATTCAAACAACCACTCTCCCGCTCGGACTCCACATCCGAATCCCTTATAACAATCCCAGTGAGCACCAAAGTTTACCTTCCTCCTCAAGGGTAACTTCTCCCAAAGCGGTGGCCTCATTTACAATAACAAGGTCGGTTTTTGTGATCTTTTTTGGTGAAGCTTCTGTGGTATTTTTGTGTTGTCGAGGGCTTCTTCTTAAAGATCTCAGAGTTGCATTAGTTGGGGTAGGTATTTGTTGGGTGGGTGCTTTGAATTGGATTGGGATGGGACAAAGAAGGCTATTTTGAGCCTTAGTTTTTTGTTCTGTAGTGCATAAAGAAGTAGAGGTACTTCCCATCAAAGCATCTTTACTTGGTGGGACCACTGTTGCACTTTTGGTCTTTTCTGTTTGTACTATAGTTGAAGTAGAAGCAAGAGATTCTCCATTAAGGGTTCGATTATCCACATGATCAATGTATTGGTAGTCTTGCATAGAGTCTTTACTAAATTGATTAAATCAAAACAGGAAACCAATAACCCTTTTCCATTAGCATCCCTAATACTCCTCATTGGTCTTTTATACCAAATTTCTGAGTCATCTCTTCTAGTTAATCTAAGAGCCAATTTCTTAAACATCTCTACGATTACATCATCAAACAGAACACCGGTTTGAAGATGCACAAAGACCACATAGTCAAACTTCCCTTCGTGAACCTTAAATTGACCACCATGATTGACACGCAAAGTCATCCTAGTAGGAGTACTTTTTGAAGCCATTTCCTATAACAAAGGACAAAATCAAAGATTGGAAAACCTAAACTAAGAAATACTAAAATTAGAATCATAAACCCAGAAATACAAAACCCCAACACCCTAAACCCAGAAATAGATAACCCAGAAATTAGGATGCTCAAAATTAAGCTTATACAATTATCGGATTACAAACCCAGAAAATAAAGCTTCTACAATCAACATTATTGAAGACAAAGGTTTAAATCAAAAATAACAAACAAAGAAATTCGAAATAAGAGATAGAATGAAAACTTACATAAATCAATCCTGATGAATGAACAATCCCTCGAAAATTAGGGTTTTAAGCGGAAATTTGGGGAAAATTTAGGGGAAATTTCAAACTGGGATTTGGGAAGATGGGATTTGGGAAGATTTTTGGGGGAATTTTAACAAGTGTTATGTTCAACAGGTGGAATAAGGGAGGGAAATGAAGAGTCATGGCTTTTTAAACACGCGGGGGCATTTTCGTCATTTCACATGCCTTTTCACCTGAAAACGGTTATGGGTGCAAGTTATAAACGGAGCCATTAAGTTGGGTGTAAAAAAATAAAAAAATTTGAGGTGGGAGTTATTTTAAAAAAGTGTATTTGAGGAGGGTGTATTTGATAAATTACTCTTTTCCAAAGTTATTTTCGTGGTGTCTCACACATAAAAAAAAATTGTAAAAAGAAGACGAAAACAAGAGTGGTGACTCATAAGATGGTGGTCCTGGCATTGCGGCTTGCACAACTAAGTTGTCGATTAATGTCGCACATAAAATAATCAATCTGTGGCCGTGTGGACGGTACCAGAAAATACTACAACATGTCTTTTTACTTTGTTCGGTTCCGCCATTATATTTGACGGTCTTTACACCATCAACGTGGCGACTGCTGTGTCCTATATGAATAATAAATGCATTCAACTTCAAGTATTAGGAGTAACAAACTAACAAATGCATTCACAAATTCTATTATTCACAAATTATATAATAAGACGGTCTTATATTTGAGATGTTTTTTTAAGAAAAAAATCACATTTATTGCTATTAATAATAAAAGAGTGACTTCTATATAAATGAACCGTCTTTGACCATGAGCCCGTCTCCTGAAATAACTTATTCCCTCCCAACATCTATGTTTGCCCCATTTTAATAAAATACTTCACTTACATGCGGAGGGAGTATAATACTATGGTGCAACGGTCTTTTCTGGTTTTTTTTTTTTTTTTTTTTTGCAAATTGTGAACACTTTTGAGTAAGGCCCTGTTCTTTTGGACTGAAACTTGTAGGATCTCGAATCGAATCGAACTTATAAGATCTCGAATCGAATCGAATCGAACTTATAGGATCCGAACTTAACTTATAGGATCTCGAACTTAATCGAACTTATAGGATCTCGAATCGAATCAACTTATAGGATCTCGAATCGAATCAATCGATAGGATTCGAATCGAATCGATAGGATCGATCTCGAATCGAATCGAACTTATAGGATCTGAAACGAACTTAAATTAAGTGACTTTAAGTCCAAAAGAACAGGGCCTAAATAGTAATCACTTTCAGAAATTATTATTTTTAGTCATAAAAAGTGGTCATTTTATCAAAAAGTGATCATATTTTACTCGTTACACGTGATAGAATTATGTGAAAGGTTTGAATTGTATTAGAATTGCATAAATTACATTAACACAATAACACTATTTATACAAGAGAATTCACAATCTAAATCTACCCTAATTGATACACTAGCCGTGATACATGGTGAATGATAAGGAAAGAATTTCCTCAAAGTAAATCTACTATAAACAAAGATTATATTTACTATAAAAATAAATATTTCTTTAATGATAAAATCTTCAAGAATATTTTATGATATATTCTCTATGCGCTCCCGCAAGACGAACGGTCGGAGAGTAAGTTCGATCTTGGAGACGATGAGCCGCGTTAAGGTGGTCGTTCGAATGTTGGTGACATTGACTCATTGGTGGGTTGAATAAAGGAGGGTAGTTGGTGGTTCAAAGTTTGCTCGGAGGGACTGGATGTTCCGAATGAAGTTGGCAGCGGCAAATATGCAGTGGGTGGTCGTAACACCAGATATGACAACATGATGCGGCAAAGCTTGTGGGTGGGTCCGAGATATTCTGATATTTGCGGGGTTGGAAGGCAGGTGTTAGTAATCCTTGGTCTTAGGAATTTCCATTGGGTTGGTCCAGCATGATGGAGTGGAGATGGAGTGAAGGTTTGTAAGCCATGGGTTTGGGTGTGCCACAATGGCAAAATGCATGAGAGATATGGAGTTTATACGATCATAATAATAATAATAATATTAAGAATTAAGAATAAAAATTGTGGTTTAGTTGGTGCGGAATGTGGTGGGTAAGATGTAATTTTTGTGATATGATGATGAGGTGGTTCGAGTTTTTTTTTCTTTATATATATTTATATTAAATAAAAATAGGTTTGATGAGAGGTTTCATGACAATTTAGGTTGGTGCCATATTAGAGCAACTGAGGATGACGAGAAAGAAAGGCCAAGGAGACAGCTCCATTAGATTCCCAGACGGCTAGTTGATGCGTTGTTGGGTGTGTTAAGGGTAGTGGTTTCTGTTGGAGCTGGTGTCCTTAACAGTTAGTGCAAGGACTTATAAATCTCTAAAAGGATCAAAGGGTATACTTTTGTATTATAATCAGTTGGTCCACGTTTATCAATAACGGTTGGCTTGCTAGATAAGTTTGACGTTATTGTCATACAGATGGCGGTGATCAACTGGTCCCTAAAAGTCACACCTATAGGATACGTTTGAGAGATGTGACGGTATGAAAATACAGTCATGTAGATGCCAAAAATTGACTAACCAGTTAGTCCGAGTTATTTGACTAATAATTAGTCGAAAATGTGATGTTGAGATATTTTATTTAATACGGATTAAATAATAATGGCTAAGGCGGATTAAGCAGTTAATTCGTAAATTAAATATAAAGCGATTTATATTTGATTAATGTATATTGAATATAATTATACAATATCGTCTTTGTCGGACATGTATTAATAATTCAACTAACCCGTATTATTAGTTGATGCTTTAATAACCGATAACCGATGACGATTTATAATGAAACCGCGTCATATACATTTAGCGATTTGGATTCGGACCACGAGTTAAAATGAAGAGGAAATGGAAAGGCCCATCTCCTCTCCTGGGACTCGGTTTTGGCCGAATGGTATAGACAAAAGAGAGCTCTCTCTCTTTTGTAACCTAAGGCTAATTCATTTGTTAGAAAATTAGGGTTTTGGAGATTATTTTCTCTCTAAAACCTAGATCTCTCATCTAAGCAAAAACTCACAAAATTAATCCTCTCAATATTGCAAGGCAATTAGAGGATTCATTCTAGCACAAGGGCATTTCTCGGACAATCTTGGGTGCAACAATTAGGAGGAGGTCTACTTTGATCTCTCATTGCCGAATTGCACTAGGACCGAAGGTTATTCCTTAATCTTTATCGTTTCATTGTTAATTTCGTTTATGACAATAAATTGCATATAAAATTTGCGTTATAATCCTATAAAGAAAGGGTTTTATACGGATATTACCCTACAAGTGGTATCAGAGCGAGGCCACGTAAATTTTCTATGTGTTTTTCATCAAACGAAATGGATCGATTAATTTTTTTGATGCAAATTCCACACGGCAGAATTTTTTTTTTTCTTTGCACGATTGTTTTTTATGAAAACCGTGTCCTTTAGTTTACACGGCTGTTTTTCTAGGAATTCGTGCCATGTTTTTGTTTTTGTTGTCGATTTTATCTTTGCATATTATTTTGTAATCGATATTCATTATAATATGTTGGAGATCTATCAATTGCTATTTCATTTCTATACGGATTAGGTGATATCGCAATTGGTTTTTATCAAATCGATGATTTTTGTATAAAATTTTGATAAACCGTGTGGCATGTTTGGTCTCGGCAATTTTTTTTATATGCCACGTCCTGTTTTTGCTTTGGGAACCGTGTCTAGTTTACACGGTTTGCATTTTTGTTTTGTGTTGTTTTCGTTTTGTTCTTTGCGAATTGTTGTTTTAAACGATAATTACAATAATATGTGAAGAACATGTCAATTGTAATTTTGTTTTAATCCGGATTAGAATAAATTGCAATTGGGTTTTATCAAATCGTTTGTTTTGATCTTTGTTGCTCTCGATTTGAAGCCGTTTTTTGTTTTTGTTGCTCACGTTTTTTCAAAGAACGATTTTTAAAAAAAAAAAATTTTTTTGCGGTTACTGTTCACAACCAGCAGTGAAAAAAAAAAAAAAAAAATCTTTTTTTTTCGGCCATTTATGCATAAACGGATTTATGCTCTCGCTTGATAGTGAAACGGTTCACCCACGAACAATCAAATTACTTTAAAACGATTTAAAGTAACGGATTATCTCGGATTAAAATTAACTTGACTAAAGCGGTTTTGTCATATAATTTTAATTATCTTTGGTGGTTTGGATAAATTTAACATAATTACGGAATTATGTCACGAATAAATTTAATTTAGTTGATGCATTTTATTTATCGTTTTTATATATATTTTGAATGCTTTTAATTACGTATTTATTTATTTATTTTGCAAACGGTTGTAACTTAGTGTGGCCTTAGTAGAACGTGTTTCCGTAATGATGGAACACGGTCTTGGTTGTATTTTGAGATCTCGTATCTCCATTTTTATTTCTTTTAATTACAGTTTTTATTTAGAATGTAAATAGGTTTATATTTGTAAATTTTAAATTGTAATTTTTGAGAAGACCAAAGATGGAGACCGGATGCTCACTCCCGCTACATGGATCAAGATGGAACATCAAGACAAGCTTCAAGGGTCCAACGGTGGATTCCAAAGTTGTTTTATGTTCTTTTTATTAGGATAGGCCACACTAGGAATTTTTATTTACGTATCGCATTCATTTATTTATTTTATCGTAACGATAGTATGCATCATATTCCGCCTAAAAACCAAACCACCTAATAATTGCATGAAAACTGACACATATAGAGGTCACGAGTTAGTTTTCTTTGACATTCTCATGTCACACGATTTAAAGCCATCATCTAAATTAATTCATTCACGCAGTTGCTAGTTATTTGTTCACTTAAAATGAATTGAAACTTAGTTGATGGGATCTTCCTCGTATAAACAAAAATTGAGAACGGTCTTTATAAGTCAAACTCCAATGAATCCCTTCTTCGTCGGTAGGCATAATATGACCCCTTCTACGTCGGGTAAGTTGGAACCGATTGACTTATTTTATCTCAACACTATGGTCACTCGAACGATCCTGTGATTATGGTGGACTATAGATAGGATTTACGAAAATCTATCGACCAAGAGTTTTTACGGAAGAACTAGCTAAACAGTTGGCTTATCAATTTACGGAAATTGAGTCTTGGGATCACTTGTATTATTCTTGAGGGAGATCAATTATACAAATGCAATGAGTCTACACGATTAAAATGAATTTTAATAGACTTAAATCACCTCGATGAGTTGCTTATTTCGTTTTTGTTTACCTTTCTTTTCAGTGTAGATCACGAAATTTTAAATCGCTAAAAACAAATGGTCTGGTTCTCTGACAACCCAATGCCAAGTGCCACATTGGACCGTGAGTCCCGGCTTCGGATCTTCATGAATCGGATGAATCATCAACTCGATCAAGAATGATGGATCAAACTTCGCGGATCGGGAGGCAAGATTACGGAATCGCCGCCGCGACGAAGGAAGCTCGATTTCTGCTTGAGCCCATGCCGTCAAACCCAGGCCCCACGGCTGGAATTAACGAGATCGACAAGTATAACGATTTCGCCTTGGAAGCGGGTGCGATTAAAAACGTACTCATTTTTGCAATGGAACCCAATTTGAAGAAACGCTTCATAGCCCAAGGTGCAAACAAGATTTTCACCACGCTCACCAAGGAATTCTCGAAAGCACCGAGAATCGTGACCTATGAGCATACCACTCGCTTCTTTGATGCGAGACTCCAGAAGGGCCAACCGGTTAGCCCACACATTCTCAGCATGATTGAGAATGTCGAGAAGCTGGAGACGCTTGATTGTAAGATCAGCGAGAACATTGTCATTGACCGCATGCTTCACTCACTCCACGATGGTTTTTCGCAATTTAGAGCGAATTACTATATGAATGATTTGAAGAAAAGTCCCCACGAACTGCACTCCCTTCTCGTACAGACCGAGAAGGACATGAAGTTCAGTGGGAGCATGAAACAGGATGTTCTCGTTGTGTCAAATAAGGGCAAGGGTAAGGGCAAAGTTCAGCCAAGCCTAGCAGTAGGTAAACCGAAGTTTAAGAAGTCGGGTTCAGGTAAGAGTGGGCCTGGTGAGTCGAGCACCTCATCAGGCGCGACAAAGAGCAAGAATGAAAACATGGAATGCCATCATTGCCACAAGAATGGGCATTGGAGGCGTACATGTCCTGTTTATCATGAGGACTTAAAGGCGGTCGTGTTAAACTGTTGGTATGTCTTCTTCTTCTACTTTTATTCATATGATTGAGATTAACCACGCAAGTTACGGAACTTGGGTACTTGATACTGGTTGTGGTTCTCATCTGTGTAATCATGTGCAGGGGCTCCGAAACATCGAACCCCTCGTAAAGGGTGAGGTGGACCTGCGTGTTGGGAATGGAGCAAGAGTGGCTGCCATCTCAAAGGGGACATATGTGATCCAGCTTCCTAGCGGATTTGAGTTGTCATTATATGACTGCTATTATGTACCTAGTCTTTCGAAAAACATTATTTCAGTTTCTGCACTTGACAAACTTGGTTTTTCATTTGTAATAGAGAATAATAGTTGCTTTTTCTCTTTACACAATATGATTTATGGCAAGGCAGTCTCCATGAACGGAATTTATGTTTTAGATCAGACCACCGAAATATTACACGTAATGAATAAAAAGTTAAAGGTTGGTGACAAAGATCAAACGTATCTATGGCATTGCCGTATGGGACACATTAATGAGAAACGCGTAAAACAGCTCATCAAGAATGGAGCTATCTCGGCCTTTGATTTTCAATCATTTGGCACGTGTGAATCATGTCTCATCGGTAAGATGACTCGGATTTCCTTCAAAGGTGTTGGAATGCGCGCTGCTGACCTATTAGGACTCATACACACGGATGTATGTGGCCCTATGTCAATCACCGCACGAGAAGGCTATAGGTATTTCATCACTTTCACGGACGATTTAAGTAGATATGGCTATGTCTACTAAATGAAGCACAAAAGTGAATCCTTTGAGAAATTCAAGGAATACCAGAATAGGTACAGAACCTACTGGGAAGAAAGATTAAAACACTGCGTTCGGATCGTGGTGGCGAGTATCTTTCTCACGAGTTTGATCAACACCTTAAAGACTGTGGGATTGCCCTACAGTTAACTCCACCTGGAACACCTCAGCTGAATGGTGTGTCCGAACGGAGAAATCGAACACTACTTGATATGGTTCGATCCAGGATGAGTCACACCGTGTTGCTTGACTCATTGTGGGGTTATGCTCTTCTCGTCACCGCTCTAATACTTAACCAAGTCCGTCTAAAGCTGTTGACAAGACTCCATATGAACTATGGAAGGAACGGTCCCTAACTTGTCCTTTATACGGGTTTGGGGCTGCGAGGCTTATGTCAAGTGGAGACACGAGGATAAGCTCGGCCCGCGATCGATCAAGACATACTTTATAGGTTATCCTAAAGGAACACTTGGTCATTACTTCTATTCGCCAACCGAACAACGTGTTTTTGTTGCGGCTAGTGCGACATTCTTAGAGAAGGAATTTCTCGAGAATGCAAAGAGTGATAGAACCTTCGACTTGTCGGAGATTCCAGAACCAAATACCGAGCAACTATTGGAGGAACCTATTCCTTCAATCCCGGCTGCGGTGAATATTCCTGAGGAACCTAGGAGGTCGGGAAGAGTCTCTATTCCTCCGCATGATACATTGGTATGGTCGAGGAACATGACATAGATGACGTTCTACTCTTAACGAGTAGTGAACCCGCAACCTATAAAGGTGCCATGACTAGTTCTGACTCAAAGCTATAGCTTGAGGCCATGCAATCCGAGATGGACTCCATGTATGAGAACAACGTGTGGGATCTTGTTGACTTACCTGCTAAGGTTCGTCCCCTTCAGTGCAAATGGCTTTACAAGATAAAGCATTCTGTGGAAGGTCAACAAGATATCTATAAAGCACGACTAGTTGCTAAAGGTTTCACCCAAGTGCCAGGTTTGCACTACGATGAAATTTTTGCACCCGTAGTCATGTTGCGTTCCATTCGGATTATCTTAGCGATTGCCGCTTTTCATGACTATGAAATTTGGCAAATGGATGTGAAAACCGCCTTCTTAAACGGTTTTTTGGAGGAAGAGTTGTACATGGTACAACCCGAAGGTTTCATCGATCCACAACATCCTAAGAAAGTGTGCAAGCTTAAGCGTTCCATTTATGAACTTAAGCAAGCATCTCGGAGTTGGAATCATCGCTTCGACCAAGTGATTAAAGAAAATGGATTTACTCGATCGGTCGAGGAACCATGTCTTTATATCAAGTCGAGTGGGAGCAAGATTGTCTTCCTAATATTGTATGTCGATGACATACTCCTGATTGGGAATGACATACCTCTCTTAACTACAGTGAAAGTATGGTTGAAAAACCATTTCCAGATGAAAGATCTGGGAGAGGCACAAAGAATTCTAGGCATCCGTATCTATCGAGATAGATCACGACGGATGTTATCTCTCAGTCAGGAGTCTTACATAGACAAAGTCCTAGAGAGATTCAGCATGACTAACTCCAAGAAGGGGTTTCTTCCCATGGCTCCAGGGGTGAATTTGAGCAAGTCTCAGGCACCAGAGACACCGGAAGAGAAAGAGCGCATGGCACGGATACCTTATGCCTCGGCAATAGGATCTATCATGTATGTCATGATATGCACACGTCCGGACGTGGCATATGCATTGAGTATGACAAGTCGATTCCAACAGCATCCAGGTGAACCACATTGGATGGCTGTCGAGAACATTCTTAAGTACCTACGGAGGACTAAAGATTGGGCATTGACTTATGGAGGCGCTCAAAAGCTCGCAACCGTTCTGCAGAGATGCTAGCTTCCAAACGGATCGTGATGACTCGAAATCTCGACCTGGATTCGTTTTTACTCTTAATGGCGCCGATCAGTGGAAGAGTTCAAAACAAACTGTTACAGCAGATTCTACGACTGAGTCCGAGTACTATGCCGCGTCTGAAGCTACAAAGGAAGCGATATGGATGCGTCAATTCTTACATGGGCTATTTGTAGTGCCCAGTTCGAATGACCCGATCACCATCTATTGCGACAATAGTGGTGCCATCTTCCAAGCTAAGGAGCCAAAGTCTAGCAACAAGTCTAGACATGTACAACGGAAAGCTCATCTAATCCGAGATTACGTGGAGCAAAAGGAAGTAGTGATAGACAAGATTGCTACCGATGATAACATAGCAGATCCTCTCACTAAAGCATTACGACAAGATAAGCATGAAGGGCATGTTAATTCCATGGGAATTAAACGTGTTCCTAAGTTGTAGTACTTTTTTATGGATTAGATTCATTCCCTTTTGTACTCTATACGACATCATCGTTTTGATATTTTATATATATTTTGTTTTTCATGTGGATTTGTACGACAAATTTTGAACACCACAAAGTGAACTGAACAAACATTATATTTTTCAGTCCTTAATTGCCCACATGAGCTGATAACTCTGACAATTATTTTGTGACGTTGGTTGATGGTGGGTTCAACGAGCCATAAGTCAACCAGTTGACTGACCAATCACAGAGGCGATTTATACGGATATTTCGTAGGACACAATTGTGACATCGACGTGGAGTCCTACATGTTTTATAACATTCGGTGCCCGGTCGTGGATAGAACTTCCATGGTGATCCTAAGAGTCGATTCTTTTGACTATCGACTGTCTCTTGAGACTAAGGCAGATTTTGGGTGACTTTGGTTTCTCTCTCACGGTCATCCGTAACAGGGGGCCAAGTAGATTGTTTCGGGTCATTTCATGTTTGTGCTTAGATCGGAAGGAGTTCGAGTTGAAGGAAATATTCAGCCTTTATCGGTACTCGTTATTTCTCGGGGCCACTCGAGGAGTCAGAATCGAAATGCATGGCCATGCTCGGATACGGATTCGTTTTATCGGTTAAGTTACTCTCTAGTCGGGGAAACCACTCTAGATACGGATCGATTGTAAAATACGACCTTTGCGGATCCGGATCTGCAAATTGTTTTACATTGAGTGGGAGAAATTTTAAATGAATATGAGAATCGGTTATCGCACATACACTTGTACGGACAAGTGGGAGTTTGTTGATTTGTGTCCTCCGGTTAGTGCGGATAACGTCATTGCACATACACTTGTACGGACAAGTGGGAGCTTGTTGGGTGGTGTCCTTAACGATTAGTGCAAGGACTTATAAATCTCTAAAAGGATCAAAGGGTATACTTTTGTATTATAATCAGTTGGTCCACGTTTATCAATAACGGTTGGCTTGCTAGATAAGTTTGACGTTATTGTCATACAGATGGCGGTGATCAACTGGTCCCTAAAAGTCACACCTATAGGATACGTTTGAGAGATGTGACGGTATGAAAATACAATCATGTAGATGCCAAAAATTGACTAACCGATTAGTCCGAGTTATTTGACTAATAATTAGTCGAAAATGTGATGTTGAGATATTTTATTTAATACGGATTAAATAATAATGGCTAAGGCGGATTAAGCAGTTAATTCGTAAATTAAATATAAAGCGATTTATATTTGATTAATGTATATTGAATATAATTATACAATATCGTCTTTGTCGGACATGTATTAATAATTCAACTAACCCGTATTATTAGTTGATGCTTTAATAACCGATAACCGATGACGATTTATAATGAAACCGCGTCATATACATTTAGCGATTTGGATTCGGACCACGAGTTAAAATGAAGAGGAAATGGAAAGGCCCATCTCCTCTCCTGGGACTCGGTTTTGGCCGAATGGTATAGACAAAAGAGAGCTCTCTCTCTTTTGTAACCTAAGGCTAATTCATTTGTTAGAAAATTAGGGTTTTGGAGATTATTTTCTCTCTAAAACCTAGATCTCTCATCTAAGCAAAAACTCACAAAATTAATCCTCTCAATATTGCAAGGCAATTAGAGGATTCATTCTAGCACAAGGGCATTTCTCGGACAATCTTGGGTGCAACAATTAGGAGGAGGTCTACTTTGATCTCTCATTGCCGAATTGCACTAGGACCGAAGGTTATTCCTTAATCTTTATCGTTTCATTGTTAATTTCGTTTATGACAATAAATTGCATATAAAATTTGCGTTATAATCCTATAAAGAAAGGGTTTTATACGGATATTACCCTACAGTTTCAACACACCAACACAAAGTGGACGCCGTTGGGCCTAAGGTAATGGTTTGATGTGGCTAACTGGTGAGGACGGTGCTTGGATGTTTGGCTAGTCCAATGTGCTGCTAGCCAAAGGAGTCTTAAACAAAAAAAAAAGGTGAACACTGAAACACAGTACGAATTTGCAAGATACCAATGTAAATAATAAGTGTTTTTGTTTGGATGAATATGAACCACCACCATAATAAGCGTTTGGCAGTGGGATATTAAGATTTTGCAGTTTTGTGATGGCTGAGAAAGTGTTGGCTGAGTTTTGAAAGCGGTCGAGACGGTTGTGACCATGATGATATTGGTGTATTTCGGGCCTGGTTGGGAGGATGTGATATGAGGTGGATCCCTTCTTTGAGATTAACTTAGCAAGAAAAAAAATAGGATTGGGGTTGTTCTTTTACGTGAACATCATGCAAAAAGAAAGAGAAATAGTACTATGAGTTTGAACAAGTAAAGCTTCATACGGGTATTTTTGTTGTGGTGATGGTTTGTACCAAGAGGATGTTAGTGATGATGACAATAGTCAATAGATGGTGCCGAGGTTTTGGTCGTGGCCATGAGCAAGGTTGTTATTTTAACGGTTTAATGGTGGCGGAAAAAGGTAGTGGCCATAGTTTTCGGAGTGTGTGGCTGAAAGTGTGGTAGCCAAAGTATAGATGAGGGGTTTGATGCAATTCTAGGGTTGGTGGCAGCGGAAGAGGGGTTATAAGTATAGGTCGAGCGAGCAAAATCGGGTTTTGGGTGGGTGGGTTGACTTCCGACCTAAGGATCTTCAAGAATATTTTATGATATATTCTCTATAACACGTACTGACGATCCCACAATAAAATTTCGTAGTTACTATTATGTGTAACACATCTATCCACAAATAGACCATTTGTGTAGTTAATCACACACAATCACACGTTTATTTTAATTCCAAGGTCAAGATTTCCACCATATTTAAAACAAACCCGACAAACAGATTGTTGTTTGGTGAAGGGTGATTAACTTAAGACAATTGATGTTCCAGACAATAGACCATATAATTAATAATATAAGTACTAACAAATACATGCAGCTCGTCGTCGTTTCTGAATGTGAGTAAAATAATGTTTACTAAAGTTATTGTAATTTTATGCGACAAATATCGGGTAGGTAAAGTCTCAGTAGAGGTTAAAACTAGAAACAGGTGAAAAGACAGGAATGGAGTAGAGTCAAACATAATAGATTCAGAAATCATTTGTGGAGCCCTTGATAAATGTAGCACAAGATTGCACGCATTCATTTTTCTGAATCACCGAATTGACATTTTTGGCTACTTCTCACATATGGCCCGTATGGAGTAGGTTTGCCTCATAACTTCTGTACTCTTGTTGCTTCTACTATTTTGTTCTCTATGTATGCACTCATAACTCTTGTAGTCTTGTTACTATGTAGTAGTACTATATTCTCTAGATTGCATTCCAACTTCTTTATAAATTGTTATCACAATTACGGTTCAATCCTACAATTTTATAATTTTACACAAATTTTCATTGAAGATGAACATTTTTCTATGTATGCACTCAACTTATTACTTCAACTATTTATCAATGTATGCACTCAACTTGGCAAAACTGGCCCGACCTGAAACCCGACCCAAGATCTAAAAATGATCCAAACTTATTTCACCCGAATATCACCCGAAATCCGAATTGCCCGGCCCAGACCCGTCCCGAATCATGATTGACCCAATGTTAATCCTACCCGAAAAGATCAACCCACAATTAACCGGATCCAAAATAATTAAAAGTGACCCAAAATTATCCGAAACAACAAGTACTAAGTCATATTAATGTGCAATACATGAAAATAATGTTTCATTGGTTACAACCAATGTTGGCAAAAGTAGACCCGAATAATCAATCCGACTTATCCGAAAACCGACATGATAGAACTCGAAAATTTACCGAACAAAAGTCGACCTGAACTAACCTGAAGGTTAATTGATAAATCGATATATAGAACCCGCAAAGATAGGACCCGAGTCGACTTGTGACTCGACATGAACCGACCCGAAAGCCAATACACCACAAACTCAACTTGACCTGAAGCGAACTGACCTGACCTATAACTCAACCCTGGATTCGTTTACCTTACCCAAACTCGACCTGTCCCATAACCGGATAATTGTTTTTAAAAAAAAAAAATCTAAAATTTGCTTGCAAACGTTTTGTTAATCAATTTGATTAAAATATCAGTCATTTTCTTTTGCTAGACATTACTTAATCTCAAAAAAAAAAAGTTGAGAAATGTCTTTTTTGTTTTGTTTTGTTTTTTTAACAGATGGAGAATAAAAGTTTAATTACATACTAATGGATTTTCTAGCTAACCTATGAGCCATTTTATTAATAGGTATAGAAATAAAACAAAAATAAAGACAATGGAACTAACAACCTATACTAGTAATGTCGTTAACAACCACCCTAGTAGATATTTTAGTAGATGATTTCCCTAATATTTATGTATAACTTGTAGACAATCAGAGAAAATACAAACATGAAGAATATTTACTTGAGTAGCCCACTTTAGTTCTTCTAGAAGCGTTAACACTTCTGCCTGTTCTGCAGATTGAGCAAAAGGCTTCTTAAAAAGCTCATTCTTAATCAGCTACGAGTAATTGCTATGAGCTCACCCCATCCCAGAATTGAGATTATCACACCAAGCCGCATTCGTAAAGATTTTATCAACATGACAATACTTATTGTCCCCAATGAAAAGGAAGCACAAACTAAGTTGAGAAATGTTAGTGGTAGTAAATTAAGTACATAATTCTTGATACGTTAATCAAGGTGGTGTCGACATTTAATGACATGGCAACTTGAATAAGGTTTTAAAAGATTAAGCGCCGGTGTTACAGTGTGCTAAAGACGTTAAAAGATGATTCTAGTTAATTCATTAAACGACATTATAACGTGTTAACATGGACTGATTAACAACGTTATAATGAGACGAGAAGTGATAAAATATGATATTTTTCATCGAGCAATGTCAATAAGTCGTATTGGAAGGTTGTGTGGAGCATACAAGTTATAAGTAGTTTCAGAATGTACCATTTACCTTCAGTATCGAAAGAGTTTTTTTTTTTTGCATGAACCTTATAATTCATAGTTATAGACTTCAAGGTGAGATTATATAAATTGTTGTAAATTGTTAATAAGTCATTTTGGAAGGTTATGTAACTCATACCCGAAGTGACCCAACCGAAATTTACCCGAAACCAAAATGACCCGACCTGATCCTAAATGTTCATAAATCCGAAATAACTCGACCCAAATCGACCCGACCCATACCCGACCCGATTGACCCATTTGCCACTGTACCTCTACTACTAACTCCTTGTAGATACCCGGTATCTGCTGAATCCCCAACAAACACCCGATGATTATCGGACTACAACATGCTTAGGAATCGCTACGTTTGATCGACAGTTTATATAAACTACGCGTCAGAAAACTCAAAAACGATTTCGAAAACGAATTCATTTTCAAAACATTTCAAAAATACTTGGAGTGTTTTATGCACAACGACGGGAACGCAATGACACTAAACTAGAGTCGAAACCGACACCGGACCAATTACCGACTCAAAATTCAAATCCCGACTCCAACAACGAGTCAAACACAAAAAACAAACCTCACAATGCTTCCATGCTAAATATACACGATATACTTGATGGTCAAGTACAACAATCATGTCCTACAAAACCTAGGATAGAGCAAACCACAAATCCAAATGCGTGATAGTGACAAGACAACTCGAAGACCCGGGGACATCCTCGCGCCTCTTCAAGCAGCCTATATGGCCACGTCGCCAAAAACGCACACAACCACACAATCCTCTATAAATACCCCTCAAATTCCACCATTTGAAGGTACGCGAGAGTCCGCCCCTTCTTTTCTCCCTTCAAATTCTAGATCTCGACTTCCCGAGTCAACAAACGAAGTGTATTTTTGACCTACCGATTGAAAATACGAGCCTTACACATTGTTTGGTACTGACCGTCATCATGCATTAAATCACTTGACATACCACTTCGACCAAATGCACCATCACTAAAGCAAAGCAACACTACGTATTTTACAAAAACAGTTTTAAATCGAGTTTTTCTACTCACGAGTTTTTACACTTTGTCGATTTCTCGTCAAGCAACCTAGCATGTAAGTGTGAGGGTGTAATTAATCCTCTTCTTTCATATTCTTGTTATATGTTTTTATGACATTAACATGATAAAACATGCATAACATGATCCAAAATACGGATTGATTGAGCCAAAACCAAGTTTTGACCTAAGGTAGAAGCCCCTAGTCACAACTAGGTGGCTCGTGCCTCTTCTGACACCCTAGGTCAGAACTCAAATGTGTTTGAGTTCTTCTTTCATTCATTTTCATTTCTTATTTGCAATCGGTTTTTACCATTTCAAATATTTCTAATCATTTTTACAACAAGCATTTTTAACCATGAATTATATCCACCCTTGGCTCTTCATGCCATGATGGTTTAATCTGTGACTCGGTGATAATATTTGGTTAACTACATTGCAAAATACCATATTATTCATACATGAATAATCATCCTTGGTTCTACGTGCCATGTCGGTTTAACCCGAGTACGATATAAACTTTGACTAATTGCAAAGAAATGAACTTAATATAATTAGTTCATATCAAGAACTTTTTTACACTTTTTTTTACAAAGTAATGAACTTAACATAATTAATTCACATCAATCGTTTTTGCACTTTTTCTTACAAAACTATCCATGTCAAGCTTGCAAAACCGAACCTGACATCGAATATTATCAAGACAATGATAATTATTCTGAGTCCCGTTCTTCATATTAGCACAAAAACGTTCTGAACGACCTTTTCAACAAAAGCGGGTTTTAACACCCTTTTACAAACGATTTCACAAACACTTTCAACAACCAGGAGACACCCCTTTGAGCCGTCACTTGACTCGCGCCTAAACAGGCTCTCTATTTTTTACATTTCAAACCAGGCCAGGCTTCCTTGGATCGCCTTATGACTAGCGCCTCAATAGGCTGCCTGACACTGCTTCTATCCCATTTCCAGCACTCGTCTAGTTAGGACGATCCCGACTTCGGTTAACCCGTATACAGGACGGATCAGATTGATGAGTTTACGTTTTACACTTTGCATTCCAAAACACTTTTTTTAAGACAAATGGATCATGTTAAGCAACATAAACCCAACTTCGTAAATGGGTGTTTAATTTCCGTCTTGCATGCAAATCAACATTAAATCCAACTTGACATCAATTACTTGATACTTGGATAAACAACCGACATAGCAAATCTCACATCTTAGGTTTAAACGTGTGGATGCGCATTCATGCATTTAACCCGTTATATCAACATTCATCCATTTAACCCGTTATATCCAAGATCGATCAGTAGAGGCCGCTACCGCGGGCGGGATTGAGTGTTCGATTAAAGGGCTTTCCAATACATACCCTCACCTCTTACTCAAAAACTTTAGATAGTGGACGACCTTATCCAAGGCGAGCGAGAGTCATTCTAGCGATAAGATGCTAAAGAGGGACGATTCCTTATCTTTAGTACCTATGTCAAGCACTGCTTTTTGCCTTGATTGACCTAGGTATAAAGTGGACTCGAACGGTTTTCAGGCATCCCATAATTGCTTAGTGGCGACTCCAAACATCTCTGCATCGTTTCGAGACCCTCACCGAGACGAAACCAACCGATCTAAAGCGATCCGGTCGAAAGCATTTCTACGCCACCGAGCGTGGCTTTCCGACTGCTATGCGTTCACATATTGGCTTGTCGTGTAGGTGGCCCATGTCCATACTCCTGTAGTCTTGTTATTATTGTATTATGTTCAGTTGGTTTCTTCTAAAATGAGTATATGCATTTTAAGATTAAAACGGGTCAAATATACTTCACATGGTTAGATAACACAATCTGTTTTGCTAGTCCCTAGGAGCTTTCCATTTGTCTTATCCCTTCTATTTGATCGTCTTAAGTTTAAGACAAAACTACCCGTCTTAAACAAGGATTTGTGTATTCTCTATGCAAATTGCATTCAAACATCTTTACGTAAATGTTCCCTACTCGTAATTGGAAATGACTTTTTCCCTTTTTTTAATAAGCTAAGAAAATTAGACTGAACTTTTATGATATAGATAGATTAATTTATTGGGATCTTCTACATGGTATCCTCGTATTTTTAAGATTTCTACGTGGTACCCCTTGGTTTTTAAAAACATCACTGGTACCCCTAAACTTTATAAATTGTTCATAAAATGCCCATAATAATAAAGAAAATATATTTAAGAATGAGTATAACGGAACGGGGGAGTGATAGGGCGACACCGGGCGTTACCGAATTTCAGTAACACCCTAATAAAAAATGAAAAAAAATTGAAAATGAAATATCTAACTTTTATTTTGACGCCTAATTTTGAGGGATGTACTAGTAATTTTGCTAATTGGAATTATGGTTAAGCCAACTAGTAATCAAACTAACGACATTCATAGAAGCTATTAACACAAATACACATTACATTTGATTTATTCCCAAAACTTATATTGCAGAGTTAATTTCACCATATATGATTGATTGTTGAAATCGTATTGCATCTAATCATGTAATTAGAAAAACCCAAGCAACCAGTTCTCAAAGGCACAATTGCATATCAACAATCCAGAAAACAATTGCAATCATGTAAATATGTATGAAGTCGTTCCGCCACATAGAAATCAAAACTTACATCAATTTATTTCTACGATTCATCTATCAAAAGAAAAGAAAAAATTATTTCCACGATTGTAGACTCTACAGCCAAATTGGTGCCCAATTATAATTGAGTTAACTAGAGTAATACAATATTTAGTTTTTAAAAAAACTTCCTAATGTGCCCTTTGTTAATAAAAAGCGTTTGAATTTGGAAATACTTACAAAAATAATAAAAGTTAAGGTAAGTTACTAAAATATCCTGGGTGTTACTGAATTTCGGTAACACCCGGTGTTACTATCTCATTTTCCTAACGGAATTTGCGATAGTAGTTTGACAAATTATCGCCAAAAAATCAATAAAAAATGCAAAAACTAAAATTTAAAAATGGCGGAATATAGCATGTTGGGTACTTTATGTAGTATTCATAAAGTTTAGGGGGGTACTAGTGATGTTTTCAAAAGATGAGAGGTACCATGTAGAATTATTAAAAACACACATATTTTTTTTACAGCTGTAAAGAAAGCTTTTCTACATTCTCATGGCCCTATAAGCTAAACCATGAGGCATGAGCTCGTTTATTCAGACTCCTAGGTAGAAACGTGAAATATAAACAGTGGAAGAACGGAAACATCGGAAACATATACGAAATGTCTTCAAGAATTCCCAAGACAAAATGATGACCTATCTTAATCCCAACAATTTGATTTAGAAGTTGAAGACAATCGGAAGAAACTTCCAAATGCAGCATTTCTTGGGATAAAGCCCATTTTAAAACGCTACAAATGCCTAGCGCTTCAGCCTGTAGTCTCGACTCAACTCTAATTTTGCTTCCTCCATCAACAATGATTCTACCCTCAATACCATAAGCAACCCAACCAATCGCAGTGTCATATGTACTGAACCAACTAGCGTCGACTTAATTCTCGTAGGAAGACACGAATCTTCTATTCCAATAATAAAAAAACGGACAACTGCTCCTAATTATACACTGAGGCCCACCATCCGAAACCTGTTCCATGCTGACTGAACCATCTTGACCCTGACTTCTTTGTGGATTCGCGTATATAGTGGTGGAAACGGTTTGAGCCAACAACATGTAGAACAACTTAGGAATGAACACCGTTCCTATGAAGATCACATTATTTCTCATATCCACAAGTTCTAGATAATGGCCAAGAACTGAATGACTCGGTCTTACGCACCATCTAACTTACCAAGATAATAGAGCTTATTCATTATCCATTCTCCAATACTTATGTTCGAACCGTTATGAATATTGATTCCCAGACTGGAACTAGCCCAAATTTTCGAGGTTAAAAAACAGTCCCTAAACAGGTGAGCCAGTGATTCAATATCCAAGTTGCCATTGGAACATAAATGACAAAGTGGATCTACATTGATGTTTCTTTTAACGAATTCACTACCAACTAGAAGAGAGTTAGTACTTGTAATACCCCGTATTTTATAGTAGTGCACTCAGTTGAGTATAGTTGAGTACTTGACCGAGTAGACGGACCAAGTGTCCTCTGAGCATTAGACCAGCTCATGGTAGTGAGTCACTCGGTCAAGTGGCTAGTGCACTCGACCGAGTGCCACTGAGCAATCGACCGAGTGTACGGACTCAACCGAGTTTCACGCTTAGGCCTTTGTGTTGTTGGGCCTTGATATTTATTCTTTACTTTTCATATTTCTTTCACTCTCTAAACCTCTATCACCTCACTAACTCTTCAAAAATCCAAAAAAATCTCCTAAAATCCTCAGCCACTTTATCCTCTCAAGATTTCATTTCATCTTTGAAAATTTGCACCCAAATCTTCATTCCTTTTTATTTGTTTACACTTTTAAGTATTTACGTATCCTTTTTCCTTTATTCTTTTATTAGTAAACACTCATTCTCTAGGACGTTGTCTTATGGGATTTTAATTAGGGCTTTGACTAATTAAGTGGGTTAATAATTAAGGGATTAATTAGTACTATTATTGTTATAATATATATTTGTGATAGTTAGTCATTAATTGTGTAGGAGGAGGCTTCATAGAGAAGCCCTTCTAGCTTGTTGCTTGCCTACTTGAAGATTTGGAAAAGGTTGGGTTCTCCCTACATGGCTTTAGTAATGTGAATGTTTACACGAGTGTTATATGACACAAATTTAATAGAAAGTGTTAAAACTTGCATTATTACATGAGTAGTTGGAGAATTGATAGTAGCATATGTTAATCTTGGAGTCTTATCATGTTCTACCAATGGGAAGGTAGTATTTGTTTCATATTAATAATTGAAGTGCACTATAACATGAAATTGGGAGATTTACAATTTATGGGTGAATTAATGGTAAGTTGAGCATTCTTATCATGTTGTGTTTCATGTTAATGTGGAAGAGTATTTTATATGCAAATTGTGTTCATCTTGGCCACTTGTGATTGATGGAGGAGATATATGGTGGATGTTGGTGGAGATGTGGTTGTTGTTGAGGAGACGTAAGGAGGTTGGGAGACCGTCTTACGCTTGGGTCACCTCTTAGAGCTTCCCACTCCAAGAGGGACGTGCACTTTAATGATTCGAGTATGGTGGGGCTCGTGTGTGATTGTCACGGTCTGGCAGGGGTCCGCTTAGCGCCTGGGTCCGATACCACAGGTGTTTCCCGAGTACTTTGTTACAGGCTGCGGTCTGGCTGTTGGTGACGGTGATGCGATGCTGTCACCGGGTTTGATTGAGAGGAGGTGTGCAGATTGGATGACATGCATTTTATACATCACCATTGCATATCATGTTCATTTAGCATTGCACATTCACGTGGTATAGTAGACATTTATGTTATTAAGGCTAACCAAAGTGTTTTCAAATATTAGTGGTGAACTATATGATGATTTCCACTAATATAGGGAGCAGTGGCTTGACAGGTACTTTGTGCATACTTTCGCTTGGAGGCCTGGGAGCGGTCTTTATCTTAGGATGTCGCCAGCTTTTGTTTTTCTTAGCTTTTTGACGTTTCTTAGACTCCACTTTATTCGATTGGGTTGTATAATCGGGATTGTCTTTTGAATCTCCGAATATGTAATAACCTAATTTAATTTAACTTTAGACTTATCCTTTTAAATTGCTTCTATTCGTTTGTTCGCACTACAAGCTTGGGAAAAAAGGTCATGTGACACTCTCACTAGCTAGGAGGACCTTAAGGAAGTCGTCCCGACTAATGGAGGTGTTACAAAGTGGTATCAATGCGACGATTTTGGAGCCTAAACCAATGAATGAATGAACGTAAGTTTGTCAATTAAAATGACCCCGGTTTTAAGTTGTAGGGAACTCGTGGCAAGCTTGCGAGACGTCATAAGGTTGTACTCTTGTTTTCTTAACTTGAGTCGGTCATAATGCATGGGGTAATGGGACGTTCTTCGGTGTGCATATAATTGTGGCATATTCTTGCCTTGGTGCTTGTAAGATAGGTTCATGTGGGTAGTACATGGTTTGATTATATGAGTAATGGTAGCCAAGTCAATGTGAAGCATGTTGGATATTTATATGTGAACATGTTGGTGTGTTAAGATGAGTTATTCATGATAGGAAAGTGTTATTCACATGCTAGTCATTGTTTTGTGTGTATCATATCTCATTTTTATGTTGTAACATCCCTATCTACCAAAGTGCCTTACCAAGGCCTACCTTAGTAAATCGAGGTGCTACCATCTCGATTGCCCGAGGTATTAAGCATCAAAGTTACCATAATGAAACATAAATGAAATAAAATATGGTTTAATCAAAGTTACATATTCCAAAACTCCAACTGAGAGATAAAGTACAACTCAAACTGCTAATGTGTAAAGTCTATTAAATGAACAATGGAAGCTAAAAGCATATGCCTACTCAGCAACGTTCCATCCATCCCGGAAATAAGCTCAATCATCCAAACCTGCTATCCACCCTACTCACCATTCCCCAGACCACCGACAGTGAGTAGTCCTGCCAGATTACCCATCGCAACAGGTAATCCACCCCAGCCAGTGGTAGACTGCAGCCTTGCAAGCTAAATCCCCGCTTATCGCAATGAGTGAACCCAGATCATTAATGTGAACATCCCTCTTGTGACTGGAGCCACAAGGGGCGAAACATGGGGGTGAAGACCATCTCCTGACAATGGCTTCACAACTCAATACCAATAATACTAGTAATGCCACAATAATACCATAACAACAATAATCATGGAAACATCTCACCATCTCATAATCAACCATATAGAAGACTGAGTAGAGAAACCTACCTGACTAGCAATTTCAATCAAGCACAACAATTAAAGGCTAGAACAGCTCCTCTATGAAGTCCTCACCTAAACAATGGTAATCAAGTAATACTACATCATAATCCTTCACTAAACAACTAATTACCCCTAAATCTTAACCCAAAATTAGGGTTACAACGAATATAAACTAATTGAAAAAGAAACGAGAACTAATAATTACAATTCATTGACATAAGAATACGAAATCCGGCAACCGAAAGCTATATCCTTCCTTACTTGATGATTACAGTGATTATGGAGGGTTTAGAGAAATGTTTTAGGTTTTAGAAACTGATTAACGAAATTAGTACCGAAATATATAACTCCCTTATCATTCTAATCTGACCGCCGAAAATATCCAAAATCGACCGGGCACTCGGTCGAGTACCAACGACACTCGACCGAGTACACCCTACTCGACCAAGTGTCCACTAAACTCGGTCGAGTTCCACCAAGACATAAGCCTGACTCAAAACACCCGACGATGCACTTGGTCGAGTACAGCCTTCTCGACGGAGTATTCTATACTCATAAATGAGTAGTATTACAGTCTTCCATCCTTAAAACGAACTTCATCCTCGAAGTTCACACTCATACCTGCATAATATATACACAGCCCATTCCACCACCCAATACAACTCGAAACAACACTAACTTGTACCAAAACACGATCAAAAGATGCATAAACAACCCAAAACATGCCCAAAACCGACCTCAAAGGTCCCTAAAAACATGCGATCAACTCCTACCGCCCTAAAACAATAAGGTTACGTCCCCGTAACCAAATATACCTGGTAAAAAAGGTGTGGATACCGCTCCTTTATGGCCTATTCCAGTTCCCATGTAGCCTCTTCCACATTATGGTTAGACCATAATACTTTAAGTAATGTGGTCTCACCATTCCTAGTCTTACGCACCATGCGATCTAATATCACCTTTGGCATCTCCACATAAGTAAGAGTTTCATCCAGCTCAATGTTCTCAACCTCTAATACATGAGATGGATAAATCACATACTTCCCGAGTTACGATACATGAAACACATTATGCACTCGATTAAGAGTTGGTGGCAAAGCTAGTCAATAATCCACTTCACCTATCCGATCCAATATCTCATAAGGCCCTATGAACTTCTGGCTCAACTTCTCTCTCTTGCCAAACCTCATAACGCCACGCATATGTGACATTATGAAAAGAACTTTGTCACCCACCTGGAACTCAATATCCCTGCGATGCAGATCCGCATAGCTCTTTTGCCGATCCTAGGCCACCTTCATCTTTTGTCGAATAAAATGCACTTGCTCAATCATATCTTGTACCATTTGTGGTCCTAAAACCACAACTTCTGCGCTATCATCCAACACACTAGACTTCTGCACTTCCTCCCATAGAGTGCCTCAAATGGAGCCATACCAATACTCGTGTGATATCTGTTGTTATATGAAAACTCGATCAATATCAAGTCGATCTTCCCAACTTACACCAAACTCCATCACTCAAGCTTGCAACATATCTTATCAGGTTTTAATGGTCCTCTCAGTTTGACCATTTGTCGCAGGTTGGAATGTCGTGCTCATCTTTAAATTAGTTCCCATCAGCTCCTGCAACTCTTGCCATATACACCTCGTATCTCTATCTGACACAATATCCTTGGTACCCCATGTAGTATTACCACATGATTCCTTTATTCATTAGCCAGGTGAATCTTACTCCAAGTATCTTTCATCGGAATAAAATGAGATGACTTCGTCAGACAATCGATAATCACCCAGATTATGTTATTACCCTGCTGAGTCCTCGGTAACCCCACAATGAAGTCCATAGATATCGACTCCCACTCCCACTCAGGTACTTCAAGTGACCGAATCTTACCTTGCGGTCTCCGATGCTCCACCTTGACTCTCTGGCAAGTCAAACATGTAACAACAAACTCTGCTACCTCTTTCTTCATTCCGGGCCACCAAAAAGTCTTCTTTAAGTCCTTATAAAGTTTGTCACCTCCCGGATGCACTGAATAAGGTGTGCAATGACCCTCAGTCATAATCACTTTCTTCAACTCGACATCATTTGGTACACACCACCTCCCGTCAAACCGAACACTCCCATATGCATGGATACACAACCTCGAAGTAGTGCCCTTCTCCACCCCTCCCTTCCACTCTTGAATCTTAGGATCAAGCAGTTGTTTCCTCTTAATGTCATCATATAGCTCGGGTTCTACCGTCAAATCACCGATGGCATCTTCTTTGCGAATTATGTGAATCCCCATCTTTGTCATTTCATCTTTTAATTTCATCAATGACAAGGCAGTGCATAGCGAATGCACACTCTTACTACTCAAAGCATCAACAACCACATTAGCTTTCCCCGCACGGTAAATAATCTTCATATCAAGTCACCAATTAGCTCCATCCATCTCCTCTGACGCATATTCAGCTCCTTTTGAGTGTAGATGTCCTTCAAACCCTCTTATGATCTGAAAACACGTAAAAAGTCGCCATAAAAAATTAATGTCTCCAATTCTTCAGAGCAAATACAACTGCTGTAATACTACGTATTTATGAGTCTTGGGGTACTCTATCGAGTAGGCCTTACTCTGTCGAGTAAGGGCGAGTTGCGGATTAAAATAGTTTCTGACCTGTTGGGTACTCGATCGAGTAACGTGGGTACTCGATCGAGTAAGGGGGCACTCGATCGAGTACCTTAGCTACTCGATCGAGTAGCCGGTTTACGGGGGCTGTTTTCTCAGGTTTTGTTAATAATGCGATTAGAGTATATAATACTTCCGTCATTGTTCTTAAATCACTTTTCAAAACCTAATTACTGTGAGAAGAGAAATCAAACTACGTCATTCGTTTTAATCGCATTGTTGGCAAATCCCGGAGCTTGGAAGGTCGGATTTCACTCTTCTTTATACCGTTGTGATCCTTGCGTCGAGGGTAAGACCTATATACCTTTTTTATGATGTTTCTTTAAAGTTGGTTAAACCCTAGTTTGGGGATTTGGGGGTTTTGTTGTTTGTATGATTGGTAGTGATTATGTGTTTGTATATTAGGAGGAGGATTCGTAGACGAAGCTTTTTGATATCAGCTGTGAGATCGTCTGATTGTTGTGCTTTCCAGGTAGGGTTTCCCTACTCAGTATTATTTACATGATGTGTGGTGATTGTGCTGTAGTTAGTGATTGTTGATTGATTGACGGTTGTTCTTTGTTGTATTGTGATTGTGATTGTTTGTCTCTGGTTCTCGAGATGCGTTCTCGGCTGAGTGGAGTCACTTGCGGGAGTGGCTTCACGCCCTAGTTTTGCCCTTCGTGGAACCCGCCACGGAAGAGGATGTGCACATTAATGGGACAGGGTTATCGCTCGGTATGATGAGCGGGGATTTGGTGGGTACGGTGCGGTCCCCCCCGCGTGGCGGGTGGTCCAGGTGGACGATCGGGTGACGGAGATGGAGTGGAGTGGATGATTGTGTATGATTGTTTGATTTGTATTAGTTCTTGTATTGTTGGTTATATAAATTATGTAAATAATAATCGAATTCCCGTTTATTGTTTTAAACCCTGCGGTGATCCATTCGGGGATGGTGAGCAGATATTGAGCAGGTATGAGTTGAGTACTGGGATAGCTGGGATGTGCCACGGTCTGATGATAGAAGTCTTCCGCTGTAGCTTAGTAGTTTTATAAACATTTCAGTTGAATCAGTAGACAGTCAGTTTGAGAACATGTATTCGTACTTTTGGTTTTGGTTTTGAGATTGTAACCTTTCACTAAAGTATTTCTATTTAAACGTTGTTTCATTATTATTATTTGATTATCATTGCCTCGGGTAACCGAGATGGTAATATCCTTATACCTGGGTGGTCCTGGTAAGGCACTTGGAGTATGGGGGTGTTACAAAATGGTATCAGAGCGACGATCCTGAAACCTGTAACCAATGAACCCAATGAATATAGGGAGTCAATTAAAATGAACCCGGGGTAAAGGTTGTAGGAGCTAATGCAAAGGCTTGGGAGATGTCCTAAAGTCGCGAAATCGCCCTACAATTTTGAACCGGTCACATGGGGGGTGTATGTCAAGTCGTATGTGTTGTTTGTCAGCTTGTGTGTGGATGTGATGAAGTATGTCGTAATTGTTGAATACTTGTAGTAGAAGGCTGAGAATATGAATGAAAGATTGGTGAGACATATAGAACTGTGCTGGAATAAGAAGCATGTTGGATGTTTACTATGTGGCGTTTGATCATATGATATAACTGTTTCGTTGATTTTATGAAAAGCTTGGTAGAATTGCATGCTTAGCTATATCACATGTTGAGTTTATAATGCTGCTTAGTATGTTGGGAGATGTGAGATAACATGCGGGTAGTTTATGCGAGTCAGCATGACTCGATCGAGTAGGGGGGTACTCGATCGAGTAGGTGAGATACTCGGTCGAGTGGGTTTAACTCGATCGAGTGGGTATTTGACGATTTTGAATCCAGAATCGTGTTTTTGGGCACTCGATCGAGTACCTCAGGTACTCGATCGAGTAGGGGGTCACTCGATCGAGTAGCCGGGCTACTCGGTCGAGTATGTTAGAGGTCAGAAGGTTTGTTTGGGTTCTGGAGTCGAGGCACTCGATCGAGTATGTTGGGAACTCGACCGAGTAGCCTCTTACTCGATCGAGTAGGTTTGGGCACTCGATCGAGTGTGTGCTGGGCAGCCTGTTTTCGTGTTTTGAGGTTTTAGTGCGTATGTTTATGTCTACCCTTTCTTATATAGTTTCAAGATGCCGCCCAAGAGAAACGCGTATTATGCGAGAGCTGAGACCATGAATATGGATGATATCGTTAAGATGTTGGAGCACCAAGATGCTCTCACTGAGGCTTTAAAGAAAGTGAATAAGGATAAGGATAAGGAGGTTGATCACTCTAAGATCAGTCTCTATATAGCGAGGTTTAACCCAAAAGAGTACACGGGAACCGGGGAACCAAACCTTCTTGACAACTGGCATCATGAGATGGAGAATATTCTGGACCTGGTTCACTGTCCTGACGAGATGAGAGTAGAACAAGCTGCGTTCTACCTGAGGGACGCAGCTGGCAAGTGGTGGGATACGATGAAGGTGAGTGCAAGGGAGATGTATGTGAACCAGGGCTTACCTGCTATACCTTGGGACGAGTTTCGGAGAGCTATGAGGAAGGAGTTTGTACCGGAACATGTGAGGAGTAAGCTGAGAGAGGAGTTTGATGGGTTTAAGATGACATCTGATATGTCAGTTGCTGAATACTACAAGCAGTTTAATGAGAAGTCTAGGTATGCTGAGGATATGGGTTTGAGTGAGGAGAATCTGGCGTTGAGGTTTGAGAGGGGGTTGACCCCTAAGATCATAGATAAGTTACCCGTGGCAGTCCTTACCGATGTTAAGGAAGCTTATGAGAGGGCTGGGAGAGCTGAGAGGTTGGTGGAGATGGCTCAGGAGAGAGTGAGTGAGAAAAGAAAGGCTGAGAGTGAGGGTGGAGGCCAATCTAGCCACAAGAAAGGCAACCACAATCAAGCTAAGGGGTTTTCTTCTGGGTCAGGATTTAGTGCTGGGGCTTCCTTTGGGCGTGGCCGTGCGAGTGGTAGTGGTAGTTGGGGGATGACCTGTTATGGCTGTGGCGGTATAGGCCACAAGAGACATGAGTGCACGAGTGCACCGGGAGCTTTTCAGGGATCGGCTCGGGGGAGCTATTCTCAGGGACCTGCACAGAGTTATGCGAGCAACAGACCAGGTGGGTCATGGTCTAACCGGGGAAGTCAGAGCTATCAGGGTGGAGGTAACCGCAATGACGGTAATTCCTATAAGAAACCAACTACGAACAACAACAACAATCAAGGGTCGGGTGCTAAGCCGACCACATTAGCCAGTACTGTCCAGGGAGGTGGACAGAAGACCAGTGGAAAGCTGTTCATGATGGACAAGAAAGCAGCTGAGGAGGATGCACATGTTATCACTGGTACTTTTCTTGTTAACGGTTTTCATACCTTTGTTTTGTTTGATTCGGGGGCGTCTCAGTCGTTTGTATCTTCGAGTCATGTTAAACGGTTGGGTTTGAGAGTGTATGAGTCTGTAAGTGAGAAAGTTTTTATACCTTCGGGTGAGTCTGTATCATGTGGGAGGTTGTTTAGAGATGTATCTGATGCCTGTCGTTGTGTGCACCAAAAATAATATTTATAAAACCTATTAAAACTAACAGAAGCTAGTGGTAACAGGGTCGATCCGCAGGGAGGTAGGGAGATTATAGTTGCTTTTATTTCAGTCTAACTGTAACAGTGAGGGGATTTTTGATATGAATTATAACTAAGTCTAAAGACATAAAATAAATAAACAAATAAAGGTAAATAAGAACGGTAAACAATGATAAAAGAAATGCTAAGACGGTCGGTTCACTATAGCTGCGATGGCACATAATCCTAGGTAACTTTGAAATACGGTCGCGAAGGATGGGGAAAACTAGTCCTCTCGGTCCATGTTAAATAGTAGCTACCTCTCGGCCTATGCTACTAATCCCTAAGTCTCATTAATACTAACTCTCGTTCTTGATTAATGATTCCTAATGCAAACTAAATCACGTTATCTCTCAATCTTAGTAATTTAGTCGTTTTAATTCGTTAATTATTGTCCATTCCTATCTCTCGATCTACGGGATGGTCAAGTTTAAGCATCTATCAAGTCTCCTCTCGGTCTCATTGAAAGAAAAAGCACTTAACGAAACAAACAAAGCAAAACCAGACGCGAAGTCAGTCGATCGACCAGCTATCCCAGTCGATCGACCAACCGGCTCAGTCGACCGACTGGTTAAGCCAGTCGATCGACCAAGCCCTAATGCGAGGTAAAATTTGTAAAGACTCTCACCTAACTACGACCTATGAAAACATGCCTGCAATCTAATATGAAAGTAATCTCTATAACCGTACATACGCATTCCAACCAAACAAATGACCATGACATATACCGAGGTAGATATGGATATGTGAGGCAATGGGTAAGAAGAGGCAAAACATTTATGGGAATGTGGAGGTATAGGTGATCAAGCTAGTACCTAAACAATACCATATGACAACATCCAACTTCTTGCTCAAAATCAACAATAAAACCCGGTGCTAATTATCAAGCACAAATCTCGCAACTTCCATAAAAGTCAACTCCCCAAAGAATATAGATGATAACATGGGAGTGAAAATCACCAAATCATAATAATTGAAACATGTGATTTTTCTTTCTTTTTCTCGGGCTGCAGTCGATCGACCATAGGGAGCAGTCGATCGACCGGATTCTACAGTAAGCACACTTTTTTTCTTTTTCGAATCATTTTTTTTCTTCATTTTTTTTTTCTTTCTTTTCAACTTTCTCAATTCTTTTTCCTCCTTCATTCTTTTTGTCCATCATCATCTCAAAAATGAGCATATAACCAAACCGCAATAAACATATTCCCGAAAACTAAGGCTACTAGCTTGACAAAAGGCAGGCTAAATGTAGGATGTAGTTAAGGGACAAAAGGCTAAATTTGGCTATGAGAGGCTCATGGGTAAAATGAAAAAAAAGGAAACCTCTACCACATGTGTCAACAAACCACAAACCGAATACATACAGGTATTAAGCAGATTAAGTTCATATTTATGCAAATTGATGTAACATGTCTCATAAGGAGAACTACTCATATCCTAGATAAACTGGTCATGAATGACACCAGTTATAAGCTCTAAACCTCAGAATATGATGTAGTTTGCCAAAAATCAAAGTCAAGTTATCAAGTTCAGCAAGAAATTTAACGAAAACTCGTAGACTATGCATATATGATTCTACTAATAACATGTCAATTAGCAAGGCTTAGGCAAAAAAAGATGCAAATGCAATGTCATCATTGAAATACTACCGTTCCGACTCGACCTATATGCCAAAGTAAACGTGCATTTTTGTTTGAATTTTTGAAATTTTTTCAATTTTTTCCGTATTTTGGTATATATGTAAAGAGATAAACAATGCATGGCAATAATGTAAACGTGAATGCAAGCAAATGAAATGCGACGCAAAAACCCTTCCCCAAACCAAATCGCACAATGTCCCCATTGTGCAAAATCATGTAATGAAGAAAAATGGAGAACGGGAATTTGCGAGAAAATAAATAAATAAGACATGAAGTGAAAAGCGGGAACTCACAAGACTTTAAGCGCAACAAAAGGAAACCTCCCCAAACCAGCGTGAGCTAGGAGGTTTTGATGAGCTAGATGCTACCAATAATGACCGAAAAGACAAAAATACCACGCATAAAACCAAGAAAGCAAAATTGGGACGGTAATTATGTGCAAAATTAAGAAAATGGAAGAAATCAGATATATGACGGAAAATAAAGTGGAGTAGAAAACTCCCTTAATTCCGCAAATCGACCAAACACAGCAGGGGAGTGATCGTGAAAGCAGTAAAGACAGCGTCCTCGGTCGATCGACCATATTACTCGGTCGATCGACCAATGTGTCGAACGAAGCTCACAGGAATGCGGCTCGATCGATCGACCACACAGGCGGTCGATCGATCGAACTAATCTTTGTAACTTTCTGATTTCGTCTAATTAGCTCAATAAAGAGAGCTAATATGGTCTTTATACCTGCAAAAGCACATAATAACGCGCCCAAAATTGCGCAAAACCCAAATGTAAAGTCTAAAGGTCTTAAATCCTAAGCAAACACAAATAAAAGTGAAGTCTCGCGCACACGAAAAACGATAAATAGTCTAAAAGCAATAAATAGTCTTTAAAAGGTCTAAGAAACGAATCAACGGAAACTGCGGAAAATTTCCGACCAAGGCTTCTGTCTACATGAAGTAGCTTCCGTAGTGCTCATCTCAGAAGCTGGATTCCATTCTACTCCGACTGGGATGCTCAATGGATCATCTCTAGCATCTTCCCAAGCATGGCCATCATCTTCTAGCTCCTCACACTCGAGATCCGACTTCGAAATTTTGACTGGCTCCTTCTTCTTGGGCTCCTCATCCGGCTCATCGTCAGTGCCATAGCTAAGACATCCCAAACCGCCTCTCTGAACAATGGGCTCCTTCACAGCTGGAGCAGTGAGCGGTTCTTCCTTCCCCAAACCGGTTCCTGCAACATCCAAAACAAGAGAATCTTCCTCCAATTTGCTCCCAATCTGGGCGGAGGTGTAATAAGAGGAATAGGTACAGGCAAGGGAGTAGGAGTGTCAGTAATGACAACATAAGACTTACGAGTAGAGATCGCATTACAAGTCACAGGACACATAGCATCTTTCTTCCTATAAGTCTGGGCAAAACTAATGGACTGCTTCCCTACTTTAAAGGTCAATGTGCCTGAGCCAACATCTATAATCGCACCGCAGTGTGCGAGAAAGGTCTACCCAAAATGATAGGAATATGAGCATCCTCGGGTATATCCAAGACAACGAAGTCAACGAGGAAGAAAAACTTTCCTATTTGCACAGGAATGTCTTCTAAGACTCCTATAGGCTGGACCGCAGAACGATCAGCCATCTGTACCGTCATGCTAGTAACTGCAAACCTAGTCAATTTCAATTTTCTAGCTAGACTCAAAGGCATAACGCTAATGCTGGCTCCTAGGTCACATAATGCCTTCTCAATTGAGAAGGTACCAATATTGCAAGGAACAGAAAAGCTACCCGGGTCAGCTAACTTGTGTGGAGCAGTGTGAGTCAAATAGGAACTAGATTCTTTAGTTAAATTAACAGACTCGACCCTATCAAGTTTCCGCTTCTTATTTAAAAGATGTTTCATGAATTTCATGTAAGCGGGAACTTGATTTACCAACTCAAGAAAAGGTACTTGCACATTAAGACCATGAATGACATTTTTAAATTTTTCAAAGTATACCTCATCTTTCGTTGGTACCAGCCTCTCTGGATATGGGGCTTGCAAAAGTAACTTAGCCCTCTCCTCTAGGTCTCTCAAACCGGCATCGGTGGACTTAGGCTGAAAATCCACTACTTCCTCCTTGTTATAGCTTAACCCTTCTTCAGACCGTCTCAAAAATGAACCATTAATCGTCATCGGGTTATATTTCAGAACCGGGACTGACCCATCAGCATTCGGGTCTTGCCCCAATATTTTCGGGGCGGTCGTACCCCGAAACAAATGGTCCCTCAAGTTATCGGGCATTGGAGGACGAAAAGAATCACTTTCAGCAACGATGTCAGTCGATCGACCATGAATGTCAGTCGATCGACTGTGATTACTGCTGATCGTCTTTTCCTCTCCCTTTTTCTTCTTCCCCTTTTCAGCAACTTTCTCGGGTCCATCGAGAGCAGGCTCGCTCCTCAGCATCATTGCATGTACGGTCTCAATACGCTGATTCAGAGAGTGAAATTGACTCGGTATCTCAGCTGCATTCTTGTCTAATGTAGCAATTTGAGATATCAGCTTCGCGATTAAGGCCTGATTCGCCGCATTGCTTTTTTGTACCTCCACCATAAGCAGCTGCACTAGACTCGTCAACTCTGCAACTTCGTTTTTCAACTCTTGCTGTGACGGAGTGGATGGTGGTGGGGCTTCATTTGGAGGCTCATATGGTTGATGCGGTGAAGTAGGAGCGTAATTATATGAATTGTCGAGTTGAAGTTGATGAAACGCAAACATCTTCTCCTTAGGATGCCTGCATGCCTCAGATGTGTGTCCCGTTCCGCCGCATCTCTCATAAAACGGCACCTGCTGCTCCTGAGAATGGAACATGGCTCCACCCTTCTGAAGTACTGCAAATAAACAATACTAAAGAAGAAGATAAGAACTGCCTCAAGGTACTCAGTCTTCCCTTGAGGCGAAAAATAGACTAAAATAAAAAACAACTAAAACTAGCGCTGCCTCCCCGGCAACGGCGCCAAAATTTGATGCCTGTCGTTGTGTGCACCAAAAATAATATTTATAAAACCTATTAAAACTAACAGAAGCTAGTGGTAACAGGGTCGATCCGCAAGGAGGTAGGGAGATTATAGTTGCTTTTATTTCAGTCTAACTGTAACAGTGAGGGGGTTTTTGATATGAATTATAACTAAGTCTAAAGACATAAAATAAATAAACAAATAAAGGTAAATAAGAACGGTAAACAATGATAAAAGAAATGCTAAGACGGTCGGTTCACTATAGCTGCGATGGCACATAATCCTAGGTAACTTCGAAATACGGTCGCGAAGGATGGGGAAAACAAGTTCTCTCGGTCCATGTTAAATAGTAGCTACCTCTCGGCCTATGCTACTAATCCCTAAGTCTCATTAATACTAACTCTCGTTCTTGATTAATGATTCCTAATGCAAACTAAATCACGTTATCTCTCAATCTTAGTAATTTAGTCGTTTTAATTCGTTAATTATTGTCCATTCCTATCTCTCGATCTACGGGATGGTCAAGTTTAAGCATCTATCAAGTCTCCTCTCGGTCTCATTGAAAGATAAAGCACTTAACGAAACAAACAAAGCAAAACCAGACGCTGAAGTCGGGTCGATCGACCAGCTATCCCGATCGATCGACCAACCGGCTCGATCGACCGTTGGTTAAGCGATCGATCGACCAAGCCCTAATGCGAGGTCACCTATTCTATTGTCATCTACGCCATAGATCCCCTACATCTTAGCAAAGGGTACTTAGCTACTCATACTAGAAATAACGAAAGCAACAAAATCAACAATTAAAGCTAACGAATTCATACTTGAATTAGTAAAATGAACAATTGGCATAAAACGATAATCGGCTTCGGGAGATCTAGCCTAGCAATTCTTATACTACGAAGGAAAGCAGTAAACTGAATAAAAGAATAGAGAATACCGTGTAAAGGAATTGAAAGGAGAAGATCAAAAACCGAATGCAAAACTAGGGATTTTATTAACGGAAATAATCTAAACTAATGTATCTGTCGAACTTGATGATAAAACTGAATGCCTCTTCTGAAAACTAAGGTTACTTTATATAGAAATAATCCTGCGTAACCTTTATTCCTAAACCTAATCACAATGGGCTTTGGAATTCTCGATCTTTTAAGTTGCGCAACAGCTCGTGGAGTGGTCGATCGACCATAGTACCCAGTCGATCGACCAAAGGTGCTTTGTCTGCACTGCATTCTCGACGATTCTGCAGTAGCGCACCGATCTTAAAACAGCTGCCATTTCTTCGTTATTTGGTCAAATCAGGCGTTCTACGTGGCGTTGGAAAGCTAAGAGGATAAGCTTTCACCTCCAATTGGAATCACTCGATTATCTACTCTAAAACTCGAGATATAGCCATCTGAATGAGGCTCCAATATCGAGAAATGCTTCTTTGCTTCTTAAACTCGTACGCACCCTTGCTTTTGCTATCTTTAGGCCTTGAAACGCGCACCAAGCTCATTCCTCGAGTCAATATTCCATGTCAAATGCAATGCTAAGTACTTAGGGACGGATTAGGCTTATTCTCCGCTGAAATCTTCATATTCCTACAAAATCACAAGAAAAGGAAGAAATACACGAAACAAGGGAAATAGTAGCATAAACTACTCAATTGAGCTCTGAAATGCGTGTAAAATAGGGTGTAAAACATCATATAAATGACACGCATCAGTATCTATGATAGTTGGGCAAGTTGATCTACCTGTAGACTTGCTAGAGTTTCCTTTTGACGGTTTTGAGATGATAGTCGGGATGGATTGGTTAGGAAAGTATAAAGCTAAGATAGACTGTCATCAAAAGAAAGTGTCTTTGAGAGGGCCTAAGAGTGTTAGTGTGTCTTATCGTGGGTTTCTGGTCAAACCCAAAGTTAAGTTGATTGCAGCTGTCACCTTGAAGTCTTATCTGAGGAAGGGGTGCCCTTTGATCTTGTGCCATGTGAGAGATGACCGGATAGAGAGTCCGACAGTTGATCAGATACCAGTGGTGGGAGAGTTTGCAGATGTCTTTCCAGAGGAGATTCCAGGGTTGCCACCGAAGAGGGAGATAGATTTCACCGTTGAGTTGAAACCGGGGACGGGGCCTATCTCTAAGGCACCGTACCGGATGGGTCCTAAAGAGATGGAGGAGCTCAGGAAACAGTTAGATGATCTGATAGAGAAGGGATACATTAGACCTAGTGTATCGCCGTGGGGAGCACCAGTTCTTTTCGTGAAGAAGAAAGATGGGAGTTTGAGGTTGTGCATAGATTACAGAGAGCTGAACCGAGTGACAGTGAAGAATAAGTATCCTTTGCCAAGGATAGATGACCTGTTTGATCAGTTGAGTGGTGCATCAGTCTTTTCCAAGACTGATTTGAGGTCGGGGTACCATCAGGTGAAGATTAGAGAGATGGACATACCAAAGACAGCTTTCACGTCGAGGTATGGTCATTATGAGTACGAGGTGATGCCGTTTGGGTTATCTAATGCACCGGCTGTGTTTATGGATTTGATGAACAGAATCTTTAAACAGTTTTTGGACAAGTTTGTGGTGGTGTTTATTGATGACATCTTAGTCTACTCTAAGACTAAGGAGGAGCATGAGGAGCATCTGAGGATTGTGTTGCAGACTCTGAGGGAGCATGAGTTATTGAAGGAAAAGTAGATCTATATACTAACATATTCATATATGTTCTATGTTAATATAATCATAAAATTAATTGGTGATCTTATGCATGCAAACTATAATCAAAATAAAGAAGAAATCTTTGTCTTACATTGGTATTTTCGGATCTTAAGGGCACAAGAGAGTTCTCCTACTCTCTTGTTCTTGAGCTCTCCTTAAATGGATGAACAAAGGACTCAAATGTAGAATCCCTCCCAAGGAATAATACCCAAGATATACTCTTAATAAAATTAATATTATCAATACTAGAATAACATTAATTTAAATAAAAAGACCCAAAATAATTTTGGTCCTCTTGGATTTCGGTCAAGAGGAGGATGAAGAAGGAAGAAAATATTTTTATCTCTCTAAAAATATTATTGTGATGTTAGAATGAATTGTTATTACACTAGATATTGCATGTAGTGTATATTGGATAAAATTAGAGAAAACCCTTGGCTCCTCTTTTGTCCAAAACCGGGTAGGGTGGGGAAGAGTGGCCAATGCATGCACAATGTGGTCTTTACAAGATTGTGTAGGTATGCATGGCTAGTATTAGGCTAACATCATTATGCTTTCCATTAACTTAATCAACATAATATATATGTTAATTCCTCCCAATATTTCGGTCCAAATTGAGATAAAATGGATTCCATTTTATCTTTGTCAATTTGTCACATGTTACATGTCATGTAAAAATGTTATGTATTTTTAACATATTAAAAATCAACGTATTAATAAAAATACGTCATATACAAAATTGACTTAGTAATTCACAATTACTTGTACCAAGATAATTTACCAATTTATAAATCACAACATCTTGTATTTATAATAATTCATTCAATTTCAATTGTTTCCTTAAACAATAATTTCATCCAAGTAATAAAATAATTCGATCACTTAGACCGCATCTTATTTAATCAGATTATAATGAGATACGTAAAATTTACTTCCAAAATCGTCCGTCAATTTTCAAGTAATTTAATTAATTCGTAACGTTATACGATCGATTAAATGATCAATTAAGAGTAATATCCTTTAGGTATGACCTAGGGGATCAACTGATCACCACCGTCGCACGACAGTAATGTCAAACTCTAGTCAGCCAATCATTACCGATATGTGTGGACCAGTTGACAGTAAAATATACTTCCCAATTGTATTCTTTTAAAATGAGACTTAAACATGTGATCATCATGATCAACAGTTGTGATCGCATTATTGTCGGAG
Organism: Silene latifolia; assembly: GCF_048544455.1. Lineage (NCBI taxonomy): Eukaryota > Viridiplantae > Streptophyta > Magnoliopsida > Caryophyllales > Caryophyllaceae > Silene > Silene latifolia. The sequence goes on from NC_133528.1 coordinate 38,392,850, forward strand.
GACACATATTCCAACAATCTCCCACTTGTCCTCGACAAGTGTACGTCACCAATTCTCTTATCCTATTACTATCTCCCACTCAATGCAAGGTGTCTTTCAGGTCGTACTTGCAAGTAATCATATCGAGAGTGGTTTCCTTGATCTGGAGAATAACTGATTGACCGGATTAATCCACCATGGATACATTCCGAGCGTGGCCACGCATTTCCAGTTCATTACTCCTCAAGTGGCCCTGAGATATTTTTATAACCCTGACTAGGGGTGGACAATTCCTATCGCACTCATTCCCTTCAACTAGCCACAGCCATCATAACCCAAAATATGCCCATTTGACCCCATTTACGAAGGTCGTAGTAACACAAATCAAAGTTAATCCGAAACTGTTCCATCTTAGGTGAATAGTCTTTAGTGAAAAGAATCGACTCATTAGAATACTATAGCAGCTCTTGCCACGACTAGGCTATATAAATTTGCCAGAACTCTATAAGCGGTCATAAGGCCCGACAAAATGTTCCTAACAGTCCGCCTATGTGATAGATTAGTCATTCTCATATGACTCTATGGTATTTGAACTTACCATCAATCGCATCACACTCTAGTCACTTCGAGACGTCACCTCATACAAGTGACTATGGGCAAATACAATGTTAATCCGCGTTCACTTTAACGAGGTTCAATTGTCTCCACAACCTGTTTGGATGTAACAATGTATAAAGAATGATAAAAGACAAATGCGATTGTGAACATGAACAAAAACAACACTTTTATTTCATTTCAAAATCTAACAAAAACTCGGTACACGTTTAAGTCCCATGGACGCAACATGTCCATCATGCTTGGCCTGCGATAAAGGCTTGGTGAGCGGATCGGCTATGTTGTCATCTGTCCCAACCTTACAAATCGCAATTTCCTTTCTCTCAATGAAATCTCTTATTACATGATATTTTCTAAGTACATGTCTAGATCTATTACTAGACTTTGGCTCCTTAGCTTGGAAGATCGTCCCACTATTATCACAATAGAGAGTGATGGGATCATTGGCGGTAGGTACTACTCTTAGACCTTCCGTGAATTGCCTCGATCCACACGACTTCCTTGGCGCTTCGATCGCAATGTACTCGACCTCCGCTGTTGAATCCGCGATCACAGCTTCCTTGAAGCTTCTCCAGCTAACGGCACCACCATTGAGCATGAAAACGAAACCAGCTTGTGATTTCATGTCATCTCTATCCGTTTGAAAACTTGAGTCCGTGTAACCATTAACACGGAGTTCGGTGTCTCCTCCAAACACTAAGATAGAATCCTTAGTCCTTCTCAAGTACTTAAGGATGTTCTTGACGGCAATCCAGTGACTCTCACCTGGATTTCCTTGATATCTACTCGTCATGCTTAAAGCATACGAGACATCAGGACGTGTGAATATCATGGCGTACATGATTGATCCAACAGCAGAAGCATAAGGGATCGTCTTCATGCGTTCAACATCATGGGGTTCGGAGGGAGATTGAGTCTTGCTCAATATCGTCCCGGTTACCATAGGTACCAATCCCCTTTTGGATTTGTCCATGCTAAACCGTCGAAGAATCTTATCAACATAAGACTCTTGACTTAGTGCCAATATCCTCTTGGATCTATCTCTATGGATCCGGATAACTAATATGCGTTGTGCTTCTCCTAAATCCTTCATTTGGAAGTGGTTACCTAACCACTTCTTAACAGAAGACAACATCGGAATATCATTTCCAATGAGTAGTATGTCATCGACATACAAGATTAGGAACACAACATTGCTCCCACTAAATTTCATGTATAAACATGGTTCCTCAACACTTCGAGTGAAACCATTCTCTTTTATCACATGATTAAATCGATGATTCCAACTTCTAATGCTTGCTTAAGACCATAAATGGATCTCTTAAGCTTGCACACTTTGTTAGTATCTTTAGAATCAACAAAACCTTCGGGTTGTATCATGTACACCTCCTCTTCTAAATGCCCATTTAGAAAAGCGGTTTTGACATCCATTTGCCATATTTCATAATCATTGATACCCGTCGCTGTGAGTACCAAAGATAATATTTATAAACTCCTATTAAGACTAACCTAGGCTAGTGGTAACAGGGTCGATCCACAAGGAGGCAGTTGTAAATTCTAGTTGTTCTATGATCAGTCTAAGGTAACTATTATGGGGGTTGAATTGAATTGGTCGACGGCTAAAAACAATAAAAGAAATTAAAGTAAAAATACGAATTAAACAGATAAAAGAAGAGGTACTAGGATGATCGGGTCATTACAGCTTCGGCGGCAGCAAACTAAGTCGGTCTGAAATAAGCACAGGTAAGGCGGGAAATAAGAGGTCCTCTCGGTCCACTCCTAACAGATAGCATCTCTCGATCTCGCTATAGGTCCCTAATGTCACTAATACTGACTCTCGTCCTGAAAAGCGACTAATGGTCTAAACTATACCTATCTTTCGATCTTAGCACAGTTTAGTCGAATTAATTGACGGTCACATAACCTACCCTACCTTTCGGCCTAATGGGTCAGTCACAAAAGAGGTATCTAACTGGTCGCATGCATTCGATTCGTTAAATACAAGTTTAAAAACAATTAAAACGAAGGTAACCTTACAAGGTCAGTCGATCGACCAACTATGTCAGTCGATCGACTGACACGCGGGTTCAGTCCGTATCCAATCTAATGCCGCCTAGCCATAAATCGCCTACATCCTAGCACAAGCTATTTAGCTACTCATGGTGAATGTAAAAACAACAATAAAATTAATGACTATTACGGAATTCATATTTAAGATAAATAACAACAATGATGAAGCGATAATTGGCTTGGGAATGCTAACTATCAATTCTATACTAACAGTAGAAGCGAAGCAATAAAAATGGAATTAGGGCAGAACAATTACCAAGATTCAAAGGAAAGATTAAGAGCAAAGGCAGAAATCCAATGTTTGAATCGATAACCCAAAACCCTAACTCGTAATAAACTAGAACTAAAAGCACTGTATTGTGATCGAAACTTAGATAAAAACTTGATATAAAATCTCTCCTCCCAAGCTAGATATGTTTATGTCACGTTATATAGGAATATCAACGCAACAACTTATTCCAAAACCTAAAACTTCACGGGCTTTCTAAATCTCGTCTGGAATCGAAGTCTGGTCGATCGACTACTCAGACTGGTCGATCGACTGCTCCTCAGCAACAGTAGCTTCTGGGATCCGATAGGTGGTCGATCGACTGATGATACTAGTCGATCGACCGGATTAGCTGCTACTTGACTTCTCTAAACTCGTGGATTCGTCTTTCGGGCCTTGGATTGCGCACCAAGCTTTTTCCTTAAGCGGTTCCTTTACGTCATTTGCAATGCAGCTTACTCGGGGACGGATTCGGCTTGATTTCCCGCTAAATTCTCCACATTTCTGCAATAAAGTACAAAAGCACGAAAGTAGAGGAAAATAGAGAAATATGGGCATATATAGCACAGTTGAGCTCTGAAATGCGTGTAAAAAGGGATGCAAAACATCATATAAATGACACGCATCAAATCTCCCCAAACCAAACCTTGCTTGTCCCCAAGCAAGAACTAGACTCGATCTATTGACCTAATGGAACGAGTTCAAACTCAGAGCGAAATGCAAACTGTAAGGCCTAAACCAATTTAATGCAACAACCAACAATCAATTAGCGTATGAATCATGCAAACGAATTATAAAGTCGCCAAAAACTGCTGAACCGTCAACTGTACAGACTCATCAAACTGGACTCTCACGGGTCGCTCAAATCACTCAATTAAGCACAGGTGATATATTTGTAAGATAGAAAGAATTAATATTGTAGTGACTCTCACCTAACTACGACCTATGAAAACATGCCAGCAATAAATTATGAAGACGACCTCTATGACCGTACATACGCATTCCCACCAAACAGATGACCATTGACACATGCCGAGGTATAATTATGGAAATGTGAGGTATGGGTAAGAAGAGGCAAAACATTTTATGGTAAAGTGGAGGTACAGGTGATCAAGCTAGTACCAAAACGGAACCAAAGGACAACATCCAACTTCTTTCTCATAATCAAACGAAACGGTGCTATAGCAAGCACAAAACTCACAATCTCCAAATTATAAATCAATAAACTCCCCATAAGAAAAAAATGAATCATGGGAGCAAAAATCGCCAAAAGATAAGGATTAAATCATGCGAATTGATTTCTTTTCTTTCACGAATCTCAGTCGATCGACTAAAAGTGGCAGTCGATCGACCCATTTGAACAGTACAGGACCTCTTTTTTTTCATTTTCGAATCTTTTTTCATTTTTTTCTTTCTTTTTTTCTTTTTCTTTCTCCCTTTATTTCATTCTCCCAACGATATCTCAAACATGAGCATGTACCACCAAAAATGAGTAACAATCCCAAGGACACAGGCTACTAGCTTGACAAAGGACAGGCTAAATGTAGGATGTAGTAAAAAGGACAAAAAGGATATTTTTGGCAGATGTGGAGCTTATGGGTAAAATGAGAAAAGGAAACCTCTACCACATGTGTCAACTAACCACAACCCGAATGCATACAGGTATTAAGTAGATCAAATTCATAATTATGCAAATTAAGGAAACATGCCTCATAAGGAGTACTACTCACATTCCTAGATGAACTGGTCATGAATGACACCAGTTATAAGCTCTAAAAACTCAGAATATATGATGTAGCTTGCCAATTATTAAAGTCAAGTCTCAGGCTCAGCAAATAAATTAACGAAAACTCGTAGATATGCACTTATGATTCTACTAATAACATGTAAGTCAAGCAAGGCTCAGGCAAAACAGATGCAAATGCAAAATCATCATAGAAATACTACCGTTCCGACTCGACCTATATGCTAAAATAAACATGCATTTTATGGAAATTTTTGAAATTTTTCAATGTTTTTTGATTTTTCTGTATATATATGAATAAATAAACAACAATGCAAAACAAAATTTAAACGTGAATGCAAACAAATGAATGAAGTGCGACGCAAAACCCTTCCCCAAACCAAATCGCACAATGTCCCCATTGTGCAAAATCATGTAATGAAGAGAAATGGAAAACGGGAATTTGCGAGAAAAAGGGAAATAAAAACAAAGACGTAAAGTAAAGACTTGGGAACTCACAGGACTTTAAGCGCAGCAAAGGAAACCTCCCCAAACCAGCGTGGGCTAGGAGGTTTCAGTAGCCAGCAGTGCTACCGACAAGAGTGCCTGAAAAACAATCAAAACCACGCATAAGACGGAAGAAAGCAATTTTGGAACGTAAAAATTGTGCATAAATGAGACAAAAGAAGAAATAGACAATTCGATGGAAAATAAAGTGGAGTAGAAAACTCCCTTGAATCCGCATATCGACCAAACACAGCAGGGGAGAGGTCGTGAAAGAATGTAGCAGCAGCAGCAGTCGATCGACCAAAAGGGACAGTCGATCGACCAGGTGGTCGTGAACAGTAGCTCCTGTAACCCGCAACTCAGTCGTTCGACCACTGATACCAGTCGATCGACTGAAAACACTGCTGCAGTGTCTTATTTCTTCGTAATTGCTCAATGATTCGAGCTAATAAGCTCTAAATACCTGCAAATGCACAATAGTACGCGCCCAAAATTGCGCAAAACCCAGAACGAAGTCTAAAGTACTTAAAAATCCTAAGCAAACAAAATAAAAGCGAAGTTTTCGCGCGCACAAAAGCAAAAGAAAATAGTTCGAAAGCAATAAAATGAAGTTTATAACGAAATTGATCAACTAATAGTTGATCAAAAAGGACCAAGGGATGGCCCACTTCGTCGGCTTCTGGCTACTAGAGGTAGCCTCGATGGTGCTCATCTTCCCAGCTGCACCTTTCTCAGCTTCAACAGTTGGAGAGCTCAATGGATCAGCTTCGTCATCTCCCCAATCAAGGACTTCCTCGGAATCGTCGGACTCCAAATCTGCCCATCTCACTTTGACGGGCTCATCTTCCACTTCCTCGTCAGTCCCATAACTTAGGCATCCAAGACCTCCTCTCGAAACGATAGGCTCTGTCGCAGCTGGAGCATCCAGCGGCTCTTCCTTCCCCAAACCAGCTCCTGCATAGTCTAAAACAACAAATTCTTCCTCCTTTTTGCTCCCATTCTGGGGCGGAGGGGTTAATACAGCAGTAGTAATAGGGACGGTCGGTTCAGGAAGCACAAAGTACGATTTCTTTTCAGAAACCGTGTTACAGGTGACAGGCCACATGGGATCCTTTTTCTTAGCCGGCTGGGCAAAAACAATGGAGTGCTTTCCCACTTTGAAAGTCAAGGTACCTTTACCGACGTCGATGATCGCACCAAAGAGCGTGTGTGCGAAATGGCCTACCCAAAATGATGGGAATATGGTCATCCTCAGGCATGTCAAGGACAACAAAGTCAACAGGGAAGAAAAACTTCCCTATTTGGACGGGTACGTCCTCTAGGACTCCTATGGGCTCGACCGCAGATCGGTCAGCCATCTGAACTGTCATCTCAGTAATCGCAAACCTGGTCAGTTTAAGCTTTCTAGCTAGGCTTAAGGGCATGACACTTATGCTAGCTCCTAAATCACATAAAGCCTTTTCGATAGAAAAGGTACCTATGCTACAAGGGACGGAAAAACTGCCCGGGTCTTCTAACTTATGGGGCGCAGTGTGAGACAAGTAAGAGCAAGACTCTTTAGTTAATGCAACAGTATGAACATGTTCAAGTGATTTTTTCTTTGACAACAACTGTTTCATAAACTTAGTATATGCTGGCACTTGGTTAACTAACTCAAGGAAGGGTACCTGAACATTTAAGCTACGAATGACCTTCTCAAATTTACTGAAAGATACCTGTTCCTTGGTTGGCACGAGCCTCTCCGGATATGGGGCTGTAAGGAGCACCTTAGCCCTCTCCTCTAATTCGCGCGCGCCGGCGTCCTTGGACTTAGGTTGAAAGTCCGTCGCCTTCTCTTTGTTGAAGCTAGACCCTTCCTCAGACCGTCTCAAATGAGACCCATTGACCGTCATTGGATCGAACTTCGGAGCCGGGACTGACCCATCAGCACTCGGGTCTGCCCCTAAAATCTTCGGGATCGTGGTATCCCGAAACAAGTGGTCTCGTAAATTATTTGGCATTAAAGGACGAGACTCTTCAATATCAGCAGTGATAGTGGTCGATCGACCACCCCCTCGATCGATCGATGGAATGCACGATTCGAAGCTCCACGGAACCCGTGTTTGATCGATCGACTAGGTACTTCGTCGATCGATGAAATTCTGTGACGCCTTTTTCTTTGAATTGTTCGTTGAAGCTTTCTCTTTGCTTGTTTTTCGGCTTATCTTTCCCAACAAAGCATCCTCAACCATGGCAGGACCGTCAAGGGTGGACCCGCTCCTCAATGTGATGGCATTTAGGGTCTCCTTTTGTTCGGGTTGAGTAGGTAAGTGCCCGGGAGCTCGAGTGTTATTTTTACTAGCCAATTGAGCAATTTGGCTTTCTAATAGCTTCATCCCGGCCTCTCTTGCTTGGGACTCCTTCAAAGAACAGATTCTTAAGCTCGCAAACTCGAGAATTTTGTGATTGTTGTTGTTGCGGCACATAAGGAGGCTTTTGATATCTGCTTTGTTGCTTTTGATGAGGAGGCACATATGGCTGCTCTTTGTGGTGGAGGTTGAGTTGGGTTTTGAACATTCGGCTTCTCCAACTCGGGTTCGGATGTGGTGGCTCGTAATAGGTGTTTGTCCGCCTATAGTGTTGAAAGGCAAAGCACATGATTCAAAAGGACTAGGGCGTTTTTCGAGACATGGCCCTCAACTCCACACCTTTCACGAGACGAAGGGACCGTCCCGCACAAAGCATTGACTTGGTACATCCCACCTTTAGATGCTCCCCTAGCTCATATTTGTCGAATCTCGCGGTAAGAGCCTCAAGTGCAAAGCAACGAGAGGAGGATTCAGCAGACTCTCCTCGGTTCCCTCTCGAATTCCCATACTCGGCCTTGTGGGTAGCTAGATCGTCAATGATCTTCCACCCCTTGGTTGCTCCTAAATTTTCAGCAAATCTCCCATTGGCTGCAAAGATCCAAAATGGCCCTCGATCGTCGTACAACCCATTGTAGAAATGATTGCACAAACTCCACTTAGCAAACCCATGGTGCGGTATGGTTCGCACCAACTTCTTGAATCGGACCCATGCCTCATGGAAATTTTCATCTGGCCCTTGTTTAAAGCCCGTGATCTGAGCTCTAATGGCGATCGTCCTTGAAGCAGAAAAGTACTTCTTGTAGAACGCCAATGCCAATGTATTCCGGTCGGTGATCTCCAAAGCGGCTCGGTCCGGATCTCTATACCATTCCCTTGCAAAGATCGCGAAGGAGAAGATAAACATAGTCTCCTTGATCCGGTCTGGGTCACGCCGGTGGTGGGGGAATGGAGCAGCAGAGTCAATGAAGGTCTCCATATGTTTAGCCGCATCTTCGTTGCGCTCCCCGAACCGGTTTCTCTCTACCATAGTGATGTAGGCAGGCTTTGGTTCGAACTTTCGGCTTCTCCGGTAGTTCGAACCCCTTATATAAATTCGCGGCCGTCGGCTCAGAAAAACTAGCTATACTCGCTTCCTCGGCCATGACCGAAAATTCGGAGAAGTAACTGCTTTTGGTGAAGATGTAGAAACGGGTGAAGATGGTGGATTCTCCTCGAACAGCTCGTTCTCGTAAAAGCTAGAATGAGAACTCGGCCCTTCCATTTGTTGTTCTTGAAATAACCTCCTCTTAACGTGCAAAGATCTCTCAATCTCTGGATCAAACGGCAGTAATGGACCACCCCGAGACTCGCGCATAAGAGGAAACTACAACAAAATATAAGAACAGTTTAAGGAACGGATGTTCCTTAAACTAAGAAAGACTAAAAATAAAGACAACTAAAATTAGGACTATTGCCTCCCAAGAAGCAACGGCGCCAAAATTTGATACCCGTCGTCATTTGTGAGTACCAAAGATAATATTTATAAACTCCTATTAAGACTAACCTAGGCTAGTGGTAATGTGGTCGATCCACAAGGAGGCGAGTTGTAAATTCTAGTTGTTCTATGATCAGTCTAAGGTAACTATTATGGGGGTTGAATTGAATTGGTCGACGGCTAAAAACAATAAAAGAAATTAAAGTAAAAATACGAATTAAACAGATAAAAGAAGAGGTACTAGGATGATCGGGTCATTACGGCCTTCCAAGGGCAAAGCAAACTAAGTCGATCCGAAATAAGCACAGGTAAGGCGGGAAATAAGAGGTCCTCTCGGTCCACTCCTAACAGATAGCATCTCTCGATCTCGCTATAGGTCCCTAATGTCACTAATACTGACTCTCGTCCTGAAAAGCGACTAATGGTCTAAACTATACCTATCTTTCGATCTTAGCACAGTTTAGTCGAATTAATTGACGGTCACATAACCTACCCTACCTTTCGGCCTAATGGGTCAGTCACAAAAGAGGTATCTAACTGGTCGCATGCATTCGATTCGTTAAATACAAGTTTAAAAACAATTAAAACGAAGGTAACCTTACAAGGTCAGTCGATCGACCAACTATGTCAGTCGATCGACTGACACGCGGGTTCAGTCCGTATCCAATCTAATGCCGCCTAGCCATAAATCGCCTACATCCTAGCACAAGCTATTTAGCTACTCATGGTGAATGTAAAAACAACAATAAAATTAATGACTATTACGGAATTCATATTTAAGATAAATAACAACAATGATGAAGCGATAATTGGCTTGGGAATGCTAACTATCAATTCTATACTAACAGTAGAAGCGAAGCAATAAAAATGGAATTAGGGCAGAACAATTACCAAGATTCAAAGGAAAGATTAAGAGCAAAGGCAGAAATCCAATGTTTGAATCGATAACCCAAAACCCTAACTCGTAATAAACTAGAACTAAAAGCACTGTATTGTGATCGAAACTTAGATAAAAACTTGATATAAAATCTCTCCTCCCAAGCTAGATATGTTTATGTCACGTTATATAGGAATATCAACGCAACAACTTATTCCAAAACCTAAAACTTCACGGGCTTTCTAAATCTCAAATCGGAATCGAAGTCCTGGTCGATCGACTACTCAGATCGGTCGATCGATCGCTCCTCAAAGAATGTAGCTTCGGGATCCGATAGGTGGTCGATCGACTGATGATACTAGTCGATCGACCGGATTAGCTGCTACTTGACTTCTCTAAACTCGTGGATTCGTCTTTCGGGCCTTGGATTGCGCACCAAGCTTTTTCCTTAAGCGGTTCCTTTACGTCATTTGCAATGCAGCTTACTCGGGGACGGATTCGGCTTGATTTCCCGCTAAATTCTCCACATTTCTGCAATAAAGTACAAAAGCACGAAAGTAGAGGAAAATAGAGAAATATGGGCATATATAGCACAGTTGAGCTCTGAAATGCGTGTAAAAAGGGATGCAAAACATCATATAAATGACACGCATCAATCATGAAATGCGGCGATCGCTAACAAAATCCGTATGGATCTTAGCATGGCTACGGGTGCGAAGGTCTCATCATAATGGAGACCTTGGACTTGGGTAAATCCTTTTGCCACTAGCCTAGCTTTGTAGACATCATCATGTCCTTCTATGCCATTTTTGATTTTGAATATCCATTTGCATTGAAGAGGTCTTGCCTCTTTAGGCAAATCTACCAAGTCCCAAACTTGGTTTTCATGCATAGAATCCATTTCGGACTTCATGGCTTCAAGCCATAAGGAGGAATTTGGACTAGAGATTGCGGCCTTGTAGGTGGCGGGCTCGTCACTTTCTATAAGCAACACATCGAGTGTTCCATCTTCCTCGATAAGTCCCACATATCGATCGGGATGGCGAATTACTCGACCCGTCCTTCTTAGTGGAGGAGGTACAACTGCGTTAGACGACGAAGGAATATCTTCTTGCGTCTCTATCTCGGTTAGTGGCTCTTGAACTTCACAAATTCAAAATTTCTCCCACTCTGTCTCTTAGAAATAAAGTCTCTTTCTAAGAAGACAGCCTCGCAAGACACAAACACTTTGTTATCTTGAGGTTTGTAGAAGTAGTATCCTCGAGAATTCGAGGGGTAACCTACAAAGGTGCATTTTTCGGATCTTGGGGCAAGCTTATTGTCATTCTTAGTCTTGACGTAAGCATCACATCCCCAAATTTTCATGTAGGATAGATTAGGAACTCTTCCTCTCCACATCTCAAATGGAGTTTTTCCGGTGGCCTTAGTGGGACTATTATTCAAAGATATAATTGCAGTTTGGATTGCAAATCCCCAAAACGAGTTTGGTAACTCGGTTTGACTCATCATTGATCGAACCATATCAAGTAGGGTTCGATTTCTCCTTTCGGCAACACCATTGAGTTGTGGTGTTCCGGGTGGAGAAAGTTGTGATATAATACCACAACCTTTCAAGTGTGAATCGAATTCAAGGCTAAGATATTCTCCACCACGATCGGAACGTAGTGCTTTTATCTTTTTGTCCAATTGGTTCTCTACTTTGTTTTGAAATTCCTTGAATTTCTCAAACGCTTCACTCTTATGTTTCATTAAATAGACATACCCATGTCTACTCAAGTCATCGGTGAAGGTTATAAAGTAGTCATAGTTTCCACGAGCGGTGATACTCATTGGTCCACATACATCGGTGTGTATGAGTCCCAATAGTTCACTAGCTCGTGTCCTTTTACCACTAAAAGGATTACGAGTCATTTTGCCAAGTAGGCAATATTCGCATGTACCATATGACTGATAATCAAATGGTGTAATCACATTAGTCGAAATTAATCTTTTGATGCGATTCTCGTTTATGTGACCTAATCGACAATGCCAAATGAACGCTTCACTTGGGTCACTTGATTTGATTTTCTTTGATTGAATGTTATAGATATCATTAGTCGGATTTGAGGTCTCTAAAATGTAAATGCCATTTATGGAAGAAGCTTGGCCTATAACCAATTCATTCCTAGAAATAGTACAACGATTGTTCTTAAAGACAAAACAAAAACCGTCCATGTCTAGCATGGCGATTGAAATAATGTTTTTAGAGAGTGTAGGCACATAAAAACAATTATGTAAATACAACTCAAATCCGTTAGGCAAAGCTAAAACATAAGTTCCTTTGGATTCGGCCGCTACTCGAGCTCCATTTCCAAGGCGTAGATCCACATCTCCCTTGCTAAGCCTCTTCACATCTCTTAAACCCTGTAAATGATTACAAAGGTGAGAACCACAACCGGTATCTAGTACCCATGTCGTAGTGGAAGTGTAATTTATATCAATAACATAAATTTCTTTAGGAATTTTACCTTTTGGAGTGATAATTCCTTCCCTTATATTTCGCAAATATACGGGACAATTCCTAAGCCAATGTCCCATGCCATAGCAATAATGGCACTCATCATTAACTTGCTTGAAGTTTTTGATTTTCTTTCCCTTCTTCTTGAACTTTTTGCCCTTGGAAGCAAGAACTTGATTGCTTGAGCTCCCACTAGTTTTGGCATCTTTATCTTCCAGAGACAAAGACCCTATAGATTGTATGAGGTAGTCTTCCTGAGACGGGCTCACACGAGATCTAGTAGTAGTAGGTGGTTTAGAAGAAGTGATGAAGTTAAGGTTTCCATCCGAACCTATCCCAAAATGAAGTTCCCTAGTAGTGTCGAAATCATTGTTGGAGCAAACGTCGTCAAAAACATTGTGGTAAGACTCAATAGTTATCGGTGCGGTAACATTTGATGGATTCATTGTAATGAACTACAAGTATGGTGGAAAAGGAAATATTAACATTTGTCTTTTTAAATCATACTTGTAAAAAGATTAACAAGATATGAACATTTATATAGTGACCTCTACCCAACTATTATAAATGATTCCAAGACCCAAATTCATATCAACTTAGGCACGGGATAGCCGATGGAACCCTTATTAATATAACTCGGTGGATTAACGTTTAATCGATTCTACTTTTAGAACTCTTGGTCGATAAAATTACTCTAATGTTTATCTATAGCCCGGAACACATGCGACTACGGTCACGAATACTTCCGTTGAGGTCAATCCAAATTTCGAATAAATGTGTCCATGATCTAAATTCATATTAACTTGGACACGGGATGGCCGATGAAACCCTCATCAACACGAATTCGGTGGATAGACATTTATCACCCACTTCCCCTACGTAACAAGGTTTGTACCCCGGGATGGCCGAGTGCACTCCCTCGCGAAATAGGTTTTCATGGTTTCTACTATTTGGTAAGGCTATGTCTCAATTAATTGATTTAGCGAGAGGTCATGTCAATTTATTATCTATCACGTTTTAAGTGAACTAAAGCGGTGAACTACGATAATTGTAATTGACACGGTCGATAAACTCGATGAAATGATAATGCATGTTTTAGTTATGGCGATTTAGCGATGCATGCAACATATAAATAAAATGCAAAGCATAAAAATAAATCCTAGTATGGCCTTCCTAAAATAGAAAAACTATTTAACTATTACAAATTCGGAAACCAACTCCATTGGTCCCTTGAACTTTGGTTGTGGCACGCATCTCGAGGTAACACCGTCTTTATGTATCGCCATCTTGAAGAAATCCGTCTTTGGGAACTCCGAAATAAATAAAATTACATAACAAATTACATAATTTCCTATTATACATTTGTAACTAAAATAAAATAAATCTATTAAATTACAAAACGGTGATACGAGATCACAATAAATTACAACCGAATCGATATTCCCATACATTTCGGGTAATACAAATTAAAAACTAAGGCCATACTAAGTAAAAATTACATAATTAAAAAATTACATAAAATAAAATTATGACAATCATAAAGAAAATGCATCATTATAATATGTATGAACATGCCCAATTTTATGCTAAATCGCCTTTAAGTAGCCAATATCGTATATTACTCGGTTTTTACGGATTTGCGTGATTTCAACATTTTATAATCACAAAAATTACATAAATTCATATTTATGCATAAGTTAATTACCCTAACCTCTTAGGACTCAAAATTTAGTCTTCACTAATTATTTGACCATAATTAACTTATATTTCTAAAATTTGTTCATTAATGGACTTAAAATTATAATAAAAACTATAAACTTCAAATAAATCACAAAATTTCAAATAAATTCAAAATTTGAAATTTAAACTCATGAACATTTTGGATAAATACCATGACACTCATAATGTTCAAAAACTTAGGTTAAAATTTTCGAATTTTATCCGGAAAAACAATGTTGCGGTTTATCGGTTTTAACAAAATAATCATAAAAATATGAGAAAAATTATATTCATCAACTTTTCAATTTTAGATCTGAGAAAAATAATAAAATGCAACATGTGATGTTTTTCCTTAATCATAGAGTATGTTTTATTAATATTTCACTAATTAAGTCACTATTTATGCTATTTTTCTTCAAAAAATCATAAATCATGCATAAAGACTTCAATATAGCTTATTATTTTACACATATCTTGTAAAATTGCTTGTGACAACATACTAAATTTTTATGACCAGATTCGAAATTTATCTCATATTAACCTATTTTTCTTCTAAATCCGATTTTAATAATGAAAAATCCATTTTTCGAGCATAAGAAGTCCAAAAATTATGAAAATTTACAGGTCATCTCAAAATAATATATGTGACAACATATCCAAAAATCACTGGAAAATTCGAAGTTTAGCTTATTTTAGTCCGAAAATGACATTTTATTCATAAAATCATATTTTAATGTCATTATTATATAATATGAACAATAAAAATCCATAAATTAACCAAAATATCCTAAAAATATTTTAGGACCAGAAATTTTAACATGCATATGTGGGGTAATATCCGTATAAAACCCATAAATTGAAGGATTATAACGCAAATTTAATACGTGATTTATAGTCATAAACGAAAACAACAATGAAACGATAAAGATAAGAATTAACCTTCGGTCCTAGTGCAAATTGGCAATGAGAGATCAAAGTAGATCTCCTCCTAAATGATGCACCCAAGATCGTCCGAGAAATGCCCTTGTGCTAGAATGAATCCTCTAATTGCCTTGCAATATTGAGAGGATTATTTTTGTGAGTTTTTGCTTAGATGAGAGATCTAGGTTTCAGAGAAAAATAATCTCCAAAACCCTAGTTTTTTTTACAAATGAAATGCTTAGGTTAACAAAAGAGAGAGAGCCTCTCTTTTGTTCTTATGATTCGGCCAAACCGAGTCCAAGGGGAGGAAATGGGCTTTCATTTCCTCTTCATCTTAACTCGTAGTCCGACATGTAATTCGCTAAGTGTATATGACGCGGTTTCATTATAAACTGTCATCGGTTATCGGTAATTAAAGCATCAACTAATAATACGGGTTAGTTGAATTATTAATACATGTCCGACAAAGACAATATTGTATAATTATATTCAATATACATTTAATTAAATATAAAACGCTTATATTCAATTTATGAATTAACTGCTTAATTCACCTTAGCCATTATTATTTAATCCGTATTAAATAAAATATCTCAACATCACATTTTGACTAATTATTAGTCAAATGACTCGTTTAACCGGTTAGTCAATTTTTGGCATCTACATGACTGTATTTCCATACCGTCACATCTCTCAAACGTATCCTATAGGTGTGACTTTTAGGGACCAGTTGATCACCGCCATCTGTATTACAATAACGTCAAACTTATCTAGCAAGCCAACCGTTATTGATAAACGTGGACCAACTGATTATGATACAAAAGTATACCCTTTGATCCTTTTAGAGATTTATAAGTCCTTGCACTAACTGTAAAGGACACCAGCCCCAACAAGCTCCCACTTGTCCGTACAAGTGTATGTGCAATGACGTTATCCGCACTAACTGGAGGACACAGCTCCAACAGCATAATGATTTTCGTGATATATCATAATAACACAAAATAAACAAGTTTTATATGTTAATCGTATAACTCGGAAAAACTTTTAACCGATTTGCATGCGAACAACCAAGGCTCTTGATACCGATTGAAGGAAAAGTAGATCTATATACTGACATATTCATATATGTTCTATGTTAATTTAATCATAAAATTAATTGGTGAACTTATGCATGCAAACTATAATCAAAATAAAGAAGAAATCTTTGTCTTACATTGGTATTTTCGGATCTTAAGGGCACAAGAGAGTTCTCCTACTCTCTTGTTCTTGAGCTCTCCTTAAATGGATGAACAAAGGACTCAAATGTAGAATCCCTCCCAAGGAATAATACCCAAGATATACTCTTAATAAAATTAATATTATCAATACTAGAATAACATTAATTTTAATAAAAAGACCCAAAAGATTTTTGGTCCTCTTGGATTTCGGTCAAGAGGAGGATGAAGAAGGAAGAAAATATTTTTATCTCTCTAAAAATATTATTGTGATGTTAGAATGAATTGTTATTACACTAGATATTGCATGTAGTGTATATTGGATAAAATAAGAGAAAACCCTTGGCTCCTCTTTTGTCCAAAACCGGGTAGGGTGGGGAAGAGTGGCCAATGCATGCACAATGTGGTCTTTACAAGATTGTGTAGGTATGCATGGCTAGTATTAGGCTAGCATCATTATGCATTCCATTAACTTAATCAACATAATATATATGTTAATTCCTCCCAATATTTCGGTCCAAATTGAGATAAAATGGATTTCATTTTATCTTTGTCAATTTGTCACATGTTACTTGTCATGTAAAAATGTTATGTATTTTTAACATATTAAAAATCAACGTATTAATAAAAATACGTCATATACAAAATTGACTTAGTAATTCACAATTACTTGTACCAAGATAATTTACCAATTTATAAATCACAACATCTTGTATTTATAATAATTCATTCAATTTCAATTGTTTTCTTAAACAATAATTTCATCCAAGTAATAAAATAATTCGATCACTTAGACCGCATCTTATTTAATCAGATTATAATAAGATACGTAAATTTTACTTCCAAAATCGTCCGTCAATTTTCAAGTAATTTAAATAATTCGTAACGTTATACGATCAATTAAATGATCAATTAAGAGTAATATCCTTTAGGTATGACCTAGGGGATCAACTGATCACCACCGTCGCACGACAGTAATGTCAAACTCTAGTCAGCCAATCATTACCGATATGTGTGGACCAGTTGACAGTAAAATATACTTCCCAATTGTATTCTTTTAAAATGAGACTTAAACATGTGATCATCATGATCAACAGTTGTGATCGCATTATTGTCGGAGGACACATATTCCAACAGTTATATGCTAAGCTGTCCAAGTGTGAGTTCTGGTTAGAGAAAGTTGCTTTTCTGGGGCATGTGATCTCTAAGGAGGGAGTAGCTGTGGATCCGGCGAAGATTGAGGCAGTGACAAAGTGGGAAGCACCAAAGAACGTTCTTTGAGATTAGGAGTTTCTTGGGTTTATTTGGATATTACTGACGGTTCGTGAAAGATTTCTCCAAGATAGCTAGACCTATGACACATTTGATGAGGAAAGAGAACAGGTTTCGTTGGGATGAGAGTTGTGAGAAGGCGTTCCAAACATTAAAGGAGCGTTTGACCACGGCTCCTATCCTAGCATTACTGAGGGGATCGAGAACTTTGAGGTTTATACAGATGCCTCAAAGAATGGGTTAGGATGTGTGTTGATGCAGAACGGTAAGGTGATTGCCTATGCTTCTAGGCAATTGAAGCCGTATGAGGAGAATTACCCTACACATGATCTAGAGTTAGGTGCAGTGGTGTTTGCTCTCAAGATTTGGCGACATTACCTTTATGGGGCGACCTTTAAGGTATTTTCGGATCACAAGAGTCTCAAGTACATCTTCACTCAAAAGGAGTCGAACATGAGATAGAGGAGGTGGATGAAGCTGATTGGCGATTATGACATGGATATTATCTACCATGAAGGGAAAGCCAATGTTGTTGCAGATGCTTTGAGTAGGAAGAGTGTACATTCCTTGTGTACAACTCTATCTTTGATGAGGTTGAGAGATGAGGTGGGGAAGTTTGGGATACATATGATGCAGAGAGGGGATGCTGTGGGAGATTTGACAGTGCAGCCTGATCTTTATGATGATATTCGAGGTAAGTAGGCTTTGGATCCTAAGATGGCTGAGTGGAGAGCTGGAGTAGAGAAAGGGACAATGTCTCGATTCTCTATTCATACAGATGGTAGTTTGAGGTTCGATGGTAGGTGGTGTGTCCCTAATGATGAGGAGCTGAAAAAGACAATCATGACAAAGGCACATTGTACACCGTATTCAGTACATCCAGGTGGTGACAAGCTATACAAGGATTTGAAGAACACGTTTTGGTGGCCTTGGATGAAGAAAGAAACAGCTGAGTTTGTGGCCCGTTGTTTGACATGCCAGAGAGTTAAAGGGGAACAGCGACGACCACAAGGTAAGATTCAGTCTTTAGAGGTACCTGAGTGGAAGTGGGAATCCATTTCTATGGATTTTATCGTGGGTTTGCCAAAGAGTCAACAGGGTAACAACATGATATGGGCAATAGTGGATCGACTGACCAAGTCAGCTCACTTTGTGCCAATGAAAGATACGTGGACTAAAGCACAATTGGCTATGGCTTATCGGAAGAATGTGCTTAAGTTACATGGAGTCCCTAAGGACATAGTGTCTAACAGAGATGCGAGATTTATCTCAAGGTTTTCGAAAGAGTTGCAGGAATCTTTGGGCACAACATTGAAGATGAGTATAGCTTTTCATCCTGCGACAGACGGTCAGACTGAGAGAACAATCAAAACTCTTGAGGATATGTTACGGGCTTGTGTGATGGACTTTGGTGGTAGCTGGGAACAGAGGTTGGATTTGATAGAGTTTTCTTACAACAACAGCTATCACACTAGTATTGGCATGGCACCGTTTGAGGCTTTATATGGGAGGAGATGCAGGAGTCCGATATGTTGGGACGACAGTGCTGAGGCGGTGGTTCTAGGACCAGAGATGGTACATGAGATGGTTGAGCAGATTAAGATGATCAGGGAACGGATGAGAGCAGCTCAGGATAGGCAAAAGAGTTATGCAGATCTACATCGTCGGGATATAGAGTTTCAGGTTGGGGATAAGGTTCTTCTGAAAGTGTCTCCTATGCGTGGGGTTATGAGATTTGGGAAGAAGGGCAAGCTGAGTCATAAGTTCATCGGGCCTTATGAGATCTTAGAGCGAGTTGGGGAGGTTGCTTATCGTCTGGCTTTACCGGCTGCGTTAGAGAGAGTGCATAATGTGTTTCATGTATCGCAGCTGCGGAAGTATGTGAGTGACCCATTGATGTGACCATAATTAGCGCATATTTAGCCCCCGAATTAGCCTTGTTCCCATGCTTTTAGGGCATATTTGGGTCATTTATTATCTTTTGTTCTTTGTTTTGCATATTCTTTGAGATTTTGATCCCTTGGTAGGAAAGGAGTAAGAATCTTGCATTTTCATGGCAAAACGAGACTAAATTGATCGAATCCAATGACCAAGCACCAAGGAGAGACAAGATTAGAAGGCCTTTGTACATATTATAGTAGATGAGCAATGTTGAGAAAGGATCCTTGAGTCCCCGAGGAAATCCCCAAGGAATTTATGAAGAAAAGGGAAGAAAAGAAGAAGAAATGTTGCTGAGGTACAATCCGTGCGGTTTCTCCACAATCCGCCCGTCCTCCACAAGCACAATCCGTGCGTTTTCCTCCCAAGACGCCCGGGTTAGCAGCCACCAGAATCCGCCCGGATTCTCTTGAATCCGCCCGTCTTCCCCCGCCAGAATCCGCCCGTCCCGACTCCAAAACGCACGGATTCTAGTACAGCGCAATTTCGTCTTCTCCAAGCTACAAAGAAAGAAGCCCTTCCTTCGAAAAATACCGGCTCCTCCCTGCTCAATCTAAAAAGTGTAATTACTAGTTTAGCCCTTAGTTAACCCTAATGCATCCCCTTAATTTCCACTATAAATACCCCATTAGTCTAATTAGAAGAGCATGTTCTTCTTATCAGTTCTTAGAGTAGTTAATATCAATCAAATGTCTCTTTAGTTTTGTAATCAACAATTAATCAAGTTTTAATACAAGTTTTATTCCTTAATCTCTCTTTTGTTCATCCTTTATTTTGGGTAATTGAAGATTATTTGGGTTATTATTGGGAGATTGACAACCTCTAAATCAAGCATCAAGTACTTCTTTTATCTTTGCTTTATTATTGGAATCATTAGTAGGTATAATCCTCTTAATCCCTTTTTAATTATTGTTAATTACTTTCATTTGTTCATCATGTTTCATTTTGTTGGTATGATTGACAACTTTGCTAGCATGATCAACATGATAATGAGTGAGTAGTCACTTAGCTAGGGTTAATGGGTAATTAGGGGAAACCAACATGGGGAATGATTCATGCTTAAATTAATATGCTTTCATGATTTATTTGCTTGCTTGTTTTGATCTCAACTCATGCACATGTTATGTTTGATGAAATGCGAGCCTATGAATCCTTGCATTTTTTACCCATCACCTATCTTTTCAATGAGACTTGTAAGACATAAACCAACTCGAGTCTCATTAGACCATGCATGTTTTTGAGTAGGGAAGACTAAGTCGACTTGTAGGTGTTGTACAATCAAATCGATTCGGCTCCGGGACCGAAACTTTCCTAGGATTGTAAGATATAACCCAACTCAATCCATCACAACAATAATTGCTTGCTTATAATTTGAGAACATGTTTGTATGATCAATTCCCATGATTCCCCTATGACCCCATGACACCCTAGTGCTTTTTTATCAATTGTTTACAACCCTTTTAATTCATCTTGCTTGTTTATTTCCATTGCTATTTAGTTTAGTGACCTTCTACATCAACCCAAATTGTGACACCCCTAAGACACCACTAGTTTCAATAGAAATCTCATCTCAATTCCCGTCCCTTGAGATCCGACCTTTACTTGCCTCTTTACTAATTGTAGAGTTGTTTGTGAAGTTATAAATTGTGTTTTGATTCAGACGTGACCCAACGACAACATCTATTCAATTGTGAACACGAAACGGACCGATCACCCATCACATGTGTTAGAGGCAGAGAGCTTAGAGCTGGATGCGTCTTTATCATATCTTGAGGTACCTAAGCAGATTCTTGACCGGAAGGTTAGGAAGACTAGGAGCGGTGAGACAGTGTTGCTTAAGATCCTTTGGTCTAACCACGAGACTGAGGAAGCTACATGGGAGGCAGAGGATGCCATGAGAGAGCGTTACCTTTTCCTTTTTTATCAGGTATGTGTGGTTACGGGGACGTAACCTTGTTTCTTTTAGGGGGGTAGGAGATGATCGCAAAGAGTTTTTATGAGTTTTTATACCCTTCTTATGTTGTGTCGGTATGGTTGTTGTCGTTAAGTTTGGGTTAGTAACTTGTTTTATGTTGAGTTTTGTTTTGGTTGTTGAGTCGGGAGTGCGTAGTGTGAGTCTTTGTTTTGTTGTGGTTTGAACTTCGGGGACGAAGTTCTTTTTAAGGAGGGAAGACTGTAATACTACGTATTTATGAGTCTTGGGGTACTCTATCGAGTAGGCCTTACTCTGTCGAGTAAGGGCGAGTTGCGGATTAAAATAGTTTCTGACCTGTTGGGTACTCGATCGAGTAACGTGGGTACTCGATCGAGTAAGGGGGCACTCGATCGAGTACCTTAGCTTCTCGATCGAGTAGCCGGTTTACGGGGGCTGTTTTCTCGGATTTTGTTAATAATGCGATTAGAGTATATAATACTTCCGTCATTGTTCTTAAATCACTTTTCAAAACCTAATTACTGTGAGAAGAGAAATCAAACTACGTCATTCGCTTTAATCGCATTGTTGGCAAATCCCGGAGCTTGGAAGGTCGGATTTCACTCTTCTTTATACCGTTGTGATCCTTGCGTCGAGGGTAAGACCTATATACCTTTTTTATGATGTTTCTTTAAAGTTGGTTAAACCCTAGTTTGGGGATTTGGGGGTTTTGTTGTTTGTATGATTGGTAGTGATTATGTGTTTGTATATTAGGAGGAGGATTCGTAGAGGAAGCTTTTGATATCAATTTGTGAGATCGTCGATTGTTGTGCTTTCCGGTAGGGTTTCCCTACTCGTATTATTTACATGATGTGTGGTGATTGTCTTTGTAGTTAGTGATTGTTGATTGATTCGGACGGTTGTTCTTTGTTGTATTGTGATTGTGATTGTTTGTCTCTGGTTCTCGAGATGCGTTCTCGGCTGAGTGGAGTCACTTGCAGGAGTGGCTTCACGCCCTAGTTTCGCCCTTCGTGGAACCCGCCACGGAAGGGGATGTGCACATTAATGGGACAGGGTTATAGCTCGGTATGATGAGCGGGGATTTGGTGGGTACGGCTGCGGTCCCCCACTGGCCGGGCTGGTCCAGTGGACAGTCGGTGACGGAGATGGAGTGGAGTGGATGATTGTGTATGATTGTTTGAGCTGTATTGGTTACTGTATTGTTGGTTATATAAATTATGTAAATAGTACTGACCCCGTTTATTGTTTTAAACCCTGCGGTGATCCATTCGGGGATGGTGAGCAGAGATATTGAGCAGTATGAGTTGAGTCTTTGGGGACATTTGGGATGTGCCACGGTCGATGATAGAAGTCTTCATTTGTAGCTTAGTAGTTTTCATAAACATTTCACTTGAATCAGTAGACAGTCAGTTTGAGAACATGTATTCGTACTTTTGGTTTTGGTTTTGAGATTGTAACCTTTCACTAAAGTATTTCTATTTAAACGTTGTTTCATTATTATTATTTGATTATCATTGCCTCGGGTAACCGAGATGGTAATATCCTTATACCTGGGTGGTCCTGGTAAGGCACTTGGAGTATGGGGGTGTTACAACTGCACCCATCTCTAAGTTATGAGTAGGATAGTTCTCGTCATAAGACTTCAGTTGCCTCGAAGCATAGCTAATGACTTTCCCTTTCTGTATCAAAACGCACCCAAAACCATTCTTCAAAGAATTTGTATACACCTCGAAGTTCTCACTCCCCTCTGGCAAAGCAAAGATGGGATTTGTAGTCAAACGTTCCTTTAAGGTTTGGAACGCCGTCCCACAACTCTCATCCCAGCTAAATTTGGTCTCTTTCCTCATCAATGCCATCATCGGCCTATAAATCTTGGAAAATTCCTTAACTAACCGTCTGTAATACCCAACCAAACCCAAGAAACCCCGAATTTCAGCCACATTCTTTGGCGCATCCCAGTTTGACACCGCGTCAATCTTACTCGGATCCAAATATACACCATCTTTAGAGATCACATGGCCCAGAATAGCCACATTCTCAAGCCTGAACTCACTATGACACCCCCACATACCAAGGTGCCTTACCAGGACCACCCTAACATAAGAGACCGTCATTATCTCGGTTGCCTGAGGTTAGTATATCAAAGTTACTATTCCAAAACAACATTTATTGAAGTATAAATAGTTAATGATTACATGTTCCAAAACCAAATCCAAAACCAAAATAAAGAGTACTAATGTTCGACAACTGAAACTGAAAGATAAATCTCATGACAGCGGAAGCTAGACTCGAGTGATGACTCCCTATCTCGTTCCCGAAGCTAAGACCATCACCACGTGTCACAATCTGCTCACCATCCCTGAATGGATCACCACAGATTTTACAAAACAACAACGAGGTCAGTTTACTGCATAATCAAAATAAGACAAGTACGATAAGATAAACAGCTGATCATCATCCACCTCTAACTCCCGATCACATCAAATAACCGACTACAACTAAAGTGTGTAGCCCTGCCAGTGGGGGACCGCAGCCGTACCCACATAAGCCCCACTCATCAACGATCGATAACCCTGTCCATTAATGTGCACATCCCCTCCTGTGGCGGGTTTCACAGAGGGCGAAACTAGGAAGTGAACCCACTCCCGCAAGTGACTCTACTCAGCCGAGGACGCACCTCGCGAACATCACCATCAACCATCATAACTCCAACACCCAACTCCAATCCAAAAACACCAGATAATCATAATATTTATCGTACAACAATCACAATACAATCTTAAATCAATTAACAGTTAACCGAGCAGGGAAACCCTACCTTTTCGCAATCCCAGCACACACAAACAATCAATAGCAATTATTCATGACACCGTCACCTACACACAATAATCACATAATCCCAACGACCACATGCTAAAACCCCTTTCCCCAAATCACAAATTAGAGAAAAACCCTAAAAGACAAATTAATGAAACTTATGAAATCAGAGGCTTACCGACACAATCGACGCAAGGAAAGATGAACTAGACTCACGAACTATCTGTTGGAGTATGTGTCCTCAACAATAGTGCGATCACATTATTGAAACTGATGATAAGATTACGTAAAGGGATGATTCATTTATATATGTCAACTGATCAACATTAATCGGTAATGATTGGCTGACTAGAGTTTGACATTATTGTCGTTTGACGGTGGTGATCGGTTGATCCCTTAAGGTCACACCTAAAGGACGATTCCCTTAATAGATAAATTAATTAATTGTATATTAATACAGATTTATTAAGTCCTTAAAATTGAAAAATTTACGTCTATGAGTGAGAATATATATCTTATTGTAATTCGATTAAATAAAATTCGTTTTAGTAATTAAAATGTTATATTACTAAAATTTGTTTATGAAACAATTAAGAGAGAATGGTTAATCTTAATTACAAAGTGTTGTAGATTATATTAACATGATCCATTTTATAATATGTAATTGTGAATTACCTTTTAATTAGTTAAAATTTATTTGTTCATTTTGTAAATAACATTTAATTTGTTAAATGTAAGTTAGTGAGACTAGTAACATGTGAATTGTCATATGTCACACAACATTACAAAATCACAATTGACAAAAATAAAATGGGTGTTCACATTGTGATATGGACCGAAATTATGGGTGGTTTATGGTTATCGTACCGTAAAATGTTTTTAAATTGTTTAAAAGACATAATCATAACCTAACCTTCTATAGCCCATACCCTACATATTTTAATAAGAGAAAAAGCAAAAGTTAAGGCCATGCATTGGCCTTGTGTGAGACACCCCATCCGGCCCTCTCCCTTAAGAGGGACTTTTGTTTTTCCAATTATACACTTAACAACTCTCTTAATTCACATGCATTCTTACACTTCTCTCTAAAATAATTTTTGACTTGTTTTTGTTCATATATCTAATACCCTAATTAGATTACTAAAGTAGTAATATTTTAGTAATATTAGATTAATTTTAAGGTGTCTAATAATCATATCTAGTCAATATATTATTAGATTTAAGGGATAGTTTTGGTGCAATCAAGAGGAGAATCTCTACTTTGGGATTTTGGAAGATCATCCATATACATTGTAGCTCAAGAACAAGTGGAGGAAGGAGTCCTCACTTGTGCCCTCTTTGTGCCATACCTACAATGTAAGGAACCTTATTCTGCTTCTTCCTGATTTCATTTTAAGTTATGCATGCAACTAGATCTAGCCTAATCTAAATCAATGAGTAATTTAGATCTATAACTAAATGATTTTAATTAGAGGGTTTGGAATCCTTTCAATTTATTAGTGATTTTGATCACATTACATTTAAGTGTATTCGGGTTTGTTATGTCAAATTGGTTTGAGCTCGTAATGGATATAATGTGAGTTGGGAATACCAAGTGTATGCTCATATATTCTAAGTGTATACGATGTATATTATGTCCCCTATCAGGGTTAGATACTCGGGGATATGTTATAAGGTACTTAGAATAATTTGTATGCATTAGCAACAAAAATAGCTACGTCCCCGAACGGAGTTGGCGCCCCCGATCGGGGTTGTCATCCTCTTCATACGTGTTTGCTTTCATACGTACATATGGGTGGCATGTGATATATATGATTGGCAGTTATTTGTTTGATACGTAACAAACAATGCCTTTGTTATCCATTTTGTAACAATCTTATATTATATAAATTCTATATATATAAGGGGTTGTCGGTTAATTCAAAGACACATTTTTTGCATTTTGTTTTTGACAAATACAAAGTAAAACCAAACTCTTTTATTGTTCTTTGTTCTTTGTTCTTTGCTCTTTGCCTTAAGACAAAGGAATCGTTTTATCGTACATAGATTTCATGATACCCAAAGGCTATAGGGTCGAAATACTCTAAGGAAAGTGTGTTCAACACGATTCGATTAGGTGTAATAAACTGTCTTATATTGTTTTCATTTCTGTTTTAGTCCCCTTGTTTGTATAAGTTACTTATTTGTAATCTTTGTAATATAAAAACTACAACATTCTTAGAGTATTTTCTGCATTTGGAAATGGATTCAATCAAGGACATGATTACGAAGTTTGGAAAGTTGGAGAAATTCGAGGGTGTCATTTCCGTCGTCGGCAAACGAAGATGCACTTCCTTCTCACCGCTTTGAAGGTTGTGTATGTGTTGAGTACTCCTATGCTGGAGATTTTGGGGGATGAAACTCTTGCGGAAATTCAACGAAAGAGAAGCAAGTGGGAGAATGATGAATATATTTGTCGTGGTCACATCTTGAATGGTATGTCTGACTCTCTTTTTGACATTTATCAAAATGTTGAGTCCGCTAAAGATTCATGGGATCAACTTGGGTCTAAATATATGGATGAGGCTGCTTCTAGTTAGAAGTTCCTTGTTGGAAATTTCATGAATTATAAAATGGTTGATTCTAGACCGGTAATGGAATAATATAATGAATTGCTTCGTATTTTGGGATAATTTGCACAACATAAAATGGAGATGAATGAATCTATCTCGGTGTCTAGTATCATAAACAAGTTGCCTCCTTTATGGAAGGATTTTAAACATATGCTTAAACATAAAAAGGAAGAGTTGACTCTTGTTCAACTCGGTAGCCATTTACGCATAGAGGAATCTTTAAGGGTGCAAGATAGTGGCAAGGGTAAAGGTTAAGATGTTATGGGATCCTCTTCCGTCAATATGATGGAAAAGGGAGAGGATTTCAAGAACAAATTTAAGGGGAAGAAACGCCCTTTTAACAACACCAATGACGAGTCTAACAACCGAAAGGTGCTTGTTGGATTTGTGGAAAGACCGGGCATTTGAAAGCAAATTGCAAGGTTGGAAAGTACAAAAAGAAAATGGGTGCAAGTACTAGCCACGGAGGACAAGGGTCTAATGACCAAGGTCCACCCACTAATCAAGGTCAGATTTTAGACATTGGTTCTAATTCGGTTGTGAATTATGTACCATTAATTTCTAAGGCATTTTATGTGTAGGATGATGTAGTGGCATGGTGGATTGACTCGGGTGCAACCAATCGTGTTTTCAAGGATCGACATTGGTTCAAGGATTATGAACTAGTGAATGATGGATCCGTTCTATTTATGGGCAACGAGTCTACCGCTCCTATCGTTGGTCGTGGCATGGTGGTGTTGGAATTTAGTTCTGGAAATGTTGTAAAATTAAATAATGTATTACATGTACCCGGAATTAGAAAGAACCTTGTCTCCGGTAGTTGTTTAAGTAAACTTGGTTATAAACAAGGGTATGAATCTAATAAGTATGTTTTATCTAAACATGGTGTATTTATTGGATTTGGTTATTACTGTAATGGCATGTTTATGTTGAATGTTGTTCCAAATGAAACTTCCATATTTATTGCTTCCTCTATGAATGATACTTCATATCTTTGGCATGTGAGATTAGGACACGTACATTATAAAAGATTGGAAACTATGTCTAAAGATGGTTTAATTCCATCATTTAACTTGGACATTAATAAGTGTAATACTTGTATGTTGACAAAAATCACAAGGCAATCATTTGGTAATGTGTCTAGGATCTCACATGTGCTTGAACTTATTCATAGTGATTTATATGATTTTCGCAATTATCCATCTTTAAATGGTAAAAAAATATGTAGTGACTTTTATTGATGATTTTAGTCGGTTTTGTTACATATATTTACTTCACACTAAAGATGAGGCAATTGATAAGTTTAAGGTCTTTAAAAATGAAGTGGAATTTCAAAAATCGGTTTTGATTAAAAGGTTGCGTTCCGATAGAGGTGGTGAATATTAAGATCCATTGTATTTTGAGTCAAGTGGTATCGTTCATGAAGAATCTCCTCCCTTTACACCACAACTAAATGGTGTAGCGGAAAAGAAAATTAGAGTCCTAAAAGAAATGGTTAATTCCATGTTATCTTACTCGGGTTTGAGTGACGGATTTTGGGGTAAACCCATGTTGACGGCTTGCTATTTATTAAATAGGATTCCTAACAAAAGGAATAAAGACACTCCATATGAACTGATGTGACTCATATTTGAGCATATTTAGTCCCCGAATTAGCCTCGTTCCTATGCTTTTTAGTACATAATTGGG
This sequence comes from Silene latifolia, assembly GCF_048544455.1. Classification (NCBI taxonomy): domain Eukaryota; kingdom Viridiplantae; phylum Streptophyta; class Magnoliopsida; order Caryophyllales; family Caryophyllaceae; genus Silene; species Silene latifolia. The sequence continues at coordinate 38,421,323 of NC_133528.1, forward strand.
TCATTTACTATCTTTAGTTTCCCGTTTTGCATATTCTTTGAGGTTTTGTTCCCTTGGTAGGAAAAGAGTGCAAACCTTGCAATTTCATGACAAAATGGAGCTAAATTGATCGAATTCAATGACCAAGCATCAAAGGGAAGACGATACTAGAAGGTCTATATAGATAATAAAGTAGATTGGTGATGTGACCATAATTAGCGCATATTTAGCCCCCGAATTAGCCTTGTTCCCATGCTTTTTAGTGCATATTTGGGTCATTTCTTATCTTTAGTTCTTTGTTTTGCATATTCTTTGAGATTTTGATCCCTTGGTAGGAAAGGAGTAAGAATCTTGCATTTTCATGGCAAAACGAGACTACATTGATCGAATTCAATGACCAAGCATCAAGGAGAGACAAGATTAAAAGGCCTTTTTACATATTATAGTAGAAGAGCAATGTTGAGAAAGGATCCTTGAGTCCCCAAGGAAATCCCCAAGGAATTTATGAAGAAAAGGGAAGAAAAGAAGAAGATGTGTTGTTGAGTGACAATCCGTGCGGATTGTCACCAATCCGTCCGTCCCGCAGCTGCAGAATCCGTGCGGCTTTGCACCAATCCGCTCGGATTCCACCTCCACAATCCGACCGGATTCCCTTGAATCCGCTCGGATTCCAACGCCAGATTCCGCCCGTCCCGACCTTATTCCGCCCGGATTCCAGCACAGCACGATTTCCTCTTCTCCAAGCTACAAAGAAAGAAGCCCTTCTCTCGAAAAATACTGGCTCCTCCTTGCTCAATCTAAAAAGTGTAATTACTAGTTTAGCCCTTAGTTAACCCTAATGCATCCTCCCTAATTTCCACTATAAATACCCCATTAGTCTAATTAGAGGAGCATGTTCTTCTTATCAATAATTAGAGTAGTTAATATCAATCAAATCTCTCTTTAGTTTTGTAATCAACAATTAATCAAGTTCTAATACAAGTTTTATTTCCTTAATCTCTCTTTTGTTCATCCTTTATTTTGGGTAATTGAAGATTATTTGGGTTATTATTGGGAGATTGACAACCTCTCAATCAAGCATTCAAGTACTTCTTTTATCTTTGCTTTATTATTGGAATCATTAGTAGGTATAATCTCTTAATCCTTTTTTAATTATTGTTAATTACTTTCATTTATTCATCATGTTTCATATTGTTGGTATGATTGACAACCTTGCTAGCATGATCAACATGATAATGAGTGAGTAGTCTCTTAGCTAGGGTTAAATGGGTGATTAGGGGAAACCAACATGGGGAATGATTCATGCTTAAATTAATATGCTTTCATGTTTTATTTGCTTGCTTGTTTTGATCTCAACTTATGCACATGTTATATTTGATGAAATGCTAAGCCTAGGAATCCTTGCATTTACTATCATCTTCTATCTTTTCAATGAGACTTGTAAGACATAACCCAACTCGAGTCTCATTAGACCATGCATGTTGTTGAGTAGAGAAGATTAAGTCGACTTGTAGGTGTTGTACAATCTAATCGATTCGGCTCCGGGACCCAAACTTTCCTAGGATTGTAAGATATAACCCAACTCAATCCATCACAACAATAATTGCTTGCTTATAATTTGAGAACATGTTTGTATGATCATGTCCCATGATTCCCCTATGATCCCATGACACCCTAGTGCTTTTAATCATTTGTTTACACCCCTTTTTAATTCATCTTGCTAGTTTATTTTCATTGCTATTTTAGTTTAGTGACCTTCTACATCAACCCAATTTGTGACACCCCTTAGACACCACTAGTTGCAATAGAAATCTCATTTCAACTCCCGTCCCTTGGGATCCGACCTTTACTTGCCTCTTTACTAATTGTAGAGTTGTTTGTGAAGTTATAAATTGTGTTTTGATTCGACCGTGACCCAACGACCACATCTTTAATTGTGAACACGAAACGGACCCGCATCAAAAATGGCGCCGTTGCCGGGGACGGTGTTTGTTTGATTTAGATTTCCTTTTTATTGTTATTAGTTGTGTCTTTCTTCGCCTTGGGGAAGTAAAACTCCTCAAGGTTTGCTCTAATCGTTTTCAAGTTGTTTGATATTTTGCGAGATGGATTTCATAGATTGTTTTGTAGAGGACCACTTGAGTATCCCTTACTTCAAGGATCCCATGCAAGCATTGGAAGCCTTGGAAGCAAGTGAGGGTAAGAGCATGTATTGGGAGTTGGAGGTGGATCTCTTTGAGGCCGCTCTAGCTAACAAGGAACTTACTCGTGCACAATCCGAATTAGTGCATAATATTCTAGTGGAAGCATGTCAACCCATAGAGGATGAGCAATCCATCCTAGAGGATATTTTACAAGCTCAAGAGCAAGAGGAATCCATCATGGGATTTGAATATGATGAGGTTGATGAAAGTGAAGTTGAGTATGCTATGAGAATGGAATGTCTAATGGAGATGGAGCAAATTCTCAATGAAACTCCAAAGGAGGAAAGTAAGGTACAAACTCCTACTTTGAAACCCCTTCCCCCAAATTTGAAATATGCTTACCTTGATGAATCAAAGACCAAACCCGTGATAGTTAATGATAGACTTGATGATGATCAATTGGGAAAGTTGCTTGATGTGTTGAAACAACATGAGAAGGCTATAGGTTATAGTCTAGATGACCTTAAGGGGATAAGTCCCAACTTTTGCATGCATAGAATTCATCTAGAGGAAGACCATAGACCTACCATTCAACCCCAAAGAAGATTGAACCCCCACATGCAAGAAGTTGTCAAAGGAGAAGTCATGAAATTACTTGATGCGGGAATCATATATCCCATATCGGATTCTTTGTGGGTTAGCCCCGTCCAAGTGGTACCTAAGAAAGGAGGTACTACGGTAGTGACAAATGAAAAGAATGAATTAATACCCACAAGAATGATTACCGGTTAGCGTATGTGCATTGACTATCGGAAATTAAACTCCGCAACAAGAAAAGATCACTTCCCCTTACCATTCATTGACCAAATGCTTGAGAGGTTAGCGTCCAACAAATTCTTTTGTTACCTTTACGGGTATTCGGGATTCTTCCAAATCCCTATACACCCGGATGACCAACATAAGACCACCTTCACATGCCCTTATGGCACTTTTACATATAGGAGGATGCCTTTTGGCTTATGTAATGCCCCCGCCACTTTCCAAAGATGCATGATGAGTGTCTTCTCCGATTACTTAGAGACCATAATGGAAGTTTTTATGGATGATTTTAGTGTTTATGGAAAGGACTTTGACTCATGTTTGCATAATCTTTCCCTTGTGTTGCAAAAGTGTGAAGATGTTAGTCTTGTTTTAAATTGGGAAAAGTGTCACTTCATGGTCAATGAAGGAATTGTTTTGGGTCATTTGATTTCGGAAAAGGGCATCGAGGTCGATAAAGCTAAAGTTGAGGTGATAGAGAAACTCCCACCTCCCGTGAATGTTAGAGGGGTGAGAAGTTTTCTCGGTCACGCGGGTTTTTATCGTCGTTTCATAAAGGATTTTTCGAAAATAGCAAAACCCCTCACTCAACTTTTGCTTAAAGATGCCCAATTCCAATTTACTGACGAGTGTGTTGAAGCTTTTAATAGAATCAAAGAAGCATTAATCTCGGCACCAATTATTCAACCCCCGAATTGGGAGTTACCTTTCGAGATTATGTGTGACGCTAGCAACTACGCCGTTGGAGCGGTTCTTGGCCAACGGGTAGGAAGAGCTCTTCACGCCATCTATTACATAAGCAAGACCCTCGACCCCTCCCAAGTGAATTATGATACAACCAAAAAGGAGCTTCTTGCCATTATTTATGCTTTGGATAAATTCCGTTCCTACTTGCTTGGATCCAAGGTGATTGTATTTTCGGATCATCGTGCTCTCCGACATCTCTTGATAAAGAAGGAGGCAAAACCAAGATTGTTGAGATGGATTTTGCTTCTTCAAGAATTTGACTTGGAAATAAGAGACAAGAAAGGAGCCGGGAATGTAGTGGCGGATCACTTGTCAAGGATCCGGTTTCATGATGAAAATGGAGAAACCCCGATCAATGACTCATTTCCTGACGATATTTTGATGGCCATTCAAACACAACTTGAAAGGCACATCACCCCATGGTTTGCCGATTATGCTAACTATATTGTTGGAAAAGTGCTCTCTCCAAATTTGAACCACAACCAAAGGAAGAGATTCCTATTCGAAGTGAAGAGGTATTTTTGGGATGACCCAAACCTCTACAAGGAGTGTAGTGATGGGCTCTACCGGAGATGCATCCCTCAATGGGAAATCCAAGGAATCTTGGAAGGATGTCATTCATCACCCTACGGTGGGCACCATGGAGCAAGGAGAACCGTCGCAAAAATTCTCCAATCGGGCTTCTATTGGCCTATAATGTTCCAAGATACAAGAGAATTCATCATTCATTGCGATGCTTGTCAAAGAATGGGGAATATATCTTGGAGAAACGAAATGCCACAAAGGGGCATCCTAGAGGTAGAGATTTTCGATGTTTGGGGAATCGACTACCAAGGGCCCTTTGTGACATCTAATGGGAATAAGTACATCCTTGTGGCCTTATATTATGTCTCAAAGTGGGTGGAGGCAATTGCCACCCCAAATGTTGATGCAAAAACGGTCACCAAGCTTTTCAAGAAGATAATTTTCCCAAGATTTGGAGTTCCTAGAGCAATCATTAGTGATGGAGGAACGCATTTCCATGAGAAGAAGCTTGCATCCCTTTTGACCAAATATGGTGTTCAACATCGAACCGGCTTGGGATATCATCCTCAAACAAGCGGTCAAGTGGAAATTTCAAATCGAGAGATCAAGCAAATCCTTGAAAAAGTTGTGAACAAGACTCGGAAAGATTGGAGCACAAAGCTTGATGATGCTCTTTGGGCTTATAGGACGGCCTATAAGACTCCCATAGGAGCCTCCCCCTACAAGCTTGTCTATGGAAAAGCATGTCATTTGCCAATCGAATTGGAGTACAAAGCTTATTGGGCAATCCGAGCACTTAATCTTGATCTCAAATTGAGCGGTCAAAGGAGGATGATTCAAATCCAAGAGTTGGAGGAATTCCGACTACAATCCTATGAGAATGCGAAGATTTACAAAGAAAGAACGAAATTGCTTCATGATAAGAGAATTAGACAAAAGGCCTTGCACAAGGGAGACAAAGTCTTTCTATTCAATTCCCGCTACCGACTCTTTCCGGGAAAATTGAACTCTAGATGGATGGGTCCCTATGTGATAACCGAAATTGGAAAATATGGAGATTTCTAACTCAAGGTGGAAGATGGAAGCAAGTTCAAGGTAAATGGTCAAAGGTTGAAGCCATACTATGAAGGAGCGTTTGTTGGAGAGGTCGAGGCTACCTACCTCGGGCCTCCTCCCCCTTAATAGGACCATCTAAGGGAGAGTTTGGTGGAGTCCTCCCTAAACCACCACTTGTAAATATACTAACCCTCTAACTTGTATTTATTGCATTTGTTTTAAATAAAAAGCATGAACTCTTTTCATGAGCGTAAGTGAGGGAGGGTTACTAATAAATTTTGAATGAAGGAAGGAACGAATTCTCAAGTGTGTGGACGCATCTAAGAGAGGAGAAGAAGTCAAAACTCGCAGCCTGAATCCGTGCGGATTCCCTGGAATCCGGCCGTCTTGCTGGAATCCGGGCGTTCAGAGGAGAAACCGTCCGTCCAGCTACGCTGAAAATTTGAAGATTTTTGGACTGAGGTTGCATCCGAGCGTCCAACGAGGAAAAACGCCCGTCTTATAGAATCCGGCCGGATTTGAAGAAAGACGCCCGTCTTTCTACCTGTGCATTTCAAAGAAAATCTCTGTAGCAGAATCCGTCCGTCTTCACAAGAAGACACCCGTCCCATCATAAAAGAATCCGAGCGTCTCATGCTCGGGACGCCCGTCTTTGAGGCGTTAAATTTTGGAAATTCTCGCTGTGGCAGAATCCGGGCGTTGATCGGAGCCATTTGGTGTTCACAATTAAGCATATGTGGTCGTTGGTCAATGATCGATACAAAACACAATTTATACTTCACAAACAACTCTACAATTAGTAAAGAGGCAAGTAAAGGTCGGATCCCAAGGGACGGGTATTGAAATGAAGATTCTATTGTAACTAGCGGTGTCTAGGGGTGTCACAAATTGGGTTGATGTAGAAGGTTACTAAACTAAAATAGCAATGAAAATAAACTATCAAGGTAAATGAAATAAGGGTGTAAACAATTGATTAAAAGCACTAGGGTGTCATGGGTTCATAGGGGAATCATGGGATATGATCATACAAACATGTTCTCAAATTATAAGCAAGCAATTATTGTTGTGATGGATTGAGTTGGGTTATATCTTACAATCCTAGGAAAGTTTGGGTCCCGGAGCCGAATCTCTTGGATTGTACAACACCTACAAGTCGACTTAATCTTCCCTACTTAACACATGCATGGTCTAACAAGACTCGAGTTGGGTTATGTCTTACAAGTCAAGTTGAAAGGATAGAAGATGGTAGTAAATGCAAGGATTCATAGGCTTAGCATTTCATCAAATATAACATGTGCATGCATTAAGATCAAAACAAGCAAGCAAATAAGATATGAAAGCATATTAATTTAAGCATGAATCATTCCCCATGTTGGTTTCCCTAATCACCCATTAAACCCTAGCTAAGAGACTACTCACTCATTATCATATTGATCATGCTAGAAAGGTTGTCAATCATACTAACATAATGAAACATGATGAATAAATGAAAGTAATTAGCAATAATTAAAAAGGGATTAAGAGATTATACCTACTAATGATTCCAATAATAAAGCAAGAATAATAGAAGTACTTGAATCCTAGATTGAGAGGTTGTCAATCTCCCAATAATAACCCAAATAATCTTCAATTACCCAAAATAAAGTAAGAACAAGAGAGAGATTAAGGAACTAAAACTTGGATTAAAACTTGATTAATATTTGATTACAATATTGAAGAGAGATTTGATTGATATTAACTACACTAATTATTGATAAGAAGAACATGCTCCTCTAATTAGACTAATGGGGTATTTATAGTGAGAATTAGGGAGGATGCATTAGGGTTAACTAAGGGCTAAACTAGTAATTACACTTTTTAAGTTGAGCAAGGAGCCTCCGGGATTGTCCGAGAGAAGGGCTTCTTCATTTCGTAGCTTGAAGAACGAAAGCTGTTTGTCTTTGTGATCCGTGCGGGCCGGGAGTCGGGACGGCCGGATCTGGGATGGACAATCCGAGCGGATCAAGGAACAAGACGCACGGACTGGGCATGGGCAATCCGAGCGGATTCCTGGTGAGGACGCTCGGATCGGGCGAGGACGGACGGATTCTCTACAATCCGTTCGGATTGTAGCTCAGCAGCTTTCCTTCTTCTTTTTCTTCCCTTTTCTTCATGAATTCCTTGGGGATTTCCTTGGGGACTCAAGGATCCTTTTCTCAACAATGCTCTTCTACTATGCTATGTACAAAGGCCTTCTAGTCTTGTCTCTCCTTGATGCTTGGTCATTGAATATGATCAATTTAGCCTTGTTTTGCCATGAAAATGCAAGATTCTTACTCCTTTCCTACCAAGGGATCAAAATCTCAAAGAATATGCAAAACAAAGATCTAAAGATAAGAAATGACCCAAATAGGCACTAAAAAGCATAGAAACAATGGTAATTCGGGGGCTAAATATGCGCCAATTATGGTCGCATCAAATATCCCCAAACCGAACCTTTGCTCGTCCCGAGTAAAGAGGTGACAAAGACTAGGACCAATACTAACCTAACCTAATAATAATAGCCGATATGAGACAATTAGCGGGTCTCACTCCGCCCCTTCAACTCACAACAAGACAACCATGAGGTAGGATGCCTTCTTGCAAGGCAAGGTGGGTCTTGCCAAAATGGCGACACATCCAAACATTAAGCACACAAAATCACATAATGGATGCATCTACAAAAATAATAGCCACTTTCCTCATCTAAGTGGCGGAAATTATCTACAAGGGAAGCAATTCAAGGGTGCACAATCCTTCATAGATGCAATTTGTTCAAACTACTAAGCCTAGAAGGATACCAATAAATCACCTCCAAGTTGTGTCAAGCTAGGGTACCTTTGTCCTCAATCGTTAAATGCTTTTGTCAAGAATAGACTCCCTATGGTGTTAGAAACACTGGAGGATCGCGGAATTCCCCCTCTTGCCTAGACAAGAAGAAGGGTCGTCCCCTCTCTACCATGCACAAAAATGGATACGATGGATAAAGGGATTGATAGACGTTTGAGTTTCATTTTGGGAGTTTGCTTTTGTTTTTGTTTTCCCCCCAAATTTCTTTGGCATTTGACTTTTTTGAGAACACTTTCTTGCCATTTCTTTTTGATTTTTGGCATTTCAATACTTGACAACTTTTTGCATTTCTTTTTGAACATTTTCAAAGTCACCCCAATTAGTAACGAGGGTGCCTTGTTTTTGAAGTTTTAGGAGTTCTATTTTTGCTCCTCTTTTCTTTTGATGCATTTTTGCAAACTTTCTTTCACTTTTCATTTCTTTGAACTCAAATCAATTTCTTTTTGTTGTGCCCATTCCCTTTGATGACAAAAATGTATGGTAGAATATGGATGAATGATAGAAGTATGCATGGTTTCAAGGGTCACCTTGGAATAAACGGTAGCCAAGGAGTTATCACACCACAAGGTACTCTTGACTAGGCCTTAAACCATGGGTCAAAGGATACTAGCATGACACATCCTAGGGTGTTTTACAAGCATTCTAACAAGCAAAGTCTTAAGAATAAAAAGCATCTACTAGGGCCTATATACACTTGTCAAGCTTCCCAAGTAGACGGTTTCGCAAAATTTTTCTAACATGCAAACTACATGCCATGATGTAACTAACATATAAACATCCTAATGCAAATGATTCTACCAACTAATATGACATATAAACTAAATGCAAGTCCTAAGTTCACATTGTTTTACCGCATCAATCAAAATAAAGCCACATAGTCATTAACATAAAGAGGAAAAAGGAGATTGGAAAGATCATACCATGCGGTCTTCAATATCCTCATGTCTCGGATGTGGCGTAGTCAATCAAAGTGAACAAGGATGAAACAAACATAATATATACAAGACAATATATACAAAGGAAATGAACTTGTTTTTGGTTTTTTTCAATTTTTCAAATTTTTATGGTTTTTGAAATTTTTCAATTTTTATGGTTTTTGAATAAAAGTTAAGAGTTAGAATTCCCATCCCCACACTAACATGGGCATTGTCCTCAATGGCCAAAATGATGGAAATTATGCAAAGAATGATGCATGATTTCTATGCTAAATGCAATTCTACACTAAGCTATACTACATGATGCATGGTTTTTGTTATGACGGAGAGGATAATTTAAATTACCTCCCGTTGCGTATGCATTAACTTCCCCAAACCAAGCAAGACACTATTGCTAATGTCAAAGCATGGGGGAGTTCATGCACATGCAATGCTATGCATGAGACTAGATTGTCATTTTGGATTTTACAAAAGTGGGAACAATAAAGAACACCTCAAAGGAACCGAGGTGTGAGTCCTTTGATGTTGCTAGGACTAAACCGACAATGATCAAAATGAAAATAAAATACAAAGAGATATAGACAAACCGTGGGAGAGTAGGAATCTCCAAGGCTAGTCTTCCATCATGCTACTATCATCATCACTTCCCTCATGAGAAGTGGTCACATTGCCACTTTCCTTGGCACTTTCTTCTTTGCTTTCTTCATCATCATCTTCCTCAGTTGATTTTGATGAGCTTTGCAAGCTCTCCTTGTCACAATTCACTTGCTCTTTGAATGGAGCATCTTCAACTTTCTTCCTCCATTGGAGTTCCGATCTCTTCTTCTCATCTTTCCGGCTATAATGATCAATCATGAAACATGGCTCATGCAAACGAGGAGCTCTCATGGTCTTGTCAAGATTAAAAGTTATGCTTTCATCTCCCACTTCTAGAGTGAGCTCTCCATGCTTCACATCAATCACCGCACCCGCGGTGTGTAGGAAAGGTCTTCCTAAGATGATTGGAATGTTGGAATCTTCCTCCATATCAACAATGACAAAGTCCACCGGGATGAAAAACTTCCCAATTCGCACGGGGACATCTTCCCATATTCCTAGCGGTGTCTTCGTCGATCTATCGGCCATTTGAAGAGTGATATTGGTACATTTAAGCTCTCCCATTCCCAACCTTTTACTTACCGAGTATGGCATGACACTCACACTAGCCCCTAGATCACATAAGGCTTTGTTGATCGTTGTGTCGCCAATGGTACACGGTATTGAGAAGCTTCCCGGATCCTTTAACTTTGGAGGTGAACTCCCTTGAAGTATGGCACTACTCACTTTAGTGAAGGCGATAGTCTCAAGTTTCCGGATCGACTTCTTCTTTGTGAGGATATCTTTCATGTACTTTGCATAGATAGGAACGTGATTGATTAATTCCGTGAAAGGAATTGAGACTTCTAAGTTCTTCACAATTTCCATGAACTTTCCAAGTTGATCATCAAATTTAGGCTTGGCTTGACGACTTGGAAAAGGAAGTCTAATCACAATGGGCTCCTTTTCTTTGGCTTTATCTTCATTTTTCTTTGAACTTTCTTCTTTTGATGATTCCCCTTCTTTGGGACTTTGCACCACAACTTCATTCTCACTAGCTCTCACAACTTCATCCTCAACTTGCTCCTTCGGTGCTTCATACCTTGTACCACTTCTCAAGTGAATGGCACTAACCGTTTCATGTCTAGGGGATTACCTTGAGGTGGTAATTGCCCCTTTTGTCTTTGTGAGCTCGAAGATGCTAGTTGGGTCAATTGTGTTTCCAACATCTTGGTGTGAGCTAGAATGTTGTTGATGGTGGTGTCTTTTGCTTGGCTATCTTTTTGCATTTGGGTGAAAAATTCTTGTTGATTCTTTTGCATTTGAAGGACCGCTTTTTGGACATCAAAACTTTGGTCATTGTGGTGATTGTATGGATTTTGATTTTGGTAACCTTGGTTTTGATTGAAAAAGGGTCTTTGGTTTTGATTTCTCATGGGTGGTGGAGTGTATGTTGTTTGAGGGTTTTGGACATTTTGGCTTTTGTATGAGAGATTTGGATGGAATTTGGTATTTTCATTGTAAAAATTTGAATAAGGGGTACCGCTTTTGTAAGCTTGGAAAGCATTGACTTGCTCGGTTGTTCCCCTACATTCACTTGAGTCATGACCTAAGGTTCCACAATTCTCACATATCCCGCTTGGGATTGATGAGGATGCCGTCATGGCATTGACATGGTGCTTTGATAATTTTGAGCTTTCCTCAAGTCTAGCCATAGCTTGTTCAAACTTCAAGTTGATTGTGTCAATGTGAGCACTAAGTTGAGCACCCAATTGAGTAACGGTGTCCACTTCATACTTTCCTCTAGTAGCCTTGCGAGGCCTACTATATTGCGAATTATGGACCGCCATTTCCTCAATCTTGTTCCATGTTTGATTGTCATCAACTTCGGTGAACATTCCATTTGATCCCATATTGAGAATGTTCCTTGAATCTTCATATAAACCATTCCAAAATTGTTGCACTAAAAACCATTCGCTAAGTCCATGGTGAGGACATGAGCGACAAATACCTTTGAACCGCTCCCAAGCTTCATACAAAGATTCTTCATCCCTTTGCTTAAAACCCGTAATTTGAGCTCTTAGCATATTGGTCTTTTCCGGTGGGTAGAATTTTTGGTAGAAAGCTGGAGCTAGCTTCTTCCAAGAATCTATTCCAAGGGTGGCCTTATCAAGGCCCTTCAACCATTGCTTTGCGGTGCCGATTAACGAAAAAGGAAATAAGACCCATCTTATTTGGTCTTGAGTCACGCCCGTTTGAGAGATAGCTTCACAATAATCACAAAATGTTTCCATATGAGAATGAGGGTCCTCACTAGGCATTCCCCCGAATTGGCTCCTCTCAACTAGTTGGATGAAGGCGGACTTGGCAATAAAGTTTCCGGTAAGATGTTGTGGGGTAGGAGTACCGTTTGGTAGATCCTCCTCGGTGGGTATAGAGTGGGACGAGAATTTAGGCATTGTAGGTGGATTTTGTGTGGTATTGTTTAATGGGTTCTCTTCTCCTTCTATTGCGAAAGGATTGACAAACTCACTAGTGGGTTGAACAACTTCACCAACACCTCCCAAATTCCTCCTAACAAGTCTCCTATTATTCGTCAAGGTTCTTTCGATTTCACGGTCAAAAGGTAACAAATCTCTTTGTATCCTTCTAGACATGCAAAATATCAAACAACTCAAAAACAATTAGGACAAACCTTGAGGAGTTTTACTTCCCCAAGGTGGAAAAAGACACAACTAAAAACAATAAAAGAAATCTTAAATCAATTAAACACCGTCCCCGGCAACGGCGCCATTTTTGATCGGAGCCATTTGGTGTTCACAATTAAGCATATGTGGTCGTTGGTCAATGGTCGATACAAAACACAATTTATACTTCACAAACAACTCTACAATTAGTAAAGAGGCAAGTAAAGGTCGGATCCCAAGGGACGGGTATTGAAATGAAGATTCTATTGTAACTAGCGGTGTCTAGGGGTGTCACAAATTGGGTTGATGTAGAAGGTTACTAAACTAAAATAGCAATGAAAATAAAATATCAAGGTAAATGAAATAAGGGTGTAAACAATTGATTAAAAGCACTAGGGTGTCATGGGTTCATAGGGGAATCATGGGATATGATCATACAAACATGTTCTCAAATTATAAGCAAGCAATTATTGTTGTGATGGATTGAGTTGGGTTATATCTTACAATCCTAGGAAAGTTTGGGTCCGGAGCCGAATCTCTTGGATTGTACAACACCTACAAGTCGACTTAATCTTCCCTACTTAACACATGCATGGTCTAACAAGACTCGAGTTGGGTTATGTCTTACAAGTCAAGTTGAAAGGATAGAAGATGGTAGTAAATGCAAGGATTCATAGGCTTAGCATTTCATCAAATATAACATGTGCATGCATTAAGATCAAAACAAGCAAGCAAATAAGATATGAAAGCATATTAATTTAAGCATGAATCATTCCCCATGTTGGTTTCCCCTAATCACCCATTAAACCCTAGCTAAGAGACTACTCACTCATTATCATATTGATCATGCTAGAAAGGTTGTCAATCATACTAACATAATGAAACATGATGAATAAATGAAAGTAATTAGCAATAATTAAAAAGGGATTAAGAGATTATACCTACTAATGATTCCAATAATAAAGCAAGAATAATAGAAGTACTTGAATCCTAGATTGAGAGGTTGTCAATCTCCCAATAATAACCCAAATAATCTTCAATTACCCAAAATAAAATAAGAACAAGAGAGAGATTAAGGAACTAAAACTTGGATTAAAACTTGATTAATATTTGATTACAATATTGAAGAGAGATTTGATTGATATTAACTACACTAATTATTGATAAGAAGAACATGCTCCTCTAATTAGACTAATGGGGTATTTATAGTGAGAATTAGGGAGGATGCATTAGGGTTAACTAAGGGCTAAACTAGTAATTACACTTTTTAAGTTGAGCAAGGAGCCTCCGGGATTGTCCGAGAGAAGGGCTTCTTCATTTCGTAGCTTGAAGAACGAAATGCTGTCTTTGTGATCCGTGCGGTGGGAGTCGGGACGGCCGGATCTGGGATGGACAATCCGAGCGGATCAAGGAACAAGACGCACGGACTGGGCATGGGCAATCCGAGCGGATTCCTGGTGAGGACGCTCGGACTGGGCGAGGACGGACGGATTCTCTACAATCCGTTCGGATTGTAGCTCAGCAGCTTTCCTTCTTCTTTTTCTTCCCTTTTCTTCATGAATTCCTTGGGGATTTCCTTGGGGACTCAAGGATCCTTTTCTCAACAATGCTCTTCTACTATGCTATGTACAAAGGCCTTCTAGTCTTGTCTCTCCTTGATGCTTGGTCATTAAATATGATCAATTTAGCCTTGTTTTGCCATGAAAATGCAAGATTCTTACTCCTTTCCTACCAAGGGATCAAAATCTCAAAGAATATGCAAAACAAAGATCTAAAGATAAGAAATGACCCAAATAGGCACTAAAAAGCATAGAAACAATGGTAATTCGGGGGCTAAATATGCGCCAATTATGGTCGCATCAGGCGTATTGCCCAGAATCCGCCCGTCCCGAGGAGCACGAATCCGAGCGTCTTCAGCTCGAATCCGCTCGTCTTCTCACGGTGTTTTGACCCGACTTCTCCCTAATTAAAATACACCCCACCACACACACAGTGACACATCACTACTCCTTCCAATTGCACTATAAAACCCACCTCCTTATGACTCCCATACATATCCAAATCACTCTCTTTACCCACAAAATCAAAAAGCCCCAATTTTCTAGGGTTTCCAACACTCAATCAACAAGGAACATCCTTACCCTTTCACAAATCAAAAGAACCCAACAAAAAAATCAAGAATGGCACCAAGGAGATCCTCTTTTAGGAGTACAAGAAGACCAAGGATGATGGGAAGTTCTTCTACCTCCCATCTCAACACCATTAAAAGGGAACATGAAGAGATTGTAGATCTCACAAGGCTTAATGATTTCTCAAATGTGGAATTCCTCAATGATGTGCAGAGATTAGTCTTCTACCGGCTTCTAAGTAAGAATATTCTTCCCACTAAATTTTTATGTCATGCTACCTTGAGAAAACTTGGGATTTTTCACCAAGTGGAAGCTCTCTTTGAGGTTTTTGGCCTTTCAACCCTTTTTCGCATGTATGAACCAACCTATCGGTCCCTTGTGCTTGAGTTCTTGAGCTTTTTGAAGATTACAACCTTGAACAAAGTGATATGCATAGAGTTTAGGTTGGAGAATGTTTCTAGGATGATGACCCTTGTAGAATTCGCAAATGTGTTTGGACTTGATGTTTCGCCTACCCGAACATCGAAACCCAAAAAGTATAGTGTTGCACCTTTGTGGAGGGCCATGACGGGCCGGGATTTCATTCTTACCAAGGAATGTCTTGCTTTTCATATCCAAACCCGATCTTGAGGCTTACATATCGATTTCTTTCGGGTACTCTCTTTGCCCGCCGAGATCCGGCCATCGTGAACCAATTAGACCTTGTGTTTATGGAATCATACCTCAACATTCAAGGGAGAGATGGGTATCACTTCAATGCACCTCTAGTTTTGCTAGAGAAATGGGCAAAGTTTAGAAATGGGGACGATGATGGAATGAAGCACATAGTGAATGGAGGACTCATAACTAGACTTGCAAAGCACTTCAACCCAAGGTTCAATGAGAACAATGAGTACACTCCACTTACGGGGAGCACGAGAATTAATGAAGACCTCCTTCTCGTCCAACACCATTGGATAACCCTTGAGGGGGTCGATAAGCGGATAAAGTGGTTGACAAAAGGAAGCGATCCGATTTATCTCCCAATGACCGACCTACCACGGATCTCCCCAAGAAGAGGAAACTTGTCCCCAATGCCCTCTTACCTCATCCCAAATCAAACAAAGCAAGCACCACCACCCCAAAATCCACCACCACAACAACAAGAACAACAAACCCAAAATGAGAAGATAAAAGTGCCTCCCTACCCCTTTCCCTACCAACCGTATAACCATCCAAATCCCTTCATCCTCCCCCGTGACGACTTTGTCACGGGAATTTTGCAAGATTTACACTACCGTCAATACGAGACCTCCGTGGACACTTACTATGCTCTTTACCCCCAATACCATGAGATGGTTCGAAAAGGACGGATTAGTGAGTAAGGAGCTTTCCCCTCATGGGCTCAAATGGATTTGCTCTTCCCCAACTCGGAGAAGGCTAATGAAGGGGCGAACGGTCGCCAAGAGGAGGAGAGTGGCAATTCTTGTGGAGGTGACACGGTGAAGCTTGAGAGTGAGGAAGACGAATTCATGGACCCAAGTTTGAGTGATGCTTCAAAGGATATTTGGGATAGCGATATAGAGGGAGATGATGCCGATGTCTAGAAGACTACTTCATCACTAGGTGGAGCGGGCAAGAGGCACCCACCTAAGTTCAAGTGAAGTTTTCTTATCCCTCCTCTTTATTTTTCAAGGTTTCATGAAAAGAAGTTTGTGTCTTGTTACCTTGTATTTTCATTAATTTTGATCATTGTTGGAGTAGTCCTAGCACCATAGAGGACTCACACCTCGGTACCATTGAGGTGTTCTCATTTTATTGTTCCCATTTTCAAAATCCAAAATGACAAATTAGTTTCATGCATTGCATAGTGTGTGCATGAACTACACCCATCCTTGGACATTAGCAATAGTGTCTCACTCGGTTTGGGGAAGTTAATGCATACACAACGGGAGGTAATCTAAATTATCCTCTCCGTCATAACAAAAACCATGCATCATGTAGTGTAACTTAGTGTAGATTGCATTTAGTGTAGAAATCATGCATCATCTTTGCATAATTTCCATCATTTTGGCCATTGAGGACAATGCCCATATTAGTGTGGGGATGGGAATTCTAACATTTAACTCTTATCCAAAAATCCAAAAAAATTGAAAAATTTCAAAAATCATAAAAATTTGAAAATTGAAAACCCAAAAACATGTTTATTTCCTTTTGTAGTCTTGTATATATTGTCTTGTATATATTGTGTTTGTTCTATCCTTGTTCACATTGATTGACTACGCCATATCCGAGACTTGAGGATCATGAAGACCGCATGGTATGATCTTTCCAATCTCCTTTTTCCTCTTTATGTTGATGACTATGTGGCTTTATTTTGATTGATGCGGTATAACAATGTGAACTTAGGACTTGCATTTAGTTTATATGTCATATTAGTTGATAGAATCACTTGCATTAGGATGTTTATATTAGTTGCATCATGGCATGTAGTTGCATGATAGAAATGTTTTGAAAAATGCCTAATTAGGAACTTTGACAAGAGCAACTAAGCCATTACAAATACTTGTTCAACTTAAGACTTTGCCTACTAGAATGGTTGTAAAACACCCTAGATAGTGTCATACTAGTGTCTTTTGACCCATGACCCAAAGCCTAGTCAAGGGTTTGCATGTGAGTCACCTATCCAACCCCGTGATGCGATGTGGACTTGGTTAACTTGTCTAGGTGACCTTGTTTGACCTTGTGGTAAGGCAACCCAAAAATATTTTTTATCAATAAGCTTGAAGTGCTCATTTCAAAGAAATTTTGTCATGTGGAAGTAATGTAATGCCAAGGAAACCTCAAATGTTATGAATTGTTGAAAGTTGAGAAATTTAAGTTGTTTTGATGGAGGCGTACCACTTCGATGTGCTTTGGTGCGGGATCCATTGAATTGGGCCCCCATACGGTTGTGAATTCGGCCGCCCAGAGACAGAGTGACTATCACCCCGAAAAGCTATTGTCTAGAGGTTAACCGGTTGCCTAATAAGCGATTGGCGAAA
Source organism: Silene latifolia (assembly GCF_048544455.1). Classification (NCBI taxonomy): domain Eukaryota; kingdom Viridiplantae; phylum Streptophyta; class Magnoliopsida; order Caryophyllales; family Caryophyllaceae; genus Silene; species Silene latifolia. Next base: position 38,438,811 of record NC_133528.1, read on the forward strand.
GCAAAGGACACTAGACCGGAAGGGACAAACCCCATCTTAAATTTTTGAAATGTGAAAGTGAAATGAGGACAATTTTGAATACTAGTCATATCCACCCGTTGTGAATAAAGATTTGAGCATTTCATTCCCAAAAAGCCTTTTTGTCAAGCCACTTGGTCGAGCTTGGGACGATCCATGACCTTTACTTTTGTAGAGAATTCGAGACTTGTCATGTCATATGCTACTAGCATCATAGGGATCATCATTCCACCACCATCTGATCGCTCTTGACGAAAGCATTTGGAAATTGAGGACGAAAGTAGTCTAGTTTAACACCATTTGGAGGTGATTTGGTGCCATCCTCTTAGCCTTAGTAATTTGTTGAACTAGTATTTGTGAAGGATTACATGCTCTTAAATTTGTTCCTCTTTAGTGCGTCCGCCACTTGATGAGGAAGTGGCTATTCATTTTGTAGGTGCATCCATTATTTGATTTTGTGTGCTTTAATGATTGGATGTGTCGCCATTTTGGCAAGACTTACCTTGCCTTGCAAGAAGGCATCCTACCTCATGGTTGTCTTGTTGTGAGTTGAAGGGGCGGAGTGAGACCCGCTAATTGTCTCATATCGGCTATGTTATTAGGTTAGTTAAAATAATGGTCCTAGTCTTTGTCACCTCTTTACTCGGGACGAGCAAAGGTTCGGTTTGGGGATATTTGATGTGACCATAATTAGCGCATATTTAGCCCCCGAATTAGCCTTGTTCCCATGCTTTTTAGTGCATATTTGGGTCATTTCTTATCTTTAGTTCTTTGTTTTGCATATTCTTTGAGATTTTGATCCCTTGGTAGGAAAGGAGTAAGAATCTTGCATTTTCATGGCAAAACGAGACTAAATTGATCGAATTCAATGACCAAGCATCAAGGAGAGACAAGATTAGAAGGCCTTTGTACATATTATAGTAGAAGAGCAATGTTGAGAAAGGATCCTTGAGTCCCCAAGGAAATCCCCAAGGAATTTATGAAGAAAAGGGAAGAAAAGAAGAAGATGTGTTCTTTGAGTGACAATCCGTGCGGATTGTCACCAATCCGTCCGTCCGCAGCTGCGAGAATCCGTGCGGCTTTGCACCAATCCGCTCGGATTCCACCTCCACAATCCGACCGGATTCCCTTGAATCCGCTCGGATTCCAACGCCGATTCCGCCCGTCCCGACCTTATTCCGCCCCGGATTCCAAAGACAAAGACGATTTCCTCTTCTCCAAGCTACAAGGAAAGAAGCTCTTCTCTCGAAAAATACCGGCTCCTCCTTGCTCAATCTAAAAAGTGTAATTACTAGTTTAGCCCTTAGTTAACCCTAATGCATCCTCCCTAATTTCCACTATAAATACCCCATTAGTCTAATTAGAGGAGCATGTTCTTCTTATCAATAATTAGAGTAGTTAATATCAATCAAATCTCTCTTTAGTTTTGTAATCAACAATTAATCAAGTTCTAATACAAGTTTTATTTCCTTAATCTCTCTTTTGTTCATCCTTTATTTTGGGTAATTGAATATTATTTGGGTTATTATTGGGAGATTGACAACCTCTCAATCAAGCATTCAAGTACTCCTTTTATCTTTGCTTTATTATTGGAATCATTAGTAGGTATAATCTCTTAATCCTTTTTTAATTATTGTTAATTACTTTCATTTATTCATCATGTTTCATATTGTTGGTATGATTGACAACCTTGCTAGCATGATCAACATGATAATGAGTGAGTAGTCTCTTAGCTAGGGTTAAATGGGTGATTAGGGGAAACCAACATGGGGAATGATTCATGCTTAAATTAATATGCTTTCATGTTTTATTTGCTTGCTTGTTTTGATCTCAACTCATGCACATGTTATATTTGATGAAATGCTAAGCCTATGAATCCTTGCATTTACTATCATCTTCTATCTTTTCAATGAGACTTGTAAGACATAACCCAACTCGAGTCTCATTAGACCATGCATGTTGTTGAGTAGGGAAGATTAAGTCGACTTGTAGGTGTTGTACAATCTAATCGATTCGGCTCCGGGACCCAAACTTTCCTAGGATTTTAAGATATAACCCAACTCAATCCATCACAACAATAATTGCTTGCTTATAATTTGAGAACATGTTTGTATGATCATGTCCCATGATTCCCCTATGATCCCATGACACCCTAGTGCTTTTAATCATTTGTTTACACCCCTTTTTAATTCATCTTGCTAGTTTATTTTCATTGCTATTTTAGTTTAGTGACCTTCTACATCAACCCAATTTGTGACACCCCTTAGACACCACTAGTTGCAATAGAAATCTCATTTCAACTCCCGTCCCTTGGGATCCGACCTTTACTTGCCTCTTTACTAATTGTAGAGTTGTTTGTGAAGTTATAAATTGTGTTTTGATTCGACCGTGACCCAACGACCACATCTTTAATTGTGAACACGAAACGGACCCGCATCAATTGGGCAATGATGAAAGGATCCTTGCATCCCCAACAAGATCGCCGAGGATTGTTGAGGAAAGAAGAAAAGAGAAGTGCTGACCCAGGATCCGAGCGTCTCCCTGCCGAAGACGAGCGTCTCCCTGCCCAGAATCTGAGCGTCCCGATGCCAAGACGCTCGTCTTGAGGCCAACCAATCCGAGCGTCTCTCCCCTGATCCGCTCGGATTCCCTTGCAGAATCCACCGTCCTTGCTGCCTAGACGCTAGGGACGAGCGTATTTCCTAGAGACTACCAAAATGGAGATGAGCATCTCCTTGGAGAGGAGCACTTCCTCGACTTTTCTTAAGGGTCTTAATATTCATTTAAGCCCTTAGTAACACTAATCTTTGTACCTAATCTCTAGTATAAATACCCCTTTGTACTACCTAGATTAGCATGTCATCTTAATCTTATCTTAATCAAATCTTAATACTCTCTTAATCTTGTAATCAACTCTTAATTTAGCATTAATACAAATCTCATTTCTTAATCTTTCCTTAATTTCTCTATTGTTCATCATTTATTTTGTGTAATTACAAGATTATTTGGGTTTATCTGGAGGATTGACAACCTTCCATCAACCATCAAGTACTTCTATTATTCTTTGCTTTATTATTTGGAATCATCTTTATAAGTATAATTCTCTCTTAATCCTTTTTAATTATTGTTAACCATCTTCATTTGTTCATCATGTTTTGCCTTGCTAGTATGATTGACAACCTTGTTAGCATGTTAAACTTGATAATGAGTGAGTAGTTACCTTAACTAGGGTTAATGGAAAATTAGGAGAAACTAACATGGGGATTGATTCATGCTTAATCTAATATGTTTTCATAATTAATTTGCTTACTTGTTGTGATTCCAACTTATGCACATGTTATGTTTGATGAAATGCGAGCCTATGAATCCTTGCATTTTTTACCCATAACTTATCTTTTCAATGAGACTTGTAAGACATAAACCAACTCGAGTCTCATTAGACCATGCATATAGTTGGATAGGAAGGATTAAGTCGACTTGTAGGTGTTGTACAATCTAATCGATTCGGCTCCGGGACCAAACCTTCTTAGAGATTGTAAGATATACAATAACTATATCCCATCACAACAATAAGTGCTTGCATCTAGTAGGAGACATGTTTGTATGATCAAATCCCATGAATCCTCTATGAACCCATGACACACTAGTGCTTTTAATCAATTGTTTACATCTCATTTTAATCATCTTGCTTGTTTTCATTACTTTATTTACATTGTTGTTTAGTTTAGTTGATCTCCTACCTCAACCCAAATTGTGACACCCTTATATAAAACCATTTGCAATCGAAAATCCTACATCAATACCCGTCCCTTGGGATCCGACCTTTACTTACCTCTTTACTAAGAGTAGAGTAGTTTGTGAAGTTATAAATATTGTTTTGGTCAAGGTAACTTTTGACGACAAGTACAAAACCAATTGGACCATGAACTTTGGTACAAAAAGAAACCAACCTTGAATTATCTTCGAGTTTGGGGTTGTCGGGCTGTTGAAGACTACCCGATCCCAAGATTAAAACCTTGGGGGAAAGGGGCATCGATTGCATATTCATTGGATATGCTACGCATTCAAAGGCTTATAGGTTCTATGTAATTGAACCTAATGATTTTGTTTCGGTTCACACTGTAATTGAGTCAAGGGATGCGATATTTGATGAGAGTCGTTTCTCATCAATGATGAAGCCAAAGGATCTAGTACCTAGTTCTAGTGGAGCTATTGAGGGAAGTGAGAAGTCACAACTCAAGAAGCAACACCTGAAATTCGTAGGAGTAAGAGAAAAAGGATCGCTAAATCTTTTGCTCCCGATTTTCATACCTATTTGGTTGAAGGTTCAAGGGATGGATGTGAAAACTATTATCCATATTTTTTTCACATTGATGACGACCCCAAGACATTTGATGAGGCAATGAGGTCTCATGACTCTTCTTTTTGGAAAGAGGCGGTGAATGATGAAATGGATTCCATAATGAGCAATAATACTTGGGTGCTTGCGGATTTATCTCATGGTTGTAAATCGTTGGGTTACAAGTGGATCTTCAAAAAGAAGATGAAAGTTGATGGTTCTATCGACAAGTTTAAAGCTATGTTGGTTATCCAAGGCTTTAGACAAAAGGAAGGGATTGATTATTTTGATACCTATGCTCCTGTAGCTCGCATTACTACTATTAGGTTGTTGATTGCACTTGCTTCAAATAATAATCTAGTGATCCATCAAATGGATGTCAAGACGGCGTTCTTGAATGGTGAGCTTAAAGAGGAGGTGTATATGACACAACTGGAAGGATTTATTATGCCCGGTAATGAGCATAGGTTTTGTAAATTAATTAAATCATTGTATGGACTTAAACAAGCTACTAAACAATGGCATCACAAGTTTGATGAGGTTGTTATATCTAATGGGTATAGACTAAATCAATCGGATAAATGTGTGTATAGCAAATTTGATGACAACGGTAATGAAGTCATTATTTGTCTATATGTTGATGACATGTTGATCTTTGGTACCGACCAAAGTCAAGTAGACCTTACTAAGGCCTTTTTATCATCAAGTTTTGCCATGAAAGACATGAGTGAGGCGGATATGATACTTGGTATAAAGATCAAACGTGAGAACAAGAGATTCTCTTTGACACAATCTCATTATATTGAGAAAGTGTTACAGAAATTCAATCATGGAAATCGTTCTCCATTTAACACTCCAATGGATCCTAGTGTTAAGCTTATGCCTACTAAAGGTGAATCTATTTCACAACTTGAGTACTCTCAAGTGATTGGGTGTTTGATGTATTCTATGACAAGCACAAGACCCGACATCGCCTTTGCCGTTGGCAAGTTGAGTAGATACACAAGTAATCATAGCCTTGAACATTGGGTTGCGGTGAAACGTGTATTAAGGTACTTGAAGCAAACCATGGATTATGGTTTGAACTATGTCGGATTTCCTTCGGTTTTAGAAGGGTATTCCGATGCTAGTTGGATCACCAACATGGAGGATCATTCATCTACTAGTGGATGGGCATTATTTCTTGGTGAGGAGCTATCTCTTGGGCTTCGAAGAAGAAAACTTGTATAACAAGTTCGAGTATGGAGTCGGAATTCATTGCTTTAGCTGCGGCCGGTAAAGAGGCAAAATGGTTAAGGAATTTGGTTTATAAAATTCCGGTTTGGCTAAGACCTATTCCTCCTATCTCTATCCATTGTGATAGTTCGCGACTTTGCCTAAGGCTTATAGTGAAGTTTATAACGGAAAGTCTAGACACCTTGGTGTTAGACATAGCGCGGTTCGTGATTGATCACTCAATGAGTTATTTCCGTTGATTTCATGAGGATACATCATAATTTGGCTGATCACTTGATGAAGGGATTAGCTAAGGACTTGGTTTTAAAGTCGATAATCGGGATGGGTTTAAAGTCTGTATAGATCTTTATGATAAGATACCCATCTTCCCTCTAACAAATTTTAGAGGCTAAGTTCATTGTGGAAGACTTATTGTGGAAGATTGAGGCACATGTTATAATCCCGAAAGGTATGTGCATGACCTGTATGACAAGAGGTTGAAGTTTAATACTTCTTAATGAAATCTTTGACAAAGTGCATTTTACAGGTGCACGATGAAAGATTCACCTATATGAGTGTGAAGTGTAGCCACTTCAAGAGGCTTGGACTTGGCTTCCTATACTCTCATGAAAGGATATGGACATAAGGCGATCAATAGTGCCAAGTTTATAACTTTAAGAGTTTATTGAGTCTATGTGTATGTTATATTCATGTATTCAATATGGGTTGAAAGGTTCAATTTGTGGGACACCTTGATTCTCGAATATTTGAAATGTGTAATATACTAATGTGAAAGTTCAATCCTTGGGACACTTTCATTTATGCCTAGACTTGTTTGCTTTGTTGTTTTATTTTGAAACAAGGGATACACTTAAATGGGGGAGGAATGTTAGTGATTTTGATCACATTACATTTAAGTGTATTCGGGTTTCTTATGTCAAATTGGTTTGAGTTCGTAATGGATATAATGTGAGTCAGGAATACGGAGTATATGCTCATATAATCGTATATCGAGTTCAAGAGTTAAATGGATATTGTTGGGCCCAGAATTACTCTACCTGACCTGACAGAGGCCAGACAAATGATCAAAACCAAGACTCAAGCAAAGGATACCTGAATCCAGGGATTAACAGAATATGGACAGGCACCAAGCAGGAGAAAATACAAGACAGGCAATAACTAACCCTAGCCTGAAAGGAGATCACGTCAGACACAAGAAAAACGTTGCACAAGCTAACCAGGCAACAACCAGGCCGTTTAATATATATCCCTACAAACAAGGAAGACTAATTCAGAAGGAAAAGATAGAGGCAAGAGTCAAAACACAACGGCTATTATGCTATCAACTACCTCCGGGTAAATAGGGCACAAGCCCTATTTACCAGGAAACCCTAAACGGAAGAAGAGGAGGACTTTGGAAGTTAGTATAAATTGAAGAGAAGAAAAAAAACAGAGGGGACATTGAACACACTCTCATTCTCACTTCTACTCTTGTATTCTTAAGCAATATTCTTGCCTGTCACGCCTGATACATAAATACTCTGTCAGGCTATCTAAAATCATAGTAACAATTACTCCTGGCTTGGTGCCCGTGGTTTTTTCCCTTATTCCCATGGTTTTTCCACGTAAAAAATCTTTGTGTCTTTATTTATCATTTATTTATTTACTTAGTAACGTTAGTCAGGCAAGTTATTTGAGTTAGATCACCCCTCCTTAAATCCCCTGGCAGGGCGTTCTCATTTAGTAAAATCCCTGCCAAAACAATTGGCGCCCACCGTGGGGCATCTAGCTCAAAAATAATCAAAACCCATAACCAAATAACACAAAAACTTGAGAAATGGCAGAAGATAGCATTGAGCAACAACTGGCTGCCGCCCAACAACAATTGTTGGAAATGGAACAACTGAAACAGAAAATAGCCCAGGCTGAAGCAGAAGTTGCAAAATTAAAGGAATCAGAATCTAGCCTGAAACTAAAGCTAGGAGAAAAAGCTTCAGGATCAAAGTTGAAAGTTCAGCCTGGTACGCCATTCTCTTCAATCATCAGGAATATTGATTTCTCCAACTTTGGCACTCCTACCCCACCAAAGTCCAAAGCAGGAGAAAAAACAGACTCGGAATAATTCCAGAATGAAGAAACCTCACCAGATCAAACCAACACAGCAATCATGATGGCTATGCTCCAGGAAATCCAAAAACTCCATGAAAGATTTGAGAAGATTCCTGGAGTCCCTACCCCAATTGAGGAAGCAAATCCAGAAAGTTATGCTGATTCACCCTTTGTGGATGAAATAGCAAGAATAGACCTGCCAAAGAAATTTGTGGTTCCCTCAATGAGAATCTATGATAGGACCACAGATCCACAAAATCATGTAGCCTATTACAAGCAGAGGATGTTGGCAGCATCTATTCCCCGTGAACTACGACAAGTCTGCATGTGCAAGGGGTTTGGGACAACCCTGAATGGGCCTGCCCTACCATGGTACATAAACCTGCCAAACGGAAGCATCAAATCTTTTGCTGACCTGGTCAACTCCTTCAACCATCAGTTTGCCAGCAGCAGGGAACTAGAGAAGAGATCCAGTGACTTATACAGGATCAAGCAAAAGCCTGGAGAATCAATTAGGTCTTACTTAACAAGATTCAACAAGGAAAAGGTATCAATCCCCGGATGTGATGTTGGAACAGCCGTGGAAGCTTTCAGACAAGGGCTACCCCTGGATAGTGACTTCTACGATGCAATGACCATGAAGCCCTGTCATACCTTTGAAGATGTCCAGGCATTAGCCATAGGCTATATCCGGCTGGAAGAAGACAAAGGCTACAAGACAGACAACACTGACAACAATTCACGATATGACAAAGTCAACAGAAAAAGTTCCAACCTCAGAGGGAGTAGTTCTAGGCCATCCCCATACACAAGACCTGACAGATCAGAAGTCAATTACACACATGAACAATGAGGTAACTCCTATACTTATCCCCCTATCCAAGAATATAACTTCTCTGTTGACATTGTAGGACTAATCAAGAGACTTGACAATATGGGAGACATTGTCAAGTGGCCAAAGAAGTCAGACAACCCCAACTCAAGGAAGGATACTACAAGATGGTGTGAATTCCACATGGATATAGGGCATACAATAGAAGAATGCCTGCGATTGCGCAGGCAAGTGGCCTATCTGCTAAAGAAAGGATATCTGAAAGACCTGATGCCTACAAAGAACAAGGAAGATGATGGAATAAGAAAGAACCCAGAAAGGCAACAACGTGACCTACCCCCACCACCACCCATCTATGAGGTCAAATTTATCAATGGAGGATCTGAGATTTGTGGCCTCACCAGTTCAGCTGCAAAGAAAATTGCCAGGGAGTCAAAAATGAAATCTCCTTGTAAACCTAGAAATTTATCTCAAATTACTTTTGACGAAACTGATATGCAGGGCATTCCTGATCTGCACCATGATAGCCTGGTTATCACCATGCAAATAGGAACTGCAAGAGTCATGAAAATCCTGGTAGATGGAGGCAGCTCGGTGAACCTGATCATACTTGATGTCCTCAAAGCAATGAAGATTGATGAAAGTCAGATCATAAAAAAGTCCAATGTCCTGGTAGGATTCAGTGGAGAGACAAGGAATAAACTGGGAGAAATACACCTGCCCACATATGTGGAAGGAGTCTCCTCATACGAAAGATTTGGGAGTCCTGGACTGCCTGTCATCCTACAATGCCATCCTAGGAAGACCTTGGATCCACAATGTGAGGGCCATACCCTCCACCTACCACCAATGCATCAAGATACCAACAGAATGGGGAGTAGCAACCATAAAAGGTGAACAAAAATCTGCTCAGGAATGTTACACTGAGTCATTGAAACCCTCCAAGGCAGGTAAGTCTCTCGCTTAGCAATTATAGTACCCTGTCAGGACAACTTACGTGGCAGAAACCAAAATGGAGACAGATCAAGTAATTTTAGACCCTGAGTATCCTGACAGGCATGTACTGATAGGATCTGATGTCCCTGACAACATCAGACCTGGATTAGAAAGCATTCTCAAAAGTAAATCTTCATGTTTCGCCTGGTCTCACTTTGATATGACTGGTATAGATGCAAATATCATTACACATAAACTAAATATTGACAAATCTTATAAGCCTGTGCAACAGAAAAGAAGAAAGTTTGCCTCTGAACGAAATGCTATTATTAATGAAGAAGTGGATAAACTATTGGATATGCGGATGATAAGAGAAGTCATGTACCCTGACTGGCTAGCCAATGTGGTAGTAGTACAGAAAAAGAATGATAAATGGAGAGTTTGTGTAGACTACACAGACCTCAATAAAGCCTGCCCAAAAGATCCATTTCCACTCCCTCATATAGACGCAATGGTAGATGCTACAACAGGACATGAACTTCTAACATTTATGGACGCCTCAAGTGGATTCAACCAGATTAAGATGCACCCATCTGACCAGGAACACACTGCATTCATCACGGAAAGAGGCATATACTGCTACACAGCAATGCCCTTTGGCCTGAAGAATGCAGGGGCAACATACCAACGTCTGGTCAATATGATGTTCAAGGACCAAATAGGGGATACAATAGAAGTTTATATTGATGATATGATGGTCAAATCAAAAAAGGTTGAAGACCATGTCAGGGATTTGGAAACAGCTTTCAAGATCCTGCAAGAGTTCAACATGAAGCTTAATCCTTCTAAATGCCACTTTGGAGTTTCTTCAGGCAAATTCCTAGGTTACATGGTGACCAAAAGAGGAATAGAAGCCAGCCCAGAACAAATAAAGGCTATACTGGAATTAGAATCTCCCAAGTCAGTCAAAGACATTATAAAGGCTATACATGAAGCTTAATCCTTCTAAATGCCACTTTGACTGAATCTCCCAAGTCAGTCAAAGACATTCAAATTAGAATCCTCTGCCTGATACTGGTAGTAAGGATCGTCAACCATAAAAGCCTGGGCCTGGATTTGTTCCTTAGCAAACTGAACCTCATCCAACTGAGCCCTAACCCCCCTGACCTCATGAACCCCTCCTGATGATTCATCTACTCTTTTCCTCTTCTCAGCACGACCACCCTCACCCACAACCTTCTCAGGGGACACCAACTGGAGTTCCTGCACAGGCTCCTGAATCTGTACAGCAATGTCACTCCATGTGGCCTCGCTGCTCTTAGACTTCTCCCTTGTGAATTGGGAAACCCCTACCTTCACCAAGGACAAACCAAAACTAGCAATCCTAGTAGAAGCCCTGGTGGCTGCACGACGAGGCTCTAAATAAGCAATATAAACACATGTCCAAAGCAGGAATCAATAAAACAAAAGAAAGCAAAACTTACTCCCTGACGAAGAAGCCCCTGACGCTTTAGCACTTTTCACTGGCTTATAAGTACTCAATTTGGCCTTCTTGAAACGAGCCATAGGTGTTTTCCCCAGACAGGTAGGCCATGCCCTCTCCTCTTCAGGAAACACCATAAAAGCTGCAATCCGGTCAGCCGACCCTTCAGCATCAGGATTATCCACCCAGTCATTTACTACAAGAAACAAAAACAAGTAAGTAGATTTCCCAATATATATCATTGTCAAGTCAAAATACAATAGGAAAGAAAGTTACCTCCTTCAACAGCCGGATAATTGAGATAATCCAGGTCCAGGGCAATTGAATCAGCCTTGATAAACATATAAGTTTGAGCCCATCCCTTATCATCTCCTGAATCAAAATTAGTAATCAGGTGAGTCATCTTTGACCTGACTCGAAGGTTGAACCGTCCACTAGAATGACTCTTCAAGTGGTAGATATTCTTGAAGTCGTCCAGGGTGATAACCAACTTATGTTTAGAATACAACTGCTCAACTAAATGAACAATCTTCCAAACCATTGGCATGAGTTGAAATGGAGGAACCCTGCTAGCCCTGATCACCTCAGCCATAAGAGAAGAAAGAGGAAGCTGACATCCACCCCTGAATGCCCATTCAAAATTACAGAACCAGCCTGGACTACCCCAATTAGCCCTGACTGGACCACTCTCAGGAATCCAAACCTCAGCCTTATTAGGAATGAGGCCCCTACCCTTCAAATAATGCTCAAAAGTTGGTTTCAACTGATTGGCTTCGTGGAAAGAAGCTGCCAAAGCCTTAACAGGAGTATATTCAACCCCTTTATATGACATGGATAAAACCTCTGGGGCAGCAACCACCTCCACCACTTCATCCTCAGGGATGACATCTGGAACCTTCTCAACTTCAGCAGGAACCTTCTCAACCTCAACAGGAGCCTTGGAAGCAGCCGTCTTTCTTCTACCACCAGCCATATTTTATTTCTTACTGAAGATTGATTTTTTGCAAAGAGAGAATTCTAGAAAGAGAAAGAAGAAATTTTGAGATTGGAATATGAAAACAAGATGGGGCAAGGCAAAGTATTTATAACCGCAAAATAAAAACGGCTAGGAAAACAAGTGGTTGAGGCTAATCATGACTCTCCTAGGGTTTTGTGAATCTACCCTATTTATGGCAAAAGAGCCGTTACAAGAAGCTGAATCAAACACAACTTCTAATCCATTAAGAGATTCCTACACAGTTCTTTGCCTGGCCCAAATTTTTATCTCCTTATTCCTAGCCAGACCCAATAATGAAATAAGCAGATAAGGGGCAATTGTTGGGCCCAGAATTACCCTGTCTGACCTGACAGAGGCCAGGCAAATGATCAAAACCAAGACTCAAGCAAAGGATACCTGAATCCAGGGATTAACAGAATATGAACAGGCACCAAACAGGAGAAAATACAAGACAGGCAATAACTAACCCTAGCTTGAAAGGAGATCACGTCAGGCACAAGAAAAACGTTGCACAAGCTAAGCAGGCAACAACCAGTCCGTTTAATATATATCCCTACAAACAACGAAGACTAATTCAGAAGGAAAAGATAGAGGCAAGAGTCAAACACAACGGCTATTATGCTGTCAACTACCTCCGGGTAAATAGGGCACAAGCCCTATTTACCAGGAAACCCTAAACGGAAGAAGAGGAGGACTTTGGAAGTTAGTATAAATTGAAGAGAAGAAAAAAACAGAGGGGACATTGAACACACTCTCATTCTCACTTCTACTCTTGTATTCTTAAGCAATATTCTTGCCTGTAACGCCTGATACATAAATACTCTACCAGGCTATCTAAAATCATAGTGACAATTACTCCTGGCTTGGTGCCCGTGGTTTTTTCCCTTATTCCCAGGGTTTTTCCACGTATAAAATCTTTGTGTCTTTATTTATCATTTATTTATTTGCTTAGTAACGTTAGTCAGACAAGTTATTTGAGTTAGATCACCCCTCCTTAAATCCCCTGGCAGGGCGTTCTCATTTAGTAAAATCCCTGCCAAAACAGATATGTTTATGATAATGTAATTTTTCATGTATGTAAAACGTAATTCTAAGTGTATACGATTTATATTATGTCCCCTATCGGGGTTAGATACTCGGGGACATGTTATAAGGTACTTAGAATAATTCGTATGCATTAGCAACGAAAATAGCTACGTCCCCGAACGGGGTTGGCGCCTCCAATCGGGGTTGTCATCCTTTTCATACGTGTTTGCTTTCATACGTACATGTGGGTGGCATGTGATATATATGATTGACAGTTATTTGTTTGATACGTAACAAACAAAGCTTTTCTTATCCATTTTGTAACAATCTTATCTTATCTATATTAATACAAAAAACAATACTCAATCCTCAGCGCGCCACGTCATTAATGCATTTTTTTTTTGGAAATTCATGTTATGGTGGGACTCGTGAGTGTGCAATGTATTTATTTCTTCAGATTTGCGTCTTTTCAAACATGCAATAAATTCCGTCTTACAACAAATTCTATGAAATAATATTATGAAAAAATTCTATGAATTAATATTATGAAATAATTTTATACATTCCGTGTAAATAAAATTAATAACATATACGCAGAATGAATTACAAATGCGAGTAAATGAAATTGAATTACATAATTTTTAAAACAAAATTACATAATAATAAAATTACATATTTTTAAGAAGGAATAACATTTATATACGAGATCGAACATAAAACGCAAATGAATTACATACATATGTTAAAGTTGATTATATTAGATTATATTTATTTTATCCGGATGTAAAGTTTTTTATGTATGCAATTTTCATTTACAAGAGTAGATTACGTTATTTCCTTATAAACCAGTGTATGTGAACACGTGTTTGTAACAAATTTAAACATAAATTATGTAGATCGTAGATTTAGACCAACTAGATAAGTACAACAGAAATGCAAAAACAAATATACATCTAAAAACATTAATACTGGCCCAAATACATACCCGTGCAATTTTGCACGGGTTTAAAACTAGTATTATATAAATTCTAAATATATAAGGGGTTGTCGGTTAATTCAAAGACACATCTTTTGCATTTCGTTTTTGACAAATACAAAGTAAAACCAACCTCTCTTATTGTTCTTTGTTCTTTGCTCTTTACCTTAAGACAAAGGAATCGTCTTATCCTACAGAGATTTCGTGATACCCAAAGGCTATAGGGTCGAAATACTCTAAGGAAAGTGTGTTCAACACGATTCAATTGGGTGTAATAAACCGTCTTATATTATTTTTATTTCTGTTTTAGTGCCTTTATTTGTATAAGTTACTTGTTTGTAATACAAAAACTACAACACAATTGGTATCAGAGCATATGATGTTACATGCATAATCGATTTATAGTTTTTTCGAGTTATAGTAACTTAAATAAAACTAAAAATTTGTGATTTATTAGATAATGTCACAAAATCATTTTGCATGTTATATATTCCGGTCCTAAAATGTATTTTGGTCATTTTTATGATTTATGGTATTTTATTGCTCATTTTAATGATTTTTAGTGATTTTATTACGTTTTAATGATTAAAATGGTATTTAAAATGCTAAAAATAATTAGACTTAGTTTCTAACCTTGAAATTTTTATATGACCTCACATGCATATTTTACTTATTGTATGTAAAATGTCATATAAATTTGATTTATTTTTCATGATTTATGATTTTATAAGATAAAAATGGAATAAATGGAGGTAAAATGGTGAAAAATAGTTAAACTTCGAAACAGGCTATGAAAATTTAATATATTTTCACATGCACATTTTAATCACTATGTTTAAAATTTGAGATGAACACGATTTATTTTGCATCATTTATGAATTTTTAGTGTAAAGATGACATAAATAGTGACTATTTTAGCTAAAAAAGCTAAAACGAATTACATGGCATGAGAAAATTATGTTAGGTTGAATTTATATCCCACATATCAGATCTAAAGTTGGAACATTGATTAGATTAATCTTCATATGCTTTAGATGTTTTATTTGATAAAACCGATAAATCGCAACTATATTTTTCTCGAAATAAATTCGAAAATATTAACCTTGATTTTTTACATTATGAGTGTCATGGAAATATTCTAGAATGTTAAAAAATTTAAAATTCAAATTTCGAAATTATTGTAATTTAATTTGGATTTATTTCTTAAAAGTTCTAATTTTAAGGTTAATTATCAGCATAAATGTTAAATCAAGTTGAATTATTGTCAAAAATTAAGTGATGACTAATTTTTAAGTCTTAACAGGTTTGGGTAATTAACTTGCACTAAAATTTGATTTTAGTATTATTTTGCGATTTTAATAAGTTAAAGATCGCGAATATCCATAAAACAAGATTATATTTACGATATAAGTTTAAATAGAGCGATTTGACACATAACTTGACATGTTAGATACACATTATAATGCTTCATATTTCATTGATGAATGTCATATTTCATTTATATAATTTTGAATTATGTAATTTTATCTTAGTATGACCTTAGTTTTAATCGATATTACCCGTAATGTAAGGGAATATCGGTTTGGTTGTAATTAATTGTGATCTCGCATCACCGTTTTGTAATTCAATAGATTTAATTTTTATTACATATGTATAATAGGATTTGCTATGTTTTTTATTATTTAAATATTAGTAATTCCGGCGGTTCCAAAAGATGGTGCCATTCGGAAAGAAATTCCGATCAAGACGGTGTTTATCCTTGGGAGGCTATTATATGAAGATTCAAGGGACCAAAGGAGTTGGTTTCCGAATTTGTAATAGAATATAAGATTTTCTATTTTAGGAATGACCATACTAGGAAATTTACTTTCCTTTATTTGCTTGTTTTTTATGTTTGCATGCATTGCCAAATCGCCATAACTTCACATGCATATTTTATTGTCTTATCGACTATTGTCAATTATAATTATCAAGTATTCATCAACTTAGTTCACTTAAATATGATATACAATAAATCGACAAAACCTCTCACTTTTTTTTAAAAAAAAAATTGATATTAGCCTTACCAAATAGTAGGACTCACAAATCCCTTTGACATTTGGGGTAGATTCGGTTTCCCGGGGTACTTTCATTTTTCATTGGGTAAATGGGGTAATAAAACGTTATTACACGCGAAACTTGGTTGGACTCAATGGGATATAAAGAATAGTCTTATGTTCCGGGACTAGAGATGGGTTTTATGAAAAATATCGACCGAGAATTCTAAAGTAGAATCAATTAAAGAGTTAATTCACCAAATTTACATAAGTGTGGGATGTATCGATTTCCCCGTGCCCATATTTGTATAAAGATGGATCTCAGAATCATTTATTATAGTTGGGTAGAGGTCACTATATAAATGCTTAACTTGTTCAAAATGTTTGCAAGATTACTTAATACGATAAATGTTAATTATTTTCTTCATCTCCGTTTTGTAGTTATTTTGATATAACGCTATGGACACATCTAGTTCTTAACACCGATCACCATTGATTCATGTCACAAATCCTTCGACGAAATATGCTCACTATACAACCTTGATACGACTAGAGAATTTCATTTTGGCATTGGTTCCGATGGAAGCCTTAACTTTATTATCAATTCCTTACCTCCTATCAAACCTAGAAACTTAGTGGATAAGTCTTGTGAAGACAACCTCACTAAAACCATGAGATCCTTGTCTTTGGAAGCAAGGAGATATGGTGAAGCTAGTGGGAGTTGTAGCAAAAAGCTTGCGATAAAGAAGAGAAAGTTCAAAAAGAGGAAGAAAAGTAAGAGGTCAAATTCGAACCATAGGGATAAAATGGCTAGTGGGACTACCAATAATATATGCCTTTATTGTCATGGCATGGGCCATTGGGTGCGGAATCGCCCCATATTTTTGGGAGATATCAATGATGGACTTGACATTCCCCTTGGTAATATTTCTTCTGAAATCTTTGTTATCGATATAAATTTTACTTCCACCTCAAAATGGGTATTGGATACTGGTTGTGGTTCTCACCTTTGTAATCATTTACACAGGCTTAGAAACGTGGAAAACCCAAACAAGGGTGGTGTGGATCTCCAACTAGGAAATGGAGCTAGGGTAGCCGCCATTTCAAGAGGGACTTATGTACTTGTTTTAGCTAATGGCTTTGAGTTGTAATTACATAATTGTTATTTTGTACCTTCTTTATCTAAGAACATCATTTCCGTTGCCATGTTAGACATGGAAGGTTTTTCTTTTGCTATTAAGAACAATTGTTGTGTAATTTCTAGAAATGACTTGGCCATAGGCCAAGGCACTTCAATTAATGACATTTATGTTCTTGAAACTTCTAACTCAAGCAAAGATATCTATAACATACAATAAAAAAGACTCAAAACTAGTGACCCAAATGAATCGTACATTTGGCATTATCGATTAGGTCACATAAATGAAAAGCGCATTAAAAGACTAGTGTCGACTGGTGTAATTAAATCATTTGATTTTCAATCATTTGGTATATGCGAATCAGGTCTTCTAGGGAAAATGACTCGTAATCCTTTTAGTGGTAAAGGAACACGAGCAAGTGATTTGTTGGGTCTAATACATACCAATGTATGTGGACTGATGACTATCACCGCTAGAGGAAATTATGACTACTTCATCACTTTTACCGATGACTTAAGTACATATGGGTATGTCTACTTAATCAAGTATAAAAGTGAGGTTTTTGATAAATTCAAGTAATTTCAAAACGAAGTAGAGAACCAATTGAACAAGAAGATTAAAGCACTACGATCCGATCGTGGTGGTGAATATCTTAGTAATAAATTTAATTCACACTTAAAAGATTGTGGCATTGTGTCACAACTCACTCCACCTGGTACGCCACAATTAAATGGTTTTACCGAGAGGATAAATCGAACCTTACTTGATATGGTTCGATCAATGATGAGTCAATCTGATTTACCAGACTCTTTTGGGGGATTTGCTCTTCAATCGGCCGTTCACTCACTCAATCGTAGCCCGACTAAAGCAACCGAGAAGACTCCATATGAGATGTGGAAAGGGAAGGTCCCTAATTTATCTTACCATAAGATTTGGGGTTGTGATGCTCATGTCAAGGTTAAGACCGACAATAAGCTAGCCCCAAGATTCATAGGTGTATATTTGTAGATTATCCAAAGGAAACATATGGCATTTACTTCTACATCCGTCACGAGAACAAAGTGTTTGTGGCTCGTGAGGCTGTCTTCTTAGAAAATGAGGTTATTTCTAGAAGACAGAGTGGGAGAAAGTTTGAACTTGATGAAGTTCAAGAGCCACAAACTGAAGAGATTATGCAAGAAGATGTTCCTTCCTCGTCTAACACAGAAGTTATTCCTTCCGAACCTAGGAGGTCAGGTAGAGTCAGTCGCCAACCTGATAGATACATAGGTATTATCGAGGGAGATGGCAACTTAGACGTGTTACTTTTAGAAGTGACGAACCTGCGATCTAAAAAGCCGCAATAGTCCAAATTCACCTTTATGGCAAGAAGCCATGCAATCCGAAATAGATTCTATGCATGAATATCAAGTTTGGGACTTGGTTGATTTGCCTGAAGATGTAAGACCTCTTCAATGAAAATGGATCTTTAAGGTAAAGAATGGCATGGAAGGGCATGATGATGTCTACAAATCAAGGTTAGTGGCAAAAGGTTTCACCCAAATTCATGGTTTACACTATGATGAAACTTTTGCCCCCGTGGCTATGCTTAGATCTATTCGGACTATCTTAGCGATTGCCGTATTTTATGATTATGAAATATGGCAAATGGATGTCAAAACCGCCTTCCTAAATAGGTATTTAGAGGAGGAAGTGTACATGACACAACCTGAAGGTTTTGTGGATCCGAAAATCCTAACATGGTATGTGAACTTAAGAGATCCATTTATGGTCTTAAGAAAGCATCAAGAAGTTGGAATCATCGTTTCAATCATGTATAAAAGAGAATGGTTTCACTCGAAGTGTCGAGGAACCTTGCTTATACATGAAATTCAGTGGAAGCAATTTTGTCTTCCTTAACTTGTATGTAGATGACATACTACTCATTGGAAATGATGTGCCAATGCTTACCTCTGTCAAGGGGTGGTTGGGAAATCATTTCCAGATGAAGGATTTAGGAGAAGTACAACGCATATTAGTTATCGGGGTCTATAGAGATAGATCTAAAAGAATATTGGCATTAAGTCAAGAATCTTATGTTGATAAGATTCTTCGATGTTTCAACATAGAAAACTCCAAAAGGGGTTTTATTCCAATGGGCAGTGGAATTACTTCGAGCAAGTCTCAGTCACCCACTAAACCTGAAGATGTTGAACGCATGAAATTGATCCCTTATGCTTCCGCTGTTGGATCAATCATGTATGCCATAATATGCACTCGTCCCGATGTTTCGTATGCTTTAAGCATGATGAGTAGATATCAAGCCAATCTAGGTGAAAGTCACTGGGTAGGCGTCAAGAATATCCTTAAGTACATGAGAAGGACTAAGGATTCATTCTTGGTATTTAGAGGTGATACCGAGCTGAGTTTGAAGGGTTACACCAACTTAAGCTTCCAAACTGATAGGGATGACTTGATGTCCCAGGCTGGCTTCATTTTCATGATCAATGGTGGTGTCGTTAGCTGGAGAAGCTTCAAAGAGCCAGTCGTTGCGGATTCAAAAACGGAGGCTGAGTACATTGCAGCATCTGAAGCTGCCAAAGAAGCTGTATGGATAAGGCAATTCTTAGAAGGACTAACGGTATTCCCTTCCGTCAAAG
Organism: Silene latifolia; assembly: GCF_048544455.1. Taxonomy (NCBI): domain Eukaryota; kingdom Viridiplantae; phylum Streptophyta; class Magnoliopsida; order Caryophyllales; family Caryophyllaceae; genus Silene; species Silene latifolia. The sequence goes on from NC_133528.1 coordinate 38,458,556, forward strand.
ATCCTATCACACTTTATTATGATAACAGAGCGGCCATCTTTCAAGCTAAAGAACCCAAGTCTAGCAACAAGTCTAGACATGTACCCAAAAAATTTCATATGATTAGGGATTACATTGTAAGGAAGGAAATAGCGATTTGTAAGGTTGGGACAGATGATAATATTGCTGATCCTCTAACCAAGACTCTATCGCAGGCTACGCATGACCAACATGTAGTTTCCATGGGTCTTAAGCGCATGCCTAATTTGTATTAGATTATGATATATGAAGTAATAATATTGTATTGATTATTCATATATGATAATCGCATTTATCGTTTGAGTTTTATTTTAAACTCTTTTATTTATTACTTTGTTTTATAAAAATAGGTTGTTGAGACAATATTGAACCCTATTAAAGTGAACTGGATTAACATAGTAATTGCCCCTAGTTACTTATATGAGGTGACATCTCTAAGTGACTAGAGTGTGAGTCGATTGATGGCAAGTTCGAGGGTCATAGGGTCATAAGAGATGACTAGTCGATCACATAGGCAGACTGTAAGGGACACTCTGTTGGACAGTGACCGCTTATAGAGTTCTGATCATTTATATAGCCTGGTCGTGGTGAGAGCTACTATGGTATTCTTTTGAGTCAAATCTTTGAGTAGAGACTATTCGCCTAAGTTGACACAGTTTCTGAGTGACTTTAAGTTATTCTCTATGACTTTCGTAAATGAGGTCAAATGGGCATCTTTTGGGTCATGATGAGCTGTGGCTATACCAAGGGAATAGTGCGATAGGAATTTTCCATCCCTTTGTTAGGGTTATTTAAAAATCTCAGGGCCACTCGAGGAGCAGTGAACTGAAAAATGCGTGGCCACGCTCGGAAGGTATCAACGGTAGATAATTCCGGTCAGACAGTTACTCTCCATATCGAGGAAACCACTCTTGATGTGATCACATGCAAGTACGACTTGCAAGACACCTTGCATTGAGTGGGAGATTCTAATAGGACAAGAGAATTGGTGACGCACACTTGTCTCGGACAAGTGGGAGATTGTTGGAGTATGTGTCCTCAACAATAGTGCGATCACATTATTGAAACTCATGATCAGAATACGTAAAGGGTGATTCATTTATATATGTCAACTGAACAACATTAATCGGTAATGATTGGCTGACTAGAGTTTGACATTACTGTCCTTTGACAGTGGTGATCGGTTGATCCCTTAAGGTCACACCTAAAGGACGATTCCCTTAATAGATAATTTAATTAATTGTATATTGATACAGATTAATTAATTCCTTAAAATTGAACAATTTACGTCTATGAGTGAGAATATATATCTTATTGTAATTCCATTAAATAAGATTCGTTTTAGTAATTAAAATGTTATATTATTAAAAAAAATTTATGAAACAATTAAGAGAGAATGGTTAAATCTTAATTACAAAATGTTGTAGATTATATTAACATGATCCATTTTATAATATGTAATTGTGAATTAGCTTTTAATTGGTTAAAATTGATTTGGTCATTTTGTAAATGGACTTTTGTTTTTCCAATTATACACTTAACAACTCTCTTAATTGACATGCATTCTTACACTTCTCTCTAAAATAGTTTTAGACTTGTTTTTGTTCATATATCTAATACCCTAATTAGATTAATAAAGTAGTAATATTTAGTAATATTAGATTAATTTTAAGGTGTCTAATAATTATATCTAGTCAATATATTATTAGATTTAAGGGATATTTTTGGTGCAATCAAGAGAGAATCTCTACTTTGGGATTTTGGAATATTATCCATATATATTGTAGCTCAAGAACAAGTGGAGGAAGGAGTCCTCACTTGTGCCCTTTTCGTGTCATACCTACAATGTAAGGAACCTTATTCTTCTCCTTCCTTATTTCATTTTAGGTTATGCATGCAACTAGATCTAGCCTAATCTAAATCAATGAGTAATTTAGATCTATAATTAAATGAGTTTAATTAGAGGGTTTAGAATCCTTTCACTATCCATGCAATTGAGAGAGAGATTTGGAGAGGATTAGAGTTACGTTCTACTGCTTAGATTTTCTCAAAATGATTAAGAACTGTAAATCCCGTTTTTATAACTCTAATCCTTTCTAACTCCAACCACGAAAATAAACCTCGTCAGACCGGATACTCGATCGAGTATAGAGTATACTCAGCCGAGTATCCTCTACTCGGTCGGGTATTCTCATACTCGGCCGAGTATTCCTGGGCAGTAAACTGTCCAGAAACACACGACTCACTTACTCGGCCGAGAAAGCCATATTCGGCCGAGTAAACAACTTAGAAAACCGTAGTATTACAGTCTTCCCTCCTTAAAAAAGAACTTCATCCCCGAAGTTCCAACCTAACCTATAAAACATGGACACCTAACACTAACTCCACCAACCACGCTTACTTCCTCAACATGGCTCACGATATCGTCTCAACTACAGCATAGTCTCCCAATACTAACTCCATAGTACTATCGAATACCCACAGCATAAGTGTTTCCAACTCTGTCTAACTTCCATAACGCTCCCTAGCAAACTAAATACCAAGACAATCCATCAAACAAGGTCAACACTAAAACGGAATGTTACATTCTACCACCCTTAAAACGAACTTCGTCCTCGAAGTTTACTCATACACATAAGCATCATAACCCAATCCATCAACACTATCAAAGTTTACTCACCTTCATAAACATCATACTACTACAAGCACTGCCATTACCAGTAATAAAATTAACCACAACACAAATCCATCCTTATTCTACACCAACACTCAAACTTCCAATTGCAACCTGTATGACCATCAGACTCTCTTGTCGCATCCTACTCCTCTTAAGATAAATGTTACGTCCTCGTAACTCACTAATACTAGGTCATTTGCTATACGTCCCATAATCCTCATTACCACCTGATGCCCGTCGTTGTGTGCACCAAAGATAAATTTATAAACCGAACTAAAACTATAGATAGTGATAGTAGGGGTCGAACCACAGAGAGGCGGATGCAATTATTAGCTGTCTTAATTTTAGTCTAGAAGTAACAATTGTGGGGGTTTGTTTGAATTGGTCTATAACTAATAACAAACGAATTAAAAGTAAACTAAGGAAATGTATGAAAACAGATATTAAAAGAGGTGCTAGGATGGTCGGTTCACTGTAGTTTCGGCGGCAGCAAGCTAAGTAGGTCTAAAACATTCACGTGAGCCGGGAAAATAAGAGGTCCTCTCGGTCCACTCTCACAGGTAGCATCTTTCGATCTAGCTACAGGTCCCTAATAGCACTAATACTAACTCTTGTCCTGAAAAGTGACTAAAAACCTAAACTTTACCTATCTTTCGATCTTAGCATAGTTTAGTCGTCTTAATTAGGTAGTCTATTTTCCTCCCCCATCTTTCGATCTTATTGGGTCGGTCTCATACTGAACATTTAACTAGTCGCATGCATTCGATTCGTCAAATATAACAATTAAATTAATTAAAACGAAGAACATCTCACGTGGCCAGTCGATCGACTGGGTATGTCAGTCGATCGACCGTGGCGCGATTTAGGGCTTCCTAATTCTAATGCCGCCTAACCTACAGTTCCCCTACATCCTAGCACAAGGTATTTAGCTACTCATGACTACGATAAGAACAACAATAAAATTGACTAATAAAACAGAAGAGTTCATGATTAAAACGACGAAATAAACAATTAACATCAACCGATAAATTGGCTTTCGGGAGACTATTCTAGCAATTCCTATACTACGAATGAAATAAACAACGAAACTGAACAGAAGAATACCGAAAACGAATCGCAGCGAAAGATCCAGAACCGAAAGCGAAAGAAACTTTATTGAAGAAAGAGCAATCTAAAACTAATGACTATTGTATCGTATATTGAGAACTTTATAAAACTGATAAAACTAGGTAAAACTGGATGATTATTCTCAAACCTAAAGCTACGTTATATAGGAATATAACGTCGACTTATTCCAAAACCTAAGAATACATTGGGCTTCTTAATTCTCGATCCTTTAATTCACGTCTGAATTAGCGGCTTGGTCGATCGACCAATGTGACCGGTCGATCGACTGGACTGCGGTGTACAGTAGCTTCTATAAGTCGTATGTTGGTCGATCGACCATGAAGGCCAGTCGATCGACTGCTTCAGCTGATAGTCCGCTTGTACTTCATCATAAAATTATCTTTCGGGCCTCGAAATGCGCACCAGGCTCGTTCTTTGAGTAAATACTTCACATCAAATGTAATGCAGGGTACTCGGGGACGGATTCGGCTTGATTTCTACTCATTTCCGCATAAATCTGCAATATTACATAAAAATATGAAAGTAGACGAAATGGGGCAAATAGTAGCATAAAACTACACAAATGAGCTCTGAAATGCGTGTAAAATGAGGTGGAAAACATCATATAAAAGACACGCATCAAACTTCCCCAAACCAAACCCTTGCTTGTCTCCAAGCAAGAACTAGACTCGATCCTAAAACTTAATGGAACAAGTTCAGTCTCAGAGCGAATTGCAAACCGAATAGCCTAAACCAATTTAATGCAACAACTAACAATCAACTAGCAATATGAATCATGCAAACGAGTTATGTAGTCGTTAAAAACTGCTGAACCGTCAACTATAGAGACTTATCAATTCGGACTCTCACGGGTCGCTCATATCACACATAGGCACAGGTGAATAATGTATAGATAGAAAGAATTCATTTTGTATTGACACTCACCTAACTACGACCTATAAGAACATGCCTGCAGTCTAATATGAAAATAATCTCTACAACCGTACATACGCATTCCAACCAAACAGATGACCATGACACATGCCGAGGTAAATATGGATATGTGAGGTAACTGGTAAGAAGAAGGCAAAACATTTATGGGAATGTGGAGGTATAGGTGATCAAGCTAGTGCCTAAACAAAACCATATGACAATATCCAACTTCTTGCTCAAGATTTCAACAATAAACTCGGTGCTAATTATCAAGCACAAATCTCGCATTCTCCATAATAATCAATCAACTCCCCATAAGATATAATTGCAACATGGGAGCAAAAATCGCCATAAAATAAAGACTTTAAATCATGCGAATTGATTTTTTTTCCTTTTCTTCTCGGGCTGCAGTCGATCGACCAAGATGGGCAGTCGATCGACCGCCCTCTACAGTACAGCACACATTTCTTTTCTTCCTTTTTCGAATCATTTTTCTTCTCTTCTTTTTTTTCCTTTATTATTTTTTCATCTTCCCAACATCATCTCAAAATGAGCATTAGCTACCAAAAACAAAGTAACAATCCCAAGAACATAAACTACTAGCTTGACGAGGACAGGCTACATGTAGGATGTGGTTAACGGGACAAAAAGGCTATTTTTGGCAGTGTGGAGCTTTATGGGCAAAAATGGAATAAGGGGGACCTCTACCACATGTGTCAACAAACCACAAACCGAATGCATACAGGTATTAAGCAGATTAAGTTCATATTTATGCAAATTAATGTAACATGTCTCATAAAGAGTACTACTCACATCCTAGATAAAATGGTCATGGATGTCACCAGTTATGGGCTCTAATTCTCAGAAAATGATGTAGCTTGCCAAAAATCTAAGTCAAGTCTCAAATTCAGCAAGAAATTTAACGAAAACTCGTAGATTATGCATATATGATTCTACTAATAACATGTCAATTAGCAAGGCTTAGGCAAAAACAGATGAAAATGCAATGTCATCATTGAAATACTACCGTTCCGACTCAACCTATATGCTAAAATAAACGTGAAATTTTTTGAATTTTTTTGCAATTTTTCAATTTTTTTGGATTTTCTGTATATATAAGGGAAGATAAACAACAATGCAAGACAAAATGTAGACGTGAATGCAAGCAAATGAAATGCAACGCAAAACCCTTCCCCAAACCAAATCGCACAATGTCCCCATTGTGCAAAATCATATAATGAAATAAAAGGAAAAACGGGAATTTGCGAAAATTAACTACATAAGACATGAAATAAGAACTTGGAAACTCACAAGACTTTAAGCGCAGCAAAAGGAAACCTCCCCAAACCAGCGTGAGCTAGGAGGTTTCAGTAGCCAGCAGTGCTACCAATAAGTACCTGAAAAGACAAACAATACCACGCGTAAAACCGAGAAAACAATTTATTAAACGCAACATTATGTGTAAAATAAAGAACGGAAGAAAACAGAAATTAGTCGGAGAATAAAGTGGAGAAAAGACTCCCTCAATTCCGCAAATCGACCAAACACATCAGGGGAATGATCGAAAATAGGTACAGCAGCGGGCAACGGTCGATCGACCACCTCACCCAGTCGATCGACCAGGATGTCGAGAAGAAGCTCCGGCGTGCAGCCGGTCGATCGACCATACAGACCAGTTGATCGACTGGAATAGCTGCTGTAACTTTCTGATTTCTTCGAATTAGCTCAATAACTTGAGCTAATATGGTCTATATACCTGTAAAAGCACATAATAAGGTGCCCAAAATTGCGCAAAGCCCAAATGTAAAGTCTATAGTACATAAAATCCTAAACAAACTGAATAAAATGCGAAGTCTCGCGCACACGAAAAACGGTAAAAAAAGTCTTAAAAAGCAATAAAATGTTTGTAAAGCATGTGATCAACTAATAGTTGATCAAGAATGGCCACGGAATGGCCCACTTGGTCGGCTTCTGGCAACGGCGCCAAAATTTGATGCCCGTCGTTGTGTGCACCAAAGATAAATTTATAAACCGAACTAAAACTATAGATAGTGATAGTAGGGGTCGAACCACAAAGAGGCGGATGCAATTAATAGCTGTCTTAATTTTAGTCTAGAAGTAACAATTGTGGGGGTTTGTTTGAATTGGTCTATAACTAATAACAAACGAATTAAAAGTAAACTAAGGAAATGTATGAAAACAGATATTAAAAGAGGTGCTAGGATGGTCGGTTCACTGTAGTTTCGGCGGCAGCAAGCTAAGTAGGTCTAAAACATTCACGTGAGCCGGGAAAATAAGAGGTCCTCTCGGTCCACTCTCACAGGTAGCATCTTTCGATCTAGCTACAGGTCCCTAATAGCACTAATACTAACTCTCGTCCTGAAAAGTGACTAAAAACCTAAACTTTACCTATCTTTCGATCTTAGCATAGTTTAGTCGTCTTAATTAGGTAGTCTATTTTCCTCCCCCATCTTTCGATCTTATTGAGTCGGTCTCATACTGAACATTTAACTAGTCGCATGCATTCGATTCGTCAAATATAACAACTAAATTAATTAAAACGAAGAACATCTCACGTGGCCAGTCGATCGACTGGGTATGTCAGTCGATCGACCGTGGCGCGATTTAGGGCTTCCTAATTCTAATGTCGCCTAACCTACAGTTCCCCTACATCCTAGCACAAGGTATTTAGCTACTCATGACTACGATAAGAACAACAATAAAATTGACTAATAAAACAGAAGAGTTCATGATTAAAACGACGAAATAAACAATTAACATCAACCGATAAATTGGCTTTCGGGAGACTATTCTAGCAATTCCTATACTACGAATGAAATAAACAACGAAACTGAACAGAAAAGTACCGAAAAGGAATCGCAGCGAAAGATCCAGAACCGAAAGCGAAAGAAACTTTATTGAAGAAAGAGCAATCTAAAACTAATGACTATTGTATCGTATATTGAGAACTTTATAAAACTGATAAAACTAGGTAAAACTGGATGATTATTCTCAAACCTAAAGCTACGTTATATAGGAATATAACGTCGACTTATTCCAAAACCTAAGAATACATTGGGCTTCTTAATTCTCGATCCTTTAATTCACGTCTGAATTAGCGGCTTGGTCGATCGACCAATGTGACCGGTCGATCGACTGGACTGCGGTGTACAGTATCTTCTATAAGTCGTATGTTGGTCGATCGACCATGAAGGCTAGTCGATCGACTGCTTCAGCTGATAGTCCGCTTGTACTTCATCATAAAATTATCTTTCAGGCCTCAAAATGCGCACCAGGCTCGTTCTTTGAGTAAATACTTCACGTCAAATGCAATGCAGGGTACTCGGGGACGGATTCGGCTTGATTTCTACTCATTTCCGCATAAATCAGCAATATTACATAAAAATACGAAAGTAGACGAAATGGGGCAAATAGTAGCATAAAACTACACAAATGAGCTCTGAAATGCGTGTAAAATGAGGTGGAAAACATCATATAAAAGACACGCATCACCACCGTATGTCAACGATAACCGACTATAACCTCACACCTACAACCATTCTTATATCCAGAGTCTCTTTCTTTAATTGTTCTCGTGCCTCCAATTATTCTGCACTCCATCTAACCTATATCATAAAATCCTCAGTATAACCACTACTCTATCTCTTCAACATTACCGCCAAATGACATACTTCTTTATACATCCACTTATTTCCACAATCATAACTCACTATCCCCGATTGTTATACACACTCATATTAATAAAAAAAATAACACTCTATATGCCCAGACCGACACTGACAGCAGACAGCAGTAAACAAACAACAATCTATATAACTGATATATACCTTCGAAAGTTCGCCTCATCAGTAAATAAACAAAAATATATATAACCGTGCCCGGATCGCCACTCGAGGGACAACAACCATATCGATAGTCATCGCAACTTTTACAATCTCATAACACTGACTCAGTACAACTTCCTTGACCAGAAGACTTTCTTAAAACCACTTTACTAGATCACAACGCAATATATTACACGGAATAACATATAACGACTTATAACTATCACACAATACCATTACTCGTGAGGTCAGAACCTCATACAAACATTTACACATATCATGGACCCATAAACAAATCTAACTAGCCAATCCTGATCACGTAAGTTACCACTTGATAATGAATATCTCTCATCCGAACTTAACTCAGATACCCTTCATAACATATCCTCTCATCCACATAATTATCACCACCCGGCGAACGTAACCATATCATCAGTACCCAACTACCAGAGAACACCTCCTATATCCACATATTATACTCCCTCACATCCATTCATACTAATCAGGCTTCCACAAAATCAACCTTTTTAGAACGACTAACTTCCCTATTTAACATCATCCTTAACCACTAGTGACAACACTACGACACCACCATCCTTCATGCGACTACTCTCTTATTATCACGTCTTAATATAACAATCCGTTTCCTCTCTTTGGCTGTCATCCCCAAATAACGAACATCAAATCCATCAACAAAATTTACCTCAACATTATTTCCAATTCTATATTTTATTGCATTGTAACCTAACTCTCCACCAAAATCTCATATTGTGCAAACACCCTGCCAGCTTCTTACTCCCTTAATACCTCGAAACTCACGGCTAACATGTCGTCCGGAACTCCTATATAACTATTAACGCACACCCTCTCATGATGCTATCATGCATTTCCATGATTCCTTACTTTCATGTCCCATAACTTTGGTCAACGTTCTCCCAACTTACTTCCATCCAATAACACCAATTAATAATTCATATCCTTCCTTCATCTACCTAACTCCTTAGTACTTCGATTACCATCTTTTTGCTCCACAACTCAAAGTTCATTAATTCATATTAATATCTTCTCATTGTTTTTTATTACTGATCCCCTCCCATCATACGACTCACTCACACTTGTCACCATCAAGTCCCCACAACTAATGGTTACCCTTTAATTAGTTGTATCTCCCTTTCGTATCCCTAGAAAACCAACCATTCATCTTATACCATTAATTGCCCAAATAATTATACACTAGCTCACCTCATACCGTTAATTAGTTGTATCTCCCTTTCGTATCCAAATTCCCAAACTCAGTCACTATCTACAAATCCACATCGCGACATAACTCTATCTAAGTTCACTATATACCCCTCTTCTCCATCCCTCTAACACAACCCTTCAATAGATATATATTCTTAACCAACACAATCCTAAGCATATCCCTCTATAAATCCTTACACCTCTCAAGTTGTCACTATTCATGTCCTTCCTTTCAATCTTTCATTCTCACGTTTCTTTACACTTACATCACTCTTACCCATATACACTTACTTTTATATTACTCGACACGCGACTATATCACTCACCATATCTCACAAAACATGCTCCCTGCCTCGATTAGCGCATCAACCTTCCCTTTCTTTTTCCACTATCCCTCACAACCACATATAACACATAGGCATTCTCCATATCATAGCATCACCTAACTTACGTATCAAGACCGTCACATATATAAAAGAATGCTTTAAGACCCAAAACATACATGTGCACATAACATACTACTCAAAAAATATGTAAGAACGTAGCCGTCGACTCAAAACAACCGCCCAAAGAGATACTCGGTCGAGTGCATGACGTACTCTACCGAGTACAGGACACTCGGTCGAGTAATGAGACTACTCGGCCGAGTTCATGACTCCAGAAGCTGAATGGGATTACCACAGAAAGATTACTCGGTCGAGTATGAAAGATACTCGGCCGAGTAGGGCCTACTCGGTCGAGTATCAGCACAGTTCTCAGCAACGTCCAGTTTTTGTAAAACAGTTATATCTCACTCGTTACTTGGTCATTTTATGTGGCTTATCGTTAGAATCGTAAGAGGACAAGCTATGACCTCCAATTAGAATTACAGCAATATCATTTCTAGAACTCGACTTAGAACAGTTTTAAGATAGCCCTTCCATAATTGACCTTCATACAAATCAAATTTTCTAAACAAAACAACTTGAACATGAGTAAGGGAAACGAGAACAACTAAGTACCTCTAGAAATCAGTACATAGGTGAACTTTTATCATACCCATATGTAATTTAAACACAACATTAATATATATAGACGCATGACCATAATCACATGCTACTACCAACAGACCAAACATTAACATCGTCATGATCATATACACGTACCCCGCATCACATTACATATACTCCAATCACTTCCATTCAACCCAAAAATATACTTCATCCATCATATACTTAAAGGTACAAGTACAACACACGTTACTTTCTCATTTCATCTAACAATTTCACAATAATCACAGCTACACTTATAACACACATTACTTTAAATACACAACGATTCCCAAGACACCGCATGTTGACCGGCTAGAAATTGTAAGGGCCTCAATGCGACTTCGAGAAGTCTCCCAAGTCTTTGCGGTAGCTCCAAACAACGCTCCCCGGGTTCATTTATTTAGACTCCCTATGTTCATTAGGTTCATTGGATTTAGGTTCCAGAATCGTCGCTCTAATACCACTTTGTGACACCCCAACATACCAAGGTGTCTTACCAGGACCACCCTAGCATGAGAGACCCTCACAATCTCGGTAGCCCGAGGTTAGTATATCAAAGTTACCATTCCAAAACAACATTTATTAAATTGTTAATGATTACATATTCCAAAACCAAAACCAAAATAAAGATTACTAATGTTCAACAACTGAAACTGAAAGATAAATCTCATGACAGCGGAAGCTAGACTCGAGTGATGACTCCCCATCTCGTCCCCGAAGCTAAGACCATCACCACATGTCACAATGTTCTCACCATCCCCGAATGGATCACCTCAGATTTTACAAAACAACAACGGGGTCAGTTTACTGCATAATCAAAATAAGACAAGTACGATAAGATAAACAGATGATCATCATCCACCTCCAACTCCCGATCACATCAAGTAACTGACTACTCACGAAAGTGTGTAGCCCTGCCAGTGGGGCACCGCAGCCGTACCCACCTAAGCCCCGCTCATCAACGAGCGATAACCCTGTCCATTATTGTGCACAACCCCTCCTGTGGCGGGTTCCACAGAGGGCGAAACTAGGGCGTGAAGCCACTCCCGCAAGTGACTCCACTCAGCCGACGACGCACCTCGCGAACATCACCATCAACCATCACAACTCCAACACCCAACTCCAATCCAACAACAGCAGATAATCACAATATCAATCGTACAACAATCACAATACAATCTTAAATATATTAACAGTAAACCGAATAGGCTAACCCTACCTTTTCGCAATCCAAGCACACACAAGCAATCAATAGCAATTTTTCATGACACCGTCACCTACACACAATAATCACATAATCCCAATTACCACATGCCAAAACCCCTTTCCCCCAAATCACAAATTAGGGCAAAACCCTAATAGACAAATTAATGAAACTTATGAAATCAGAGGCTTACCGACACAATCAACGCAAGGAAAGATGAACTAGACTCACGAACGATCCACGTAATTGAGAGAAAGATTTGGAGAGGACTAGAGTTACGTTGTACTGCTTAGGTTTTGTTAAAATGATTAAGAACTGTAAATCCCGTTTTTATAACTCTAATCCTTACTAACTCAAACCGCGGAAATAAACCTCGTCAAACTGGATACTCGGTCGAGTATAGAGTATGCTCGACCGAGTATCCTCTATTCGGTTGAGTATTCCCATACTCAGCCGAGTATTCCCAGGCAGTAAACTGTCCAAAAACACATGACACACTTACTCGGCCGAGTAACCAACTTAGAAAACCGTAGTATTACACTCACACTTCGACAACTTAGCATATAGTTGGTTATCTCGCGGAGTTTGCAATACTAAGCTCAAATTTTCCTCGTGCTCTTCTTTAGTCTTGGAATAGACTAAAATATTGTCGATGAAAACCACCACAAACCGATCCAAAAAAGGATTGAAGACCCGATTCATAAGATCCATAAACACTGCTGGTGCATTTGTCAACCCAAAAGGCATCACCACATACTCGTAGTGACCATACTGCGATCAAAAAGTTGTCTTAGGAATATCATCATCTTGAATCCTCAACTGATGGTACCCCGACCTCAGATCAATCTTCGAGAACACTCCAGCCCCACTCAACTGGCCAAAAAGTTCATCAATCGTAGGCAATGGATATCTGTTCTTTATAGTGTCAGGGTTCAAGTCTCTATAATCAATGCATAACCGCATGCTACCGCTTTCTTCTTCACAAAAACACTGGCGCGCCCTTAGGTGATAAAATGGGTCTGATGTATCCTTTATCTTACAACTCATTCAACTGCTTATTCAATTCTTCCAATTCTTTCGGTCCCATATGGTAAGGGGCCTTAGATATAGGTCTCGTTCCCAGTTTTAGCTATAAAATGAAGTCAATGTCCTTCTTGCGAGGTAGTCCTGGTATCACCTCCGGAAAGACATCGTCGAGTTCCCCCACAATCGGTATATCTGCTGCTGAAGGCTCCTCCACCCGAGTATCTCTCACGTGACAAAGAATTATAGGACATCCCTTCCTTAAATATGACTTTAAAGTCATAGCTGCAATCATCTTAACCTTGGGTTTCACCACAAACCTCCGATATAAGACTCTAATCCCCTTAGTACCCTTTAAAGACATCTTTTTCTAACGATAATCGATCTTAGCCCTCATACTTACCCAACCAATCCATCCCCATAATAACCTCAAACCCATCTCTAGGAAACTCAAGTAAGCCAACTGGTAAATCTACTTGCCCAACAACCATAGACACCCCCTTATACGAATTATGAGATGACACCGGCTCCCCGATGGTATAAACACGTTATCTTTTACAAACTCAAACTCCTCCAAACCTATTGTTAAGGCATGACTTCTAGACACATATGAATGGGTAGCCCCCGAATCATACAAAATAAAAGTGGGTTTATGATTAACAAGAAATGTACCCATAACGACTTGCGCATCATCCTATGCTTCCTATTTATCCATCATAAATAGTTTATCGCTACTCTTATGACCTCCCTCTTGTACCGTACTAGTCGATGTAGTAGGCTTGGTTGCTGAATTCTGGTTCACATTGTTGTTCGGGTGCTGATAGGATCCACCATTGTTGCGGTTATAACTGTCATTGTTGTTGTTGCTCTGATCACCCTGACTGTTCCATGACTCAGCTGCCTGTTGCTCGCCATACTCTAACTCAGGGCCTGAGAATAGTTCCCCTGATATGATTGTTGGAAGCCTCCTTCTCCAGAGCTTTTACACTAAAACCTCTTGTGGCCCATCAGTTGAAGCATTGTAAAGTAGGGTTGTCACTAGCACTCTGACCACCTCTTCCACCGTAGCAAGATCCGCCACTAAAGCCAGATCCACCAGAATAAGCTCTAGCCTGGTTGTGGTTACTACGCTTGAAGCTTGACTAGCTACTACATTCATTATCAGTCTTCCGTTTCTCACCCACTATTTCCTTAGCCTCCTTGGCCATATCAACCAATCTCTCAGCATGACTCGCGTGCTCATAAACCTCCTTCAAGTCAAAAAGCACCCCAGCCGGGAGTTTCTCAACGATCTTCAGCGTCAACCCTATCTCAAAACAGAGAGCCAAACTTAGTTGACTCAACTCCATATCCTCCGTGTAGTGCGATAGTTCATTGAACTTGTGATAATACTCGGCCATTGTTATGCTATCAGTCATAACAAAGGAGTCGAATTCAGCCTTTAACTTACTCCGAACATGCTCTGGAACAAAATCGTGCCTCATTGCCTTCTTGAACTATGCCCAAGGAATAGCGGCCTCACCCAGATTCTTGTAATACTCACACGCAGCCTCCCTCTCACGGTGCCACCACACCCCAGCTTGATTCCTTAGATAAAATGTAGCTTGTTCCTGTAATACTACGGTTTTATGAGTCTCTGGGTACTCTATCGAGTGGGCCTTACTCTGTCGAGTAAGGGTGTTTTACGATTTAAAATAGTTTCTAACCTGTAGGGTACTTGATCGAGTAGCCTTGGTACTCGATCGAGTAGGCGGCACTCAATCGAGTACGTTAGTTACTCGATCGAGTAGCCCGGTTTACGGGTAATGTTTTGTCGGGTTTTGTTAATAATGCGAATTAATATATAAACACTTCCGTCACTTTCATAATACGCTTTTACAAACCTAATTACTTTCAAAAGAGATTTCAATCTACGTACTTCGCATTCATCGCATTATTGACAAATCCCGGAGCTTGGAAGGTCGGAATTCATCTTTCTTTACATCTTTGTGATCCTTACGTCGAGGGTAAGATCTACGTACCGAGTTTGTTATATTTAATTAAGTCTGGTTAAACTCTAATTTTGGGAATTGGGGATTTGTGTTAGTTTTATGTGGTTAGTGATATATTGATGTTATGTTAGGAGGAGGATTCGTAGAGGAGGCTTTTTTATAACAGCTGTTGAGATCGTCTAACTGTATTGCATTCCAGGTAGGGTTTCCCTACTCAGTATTAGTCACATGATGTGCTGGTTGTGATTTGTGATTGTTGAATATTATCATACGAGTATTGTGACGGTTGTTGGTTTTGATTGTTGATAGTAGTTGTGATTGATTGTATCTGTCTGTGTTCTTCGGGGTGCGTCCTTGGCTGAGTGGAGTCACTTGCGGGAGTGAAGGGATGTGCACATTAATGGATTTGGGTTTATCGCTCGACGGAGATGAGCGGGGCTTAGGTGGGAACGGCTGCGGTCCCCCACTGGCGGCGAGGAGTGACCTGTTGCGATGGGCACTCTGGCAGAGCTACACACTTTAGTGTGTAGTCAGTATTGTGGAGTTGGTGATGGAGTTCGGAGTATATCTGTGACGTTTGAGCTGTGTTGTTGAATTATATAAATTGTGTGACTAGTATTGACCCCGTTTATTGTTTTTGAAAACTGTGGTGATCCATTCGGGGATGGTGAGCAGTTGTTGAGCAGGTTTGATATGGTGCTTAAGGGCTAGCTGGGATGAGTCATCACTTGCAGTTAGAAGAGTCTTCTGCTGTTGTGAGACATTATGTTTAGCTTTTAGACTTTTGGTTTTTGGAGAACATGTATTCATATTTTATCAGTTTGGTTTTCGGATTGTAATCTTTCACTTAACCTTATACTATTTAAACATTGTTTCGTTATTGTCTTATGATTATCATTGCCTCAGGAAACCGAGATGGTAACATCTTTATACCTGAGTGGTCCTGGTAAGGCACTTGGAGTATGGGGGTGTTACAAAATGGCATCAGAGCGACGATCCTGAAACCTGTAACCAATGAATCTAATGAATATAGGGAGTCAATTAAAAATGAACCCGGGGTAAGGGTTGTAGGAGCTAATGCAAAGGCTTGGGAGTCGTCCTAAAGTCGCGAACTCGCCCTACAATTTTGAACCGGTCACATGGGGGGTATATGTCAAGGTCGTATGCGGTGTTTGTTAGCTTGTATGTGAATGTAACTATATATGTTGTGAATTGTTGGATGTTGGGAGTAGAGATTGAAATTGTGATTGGAAATTTGGTGGGGTGTGTATATATATTATTTGAATAAAGAAGCATGATGGTTGTTTATTATGTGGCATTTGATAACATGAAGTAGTTTATTTGTTTATTGAATGAGGAGTTGTGTAGAATTGCATGCGTAGTTAGATTATAATGTTGAGTCTATGAAGTTGAATAGTATGTTGGGTTATCAGAGATAACATGCGGGTAGTATGTATGAGTCAACATGACTCGATCGAGTAGGGGGCACTCGATCGTGTAGGTGAGGTACTCGATCGAGTGGGTCTGACTCGATCGAGTGGGTATTTTGACGTTTTTATGATCAGAAGCGTGTTTTTGGGTACTCGATGGAGTACATAGGGGCATTCGATCGAGTAGGTGGCACTCGATTGAGTGGCTATGCTACTCGGTCGAGTAAGTTAGAGATCAGAAGGTCTGTTTTGGGTCTGAAGTCGGGGCACTCGATCGAGTATGGTGGGCACTCGATCGAGTAGCCTCTACTCGATCGAGTAGGTTTAGGCACTCGATCGAGTGGGTTCTAGGCAGTTTGTTTTCGTGTTTTGGGGTTGTAGTACGTATGTTTATATCTACCTTTTCTTATATAGTTTCAAGATGCGCCCAAGAAAACCGCTTTGTATGCGAGAGCTGAGAGCATGAACATCGACGATATAGTTAAGATGTTGGAGCATCAAGATGCTCTTACGGAGGCCCTAAAGAGAGTGGGAAAGGATAAGGAGGTTGATCACTCTAAGATCAGTCTTTATATAGCGAGGTTTAATCCAAAAGAGTACAAGGGGACCGGGGAGCCAATTCTTCTTGACAATTGGCATCGTGAGATGGAGAACATACTGGACCTGGTACATTGTCCTGATGAGATGAAAGTAGAGCAAGTTGCGTTCTACTTGAGGGAGGCGGCAGGTGAGTGGTGGGACAAGGTAAAAGCGAGTGCTAGAGAGATGTATACGAAGCAGGGCTTACCTGCTATACCTTGGGAAGAGTTCCGGAGGGCTATGAGGAAAGAGTTTGTACCTAAGCATGTGAGAGTAAACTGAGGGAGGAGTTTGATGGGTTTAGGATGACGTCTGATATGTCAGTTGCTGAGTACTACAAGCAGTTTAATGAGAAGTCTAGATATGCTGAGGACATGGGTTTGAGTGAGGAGAACCTAGCGCTGAGATTTGAGAGGGGGTTGACCCCTAGGATCATCGACAAGTTACCCGTGGGAGTCCTTACTGATGTTAAGGAAGCTTATGAGAGGGCTGGGAGAGCTGAGAGGTTGGTGGAGATGGCCCGGGAGAGAGGTAGTGAGAAAAGGAAGGCTGAGAGTGAAGGTGGTGGCCAATCTAACTACAAGAAAGGCAACCACGGTAAAGCTAGAGCGTTTTTTCGGTTCGGTTCAAAGCTTCTTGTCCGGGGCTTCTTTTGAGCGTGGCCGTATGAGCGGTAGTGGTAGTTGGGGAATGACCTGCTTTGGCTGTGGCGGTGTAGGCCACAAGAGACATGAGTGCACGAGTGTACCTGGAACTTTTCAGAGATCGGCTCAGGGGAGCTATTCTCAGGGGTCGGCACAGAGTTATGCGAGCAACAGACTGACTGGGTCATGGTCTAACCGGGGGGTATGGCCATTATGAGTATGTGGTGATGGTCATTATGAGTATGTGGTGATGCCTTTTGGGTTATCTAATGCAGCGGCTGTGTTTATGGACTTGATGAACAGAATCTTCAGATAGTTTTTGGACAAGTTTGTGGTGGTGTTTATCGATGACATCTTAGTCTATTCCAAGACTAAAGAGGAGCATGAGGAGCATCTGAGGATTGTGTTGCAGACCTTGAGGGAGCTAGTTATATGCTAAGATGTCCAAGTGTGAGTTCTGGTTAGAGAGAGTTGCTTTTCTGGGGCTTGTGATCTCTAAGGATGGGGTAGCTGTGGATCCGGCAAATATTGAGGCAGTCACAAAGTGGGAAGCACCAAAGAATGTTGCTGAGATCAGGAGTTTCTTGGGTTTAGCTGGATATTACAGATGGTTTGTGAACGATTTCTCCAAGATTGCTAGACCTATGACAGCTTTGATGGGGAAAGAGAACAGGTTTCGTTGGGATGAGAGTTGTGAGACGGCGTTCCAAACATTAAAGGAGCGTTTGACCACAGCTCCTATCTTAGTATTACCTAAAGGGATTGAGAACTTTGAGGTTTATACAGATGCCTCAAAGAATGGGTTGGGATGTGTGTTGATACAGAACGGTAAAGTGATTGCCTATACTTCTAGGCAATTGAAGCCTTATGAGGAGAACTATCCTACACACGATCTAGAGTTGGGTGCAGTGGTGTTTGCTCTCAAGATTTGGAGACATTACCTTTATGGGGCGACCTTTAAGGTATTTTCTGATCACAAGAGTGTCAAGTACATCTTCACTCAAAAGGAGTTGAACATGAGACAGAGGAGGTGGGTGGAGCTGATTGGCGATTATGACATGGATATTATCTACCATGAAGGGAAAGCCAATGTTGTTGCAGATGCCTTGAGTAGGAAGAGTGTACATTCCTTGTGTACAGCTCTATCTTTGATGAGGTTGAGAGATGAGGTGGGGAAGTTTGGGATACATATGATGCAGAGAGAGGATGCCATGGGAGATTTGACAGTGCAGCCTGATCTTTATGATGATATTCGAGGTAAACAGGTGTTGGATCCTAAGATAGTGGAGTGGAGAGCTGGAGTAGAGAAAGGGACAGTGTCTCGATTCTCTATTCATACAGATGGTAGTCCTAGGTTTGATGGGAGGTGGTGTGTCCCTAATGATGAGGAGCTGAAAAAGACAATCATGACAGAGGCACATTGTACACCATATTCAGTACATCCAGGTGGTGACAAGCTATACAAGGATTTAAAGAACACGTACTGGTGGCCTGGGATGAAGAAAGAAACAGCTGAGTTTGTGGCCCGTTGTTTGACATGCCAGAGAGTTAAAGGGGAACAGCGACGACCACAAGGTAAGATTCAGTCTTTAGAGGTACTTGAGTGGAAGTGGGAATCCATTTCTATGGATTTTATCGTGGGTTTGCCGAAGAGTCAACAGGGTAAAAACATGATATAGGTAATAGTGGATCGACTGACCAAGTCAGCTCATTTTGTGCCAATGAAAGATACATGGACTAAGGCACAATTAGCTATGGCTTATCGGAAGAATGTGCTAAAGTTGCATGGAGTTTTTAAGGACATAGTATCTGATAGAGATGCGAGGTTTATCTCAAAGTTTTGGAAAGAGTTGCAGGAATCTTTGGGAACGACTTTGAAGATGAGTACAGCATTTCATCCTGCGACAGATGGTCAGACTGAGAGAACAATCAAGACTCTTGAGGATATGTTACGAGCTTATGTGATGGACTTTGGTGGTAGCTGGGAACAGAGGTTGGATTTGATAGAGTTTTCTTACAACAACAGCTATCACACTAGTATTGGCATGGCACCGTTTGAGGCCTTATATGGGAGGAGATGTAGGAGTCCGATTTGTTGGGACGACAGTGCTGAGGCAGTGGTTCTAGGACCAGAGATGGTGCATGAGATGGTCGAGCAGATTAAGATGATCAGGGAAAGAATGAGAGCGGCTGAGGATAGGCAAAAGAGTTATGCAGATCTACATCGCCGGGATATAGAGTTTCAGGTTGGGGACAAGGTTCTTCTGAAAGTGTCTCCTATGCGTGGGGTTATGAGATTTAGGAAGAAAGGCAAGCTGAGTCAGAAGTTCATATGGCCTTATGAGATCTTAGAACGGGTTGGAGAGGTTGCTTATCGTTTGGCTTTACCAGCTGCGTTAGAGAGAGTGCATAATGTGTTTCATGTATCTCAGCTGCGGAAGTATGTGAGTGATCCATCACATGTGTTAGAGGCAGAGAGCTTAGAGCTATATGAGTCCTTGTCCTATCTTGAGGTGCCTAAGCAGATTCTTGACCGGAAGGTTAGGAAAACTAGGAGTGGTGAGACAGTTTTGCTCAAAATCCTTTGGTCTAATCACGAGACTGAGGAAGCGACATGGGAGACAGAGGAGGCCATGAGAGAGCGTTACCCTTTCCTTTTTTATCAGGTATGTATGGTTACAGGGACGTAACCTTCTTTCTTTTAGGGGGGTAGGAGATGATCGCAAAGAGTTTTTACATCTTTTTGTGTGTGTCGGTATGGTTAGTAATGGTTTGAGTCGGGTTAAGTTTGGTTAGTAGCATGTTTTTATGTTGAGTTTTGTTTTGGTTGTTGTGTCGGGAGTGTAGTAGTATGTCTTTGTTTTGTTGTGGTTTGAACTTCGGGGACGAAGTTCTTTTTAAGGAAGGAAGACTGTAATACTACGGTTTTATGAGTCTCTGGGTACTCTATCGAGTGGGCCTTACTCTGTCGAGTAAGGGTGTTTTACGATTTAAAATAGTTTCTGACCTGTAGGGTACTCGATCGAGTAGCCTTGGTACTCGATCGAGTAGGCGGCACTCGATTGAGTACGTCAGTTACTCGTTGCGCCTGGGAGCATAACCGCTAACTCAGAATTCTCCCCCGCTAGGTGGCTGATCACAATTGAGCGTATAACAACTGTCTCCAGGAGCATATAACAACTGCCTCCCATCACCACACGGTCGCTGGATTTCTCTTATACCACTTCTAACACCCCGGCCCAAACCGGATCGGGAGCAGTTACTTATGATAGCTCACCAGGCTGTGTACATGTCCCACGGATCAACACAGGTCCTTTATAGCGCATTTTCTCCTCACTCATGCGCATCCCGGGAACCTTCCCAGGAGGTCACCCATCCTAAGACTACTCCCAGCCAAGCACGCTTAACTTTGGAGTTCTTTCGCATGGATGACCATTGATGAGTCATAATTGTATACATATTTATTCCTCCCCTTAAATGCTTTTAATACGATTTCGTGCTAGTTTATATCATTTACATGCCTTTTATGTTAGAATGTCGATACTTCCGCTTTTTGATGTTTAATGCAAGAATGATGCATTTGAGGAGCAAAGGAATGAAATGGGCATCGCGGAGTAGGCATGAAGGAATACACGAAGCATGGCACGAGAATCCATAAGAATGAAGGAAGAGAAGTAAAGAAGAAAACACGAACAAAGAAGCTGAAAAGGGTTGGTGCCTCGATCAACTATGACTGGGCTCGATCGAGGAAATAGGTGACTCGATCGAGTACAGTGGGGCTCGATCGAGGAACCTACAATTTCGATAATTTCCGCAATTTTCCTTAAGTCGGTTACGTTTTACTATAAATATCTAAACTCGTACCCTAGGTTATTTACGTTTTAATTTCGGTAGGTTTAGTAGAACTACTCTAAAACTCTCTTATAAAACTTAGTTTAGTTTAATTATTGTTCCTACTTTCGGATCTATAAATCTTTCATCATAAGAGCTATTCGATTATAGTTGCTAGTCTATGAGGATTTTGTATAGTGGTTAGTCTTTGCAAAAACCCTTGTAATTTCTTTCTTAATTGAATGAAATGATAATCTTTTTGCAAAAAAAAAAAAAAAAAAAAAAAAAAAAAAAAATTGTTAAGGTATTTAATCGTTCTTCATTAATTATTATTCAAGTATATGCTTTTAATTCACTGTTATTATTTCATGTCTTCAATCATGGTTTCATCGACCTTTATTGTTGTTAATGTCATTAATATGAGTAGCTAAATCTATTATCTAGGGTGAAAGGGGATCTAGGTTGTTAGAAAAGGGGTTATTAATGAATTGATTGTTAAATTGCTTTTTATTGTTGTTCAATTATTGTTGTACTTCTAATTAGTTGATTACTGATTAAAATTGATTAATTAGTCTTGCATAAACTTGGATTATCACCGACAGGGTTAAGACTAGTATAGGCCACGATAATTGAATTAGACCGACTTAATGATAGCGATTGCATGTTAAGTTAGATCTAAAAAGACATATTAGAATCGACCGATCATATGACTTCCAACAATTTAGATTGCTCAATCAATGAATTAAATCCTACCCTTTGATGACTACCTAGTGAAACCGAATCCCTAGACTCTTTAATATTATTTTTATTCATCTTTTATTTACTTGCAATTAGTTGTTAGATATCAAATCAACAAACCCCCAAGATTGTTACTTTAAGACAAGCTTAGATATAAACAAACTAGATAAATTAACTAGCCTCCCTGTGGATTCAACCCTGACTTACCGCTAGCTATCTTGTTAGTAGTAGTATAGGATTTATTTGGACTAAGGCAAACGACTGAAAATAACCTTGTCAAATTTGGCGTCGTTGCCGGGGAGGCAACAATTTTCTGTTTGTTTAATTTAGTTTGTCTTTTGTTTCAGGGAACTTCAGTTCCTTGACATAGTTTTATCTTTTCTTGTTTTTTTCGTGTATGCCCAGGTCTAACAGGTTATAGATTATACCTTTTGATCCCGAGCGTAAAAGACTTTTTTGACATGCATTTAAAATTTCAAAGAGAAGTAAGTCAGGTGGAAGACTTGAGTCCACTTGACTACGAGAGGTATACTTTTGCAGAAGATTCATCCTTTGAAGAGGACACTCTTATTTCTGCACCTGTGACTTCTACAACATCAAAGATGTCGACATTAGCAAGTCACTCCGAACCCACAGTTTCTTCTATTCCAAAAGGCTTCAAGCTCCCTACCACTGACAAGGGAACTTTTGACATCAATCCTTCTTACATAAGCCTGGTAGAGAGGAATATGTTTGGAGGAAAAGCTGGAGAGGACCCCGCAAAGCATATGGAAAAGTTTGTTACTTATTGCTATTCTATTCCTTTAACAGCTGGGGTGACTCAAGATCAGGTGAAACAAATTCTCTTCCCTTTCTCTTTGAGAGATGATGCAGCTGAGTGGTTAAGGACTTAGACATGGAGACCGGTGCAGTTACTAATTGGACTTCTCTAACTCTTGCATTCTACAAGAGGTATTTTCCACCACAGAAGACCAATGCTCTTAGAAGTCAAATTACAAGTTTTAAACAGGGTCCTACTGAGGATTTTAATGAAGTTTGGATACGGTTTAAAAGATTAGTTCGGTCCGTCCCTCACCATGGTTTTGAGATTTGGTTCCTTTGCAACCAGTTTTACAACGGGTTGTATGATGATCATAGAGCCTTACTTGATTCAGCTGCTAATGGGAGATTCTAAGATAACACTAAGGATGGTAATGCTTGGAAGTTGATTGATCAAATAGCTACTCACACAACTGAGTATGGTAACCCCAGAGGAAGTAAGAGAGGAAGTGGTTTAGAGAGTGCGGTTGCAGCACAGTTGGAGACCATGCTTGCTCAAATAGCAGAATTGAAGACTACTCAGTCTCTGGGAAAGCAAGAAACTGTTCATATGGTTCAACAAGAAGTGTCCTGCGAGAGATGTGAGATAGACGGCCACACTGCGGCCAAATGTATGAGTACCATTGAGCAAGTTCATGCCTTCCAGTCTTTCAAGCAAGGTACGCCATATTCTAATTCTTCCCTGAAAGGAGTCAGAATGGTTATGCTCAAGCCCCGCCGCAAAATACTTATGTTATTCCTCCTAATAGTGGTAACCAACCACAAGAAGCTTTGTTAGGCAAAATCAAGGAGGTTTTCAACAGATGCAACCTCCTCCTCAAGCTCCTAATAATGAGATGGCCGAGTTGAGAACCCTCTTACATTAAACTTTGATGATGTAACAAAAGCAAACGGTTCAAATCTCCGAACTCATGGCTCACAACAAGATGTTGGATATTCAAGTTTCTCAATTGGTGGCTCAAAATCCTTCAAAACAGTCAGGTCTTCCTCCTCAAGGTAAACAAGCACATGAGCACGTTAATTCTATTTCTTGGAGGAGCGGTACTTCTTATAAAGGTCTGAACATGCCCATTAATGATAATGAAGTTCCCTACATGCATCCTAAAGGATTGGGAAATTTGGATCTAAGTGGCGATGAAAAATAAATTGACGAAAGTGAAACACGGGTTTTGAAGAAAAGCGAGAAAAACAAAAACGACGGGTCTGACGTGGTGACTCGATCGAGTGGGACGAGGCTCGATCGAGGAACCAAGCCACTTGATCCAGTTCACCTTGAGCTCGATCGAGGAACCCCCCATGTTGATGATTTTTCGTCTGTTTCAGCTACGACATTAGATAAAAATAGGTTCCTCGATCGAGTGACTACTGGGATCGATCGAGTCACCTCTGGAACTGACGTTAATACTTCCAAACCGTCTCCTAATGCTAAAGAAGCCGAGCCAATCAAAATTCAACTACCTTTTCCTCAAAGATTGCAGAAATCCAAACTTGAGCAACAGTTTGGAAGGTTCATGGAGGTAGTGAAGAATCTTCAAGTGACCGTGCTAGTTACTGAATTGGTAACTCAAGTGTCGGCTTATGCTAAGTTTTTAAGAGAAATTTTGTCAAAGAAGCGGTCTTTTGATGAAGTGGAGACTGTCGCGTTCACTCATGAATGCTACGCCGCATTACAAGCCAATTCTCCACCTAAGCTTAAGGATCCAGGGAGTTTTTCTATTCCTTGTACTATAGTCCCTTTAACTATTGACAATGCTTTATGTGATTTAGGAGCAAGCGTCAATGTCATGCCGTATAAAATTTGCAATCAATTAAACATAACTAAGCTTAAATGTACTAACATGACTATTCAATTAGCTAACAGGTCTATTAAGCACCCCATGGGTATCTTAGAGGATCTGCCAGTTAAGATAGGGAAATTTTTCATTCCAGTCAACTTTGTAATGATAGATATAGCTGAAGATTCTCGTGTTCCTATTATTCTAGGATGACCATTCTTGCATACTGCAGGAGCGGTTATAGATGTTAGACATGGGAGTCTTACGTTCAATATTAGAGAAGATATATCACTTTTGGTCTTGACAAAGCATCACGTCCTCCTGATTTATCTTGTCATATGATTAATGCTCTTGATCCTACTTTTGATGATTGTCTTGCTTAATGTTTTGACAGGAATCCACCTGACGCTTCTACTGCTACATCATATCCATGGAGCAAGGAAGTGGATGAAATAAAGAGGTTGATTTATGGAGATGACCCTCCTCCTGAGATGATCTATAGCTGTGATGAGAGTGTTGACATAGAAGTTGAGTTGGATGCTTTAGAGGCAGAAATATTCAAAGAGGAGCCAATCAAAGTCCTTGATGAAGCTCCTATGAGGGATGAAGTGCCCTATGTCCTACCAAGTGAAGATGCATTGAAAAGCGATGAACATTCCTCATATTTTATATTATACTTTTAGTTTGATGAGCAAGAACTTTATTTATCATTTATTTTCTTCTCTTGGACTTTTTATTGGTTCTACTTAGCTTATGTTTGTGTGTAGGACATGCGCTACTTTTTGATTTACTATTACGAGCTTTAACTTGTATTGATTATGATTTGTGTGCGCATTTATTCTAAATGCAGAATTCTTGCTCGACAGGAAGGATCCTCGATCGAGTGATGGCAGGCTTGATCGAGTAACCACGTTTTTTGAGTTTAATTCGTGGCCTGATGATGATAGGAATTGCGCGGTTAATCTTCTTCCCCTATTTTTGCAGCTGGTTTAGGGGAATTCCTCAGCTCTTACCCGGTATTCTCTTCCCTTGTACCTTCTTTTATTGCATTGTATATTTCTTTTCCATTCCTCTTGTTAGTTGTGTCCTCTAGGTTGCTGGATTTATGTGTGATTGCTATGTTGTAGGCGTCACAATGAGGACACTGTGACATTTAGGTTTGGGGGAGGAGTCTTTAATTATGTTGTGTGCTTTTATATCAAAAATCCATAAAAATTAAAAATTTCAAAATACAAAAACATGTTTTTACTTTATTTTAGGTCGAGTCTTGGTGAATTTAATAAACAATGATGTTAAATTGCATTGTTTTTGCATTTGAATCTCATTAAGTTGTCCATGTATTTTGTTTTGACCCATTATTCATGGAAACAAAGCTCATAATGCAAGTCGTAACCGTATTGACATGTCTTATATTGATTAGATTTAACACAATTATGTTGGTAAACTACTTAAATTCTGAGGTCTATAGAGCTTCCTAGGCCAGGAACATCAATAAACTGGTCTCATTGTCAATTAGGCTTGAGTGTGGTTTCTCCTTGTGGAATATGTAATATCAAACTGCATAAGTGTGACATTGATTTCTTGATACTTCTATTGCTTTTATTTGACTAAGTACATGTGGATAGGCGGTTCTTACCGTTCAAATAAGCCTTACATTATCCTTTTTGTTAGCCCGTTTGAACCCTTGTAGCCAATCTTAAATTACATCCTATGAGCTACAATCCAAGAATTTGCCTACCTTTTCGGGACAGTCGCAGTTGCTTGTTTATCATGTTTATTTTACTACTTTGGTTGGGATTGGGACTATTATTGTCAAATTGTGGGTGTAGTAGAATTATTTAGCAATTGTGTTGTATCCTTGTATTGGAATAAGAAAATATGAAGCAAAAGAAAAAAAAATCGAAAAAAAAAAAGAATTAAAAGAAGAAGAAAAGAAAAAGAAAATATGATTGCTTCATTTTGTTTTGTCAAGGATCAAAAGGATGGTTGTTAGAGTCTAATGCATAATTGGAGAGTAGTCTGTTCGCTCTCATGTGTTGTAAAGTTGAGATTATTTCTCTAAGTTGGGTGTATTTATTATCAAATATTTGGTTTTGGTTTAGCACTGCGACTACCGTTTTAGCTCCACATATTAATAACGTGCTTTGGCACAAACCATTTCTATCTTTTTAACCCATTTGTCATCCTTATTGTTCTTGATACATGTACTTTTCTCTACATATGGTGATTGCGTATTAGTAGGAAAATCCCTATCACATTAGATTGCATGCATGTTTCATAAGTCAAGTGAGTGTTTCTACTTCTTTCTATCTTCACATATAACTCACCCTTTCATACTTATGAGTGCATGAGTGAATATGCAATAATCCGACTAATTTGTCTTGTATGATCGAAAGGTATTTGGCATTTGTCTATAGTATGGTGACTTGAGACTTGAGCTGCGTTTTCTATTTCCCGTACCTTTGAATTTGTTTTATTGGTATACTTTGGTCATTGATTTGCTACAGATAGGGATAGCTTGAGATTTGTATATGCATCAACATTAGCTCTGAGTTGTTTATTCGCCTTTTGTATGATTGCTCTTTGTATTGTGTGTTTCTTGGCTTCAGGACAAGCAAAGAGATGGTTTAGGGGAGTTTGATGAGTCATAATTATATACATATTTATGCCTCCCCTCAAATGCTTTTAATACGATTTCGTGCTAGTTTATATCATTTACATGCCTTTTATGTTAGAATGTCGATACTTCCGCTTTTTGATGTTTAATGCAGGAATGATGCATTTGAGAAGCAAAGGAATGAAATGGGCATCGCGGAGTAGGCATGAAGGAATACACGAAGCATGGCACGGGAATCCATAAGAATGAAGGAAGAGAAGTTAAGAAGAAAACACGAAGAAATGAGCTGAAAAGGGTTGGTGCCTTGATCAACTATGATCGGACTCGATCGAAAAACTAGGTGACTCGATCGAGTACAGTGGGGCTCAATCAAGGAACCTACCATTTCGATAATTTTCGCAATTTTCCTTAAGTCGGTTACGTTTTACTATAAATACCTAAACTCGTACCCTAGGTTATTTACGCTTTAATTTCGGTAGGTTTAGTATAACTACTCTAAAAATCTCTTAGAAAACTTAGTTTAGTTTAATTATTGTTCTTACATTCGGATCTACCAATATTTCATCATTAATTCTTAAGGTATTTAATCGTCCTTCATTAATTACTATTCAAGTTTATGCTTTTAATTCATTGTTATTATATCATGTCTTCAATCATGCTTTTATCTATCTTTATTGTTGTTAATGCCATTAATATGAGCAGCTAAATCTATTATTTAGGGTGAAAGGGGATCTAGGTTGTTATAAAAGGGGTTATTAATGAATTGATTGTTAAATTGCTTTCTATTGTTGTTCAATTATTGTTCTACTTCTAATTAGTTGATTACTGATCGGAATTGATTAATTAGTCTTGCATAAACTAGGATTATCACTGACAGAGTTAAGACTAGTATGGGCCACGATAATTGAATTAGACCGACTTAATGATAGCGATTGCATGTTAAGTTAGATCTAAAAAGACATATTGGAATCGACCGATCATATGACTTTCAACAATATAAATTGCTCAATCAATGAATTAAATCATACCCTTTGATGACTACCTAATGAACCCGAATCCCTAGACTCTTTAATATTATTGTTATTCATCTTTTATTTACTTGCAATTAGTTGTCAGATATCAAATCAACAAACCCCCAAAATTGTTACTTTAAGACAAACTTAGATATAAACAAACTAGATAAATTAACTAGCCTCCCTGTGGATTCGACCCTGACTTACCGCTACCTATCTTGTTAGTAGTAGTATAGGATTTATTTTGACTAAGGCAAACGACTGAAAATAACCTTGTTAACCATAAAAGAAAGTGCACTTTGTTGATATGAGTAATACTTTCAATCCCTTTAAGAACTAGTCATTCAAACCTATCACTGGATCTCTTCAATTAATGTGGAGTGTTACATAAGAGACTTTAAATTTAATGTTACGTTAAATATTCATTTTTCAAGTTTTAAACATTTTTTTAGGTGGGAGAAAGAGCGATAAAATGTTCAATTTAATGGAATCTCTTACCTATTATAATGATATAGTTAATTAAATTTTTTATTTGAAAAGATAAATATCCGTACCAATGAAGCATTGCTATGTATATGTAATTTATATGATAACTTGATTTTAATTTAGCACTAAACAAATTCAATGTTAAGTATCAACGAAATGTAGTCTACCATATTCATCGCATGTATATCTTTTATTTTTCTTTAAAAGAGATATTTTAATCATATGTAAACAAATTATTAGACATAAGATGTAAATATTAAACTCTTATAAAGTTTTTTTTCATTATAATTATAACTAAATTAATTACCCCGTTGAAACACACGAGCTTTCAACCTAGAGCATGATACATAAGGAACACGTATATGTACATATATAATTTATGTACATATATGTATATATCCCGCAGAAAGAAGACTAGCAAGTAGCATGACAATGTGTAAATAAATCATTACTATTTGAATGGTAGATATATGGTTCAAACAAAATATATATTGATTTGTTGAATGTGGCACGAGTTGGCGCTTTAATTTCACCCCTGTCATTATAATAATCGTAACACCTTATCGATAATGTTTTATCACTTGGTTTTAAAATAATCAAAGTCATTAACTCGTACAAAGTACGGGTTTTCAAACTAGTAATCATTATTTGGTAAAACCTCAAAGAGTTCGACCTGATAGTAATGACATAGAAGCTTACAGGCCTCATGAGCAATATGCATGGTGAGAAACTCAAAAGGTAGCCCACATAAAATGATCCATACCTCAACATAAGGAAAACGAATCGTCCTCGGATTAGAATACGGATACCAACGAGTAAAAACCATCACAACCCCATGAAAAGTAGTAGCAATACTCCTTGTCAGTAGATCTTCACGATCATCTTCATTCTCACAGTGGAAGACAGTGATTTCCCCCATACTGAATGTTGTCACTCTTCTCCGAGTACTCCACTTCTCTCTAATCACTGAGTTAACCTAATTTGCTTCAAATAAACAGTAATCAACTAAGAATCCCAAAACACAATTACCCCATAACTTGTTAGACCTACCCACGGACACCAAAAAGAGGGAAACCCCATTAAATCCTAGAAAAAACAATGATTAAGGTGATTTTACTTGATATTTACATAAATGGTATAGATTAGCCGAAATGGAAGTTTAGGGTTTGTACCCTGACCAATAGAATGATAAAGAGTGACGAACATTGTTAAAAAAGAGGGAAAACCACGTGCTCTCAATTAGAGAGAAAAACTCTCTCTAGAACAAGAGAGAGAAATAGTACCATGTAAAAAAACCTTAATTTATTTTATCCTTTTGAATGAGAGAGGTAAGGATAAGTTATTGACTTCCAAACCACCGCAAAAAACAGGATGTGAATGTCTATTGTAGTCATAAAGTTGGGCAAATTTTTTTTGGGGTAGATTGTAAGAATTTCATTAATCAATAAAGGTCAAATACATTTATGTCAAATATACATAACAATTTCATACTAATACATCACTCTCCAACTAGACACTCAGGCCATTAACCAGCCCAACTCTCTATTAAACTTCTTCTAAATTCGAATTTTAAGCTCATTCTTTATCCTAGGGCTTAACACCTCAGGCCTCCACGCCACATGGTGCACCCTACTGTGATTACGCGCTCACTAGACATGATAAACCAAAGCAAGAATGACTGCTATAATTACATCCCTACTCCTCTTTTATTTTTGACTTTGCCACTACTGCAACACTCCTCTAGTTGGTATATCAAAAGAGCATCACTAATTCACCAAATCCACACATTTACTACTATATGGAAATAAGAAAAAGATATGCTCATGTCCTTCCTCATGAATACCACAAAAATCGCATCACACATCATTGCAAATGGACATCCTGTAAAGCCTATTGATACGGTCGTTATGTACCAAAAATAAATACCTAAGTCCTACTAACAGAAGCTAGCGGTAAGTAGGATCGATCTCCACATGAAGGCGAAAATGAGATTTATCTGTTTTAAATTAGTCTAAGAGTAACGGGGGTAAAAATATTTTTAACTAAACTAAAGTAGAGGGAAGAAGAGAATGCAAAATTAACTAAAGAGAGAAGATAAAAAAAAGAGAGAGCTAGGATTGTCAGATCATCAATGAATGTCAGATAATTGCAGCTAAGGTCACAGATCGGTCATTTGTATCGGTCTAAGAGGCAATGAATATCTCCTTCCGGTCTCAATTCGCCCTAAAACACTATTAGCTTAGCTTCCGCCCTCACGAAAGCATCCTAATGTTCACTGCAAGTCTCACCCCTTCCAACCTTCCGGTCTAGATCAAGGCTTACCAAATCAATTAGCTAAATGCATCGACTCAAACAGCTAATTACAGTTAAATGCAGTGATTGACAACAAAGACATGATAGCAACAAAAGATTTGTAAACCTAATTAGCAACTAACAACAGTTCATTGAATCCCCTAAATCCTAGCAAGAGAATTAGCTAAACATAATAATGAACAAAGCAAAAGAGAAAGATGAAGCAAGAACAAACATAATGAAGAAATAAGCACAAGAGAATTAATATAAAAGAGAGAAGAAAGGTTACAGAAGTTTTGAATCCGGCAAAAGAACAAGTAGCAGCAGAGATTATAAGTAAAAAAGTATGATAAGATGTATATCAGATGCCCCAATCCTAATCTCCCGACTTCCTTTATATAGGTAAGTGATTATTAACATAAAATAAACCTAACACGAATAAAAATCCCGAGTATAAAAGCTAGTCACTCGATCGAACAACTTTATATCACTCGATCGAACAAATCCAAGCTAAAACCTCTCGATCAAGTACTTTAGGTACTCGATCGAACACTATCAAAAATAAGCTATTCGATCGAGTAGAAAAAGGACTCGATCGAACAAGATAGTACTCGATCGAGTACTTTCCAGCACACAATTCCTGCTTCGCGCACTGAACTTCAAACGGCTGCCATTTCTTCGTTACTTGGACAAACAGAGTGTTTCCAGTGGCCTTGGAAATCTAAGAGGACAAGATTTCATCTCCAATTCAAATCACCTTAAAATCATTTTTATAACTCGAGATATGGCTCTTCAAAGTAGGCACTAGTAATTTGAAGCTCTTTCTTTGCTCGCCTTGCTATCTTACTTCTTTGCGCATCACAATTAGTAGTTTCCAAGCTCCGACTCAACTCATCTCCTAAATGCAATCATAGGGACAAGTAATAAGATTGATTATACTCCTCTCTGTTTTATACCTGTAAATAATACAAGACAAACCAAAGTAGACAATTCAGGGGACATTTGTAGCTAAACACTACTAAATATGCATAGGAATACGTGCAAATACGGTACAAAAAGTCTATATAAAATGCAGGCATCAAACTTCCCCAAACCAAATCTTTGCTTGTCCCCAAGCAAACTATATACAAAACTAATGGAACAGAAAAGAAAACTTAGAGCTAGCTACAAATTGTCCACTTAAACGGATTTAATGCAGCAAACTAACACTTATAGCAAAAATGTCAAATGCAAACGAGTTGTAGGATGTTTATAATAAAGCTGAATCGTCGACCTTGCATGACATTTAAAAATGGACTCTCACGGGTCACTCTTCTCTCATGAAGCAATGGGTAAGCATATGAGTGTAAGAGAGAAAGAAACATAGCCGCTCACCTAAACTACGACCCACATAAACATGCATGCAGCTAATATGATAGACAATTCTAATCACCACACATACATTCCAACCAATCAATGTATGTCACAGCCGAGGGCTTACATATGGTTTAGTGAAGCAATGGGTAAGAAAAGGCAAAATATTTATGGGATTTTGAGGCAATAGTCAAGCTAGCTACCTAACGATACCATATGAACCAACATCCAATTCTCAACCACTTATAGAATTAATCTCAAGTGCCCCTCATTTGGCACATAAACTCACTCAACCAAAATCACAACTCCTCAAAAGGTATAAGTAAAGCATAGGAGTGAGACCGTCTCGACAATCAAACTCCTTTTTTTCATCATTTTTTTCATTCTTTTTCTTTCTTCTTTTCCACGGCTTTCTCCTTCTTTTTTCTCTTCTTCACGTTTTTTTTTCTCTTTTTTTTTCCTTTCCAATTTCAGTCCCTTCCTCCATAAATTACCAACTCAAAGTAATGCAATACAAACCAAACTTGGCACAATAAACTATATACCGCAAAACATACACTAAACTAGCTTGACAAGACAAGCTTAATTTGGATGTAGTAAAGGGTCAAAAGACTAATTTGGCTAAGTGTGGAGTTTAATGGGTAAAATAGAAGAAAAGGAATATGAAAGCGCCTCCCTGCATGTGACACCAACCACTAACCCGAATGTATGCAGGCAAAAAGCAATTGAATTTCATACACGTGCAAATTAATGAACATGTTATGCAAGAAGTAACTACTCTTAATCCTACATTAACTGGTCATAAATGACACCAATTTATACGGCTCTAAAACTTAGAATATATAAGTAGTTTGCCAAAATTATCAGGTTAAGTCTATTCGTTTAGCTGTATTTTTTAACATTAACTCGTAGATATGCAATAAGACGAAGCCAAAAGATAACAGTTTAAGCAAGGCTTAAGCAAAATGACTAAATGTAGTGCAATTTCATCATTGAAATCTACCGTTCCGACTCAACCTATATGCTAAAATAAACATGAATTTTTTTTTTATTTTTCGCATTTTTTGTTTTTTATGAGATTTTTGATTTTTTGTAAAAATAAAGAACAATGCATAAGAAAATTAAACGTGATAACAGGAATGCAATAAAAACAATATGCAGACACAGATATGGATGCATAACCTCCCCAAACCAAACCATACAATGCCCTCATTGTACTCAAAAAATAGGGAAAGGAAATGCAAACTAAAAAGGATAGAGTGGAGATGCGGAAAACTCACAAGAATACGCGAAGTAGGGACCTCCCCAAACCAGCTAGCAACATGGGAGGTCGCTAAATAGCTCCAGGACAGCATCACAGGAAGCGAATCAAAGCAAGCCAACTCGATCGAGAGAGTAGATTACTCGATCGAGTAAAATGGGCTGTGGAAGTGCTCGATCGAGAAAAGGGAAATGCTCGATCGAAATGGTCGTCTCAGTGGATGCTCGATCGAATATGGAAAGCATTCGATCAAGGGAGTAAGTCACTCGATCGGGTAGAAGATTACTCGATCGAGAACTCCTTATTACGCAACTCTTAGGCGTCAAGGAAACACCTGCAAAGACGCAAATAGCAACTACAAATACGACCAAAAACCAAGCCTAGATCGTTCAGAGTCTATGGTTGCAAAAACCATTTATTACACACACAAAACTGAAATGTAAAACAGCTAAAAATTTAAACTCCGGATTGCCTCCCGGGTAGCGCTAGTTTCAGACAGGTCTCAACTCGACCTTATTTTCTTCATCCAGCTGCTCCAGTTGGTCACAATCAAAGCAACTCAAAGCTCTTAGCATAAGATCATAAATCTGCGCATGTGCCACACAAAACTGTAAGTAGCACCATAATATAATAATAATATAGGAAAGTGAAATGTGCATCCGTTTAAGCCTAACGAATTTCCTATGACAGCTCCCAAATTTATCCACAAAATAATTCTGCAATCCAGCTAAGGGCGGAATATAGACGCTCAAATTAACCGCGAGTGGAAAATAAAAGAGCTCATGAGCATTTGAGTCAAAAATAACGCGAGTATAATCCAGATGCACTGACGGGTTTGTATTGTGAGGTGGAGGCATCTGGTCTGCTAAAGGAGAAGGTGGGTATTCATCCCAAATACAAGGGACGGTAAAGTCAATTGGGTCCTCAATAATAGGTTCATCCATAATATCATCATAACTATCCCATTTAACCTCAAGACTATCAAAACGTTTCTCCTCACTCTCCTTATAGCTAGACTCGTCAGTAGGGAAGTTCTCAAAGAGACCTTCTCAGTCGTCCTCACTACCTGTGCAAGATTCATAGAGGGGTTCTAAATTAACCTTATAAAAGGGATTATCAACCACGTGAATGGTCTCCTCTATTTCTCGGTCAGTATTTCCTAAAACGGTTTCCAAGGTGTCACTCACCCCCTCATCTGAGTCAACATGAAGAGAGAAATTGGGTTTAAGAGTTTCAGTAGCAAACCATTCAAAAAATTCTAATACCTCTTTTACGGGGATTCCTTCGAAATCTCACTTACCATTAGCCTTGATGTATGCTCGCGTAGGGGCATTAATTCCCCGGATGATAGACAGGCATATTTGGAGTCCCGAAACCATTCCCCGTCGTGGTTCGAGCCACTCCTCCCACCTGTCTATATAAGAACCAAAACTTTCGTTCTCTATCTGCGCAAAGTCAAGAACGAAAGACATGAGAATGGTCTCAAGGAACCGAGGTTCCTTGAGATAAGAAATAGACTAAATAAAACAGATAAAACTACGCTGCCTCCCCGGCAACGGCGCCAAAATTTGATACGGTCGTTATGTACCAAAAATAAATACCTAACTACTACTAATAGAAGCTAGCGGTAAGTAGGGTCGATCTCCACAGGGAGGCAAAAATGAGATTTATCTGTTTTAAATTAGTCTAAGAGTAACGGGGGTAAAAATATTTTTAACTAAACTAAAGTAGAGGGAAGAAGAGAATGCAAAATTAACTAAAGAGAGAAGATAAAAAGAGAGAGAGCTAGGATTGTCAGGTCATCAATGAATGTCAGATAATTGCAGCTAAGGTCACAGATCGGTCATTTGTATCGGTCTAAGGGGCAATGAATATCTCCTTCCGGTCTCAATTCGCCCTAAAACACTATTAGCTTAGCTTCCGCCCTCACTAAAGCATCCTAATGTTCACTGCAAGTCTCACCCCTTCCAACCTTCCAGTCTAGGTCAAGGCTTACCAAATCAATTAGCTAAATGCGTCGACTCAAACAGCTAATTACAGTTATATGTAGTGATTAACAACAAAGACAAGATAGCAACAAAAGATTTGTAAACCTAATTAGCAACTAACAACAGTTCATTGAATCCCCTAAATCCTAGCAAGAGAATTAGCTAAACATAATAATGAACAAAGCAAAAGAGAAAGATGAAGCAAGAACAAACATAATGAAGAAATAAGCACAAGAGAATTAATATAAAAGAGAGAAGAAAGGTTACAGAAGTTTTGAATCCGGTAAAAGAACAAGTAGCAGCAGAGATAATATAAAACAGTATGATAAGATGTATATCAGATGCCCCAGTCCTAATCCCCCGACTTCCTTTATATAGGGAAGTGATTATTAACATAAAATAAACCTAACACGGAATAAAAATCCCGAGTATATAAGCTAGTCACTCGATCGAACAACTTTATATCACTCGATCGAACAAATCCAAGTAAAGTACTCGATCAAATACTATCAAAAATAAGTCATTCAATCGAGTCGAAAAAGGACTCTTTCGAACAAGATAGTACTCGATCGAGTACTTTCCAGCGCACAATTCCTGCTTCGCGCACTGAACTTCAAACGGCTGCCATTTCTTCGTTACTTGGTCAAACAGAGCGTTTCCGGTGACGTTGGAAAGATAGGAAGACAAGATTTCATCTCTAATTAGTATCACCTAAAAACCAGTTGTAGAACTCGAGATATGGCTCTTCAAAGTAGGCACTAGTAATTTGAAGCTCTTCCTTTGCTCGCCTTGCTATCTTACTTCTTTGCGCATCACAATTAGTAGTTTCAACCTCCGACTCAACTCATCTCCTAAATGCATGCATAGGGACATGTAATAAACTTGATTATACTCTTCTCCGGTTTATACCTGCAAATAATACAAGACAAACTAAAATAGACAATTCGGGGGACATTTGTAGCTAAACACTACTAAATATGCATAGAAATGCGTGCAAATACAGTACAAAATGTCTATAAAATGCGCGCATCACCTATCCTTGGTTAATAGCCTTCTCTGCAGGTAGAATCAACCAGTGAATTAATGTTTAGAAACTCCAATGGAATTACAAACACACCTTTACCAATCCTCCTTAGTAGCATCTATACCTAACCCGTTATAGCCATTAGCCATAGAGTATTCTCCATCAGTGTGCAACCAATCTTCACCAACATTGCCTGGTAATAATTTGTCTTTCACTCAACATATCCTTCTAAATGTCTAACTACTCCCATGTAAGAAGGTAGAATATAAATCCTTGCCCAATAACTATGGATAGAGCTAAGGACACTTTTGATCAACGTCAGTCTCCCTGCATAAGAGAATCTTCTAAATCCCAATGCTCTTATCTTATCAACAACCCTATCAACCATCGGGCAACTTTATTAACCTTGCACAGACATTGCTTATAAATTACTTTCTCAAAACAATAAGCGTTTAACTGCATAATTTAATAATACTTGAAATTTATTCAAGTATTCACATAGTTTAAATGACATTTTTTGTTTAATGAAAAGCGCGCTTAGTCGCATTACAATAGGGAGGAGAGGGATTCGAATTTGGGACTTGTTGTGCACAATACCTCTGTCTTAACCACTAGACTAAGACATCATCTTCGGTATAGTTTAATTGGCATTTATAAGACACGAATTATTATATTTTAACTAAATACTCCGTATTTAAAATTGCAAGTGACTTACTTGCAAAATTGTAGTTTTGTTTTCAACAAAAAAGAAGCTAACTACAGAGTACTATTTATACATTAATAACAACTTAAAAAATTCCAATTGAGAATTGTATTTTCTATTAATATAATTTCTATTAGATTTACATTTCTTTTAAA
Organism: Silene latifolia; assembly: GCF_048544455.1. Classification (NCBI taxonomy): domain Eukaryota; kingdom Viridiplantae; phylum Streptophyta; class Magnoliopsida; order Caryophyllales; family Caryophyllaceae; genus Silene; species Silene latifolia. The sequence continues at coordinate 38,496,335 of NC_133528.1, forward strand.
TAATGTATTTTACTTATTTATGGGAAAGGATTCTCCGGATCTATGCTTATTTTCAACTCCCCGAAGCATTTCGTCGATTAATACGCCCTTGTTTCCATGATCATCATCAGCAAAAACTGTAACTTCCGTGTCTACTGCCACTACGCCTGCTGCCACTACCACGTCTCTTTCTTCGAAGTCGGCAGCTCGCACTTTTAAGTAGAATTACTGAGTTAATTTGCCGAGGATGGGAATTCTGCGTTTTAGTCTGGTTGAGAAATCATATCCTATAGAATAGCAGGAAAAGCAGCATTTAAAAAAGGATTTGAACTTTTTCATTTTCTCGAGGATTTTCTTGCCAAGTATCCGCGTGGGATCATGTATTCTTAGGGCTGTTCTGGATGGAAAGTCTCTCCTTGATGAGCCTGCATGTCTCATTTTCTTACTTCTTCCTGGATTCTAATTCATTCACTTCAAGGCTGGTTCAAAAACAAATTAGATGGAAAAAATAGAGAGTCCGCTGATGAATTTACCGAGGTATCTAAAAAAAATACCTTGTTTTGACTACCTTAACAATTCACTCATTTTTAAAAAGAGAGAGAGAACTAAAATAAAGAGGAAAAATAATCACACTTTCTTATAATAGAAATCGCCTGTTACAGAGTACTATTTATACATTAGTAACAAACGAAAGGTTTATTTAAAATGGAGAAGAACTACTATACTCATTGAATGATATTTTGTACTCCTTTCGTTTTGGTCATTTGTTTACCTTTGGTTTTGACACAAAGACCCGAGAAAGAAAAGATGGTCATTTATTAAATGACAAGTAGTAGATCAAACTGAGTCTGTATAATTAAATTGCTCATTGAAAACATTTCTAAAATAAAAAAGATAAATAATTAATTGAGACACCCAAAAATAGGTAAATAAGTAAACGAAGTAGAGGAAGTAGTGTAATACTCCGTACACAAATAGGATCTTATAATCTGTTGTACAATAGCATTGTACAACAGGCTCATATATTACATATTAAATTATTTAAGCCCAATACAAAAAAAAAAGTTCTACACATCTCCTTTTTCCCTCATTCTGATTTCTCTCCAGTTGACAAACCCTCCTCTTTCTCTTCTCTAAATTTCTCTTAAACGACAGTCGACATACCTCTCTTATCCGTAATTCTGATTCTAATATGGTGAAAGGGAAGCAATTGACAACATAATCAAGGAGGAAAAAGGCATCTAACAATATTTTGGTAAACGAAAAGCAATTTACATCATCATCATCGAGAAGGAAAAAAGTATCTAACAATACTTTGATGCAAATTTCTACACCAATCATACGAATTATTATTAGAAGAATACAAGACGGGAAAAATACGAGCTATTAAGATAAGAATACGAGCTAATGTAGAACGAATACGAGTTTAAAAGAATCACGAACTTAAAAATACGAGCACATATGAATACGAGCTATTAATATAAGAATACGAACTAATGTAAAAAGAATACGAGTTTAAAAGGATCATGAGCTTAAAAATACGAGCACATAAAAATACGAGCTTAAAAGGATCAAGAATTTTAAAATACGAGCACATAAGAATATGAGTTATAAAGATAAGAATACGAGTTAATGTAAAAAGAACACGAGTTTCAACTATTTTCATGCATTAGAAATTTTGGATAAAAAAATTCCTTCTTCACGAGTCACGTCATATGATTTGTTCCGCATAGTCAATTAATTGTAATAATTTAAGGGAGAATATGATTCATTAACTGGATGATGGAGGAAGATGGAGAGAAGTTAGAAAAATATGGAAGCAATCAGAGAGAAAAAGGGAATTGGGATTGAAAATTGGATTACCTTATTTTATTTTTTTTTCTTTTGCAAAAGTATCTTTAAAAAGATTAAAATAACCTTAAAGGCATATTTGTGATGGGAGTAATCATTAAAGGATTAATAAGAGCTAAAATAAGAAGAAATTGGAGGAGATTGGTGCTTTTTGGTGGTTGTGTATGGTGAAAAGAGGAGGTGAGGGAGGAATCATTACCTTTATATGAAGGTAATTATTACTTGGAAGGGGAGGTGGGTAACAATTACTCCCTTAATAGAGGGAATATTACACTATATTTTCCCATTTCCATCCATTTCTATCTCCAACCCATCCCTTTTCTCCATTTTTTAGTTCATTTTATCTATATTACTCCCTTAATTATTACTCCCTTAATAATTAGTCCATTTTCGTAAAAGTAAGTCTATGGTAAGAGTAAAACACTCTTATCCTATAAAGCCCATTTGTTTATGCCATGTCAGTGAAAAAACACTTCCCCACCTTTTTTAAAGATCAAATTGATGATGATTTATTATTGTTTCCTTTGCAAAATTAAGCTAGTAAAATTGCGAGCTAGATTGATGACTTGTATAAGGAAGTCGCGCGTATCTCCAAAACTCATCATTATAAAGGTTACTTTATAATGATGAGTTTTGGAGATATGCGCGACTTCCTTATAGATGTACCAAAAAAAATAGAGGTTACTTTGATGATATTTTACTTACTTATATGATTATATTAGGTAGAATTTCGCGCTCTGTGCGGCCTGTTTTAAAATTTTATAATTATATTTGAAAAAAAAATAATATAATTCATATATAACATATATGACATTTAAAATTTTTAGTTATCAATAAAATTATATTATTTTTTCTCAAATTTATTTTAAGTTTAACTTCAATGTTTTAAATAAAATATGTACAATTTTAATTGAAATTAATAACTGATAATTAATTATGCATGATCAACGTTTTATAAATAAATTTGTGACTGATGAAATATCATATTAATTAAAATAAATTTATTCGAATAATGCAACAATCAACATTAAGTTCTCAAGTTAAATCATTTCACGATCCGTTATGTTCCAAATCAATTAATATTTGTTCAAAATGATGTGAATGTAATTTTATGTAATTTTTAATTACGTATGATATTTATGTATCAAACATATATAGTCCAAACTCAACTTATTCAATTGTTTTGATTGTGTCTTGCATGTGCTATGTGTCAAACATATTACAAATCTATAAGAAATTTGTACTTTTTTTTAAACAACTATATATAATGATGGTTAAGAGTTTACCTGTATATAGGTTGGTACTTTCTAAAATATTATTTTTTGAGTTTAACTACAAAGTAATTTAAGGCTAACATATAAAATATTTAACTAAAAGTAATATTTAGTTAGTCATAATCAATATTTTATACTTGACGTATACATATTTAATTGAAAATATTAATGAAAAAGTGTAATGTGTTTTCTACTTTTTCATGTTGTTTATAATACTATACACAAAAACTCCAGAGAGACGGTCTCCCAATAGCGTTATTGAGAGACCTCTCACATGATGGGATGAGGGACCCACTCTTTTTTCTCCTATTATGTCTCACACTAAATTAGTGGAAGACGGTCTCTCATGAGAACTACTGCTATACTATATTACTTAATAATCATTACTTTTGTTTTGATTATTTAAATGCACTCGTTATCACTGTATACATACATACTCGTTATCACACTATTTAAACCTATCAAAATCTCATATGTATTCAATTTATCGCAATATAATTTTTTTTTCATTCTAAGACTACTTATCTCTTAGTAGTTTTCTTTAATTTTTATTTTTAATAAATACAATGATTTTTCCAAATATATTTTTCTTAATGGATTTAATGGTCTACGTTTTATAACTTTCTCAAAATATTTTTTTAAGTACATGTAAAACATTGTAAGACACTCACTTTAATCATCTCTACATATCAAAATATTTCAATAAATGTAATGAAAATTATACTCCAATGAAATCATTTTTCGTAATGAACGTTATTATTTACATTTTAGAATTTTTATCAAAATAAGTTTTTAATAAATTTTGAATCAAATCGCCTTAATTATTTAATATAATTTTATAATAATATTTATTAAACTATAATTAATACTTTGCTGAAATTGATGTAACATTTATTATGTTTATATTTAATATTTAGCTGTAAATAATACTTGTATTTAATACTGGATTGACACGTGTCGCATCCACAACGCTTCAACTCAGTTTTATATATATATATATATATATATATATATATATATATATATAGCTACGCACTTAGGTAATTTTTTTTCACAAATTCTTGTTTACAATACAACCGTTATAAATATAATATAAATAATTATAATAAGAGTGTAAAATTATCCAAATTAACACATTTTTTAGGGGTGATGGACTGATGGTGCATGTCACCCCTTTATCGTAACTTGCCACAGTTATACATAGGAGCGGACCCAGGGGTGGGCACAGCACCCAACATGCGGACCCTTGGTTGGCGGATTTTTTTTTTGTTTTGTTTTTTTTTTGAAGCTGACATGAAAACAGAAACTAATACGATTTAAGTGTAAAGAGAATCAATAGTGGAATAGTAGTCTTGTGGATAAAACCATCTAAATTTATTAAAAGGATAGGGGTTCAATTCCCCACTGCACCCTTTTGTTTTACTTTTTGTCTTTTGGGCTCTTTGATATTCGGACCTTATGTTTGATACCCGTCATCAATTTTGTAATTTAGATTGTTAATCTGTAGTTCTTTTAGATAAAAAAAATTTATGAACATTTTTTTTTTGATTCATTGTCGTCTATTTATGATATTGTATTGTGAATTTTGATTATTTGCTAATTCATTTAGTATCCTTAATTTTCGGTTCATTGAGTCCTAATTTAGAAAATTTCAATTAGAATTTTGGAGACCTAATTTTAGATTTATTACAGAGTTATAATCTTAATTTTTTATATTTATAGTATTATGTTTCATGTATGATTAATGAAAAAATAAGTTATCAGTTTGAGTTTTGTTATTTTTCGACTGTTCTTCTGAATTTGAATAGAGTAGCTCATGAGTTAACGCATTTGAGTCCTTGGACACCGTAGGTAGGCGGTTTCGGTCGGAGGATTTCCCTCCAAACATTGTTTGTTTTTCCGAGATTGACTTGAAATATATGCTCTAAACCCGCTTTGGGTTATTTAGAAGAAAAAACAAATACAAAAACTTAGATTAATGATGACGTATTAAAGCATTTTTAGGGCATGATATTGTTGAGTGGCTTTAAATCTTTAGTACTATATATGTATTAGTAAAAAAAAAAGTTGGCATGATGTTTATTACGTAGTAATGTAAATGTAGTATGTAATGACGGCGGCGAAGTTTAGTTATTAATCATTTTGCAATGTTGTTCGATTTTTTTCCATCAATTGTGCACTCCCATCCATAAACTTTTGGGTCCGTCACTGGTTATATAACTTATATATATAAGACTAATTGTTTTTTTTTTATGGCGCTCCTATCCCAATTGAAGTACTTTTGAATTAGATTTAAGTTGCTTTCAATTCGGCCATCAAATTTTGTCTTTTCTATCATTAAGGATGGCAAATAGCAATGTTGTTGGGACTAAGAGAGAAGATTAGAGTTGGCCTATGAAGGAAGAGGATGATGAATAATATTCCGTAGAGATGTGAGGAAGGAAAGTTAGGAAAGAGAAAGTGAGATCAAGAGTGATTTATTTATTTTATTACTCCCTCTATTTTTTTATATATGACGTTTTACATTTACGAGGTAAGTTTTTGACTTTAATATTTACAAAAATATATTTGTTCAAAAAATATAAAAATGGTACCATTAAATTCCTTACGAAAAACTCTTTCATATGAATATACATATCATAATATTTCGTCTTATATTTTAAGAGATATTGAAGAGAGAAGGGAGTATCTCGAAATGTGAGAAAGTCATATATAAAAAAAATAGATGGAGTATATTTTAATTCAGTTTTTTTTTTTTTTTTTTTTTTTTTTTTTTTTTTGCAAAACTAATCATTTTTTTATGGTACTCCTAATTTAAGTACTTTTAAATTAGATTTAACTAACTTTCAATTCGGTCATCAAATTCCATCTTCTCTATCATTAAGGGTGGCAAATAGCGATGTCGTTAGGACTAAGAGAGAAAATAGAGTTGGCAATGAAGGAAGAAAATGACGAATTGTACTCTGTAGATGTGAGGAAGGAAAAGTTAGGAAACAGAAAGTGAGATCTAGAGTGATCTAGAGTGATCTTTTTTGTAAGACTAATTATTTTTGTATGGTACTCCTAATTTAAATACTTTTGAATTAGATTTAAGTTACTTTCAACTTGGTCATCAAATTTTATCTTCTCTATCATTAAGGGTGGCAAATAGCGATCTTGTTGGGGACTAAGATAGAAAATTAGAGTTGGCTAATGAAGGAAGAGAATGATGAATGGTACACCGTAGATGTGAGGAAGGAAAGTTAGGAAACAGAAAGTGAGATTGAGATTGAGATTGAGATTGATTTATTTTATTTTATTTTTTCATTTCAGATTTTTTTTTATGAGTGATATTTACGCGAAAAATATTTCCATTATTTTGTTATCAAAATCACAATTTGGGTTTATTATATCATTCGAAGATTCAAAAAGTCACAATTGATTTTGAACCAAGTGTTATTTAACTACGTGGCATATAACTAAATCTGTCAAACGGGTCGAGTGGGTAGATTACATGCTCGGTCATTTTGAATTCCGGTAAAATATGGGTTAGGCGTTTCGAGTTCATACGAGTCAATACGAGTTTCAGGACGGGTTAAGGTCAAATATAGTTGAATTAACGTCTTTTTAAAAATATTTTTTTATTCTTTATTATAAATATGTTACTATTTTTAAATACCTAGCTCCCCTTGGTAGGTGGGAGTTTCCACATGAATTGAAGTTCCTATATTCAACCAAACAACATTTATATAATTTTTCATAATTATTTGTCTAATAGTAATGATATTAGTAAGAAATCTAAGAATACACATTTTTTGTTTATATTCAAAATCGTATCGGTATCCAAAGTATTGATCAAATGCTACACGACATGACAATCACTACTAAATTTATATGACAATCATTTTATATAACAATGTTTTAAAACAAATGTAAACATATTTGATCTCAAAATTCGAAAGTCAATACACACTACATATTGTGTATTTTGAGGATTATACTTAAATACAAATTTCAATAAATTTACCTATTTACAGGGTCAGGTCACATGTCTTACGGGTCTTGACTTTAAATATACGAGTTGTTATCGGGTCGGGTTGTTTCAAATTTGGATTCAAAAAAGGGGTTATTTTTGGATGGATTTCAATCAATTTTTTGAGTCGGGTCATTTTTCACAAGTCCATCTAATATCCATATAAATGGTAATAAAGCTGCTCTAGAATATTATATAAGAGATCATAATGGTAAAGTTTTTTGTTGGGAGCAAAAAAGTGCGGATCTAATAGTATTCTTGTTAATGAAGCTCTCGCTTTAAAAAAAAAAGACATTTTAGCAGCTAAATTCTTAGAAATCTCGAAATTAATTGTAGAAGGTGATAATTTATGAGTTATCAACTCAATCGGTAGTACTTGGGAAATTTCTAGTATTATCAAGAATGCAAAAGTAGATCTTCGGTTCTTTGATGAAGCGATAATTAAACATTACTTTCGTGAAACCAACAAAATTGCCGAATTTATAGTTTTGATTGGACATTCATGTCCAACTCTTTCGAGGTGGTTTGAAAGCCAATGACTTCAACTTACCTCTATCATTCGAAAGAATAAGATAGGTTGGTTCCACCTTAAAAAAATCAATCTAATTTTATTACCTAATAAAAAAAAATCTAATACGCACATGAAACCCTCGATAATGAACAAACTAAAGGATAACATTATTACAGAATTGTAACCAAAAAAAAAACATTATTACAGAATTGCAGCACATTGCCATTCTCGCTTGACAAAACCTGTACTATGGTCTACGAACACAAAAATTGTCCTAGTTTTTTTTTTGGTAAAAACATATAATTGAATATCAAAATACTTGTTTATTAATATTTATCAATAAAATATTGATAATTAATGAATTTAGTATTATTGTATGAACATATTTTTACAACTTACACGAAATTAGGATTTTACGATATCAGTTTATAAAAATATATATTAATATTTTTACTATGAAATCGGATCGTAGGATCGCAGAATCGTATTATGATCCTACCTCTAGAAATTTTCAAATTAGTAGGATCGTAAGATTCTACAATCATTATAGAATCGTAGGATCTAGGAGCGGTCAAACATTTTTGGATCGTAAAATCGTTGAATCGAATAGGAATTCTGACAACAATGGTCCTACTGTATCACTGCCTGCATCTGATGATTTTTACGTGACTTTAGTTTTGAATATGAACGAACACCATTAAAATGTTTAGCCCAGATTGAACAAAGAGTGTACTTGTACAGTTGTACCTTCATTTGCTGATCAATTCAAATACTGGAATTTCGACATATATGTAATTTAAACTATATGAACCCAGGACAGATAGAGATGCATAGGAAAATGCATTTTCATGAATAAATACTATTAGATCATACAACTTCACCTCTGTATTCTGTACATCATTCCGCATTTCTGCTTAAGCGCCTATTACAAATTCACAAAAAATTTCTGTTCATCCATGGTCGCACAAAACCTTAAATGCTCAAGTCCGCCTTCATAAAACCCGACAATACAACATCTAAACGGGTTAAGAGAAACAACTTTCACTCTTCATCAGCCCACATACATATATACACGCACATACGAATTTACAGGCTCGAAATCAGCGGTTGGCATAAAAAGAGGCCCTCCAAACAGAATCTGAAGTAATTTTTTCCCAGTTCAAAGAGGGTCAGGCTAAGATTTGAAAGTCCATGGATCCTTAGTCTCCAGATATTTTATACCGCGCCAAAGAAATATCTCAGCTAGGATCATGAAACCCTATATTTTCCACGGCACCAACAGTCTTAGCTGAACGCCGCTTGTTCATAGCCTGCATTAGCGCTCGCTGAAGCAATTGGGTACGGATATCCATGAAAGTACGGATCTTGCTAAGCTTCTTATGGCCCGCCCAGCCCAAACCCTTCACGGAAAACCCAGAACGTTTTTCATTGCGCTTGAAAGGTGTGTTAATCTGAGGACAAAACCTCGAACATCCTTCAGATTTCAGTTCATTTTGTGGCAAAGAGTAGTCGATATCGGAGTAACCGTTTATACTGGAAGAGCTTTCTGAAACAGAACCTTCATTGTTTGGCAAATGTCCTGCAACCAAATAGAAAGATTACTTTTAAGGTCCCAAATGCATTCCAAATTTATTAAATACTCCATCCATTCCATTTATATGACCCTTATTAGACATTAACAGTCTTAACTTTGATTTATATTTTCTCACAATATACAATGACTATCATACATGACGAATATTACATTGCATCTCTAGATATATTTGGAGTAAGCACTGGTCAAAGTATATATGATTTGACCATCAAAGCGTAATGGATAAAACCCAAATGAAGTGGAGGTAGTATATTGTACGACTAACCCAAATGTTGTCGTGAAAAATCGAACTCACATATCCGTTTCCCATTATGGGTTGGTTACTCACTTGGTCTTGAGAATTTTGGCGCAAGAATGGCCTTGTGCATGGATCCAAAATACTTCCCTCGTCCCAAAATATTTGGCCACTTTGAGATTTGTGACTCACAAGTCACAAGCCACAATCAAAAGTGTATCTCATAGAGACCAAACCTTTTGTGACGAAAAGGAACCGCAGAAAAGAATAGGACTATCCAATATTGTGAAACGGTTTTAGATATACCTTGGTGCAAACTATGGAAGTTGTACAAGGAAGTCGGATCATCAGGTAATGGCTCTTCAGATGGGTTTGGAATACTCGAAAGAGAGTCATGAGAAGGGGAACAAGAACACAAGTAGGGAGGGCCATTTTCGTCATCATCAAAGTTGAAGCTGTGGTGCTGAAGGCTTTTGGGTGAATTCACAGTCTTCCATTCCGGAACTAAAGAGGAAAGTTCCTCCTCAATCATTTCCGCAATCCCCTGTGGCTCCCAGTCAGTTATATCCAGCTCCTTGACCATCTCCACTGCAACATCCATCGGATTGTCTTTAACAATGTCAAATGGAAAGCGAACTTTTCCGACACATCCTATATGTTGAGCATAAAGAGAACCGTCAGAAACAAGAAAGTAAATTTAATACTACACTTTAAAGTAAATCAAGAATATGATAGATTTGTCAGTCTATACTTCATATGCCAAGAACGGCAATTACCCAAAGTGTCACTGTGTCAGGCTCCTACCTATCGCAATACTTAACGAGTTGCTACATACGCAAAGCTTTGAACCGGTTGACTAGTTGACTACTACTTCCTAGTTTTCGGTTTACTACTACTTCTAGAGTGTGTTTGGGTACAAAAATAGGAGGAAGATGGAGGGGAGTGGGGGAGAGCAAGTGAGGGAGGGAGCAAGGGAAGGACTGAGTTTTCCTTCCAAATCTGTATTCTTTCCTCTCTCCCCCTCCCTTGCCTCCACACCAAACAATCCCCCAATCCTGGCCCGCCTGTTGACTACTCAACAACACAAGAACCACACACGTTCATTAAGTCATGGAGAGGGCTTAAGTGTGTCACGGTTCAACAGAGGTTATGTGTTAGTGGAAAAGCATATTGTGGCATACCATCCTTATCAGAAATCTGGACTTCGAGAACAAGTGTGTTATCTTCTGGATTAACAGTTCCAGTGATTGTCATGTATGTGCTCTTAATCCCAGAGCCAAAGAAAGAAGACATTTCCCTAGTCCCCTGTTTTGGAGAGTATACAGGACGAGGGGTCCTAGTAACTGGCATTGCATCATCATCAACGGCCAGGAACGGGTCGAACAACAGCTCACGGGCTGATTGCCTTGTCGAAGCATCCTCCAAGCATTTTGCCACAAACTGTCGTGCTTCTGCATTTTGGATGCGGTAAAAGGCTTCGGGCTTTTTTCTCTAACATGTTCAAGCGATAAGATAGGTCAAATGACTGGAAGAACACAACAAGAACTCAGAGGCAACACAAATTCTCATATGAGACAGTTAATGCCATCTTTAGCACTGATTGTAACCATTTATCATCAACAGTTACCCTTTTACTTAATGACCCCTTTTATATCAAGTGATCATTAATGTAAGTGACCAATTTAGTTTCAGTTGTAACAGTCTTCGATCTAGTTATTATAGGACTGCCTCAAAGGAGACAAGAGGTAAAGGCGTGAAAGAAACTTACCCCTGTTACTTTCTTATAGATTTGGGCCGAGTTTGAACATTCACTATAGGGATACTCAGAAGTAAGCATCTCTAGCACACACATTCCAAACGAATATACATCCACAAGCTCATTATATTCTTCTTCGTACAATTCTGGTGCCATGAATTCTGGAGTTCCTGAAAAAATGCCGTAAAAGTCCGCTAAATTATTCACAAAATTGTGTGCCTTTGAAATGAACTATTTTTTCTGGTTCAAAAGCTTTAAAATATATCCTCCAAACAGCCAAGAGGAAAGCTGCTCTATAGTAAGCTGTGAAGCAGGTTATTCTTACGCTTACCATGGGGCGAAAGGGCCACTATGTAAAAGACAACTACTATGAAACTCTGTTCCCAGTAAAAGAAATAGTCAAAATCATCCAAACCCCCCTTTATCTATTAGTAATACGTATAGCAATCATCGATAACATGTTATTTCTCTGTTGGAGTTTTGCGGCGATTGATTACGGTTTTTGACTGAGTACAATCATCGATTTCATGTTGTTATGTCCATTGTGCAGTCATTAATTAAGCAAATTCATTTTGTCCACTATGCCGCCATTAATTAAGCAAATAGTGACACATTGTCTTACAATTTTTATTTGATAGTGGAGAACCTCACAAATAATATTAATAATTTTTCTATACAAGTAAATTACTTTTATGAATTAAGAAATTAGGATCCATCCTTCGAGTACTTGAGTAATTAGATTAAGTTTTAGGAAAAACGTTTGATATTAAAGTGAGTATGTGTTTGGCCAAGATTAAAAAAGTGTTTTTGTTTTCAAAACTAGAAGTTGTGTCAAATACCCAGTTTTTAAAAAATAGAAGCAGTTTTTCTAAAACTCAAATCCACTTTTTCACCCCAAAAAACAGAAACATCAAATTGATGCTTTTGTTTCTGTTTCTTCCAAAACCAACAACTATAAACTTCCAACTTTGTTTAGGTAAGTTATTATTTCAAGGCATGACGTAACATTATCGTAAATTATTTTTCTCAAATTAACTTAATAAACAAAATTTATGAACTTTTATGTTACTTGTAACATTATAAAACCGTACAATAAAATACTTATAGTCTAGTATTATAAAAATGGGTAATAATTAAAAAATATAACAAGTATCATGAAAAGATTAAGAAAAAACATAAAAAAGGTCACATTCTTTTATGCATAAATTGGATTCACAATAAATTATACTGTACTAAGTACAGTAACTATTGTGCGCCACCATCGTATGGAGCGAGACTGCGAGAGATACAAAGTGAGCATTTTACGATAAATAGTTTTATGTTAAAAAGTGACCGCTAATAAAAATTAGTCACTTGATAAAAAAATAAAACATTGTTATTTTTTAACATAAAATGGCGACTTTTTAAGCAGTCGTACTATACAATGGTCTTATAGTATAATTTACAATATAGTATATTCCGTACCTATTTTGTATAAATCATCGCAGATTAAGGCCTTGTTTGGATACAATTTCGGGAAGGAAAGGGAGGGAAGTAAGGACTAAGGAGGGGAGGGAAAATGGATGAGGCATGTTTGATACAATTTCCCTCCAAGTGATTCCAATGTTGAAGAGATTTTTAATTTGCCTTAGAGGAGGAAAAACTGATCTTTTCTCATCTTATTTGTTAACCAAAAAATTTTGAATCCCTCCTTTCCCTCCCCTTCCTTTCCCTCCAACTCATCTCATCCAAACAAGGCCTAAAACTTTAGAGGACTGCAGGCAAAAAGAGAAGAGTAATAGAAAAGGATCAGATTTGTTTGAGAGAGTCTTTTGTGAAACACATCTTCACTAAGATGCTATAAACGTGTTACTTATCCAAATACCCTATAAAATAACTACCTTTCATAGGGTAATAGGGGAAATAAAATGGGATTTTACAACAAAACACCCTTTGCTCGTTTTAAAGTCCTCTTTAAAAAGATTATTCAATTTGCTTAGTTACGAGACTGTCATTCTATATTTCAGTTTAATTGAATTAATTGTTCGATTTTAAAACTAAAAGTAACATAATGAACAAGTCTACATAAACGCAAAAGCCAAAAGAGATGAGAAGGAAAAACCTATAACACTGTGGGCATGCCGTGAACCACGGAGGATGGCCGCTAGCCCCAGGTCACCGATCTTCACTTGTCCCAGATGACCATTAACAAAAATGTTGTCACATTTGATATCTCTATGAATCACAGGAGGGTCAAGGCTATGCAGATGTGCAAGACCTCGAAGAATTTGGCGGGCCCAATTTTTGATAGCTCGAATATCTACTTCTTTAAATTTCTGCCTATATCTGGTAAGAGAAAGCATTGGTTAATGCAAAATGGATGATGCAGAGTTGGTTAGTCTAAATTTAGCAAGCCTAATCCCTGCATTCAGTACAAAGTCTTGTACTCTTGTGCTAGAAGGTTACAAGTTTTGCTTGTTGTTCCATCTCACTTTTTTTGTGTTGAGGGATCATGTCAACTGTCAGACCGCATGTTATTTACGATATACCCGTTAAAAAAGTTAAATAAGAAGTTTTTTTACAGGAATGTTTGAGACTTTGGGTAAATAACATGCAATTTTACAGTAACTTAGTGAAAAACCGCCTCGTGGAGCTAAATAGTAAATCTCAAATGAGTAACCCTCATTCTACGATATATTTTATGATAAAACACAAATGAACAAAATAGTTATTACTCTCTTAAAGTGCCGGAGGTCAACATTTCAGTAATGAAGTTGAAAGTTCTCTGATCAGTATCTATCCAGGAGTTGTACAACCGTATGATAGACTCGTGACTAAGGTTCTTTAGCAGATGAACCTCTGAGTACAGTCTTTGCAGTTGATCTGGACAGCCGAGCATATTATTAAGCATCACCTGATTCCACGCAACCTCCATCCCAAGCACCTCATCAAAGGCTTTATATACCGTCTTCACGGCTCCTTTGCCCAAAAGTTCGTTAAACTGTCAGAGATGGGCACAAAACTACCAAATTTTTTAGACTGCACAAATAATTCCCAAGAATATATATAATGCAAGGTAACAAACAATGAGGTCAATGACTATACACATAACTCCACTTGTCATGCCTAAAAGATACAGCAATAAGAACACTCAATGACGAATCTGCAATCAAAGAAAAGGAAGTAACCAATATAGGGGAAGTGAGAACTAGAAAGCTTCAAACAATTTCTACAGCAAAGACAAAAGCTGGTGACTAAAAACAAAGTATCCAAGTCTTCATATGATAACATGAGAACTTCGAGCGACAGGTAAGAAGTCGATCTAGTTTAACTAAAGATCTCAAGATTGATTAAGAATACAACAATTCTAGTTATATTACAACTCAAGATGGAGAGCTCAGCAGACCAGGCTCGAATCCAGTCTAAAACAGATGGTGAAAAAAAACACAAGTTGTTTTCATATGAAGATGAAAGTCTAAAACTGGACACTGAATATAAAAATGAAATATCACTAACACATGTCAAAAGAAAAAATGTGTACGTTTTAGCAAGAAGCACTTTGCAATAGTACAAGGATTGTGAAAAAATAGTTCCTACTAAAATGGCAAAAGTCCATTACTCCGTAAGTAAGAAGCATTTCCTAAAAGCCACAGCAGTCTGTAGGTCAGCAAAAAAAGAGTTAACTGAGCCCCTCCTATGCTTAAACTCATATTTGACGTCATTCAGGCAAATACCTTTTACTGACTCAAGTGCTCAAGGTACTAACAACATTTGTTGATAAGATAAAAAGCAATTGACACTTGGAGTAAGTATGGGATACACCTGAAGGGCCGAAGGGGACACATGGAGGAACGTGATGTCAAGGGAGAGAAGAAAATACATAAATTTTAGTCGATAAGGGATCCCTACTAAATGATGCCGATCAGTGGAGAGGAGAATGGAAAACACTGGGTGATCTAAAGCGAGTTGAATCCCTTTATCTACGCTACTTGGTAGTAAAAGGAAAATCACAAATGATCAAGCACTTCCCAAACTCAATATTTTTAACAAACACGAAATGTCCAAACTCCATTAAACCTTTACACTTTCCATTGTAGATAACCAAGTGAAACATTTTGAAACTTAAATGGTCCATTCATAATGAAATTGGCACACATTTCTAACATTAATATCAATATAGTTGCAGACTTGCAGATAATTTAGTTTTGCAGGTCCGAGAATATTTGAGAACACAAGAAAAACATATCAACTTAGAGCAAACATTGCAATTTCTTCATTGGGATGCTTCTGAAACATCATCCATAAAACCACAACCACTGCCCAGAAGTGGTTGACTTGAGGCACTAATAATTCCCATAATCTAATACGAATACATACATCAATTTCAAGGTCTTGATTAATCGAAAAAGTCATATCATTATCTTCTAATAAATCAATATAAAACTAGTAAATCAGCAACTTGAAACTTGGCGCATGCCCAATGACACTCTTTACACATCGTTACAAAATTACGTCGAAGATCTCTGAAAGCAACTTGTAACGCTGGTCCTGACATACATGTGCATAACCATGGTACCATACTACCACCCACTCTATGTCATCATCTTAGTTCTTAAAGTCAAGACATTACAAAAATTCAAACGCATGCCAAATAACCAAACAAATATCGTCCAGGATATTTTCATTGTTCCCTTACGTCCTCGACTTAAAGAGTGCAAGTCAATTTTGAGACCTACATACAACAAACAATCACAGTCCACAACACTATACGGAGTACTATTCTACATAACAATCACAGTCCACCACTCCCTTAGTCCCTATACGACTACTCCATCCAAACTGACTGAGACCACACGAACATACAATTATGAAAAATTCCCAAAATCACGACCATACGAGTCGACGAGTAATTACCAACTAGCATGACCGTAAAGTCAAGATAACAAACTATTGTTTCATTCCAACAACCAAATTCAGCCACAACCATTAACATCATCATTGACAAAACTACTACATCAACAATTGAATTAACCAAACCAAAAGGAATCACCAATAACAAACAATTGAGTGATAAACTAACAGCACCACAATCAAAGTACAGACAATCAAGTGTCTACGGGAAGGGGGTAGGAGATACAAAGAGGCTGTTTCTGAACGACGAAAATTGCATAAACTTACACGTCCATAGCGGCCAGAAGGATCCATTTCAGCATAAGACATGATGGAATTAACTCCAGTATGAGTCCTAACCCTCTTCATCTTCTCCATAACTTAATACCAAACAACAATAAACACAAACAATTGCAAACTAATTCCTTAAAACTACTGTTACAAGTACAATCTTCGTTGTTGTATGTATGTATAAACACTATAAAAACCTGGATTCTCCTTCATGATTTTCATAAGAGAAAGCACCAAACCACAACCAAAATAATCTACAATAATTAATCTTAAGCAAAATCCAAGTCATTTTAACAACAGAACGAAGATACTCGTGATTTTGAGTGATTAAATCAACAAAAGCCATTAATTAACCAAAATAAAAACATAAAAAAGACACAACTTTGTTGTTGTATGGAGTAAATAAGAACAACCCAAGTGATTAAAGTAGAAAACTTTGTCAAAAATGTAAGAATTTAAGGATCAGAAACGAAAAAGGTTTGGTGGGTCAATGCTAAAAAGAGGTAAAAATGCAAGAAAAGTAGGTGAAAATAGTTGGAATTCTGTATTTAAAAAACCTGTGACCTCGTTTAAAGAGTACCATTTGTGTACTAATGAACAAGGTTCAATTTAGAAGATGAACACAAAAATAAAGTTGTGGTTTTTTGAGGGATTTTTTGAGGAAATTGGAAAATTGGGAAGAAATGTTCTGTGGGTTGAAACTGAAGTTGTTGTTGCAGGAAGGTGTATAAAATCTGTAAAAGTAGTAGTGGAATACTCGGACTAGTACGAGTATGTTGAAAACGGCAGGTTGTGGGCTTGTGGCGTGGCAGGTGATTGATGATTTGGCATTTTTTGTGGGGCTGCCTTGCTTAAATTTAGATTTTGAGGCTTGACTTTTGGTTCCTCCTACCTTCAAACCAAACGGTTAATAACAGACCTATTTGGTGAACAGCGGATTATACGCATCACAAAATCTTATTATAAACGGCAATTATCCATCTATAATTAAAGACGGGCCAAATAGCATACCACATTACACATAAGACAAACAACAACTTGCGTGGTGGGGCCCAAAAATGTCACCACTTTAAGAGCAATAGTAATAGAAGAACTTTATATTCCATGTCATATTTGTCTATTTCCAATATTTAAGAATTTTAATCCATAATAGTGGAACTTATTTTCCTTGGAAATAGACAAAGTTTAAATACACTTCACATTTTCTATATCATGGTCATTGGTCATCACATTTTCATATGCTTAGCAACTTAGTTCTTATTTTAGAACTCAATTCTTAAAATTAAGAATCAACTTTATGATTTAGTAAATCAACTCTTTAACTAAAGTTCTTGGTAATAATCCCAAAAATAAGAACTACTATTGCTAATGCTCTAAGGGTATTTGACACGTCTCTTGCTATAGACGGATATATCCGTCTATATCAAGACTTGATGTATAGGCATTTGTGTTGGGATTCACTAATTCCATTACTTAACATATTCATATATGTTCAAATTATTTAGTCATAAAATAAATTCTAGATCTTATGCATGCAAACAAAAGAAAGACAAAAGAAGAAATCATCAATCTTACATTGAGGTTTCGGATATTAGGGCACCAACAAGATCTCCTTCTTGTTAGTTCTTGAGCTTTCCTAATAATGGATGAACAAAAGGTCCAAATTAGAACCTCTCCCAAAAGTGAATACCAAAGAAAATCCCCTAATAACTAATATTATTTTGTACTAGAAATAATATAAGTTTTACATAAAATTTGACACAATAAATTTTGTTCTCTCTTGTATATTTCGGCCAAGAGAGGAATGATTTAGAGAGGTTTTTATTTCTCTAAGTTTTCGCAAGGTTAGAGAGAATTTTATGATAATTTCTTACACTATAAATTATAGTGAAGTAGTGAATAATTAAGAGAGAAACTATTGGCATTTTTCACCTCTAAAACCAGTTGGCAAAGGAGAGTAGAGCCAATGCATGACCTAGTTTTTCTACCCAAGAAAGAATAGGTATGCAAGGCTACTAGTTAGATTTAATCATTTTGTTTTCCACTTAAGATAAAAATACAATATAAATCTTATACTCCCTCCATTATTTCGGCACACTTAAAATAAAATGGGTAGTCCATTTTATTTTGTCATTTGTCAATTTTGTCACATGTTACATGTTACATGACATGTCACAATGTAATGTATTTTTAACATATTAAAAATCAACATACTCATAAAATATGTCATTTACAAAATCGACTAGTAATTCGTAATTACTTGTACCAAAACGGCTTATCAAATTATAAATTACAACGTCTTGTATTTATAATAAATTATTCATTCAATTTCAATTTCAAATTGTTTCGTAAACAATAATTTTATCTAAGTAATAAAATAATTCAATTACTTAGACCGTAATTAATTTAATCGAATTATAATAAGACACGTTAATCTCACTCACAAATCATCCGTCAATTTTAAGCAATTTAATTAACTCATATCGGCATACGATTAATTAAATAATCAATTAAGGGTATTTTCCTATAGGTATGACCTAAGGGGATCAACTGATCACCACCGTCGCACGACAGTAATGTCAAACTCTAGTCAGCCAATCATTACCGATATGTGTGGACCAGTTGACTGTAAAATATTACATCCCACATGTATTCTTAAAATGAGATTTAAACATGTGATCATCATGATCAACAGTTATGATCGCATTATTGTCGGAGGACACATATTCCAACAATCTCCCACTTGTCCTCGACAAGTGTGCGTCACCAATTCTCTTGTCCTATTACTATCTCCCACTCAATGCAAGGTGTCTTTCAGGTCGTACTTGCAAGTGATCATATCGAGAGTGGTTTCCTCGATCTGGAGAATAACTGATTGACCGGAATTATCTACCATAGATACCTTCCGAGCGTGGTCACGCATTTCCAGTTCATTAATCCTCGAGTGGCCCTGAGATATTGTTATAACCCTGACAAGGGGTGGACAATTCCTATCGCACTTATTCCCTTCGACTAGCGACAGCCATCATAACCCAAAATATGCCCATTTGACCCCATTTACGAAGGTCGTAGTAACATAAATCAAAGTTAATCTGAAACTGTGCCACCTTAGGCGAACAGTCTTTAGTCAAAAGAATCGACTCATTAGAATACTATAGTAGCTCTTGCCACGACCAGGCTATATAAATTTGCCAGAACTCTATAAGCGGTCATTAGCCCGACAAAGTGTTCCTAACAGTTTGCCTATGTGATCGACTAGTCATTCTCATATGACTCTATGGCACTTGAACTCGCCATCAATCGCATCACACTCTAGTCACTTCGAGATGTCACCTCATATAAGTGACTATAGGCGAATACAATGCTAATCCGTGTTCACTTTAACGGGGTTCAATTGTCCTTACAACCTGTTTGGATGTAACAATGTATAAGATGAGTTAATAATAACTCAAACGACAAATGTGTGCATCACATTCGGGTAGTCAATACCATATTACCACCTTGTGATGTATATTGCAAGTGTGTAAACACTTAGTCGTTTGCAACATGAGTTTAACACACTATGTGTCCATGTGTTCAACTCTTTTGAATTGCATTTTCCTTTATTTTCATGTTTGTCTCACATGACATGAATCTCACCAAATACATATATAGTTTCCCAAACTAGTTTTAGGTTCTTTATTTTGAAAGAACTTTCTTATTGTTTATCACATAACAACCTTATTATGGTGGACGACATAACTCACACTAGTCAAGTGTTCTTCCAACTCATAATGTACTAGGTATATGTTTTGTAGGATCTTGCAACAATTGTCAAGATGATTAGCCTAGCACTTCTCATAAGTCCTAGCAAATTTTGAAAATACTATTTTTGAGTAACTTCTTACTATAACCAAGTATCTTTCCAACTTCTTATTTCTCTTTAAGCTTAATTAGCTTAGGATCTTCATAAATCCTTATATGTTTTTGAAAACTTCAATATGTGCAACTTCTAATCACATAACGGAGTATTCTTCTAAACACTAGAATAGCTCATTAGTTCTCCTCGAGAATTCATGACGATTCATATGTGGCTCACCAATGACTCATCATGCTCTTAATCATATGATTCATTATAGGACATATGCATGATTATTCTAATGGCGGAAACATTAGTGATCTTTAATCATGTAATCAACCATTCTTAGGTTCAATGAATGACCATGTCTGCTTATGGTAATTCCATTTTCATCGATAAGAATAACCTACGTTTCTCGTTGATTTGATGTGCATATCTCAATGCCTATCCAACATCCCATGATGTGATTGGATTCATCTTAATCCATTTTCATCCAGAATTGAAAATTCAAATACTTCTTTCTGAAGATAGTACTAGCTCGTCATTCTCAATGAGTAATGAGTTATAAATTTTACAAGATGATAGCTCCCACTAAATTTCATGTCTTCACATGATAATTTCAAACTCCCACTCAATTCCACATGTTTCGTAATTGACTACTCAATCGAAACATTTCAAGAATTGAAATACATTTTGCTTTGCCAAGTTATTAAGATAAAACCATATATGCTCCCAACATATCCTTTCAAAATACCCTTTTGAAAAGGTTTCAATCTTAAACTTATGGAAAGAGATTTTAATCTCTAACTCATTCATTTTTATAATGATGCGTAGCAATGTCATTATTTAAAGGCGAAAACCCATTTAATACACATCCTTCTCAAAATACCCTTTTCGGAAGAAGGTTTAACCATTTCATTTTCATAATGAGGTTAAGTAATGACACTAGCGTGGTTAACAATTAACTTAGCTCTTGTAGACATCGACATATCTTTCTTTGCAACTTTTAGTCATAAATCTCATTTATTTTCAAGGATGCAACTTTGTTTCATTTAGGCTCTTAAGTAAATATCAATATTGAAACTCTATTTATATCTAGGTCATAAACTAGCAAAATCTCTTGTTGCGACTTTTCTTTAGTCATTTTCTATCTTCTTTAGTCAATTTTTATCAAAACTTTGTTTTGGTCTCCTCGTGTAGTTATCTTAAGAACATATTCTTTTGATTACTTCACTTGGTCTTTTTTGTCATGTAGATCTCATCTATTCGAGACCTTAGATCTCATCTATTCGTGTATACTATCTATTTAGGTATACAAATCATTCTTTCTTTCGTAGATCTCATTTACTCAAGCATACAAATTATTCTTTGTATTCTTTGTGTCGTCATTTTTCTCCCACTCTATCTGTAGAATAAATACACTAAATATTCAAAGATAACTTATGAGACACAAATAATGATTTTTGAAGTAGAAGGAGGACTATCTCATAGATTGACTAATAGATTTTAGATTTGATGAGTGTACTTGGTAATTGACATCCCTTTAGAAGAGTTCATCAACTCAACATCACTTTATAATTGATCATACACAAGCCTTAAGCTTGTGGACATATAATTAATCCCATCATTATAGTTGTCTATTGGATCACTTTAAGTATATGATCATATGTTTCTATGTGCAAGCATATAAAGACGAATTATTAGAACACATAAATATGATAAAAGAGGTGACTTGGGTTGCAAGCCAAGTCACCATAATCCAAAATACAACCATTGTTTAGAAAGGATCAACCATTTCCATGTCGAACACGGAAATCAAAATAGTTCTAAAAATTCATAACATTAAAATAAAGACAATAAAAGCCAAGCTTCATCGGTAGCTACTCCTAGCTCCTTCATGATTTCTCAAGCTTGCTTCTCTTTTTCTTTGTCTTTGCTTGATGGAGGCCCTATTTACAATAAAAAAAAAGGATACATTATCACAACTTTGTATCAAAATACCATAGTTGAATTAGAAACATAAAAGAAAGGATAGTCATTTACCTACTGGAGTGATCTTTCCAGCTTTGATGTCACCAAGATACTTGGAACAATTCCTCTTCCAATGTCCAACACCATTACAATAATGGCATTTATCAAGAGGACCCTTCTTGGTTTTGGAAGTGCTAGCTTCAAAAGTCTTAGCCTTGGTGGACATGGGAGCTTGCCTCTTACCCTTTTTCCCATTCTTCTTTAACTTCCCCTTACTCTTAGTGCTTATATTAAGCACATCCTTAGGTGGGTTAACATTTAGCCCCATGTCTCTTTCGGCTTGAACAAGTAACTTGTGCAACTCTTCAAGAGACACGTCCTTATCTTGCATATTGAAATTCACCCGGAATTGTACATATGCTTTGACTTTGAATAAGGAGTGAAGAATCCTATCAACAATGAGCTCCTTGGGGATTTCAACCTTTTGAAGTTTTAATGTCTCGACTAGCTCCAACAATTTGAGCACGTGAGGGCTAACCTTTTGGCCCTCCTTAAAATCGAGATCAAAGAATGCCTAGGTCGCCTCATATTGGACGATTCTCGGTGTTTGTGAAAACATTGTCACAAGTTTGGAATAGATTTCATTAGCGGTGCCCATTTTAAAGGCTCTCCTTTTGAGATCCGCCTCCATAGAAAAAATCAACACATTTTTCATAGCGGCGGACTCTTTGTGGTAAGCCTCATATGCTTCCCTAGTGGCGGCACTCGACCTAGCATTAGGTTCGGGTGGAGAGGCCTCGGTGAGGTAACGAAGTTTGTCGTCACCTTGGGCGGCTAATTTGAGTTGGGCATCCCAATCGGAGAAATTTGACCCATTCTTTTCAAGTTTACAACGATCCATGAAAGATCGGAGCCATGAAATATTAGTGAGAGGTGCGGCGTTGGTGTTTGGTGCGGCCATTTGTTATGAGAAATAAAAGTGGTCTACAAAACAAAAATAGAAGGAATAAAACACTTGTCGTTTTAAAATAATAATAACACTCGTAAATTTTTAATTTAAACAAGTTTTATTTGCATTTATCTAGTGACATCTACCCAACTTGATAAATGATTCCAAGACCCAAATTCATATTAACTTAGGCATCGGTAAAGCCGAATACAACCCTCATCAATATAACTCGGTGGATTAACTCTTTAATCAATTCTACTCTTAGAACTCTTGGTCGATAAATTTACATTAATATTTATCTTTAGCCCGAAACACATCTGGCAACCGTCGAGAATACTTTCGTTGAGTTCAACCCAAATTTCGAAAAAATATGTCCATGATCCAAATTTACATCAACTTGGGCATCGGTAAAGCCGAATAACACCCTTATCTTTATAAATTCGGTGGGTAGACATTTATCACCCACTTCCCCTACGTAGCAAGGTTTGTTCCCCGGTAAGGCCGAGTGCACTCCCTCATGAAATAGGTTTTCATGGTTTATAATTTTTGGTAAGGCTAAGTCTCAATTGTTTATTTTAGTGATAGGTCATGTCAATTTATTATCTATCACGTTTTAAGTGAACTAAAGCGATGAACTACGATAATTTTAATTGACACGGTCGATTTACACGATTTAATGATAATGCATGTTTTAGTTATGGTGATTTAGCGATGCATGCAACATATAAATAAAATGCAAAGCATAAATAAAATCCTAGTATGACCTTCCTAAAATAGTAAATCTAATAAACTATTACAAATTCGGAAACCAACTCCTTTGGTCCCTTGAACTTCGGTCTTGGCACGCATTTCAAGGCAACACTTTCTTTGATGGATCGCCTTCTCGAGTGGCACCGTCTTCAAGGTACTCCGGAATAAATAAATTACAAAATGAATTACATAATTTCCTATTATACATTTGTAATTAAAATAAAATAAATCTATTAAATTACAAAACGGTGATACGAGATCACAATAATTACAACCGAATCGATATTCCCATACATTTCGGGTAATATCAATTAAAACTAAGGCCATACTAAGTAAAATTACATAATTCAAAAATTACATAAAATTAAAATATGACAATCATAAATAAAATGCAGCATTATAATATGTATGAACATGCCAAATTTTAAGCTAAATCGCCTTTAAGAGCCAATATCGTATATTAATCGCTTTTTACGGATTTGCGTGATTTAACTTATTAAAATCACAATAATTACATAAATTCATATTTATGTACAAGTTAATTACCCTAACCATCTTAGGACTCAAAATTAGTCTCCATTAACATTTGACAATAATTAAACTTGATTTCTTAACATTGTTCATAAATGGACCCAAAAATACAAAATTTATGCTATAAACTTCAAATTAAATTATAAAAATTTCAAATAAATTTGAAATTTGAAATTTAAACTCATGAACATTCTGGATAAATATCTTGACACTCATAATTTTCTAAACTTAGGTTAAAAATTTTGAAAATTTATCGAGAAAAACAATGTTGCGGTTTATCGATTATAACAATTATGACCATAAAAAATATGAGAAAAATTATTTTTATCAACTTTTCAATTTTATATCTGAAATATATGATAAAATGCAATATGTGACATTTTTCCTTTAGTCATGAAGTATGTTTTAGCATTATTACTAATTATAGTCACTATTTATGTGATTTTTCATCAAAAATTCATAAATCATGCATAAAGACTTCATTATAGCCAAATATTTTACACACATCTTGTAAAATTGCATGTGACAACATACTAAGTTTCCATGACCAGATTCAAAATATAACTCATATTAACCTATTTACCCATTTAAATACGATTTTAACTTGAAAAATCCATATTTCGAGCAATACAACTCATTTTGTCATGAAAATTTACAGGCTATTAGTAGATAATATATGTGAAAACAATCCAAAAACCACTGAAAAAATTGAAGTTTAGCTATTTTTCGTCCAAAAATAACATTTTTATCATAAAAATCACATTTTAATGCCAATATTATATAAAATGAACAATAAAATCCATAAATAAACCAAAATGTCCTAAAAATCACTTAGGACCAGAAACTTTTAACATGCAAGGTTATTTTTAGGTTTATCTTCATAAAACCAAATTAATTTATTTTGTATGTTAATCATATAACTCGGAAAAACTATAAACCGATTTGCATGGAAACAACCTAAGGCTCTTGATACCGCTTGTTAGGATTCACTAATTTCATTACTTAATATATTCATATATGTTCAAATTTATTTAGTCATAAAATAAATTCTAGATCTTATGCATGCAAACAAAAGAAAGACAAAAGAAGAAATCATCAATCTTACATTGAGGTTTCGGATATTAGGGCACCAACAAGATCTCCTTCTTGTTAGTTCTTGAGCTTTCCTAATAATGGATGAACAAAAGGTCCAAAATAGAACCTCTCCCAAAAGTGAATACCCAAGAAAATCCCCTAATAACTAATATTATTTTGTACTAGAAATAATATAAGTTTTACATAAAATTTGACACAAAATAAATTTTGTTCTCTCTTGTATATTTCGGCCAAGAGAGGAATGATTTAGAGAGGTTTTTATTTCTCTAAGTTTTCGCAAGGTTAGAGAGAATTTTATGATAATTTCTTACACTAGAAATTATAGTGAAGTAGTGAATAATTAAGAGAGAAACCATTGGCATTTTTCACCTCTAAAACCAGTTGGCAAAGGAGAGTAGAGCCAATGCATGACCTAGTTTTTCTACCCAAGAAAGAATAGGTATGCAAGGCTACTAGTTAGATTTAATCATTTTGTTTTCCACTTAAGATAAAAACACAATATAAATCTTATACTCCCTCCATTATTTCGGCACACTTAAAATAAAATGGGTAGTCCATTTTATTTTGTCATTTGTCAATTTTGTCACATGTTACATGTTACATGACATGTCACAATGTAATGTATTTTAACATATTAAAAATCAACATACTCATAAAATATGTCATTTATAAAATCGACTAGTAATTCGTAATTACTTGTACCAAAACGGTTTATCAAATTATAAATTACAACGTCTTGTATTTATAATAAATTATTCATTCAATTTCAATTTCAAATTATTTTGTAAACAATAATTTTATCTAAGTAATAAAACAATTCAATTACTTAGACCGTATCTAATTTAATCGAATTATAATAAGACACGTTAATCTCACTCACAAATCATCCGTCAATTTTAAGCAATTTAATTAACTCGTATCGGCATACGATTAATTAAATAATCAATTAAGGGTATTTCCCTATAGGTATGACCTAAGGGGATCAATTGATCACCACCGCCGCACGACGATAATGTCAAACTCTAGTCAGCCAATCATTACCGATATGTGTGGACCAGTTGACTGTAAAATATTACATCCCACATGTATTCTTAAAATGAGATTTAAACATGTGATCATCATAATCAACAGTTGTGATCGCATTATTGTCGGAGGACGCATATTCCAACAATTTGTCATGAAGATTGATTGGGATGTGGAAGTTTTAGGTTCGACTCTTTTTCTGGTAAATAATTCGATTAGTTTACGATTGCTTCTATTAGTTTAATACAACTAGTAATTCGTTATTCAAATTAATAATTCGTTTTTCGATTAAGTTGGTAGTAATTCGATTTTAGTTGTTAGTTTTGATTAGTTTAATTTCATTAGTAATCCGTTGTTTTGATTAGTAGGTTGTTTTTCGATTATAGTTGTTAGTTTCGCTTTGTCAATTTAGTTGTTTGCCGGTTAGTTAAATCGAAGTGTTTGGGGGGGGGGGTGTAAGAGGTATTTTGAGTAGTTCATTAAACTTGTCGACAACAATTAGTAATTTGTTGACAACGAATTGCAATTGAGCAGATTATAACTAGCAAAATTTATTGACATATTTGACTAACAAGTTCAATTAGCAAAATTTGTTGAATGTGTTTGATAATCAGAAGTTTAGATAAAGAGATTAAGTGTCTACAAAATGACGAATAAGGACATGTGTTGATTCTTGCAGTATGTATTTACTTATCTTAGTACATTTCTGACCAATCTATACCCCTCCTATTTCCCTCTCCAATGTACTACATCCAAAATAAAAGGAAAAAACACTAACTAATGTACAGTACACCACCCACCTCACCACACCATACACCCCCGGGTCCACCTTCGGACCACCGTCTGCCAGCCGACTACCACGCCAAGCCATTATCCCTCTTCTCTCATCAGACAAAACTTCCCCCACCCACCGGTCCCTGCACACAACCACCTCATTCACACAACTTCCCCTACTTGTACCCCGAATTCTCGCCAACAGCAACACGTCAATGTCTCCTTGTCATCGTCGGTGATAACTCCTTCTCCCCTTCTTGAACAATCTGCCTCATCCCTCTCCCTCGACTCGTTTTCACTAACCCATGAGCCGCCCTATGACGTTACTACTCTCCTCCACAATGGTCGTACAACAATTATTTTTGATAAACACATACCCTAATTTGAAAAGAATTCAAAAAAATAAATAAAAGATAACATTCATTATTTGTTCTAACGCAAATGATCATCCATAATTAAACAAATTTGTCTGTTAAAAAAAGTGATTGAGAAAATTAGGTTTAAAGTTTTTTGGGTTAGGGGTTGGTAATGGAAAGTAGTATGTAAAAGAAACTGTATTAAGTAAAAAAAAATGTATTGTGAAATACTACGTCATATTTGTTGAACTTTTTTCAAGGGTAAAAAAGGTAAAAGGGAAAAAAAATCCCTAGTTTACTCATTAAATAAGCTTGGGAATAATATATTGAGATAATACTCTCTCAGTCCCTCTCCCTCCCTTCAAATCTACTCTTCCCCTATTCCATTTCGCTCCATTCAAATCCCCTCTTCTATTTCCCTTTTAGGACATTTTTAGGACATACCTGTTCTCATTGTGTTTGTTTATATTTACAAAAGAAGTCATTGTCATGGCTCACTACCATGTACTTATATATTAATATTTAATTGCACTTTGGTTCATTACCAATTTACCATGTACTTCTACTAATATTTAAGTCAATCCATAAATTTTGTACAAAAGGAAAAGTGAAGAGTGAATTTAAAGGGAGGAAGTATATTATTGAAAACAATATACTATACCCCATGTCACTATTTCAATATATGGTTTACTAAACAACCATATAAACATATTTTCCATTAGATAAGTCAATTTTTCTAACATGTATTCTCATAAAAGAAGGGAACGCATTTGTGGGCTTTTGGATATACCTGGTAAACAGGTCAATTGAGTTGGGTGTAGCTCAACTTAGTTCAAATTAATGTCGTTTTCAGGTATGTTGTTAACTTGTTATCAATTTATTTAGGAATAATGGTCAAAATGGGATAATAAACATCTAATAAGGTCAAGCCAATTCGGGTTGTGGTGTCAAATTCGTGTCCTCTATTCGAATATGGATTAGGTATAAACCGGTCAATTTTGTCAAGTCTATTAGTAACCAGTGAGCAGAGACATTATATCTTTCATTGATAAATCAAGTTGGCTAAGTTTAGTTATATAAAAAAATAAATTTATTTAATATTCCCCCTAAACTTGTACTTTGCTTAAACATGGCGATTATGTTCAATTTATCCGTCACTTATATTTTCACTTCAAAGTCAAGCTCTTACAGCATTTTTACATAATTTGAAACCCCTCTTTATATGCTTTTAAAATGTAGCAAAAGGACTTGCTTTCAAAAAAAAATGTAGCAAAAGGACTTAAATAAAACGTAGATGATAAGACTACTTCTCATCCAAATAATAAGCACTAATAAAAACATTCAATAGTTGTGTATCCTATATTAATCATGATCGTTGATTAGACGTTTAAACCTCACTATATCTGCCAGAGAGATTTTATTATCCTCCAAGCCCCTTGTAGAAGATTTTATTACCTTTAAAGAAAAATCAAAAGTTTTGAAGAACAAAATCATTTAATCTTGATCATACATTCTGTCCAATATACATTCAATTCAAAGGGAAAAGAGGAATCTGTTGCTTTTTTTTTTTTTTTTTGGTATAGGGAATTTGTTGCTTTTAAAAGTAGTCATTTATACTACCTACTTTTATAATGTGACACTTGAAAAAAAAGTCTACATATTTTTCATTGAATTTCAATCTAATAGTTTCTTTTAGTAACCGGTTTACGACCATACACAATTCATTGGGTATTTGTTAGAACATATTGTGTTGATGATGCCAAGTCCCCTTTGTTATTTGATTGTTTGCTCTTAGTTGAATGATTAGTGACTGAAGCAATCAAATGGACTTTCAGTCGAAAAATGTAAGAGTAAGTGTAACATTCTCATTTAAGTCAAGTTATGCAAAACCATGCAACAATACGTTGTACTGTGGTTTCTGGTACTACCGTATGGAGGAGGTATTTTGACAAAATGTTTTAAGTGTTAAAACTTTGCAAATTTCAAACCTTAAACATTTGAATTTTCAAAAGCTTGAAAAACAATTTGAAATTTTGAAGTCACAAATCCACTTGACTAAGCTTCTAGATTTGTGCAAACACCTTTTACTAAAATGGTAAGGAAGACTTGTCAAACTTCTAAAGTAAGAAAAGCTTTTTACCATTTTGGTAAAATGTCACATGTTAAGTGTAGAAGCTTAAGTTTTCTGATTTCTTAAGCCCCAAGCCGATAGTCTAACACTTACCATCACTCAAGGCTACTATTTTTATATTGGGTTTAATTTTCCTAAGTTGTACTTACCTAAGATTAAGTCCACTATAAATAGAGTGTCTTAATCTCATTTATTTCCTAAGACTTCCAAAGCATTTATTGTAAAACTTTGCAAATCATTTGTGCATTTAAAGCTTTGTTCTTCAAGTGCTTGCAAAACGTTTTCAGATTTTTAAAGTCTTCAATTGTTTTCGAAAAAGCTGTAAAACCTCCAAGTATCAGTTCGCTGTACTGTGACATAATGAGTTTGTTCCATGATTCTTGTGTTAGATCTTAATTGTGATCTCCATGTTCATTTAGTGAACTCTTGAGATTCAAGATTCTGTAACACCTTGAGATAGAACCCATAGACTCTTGAAGCGGAGTAGCTTTAAGTTTGAATGCAACCGGAGTAGGTTGGCGAGTTATTTTCATTGTAAGGGGTTTAGTAAGTTTGAGTAAATTTCTAAAAAAGCAATAAAATAACGGTTGGACGTATAGGCCTCGGAGTAGAGGTTGAACCAATTTTTAAAATGTCGTTTGTTTGTTCATTTACTTTTACGTTCTTTCACTTTGCTATTTCTCGCATGTACCTAATCAAGTTCTGTGTCACAGTCACCTATATCTTTTGTGACATAATCATTGCATCTTCTTGTGAACTTACATTCAATTAAGTTTCTCAAGTTTTTGTACTTCAATATTCTTAACTTAAGTTAATCAATTTACTAAGTTAAAGATAAAATTTTTAAAAGGTACACCTAATTCACCCCCTCCCCCTCTTAGGTGTTTATCGTTCTTAACTCTTCAGTATTTCAACAACAAAAAAAAAACTTAAATTTAAAATAAAATACTTGAAGGCACTAAACCTTAAATATAAACTATTAGTGTGTCACATGAGGTCATCTATATGTAATACGGCCATACGGGTATACGCTATTAGAGGAACATTATAAAAATCAAGATAGAAGAAATTAATGACAATAAAATAACATGCACTACTTGAAAAAAGAAAATACCAGAAAAGGACAATTTTTTTTAAAACCAGAGTTCACCGTGACAACAGTGCATAATTCCCTCGTCGTGTGTGATCTCGCGAAGAGGTATTCGGCTAGTCAAAGAATTTGTTTCATTTCCATGGATACGAATAAATCTTCTGACCTCACTGTTAAATGATGAGGTGGACAACCATCAGACCAAACCATTTAATTAAAAAAAGAGAATTAATAAGTAGAATGATATAAGTAGCATATAATATAAATGGGATATTCTACCCTTATTCGTGTGCGTAACACAAGAAATGTAAACTAATGTTTAAGATTGATAAATGTGAACTAATTAGATGAATGATTGAGCTACTTTAAAGGTTATCAACCAATGATTTGATGCCATTATCATCACAAAATGCAGTTATCATCTAAAGATTCCATGGTTGATGTTGCCCATTATCAACTTTAGTGATTTATTGAAACGGAACAAACATCTGTTATTTTAATTGGATCACCATTTGATAACGAGAGCGACTCCTGAAAAGACACTCCTTAATTTGACGTCCAGTTGCCCTCTTTTGTGAATCATCACATGATTGTCAATTTATTCTTTTTTTTTGGACTTGCTATTTCCAACACAAAAATTTACTTAATCCTACATACATTTGGGACTTGTTCCAACATTACCCCTCTCACTTTTTTAAACCTAACTCTAACTAAACCCATCTCACTTCTCGAGTTCTCTCTACCCTCTTCTTGATAAACACATAAAAAACTATGCCAACAACCCAACCCACCCTTACCAACCAGCCTTCACCCATCATAGGACCGCCTGCATCGCCCCATCCTCACCCTTCCACCACCCTGCGCCTATGACCGTAGCTCCATCCCACATCCCCTCCATTGCCTATTGTCACGGTCCGGTACTTTAGCCGGATCGTGGCGCGCACTCTTGCCCGTCTCAAGGCAAGATGCAAGCGACAAGGCTCTTCGTACTAGTGAAGGATCGCTCACTAGCACGATACTAGGGTCTCGACAACACTCGACTGGATTGCAACGAGAGCGTCAAGCACTAGTGTTTGTCAAGCACTAGGCGTTCGTAATCGGTCTCGGGTGTGTGAGTCGGGATCCTAGTGTCGATCCCACAAACACGGCTTGTTAGAAAAGTGAAGGCTAAAAGTCGTTCATAACAAAGCAACAACAAGCAATACGAAGGCACAAGGTAGGAAGCATATTTTCATTCACTAGTACTCCCTAAAGAGGAAAATTTGATAGTTACATCCTGGTAGCAGGAAACATTGAAAATACAGAATAGTGATATACCTATTTATGGAAAGAAAAGCTATAAAGAAAAGCTATGCTAATTATGCTAAACTAGTAAAGTATTTACTACAAATGTACAAAGGAAATGAAATTACATAAGTATGAATAAATTTAAGGGTTCGAGTGTGCGGATCGTCACACCTATCCACTTTCGCCACATGTTGTTGCCCTACCAACCACCCTTCACCCACCACTGCAGCGCATTTCCACCCCCACCGGCGCCCAATCCTGGCGCGACATCTCTGCCCTACCGGCGCCCCACCACAGTGCCCCGCCCTTGTACAAACCAAGATTGAAATACAGTGTATATAAATTCAATCGATGGAGGAGTTCGTCAATTATATTTGATCGGCAAAGTTCGTAACTCCAATTCACAAAACATTTGATCGAAATTTATGTAAATCTAATCAATAAAATGAAGTAATTATCTGTTTAATTGACATCTACAATTCATAATTGAAAATTTGGGATAATTTTAATTAGGTTTTGGAAAAGGGGAAAAGAGAGTTTTTTTTTTTAGAGGAAGGGTAATTGTGGAAAAAGTTGACAAAATGTGTAGGATAAAGTAAAAGAGTGTGTAGAATTTAGCAATTACGTTTTTTTTTTTCTAGTGCCAACGAATGATGAATTTTTACGTTAATCGGTGAACAATTGCACATCACTTACTCAATGACATTACCAGTTATATTAGATAACATTTGCAATTTTAATGTATTATAACTAGACTTGGTAAATGGGTAAGTCAATCAATCAGGTGCTGATCAAGTAAATTCGGACAAGGTCATTTCAGACCGGCAAGAATTCGGGTCATACTTGGTTGAGTCGCATCATTACAGTTACAATTATTTTGAGGCATGTTATAATCAAGTTATTTAAGGATAATAATATGCAGCAACAATAAACATTTGGGTTAGATTTTATTCGTATTGATTAAGGTCAAATATACTTACAGGTCAAGTTCGGGTCCTCAGTTTGAGTATCAAGTCGGTCATTTGGGTCGTGTCAATTTGCCAAGTCTAATTGAAAAGCGTCCCATAACAGCTTAAAAAATCTAGGTGCCAAATTGCCAATACCACATAGCAATCTGTTCTTCTAATAAAGGTCATCCAGACAGCAATATTTTGACAGTTATTGATTTTGAGATTACGGTATCACAATTGATATCGATCACAACCGAGAACAATATTTAATACAATGGTTTAAAGCTTAAGAAAATCAAGAGAGTAAAGATTACACGGGGTTCAGTAAAGAACCCTCAGTTCCTCACTACATCGCTAGGCAACAAAAACTGATCCCAGTAGCAAAAATAATACACTGAAACATCCGCGCATTACACTAGCCATCTACTACAAGTTTCGCATTTCGAAATTTATCTACAGACACGAGATAAGATGACTCGAGAAAAAAAAGGTGTTAGAAACATTAACTTAGGTTTTGTATGTGTACTACTCGAAAACTTAAAAAGTATTATAAGTAATATGAGAGCTGGGCACTACAGAACACGGCATGGCGAAATGTACAAAAATGCCTCTAAACCCCTGCGAAAATGGCCAACTATCTAGCTATAATTATGTAGTTTCAAACCTTTCTTCTAGACTAGATGTCTTTCAAGTGCATAGAGGTGGAAAATCCTCGTCGTCTTTTAGCCGAAAAGACTGTACAGAGAGCCTACAAGAAAGCAGTTGAAAGACATGATGAATTCTTTGGCAGAAGAAATGTTAGTCGTTCAATTGTAAGCTGTTTTACTCAACAGTCTAAAAGTGTGTCCTAGTGTTAGACTCGACTGTTTTATAATGGTTTCACCTAAATGAAGTGTATAAGTGTCATAATACCCATGTTACGACTTGGCAAAACAGACCGATGTGAAGTGGCCTAACCCTACCTGAATTACACCCACCCAAAACAACCCAGAGTAGACCCAAGCCTGGCTTAACTGATCTGAAATGACTAGTCAACTAAACTTAACTTTATCCAAATTACAGACGGAAAGCCTTGATGCTAACCACCAAAAATGAGAGACATAGGCCCCGAAAGTGACCCGTACACAACCCCTCGGCAAAATAGCGGACATGAAACCAACCCGGTCAGACATCCGGACCTAATGCTGTAATAGTTTTACCCATGCCTAGTGTTGAGTGTGAGATGCAGGCACGTAAGATGATATGGCAAGTCGGAGTAAAATAGATTGTGAAAGACAAGACTATGGGAGTACTGAGTACCTGATATCATTAACGCCAACGACAGGTGGTGCATCATCGCTTCCAGAAGAAGGATCTGATTCTGGAGACTTGCACGTTTCTGTTTCTTGCATCACTGCTTCAGGTGGTATGTCCAGGGGACGGTCGTACTCAAAGACCTTATCAGGAGCTTGTATAAATCCATTGGTTTCTTTAAAGATCTTTCCCCTTGGGAAAGTGTCATGAAATCCATGAAATTTTGGTCTCCCAAAAGCGTGACGAAAAGGACCTTGCACCGGGATTCTTTCCAGAGGTGATGGACCTCGGCCATTGACACGAGGATATTTGAATTGCCCTTGGTACCTTTCCTTTGGCGAGGTCCTATCAATGTATGAGTGATAATTCTGCCAGATAATAAACAGAATAAATAGCTAAATGAAAAAAGAACATAGAAATGGCATTCTTTCGTTCAAACAGTAAGCAAGGTATAAAGAAGCATGAGAAAACAATGATATTGGAACTATAGCCTTGCACTTACACCTGAAAAACTAACCCAACAGAAAAACACAAATTGAATTGTTCTGACCCAAACCCGTCAAACTCCTGGAAAGAACAACTTGAAGTAGACCAGAAACCCCAAACAAATGACTCGTCAGCATGTGTGCGCAGTTGCAGCACACATTAAAATTTTAAACAGTGCCAAGAAAGAACAACTTGAAGTAGTCCAGAACCCCCAAATTGACCTGACCTAGAAGAGACTGACGCAAATGACTCGTCAGCATGTTTATTGCGCAGTTGCAGAACACATTTAAATTTTAAACAGTGCCAAGAAAGAACAACTTGAAGTAGTCCAGAACCCCCAAATTGACCTGACCAAGAACAGACTGACGCAAATGACTCGTCAGCATGTTTATTGCGCATTTGCAGCACACATTTAAATTTTAAACAGTGCCAAGAAAGAACAACTTGAAGTAGTCCAGAACCCCCAAATTAACCGACCTGGAACAACCTGGCCTGAATGACCTGTCAAGATGTTTGTTGCGCTGTTGCAAAGCACATTTCAATTTTAAACACAGTACCAAGATAATCAGAAAGTGTGCATACCATAACCGGAATAAATGTTCCTAATCCTCGTGCCTTGGGCGACTCATCTACTAATTGTGTTGCTGGAGGGTTACTGGAAAAGAACGCATGTCTTGGGATCATGCCATTGACATTCATTTGAGAGGCAACTTCCTGCCCCAACTGCAATGACTGATTTATTGTATTCCATGAGACATTAGGCTGGAAAATAGAAGGTTGATGTATGCCCATTGCCAATCCCTGATCATACCACCACCGACCATATTGTAAATTGTCCAGATGACAATCAACGTTACCCGCCAAATCAGGAGGAAGTTCTACAGTATCATGTATAGCTGTCCCTACTAAACTGCCATTCTCATACACAGAATGTAAATCTGGCTGAGTCAAACTAGAACTTTTATGTTGCTCCTCATCCAAATACCCATTTTCCATCTTACCGTTCTCCTTGTGGCGAGAAAAATAAATATGAGGTGCATGAAGTAAATCACAAGACGGCAACTTTTCATCGCCTCCTATTGAAGGGCAAGATTCATTATCTTTTTCCATTATTTTACTATCCCGAGTATCATAACTTGAAAGCTCATTTGCATCCCTAGATAGACAGTTTGATTTCTTCACATCATTTTTGTGTTCAACCATAGTTCCTTTGAAGTTTGTTCCAAGTTCCTTAGAGTCACTCATTATAGCATGCTCTGTATCGTCAGAAGTTACCCTATTTTCACGCGATTGGGTATTGAAATGGTCAGAATTTTCTTCATGAATCTGATTTTGATAAAGATCAGGAATAAAGCCATTGCACGTAGACAATTGCAGGTGTTCCTGAACATCAGGTCTCTGCCCAGTTCCATGTCTATCTAGTGTGTTTGTAAAGAACTTGCGGACTTCTTCAGCTATATTTTCCCGAGGCTGCAATAAGATTTGTCCAAGTTTCCGAGCCCCATATGAGAAAGCACTCCTTATGCGAAAGAAGTTGCCTGTACAGAAATGATTGGAAAATATTTTTAAGTATTACATTTATATGGGAGCCGTGTGGACGGAAGGGAGAGTGATAAGCAAACAGCTTGATTTAAGTTAAGCAATTCTCAAAATGGCTTTTCTCAATTCATGCAAAATATCCAAGGATCAAGAATTATCAAGCTCTTCAACAAAATGACATTCTTCAGTTAAGGCACCACTCCAAACCCTCATCAGCCTCGTGTGATGAATTAAAAGCTTCAGAATTTCACATCAAGTCACTCTGGAATGCCCTTGATATTACCCTTGTTTGGATGGAGGGATTTTAGAGGGGGTTTGGTTAGTAAAAATTTTGGGCATAAGAAATACATGTCCCGTATAATCATTACATTTTTTGTGCAGTCCCAGTTAATTTTTTACCTTTCCAATTTAAGTGACTTTTAGGCACGTGGAATTCGAATTTACTCATCCTTACCAACCCCCACCTCCCACACCAAGCCGAGCCACGCCTCAGCCCTCGATCCCGCAATACTAGCGGAACCCTCTATAGGAGCCCCCCCCCCCCCCCCCCCAAAACCACCACCACGAGTCACAACCACCACACATACACACAAATCATCTCCCAGCCTCCCCAGGAGAGCAAAATCAATATAGCAATTACAGACCTCAAAAAGAACCTAAATATGGTACATAAATAAGAAACCTGAATGAAAGAAAATATCTGCTACCTTTGCTGACGCTTCGACCAAGATTATTATTTTCCTTTAGAGGATCAACTATATTGAGATGCTTCATCATAAATGTCTTGTAATTCGCCTCTCCTCCTCTTGAAGGAACAGAGAATTTTCTCACACATTCCCTCATGAAATCATCGCTCAGCAATAATTGGCTGACATTGGTTTCTGGTTTCTCAGCTGAAAAATTCAAACGCCATAAGAATGTGCATAAAAAGGGGGGTGTAACACGTAAGCCAAGCTACAAAAGAGTTCTCACCCACAACTTCAGGCAATGAATCGACATGAATGGGGCCGCTTAAACTAACGCATAAGAGTTCCCAGTCAAATTTGCTGAAGTAATCCAGAAATTTATGTAGAACCTACAACATTCAAAATGATTCAGAATGCAGTACAAGGTAGTGCCCCCTAGTGATGTTAATCCAAAAATAACTTACTGCCAAAGGACCATTCAAGGATGAATGGAAGAGGTGGAATATATACAAAACCAGTGTTTCCAAAGCATATGTAGAGATTAGGCCATGATGTGCACCCAGTATACGGCTTTCATAGTAACACCAGGCCTTGATCAAAATGATACTGCGCTTAAAAAGGTGATCTTTGCCAATTAGACGATCAATCTGTGTGAAAAAAATTCAAGATGAGTGAAACTGAGAGTATCATATGAGACTCAACCATTACAAGGAAAAATAGTGGACAAAGAGATAATACAGCAAGGAAAAAAAGCTGAAAAGATAAAAGTATATAACCCAGTTTGTAATTCGGCATCCTCAATTTTACAACTACATCTCACTGGTAAATCAGTAATAGAGCAAAAAACAAAGTGGTGGTACTGGTAGAGAAAATGGAGTGGTGGAGAGCGTAATAGTTATCCCTGAAGTGCTTCCAAAAAAAAAAATATTTATTTCTGAACAGGGTAAAAAATATCCACCTCTCCCTTAAGGGTGTGTTTGGATTGAGAGTTTTGGAAGGAAAAGAAAGGGAGGGAGAATAAGGGATTTAAAATCCCTTGTTTGGATAACAAATGAGGGTGGAGGGAAATGGAGGGGGAGAGATTTAAAGGGATCCAATTTCTCTCCTCCAAGCCTAATCAAAATCTCTCCACAATAGGCAAGATTTGGAGGGAAATTGTATCCAAACAACCACACTCCATTCCCCCTCCCCTTCCCTTCTCTCCCTTTCTCTTCCCTCCTTCCCCCTCCTCTCCCTTTCCCTCCACTTTTGTTATCCAAACACACCCTAAGAGTAAAAGAACGCCATGTCACCATCTTACTAGCGGATCTTGATATTGAATGTTGGTCAAGACTTGATCTCTTAAAAAAAAAATTGTCTTGGGCAGATATCTTTAATAACACGTTCGTGATGCGGTTGCAGGGGCCGATGATGCAAATTGACAAGTTTAAAAGGAATATTGAAAGGAAAGGAATTACAGTACTTACCATGGAGCAACTCAAGAGGCACTTGATAAGTTTTGCAAATAAGCTTAAATTGAGAAGAAAAAACACATGCAAGTATACAACCTTTTAACTTATGGAGCACAGAATA
The DNA here is from genome assembly GCF_048544455.1 of Silene latifolia. NCBI lineage: Eukaryota > Viridiplantae > Streptophyta > Magnoliopsida > Caryophyllales > Caryophyllaceae > Silene > Silene latifolia. The sequence continues at coordinate 38,535,028 of NC_133528.1, forward strand.
TGTTTTTAAACAGTAATAAAACATCCATAGTGTAATATCTTTGATGACCCTGAAGGTCTCACAATTTTATAATAACCAGATACACTCTTTTCTGCATAATATCATTTTAAACCATCTAAACTTTTTGCATATCTCAAGGATTGATTTGAAAGTATCGCACCTCCTCAAGAAAACAAAGCGTGCACAATCCTCCTATCTGATTGAAAGATATGTCTACAACGATATTTTGCACCAGGCATTTTACAAGCTTGACCTGCCAAAAAAAACCTTCAATGAGATCAATCTATAAATAAACCATGGGAAACGGACAACAACAACAAAAACAAGATTGCCCCAAAGCCTCAATGGGGTCCTACAAATTGTGGGATAAGAAAAGGGGGGGGGTTATGTACGCAGCCTTACCCTTGTGTTAGCAACACAAAGAGGTTATGAAAACCACATGAAACAGAAAGAAAAATATTTATGAAGTACAATATCACTTGAAGTTCTAGTTCTCAAAGATTGAAATACTTGAGGTTGCACCATTAGAGGAAAACCACAAATCAGATTATCAAAACCAAGATATGTAGATTTACCCACAAACACGGAGTTATAATCACAATAAAAGCATAGTCATGAAACATAAATCACAGGTCATCATTACCGTAGTGCCTATAAAGAGACTCCCTTTCAAGACGTTGAAAGGGTGGTTGGATGCACGCAACCTATCCCATGCGATAATTAAGAGGTGTTTCCTCGTGACTCTCAATTGAAAATAGGACAACCAACGACCATTTGACACTTCATGGAAAAAGCACAGGATTTTAACTTTTTAATAGCCATTTTGAGTAGGTAACATCGCACAGATAAAAGAAAGAACTTTGGGTATCTAATGACGGTGAACAGATTACTCGAGATGGTCAGTCTTGGTGAAGAAAAATATTGCGCAAAAATTCCCAATTATTCTGCATAATAGTGGTCTCAGTTTTAGTGAGCAATTTGCATTTGGCTGATAACATCCAACTGATCAATGATTGACAACATAAATCCAATCTAAAATTGATCACAAACAAGAGTGCAAAAGTTTCCACTTTCAACAAAAGTCAGAAATTCAGATTCACAACGGTGAAATCCAACATGAATCAATGAACCATGATACACAATATTCAGCAACAGAAAATATATGAAAGTAAGCTGTAATAGCAACAGACAGAAAATTCATACTTATACTAAGCTACAAGTACCCTATTCTCCCTTAAGCCTAACAGAATGGAGGCAAAACCTCAAATTGTTACATGATTCAATGTTCTGGGAAGTGAGCGAAGTACAAACAACTTCTCGCATGTGTAATTAAAAATTCATACATATATAAATAAAGGTCAGAAGATAAACCTCCGCACAAATATACTGCACGTCTTTTACAACAAATTTGGCAGCTGGGTTACGATCTTCTGCTGCTAGGACAGAGTATACCTCATTCGCAAAACTTTCCTCAAAGTTGAAACCACAAAATGCAGTAAGATCAATGTCTCCATCAGGAAGATATGTCTTCAACGGTACCGAGCCAAAAGGGAAAACCTGAGAAAAATGACACACATAAAGCATAATATTTGTAACTGAACAATGGCACCAAAAAACCATATAAAAAATCAACCCGAAATTAATAATTCCATGACCAACTAGGGAGAAAATCTTGTAAAGCCACTTGTGATAACAAAACCATAGATGATCATATAGTTTTAGCCAAATATATTCTGAACTTGTAACCGAACTGTACGTTATGGTATTTATTTTTAACAAGAGATATGCTCTTGAAGAAAATCAGGAGAACCTTTTCAAAATCAAGCATCAAATGACTTTATTTTTTGTACTCTTAACTTAAAACCAGGTGCAGAATGAAAAGCATGAAACTTTTATAGCTGTTTTTATATGACAGGTGTACTCAATCGATCAGATAATCAAAAGACTGTCAAAAGAACTTCGTAAAGAAATGGCGAAATACCAATCACGGGAAAATTCACCCTTCCTATTTAATCAGCTTGCTACACACAATCTACACTACATGAGCAGTCATTCGGTGCAAACTGCGCAATTACAACACTACTTTCATCAAGGGTAATTCAGAAACAATCTATTTGATTTAGCATAGGGTGTAAGTCTGCATAAATCTGATACCCTCACCCCACCATCAGTAAGAGGCTTTGAGATACTTGAGTAACACTGTTTTGTCATTGTTGCTACACACTTTATCTACTAGAGAAACATTCGGATTAGTATGCCATCAAGTCTCGGTAACTCAAACTTATCCAACAAAGTACAACGACAAATTACATAGCTATAATACTTGAATCCATACTGGTAGCGATAAGTCGATAACCATTGTTGTTGTCTATCAATCAATACATAACCATATCAGTTGCCAATAACCAAATCCAGTAATGCACAACTAATATACTGATTCTCTACATATACTAATAAAAATCTTCTACAAGCACCTTTTTAACACACAATTGAATAAACAAAAACAAATACACTAGCTCCAGTACCAAACTAAACTACAAATCAACCAAAACATATCAAATACAGAATGAAATAAACCAAAAAAAAAAAAACATTACAACCAATTAAAAATCTCACCTCACAACCAAGATATCCTTTTAAAAGCCAATGAACATATTCAATAACATCTTTCCTCCTTTCCTCAGAAACCACAGTTGGCTGCACCCTCCTGATTATCTCCCCCGTCGCCGCCTCGGCAACTTCCCACACTTCCTGGCCTATACAAGGCAGTTTTTCCTCTAAAACGACGCCGTTTGTTTCCCTAAGATCACCCATTTAGTACCTATCTCTTTTCCTCCCAAAAACTTCACACAAAAGCAAAAATTCCTCAAAAAAAACTTCACCCAAACACAAATACTAAGTTACAAAACTTCCCATCAAACTTTATTCCAACCAAAATTAATCAAATGGGTCTTCCCAAAATCCAAACTTTTGAAATGGGTTTTATTCAAAAAGTTGAAATTTCACCAGAATCGAATATGGGCACCAATTTGTTTCAACTTAAAACACCCAGAATAAAAAGATGGAATTTCGGAATCAATAAAATTGGGGAATTTCTTCCCTTTTTTCCTTTCTTTTTAATCAGTAGATGCTATATTCAAGCTCATCAACACCCAATAAAGATAGCGAATTAGAAAAATCAATTTCCAAAAATCCACCAATTTTTTTCTCAAATTGTAAACCCTTATTTTTTTAATTTTTTTTGCCCTTCTTCACTCTTCTCAATTTGATTTTTTTTTTTTAATTTTATTTCGTGGGTTTTGCTTAGGGTATGTAAATAAGTAATTTGTAACAGATGATGATGAGTAATAACTGTTTAATTAGGGCATCTGTTTTGTTTCGTTGTCTTACCAAATACCAACCCCATCCTTTTTCGATATAATTCTTGTTTCGTATGTATGGGTCCTTTTTGGGTTAATATTTTTCCAATTTTATATTGTTGATGTGTGATGCCTCCATCTGCTATGGTCATAATTCGTGGGATGTTGACGGATCTAATTAGGTTTACATTAAAAGTCCATACCCATGGTTTGATAATACGGAGTAATTAGATTGGATTTGACTTATTAGTTGGGAGTTCACAAGTGACAAAGGAAGAACCCCTCACTTCTAGATTAATTGATAAACGCTGTTATTTCGGGTAAAAATTACACAATGCTCAAGGTATATTATGCGAGACTGATGATAATGAGATTATGCTAAGATAAGACTCTTGATTGATTTTGTACGAACGTGAGATTGTTGTTTCTGCTCCGCCTCTTTAAGGAGTCCTTTACCTGCCTCGTCTGCCCCATTTCCCCGATCGTGAATCGGTCGGGGATGAGTTCTATAATTAGTAAGTTGGGATGAGTTAACGAGTACATTTCACCAAAAGGGACGAGTTTGACGAGTATTAGTGACTCTTAAGGCTATTTGAGTCGAGAAAGACGTAGGGCCCTGAAGTCTTTGTAAATCTTATGGTTTTGGAAATTTTCGAGGTTGTGTTGAGTGCTTGAGATAAAGGAATAACGTTATACTTGAGTAATATTTCCACCCTCGGGAGTCCGTAAGATGTGAAAGGGTAGAAGAACTTGGGATCTAGTCGATTTGTCGTGTATAGGTGAGTGTGTATCTTTTCTTGAAAACTTGTGATATAGTGATTCATTTCAATTGGCCTTTTTTTAAGAGTAATAGATCGACTTGTCATCGTGCTATGTTTGTAAATAGGACTCTTGTGAAATTGTAAGGGACTTGTTTTGGGAATTTAAAGGTTTTCTTTTAATTTAAGATCTTGTATTTGTTCACTCTTAGCTTTGTTATCCTCCCAGGTTTTCTTTTAATTTAAGATCTTGTTGCGTTGTTGCTTCCTCTTTGGGATTTCTTAACATTTCCTTTCCTCTAATGGAGTGGCTGTCTTGTTCGCTAGGTATGGAGAGTTAGTAAAATGTGTTTGAGGATTATTGAAACTTTTTATTTACCTATCTTATCTTATATTCTTATATATATATATATATATATATATATATATATATATATATATATATATATATATATATATATATATATATATATATAAAAATGGGTTGAAACGTTGTGGATGCGCCACGTGTCATATACAGCCTTAATGATAAGCATTAATTACATCTAATTATTTAATATGAGCATAATAAATGCTGTATAAATCTCAGCAAGATATTAACTATAGTTTAATAAATTTATTATAAAATTATATAAATAAATAACGGTAATTTGATTCTAAATTCAGTAAAAAATTATTTTGATAAAAATTCTAAAATGTAAATAATTACGTTCATTGCGAAAAATGCTTTCAATTGAGTATAATTTTGATTATATTTATTGAAATATTTTGATATGTAGAGATGATTAAAGTGAGTGTCTCATAGTATTTTACATTTATGTAAAAAAATATTTTGAGAAAGTGATAAAACTTAGACTATTAAATCTGGCAAGAAAAATATATTTGGGAGAGTCATTGTGTTTATTAAAAATAGAACTTAAAGAAAACTACTAACAGACAAGTTTTTATAGTGTGAGAATGAAAAAAATTATATTGCAAGAAATTGAATACATATGAGATTTTGATAACTTTTAATAGTGTGATAAGGAGTATGTATGTATGTACACAGTAACACATTGATCGCGAGTACATTTAAATAATCAAAACAAAAGTAATGATTATTAAGTAATATAGTATTATAAACGATATGAAAAAGTAGAAAATACGTTACATTTTTCTTTAATATCTTCAATTAAATATGTATGCGTCAACTATAAAATATTGATTATGACTAACTAAATATTACTTTTAGTTAAATATTTTATATGTTATCTTTTAAATACTTTGAAGTTAAACCTCAAAAAATAATATTTGAGAAATTTCAACCTATTTTATTTACATGTAATTTATTAAACATCATTGTAGAAAAATAATATAATTGATAGCTGTCTAAAAAAACAAAATGTGCAAATTTCTTATAGATATGTTTGACAAATAACACTTGCAACACAAAATCAAAAGAATTGAATAAATTGAGTTTGGATGATATATGTTTGATACATAAATATCACACGTTATACCAAAAAAAATATAAATTACATAAAATTGTATTCACATCATTTGAACAAATATTAACTGATTCGGGACATAATGTATCGTTAAATAATATAATTTTAGAACTCAATGTTAATCGTTGCGTTATTCGAATAAATTTTATTTTAATTAATATGATATTAGATAAGTAACAAATCTATTTATAAAATGATGATCATGCATAATTAATTATCACTTATTAGTTTTAATAATTAAAATTGTATGTATTTTATCTTAAAACATTGAAGTTAAACCTAAACAAATTAAATTTGAGAAAAATTAATTTTTTTTATAAGTAAAAATATTAAAGATCACATATGAATTATATTATTTTACTTCAATTATAATAATAATAAAATTTTAAAACAGGCCGCGCGAAGCGCGGGATACTACCTAGTTGATTAAGTGTTGGTATCTGATTACGTAAGATTGAGGTAGGCGGTAAATGGAGCCCTAATGGATGTGATATACTTTCTTGATGGTTTTAGGTTTACTGACTTGAAGTGTTATTTTGAGGTTATATTTGAGCATGAGGCTAGTATGACTATTATTATACTTTTGGTTAGTAAAATAATTGTTACTTTAGAGCCATTACATGAATCACTCGATATGAGAGTCTTAGTTAAGACTTAACTTTACGGTATTGAGTAGTGGTCAACTCAGGTTGTGGAAATTGTTGTAAGTGGAGGCCGGCGAATTTTGAGACAAGTTAAGTTAGATAATCTGAATGGTTGTCCTATTTCCCCTGTGCGATCAATGTGTTACTGTGTACATACATACATACTCTTTATCACACTATTTAAAGTTATCAAAATCTCATATGTATTCAATTTCTTGCAATATAATTTTTTTCATTCTCACACTATAAAAACTTGTCTGTTAGTAGTTTTCTTTAAGTTCTATTTTTAATAAACATAATGACTCTCCCAAATATATTTTTCTTGCCAGATTTAATAGTCTAAGTTTTATCACTTTCTCAAAATATTTTTTTACGTAAATGTAAAATACTATGAGACACTCATTTTAATCATCTCTACATATCAAAATATTTCAATAAATATAATCAAAATTATACTCAATTGAAAGCATTTTTCGCAATGAACGTAATTATTTACATTTTAGAATTTGTATCAAAATAATTTTTTACTAAATTTAGAATCAAATTACCGTAATTTATTTATATAATTTTAACCGGGGATTATAATTGTTCTTTATTGAGGTATTAAGTTGAAACGTCATAGAAATTCGAACGTATAGCTTGTTGCAAAATTTTGACAGTTGATCTTTAACCGGGGATTTTATCATATTGAGAGGCTCCTAATTTGATGTTAGTGGGAGATTAGTAACTTTGATCTTGAGATTTGTGGAAGATATTTGTAGGGGTATAATGAGTGGAAGTTGTTAAGTTATAATTGTGGTTTGTGGTGAATGACAATGTCTTGGGGACTAGTTTATAAATAGAGTTGAAGATATTTCACTTTGGAAAAATTCATGTTCCTTGTATGCCCAAACGAACTTCTCACAAGGAATGGTTGCCTATATATCGATCCCGAGATTAAAAGGACATTGAGGAGGCTTCGTAGAGTGTTTAGAGATATTGAGAAAGGTTCTACTTCAACAACGGAGGGACCTAATTCACTTGTAGTAGACAATTTAGTTGAAGTGGAAGTTGAGCAAGTTGAAGTTGATAATTTGGTAGAGCATAATGAAAAGTTTGTGAATCCATTAGTTAGTCAAGAAAGTAGAGCCAACCCTATTCCTAACTTGATTCCCCCGAATCAACCAAAGATGCCGACCAAAGAGACTCTTCCTAATGGATCTCCTATACCCGTTAACCTCACCGGAAATTTCATAAAAAAATCCGCTTTTATCCTACTAGTTAAGAGAGACCAATTTGGTGGGATGCAAAGTGAGGATCCCCACCAACATATGGAGACCTTTTGTGACTATACGATTACTCAAACGAGAGTGACGCAAGATCAAATTCGTTGGGTCCTATTCCCATTATCACTAATTGGAGCGGCAAAACAATGGTTAAAGAGCCTCAACAAGGCAATCCTAAGGATTGACTCATCATGGAAAAAGTTGGCATTTGCATTGTATCAAAAATTTTATCCATCAGAAAAAACCAATATGTTGAGAGCTCAAATTATCGGATTCAAGCAAAGTGATTATGAAACCCTTTATGAAGCCTTGGATGGTTTCAAAGCAATTTGTAGATCATGTCCCCTTCATAGCTTAAGTGAATGGTCTCAAGTCCAACAATTTTGGAATGACCTTTATGAAGAATTAAGGAGCATCTTGAACACGGTTCTAATGGAAGGTTTACCAAGGTGGATGATGACCAAACTTAGATTCGAATTGAAGAAATGGTGGTTCATAACACTCACAATTTAGCCGACCAAGGGAGCCAACTGAAGGTACTAGGCCCCTAATTAGACACTTCTAATTAGTTACTAAATTACTTGTTAATTTATTCTTAATGATCTAGTTACATGCAACCTTACAAGATGACTAAAATGATATAAGAAAAGTATTCCTTACAATGCTTAAGGAAAAATTTGGGCACAACACAAGGACTCCTTCCTTGTATTGTTCTTGAGCATAAAACATCATGGATGATCCTCCATCTTCAAATTTCCATAATAGGAAATCTCCTCTTAGTTGCACTCAAGATGTCACCCAAAATTCTACTAATATTAACTAGATATTATGTAGAATATTACCTTGAAATAATATTACAATTATTATTACTATAATAATAATTGATGTTTTATTATTTATATGAGTTTTGGATGAGTAATATGTGTAAAAATAAGAAGAGAAAATGAAGAACAACTCCTTGTTCTTAGAAGACCAAAACCGGCCCAAATGAGGAGAAAGAGCCAATTTTTCTTCTTATTTTTCTAACCATAAAAAAATGATCAAGTTAGGGGGTATATATAGTCCTCAAATGTAAACAAGTGAGAGACATTTGTTAGTGGGACTTTCCAAACCACATGTGATGACTATCATCATCAAAAGTGGCGGCACAAGTGTAATTATCGGGTCCATTTCGACTTCCGACATTTGTCCCACAAATGCTTATAAGTCGTATATTTAATTATCTTATATAATTAAATATTAATTTAATTATTTAACACTTAAATAATATAAATTAACAAATAATGTACACCCAACTTTGAAGTATTATTAGACCATTTTATCAATATAAAATGTGTCCCACAAAACTCTATTAGCTAATTTTACAATCTCTTGTAAATTCAATTAGCTAATTACCTTCGCCTTAAACTTAATAAACTCATAGTATTAAAACTAATACTTTATTAGTAAATAATACTAATTTAGTCAATTAACTATTAATTACTAAATTTTTATCTCATTTAATAACATTAACTAGGTTTGTGACCCGTGAAATTCACGGGTTTATCTGTTTTAGTTTTGATATTTTTATCGTATTGTTAATATTTGTTCGAGCAATTAGTTGTTGATCCATTTAAAAATATACAGTCTTGAAATACATAGAAATCAGTTAGTTAATATCTAATTTCTTTGACAATTTTGGTTTATTTTTTTAAATCGAATTCTGCAAGTGACAATGTGGTAGCTACTAATTTTGAGAAACTTGACAACGGAGCAATGACAAAGACGACTCATTATATATACGTGTGTTTTACTCCGCAATATAATTGTGGACAGCGGGGGCCCACGGGGGCGCTTGAGAGGAAAGAGAAACAAGCGTTTGCATTTTTGTATGGAGTCGCCACCAATTTTTATGGGAAATTGGAACCGTTCGAATACCTCGTGTCATGTCAAGACACAAAGTAGAGACATGAACACTAAGCAATCGTTACCCTTAGCATTCTATGTCTAGAATGACTCTCGTGGATGCCAATGAACACGGGTGTTCACGGAGATCTGGAGTAAGGGGTGAGGGTACGTATTAGGAAGCTCTTTTGATCGAACACCTAATCCCGCCCGCCTCGATAGCGGCCTCTACTAATGATTAGGGAAGTTGTCTATACTCGATATATCGTCGATTGTATGCATGCAATGCAACATCCAAGTTTTGATCCTAACATGTGAGAATTAATACTAAGTCGGTGAAACATGTAGTTTAGCAAACAATTAAGGTCGAAGTAAGGATTTAATGCTCAATTACATGTGAAGACATTCAAGCAATAAAAGAAATACGATAATTATAAATTACAATAATGAAAATTACAATAATTACAACGGATTAGGCGATTTATGTCGAAAATACCTTTAAAACGGATGTTTTGGAAAAAAGAATAAAAGAATAAAATTACGAATAGATCAGAAGGTGATAATACGGTTAATAGTCAATTATACGTAAGCTAAATAACTAAGTCAAAGCAACAACGGAGTTCAGAGGCAGAAATCAACCAGGAACAGGCGCAACAGAGCTGCGTCCTTTGGAATAGGCGCAACAGTTGCTGCGTCTGTTCCCTGGCTCAGTTCTGGTTGTGAAGCCGGAATTGCAAGTTATTAATATTCGTTGGTTAATTTAACGATGGATTTAAATTATTTACTCGGATGGAAGTGATTAATAGGTTATTGAACATATGAATGGGTCATGAAAACAGTAAAACATGGGTGAGACGGAAGTAAGACGGATTAATTACAGGAGTGAACGATATTAACAAACTAAACAAATTAATTGGACTAAACTAAACATGATGAATTAATGAATAACATATGACGAATATGCGATGAATATGACAAAAGACAGATGAAAGTATATCAAAGATCGAATTCCAGAAACTCAATATGAACAAATTGAATTTATACAACCCGGATTGAATTTAATGACGAAAACCCGCAGATATGAGATTATAAGGGACTTAAGTCGGATTAATGACGAATTATATGCTAATGAATGATGAACAATATACATATGAGATTATTAGACTATTATGACGAAGAATTAAAGAACAAACAAATAAAAAGCAAGCAACGGACGAGTTTACAGAGGACGAAGGAAGAAGAAAGGAAGCGAGAAGCTGCGGCCCTCACGAAGAGGCGCAGCAGTATCTGCGCTCCTTCAAGAGGCGCGGCGATTGCTGCGTCCTTTCTCGACGGTTAGTCTTCTGGAAATCCGTAAAAAAGAGGTTTTAAAGCATGGTTTAGAAATCGGTTTTAACGAGGTATTTTCGACATAAACCTTACAATTGTGATACAATAATTAAAATACAATAAATAAAAGAGAGATTATACACCCTCAGACTTACATGTTGACGAAACGAGAAGGACTAAGATATCGATTAGTGATGCTCGACGCGAATGCAAAGAAAGTGCCCTCGTAAGAGGAAAACGATTAAGTTAATTAAGTTGATTGATGTGGAGTTGGTCAAATTGGTCGGTCATGCAAACGAGGCTGGTACTCAGAAGGATCCGAGCTTACGTGGTTGAATGTTCAAGCACGTAGACGCCAAAAAGTAAGAACAAAGGTCTAGAATGCAAAGGGAGAAGAGAAGGACGGACACTCGCGTGAGAAATATGAGGAGAGAAGGCTCCTATTTATACTAATCACGTGGAGGAATTAGGGTTTCGGAGACTCTTTGGAAGTGAATCTCGGAAAGATATGAAAAAGATACGAGAAATACGCAGAAAAGGGCCTGGGAAGAGGCGCATCAGCCACTGCGTCTCTTGGAAGAGGCGCAGCACCTGCTGCGTCTGTTCCCAAGTGGTTTCCTCCTGCGGAAGAAAAATTTTCGTGTTTAAGTTATGGTAGGACGGAATAATTCGGTTTTCCTTAATATCTTATGTGAATATTACGGGAAATTGTTTACCAAAAGATAAAGATTGTGAAATATGGAATAGAAATATCCGGAACATCCAGAACATTCTGACTCGGGATTTTAACGGTTATCAGAAAATGAAGACGGTTTTAGGCCCGGACTCCAAATGTACTCTAATTACTGTCAAAACGACCGTATCGGGACGTAGATGACAACTAAGAGGTAGACATTAATATTTGAGCAATCACTTGACGATAATCTTACGAATTGTCACAAATCATTCCGCGTAGCAAACATGCGGCTCAATCATCACCCGGTGGTTTGCGAGAGGTGCAGAAACGAGGTATCTACAGAGCCCCCACTTTGACTGAGGCTTGGACAAGGCGAAAGTCAAAGTATAGCCATCAGGTCAATCGAAAATTACAACCTGACGACTATGGCGACGCGAGGCGGCTCAAGGGGTCTGAGCCAAGGACCTGTCGTCGGGAACATTTTAGAGTCTGTCGACTATCGGGGAGGGTCGTTTAAAGTCCATTAGACTACGTAAGGAGGCTCGCCAGCCATAAGAAGAGACCATACCTGAGACTTCTTCTCGAGATGCTTCCGGAGGCGCGTAGGAGCTAAGGTTAAGCATAGGAGCTAAGGTTAAGACCTAAAGGATATATAAGGATTGTGCTAGGGTGTGGGACCCTAAAGGAAAGCATCGACGGGAAGGAGGCCAAAAATAAGTTCAATTTAAGGGTAACTAAAGCTTGGGTATAGGAACTCTATTGGTTTGGGAACTTCTGGAGAACGACACCTTTGTCGAACTCCGCGGGGAAACACGAAATATTGTGAGTAGCAGGACACAAAGCGGGAAGCTGGCCGAGAGAAAACTCGCTTGGGTAGTCTTCGAGAAATAATTGCGAGTAGCAGGACACAAGCGGGAACTGCCGAGGGAAGTCTGCTTAGGTAGATGTTAATCCTCATGTCTTGAGAGGGACAGTACGTCCGCTTACTCTCGCTGGAGACGTGATTGGGAATTATTCTTCATGTCATGAGAGGGAAAGTGTATCCGCTTACTCTCGTCGGGAAACATAATGAAGGCGTGTCGAATTCTGTGAAGGAATAAATGCTCGTTGCGACAAGAAAAAGGTCTTGGAAGAAATAAATACTATGCGACAGTCTGCTGCTGGCTTGGAAATGCGGGTCGGAACGAAAGAAAATCGTCAAACGGACCAAAAGGATAAAATAGCATCGGGGAAGAGGCGCACCAAAGATGGGCCCACAAATAACGAATTCATAACGAATTTTTGAAAATACGTATGGAGGGAACACAAGGAAGAGGCGCAGCAAGATCTGCGTCTCTTGGAAGAGGCGCAGCGCCTGCTGCGTCTATTCCCCAAAGTGTTATTTCTGCGTAAAAACGCGATAATCAGAGGCTTATGTTCATTATTTCGAAACACAAATCACACAATTTCTCTCTCAAATCTTCACCATTTCCGCCAAGATATGATCCAAAAGCTTGTATTAATTATGACTAATCGAGGTATGTGTCTCATTCTTGCATTAATCGTCTATATTTGTCCAATTTTGAGCCGAAAAAATTAGGGTTTATGACCCATTTGATCGAAAATTTGGGGCTTTTCCCCCAAATGCATTTGCCTTGTCAAATTGACATTAGAAATGGATAATTGGTAATATTAGGAACATAACCATGTATTTGTCTCGAATTTTCGTTGAGTTTTGAGCCTTTGAATGAAATTTGAGACAGGTTTCTGACTAAGCAGTAAATTGCTTCGAAAATAGCCTTAGGATTGCCCATTTGCGATGAAACTTGATATTTGGGATCCTTGAACGATGGGTAAACTTTCTACCATCTCGGAATTTTGGTTTGTGATAGCTTTTTCAGGACACTTTTCTAGGGCATAATCGCTGTTATAACGAAATGCTGCCGAAATTTCGACTCGAACCCGGAACTTGGCTTCACATTAGGCTTGATTTGACCCAAATTACCACATGAGTGATCGGGTTTATGAGAATATGGCCAAAGATGGCGAGAAAAGAGCGATTTTAGGGCTTCGAAAGCTCGAAAATCCCTTAACCAAGGCTTGTCGTCACGTGACGCGGCCTAAATTTACTTTAATGTTGCAGGTGATGAGGCTTCTACTTCTGGGAGAGCTCCCATGGAGATAGACGCTGCTACTGTCGAGGAGGCTTTAGAGCAGGCCTTCACCGCTGCGGTGATGGCTGCTGGGGACGAGGTCCATGAGGAGGAGGCTGCTGAGGAGGAGGAGGCGCCGAGACGGGCCAACGTTTGGTGAGGAGGTCGTCAGCTGAGAGGAGCTCCTGCGTCGGCTGAGACTTGGGAGAGCAGGCACCTGCTGTGGGCTGCAGAGGGTCACCTGTCCTACAGGACGGTGAAGAGCTTGGTAAATAGGAATTCACTACTCATTACTCATCCTCTTTCGTTCATTTGTTCAAATTTCTTTCAAATTTTATTCAAAACTAAAGATAGCTTTTGTTTCAAATCACAATAGGAGGCCGGGAACATCAGGTCGTTCTCGGGTTACACGACAGCGATGGAGCACAACGAGCGGCTGTCGGCGGAGGAGCGGGCCATGATCGAGCGTGGAGCGTTCGGTCCTTTGGTGCAGGTCTGGAGAGATATCGCGAAGAGGAAGCTGTGGGCTAACCTTAGCCTGGTCCGCGCTTTCTTGGACCGATTCTGGGATACGACTTCCACGTTTCACATGCCTTTCGGTGAAGTGGGAGTCACTCTGGAGGTACGGCATGATTTCTGGTCTGCCGTGTGGGACCGAGGAGGTGGAGTGGCCAGAGACTGCCATGAGGGTGGACTCGGCCGAGGCGAGGAGTGTAACACCCGCCATTTTTGTAATCTATTTTCGTAACCGTATTTTATTTACGATTACGATTTGATTTGTATGACTCGGAATTTATCTGTGAGCCATTTCTTTTCTTCCTTTGAATTCTTGAGTTCTCTTATGTCTCGAATATTTCCTTGTTTTCGAGAATTATTGTTATTTCTAACTATTTCAGCTTCGCCTTATTTATTCATTTTATTCGTATTCTAATTCTACTCCGAGTTAATTTGTTGGAATTCGGAATTTGTTCTTTTGAACTCCTTTATTCTCTTTAATTTCTAATCTCATATATTTTATCTTTATTAATGAGATTTAATTTTATTCCTTAATCTATGGTTTTGATTTGATATTTTAATTAGTTACTTTTTAAGTCGATTTTTAGTCCAATTTCATTTACGGACCGACTTCTATTTAAATGGTGATTTTATTCTCCATTTTCGAAATTGCCCTTGGTCTTTTGGTGCGTGTGATCTATACATTTTGTCACACTTTTCTTTCTTATTTATTTGCTAACCATCTTATCTTTTGTAACCACTTTGACCTATTCCTATTAGCATCTTATGTTAGTGTTTTAGAAGACTCAAGTCTCCTTATTTCTTTCTCACTTGAACCGTGAAGACTGAAGAGGAGCTATTCATAACTTCTCTTTTACAAAAAATAATAAGAGCAACCCTATCGCTTCGCCGTTCTTCTGCAAAAATAAAATTTACGTACGTGCTTACCTTCTTGCTTCTTTATTTCCGTTTTACAAATTAATCTACGTACGCGCTTGCCTTCTTGCTTCTTTATTTCGATCGACCTTTCCTCATCATCCGTTCATCCTTTTCTAAGGGTTTGTAGAGGAGATATTAAATGCTAGCATATGTGGATTCGGATTCGTAACAAGGTAACTACGACGTTACTCGGTATTGCATTGATTAATTGTTGTAGTTGTATGTATTATTGCTTTTTTGTGGTTTTATAAAGATTTATTGATACATATGATTTTCGAAACCTTTACTTTCTGATCTCTTGATATCCATAATCTATTTTGACTATGTATAAATTTTATTTTGTCAATAGGAATTTATTTTGGTTGATTTACAAGTTTTATGATCAAATCGATGGTTTTGATATTAGGGTTTTAATAATTCGTTTTTATAATTTAAACTGATGTAAATTTTTTTTTTTCTGGAATTAATAGTTGATTTTAAGATACCATGAATTTTCGCGGTAATTATTTTGGAGTTTTAATATTTATTTCGTAATTTAAAGTATTGACGCAGTTTCTGCGATTATAGCGATTTGTTCAGTTTTAATTATGTTAAAAATATTAAATAAAATTGTAAATTTACAATATTTTAGTATATGGCAGAGACATGGAGCATTAGGTTGTGTATAAATTTGTAGGTCTTCAATCATTATTTTCGATTTATGGTGTATTTTACAAGTTTGATGGAAACCGTTGTTAAATCTGTCAAATATGTTCGTCTGTTTGTAAAAATCATATCACCTGTTTATATTTCGAATTTGCAAAAGTGTAAAGAATAAACTCCTGTTATTTTAAAGTGTAGAGGCTGTATAAAATTTTTCATAAGATTTAAACTTACAGTTTGGTCAGAATAAATTATTTGTGAACAGCTCAAATCAGAAAAACGCGTTTCTGACTTCTCTCAAAGATTCATTTTTAAAAGATATTTTGCTTTTGATACAGTAGCTAATCTTTTTCTCAATGAAGATTTATCATGTTTAGTTATGTTTAAAATTATGCCTTGCCTTAAAATGTTTTCTAAAAGTAGATTTATGAACTGAAACATTATGGGTGACGTTTTCTGACAGTTTTTAGAAATGCATTTTTAGACCCCTGATACGTTCCTAATTTAAAGTTTGTCAAAACATGAAAGTTGTAGATAAAAGCTATAGGAAACCATGAAAATTGGCCTTGCGTCATTTAGATTTTTCTGTAATTAATTATAAATTTTACAATACTGCTGTTCAGTTTTATAAACTAATGTAGAGCTCCGTCTCATTAAAGCCTAAGTAATAAGTCTTTACTAAAGTACCTTAAGTCAAAGGATGGTCTTTAAAGTTTAATTTCAGTAACTTAATTTATTTAAAGTCCTTAAATAAATTTTATACTTTTGGTTTTAAGTTTAAGTTTTCTAATTCGAAGAAAATAAAAGTGTAGTTCACTTACGAACCATTTGAATAATATACTATATCACTTGGAATACTTTTAAGTTTGGAATAATGAAAGTAAAGGCAAAGAATAATAAACTAAGGCATACGGGTTCTTATACGGCTATAAGATTGGGTATCCTGCGGGCGGTCGATGATTGTCGTAGAGTCATGTACATGTACTTAGACTAGGACTTCGTACTGCGTGGTAAGACGTGTCCTATTATAGCTTGTTGTCTAGTGAGCGAACTTGGAGTTGGTCACCTTTGCGTGACACTGAGTTCCCGAAACTAGTGTAAGATCTTTGCGGTGTCAAGGAGTATAGCTAAAGTGAATATCTAGCTTTGAACTATATTATTTCCATTCTATCATTTGAGGAATTTTGCTTTTAAGCATGCAGCACGTTGGTTAACGTGATTTGGTAATCATATTTTGTTACTTATGTTTTATAACATTTCAATTACTTTGATATATTATTTGCATCTGTAACATTTATATCATGTGATATGGCTGGGAGAACGTCGAGTTACTCCCCATCGATTGTAATTTCATTATGTTTATAACATGACGGTATTAGCTTTTTTGGGATTCTCTGTGTGAGCTAGCGAGTAGTTTGAGATCCTACTCTGTTTTTTGCTTTCTTTTATGGTTTTTAGTTTTAACACTTTTGAGGAATTTTATTTTCGCCCTTTTTATAAAAGTGGCATTTGTTTAGACTTAACCATTTAATTTTATCCTTGAGAATTTTATACATTCTCAATTTATATGATTAGAACTTTTATCTTTGTGTATTTAATCCCATTCGACAGTGTTTCGCCACTTTGTTTTGCACTAGATTTTATAGGGGATTACGGTTGGTATCAGAGCATCATTGCTCCCGACGCTCACACATTGATCTTTAGGAAAATGCCTAATAAATGATTTGACTAAATAAATGATTTAGTGAGAGATGGGTAGAAACCATAAGGACTTGAATGTTAGTTTATGTGTTCTTGCAAAATCAATGACTAGCATTGAATCTATGTTTTGTTTTTATTTCCTCCGACGAAGAAGATGAAGGAAGGTGGACATGGACGTGGTGTTTTCCGGAATTTAACGCGATCATGATGGTGATATTGAACTCGCTCCACAACCTAGTGAACGCCACGAACGCGTGGAGAACTTGATGCCACAAGGAAGGGACAATGGTAGTTTTATCTCGATTCGATCTGCTCAAGCTATAGACAAGTTGGCCAAGAGAGGACTCAAGTTCCATAATGGTGCAAGTACACCCGAGAGATGATTACACTTTGTGGATCCGTCGGATGGAGCGACCCAAGGCGGTGTGTTTGTTTTCTCTACCGGAAGATGGAGCGACCTAGTGAGCCCTCTTGAAACTCTAGAGCCTTAAAAAGTCCTTCTCGATCTCGAGACCTTGTTAGTCTATGATCATCGTTCTTCTTCCTTTACTTTTTCGGCCTTAGCCGCTTCCTATATCCTTGTTATAAATCTTCATCTCCTATTTCGATGAATAATCCTTCTTTGTGATTCCTCCACATTGGTATCTATTCTCTTGAGATTCATTGGTTAAAGCGACTCTTTCTTGGAGAAATGTGATGGAAGTTAAGTAAGTTTGAGGTTTAGTAAAGTCTTGTTACTTATGGTTTGAGGATAGTGAGTTTTATCCTTAATGTTTATCTTGTAAGGACTGTTATTTCTTAAGGATTAACTTGAATGGTGAGTAGTGGATTATGGAGTTAGAATTTTGGCGTAGTTAATGGTTTAGATTATAGGTAATTTACATATTTTGGACTGGAGGTGATTAAGGTTTTATAATATCCATGTGTCATTTTTGGTTGATCTAGATTAATCTCCGTTTCTATTCTTATGGATTTAGATTGTTGAGTTCTGAGGTAAGGTTGTAACCTTGGAACTTTTGGTTGTGTGACTTATCTTTATTTGGGTTGTTTAGTGTTAACCTTGGAAATAAGGAGTGTCTTAGCTCAACTGCAGTTTGGATTGATTATATTGATTTGAAGAATTAAGAACCTGAAGTTGGGAATTATGCATACCTATCATATCTTAATGTCTTAACCTTAGTATCTTGGTATTTCTCGGAGGAATATTTTGGTATGAATTACCTTAAAGGAAATTGTTGTTTGATGACCTTATATGATCGAAATTGTTGCTTGGTTGAGTTCTTAACCCCTAGTTGTTGAAGTGTTATGATGGGGAATTTAATGAACTTCTAAAAGACTTTGATGGACTTCTAAGAGAGCTTTATCTTTTTAGATTGTACTTGTGGATATTAGAGGCCTTGTTGCTTTTAGTGCAAAGGAATCATCAGAGCTTTGTTAGACGATGTTTTCTGTTTGGTGTTTCGAGGAGTCTTATGGATTTGATAACTTGAGAAATTTAGTTAGTCGGTTGGATGTTGAAGTACTTGATGTATTTTTACCATGATGTTTTGACGGGATGATCGATTATGTAAGGATTTGAGATGGGAGTTGTGTTAATCGATAATCTTGGAGGATGTAGACTAGGAAGTTTGGCAACTCTGAGCTTGACAACTTAGTTGCCTAGTGTTAATAGCCTTGGTTTGTTTTCGATGGAAATAGAAAAAGCTTGGGTTCTATAGAGGAGTCATACCAAGAATCTTGAGATCTTTAACCTCTTCTGTAATCCTTGAGATAGCTTTGTATAGCTCTTGAATCTCTCATTCCCACTTCTTCACCTGAGCATCTGTTACTACCTTAACCTTGGCTTAAGTTTGAAAACTTTTACCTTTAGTCTTTTTCCTCGAATATTTCTTTTTATACAAGGTTTGACTCCAAAGTTTTGATTATCTTGAAAATTTATGATTTCAAAGTGTTAAACTTCTATTTTCGTTTTACTCTTAGTTAGTATCTAAATTTTGTCTTGTCTTGAAATTTTTTTTTAAAAACTCGTTTGAAAGTATTTCAGAATTGTTTCCAAAATTTTTGTTTGGATGCTTCTAAAACTTTCAAAAGTTATGTTGTATTTACAAATTCGATTTGTAAAAAGGTTTTAAGTAAAATTTGCACTCCCTCTTTTGAATCTCGAGATGTTTATCCCCTTTCATAATCCTTGAGAGAGTTATATATGACTCTTAAATCCTTCTCTCCCTTGCTTTAGTTTCAAAACTTTTGTCTTGATTTACCGTTGACCCTTTTTCTCGGATATTTCCATTTTATACAAGAGTTTCGGCTTTTACAAAGTTTAGTTCTCGGATATTTAAATTTTGAGTTATGATTTAAAAACTTTAATTTCATATTTAATGTTACTCTGGATTAGTGTCTAAACTTGGTTTTGTTTCAAATATTTTAAAATTGGTTTGGAAATATACCGGTATTGTTTCAAATAAAGTTATTTAATGCATAAAAAAAAAAACTTTCAAATGTTATGTTGCATATACAAATTTGATTTCTCGTTAACTTTTTTTTTGAGAAATTCCATTTACACAAAATATTTTGACTTTTATGAAAATATTTTGATTATCTTGGAAATTTTGAATTATGACTAGCTTCAAAGTTTTGAACTTCCCTTTCTCTTTTAGTTTTGGGTTATCATTTAAATTTGGTTTTGTTTCGAAATAACTTGAAATTCGTTTGAAAATACTTCAGAATTTTGGTTTTCAATACTTTGGTGCCTTTATAAACTTTCAAAGTGGTGTTGTATTTTCAAAATTTGATTTGTTCAAAGGTTTTAAGTAAAATTGGCACATTTACTTTTGAATTTCGACATTGGTGGATGCTAGGACTTGTCATTAAAGACGTCTAATGACCGGTTCAGTACTTGCTGATGCATGGGTGTAAGATTTGATTTTTCCAATGTTGACTTACCCTTATCTTGGACGCATGAGAATCCTGGTTCGCGAAGTATTCCCTCGTTCCATGAGATGAGACAAGTGATTTTTAATAGTTCAATTTTGAAAACTGGTTTAAAAATTGTATGACCTCAACGATGATTTCTCGAATTTAAGTGTCAACTGAAATGATTTAAAAAAAAAAAAAATATCTTGTTCTTTAAATTTTGTTTTCTACTTTTAAGTTTCGAGGACGAAACTTTTTCTTAGTGGGGGAGGTTGTAACACCCGCCATTTTTGTAATCTATTTTCGTAACCGTATTTTATTTACGATTACGATTTGATTTGTATGACTCGGAATTTATCTGTGAGCCATTTCTTTTCTTCCTTTGAATTCTTGAGTTCTCTTATGTCTCGAATATTTCCTTGTTTTCGAGAATTATTGTTATTTCTAACTATTTCAAACTTCGCCTTATTTATTCATTTTATTCGTATTCTAATTCTACTCCGAGTTAATTTGTTGGAATTCGGAATTTGTTCTTTTGAACTCCTTTATTCTCTTTAATTTCTAATCTCATATATTTTATCTTTATTAATGAGATTTAATTTTATTCCTTAATCTATGGTTTTGATTTGATATTTTAATTAGTTACTTTTTAAGTCGATTTTTAGTCCAATTTCATTTACGGACCGACTTCTATTTAAATGGTGATTTTATTCTCCATTTTCGAAATTGCCCTTGGTCTTTTGGTGCGTGTGATCTATACATTTTGTCACACTTTTCTTTCTTATTTATTTGCTAACCATCTTATCTTTTGTAACCACTTTGACCTATTCCTATTAGCATCTTATGTTAGTGTTTTAGAAGACTCAAGTCTCCTTATTTCTTTCTCACTTGAACCGTGAAGAAGGCGAAGAGGAGCTATTCATAACTTCTCTTTTACAAAAAATAATAAGAGCAACCTATCGCTTCCGCCGTTCTTCGCAAAAATAAAATTTACGTACGTGCTTACCTTCTTGCTTCTTTATTTCCGTTTTACAAATTAATCTACGTACGCGCTTGCCTTCTTGCTTCTTTATTTCGATCGACCTTTCCTCATCATCCGTTCATCCTTTTCTAAGGGTTTGTAGAGGAGATATTAAATGCTAGCATATGTGAATTCGGATTCGTAACAAGGTAACTACGACGTTACTCGGTATTGCATTGATTAATTGTTGTAGTTGTATGTATTATTGCTTTTTTGTGGTTTTATAAAGATTTATTGATACATATGATTTTTGAAACCTTTACTTTCTGATCTCTTGATATCCATAATCTATTTTGACTATGTATAAATTTTATTTTGTCAATAGGAATTTATTTTGGTTGATTTACAAGTTTTATGATCAAATCGATGGTTTTGATATTAGGGTTTTAATAATTCGTTTTTATAATTTAAACTGATGTAAATTTTTTTTTTTTTCTGGAATTAATAGTTGATTTTAAGATACCATGAATTTTCGCGGTAATTATTTTGGAGTTTTAATATTTATTTCGTAATTTAAAGTATTGACGTGATTTTGCGATTATAGCGATTTGTTCAGTTTTAATTATGTTAAAAATATTAAATAAAATTGTAAATTTACAATATTTTAGTATATGGCAGAGACATGGAGCATTAGGTTGTGTATAAATTTGTAGGTCTTCAATCATTATTTTCGATTTATGGTGTATTTTACAAGTTTGATGGAAACCGTTGTTAAATCTGTCAAATATGTTCGTCTGTTTGTAAAAATCATATCACCTGTTTATATTTCGAATTTGCAAAAGTGTAAAGAATAAACTCCTGTTATTTTAAAGTGTAGAGGCTGTATAAAATTTTTCATAAGATTTAAACTTACAGTTTGGTCAGAATAAATTATTTGTGAACAGCTCGTCTGTAAAACGCGTTTCTGACTTCTCTCAAAGATTCATTTTTAAAAGATATTTTGCTTTTGATACAGTAGCTAATCTTTTTCTCAATGAAGATTTATCATGTTTAGTTATGTTTAAAATTATGCCTTGCCTTAAAATGTTTTCTAAAAGTAGATTTATGAACTGAAACATTATGGGTGACGTTTTTCGACAGTTTTTAGAAATGCATTTTTAGACCCCTGATACGTTCCTAATTTAAAGTTTGTCAAAACATGAAAGTTGTAGATAAAAGCTATAGGAAACCATGAAAATTGGCCTTGCGTCATTTAGATTTTTCTGTAATTAATTATAAATTTTACAATACTGCTGTTCAGTTTTATAAACTAATGTAGAGCTCCGTCTCATTAAAGCCTAAGTAATAAGTCTTTACTAAAGTACCTTAAGTCAAAGGATGGTCTTTAAAGTTTAATTTCAGTAACTTAATTTATTTAAAGTCCTTAAATAAATTTTATACTTTTGGTTTTAAGTTTAAGTTTTCTAATTCAAGGAAAATAAAAGTGTAGTTCACTTACGAACCATTTGAATAATATACTATATCACTTGGAATACTTTTAAGTTTGGAATAATGAAAGTAAAGGCAAAGAATAATAAACTAAGGCATACGGGTTCTTATACAGCTATAAGATTGGGTATCCTGCGGGCGGTACAGATTGTCGTAGAGTCATGTACATGTACTTAGACTAGGACTTTATGACTGCGTGGTAAGACGTGTCCTATTATAGCTTGTTGTCTAGTGAGCGAACTTGGAGTTGGTCACCTTTGCGTGACACTGAGTTCCCGAAACTAGTGTAAGATGCTGCGGTGTCAAGGAGTATAGCTAAAGTGAATATCTAGCCTGAACTATATTATTTCCATTCTATCATTTGAGGAATTTTGCTTTTAAGCATGCAGCACGTTGGTTAACGTGATTTGGTAATCATATTTTGTTACTTATGTTTTATAACATTTCAATTACTTTGATATATTATTTGCATCTGTAACATTTATATCATGTGATATGGCTGGGAGAACGTCGAGTTACTCCCCATCGATTGTGGTTGTTATGTTTATAACATGACGGTATTAGCTTTCTTTGGGATTCTCTGTGTGAGCTAGCGAGTAGTTTGCGAGATCCTACTCTGTTTTTCTGCTTTCTTTTATGGTTTTTAGTTTTAACACTTTTGAGGAATTTTATTTTCGCCCTTTTTATAAAAGTGGCATTTGTTTAGACTTAACCATTTAATTTTATCCTTGAGAATTTTATACATTCTCAATTTATAACAGTTAGAACTTTTATCTTTGTGTATTTAATCCCATTCGACAGTGTTTCCGCCACTGTTTTGCACTAGATTTTATAGGGGATTACAAGGAGATTGATCGGCTGGAACTTGTCGCCGAAGGCTGTCACAGTGCCGGGTTTGATACCCAGTTCCTACGTTCGAGACTACTTTGCGGGAAAGATCCCGGCGCTGGTGACGATTGACGGGAGGGAGACGGCTCCTCCTCCTGTCTGGTGCCGAGCAGAGGGCTCGTTTGTGGCTCGGTGGTTTTGTCTTCGATTTACCTCGGAGACAAGGGCGAGAGGCTGTCGACGAAGCTTCTTCCCTTCCTTTCTGACCTGAGTTCCCTAGGGCGTTGGGACTGGGTCACTGCTGGTTTTGCGGTCCTCATCCGCTTCATGAGGGCCATGGTTCGCCCGGAGTTGATGGAGAAGGGGATTTTTCCTGGCGCTGTCGGGCCTGGACTACTGCTGGAGGTATGAACCTTCCTTTAGACCAAAGTAAATTCCTTTCTTTATCAAATCATGAAAGATCGTTATTGATTATCTTGCTTTACAGGCGTGGGTGTACTCCTACTTCCCGGGCCTCGCGCCCAAGAGGACGGAGCCGCTGGAGAAGGCCTATCCCATGGTGAGGGATTGGGTGATGTGCAGGACGAAGAGCAAGCGTTCTTCTCACAGTGTCTACCGGCGGGACGTGAACGCTCTTCAGCTGGACAGCGTAAGTATCTCACATTAGTTTGTGCTTCTTATATTGTCTTTTAATTGATCATAGGAATGATCCTTGTTCGTCTTATCACAGTGGGTGCCCAGACCTTGGGCGGAGTACGCTGGAGCGCCTCCTTTCGTGGCTGGGGTTCTTCGACCCAGGAGCTCGAGTCAACTGCTGTTGAGGACGTCGATGGGTCCTGTGTGGTACTTGGGCGAGCGCCTGGCTCGTCAGTGCTCTCGGGACGCGTTGACGGTTCCCGTCGATCCTCCCAGGACGATGTTCAGGGAGCCTTCTGAGGCTGAGAGGGAGGCGGACTTGGCTGGTGCCAGTGGTGACGCCCTCCTTCTTCCCGGCGAGGACTACTCGGCGTTCCTTTACGGGAGGTTGGCGTACTGGCCGGTAGTGGTGAGGATCTTTACTCTTCCTCTTTGACTTGATTTTGAGAATTATGATGAAAGATCCTCGATTAATGAGAACCATTTGTCTTTGCAGGAGGTCAAGGCGGCGGGCATCGAGCCCCCAGAGTACCCTGAGACCCTCGAGTACACTAACGCGACCGGGAGGACGACGATCTCCGAGCTGCGTGACTTTGACGCAGCTGTGACGGATGCTGGCTTGGACGACTGGCAGCATCTGATTCGGAGGGTAAACCCTATAACTTTGCGTAACTTTTGTGTAAGAACACATTTGATTGAGTTTGTTCAATTGTTGAAAACTTCTTTTTGAAAATGCAGGTCGCGCCGTCTCGGTTTGTTGCGTTGTGGAGGGTGGCCAACCGGCTGCGAGCTACTGCCGTCGAGGCACTTGTCGGCGGTCGAGGTCGTCAGGTATGAACCTTATGCCTATTCCATTTTTGATTTTTGATTTTCCGATTTTGCTTGAAACGATTGACATGAGCCAATTTGGTTGTTTACAGGGTGACCGCGATCTGGAGCGAGAGTTGACCCAGTCTCGAGAGGAGACAGCTCGCTTGTTGAGGGAGCTCGAGGTTCGGGACGCCGAGATCGCCGTTCTTGCGGCAAGAGTTGCAGAGTTGGAGGGCGACCAGCAGTAGTTTTGTGTAGCTTTTGTAGACTTGCACATTTGGACATCGATTTGGACATTTTTGGACTTTGTTTGGGGCGAGAGCCCCCAGTTTGTTGTACATTTCCTTTGTTTGGTGTATATACGACGGCCTGAGTGCCTTTGCTGCTGGGTTGCGTTGCTTGTATATGCAGGTTAGCTCTGAACAGGTTTGGTAGATGACGGTTTACGCCGTCATGCTGCCGAAATTTACATAGAAAACACGCAAAACATGCATTTGTATATACATATGGCCTTAATTAGCGCAAAACGAAGTGACTCAAAAGAATGCAAAAAATGCAAAAATTTTGCCGGAAATGATCGGACGGTAGGGAGGGTTACCCCCTAAAAAAAGAAAAAAAAGAAATCTATAAGTTAGAAATGTATAAATGAAATTAAGAAACTGAAATTAATATATACATGCTGAAATTCGGTAAATTGCGAATTATTTTCTAAAATAAATGAATTAAATGAGAAATGTAAAACTAAAAATGAATGAAAGCGAAAATTATTCCTTAAAATGAAAAATGAAAATTACTTCCTAAAATGAAAATATACAAGTGTGATGAAATGACGAAAATGTCGATGTCGCCTCGAAATGCGTGCCCGCGAAATTAGGAAACCTGAAACATGGTAATCTTCTCGTATTTACCAAAATAATAACCCGTAGGAATAGGAAATTATTCGTCATGGAATTAGGAAAGATCCAACGCGGAAAATCACGAAGTGAAGGCGAGGAAGAGCGCGCAAAGATGAGCCGCGTCCCTTTGAAGAGGCGCAGCAGGTGCTGCGCCTGTTCCCAAGGTGTTCTACTCTGACGAATTTTTGGAAATAGAAATTAGTATAAATAGAACGTCGATGGAGCTTTTATTCACACAAATCTTCCGTCTCTTCTTCGTCTAATTTCATAAAATTCTCAAAATAATTTTCTCATCCTGAATACTTTGGAGATCCGCTTGAAGGAATGGACCAACGAATTTTCGAATATGGAGAAACATGATATGGGCTCTTATAATTTTGGGTCTTTGACTCATCAAGATTGTTAAACCGTTCCTGGATGCTTGTCTTGACTATTGGGACCCGAATTACCATGTTTTTGCGTTCCCTGGAGGTGATATTTGCCCGTTTCCTGAAGAAATTGCTGCTATTGGCAGGTGGGATCCCGAACACTTGCCTGCCATTCCTTCTACTTCACAAGGGTACAAGAGCAAATTTAGAGACTTGCTTGGATTGACTAGACTTGAGGTGGACCGTCTAGTGACCTCGAAGGGCGTGAGGATGTTGGACTTCATAGATCGATTCATCAACAGGGCCGACCCCACCGTTTCTCATGTTGCTAGGCGGAGGGCATTTGGCTTTTGCTTGTTGCATGTGTATGTCTTCCAAGGGCATGTTGATGAAGACTTGAGAGGTGACCCCCGTCTTCTGGGCCTTGTTGAGCAAATGGAGCTGCGCAGGAGCCCAGCTTGCTTATGCTTAGGAGAGATGTTTTTTGGCTTGGATAATAGGAAATACAACCGCGATCTAGCGTATTTGGGAAGTCCCGTCATTCTGCAGGTAAAAGACACGTTCTTTTTTTTTTTTTTCGTTTTTGTTTCGTTTTTTGGTCTAATACCCGCTTTTAGTAGGTTTGGCTTATGGAACGGCTCCGATTGATCGAGCCCCCAGTTCATGTGCTTTCCTATCATGCCCGCTCGATTGCGATGAGGACGAGGTTGTACATGGTGGACTTTACTCGGGTCTGTGATTACTGGAAGAACAAGCTGAAGAGCGACGATGGTCCCTTGATTAGGTGGGTTGTACCGTGGTGGCACCTCAAATCTGTCACTGGAGTGTCTTCTTTGGATCCTACTAGGTCCGTGCGCATTCTGGATTGGAGTTTATGGTGTGCATCTTCCGGGAAAGGCTGATGAGACAAGTTGGGCTGAAACAGACGATCCGGAAGCTTGATACCGTCCCATGATCGCTATGGCGCTTACTACGGAGAGCCGGAGAGAGTGGGCCATTAAATGGGCCCAAAGAAACATGTGGTTCTTGAATTTCTCTGCTAATGCCTTGTGGGTGTCGGATTCTTATCTGCGATGGAGAAAGGCTACTACTCCGGAAGAGCGCGAGAGATTGAGGAAGCGCGAGCCCGTTGACTACAAGGTACGCAAGGTAGAGAAAGAGAAAGAGAAGCATCTGACAGAGGGAGAAGAAGAAGCCGGGTTTCAAGTTGTTCATCCTTCGAAGAAACCAAAGACTACTCCTGTCGCGGAAATGGTGATTGGCAAGAATGGAAAGTCTAGGCCTCGAGAAAGACCTTTGGTGATTAGGTCTGAAGTGGCGCAAGAGCGTCCGGCTCGAGGTCGTGACAAGAAATATGACAAGAATGACAAGGGCAAGGGGAAGATGGAGGAATAGCCCGAGTCTTTATTTATTATTTGATTATTATTATTATTTATTGTTGTAATAAAAAAGGTGGGGTTTTTAGAATCCTAGCCTATTCTATTTTTATTATGTAGCGTACTATTATTATTAGAAAATGGATGAAATAAAAAGGTTAAATGGTTATGAAACCGTTGTGATTTTCTATTTATTATTCTTGTCGAATTCCAAATGCAATGCAAATGCCCTTCTATTTACATTTTAGATAATGGGTTGAATCCTGCGAAGGATTGCCTACGTATTCACTTTAAAAAAAAATGAAATCAAACCCTTGCGCGTAGTTCGAGTAAATGTAAAAGAATAATTGTTCTAAGCAAGAGCTTGTAACGAACTTAGAAAATAAGCATGAGCTTTTTGCTTACTCCGAAGGTACAAATTTAGTTTATTTGATGATACGAGGATGACAAATTTGTCAAAATGCAAGAGCACAGTGACATTAGCTTATTTCAGCTTGGCCAGGAGCCGTTTATTTAGTGCCACAAGAGCGACACGCGGGGTTACGCGAGACGCGTTTTCGTTCCTATTCTAGGCATAGTACCGTTTTAGTTGGTCAAGGTTTGTTGGGTTCGAAAACTCATTCCCATCTAGGTCTGTGATTCTAACCGCACCCCCTGGGAGTATGGACTTGACTAGAAATGGTCCGGCCCAATTAGGTTTGAATTTTCCCCGTGGGTCAACAGGTAGAAGAGCTCTAACCGATTTGAGCACTAAGTCTCCTTCTTTGATGTTTCTTGGCCTAACTCTTTTGTTGAAAGCTCGTTTGATACGTGTTTGATATGTTTGGACATTATGCAAGGCACGTAGCCTACGTTCATCCAGGAGGATGAGTTCTTCATATCTATCCCTCTTCCAGTCGGCTTCCGGGATTTGACTTTCGAGTAAAATACGCAAGGATGGTATTTCTAGCTCGACTGGTTGTACAGCTTCCATGCCGTAGGTCAAATAGAAGGGAGTAGCCCCAGTGGGCGTCCTAACAGATGTACGATACCCCCACAAAGCAAAGGGTATCTTGCTTGGCCAATCTCTATAGTTGTCAATCATTTTCTTGAGAATCGTGACAACATTCTTGTTTGCCGCCTCTACCGCGCCGTTAGTCTGTGGTCTATAGGGCGAAGAGTGGTGATTCTTAATCTTGTATTTGGCTAGCAATTGCTCGGTCTCAGCTTGGAAATGTGATCCGTTATCGCTAATGATCTCATGTGGGCAACCATATCGACAGATGATGTTGTTTTGTATGAACTTTGCCACATTTTTAGCTGTAAGACTAGTGTAGGAAGCCGCTTCTACCCATTTGGTGAAATAGTCGATTGCTACTAGGATGAAACAGTGACCTCCTGTTCCGGCCTGGGTTATCTTCCCGATTATGTCAATTCCCCATGCAGAAAATGGCCAAGGGGATGTCATTGTATAGAGCAATGAAGGAGGGACATGTTGTACATTCCCGAAGATTTGGCAATTGTGGCAATGTCTTACATATTTGATGCAATTGGATTCCATTGTGGTCCAATAATACCCCAAACGTGTGATTTTCTTCGCCATCATGGGCCCACTCATGTGAGGACCGCATTCTCCATCGTGGACTTCTTCCATCACCTTTCGTGCCTGTGAATGATCAAGGCAACGTAGGACTACACCAAGAGGTGTTCTTTTGTATAACTCTCCTTGCATGAGAACGTATTGGGAAGCTAGTAGGCGTATAGCACGTTGTCCCCTCTTGTCCGTATCCAGTGGATAAGTACCATTAAGCTTGAAATTCAGGATTGCTTGGAACCAGGGTTTCTGCGCGATTTCCTCTTCATCGGTGATTTGGTGGACATAAGCCGGCTCTGACCGTCGTTCGATGCACAAAGGCATTTCCACCATGTGATCTGGCATATTAATCAAAGATGCAAGTTTCGCAAGAGCGTCTGCAAATTGATTTTCTTCCCGAGGTAGGTGTAGGTAGGTTACGTGATCAAAGAATTGAGCGACTTGGTCTATTCTAGCCTGATAAGGTGCGAGGCTTTCGCTGCGAATTTTCCAAGATCCTGTAACTTGGTTGATGATCAGTGATGAATCCCCATGTACTCGGAGGTCTTTAATGCCTAAGCTCACTGCCGCTTGTAGTCCAATGAGACAAGTCGATTCTGCGGCGTTGTTTGTCACCTCGAAGTCGAGTTTGACAGCGATTGGTGTATGCTCGCCTTCAGGAGAAATGAGCAACACTCCTATTCCAAATCCTCTTAAGTTTGATGCTCCATCAAAGTAAAGGTCCTAGGAATCTACATCAGTTTGGAGTATATCCTCGTCTAGAAATGACCAAGTGTCTATCGTTTGTGCGTCATTGATGGGATTTTCTGCGAAAAATTCGGCGACGGCGCGACCTTTTATAACTTTCAGTGGCACGTATTTGAGGTCGAATTCTGAGAGCATCAGGGTCCATCTTGCTAGGCGTCCGTTGAGGACGGGTTTCTCGAAGAGGTATTTGACTGGATCCATTTTGGAGTATATTTTGACGGAGTAGCTAAGCATGTAATGGCGTAGCTTCTTTGTTGCCCACACAAGAGCGAGGCATGTCTTTTCGAGTTGTGAGTATTTGCACTCGTACTCCAAGAACTTCTTACTAAGGTAGTAGATAGCTCTTTCTTCACTTCCTACTGTTTGAGCCAACATGGCTGTTTCGGTTACTGTGAGATATAAACCAAGAGGTTGATCTCGTTGTGGTGGCATGAGCACTGGTGGTTTAGCCAATATCTCCTTGATTCGGTCAAATGCCTTTTGACAATCATCATCCCACATGGTGTGGTCCGTTTTCTTGAGTTTCTTGAAGATAGGTTCACAAATCATTGTAAGTTTCGATATGAATCGACTTATATACTGCACTTTTCCCAGGAATCCTCTGACTTCTTTTTCTGTTTGAGGTTGTGGCATTTCGATCAGAGCTTTGATTTTGGAAGGATCTATTTCTATACCTCTTTGGCTAACAACGTATCCTAGGAGTTTGCCAGACGTTACCCCGAATGTGCATTTCTGAGGATTGAGCCTCATGTTGTACTTTTGTAGCCTTGCGAAGAACTTGCGAAGGTTCGCAATATGCCCCTATATTTCCTTGGACTTGACAATCATGTCATCTACGTATACCTCAACTTCTTTGTGCATCATGTCATGCAAGAGTGTAGTTGCGGTGCGTTGATATGTAGCTCCGGCGTTGATCAATCCAAACGGCATTGCCGTATAGCCATAGGTTCCCCATTGGGTGACAAAGGCGGTCTTATGCATATCTTCCATGGCCATTTTGATTT
This sequence comes from Silene latifolia, assembly GCF_048544455.1. Taxonomy (NCBI): domain Eukaryota; kingdom Viridiplantae; phylum Streptophyta; class Magnoliopsida; order Caryophyllales; family Caryophyllaceae; genus Silene; species Silene latifolia. Next base: position 38,565,939 of record NC_133528.1, read on the forward strand.
GATTATAACCCGCATACCCATACATGAAGGATAGTAACGCGTGGTCAGCAGTATTGTCCACCAATATGTCGATGTGAGGTAGTGGGAAGTCATCTTTTGGACTTGCTTTATTCAAGTCCCTAAAATCAACACAAACACGGATTCTGCCATCCTTTTTGGGTACAGGTACTATGTTGGCTACCCAGTCAGAATACTCGGAAACTTTGATGAACCCGGCTTTGAATTGTTTGTCAACTTCTTCTTTAATCTTGAGAGCCCACTCTGTCCTCATTTGTCGAAGCTTCTGTTTTACAGGTTTGAAACCTGGCTTAATTGGAATCCTATGTTCGGCGATATCCTTGTCGATACCTGGCATGTCTTTGTAGAACCAAGCGAAAACGTCTTTGAATTCATTTAGGAGGTCTATGAAATCGGCCCTTTTGGTAGAGCTCAAGGTAGTCCCTATCCTAAGTTCTTGGGGTTCTAGTTCGGTTCCTACATTGATGGGTTCTGTGTCTTCTATTACTGGTCCCCCTTCCCCTTCCTGCAGTATTTATTTGGCTACATAGGGAGGTATTTCGATCGAGTCTGGGTCTTGGTCATCCTCAGTATCATCGTAAACAGAATTGCACTCAAGATAACACAAAGAGTAAGCAGAACCTGATTTATTCATATTAAAATTTGAGTAGAGTTGAAACAAAGAAGCCAACTGATCCATGGTCAGTGGCGGCAAAGGGACAGTGGTTGGGGCATTTCCCGAACTATTGTGACTACTTGAGGCTAAGCTAGGAGAAACAAAGGGAGTGGGGATGACGACATGAGTAGACTCTCTAATGACTTCTCTAGACTCCGACTCTGACTCCGACTCCGACTCGAACTCATCGTCTTCTGGTTCTCCTTTGAACATCTCTCCTTCTCCAGTGGTGAGCTTGAAGAGTCTTCCTTGATTTTTGGTCCACTTGATTGATTTTCTCCATCCTTTCTGCTGTCTTGCGTTGGTTTCTGTGATTAACGCGGTGGGGTTGAAGCGATCGTCTTGAAGTATCATGGTAATGATCTCATCCTGTGCGGCCCTAACAAATCGATCTTCTCCGAACAATAGGCTAATAGCTTGTTCGTCTAAGCAAGGTGCTTGACGGGTTTTGACGGTAGGAACCGTTTCTGGAGGGATAAAGTAGCAATCGTGAAAGATCTCGATTCCGGCTAGCTTCCTCTCGAGATAATGCAAAGGCTCGGGAAATCCGTGAAAGAGTTCTAGACTTCATTCTTGAACAAAATACCCATTTAAAGTAGGGAGATAGGGTCTCATTTGGACTCCTACATGCTTGCGGTTTTGGACTTGAGCGAGCATTTCGAGAACTTCTTCTTTAGTGGGTTTGTACCCTAGTCCAAGTGGTATCCTCTTCGAGTTGCCTTCCTTGTATGGTGCGAAGGTGTTTCTTCGAGTAGGGTTTAAAGGCATTCCAGGAAAGTATCCCTGGGTTTTGAGCATGTGGTTGACCACCAAGTTAGAGTAGGGATCATAGTATAAGGGTGCCAACTCACTTTCTATGACGCTTACACTTTGGAAGCCCCCAAGTTCGTATACGGGATCTGCAAGGACTTGATTGTTCGACTGTTTTTCGATTATTGCCTTGATGGGTGACGAAGTGATCGTCACTACTTTGCCATTTAGTGGGATTTTGATCTTTTGATGAAGGGTGGATGTTACCGCTTTGGAAGCGTGAATCCACGGCCTTCCCAGAAGTATGTTGAATGAAGCTTCAATGTCCACTATTTGGAAGTTAACCTTTCGTTCAATTGGCCCTGTGGCTATGGTTAGGTTAACAAGTCCTACCACCTTTCGTTGTGTACCATCGTATGCACGCATACCTTGATTGGTAGGGGTCCAATCCGACTCTTTCATGCCTAACTTGTATGCCGTTTTGAGGGGTATGACATTGACCGCGGAGCCATCATCTACCAAGGTCATTGGCACGTTCTTCTTTAGACAAATGACAGTGATGTAAAGAGCTAAATTGTGACTGGCGCCAAAAGGTGGCAAATCTTCGTCTGAGAAAGTAATAGGATTACTTAGCTTTGGTGATTCTTGGAAGACCAAGTTGACTACATCTTCAGGTGTCGAGTTATGTGCTACTTTTAATTTGGCCAAAGCTTGCAGTAAAGCTTGGCGATGTGGGAATGAGCTTGCTACTAATTGCCAGACTGAAAGATCAGCCTTCGTCTTCTGTAATTGCTTGAGCAAATGGTCAGTGGAGTCCTCTTCGTTATCATTTGGTGTAACAATGTTGGTTGGACCGTTTTGAGTAGTGCTTTGATATGGACGACCCGAGCGAGTTAGGTGGTCTACATCTTGGTCTTCACCATTTTAGACTATTTCTTTGACTAGGGAGTTTTCAATGAGATACTTGTCCTCATCATCGTCGGCCCAAACTCCATTGATTGCAGTTAGCTCTCTCATTCTCATGATTTCATCTTCCAGTCGTATGATTTGGTTAACTAGTTTATCAACCACGGTGACTACTTCTTGCATAGTAGCATTTTGAGAGAAGATTAGTGGCACATGTTCTTTGGGTGTTGCGTGGGGATTGCGTAAAGTTGCCACCATATTTTCTAATTCCCAAACTTGCCCATCTACACTCCTTGCCCATATGATGAAGTCGGAAATGGTAGGGGAGATAGTAGAGTAGAACCTTTCATTCTCGATTGCGTAGACTTCATTTTCGATTGGAGAAATGAGGTGTGAGCAATCTAAGGTAGATTCATCACTTGTGATCACTAGAACTCCAAGAGGATTCTGAGTGTTGTTGGGTTTACCTCCTGGTGGTATTGGCAATCGACCATCTTCAATCATGTCTTGAAGCACGTTTTTCAACTTGTAGCTTTTTTCTGTGTCATGCCCCTTGCCCCTATGGTATTCACAGTACGAGTTCTCGTCCTAGAATTTGGATTTCTTTTCGGGTTCGGGAGTAGGCTCAATGGGTTGGAGTTTACCTTGCTTCTTTAACCTTTTTAGAGCGTTGGAGTAAGTGTCCCCAAGATTTGTGAATTTCCTTGGTGGGGTACTTTTCTTGGATGGCTCAAGAAGGTTAACTTCATCGGTCTTGCTAGTAGAGCCGTATGAACGACTTGTTGAACCCTGATATCCTCGACCTACCGTTTTGGACAAGAGTCCTTTACGGATGTCATCTTCGATCCTTGTCCCTAGTACGGTCAAGTCCTTAAAAGTTTTGATGTTTTGGTACCTCAAATGGTTGGCATAGATGGGTTTGAGATTATCCACGAACTTCTCCACAAGGGTAGCCTCATCCGGGCGTTCAACTAATTGGGTACTAGTCTTCCTCCACCTACTTAGGAAGTCGGTGAATCCTTCTTTGTCATTTTGGGTAAGAACCTCTAGAGTACGCATGTTTACTTGGATCTCGGCATTATCCGCATATTGTTTAGAGAACTCGATTGCGGCATCTTCCCACGTAGCGACCTTCTTGTGATCTAGGGAGTAGAACCATTGCTTCGGAATGGTGTCAAGAGATGAAGGAAAGATCCTTAAGAACATCTCAGGTTTGATGCCTTTGATAGACATATAATCCTTGAAGGCACGGATGTGGTTCAAAGGGTTCTCGTATCCCTTGAATTTAGGGATATCCGTCATATTGAAGTTGGTTGGCAATTTGGAATTGACGGCCTTATACTTGCGATTGTTCTCCCTATAAATGTCATCCCCCTTAAGGTACATCAATTGCTCCTCTAAGTATTGGAGTCTTTTCTCGCCTACTGATCATCCCCATGAGAGGATTTTCATCCTTGGATTCATTATCAGAGTCACCTATTACTTCACTTTCATGAGGGGGCAACCTTCCCTCTACGGCATAGATACGGCCTTCGATGAGCTCAAGGCGGTCATAGACTTGATCTTGGGTAACTTGCATTTGGGCTAGCGTGGCTAGGATTCGATCATTACCATCTTGAAGTTGGTGGAGGTTTGTTTCGCTGGATCCGGGCATCTTGAAAACTGGATAAGAGATCGGCGACGAATCAAAACACGATCGGCCATTCCAACACACTTGCTAAAAGAAGAAATGTTTTGACTCGTGAAGTGGGTGTGTGCCACTTGTGTTGAGTGAGCTTTGAAGAAAGACAAGGTTTTTGAAAATGTGTGTCCTAGTCAACTATAGTGTAGTTGTAGGAGTGGACTCGAAGTGAGGTTTTGAAATGGGCTTGTGGCCCGAATTTTGACACGACAAACGGACAGAGTTTTGACCGGATTTTGCGCTAATTGAAGGCCTATTTCGAAATTTTGGTTAAGAAAAGGATTTTGATTTTTGAAAAATCGTCATGATTTTGTTTAGAAATGGTGATCACGTAAGGTACAAACATTTATACAAGCATTATAACGGGATGCTGAGTGCATTTAAAAGGGTTTTGGTTTAAAGGATGGGTATCCATACCGAACCATCAAAACCGAAGTCTGTGGAGAGGCTCGTACCAAACAAGAGTAAGGCCGATTCCTAGTCCATTTCCTCAAGTAGTGAAGGCCCTTGATACAAACAAGAGTAAGCATCATGGTATGGATGACGTCAATCGCTATCCATCCTTAGGCCCAAATAAGAATTAGGACTGTTTAGACGGGACGATTGGTCGAATGGGTTGGGTTGGGCCTAGGAAGGCCGAATAAAACGGTCTAGGAAGACCGAGTTATGAAAACCGACAATTGTCTTGTACAAACTATTCCCTAACCTTGTTCAAGTTTCACCCTTGCTACACGTAAGTGTATTATCCCCAGTGAGTCGCCAAAGCGTGGACAGCGGGGGCCCACGGGGGCGCTTGGGAGGAAAGAGAAACAAGCGTTTGCATTTTTATATGGAGTCGCCACCAATTTTTATGGGAAATTGGAACCGTTCGAATACCTCGTGTCATGTCAAGACACAAAGTAGAGACATGAACACTAAGCAATTGTTACCCTTAGCATTCTATGTCTAGAATGACTCTCGTGGATGCCAATGAACACGGGTGTTCACGGAGATCTGGAGTAAAGGGGTGAGGGTACGTATTAGGAAGCTCTTTTGATCGAACACCTAATCCCGCCCGCCTCGATAGCGGCCTCTACTAATGATTAGGGAAGTTGTCTATACTCGATATATCGTCGATTGTATGCATGCAATGCAACATCCAAGTTTTGATCCTAACATGTGAGAATTAATACTAAGTCGGTGAAACATGTAGTTTAGCAAACAATTAAGGTCGAAGTAAGGATTTAATGCTCAATTACATGTGAAGACATTCAAGCAATAAAAGAAATACGATAATTATAAATTACAATATTGAAAATTACAATAATTACAACGGATTAGGCGATTTATGTCGAAAATACCTTTAAAACGGATGTTTTGGAAAAAAGAATAAAAGAATAAAATTACAAACAGATCAGAAGGTGATAATACGGTTAATAGTCAATTATACGTAAGCTAAATAACTAAGTCAAAGCAACAACGGAGTTTAGAGGCAGAAATCAACCAGGAACAGGCGCAGCAGAGCTGCGTCCTTTGGAATAGGCGCAGCAGTTGCTGCGTCTGTTCCCTGGCTTAGTTCTGGCTGTGAAGCCGGAATTGCAAGTTATTAATATTCGTTGGTTAATTTAACGATGGATTTAAATTATTTACTCGGATGGAAGTGATTAATAGGTTATTTAACATATGAATGGGTCATGAAAACAGTAAAACATGGGTGAGACGGAAGTAAGACGGATTAATTACAGGAGTGAACGATATTAACAAACTAAACAAATTAATTGGACTAAACTAAACATGATGAATTAATGAATAACATATGACGAATATGCGATGAATATGACAAAAGACAGATGAAAATATATCAAAGATCGAATTCCAGAAACTCAATATGAACAAATTGAATTTCTACAACCCGGATTGAATTTAATGACGAAAACCCGCAGATATGAGATTATAAGGGACTTAAGTCGGATTAATGACGAATTATATGCTAATGAATGATGAACAATATACATATGAGATTATTAGACTATTATGACGAAGAATTAAAGAACAAACAAATAAAAAGCAAGCAACGGACGAGTTTACAGAGGACGAAGGAAGAAGAAAGGAAGCAGGAACTGCGGCAGCCTCAGGAAGAGGCGCAGCAGGTACTGCGCTCCTTCGAAGAGGCGCGCGATTCTTTGCGTCCTTTCTCGACGGTTAGTCTTCTGGAAATCCGTAAAAAAGAGGTTTTAAAGCATGGTTTAGAAATCGGTTTTAACGAGGTATTTTCGACATAAACCTTACAATTGTGATACAATAATTAAAATACAATAAATAAAAGAGAGATTATACACCCTCAGACTTACATGTTGACGAAACGAGAAGGACTAAGATATCGATTAGTGATGCTCGACGCGAATGCAAAGAAAGTGCCCTCGTAAGAGGAAAACGATTAAGTTAATTAAGTTGATTGATGTGGAGTTGGTCAAATTGGTCGGTCATGCAAACGAGGCTGGTACTCAGAAGGATCCGAGCTTACGTGGTCGAATGTTCAAGCACGTAGACGCCAAAAAGTAAGAACAAAGGTCTAGAATGCAAAGGGAGAAGAGAAGGGCGGACACTCGCGTGAGAAATATGAGGAGCGAAGGCTCCTATTTATACTAATCACGTGGAGGAATTAGGGTTTCGAAGACTCTTTGGAAGTGAATCTCGGAAAGATATGAAAAAGATACGAGAAATACGCGAGAAAGGGCACTGGGAAGAGGCGCAGAGACCATTGCGTCTCTTGGGAAGAGGCGCAACACTGCTGCGTCTTTCCCAAGTGGTTTTCCTCTGCGGAAGAAAGATTTCCGTGTTTAAGTTATGGTAGGACGGAATAATTCGGTTTTCCTTAATATCTTATGTGAATATTACGGGAAATTGTTTACCAAAAGATAAAGATTGTGAAATATGGAATAGAAATATCCGGAACATTCCAGAACATTCTGACTCGGGATTTTAACGGTTATCAGAAAATGAAGACGGTTTTAGGCCCGGACTCCAAATGTACTCTAATTACTGTCAAAACGACCGTATCAGGACGTAGATGACAACTAAGAGGTAGACATTAATATTTGAGCAATCACTTGACGATAATCTTACGAATTGTCACAAATCGTTCCGCGTAGCAAACATGCGGCCCAATCATCACCGGGTGGTTTGCGAGAGGTGCAGAAACGAGGTATCTACAATAATAAAGTGAGTTTTTTAAATATTAAAAGTTGAAACCATCGTATATAATAAATTCCGTATGGAAAAATCTTCAATGACGCCTTATAAGGTTGTAAACTCAATACCTCAGTATAGTCATCTCCAAATTATTTCCAGACCTCTCCATTAACCCTCCCATAGAAATATCTTTGAAGTCTTATCACCACGTGCATGCTTAAAATATTATTTACATCCGAAAAACATTTATTATACCGACAGAAAATATTAGATACGATTCAACGGTGTGGTCGGTATATACTCCATGTATTACGAATTAAATTTTCATTTCAATTGCTCAATAATCTAAAAAACTATATTCCTTAAATTCGAATTCCAAAAGGTTCATTAAATTTTTTTAGTTCCTTATTAATATTTCAAGAATTTGATCCATCTCTTGTTATACTTATGTCCACGATCCTATATAAAAATAAAATTAGTATTAAAGACTATAAAATAATCTATTCCGGTTTTGAAAAAAAAAAACACATAAACTTAAAAATATACGGATTAGAATTTAGAAAGCATACTATTTAATATTTATCTGAAGGTTCACTTTCGCTTCCTTTTAGTACGCTTCCTTTTAGTACATGCCTTGATAATAGTTCATATGAAATGAAAAAGAAAAATATTTGTTAGAGATGATTATACTCATGAATACAAAAATACAAATTCAAATAGGTTGATCGGGAAAGCATAATAGTAAAATTACACAACAATATACGCTTAATAACAAATTTACAGAAATATTATAAGATTTCCATTTTGAGATCAACGATCATCTTATAATGGTTAAAAAAGCATAAACCACTTAAAAAAGTAAAGTAAATTTTATAGAAAAACAATCAAAAGGTAGGAGTTGGAGAAAACTTAAGTTGGAAGAGGAAATGACATAATTAAAATGATTAATTATTGTCATGATGGTTCAAAAAATAAATTGTGAAATTTTAAATTTTTTTTATTCAATTATTTGTACTTATTTATTTACTATTAATTATGAGAGTAGGTTTTTTTAAAGGAAATTATGAGAGTAAGTTTTATGTATTATTCCTGTTTTGACAAAAAAAAAACACATAAACTTAAAAATATACGAAGTAGAATTTAGAAATCATACTATTTAATATTTACCCGAAGGTTCACTTTCGCTTCCTTTTATTACATGCCTTGATAGTTCATATAAAATGAAAAAGAAAAATATACGTTAGAGATGATTATACTTGTGAATACAAAAATACAAATTCAAATAGGTTGATCGGGAAAGTATAATAGTAAAATTACACCACAATATACGTTTAATAACAAATTAAAAGAAGTATTATAAGACTTCTATTTTGAGATCAACAATCATCCATTACTTATCAGTTTCTACCTTACGTTTTTTTTACCTTTAATTTTACCTCAATTTCGTGCCTTTTGTATTTCTCCCCTCTTCAGATTACCCACTTGATGGTTTGCCTTGGTTGCATTCACATACGTTTCATGGTGCTTTAAAGTTATATAAAAAATACATTGACCAAAAGATAAAACATCAACTTGACAAAAATTTGACAAACGAATCAAAACATTGTCACATGTAAGTCACTTAAATTAAACCAACTGGAAAACATGAATTCAAATATAAAGCAAACGATTCATAAAACCAACAACATAACAAATTAAAATATACAACAACAATACTCAACAACAATACTCGACAATAATACTCAATATAATCAAATAAATAAACTAAACCATAAAATACAATCTACAACTTAGAAACTCATGATAAATGGGCATATTTTAAATAAATAAAGTGAATAGAAACTATTATAGGTATTCTAGGTTTTATAGTCATTACACAACCATAAATTCCCATAATTTAATTTAATTTTTAATTTATTTTGTGGTATTATTAAATTAGATAATTGATTGCCGAGGACCTCAAGAGATGAATTAAATAGGATAAAATGTTAATGAAGATTGTGGGTGTTAAGTAATATAAGGAGTTTTAATAAAATTATTAACATATTATATTACAAAAATTAATTAAATAGGAAAAACTTTTAATTAATTTGGTGTGTGTTAAGTATTATGAAGAGTTTTAATTAATTTATTACCATGTTTAATTAAAAATAATTAAATAGGAAAATGTTAATAATGGTGGGTGTTCAGTAATATGAAGATGTTTAATTAATTTATTAACAGGTTTTATTACAAAAAATTTTAAAACAATGAATTAAATAGGAAAATGTTAATAATGGTGAGTGTTTAGTAATATGAAGAGGTTTAATTAATTCCTTAACATGTTTTATTACAAAAAATTCAATTAAAAAGTCTATTTTAATTATAAATTATGAATTTTATTAACATGTTTTATTACAAAAATTTCAATTAAAATGTCAAAATTAATTATAAATTATGAAATTTGATGTAAATTTGTAAGGGTTATATAAATTTTGGAAGACAATATATTTAACATACAAAATTAATTTAAGAATAATTTTTATATCCTTTAATATTATAGATATAAGTGAATTAAATTAATTTATAGATAAATGATTTAAATTAATATCATGTAATAATAAATTGATAATCACTACTACAAATACAGGCAACTACAACGGCCCTTTAACAACGCTTATTCACGAAAATCATCAAAACACGTTGTAGAATTGATGCCGCGAATTTTACCAAACTTAATTACAACGGTTCCGTGTTGTTAACCGTTGTTATTGGTTTTAACAACTGGTCATACTTGAAACACCGTTGTTAATATAAAAACTAATAACAACGGTTGAATCTGTAATACATTTTAACCGTTGTTAATAATTTGGCGCAAAATTAGTGAAAAGTAATCACAACGGGTATATTAGAACCCGTTTTTAATACTTTTTAACAACGGTTGTAGACTCAATAACCGTTGTTATTAATGTTATGAAAATCTTAAAAACAACAGATTGCTTTATTCTGCTATACGCTACAAAACACAAACACAAGCTAATACTGCTACTATATCATCCTCCATTCCTCCCTGATCGTCTCTCTGTCTCCATCTCCGTCACTGTTGTCACCGTCTTCTCTCCCTCATCGTGTTTATCAATCAGGTATATATATGTTTCTTAGCAACGCTTATAGATATAGGATTTTTTGGCTTATTATCTAATTTGTTGATAATTTAGCTTAATTGCATTCCTGAATTTCGTTTATTTGTTTGCCTATTATTGTATTTTCTGAATTAGTTGCCTATTATTACGAATGTAGAATAATGACTCGAACTTGGATGATTGATGCAAATATGAGTGACCGCACCTACAAGGATGGTTTAGCTGAATTTTATGAATTCGTTTCGAACAATTTGAAAGGTTCTTCTAGTATTGCATGTCCTTGTGAAAGATGTGGTAATATTAGCTATATGGCTTTTCCGGACGTTAAAATACACCTAGAAAAGTGGAGATTTAGTCGATCCTATACAGGTTGGATTTTTCATGGGGAATCATTAGAGGAAGAGAATAACTCTGAAGAATATGATGTTGAGGTACACGAAAGGCTAATCGATGATCCCGAGTTTGCCGAGTTTTTGAGTTGGAAGAGTTGGAAGTAGAGAAGTTGAATGTTGGGTCTATAGATAATGAAGAGAATGATGATGAGTCGATTGCTTTTGAAGATGTAGGTGATGACACTAGTAATTGGGATGACCTTAACAACATGTATGAGAACTTGTGTGAGTCCGAAGCACCTCTCGTATCCTGTCGTAAGTTCACAAAAATGTCGGTACTGTGGTGAAGTTGTATAATATCAAGGGGGCAAATGGGGTGAGTGACACGTGTTTCACTAGTTTTTAGCCTTGATAAAGGAGTTGCTTCCCGATGGTAATGTTCTACCTGTTAAGACATATGAGGCGAAAAAACTAATAAGAGGAGTGGGTATGAAATATGAGAAAATACATGCATGTCCAAATGATTGCATATTGTATCGGAAATTATATCAAAACTTAACCAATTGCCCTAAATGTTTGGAGTGGCGTTATAAGGATAAGGAAGGGATCCCGGCTAAGGTGTTGTGGTATTTTCCATTGATACCAAGAGTCATAAGGATTTATGCGAATCCCGGTGATTCAAAAATGTTTACTTGGCATGAAACAGGAAGAATAAATGATGGAAAGCTAAGACACCCGGCAGATGGTATGCAATGGAAATCGTTCGACGCTAAGTATCCCGAGTTCGACAATGGAAGACAAGAACTTCGTCAACCTCCTAGAATTTTGAGTGGGCATGAAGTTTATCAGAAAGTAAAGCATATTGAGATAGATTATGGGAAGAAGAGCGGCTCTAAATTGTCTACTCGTGGGTATAAGAAAAGATCCATATTTTTTGATAAACTTCCATATTGGCACGATCTGCGGAGGTCGAGGCATTGCCTCGATTTCATGCACATTGAGAAAAATGTCTGTGATAATATTATCAATACCCTTTTGAATGTTCCTGGTAAAACAAAGGATAACGCCGCAACTAGGGAAGATATGAAAATGATGGGTATTAGGCTAGAGTTGGCACCACAGAAGAGAGGTAATCGTACATTTTTACCGCCATGACTTATACCCTTTCACGGAATGAGAAAAAGAGTTCGTGCATGCTTGAATGGAATTAAAGTGCCACATGGTTATTCGTCGAACATCAAAAGCCTAGTGTTGATGCAAGACCTAAAACTCACAGGGTTAAAGTCACATGATTGTCACACTTTGATGCAACAATTACTACCTGTGGCTATTCGTTCCATTTTACCTGAAAAGGTAAGATATGCTATAACTAGATTCTGTCTCTTCTTCCAGTCCATATGCGAGAAAGTCATCGATCCCGATGACACGGATTCATTGCAGGACCTCGTTGTAACCTCTCTTTGCCAGTTGGAAATGTATTTTCCACCCTCTTTCTTCACTATCATGATTCATCTGACCATTCACTTGGTTAGGGAGATTTTGTACCTTGGGCCCGTGTACTTGAGATACCAGTATCCTTTCGAAAGATTGATGAAAGTCTACAAGGACTATACATCTAATCGGTATCGTCCAGGAAGGTTGTATTCTTTGAACGCACTATTTTAGACGAAGCTCTTTCATATTGTTACGCTCATCTCTCCCCTGAGGAGTTGATTGGCGTTCCTAAGAATCGTCATAGTGACTGGATGACCGGAAAATGTATTAGGGGCCGGGTTGAAAAAATTGTGACACGTGAAATGTTGCATTTAGCACACACGTACGTGCTAAACAACGAAGATGAGGTGCAACCTTATATTCAACAACACAAAGATGAGCTCAAATACGATCACCCAAACAAGACCGAGAAGTGGATTGCGAACGAGCATACGAAGACGTTTGCAGAGTGGTTTAGGAATATTGTCTTAGAGTGTACGGATCAAACTGGTGATGACATCTCTCCTAGGTTACTACGTCTTGGTTTAGATCCAAATGCCAGGGTCACCTTTTACAGCAGTTTTGCCATTAATGGATATACTTTTTACACCCGCGAGCAAGATGAGTTGAGCACAATGCAAAATAGTGGTGTGAGTTCTGAATTTGAGGCAATGCACTTTGCTACTTCAAAAGATAAAAAGCCTATTTGGGGAAAATGCCTTTATTATGGTGTTATTCAAGAAATATTGGTACTAGATTACATTGATTTCACAATGCCTTTGTTTCGATGTAACTGGGTTGATAACAACCTTCATTGTGTCCGAAAGGATAAGATGGGATTTACGTTGGTCAATCTGGGTAAGGTTGGCAATAATAAGGATGATCCTTTCATAATGGCATCCCAAGCTAAACAAGTGTTCTATGTCACCGATCTTATGGATAAGAAGTGGTGCATTTGTCTTGTCTATAAGGAGTAGAAGGAGTAGTCCATCCGATAATAGTGATGATGATCAGGATGTCGTTTTTGAGGGAATGGATCACTCTACCACTTTATCTTATTTCGACGATGTTGACACTGATCATGAGGACACCTAAAGCATCTATATGCGTGATGACCATGGTGAAGGTATTTGGGTTAACGAAGAAACTATGACATCCAAGAAACGCCCCGATCCCGAGATAGTTCATCGAGGACACGGTGATATGGACGACCAACATTTTGAGTCATTTTCGGACCAATAATTTGATGGTTTAATTTATTGGTAAATCAATAATGGTCATTGTTAAATAAAAATTCCCAAATTTGCATGGCATGGTAAATCCCGTAGCTTAGATATGCAAAGTATGCATGCATCTTTGGTGTTGTCTTATTTTCTTGATCTTATTATTAGATGTGGATCTTTGGTGTTGAAATTCTTTGAATAATGTTTGCAAAGATATGGTGCTTCTCAACATTTATTAGTATGTATTGTTACAGTTTGGTGTAATGGAATTACGATAATTTTTTTTTTAAAAAAAGGTTCAACAATAACAACGGTTATATTTAAATTACCCGTTGTTAATACTTTCAACAACGGTTATAGTTACATTACCCGTTGTTATTACTTTCAACAACGGTTGTAGTACCTCTACCCGTTGTCATTGATTTTTCTGACATATTTCATTTTGGCGCAAATTTGGTGAAAATATATTACAACGGGTATATTTTAACCGCTGTAATAAAGTTTTGACAACGGTTGACTTTTATTGACCCGTTGTTATTAACATATAACAACGGTTTTGCTTTGAGAACCCGTTGTCAATAGTTTGTCTTAATAAAAAACTATTTTACAAACACATACAACATACCATACACAAACACACACAACACCAGTTCAACCGTTGGTATCCTGAGTTTATTCTTCTCTCTTCCTCGCTTTCTACATTCTCGTCGCCGGCCGTCACCCAGTTTCCGACGCCCAAATTCCGTTGACTTCCCTTATCATCCTGCTCGTTCTCTTTATCATCATCATCATCATCATCATCATCAGGTATGTTCACTTTAATTTTGTGTTTCCTCATTAGGGTTTTAAGACGATCATCTTTTTTCTTTTTCATGCATCTGTTTGTTTTTCGTCTTCTTTGTTATCTTTATCATCCCGCATCATCTACTTCACTCCTCTTATTAGGGTTTAGGATTTTAGAAGCTCAATCTGTTATTTTAAATTTTCATTCCTATTAGGGTTTAGGGTTTTAGATAATACTCTGCATGTACGTTGCTAAGTTGTTCATTTCCTATATCATTCATATTTGGGTTTTAGGATTATCATGGGTGAAAAATGGAAAAGAAGTCAAAAGAATAATAAGCCTGGTGAGAGGGGTGCTACGAAGTGCCCGAAAGCCCTTGCAGCTATAGCCGCTAAAGACCCGATGGAAATAACATGGAGCTCGAAGGGTTTCCCTACTGGTCCAAATGCGGGTTATTTATCCAGTTGGATTGGATGTTGCACAAGACAGTTTGTGCCTATCCATTTAGATGATGTTAGAACTTTGAATCCAAAATTGGCGGAGTTATACTTGGTTCGTGTAAAGGAAGCATTTATTATACCCGATGAAAGCCATGATAAGTATTTAATGCATAAGGCAGCGGATGTCCACAGGAAGTGGAAGTGTGACGTTGCTAGGGATTGGTTGTATGTGGACAAGGCAACGAGGGAGATGCGTAAGAGCCCACCGGCAAACAAGTGTCCCACCATCAGTCAGGAACAATGGGATCTTTTCAAAGAGATGAGAACTACTGAGAAGTTTCAGGTTAAATATCCTCGCCTTTTAACGATTTACCTATCATTTTTTTAATTAATGAGTCCTTTATATAATCTTTTTATTATCTCATCTACTTGCACTTTTATATAATTATTTGAAGGCCGTTAGCAGACGAAATCGTGCTAACATTTCATGCAAGAAGGGGAAATGGTATGGTTCTCGAGGCGGTTACAGAAAGATAGAAGAGAACCTTGTAAGTAGCATGCATTATTCCCTGTGAGACTTTATTTTTTTAATCACACTTGGACTTGCATTGATACACATTTACATGTATAAATGTTACCATGTTAATGTGTAGGTGGCAAAGGGAGTGACCAACTTGGATCGGCATGTAACTTATAAAGAAGGGCACACGCCTAAAGGATCCCGGTCGCGTGACAAATATGATGAGGAAGTGTTGGCCAACATAGTAAGCATTATTTTATTAAGACGAGTTCATTACTAACTTTATTATTTTAGTCACAAATATAATTTGAAGTTTATTTAATATATTATAGGACAACGTATTGAAAGAGGTAGAAGAAGGGAAATTCACTCCCAGTGGTCGTAATGACGTTCTTGCTAGAGCGATCGGCCGACCCGAACATCCAGGTCATTTGAGGGGCGTCCGGTTACAGGTTGGAGTAACGAAATATTATGGGACAACTGCCCCGATAAAGAAGAAAAGGAAGACTAAGTCTGAGAAGGCTGACATGGTACCATTTATTCTATTATTTTCATTTAAGTTTAATTCACATGTTATTGTTGGGATAAAAATTGCTGACACATTACATTCTTGGCATGCGGACTTGATTAATGGCATCCGTACTACTAAAGTTGAATCTTTGGAGGCAAGCTTTCCGAAGAAGAAGTGAAGATGATGGAGGATGTCATTTATAAAGGGGGTAATAAGGTACAACAGATTGGTCAAGAGGCCGCTACTACCTTGGCAATACATGAGAAGGAAGTATCGGTCAACGAGATTCAGAAAGATCAGGTACCTAATGCTTCTGAAGTTGTAACAACTAAAGCCGATCAGGTACCTAATACTTCCTTATTTTTCTTTTCTTTTTTTTGGGTAAGATCGGGCGTGTTCCTGCCGGCTCTAATGCTATAACCGACATCGTGCCATTGGTTAATTTTATTAGGTAAATAATGGGTCCGAAAAGGAGATGCAACTTGAGAAGACGGCTGATGGAAAACAAAGATACATCCCCTTCAAGTCGGTTCCCTGTCTTGATAAGGTATGCATGAAGTGTTTAATTAGTTAAATTTATATGAATTCTATTAAATTTTGGGATATAATAATGTATGTGTATATTCTTGAGGCCGTAAACAAGAGGCCGATTATTCTTCGACCCTAAATTCGAAAATCCATATGTGCGTGTTGGCGGGGTCTCGTAGAAATGCACACCAAATCATCATGGAATCGTAGTAGTTCATGGCGAAAAACTTTTGCCGAATCATAGAAAAGTAGAGATAACTACAGTCTTTCCAGGCCATGAAAACTTTCAACTGCCTGTCCCAGTTCGTGACGACATTACCATTCTGGGAGATGCGGTTGGGAGTTTCATCCAATGGCACGAAACTCACATCTACTTGGCTCGGTCGTCTCGCCTCAAAGAAGCCGAAAGCGAGTTGGGGTTAGAAGAAATACCTTTATATATATGTTACATTTTTAATTGTTGAATGTTTTTATATGTTAAATTTATATGTTATTTTTTTTGTAGGGAACAAAAAAGCCGGCTTTGGCGGATAAGCCTAATGTCCGGGGACTTGATGAGGTATTTAATTAACTTCTCCATTTTTATGAAAACCTCCCTTTAATTTTTTTTGTTTCTGTATTTCTAAAAAGCATGGAAATTTTTTGTATGTAGGGAATAGAAAAGCCGGCTAAGGCGGATAAGCCTAAGTCCCCGGACATGCCAACTACCTCGTCCAGACAACAACTTGATGAGGTATTTAATTAACTTCTCCATTTTTTAAAAAACCTCGCTCCCTTATATTTTGTCTGTATTTCTAAAAAGCATGCATGGTAATTTTGTGTAGGGGACAAAAAAGACTGATAAGCCTAAGTCCCCAGTCATACCTGCTACTACTGCCTCATCATTGAAAGAGCAGGTTGATGAGGTATTTAGGTAAGTACGCTTTTATTTTTATTACTCCAACTAGGATATGTTACCTTTGGATTTTTTATTATTTTAATTATCTATATGTGTAGGCTGGTGGTAGTAGCACAAAATCAAAGAATCATTATTTCCCCGACCTGAAAGAAGTTAGGAGTTTAAACGACTCACAATATTCTGGGAAGGATTACATGCAAAAAGTAAGAACGGTGACGATGAGGAAACTGCATGAGGAGGCTGGCCTTCGCATAGCCAACGAGCAATTGATAGTTATTCCACTCGAGGAGGATATTCTAGGGGTTGAGCGCGAAGCACTTATGTCATGGGATATGCTAGCCATTTGGGCTGGCCTAGACCAGATTGATGTCCAACACCTATTTGTTTGGATGAAGTAAGTTTCTTAATAAATAATTTCATATTCTAATATTCTGACTACTAGATAGTGTTTTAAATACCGGAATTAATACCGTAATAATGTAGGATATTGAAATTGAGAGTGATCCCCGAGAAGAAGATTCCATCTGATCAATACGGATTCCTGTGCCCCTATGTTTTATCTTTATTTATTCCGGAATTCTCGTTCGAAGATCGGGTAGATTATATTGCTCAGCAATTGGCGACAACCAAGAAGCTGATTTTTACCCCTTATAATGAAAAAGGGTAATAAACAAATTAATATTACGTTTCCCCCTACAATTGCATTTTCATAAATAATATATGTACTTGTTAATAATGATGATGTCTCTTGATGTAGGACTCATTGGGTGCTAGCAGCCATCATGCCGACAAAGAAGAAAGTTTTTTGGTTGGACTCTTTACATAATCAACCAAGCGAGACTTTTAAGCGCTTGATTAATAAGTAAGTTTATAATACTGATTTATTTATAATAACATTAAGTTTCAATTTTATTTATAGCAAAAAGCTCATTTTTTTCCCCTAAAAAAATGAGTTTCTGCCTCCTTTTTTTTTTTTTTTTAAAAAAAAGGGCCTTTGAGAAGAGAAGAGCTAACGATCAGGATCAATCCACGAAAGATTCTGATGATGGCCCTGATTTTATTACGATAACAGGGGTACGTGCTCAAATACAATACATTAAGTGCAAAAATCTATGTTTAATACTAATACAATACCTAAAGTTCAAGATTCTGATGTGAGCTTTCTCTCGTCTGTTTGTTTTTATGTAATAATAGGCCCCTCGCCAGCCGGATAACATACAATGTGGATACTACGTTTGTCGGTTCATGTTGGAGATTATTAGGCGAAGATATATCCTTATTCCAGAAAAGGTTAGTAATTTAATAATGTGTTTATTACTTTTTTTAAATTAGAGCTGATGTTGTTGACAAGTCAGTCGTATACCTGTCAAAAATACCAACTGGCTCTAACTAATATAGCTAGGGAAGTCGGGTCGATCTCCACAAGGATATGGGAAGATGTCAGCTCTGTCTAAGTTCGTCTCGGTAACCAAAATGGGGGGTTTTAAATGATTGATTCTAAACTAATGAGAGTAAGGAAGAGAAATAAGGTAGAGAAAATAAGGAAGAAAACGAGGGTAAATCAGATAAAAGGGGGAAATATGCTAGGAATCGGTCTACCGTGGCAGTTACACTATCGGATCAACAGAGTCGATTAAATTATTTACAAGAAGAGCGAGGTCGTCACCTTTCGGTCCTTAAACCTACGATTATACCCTTTCGGTCTCTAATCGCCCTAGGGTCTTCCTAACTTAGCTTTCGCCCTAATTAGGTGTCACCTATTGTAATTAAGCAAGCCTTCCCTTCCAATCTTTCGATCCAGGTCGGGGGTAACTAATTAATCGGTCTCCTGCATGCATTCATTCAACCTAAACACAATTATATTGCTTAATACAATTCTTGTCGCAAAGCTAACCTAATCATGTCGATCCTAACATGTTTCTACCACGGTTTCCCTAATCCTAACATATTAAAGGAATTAGCTACGCCTCATCATCGAATCAACAAAAACAACATATAAATGATTAACAGTAAACATTAAAGCGAACTAATAAAGATCGAATAAGGTAGAGATAAAATAATAGGGGAAAATAACAACACAATAGCAATAGTAATTATAATAAAAGATAAAAGAAGAATGATAGTACCAATCGTAATCCAATTCCGAGTAGAAAAGTATAGAGTAAAAATGTATGAGAGACTCCGAGTGTCGAAGAGAAGGGGAGAGGGAAGTTACGTTGTTCACTCCTCTAGTCTTATATGAAAAATCCACTCTAAACCTAATCTATGGACTAATTACAAAAGCCCATACGAAATTAGGCGGAAAATAAACAATAGCAGGACAAACCCCTCGATCGAGTGGAATTAAACCACTCGATCGAGCAACTGAGCATAAAACCTCTCGATCGAGTGGAATGAAACCACTCGATCGAAACCACTCGATCGAGTACTTCTCGCAATGCCTTATCTTGTATAAACTTTGACTGCTCGATCGAGCAGTTTGGAGCATATAAAGCATTCGATCGAGTAATAAATCACTCGATCGAGCTGTTTAAGCACGTTAAACCTTGAAATACTTACCGAATCCAGCTCACGCGTCTTTCAAATGTTAGATTTCCAAGCTCCAGCTCCTCGTTTTCCATAAATGCGTGCAAATGGAACGAATTAAGGCTCGATTTAGCTCCTCTTTGGTTAATTCCTGCAAATTACATAAAACGAACCAAAGTAGAATATTCGGGGGTATTTGTAGCTAGATGCTACATAAAAGGTACAGAAATGCGTGTAAAAATGAGGTAAAAACCTTATATAAAATACACGCATCAAATCTCCCCAAACCAAACCTTTGCTTGTCCCCAAGCAAAAAATGAATGCAACTAAGAAAGAACAGTGGAACGGGACCAACGTATCAGCTACAAATCACCCACCAAAACCAATTTAACGCAACAAAATGACAAAGTGGCAAATGAGAAATGCAAACGAGTTAAACGAATGTTCCAAACTCACTGAACCGTCAACCTTGCAAGATTCAAAAGATATCAGACTCTCACGGGTCGCTCGTCACTCAAAATTAGGCACAAGGTGAGTATATATGTGAAAAATAGACAGAAGTAAAGACACTCACCTAACTCGACCTATAAGAGCATGCATGCAGTTAACATGAATAAAGTCTCTACAACAATACATATGCATTCCAACCATACTAGTGACCAAGACACATGCCGAGGACTTACAATTAGGTAAGTGAGGTAATGGGTAAGAAGGGCTAAAATGAATTTGGATATGTGGGGTTAATAGCCAGGCTAGCAACAACAAATCCAAATATAACTGCATCCCATCTTCATACTCAATACAGCAAAATAAAACAGTGCAAATTCCATGCATTAAACTCACTAAACACCAATACTTGTCAACTCCCCATAAAGTATAGATGAAACATGGGAGTAAAAATTTGTTCATACAATTTCTCGTTCTTTTTTCACATGACTTATTTTCTTTCTTTTCTTCTTTTCGTTTTTCGTTTCGTTTCCTTTTTTTTTTTTTTTTTTTTTTTTCAACAATTCTTTTTCTTTCATTCCTTTCAATTCTTCTACCATCTTCTGAAATCAGATAGAATAACCATATTGCAATAAAACATTCCAACAACTACTCGTCACTAGCTCGGCTAGGGTAGGAAGTATTATAGAAAGTAGCTGATAGGACAAAAAGGCAATTTGGCTATGTGGGGCTCATGGGTAGAATGAAATAAAGGGGACTGCCTCTCCTAACATGTGTCACCATCCACAGACCGAATGCATACAGGTATTAAGAAGACTAGACTCATGCTTATGCAAATTGATGTTACATGCCTTAAAGAGAGTACTACTCACATCCTAAATGAAACCGGTCATGAATGTCACCGGTTTATAAAGCTCACCTCGAATGTAATGTAGCTTGCCAATATGATGAATCAAGTCTATTCGTTCAGATAAGAGAGAAACAAAAACTCGTAGATCATGCACATAATCATGCCAACTAAATGTCAAGAATATGCAAGGCTCAAGTAAAGATTCAATGTAGCGTCAAAGTTCAAACGTTCCGACTCAAATTAAACATGAATTTTTTTTGATTTTTTGAAATTTTGAATTTTTTTTTTTTTTTTGAATTTTATGATTTTTTTCGAACTAATTTAAACAGCAATGCATTCGAAATTAGTTAAACGTGCAAGCGAAAATGCAAGAAAACATGCAGACAGACATAGATATGGATGCATACCTCCCCAAACCAAACCGTATAATGCCCTCATTGTACCAAAATCAGGGATATGGATGCATACCTCCCCAAACCAAACCGTACAATGCCCTCATTGTACCAAAATCAGGGATAGAAATGCAAACTAAAGAGAAAAGGAGAAGTGGAGTCGGAAAACTTACAAAATGTCATAAGGAGGGACCTCCCCAAACCGACCATGAGCATGGGCGGTCAAAGAGAGTCAAGCAGTAGCTCCATAGACGTAAAATAGCTGCTGGAAGACGAACCACTCGATCGAGTAACTTGGAACTGCTCGATCGAGTGAACTGGTAAATGGAAGGACTCGATCGAGTAGAAAACTGCTCGATCGAGTAAACGTGGTTTTGGCTTTGGTCGATCGAGGGCAAATATCACTCGATCGAGTGAAAATTACCCCAAAAAGCGCTCGATCGAGTAGAAAACTACTCGATCGAGTGAAGTAACCTGCAAAACACGTATTTCAAGGCAAGGAAGGCATAAAGAGTTCGTAAAACAGCGTCTAAAGTTCAACAAAAAGCTAAAGAAAAATAAAAAGTTCAACAAAAGTTCAATAAAACAGTCCGGGCTGCCTCCCGGAGAGCGCTGGTTTATGAGGTCCCGCACGACCTTTCTGGCATCAATTAACTGGCGCGTCTAGCTCGTCAAAGTACAGGACTTCAACACGATTGTCCGCTTCATTCACCTCGTGGTAATGCTTCACATATTGGCCATTCACCTTGAACCTATGACCTTCGGAATCTTCGAGCTCCACGGATCCAAATTTGGTAACAGCTGTCACCGTATAAGGACCACTCCACCTGGACTTCAGCTTGCCAGGAAACAATCTCAATCGGGCATTAAACAACAGCACCTTTTGCCCAACGTGGAACTCCCGAGGTAGAATTCTCTTGTCATGCCATCTCTTCGTCTTTTCTTTGTAAATGCGCGAGCTATCATATGCATTAAGCCTAAATTCTTCCAACTCATCTAGGTGCAAAAGACGATTCTGACCACACAACTTAGAATCAAAGTTAAGCTCACGAATTACCCACCAAGCCTTACATTCCAATTCAACAGGTAAGTGACATGATTTCCCATAAACTAACCTATAAGACGATGCACCAATTGGTGTCTTAAAGGCAGTTCTGTAAGCCCATAATGTGTTCTCTAACTTAAGACTCCAATCCTTCCGTGATTTAGAAACTCGCGGTTAGAGACCTCAACCTGACCACTAGTTTGGGGATGATACCCCAAACCTCGCCGGTGTTGGACACCAACTTTAGACAGAATAGAAGTTAGTTTCTTTTCCTTAAAGTGCATTCCCCCATCACTAATGACGACCCTAGGGACACCAAATCGGGGGAATATGACCTTTTTGAACATTTTTATCACGGTCTTGGCATCACAATGGGGTGAAGCAATTGCCTCAACCCATTTGGACACATAATCTACAACCACTAAGATGTACCTGTTACCTTTACTAGACGGGAACGGTCCTTGGAAATCAATGCCCCAGACATCGAAAAACTCAACCTCTAAGATGCCGTTTTGTGGCATCTCATGTCTCTTTGAAATGTTCCCTGATCGTTGGCAAGCATCACAAGCTGAAACAAAAGACTTAGCATCAGCAAACAAAGAGGGCCAGTAAAAACCAGACTGAAGTACCTTAGCCACGGTACGCGATGGACCGTGGTGACCACCATAGGAAGAGGAGTGACAGCCTTCTAGGACTACTTTGGCCTCCCACTGCGGAATGCACCATCTGTAGAGACCGTTTGCGCATTCCTTAAACAAATAAGGATCATCCCAGAAATACTGCTTAGCGTTATACAGAAAACGCTTCCTCTGCTGATGAGAAAGGTCAGGCGGCAGCTTGCCACTGACAACGAAATTAGCTATATCTGCATACCAAGGTTCTTGGTCAACAATAGACGATATAAGAGCAATTAAAGTATCGTCAGGGAAAGAGTCATCAATAGGTAAAGAATCTTCCCCTTCTTGTCGCATCAGTCGCGACAAGTGATCAGCTACAACGTTCTCAGCTCCTTTCTTATCCTTGATCTGCAAATCAAACTCCTGAAGAAGGAGTATCCATCTCAATAGCTATGGTTTAGCCTCCTTCTTAGCAAGAAGATGCCTCAAAGCTGCATGGTCAGTAAAAACAGTAACTTCTGACCCAACTAAATAAGAACGAAACATCTCTAAGGCATAAACTACAGCTAGCGGCTCCTTTTCAGTGGTAGTGTACTTCACTTGAGCCTCATCCAGAGTTCGGCTCGCATAGTAAATCGCGTTCAAAGCTTTGTCTTTCCTCTGGCCTAGCACCGCTCCTAGTGCGTAGTCACTGGCATCACACATTATCTCAAACGGCAAGTCCCGTCGGGGAGGTCGTATGATCGGCGCAGAGACTAAAGCCCGCTTTAACCTGTGAAAAGCTGAAAGACACTCATCGATAAACACAAAAGGGGCATCCTTAAGTAGCAGTTTGTGTAAGTGGTTTAGCAATTTTTGAGAAGTCCTTGATAAACCGGCGATAAAAGCCGGCGTGACCAAGGAAACTCCTCACCCCCTTAACATTAACAGGAGGTGGTAATTGCTGAATCACTTCCACCTTTGCTTTATCAACTTCTATTCCCCTATTAGAAACTAAGTGCCCTAAGACAACTCCCTCGTTGACCATGAAGTGGCACTTCTCCCAATTAAGCACAAGATTAACCTTAATGCAGCGCTGCAACACTTTATCAAGGTTAGACAGACAGTTAGAAAAATCACTTCCATAAACACTGAAATCGTCCATGAAAACTTCCATAATAGAGACAATATACTCAGAAAATATCCCCATCATACACCTTTGAAAGGTGGCAGGGGCATTACATAAACCAAAAGACATCCTGCGATAAGCAAACACGCCCTGAGGACAAGTAAATGTAGTCTTAGCTTGATAAATGCGGGTGAATGGGGATCTGAAAGAACCACGAATACCCGTCTAAATAGCGAGAAAAATTTATGAGATGCTAACCTTTCTACCATTTGATCAATAAAAGGAAGGGGAAAGTGATCTTTCTTGGTGGCGGCATTGAGCTGTCTGTAATCTATACACATCCGTCAACTAGTCACTACTCGAGTAGGTATTAATTCATCCTTATCATTCTTAACTACAGTTGTCCCTCCTTTCTTTGGGACCACCTGTCTTTGGACTCACCCATTTAGAATTGCCAACAGAATAAATAATACTGCGTCTAGCGCCTTCATTACCTCGGCCATCATAACATCCCGCATCTTGGTTCAGGCCGACCGACCTCGTCTCGCAAGGTTTGTGATCTTCCTCTAGCTCTATCCTGTGCATACAGATATCGGGACTAATCCCCTTGATATCGTCCAGTGAATAACCCATTGCTTTCTGTTTTTCTTAAGAACACTAACAGAGAAGTCGAGTTGATCATCATCAAGCTTAGCACTAACAATGACCGGATATTGCTCAAGATCGTCTAAGAAAACGTATTTGGATGAGAAGGAAGAGGCTTACGTTCGGTACCTTTACCTCAATGGAGCAAAGAGTGCTAATCATATGTTCCACTTGCTCTCCCTCACGCTCATCTAAATCATCAACAAGCAATTCCAATACAGCGTCATTGTCGTCTGGGCTATCTGCACACTCATCAAAAAGCATAAGAGCTTCTAGTGGGTCCTTCATAAAAGAACCCGACCAGAAGTCATAAATAGACTCGTCAATAATATCAACCGAATAGCAAGTATCCTCTATCATTGGTCGAGCCAAAGTACTAGGCAGACCGAAAGTGATCGCGTCATCCCCATCGCAAGAGTCAAACACCCTTGTCGACATCAATAAATGACTCAATTTGTACAAAGGAAAGGTCTTCCTAAGATAATTGGGGTCTGGGTGTCCTCAGCTATATCTAAGACAATGAAATCCACTGGGATAAAGAGCTTGCCTATTTTCACAGGCACGTCCTCTAAGACACCTAAGGGCTTCCTAACAGATCTATCTGCCATCTGTAGGGTAATGTTAGTCACTTTAAAATGACTCATGTTCAGTTTCTTGCAGACAGGAAGGGGCATGACGCTAACACTGGCTCCTAAATCACAAAGAGCCTGATCAATGACCACATTGCCTATAATACAGGTAATAGAAAAGCTGCCAGGGTCTTTTATTTTAGGTGGCCCCTTATTTAAAAGCAAATTACTAGACTCTTCCATAAATGAAATAGTCTCAAATTCACTTAAATTTCTCTTACGCGTCACAATATCTTTCATAAACTTAGCGTAAGTAGGTACCTGAGTAACAAGTTCGGAAAAAGGGACAGTTACCTGGAGGTTCTTCACAACGTCCACAAACTTACCGTACTGTCGCTCGATCTTTGCGTCCTTCAGACGACCTGGGAAGGGCACTCTGGTAGCAATGAGTGGACCACCAACTTTCTCTTTACCTTTATCAATGCGTGACATCTCCGCAGCAGGGGAAGATGACACGGTAGCGGAATTAGATAGTAAAGTAGGATCTCCGCCACATCTGGTACTCGATCGAGCACAATTACCACTCGATCGAGTGGTTTCACATTGCAATATACTCGATCGACCATTCTCCTTACTCGATCGAGTAATGTCCTTTTCTGATATACTCGATCGAGCATTTTTATCACTCGATCGAGTGAGTTCTTCAGCAAATTTAGTCGATCGACTAAGGATATCACTCGATCGACCATCCTCAAGTTCTGGACTGCTCGATCGACCATAATTGTCACTCGATCGAGTGATGGGATGAATTTATTCACTCGATCGAGTTGAATTTTCACTCGATCGAGTGTCTGCATTGCACGCAGCTTGTAGTTCTTCTAAAAACTCATCTATATCATCCTCCGGGGCCTCGTCAGCTATCAAAACCCCGTCTTCTGGTACTTTTGGCCCCTCTTGAGTAAGGCCAACTTGGGGATTCGTCACTTTAACTGGATTGCATGTCGATAGAAGCTTGGCTTGGTCACTCGCGAGTGTTAACTGCGCGACTTGTTCCCTCAGTTCCGCTATGACCGTTTCTTTCCTATTGCACTTCTCATCAAATTGTTGTGATATGCTCATCACAAAGGATTTTAATTCAGCAATTTCTTCATTTGCAGAAGGAGAAACTGGTTGCGGCGCTGGCGTAGAAGGAGTAGAGACATTCTTTATTTCTTCATACAGCTGAGAAAAAGGAACTCCTTGCTTGTACTTCTGATAAGCAAGGACGCGCTCTACACTTTCCATGCACCCAATAGGGTCATGCCCTTCCATGCCACATCTACCACATGGCTCTATATGCTCAGTAATCGAACAAACCTGTAATTTAGACATTCTGGCAGATAGACTTACAAAGCAACGAATTACCTGCAAAACTAATCAAACTTTGCAGAAATGAGATCAGCCTCAAGGAATAAATCCCTTGAGACGAGAAACAAACTTAAATAAAGCACAAAATTGCGCCACCTCCCCGGCAACGGCGCCAAAATTTGTCAAGTCAGTCGTATACCTGTCAAAAATACCAACTGGCTCTAACTAATATAGCTAGGGAAGTCGGGTCGATCTCCACAGGGAGATGGGAAGATGTCAGCTTTGTCTAAGTTCGTCTCGGTAACCAAAATGGGGGGTTTTAAATGATTGATTCTAAACTAATGAGAGTAAGGAAGAGAAATAAGGTAGAGAAAATAAGGAGGAAAAACGGGGGTAAATCAGATAAAAGGGGGAAATATGCTAGGAATCGGTCTACCGTGGCAGTTACACTATCGGATCAACAGAGTCGATTAAATTATTTACAAGAAGAGCGAGCTCGTCACCTTTCGGTCCTTAAACCTACGATTATACCCTTTCGGTCTCTAATCGCCCTAGGGTCTTCCTAACTTAGCTTTCGCCCTAATTCGGTGTCACCTATTGTAATTAAGCAAGCCTTCCCTTCCAATCTTTCGATCCAGGTCGGGGGTAACTAATTAACCGGTCTCCTGCATGCATTCATTCAACCTAAACACAATTATATTGCTTAATACAATTCTTGTCGCAAAGCTAACCTAATCATGTCGATCCTAACATGTTTCTACCACGGTTTCCCTAATTCTAACATATTAAAGGAATTAGCTACGCCTCATCATCGAATCAACAAAAACAACATATAAATGATTAACAGTAAACATTAAAGCGAACTAATAAAGATCGAATAAGGTAGAGATAAAATAATAGGGGAAAATAACAACACAATAGCAATAGTAATTATAATTAAAAGATAAAAGAAGAATGATAGTACCAATCGTAATCCAATTCCGAGTAGAAAAGTATAGAGTAAAAATGTATGAGAGACTCCGAGTGTCGAAGAGAAGGGGAGAGGGAAGTTACGTTGTTCACTCCTCTAGTCTTATACGAAAAATCCACTCTAAACCTAATCTATGGACTAATTACAAAAGCCCATACGAAATTAGGCGGAAAATAAACAATAGCAGGACAAACCACTCGATCGAGTGGAATTAAACCACTCGATCGAGCAACTGAGCATAAAACCTCTCGATCGAGTGGAATGAAACCACTCGATCGAAACCACTCGATCGAGTACTTCTCGCAATGCCTTATCTTGTATAAACTTGGACTGCTCGATCGAGCAGTTTGGAGCATATAAAGCATTCGATCGAGTAATAAATCACTCGATCGAGCTGTTTAAGCACGTTAAACCTTGAAATACTTCCCGAATCCAGCTCACGCGTCTTCCAAATGTTAGATTTCCAAGCTCCAGCTCCTCGTTCTCCATAAATGCGTGCAAATGGAATGAATTAAGGCTCGATTTAGCTCCGCTTTGGTTAATTCCTGCAAATTACATAAAACGAACCAAAGTAGAATATTCGGGGGTATTTGTTGCTAGATGCTACATAAAAGGTACAGAAATGCGTGTAAAAATGAGGTAAAAACCTTATATAAAATACACGCATCAGTTGTCTTGCTTGCTGCTATATCATGATGTTGCTATGCAGTATTTGATGTTGTTACAATAATGTCTTGTCTTTGTTTTTTCCGCAGTATATAATCAACCCGTCACAAGAGATTCAGCAGTACTCAAGTGTAGATATAGACGAGGTAAGGGACATGTTGGGCAAATACGTCTTAGAAAATAGAAATGCATGATACTCAGAGTTTAGATCAGCTTATTAGTAAATTTTTTGTTGAAGTTAGGGAATGATTAGTTCATGTAAATTTAACTCCTTGTAAGTGTATATATATATATATATATATATATATATATATATATATATATATATATATATATATATATATATATATATATATATAGGGTGGATCCAGTGAGAACCACCAATATAATGAGAACCGTGAGAACCGTTACTAAATCTTAACCAAATCTTGTTTCGAAAGTTTTGATGGATCATTTAACCTTAGTTTAGTTTATTCAATCACATTCTTTAGAATAAGTAAACAAAATTTATTGATTTTATTAACAAAATATAAACTTAATGTACAAAAATACAATTAGGTACACTAAAACGGCTATAGGTGCACCAAAACGAATACTAGGTGCATGCAAATTGTTACATGCATGAAAATGAGTACTAGGTGCATGAAAATAATGCGCTCTAGATGCACGAAAAAGAGTTCTAGGTACATGAAAATTGTTAGATACATGAAAATGTGTAGCTGGTGCATTAAAATTAATAAAATGTATTTCAACTCGATTTCCGTTAAATAATTTATACTTTTTTGACCAAGAAATATGTTATCTAGCCATAAAATTCTATTATGAATCTAAATATGTCGTTATTTTAAAAAAATATATCTATAAGGTGTAGTTCTCACGGTTCTCATTATGTTGGTGGTTCTCACTGGATCCCAATTCTATATATATATATATATATATATATGATGCTGCTGTTGTGGTTGAATTGAATCTATTGAGTTCTGATGAACCCAAATTTGTGATTTATCTTCTTCTTTGGTATATGGTCTTTCTTGATATATGCAGGTTTTTGAATGGCATGAAACAAATTTAATTTTTAAAAACATTAGGAGTTCGTAATAAAAACGGTTACTAAAAAAAAAACCGTTGTGAAGACCTTTCACAATGGTTACTAAAAAAAAAACCGTTGTGAATACCTTTCACAAATACCGCGCATAATATTCAACAACATGTTTTAAACGAAGAACTGTTGTTAAAAGTCTTCACAATTTTGGAGGGAAAGTTACAATAACGGGTTTTAAACTAAGAACCGTTGTTACTACAAATTTCAACAACGGGTATGTATCATATACCCGTTGTTAAAAGTCTTCACAATTTTGGAGGGAAAGTTACAACAACGGTTATACATATGACAACCGTTGTTATATTATTCCCACCAAATTTTTGAAACACTTTCCACAACGGCTTACACGCAACAACAACGGCTTTTAACCGTGGTGAATACTTTCGACAACGGTTTAAGTAAATAACCTAACCGTTGTAAATACCTTTTACAACGGCCGCTTTAACAACGACCGTTTTTGTTTTTACAACGGTTTTTACCCGTTGTTATAGCCTGTATCTGTAGTAGTGAATCCATGTCACATTAGTTCGCCATGTCACATTGAAAATATGCAACATCACATTTAAATATGCCACGTCACATTAAATTTTAATCTAGGTGCCTTTTTGGATCCTACGTGGCTTTGTCTAGGTGGCGTTTATTTGTCATTTTTGGGTAGCCTTTTAATTATATTTTATAGATAAGATATAATATTTATTCCTCAATTATCACACAATATGATAATAAATATACTTTAAAACTCCCTTGACTAACCATTAGTCAATATATATATATATATATATATATATATATATATATATATCAAGGAACTAATTATCCAAATAATTAGATTTCCATTTGGGCTCCATCCTATAGGTGTGACCTCAAGGGATCAACTGATCACCGCCGTCATACGACAGTAACGTCAAACTCTAGTCAGTCGAGCGTTACCAATTTACGTTAATCAGTTGACAAATAAAATATTATTTCCCTGATATTCCTTTTACGAGATTTATTATGCAGACACACTATTGAGGAGGAGACTACTCCAACAATCTCCCACTTGTTCGACACAAGTGTGCGCTACCAATTCTCTTGTCCTAAATTATCTCCCACTCAATGCAAGATGTCTTTCAGGTCGTTCTTGCACGTGATCATTTCATAAAGTGGTTTTCTCGATCAGGAGAATGACTGTCTGACCGGATAATCTACTATAGATCTCATCCAAGCGTGGCCACGCATTTCGAGTCATCTCTCCTCGAGTGGCCTTGAGATATAAAATGACATGGGTGGGCAATCCTGTTGACCTATTTTCTTCGTTCGATACAGATCACAATGACCCAGTAGATGCTCATTGGCCTCCTTTTACGGTACGACCTAGAGCAAAAACCAAAGCCACCTGAAAAACGTACCAACTTACACAAATAGTCGCCAGTCTAAAGAATTGACTCAAAGGAATAAATAGAAATCCTTGCCACGACCAGGCAACATGAGGATTCTATAAATGGTCACTGTCCGACAAAATGTCTCTACATTCTGCTTATGTAATCGACCAGTCATCTTTATGACTCTATGGTGGTTGAACTCACCATCGATCGACTTACAATCTAGTCACTCTGAGACGTCACCTCATTAAGCAACTAGGGACAAAATACAATGTTAATCCAGTTCACTTGAAATGTTCAACGTTGTCCCACAACCTTTTCAGATTTAACAAAGTTTTAAATAATATCCAGTAAGTACTGAATATATAAGAGTTTAGAAAAACTCAAACGATAAATGCGATTATCATATATGTAAAATTGATACACTATCAGATTATTACACATCATATAAGCTACAGAAATTCAATTACTATGTTTCAACCACATTGAAACGACATGACTATCATGTCTAGCCTTCAACAAGGCCTGGTTTAAAATCAATGACACCTTGTCTGATCAAACCAACAAATTGCTATTTCCCTTTGTTCCACATGACTTATATTACATGTAACAAAATTGAGTACATATCTAGACTTGACTCTAGAATAAGACACCCTTGCCTCAAAAATAGCTCCCACTGTCATCACAGTGTGTTAGGATAGGATATGCGGTTGCAGGAACTACTTCTAGTCCCTGCATTACTGCCGAATCCAAGCTACTTCCTTTTTCCAACATCAAATGTTACAATGTACTCAATTTCCGTTGTAAAATCCATAAGTATAACTGCCTGGAACTCTTCCAGCAGATGTATGGGTAAAAATACCCTCATTTTCATCATGACGTAGCAACTCGCTATTGGATAAGATAGAGGCACACGGATCAATGACAAGGCAGCAGACTGCTAGACACCAGGAATAACAAAGGGGGGTGAACCTGGACATTCAAGTAATGCGATGGCCAAGATTGAGCTAAATAATGAACAACCAGCAGGAACGTTGAAATGGTCAGCAGGAACATTGCAGTTATCAGCAGGAGCTTTGACAAAGTCAGCAACCACTCCCTATTTCATAGGAAGTGGAGCGTATGGTTGAGCGAATATAGAGACATGTGCGACAATTCAAGGAAGGCTGTAAAAGAGCAACAAACACGAGATTCAAGGACCTCTCATTCCTCATTCACTCCACTCAAAGAAATAACATTCATCACCTGCAACAAATAATAATTTACGCACTTAGAAACATATGCACCGTTCGTATCATTTGTACTTAGTCATTTGGAGATTACTGCTGTTCCTCCTGATTGTTCCAGCTAGGTTTACCCTCGAAAACTATTACTACTATTGGATCATTGGTGGGATACCATTCCCCCCTGCGGTTTTTCCCACATTTTGGGTTTCCCGCGTCACCATTTTGCTTGTGTCATTTGTCTCTCTCTCCTTTTCGTTTGCTTTTCTTTCGTACTGTTTGCTTACTTTCGTTCTCGTTATGTTCTTACTACTGATATAATCAAGTCCTTAATACCGTATTTTAATTGAAATAGCCGCATTGACTTACAAATCTTTAGTCGTTAAAATCTTACCAAAACAATTTGACGCCCACCGTGGGGCATTGTGGTTAAATCTTGGTTAAAATACCTCTTTTCGAAATATCCTAACATCTCTATAGTTGGTCATGCCAGGATCCAATCAGAACGTATCTGATCCGATGAGTACATCAGCGCAAACTCCAGTAGTAGGGGCGACGCCAGCAACCTCCGGTGTTCCAACAACGGCGGTCCCTACCACTAGAGTGACTGCATGCCAGGCTCAGCTCCAAGCATCAGCAAAGCCTCCCTACTCCCCCAAAATCATAGATTTGGTAGCAGGGAAGGCTGGAAAATCCCCAGTTATTATTCCTGTACCCAAGCCTAATAGGGATGGGAGTCCGCAGTGCCCAGGATCACCAGGACACCTGACAGGGGCACGTTTCCCAGAAGCGTCACAATCGGATCCGGTACAGCAGTTGCTCCAAGGGATAACATCCTTGCAGCAGGCGGTGATAGGGCTACAAAGGGACAACCAGTCCTTGTAGAAAAAGATAGATGCAGTGTCACCCCTGGGAACGACTCAATAGATGGCAAGGTCAAGACTCGGCTAGGGGAATGCCATGGAGTACTTAGGGAGACTACTGCCGCAAAATCTATTGACCAGGCTCGATATGGATATGCTGCCACCAGCGGTAACCACACCACCCGAGCAAGTATATCCAGCAGGAACGGTGGCCACCCAGGGTAAAATCCAACCGCCAGGGGTTCCACCACCACCGAGGATGCCGTAAACGTACCCTATGGTACTCAACCCATGTGGGATTAGGAGCACTAACTCCAGATCCCATACCAACAACCAGCATTACGCCAGTGGTACCAGGAAGCAATCCAGGGGAACAGTCAGCAAGAAACGCATATCCCGGGATGTGCTCCTATATGCCATATACTCCGGACAGCCAGTTCAGGCCTATTGTGAACTCAACACCATTACTTGGAAGCTACATGGTCCCTCCTTACATGTTAAGAGGAACACAAAATCCATATGGGGTCTACTCAGTACCCCACAACAAGGGTATGGGGGTAGGAAGCCAGGTAGAACAACAATTGCAGGATATAAGGTCCCTACTCAGCAAGGTTCCAGGGTTACCACGTCCCATGGAGGTGGCAAGCCTAGGGTGCTATGCGGATTTCCCCTTTGTGGACAACATTGCCCTTGTCCGCATGCCAAAGGGGTTCACCACGCCAACAATGACGTTGTATGATGGAACAGAGGATCCGCTGGAGGACATCAATCAGTACAAACAAAAAATGATGGTGGTTGCAGCAACATGGCCTGAAAAGGAGGCATGTATGTGCAAAGGATTCAGTTCCACCTTGTCAGGAGCCGCACTCCAGTGGTTCGTTAACCTTCCCAACAAGTCTATTTCCAGCTTCGTGGGGTTAGTGAACGTCTTTAATCAACAGTTCGCAAGCAGTCGCAAGCCAGAAAAATTATCCAGTGATCCATACCGGATCGTCCATAGGTTCGAGGAGTCCACCAGGGATTATCTCGCCAGATTCAATGTGGAAAAAATATCTATCCCTAAGTGCGACCCTACAACAGCAGTCAATGCCTTCAGAAGGGGATTGCATCGCGACTCTGATTTGTACAAGGATCTCACCAAGCACTCATATTCCACCTTCGAGGAAGTTAAACAAATGGCAGAGGCTACTTATCGCCTAGAGGAGAATGAGGATAGAAGGGACCTGTACGGAACAGATTCGTCCAGCAAAAAAATCACAACAGAGAAGAAGAACGAAAGAGGCAAACCCTACAGCAAGAACACAGTGAACAAAGTCTTAGGACAAACAGAGAGCACCGAGGCTCCACCTAAGCTCAGCGAGTATAGGTTCACCACTGGACTTGCTGGGGGTATTGAAGGCAATCAGGGAACTCGGGCAAAGGGCCAGGTGGCCCAAGAAGCCTACCCCCAGGGAAAACGACAGAAGAGATGCCAGCAAAAGGTGTGAATACCACAATGATATTGGCCACAATACAGAAGATTGTGTAGTACTACAAAAGGAAGTGAAGCACCTCTACAATGCTGGATGCTTGGATCACCTGCTCCCCAAGGGAGCGAAATCTGGAAAGGTCAATACTGCTGACCAGGCCCAACCATCCCCACCTCTACCTTACTCAAAGATCGTGAGCGTCATCACAGGAGGGTCGGAGATATGTGGTCTCACTTATTCAGCAGCAAAGTGCCATGCAACCAAGACCAAAGGAGATAAACCAGAGTTCTCCCTCAGGGTCAGCAGACAGGATCTAAAAGCAATCTCATTTGACGAGGCAGACATACCCGATGTGGTAGAACACCACCATGACGCCTTGATCATTACCCTTTCTATAGGGAATTGCCTTGTTAAAAAGATATTGGTAGATACATGAAGCTCTGTGAATCTAATAATGATGGAGACCTTGAAGAACATGAGGTTCAGCGAGAAAGACCTAGTGCAGAAGGCAGTACCCTTGGTAGGCTTCAGCGGAGAAACTAAACAATCCCTTGGAGAAATAGTGATACCTACCTTTGTAGGGGGTATGAACAAACAAGTACGGTACTTGTTCATTGATGGTCCGTCAACTTATAACGTGATACTTGGCAGGCCTTGGATCCATGAAATGAAAGTGGTACCATCAACGTACCATCAGAGCGTGAAGTTCCTTACACCCTGGGGGGTACAGGAGATACGGGGAGATCAAAATGTCGCTTGGGATTGCTACAAGAACGCTCTTAAACCCACTGCAGCTGGTCCAGCATAGCAATTACTGAAACTGTGCGTTCAGAGGGAGTATATCGCACCTCCCCAGGAGGAACTCGATGAAGTAGTCTTGGACCCACAGTTTCTAGCAAGAACAGTGCTGGTAGGAGCTGATTGTGCAGGTGACATCCGTGAGCAGATAATTGAATTTCTACGTACTAACATGGATTGTTTCGCCTGGTCCCATAGCGACATGATTGGCATAGATCCAAGTGTAATTACACACCGGTTAAATGTAGACCCAGGTTTCTTCCAGTCCAGCAGAAAAGGCAGAAATTTGCTCCTGAAAGGAACGAGGTGATAAACCAGGAGGTAGAAAACCTCCTTGCAGCAGGCAAGATCAGGGAAGTTAACTACCCAGAATGGCTCTCGAATGTTGTGGTTGTACCCAAGAAGAACAACAAGTGGAGTGTATGTGTTGATTTCACAGATCTTAACAAAGCTTGCCCAAAAGACCCGTTCCCCCTGCCGCACATTGATTCCATGGTAGATGCAACAGTAGGGCATGAGCTACTTACCTTCCTCGACGCCTGGAGTGGGTACAACCAGATAAAAATGAACCCTAAGGATCAGGAGAAAACAACCTTCAGATCTGACAGAGGCTTGTACTGCTACAATGTGATGCCCTTTGGCCTCAAGAATGCCGGTTCCACCTATCAGTGCCTGGTGAACAGAATGTTCAAAGAGGAAATAGAGAGAACATTGGAAGTTTACATTGACGATATGGTAGTCAAATCTAAGAAGGCAAAATAACACACCTAGAAAATACCTTCTCGATTCTCAGAAAATACCATATGAAGCTGAACCCTCTGAAATGCACTTTTGGAGTCTCCTCGGGGAAATTCCTGGGGTACTTGGTGACGCAAAGAGGGATAGAGGCCAGCACGGAGCAAATCAAAGCCAGCACGTACAAAGGCTCACAGGACGGGTATCAGCCTTAACCGGTTCATATCAAGGTCCTCAGACAGGTGCAACTGTTCTATGACATCCTGAGGAAGAGCCAGAAGTTTGAATGGACGCAGGAGCACGGAAAGGCGTTTGGGGAGCTCAAGCAGTACCTAAGCACCCCTCCTCTTCTCTCCAAGCCAGAACAGGGAGAACCACTGTACTTGTATCACAAGATCGATGAGGCTACTGTAAGCGCTGCATCTTGGTACGAGAGCACGAAGGTATGCAGAAACCAGTATACTATATAAGCAAGTCTCTGTTACCTGCAGAGACCAGGTACACATCTCTAGAAAAACTCGTTTTAGCACTTGTAACTACTTCGTACAAATTGCGCCCCTATTTTGAGTCACATACAATTTCAGTCGTGACCAACTACCCCCTGAGAACCATAATGAGGAAATCCAAACTGTCAGGGAGAATAGTTAAGTGGTCTGTCCACCTAAGTGGGTACGACCTAAAATTTGAACCCCGAACAACCATAAAGTCCCAAGCCCTAGCTGACTTTGTGTCAGACTTTAGTCCCACCCTTCAAGAACAAGCCGACAGTGAAATCTTGACCCTAAGTGAGGTTAAAGGGGAGCAGGTATAGGAATTACATGTTGATGGGGCATCCAACACGAAGGGAGCAGGGGTAGGGCTGGTCCTGAAATCACCTCAGGGGTAATAGATAATACAAGCAGTACGGTGCGAGTTCAAAGCAATGAATAACAAGGTTGAATACGAGGCCCTAATCTTAGGACTCCAATTAGCCTTAGAAATGCAAGTCAACCACATCAAGGTGTATAGTGACTCCCAACTAATTGTTAACCACGTGAATAACGTGTATACGGCCAGGGATCCTAAAATGGTAGCCTACCTGGAAGTGGCGAAGGAGCTCAAACTCCGCTTTGCCTCCTTCCACATCCAGCAGATACCAAGGGACCAAAATGTTGAAGCAGATGCTCTCGCCACCCTGGGAGCAACCTTCACTCCAGGGGCAGTGGGTTCTATACCATTCATACATGTCATGAAACCTGCCATACGCCAGAATGAACAACAGAACGCCAGTAAGGCTGCAACCACCTAGTGGACATACGAAGCAGGGATACTGTGTACTGCCACACCCCAGGAAAAGATTGATGATTGGCGCAAGCCTTACATTAGTTGGCTACGTGATGAGGTCTTACCACCTGATCAGAAAGACGCCAGGAGCTTCAAAATGAAATTCTCCAGATTCGTACTTATTGATGGTATCCTATTTAGGAAGTCCTTGGCAGGACCCTATCTGAGGTGCTTGAGCATACAGGAGGCACATGCAGTAATGTGTGATATCCACAGTGGTGATTGTGGAAATCACACAGGGGGTAGGAGCCTGTTCAACAAGACACTAAGACAGGGTTACTTCTAGCCTACCATGAGGAAGGACGCCATAGATTACGTCAAGAAATGCGAAGAATGCCAAAGGCACGCTCCAGTCAGCCACCAGCCAGCAGAATATATGCATCCGATCATCTCGCCTTGACCTTTTATGAAATGGGGAATGGACATTATGGGACCATTACCCGTGCTTCTGGAAACAGGACGTACATGCTGGCAATGACGGACTACTTCTCTAAATGGATAGAGGCAGAAGCTTTCCCTCAGATCCTGGAGAAGCATGTGATATCTTTCATCAAGAGGAACATAGTCAGCAGATACGACATCCCTTCAGAAATCATATGTGACAACAGGTCACAATTCATATCCAACAGAACGGAAGACTACTGCGCCAGGTGGAACATCAAGCTGTTTAAGTCTACTCCTAGGAATCCACAGTCCAACGGTCAGGCAGAATCCAGCAATAAGATAGTCATGAACAACCTCAAAAGAAGGCTGGAGGAGATAGGAGCCAACTGGTCAGATGAGCTCCCCTTCGTACTGTGGTCTGATAGAATCACCCCAAAGTGGCAACAGGTCAAACACCATTCAGTCTGGTATATGGGGCCGAGGCAGTTATTCCCTCTGAGGTGCAAATACTGACGCAACGATATGCCAATGCCACTGAACAGAGGAACTAGGTATAAATGGCCAGAAGCCTGGATACCATTGATGAGCTAAGAGCCAGCGCCCAAATCAGGATGGCAGCCTATAAACAGACAGCAGCCAGGAGTTACAACAAAAACATAAGACTGAGAACACTGTAGGTAGGGGACCTGGTACTCAGGAAGGTATTCCCAAACACCAAGAATCAGAGTGTAGGTAAATTCGCCTACAACTGGGAAGGTCCCTACCGCATAGAAGGCATCGTGGGTAATGGGGCATACAAGTTGAAGACTATGAATGAGGAAGCTGTCCCTAGATACTGGAACATCATTCACCTTAAAAAGTATTATTTTTGAGGTTCCAGGTGCAGGACCGAGGAGTTCCACCTCCAACAGGTACATCCCAGGACCCTTGAATCTTAGCATTCAGTACTCTAGAAAACTTAGAACATGAACTAACTTGCTAAAAGTGTCTTTGATTAAGCAGCTATCGCTTGAAGGGGAACAACCCCAGAACCCAATTGTTGGAGCCACAACTCACTCTCTCATAAGGTACATACGCAAATAACTAATCATTTTGTTTCGTACCTTTGTACCCACCCGCATTGGTCTAATAAAGAATAACATATCTTTTGACAAAGCAGGAACAACTAAGTCACCAGGCAAGGTCTTTCGTTCGACGCACGTGCTAAGTCTCCGAATTCGTGAGGTACTACTAAGGAAATGACAACTTACAACGTATCTTTCAAATCCTTTGAGTCAAAACCCTTTTTCTTATTTTCCCTTGGTGTCAACTTCACAGGTGTCACAAGGAGCAAAATGTGGAAGCAACGTACTTAGTATTTCAAGCGGCCAAAATGAAACTCTCTTTCTTTTAAGTTGTTGTAAAAATTCTGGTGGAACACACTTCGTGCTCCCTAAACTATTTTGGATTTATGAAATTGCTTCCATTTTTAAGTTTATCGTTGTTTTTGGATTGAATGTGGATATGGTAAGTTGAATATTAAGGCAATGTCCTAGTAGGCTAACTGATGAACATGAACTAGCAAATTGTTCCTCCTGCAGGAAGTACCCAATGTGCGCGTGGTCGAAATAGAGGGATTCGAGCATCCTGATGGACAGAAAGCTCCCTGAACCACCATAGACACCTCAACAAGTACGAAGCCGGCACACAAACAGAAAGAACAAAAGAATTGCTAGCAAAACAACAGAAGGAACAAAATGAAAATTTCATAAACACCCCTCAACGGGGGGAACCTGAAAAGCAAATATTTTTTGCCCCTCCTACGAGGCAAAAACAAAAGTACCAAAAGGTGTCAGGCACCAAGAGTTAGATTACAACGGGCCACCACACAGGGTACCCAGCAAAACGTCAAGATAAAAAGTTAAAATTTAAATGCCTAAACTAGGCAACAGCAGCAGAATCTGGGGCGGCATCAGCAGGAACATCCACAGGGATGTTAGGCTCCACAGTAGCCTCTCCTCCAGATGGACCTTCCCCTCCCTGGGCAATGAGGGCTTCCTCCCTGACCTCCTCAACTGACGTGACAGCTGGTTGTTCAGTCCTAGCACTGGTCTCTCCATCATCACCACCCAGCAGGTCATTGATGAGGCTGAAGTCAGGCTTGATTGGATATGCAACATTGAACAGCCGTTCCTCCTCAGCAAGGTCCCAGTTGGAGTGCTCACCCGCCTCAAACTCTTTGATGCACTTGATCTTTGTTTCTCAGGCGGAAACCAATGAAGAGTCCAAGAGCAAGTGCTTCAATAGCTCCAGATCCTTGTGAGCCTCTTCCATACGCCCTTCTACCACCCGCCTCTCAAAGATCCGGTGCATTTTCGGGCATTGCCTTCTCCTCGGCCCGGTTTCTCCGGGCAGCCACCATTTCCCTCCTAGCCAGCGCCGGATCTGCCTCCACCTTCCCCAGGTTGACATTGAGGTTGTTCACCTCCCCATCAACGGCAACCTCCTGCGCAGAGAACAGCCGTCCCGCAAAACCCGCGCAGAGGAACGATCAAGAAAGACAAACAAAGTAGACCAGTAAAACATAAAGGGAATTAAAAAAAGGTACCTGCGGGGCGCGCCCAGGAGCTTCATCTAGTACAGTAGGGAGGGGAGTATTTCCCAGAGAATGGACAGCAGCCGAAAGCAGGAACTGTTCCATGTAAGGCCAGAGAGGTACTGTTGGAGCTTGTGTCCTCTACAAATTAGTGTGATAACATTTGTAAATCTCTTACAGGTTCACAAGGGTATACTTCGTATTTTAATCAGTTGATTAACGATTACCTAATAACGGTTGGCTTGCTAGAAAGTTTGACGTTATTATCATACAGATGGCGGTGATCAACTGGTCCCTTAAGGTCACACCTATAGGATGTGTTTGAGAGATGTGATTATAGAAATATAATCACATTGATGCCTTATATGACTAAACAGTTAGTCAATGTGTTGATGAGACAATTATTTAATGAAGATTAAATAATATTAGTTGAGACGAATTAACTGTCAATTCGTAAATTGAATATAATAAGTTATATTTAATTAAATGTATGTAATGTTAGCTTGGACGAATTAATTTGTTAATTTGTAATTAAATGTAATCGGTTATATTTAATATCAACAAGATGAATGTGTCATAGTGGTAATAGTGAGGGTACTCAAACCAAGAGGTCATGGGTTCGATCCTCACTAGATGACAATTTACACATTTTATACATTTTCGGAATAACCGAAAATAAGAAGAAAATTATCATCTTATTTTCGGATATGGGCCGAGAAAAATAAAAAAAAAAGAAAATCCTACCCTAATCCATTCCTATACACGATTTATAGGGGAGTGGGGAGAGGATTTTCTAACCTAATTTTTTCCTAAGCCATTCTTGCCTCCCTCTCATCAGAAAAACCACAAAAACCTAAAATTATTTAGTTAATTTTTGGATCGATTCTAGCATAATCAAATGGCATATCTCATATCGTCTTGGGTGCAACTGATAGGCGAATATCTACATTGATATTGTTCTTAGGCCGTATTTGCTAGGACCGAAGGTTATTTCTAAATCCTATATTATTTTGTTTATGCAATTTAAATTTTATGACTAGTTTCATCATTATAATTCGTTATACTCCTTATATTTAAAGGGATGCATACAGTTAAATCCCACAGGTACCCCACTGGAGCCATACCCCTTGGGAAGGCGGATTACAGTGGAAGTATTGGGCAGGGGTGGCCTAGGAGCCACCACAGCCAGAGGAGCAACCTCAATAGGAACAGGCGTGCTAACCGGCTCCTTTTCAACAAGGAGCGATGGCCTCTTCCTGGGAGAAGGACTGGAGGAGGCAGAAGCAACCTGCTTCCTCTTTCTATACAACACGGAAAGAGAAGAAACAGGAGTATTCCCTAGTACAGGAACACAGTTAGAACATAAACATAAAATGACCATATAGCAAGAACAAACACCCATGAAAAACAAAGCCTTACCAGACGACATTTGGAATTCGGCAGCTGGGGGTTCTTGCTGACTGGTGGAGGTACCAACTTCCTCTTCCTCTTCTTCCTTCTCTTCTTCCTCCTCTTGCTCTACTTCGCTAATGTCAAGAGGCACGGAGGCAGATGCACCAACAGGGGAAGAAAGTACACCAGGGTAAGAACGAGTTGCAACAGGGAGAGAAAATAAACGGCTAACCACGCTATGATCTCTTGAGGGAACTGGCTGCTTCAAACCTGCAACAGTACACCAGTAAGAACATTAAGGTAAAAGAAAAACAACAGACACCCAGAAACTAAAATTACCTTTAGAGGCCCCCACTTATAAAATAAGTACTCGGGGGTGGGGGTAAGAGAGTCAATCTTAACAAAGATGAATTTTATATTCCAGCCTTCATCCGTCACTTTAGGAGGAAGGATAACGCTAGGGTTGCTGCGGTCGCAAAACCTCAAGGTAATAAGCCCGGCAACGAAGGGCCTGAAAGTATAGAACATGTCAAGGTCACCCAGACCAATCCTCAGACCGTGATCCTCAGCAAGGATACAAAGCGAGACCAGAATGCGCCATGCATGAGGCGCAAGTTGGCAGATCGCCAACCTATAGTGGCGCAGGATCCTTTGCACCAAAGGAGGAAAGGGAAAAGACAAACCCTGGGTAAAAGGGTACTCGTACAGGTATGCCCAACCGGGATTATGGGCTTCTGGCGCCTCCCC
Organism: Silene latifolia; assembly: GCF_048544455.1. Taxonomy (NCBI): domain Eukaryota; kingdom Viridiplantae; phylum Streptophyta; class Magnoliopsida; order Caryophyllales; family Caryophyllaceae; genus Silene; species Silene latifolia. Next base: position 38,608,108 of record NC_133528.1, read on the forward strand.
AGGCTGAGGAATGTGAATCACGACCTCCTGCCTAAGGCCAAACCTCTCTCTCACCTCCTCGAGGGGGGTATCAGCAAAGCTGGAATCACACAGATAGTGGTCTGCGAGAATCCCAGAGGATCGGAAGGGAGATAGAGCAACAGCAGATGGACCCCCACGAGGAGAAGGAGCAGGAACTGTACGACGGATAGACTTTTTGACCATAATTGCGGAGTTTAGAGGCGAGAAAATTAAGAGAGAGAGTAAAAAATAAGAAGTTACCTGGTGGATAGGGAGATTTTATAGGAGAGGGAGAGTAATATGGTTTTAAGAAAGAGGTTAATAAAGACGGAAATAAGGGAAGTGGGAGGGGGAGGGGGAGGGGTGTATTTATAAAAAAAATAGAGGGAGTTAAGAGAGGACGTTAGCAGAAGGGAGTTAAGGGAGGAAGTTAGGTTGGGGGGGGGGGGGGGGAATCGAGGGAAAGGAAACGTGGGGGAAGTGGGAAGTTATTAAGGGGAAATGATTAATTGGACCTCCAACGATCAGTCTCAGTGGATAAGAATGCAAGTGGGCTGACGTCACGTTATGACATCACCACTACATGCAACATCTAGGAGGGAAGCAACTCCCAGCATCCATCGAGCAAGAACAGAATCTGACAGTTTCTTGGGGGTAATTGTATGGGTAAAAATACCCTCTCATTTTCATCATGATGTGGCAACTCGCAATTGGGTAAGATAGAGGCACACGGATCAATGACAAGGCAGCAAGCTGCTAGACACCAGGAAGAACAAGGGGGGATGAACCTGGACATTCAAGTAATGCGAAGGCCACGATTGAGCTAAATAACGAATAACCAACAGGAACGTTGAAATGGTCAGCAGGAACATTGCAGTTATCAGCAGGAGCTTTGACAAAGTCAACAACCACTCCTTATTTCATAGGAAGTGGAGCGTATGGTTGAGCGAATATAGAGACATGTGCGACAATTCAAGGAAGGCTATAAAAGAGCAACAAACACGAGATCCAAGGACCTCTCATTCCTCATTCACTCTACTCAAAGAAACAACATTCATCACCTGTAATAAATAATAATTTACGCACTTAGAAACATATACACCGTTCGTATCATTTGTACTTAGTCATTTGGAGATTACTGCTGTTCCTCCTGATTGTTCCAGCTAGGTTTACCCTCGAAAACTATTACTACTAGTGGATAATTGGTGGGATACCATTCCCCCCGCGGTTTTTCCCACATTTTGGGTTTCCCGCGTCACCATTTTGCTTGTGTCATTTGTCTCTCTCTCCTTTTCGTTTGCTTTTCTTTCGTAGTGTTTGCTTACTTTCGTTCTCGTTATGTTCTTACTACTGATCTACTCAAGTCCTTAATACCGTATTTTAATTGAAATAGCCGCATTGACTCACAAATATTTAGTCGGTAAAATCTTACCAAAACACAGATCAACTCCTCATAGCCAGTACGAGATTCCCTACAATCTATATATGTTTTCAAAAATTGTATATGTGTAACTGTTTACACAAACTTCAATTAGCATTCGTGTAACTCCTTACACAAATCAAATAAATTTAAAACACTTAGTTTCACATCTTTAGTCCTTCTCAAGTACTAAAAGATAATCTATCTGACTATAATATGACCTTCACTTAAATTCGATTAATAACAACTCGTAATACTCAAAACATATGAATTGTTATAACAATAATACATCATAGCGTATTAAATTGATCCAGCAGCGGAAGCAATCGGAATAAATTCTAATGAGTTCAACTTGCTTGAACCAGTCAAGAATCTCATATATATAAGACTCCTGATAAAAACGCCTATATCCCTCCTTGATTTATCTCTATAAATCTGGATACTTAAGATGTATTAATATTCTCCTAAGTCTTTCATCATTCCAAATGATTAATATTTCAACAACATAAAAGACTCATAATACCACCATACTCCCACTAAACTTCATGTATATACATAATTCCTCGACATCTCGAAAAATGTTTTATAACATGATCAAACACATATTCCAACTCCATGATGCTCTCTTAAGACTTCTTCTTAAGTTAGCTACAATCTTATGATTGTAAAACTCACAAGACGTGTCAAATACACTTCTTCTTCTAGAATCTAATTCAAGAAGATGGTTTTGTCATCCTACTGTCAAATCATACTATTATGAAATGCAACAATTGCCAATATAATCCGAATTCATCGAAGCATTGCAACTGGTGCAAACCCTTTATCACCAATCAAGCTTTGAAAACATCTTTATGTTTTATCCAAGTCAATTACAATGAGGAGGTCTAACTTCTTCATGTAAATATACCAGTTCATTTACTGATAATTACACTTGGAGTCCAATTCGGACCAAGATGGCTTCAGGCCATTGCATTGAGTTGAAACAAGAAACAATCCTCTTGTAAGTTACAGGTTTCGTCACTTTCTAAAAGTAATACTATATCATCACCCTTGATGAGTGATGAATTTAACTTGACCTCGTAGATTCCGAAGAAACAAACACTTAATGTGATCAAGAGGAAATTTCCTGCGTTATATGCTCAGTTTGTAGCTCTTCAACATTTTCTCCCACTCTATCTTTTAAAAATAAACCTTTTTTCTATAAAGACAGCATCATGAGCCACAAACACTTTGTTCTCATGATTATGTAGGTTAAATGACCACATGATTTCTTTTGGACAACTTATAAATTAAGTACTCTACCTCTTCATATCTAATACGGAGTGAATGCGATTATTTAAATGGTACTTTGATTTAGTGGGAAGAAGAAATTAGCAGACAAAATAGAAAGACCCCAATTGTAAAAAACAAGTGACTCAATAAAATTTGACAAAGATCAAACCATATCGTATAGGTTCGATATCTTCTTCCAACCTCACATTATCTAATAATGTGTTTTAGGAGAAGTAAACTTGTGATACTTTATCACACTTCTTTTGGTGAAAATTAAAAGTCATTACTTTGATGTTTCTTTCCACGATCGGATCGTGAATCTATGATCTTATAATCTTATTGGTTATCTTATTTACTATAAAACTCTTTGAACTTATCAAAGGTTTATCTTTATACCTCGTTTAGTAGATACACCAGTATCCGCTTAATACGATGGTAAAAGAAGTAAATATAACCTACTCTGGTTGAGATTGTTATTCGACCATACACACATCCACATGTGATTAGGGTCAATAACTCACTTGCTCAATCTCCTTTTCAACAAAAGGGCACGAGTTATCTTGCTTTGAATACAAGATTCGCATATATCATAAGATTCATAATCAAATGATTCAAATAGAACTAGGTAACACTAGTCTATGAATGCGTTTTCAATCCAGAACTAAGATTTGATCGGGGTCACCAAAATAATTTGAACCTTTTATATTCTATATGATATATTAATTTATCTAGTTTAGGTCAAGAATAACCAATAATTGGATTGCAATAGCCATAGATCAAATCATGGCAAATTAGGGCACAACATTTGTTTATATCACATGAGTGAAACCCTATGTGTCTTACATAAAACCTTTATTAAAGCACAATTCTAAACCCAAAAACTAGATTAAGTACATAATAACATTTATATGTCTCATAATGAAATGACAACTACCCTAGTTCCATTTCCTATGAGAAGGTTGACATTAGTTTAAGGCTAATCGTCACACGATTATCATCCCATGTACCAAAAACAATAATAATAAACACTATCGATATCAAATATTGATGAAGTGGTACAAGTATAACTAATGTCAATCATATAGATATCTAGAGAAGAAGGAACCTTTTAAGTGTCACACACCCAACTTTCTTATTCTCCAAAAAATTAGGGATATTATATCTACTAATGTCATACATATTTAAAAACAACAAGTTTGGTCAGGATTGGCATCACACTAAGGTTAGGTGCTGCTATTCACAATAGCTTAGCATTAACCTTTGCTTTAAGCCAATTCTTTAACCAGACCAAATTCTTTCTTGAACCTCATCCTAATCTTAACTATTGAGATATATACATCCCTCTTAGAGCTCCCATTCACTTCTAAGAAACTATATGAAGTTAATGTGGTAATTGGTTAATCATGATTTCAAACAAATCATATTACCAATTCGTTCCAACACTTTTACATGCTCAAACAATTTAAGTATGTGAAAACATTTATCTTATGAGCAAAAAGATTGTAGCATCGTTGTTGTAAATAAAATAATATTGCAAAATCAACACACTTTTGACTAAGGTAATATCCCGTTCATACTCTTCATAAGAGACTCTTACAACAGTCAATATGAGGATCAAAAGAATTGCAAATTTCTATCATTAGCTATGGTGGTAAAACGGAGAAAGGTTGAATAATCGATTTTTTTTTTGCTAAAATGTAAGCTTTTCATTGAAGATCAAAATCTGCATTACAAACAACTCATTGAACACAAGATTTTAGTGCTAATATTACATTAATTGCACTCTAGACAACCAAAGTGTATCCTTAGTAGTAACAAACTTTGGACAACTAACTCGTGGCCTATTTTGGACAGCAAGCCAAGCTTGAGTAGCTACCAAATCTGGTTTTAACACCAGAGGAAATAGCCTAGCTTCATTTCTCTGATTCCATATTAGGTACCAAGTAGCCAACAGTGTAGCTGTAGTCACCTGTTTCCTCAGCTTGCTCCACCTTCTGCTTCTGATCATTTGTAGCTGATTAGCAGCACCCATATTAGTACCAAGCTTCACAGTAAGATTTCTATAGATCATCTGGCTGTAAGTGCAATCCTGAAACAGATGGACATGACTTTTAGTATCAAGAGCACAAATACAGCATAAATCGTCAATTGAGACCTGAAATCTGAGTAATTTCTCCTTCAGCATTAAAGCTTGGCTTGAGATCAACCAAGCAATGAAGCAATGCTTGGGAGGAGAAATAGAATTCCAAACAGATCTATGCCAGACCACTTCTGGCCTTTTCTCTCTCATCCAATTGTAACAAGCATTAACTGAGTAGTCCCCAACACCAATACCCCAACTCCCATCAATAAATCCCTCCTTGATAATGTCCCTTATTTGACAAACTTTTCTCCAGTGCTAACTGGTATCAGAGAATGGAGAATATGACTGCCAAGACTAACCCTTTAAATAAACATGATGTACCCACTGGACCCAGAGCTTATCAGGCTTCACTGACAACCACCAGACCAGTTTGCCAATAGTAGCAATATTCCAGATTGAGCTCAATCTGAGTCCAAGACCCCATTCCTTCTTAGGCACACAAACTTTATGCCAGACTATCAAGGGTGCTTTATTATTCTCAGTACTCCCTTCCCATAAATAGTTCCTGCAAATGGCATCAACTCTGTTCATGACACCCTTAGGTAAAACAAACATAGAAGCCCAGTAGCTATACATGGTAGACAATACAGCTCTAACAAGAACTAATCTCCCAACAAAGGAAAGTTTCTTAGCCCTTAGACACCTGATCCTCTCAACAATCTTATCAATGAGCACCCCATAATCACTCCTTTTTAACCTGCCTGTAGTAATAGGCACACTTAGGTACTTAAAAGGCATGGAACCTTCTTTGATCCCAGGCACTAATAAGATATCCTTCTTTAGCCCAGCTGAAACACCATTGAAATATGCACATGACTTCTGTGGGTTCATTTTAAGTCCTGAGGCCCGGGAAAAGGATTCATAAGCCCTTAACAGAACCATAATGGATTGAGTATCCCCTTTACAAAACATCAATAGATCGTTTGCAAACATCAAGTGTGTAAGTTTCATTTGTTTGCAAAGAGGGTGGAAATTAAACTTCATCTTGTCTGTGGCACAATCAATAATTCTTGTTAGATATTCCATACATAAAGTGAAAAGTAGTGGAGACATTGGGTCCCCTTGCCTCAGTCCCCTTTTCCCTTGGAAGAATCCAAAATTGTCACCATTGAGGCTAAGAGTATATGTAACACTACTCACACATTCCATGATTAAGTTTCTAAAATGAGCTGGAAATTGAAATGCTTCCAAAATCTCTTCTAAAAACAGCCAGCTAACAGAGTCATAAGCCTTCATGAGGTCCATCTTAAACATACATCGAGTAGAGCAAGCTTGTCTGTTATACATCCTTACCAAATCTTGACAGACCATTATAGTCTCTATTATACTCCTCCCCTGAAAAAAACCCCCTTGGTTCATACTCACCAAATCAGACAAAACTACTGCTAGTCTGTTGCAAATGATTTTGGAGATACACTTGTATAGCACATTACAACAGGCAATAGGTCTGAATTGATGAACATGGGTAGGCATCTTGCATTTAGGAATAAGGGTAATAGTAGTGGCATTCAACTGCTTGAGGAGCTTACCAGTTCGAAAAAAGTCTTGAATAACATCACAAACTTCATCCCCTATAATGTTCCATGAATATTTGAAGAAGGCACTTGAGTACCCATCCGGTCCAGATGCTTTGTGTTCAGGAATAGAGAAAATAACAGCTTTAACCTCCTGCTTAGTCACATGCAGCTTTAGGACATCCTGATGAACAACAGCACACACCCTTCCTTTTCTGATAATATGAGTGTTAACCTTATCAGTCTTAATAGCAGTCCCCAATAAATCTTGATAATATTCAAGGAAAGCATCCTTAACAGCTTGGGGATCAGATTGCTCATGCCCCCTAACATCTTTCACACTCAGGACTTGATTCTTGATAACTCTACTTCTTATAACACCATGAAAATATTTTGTATTAGTATCTCCTTCTTTATTCCAGGTAATATTCGCTTTCTGGCTGAGAAACAAGGTACAAGCAGCTTGCAAAGTTTTATATTCCTCCACAGCTTGTTTCTTCTTATTCAACCAATACTGATTACTAAGATCCTCTGCAATCTTAACCTGAATAGCTATGGACAATGGGGGCCACGGGGGCTGATGCGTGTCTATAATATGATGTTTTACATCTTTATTTCCACGCATTTTATGTCTATTATATGTAGTTTATTCTACTATTTTCCCCATTTCTGTCTACTCTCGTATTTTTATGTAATATTGCAGATTATTGCGGAAATGGGTAGAAAATGAACCAAATCTTGACCCCGGAAGCTAAGCTTAGGAAGGACATGAATATTTGACTCGGACTTGAAGTTTAGAATGCATTTCAAGGCCTGAAGATAGCAAAAGCATGGGTGCGTACGAGTTTAACAAACAAAGAAGCACCTCACGACACTGCAGCCTGCTTCAAATGGATATATCTCGAGTTCTAGAGCAGATAATCGAGTGATTCCAATTGGAGGTGAAATCTTATCCTCTTAGCTTTCCAACGCCGCGTAGAACGCCTGATTTGACCAAGTAACGAAGAAATGGCATCTGTTTTAAGATCGGTGCGCGCTGCAGAATTCGTCAGAATGCATTACTGTACAGCATCCTTGGTCGATCGACTGGTACTTTTGGTCGATCGACCAGACCACGAGTATCAGAAGCTACTGTTCAGCTATACTTGGTCGATCGACTGGGTCTAGTGGTCGATCGACCACTCCACGAGCTGATGCGTGAATTAATAGAACGAGAATTTAGAAGCCCATGGTAATTAGGTTTTAGGAAATAAGAACTACGTTGTATTCCTATATAACGTAGCTTAGGTTTCAGTTTGTAGCATCGAGTTTTCATCATAAAAATTCTAGGGTTCTTTAGTTTATAATTATTTCCTTCAATACAAGTTAGTTTCGCATTCGGTTTTGGATCTTTGTTCTGCAAATTCCATTCGGTATTCTCTTGTTCTTATTTCAGTTTCATTACTCTTTTTGTTCTTAGTTTAGAATTGGTAGATTAGTTTCCGGCTTCGAATTTATCATTTTATTTTATTTGTTTGTTCAATTATTCCAATCATGAATTCAGTAGTTTTATGCTTTAATCTTATTGTTATTTTCGTCATAGACATGAGTAGCTAGTTCCGCTTGTGCTAGGATGTAGGGGATCTATAGCGTAGATGGCGTAGAATTAGGCGACCTGAATTAGGGCATTGGTCGATCGACTGACTTCTCTGGTCGATCGACTGTGCTAGTTGGTCGATCGACTGCCTATAGTGGTCGATCGACTGACGCGTGTTTGATTAGCATCGTTTTTAATTTATTAAGTGCAATATTTGACAAATGAGACCGAGAGGGAACCTGTTAGATGCTTAGTATTGACCAACCCATTAAGATCGAGAGACAGGGGAGGGAAATAATTAATGAATTAGAACGACTAAATTGCTAAGATCGAAAGACAGGTAATTTAGGCTTTAAGAATCACTTTTCAGTGCGAGAGCTAGCATTAGTGAGACTTAGGGGCTAGTAGCATAGGCCGAAAGGAGCTACTGGTTAACTTGGACCGTGAGGACTTGTTATTTACCCATCTACACGACCTTACTTCAGACTTACCTAGGATTATGCGCCATCGCAGCTATAGTGAACCGACCGTCTTAGCATTTCTTTTATATTTGATTTAATCCAGTTTCTTTAGTTTACTTTTAATTTCATTGCCATTAGTATTAGACCAATTCAACTCAAACCCCCTTACTTGCTACTTCTGGACTGAAATATAGAACAACTAAAATTCCCTTCCTCCCTGTGGTTCGACTCGTGCTACCACTAGCTTCTGTTAGTTTAGCTCGGAATTATAAATTTTATTTTTGATACTAAACGACGGTATCAAATTTTGGCGCCGTTGCCGGGGAGGTAGCGCTAGTTTTAGTTGTTTTTATTTTAGTCTGTCTTTAGCCTCAAGGGATTTATTCCTTGAGGCAGTTCTCATCTTTTTCCTTTAGTTTTGTTTTTATAGGTCTTTCAGGTCCTATCTAAGCAGGATTTTGGAAGGAGAACATCAAAGGGAAGGCTTGAGTACCTTTGATTCTTTCACCAAGATGTCTAACGTCGTAATTGTAGCACAATTTGAAGCTCGAGAATGCAAAATCGACAAGTGGAGAATAGACAAGTCGCGGAAAGCAAGTGTAGAGATGAGTACTGTTGCGGCACTTGAGGCTTCTGTTAACGCTCAATCTGAAAAGCTTGAGGTGGTACAATTGAAGCAAGGAAATTCAGAGCAGAATGCTTCGGTTCATGGCACCAATGAGATTGCGGAATTGAGAACGGCAGTCCAAGCTCTTATGGCTCATATGGTGAAAATTGAGAGCCAAATAGCAATCTTAGCGGCTAATCAGCAAGGAAAGGATTCGGGAAATATGGAGAAGCTTATTAAAATTTCTGATGCGGAAAGAGATCACGTTTCCAGTGCTCATGGTCGATCGACCAACACCACTGGTCGACCGACCAGTACGCCGGTACAGAATGCAAAACCATCACTTGATTTGCATGGCACGACAGCTAATGATGACCTGACGAAGGTTTTGAACATGCGTAAGTTTGATATTGTCGATTTACGTGATACTTCGGCCCGAGTTATTGACGGGTCGTTCATAGAGCGAGCTATGAAGTCATTTCCGAGAGTTGATAAGGACAAGGTCCTTAATTCAAAGGATGTTTCAAGGAAGGAAGTAGAAGAGCGGGCCAAGTTGTCGATGAAGCCTCCATTTCCTGAGCGGCTCCAGAAATCGGAAGATGAGGTACACTATCAACTGCATATTGATGATGTCCCATTTTTCATTCCTACCCTTATTTCTGCTCTAACACCTCCGCCCCAGAATGGGAGCAAGATGGAGGAAGATTTTTTTCGCTTTGATTTGTTTCAGGATCTAGTTTGGGAAGAAAGAGCCACCCGATTTTCCAGCTTTGAAGAAGTCGAGCGAGGCATGGAGTATGATCGGAGTTCGATGAGCGGACGATACTAGAGCATGGAGGGCTAGAGCTGCTGACGATCCATTGAGTTACCTAGATGACGGAGATGGGTGGTCTCCATCTGCTGAGATTAGTATTGCTGAGGCGACTGCATCTAGCCAAAGGCCATGGTCGGAGTTATCCCACGTTTTTCGCGGATAAATATTTTAATGCTTGAGTTTTTAAGACAATTTATCGCATTTAAGACTATTTACCGTATTTTGTGTGCGCGAGACGTTCGCTCTTTTAAGTTTTCTTAGGATTTTATACACTTTAGACTGTTACTTTGGGTTGTGCGCAATTTTGGGCGCGTTATTTATGTGCATTTGCAGGTTCTAGACCATATTAACTCAATTTATTGAGTTAATTTTGAAGAAAACAAAGCTTCTGCTCAGGTATGGTGGTCGATCGACTGGTCCTTTTGGTCGATCGACCGGATTGCGACTTCCAGGAGCTTCATTTCTGTTCACTGCGGTCGATCGACCGGGTGATGTGGTCGATCGACCGCCCGATTCGTCAGACACTGTTTTCGATCATTCCCCTCTTTGTGTTTGATCGATTTGCGGAGTCAAGGGAGTATTCCCTTCACTTTATTTTCCGCTTCATTTCTGTTTTCTTCTGTTTTTATTATTTCGCACATAATTTTACGTCCCAATTTTGTTTTTCTCGTTTTACGCGCGATATCTTTTGTTTGTCTTTTTCAGGTACTTATTGGTAGCACTGCTGGCTACTGAAACCTCCTAGCTCACGCTGGTTTGGGGAGGTTTCCTTTTGCGCTTAAAATCTTGTGAGTTTCCGAGTTCCTTTTCATGTCTTATTTAGTTATTTATCGCAAAATCCCATTTCCTTTTGCTTCTTTATACATGATTTCGCACAATGGGGACATTGTGTGATTTGGTTTGGGGAAGGGTTTTGCGTCGCATTTGCATTGTTTTTATTGCATTTCAGTTACACGTTTACATTTTTTTCTTGCATTGTTGTTTATTTTCCCCTATATATATACAGAAAATCCAAAAAAAAAAATTCAAAATTGTCAAAAAATTCAAAAATTTCACGTTTAATTTTGCATGTTAGGTTGAGTCAGATTGGAGTATTCATTACTGATAGTTGTCATTTGCTTAAACCCTGCATTTTATCACATCTTTTAGCAAAAGTTTTTGCAATATCTCGAATTTCGTTTCAAAATTTGTTGAACAATTAGACTTGACTTGAAATTTTGGCAAACTACAAAACTTTCTAAGGAATTAGAGCTTTATAAACTGGTGTCATTCATGACCAGTTTCATTTAGGATTGTGAGTAGTTACTCCCTGCATATCGTGTAACATTAATTTGCACAAGTATGACATTTAATTTCTTTTTGCCTGCATACATTCGGGTTAGTGGTTGGTATTGCATGTTTGGAGAATGCTTGCGAAAATCCCTTTTATTCATTTTACCCATTAGCTTCACATTAGCCAAAAATTGCCAGTTGACCCTTTATCTACAATCCATAATCTAAGCCTACCCTTTGCTGAGCTAGTTTGGTAGTTTTAGTGGTATTCGTTGTATTGTATCAATTTTGGCTCGATTTGCACTCTATGAAGTTGGTAATGAATGAAGGAGAAAAGAAAAAGAAAAATGAAGAAATTGAAAAAAAAGTGACTGCCGAAAAAAAAAAAAAAAAACGAAAAAAAGAAAAGAAAAGAAAAAGAAACGGCAAAGAAAGAAGAAGAAAGAAAAAAAAAAGAAAGGAAAAAGTTTACTCCTATGTTTGCTTTATATTTTATGAGGAGTGTTATTTGGATTAGTGAAGTGTTTGCCTAATTCATTAAGGCATTTGAGCTTATTTCATTGAGTTAGAAGTGGATGTTTTATTCGGTTTGTTAGGATGCTAGCTTGGCTATTTCCCTCTCATTCCCATATCGTTTTGCCTTTTCTTACCCATAGCCTCACTTATCCAAATCTTTGCAAGTATTCGGCATGTGATGGACCCTGAATGGTTGGAATGTATGTGCACGGTAGCTAGAATTGCTTATCATACTATATTGCATGCACGATCATGTTGGTTGAGTCTAGGTGAGCGACTTTTGTCTCTTTCTCTCTTACATATAAATTGCTTACCACTTGCTTTGTTGAGAGAAGAGTGACCCGGGAGAGTCCAATCTTGAAAGTTTTGCAAGGTCAAAAGTTCAACATCTTTTTGGAATATGCATAAATTCGTTTGCTTTACATTGAGCTATTAGTAGTTGATTCATATGCATTAAATTGGTTTAAGTAGACGATTTTCAGTTTGTCCATGTTTTGCTCCTTTCTATCTAGATTTAATTTTGCATTTAGTTTGCTTGGGGACAAGCAAAGGTTTGGTTTGGGGAAGTTTGATGCGTGTCTATAATATGATGTTTTACATCTTTATTTCCACGCATTTTATGTCTATTATATGTAGTTTATTCTACTATTTTCCCCATTTCTGTCTACTCTCGTATTTTTATGTAATATTGCAGATTATTGCGGAAATGGGTAGAAAATGAACCAAATCTTGACCCCGGAAGCTAAGCTTAGGAAGGACATGAATATTTGACTCGGACTTGAAGTTTAGAATGCATTTCAAGGCCTGAAGATAGCAAAAGCATGGGTGCGTACGAGTTTAACAAGCAAAGAAGCACCTCACGACACTGCAGCCTGCTTCAAATGGATATATCTCGAGTTCTAGAGCAGATAATCGAGTGATTCCAATTGGAGATGAAAGCTTATCCTCTTAGCTTTCCAACGCCGTGTAGAACGCCTGATTTGACCAAGTAACGAAGAAATGGCAGCTGTTTTAAGATTGGTGCGCGCTGCAGAATTCGTCAGAATGCATTACTGTACAGCATCCTTGGTCGATCGACTGGTACTTTTGGTCGATCGACCAGACCACGAGTATCAGAAGCTACTGTTAAGCTATACTTGGTCGATCGACTGGGTCTAGTGGTCGATCGACCACTCCACAAGCTGACGCGTGAATTAATAGAACGAGAATTTAGAAGCCCATGGTAATTAGGTTTTAGGAAATAAGAACTACGTTGTATTCCTATATAACGTAGCTTAGGTTTCAGTTTGTAGCATCGAGTTTTCATCATAAAAATTCTAGGGTTCTTTAGTTTATAATTATTTCCTTCAATACAAGTTAGTTTCGCATTCGGTTTTGGATCTTTGTTCTGCAAATTCCATTCGGTATTCTCTTGTTCTTATTTCAGTTTCATTACTCTTTTTGTTCTTAGTTTAGAATTGGTAGATTAGTTTCCCGAAGCCGAATTTATCATTTTATTTTATTTGTTTGTTCAATTATTCCAATCATGAATTCAGTAGTTTTATGCTTTAATCTTATTGTTATTTTCGTCATAGACATGAGTAGCTAGTTCCGCTTGTGCTAGGATGTAGGGGATCTATAGCGTAGATGGCGTAGAATTAGGCGACCTGAATTAGGGCATTGGTCGATCGACTGGCTTCTCTGGTCGATCGACTGTGCTAGTTGGTCGATCGACTGCCTATAGTGGTCGATCGACTGACGCATGTTTGATTAGCATCGTTTTTAATTTATTAAGTGCAATATTTGACAGCGAGACCGAGAGGGAACCTGTTAGATGCTTAGTATTGACCAACCCATTAAGATCGAGAGACAGGGGAGGGAAATAATTAATGAATTAGAACGACTAAATTGCTAAGATCGAAAGACAGGTAATTTAGGCTTTAAGAATCACTTTTCAGTGCGAGAGCTAGCATTAGTGAGACTTAGGGGCTAGTAGCATAGGCCGAAAGGAGCTACTGGTTAACTTGGACCGTGAGGACTTGTTATTTACCCATCTACACGACCTTACTTCAGACTTACCTAGGATTATGCGTCATCGCAGCTATAGTGAACCGACCGTCTTAGCATTTCTTTTATATTTGATTTAATCCAGTTTCTTTAGTTTACTTTTAATTTCATTGCCATTAGTATTAGACCAATTCAACTCAAACCCCCTTACTTGTTACTTCTGGACTGAAATATAGAACAACTAAAATTCCCTTCCTCCCTGTGGTTCGACTCGTGCTACCACTAGCTTCTGTTAGTTTAGCTCGGAATTATAAATTTTATTTTTGATACTAAACGACGGTATCAGGGGCGCTTGGGAAACAAGCGTTTGCATTTGTGGAGTCGCCACCAATTTTTAAGGAAAATTAGAACCGTTCGAATACCTCGTGTCATGTCAAGACACAAAGTAGTGACATGAACACCAAGAACTCGTTACCCTTAGTATTCTATGTCTAGAATGACTCTCGTGGATGCCAATGAACACGGATGTGCACAGAGATCTGGAGTAAGGGGCGAGGGTACGTATTAGGAAGCTCTTTTGATCGAACACCTAATCCCGCCCGCCTCGATAGCGGCCTCTACTAATGATTAGGGAAATCGTCTATACTTGATACATCGTCGATTATATGCATGCAATGCAACATCCAACGTTTTAATCCTAGCGTGTGAGAATTAACTAAGTCGGTGAAACACGTAATTAACAAACAATTTAGTCAAGGTAGGAGTTTAAGTTCAATTACATGTGAAGGCATACAAATGATACAAAATACAATGATAAATACAATAAAGAAAATTACAATAATTACAATGGATTCAATTGATTTATGTCGAAAATACTTCTAAAACGGATAATTTGGGAAAAAGAATGAATAAAGGAATTAACGAACAAAACAGTAGGCGATAATACGGTTAATAGTTAATTATACATAGACTAATAAACTAGGTCAAGGCAGAACGGAAGTTCAGAGGCAGAAGTCAACCTGGAACAGGCGCAGCAGGACTGCGCCCTTTGGAAGAGGCGGAGCAGATGCTGCGTCTGTTCCAAGGGTGAGTTCTGGCTGTGAAGCCGGAACTGCAAATCGTTAATATTAATTGGTGATTTTATGGATTGATTATTATATTTACTCGGATGAAAGTGATTTAATTCGTTAATTACATATGAATAAGTCATAAAAGCAATAAAACATGGATGAGACGGAATTAAGATGAATTATTTACATGGATGAAAGATTGATTAGTGACATAGGTGAACTAATTAAGTTAAACATGATGAATTAACGACAAATTAATGATGAATATGACAAAAGACATATGAGAATATATCAAAGATCGAATTCCAGAAACTCAATATGAACGAATTGAATTTCTACAACCCGGATTGAGTTTAATGACGAAAACCCGCAAATATGAGATTATAAGGGATTTAAGTCGGATTTTAATGACGAATTATATACTAATGATGATAAATAATGTACATGTAAGATGATTATGGTATGTATGTCAAAGAATTAGCAAAAACAAACGAAACAAATAAAAAGACGAATTACAGAGGACGAAGGAAGAAGAAAGGAAGCAAGAACTGCGGCAGCCTCACGAAGAGGCGTAACAGGTACTGCGCTCCTTCGAAGAGGTGCAGCAGTTGCTGCGTCCTTTCTCGACGGTTTGTCTTCTGGTAATCCGAAAAAGGTTTTAAACGAGGTTTTGTAAATCAGTTTTAACGAGTATTTTCGACATAAACCTTACATTAATGATACAAAAAGTAAATAACAATAATAAAAGGGAGATTTACACCCTCAGACTTACATGATTGACGAAACGAGATAAACTAAGTTATCGATTAGTGATGCTTGACTCGAATGTAACGAAAGTGCCCTCGTAAGAGGAAAACGATTAGATTAATTAAGTTGATTAGTTGTGGAATTGGTCAAATTGGTCGGTCATGCAAACGAGGCTGGTACTCAGAAAGATCCGAGCTTACGTGGTCGAATGTTCAAGCACGTAGACGCCAAAAAGTAAGAACGTGGTCTAGAATTCAAAGGGAGAAGAGAAGGGCGGACACTCGCGTGAGAAATATGAGAAGTGAAGGCTCCTATTTATACTAATCACGTGAAGGAATAGGGTTTTCGGAGAGACTTTGGAAGTGAATCTCGAAAAGATATGAAAAAGATACGAAAAATACGCAGAAAAGGACCTGGGAAGAGGCGCAGCAGTCACTGCGTCTCTTGGAAGAGGCGCAGCATCTGCTGCGTCTGTTCCCAAGGGATTTCCTCCTGCGGAAGAAAGATTTCCGTGTTTAAGTTATGGAATGACGGGATAATTTGGTTTTCCTTAATATTTTGTATGAATATTACGGGAAATTATTTACCAAAGATTAAAAGATTGTGAAAGATTTATAAAATATGGAATAGAAATATACGGAACATTCCAGAACATTCTGACTCGGGATTTAACGGTTATCAGAAAATGAAGACGGTTTTAGGCCCGGACTCCAAATGTACTCTAATTACTGTCAAAACGACCGTATCGGCGCGTAGATGACAACTAAGAGGTAGACATCAGTGTTTGAGCAATCACTTGACGATAAACTTACGAACTGTCACAAATCGTTCCGCGTACCAAACATGCGACCCAATCATCACCGGGTGGTTTGCGGGAGGTGCAGAAATGAGGTATCTACAAAGCCCCCACTTTGACTGAGGCTTAGACAAGGCGAAAGTCAAATTATAGCCATTAGGTCAATCGGAGATTACAACCTGACGACTATGGCGACGCGAGGCAGCTCAAGAGGTCAGAGCCAAGGACCTGTCGTCGGGAACATTTTAGAGTCTGTCGACTATCGGAGAGGGTCGTTTAAAGTCCATTAGACTACGCAAGGAGACTCGCCAGCCATAAGAAGAGACCATACCTGAGATACCCCCGGGTGAAACGGGACTGAAGACGCTTCGGCAAAACTCTTTGGTCTGAAGATAACTTGGTGTCTGAAGGCATTAGGGGTCACAGGGATTTTGAAAGGGGTCGTCTAAAGGTGTAGATACCCGTATCCGTCGATATTGGAATTTATAGAGAACCCGACAAACACCCGATGATGATAGGACACATGTATTCTTTAGTTGTCATTGTCATTATTTGGAGCTCGTTTTACGATGTAGAATGGGCGTCGTCGATGAAGTATTTTATTAATTTAAATGATATTTAAATTAATGTTTTTTTAAGTGAGTTCATTTTATTAATTTAAATGATATTTAAATTATGGCTTTTTTTAGGTGAATTCAATTTATTTTATTTTATTTTGAATTTATTTTCCCAAGTTTATTTTATTGAAAATAAAATAAATATTTGATTTGAAAAATCATTTTATGAGTATATTTGGTTTGAAAAATCATTTATTTTAATGTGTTAATTGATTTGAAAAATCGATTTGAAAATCGAAAAGAACTCGTTTTGAACATGTGTTTTTGAGCTCGATTTTAGCTCGGTTTTTGAGCCCGTTTTCTTTACGAGTTGGCACGAATATCGAGTACACTAACCAACCTAGACCACTACCCATCCAACCCAGTTCGAACCCCCTTAACCACGGCCCAAATCATGCCCCAAATCACCCCCACAAACAGCCCGCAACAAACAGCCCTCCCCTGTTTTGCAGCTCAAATCCCGAGCCCAAAACCCGCTCCAAATACCACCAAAACCCGTGACCATTAACCCTAACCCATACCCTAGTATCCTACCCATATCACCCAAGCTTAATCACCAAGAAAACCCCTCTCAAACCCTCACAAAAGCTGCTGGACAGCAGCTATGCGTGAGCAGGCCCGACTGCCTCTCCCTCTCTTTTACCCTACTTTAACTCCTTATAAATACCACCCCTTCACTATACATTCATTCCTCTAAGTCCTCCATACATCCAAGCATCACATACAAGCTTTAAATCTCAGAAACAAACCCTAAACATCCTTCAAAAACCCTAAACAAAACCGACACACAAACTGAAACTGTTTGTGTGTCCTCCTCGAAAACCCTTTCGTTCCTCCATCAAACCTTCATAAAAACTCGAGTTTCTTGTTCCTAATTAACCACATAACATCCATCTACACATTAGACAAAGAATTACGAGCCAAATTGCCCTTGAGAGTACACGAAATCCCTCGAAAAACAGAGTGAAATAACACTCTGTTTTCGCGGTTTCTTCTTGTCTGTCCAGTTCTGTTTGTGCTCGTTTTTCGTGCCCAATAACCCAAAACGAGCAGGGGTTGCTTTAAGATCCTTGTTCTCCTCTCTTTCTAGTTTCCAAAACATCTTTCGGATCGAATTTTCGTTGTGAAACGAGGGAGATATCACTGTTTTAAAATCGCTGTCCAGAAACTTTCCAAAACGCGTGTTTGCTTTATTCTTCGTCGACGACGGCCTCTCGAGATAAAATCTACCATCGACTACGACCCAAGACGGTGTCAACGATACATGTAGGTTGAGGGTGCATCAAATCCCCTTCTCTTTTCTCTTTTTATTTCGTTTTTTTTATGCTTTTTTTATAGTTTGTTTTTTGTTTGTTTTCGTTTTGTTTATCGTTTGTTTTAATTAACTATGAAACTAGTTAGTCCGAGTATGAGTTAAAGTACCACCATGAACACCCGCGTTGACTTGAGATGGGAAAAGAAACCGCTACTTCTGTCGGTCGTACACCCCCGTCTCATTTACATATCCTCGTGTTCAAGGTAGGGCATAAATAAAACGAGTTGTCTAACTTTCATCGCTTTCGACCCCTTTACTGTTTCGGCCAAATCGATATACCTTAGGACCCGTTGCATGTTAGTTTAACCTCTGGTTGTTAACCTATGACGTATTTAGATGACTTTAATTTAATTTAATAACCTAATTAGACACGATAGGTGGCTTCGACGTAAGTTATAAAATCAATCGACGATTTTGTAATTAATTGAATGCATCTTTCTCTTTCACCTAATTTCTCGCTAGTATAAGAGTGCGTGATTAGCACCTTCCTATTAACACTCGACGAGTAAGCGTTAATCTTATGATATCTGACCTAATTGGACCCTTTAGGCCGTGTGAAACACACTTTGCGCGACAATCAATCAACTTTGTTTCTAACTCGTTTTCTAACTTGTTTCCTATCCCTTCTCGCAAACATTCGATCTAACCAATGAACTTAACTTAGGAACTAGGTTGGCCTCGTCTTGGCCGTGAGGGTGGCCGTTGGTTTGGGCCGTGAGGTGGCCGTTTTCTTTACCTTTCTCGTTTTGTTTTTATACCGTTTTGTTTTCTCGTTGTTTCATTGTTTGTAATTTATCGTTGGTTTATCGAGTTGTAATTTTCGAGTTTGTTTTACTTCTTTTGAGTCAAAACCTCTTCAAAAACCTTGGTCTTGTTTGGTTAGACGGTTGTTCCCAATGCTTGTAGGAGCGTAGTAAACCGCATGTTGTCTAAAGCAACATGGCCCGGTTTATGCTAATGCATGCTTTGGTGCGTAGCCCTATGTCTAATTCGATGAGATTAAGCGCGAGCACGCATTACGAGGAGTGACCCAAGGCCGTGGGTCATGTGAGCCGTGGGCCACCCCTCATGTGCACGGTTTTCTAGGCCAAATGGCCGCGTGTGTGTTGTCGTGTGTATAGCTTTGTATTTAGATCGAGTTGTATCTTTAATTTGTTGTTGTGTCGGCATGAAATGCCTGGTTTGTAATAGGTAGATCCCAACGGCTCCCCCATTCCCCATCAAGCCTTGTGTGTTTCGTTTGAATGTTGCTAGATTAATCAACCCACATGCTAAATTACAACTTTGACAAAGTTAGTTTAGTTGCATCTAAAACGACATAGAAATTGTTGTCACATGTTAGGGTTTTAAAACGATGTTTGCATATCATATATCGTAGTAGCTATGACCTTGTTTGAAATCCGACACTTGACTTAGTAGAGGCCGTTATTGACGGGCGGGGTTAGGTGTCCTTATGGGCTTCCTAACACGTACCCTCACCCCTTACTCAAGATCTATGGTTTGTGGATCCGTCTAAATACCATTGGATTACGAGAGTCATTCAAATCGAGTGATATAGGGTACAAGTCTTTATCTTTAATCACTCGTAGTCGATTGGCTTTATGCTTTTCGATGAAAGGTGTAAAGTTGACTTGAACGGTTCCAAGTTCCCAAAAAACTTGGTGGCGACTCTAATTTGTCTTAATTCGATTCGAAAGAACCTCGAGTCGATTATGCCTGGTGTGGATCCCGCGGACGCAGTTCCCGAGGGCCTTGTCCACGATTTGGCGACTCACTCCGGGGGAAAAGAGGACTAGTTACACTTTGTGTTTCTAGGGTCTTTTCCTCCGAGGTGAAACTTGAAAAGAAAGTGTTGGAAAGTAAAACATTACTCATAGTGCTACGATTCATGCATAAACCCTTAAGGACTTGCCCGGGCCGTCCCAGCGTTTCTTCGTGATGCGTGGGGGGCGACGTCCCACTATGCCAGGAAGCTGCACATTGCTCGCTTCCACTTCGCCTCGCGTGGTTCTTGATGGTGGGGACGATCTTCTAGGTACTTTACCTTAAGACACCTTGCTCTATAAGACCGCAAAAGGATGGAGGGCATAGACCTTCTTGTAGAAGACTTGCCGAGACTTAGAGATGTCTAGGAGCATACATCCTTATAACATGAGAATGACAATGTGCAATTTGTTTTCCCAAGTCTTTTTTTTCGAAATTTCCCATGTCCTTTTCAAAACCGAACTTTTGAACAACTTACTTTCAAACTAGCATGGTTTTAAAAACGCGGAATGCTGCCCAAATAGGACTAGAATTTTCGGCCCAAAATTGAGTTTTTATAGCCGGCATGCTGCCCATTTCAAATCTCATTTTCAAATCAATCATTCGTTTTTCAAAATCAATCCAAAATGCCTCTCGAACCTCAACCAAGCATGAAATGCGTCAAGTCGTGTCCGAGTCATGGCCGTGTTAGGCCGGGTGTGTTTCGTTCTAAGAGTCTAGAACACGACCTTGTTGGGTCACCCAAGCTCACCTCTTGGGCCTTGAGTCATGTTGGTCGACCTTTTGGTCTAGGATAGTCCACAAAAACGCCCAAGCTAGGCCATTTAGGGCGTTTCATCCGAACCTATGGGCTATGTTAATCCAATCACGGGTTTGGCCACACCGAGTCCGGTTTATAACCGATTTATGACAGTTTGAGTCATGTCGTTTTGTCGAGTCTAAAATGAACCAAGGTCTAGATCCAACCGTGAGTCGAACCTTTGGTTAGTCAATCTCAAGTCGAGTCTTTGTTTGAGTCAAGTTGGGGTCGTGTCCTTAAGTGTGCAGGGGCTCTTACTTTAAATATTGACTCAGTACGGGATTTTCTTGTAGAAAGGCCGCCAAAAACCCGACGTCAAGCAATGGAAGATGCTGTTAACAAGCTTACTGAGGCTGTGAACCTCATGATGACCCGAATGGATGCAATCGAATCTAAGCTGAGTGAAGATTCCCCTCCATCTACCCCACCTCTGACCGATCTGGAGAAACGGTTCAAGTTCATCGAAGACCGTTTGAAACTCTCCGAGAGGAAGAACATTCACTATGAGAATGCTAGGGCCTATGCCCCAGTTCAGGATAAGTTGCCCACGAACATGGTACTCACTGATATCCCAAAGTTTAAGGGCACAGAAGATCCGGTCCACCATGTTAAGGCCTATAAGGGGTACTTAGCATCGAAGGGAGTACTGCCGACATGCTCTCTCGAAATTTTCGCCCAATCTCTCGGGTGAACACCCGAAGGCGTGGTTCTACAACGGACCTTAAGAACTTCCCCACTTTCGAAGATATTACGGTGGAGTTCTGTAAGCACTATGCTGACAACGTCGAGATTCAAACCAACATAAGAACTTTGGAGGTTATGACACAAAAGGAAAAAGAGGGCTTTACTGAATTCCTCGCAAGATGGCGCGCTGAAAGCGTGAAATTATCCAAGAAGCCTGACGAAGTTGAAATGGTAGATAAGTTCGTAAAGAATCTACGACTATTTACCGCAATGCTCTGAAATACCAGAATTTTGGCTCTTTCAAAGAATTGATAAGAATCGGGATAAAGGTAGAAGATGATGTCAGAATGGCAGAGGCTGAAAAGCCGAAAGGGTACCAAGGGGCCTCATCGTCTAAGGCCAAGGCCCCAGCAACCACCCATATTGATGAAGCCATCAATCTCTTAGAAGGGCAATCGAAAAAACCGCAGCGCCAAGCTCCAAGGGCATTCACCGATATCGGATGCACTTATACATACGCTCTCCAAAGGCTCATAACCCAAGGAAAGCTGAAGCCTATTGGTCCAACTCCGGACCCTCCCGCTGAACAACAAGGCAAATGGTACAAAACAAATGCCTACTGTGCCTTTCATCAAGGGAAAGGCCATGATACTGAAAGGTGCTATCGACTGAAGCACGAAATCCAAGACATGATCGAGAATGGAACACTCCCGATCCCAACTGTTAAACCCAATAACATCACCAATCCATTTGGCGATCACACTAACTTTGTTTCTGTCGAAGACAATGTTGATTATTCCCATCTTATCCGCCCATGTCACTTGAAAGGGGTGTTTATCGGGAAAATATTTGTGGATTGCTGTGAATTCTTGCCAAACCCGAAGAATGAAATTCAAATCGGGAGTCTCGCTCTAGAATGTACTCCTCTCATTAACGAAGTTAATAAAAGACAATTCGATTCACCAACCTTCATCATTGGCGTAGATCCTCAGAGGACTACCTTGGGATGGAGGCAGACCATCAAAGGGATCAAGGACTAGAACCGAGCATCTAAGCTGACAGCTGAACAAGGGAAAGCTCAAGACCAGATTTGAAAAATTATGAGTCGGGATCTGTTTTCTTATTTTAGTCGAGTCGAGTCTAGGACTTTCTTTTCTTGAAGTTAAGTCGTTTGTTCCGCGATGACCTAGGGTTTGTCCTAGGAATCGTTCTTTCGAGTCTGTTAAGCTTTTGCCATTCCAATAAAAAGTTCCAGTTTCGCTTCCAAATATGTCTTGTTTCCAATCCTCAATTATTCCGAAACATGATAAAACGCACAACACACTCAAAGGCATCCCTGGGGTAGAAATATGTCCCATTTCAAAATGTAAGGTACAATAGGATCCCGTGTTTGATTCCTTTACCTATTCCATGTCTGGCGGTAGAAAACCTCCATCAAAACCAATGCTTAACACAAGCTTTTAGATGATTCTATGAAGAACCCGGACTAGCTCCTTGTTTCCCCTATCGATGATGGAAGGCAAGCCTTTTCCCCAACAAAATCATCCCCTCTCGAAGAGAGAAGATATCAACCCGTTCTAAGAAGGAATTGTTAATTCTAACCCAATTTAGTTGGCGAAGCCCAGTTTTCAAGGTGTATCCATTTATGACTAAGAGAATGAATAGAAGATCATTTTCAAAGAGAGAAAAAAGATGAAAAAGAATGAAAAATGAGAAAAAGAGAAAAATTGGAAAAATGAAAAAAAAATGAAAAAAAAGAAAAATGAAAAAAAGATGAAAGAAAAAGAAAAAAAGGAAAAAAGATGTTGAAGTTATTGCGGAATGCTTTTTGGTTGAATGTCGAAGTTACGGAAGCCAGAAGTCAAGTCAAGTACCCATAGTTGAAGTTCAATGGGCGAAGCCCAAAAACGTAAGTAGTGACCTCTTTACCCTTAAGTCCTTCCTGAGACAGTTACAAAGGGATAGTCGGAAATTTTGAAAATTATTCCGCTTGTGTTGTTACACCCAACCTTTAGGGTCCAGACATGGAAATTTGAACCCATATCATTTTCCAGCCCATTTGCACTCGGGTTTCATCAAACCCGAGACACCCATTCCAACCACATCAGCAGCCATAGCCCTTGGCCTTAGCACCACAAAACAAACCTTCAGAATGATGGTTAACCATTCCAACTTGTTATTACCAAGCTCCACATCCCAAAAGATCCAAGCCTTTTACACCTAACCCCAAACACGGGATTTAACAGTACCTTACAGGCTAGAATGGGATACGACATGATACCTTAGGTGAAACCTTCGAGTGTGTACACACAATCAAAATGCCAAGTTTATGCACCTTGATCGAACTACGTCGGATTTGATTTCGCTCCACGCGAATACGTAGGCAGTCCTTCAGAATAAGGGATTCAATCCACCCATCATCCAAGTTGTCATCTTGTAAGTTTATTACGGGTTTTAACCAAGTCCAAATGAAGCCACCTTTGTTTGAGTCGGTCTTAGCACTCGATGTAGGCAAGGATAAGGATATAGGTTCAGATAAGTAGTGTCAAGTCTCGGAATGAGCTTTATCTAACGGTGTAGGCAAAGATGCTGAGTCACATAGATGTGGGTTTGTGTTGGGAACAGAAAATATGAAAAAACCCGCTGAAAGAAAGAAGGCGTGGAAGAAAAATAAGTAAAAGCCCGCTGAAAAGAAAGAAGGCGGTGGCAAGAAATGATGAATACTCGCTGAAAAGAAAGGAGGCGAGGAGAAGAGTGGCAGAATGTTCCCAACAAGAGTGATGTGTGATGTCTAAGATTTCTCATAAAATCAGTCTGTGTTCAGTGTCTCGGCGAAGCCAACGTTGTTCCTCTGTGAGTTTAATCCACCTTGTCAACGCCAAGTGATCTTGATTCCCATGTGCCCTCGGGAGCGCGCCCATGCCATACGATATCTCCGTCCCAAGTTCGACGACCTTGTGATTCCCATTTGCCATATTTTGGCGCCGGAACGGCCGATTTACATTTTCTACCCTCGATAAGTCCATATTTGAATTAAAGCCCGTGCACACTTACGGTTTTATTTTCTTTTTTGTTTTGCGGTAGCGGGCTACGCCCACGTTGTTTACCGGTCGTATAGAATGTCGGAGTCACATTTCATGCTCACCCATCAAGGTTCAATTTCAAAATTTCAAAAACTTTCAAAATTTCATGAAAACTTTTTGGGTCGACGACCCAGCATCCAAGTGATTCATTTCAAATTCAAAATTTGGGTCGATGACCCAGTCTTTCAAATTCAATTTTCGGGTCGATGACCCAATCATTCAAAATTTTCAAATTCAATTTTCGGGTCGATGGCCCAATCATTCAAAATTTGGGTCGATGACCCAGTCTTTCAAATTCAATTTTCGGGTCGATGACCCAATCACTCAAAATTTTCAAATTCAATTTTCGGGTCGATGGCCCAATTATTCAAAATTATAAAATTCAACTTTCAGGTCGATGACCCAGTACTTCAAAATGATCCAATTTCAAGATCGATGATCCAAATGTGCTTATGTGATGATTATTGCTCGTACATTGTCTATTTTAGCAGGATATGCTTCAACTGGGGGCTCTAAAGTCTTCGACTTTAGAGCCATTGCAAACTGGGGGCTCTGAAGCCGTTGGCTTCAGAGACCATTATCAAGATGAAAAGGATGACATCCACTCAGAATTCAATTCAATACAAGAGTATGAAATGGAAGAATTCCGTAGCTGAAAGCAAATGATGAAAGTGGCGGCAACCTCCTCGGAAAGTCCCGTCCCATTCGGACAGGCGCCAGCAGATGATAAATTTTGGGCAAATGTCAACAGATGATGAATTTTGGACAAATGCCAGCAGATGATAAACTTTGGGCATGTGTCAGCAGTTGCCGAACTACGACGCGGGTTTGATTCCGTCAGAAACGGATACGTAGGCGCCTAAAGATAAGGCTCAATCCACCATATATGCAATTTATGGGTCGACGACCAATGACGATAATTTGACACAACAGAAGCAAGAGTCAATCCCCAACGAAGTTTCAGGTATGATCTCTTCTTATGGCTGGCGAGCTTATATACGCAAGTCTAATGGACTATAAACGACCGAAGAATCCTCGGTCGAAAGGGACTGGGGTATACTTTGACTTTCGCCTTGTCCAAGCCTCAGTCAAAGTGGGGGCTCTGTAGATACCCGTATCCGTCGATATTGGAATTTATAGAGAACCCGACAAACACCCGATGATGATAGGACACATGTATTCTTTAGTTGTCATTGTCATTATTTGGAGCTCGTTTTACGATGTAGAATGGGCGTCGTCGATGAAGTATTTTATTAATTTAAATGATATTTAAATTAATGTTTTTTAAGTGAGTTCATTTTATTAATTTAAATGATATTTAAATTATGGCTTTTTTTAGGTGAATTCAATTTATTTTATTTTATTTTGAATTTATTTTCCCAAGTTTATTTTATTGAAAATAAAATAAATATTTGATTTGAAAAATCATTTTATGAGTATATTTGGTTTGAAAAATCATTTATTTTAATGTGTTAATTGATTTGAAAAATCGATTTGAAAATCGAAAAGAACTCGTTTTGAACATGTGTTTTTGAGCTCGATTTTAGCTCGGTTTTTGAGCCCGTTTTCTTTACGAGTTGGCACGAATATCGAGTACACTAACCAACCTAGACCACTACCCATCCAACCCAGTTCGAACCCCCTTAACCACGGCCCAAATCATGCCCCAAATCACCCCCACAAACAGCCCGCAACAAACAGCCCTCCCCTGTTTTGCAGCTCAAATCCCGAGCCCAAAACCCGCTCCAAATACCACCAAAACCCGTGCCCATTAACCCTAACCCTAACCCATACCCTAGTATCCTACCCATATTACCCAAGCTTAATCACCAAGAAAACCCCTCTCAAACCCTCACAAAAGCTGCTGGACAGCAGCTATGCGTGAGCAGGCCCGACTGCCTCTCCCTCTCTTTTACCCTACTTTAACTCCTTATAAATACCACCCCTTCACTATACATTCATTCCTCTAAGTCCTCCATACATCCAAGCATCACATACAAGCTTTAAATCTCAGAAACAAACCCTAAACATCCTTCAAAAACCCTAAACAAAACCGACACACAAACTGAAACTGTTTGTGTGTCCTCCTCGAAAACCCTTTCGTTCCTCCATCAAACCTTCATAAAAACTCGAGTTTCTTGTTCCTAATTAACCACATAACATCCATCTACAGATTAGACAAAGAATTACGAGCCAAATTGCCCTTGAGAGTACACGAAATCCCTCGAAAAACAGAGTGAAATAACACTCTGTTTTCGCGGTTTCTTCTTGTCTGTCCAGTTCTGTTTGTGCTCGTTTTTCGTGCTCAATAACCCAAAACGAGCAGGGGTTGCTTTAAGATCCTTGTTCTCCTCTCTTTCTAGTTTCCAAAACATCTTTCGGATCGAATTTTCGTCGTGAAACGAGGGAGATATCACTGTTTTAAAATCGCTGTCCAGAAACTTTCCAAAACGCGTGTTTGCTTTATTCTTCGTCGACGACGGCCTCTCGAGATAAAATCTACCATCGACTACGACCCAAGACGGTGTCAACGATACATGTAGGTTGAGGGTGCATCAAATCCCCTTCTCTTTTCTCTTTTTATTTCGTTTTTTTATGCTTTTTTATAGTTTGTTTTTTGTTTGTTTTCGTTTTGTTTATCGTTTGTTTTAATTAACTATGAAACTAGTTAGTCCGAGTATGAGTTAAAGTACCACCATGAACACCCGCGTTGACTTGAGATGGGAAAAGAAACCGCTACTTCTGTCGGTCGTACACCCCCGTCTCATTTACATATCCTCGTGTTCAAGGTAGGGCATAAATAAAACGAGTTGTCTAACTTTCATCGTTTTCGACCCCTTTACTGTTTCGGCCAAATCGATATACCTTAGGACCCGTTGCATGTTAGTTTAACCTCTGGTTGTTAACCTATGACGTATTTAGATGACTTTAATTTAATTTAATAACCTAATTAGACACGATAGGTGGCTTCGACGTAAGTTATAAAATCAATCGACGATTCTGTAATTAATTGAATGCATCTTTCTCTTTCACCTAATTTCTCGCTAGTATAAGAGTGCGTGATTAGCACCTTCCTATTAACACTCGACGAGTAAGCGTTAATCTTATGATATCTGACCTAATTGGACCCTTTAGGCCGTGTGAAACACACTTTGCGCGACAATCAATCAACTTTGTTTCTAACTCGTTTTCTAACTTGTTTCCTATCCCTTCTCGCAAACATTCGATCTAACCAATGAACTTAACTTAGGAACTAGGTTGGCCTCGTCTTGACCGTGAGGGTGGCCGTTGGTTTGGGCCGTGAGGTGGCCGTTTTCTTTACCTTTCTCGTTTTGTTTTTATACCGTTTTGTTTTCTCGTTGTTTCATTGTTTGTAATTTATCGTTGGTTTATCGAGTTGTAATTTTCGAGTTTGTTTTACTTCTTTTGAGTCAAAACCTCTTCAAAAACCTTGGTCTTGTTTGGTTAGACGGTTGTTCCCCGATGCTTGTAGGAGCGTAGTAAACCGCATGTTGTCTAAAGCAACATGGCCCGGTTTATGCTAATGCATGCTTTGGTGCGTAGCCCTATGTCTAATTCGATGAGATTAAGCGCGAGCACGCATTATGAGGAGTGACCCAAGGCCGTGGGTCATGTGAGCCGTGGGCCACCCCTCATGTGCACGGTTTTCTAGGCCAAATGGCCGCGTGTGTGTTGTCGTGTGTATAGCTTTGTATTTAGATCGAGTTGTATCTTTAATTTGTTGTTGTGTCGGCATGAAATGCCTGGTTTGTAATAGGTAGATCCCAACGGCTCCCCCATTCCCCATCAAGCCTTGTGTGTTTCGTTTGAATGTTGCTAGATTAATCAACCCACATGCTAAATTACAACTTTGACAAAGTTAGTTTAGTTGCATCTAAAACGACATAGAAATTGTTGTCACATGTTAGGGTTTTAAAACGATGTTTGCATATCATATATCGTAGTAGCTATGACCTTGTTTGAAATCCGACACTTGACTTAGTAGAGGCCGTTATTGACGGGCGGGGTTAGGTGTCCTTATGGGCTTCCTAACACGTACTCTCACCCCTTACTCAAGATCTATGGTTTGTGGATCCGTCTAAATACCATTGGATTACGAGAGTCATTCAAATCGAGTGATATAGGGTACAAGTCTTTATCTTTAATCACTCGTAGTCGATTGGCTTTATGCTTTTCGATGAAAGGTGTAAAGTTGACTTGAACGGTTCCAAGTTCCCAAAAAACTTGGTGGCGACTCTAATTTGTCTTAATTCGATTCGAAAGAACCTCGAGTCGATTATGCCTGGTGTGGATCCCGCGGACGCAGTTCCCGAGGGCCTTGTCCACAAAAGGATTTGTGGTAAATTTCTGAAAGATTTGAAGGGTTTATCCTGAAAAGGGTTACCTAAGAGATATGAAGGTTTGCCTGAGGAATAATAAGGAATGATGATTTTGGGGGAAGACAGCAGGACACAGTCTGGAACCGCTGGGAGAAATCTGTTTGCGTTCAGCTTCAAACAAACTTCGGAAGAATTCGGGGTCGATGTTGATCTCCATGTCTCGAAAGGAAGTGACTGTCGGTCGTGAACTCTCGTTGGGGGAATATAATCGGGAACTGATCTCCATGTCTCGAGAGGGAAAGTCTATCCGCTTACTCTCGCTGGGGGAAACATAATGAAGGCGTGTCGAAACACCTGTGAAGGAATACCTGCTCGTTGTGACAAGCAAAAGTCTTGGGAGCGATAAATAACGTATAATAGTCTGCAGTTGGCTTAGAAATGCGGGTCTGAACGAATAATTATCGTCAAACGGACCAAAAAAGATATAATGGCATCGAGGAAGAGGCGCACCAAAGATGGGCCCACAAACAACGAACTCATAACGAATTTTTGAAAACTCGTATGGAGGGAAGCTAAGGAAGAGGCGCAGCAAGAGCTGCGTCTCTTGGAATAGGCGTAGCGCCTGCTGCGTCTGTTCCTGAGTGTGTATTTTCTGCGTAAAAACGCGATAAACAAAGGTATTCAATTCATTTGTTTGAAACACAAATTAATAATTTCTCTCTCAAATCTTAACCATTTCCGCCAAAATTTGATCCAAAAGCTTGCATTCATCATGACTAATCGAGGTATGTTTATCATTCTTGCATTAATCTTCAATAATGGATGAATTTGATCGACAAAATCTAGGGTTTTCAACCCTAAAATGTCGAAAATTTGGGGCTTTTCCCCCAAATGATCTTGCCTTGAAAAATTGATCATGTAAATGGTTAATTGGTAGTATAAGAATCATAACCATTTATTTGTTTAGAATTTTCGTTGAGTTTTGAGCATTTGAGCGAAATTGAGACGGTTTCACAGCTAAACCGTAAATTGCTTCGAAAATTGCCTTAGGATTGCCCATTTGCGATGAAACTTGATATTTGGGATCCTTGGATGATGGGTAAACTTCCTACCATCTCGGAATTTTTGTTTTTGACGGTTTTTTCTGGGCACTTTTCTAGGGCATAATCGCCGTTATAACGAAATGCTGTCGAAATTTCGACTCGAACCCAGGACTAGGCTTCAACTTAGGCTTGATTTAACCATAACTACCATATGAGTGATCGGGTATGTGAGAATATAGCCAAAGATGGCGAGAAAAGAGCGATTTCAGGGCTTCCTAAGGCTCGAAAGTCCCCTTATCCAGGCTTGTCGTCACGTGACGCGGCCTAAAATTACTTTAACGTTGCAGGTGATGAGGCTTCTACTTCTAGGAGGGCTCCCATGGAGATAGACACTGCCGTTGACCCTTCTCGTGTCATCGAGGAGGCTTTGGAGGAGGCTTTCACCGCCGCGGTGATGGCTGCTGGTGACGAGGTCCACGAGGAGGAGGCTGTTGATGAGGAGGAGGCCCCGAGGCGGGCCAACGTGGGACGAGGAGGTCGTCAGCTGAGGGGAGCACCCGCGTGGGCTGAGACCTGGGACAACAGGCACTTGCTTTGGGCTGCGGAGGGTCACCTGTCCTACAGGACGATGAAGAGCTTGGTAATCTTAAATTCATCCCTCATCACTCATCTTCGTTCATTTCACTTGCTTATATCTTTTCCAATTTCCATTCAAAACTAAAGATAGCTTTCGTTTCAAATCACAATAGGAGGCCGAGAACATCAGGTCGTTCTCAGGCTACACGACAGCGATGGAGTGCTACGAGAGGCTATCGGCTGAGGAGCGCGCCATGATCGAGCGTGGAGTATTCGGTGCTTTGGTGCAGGCTTGGAGGGATATCGCGAAGAGGAAGCTGCGGGCTAACCTTAGCCTGGTCCGCGCTTTCTTGGACCGATTCTGGGATACGACTTCCACTTTTCACATGCCTTTTGGTGAGGTGGGAGTCACTCTGGAGGACTATGACATGATTTCTGGTCTGCCGTGTGGGAACGAGGCTGTGGAGTGACCGGAGACTGCCATGAGGGTGGACTCGGCCGAGGCTAGGAGGTTGATTGGCTGGAACTTGTCGCCGAAGGCTGTTATAGTTCCTGGTTTGGTGCCCAGTTCCTATGTCCGAGACTACTTTGCGGGGAAGACCCCGGCGCTGGTGCTGATTGACGGGAGAGAGACAGCTCCTCCTCCCTGTACAGCTGAGCAGAGGGCCCATTTGTGGCTTTGGTGGTTTTTGTCTTCGATCTACCTCGGAGACAAGGGAGAGAGGCTGTCGACGAAGCTTCTTCCCTTCCTTTTTGACCTGAGCTCCCTAGGGCGTTGGGACTGGGTCACTGCTCGCTTTGCGGTCCTCATCCGCTTCATGAGGGCCATGGTTCGTCCGGAGTTGATGGAGAAGGGGACTTCTCCTGGCGCTGTCAGCCTTGGACTACTGCTGGAGGTATGAACCTTCATTTAGACTAAAATCAATTCTTTTCCTTATCAAATTACGAAAGATCGTTTATTGACTATCTTGCTCTTACAGGCGTGGGTGTACTCCTACTTTTCGAGCCCCTCGCCCAAGAGGACGGAGCCGCTGGAGAAGGCCTATCCCGTCGTGAGGGATTGGGTGATGTGTCGGACGAGGAGCAAGCGTTCCTCTCACGGTGTTTACCAGCGGGACGTGAACGCACTTCAGCTGGACAGCGTGAGCATCTCACTTATATTCGTTTTGCTTCTTCATTACTTTTTAATCGATCATAAGAATGATCCCGTGTTTGTCTTGTCCCAGTGGGTGCCCAGGCCTTGGGCGGAGTACGCTAGAGTGCCTCCTTTTGTGGCTGAGGTCCTTCGACCTAGAAGCTCGAGCCGGCTGTTGTTGAGGACGTCGATGGGTCCTGTGTGGTACTTGGGCTAGCGCTTGGCTCGTTAATGCTCTCGGGATGTCCTGACGGTTCCCATCGATCCTCCTAGGACGATGTTCAGGGAGCCTTCTGAGGCTGAGAGGGAGGCTGACTTGACTGGCGTTGGTGGTGACGTCCTCCTTCTTCCTGGTGAGGACTACTCGGCGTTCCTCTACGGGAGGTTCGCGTACTGGCCGGTTGTGGTGAGCATCTTACTCTTCTTTATTTTGAGAATATGATGAAAGATCATCAAATAACGAGAAACATTTGACTTTGTAGGAGATTGAGGCGGCGGGCATCGAGCCCCCAGAGTACCCCGAGACCCTCGAGTACACTGACACGACCGGGAGGACGACGATCTCCGAGCTGCGTGACTTTGACGTGGCTGTGACGGATCTTTGCCGGTCCGGACGATTGGCGCAAAGATTCGATTCGGAGGGTGAACCTCTAATTTGCATGATTTTTTGTGTAAGAACACATTTGATTGAACTTATTCAATTATTGAGAACTTCTTTTTTAAAATGCAGGTTGCCCCGTCTCGGTTTGTGGCGTTATGGAGGGTGGCCAACCGGCTGCGAGCTACTGCCGTCGAGGCACTTGTCGGCGGTCGAGGTCGTCAGGTATGAAACTTTTGCCTATTTCATTTTTGGACTTTGATTTTCCGACTTTTCTTGTAATTGCTTGAAATGATTGACATGAGCCAGTTTTGTTGTTTGCAGGGGGACCATGAGCTGGAGCGAGAATTGGCCCAGTCTCGGGAGGAGACAACTCGCTTGTTGAGGGAGCTCAAGGTTCGGGACGCTGAGGTTGCTGCTCTCGCGGCAAGAGTTGCAGAGCTAGAGGACGACCGGCAGTAGTTTTGTTTAGTTGTTGTTTGTTTTGCACATTTGTACATTTTTGGACCTACATTTTGGACATTTTGGACTTTGCTTGGGGCTCGAGCCCCCAGTTTGTTGTACATTTCCCTTTTTTGGTGTATATATGATGGCCTGAGTGCCTTTGCTACTGGGTTGCATTGCTTGTAACTGCAGGTTAGCTTTGAACAGGTTTGGTAGATGACGGTTTATGCCGTCATGCTGCCGAAATTTACATAGAAATCACGCAAAACATACATTTGTATATACATATGGCCTAAATTAGCACAAAACGAAAGACTCAAAAGGATGTAAAGAAAATGCAAAAGAAAGCGTCAAAATGCAAAAAGTTTGCCGGAAATGACCGGACGGTAGGGAGGGTTACCCCTAAAAAAATGAAAAAAAATAAAAACCTATAAGTTAGAAATGAAATGATTACAAAGAAGTATATATAAATTTTGAAATAAATGACATTAAAAAATGAAAATTATTCCCTAAAATGAAAATACACAAGTGTGTTAAAATGACGAAAGTGATGATATTATCTCGAAATGCGTGCCCGCGGAATTAGGAAACACGAAACATGGCAATTTTCGCGTATTTACCAAAACAATAACCCGTAGGAATAGGAAATTATTTGCCAAGGAATTTAGGAAAGATCCAACGCGGAAAATCACAGAAACCTTGCCGAGGAAGAGGCGCAGCAGGAGTTGCGTCCCTTTGAAGAGGCGCATCAGGTGCTGCGCTTGTTCCCAGGCGTGTCTGTTCTGGCAGATTTTAGGAAACAGAGTTTAGTATAAATAGAGACATTGATAGAGGTTTTATTCACACAAATCTTCCGTCTCGTCTTCGTCTTATTACATAAAACTCTCAATATAATCACTCATCATGAATACTTTGGAGATTCACTTAAAAGAGTGGACCAATAAGTTTTCCAACATGGAGAAGCACGACATGGGTGCTTATAATCTTGGATCATTGTTGAGTTTGAAGCTTATCAAGGTTGTCAAACCATTCTTAGATGCTTGTCTTGATTACTGGGACCCAAACTATCATGTTTTTGCGTTCCCCGGAGGCGACATTTGCCCATTTTCTGAAGAAATTGCTGCGATCGGTGGGTGGGACCCAGAACACTTGCCTGCCATTCCTTCTACTACACAAGGGTATAAGAGCAAATTTAGAGACTTGCTTGGGTTGACAAGGCTCGAGGTGGACCGTTTAGTGACCTCGAAAGGAGTGCGAATGTTGGACTTCATTGACCGATTCATTAACAGCGCGGAACCCCACCGTGTCTTATGTTGCTAGGCGAAGAGCATTCGGGTTTTGTTTATTGCATGTATATGTCCTTCAAGGACATGTTGATGAAGATTTGAGAGGTGATCCCCGTCTCATGGGCCTAGTTGAGCAAATGGAACTGTGCAGGAGCCCGACCTGTTTATGTTTAGGAGAGATCCTATTGGGTTTGGATAACAGGAAAGCCAATCGTGACGTACCTTATTTGGGAAGTCCCGTTATTCTGCAGGTAAAAGAACATTTTTCTCTCTCTTTTTTTTTTGTCTTTTTTTTTTTTTTTTTTTTTCATTTTTTTTGTTTCGTTTTTTTTGTTTCTTTTTTTTTTCGTTCGTTTTTTTGATGTCTAATACCTGCTTTTGGTAGGTTTGGCTTATGGAGCGCCTTCGATTGATCGAGCCCCCAGTTCATGTTCCTTCTTATCATACTTGTTCGATCACAATGAGGACTAGGCTGTACATGGTGGACTTCACTCGAGTCTGCAATTATTGGGAGAATAAATTGAAGAGTGATGATGGCCCCTTGATCAGATGGATTGTACCATGGTGGCACCTCAAATTTGTCACTGGAGTATCTTCCTTGGATCCTACCCGATCTGTGCGCATTCCTGGCTTGGAATTCATGGTATGCATCTTCCCGGAGAGGTTGATGAGGCAAGTTGGAATGAAGCAGATGATCCCGAAGCTTGACACCGTCCCGAAGACTGCCGTGGCGCTTACTACTGAGAGTCGAAGGGAGTGGGCCATTAAATGGGCTCAAAGAAATGTATGGTTCTTGAATTCTTCTGTTAGTGCCTTGTGGGTGTCGGATTCCTATCTGCGATGGAGGAAAGCTACTACTCCGGAAGAGCGCGAGAGATTGAGAAAGCGCGAGCCTGTCGACTACAAGGTGCTTGAGGTGGAAAAGGAGAAGGAGAAGCATATGACTGAGGGAGAGGAGGAAGCCGGGTTTCGAGTTGTTCATCCTTCGAAGAAACCGAAGACCTCTCCTGTCATGGACAAAGTGATTGGCAAGAATGGGAAGGCTAGGCCTCGAGAAAGACCATTGGTGATTAGGTCCGAAGTGGCGCAAGAGCGTCCGACTTGAGGTCGTGACAAGAAATATGACAAGAATGACAACGACAAAGGGAAGATGGAGGAATAGCCCAAGTCTTTATTATTATTTACTATTATTATTATTGTAATAATAAGGTGGGGTTTTTAGAATCCTAGCCTATTTTTATTTTTAATATGATTTTATTATGTGATGTATTATTATTATTAGAAAATGAATGAAATAAAAAGGTTAAATTGGTTATGAAACCGTTGTGATTTTTCTATTTATTATTCTTGTCGAATTCCAAATGCAATGCAAATATCCTTCTATTTACATTTTGAAATTAGTGGGTTGTATCCCGTGAAGGATTGCCTACGTATTCATTATTAAAATGAAATCAAACCCTTGCACGTAGTTCGAGTAAATGTAAAAGAATAATTGTTCTAAGCAAGAGCTTCTAATGAACTTTAGAAGATAAGCATGAGCTTTTAACTTACTCTTAAGTTGCAAATTTAGTTTATTTGATGATATGAGGATGACAAATTTGTCAAAATGCAAGAGCAGAGTGACATTAGCTTATTTCAGCTTGGCCAGGGGCCGTTTATTTAGTGCCACAAGAGCGACACGTGAGGTTACACGAGGCGCGTTTTTGTTCCTATTCTAGGCATAATACCACTTTAGTTGGTCGAGGTTTGTTGGGTTGGAAAATTCATTCCCATCTAGGTCTGTAATTCTAACCGCACCCCCTGGAAGTATGGACTTGACTAGAAATGGCCCGGCCCAATTAGGTTTGAATTTTCCCCGTGGATCGACAGGTAAAAGTGCTCTAACCGATTTGAGTACTAAGTCTCCTTCCTTGATGTTCCTTGGCTTAACCCTTTTGTTGAAAGCTCGTTTGATACGTGCTTGATATGTTTGGACATTGTGCAAGGCGCGTAGCCTACGTTCATCCAGGAGGATGAGTTCTTCATATCTATCCCTCTTCCAATCGGCTTCCGGGATTTGACTTTCGAGTAAGATACGCAAGGATGGTATTTCTAACTCGACCGGTGTACAGACTTCCATGCCGTAGGTCAAATAAAAAGGGGTGGCCCGGTGGGCGTCCTAACTGATGTGCGATATCCCCACAAAGCAAAGGGTATCTTGCTTGGCCAATCTCGATAGTTGTCAATCATTTTCTTGAGAATTGTGACAACGTTCTTGTTTGCTGCCTCTACTGCACCATTATTCTGTGGTCTATATGGCGAAGAGTGGTGATGCCTAATTTTGTACTTGGCTAGCAATTGCTCAGTCTCGGCTTGGAAATGTGATCCATTATCACTAATGATCTCATGTGGGCAACCGTATCGACAGATGATGTTGTTCTGTATGAACTTTGCCACGTTTTTAGCCGTGAGACTAGTGTAGGAAGCCGCTTCTACCCATTTGGTGAAATAGTCAATTGCCACTAGGATGAAATAGTGACCTCCTGTTCCGGCCGGGGTTATCTTCCCGATTATATCAATTCCCCAGACAGAAAATGGCCAAGGAGATGTCATCGTATAGAGCAATGAAGGAGGGACATGTTGTACATTCCCGAATATTTGGCAGTTGTGGCAATGTCTTACGTATTTGATGCAATCGGATTCCATTGTGGTCCAATAGTACCCCAAACGTGTGATTTTCTTTACCATTGTGGGCCCACTCATGCGAGGACCGCATTCTCCATCGTGAACTTCTTCCATCACTTTCCGTGCCTATGAATGATCGAGGCAACGTAGGATTACACCAAGAGGTGTTCTTTTGTATAACTCTCCTTGCATGAGAACGTATTGGGAAGCTAGTAGGCGTATAGCACGTTGTCCCCTTTTGTCCATATCGGGTGGATAGGTACCGTTGAGCTTGAAATCTAGGATTGCTTGGAACCAGGGTTCCTGTGTGATTTCCTCTTCATCGGTGATTTGATGGACATAAGCCGGCTCTGACCGTCGTTCGATACATAAAGGCATTTCCACCATGTCATCTGGCATATTAATCAAAGAAGCAAGTTTTGCAAGAGCATCTGCAAATTGATTTTCTTCCCGAGGTAGGTGTAGATAGGTGACGTGATCAAAGAATTGGGCAACTTGGTCTATTCTGGCTTGATAAGGTGCTAAGCTTTTGCTTCGAATTTTCCAAGATCCCGTAACTTGATTGATGATCAGGGATGAATCCCCATGTACTCGGAGGTTTTTAATGCCTAAGCTCTCTGCCGCTTGTAGTCCACTGAGACAAGCTTCGTATTCTGCAGCATTGTTTGTCACCTCGAAGTCGAGTTTGACAGAGATTGGTGTATGCTCGCATTCAGGAGAAATGAGCAACACTCCTATTCCAAATCCTCTTAAGTTTGATGCTCCATCAAAATAAAGGTCCCAGGAGTCGACATCGGTTTGGAGTATATCCTCGTCTGGAAATGACCAAGTGTCTATTGTTTGTGCATCATTGATGGGATTTTCTGCGAAGAATTCGGCAATGACGCGCCCTTTTATAACTTTCAACGGCACGTATTTGAGGTCGAACTCTGAGAGCATCAAAGTCCATCTTGCTAGGCGTCCGTTGAGGACGGGTTTCTCAAAGAGGTATTTGACTGGATCCATTTTGGAGTATATTTTGACGGAGTAGCTAGGCATGTAATGGCGTAGCTTCTTCGTCGCCCACACAAGAGCGAGGCATGTCTTTTCAAGTTGTGAGTATTTGCACTCGTACTCCAAGAACTTCTTACTAAGGTAGTAGATAGCCCTTTCTTCCTTTCCTACGGTTTGAGCTAGCATGGCACCCATGGCTGTTTCGGTTACTGTGAGATACAGACCAAGAGGTTGATCTCGTTGAGGTGGCATGAGCACTGGTGGTTTAGCCAATATCTCCTTGAGCTTCTTGAAGATAGGTTCATAAATCATGGTGAGTTTCGATATGAATCGACTTATATATTGCACTTTTCCCAGGAATCCTCTGACTTCTTTTTCCGTTTGAGGTTGTGGCATTTCGTTCAAGGCTTTGATTTTGGAAGGGTCTATTTCTATACCTCGTTGGCTAACGACGTATCCCAGGAGTTTGCCAGAT
Source organism: Silene latifolia (assembly GCF_048544455.1). NCBI lineage: Eukaryota > Viridiplantae > Streptophyta > Magnoliopsida > Caryophyllales > Caryophyllaceae > Silene > Silene latifolia. The sequence goes on from NC_133528.1 coordinate 38,646,118, forward strand.
GTTACTCCGAATGCGCAATTCCGAGGATTGAGTCTCATGTTGTACTTTCGTAGCCTTGAGAAGAATTTGCGAAGGTTCGCAATATGCCCCTCTCTATCCTTGGATTTGACAATCATGTCGTCTACGTATACCTCAACTTCTTTATGCATCATGTCGTGTAAGAGTGTAGTTGCGGTGCGTTGGTATGTAGCTCCGGCGTTGATTAACCCAAATGGCATGACCGTATAGTAATAGGTTCCCCATTGAGTGACAAAGGCGGTCTTATACATGTCTTCTATGGCCATCTTGATTTGGTTGTAACCCGCGTACCCATCCATGAAGGATAGTAACGCGTGATCTGCGGTATTGTCCACCAATATGTCGATATGTGGTAGAGGGAAGTCATCTTTAGGACTTGATTTGTTTAAGTCTCTGAAATCAACACAAACACGGATTCTCCCATCCTTTTTGGGTACAGGTACTATGTTAGCTACCCAGTCAGAGTACTCGGAAACTTTGATGAACCCGGCTTTGAATTGCTTATCGACTTCTTCCTTAATCTTGAGAGCCCATTCTGTTCTCATTCGACGAAGCTTCTGTTTCACAGGCTTGAAACCTGGCTTAATTGGGATTCTATGTTCGGCGATATCCCTGTCGATCCCCGGCATGTCTTTGTAGGACCAAGCGAAGACGTCTTTGTACTCGTGTAGGAGGTCTATGAAATCGGCCCTTTCGGTAGAGCTCAAGGTAGTCCCTATCCTAAGTTCTTGGGGTTCTAGTTCGGTTCCTACATTGATGGGTTCGGTGTTCTCTATTACTGGCCCCCCTTCCCCTTCATGTAATATTTTTTGTCTACGTAGGGAGGTATCTCAATTGAGTCTGGGTGTTGGTCATCCTCAGTATCATCGTAAACAGAATTGCACTCAAGATAACACAAAGAGTAAGCTCCTCTAAGTATTGAAGTCTTTTCTCAGCTGCAGTCACACCCATGGGAGAGCTTTCTTCCCTGAAGTCATTCACGAAGTCATCAACAACTTCACTTTCTCGAGGAGGAATCCTCGTTTCTACGGCGTAGATCCGGCCTTCGATGGTGTCAAGGCGATCATATACTTGGTCTTGGGTAACTTGGATTTGAGCTAGTGCGGCTAGGATTCGATCATTACCATCTTGAAGTTGATTGAAGTTCGCGTCACTTGTTTCAGGCATCTTGAAAACTGGATAAGAGATCGACGACGAATCAAAACACGATCGACCATCCTAACACACTTACTAAAAGAAGAAATGTTTTGACTTGTGAAGTGGGTGTGTGCCACTTGTGTCAGTGAGCTTTGAAGAAAAGACAAAGGTTTGAAAATGTGTATCCTAGTCAACTACAGTGTAGTTGTAGGAGTGGACTCGAAGTGAGATTTTGAAATGGGCTTGGGCCCGAATTTTGACTCGACAAACGGACAGAGTTTCGACTCGGTTTTGCGCTAATCAATGGCCTTTTTCGAAATTTTTCTTTAAAAAAGGGGTTTTGAATTTTACAAAAATTGTCATGGTTTCGTTTAAAAAATGGTGATCACGTAAGGTACAAACATTTATACAAGCATTATAACGGGATGCTGAGTGCATTTAAAAGGGTTTTGGTTTAAGGGGTGGGTTGCCATACCGAACAATCAAACCCGAAGTCTGTGGAGAGGCTCGTACCGAACAAGAGTAAGGCCGATTCCTAGTCCATTTCCTCAAGTAGTGAAGGTCCTTGATACAAACAAGAGTAAGCATCATGGTATGGATGACGTCAATCGCTATCCATCCTTAGGCCCAAATAAGAATTAAGACCGTTTAGACGGGACAATTGGTCAAATGGGTTGGGTTGGGCCTAGGAAGGCCGAATGAAACGGTCTAGGAAGACCGAGTTATGAAAACCGACAATTGTCTTGTACAAACTATTCCCTAACCTTGTTCAAGTTTCACCCTTTTTGCTACACGTAAGTGTATTATCCCCAGCGGAGTCGCCAATTTGTGGACAATGGGGGCGCTTGGAAAACAAGCGTTTGCATTTGTGGAGTCGCCACCAATTTTTATGGGAAATTGGAACCGTTCGAATACCTCGTGTCATGTCAAGACACAAAGTAGTGACATGAACACCAAGAACTCGTTACCCTTAGCATTCTATGTCTAGAATGACTCTCGTGGATGCCAATGAACACGGATGTTCACAGAGATCTGGAGTAAGGGGTGAGGGTACGTATTAGGAAGCTCTTTTGATCGAACACTTAATCCCGCCCGCCTCGATAGCGACCTCTACTAATGATTAGGGAAATCGTCTATACTTGATACATCGTCGATTATATGCATGCAATGCAACATCCAACGTTTTAATCCTAGCATGTGAGAATTAACTAAGTCGGTGAAACACGTAATTAGCAAACAATTTAGTCAAAGTAGGAGTTTAAGTTCAATTACATGTGAAGGCATACAAATGATACAAAATACAATGATAAATACAATAAAGAAAATTACAATAATTACAATGGATTCAATTGATTTTTGTCGAAAATACTTCTAAAACGGATAATTTGGGAAAAAGAATGAATAAAGGAATTAACGAACAGAACAGTAGGCGATAATACGGTTAATAGTTAATTATACGTAGACTAATAAACTAGGTCAAGGCAGAACGGAAGTTCAGAGGCAGAAGTCAACTTGGAAGAGGCGCAGCAGGACTGCGCCAGTTGGAAGAGGCGCAGCAGATGATGCGTCTGTTCCAAGGGTGAGTTCTGGCTGTGAAGCCGGAACTGCAAATCGTTAATATTAATTGGTGATTTTAAGGATTGATTAATATATTTACTCGGATGAAAGTGATTTAATTCGTTAGTTACATATGAATAAGTCATAAAAGCAATAAAACATGGATGAGATGGAATTAAGATGAATTATTTACATGGATGAAAGATTGATTAGTGACATAGGTGAACTAATTAGGTTAAACATGATGAATTAACGACAAATTAATGATGAATATGACAAAAGACAGATGAGAATATATCAAAGATTGAATTCCAGAAACTCAATATGAACGAATTGAATTTTTACAACCCGGATTGAGTTTAATGACGAAAACCCGCAGATATGAGATTATAAGGGATTTAAGTCGGATTTTAATGACGAATTATATACTAATGATGATAAATAATGTACATGTGAGATGATTATGGTATGTATGTCAAATAATTAGCAAAAACAAAAGAAACAAATAAAAAGACGAATTACAGAGGACGAAGGAAGAAGAAAGGAAGCAGGAACTGCGGCAGCCCCACGAAGAGGCGCAACAGGTACTGCGCTCCTTCGAAGAGGCGCAGCAGTTGCTGCGTCCTTTCTCGACGGTTTGTCTTCTGGTAATCCGCAAAAGGTTTTAAACGAGGTTTTATAAATCGGTTTTAACGAGTATTTTTGACATAAACCTTACATTAATGATATAAAAAGTAAATAACAATAATAAAAGGGAGATTTACACCCTCAGACTTACATGATTGACGAAACGAGATGAACTAAGTTATCGATTAGTGATGCTCGACTCGAATGTAACGAAAGTGCCCTCGTAAGAGGAAAACGATTAGATTAATTAAGTTGATTAGTTGTGGAGTTGGTCAAATTGGTCGGTCATGAAAACGAGGCTGGTACTCAGAAAGATCCGAGCTTACGTGGTCGAATGTTCAAGCACGTAGACGCCAAAAAGTAAGAACGTGGTCTAGAATGCAAAGGGAGAAGAGAAGGGCGGATACTCGCGTGAGAAATATGAGGAGCGAAGGATCCTATTTATACTAATCACGTGAAGGAATAGGGTTTTCGGAGAGACTTTGGAAGTGAATCTCGAAAAGATATGAAAAAGATACGAAAAATACGCAGAAAAGGACATGGGAAGAGGCGCAGCAGTCACTGCGTCTCTTGGAAGAAGCGCAGCACCTGCTGCGTCTGTTCCCAAGGGGTTTCCTCCTGCGGAAGAAAGATTTCCGTGTTTAAGTTATGGAATGACGGGATAATTTGGTTTTCCTTAATATTTTGTATGAATATTACGCGAAATTGTTTATCAAAGATTAAAAGATTGTGAAAGATTTATAAAATATGGAATAGAAATATACGGAACATTCCAGAACATTCTGACTCGGGATTTAACGGTTATCAGAAAATGAAGACGGTTTTAGGCCCGGACTCCAAATGTACTCTAATTACTGTCAAAACGACCGTATCGGCGCGTAGATGACAACTAAGAGGTAGACATCAGTGTTTGAGCAATCACTTGACGATAAACTTACGAACTGTCACAAATCGTTCCGCGTACCAAACATACGGCCCAATCATCACCGGGTGGTTTGCGGGAGGTGCAGAAATGAGGTATCTACAATAGCCGCCAAGTGTCTGAAGGCCAAAATATTATTACTCTCAATATCAGCAAAGTGATCCTTATTAAATTGCCTAAGATGAGCCTTCAAAATCTTTAGCTTTCTAACCACTTTGAACATCTTAGTGCCTTGGCACTGAACAACCCACTGACTTGTTAGTTTAGATAAAAACCTATGATCCTTGCCCCACATCTTATAATACTTAAATGGTCTCTTAAAAGTATCAAGCTGATCAGCACTCTTAATTATGCAAGGAGTATGATCAAAAGTGCCTTCAGGTAAGAAATGAGCATACAAATCACTCATCCTCATACTCCAATCACTATTAATTAGTACTCTGTCCAGTTTACTAAAGACTCTGATGATTGCATCTTGCTTATTATTCCATGTATAAAGTGCCTCTTTTGCAGGACATCCACCAATCCACAAGCATCTAGACAACTCTGGAACTCATCAATCTCTGCATCAGAACTTTCACCACCTAGCCTTTCAGTGTGAGACAATACACAATTAAAATCTCCAGCTACCATCCAAGGCCCATTGATCACAGATGCAAACTTGATAAGTTGATCCCATAGACTTCTCCTATCTATCAGTTCATTAAATGAATATACCATAGACACATAAAACTGTTTATCAGTAGCAACTTCAGTAACTTTAATATTGATGCATTCGGCAGAATAATCATAAAACTCAATCAAAAAAATATTTGGATTCTATAAGATCAAGATTTTACCACCTTTGTGCCATCTATTATTAGTAGTTATACTCCAACCATCAACCATTAATCCAATTATATTATTTAGAGACAAGGCTTTCACCTTTATCTCAAGGAGCCCGAATAAACCCACCTTATTCATATGCATAAACCACTTAACAAGTTTCTGTTTGGTAGGGTTATTCAACCCCTAACATTCCAGAACCCAAGGCTATGCATTCCTCACCACAAGGTGAGGAGCATTACCACTTGTCCCAGTGCCTACCTTGGGTGTAAGAGTATGATTCAAAGTTTCCAGGAAGGTATGTTGTCCAAATCTGTGCACTGTTTTGTAATACCCTGAATAAAATTAGTTTTAAGATATATATAATAACAGGACTATCAAAGACTTTCTTGACTAAACTTGTATATTTTTCTGTATACACGAAGACGACTCCATTTTAGTAATTTGTTTAAGAGTATATGAGTCGGACCTGTTACGATTGTTACTACTCTATTAGATAATTATAAAAAAAAAAGAAAAATACTACACTAAGCCACGCAAGCTACCAAGTGACTCATCAAACTTATTTGGTGAGCATTATACACGCTTCAACCGAAAACAAAACAAATCAACATGGTGAGAGTAGTAAAAGGAAAATGGAGCCAAGCAAGTGATTAAGCGTGGAGCTCATTAGCACATACGGGGATAAGAGAATAATAATAGGGTAATACGTACTAGCGAGTAAGATCTTTTTACACCCAATTAAGGTATGATTTTGGGACCCTTCGTTGATATAAGTAATTGTTTACCTTTATTTATCTTAAAATAAGTGATTAGAAATAACCTGTTTATATTAGTTTTACGGTTAGTTTCATCTTATGATTATTATATTGCTCACATGTTATATAGGTTATCGTCTTATAAGTATATTACTGAGATAAGGTTACTGCTGTCATATTGCATAATTGGCCAATTATAGCATTCGGGATACGGTTATTGATTTGAGATGACATTACTCAGAAAACCGAAACTGTGTACACAGTAGGGGCGTTGGCTCCATATGAATTAAAGGGGCAGCGTTGGCAACTAGGATGTTGGCTCCAGGAGCGTTGGCTCCGTATAAAGTAAAGGGGCGTTGGCTCCATATTAAAAAGGACCGTTGACTCCATATTAAAAAGGAGCGTTGGCTCCAGGGCGTTGGCCTATGAGAAATACGTAATGTCTATTCTCTTCAGTAATGGTATGCCATTATTTATATGATGTGCATATGTTTTTTTTAAGAAAAGGATAAACTTTTGTACACAGCTTTTGTAGACGGGTAAATTATAATATTGTGCGGTACAAGAAAAATATTATTTTTGAATAAAGGATAAGACATAAGGCCGGTGGAGGGAACCAGAGTCATACTCAGCCTGTGGTTGGCTGATTCCGTTACTCTCACTCTTTTTCAGGTACAAGTCTAAGGGAAGGTCAAGTCTGAGGAATTTTACCTAGAAGATAAGACGTACAAGATGTACAGTTTATCAAGCTAATTATAATTTTAGTTTTTATATTTATTTTATTGTAATAAGCCTGGTATTTTCCGGAGGGAAATACGGCGGTGACGCTCTATAATTCCGCTGCTTTCTTTTGATAATAAAAAGAGCTATTTTGAGCTGCCTGCTTGTTTTTCGGGGCGTTACAAATTGGTATAAGAGCATCTCTGTAACCGCGTATTAAGTCTTCGGCCATACATCTAATGAGGGAGAAGATTCTTGGGGCTAGTATAAAACTCGTAATAAACACATAGAAACCGACTAAGAGAGAGTGAGGTAGATATAAACTGGGTAGAATTACTTGTTTAATTTAAGTGACTTGTTTCCTTATAGTATGTTACTTTAATATGAATAGCTGGATATATTAATTTCTTTTTGTGTGATATACATTGTGTTTTGTTGCTAACTTCATAATATAGCCATATTTATTTGGGAGAGATGAGTTAGTCAAGTTTCGCGAAATTTTATCTTTAAAATTTCGTTTTATTTTGCCTTCCGCTCATTAATTTGGGTGTTGTTCCCGTGATTTCAGAGTTTTGATAGTCGGACTTTTTCAGTATTACGAAAATTTTTAACTAGTTCAAGACTTCAAGTTCATCTTTGGAATATTTTTCAAAAAAATTATGTTGTGAAAAAAAAAATAAAGTTAAAATCACTTTTACCGAGATTTGAAGATGAAATTTTAATTTATTTATTTTGTTTATTTTCCTATTGTTTCGTGTGGTTGCTAGGATGCTAAGACTTGTTATTAGAGACGTCTAACAACTAGTTCAGCCCCTACTAATACATGATTGAGTTTGTCTTTGAATTGGATTAATCGAATTCTTGTTCGCGACAGGAATTCTTGCGTTCCATTATATAAGACATACACTTTTTACTCATTTCGAGAATTTGAGAAAAAAATTGTTGAATTCAATTTTTATAAATCTTTTGAAAAGTGAAGTTTTAACTTTTCGATTTTCTAATTTTAAGTTTCGGGACGAAACTTATTTTAAGGAGGGTAGAATGTAATAACCCGTAAAATTATATTTTTATTACGTAAATTTTACTTTTATAGATAATTATCAAAAAAAAAAAGAAAGAAAAAGAAAATTAGAAAATTACACGTGAAGTTGTGACTCACCTCATGCTTTGGGTGAGTGTCACCTTCTTAGAATTTCGACCGCCATTTACATGTATATATATATGATGAAAATAAAAATCTACACAACTTTACGTTTACAGGAAAGCAAAGGGGAAAACAGGGGTGTTGTTTTTTTTCATCGGATTGTCTTATATACCCAAATAAGGTATGATTTCAAGATCCTTCGCCGATATAAGTAATTGTTTACCTTTATTTATCTTTGAAATAAGAGATTAGAAATAATTGGTTATATTAGATTTATTGTTAATTTCATCTTATGATTGTTATACTGTCACATGTTATATTAGTTACCGTCTTATGAATATATGATTGTGATAAGGGTACTTCTGTTATAATTTATAATTGGCAAATTGTAGCATTCGGGATACGATTATTGGTTTGAGATGACATTACTGAGGAAATCAAAACTGTGTACACAGTAGGAGCGTTGGCTCCATATATAAAAAGGGGCAGCGTTGGCAACCGGGACGTTGGCCCATATTAAAAAGGGGCAGCGTTGGCAACCAGGACGTTGGCTCCAGGGCGTTGGACCATTAGATATACGTAATGTCTATTCTCTTTAGTAATGTTATACCGACATTAGTGTCATATGAATATATATATCTTGTTGGTATGGTAGTCATATATTTTTTTTTTTGGAATACCGAGTTTCTCCCTGGCAGGTAATATTTGTATTCTGGTAAGTTATTGTATTGGGTCATATGGCAATAAAGAGAATTCTTTGAATAAAGAAGATGACATAAGGCCGGTGGAGGAACTAGAGTCATACTCAGCCTGTGGTTGGCTGATTCCGTTACGTTCACTCTTTTTCAGGTACAAGTATCGGGGAAGGTCAAGTGTGAGAAATTCACCTAAAATATAAGACCTATAAGATGTATAGTTTATAATTATAGAGTTTTAGTTTTACTTTTAGAAGTGTATTTATTTTTATTATATAAGCCTTGTATTCTCCGAAGGGGGAATACGACGGTGACGCCCTTGTAATTCCGCTGTTGTCTATTGTTTATAAAGAGAGATATTTTGAGCTGCCTGTCTGCTTTTCGGGGGCGTTACATTATATTAGAACACGTACACTTTTTACTCATTTTCCTTTAATAAAGGTGAAAAAAAAGGACTTGTAAAAATGAATTCTTGTAACTCACTTGAGTTGAAACGTGCAATTTATATAGAGACATTTTAGCCTCTTATTGCACGCATTTCTATGCCTTTTTGTATTGCTTTGTATTGCAAAATGCCCCGAATTGGCTACTTTGGTTTGTTTTGTCTTAATTGCAGAAATGGACTTGAAAGTAGCGAAACCACGCCTTATTCATCCTTTTAGCATGCATTGTAAGGAGACAGAGTCATTGGAGCGAGTGTTGTACCTTGGAGTGCGCGAAGGAGGTCATATGAAGCTGCCAAATACGTGTTTGAAGCTGATGCAACAGATAACCACTCGATCGAGATGATTTGGAGGTCGATCGAGTGCTTTGGCTGGAACAGGAGGTCGATCAAGTGGTTTCATTTGCTCGATCGAAATGAGGTTTATTGGAGTTACTCGATCGGGGAGCTGAAGTGGTTGATCGAGTACAATTGCTGGAGAAGACCTCGATCGAGTAGTCTGAAAGTATTCGATCGAGGGGTTTGCTATGATACACGGGTTGACGTAATCCGTGATAGGTTTAGTTTTGTTAATTTACACTTCCCTATATAAGGAAGTCGTAATTAGGTTAATAAATACTTCTACTTTTACTTTTACAGCTCTTAATACTCTTTACTGCTTAATCTCATACCTTCATACTTTGCTTTGTGGATTGTTCTCTACGCCAGATTCTTTTACATTGTAATCATTTGCTCTTCTCTTAATCTTAATACTTTGTTTGCATTAATTTCTTGTTCCTTTATTATTACTCTTGTTTAATTTATGCTTGATTGTCATCTTTTCATTATGTCTCTTATTAGCATGTCTTTCGTTATTATTGTTAATTACATTAAGAACATGAGTATCTAATTATCTTTATGTTAGGACTAGGGAATCCATGGTAGGATTGAGACGATGTAGCGAATAGACTAGATAATTTACATGTGAGAATCTGTCCCCATAACAATATAACTGTAACACCAATTTAGTTGAGTGCACGCTTCTAAATTACATTAATTTGGTTAACTTTATTCCTTGATCGGAAGATTGGAATAAACAGACCTGCTATGAACAGTAGACTACCCTAATGAGGTTGAAAGTTAAGTTAGTGGAATCCTAGGGTGGATAGCGGACCGGAAGGACCTTTCCCATGCCCTTCTCACAGTAGATTGTCTAGGCTATTTGCAACAGAGTCGATAGACTACCATGGTGAACGAAATCCTGACATACTTTCTCTTATTTGATCACTTTTATCACTTTTTCTCGCTTTACTGCTCTTACTTTACTTCTCTTGCCCTTAAACCTTTAGTAGTTTAGAAAACCAAACTAAAACCTCCCATTTGTGACTTAGATAGACGGACTACAGATAGATATCTTGCCTCCCCGTGGAGATCAACCCTACTTATCACTAGCTTCATTTAGTATATTTAGGTATTTATTTTTGGTACAGAAACGACCGTATCAAATTTTGGCGCCGTTGCCGGGGAGGCAATAGCCCTATATGTCTTGCTTGTTTCGTTGATCTCTTTCCGTCTCAGGGAATTTTTATTCCTTGAGACAGTTCTCACTTATTTCTTTTAGTGTTGTGTATGCCCAGGTCAAACAGGTCAGAATTAGTTCCTGCTGATCCTGAGCCAGAGAGATCATTTCGGCATAGACTCCGACTGCAAAGGAAGATTCAAAAGGAAGACTTGAGTACTTTTGAACCCGAGCTACAACACTTTCTTTTTGCAGAAGATCCGTCTTGTGAAGAAGACAACTCTGTTTCTGCTATCAAGCCAGTAAAGATGCCTAATATTGCGAGTCACTCAGAGCCCACAGCTGCCTCGATCCCTAAAGGTTTCAAGCTTGTGACAGAGGATGGTAATACTTTCGACATTAGACCATCCTACATTAATTTGGTTGAAAGAAACTTGTTTCGGAGTGTGGCGGGTGAAGATCCGTGTAAACATATGGAGGTCTTTACTGACTACTTCTCTACCATTCCCGCCACTATGGGAGTGACCCAGGATAAAATAAAGGAAGTCTTATTTCATTTTCCACTAACCGACGGAGCCAGGGAGTCGCTCACTGATCTTGATCGTACTGCAGCCGGTATCACTAATTGGGAGACTCTTGCTCTTGCCTTTTATAAAAGGTACTTTCCTCCACGACGTACTAATCAGCTGAGAGGAAAGATTACGAGTTTCAAACAAGAACCTGATGAAAATTTTTATGAGTCTTGGTGTCGTTTCAAGAAGTTGGTAAGGTCTCTTCCTGACCATGGTTTTGATTAGTGGTTTTTGTGCAACCAATTTTGCAATGGGTTGTATGATGGCCACCGTGCTATACTTGACACCTCATCTAATATGCGATTTCAAAAGAATAATGATGATGATGATAAGGGATGGGGCATTAGTGAGGAGATGGCGACCCATTGTACTGAGTATGGGAACCCAAGGGACGACATTCGGACAGTGCATTCGGTTGATAATGCAGTTGTGGCTCAGCTGGAAGCCATGAATGCCCGTTTTGATAAGTTAGAATTGCAAGCTGCTGGTGATCAATAAACGGTCCACTTGCTGACTAGATAAGAGACCGTTACTTGTGAGAGATGTAGGAGCAATGACGGTCACACTGCTGTTGACTGTCTAACAGAGAAGGAGCAAGTCCTTGCCTTTCAGCAATATAGGCAAGGAGGAGGTTCCTATTACAATAATCAAAGTGCAGTCCATCCCAATTTGATAGACCAGTCAGAATGTTCTCAATCCTACTCCTCCTCCGCAGCAGCAAGCCTATGTTCGTCCTCATAAGGCTCAACAAGGCTTTCAAAAGCCCCCATCCTTTCCACCTCCGCATCAAGGAGCTTTATCTAGTGGAGTTAGTGAGTTAGCTGAGTTGAAGTCGATGATTCAATCATTGACTAAGCAAATGCAGATGAGTGACCAACAGAAAGAAGCATCAATTAAGTAACTCGAGACCCAAGTTGCCAAACTCGCCGCTAGCCAGTCCACAAGAAAACTGGGTCATTTACCGTCTCAATTTGAGAAGAATCCACATGAGACGATAAATTTGATTAACTTGCGCAGTGGTCGTTCTTATGAAGGACCAAAATTGTCAACTGTTGAGGACACATCAGACCCGGGGAATGCTATTACTGGTGATGAACAGTCGCCCATGGCTGAAAATATGTTCAATCCGAAGAATATACTTGATCGACTGATTTATGAAGGTCGATCGAGTAGAAATACTGATAATAGTACTCAATCGAGTTGGTTCTGAGGGTCGATCGAGTAAAGTGGATATTCAAGGTTTCGATCGAGAGCCTGAAACTGCTCGATCGAGTGAAACTCCTGAGAAAAGTGTTTGATCGAGTGATATTCTATCTCGATCGAACAAAGCTGATATTGAAGAACTCGATCGAGATGTTGAGAATGCTCGATCGAGTGAAAAACCTGCTGAAAGACCTCGATCGATGGGTAAAAGAGATCGATCGGACAAAAATGAGTTTAAACCCGTCGAGAAATTGGAAGCAAGGAATAAAGGGCTTGAAATTCCTATCACTGTGAGCTTTCCAAGGCGATTACAGAATAACAAGGCTAACCAATAGTTCGGGAAATTTGCTAAGCTCATGAAAAGCCTTCACATGAACGTCCCATTTGCCGAATTGCTCACCCAGGTACCCTCTTATATTAAATTCATGAAAGAAATTTTATCGCGTAAGAGGCATCTAAATGACCACGAAACGGTAGCTTTAACTGAAGTAGGCACTGCCTTAGTTCAGAATAAGACACCGCCTAAACAGTCAGACCCGGGTAACTTTTCAATTCCTTGTCATATAGGGACCCATTTGATTGATAACGCGCTATGCGATCTAGGTGCTAGCGTGAGCATCTTACCTTTATCTCTCGCTAAGAGACTTGGTTTGACCAAATTTAATTGTACTAATATGACCGTTCAGATGGCAGACCATAGTATATCACGACCATTAGGAGTTATAGAGGACATAGGTGTCAAGATTGGGAGATTCTTTATTCCCGTAGATTTTGTGGTACTTGACATCCCCGAGGATACTCACACCCCTATCATCTTAGGGAGACCATTTTTATTCACTGCTCGAGCAGTGATTGACGTCGGGGGAAAGACACTTACATTTCAGGTAGGAGATGATGAGCAGATATTTCATCAGTCCAAATCTCGTAGGGCTCCCATGCAAGCTCAACCTTGCAATGCTCTATCCTCTATTGACTGAGATACAGATACTCCAGCTGAGGATATTGAATATTGTGCTGCAATTGTAATCCCTCCGCCTCAGAATGAAAGCGAAAAGGAGGACCATAATTCTGTTTTCCTTGCTGCAGGTACAGATAGAGTGGATGCTGGAGATGATAACGGTCAAAGTGCAGTTAAAGTCAATCAAAGTGATGGAGATGCCAATGTCGATGGGAATGTCAAGAGGAAGAAGAAAGTTCGGGCGTATGTGGATGCCAACTACTCTCCTTCCGTCAGTTCAAATTCAAGCTCGTGGCGATCAAATAGGACGATCCGAGATGCTGAAGGGACCTCCTCCAGTCAGAAGCCCTCCTGTGGGCTATTAAAGTGTTTTGGACAGTAAGCGGGGAATGCCCCATTGTAAAAACTTGTAATTTTGAATTTCCGTTATGACTTTTTAATTGTGTTTTTAGTCCGTTAGACATTAGTTTAGTTAGTTTAGCGCAAATCGACTATGGACTGCATGTTTTGGTGATTTGGTATTGTCGGGAAATGTTTTTTGCGTGTTTTTATGCAGGGTTGGGGAGATTATGTCGCATTGGGATGTGTTCCACGAGAAAATAACTCGATCGAGTACTTTTTTTACTCGATCGAGAGGAATGCCCTGCAAAACTGTTCGATCGAGTGGTTTCAGACACTCGATCGAAATGCCCAAATGGAGGAGGTCTCGATCGAATGGATTTCTGCTCGATCGAGTAGATTAAATGCCAACATCCTCGATTGAGTGGTTTAAAATCACTTAATCGAGTGAAAATGTCTATTACACGCAGGGAGTTATTCTTTTAACTTCTATTTTTATTCTAAATTCATTTTAACTTTCCTCTTCTCTTCTTTATGCGACTATTGTGCGATTTTTACCCAAATTCCTCCATTAATCTTCCCTTAATACCAAATATAAAACCCACATTATTTTCCTTGTGCATATATCGACATAAACCCTCACTTTCCCCCTTAAAATTCGTCTTTGTTGCGTTTAATTTGGGCGATTAGGGTTTTTCGGGTTTTTTGATCAAAATCCGTCTTTTGTTGCAATTTTTTGTCGATTTATTGCTTGTTTTCGTGGGTTGATCATCAAGTAAGTACATTCCTACATTCCTTTGTTGTTTAATCGCTTGTTTTTCGACATAATTGAAGGTTAGGGTTTAGGGTTTTGCGAAATTTTTCGAAAATCCGAGTATAATTGGGGATTTCGTGTCTTGTATTGTTTAATTGATTAAATTTCCTCATTACTTGCTTCATTAGGATGGATAGTAGCACTCTCCCTTCGACTAGCTCGACTGTTGCTCCATCCACGATTGAGATGGTGGTCCCTGCTGTTACCACCGTCACTCCGACTGTTAGCAGTACTGTTTCTCTTGTTGTCCTTGCTAGCACTACTGTTACCTCGACTGTTCCCGCTGCTAGCTCTGTTTCTGCTGTTGCTAGCTCTGTTTCTGCCACTGTCAGCTCTGCCTTTGCTAGTTGATACCCGTCGTTGTGAGTACCAAAGATAAAATTTATAATCTCCTATTAAGACTAACCTAGGCTAGTGGTAACAGGGTCGAACCACAAGGAGGCAGTTGTAAATTCGAGTTGATTTATATTCAGCCAAAGGTAACTATTGTGGGGGTTGAAGTGAATTGGTCTACAGCTAATAGAGAATAAAGGCAATAAACTAAATAAATAATTTAAACAGATAAAAGAAGGGCACTAGGATGGTCGGTTCATTATAGCTTCGGCGGCAGCAAACTAAGTCGGTCCGAATCAAACACAGGTAAGGCGGGAGATAAAGAGGTCCTCTCGGTCCACTCTTAACAAATAGCATCTTTCGATCTCGCTATAGGTCCCTAATGTCACTAATACTAACTTTCGTCCTGAAAAGTGACTAACGGTCTAAACTATACTTATCTCTCGATCTTAGCACAGTCTAGTCGATTTAATTGATGGTCTGATAACTTCCCCTATCTTTCGATCTAATGGGTCAGTCACGAAATAGGTATTTAACTGGTCGCATGCATTCGATTCGCTAAATACAAGATTAAAACAATTAAAACGAATATAAAACCCTACGAGGTCAGTCGATCGACTGGCAATGTCAGTCGATCGACCAACACGCGAGACAGTCCTTCTCTAATCTAATGCCGCCTATGCCATAAATCGCCTACATCCTAGCACTAAAGAATTAGCTACTCATGATGAAAGTAATAACAACAATAAAACTAACAGCAATTACTGAATTCATGCTTAAAGTAAATAACAAACAATGATAATACGATAATTGGCTTTCGGGACACTAACTATCAAATCTATACTAATGATGAAAGCAAAACAATAAACGGAATTAGGGCAGAAGGAATACCGAGATTCAGAGGAGAGATTAAGAACAAGAAAAGAAAATCCAATGCTAAACCGATGTTCCAAACCCTAACTACTCGAATGAATAAAACTGAAAGTTTACTGTATGAAATTGTGATAAAACTTGGATAGAAAACTGATATCCCTAAACTAAATGTTTATATTACGTTATATAGCAATCAACGTAACATCTTATTTCCTAAACCTAAACTTCACGGGCTTCAAGATTCACGGTCTTTTAAATTTACGTCTGGAATAGCGATCTGGTCGATCGACTGACAAGGCTGGTCGATCGACTGCTCCTCAGCAAACAGTAGCTTATGGAACCCGAGCATTGGTCGATCGACTGAAGGTGACGGTCGATCGACTGGATGAGCTGCTACTTGACTTCTTAAAACACGTGGACTTGTCTTTTGGGCCTTGGATTGCGCACCAAGCTCGTTCCTTAAGTGAATCCTTTACGGCATTTGCAATGCAGATTACTCGGGGACGGATTTGGCTTGATTTCCCGTTGAATTCTTCACATTTCTGCAATAATGTACAAAATACGGAAGTAGAGGGAAATAGGGAAAAATGTAGCATAAACTACAAGAATGAGCTCTGAAATGCGTGTAAAAAGGGATGTAAAACATCATATAAATGACACGCATCAAACTTCCCCAAACCAAACCCTTGCTTGTCCCCAAGCAAGAACTAGACTCGATCTAATGACCTAATGGAACGAGTTCAATCTCAGAGCGAAATGCAAACTGTTAAGCCTAAACCAATTTTAATGCACAACCAACAATCAATTAGTAATGCGAATCATGCAAACGAATTATAAGGTCGTTAAAGATTGCTGAACCGTCAACTGTAGAGACTTATCAAATTGGACTCTCACGGGTCGCTCAAATCACTCAAATAAACACAGGTGAATAATGTATAAGATAGAAAGAAGTAATTTTGTAGTGACTCTCACCTAACTATGACCTATGAAAACATGCCAGCAATAAAATATGAAAACGACCTCTACAACCGTACGTACGCGTTCCAACCGAACAGATGACCAATGACACATGCCGAGGTATATATGGGATATGTGAGGTATGGGTAAGAAGAGGCAAAACATTTTATGGTAAAGTGGAGGTACAGGTGATCAAGCTAGTACCAAAACGGAACCAAGTGGCAACATCCAGCTTCTTGCTCATAAACAAGCGAAACAGTGCTATAGCAAGCACAAAACTCACAATCTCCAAACTATCAAATCAAAAAAAAAACTCCCCATAGGATATAAATGAAACATGGGAGCAAAAATCGCCAAAAGATAAGGATTAAATTATGCGAATTGATTTCTTTTCTCTTCGAACCTCAGTCGATCGACCATATTCGGCAGTCGATCGACCCATTTGAACAGTACATAACCTCTTTTTTTTCATTTCTTTTCCGAATCATTTTTTCATTCATTTTTTTTCTTTTTGTTTCTTTCTTTCCTTTTTTCATTTCCCAATCATCATCTTAACAGAGCATATGCCACCAAAAATGAGTAACAATCCCAAGGACACCGACTACTAGCTTGACAAGGGACAGGCTAAATGTAGGATGTAGTAAATGGGACAAAAAGGGATATTTTTGGCAGTGTGGAGCTTATGGGTAAATTGAGAAAAGGAAACCTCTACCACATGTGTCAACAAACCACAGACCGAATGCATACATGTATTAAGTAGATCAAATTCATATTCATGCAAACTAAGGAAACATGTCTCATAAAGAGTACTACTCACATTCCTAAATAAACCGGTCATGAATGTCACCAGTTATAGGCTCTAAACCTCAGAAAGTATAAGTAGTTTGCCAATATTCTAAGTCAAGTCTCAAGTTCAGCAAATAAATTAACGAAAACTCGTAGGTATGCATTTACGATTCTACTAATAACATGTTGATCTAGCAAGGCTCAGGCAAAACAGGTGCAAATGCAAAATCATCATAGAAATACTACCGTTCCGACTCAACCTATATGCTAAAATAAACGTGCATTTTATGGGAATTTTTGAAATTTTTCAATTTTTTGAATTTTTGTGTATATATAAGGGAAATGAAATAAACAAATGCAAACTGAAATGTAAACGTGAATGCAAGCAAATGAATTGCGACGCAAAACCCTTCCCCAAACCAAATCGCACAATGTCCCCATTGTGCAAAATCATGTAGTGAAGAAAAGAGAAATGGGAATTTGCGAGAAAATAAATAAGCAAGACATAAAGGAAAGATATGGAACTCACAAGACTTTAAGCGCAGCAGAGGAAACCTCCCCAAACCAGCGTGAGCTAGGAGGTTTCGAGAGCTGTGATGCTACCAATAAGAGTGCCTGAAAGACAGAAAATACCATGCATAAGACTGAGAAAACAATTTTGAGGCGGTAAAATTGTGCACAAATAAAAGAACTTGAAGAAAGAAGTAATATGACGGAAAATAAAGCGGAGTAGAAAGCTCCCTTAGGTCCGCATATCGACCAAACACAGCAGGGGAGAGGTCGTGAACAGGTACAGCAGCAGAAGTGGTCGATCGACCTATAGAGGCAGTCGATCGACTAGATGAACAGTAACCGAAGCTCCTGGAAAGTGCAACTCAGTCGATCGACCATGACGGCCAGTCGATCGACTGAAGGTACTGTTGTACTCCTTATTTCTTCGTATTTGCTCAATGATTTGAGCTAACAAGCTCTAAATACCTGCAAGTACACAATAAAACGCGCCCAAAAATTGCGCAAACCCAGAACGAAGTCTAAAGTACTTAAAAAATCCTAAGCAAATAAAATAAAAGCGAAGTTTTCGCGCACACAAAAAGCAATAAAATTGTCTTAACAAAGCAAATAAAAAGAAGTTTATAACGAAATCGATCAACTAATAGTTGATCAAGAAGGACCACGGTATGGCCCACTTCGTCGGCACGGCTACTAGAGGTAGCCTCAATGGTGCTCATCTTATCGGTTGCACCCTTCTCGGCCTTCAACAATCGGAGAGTTCAATGGATCAACTTCGTCATCCCCCCAATCAAGGATTTCTTTGGGTTCAACGGAATCCAAGTCAGACCGTCTCACCTTGGCTGGACCATCATCCACTTCCTCATCAGTCCCATAGCTTAAGCAACCAAGACCTCCTCGTTGAATGATCGGCTTTTTTACAGTTGGCACAACTTGTAGCACTTCCTTTCCCAAACCAGCTCCTGCATTATTTAAAACAACATATTCTTCCTCCTTCTTGCTCCCAATCTGGGGCGGAGGGGTTAACACAACAGTAGTAATAGGGACAGGCAATTCGGGGAGCACAAAGTACGATTTCTTTTCAGAAACCGTATTACAAGTAACAGGCCACATGGGATCCTTCTTTTTAGCAGGTTGGGCAAAAATGATAGAATGTTTCCCAACTTTGAAGGTCAAAGTTCCAGAGCCTACGTCAATAATCGCACCCGGCGGTGTGCGAAACGGCCTTCCTAAGATGATCGGTATATGGGCATCCTCAGGCATGTCAAGGACAACAAAGTCAACAGGGAAGAAAAACTTCCCTATTTGGACGGGTATGTCCTCTAGGACTCCTATGGGCTCGACCGCAGATCGGTCAGCCATCTGAACTGTCATGTCTGTGATAGCAAACCGGGTCAACTTAAGCTTCCTAGCTAAACTCAAGGGCATGACACTTATACTAGCCCCTAGGTCACACAATGCCTTCTCAATTGAGAAGGTACCTATTTTGCAAGAAACAGAAAAGCTATCCGGGTCCTCTAACTTATGGGGCGCAGTGTGAGACAGATAGGAGCAAGACTCCTTGGTGAGTGCGACAGTGTGCACTGTTTCAAGTGACCGCTTTTTGGACAACAGTTGTTTCATAAATTTAGTATAAGCGGGCACTTGGTTAACTAACTCAAGGAAGGGGACTTGTACATTCAGACTACGGATTACTTTCTCAAACTTACTGAAAGATACCTGTTCCTTGGTCGGCACGAGTCTCTCCGGATATGGGGCTGTAAGGAGTACCTTGGCTCTCTCCTCCAATTCACGCGCACCGACATCCTTGGACTTAGGCTGAAAGTCCGTCACCTTCTCTTTGTTGAAGCTAGACCCCTCCTCAGACCGTCTCAAATGAGAACCGTTAACCGTCATCGGGTCGAACTTGGGCGGGGGATCGACCCATCAAGCACTCTGGTCGCCCCCAAAATTTTCGGGACGGTGGTTCCCGAAACAAGTGGTCTCGTAGATTATTTGGCATCAAGGGACGAAATTCTTGAAGATCGCAGCCGATCTCGGTCGATCGACCACTCTCCTCAGTCGATCGACTGAGATGTACAGTTCCAGAAGCTCTTGTAACCCGTGCTTCAGTTGATCGACTAGGTATATCAGTCGATCGACTGAAGTACCTGGCAGACGTCTTTTTCTTTGATTTGTTCGTTGAAGCTTTCTCTTGACTTGTTTCCGGCTCATCTTTTTCAACAGCGTCCTCAACCATAGCAGGACCATCAAAGGTGGACCCGCTCCTCAAAGTGATGGCATTTAGGGTCTCCTTTTGTTCGGGTTGAGTGGGTAAGTGTCCGGGAGCTCGAGTGTTACTTTTACTAGCCAGTTGAGCAATTTGGCTCTCTAGTAACTTCATCCCGGCCTCTCTTGCTTGGGACTCCTTTAGCAACAGGTTCTTAAGCTCGGAAAATTCAGAATTCGATTGATTTCTTGCTGCGGCACATAAGGGGGCTTTTGATATTGCTGTTGCTTTTGATGAGGTGGTATATAAGGTTGTTGTTGTGGTGGAGCTTGAGTTGGGTTAAGGACATTTTGGCTCCTCCAACTCAAGTTCGGATGGGTGTTCGGCTCATAGTAGGTGTTGGTCTGCCTATAGTGTTGAAAGGCAGCACATGATTCGAAGGGACTAGGGCAGTTTTTCGAGACATGGCCCTCACCTCCACACCTTTCACGAGCACGAAAGGACCGTCGACACAAAGATTGACTTGGTACATCCCACCTTTAGAGGCTCCTCCTAGCTCATACTTGTCAAATCTCGCAGTGAGAGCCTCAAGTGCAGCAACAGAGGAGGATTCAGCAGCTCTCCTCTGGTTCCCTCTCGAATTCCCATACTCGGCCTTGTGGGTAGCTAGATCGTCAATGATCTTCCACTCCTTGGTTGCTCCCAAATTTTCAGCGAATCTTCCATTGGCTGCAGCATCCAAAATGGCCCTCTGATCGTCGTACAACCCATTGTAGAAATGGTTGCACAAGCTCCACTTTTCGAACCCATGGTGTGGTATGGTTCGCACCAACTTCTTGAATCGGACCCATGCCTCGTGGAAATTCTCATCTGGCCCTTATTTAAAGCCCGTGATTTGAGCTCTAATCGCAATCGTCCTTGAAGCAGAAAAGTACTTCTTGTAGAACGCCAATGCCAATGTATTCCAATCAGTGATCTCCTGAGCGGTCCGGTCCAAATCTCTATACCACTCCCTTGCAGCATCACGAAGGGAGAAGATGAACATGGTCTCCTTGATTTGATCTGGGTCACACCGGTGGTGGGGGAATGGAGCAGCATGAGTCAATAAAGGTATCCATATGCCTAGCTGCATCTTCATTTGCAGCTCCCCCAAACTGATTTCTCTCGACCATAGTAATGTAGGCAGGCTTTGGTTCGAATTTCCTGGCATCTCCTGGTAATTCGAACCCCTTGTATAAATTGTCGGCTGTCGGCTCAGAATAACTAGCTATACTTGCTTCCTCGGCCATGACTGGAATTTCCGGAGAAGTAACTGTCTCGGCTGAAGAAGTGGAAACAGGCGAAGATGGTGGATTATCCTCGAACAGTTCGTTCTCGTAGTAGCTTGACAGAGTACTCAGCTCTTCCTCTGTCGGTAATACTCTTTGTGTTCGCCTCAACTCGCGCAAGGATCTTTCAAGCTCAGGGTTCAACGATACTAATTCTCCACCCTGTGACCTGCGCATAAGAAGAAACTACCAAAAGAATATAAGAAAAGTTTAAGGAACAGATATCCCTTAAACTAAGAAAGACTAAAAATAAAACAACCAAAATTAGGACTATTGCCTCCCCGGCAACGGCGCCAAAATTTGATACCCGTCGTTGTGAGTACCAAAGATAAAATTTATAATCTCCTATTAAGACTAACCTAGGCTAGTGGCAACAGGGTCAAACCACAAGGAGGCAGTTGTAAATTCGAGTTGATTTATATTCAGCCAAAGGTAACTATTGTGCGGGTTGAAGTGAATTGGTCTACAGCTAATAGAGAATAAAGGCAATAAACTAAATAAATAATTTAAACAGATAAAAGAAGGGCACTAGGATGGTCGGTTCATTATAGCTTCGGCG
The DNA here is from genome assembly GCF_048544455.1 of Silene latifolia. NCBI lineage: Eukaryota > Viridiplantae > Streptophyta > Magnoliopsida > Caryophyllales > Caryophyllaceae > Silene > Silene latifolia. The sequence goes on from NC_133528.1 coordinate 38,667,902, forward strand.
GCAGCAAACTAAGTCGGTCCGAATCAAACACAGGTAAGGCGGGAGATAAAGAGGTCCTCTCGGTCCACTCTTAACAAATAGCATCTTTCGATCTCGCTATAGGTCCCTAATGTCACTAATACTAACTTTCGTCCTGAAAAGTGACTAACGGTCTAAACTATACTTATCTCTCGATCTTAGCACAGTCTAGTCGATTTAATTGATGGTCTGATAACTTCCCCTATCTTTCGATCTAATGGATCAGTCACGAAATAGGTATTTAATTGGTCGCATGCATTCGATTCGCTAAATACAAGATTAAAACAATTAAAACGAATATAAAACCCTACGAGGTCAGTCGATCGACTGGCAATGTCAGTCGATCGACCAACACGCGAGACAGTCCTTCTCTAATCTAATGCCGCCTATGCCATAAATCGCCTACATCCTAGCACTAAAGAATTAGCTACTCATGATGAAAGTAATAACAACAATAAAACTAACAGCAATTACTGAATTCATGCTTAAAGTAAATAACAAACAATGATAATACGATAATTGGCTTTCGGGACACTAACTATCAAATCTATACTAATGATGAAAGCAAAACAATAAACGGAATTAGGGCAGAAGGAATACCGAGATTCAGAGGAGAGATTAAGAACAAGAACAGAAAATCCAATGCTAAACCGATGTTCCAAACCCTAACTACTCGAATGAATAAAACTGAAAGTTTACTGTATGAAATTGTGATAAAACTTGGATAGAAAATTGATATCCCTAAACTAAATGTTTATATTACGTTATATAGCAATCAACGTAACACCTTATTTCCTAAACCTAAACTTCACGGGCTTCAAGATTCACGGTCTTTTAAATTTACGTCTGGAATAGCGATCTGGTCGATCGACTGCTCCTCAGCAAACAGTAGCTTATGGAACCCGAGCATTGGTCGATCGACTGAAGGTGACGGTCGATCGACTGGATGAGCTGCTACTTGACTTCTTAAAACACGTGGACTTGTCTTTTGGGCCTTGGATTGCGCACCAAGCTCGTTCCTTAAGTGAATCCTTTACGTCATTTGCAATGCAGATTACTCGGGGACGGATTTGGCTTGATTTCCCGTTGAATTCTTCACATTTCTGCAATAATGTACAAAATACGGAAGTAGACGGAAATAGGGAAAAATGTAGCATAAACTACAAGAATGAGCTCTGAAATGCGTGTAAAAAGGGATGTAAAACATCATATAAATGACACGCATCACTAGTACAGCTGCCACTTCTACTTCTGGTACCGTGTCTACTCCGGTGACGACCCCTGCTACGTTGTCACCAGCTGTCACAGCTGCCTACCGGGCTACTTTAGTACCTCGTCCCGCTACTGGACAAGCTTCTTATTCAGGTACTAGAGGATAGGGTCGCGGACGAGGCACACCCGCTGCTGGCCGAGTCACATTCCGTGCCGATGAGTCTCTTGACCCACATCCCGACTACCCCGAGGTACGTTTTGTTAATGCTATGCATCGTACTCGTTTTTACGCTTTAGAGAGCTGTGACTTTGCTTCGACTAAATTTCTATGTCGAAAATCACTTGAGAGGTTGGGTATCTACGAGCCTGTAGTTGAGATTTTGAACGGGACGGGGATGGCTGGACTAATTACCATGAGTTCCCCGACCTATAAGGAGCTGACCCTCGAGTTTTTTAGCTCCTTCACTTTTTCTACAGCTGCCTACGCCAGTGACCAGGGTAGTTCTTCTGTTTCCTTCCAGTTGTTTAACCGGACTACGACCTGGACCCTAGCTGAGTTTGGCAGTAGGTTAGGTTTGTCCTCCCACGGTGATTCGGACCCTCCTAGGAAGGTCATATGTATCCTTTGGCGGACCTTAGCACAGACTCGTTTTGAGGAGCGCAGACTCGCTCATGTCCACCTTCCCCCGACCCGTTACTTTTTGCGTCTCATTGGTGGGACGATATTTGGCCGTAAAGAGCCCAACAACATCAACAACATTGTGTTGTCTATTCTTGGGGGCAATCTGAACATTGATAGCGAGGGCCCCTTTGTGCTTAACATTGCCTATTTGACTGCTCAGTATTTTCATACTGTGGGGCAAAAGACGGCGGGCACCATTGTCTGTGGTGGCATAGCCACCTTTTTTGCCCGTTCTATCTTCCCCGAATTCCCTCGTGAGCTGGCACGCGTCGATACTGATAGGTACCTAGATATTTCTGCTATGCTGTCTATGTTTTGGCTTGCTTCTGACCAGCAGACTTGGAAGATTTGTGGTTCCTTGTCCGAGACCTTACCTTACACCACCCTACCCCGTCTTGTCCCTTTGCCTACTGTTAGGGGTAGGATACCTTCACCTTTGTCCTTTTACCACCTTCCACTTGCTCCACCTACCACTACTTCCGCTGCTAAGAAGCGGAAGAGACCTGAGACCGGAGAGGGATCCACACCGTCTACGGGTGGCCAGACTTCCACGGCCACTCCTACACCGATACCTATTCCCACTCCTGAGACTAAACAGCCGGTCTACCCGGCTAATTTTGTTCCTCCTCCACCTTTTGAGGCGTCCGCGGTCCTAGACAAAGGACGTCATGACGGTTTGCTTCTTGAGCTTCTTACCAGGCAGGCTCGTATGGAGCGGGACATTGCCCTTGCTTTGTTCCCTTTATACGAGCATCACCTGAGGAGAGGACATCCTATTCCTGAGGGCTGGCCGCACCCGTCTTTCTACCGGTACCCGGCGGAGGGGTACCCACAGCCAGCTAGCGAGGCAGACACCGCTGAGGAGGAGGAGGAGAGAGTACGAGCTGAGGAGGGGAGGAGGAGGGAGCAGGAGCGTGATCCCGACTACACGGTGGTAGAGGAGGAGGAGGAGACTGCTGATGAGTAGCTACTGGTCTACTCACTTCCCTAGTTTTCTGGCTGGTTTGGGGAAGTTCGTCATTTTGTATGTACATTCTTGCTCTTTTATTTATTTTCGTCTCCTTTTTATTTATTGTTTTTCATTCATTTATTGGTTGTATATATCCATTTCCCATTATATATCTGCTGGTGTATGCTGGAAGACAACGAGGGCGTTGTCCGTTTTGGTTTGGGGAGGGTAAATGCATCTTTTGAGTCTGCATCTTGCTATGTTTTTGCATTCACGTTTACTTTTCTGTTTACATTTGTCCTTTTTGTTTCAAGAAATTCATGAAAAATCCAATTTTTTTAAAAAAAATTCAAAAATATTCACATTTCATTTTGCATATAGGTTGAGCCGGAACGGCAGATTTCCGTGATGATATTGCACTTTTACTTGTCATTTTTACTCGAGCCTTGCATCTAATTGACAGTTAATAGTTTAGTCTTGCGCATATCTACGAGTTAATGTCAAAATTTAGCTGACTGTGTAGACTTAACCTGATAAATTGGCAACCTACTTTACAATTTCTGAGTTTTAGAGTCATATAACTGGTGACATTCATGACCGGTGATACCGTCGTTTAGTATCAAAAATAAATTTATAATACCGAACTAAACTAACAGAAGTTAGTGGTAGTACGGGTCGAACCACAGAGAGACAAGGTTAATTATGTTTGCTAAATTTTAATCTATTGAAGTAACAATTTAAAAAAGGGGGGTTTTGATTTGGTTTGAAACTAAGTTGCAAGCGAAATAAAATGCTGTAAAAAGATGAAAACAATAATAGAGAAATAGCTAGGACGATCGGTTCAGTACAGTTTCGATGGCATTAATCCAAAGTAGGTCTGATATGAGTACGGTATTCAGGTAAATGACGAGTCCTCTCGGTCCACTATCAACAGGAAACACCCTTTCGGTCTGAATTCCCTCCCTGAATCACACTAACTAACTTTCGCTCTGGTCAGTGTAACTAAGTCTGCAACTTCTATCTCCTTTCGGTCTCAAGGGTAGACTAATTATCATAGTTTTAGGTCTATTCTATTCCAATCTTACGATCTAGGTCTAGAATTCCCAAATCAATTAACAATTCTCCTCTTGGTCTCCTTATTAATTGTAGCAATTAAACAACTATGATAAAGGAATTACCGACCTAAACAATCCTACAACATCCTAAGCCGTCTACACTATAGATCTCCTCACATCCTAGCGAAGGAAATCTAGCTACTCATATTAGAAATAACAACAACAATAAATTTGACTAATAAAACAGGAGAATTCATAATTAAAACGACGAAATAAGCAATTAACATAAAACGATAAATTGGCTTTCGGGAGACTATTCTAGCAATTCCTATACTACGAATGAAATAAGTAACGAAACTGAACAAAAGAATACCGAAGAGGAATCGCAGAGAAAGATCTAAAACCGAAAGTGGGGAGAACTTTATTGATCACGAAACAATCTTTAGAACCCTCATTAATGAATGATAAAAACTAGATTAAGAAATGATAAACTGAATGTAAAACTTGATGATTATTCTGAAAACCTAAGTTACGTTATATAGGAATATACGTAACACTTATTTCCGAAACCTAAATACTATGGGCTTCTAAATTCTCGATCTTTTATTTTGCGTCAGACCCGTTGTTCATTCGATCGACCATAAGCATCAGTCGATCGACCAACTTGCGCTGTACAGGAGCTTCTGATTCTCGCGCTCTGGTCGATCGACCATAGGCATCAGTCGATCGACCAAAGGTGTTGTACAGTAGTGCATTCTGACGAATTCTGCAGCACGTACCGATATTAAAACAGCTGCCATTTCTTCGTTACTTGGTCAAATCAAGCGTTCTACGCGGCGTTGGAAAGCTAAGAGGATATGCTTTCACCTCCAATTGGAATCAGTCGATTATCTGCTCTAGAACTCGATATATATCCATTTGAAGCAGGCTGCAGTAATGTGACGCGATTCTTTGCTTGATAACTTCTTGTAACTTGTACGCACCCATGCTTATACTGTCTCCAGGGCCTTAAAATGTGCCCCAAGATCATTCCTCAAGCTTTACCTTCATGTCAAATGCTATGCTAGACACTTTGGGACGGATTTGGCTCATTATCTACTCAATTCCGCAATAATATGCAATATTACATAAAAAGGCGGAAGTCGACGAAAAGGGGCAAATAGTAGAACAAACTATTAATAATAGACATAAAATGCGTGGAAATAAAGATGTAAAATGTCATATTATAGACACGCATCAACCGGTTCATGTAGGAATTGAGAGTAGTACTCCTTGCATAACATGTTTATCATTTTTGCACATTTATGAAATTCGATTTCTTGTCAATTGCATACATTCGGGTTTGTGGTCGGTGTCACATACAGGGATGCGCTTGCAAATTTCCCTTTCTTTCATTTTCACCCATTTAGCTCTACTTTAGCCAAATATAGCCTTCTTGACCCATTAGCTACACCCAAAATTTAGTCTGCCAGTCAAGCTAGTTTAGTGTGACTTTTAAGGTATATTATTCATTGTTGCGGTTTGGCTCAGTTTCACTTGTATGGAGTTGGTAGAAATAAGAATGAGGAAAAGAAAGGAAAAAAAGACGTGAAAAGAAAAAAAAAAGAAAAAAATGAAAGAAAAAAAAAAAGAAAACAACGTGAACAGAAGAAAAGAAAGAAAAGAAAAAAAAAAAAGAAGTTAGTTGTTTTGAATAAAAATTAGACCGTGTAAAAAGGGGAAGTTTGTGACGGTCTCACTTCTCCGTTTTATTCATATATTTTTGAGGAGATAATGTATTTGGTTAGTGAGTTGTGTGCCAAAGAAGGGCACTTGCGCTTTATTTTCTAGTCAGCTGATATTCGGATGGTTTTATATGGTCCTGTTTAGGTGCTAGCTTGACGCTTTACCTCCACATTTCCATAATTTATTTTGCCTTTTCTCACCTGTAACCTCACTTTCCCATACTATTTGTAAGCCCTCGGCTATGACGGACATTGTTGGTTGGAATGGGTGTATAGTACTTAAATCGTCTATCATTTTTGTTGCATGCATGTTATGTAGGTCGCAGTTTAGGTAAGTGACTGTTTTCTCTTTCTCTCTTACACATTTATATTCACCCTTTGCTTCATGAGAGAAGAGTGACCCGTGAGAGTCTGATTTTGTCGGTCTTGCAAGGTCGATAGGTCAGCTTTATTTATGGACATCCTACAATTCGTTTGCGTATTGACTGCTGTAGCTATGACTGTTAATTTTGTTTGCACTAAACTGGTTCAAGTAGACAAGTTATAGCTAGCTCTGAGTTTTCATATCCGTTCCATTATTTTGCATTTAGTTTACTCGAGGACGAGTAAAGGTTTGGTTTGGGGAGATTTGATACGTGCAATTTATATAGATTTTTTAGCCTCTTATTGCACGCATTTCTATGCCTTTTTGTATCGCTTTGTATTGCAAAATGCCCCGAATTAGCTACTTTGGTTTGTTTTGTCTTAATTGAAGAAATGGACTTGAAACTAGTGAAACCGCGCCTTATTAATCCTTTTAGCATGCATTGTAAGGAGACGGAGTCATTGGAGCGAGTGTTGTACCTTGGAGTGCGTGAAGGAGGTCATATAAAGCTGCCAAAGACGTGTTTGAAGCTGATGCAATAGATAACCACTCGATCGAGATGCTTTGGAGGTCGATCGAGTGCTTTGGTTGGAACAGGATGTCGAACGAGTGGTTTCATTTGCTCGATCGAAATGAGGTTTATTGGAGTTACTCGATCGAGGAGCTGAAGTAGTCGATCGAGTACAATTGCTGGAGAAGACCTTGATCGAGTAGTCTGAAAGTATTCGATCGAGGGGTTTGCTATGATACACGGGTTGACTTAATCCGTGATAGGTTTAGTTTTGTTAATTTACACTTCCCTATATAAGGAAGTCGTAATTAGGTTAATAAACACTTCTACTTTTACTTTTACAACTCTTAATACTCTTTACTGCTTAATCTCATACCTTCATACTTTGCTTTGTGGATTGTTCTCTACGCCGAATTCTTTTAGATTGTAATCATTCTCCCTTCTCTTAATCTCAATACTTTGTTTGCATTAATTTCTTGTTCCTTTATTATTACTCTTGTTTAATTTATGCTTGATTGTCATCTTTTCATTATGTCTCTTATTAGCATGTCTTTCGTTATTATTGTTAATTACATTAAGAACATGAGTAGCTAATTCTCTTTATGTTAGGACTAGGGAATCCATGGTAGAATTCTGACGATGTAGCGAATAGACTAGATAATTTACATGTGAGAATCTGTCCCCATAACAATATAACTGTAACACCAATTTAGTTGAGTGCACGCTTCTAAATTACATTAATTTGGTTAACTTTGTCCTGGATCGGAAGATTGGAATAAACAGACCTGCTATGAACAGTAGACTACCCTAATGAGGACGGAAGTTAAGTTAGTGGAATCCTAGGGTGGATAGCGGACCGGAAGGACTTTTCCCATGCCCTTCTCACAGTAGATTGTCTAGGCTATTTGCAACAGAGTCGATAGACTACCATGGTGAACTTAAATCCTGACATAATTTCTCTTATTTGATCACTTTTATCACTTTTTCTCGCTTTACTGCTCTTACTTTACTTCTCTTGCCCTTAAACCTTTAGTAGTTTAGAAAACCAAACTAAAACCCCCCATTTGTGACTTAGATAGACGGACTACAGATAGATATCTTACCTCCCTATGGAGATCGACCCTACTTATCACTAGCTTCAGTTAGTATATTTAGGTATATTTTTGGTACAGAAACAACCGTATCATGAGTTTTGAGAAATGAAGAAACTTTTCCATTTTCTGCTTTCAAGTTTCGGGACGAAACCTTTTTTAAGGAGGGTAGAATGTAATACCTCGAATAAAATTAGTTTTAAGATATATATAATAACAGGATTATCAAAGACTATCTAGACTAAACTCGTATATTTTTCTGTATACACGAAGACGGCTCCATTTTAGTAATTTGTCTAAGAGTATATGAGTCGGACCCATTACGATTTTTACTACTCTACTAGATAATTATAAAAAAAAGAAAAGGAAAAAAACAGAAATACTACACAAAGCCACGTAGGCTACCAAGTGACTCATCCAACTTATTTGGTGAGCATTATACACACTTCAACCGAAAATAAAACAAATCAACATGGTAAGAGTAGTAAAGGAAAATGGAGCCAAGCAAGTGATTAAGCGTGGAGCTCATTATCACATACGGGGATAAGAGAATAATAATGGGGTAATACGTACTAGCAAGTAAGATCTTTTATACCCAATTAAGGTATGATTTCGGGACCCTTCGTCGATATAAGTAATTGTTTACCTTTATTTATCTTGAAATAAGTGATTAGAAATAACCGGTTTATATTAGTTTTACGGTTAGTTTCATCTTATGATTGTTATATTGCTCACATGTTATATAGGTTATCGCCTTATAAGTATATTACTGTGATAAGGTTACTGTTGTCATATTGCATAATTGGCCAATTGTAGCATTCGGGATACAGTTATTGATTTGAGATGACATTAATCAGAAAACCAAAACTGTGTACACAGTAGGGGCGTTGGCTCCATATGAATTAAAGGGGCAGCGTTGGCAACAGGGATGTTGGCTCCAGGAGTGTTGGCTCCATATAAAGTAAAGGGTCGTTGGCTCCATATTAAAAAGAAGCGTTGGCTCCATATTAAAAAGAATCGTTGGCTCCAGGGCGTTGGCCCATGAGAAATACGTAATGTCTATTCTCTTCAGTAATGGTATATCGTAATTTATACGATGAGCATTTGTTTTTTTTATGAAAAGGATAAACTTTTGTACACAGCTTTTGTAGACGGGTAAATTATAATATTGTGCGGTACAAGGAAAATATTATTTTTGAATAAAGGATAAGACATAAGGCCGGTAGAGAGACCAGAGTCATACTCAGCCTGTGGTTGGCTGATTCCGTTACTCTCACTCTTTTTCAGGTACAAGTCTAAGGGAAGGTCAAGTGTGAGGAATTTTACCTAGAAGATAAGACGTATAAGATGTACAGTTTATCAAGCTAGTTATAATTTTAGTTTTTATATTTATTTTATTGTAATAAGCCTTGTATTTTACGGAGGGGAAATACGGTGGTAACGCCCTATAATTCCGCTCCTTTCTTTTGATAATAAAAAGAGCTATTTTGAGCTGCCTGCTTGTTTTTCGGGGCGTTACATGTTTACCCCCTTTCGCTAATAATCGAAAATTTAAGTTACCGTATTCTCTTAGAAAACTATTCTCATGCATAACGGATTATAAATTATATAGATTGAGGAGCGAATTGAATATTATCCATTGCGCGATATAAAATAGTAAAAAACGGAGTAATAGGGAAATTTAACATTCATCATAAATAAATACTTGAAAAACAATTTTATCAGGTTTGAATACGCATTTATATAATGATCTCTCACCTAAATTATATAAATGATCCCGAGATCCGTCTCTAAATAAACCTCGGCCCGGTGACGCCAGACATACGAGATATAAATAAATTCGTTGAGTCAACCCATTGACTGATTCTACATTTAGAACTCTCGGTCGACAAATTTCTAGTAAATCCGTCTCCTAGCCCCGGAACACAAAACTGGGCCCAGTAACGCCAGACATACCAATCTTGCAATTCCGTTGAGTCCATCCCACTTTTACTTGAAATAATATTTATTACCCTACTTATCCGACGTAAAAAGGGAACACCACCGTGAGCCGTACCTGCCTCCTAATGAAGAAGGGATTCGTAGGTGTTACTAATTGGAAGGGCTAGCCTCAATATTTAAACAATGTGAGAGATCTTGTCATTTTATTATCATTTCCCTTTAAGTGAACTAAATCGGCGAATTCTCGATAACTTTAATTGACAACTGTCTTAAAAATGAATAAAATGCACGTAATGGCGATTCGGAATGAATGCATTAAATAAAATACATGTAAAAGATAATTACTAGTATGGCCTCCTAATCTAGTTAATCTAATTAACTATTACAACTTCGGAAACCAACTCGTTGGTCCCTTGAACTTCATTGGAACGCCTTCCAATATAGCTTCGTCTTTTGGAAAATTCGGTCTTCATCGAAACAACTTTCCGAAGGACTCCATCTTTAAGATTCCGCCGGTCTTCGTAACAATTAATTATAAGTATAAAAAGAATTACATAACAATTCCTATTATACATTTGTAAAATTAAAAAAATAAATCTATTATTATTACAAAACAGCGATACGAGATCGTAAATAATTACAAAACCAAATCGGTATTCCCTTACATTATGGGAAATACCGATTTCTAACTAAGGCCATACTAGACAAATTTCATTAATAAATTACATAAAATTAAATGACAGTCATCTAAAATATGAAGAATATAAATCATATTTAAACATGCCCTGAAATGCCAAATCGCCCTAAAAACCATCGGTTTGATATTAAGCTCGTAATTTTGGTTAATTAAGCGATTTTTAACCATTAAAAATCTCAAATTAGTACTTAAATCAAATTTAAGCATAAGATGACATCCCAACCGGTTTTGAGACTCAAAATTTAGTCTTCACTATTTTCTTGATGATTTCATAACCTTTTATGAAAAATTGCTAATTAAAACTTATTTAATCATAACTTTTATGAAATAAATCCAAATAAATAAATACAATTATGAAAATTATAAAAATACAAATTTTGTTTATACTGGAACATTTCCAGGAACTTAAAATTTCAAAAAAAAATTCTAAAAATTTATTTTATATCAAATACACAATTTTAAACACGGTTTTCGCAACTTTTACGATATAATTATACATGAAACATAAAAATCATCAAATGAAAATTTTTAATATTCTGGAACATTTTCCAGAAGCTGAAAATGTAAAAAATTTTACCAAAAAATTTCGATTAAAATTTGAGAAAATTATGGTTACATATTATCGATTTTATCGCATAAAAACCAATAAACATGCGAAAATTAATTAAATTAGTTTTTTAAGTTTAAATACAATGTATACTATATGCAAGTAACCTTAGATAATTTTCTCATGCTAAAAATTACATTTTAACAATTTTTAACCAATATAATCACATTTTATTGATATTTAGTTATTAAAAATCAATAATCATACAAAATTAATCAAATTAATTTTCTAATTTTTACTTACTCTAAACAATCCATGCATGTGAAAATATATTAAAATTTCATGGCCATAAATAACATGCAAATGTTTTTAGTTAACTATTAACCAATTTTATGCATATTAAGACGGTCTTAAGACGGAAAAATCTATTAATTAGCAATAAAATTCCATAATTAACCAAATTTGACCAAAACCATTTTTAGCTCAGAATGTATACATGCAACAAATTTTTTTTTTCGTGCCAAACAAATTTTTACACAAAAATTACGATTTTATAAAGTCATCTGATAACTCGATAAAATGGTCGAAAATCGACATGCATGCAACGACTGAGCTCTGATACCACTTGAAGGTACTAGACCTATAGATACTTCATTTCTACACCTTCCGCCAACCACCCAGTGATGATTAGGCTGCAGGTTTGGTACGCGGATCGATTTATGACAGTCCGTAAGTTTATCGTCAAGTGATACCTCAAACACTTGTGTCTACCCCTTGGTCGTCATCTATGTGCCGATACGGTCGTTTTGACAGTAATTTGAGTTCATTTGGAGTCCGGGTCAAAAATCGCTTCATTTTCTAAGAAACCGTTTAAAATGCCGAGTTGGAATGCTCTAGAATATTCCGGATATTTATTCCATAATTTAATTTTATATCTTTTTGCAAAATATCGTCCATATATCATATTTTACGGAGTAAGGAAGTATAGATCTACCGCAATTCCATAATAGAAACGCGGAAATCTTTCTTCCGCAGGAGGAAACCTCTGGGGAAATGACGCAGCAGGTGCTGCGCCTCTTGGAAGGATCACAGCAGCTGCTGCGCATTTTCTCCGGCCTGTTTTCGCTGTTTACAGAATATTTCCGTGATTTCTTTCCAAAGTTTGGGTCATTCCAAAACTCTTCACTTTGTTTAGTATAAATAGAGACCTCCGGTCTCCATATTTTTCACGCGAGTGTCCGCCCTTCTCTTCTCTCTTTGCATTCTAGACCTTGCTCTAAGCTTTCGACGCCTATGTGCTTGATTAATCGACCACGTAAGCTCAGATCATTCTAAGTACCAGTCACGTTGCATGACCGACCAATTTGACCACTACACATCAATCAATCAATTAATCTAAAATCCTCCAACGAGGGCACTTTCTACATTCGAGTCGAGCAATTATTAACGTTAACTTAGTTAATCTCGTTTCGTCAAACATGTAAGTCTGAGGGTGTTAAATCCCATCTTTTTTATTATTTATGTATCGATTAATGTAAGATTCACGTCAAAAATACATTTAAAACCGATTTTTAAAAACCTTTATTACAAACTGTTTTTACGAAACAGTAGTTACCTGACGTCGAGAAGAAACACAGTAGCAGCTGCGCCTCTTCGAAGGGTTGCAGCATCTGCTGCGCCTCTTCCAGAGGCTACCGCTACTCCTGCTCTTCTTCTTCTTCCTCGGGTTTCTGTGGTTTTGTTCTTTTTGTCTTATTTTTCTTATTTCCTTTCATTCCTTCGTAAATAAACCATGTTTTGATCACTCTTTTCAATTATAACGTTTATTTTTGACTTAAATCCCTTATAAATCGATATTTGCGGGTTTTCTCATTAAATCAAACTCGGATTTTAGAGACTCGATTTGTCCATATCAAGTTTCTGGAACTCGTCTTTTGGACATGTCTTCTTTGTTTATTTTCAGCTTGTCAAATTTCTTTCAAAGTTCGTTCCTTTTGTGTTTCCGATATCGTAAATAAATCTAATTCCTTTTTAACTCGTTTTAATTCGTTTAATTCGTGTTTATCACTTTTATGACGGTTTTTATATGCTAACTCACTTTCACTTGAGTCTAATGTCGCGATAATTGATCGTAAAATATACCAAAGAACCTTAACTACCCGCGGTTCTGACTTCACAGCCAGAGCTCAACTCAAGAACAGACGCAGGAATAGCCGCGCCTCTACCAAGGGACGCAGCTGTGCTGCGCCTGTTCTGAGATGATCTCTGTCCTTGAACTTCCATTCTCGCTTTGACATAGCCTTTAATTACGTAATTAATTAACTAATAATCGTAGTATCACCCTTAATCTGTCCTATTTTTATCACTTTAATTTATACCTTTTATTTTCTATCTTCAAATTTCCGTTTCGAGTGTATTTTTTAACGTAAATCATTGTAATTCATTGTAATTTTAATTATCGCTATTTATTTATCGTTTATTGTGTGGTTTATTTACTTGTTCCTCATATGTAATTAATTCTTAAATTCCAATTCGACATAATTGAGTGCTAATTACGTGTTCATTGACGTAGTTTAATTCACATGCTAGGAGTAAAACGTTAGATGTTGCATTGCATGCATATAATCGACAACATATCAAATATGAATAATTTTCCTAATCAGTAGTAGAGGCCGCTATCGAGGCGGACGGGATTAGGTGTTCACTAAAAGAGCTTCCTAATACGTACCCTCACCCCTTACTCCGGATCTCTGTGAACATCCGTGTTCATTGGCATCCACGAGAGTCATTCTAGAAATAGAATGCTAAGGGTAATGATTTCTTAGTGTTTATGACACTACTTTGTGTCTTGACATGGCACGAGGTATTCGAACGGTTCCAATTTCCCATAAAATTTGGTGGCGACTCCACAAATGCATGCTTATTCAAGCGCTTCCCCGCGCGCTGCGGGTGGCCCATGTCTACAGTTTGGTGACTCCGCTGGGGATAATACACTTACGTGTTACCCAGGGGGAAACTTGAACGAGGTTAGGGAATAGTTTATACGAGACAGTTGTCGATTTTCATTACTCGACCTTCTTAGGTCGTTTTATTCGGCCTTCTTAGGCCCAACCCAACCCATTCGACCAATCGTCCCGTCTGGACGGTCCAAATTCTTATCTGGGCCTAAGGATAGATAGCGATTGAGTACCGTGGTTCATACTCATGTTTGTATCAAGGGCTTTCACTACTCGAGGAAATGGACTAGGAACCGACCTTACTCATGTTTGACACGGACCTCTCCATAGACTAGGGTTTGATTGCTTGGCATGGCAACCCACCTTTCAAAGCCAAAACCCTTTAAATGCACTCAGCATACTGTTATAATGTCTGTATGAATGCTTGTATCATACTCTCTCCCATTCTTAATAACCCTCCCCTTTCATGGAGGGCACGTGAATTAAGGGAGGGGAGTATTATATGGTAAAGTATTATAGTGGGGTAGGAGATTGGAGAGAAGGAAGGTATTGTGTGATTAAAATAAGTATTGTTGTGGGGTAAGGTGATTAAAATAAGATAAAGTATGAGTATTGTAGGGTATTGTTGTGGGGTGGGGTGATTAAAATAAGTATAAAAGTTTGCCAAATAAGGAAATAGGGAAGTATTGTGAATAGACGAAAAAGGAAATAGGGAGGGTTATTTAGAATAGGAGGGAGTATGTGATCACCATTTTGTAAACAAAACCTTAACGAAATTTCTGTAAAATCAAAATCCCTTTTAAAATGTAAATATTTTTGAAAGTGGCCTAAAATAGCGCAAAATGAGTCGAAACTCTGTCCAAATGTCCAGTCAAAAATTCGGGCCTCGAAACCCATTTCAAAAACTCACCTCGAGTCAACACTCAACTACACTACAGTTGCCTAGGACAAACATTTCAAAATTTGTCATTTTCAAACCTCACTTAACACAGTGGCACACTCCCACTCCACGAGTCGAGTCTTTTTTAAGTAAGTGTGCTAGAATGGTCGATCGTGTTTTCATTCGTCGTCGATCTCTTTTCCCAGTTTCCAAGATGCCTGGAACTAGTCACGCAAGTGTTAATGGACAACCCCAAAATGGTAATGATCTAATCCTAGTTGCGCTCGTCCGTCTTCAAAGAAGCCAAGACCAAGCTTATGCTCGCCTCAATGCTATTGAAGGCCGAATTATTGCTGTAGAAACTAGACTTCCTTCTGCAGAGAATGATGTTCCTGACATGAGCGTGCATGATAACCTTCCACCCTTTGTTGGGCAACCAGAAGTCAACCCCCCATTAGGTCCTATTGAAGCTGAAAAGCGACTTCAATACTTGGAGGAGCAACTAATGTACCTTAAGGGAGATGACATCTACAGGGAGAATAATCGCAAGTATGAGGCGGTAAATGCTCAATTACCAACCAACTTCAACATGACTAACATCCCAAAGTTCAAGGGGCATGAAAACCCTTTGAACCACATCCGTGCCTTCAAAGATTATATGTCTATCAAAGGCATCAAACCCGAGATGTTCCTAAGGATATTTCCTTCATCTCTCGACACTATTCCTAAGCAATGGTTTTACTCTTTGGAGCATAAGAAAATTGCCACTTGGGACGATGCCGCAATTGAGTTCACTAAACAATACGCGGATAATGCTAAGATCCAAGTCAACATGCGCACTCTAGAGGTTCTTACCCAAAACGAGAAAGAAGGCTTCACCGACTTCCTAAGTAGGTGGAGAAAGACTAGCACACAACTTGGTGAACGTCCAGATGAAGCTACTCTTGTGGAAAAGTTCGTGGATAATTTGAGACCTATTTATGCAAACCATTTGAGGTACCAAAACATAAAGTCTTTCAAAGACCTGATTGTGCTAGGAACAAGAATTAAAGACGACATCCGAAAGGAGCTCTTGTCCAAAACGGTAGGTCGCGGATATCAAGGTTCAACGAGTTGTTCTTATGGCTCCACTAGCAAGATCGATGAGGTTAATCTCGTCGAATCTGCTAAGACGAATAACCCGCAAAGGAATTTTATGAACATTGGTGATTCATACTCCAACGCTCTAAAAAGGTTGATGAAACAAGGTAAGCTCCAACCCATAGGACCTACGCCTGACCCAGAGAAGAAGTCTAAGTTCTCGGATGAGAATGCATACTGCGAATATCACAAAGGCAAGGGACACGATACGGACAAATGTTTTAAACTAAAACATGTCATTCAAGATATGGACGAAGACGGTCGTTTACCCATACCTCCCGGAGGCAAGCCTACTAATACTCAGAATCCTCTTGGAATTCTGATGATCATAGATGAAGAATCCACCTTAGATTGTTCACACCTCATTTATCCAGTCGAGTATGAGATTCATGCACTAGAAGAGGAGGGGAGTTGTTCATCCATTTCTCCTACCATTGCCGATTTTATCGCATGGGCAAAGAGTGTGAGTAGGCAGGTTTCAGAACTAGAAGCTGTAGTGGCATCTCTATGCAATCCAGGCACCATACCTAGGGAAAACGTTCCACTAACTCCAAGTCTATCCCAAGAGTCTACGATGCAAGAGGTGATCGCGGTAGTTGATAATCTAGTCGAGCAAATAATCAGTCTAGAAGCTGAAATCATCAGGTTGAGAGAGCTCAGTATCGTTAACGGAATATGGGCTGGTGACGATGAAAACGAATACCTCACAGAACACTATCTAGTCGAGGTCAGTGAGGATATAGTCAAGGCTAGCGAAGATCAAGATATAGACCACCTCACTCGCTCAGGACACCCATATCAAAATGTCTCTCAGAACGGTCCTACCGTCAATGCTCCAGTTACTAACACCAATGTCATCACACCAAATGATGGCGAAGATACATCTACTGACCATCTACTGAAACAACTGTAGAAGACAAAGGATGATCTTTTAGTCTGGAAATTAGTTGCGAGTTTATTTCCCCATCGCCAAGCTTTACTGCAAGCATTGGCTAAACTGAACGTAGCACACAACTCTATGCCTGTTGACGTAGTCAACCTAGTCTTTCAAGACTCAGTTAAACTAAGTAACCCAGTTACTTTTTCAGATGAGGATTTGCCTCCTTTCGGCGCCAGTCATAATCTCGCTCTATATATAATAGCCACGTGCTTAAAGAAGAACGTACCAACGACTTTGATGGATGATGGCTCCGTAGTCAACGTCATACCACTTAAGACAACATATAAGTTGGGCATGAAAGAATAAGATTGGACTCCTACCAACCAAGGTGTTCGACATACGATGGAACACGACGTAAAGTAGTAGGGCTAATCAACCTCACTATAGCCACATGGCCAATCGAGCGAAAGGTTAATTTTCAAATAGTGGACATCGAGGCAGAAAGCAGAAACTTTAGAAATGCTTACTTAGTTCCAAAATCGTAAAAACAAAGGAATCTAGATGCGACCCTATCTCCCTACCCTAAATGGATACTTCGTTAGGGAGGGGAATCAAGAATACTTTCACGGGTTTCCCGAACTTTGGCATTATAAGGGAATACAACTAGCTGAAATTGAGGTCTTCTACGATTGCTACTTCATCCCTTAAGAAACGGTTCTTACCGTCAAAACTCGTCAAGCACCTTGTTTAGACGAACAAGCTGTTAGCCTTCTGTTTGGGGAAGACCGAATTGTCAGAGTTGCAAAGGATGAGATCATTAACATGATACTTCAGGATGACCATTTCAACCCCACAACATTGATCACTGACACCAACCCGAATCAGCAAAAAGGATGGAGAAAGTCGATCAAATGGACTAACAACCAAGGAAAGCTCTTCAAGGTCACTACTGGAGAAGGAAAAATGTTCAAAGGAGAACATGAAGAAAACGAATTCGAGTCAGAGTCGGAGTCGGAATCAGAGTCTAAGTCTAGAGAAGTAGCTAGAGAGTCTTCTTCTGTCGTCACTCCCCATCCCCTTGTTTCTCCTAGCATAGCATCGAATAGTAACAACAACTTGGGAAATGTCCCAACAGTTGTCCCTTTACCGCCACTGACTACTGAACATATGACTTCTTTGTTTCAGCTATTTTTAAAATTTAATATGAATAAATCAGATTCTGCTTACTCCTTGTGTTTTTCTGAATGCAATTATATTTACGATGATAATGAGGATGATCCTAATCTAGACTCAGTCGAATTACCTCCCTATATAGTTAAAGAGATAATAAAAGAGGGGGAGGGGGGTACCAGTTATAGATAACACCGAACCCATCAACGTAGGAACTGAACTAGAACCCCAAGAACTTAGGATAGGGACAATCTTGAACCCAACTGAAAGGGCCAATTTCATTGACATCCTACACGAGTTCAAGGACGTTTTCGCTTAGTCTTACAAGGACATGCCAGGGATCGACAGGGATATTACAGAGGATCGAATTCCAATCAAACCAGGTTTCAAACCCGTAAAACAGAAACTCCGTCGGATGAGGACCGAGTGGGCTCTTAAGATCAAAGAAGAAGTCGATAAGCAATTCAAAGCCGAGTTCATCAAAGTTTTCGAGTATTCAGACTGGGTGGCCAACATAGTCCCCGTACCCAAAAAAGATGGGCGAATCCGGGTTTGTGTTGATTTCGGAGACTTGAACAAAGCGAATCGTAAGAACGACTTCCCTCTACCGTGTTAGAAATTATTAATCTCATATTTCGACATATTCATATATGTGACAATTAATTTAGTAATAAAATTATTATGCATGCAAACATGAATAAGAATAAAGAAGAAATCGTTTTCCTTACTTTGAGTTTTCGGATATATGGGCACAAATGAGTTCTCCTACTCACTTGTTCTTGAGCTTTCCTTTCAAATGGAAGAACAAGGATTCAAAGATAGAATCCCTCCCAAAGATATATACCCAAGATAACCTCTTAAAGACTAATATTATTAATACTAGAACAATATTAATCTTAATAAAAATTGACCCAAAATATTGTTTTTGGCCTCTTGCTTTTCGATCAAGAGAAGAGGGAAGAAGGAGTAATTTTCTCTCTAAAATTATATAAGTTTTAGATGTGTGTCAAGAATGAATTAATACACCATTCTATTGTAGTGTATATTAGTGAAATTATAGAGAAAAAAACCTTTGGCCTTTTGCTCTAGGAAAACCGGGTAGGGGGTGGGAAAAGGGGCCAATGCATGACCAAGATGCTCTTCACAAAAGCAACTAGGTGTGCATGGCTATCATTTAGGTTAATGATTATGCTCCTTTTATTATTTATAAAACATAATATAAACCCCAACCCACCCATAATTTCGGTACATATTGTGTAAAATGGAAAATCCATTTTACACATTATTTTGTCAATTTGTCACATGTAACATGTTCCATGACATTATGTATATAAAATGTATTTTTAACAATTAAAAATCAACATATTAATAAAATATGTCACTTATAAAGTTAACCTAGTAATTCAAAATTACTTGTACCGTAATGGGTTCCCGAATCATAAATTACAACATTCTGTATTTATAATAATCTATTCATTCCGTTTCAATTGTTTCCGTAAACAACAATTTCATCTAAGTAATAAAACAATTCGATCACTTAGACCGTATCTTATTTAATCAAATTACAATGAGACACGTAAATATTACTTCCAAAATCGTCCATCAATTTTTAAGTAATTTAATTAACTCGTATCGTCATACGATCAATTAAATATTCAATTAAGAGTGTTACCCTTTAGGTATGACCTAAGGGGATCAACTGATCACCACCGTCGCACGACAGTAATGTCAAACTCTAGTCAGCCAATCATTACCGATATGTGTGGACCAGTTGACTGTAAAATATTACTTTCCACATATATTCTTAAAATGAGACTTAAACATGTGATCATCATGATCGACAGTTGTGATCGCATTATTGTTGGAGGACACAAATTCCAACAATATCCCACTTGTCCTCGACAAGTGTGCGTCACCAATTCTCTTATCCTATTACTATCTACCACTCAATGCAAGGTGTCTTTCAGGTCGTACTTGCAAGTGATTGTATCGAGAGTGGTTTCCTTGATCTGGAGAATAACTGATTGACCGGAATTATCCACCATGGATACCTTCCGAGCGTGGCCACGCATTTTCAGTTCATTACTCCTCGAGTGGCCCTGAGATATTGTTATAACCCTGACAAGGGGTGGACAATTCCTATCGCACTTATTCCCTTCGACTAGCCACAGCTATCATAACCCAAAATATGCCCATTTGACCCCATTTACGAAGGTCGTAGTAACATAAATCAAAGTTAATCTGTAACTGTACCACCTTAGGCGAATAGTCTTTAGTCAAAAGAATCGACTCATTAGAATACTATAGTAGCTCTCACCACGACCAGGCTATATAAATTTGCCAGAACTCTATAAGCGGTCATTAGCCCGATAAAGCGTTCCTAACAGTCTGCCTATGTGATCGACTAGTCATCTCATATGACTCTATGGCATTTGAACTTGCCATCAATCGCATCACACTCTAGTCACTTCGATACGTCACTTCATGTATGTGACTGTGGGCGAATACAATGCTAATCCGTGCTCACTTTAACGGGGTTCAATGTCTCTACAACCCGTTTGAATGTAACAAAGTATAAGGTGAGTTAATAATAACTCAAACGACGAATGTCGACATCACATTCGGGTAGTCAATACCATATTACAACCTTGTAATATATATCGTAAGTGTGTAGACACTATTCGATTGCAATGGAAGTTTAACATACCAAGTGTCCATGTGCTTAAACTTCTTGTATTGCATTTTCCTTTATATTAATGTTATCTCTCATAGCATGAAGCTTACCAAGTACATATATAGGTTCCCAACCTAGGTTTAGGTTCTTTATCTTGAAAGAACTTTCTTGTTGTTTATCACATAACCAACGAATTGTGGTGGATGATATAACTTGCACTGGGTATACGTATTGTAGGGTCTTGCAGCAATTGTCAAGATGATTAGCCTAGCACTTCTCATAAGTCATAGCTATTAGAAAATATTAGTTTGGAGTAACTTCTTACTATAACTTCGTATCTTTCCAACTTCTTATTTCTCTTTAATCTTAATAGCTTAGGATTGTCATAAATCCTTACGTGTGTTTGAACTTCAATATGTGCAACTTCTTGTCACATAACAGAGTGTTCTGTCAAACATTAGAATAGCTCATTAGTTCTCCTCGAGAATTCATGGCGATTCTTCTATGGCTTACCAATGACTCATCATGCTCTTAAGCATATGATTCATTATTGGACACGTGCATGATTATACTAATGGCGGAAACATTAGTAATCTTTAATCATGTGATCAACTATTCTTAGGTTCAATGAATGACCATGACTGCTTATGGTAATTCCATTTTCATCGATATGAATAACCCACGTTTCTCGTTGATTTGATGTGTATATCTCAATACCTATCCAACATTTCATGATGTGATTGGATTCATCATAGTCCATTTTCATCCAGAATTGAAAACTCAAATACTTCTTTGTGAAAGATAGTACTACCTCGTCATTCTCAATGAGTAATGAGTTGTAAATTTTACAAGATGATTGCTCCCACTAAACTCCATGCCTTCACATGATAATTTCAAACTCCCACTCAATTCCACATGTTTCAAAATTGACTACTCAATCGAAACATTTCAAGAATTGAAATACATTTTGATTTGCCAAGTTATTAAGATAAAACCAAATATGTTCCCAACATATCATTTCAAAAATACCTATTTAGAAAAGGTTTCAATCTTAAACTTATGGAAAGAGATTTTTAATCTCTAACTCATTCATTTTATAATGATGCGTAGCAATGTCATTATTTAAATGTGAATATCATTTAATACACGTCCTTCTCAAAATACCCTTTTCCGGAAGGAGGTTTAACCGTTTCATTTTCATAATGAGGTTAAGTAATGACACTAGCGTGGTTAACAATTAATTTAGCTTTTTTAGATATCGGCATATCTTGTTTTGCAACTTTTAGTCATAAATCTCATTTATTTTCAAGGATGCAACTTCGTTTAATTTAGGCTCTTAAGTAAATATCAATATTGAAACTCTTGGTCAAATGTTGTTCATAAACTAGCCAAATCTCTTGTTAAGACTTTTCTTTAGTCATTTTCTTCCAAAACTTTCTTTTGGTCTCCTCGTGTAGTTATCTTGAGAACATATTCTTTTGATTACTTCACTTGGTCTCTTTTGTCATGTAGATTTCATCTATTCGAGACCATAGATCTCATCTATTCGTGTACACTATCTATATAGGTATACAAATCATTCTTTCTTTCGTAGATCTCATTTACTCAAGTATACAAATTTGCTTTGTGTTCTTTGTGTCTTCATTTTTCTCCCACTCTATCTTTAGAATAAATACACTAGAGATTCAAAGATAGCTTATGAGACACAAATAATGATTTTGAAGTATAAGGAGGACTATCTCATAGATTGACTAATAGTTTTAGATTTGATGAGTGTACTTGGTAATTTACATTCCTTTAGGAGAGTTCATCAACTCAACATCACTTTATAATTGATCATACACAAGCCTTAAGCTTGTGGACATATAATGAATCCCATCATTATAGTTGTCTATTGGATCACTTTAAGTGGATGATCATATGTTTCTATGTGCAAGCATATAAAGACGAATTTTTAGAACAAGGAGATACGATAAAAGGGGTGACTTGGGTTGCAAACCAAGCCACCAAAATCCAAAATACAACAATTGTTTAGAAAGGATCAACCATTTCCATGTCGAACACGGAAATAAAAATAGTTCTAAAAATCCGAAAACTTAAATAAGACCATAATAAAAAGCCAAGCTTCATTGGAAGCTACTCCTAGCTCCTTGATGATTTCTCAAGCTTGCTTTTCCTTTCCCTTGTCTTTGCTTGGAGGAGGCCCTATTTACAATAAAAAGAGGATACATTATCACAACTTTGTATCAAAATACCATAGTTGAATTAGAAACATAAAAGAAAGGATAGTCATTTACCTACTGGAGTGATTTTTTCAGTTTTGATGTCACCAAGATACTTGGAACAATTCCTCTTCCAATGTCCAACACCATTAAAATAATGGCATTTGTCAAGAGGACCCTTCTTGGTCTTGGAAGTGCTAGCTTCAAAAGTCTTAGCCTTGGTGGACATGGGAGCTTGCCTCTTACCCTTTTTCCCATTCTTCTTGAACTTTCCCTTACTATTGGTGCTTATGTTAAGCACATCCTTAGGTGGGTTAACATTTAACCCCATGTCTCTTTCGGCTTGCACAAGTAACTTGTGCAACTCTTCAAGAGACACGTCCTTATCTTGCATATTGAAATTCACCCGGAATTGTACATATGCTTTGACTTTGGATAAGGAGTGAAGAATCCTATCAACAATGAGCTCCTTGGGGATTTCAACCTTTTGAAGTTTCAATGTCTCGACTAGCTCCAACAATTTGAGCACGTGAGGGCTAACCTTTTGTCCCTCCTTAAAATCGAGATCAAAGAATGCCTAGGTCGCCTCATATTGGACGATTCTCGGTGTTTGTGAAAACATTGTCACAAGTTTGGAATAGATTTCATTAGCGGTGCCCATTTTAAAGGCTCTCCTTTGGAGATCCACCTCCATAGCAAAAATCAACACATTTTTAATAGCGGCGGACTCTTTGTGGTAAGCCTCATATGGTTCCCTAGTGGCAGCACTTGACCTAGCATTAGGTTCGGGTGGAGAGGCCTCGGTGAGGTAACGAAGCTTGTCGTCACCTTGGGCGGCTAATTTGAGTTGGGCATCTCAATCGGAGAAATTTGACCCATTCTTTTCAAGTTTACAACGATCCATGAAGGATCGGAGCCATGAAGTATTAGTGAGAGGTGTGGCGTTGGTGTTTGGAGCGGCCATTTGTTATGAGAAATAAAAGTGGTCTACAAAACGAAAATAGAAAGAATAAACCATTTGTCGTTTTCTCAATAATAATAATACTTGTAAATATAATTTAAACAAGGTTTATAGCATTTATCTAGTGACCTCTACCCAACTTTGATAATGATTCTAAGATCCAAATTCATATTAACTTAGGCATCGGTAAAGCCGAATACAACCCTTATCAATATAACTCGGTGGATTAACTTTTTAATCGATTCTACTTTTAGAACTCTTGGTCGATAAATTTACATTAAAATTTATCTTTAGCCCGAAACACATCCGGCAACCGTCGAGAATACTTTCGTTGAGTTCAACCCAAATTTCGAATAAATGTGTCCATGATCCAAATTTACATCAACTTGGGCATCGGTAAAGCCGAAAACAACCCTCATCTTTATAAATTCGGTGGGTAGACATTTATCACCCACTTCCCCTACGTAACAAGGTTTGTACCCCGGTAAAGCCGAGTGCATTCCCTCACGAAATAGGTTTTCATGGTTTCTACTTTTTGGTAAGGCTAAGTCTCAATTGTTTATTTTTAGCGAGAGGTCATGTCAATTTATTATCTATTACGTTTTAAGTGAACTAAAGCGGTGAACTACGATAATTGTAATTGACACGGTCGATAAACTCGATTAAAAGATAATGCATGTTTTAGTTATGGCGATTTAGCGATGCATGCAACATATAAATAAAAATGCAAAGCATAAAAAATAAAATCCTAGTATGGCCTTCCTAGAATAGAAAATCTAATAAACTATTACAAATTTGGAAACCAACTCCTTTGGTCCCTTGAACTTCGGTCTTGGCACGCATTTCAAGGCAACAAATTTTTTTAATGGATCGCCTTCTCGAGTGGTACCGTCTTCAAGGAACTCCGGAATAAATAAATTACATAACAAATTACATAATTTCCTATTATACATTTGTAATTAAAATAAAATAAATCGATTAAATTACAAAACGGTGATACGAGATCACAATAAATTACAACCGAATCCATATTCCCATACATTTCGGGTAATACCAATTAAAACTAAGGCCATACTAAGTAAAATTACATAATTCAAAAATTACATAAAAATAAAATTATGACAATCATAAATAAAATGCAGCATTATAATATGTATGAACATGCCCAATTTTTATGCTAAATCGCCATAAGGAGCCAATATCGTATATTAATCGGTTTTTACGGATTTACGTGATTTAACATTTTATAATCACAATAATTACATAAATTCATATTTATGTACAAGTTAATTACCCTAACCAACTTAGGACTCAAAATTAGTCTCCACTAACATATTGACAATAATTAACTTATATTTCTTAAAATTGTTCATAAATGGACTCAAAATTACAATATTATGCCATAAACTTCAAATAAATCATAAAAATTTCAAATAATTTTAAAATTTGAAATTTAAACTCATGAACATTATGAAAAAATACCATGACACTCATAATGCTCAAAAAACTTAGGTTAAATATTTCGAAAATTTATTGAGAAAAACAATGTTGCGGTTTATCCGATTTATCAATTATTACCATAAAAATATGAGAAAAATTATTTTTATTAACTTTTCACTTTTAGATCTGAAATATAAGATAAAATGCAATATGTGACGTTTTTCCTTAGTCACGAAGTATGTTTTAGCGATTTTTACTAATTAAAGTCACTATTTATGTGATTTTTAATCAAAAATTCATAAATCATGCATTAAGACTTAATTATAGCCAAATATTTTATATACATCTTGTAAAATTTCATGTGACAACATACTAGTTTTCTATGACCATATTCAAAATATATCTCATATTAACCTATTTTCTCATTTAAATACGATTTTATCTTGAAAAATCCATATTTCGAGCATAACAACTCATAATATTATGAAAATTTACAGGCCATCAGTATATAATAAATATGAAAACATATCCAAAAACCACTGGAACAAACGAAGTTTAGCTATTTTTAGTCCAAAAATGACATTTTAATCATAAAAATCACATTTTTAATGCCATTGTTAATAAAAATGAACAATAAAATCCATAAATAAACCAAAATATCCTAAGAACATTTTAGGACCAGAAACTTTAACATGCATAATAAATTTCGTGATATATCATAATAAACACAAATTTATAAGTTTTATTTGTTAATCGTATAACTCGGAAAAACAATAACCGATATGCATGCAAACAACCTAAGGCGCTCTGATACCACTTGTTAGAAATTATTAATCTCATATTTCGACATATTCATATATGTGACAATTAATTTAGTCATAAAATTAAATTTAGATCTTATGCATGCAAACATGAATAAGAATAAAGAAGAAATCGTTTTCCTTACTTTGAGTTTTCGGATATATGGGCACAATGAGTTCTCCTACTCACTTGTTCTTGAGCTTTCCTTTCAAATGGAAGAACAAGGATTCAAAGATAGAATCCCTCCCAAAGATATATACCCAAGATAACCTCTTAAAGACAATATTATTAATACTAGAACAATATTAATCTTAATAAAAGTTGACCCAAAATATTGTTTTTGGTCTCTTGCTTTTCGGTCAAGAGAAGAGGGAAGAAGGAGTAATTTTCTCTCTAAAATTATATAAGTTTTAGATGTGTGTCAAGAATAAATGAATACACCATGCTTTTATAGTGTATATTAGTGAAATTATAGAGAAAAAACCTTTGGCCTTTTGCTCTAGGAAAACCGGGTAGGGGGTGGGAAAAGGGGCCAATGCATGACCAAGATGCTCTTCACAAAAGCAACTAGGTGTGCATGGCTATCATTTAGGTTAATGATTATGCTCCTTTTATTATTTATAAAACATAATATAAACCCCAACCCACCCATAATTTCGGTACATATTGTGTAAAATGGAAAATCCATTTTACACATTATTTTGTCAATTTGTCACATGTAACATGTTCCATGACATTATGTATATAAAATGTATTTTTAACAATTTAAAATCAACATATTAATAAAATATGTCACTTATAAAGTTAACCTGGTAATTCATAATTACTTGTACCGTAATGGGTTCCCGAGTCATAAATTACAACATTTTGTATTTATAATAATCTATTCATTCCGTTTCAATTGTTTCCGTAAACAACAATTTCATCTAAGTAATAAAACAATTCGATCACTTAGACCGTATCTTATTTAATGAAATTACAATGAGACACGTAAATATTACTTCCAAAATCGTCCGTCAATTTTTAAGTAATTTAATTAACTTGTATCGTCATACGATCAATTAAATATTCAATTAAGAGTGTTACCCTTTAGGTATGACCTAAAGGGATCAACTGATCACCACCGTCGCATGACAGTTCTGTCAAACTCTAGCCAGCCAATCATTACCGATATGTGTGGACCAGTTGACTGTAAAATATTACTTCCCACATGTATTCTTAAAATGAGACTTAAACATGTGATCATCATGATCGACAGTTGTGATTGCATTATTGTCGGAGGACACATATTCCAACATACCGCACATCGACATATTGGTAGATAATACAGCATATCACGCGTTGTTATCCTTCATGGACGGGTATGCAGGGTATAATCAGATCAAGATGGCCATAGAAGATATGCATAATACAGCCTTCGTCACTCAGTGGGGACATATTGCTATACAGTTATGCCATTCGGGCTAATCAATGCTGGAGCTACATATCAGCGCACTGCGACCACATTGCTACATGACATGATGCATAAAGAAGTAGAGGTGTACATAGACGATATGATTGTCAAATCTAAAGATAGGAAGGGGCATATCGATAACCTTCGCAAATTCTTCCTCAGATTGCGCAAGTACAACATGAGGCTCAATCCTCAGAAATTTGCATTCGGAGTAACGTCAGGCAAGCTTCTGGGATATGTCGTCAGCCAGAGGGGAATAGAAATTGATCCGTCCAAGATCAAAGCCTTAATCGAAATGCCACAACCCCAAACAAAGAAGGAGGTTAGAGGATTTCTAGGCAAAGTGCAGTATATAAGCCGATTAATGTCAAGGCTTACTATGATCTGCGAACCTACTTTCAAAAAGCTCTAGAAAACAGATCATACCATATGGGACGACGACTGTCAAAAGGCGTACAGAATTAAGGAGATACTGGCTATGCCACCAGTGTTAATGCCTCCCCAACGAGATCAATCTCTTGGTTTGTATCTCACAGTCACCGAAACAGCCATGGGGGCTATGCTCGCACAGACTGTTGGGAAATAAGAAAGAGCTATCTACTATCTTAGTAAGAAGTTCTTAGAATACGAGTGTAAATACACGCCTCTCGAAAAGATATGCCTCGCTCTTGTGTGGGCAACAAAGAAGCTACGCCACTACATGCTTAGCTACTATGTCAAAGTGTACTCTAAAATGGATCCTGTCAAATACCTCTTCGAGAAACCCGTTCTCAACGAACGTTTGGCAAGGTGGACCTTGATGCTTTCAGAGTTCGATCTTAAATACGTGCCTTTGAAGGTCATAAAGGGACGCGCCGTTGCCGAATTCTTCGTAGACAATCCTATCAATGGTACCCAAGCAATAGAGATGTGGTCATTTCCAGACGAGGACATCCTACAGACCAATGTAGACTCTTGGGACCTTTATTTTGATGGAGCGTCAAACTTAAGAGGATTTGGAATAGGAGTATTGCTCATTTCTCCTGGAGGCGAGCATACACCACTTTCTGTCAAACTCGACTTCGAGGTGACAAATAACGCAGCAGAGTATGAAGCTTGCCTTATTGGTCTACAAGCAGTAATAAATTTAGGCATTAAGAATCTTCGAGTTGACGGAGACTCATCCTTGATAATTAACCAAATTATAGGATCTCGGAAAATTCAAAGTGAAAGTCTAGCACCTTATCAGGCTAGGATAGATCAAGTCGCCCAATTCTTCGATCAAGTCACTTATCTACACCTACCTCGTGAAGAGAATCAATTTGCAGACGCTCTTGCAAAACTTGTATCTTTGATGAATATGCCAGACAACATGGTCGAAATGCCTTTATGCATCGAACAACGATCAGAACTAGCCTATGCACACCACCTTACAGACAAAGAAGAAAACCTAGAGGAACCCTGGTTTCAAGCCATTCTAAACTTCAAAATCAATGGTACATACCCACCGGATATGGATAAGAGGGGACAACGCACAATACGCCTACTATCCTCTCAATACCTCCTCATGCAAGGAGAATTGTACAAAAAACACCTCTTGGTGTCGTCTTGCGTTGCCTTGATCAATAACAGGCACAGAAGGTGATGGAAGAAGTTCACGATGGGGAGTGCGGTCCTCACATGAGTGGACCCATGATGGCAAAGAAAATCACACGTCTAGGATATTACTGGATGACAATGGAGTCAAATTGTATTAAATACGTCAGATATTGCCATAATTGCCAGATCTTCGAGAATGTGCAACATGTCCCTCCCTCGATGCTTTACACCATAACATCTCCTTTGCCATTTTCTGCTTGGGGAATCGACATCATCGGGAAGATTACTCCAGTTGGAACAGGAGGTCACTGTTTCATTTTGGTAGCTATCGACTATTTTACTAAATGGGTCGAAGTGGCATCCTACACCGCTCTTACATCTAAACATGTGGCAAAGTTCATACAAACCAATATTATCTGTCGATATGGTTGCCTACATGAGATCATTAGTGACAATGGATAACATTTCCAGGCCAAAACTGCACAATTGCTAGCCTAATACAAAATTAAGCACCACCATTCCTCGCCTTACAGACCTCAAACTAATGGCGCGGTGGAGGCAGCTAACAAAAAAGTCGTCATGATCCTCAAGAAAATGATCGACAATTATCGAGATTGGCCTAGAAAAATAACTTTCGCGCTATGGGGATATCGCACATCAGTTAGGATGCCCACTGGGGCTACTCCTTTATTTTTAACTTATGGCATGGAAGCTGTGCAACCAGTTGAATTAGAAATCCCATCCCTACGCATTTTGCTCGAAAGTCAAATCCCAGAAGCTGAATGGACTAGGGATCGGTATGAAGAACTCATCCTCTTGGATGAACGAAGGTTGCGCGCACCACATAATGTGCAGATATATCAGGCACGTATCAAATGAGCCTTTAATAAACGGGTTAAGCCCAGGAACATCAAAGAAGGATATTTGGTGCTCAAATCAGTCAGAGCTCTCCTACCTATCGATCCACGAGGAAAGTTTAAACCTAACTGGGCCGGACCTTTCTTAGTCAAATCCATACTCTCAGGGGGTACGGTTAGGATTACAGACTTAGATGGAAATGAATTTTCTAATCCTACCAACTTAGACCAATTAAAACGGTACTACCCTTAGCATAGGACAGAAAACGCGCCTCGCGTAACCTACGTGCCGCTCGTGCGACACGAAATAAAACCGGCCCCTGGCCAGCTAAAGCTTATGTCTCTATGCTCTTGCATTTTGACATTTCAACATCCCCATATCATCAATTAAATGGAATTGTACTCCCTTTAGGAGTAAGTAAAAAGCACATGCTTATTTTTCTAAAGTTCATTACAAGCTCTTGTTTCGAACAATTATTCTTTTACATTTATTCGAACTACGCACAGGGTTTGATTTCATTTTTTCTAATGGATACGTAGGCAATCCTTCACAGGATACCACCCATTATTTTTTTATTTTTTAAATGTAAATAGAAGGACATTTGCTTTGCATTTGAAATTCCACAAGAATAATAAAAGAAAATCACAATAGTTTCTTAACTAATTAATCTTTTATTCATTGTTCCATAAATAATAATAATACGCCAAATACATATAAAATAAAATGCTGAAATAAATGCTGGGTTAGGATTCTAAAAACCCCACCATTTATTACAAATTAATAATAAATCATACTATAATAAATGACTAAGGCTATTCTTCCATTTTCCCTTTGCCTTTGTCACCCTTATCATACTTCTTGTCTCGACCACGAGCCGTGCGCTCTTGTGCTATCTCCGACCTAATCACCAACGGTCTCTCTCGTGGTCTAGCCTTACCATTTCGATCTATCACCATCTTCTCGGTAGAGGCGGTT
Source organism: Silene latifolia (assembly GCF_048544455.1). Classification (NCBI taxonomy): domain Eukaryota; kingdom Viridiplantae; phylum Streptophyta; class Magnoliopsida; order Caryophyllales; family Caryophyllaceae; genus Silene; species Silene latifolia. The sequence goes on from NC_133528.1 coordinate 38,698,682, forward strand.
TTCGGTTTCTTCGACGGACGGGTAACTACGAATCCGGCTTCTTCTTCCTCTTCGGTAAAGTACTTTTGGTTCTCCTTTGCTACTTCGCGAATCTTGTAATCCACAGGCTCGTGTTTCCTTAGCTTCTCACGTTCTTCGGGAGTACCAGCCTTTCTCCATTGCAAGTATGAGTAAGATACCCATAAGGAGCCAATAGGAACTGGTATGAACCACATGTTCCTCTGAGCCCACCTGATTACCCACTCTCCATAAGACTCCGTAGTGTGTGCCAATGCAGTTTGAGGAACGGTATCAAGCTTCGGAATCTTTTACCTAAGGCCCACTTGCCTCATCAATCTCTTCGGGAAAATGCAAATCATAAATTCCAAGCCAGGGATACGAACTGACCGTGTCGGGTCCAAAGAGGAGACTCCAGTGACTGACCTGAGATGCCACCATGGCACAATCCATCGAATCAAGGGACCACCTTCGCTCTTCAACTTATTTTCCCAGTAGTTGTATACCCGGAGAAAGTCCACCATATAGAGCCTCGTCCTCATTTCAATTGATCCAGCATGGTATCCTGGCACATTAACTAGAGGCTCGATCAACCGTAGCCGTTCCATCAGCCAAACCTGCAAAAGAAGGCGGGAATTAATGCCCATGTTTCAACACAAAAAAAAAACGAAAAAAAATATAATAAAAAGGACAAAAAAAAAGTAATAGGTTCTTACCTGCAGAATGACGGGACTTCCCAAATAAGGAAAGCTCGCGGTTGGCCTTTCTGTTATCCAAACCAAGAATGGTCTCCCCTAAGCAAAGGCATGTTGGGCTCTTGCACAGTTCCATTTGTTCCACTAGGCTCAGAAAACGGGGATCACCTCTCATGTCATCATCAACATGCCCTCGAAGGACATAGAAATGAAGTAGACATTTCTTTTAATTTTTTTTAGGGGGTAGCTCTCCCTACCGTCCGATCATTTTGCTTATTTTCTGGGCATTTTTGCGCATTTTTTAGCGTTTTTTCGCTCATTTCTGGGCATTTTTTTTTCATTTTTCACACTTATACATTTCTTTTAATTTTCTTTTTTAGGGGGTTGCCCTCTCTACTCTCCGGTCATTTTTACTCATTTCTAGGCATTTCTGCGCATTGTCGCGTATTTTTTATCACTTTTGAACATTTTTGTCATTTTCGCTCATTTTTGGGCACTTTTTTTTACTTTTTTCATTTTGCGCCAATTTAGGCCACCTATATGCTACATATTTTACGTGTAAATTCTATGTAAATTTCGGCAGTATGACGGCACAAACCGTCATCTACCAAACCTGGTCTTTTAAGCTAACCTGCAGGAACATAAAACACCCAGCGGCAAAGGCACTCAAGCCATTATATACACAACCAAAAGAAAGTGTATACATCAACATGGGGGCTCTCGCCCAAAATAAAGTCCGAAAAGCCCAAAATGTACAAAATGTGTTCAAGACAACAACAAAAAGAAGGGCAGCTAGTCCTGGTGGCCTCTCAACTCAGCCACGGTCGCCTCAAGGAAAGCAATCTCGGTGTCTCTGACCTCGAGCTCCCTCAAAAGACGAGCCGTCTCCTCCCGGGACTCCGCCAGCTCGCACTCCAGGTCACGCTCCCGCTCCAGGCCACGCTCTCTCTGCATATAAATGAAGAAATGCCTCATTTCAATCATTTCAAAAATGCAATAAATTGCAACAAAATTTAAAAATGAAATAAAGGGAATGAGAGGTTCATAGAGTGCCTCGATGGCCGTAGCCCGCAACCGGTTGGCAACCATCCACAACGCCACATACCGAGACAGTGCCACCTGCATTCGAATACAAAGAAGGTTAAAAAAAGAGAACAAACGCATTCTTATGCGATAAAATGATGAAGACAGCCAAAGGTGGGGGCTTCCCCTCCTCACCAAGTGCTGCCACCTCAATCTCCTGCAAGGTTCAAGTGGCTCTTTATTTGACGATCGTTCGTCATTTGTCAAATCGATTCAAAAACAAGGAAAAGGTAAGATACTTACCACAATCGGCCAGTACGCCAGCCTCCGGTGAACGAACTCGGAGTACTCCTCACCAGGAAGAAGGAGAGCGTCACCACTAGCGTCAGCCAAGTCGGCCTCTCTCTCAGCCTCAGAAGGCTCCCTAAACATCGTCCGTGGAGGATCGATGGGAACCGTGAAGGTGTCACGAGAGAACTGCCGAGTCAAACGCTCGCCTAGGTACCAGACAGGTCCCATGGACGTCCTCAGCAACAACCGACTCGAGCTCCTGGGACGAAGGACCTCGACCACGAAAGCTGGAGCGCCAGAGTAGTCCTCCCAAGGTCTAGGAACCCACTAAAATAAGGAAACAAGGGGTCATTCCTATGATCGGCTCTAAGTGGGGAGGGGGTGTTGGAGTTAGTGTCCCCGACAATAATGCGATCACAATTGTCGATCATGATGATCACATGTTTAAATCTCATTTTCAAGAATACATAAGGGAAAGTAATATTTTACAGTCAACTGGTCCACACATATCGGTAATGATTGGCTGACTAGAGTTTGACATTACGTCATCGACGGTGGTGACAGATTGATCCTCTAAGGTCATACCTATAGGGTAATGCTCTTAATTGATTATTTAATTAATCGTATGCCGATACGGGTTAATTAAATTCCTTAAAATGGACAAGTGATTTTGTGAGTAAAATTACGTCTCTTATTGTAATTTGATTAAATAAGATTCGGTCTAAGTAATCGAATTGTTTTATTACTTAGATTAATTTATTGTTTATGAAACAATTAAAAATAGAATGAATAATTTATTATAACCACATGCAGATGTGATTTATAATCATATGACCCATTTTGGTACAAGTAATTATTAATTACTAGTTATTTTTGTATGTGACATATTTTATTAATATGATAATTTTTAATATGTTAAAAATGCATTATAATGTAACATGTCAAGTAACATGTCACATATGTCACAATTGACAAATGACAAAAATAAAATGGACCTCCTTTTTATGGGTAGAAACCGATTTTAGTGGAGGGAGTATTACGGCTGTGTTTTTATATTTTAAACAATTAGAAACACAATGATAACCTACCCATATGTAGCCATGCAAGCCTACTCTTCTTGGGAAGAAAGTTGGCTTCATGCATTGGCTCCCCACTCCCTCCTACCCGGTTTTCCCAAGAGAAAAATAAAGGGTTTTTTCTCTTATTTTTCATCATTCTATAAGATTGAAAATATACATGTTGTATTTTTGATGTGTTGCAAAAAAATTACTCTACACTTTGAGAAAGAATAAGAGAGCAAAATCTCACAAAATACCTCCTCTTGACCGAAATACATCAAGAGCAAATACAAATTATATTTGTGTCCAAATTTTAAGTAAGATTAGTATTATTACTAGTTCACAATAATATTAGTCATTAAGGGTGTTCCTTGGGTATAAACTTTTGGGAGAGATTCTAATTTGAATCTTAGTTCATCCATTGTTGGAAAGCTCAAGAACTAACAAGTAGGAGATCTTGTTGGTGCCTAATAAATCCGAAACACCAATGTAAGAAGTAACGATTTCTTCTCTACCTTGTTTTATGTTTGCACGCATAAGATCCATTTTAATTTTATGACTAAATTAAATCATCATACTATGAATATGTAAACTATGAGATTAATGAATCCTAACAAGTGGTATCATGAGCCTTAGGTTGTTTGCATGCAAATCGGTTTATTGTTTTTCCGAGTTAATCTTATTAACAAATAATACTTGTAATTTTGTGTTTATTATGATATATCACGAAATCACTTTGCATGTTAAAGTTTCTGGTCCTAAAATGTATTTGGGATACTTTGGTTCATTTATGGATTTTATTGTTCATTTTATATATTATTGGCATTAAAATGTGATTTTTATGAGAAAAATGTCATTTTTGGACGAAAAATAGCTAAACTTCGAATTTTTCAGTGTTTTTTGGATATGTTTTCACATATATTATCTACTGATGGCATGTTAAATCTCGTTATAAACTATATTATTTTGCATGAAATTTGGATTTTATAAGCTTAAATCGAATTTAAAGGGTTTATTAGGTTAATATGAGTTATATTTCTAATCTGGTCATGGAAATTTAATATGTTGTCACATGCATTTTTACTCAGTGTGTGTAAAAATCGTAGAGGTATTGGACTCCTTTAGCATGATTTATGAATTTTTGAGTAAAAATTCAATAAATAGTGACTTTATTTAGTATATAATGCTAAAACATATTTCATGACTAAAGAAAAACGTCACATGTTGCATTTTATAATATATTTCATATCTAATAGTGAAAAGTTGATGAAAATAATTTTTCTCATATTTTATGGTCATATTTGTTAAAACCGATAAACCGCAACATTGTTTTTCTCGATATTTTTTTTTTCAAAATCTTTAACCTAAGTTTGAATATTATGAGTGTCATGGTATTTTTGTAGAATGTTCATGAGTTTAAATTTCAAATTTTGAAATTATTTGAAATTTTTATAATTTAATTTGAAGTTTATAACATAATTTTGTATTTTTGGTCCATAATGAACAATATTAAGAAATCAACTTGAGTTATTGTCAAAATATTAGTGAAGACTAAGTTTTCAGTCCTAAGATGGTTAGGGTAATTAACTTGAACATAAATATGAATTTATGAGACATTTTGTGATTTTAACAAGCTTATTATCACGCAAATCCATAAAAACTGATAAAATATACGATATTGCCTCTTAAAGGGCGATTTAGCATAAAACTTAGCATGTTTATACATATTATAATGCTGCATTTTATTTATGATTGTCATATTTTATTTTATATAATTTTTGAATTATGTAATTTTACTTAGTATGGCCTTAGTTTTAATTGGTATTACCCGAAATGCATGGGAATATCGATTCGGTTGTAATTATTGTGTACTCGTATCACCGTTTTGTAATTTAATAGATTTATTTTTATTTACAAATGTATAATAGGAAATTATGTAATTTTTATTTATTATATGTAATTTCCCGGAGTTTCCATGAAGACGGTGTTACCTCGAGATGCGTGCCAAGACCGAAGTTTAAGGGACCAATGGAGTTGGTTTCCGAATTTGTAATAGTTTATTAGATTTACTATTTTAGGAAGGCCATACTAGGACTTAATTTTTTATGCTTAGCATTTTCTTTATATGTTTGCATGCATCGCTAAATCGCCATAACTTAACATGCATTTTAAATCGAGTTTATCGACCGTGTCAATTACAATTATTGTAGTTCACCGCTTTAGTTCACTTAAAACGTGATAGATAATAAATTGACATGACCTCTCGCTAAATAAACAATTGAGACTTAGCCTTACCAAAAATTAGAAACCATGAAAACCTATTTCGTGAGGGAGTGCGCTCGGCCAAACCGGGGTACAAACCTTGTTACGTAGGGGAAGTGGGTGATAAATGTCTATCCACCGAATTCATGTTGATGAGGGTTGTATCGCCAAAGCGTGCCCAAGTTAATGTGAATTTGGATCATGGACACATTTATTCGAAATTTGGGTTGTACTCAACAAAAGTATTCTCGACCATAGCCGGATGTGTTTTGGGCTAAAGATAAATATTAATGTAATTTTATCGACCAAGAGTTCTAAAAGTAGAATTGATTAAAGAGTTAATCCATCGAGTTATATTGATGAGGGTTGTATCACCAAAGCGTGTCCAAGTTAATATGAATTTGGATCTTGGAATCATTTATCATAGTTGGGTAGAGGTCACTATGTAAATGCTTTACTTGTTAAATTATTTACAAGTATTATTATAACGATAAATGTTTTGTTTTAATTATTCCGTTAATCATATTGTTCTAATTCTTTACCTCAAATTATATACGATATCATTTCGATTTTAGTTCAAATCTCCATTAAAACAACGTAACTAAAGACAAATTTGAATTTTCTTCTAAAAACCTCGTATTATCCATTGCAAGGATCTTTTGTGAAGAGTATAGATAAAAGTTATTCGTGATCAAAAGGGTTTTTGATTTTGACTAATATATCTACTTACAATGAATTGTTTCTCATGTGCGTAATTGAGTTAAGTACTTTGAAACGTTAAATCATTTTGGTGACTAGATTTGTTAGAAATCGTAATTGACCAAAAATACCGCAACCACTTCAATGAAAGTTTTAAGACTAAACAAACGAATGAAGAGTAGTCTTCATGAATTTCAATTTTGCTTCTCTGAGCAAAGACTCATTGAAATGAGTGGGAGCATTCTCTTAAACCGTTAAGAAAAGGGCGAGGTTTAAAGAAGTAAAATTAGAATGGAATTGATACAAGGTAATGGTAAAAGTAAAGTTATTGAGAATAACGATACTAAACCTATCAATCCTGACCGATAAAGTTTCCATTGTCTTAATTGTTGGACGCTAGAAAGGAAACTACCCCAAATTATTGAAGAATCAGCAAGTTAGTTGTGGAACATCGAATGGGACCTTCTTCTTTAAATGTTTATTTGATTGACATAAATTTTGCTAGTACTACTTCGTCAATATTAGAAACCGGTGGTGGTTTTCATCATTGTATTTGATACATAGGATGATTAAAATATGACGACTAGCAACAATGATGTCGAGAGATAGTCACTGTGTACTCAATCTAGTTTTGGGTTTATATTTATACCTTAATTATGACTATTAAGTGAATAAACTCTAAATAAGAATATAATATTGTTAAGATACAAAAGAGGTTTCAATTTTGTGACCCTATACACCATGATTTGATGTATGGCTAGCCCATTATCAAAGGTGATTATATTCTAAACCAAACTAGAATGATATATCATGTAGATGATGCAAGACTCAAATTGGTAACCCAAGATTAAACCTTAAATTCTGGAATGATGAACACAAAGAGTTATCGAGTACTCTTGGAACCATTAGATTGTTAATCTTGTGGTATATACGTATCTTGTATTCAAAGCAAGATGTCTCGTACCTTTGGTTGAAAAGGAGATCGAGGTTGTAAATCATTGATCCAGAATAGGTTGATCATTTTCTTTTACCAACGATTTAAGTTGACACTAATGTGTTCACTTAATAAGGTAAATAGAGAAATCTTTGAAGAAGTTAAAAGAGTTCAAAGAATCACGATTTAGTCATAATGGGATTATCAAAGTAAAAACTTTGATATAAGCCAAAGAAAATGTGATATAGTATCACAAATTAATCTCTCTTAGCACGCATTATGGGATAATGTGTAGTTGGATAAAGAAATCAAACACTATTCGATATGGTTTGGACTTTAATCAAGTTACTTTGAGTTACTTGATCCTTTTGGGGATTTTATCATATTGTCTAAATTTTTTTTCCACTAAATCTAAAATAATTCATATGAAATATGAAATGGTAGGGTACCATGCTTGTAACTTTTTCACAAGAAACAAATGTTCATTTTTCCTTACAATAATCACGAGTACAACGAGTTTGTAGCTTGTGAAGCTGCCTTTCTAGAATACAAGTTTATTTCTAGAAGACAGAGTGGGAGAAATTATTCAAGAGCCACAAAAGAATTGTGTCAAAAATTATATGTCGCAAGAAACTGGTTTTTCTTGGCTACATGACGCTGTTTCTTCGAAACCTAGGAGGTTGAACTCATCACTTGTTGAAGATGATGAATTCATGTTACTTTTTAAGAAAGTAAAAAGCTTACAACTTACAAAGAAATTGTTTGATTCAAGTTACTTCTGGAAAGTAATGAACATATGACTTACATGAGAGTGTTTAAGTCACAACTCATTACAAGGCTTAAAGCCATGAAAATCCGAAATAAATTCTAAGTGGAATTGTTGGATATCTAAGAGAGATGTCATAGCTTGATTAGTTGCAAAGTGTTTTGCACTATTCAGATCTTCTTAGGGATGTATTTCATTATGATGATATATAGCAAGTGAATCTAAAACCCACTTCTTCAATTAGAAGGAATGTATTCAATACATGTCGGAGTTTTGTAGATTCTTGCAATCCTAAAATTATGTGCAACTTAAGAGATTGTCTTAAGTAGGACATCAATGAGTTGGAATCAACATTTTGATCATGTGATAAAACTTTTCTCAATGGGTCGAGAAGTTGTGTTTATAAATGAAGTTTAGTGGGAGTCACGGTAATTTTACTTAGTCTTATATGTGGATGACATATTGATCATTGGGAATGATTTAAGACTTTTGGAGTATTATAATACATCTTTAATATCCAGATTTATGGAGATAAATCTAGATGATATTAGCGTCAAATAAGAAGTCTTATGTTGATAAGATTCATGATTAGTTCAATCGAGTTGAACATATTTGATTGATTCCATTTGCTTCCGCTGCCGGATCAATTAAATGAGTAATGATGTATAACACTTCATATACCTTGAGTATGATGATTTGTTTCAAAATCGAATTTAAGTAATAGTTACCAAATAGCCATATAGATTATCCTTAAGTGCTTGTAGAAGCATTAAGGGTGTAAAGTTAAGTGTTTTGATGCAATTCACTAATTTGTGTAAGGGCTTACACTAATGACTGTTGAGATTGTATAAGGTTTCGAACAAAAACCGTATTTGTAGATACCCGTATCCGTCGATATTGGAATTTATAGAGAACCCGACAAACACCCGATGATGATAGGACACATGTATTCTTTAGTTGTCGTTGTCATTATTTGGAGCTCGTTTTACGAGGTAGAATGGGCGTCGTCGATGAAGTATTTTATTAATTTAAATGATATTTAAATTAACGTTTTTAGTGAATTCATTCTGTTAATTTAAATGATATTTGAATTAATGTTTTTAGTAGGTTCATTTTGCTATTTTAAATGGTATTTAAAATTAATGTATTTTTTGAGTGAATTCATTTTTATTTAGTTTAAATGATATTTAAATTAAAGCTTTATTTTGAATTTATTTTCTTAAGTTATTTTATTGAAAATAAAATAAATATTTGATTTGAAAAATCATTTTATAAGTATATTTGATTTGAAAAGTCATTTATTTCAATTTGTTAATTGGTTTGAAAAATCAATTTTAAAAGCGAAAAACTCGTTTTGCATCGTGTGTTTTGAGCTCGATTTTAGCTCGGTTTTTAAGCCCGTTTCCTTTGCGAATTGGCACGAATCTCGAGTACACTAACCCACCTATACCAATACCCATCAACCCATGTTCGAACCCCCATACCATGGCCCAAATTCTCGTTCAAAACCAACCACAAGCAGCCCGCACCCAAACCGCAAACAGTCCCCTGTTTTGCGAGCCAATTCCCGAGCCCAAACCCGCTTCAAACACTACCAAGACCCGTACCCATTAACCCTAACCCATACCCTAGTATCCTACCCATATTATCCTAGCTTGATCACCAAGAAATCCCCCAAAACGAACCCTAGAAACCCCTCCCAAAACCGATGGACAGCAGCTATGTTCATTGAGCCCGATTTGCCTCTCCTCCCTTTTAACCTATTTTAAACCCTTATAAATACCACCCCTTCACCATACAATCATTCCTCTAAGTTCTCCATACATCCAACCATCACCCACAAGCTTTAAACCTCAGAAACAAACCCTAAACATCCTCCAAAAACCCTAAACAAAACCGACACACAAACTGAAACTGTTTGTGTGTCTCCTTCGAAAACCCTTTCGTTCCTCCATCAAATCACCATAAAAATTCGAGTTTCTTGTTCCTAATTAACCACATAACATCCATATACATATTAGACAAAGATTTACGAGCCGAATTGACCTTGAGAGCACACGAGATCCCTCGAAAAACAGAGTGAAATAACACTCTGTTTTCGCGGTTTACTCTTGTCTGTCCAGTTCTGTTTGTGCTCGTTTTTCGTGCCCAATAACCCAAATCGAGCAGGGGTTGCTTTAAGATCCTTGTTCTCCTCTCTTTCTAGTTTCCAAAACATCTTTCGGATCGAATTTTCGTCGTGAAACGAGGGAGATATCACTGTTTTAAAACTGCTGTCCAGAAACTTTCCAAAACGCGTGTTGCTTTGTTACTTCGTCGACGACGGCCTCTCGAGATAAAATCTACCATCGATTACGACCCAAGACGGTGTCAACGATACATGTAGGTTGAGGGTGCATCAAATCCCCTTCTCTTCTCTCTTTTTATTTCGTTTTTTTATGCCTTTTTTTATTGTCTTTTTTTGTTTGTTTTTCGTTTTAATTATCGTTTGTTTTAATTAACTACGAAACTAGTTAGTCCGAGTATGAGTTAAAGTACCACCATGAACACCCGCGTTGACTTGAGATGGGAAAAGAAACCGCTCCTTCTGTCGGTCGTACACCCCTGTCTCATTTACATATCCTCGTGTTCAAGGTAGGGCATAAATAAAACAAGTTTCTAACTTCGATCTTCGCTTTCGACCCTCTTCTTTGTTTCGCCAAATCGATGGACCTTAGGACCCGTTGCATGTTAGTTTAACTTCTGATTGTTAACCTATGACGTAATTAGATGACTTTAAATCAATTTAATAATCTAATTAGACACTTTAGGTGGCTTCGACGTAAGTTATAAAATCAATCGACGATTTCTGTAAATAATTGAATGCATCTATCTCTTTCACCTAATTTCTCGCTAGTATAAGAGTGCGTGATTAGCACCTTCTTATTGACACTCGATGAGTTAAATTAATTAGCGAATTTAACCTAATTGGACCCTTTAGGCCGTGTAGAATGCACCCTTGCGCGACAATCAATCAACATCGTTTTTAACTCGTTTTCTAACTTGTTTTCGATTCTTTTTCGCAATCATTCGATCTAATCAATAAATCTAACTTAGGAACTAGGTTGGCTTTAGTTGGGCCGTGGTTGGCCGTGTGTTTGGCCGTGTGTTTGGCCTTTCCTATTTCGTTTGTTTTTGCATCGTTCGTTCTTTATTTGTTTTATCACTTGTAATTAATTTATGTTTCTTTGAGTCACGTTTTGTAATCTATTTGTAATTAGTTCTCCTTTTTGAGTCAAAACCTTTTCTGAAAACCTTAGTTTTATTTGGTTAGACGGTTGTTCCCAATGCTTGTAGGAGCGTAGTAAACCGCATGTTGTTTAAAGCAACATGGCCCGGTTTATGCTAATGCATGCTTTGGTGCGTAGCCCAATGTCTAATTCGATGGGATTAAGTGAGAGCACGCAATACGAGGAGGGACCCACGGCCGTGTGTCATGTAGGCCGTGAGTCACCTCCCCCATGTGCACGGTTTTCAAGGCCCAATGGCCGTGTGTTTTGTGTCGTGTTTTGAGTTGTATGTAGCAATTGTATTTAGATCGAGTTGTACCTTTAATTTGTTGTTGTGTCGGCATGAAATGCCTGGGTTGTAATAGGTAGATCCCAACGGCTCCCCCATTCCCCCTTAAGCCTTGTTTGCTTTATTTGTATGTTGTTAGATCAATCAACCCACATGCTAAATTACAACTTTGACAAAGTTAGTATAGTTGCATCTAAATCAACATAGAAACTTCACATGTTAGGGTTTAAAACAACGTTTGCATATCATACATCGTACGCAGCTATGACCTTGTTTGAAATCCGACACTTGACTTAGTAGAGGCCGTTATCGACGGGCGGGGTTGGGTGTCCTTATGGGCTTCCCAACACGTACCCTCACCCCTTACTCAAGATCTATGGTTTGTGGATCCGTCTAAATACCATTGGATTACGAGAGTCATTCAAATCGAGTGATATAGGGTACAAGTCTTTATCTTTAATCACTCGTAGTCGATGGGCTTTATGCTTTTCGATGAAAGGTGTAAAGTTGACTTGAACGGTTCCAAGTTCCCAAAAAACTTGGTGGCGACTCTAATATGTCTTAATTCGATTCGAAAGAACCTCGAGTCGATTATGTCAGGTGTGGATCCCTCGGACGCAGTTCCCGAGGGCCTTGTCCACAGTATTCAAAACACCTAAAGATGGTTAAGGAACCATTGTGGCTATGTTATTTAAGAAATGGATTTGTTAGAATCGTTCTAGGCAATAAAGAACAATGAGAGATGCTTACAACGGAAATTGAGTACACTTGTAATCATGAGATGTGCGAGAGGGATGGGTCCGCACACACTTAATCGTGAAAACAAAGGGGAGCTGTTCTATGACTAGAGAGCTTATGTCTAAATTGGATCTAGACATGTACTCAGAAAGTTTTGTAATGCAAATGTATACATTACAAAGGAAAACGAGTATGTAGTAAGGTTTAGTAAGGTACAAGAAGTTAATAAAACCTACTAACCAAAGCCTTCTCATAGGCTTAACATGATGAGTCATGTCATTTCAATTGAATTGAGATGAACAACTACATTCAGGATCAAACTGGATTATAGAATATGAAGTAGTAATCAGGTATTGACTATTCATATGTGATAATCGCATTTATCGTTCGAGTTTTTACTTTAAAAACTCTTTTATTACTTTGTTACATCCAAACGGGCTGTAGAGACAATATTGAACCCCGTTAAAGTTCACCCGGATTAACATAGTATTCGCCCATAATCACTTATATGAGGTGACGTCTCAAAGTGACTACAGTGTGATGCGATTGATGGCAAGGTCAAGTGCCATAGAGTCATGTGAGATGGCTAGTCGATCATATAGGCAGACTGTTAGGAACACTTTATCGGGCCTTATGACTGCTTATAGAGTTCTGGCAAATTTATATAGCCTGGTCGTGGCGAGAGTTACTATAGTATTCTAATGAGTCGATTCTTTTAACTAAAGACTGTTCGCCTAAGGTGGCACAGTTTCAGATTAACTTTGATTTATGTTACTGCGACCTTCGTAAATGGGGTCAAATGGGCATATTTTGGGTTATGATGGCTGTGGCTAGTCGAAGGGAATAGTGCGATAGGAATTGTCCACCCCTTGTCAGGGTTAAAACAATATCTCAGGGCCACTCGAGGACTAATGAACTGGAAATGTGTGGCCACACTCGAAAGGTATCTATGGTAGATAATTCCGGTCAATCAGTTATTCTCCAGATCGAGGAAATCACTCTCGATATGATCACTTGCAAGTACGACCTGAAAGACACCTTGAATTGAGTGGGAGATAGTAATAAGACAAGAGAATTGGTGACGCACACTTGTCGAGGACAAGTGGGAGATTGTTGGAGTTAGTGTCCCCGACAATAATGCGATCACAATTGTCGATCATGATGATCACATGTTTAAATCTCATTTTCAAGAATACATGAAGGAAAGTAATATTTTACAGTCAACTGGTCCACACATATCGGTAATGATTGGCTGACTAGAGTTTGACATTACTGTCGTACGACGGTGGTGACCAGTTGATCCCTTAAGGTCATACCTATAAGGTAATGCTCTTAATTGATTATTTAATTAATCGTATGCCGATACGGGTTAATTAAATTCCTTAAAATGGACAAGTGATTTTGTGAGTAAAATTACGTCTCTTATTGTAATTTGATTAAATAAGATTCGGTCTAAGTAATCGAATTGTTTTATTACTTAGATTAATTTATTGTTTATGAAACAATTAAAAATAGAATGAATAATTTATTATAACCACATGCAGATGTGATTTATAATCATATGACCCATTTTGGTACAAGTAATTATTAATTACTAGTTATTTTTGTATGTGACATATTTTATTAATATGATGATTTTTAATATGTTAAAAATGCATTATAATGTAACATGTCAAGTAACATGTCACATATGTCACAATTGACAAATGACAAAAATAAAATGGACCTCCTTTTTATGGGTAGAAACCGGTTTTAGTGGAGGGAGTATTAGGGTTGTGTTTTTATATTTTAAACAATTAGAAACACAATGATAACTTACCCATAAGTAGCCATGCAAGCCTACTCTTCTTGGGAAGAAAGTTGGCTTCATGCATTGGCTCCCCACTCCCCTCCTACCCGGTTTTCCCAAGAGAAAAATAAAGGGTTTTTTCTCTTATTTTTCATCATTCTATAAGATTGAAAATATACATGTTGTATTTTTGATGTGTTGCAAAAAAAATTACTCTACGCTTTGAGAAACAATAAGAGAGCAAAATCTCACAAAATACCTCCTCTTGACCGAAATATATCAAGAGCAAATACAAATTATTTTTGTGTCCAAATTTTAAGTAAGATTAGTATTATTACTCGTTCACAATAATATTAGTCATTAAGGGTGTTCCTTGGGTATAAACTTTTGGGAGAGATTCTAATTTGAATCTTAGTTCATCCTATGATCACTTCAAAATGAAAGATAGAAAAAGAAAAGAAATCAAATAAGGATCAAAGGCACTTACGTCCTCCAAACTCAGGGCATTCACGCCCCTCCAACAAACGTCGTAAGAAGAGCGCTGGCTCTTCCTACGGCACACCACGCAGTCCCTCACAACAGGGTATGCCCTCGGCTCAGGCTCCGTCCTCTTGGGCGCGAAGCTGGGAAAGTAGAAGTACACCCACGCCTGCAGACAAGATAATCATTTATTCTCTACGATAATGATCTTTTATAATTCAATAGAAATAAAAAAAAATGAAGAAATAATGATCTTTCATAAATGCAAAAGAGAAGTTCATACCTCCAACAAGAGTCCAGGACCGACAGTAGCAGGAGAAGTCCCCTTCTCCATCAGCTCTGGACGTACCATGGCCCTCATGTAGCGAGTGAGGATCGCGAAGTCAGGAGTAACCCAGTCCCACCGACCCAGGCTCCTCAAGTCAGATAGGAAAGGAAGAAGCTTCGTCGACAGCCTCCTCCCTTGTCTCCGAGGTAAATCGAAGACAAGAACCACCACAGCCACAGACGAGCTCTCTGCTCAGCAGTGCATGGAGGAGGAGGCACCATCCTCTCATCCATCCTCACCCTCGACAGGGTCCTACCCGCAAAGTAGTCCCTGACGTAAGAACTCGGTGCTAACCCAGGAATGCTGGCAGCACCTACCGCCAGGTTCCAGCCGATCAGCCTCCTTTCCTCGTCTGAGTCTACTTTCATGGCCGTCAACGGCCACACCAAAGTCTCCTCTCCACACGACAGACCCGAGATCATGCCGTAGTCCTCCGAAGTGACCATGACCTCTCCAAAAGGCATATGGAAAGTCGAGGTCATGTCCCAGTACCGATCAAGGAAAGCTCGAATCAGGCAAAGGTTAACCCGAATCTTCCTTTCCTTAATCGCCCTCCAAGCTCCGACCAAAGCCCCGAAGGCTCCCAACTCGACGATGGCCTTCTCCTCCTCCGTTAGTCTCTCGAAAGCCTCCATCATCGTCGTATAGCCGGAAAAGGACCTCATGTTCCCGGCATCCTGTATCAATTCAAAGCAAAGCTATCTTTAGCATAAGACAAATGAGAAATGAAACGGCAAGCAAATAGGAAAGGTAATAGGAAATGACAAGTTTGAAACCTAGCAGACTCCTCGCCGTCCCATCTCTCGGTCCACTCGGGCGCACCAACAAGCTGGCGACTACCTCGTCCTACGTTGGCCCTCCTCGGGACCTCCTCAACCTCCTCCTCGAGCACCTCCTCCTGTCTCTCTCCACCCACGAGAGCAAGAGAAGGGTCAAAGTCCACATCCATGGGGACTCTCCCCAACGCAGAATATATGTCACCTGCAGAATCAAGGTAAACTAGACCGTGTCAAGCCACGACAAGCCTCGGTGAGGTCATTTCAAACACTTTCAAGCTCTAAAAGTGGGTTTTCCCGCCATCTTTGGCCATTTATTTTAAAACTCGAACACACATGTGGAAGGTTGGGGGTAAGTCAAGTCCAAATTCAAGTCAAGTTACGGGTTTGAGTCAAAATTTCGGCAGCATTTCGCTATAATAGCGATTATGCCCTAAAACGTGTCCTGAAAGAGTTGTCACAAATCGAAATTTCGACATGATAGCAATTTTACCCATTACACAAGGGCTTCAAAACACCAAATTTCATCAAAAATGGACAATACTAAGGGCATTTTTGAAGCAATTTTCGAAACAGCTGAGAAACCGTCTCATTTTTCGCTCAAATGCTCAATACTTGACGAAAATGCAAAAAGAATACATGGTTAAGTTCCTAATATTGCCAATTATCCATTTCTAATATCAATTTTATCAAACAAATCGATTAGAGGCAAAACCCTCAATTTTTCGACATTAAAGGGAGGGGGGAGAACCCTAATTTTTGGCCCTAATTCAATCAAAAACGAAAATTAAAAGTAAGAATGGGATACATACCTCGATTAGTCATGATTTATGGCACGAATTGATCAAGTTTTGACGAATTTTGGTTGGAATTTGAGAGAAATTGAAAGGAAATTGTGTTTTGTTATTATGAAATAAACATACGGTTTATCGGGTTTTTACCCAGACAAGGACAAGCCCAAGAAATGACGCAACATTTGCTGCGCTCTTTCCAAATACTGCAGCTCTTGCTGCGCCTATTCCCCAGCGTCTTTTCAGCTCAAATTTTGAAAGTTCGTTATAAGTTTGTTATTTGTGGGCCCAAGTTTTGTGCGCCTCTTCTCCGACACCTTATATCATAAATTTGTTTCTTTTGGGCGTTCTTTTTTGTCTGGACTCGTGTTTTCTAAACAGACTGCAAAGCCATCACGATGTTTTATCTCCCAGCAAGGATTTTTGTTGAGCCCGGTTCACGAGCTTCTCAGTCATTATTATTGGAGTTTCGCTTGCAACAACCGAGCGGATTTCCAGTGGTGCTTAGGACGCGCCACTACCAATCAAGCCTCTTTATTTTCCTTGACGGTGTTTAAGACACATCTTTATCAATACATTTATTATCCCCGCGAGAGTTCATGACAGCCGATGCACTTCTCGAGAGATAGAGTTTGTTTGAAAGCAGATGCAAGCAGATTTCCCAGGAATGATTCAATCCAGACAGAGTCATCCATATTTTCCCCAGCCCAGCAGTATTTTGCAGTATTGCTCACTCAAGATTTCTTTCAAGATGATCAAGATGTTCCTAATCGTCAATGTATTCCCCAACGAGAGTTCGCTTGAGACCGATGCAAGCAAATTCCCCCAGCAGTTTCTACCGACGTCCTGCTACCCTCAATATTATTTGTTTCCTCCTGGAGTTCGGCAAAGGTGTCGCTCTTCAAATGTTCTCATACTAGTCGTCTCTTTTAGGTTCATATACCCAGGTTCATACACCAGCTCCTTTAGGGTCCCACACTCTAGCACAATCCTTACATATTTTTTAGGTCTTACCCTTAGCTCTTACGCACCTCCGGAAACATCTCGAGAAAGAAGTCTCAGGTATGATTTCTTCTTATGGCTGGCGAGCTTCCTTACGTAGTCTAATGTACTTTAAACGACCCTCCCAGATAGTCGAAAAACTCTAAAATGTTCCCGACGACAGGTCCTTGGTTCAGACCCCTTGAACCGCCTTGCGTCGCCATAGTCGTCAGGTTGTAATCTTCGATTGACCTGATGGCTATACTTTGACTTTTGCCTTGTCCAAGCCTCAGTCAAAGTGGGGGCTCGGTAGATACCTCATTTCTACACCTTCCGCCAACCACCCAGTGATGATTGGGCCGCATGTTTGGTACGCGGAACGATTTATGACAGTCCATAAGTTTATCGGCAATTGATAGCTCAAACACTTGTGTCTACCCCTTGGTCATCATCTACGCGCCGATACGGTCGTTTTGACAGTAATTAGAGTTCATTTGGAGTCCGGGTTAAAAACCACTTCATTTTCTAAGAAACCGTTTAAAATGCCGAGTCAGAATGCTCTAGAATATTCTGGATATTTATTCCATAATTTAATTTTATATCTTTTGGCAAAATATCGTCCATAAATCATATTTTACGGAATAAGGAAGTATAGATCTGCCGCAATTCCATAATAGAAATGCGGAAATCTTTCTTTCGCAGGAGGAAACCTCTAGGGAAATAACGCAGCAGGTGCTGCGCCTCTTGAAAGGATCGCAGCAGCTGCTGCACCTCTTCTCCAACCTGTTTTCGCTGTTTACAGAATATTTCCGTGATTTCTTTCCAAAGTCTGGGTCATTCCAAAACTCTTCACTTTGTTTAGTATAAATAGAGACCTCCGGTCTCCATATTTTTCACGCGAGTGTCCGCCCTTCTCTTTTCTCTTTTCATTCTTGAACTTGCTCTAAGCTTTTGACGCCTACATGCTTGATCAATCGAACATGTAAGCTTAGATCATTCTGAGTACCAGTCACATTGCATGACCGACCAATTTGACCACTACACATCAATCAATCAATTTGTCTAAAATCCTCCAACGAGGGCACTTTCTACATTCGAGTCGAGCAATCACTAATGTTAACTTAGTTAATCTCGTTTCGTCAAACATGTAAGTCTGAGGGTGTTAAATCCCATCTTTTGTATTATTTTTGTATCGATTAATGTAAGATTCACGTCAAAAATACATTTAAAACCGATTTTTAAAAACCTTTATTACAAAATGTTTTTACGAAACAATAGTTACCAGACATCGAGAAGAAACGCAGCAGTAGCTGCACCTCTTCGAAGGGTCGCAGCATTTGTTGCGCCTCTTGCAGAGGCTGCCGCTGCTCCTGCTCTTCTTCTTCTTCCTTGGGTTTCTGTGGTTTTGTTCTTTTTGTCTTATTTTTCTTATTTCCTTTCATTCATTCGTAAATAAACCATGTTTTGATCCCTCCTTTCAATTAAAACGTTTATTTTCGACTTAAATCCCTTATAAATCGATATTTGCGGGTTTTCGTCATTAAATCAAACTCGGATTTTAGAGACTCGATTTGTCCATATCAAGTTTCTGGAACTCGTCTTTTGTACATGTTTTCTTTTATTTTCAGTTTGTCAAATTTCTTTCAAAGTTCGTTCCTTTTATGTTTTAGATATCTTAAATAAATCTAATTCGTTTTTAATTCGTTTTTAACTCGTTTTAATTCGTTTAATTCGTGTTTATCGCTTTTATGACGGTTTTTATATGCTAAATCACTTTCACTTGAGTCTAATGTCGATAATTGATCATAAAATATACCAAAGAACCTTAACTACCAGCGGTTCTGACTTTACAGCCAGAGCTCAACTCAGGAACAGACTCAGGAATAGCTGCGCCTCTTCCAAGGGACGCAACTGTGCTGCGCCTGTTTTGAGATGATCTATGTCCCTGAACTTCCATTCTCGCTTTGACATAGGCTTTAATTACGTAATTAATTAACTAATAATCGTAGTATCACCCTTAATCTGTCCTATTTTTACCACTTTAATTTATACCTTTTATTTTCTATCTTCAAATTTCCGTTTCGAGTGTATTTTTGACGTAAATCATTGTAATTCATTATAATTTTAATTATCGCTATTTATTTATCGTTTATTGTGTGGTTTATTTACTTGTTCCTCATATGTAATTAATTCTTAAATTCCAATTCGACATAATTGAATGCTAATTACGTGTTCACTGACGTAGTTTAATTCACATGTTAGGATTAAAATGTTGGATGTTGCGTTGCATGCATATAATTGTTAACATATCAAATATGAATAATTTCCCTAATCATTAGTAGAGTCCGTTATCGAGGCGGCCGGGATTAGGTGTTCAGTAAAAGAGCTTCCTAATACGTACCCTCACCTCTTACTCCAGATCTCTGTGAACATCCGTGTTCACTGGCATCCACGAGAGTCATTTTAGACATAGAATGCTAAGGGTAATGATTCTTAGTGTTCATATCACTACTTTGTGTCTTGACATGGCATGAGGTATTCGAACGGTTCCAATTTCCTATTAAAATTGGTGGCGACTCCACAAATGCACACTTATTCAAGCGCTTCCGCGTGCGCTGCGGTTGGCCCATGTCCACAATATCCCTAATTAGACACTTCTAATTAGTTACTAAATTACTTGTTAATTTAGTCTTAATGATCTAGTTACATGCAACCTTATAAGATGACTAAAATGATATAAGAAAAGTATTCCTTATAATGCTTAAGGAAAAATTTGGGCACAACACAAGGACTCTTTCCTTGTATTGTTCTTGAGCATAAAACATCATGGATGATTCTCCATCTTCAAATTTCCATAATAGGAAATCTCCTCTTGGTTGCACCCAAGATATCACCCAAAATTCTACTAATATTAACTAGATATTATGTAGAATATTACCTTGAAATAATATTACAATTATTATTACTATAATAATAATTAATGGTTTATTATTTATGTGAGTTTTTGATGAGTAATATGTGTAAAAATAAGAAGAGAAAATGAAGAACAACTCCTTGTGCTTTGAAGACCAAAACCAGCCCAAATGAGGAGAAAGAGCCAATTTTTCTTCTTATTTTTCTAACCATAAAAAAATGATCAAGTTAGGGGGTATATATAGTCCTCAAATATAAACAAATGAGAGACATTTGTTAGTGGGACACTAGGACTTGCCAAACCACATGTGATGACTATCATCATCAAAAGTGGTGGCACAAGTGTAATTATCGGGTCCATTTCGACTTTCGACATTTGTCCCACAAATGCTTATAAGTCGTATATTTAGTTATCTTATATAATTAAATATTAATTTAATTATTTAACACTTAAATAATATAAATTAACAAACAATGTACACCCAACTTTGAAGTATTATTAAACCATTTTACCAATATAAAATGTGTCCCATAAAACTCTATTAGCTAATTTTACAATCTCTTGTAAATTTAATTAGCTAATTACCACCGGCTTAAACTTAATAAACTCATCGTATTAAAAATAATACTTTATCAGTAAATAATACTAATTTAGTCAATTAACTATTAATTACTAAATTTTTATCTCATTTAATCACATTAATAAGATAGAATATTTATTACTCAATTATCACATAATATGATAATAAATATACTTTAAAACTCACTTGACTAACCATTAGTCAATATATATATTTCATGGAACTAATTATCCAAATAATTAGATTTCCATTTGGGCTACATCCTATAGGTGTGACCTCGAGGGATCAACTGATCACCGCCATCATACGACAGTAACGTCAAGCTCTAGTCAGCCGAGCGTTACCGATTTACGTTAATCAGTTGACAAATAAAATATTATTTCCCTGATATTCCTTTTATGAGATTTATTATGTAGACGCACTATTGAGGAGGACACTACTCCAACACCAACTAGAAGCGGTAGGCATGAAGTTGATGTCGTTACTTAACTAAGTGCCAACTTTGGGGCTTAATTGAGTACACATATGGAGTTACTGAACCAAAATTTCAAGATGCCATTTTTCAAGTGAAACAAGGCTCTAGCTCATCAAATCAACCTCTTATGCATCAAGTATATGTCATGGTGATGACACCTTTTATTCCTCATGGTGTATGTGAATAATGTGGGACTTTTAGGCAAGACATCTAAGACTATAAGCGATCAATGGAGCAAGTCAGTGTTTTTCAATCTTATAATCAAGGTACCCCCTATTCAAAGTTTTATAATGAGAATACAAAATTCCATCCAAACTTCTCATATAAAAGCCTAAATATCCAAAACTCGCAACAAAATTGAACCTATATTCCTCCATTCTTGAGAAACCAACAACAACAATCCTCTCAAAGGCAATACCAACCCTCCTTTAACCAAAACTTCCAAAACCAAACTCCTACAATCAACAAACTCCTATGCAATTTCAAGGAGGAGGTGACCAAAGTTTTGACATGCAAAAAGCGGCTTTGTAAATGCAAAAAAAATAGCAACAAGATTCTTTAACCAAATGCAAAAAGATAGCCAAACAAAAGACATTGTCATTAACAACATCTTGGCTCACATTAAGATGTTGTAGAACCAAGTGACTCATATGGTTTATAGTAGATCTCAAATACAAAAGGGACAATTGCCTCCTCAAGGCAATCCCCAATCAAACATGAAAATGCACATGTCATCCATCTATGGTGTGGAAAGCAATATGAGAATTGTATGCATGGTGCCAAGTAAGGAAAATGTTGGTGGGATAAATGGTAAAAGGAAGATGGTTGTAGAGGAAGAAATTAATTAAGGATGATGTTGATGAGTTTGTGAAATGAAATGACAAAATAGTTGAGGCTGTAACACCTCCTCTTACCCAACCAAGGTAAGTAGGGATGTTACTCATCTCGGTTTCCCGAGGTAGTGTAGTCAAAACTACAATCATGAAACAATTTAAAGATCAAGTTTAAAATCACGACTTATATATAATCCAAGTCTTAAACTTATCAAATTACAAATACCGAAGTCAAAATGAAATAAAGCAGAAGACAAAACTGTCTAATGATCAAAACTAAGAATCTCATGCTGGTCTCGGACCGGTGATGACTCGTCCCTCTAGTCTTCAAGCACCACCATCATCATCATCATGTACCTGAAAATCAACCTACTCACCATATGATTGGAAATAATCACGGTAAATGGTTTGAAAATGCTTTTGACACAAACAACATAAGGTCGAGTAGAGAAATATTTTACTTCAAACAAACCACCAAACATGTGACAACAGTCAAGATATATCAACTCGCGTGAAAAGTAAATAGGGCAATATTCTAACATAAGACAGACAAGGCAATGGACCCGGGCGTTTGCTATGACTCAGAAGGCAGCCCAAACATGGGTGCTACAAATCACACGACAACAAGTGGTACTCAAATGACACAGCGAATGTGCACGACCACATACACTCCCCAAATCATAAATGTGCACATTCCCCTTCTGGTAGGCCTACAAGGGGAGACTCAAAGGGTGGCCCTGCGTGTACGACGGTGCCTAAGGAGCCCGGTTACCAGTACCAGTTCCCCAACAACAACAAGGTCCAGTGCCAATAAATCCTCACCAGAATGTCTGGACCAATAATATATGTCCATGATACACAACTATAATCTTTCACAAGATATCAAGACTCGTAGCCACAGTGCACTAATAACTCAATTAGACACATGAACACATGAATCCCAAGTATTGAGTAGAAAAACTCTCTACCTTTGAGGCAATTCTTCAACAAGTCAACAATCAAAAGTGCTCTCTACAAAGTCGGCTCCTAACAAAAACAATAATACATATATCAAGCTCTTTCCTTAATTAACTATCCAACTACAACCAATTTCCCCCAAAATCCCCAAAATCTAGGGTTTAGTCTCCATAAAGGTGATTAGAGAAGAAGAGGATAATTTAATCTAATAAATTAGAAGAAGACTAGTGAAACTTTCCAAAAAGTTTGATTAGGAATAAGTGTTCCTTGCTAAATCCCCAAATCTCTCTTTAAGAGACATAAAAAACTCAATAATAAGAAGTAAGATGTGTTTTAGCGTGAGTTTTTATGTGAAAAGTGTGATAGAGACTGCACATGGACTATATATTAGGCCCAAAACCCTAGGTTAAAAAAAAACAAAACCGGTTGAATTTCCCAGACCGACTCGACTCGGACGAGTGGCCGAATCCCTCAGTCGAGTGAGCTCGACTAGACCGAGTTTGACACCCACTCGGTCAAGTGAATACCCTTCAGGAGCTCACCAGCCTAACCACTCGGTCGAGTGGCCCTTTTACTCGACCGAGTCCTTCTATGGTAATACAAGGTATTACAAAGGCAACTACAAGTGAAGCAAGCAAGAGAATGAAATTGGAAGAAGAGAAAAGCAAGAAAGAAGAATAGCGTGTTTTGATTAGGCTACCATTCTCAAGTAGGCAAGTTGAGCCTAAGATGGACAACCAATTGAATAAGTTCATGGAGATAGTGAAGAATTTTGAGGTATCTGTACCTCTCACGGAACTCATAACCCATGTGTCCGCCTATGCAAAGTTCATGAAGGACATCTTCACAAAAAAAAAAGAGCAATTGGCATGGTACAAACGGTGGCTTTCACCGACAAAAGTAATGCTTTAATTAAAGGAAACTCACCTCCAAAGCTTAAGGATCCCGGAACTTTCTCCATCGTATGTACCATTGGGAATATAAGGATTGACAAAGCACTATGCCAATTGGGAGCTAGTGTAAGTGTGATGACCTATGCAGTTTGTGAGAAACATGGGATCAGTAAGCCTAAGTGTACTAACATGACCTTGTAAATGGCCGATAAATCAACCAAGAGACCATTAGGTGTTCTTGAAGATGAGAAGATAAGAATAGGAAAATTCTTCATCACAATGAATTTCGTGGTGGCTGACATGGTCGAGGATACTCATATCCCGATTATACTTGGAAGACAATTTCTGCACATCGTCGGTGGGGTTATAGATGTGATGAATGACATGTTGACATGTGAGGTAGGTTATGATAAGATAACATTCAATTGAACCAAGACAATGAAGGCTCTTAATCTTAAGGAGCCATGTTTTTTAATTGGCAATGGTGATGACCTTGAGAGTGACTCTAATCTTGAGCCTCCAACTTATGATTCCTTGAATGATGAGCTCCCTATTGATATAAATGAGGGAGACATACCGAGTAAGGAGGTTGATGAAATATAAGTGGCTTTATTTAGAGGATTGAGGAGTCAAGAATTAATAGGCAAGAGTGTAACCTTTAAAAGTTTCAATTGTGAAAATTCGGGAAGCAAGAATTGCTATGATGAAGGTTCTCCTATGATGGGGGAATTTGAAAGAGGTGAATGGTTTATAAGATGATAAATTTGATGGTATGAATAATCCTTACATATATGAAATGCAATTCCCTATTACCAACACCAAACCTTGATAGATCTTTATCCAAGCACCAATGACAATATCGGATTCCAACTCTTTGAAGAAGAAGAGTTGCCAAAATATTCATGACAACTATTCCAAGATTATTCATTTCACAAGCTTTGGTCTATCCCTAAGGGCATTGGACAATATGGATAATGTCTATGGGATACCTTTTCAATGAAAATCACTAAGGAGTGAGTTTGGTGGAGTCCTCCCATAAACCACCACATGTAAATACTCTTTCGTTTAAACTTAGCATGAATTTTAGTTAATTTCATTCATATTATTTGTATGAGAGATGTAAGAGAGTGTGATTAATATGTGTTTGGAGTGATTGTGAAGGAGAAAATTGAAGTTGGAAGAAGCAATGATCACTTCCCTATAGGGATGACCTTGTCTTTTTAGGGAAGGAGAATTGAAGTGGAAAAAAAAGGTAGGGTCTGGTCACCTACTCACTCGAGACATGAGCTACCGGGGTAGGATAGCTCATACTCGATCAGATAGGCCCCGAGACAGAACAAACAAAACAGAGGAAAGGATTTTGATGACCTTCCCGGTCGAGATACATCACCACCCGATTAAGATAGCTTTATTTCAGTCCGAGACACACGTACTCGTTCGTGAAAACCATCGCTTTAAAGGCCATCTTTTCTCCTCGTTTATTCATTTCCTTCACCCAAGTTGCACTCCTCTTATTATAAGGGCCTCCTAATGGTTTTTTAATCCCCACTACCTCTATTCTATCTTGGATATTAGTTCACTTTTAACTAAACCTCCTATCTTTTTTGCATCAGAAATAATATTTTGGATGGTTTAGGGAGGTTATATTACAAGGATTAGCAGCTAACTCAAGTTAGCTCTCTTCATATCGCTTTGAATGCATTTACTTTAGCTTGATCTTACTAGTTAATTCATGTAGCTTAGACATTTCATATATGATAGTTCGCATTAAATTTAGCTTAGTACATTTAGCTTGCATTAAATTTAGATAGTTTGCATTAGATAGTTGCATTTCATTGCATTTAGTCTAATTCATGAATTGTATTTTCAGTTCATATTATTAAAAATCTAAAAGCAAGTATTTTATTTTAAGAAAAATTTGAAAAAGACCAAAAACAAGTTCTTAATTTTTTTTATCCCACCTTAGTACATTAGGGACAATGTACAATCTAAGTATGGGGAGGAGATTATTATTTCATAAAATCAAAAAAAAAATTGAAAAGTTTCCAAAACATATTCTTAGTTTATTGTATTTTTATTCTGTAAAACCAAAAAATTCATGAAAACTTACATATTTCACATATACAAAAAATATAAAAATTGAAAAGTTTTGAACAATCAATAAAAATATTTTGTTGTATATATTTTTTTTTATGTCCCTTGGTTGTTGTTCTCCTTGCTTAGTTACCACATATCGTTTGAAGCACGTATAAGGGAACTTGAAGACCGCCATGGTATAACATTTCTATCTCTTTTCTCTTCCCCTTTCTTTCTTATTATTTCTCATGAGAAGATTCGTTCTGTTTGTTGATGATAATGATGTGAACTTTGAGGATTTGGCGGATGTGGACTTATGTGTTGCCAGAAGATTGCATATAGTTAATGTGGCATATAGAATGGTAGTTGCATTCATTTTAGGGAGTGTATATGTTAGTTGATTAATGAAAAATATTTGCATTTAGAATGATTTTGAAAGTGCCTATTTAGGAACCTTGACAAACGTAAATAGGCCGTTGTAGCTGCTCTTTTCGTTTAGGACTTTGCCTATTAGGCCGGACAGAGTTGAGACACCCTAGGTTATGTAATTCTAGTGTGTTTTGACCCATCTAATAAGGTCTAGTCATAGGCTTGCATTAGATCATCTTGATAACCCCCCCCCCCACACGGTGTGACAATTCCTTGGTTGCCGTGTTTTTCCGAGGTGACATTCGAACCATGCAACTTCCCATTTTGCCATATCGATCGTATGTTCTTTAATTGCCAAAGATGGATGACTGTAATAACCCGTAAAATTATATATTTTATTTATAATTAATTCGTAGTTTAATTATCGTATATGAGTTATGAAGTATGTTTAATGAGTCAGGAGTGTTTATTAAGTGGGCCGTGTAAGACCAAGTGACCGAGTAGCTCGGTGTGGTTTTCGGGTTTGGTTAAGTTGTTTGTTCTTCCTCGGAGTATATAAGACTTATTAAAAAGTGGAATTAGACCTTTTATCATTTCACTAATAACAAATAAGAGAGAAAATCCTAGAGGAAAAGAGAGAAAGGACCGAGAGAGGGAGAGAGGGAGAGAGGAGGCAGCGACGTGCGGTTGGCGCGAGATTTTGAGACAGATTTTGACAAAAGTCCATCTTGTTAATTTGTAGGTATAATTTTATTCTATCTCAATATGACGATGACGATGATGATGATGATGATGATGATGATCATCATCATCATCATCAGTTAGGATTAGTATGATTATAATAATTACAGCAATTTACAGATTTGTTAGGTTGTGATGTTTGATTTTTTTTCTCTGTCTTAAAGTCATCGATTGTGAAAAAGTTGGGAACAAAATATGGTTTATTTCAAGTGTAGTTTATGCATATCAAGTTTCGTAGCCATATTCTATAACGTTTGTCCTTGGTGATTTATTTATGAACCTGTCGCCGAAAAGTCCGCGAATCTGATTGTGTTGTGAAAAATGGTTTGAAACCCTAAATTATATGTCGTTTGAGTACAAGGCCTTTTTCATACATCATCTTTCACGAGTCCAGCTGGCAATAGGATTTGGAATTTTCTAAAAATGATGTTTAAAACATGTTTTATGAATCCTTACTTTTTGTGCGACGAATTCTGCCAGCTTCTTGAAATCTGTAACACCCTCATTTATTTAGGAGCCTTTAGCTAGACATTCCCTAATAAATAGGACTGTTACCATCTCGGTTTCACGAGGTAGTGAATAACAAAGTCCAACTCACCAAAGTACTTTAAATTAAACTTTAATGAAGACATGTTTATTACAACTTAACCAACTAAAACTTAATACAAAATAATTACAACTCGCAGCGGAAATAAATAAAGTGATCTCATAATCTATGTGGTCTACACTTCTAGGTAGATTGGCCAGTCCTCACGCATCCCATAGCTCCCAAGTCAGCTAGTCTTTAATACCTGCAAAATCTGCTCCCCATTATGATTCACCGCATTTGTTCACGAATACACAGTCAACCGCGAGGTTGAGTAGGAATAAACTAAACAACAATAATAATCCAACCAAATAGTCATCTTTCAAATTCTCATTACTTCATCCATACAACTCACTTACGTCACTGGCAGTAGCACAACCCTCTTAACACCGTGCTATGCTCAACTCAACTGGCAGTGGTACTCTCATACCATGCTCAACTGGCAGTAGTACCCTCCGTACTATGCACAACTGGCAGTAGTAATAACTTACTATGCGCAACTATCTCTGGCAGTAGTAATTACTTACTATGCACATCTGGCAGTAACGATTACTCGCTATGCACAACTGGCAGTAACACCCTCCGTGTTATGCTCAACTGAATAATCAACTCTCCATACCAAATATAACAAACAACAAATACTCAATAACAATCCCGTCATACAGCTCCGACAACAACTACACATATATTCCGTCTCCAATACTCATTCATAATATTAATATTAACCTCGTCATCCATCACAATTCAATATATATTCATAACAATAAAACCCGAGTTGAGTAGGAAATTCCTAGCCGGCAAGCAATTCCGAATAATGCAATCTACTAAAAATATTCTTCAACAAACCCGTTCCACAAGTCCGTCATCTATAGATAAATAATATATTTATAATTTAATTATTAATTATCCAATACATTATCATAATTTAATTGATTATAATTTATTTACGTTACATTATTTCCTCGTGTAAAATATTACGTAAACAACCCGTCTTTATAAATAAACAATTTAAAACTATTGTAAACCCACTAACAAACCACGTCACCCACGCAACACCCCCAAACACACAACCCCATATACGGTTTTATCCCGTGTACCTCACCCCTTACACTCACCATACACGACACCACCGACCACCTAGCACCACCACACAGCCTGCCACCTTCTAGCCCGCACCACGACGTATCCCGACAACCACCAGCCACCAGCCACCAGCCTAGCCATTCCCTACAACCCACAAACTCCCGCCCTAGCAACACAACCACAAACACTACCAATTAACGAAAACCCGACATCAACCAACACCGCATACTAAACTCCTCGCCAACACTACCACGGCCACCACTACCACCTCTGGCCACCACCGTTGACACCTATGTCCTACGGTGACTCCAGTGGTGGTCCATAACCCCTAGTACAGCCACAAACTCAACCGTGATTCCCGTCCTAACCAAGCCGCGACAATTCCCCTACTCTCCCCTGTTTTCACGGAATTCCAGCCACCACCAGCACTAACCACCCTTTGCCACCACCACAACACCCCCCTCCTGGTCGACTTGGCCACCCCGATACATCCCCACCAATCCCAGGTCACGTCGTGCCCATTTATTGGGTGAATTACCCACCTAAACCCCACGACCACAAAACCGCAATCCCCCCTGGCCAGCCACTTTCAGCCGCCTCAAAACCACCCCAACCCTAGTCAACGACGGTCAAAGATGGTCAGGTTCTAATCACGCCAGTCCAGGCTAACTATGGTCCAAAGCTCGAGTCACATGGTGGTCTATACAATGTTATACGGTGGTCATAAAAGTCACGGTCATAAGCTTTATAAAAATTAAATTGAGTTTAAGACGGTTTTACCTTTTAATCGATTAATTGCTCTTCCGTCTCCAAAGCTCCTTCTTTCAATTTGTGATTAATTTCTCAGATTTAATAGGGTATTTATAATGTAGGATTATAGAGAATACGAGGTCAATTAGGAAACTATTACAACTTACCTTATTCCAATTAGTATAGGATTTACCATTATTATAATTACCATTATATTATTATTATTATTATTATTATTATTATTATTATTATTATTATTATTATTATTATTATTATTATTATTATTATTATTATTATTATTATTATTATTATTACATATGTTAATCTTACCATAAATAGGATTTCCTCATACTATCTTTACTAATTTATTATTGCCATAACTTATTATTATTATTATTGATATAAGTATTATTACTTTTATATATTATTATTTCCGTTATTATATTATTATTAATTCCCGATATAAATCCCGGTTACACTCATACCAATTTAATAAATTTCGGCCCAATTAATCAATGGCACACGGCCCAACACTCGATTATTAGCTAAGCCCAATTCACGACTTGGATTATTAATTTATTCATTAATTATTGTCTTAATTGTAATTATTATTAGAAATGCCTTTAACTAATTATTAAATTACATAAATTATTCTTATAAATTATTATTAAAATACGGGGTATTACTGTCTTCTCCCCTTAAAATGAACTTCGTCCCGAAGTTCGCCCACAACTTCTACCACAACACTTATAACTATGCACCATCATCCAACACAATCACCCATTTACGATTATCAACCACACCAATCTTATCAACAATAACTCGAAACATTCGCAGTATTACATTCCTTCCCCCTAAAAATAAACTCCATCCTCGAAGTTTGGAATATCAGCAATAGGAACAATCAAATCATTATTGTAATGCCATAAAACATAAAACACACATTGTAATATAAAACAATTATTATTTCCAACACAACACTCATTAATGGCTAAATGAATAAAAAAATCCTTGATTTACTTCTAAATAGCAAAACCACAACATACCGTATACTCGAACTAACTTTATTTAAACTCAACTACTTTACTTAACTACTGACGAATACGTTGCCAGAATAAATAATAATCTATAACAAAATACACATAATTGTTTAGTCTTTTCTTAATAATGATATCTAACTTAAATATGGATGCAACTAATATAAATATTTAGGCTTAGGGAAACACATTCCGCATATCACTAGACATGTCATCTTACTTCACATAATTTACAACATCAAAATATCAAGAGATGAGAAAATAACTTTTAGAAACTTTAGCAATTGTAACACCCCTGATTTTTTGGCTAATTAAAACTTAACTTTTACATACAAAACTGGCCAAAATATAGGGATATTATAATCAATATACAAAGTCTCTTATTAAAAACCCTTTTGAAATATAAAATAATACAAATGGAACCAAAACTTTATAAAGTCTTTAAATAAAATCTTCACTTGAAAATTTAATCCTTTTGAACTGCAGCGGAAGTGACCTGAAAATAAACCAGAAGACAGAAAAGAACTACCCCCATGATGAGTAGCCCAGAAGGGAGAAAACACGTCAGCTAGAAAGCTGAGTAACAGATAATACATCAATATAAGCAGAATAGTTTTTGGTCATGGCGTGGAAAAACAAACATGTAAAATTAAAAATAAACACAGAGAATAATAAAAACACTCCCCGATAACTAAACTCACTCTCAAACTTACTCCATAATATAATAGACACTCTCGTCCCAATAATTAGCTCAATCTCATCAACGCATTACTCCATCTTACTCATTACTCCGTCTCATAATAAATACTACCAAGTAATAGATATCGTATTCTCATCATCGACCCTAAGACCAGGGCAAGGGGTGAGTGAACTGGCGGATAAGACCCCGAAACAATACTTCCATCTCAATATCGATTTCAAACTCAAATAACTCAGTAACCATGGTCTCACTGGACCGTAAAAATAACTCGGCTCAAAGGCCCCATAACTCATAACTCAATAAAGTAACCAATTTCCATCTCAATTTCAACGTCATACTGTCAGATGTTCTCAACATGTTCTGTTTAGAACTGCTCAACACTTAGAGTACAAGACTCTAAGCTACTCAACCACGAGTCAAGACTAGTACATTTTGTCTCATTGACATCGCTACAATAACATCAGTTTTATTAGAAACGATGTAAATATTAATAGAAGACATCAGTTCTTTTAAAAACCGATGTAAATTGAATACAATTTCTTTTTTTATATCGCTTTTTCTAAAAATCGATGTAAACATTTTGTTTAGCCATCGATTTTAACATCAGTTTTAACAAAACCGATGTGAAATCTTTCTCATTAACATCAGTTTAACATAAATGATGTAAACGAATTGGATTGAAGTGCAAACCCTAACAATTGAACATTAACCCCCACTACAAATCAGATTACCTATCCACCCCACTACAATTCAGATTACACATCTCCAGTTTACACCCAATTTTAGTTTATCATCGACAACCACGGTCTGTACCGCTCGCCTTCACCAAGACGCGGTTTATGCGGCTGTGCTTACCATCTATTTCTCTCATTTCCTCAACTATTGATTTGGGATCTTCAGGTAAGTTTACTAATCTATCTAGGTTCTTGTTTTTCTATTGTGCCGCACTCCCGCATAATTATACATACACTCCTTTATTGATTCTGACCACAGTTTTTCTTCATTAACGTCATCGCCGTTGGGGTTTTTATAAGAGCGAGGTATCTGATTTTTTTCGAGTTCAACCTGATTGTCAAGAACATTTTGTGTTCTATAAGTTTAGATGTTAATTTTGATTTATACCTGCTAATGTAATATAAATCAGATAGTTTATTTACAAATTTGTGTGGTTAATTGTTAGATTGTTAGAATTGGATTTAATCTTTCGGTTAAGGCATGTTTAATCAATGCTAAATGTGCAATTTCTTAATTGGATAATCTTTCCATTTGGGGCTTGCTGAATCAATGCTAAAATGTGCGAAACTGATCTCGAATGTTATCACAACTAATTGAGGATTAAATATTTTTGGGTTTGTAATATTTGGGGATTTTTATGACAAAATCAGGTGGATAACCAGCCCTAGACCAGCCCTTTTTATATGGCGATTTCTTCGTTCCGGCTAAAAACAAAGAGATTATAACATCCACAACCTGTTGGTATGCTTGCTTGCTGGATTATCCTTTTTATATGGTTGCTTTGCTTGCTGGATTATCCTTTGTAACTGGCCCCTTCAATGCTAAAATTAATTATCTGGTGTCCCCTATGTGGTAGGTTTCCATTTCCTTATTTGCAATTCATCTCATAATCCATGAACCCAAAATTAGTTTAATTAGTTTAACCATCTGATATATTTGGCGATTGCTTATTAGTATGGCTACTATGTTATCACTCCTAGGGCTTTTATAGTAAACCTTGGTGACATGCTCGATCGCTGGAGTAATGTTGTTTTCAAGTAAGCTGGTTCTTTCAGTATTTTTTCTCACTACGAATGCCAAATATGCAATATGAGATTTGAATGCCGTAGCTGCAGTTTAAAGTTCACATGGATAATACTTAAAATTAGTTATGATAAACTTGGTTGATTGCCACTCGACAAGGTGATTCGAGGTATACTTTCTTATTTGTCTAATATCTAGTACTCCCTCAAATCCTCCATTTTTAAAATTAATTTAAACATCGCTGTTTTGTTAGAGTTTGATTAGCGTAATTACTGCATTCGGTTACTATAAATGATGGGTAATTGTAAGTAACACACGTACCATTCTATATAAACAAGTTTTAATTGGAAAGTTGTCGCAAAATATTGAAATCGTGACTATTGCTTAGACCGTTGAACCTAAAATGTCGATTGCAATAAGTAAGTAGGTTTAATTACCTGAATTAGATATTATGAGGATACAAGTGATGATAGCCACTTTGATTACTTCATGTTGATGCATTACTTTATGAAGTCAGTAGGGCAGGTTGATAGAATAATTGTTCTAATAACTGTAAATCTGTCCTTTGCATTTTCAATGATGCTTTGGTATTACGGTGTAGTAGGGTTATATATTAGTTAACCATTTTGTATGTATGCTTGTATGTTGCGGCTTTGGTTGTTGTTAATGTGTTGTTGCTGTACGCATATTGGTTATCGGATTGCTGTTGTTGTCGTGGTGTTTTGTTTCGGGTTTGTGGTCGTTGGTCTGTTACTTTACCCCTGCTTTAGCGAAAACAGGGGCTGCTACTGCTGCCATGGGCTCTGAGCTCTTATGAAGTACGTTTTGTAAGGGGTAAAATTGCTGTCCCAGGTAGCGATTTGCCCTACTTTGCAGATCCAATTGGTGATTTTACCCTCTTTGTGTCAGCCCAAACTTACAAGAGATTCTTATGTTGGGATTATGTAAATTGTGTTATCTACAAACTTCAATTGGTGAACTTGTGAATTTTATCAATGGAAAGTTTTATGCTCTTTACACTTTTGAACTTCATAGTTGCTCATGAGTGTATATAATGATGGCTATATGTGAATTTATAGTACCTCACTTTCGAGTTCTTGAACATGAAGTTAAGAACTTAAGGATCACTTTTGACTATCTTTCAAACGTGTCATTGATGCAGATGCAATGTATTTGTCATTTATATTACATTCCTTCTTTTTATTTGCAGAAAACTTCGAAACATACAAAAGCAAGTTTGGATTACTCCGAAAGATACGAAAGCAAGTTTGGTAATCCGAGGGCGTGTAGATAAGGTTTGTGCTTTCTCTTGCTGGTTTTCAGCGTGGTACAAAAATTCTTGACCTCTTTTTCAAAGAATCATAGTACATTATTTGCAAATGTACATTCGTGCTTTGCATTTTCAATGATGCTTTGAAGCCGCTATTCAGTAGTAATTATTTTCAGTTATGAACAAAAAGAGAGCATATATATGACCTGTTATATTGTACACTAACCGCTTTTTAACTTTTGAGACCGCCTATGGTCGGTCGAAAAAATTGGTAACAAAATACACTATTTGAGACCGATTTATAGCGGTCGCAAATTTGAGACTGCTTTAGTCAGTCTCAAAATGAGAAGTCGGTCACAAATTTGCTGGTCAAATTGGGTTATGCAGTCCCAAAATCTTAATTTTTGAAGCATTAGTTCTACTATTTTTACCTCACCCATCTATATACTCAACCCCTTGTCATTTCTCATTTCCTCATATACTAATCAATCTCCCTTTTGTTAGGAGATATACAATTAAAAAGATGGAGGAGATTGTGTTTTATAAGATAAGGAGTAGAACTTGTTAATATGATAATTGGTGTATGTGCATTTTTTAAATTTTAGATCTCATAACAAAATGGAGATTGATTAGTATGTGCGGATTTGAGAAATGACAAGGGGTTAAGTATACTTTACCAAATAAACAAGTATTAGCAGTGATAAGGAAGGTCTAACTATTTCCAATTTTATATCCCAGCCCAGTTACAAAGATAAACACGAAAACAAAAAAATAATAAAACACAATAAGAAGACACTATAAGATAAGGAGTAGAACATGCTACATTCAAAATACCTTAAGTTTATCTAACCATGCCTGAACAGCCGCAGAGTTATGAGTGCGGTTATTATATTATGAAGTGGATGTGTGATATTACCGTGCGTTACGCATCATCAGAGGACGACATAGTAAAGGTATCTTGATCTATTGTCTCGAATTGTTTGAATTTTTATGTATAGATATTGTTCGTATAGAATTTTTATGTATAGATATTGTTCGTATTTTCCAAGTGTGTACCTCTTCCTAATCCTTGTTCCTGTATGTAGTGTGTTTCAGATTCTCAAATGACAATTGAACAAATGAACGAAGTTCGAGAGCTTTGGTCGCTTTATTGTGGAAAGAACGCCTAGAGTATGTATGGTTTAGATTTCTAGAAATTGTAATTGAAAATACACATTTTGCGTCGTAGAAGCGTGTAGTGTACGTTTTAAACTACTTTGAATGGACGGAATTGTATACGCTATGATATTTTTTTTGGTATAATAAATATATAGTTGCGCTTGAATTGTTGGAAGGAATTAGATATATGGTTATTATTTGTATATTGATTCATTTTGCAGGCCCCTAATAGTGTAAAAATTCACAAATATGTTATGAGTAAATCGTCATTTGCGAACCTGAAACATACTACATCAGTTTCAGACCAAAACTGATGTAATTGAGACCAAAACCGATGTAATTGAGACCAAAACCAATGTAGAATCGTGTAGTATAGGATTGTCATTTACATTACATCAGTTTCAGACCAAAACCGATGTAATTGAGACACTATTAACATCGCTTTTCACCTATAACCGATGTTAATAATATACTATTTACATCGGTTTTAGACCAAAACCGATGTAATTGAAATACAATTAACATCGGTTTTCACCTATAACCGATGTTAATTTTATACTATTTACATCGGTTCTAAAACCGATGTTAAGGTAAAAATACTAAATACGTCGCCCCCAGAAACATCGCCACAAAAGCGATGTAAATGGGGTAAAATAACCGATGTCAATGAGACTTTTTCTACTAGTATAAGATCAAAGGAAAAGACAAATTAAATACAATATTCCAAAAAATCTCCATCTCAGAACTGAATAAAGCAAAAAAAACCAAATAGCCTGGCAACTGCCGTAACTCAATGTCAATGGCAAAGCTCATTATCCTTTTCAAAGTCGTAAAAATTCTATCAATCATAGTTAACAGCACCATCACCTTGCTTAATTAGATAAGTTCATCAACTCATTTCTCATCACTCTAAACCATGTTAACGAATGACAACTACTCCCACCATAATCAACATGTAAATACCCAAATAATATAGGGTTATTTAATGTAAATACTCTGAACTATGAGGGTCCTTCTCAAAATACTCTGACCTATGATTTAACTATGAATATCACCAACTAATATACCCCTCTCTTAAAATAGAATTCCCCTTTTTTTTACCTGTTGTTGCAGGTAACCTTTTTTGTGAGGCCCATTTTTTTGTTTATTAACAACTTCATCTCCTTTACTTCACAATTCCATCTTCTTCCCTGTACGACTGCCTCCAATTTCTCGTCTCTAATGTTTTTATCTTATACACAAAATCACAATTTCGAAGCAAAGATATCCACGGGGCGATTCGCGGAACACCGGCAGGCCGCACTAGTAGAAAAAGTCTCATTGACATCGGTTATTTTATCCCATTTACATCGCTTTTGTGGCGATATTTCTGGGGGCGACGTATTTAGTATTTTTACCTTAACATCGGTTTTAGAACCGATGTAAATAGTATACAATTAACATCGGTTATAGG
Source organism: Silene latifolia (assembly GCF_048544455.1). Classification (NCBI taxonomy): domain Eukaryota; kingdom Viridiplantae; phylum Streptophyta; class Magnoliopsida; order Caryophyllales; family Caryophyllaceae; genus Silene; species Silene latifolia. Next base: position 38,735,481 of record NC_133528.1, read on the forward strand.
TGAAAACCGATGTTAATTGTGTTTCAATTACATCGGTTTTGGTCTAAAACCGATGTAAATAGTATATTATTAATATCGATTATAGGTGAAAAGCGATGTTAATAGTGTCTCAATTACATCGGTTTTGGTCTGAAACTGATGTAATGCAAATGACAATCCTAAATTACACGATTCTACATCGGTCTTGGTCTCAATTACATCGATTTTGGTCTCAATTACATCGGTTTTGGTCTCAATTACATCAGTTTTGGTCTGAAACTGAGTAGTATGAAATGTAGTATGTTTCAGGTTTGCAAATGACGATTTACTCATAACCTATTTGTGAATTTTTACGCTATTAAGGGCCTGCAAAATGAATCAATATAAAAATAATATCCATGTATCTCATTCCTTCTAACAATTCAAACACAACTATATATTTATTATACCAAAAACATATATCATAGCGTATACAATTCCATCCATTCAAAGTAGTTTAAAACGTACACTACACGCTTCTACGACGCAAAATGCGTATTTTCAATTACAATTTCTAGAAATCTAAACCATACATACTCTAGACGTTCTTTCCACAATAAAGCGACCAAAACTCTCGAACCTCGTTCATTTGTTCAATTGTCGTTTGTGAATCTGAAACACACTACATACAAGAACAAGGATTAGGAAGAGGTACACACTTAGAAATTACGAACAATATCTATACATAAAAATTATATACGAACAATATCTATACATAAAAATTCAAACAGTTCGAGACAATAGATCAAGATACCTTTACTATGCCGTCCTCTGATGATGCGTAACGTACGGTAATATCATACATCCACTTTATAACATAATAATCACACTCATAACTCTACGGCTGTTGAGGGCACTACATTTATACAAAATTAAGAGTAAGTAGGCAGCCGACAAGGGTACTAAGAGTATGCAAGCAAAAGTTCCGATATTCATCATGGAGATATATAGAACAACATATAATTTATAATACTTGCATATCAGCAGTAAGATCAGCATACATATGCATCAACATAGAGGAGCAGCATCAATAATATCAGTCTTAATCTCAGTCTATCAGTGAGTTAAATAGGCGTAATTGGTTCAGTTTGCTACTCAACACCTCAATCATATATATTAAACAAGATCAGCCAGTTTGCGCACCAAATCGGCACCAAATATACGTATTGGACAAAAATTGTCATCATATGACTGTAAAGGCTCTTTATTATCAATCAATACAAACAAGAAAATGGTAGCAAAGGCAGCTCCAGGCACAGTTCATACCAAAGGCAAAGGCAGTTGAAGGCAAGTTCATACCAAAGGCAGCCGCTATACTCGGCGTAATTGAATTTCTAAGGAAAACAACTACATACCTCAATCATTTTTAATTGGAGTTCTTTTTTTTTTGACATATCACGCGTTGCAGCCCTAAAAGAATACCTTTTCCAAGCCCTGAAATTGAATACATGAAAAGTAATCATATTATCGATCATTCATACATGAATAACTATAATTTAATGTTGTTAGCTAGTCGATTGAACTTACCATGTTAAGCAACTTTTTATCTGCCATGTCTTTTTTATCGCCTTATCCGAGTCAAAAATATATGCAATATTATCTCTAAGACAAAATACAACCAACATCCAATGCGAGCTATATAAAAAAACAAAACTTATAAATCCTTTAATTAAGTGAGCTAAGTGATGAAATGCAGGAAAAAAAAATTGTAATACTCACGCCTCATAAAAAGCACCCATCACATATCTCTTATCTTGTTGAGCCTTTGAAGCCTCTATTAAGTATCTCTCCATCTCAACCTCGGAATGCATATATGTGCAAAGTTTATCGGGGCACAAAAATCCAACTAATTTATTCGTCACTCCAAGTTGAGTCCCATAGTCATACAAGAAGCTACATTATTATTTGTATAAAATTCATAATAAGTATATAATGTTGATATACACACATTTGTAAAGGAACCATATTGAATTATGAGAAAAAAAGATACCTTCCCCAAAGTTGAAGTATGGATATATTTGCTTAGGCCCTTTATTTGGTCTTTTGGCCTTTATACCCGTTGTTGCACCTCTCCCTTTACGTTTAGGCTTCTTACCATGGTCATTTTCGCTCGTGGGGGCTTCCTTGTCCATTATATACCTTAAAAAATAAATTAAGAAAAATAGTTAGTATATACCAAATTTGAAAATAATACGTCAAAGAGATAAATGTGTAAAATCATATAATAAAGGGGTTGTTCTTATCACTAGAAGATAGATGCAAATTTGAATGATAGAGGTATAACATTAAACTGTTCAGAAAATTAGTATTCAGTTGAAAGCACCCCAGTCCATCATTTGAATCTAGACATAATTCAAACAGATGCAAGAATCCCGTATTGAAACCATTAATCAAAATGCATTCTAACTGTTAAACTTCAGCACCATTGCACCTAGATACATCTGCTAGCAACACGTGACAATAATTAACCTAAAATTTCTCAGCTAAACAACCATTTGGTGCACAAAGTACTGATGAATGTTGGGTAGACAGAGTGTTCAGAAAGGAATACGTGAAAACTAACGATAAGGGGGGTGGGGAATACACGGAATTGCATAATAATTAACCTCACTAGTTGCCTTAGTCACCTCAAGGAGACTTGGTTGGCGCCTCAGGTTCTAAACTTAATTGAACACCCAGCCATGAAACACTGTGGAACTCTCTGCTTATCTTTCTTATCAGCCGTATATGGTGGTTAGAATATTATCAGCTGTATATCTCAGAATTAACTTCAATAATTGCTTATTTTATTTGGTAAAACTTAACAACATGTTGTACCATACTGCCCGTATAAACTGCTTGGCATGGTCCCCTGACTGCACTTTGGTTGCAAACAGATACCCAATGGAACCACTAATCAATCTAGCTAAAGCATTAGAAAAGAATGGAACCTAAAAAATTGATTTTTTGGCAGTAAAATAAAATTGGGACACAGGGAAAATAAATGCCTAAATAGCTATTATAAAGCCGGAGCAAACAAATACAGAAAGTAAAACATGCGGGTGCATATAAGTTACATGTTCACCTAACAAAAGTTAAAAGAACGAACAATAAGAGTACCTAAAATAACCATAAACTATTTAGAGTTATCAAACCATAGACCCTCATCATAACTATTTAGAATTATGGTTTTATGGGCAATTTGGAATGATCGTAAGTAGTAACAATGTTCATGGCAAGAAGTATAGAGCACCTCAGATGTTGATTGAGGAGGCGGGGGGTGTATAGCGAGATAAATAGCGAGACAACAACATCTAGAAACATACCCAAATCTGATCATGCTACAAAGTGGAAGGCACCTCCGACGGGGGTTTGGAAAGTGAATACCAACGCTGCAATTTTCAAGGATATTGGCAGCGGTATGGGAGTGGTTGTGTGTAATACCCGGTATTTTAATATGATATTATATTAGGCCGAGTTACCAGCTGGGTCGTGTAGTGTATTTGTGACTCGGGTAATTATGTGACTCGGGTTTTAATTAATCTAACTAGGCTAGGCCCGTATCGTCTTAATAGCACCTATCCTATATGTATAACCCATCTAACCAAACCCTAATCTCCCTATCACCATATTCATTTTAACCATGAGAAAAGAGAGAAAAGAGAGAAGATGGAGCCGTGTGTGAAGGGAGCCGCGTGAGGAATTGCGAGGCGTCTTCTCAGCCTATTCTCATCCTATTTCGTAAGTAGACTATCCTATTACCTCTTTATTCAATTATTAGCATAATTATAGTAGTATTGGGATAATTTTTGTAACCCTAGAATTGGTTTGGGGGTGTTTGATTATAAATTGTATGAGATAAATGAATGGAATAGTTACAGCAATTTACAGATTCGTTGGTCGGTATTATTTGAGTGTTTTACCTGTCTTAAATCCGTGGGATGCAAAAAGTTAAAGAAGAGACTCATGTTTATTCCAAGCCTAGTTTATGCCTGTGAAAATTGGTAGCATTTCACTGTGTAGTTTTTCCTGAAGAAATTATTTGTGAACGTCTATCTAAAAAGTCCGCAAATCGGTAGAGGCTGAAAGATTACTTCTAAAACATAATTTAGATATTGAATTGGTTCTGGGTCTTTTTCATATATTTAATTTAAAGAGTTTAGATGAGTTAGGCGTTGGTTTTACTTAAGAATCATTTGTCAAACTCGTTTTATGAATCAATACATTTTATGCGACGGTTTCTGTCAGTTTTTGGAAATCAGTCTGAAAACCCTTGATATGTTTGGAATTTGAGAAAACCACGTTAGATATAAATTGTAGCTAAGACTCATGGGGTTCCAATTCAATTGGCCTTGCATCAATTCGAATTTTCTGGAATTAGTTATTCATTTTATACCGAGTCTGCCATGAGCAGGAAAATCAGGAAAAGTCGTGTTTGTTCTTTAAATTAATATTCCTATTAAGTTATGATGAGTCTAGGTTATGTGCATGATTAATTGACTGAGTAGATGGTAATTATACATAATTATGTTATGTAGGTGATGGATAAGTGAAGGATCATAAGTGATTGCTTGTGTGTGCTTGGATTGCGAAAAGGTAGGGAAATACACTTGACTTATTATCGTCGATGTTGAATTGTGTTGACTTGTTTGTGTTTCGTATGACCAAAGCGTGAACGTTGACTTGCTTCGTGGCTGTTGATTTACGTTATGATTCATATCTTTGGAAGGTGATTATTTGAATTGATCGTATTGAGTATGTTATCACAACATTTGGTAACCGGCATGATTTTATGATTGATCGGTTCAAAGATATATATATTGTGTTGCATTAATTTCTTTTGAGCATTCATATGCATTGGAGATGGAGGATGTTGTGGTGATGTGGTGTGGTGAAGATGATGTTGTGATAAGGCTCAGGCGGGTTCTGCAGGACTTGCCCTGGTGTCCTCAGTGCGGTGCGGATCGGCTACGGTCGATATATAGTCTACCGGGGATCGGTATGGTGGGTGTTCGGGTTATGAGATATGAGTTGAGATGGAGATGGAGGTGACGGAGGAGCATGCATATCATATTTTGTTGTTTCATTGTATTCCCTACTCAACCTCGTGGTTGACCCTGTGTATTCGTGAACACTTGTGACGATCCAAATATTGGGAGCGGGCTTGTGGGTTTATGAGATAGGTGGGAGCTTGATGGGCGTGAGACACTGGATCAGAAGACTTAGTAGCTAGATCATCATTTAGAAGACTTTCACTTTCATTTACGTTAATTCCTTGTAATTTGATGTAAAAGAGGTTTTGTAATAATTAAGTTAAAGTAATTATATATTTTGCCTTGGAGTTTAATTTGTTATTCACTACCTCGGGAAACCGAGATGGTAACAGTCCGGTTTATTAGGGAATGTCTTGCTAAAGGCTCCTTCATAAATCGGGGTGTTACAAAGTGGTATCAGAGAGAACGATCCTCAGGCCTAAACCAATGAACCCAATGAACGTAGGATGTGTCTAAATAAAATGAACCCCTGGGAATAAACTGTTAGAAGCTCACAGTGCGGTTAAGAAGGCGCCCTTAATACGTGCTCTTTTGCCCTCTCAGTTTTGAACCAGGTAACCCGAGAGAAAATTGAGTGAATGGGGTAGTTAGAAGGAAAACCTTGGATATAATCGAGTTGATGTATACCTTGAGACCCATATATTCTAACCATTTTGCAGGACAACGTCACGGTAAGTATTTTGTATGAATGATGACGTGATCATATGATGTTGTGGAGATGAGAAATAAATTTTCGTGTTCAGATTGATAATCAATGAAGTGTTGGATTGTGGTAATCGTGAGCGTGAAAATAATTGCGAATTGATGATATTTATCTGGATGGATGTGAATGACGTGTTGATAGTGCTATTATGTCTAGTGATATGCGGTTATGTGATCCCGAAGCCATGCTAGTATAGTATTGTGATAGTAATCAGAAACACTATTGAATTGCTTGTTTCTAGTCATAACAATCGTGATTTAGATGTAAGGAGTAGATCGAGATGCGAAGGGATTCTATGGGATAGATGTTTACGTAAGTACAAAGTGTGAGATTTAAGTTGGGATGGGTTAGTATACATAGTATGTTCATAAGAGCTTGTAACATAGTAAAGAATGACCTAGTGCTGAAACTCGTTTTGTTTGATTTTATTCTTTAATTGACCTTACTGCCATTTCTTTTCTGTTTATTGCCTATGGATGAAAATTTTATGAGAGATAGCCTCGTGAGTTAGTGTTCATTTGGCGTTGATTTCATGCTTATAGGATATATGGATTAGGAGTAATAAATATTTTAGTGGGCTATGGTTAGGAAGTTCCTGTGCAGTGATGTTTCGACCAATGATTTTGTAAAAATCCTCATTTAAATTGTATTAATAATTTCTGCATAATTCCAACTCCATCGTTTAGAAGATTCGCATATGTTTTCAAATTGATAAGCCACGAAAATTCTTGATGTCTCTATATTAAATGGTAAGTTTTGCAAACTGACCCAAGTTTCGGACCAATTGCTGTCACATACTTGTTTGGACCAACTGAGTTGTAGAATCCTTTAAAAATTGAATTCTTGAGCTTTGGACCTCATTCTTTTTCTCACGAATTATTAACTCTCTCTATGTTATAAAAAGTAATATAACTCAAGTTTTCGTTGAACGGTTATTTATTCGTGATTTTTTTTGGAAGTTACAACGTGAATCATAACTTTTAAAATGTGAATGCTATGTTGAGTTTTCATGCAGTTGTTCGATTATTTCATGAGCCTTATTAATGTGAAATTATAGTGTCCTTATATGATGATAGTAGCACACATATTCATTGGTTATGTATCTTAACTAGTGATAAAAAAAATTAAAGTTTAGTTTATAACATTGTTGGCATGATAGTATGAGTGAAATTGAATAGCTTAATTTGATTCTTAATCGAGGGTAAAATATTTTATACGAGTCCAGTTGTTTGCATATTTTATGCTTGGCATGTTATAATATCTCTGGTGTGTTCATCATATTTGTATAGTGGTCGGATATATATAAATATAAAACTATATTGTCATATCTTGGTAAAGTTGGTGGCGTTAAATGTTAACTTGATTGTTCTAATATACTCGCATGAATATTTATAATAATTATGTTCAAATGTTTACACATGGATGGTAGTAATGAGTATGTCTAAATGTTCACACATGTAGGATGTCATCTGAGTTCTAATGTCTTTTATGTGAGTCTGTGTCCCTATAGTTATACTTATTACTTTCATTGCATTAATTTATTTTGATTGAACCTAAACTTATGATATGATAATAAAATAGTGTTGTTGCTCCTTATTGGATATGTTCATAGTTGTATTGTCATGAAATGCTAAGGTGATTGTTGCAATTGTCACGATATTTGAAATATAGTTTGATATAGTTACGATATAGTTACGATATTTGAAATATATTCTCGAACCGTCGCTATGAATTATAATGAGATAACCCTTTGATGATTCACATGTTATGCGTATGTTTAAATGATAGTCGTTATAGTTACGTTTAATTGAGCCGCGAGTTGCCTATTTGTTCAAACCATGCAAACCAGAGAACTTGTTCACCTTGCTAATCTTTTGTCATAGATAATGTTTTACAAGTTATATGATGGTATATGTACATGTTTAAGTTGTTTATGCGATATCTTTTATTTTGCTGAAAATGAATTATACTGAGTTGATGGATACAATTGAATGGTATGGTTGCTAAAATGTTAAACATATGTGTGATATGGAAGTAATTTTGTTGTTATTGTGAATCATATAACCATTAATACTCAATTGTAATTTCAGTTGTTTGACTTCTACATTATTAAGTTAATTACTCATGACGCTTACTTGATCGATGGTTCCGTAAGGAGTTTAACAGGAATTTTATAATGTGCCTCCGATCTAAACTAATAATCTTCTTATATTGACTATATGGTTAGACTCTTGTCTAGTTCTTATGACGTGATAAATCGTTTTAAAATTTAACATGTGACTGAGTTGGTACTTATACTTTTGTGTGACCATGCAACCCGTGATAAATAGATCTGTAATAAAGAGGTAAAATTTTGATGGAACACAGTTAATTTGTAGTTACTTGCTTTACATCATGGTACGAATCGTATGCTTTCTTTGAGACGTCACCAGGGAATGTGTACTATCTAAAAGGTCTCCGATTAAATGTTGTAGTCGTGTTAGCCGTGAATATAAGCGAGTAAAGAAGTGCAACTAAAATCGATGTTGAGGTAATAGTCGTTCATTAGTAAAGATAGGACTGAAATGAATAAGATGAACCTGTAAATTACGAAATATGAGTCGACATCTAAGCTTGTATTGTTTGAAGGAATTGAGTTAAGTTTATCTAATTTTGAGTCAAATGGATTCTATGGACGGCTCTGTTATAAGATTTATGTTAAGAAGGTTATTCACCGTCCAGTATGAAAGTAAAAGTTTTGAAAATGAAGTTAAATTTTGTCGTGTGAGTATAAATTCGGAATGAGATTTCCGGCCCGATTAATCCGGTTGTATGGTTTCATGATATTTGCTAGTCCTGGGGAATGAAGCTAGAACGGAGTCACAAATAGTGGGTTAATTTAGTCATGTTGTTCGTTCATGTAGTGAATTAGTGGGTTGTGGTTAGTTACGAATGTCAAAACGGGAAATGTAATGTGGTGATTTAAGTGAGTTGTGTGTTAACATGGTATGTTGATATTATCATGATATGTAATGAATATTTGTAAAATTGGTGTAGTTAAATACATTTAATCTTTTATGTCATGGTGTTGGGTGCGGTTTAAATATATTTAGCACCAAGAATGAAATTTTATGTATGATAGTATTGTATGTTAACTTTCCAATATCATTTGTTTACTCGCTTTGACTCGACCAATAAGCTTGTAAAATTTGCCAATCAATGTGCATTCGTCATTCGTCATTCGACCAATATTTCTTGGAAAATATGCTATTTGACATGAACCATATGTGAGCACCTAAGCATCTTCATCTTTGTAACCTGAGTAGTAATGTATAAATTAGATTGACAAGCGAGATCTGTGAATGTTATTGCATGTATTGATTGATATGAAGAGTGTTTAGATTAATACTGAAATGTCTTAAGTTATTCAACATGGCTTTTGCTCCGATCCGTGGCGATGTGATGTAGCAGCAGTAACTGTAGCTTCCTTGAGAGAGCTTGTATATTGATTTCTTTAGTAGGGATTAGTTAACTTGAACGTGAGTTGTGAATCTTTTATCCTCTTTCAGTTGTTAGCAGTAGTTTGAGAACTTTTGTTATAATAATGAAGGTTACGGGGACGTAACCATGTTTAAGGAGGGTAGGATTGTAAAATCTTTATACTTTCATGTGTGATTTCTCAGTTTGGCTATATTGGTTATGCGTTGTGTGGGTTATGTTGGAGTGTTACATGATGTGTTTCTGTTATGGTTAAACTTCGGGGACGAAGTTTATTTTAAGGAGGGTGGAATGTAATACTGCGTTTAATATTCAATTTGGTGGGTGCCTTACATACTTTTGTATATGCGTTTCATAATTCGTTTGCGTTGGTTGGTAGAGAGGGTAAACTTCGGGACGAAGTTTCTTTTTAGGAGGGCAGACTGTAATACCCGGTATTTCAATATGATATTATATTAGGCCGAGTTACCAGCTGGGTCGTGTAGTGTATTTGTGACTCGGGTAATTATGTGACTCGGGTTTTAATTAATCTAACTAGGCTAGACCCGTATCGTCTTAATAGCACCTATCCTATATGTATAACCCATCTAACCAAACCCTAATCTCCCTATCACCATATTCATTTTAACCATGAGAAAAGAGAGAAAAGAGAGAAGAGGGAGCCGTGTGTGAAGGGAGCCGCGTGAGGAATTGCGAGGCGATTTCTCAGCCTATTCTCATCCTATTTCGTAAGTAGACTATCCTATTACCTCTTTATTCAATTATTAGCATAATTATAGTAGTATTGGGATAATTTTCGTAACCCTAGAATTGGTTTGGGGGTGTTTGATTATAAATTGTATGAGATAAATGAATGGAATAGTTACAGCAATTTACAGATTCGTTGGTCGGTGTTATTTGAGTGTTTTACCTGTCTTAAAGCCGTGGGATGCAAAACGTTAAAGAAGAGACTCATGTTTATTCCAAGCCTAGTTTATGCCTGTGAAAATTGGTAGCATTTCACTGTGTAGTTTTTCCTGAAGAAATTATTTGTGAACGTCTATCTAAAAGGTCCGCAAATCAGTAGAGGCTGAAAGATTACTTCTAAAACATAATTTAGATATTGAATTGGTGCTGGGTCTTTTTCATATATTTAATTTAAAGAGTTTAGATGAGTTAGGCGTTGGTTTTACTTAAGAATCATTTGTCAAACTCGTTTTATGAATCAATACATTTTATGCGACGGTTTCTGTCAGTTTTTGAAATTCAGTCTGAAAACCCATGATAAGTTTGGAATTTGAGAAAAACACGTTAGATATAAATTGTAGCTAAGACTCATGGGGTTCCAATTCAATTGGCCTTGCATCAATTCGAATTTTCTGGAATTAGTTATTCATTTTATACCGAGTCTGCCATGAGCAGGAAAATCAGGAAAAGTCGTGTTTGTTCTTTAAATTGATATTCCTATTAAGTTATGATGAGTCTAGGTTATGTGCATGATTAATTGACTGAGTAGATGGTAATTATACATAATTATGTTATGTAGGTGATGGATAAGTGAAGGATCATAAGTGATTGCTTGTGTGTGCTTGGATTGCGAAAAGGTAGGGAAATACACTTGACTTATTATCGTCGATGTTGAATTGTGTTGACTTGTTTGTGTTTCGTATGACCAAACTGTGAACGTTGACTTGCTTCGTGGCTGTTGATTTACGTTATGATTCATATCTTTGGAAGGTGATTGATTTGAATTGATCGTATTGAGTATGTTATCACAACATTTGGTAACCAGCATGATTTTATGATTGATCGGTTCAAAGATATATATATTGTGTTGCATTAATTTCTTTTGAGCATTCATATGCATTGGAGATGGAGGATGTTGTGGTGATGTGGTGTGGTGAAGATGATGTTGTGATAAGGCCCGGGCGGGTTCTGCAGGACTTGCCCTGGTGTCCTCAACTGAAAGTGGCGGATCGGCTACGGTCGATATATAGTCTGGGGGATCGGTATGGTGGGTGTTCGGGTTATGAGATATGAGTTAAGATGGAGATGGAGGTGACGGAGGAGCATGCATATCATATTTTGTTGTTTCATTGTATTCCCTACTCAACCTCGTGGTTGACCCTGTGTATTCGTGAACACCGGTGACGATCCAAATATTGGGGAGCGGGCTTTGACGGGTTTATGAGATAGGTGGGAGCTTGATGGGCGTGAGACACTGGATCGAGAAGACTTAGTAGCTAGATCATCATTTAGAAGACTTTCACTTTCATTTATGTTAATTCCTTGTAATTTGATGTAAAAGAGGTTTTGTAATAATTAAGTTAAAGTAATTATATATTTTGCCTTGGAGTTTAATTTGTTATTCACTACCTCGGGAAACCGAGATGGTAACAGTCCGGTTTATTAGGGAATGTCTTGCTAAAGGCTCCTTCATAAATCGGGGTGTTACATTGTGCATGATCATCAAGAGAATGTGGGCAGGGCTGCTGTACTAATTGGTTAACTAATATATAAACCTACTACACCGTAATACCAAAGCATCATTGAAAATGCAAAGCACAGATTTACAGTTATTAGAACAATTATTCTATCAACCTGCCCTACTGACTTCATAAAGCAATGCATCAACATGAAGTAATCAAAGTGGCTATCATCACTTGTATCCCCATAATATCTAATTCAGGTAATTAAACCTACTTACTTATTGCAATCGACATTTTAGGTTCAACAGTCTAAGGCTAGGGCGGAACTAGGAATGTAATCTACCTAGGGCTAGATTTTACAATTTTTCAAAGTAACAACGAGATTTTTTTTTTCTTTAGTTTAAAATATACCTTACAACTATAGTGACGAATTATTTATAATTATACTACTTCATAGCTACTATAGTGACAATATTATTTATATTGAAATACTAAAAGATTTAAGCAACATTCTTGTAAATTGATATTCATACTGTTAAATTTTGAGGGAAATTTGAAAAATGTTTAGAAATCATTGTAAAGAAGGAAGTATATAACCTTTTTTTTATACCTCTACTCATTACAATCGTTAGTCGCAAAATAATTGACAACAAATTAGATAAAGAATAATCACAATATATCTCTACTTATTATACTCCGTAAGTTATAACAAAGGGTTATAGAGATAGGAAGAAGCAATATTAAACAAGGCACAATAAAAGTAAGGAAAATCTTCACCATAAGTAAGGAAGACACAATCAATGTAAAGAAAATATTCACCACAACATAATGAACTATGGACTACGGAGTACAATAGCTAAAACTGCCTGAGTAATTTAAATATTTTGCGACAACTTTCCAATTTAAACTTGTTTATATTCAACAAACAATTACCTTGATCAAACATGTAATTTAAAAAGAAATGTTTAAATAAAAAAAAAACACAAACCTTGCTTGATATCCTGATCGAATGACGTTGCAGGGTAAGTTGATGCAATCGAGCGTGCAAGGTTGGAGACGACTCCAATTAGGGCTTCGTCAGAGGTCTCCAATCACGAATCGGGGCTTCGCGACGATAACGGACGAATCAGCAATATATAGTCGACGATTTCATAGGTTTGGTGTGAAGAGGACTCCAATCAGCAATAATCAACGATTTCAGTGGTTTGGTGTGAAGAGGAAAACGACGAAGGACTGGTGTGGAGGAGGGCGATTGACGACGATAACGGATGGTGAAGAACGAGGTTGTGATGATAGAGGGTTGGGGTTAGGGTTTTGCGGGGAATCTTAGGAATTTTGGTGAATAGTTGTGATTTGTGAAGAATAGGAAGGGTCGTGGGTTTATTTTTCGTATTAGAGAAAATAAGCTACGTGATTAATATGGGTATGTAAAATTGTTACATCGATTTATGAATGAGTAAGTAACTGATATATTGTTTATATCATTTTAATAGCTTAACATCGGTTTTACTGAAATCGATGCTACTAAAACAAATTAACATTGGTTTTATAATAACCGATGTTAACAACCGATGTAAATAATAAAAATAAAATAATTAACATCGTTTTTGTTTTTAAACCGATGTTAATAACAAAAGTTAGATCGATTACATCAGTTTTACTAAAACTAATGTTATAATGGCGATGTCAATAGGACTTTTTCTACTAGTGAGGAATGATGATTTAAATATATATATATATATATATATATATATATATATATATATATATATATATATATATATATATATATATATATATATATATATATATATATATATATATAAATTAACAACATCTTGCTTAGATAGAGAGAGTCGGGGTCTCGGTTGATTTTCCTTCCTTTAGCTACTTAACAACATCTTTAAAGAGCTTATTAAAGTTAGTGAAATCAATCAGTCAAGCCTGCATTTTTCGAGTGAAATAGGAAAACTTCTGGCCTGACCATCAACCAACAGCTTCGGAAGCTTCATCAACTTAAGGTGGAATAGATGCTTAGACTTCATCTTCCCCAGAAAATACACTTCGGGAACATCTCTTGTATAGCTTGCTTATTCTAGAGAATAGAGAAAGGAATAATAAAGCTGGACCATGCTACTTATGAATGTAACTGATTTTGGTTTAAAGCTTTTCCGAGAGCCCTATTTCCCTTTTCTCTAAATTTCTTCATAAATGAAGAAGTCACAATAGTTCATTGATTTGCCTAATTAAATCACTAAAACAACATATTGTCTTAAATGAGTAAAAACACAACAAATTAGAACAACTTCACTTTATCTGAATTAAAATCTGTAAAATAATCAAACATAGGGGAAAAAAAGGGAAATAAAATTAGCAAACTTAAGTAGAATGAATTGTAATGCATAAAAACCCAACAAATAGATCAAACTTGGAGAAAAAGGGTAATTAAAATTAGTAAAATCGAATTACCTTTTTTATTGTGCAATCAAATTAGGGCAAAAGTGAAAGAAATCCGCCTTCACTCAGGTGATTTGTGCATAAGAATGAGGGAACTAGATGAAAAGGATTAACAATGGTAGAAGAATGACGGTTGATTTTAGAGCAGCAATGGCGTCTTAAGGTGTCTAGTGAAGGAAAAAGATGAAAAGGTAAAAGAGAGATAAAGGGAGGTAATAAGAGAGATATAATGAATTAGGTTAAAATTGGGGATAAATTTGTGTGTTTAATCAAAGGTAACCGGTGGAACAGGTAACCCTTCCACCCGTTCTATTAGGTGATAAATGATACTTTAGTTGGTAGTATTCATAGTTAAATCATAGGTCAAAGTATTTTGAGAAGGACCCATATAGTTCAGAGTATTCTCATTAAATAACCTAATAATATAAACAATCTCCAAAATTATCTTATATATTAATTCAATAGATCGCTTACCCATCTCACCAATAATAAAATTAACTTATACAAAGTATTAACTATTAAGTATAAACATCAATCAATAATACTTCAATCCAAATAATAAAGTTCGGTACACAAAAAGTAGTAATAAATTAATAACAGCTATCACATTATTCACGCAACCTCGAACAATAATAATAATATTAGCATAGAGCTTCCATTTTCAAGAATAACAAAACATAGTACAACTTCCAAAAATCGTTAATAAATAATAACTTAATGACTCCTTGAGTACTTATACTTTATGGAAAATACAGAGAGTTAATAAATCATGAGAAAAAGAATCAAGTCAAAACTCCTAAGATCAATTTATAATGCATTTTACAAACTACTTGGTCGAAACAGAAATTTCACAGCAACTCGTCAGAAACGTAGGTCAACTTGTAAAAATCACTGTAAATTGTCAAAATATTTCCTTGCAATGTGGCTTATCAATTTAGAAACATATACGAACCTTTTAAACAGTGGAGTTGGAATCATGCCTAATCAATAAGTAGTTTTTAAATGAAAATTTTTACAAAAACATGGCGCGAAAACATCACTGTACAGGAATATCTCGACCACTGTCCACTAAAATATTTATTCCTCCTAAACCGTATATTATTTGAATATGAGACCAGTGGCATATGAAATATAATCATAAGGGTATCACCCATAAAAATCTCGTATAAGAATTTTAAACAGGCAGTAAACGACAGCCAAAACAATCAAGGGTAAAATCTTGTGAAATCAATCAAAATCGCATTCTTCACAATTCCACATAACAATTAATACTTTACATGTTTAATCATATTCACACCTTCTACATACATGCCAACATACTTCCTCATATTAACATACTTATAACAATGCTTAAAAGAAATCATATCACATCCCTCCTCCGTAAAACAAGGTTACGCCCCCCTAACCGCAATCATTAAAGAAAACAACATTCAAACAAGACAAACAAATTCCAAAGAGTAATATACTATATTCATTTTAAATCACCCCATACTGTAATATCTCTCAAGGTAACCGGTTCTAAACTGGAAGGGCCGGAAGTTTGGTGTGAGGGGCCCTACTCATCCCAAGCCTAAGGGGGCACCTAACAGTTTCTACCCGGGTTCATTTTATTAAACACAACCTATATTCATTTATTGTTCATTGGTTAGGCCCGAGGATCGTTTCGCTCTGATACCACTTTGTAACACCCCCATTTATTTAGGATCCTTTAGCTAGACATTCCCAAATAAATAGGACTGGTACCATCTCGATTTCCCAAGGTAGTGAATAACAAAGTCCAACTCACCAAAGTTCTTTAAATTAAACTTTAATGAAGACATGTTTATTACAGCTTAACCAACTAAAACTTAATACAAAATAATTACAACTCGCAGCGAAAATAAATAAAGTGATCTCATAATCTATGTGGTCTAGACTTCTAGGTAGATTGGTCAGTCCTCACGCATCCCATAACTACCAAGTCAGCTAGTCTTTAATACCTGCAAAATCTGCTCCCCATTATAGTTCACCGCAGGTGTTCACAAATACACAGTCAACCCCGAGGTTGAGTAGGAATAAACTAAACAACAATAATACTCCAACCAAATAGTCATCTTTCAAATTCTCATTACTTCATCCATACAACTCACTTACGTCACTGGCAGTAGCACGACCCTCTTAACACCATGCTATGCTCAACTCAACTGGCAGTGGTACTCTCATACCATGCTCAACTTGCAGTAGTACCCTCCGTACTATGCACAACTGGCAGTAGTAATCACTTACTATGCGCAACTATCTCTGGCAGTAGTAATTACTTACTATGCACATCAGGCAGTAATGATTACTCGCTATGCATAACTGGCAGTAACACCCTCCGTGTTATGCTCAACTGAATAATCAACTCTCCATACCAAATATAACAAACAACAAATACTCAATAACAATCTCGTCATACAGCTCCGCCAACAACTACACATATACTCCGTCTCTAATACTCATTTATAATATTAATATTAACCTCGTCATCCATCACAATTCAATATATATTCACATAACAATAAAACCCGAGTTGAGTAGGAAATTCCTACCTGGCAAGCACTTCCGAATAATGCAATCTACTAAAAATATTCTTCAACAAACCCGTTCCACAAGTCCGTCACCTATAGGTAAATAATATATTTATAATTTAATTATTAATTATCCAATACATTATCATAATTTAATTGATTATAATTTATTTACGTTATATTATTTTCTCGTGTAAAATATTACGTAAACAACCCGTCTTTATAAATAAACAATTTTAAACTATTATAAACCCACTAACAAACCACGTCACCCACGCAACACCCCAAACACACAACCCCATATACGGTTTTATCCCGTGTACCTCACCCCTTACACTCACCATACACGACACCACCGACCACCTAGCACCACCACACAGCCTGCCACCTCCTAGCTTGCACCACGACGTATCCCAACAACCACCAACTACCAGCCTAGCCATTCCGTACAACCCATAAACTCCCGCCCTAGCAACACAACCACAAACACTACCAATTACCGAAAACCCGACATCAACCAACACCGCATACTAAACTCCTCGCCAACACTACCACGGCCACCACTACCACCTCTGGCCACCACCGTTGACACCTCTATCCCACGGTGACTCCAGTGGTGGTCCCTAACTCCTAGTACAGCCACAAACTCAACCGTGATTCCCGTCCTAACCCAGCCGCGACAATTCCCCTGCTCTCCCCTGTTTTCGCGTAATTCTGGCCACCACAAGCACTAACCACCCTCTGCCACCACCACAACACCTCCTTCCTGGTCGACTCGGCCACCCCGACACATCTCCACCAATCCCAGGTCACGTCGTGCCCAATTTGTGGGTCAATTACCCACCTAAACCCCACGACCACAAACCCGCAATCCCCCCTGACCAGCCACTTTCAGCCGCCTCAAAACCACCCCAACCCTAGTCAACAACGGTCAAAGATGGCCAGGTTCTAATCACGGCAGTCCAGGCTAACTATGGTCCAAAGCTCGCGTCACATGGTGGTTCATACGATGTTATACGGTGGTCACAAAGGTCACGGTCATAAGCTTTATAAAAATTAAATTGAGTTTAAGACGGTTTTACCTTTTAATCGATTAATTGCTCTTCCGTCTCCAAAGCTCCTTCTTTCCATTTGTGATTAATTTCTCAGATTTAATAGGGTATTTATAGTGTAGGATTATAGAGAATACGAGGTCAATTAGGAAACTATTACAACTTACCTTATTCCAATTAGTATAGGAATTACCATTATTATAATTACCATTATATTATTATTATTATTATTATTACATATGTCAATCTTACCATAAATAGGATTTCCTCATACTATCTCTACTAATTTATTATTGCTATAACTTATTATTATTATTATTTATATAATTATTATTACTTTTATATATTATTATTTCCGTTATTATATTATTATTAATTCCCGATATAAATCCCGATTACACTCATACCAATTTAATAAATTTCAGCCCAAGTAATCAATGGCACACGGCCCAACACTCGATTATTAGCTAAGCCCAATTCACGACTTGGATTATTAATTTATTAATTAATTATCGTCTTACTTGTAATTATTATTAGAAATGCCTTTAACTAATTATTAAATTACATAAATTATTCTTATAAATTATTATTAAAATACAGGGTATTACAAAATCGGTCTATAAACCCTTGATAAATTTGAAATTTGGGAAAAATACTTTAGATAAGAGTTGGAGCTAAGATTCATGGGGTTCCAACCCAATTGGCCTTGTATCGATTGGATGTTTCTGGAATTAGTTACGCATTTTATAGCGAGTCTGTCCGGTTTTGGAAAATCAAGAAAAGTCGAGTTTGTTCTTTAAGTTGAGATTCCTATTAAATCATGATGAGTCTAGGTTATGTGCATGTTTAATTGATGGAGCATGTGGTAATTGTGCATAGTTATGTTATATAGGTGATAGAGTTATGAAGGATCATAATTGACTGCTTGTGATCAGAGTATTGCTGAGGTAGGATATTCCTACTCAACTCATGTTAAATATCTATTCATATGACGTTAATGCGTACTAAGTTGATGGACTGTTGTTACACAGAGTTTTATTGAAATAGTTGATATTGTGAATGGTTTTATAGTGAGTATTTACATAATGTATGATGTTGCGACGAGCTTATACTCAGCTTGTGGCAATTATAGAATATTGCGACGGTCTTATACTGGTGAGTTTATTTTGTGAACGACAGTTATGTTATTATTTATGATTAATGTGATTATGAGTTGTGAACTTTATTAATTGTGATGTTGGAAGTCTGCGGGCGAGAAAAGAAAAGAAAAGAAAAGAAAAGAAAAGGAAAAGAGATGTCAGGCGCAACTGCGGTTGTCGTCATGAGAATTGACAATGAGTATTGTGATATTGAGTAGGCCAGGCATAGCTGCGGTTGTGGACCTGAAGAACTGGTAGGCCAGGCACGGAAAGTAGAAGCGTCGTGGACCTGATGTATGTGAAAGTAGGCTAGGCATGGCGGTGTCGAAGTGTTTGCCGTGGTCCTGATGAACCATGTGGCGTGTGGTGGGGCGTGGGGTTGCGTGTCTTGCGTCATGAACTTGTGGTTATGAAGTACGACATTGTGTTTTTCCGAGAATGATTATACTGCTAATGGTTATGTTTACATTAATATTCATTGTTGTCATTTGAATTTACATTTAGCATGTTGTTGACTTGTGTCGTCTTGTGTAAATTGTAACCCATTTTCGGGGAGGTCTGTGTTGATCCATTCAATGATTTCCGATTGAATGGGGAGCAGATAATAAAGCAGGTTTATGAGTTAAAGATTCAGTTGTTGCCGTTGTTGTGTGCTGAGTTGGGGTAGGACCTTGAGTTGCACAATGGAGTAGATGAGTCTCATCTAGTTTATCACATGTCAAACAATTTAGTCGAGATACTTTAATATTGGTCATGATTTGTTTTACAAGACTTGTAATCATTTTGGACGAGTGTCATAAAGTTAACAGTTTTATTTAAAGTACTTGGTTTGTTTTTTTTTTGATGAAATGTAAGTGATTTCATAAAAAAAAAAGTAAAGGAACCATTACATGGTTAGCCCAGGTCCACCATAGCTGGACGGGACCCATATATGCTAAAAAAAAACTAGCCCATCACAAAATTGGCCCACAACCCAAACACAAACCCATCATCCCAGTCAAGATATCTGATTATAACAACAAAAACGAATTGGGGGAACTTTCCCAAAACACAACCCTAACATATCTCAAATCAGTTGATTCTTCCATAAATCCTCTTGATCCAATCCTTGTCTATGCTCTTTTCCGTCTTCATCATGCTCAGGAACCATAAAGAAAGCTCACCTTTGATATTCGCAGCTACTTTCCAGGGTCTCTCAAGTTGAAACTCGAATTTGCAATGATTTCGAGTTCGCCAGAGATGGTACATACACGCATTGATCGTTGCATTCAGCAAAGCCTGTCTTTTACTAGATCCCATCATGCGAGTTCTCCAATCTGTGATGTTCGTGCAAGGAATATTGATCTCCAGCCACTCCCATATTCGGACTATCACCTGAGTACTATACACACACTGAAAGAAAAGTTGGTCTTCAGTTTCCACCCCAGATCCACATATGAAACAGGTATTCTCCCCCGTAATCCCTAATCTCTGAAGTTTCTTTTGTGTATTTAAAGCATTGTGATGATATAGCCATGCTATGATACTGTGTTTAGGGATAGTCATGTTGTTCCAAACAAACTTAGCCCAACTGACCTTGTCATTTTTGTTTTGAAGAAACTCATAACCATTGGCAATGGTGTATTCACTTCCTTTTTGCACCGTCCACACATTTTGTCGATATGCTGGTTCCATATGAGCCCTAACCTGACATAATTTCCTCCAATACCAACTTGCATCAGAACTTGGCCCTTACTTGACATATCCACATACTTGGCTTGTTTCAACTTGATATACATTGCTTCAGAAAACTAGGATGGTAACGACCTTGTTTAAACGGGAATGTCTTGCTATAGGCTCATGCTTAAATGGGGGTGTTACAATAACACTACAATTTCTATCCATCTATAAAAAAACCAAAGGAAATTTTGCAACCACAAATGAAAAGTTGAGTTCAAATCAAATCAAAGCCAAGTTTGCTCCAATTTTGTCATATTTTCATATTTTCGTGTTTGAGTGAGAAATTAGGACTTCTAGGCACTTCTAGTGCAACCTAATTAAAAGGGTTACACTTAGGGATGGAAATGTGTAGGCTCTGGGTCGGGTCCACCCAGATCCGGGCCCGGGCCCGTGATTTTTGTTGGAGCTTGTGTCCTCCACAATTAGTGTGATAACATTTATAAATCTCTTATAGGTTCACAAGGGTATACTTCGTATTTTATCAGTTGATTAACAATTACCTAATAACGGTTGGCTTGCTAGAAAGTTTGACGTTATTATCATACTGATGGCGGTGATCAACTTGTAGATACCCGTATCCGTCGATATTGGAATTTATAGAGAACCCGACAAACACCCGATGATGATAGGACACATGTATTCTTTAGTTGTCATTGTCATTATTTGGGTTCGTTTTACGATGTAGAATGGGCGTCGTCGATGAAGTATTTTATTAATTTAAATGATATTTAAATTAATGTTTTTTTAGTGAGTTCATTTTATTAATTTAAATGATTTTTTAAATTAATGTTTTTTTAGTGAATTCTTTTTGTTAATTTAAATGATATTTAAATTATGGTTTTTTAGGTAAATTCAATTTATTTTATTCTGAATTTATTTTCCCAAGTTTATTTTATTGAAAATAAAATAAATATTTGATTTGAAAAATCATTTTTTGAGTATATTTGATTTGAAAAGTCATTTATTTTAATGGGTTATTTGATTTGAAAAATCGATTTTAAAAGCGAAGAACTCGTTTTGAACACTTATTTTTGAGCTCGATTTTAGCTCGGTTTTTGAGCCCGTTTTCTTTACGATTTGGCACGAATCTCGAGTACACTAACCAACCCAAGCCAATACCCATCCACCCTTGTTCGAACCCCCATACCACAGCCCAAATCCTCGTCCCAAACCCCTCACAAGCAGCCCGCATAAACCGAGCCCCCCCTGTTTTGGCAGCCAATTCGCGAGCCCAAACCCGCTCCAAACACTACCAAGACCCGTACCCATTAACCCTAACCCATACCCTAGTATCCTACCCATATTATCCTAGCTTAATCACCAAGAAAACCCCCCTCAAACCCTCACAAAAACGGCTGGACAGCAGCCATCCGTGAGCAAGCCCGATTGCTCCTTCCTCCCTTTTAACCTATTTTAACTCCTTATAAATACCACCCCTTCGCCATACATTCATTCCTCTAAGTTCTACATACATCCAACCATCACCCACAAGCTTTAAACCTCAGAAACAAACCCTAAACATCCTTCAAAAACCCTAAACAAAACCGACACACAAACTGAACTGTTTGTGTGTCCTCTTCGAAAACCCACTCGTTCCTCCATCAAACCTCCATAAAAACTCGAGTTTCTTGTTCCTAATTAACCACATAACATCCATCTACACATTAGACAAAGATTTACGAGCCAAATTGCCCTTGAGAGTACACGAAATCCCTCGAAAAACAGAGTGAAATAACACTCTATTTTCGCGGTTTATTCTTGTCTGTCCAGTTCTGTTTGTGCTCGTTTTTCGTGCCCAATAACCCAAAACGAGCAGGGGTTGCTTTAAGATCCTTGTTCTCCTCTCTTTCTAGTTTCCAAAACATCTTTTAAATCGAATTTTCGTCGTGAAACGAGGGAGATATCACTGTTTGAAAATCGCTATCCAGAAAGTTTCCAAAACGCGTGTTTGCTTTATTCTTCGTCGACGACGGCCTCTCGAGATAAAATCTACCATCGATTACGACCCAAGACGGTGTCAACGATACATGTAGATTGAGGGTGCATCAAATCCTCCTCTTCTCCCTTTTATTTCGTTTGTTTTATGCTCGTTTTTTATTGTCTTTTTTTTGTTTGTTTTCGTTTTGTTTATCGATTGTCTTAAATTAACTATGAAACTAGTTAGTCCGAGTATGAGTTAAAGTACCACCATGAACACCCGCGTTGACTTGAGATGGGAAAAGAAACCGCTACTCCTGTCGGTCGTACACCCCCGTCTCATTTACATATCCTCGTGTTCAAGGTAGGGCATAAATAAAACAATTGTCTAATTTCGTTCTTCGCTTTTGACCCCCTTATTGTTTCGGCCAAATCGACATACCCTAGGACCCGTTGTATGTTAGTTTAACCTCTGATTGTTAACCTATGACATATTTAGATGACATTAAATTAATTTAATAACCTAATTAGACACGATAGGTGGCTTCGACGTAAGTTATAAAATCAATCGACGATTCTGTAAATAATTGAATGCATCTCTCTCTTTCACCTAATTTCTCGCTAGTATAAGAGTGCGTGATTAGCACCTTCTTATTGACACTCGATGAGTTAAATTAATTAGCGAATTTGACCTAATTAGACCCTTTAGGCCGTGCAGAATGCACCCTCGTGCGACAATCAATCAACATCGTTTTTTACTCGTTTTCTAACTTGTTTCCTATCCCTTTTCGCAAACATTTGATCTAACCAATGAACTTAACTTAGGAACTAGGTTGGCCTCGTCTTGGCCGTGAGGGTGGCCGTTGGTTTGGGCCGTGAGGTGGCCGTTTTCTTTACCTTTCTCGTTTTGTTTTTATACCGTTTGTTTTCTCGTTGTTTCATCGTTTGTAATTTATCGTTGGTTTATCGAGTGGTAATTTTCGAGTTTGTTTTACTTCTTTTGAGTCAAAACCTCTTCAAAAAAACCTTAGTCTTATTTGGCTAGACGGTTGTTCCCCAATGCTTGTAGGAGCGTAGTAAACCGCATGTTGTTTAAAGCAACATGGCCCGGTTTATGCTAATGCATGCTTTGGTGCGTAGCCCTATGTCTAATTCGATGAGATTAAGCGCGAGCACGCATTACGAGGAGTGACCCAAGGCCGTGGGTCATGTGAGCCGTGGGCCACCCCTCATGTGCACGGTTTTCTAGGCCAAACGGCTGTGTGTGTCGTCGTTTTGTATGTAGCATTTGTATTTAGATCGAGTTGTATCTTTAATTTGTTGTTGTGTCGGCATGAAATGCCTGGTTTGTAATAGGTAGATCCCAACGGCTCCCCCATTCCCCCTAAGCCTTGTTTGCTTTCGTTTGTATGTTGCTAGATCAATCAACCCACATGCTAAATTACAACTTTGACAAAGTTAGTTTAGTTGCATCTAAAACGACATAGAAATTGTTGGTCACATGATAGGGTTAAAACAACGTTTGCATATCATACATCGTACGTAGCTATGACCTTGTTTGAAATCCGACACTTGACTTAGTAGAGGCCGTTATTGACGGGCGGGGTTGGGTGTCCTTATGGGCTTCCCAACACGTACCCTCACCCCTTACTCAAGATCTATGGTTTGTGGATCCGTCTAAATACCATTGGATTACGAGAGTCATTCAAATCGAGTGATATAGGGTACAAGTCTTTATCTTTAATCACTCGTAGTCGATTGGCTTTATGCTTTTCGATGAAAGGTGTAAAGTTGACTTGAACGGTTCCAAGTTCCCAAAAAACTTGGTGGCGACTCTAATTTGTCTTAATTCGATTCGAAAGAACCTCGAGTCGATTATGCATAGTGTGGATCCCGCGGACGCAGTTCCCGAGGGCCTTGTCCACGATTTGGCGACTCACTGGGGAAAAGAGGACTAGTTCCACTTTGTGTTTCTAGGGTCTTTTCCTCCGAGGTGAAACTTGAAAAGAAAGTGTTGGAAAGTAAAACATTACTCATAGTGCTACGATTCATGCATAAACCCTTAAGGACTTGCCGGGCCGTCCCAGCGTTTCTTCGTGATGCGTGGGGGCGACGTCCCACTATGCCAGGAAGCTGCACATTGCTCGCTTCCACTTCGCCTCGCGTGGTTCTTGATGGTGGGGACGATCTTCTAGGTACTTTACCTTAAGACACCTTGCTCTATAAGACCGCAAAAGGATGGAGGGCATAGACCTTCTTGTAGAAGACTTGCCGAGACTTAGAGATGTCTAGGAGCATACATCCTTATAACATGAGAATGACAATGTGCAATTTGTTTTCCCAAGTCTTTTTTCGAAAATTCCCATGTCCTTTTCAAAACCGAACTTTTGAACAACTTACTTTCAAACTAGCATGGTTTTAAAAACGCGGAATCGCCCAAATAGGACTAGAATTTTCGGCCCAAAAATGAGCTTTTATAGGCATCTGCCCATTTCAAATCTCATTTTCAAATCAATCCTTCATTTTTTCAAAATCAATCCAAAATGTTTCTCGAACCTCAACCAAGCATGAAATGCGTCGAGTCGTGTCCGGGTCCTGGCCGTGTTAGGCTAGACGTTTTTTTTCAGTCCAAGAGTCTAGAACACGACCTTGTTGGGTCACCCAAGCTCACCTCTTGGGCCTTGAGTCATGTTGGTCGACCTTTTGGTCTAGGATAGTCCACAAAAAACGTCCAAGCTAGGCCCTTATGGACGTTTCACACGAACCCATGGGCTATGTTAGCCCAATCACGGGTTAGTCACACCAAGTCCAGTTTAGAATCGAGTTATGACAGTTTGAGTCATGTCGTTTTGTCGAGTCTAAAGTGAACCGATGTCTAAATCAAACCGTGAGTCGAACCCTTGTTTAATCAATCTCAAGTCGAGTCTTTGTTTGAGTCAAGTAGGGGTCGTGTCCTTAAGTGTGCAGGGGCTCTTACTTTAAATATTGACTCGAAGACGGGGTTTTCTTGTAGAAAGGCCGCCAAAAACCCGACGTCAAGCAATGGAAGATGCTGTTAACAAGCTTGCGGAGGCCGTGAACCTCATGATGACCCGAATGGATGCAATCGAATCCAAGCTGGGTGAAGATTCCCCTCCACCACCGACCGATCCGGAGAAACGGTTCAAGTTCATCGAGGACCGTTTGAAGCTCTCCCGGGGAAGAACATCCACTATGAGAATGCTAGGGCCTATGCCCCGATTCAGACAAGTTGCCCACGAACATGGTACTCACCGACATCCCAAAGTTCAAGGGCACCGAAGATCCGGTCCACCATGTTAAGGCCTATAAAGGGTACTTAGCATTGAAGGGAGTACCTGCTGATATGCTCTCTGAAATTTTCGCTCAATCTCGGGAGAACACCGAAGGCGTGGTTCTACAATCTTGACCTTAAGAACTTCCCCACTTTCGAAGATATTACGGTGGAGTTCTCGTAAGCACTATCTTGACAATGTTGAGATTCAAACCAACATAAGAACTTTGGAGGTTATGACACAAAAGGAGAAAGAGGGCTTTATTGAATTCCTCGCAAGATGGCGCGCTGAAAGCGTGAAGTTAGCTAAGAAGCCTGATGAAGTTGAAATGGTAGATAAGTTCGTGAAGAATTTACGACCTGTTTACCGTAATGCTCTGAAATACCAGAATTTTGGTTCTTTCAAAGAATTGATAAGGATTGGGATAAAGGTAGAGGACGATGTAAAATTGTCAAGCCGAGAAGCCAAAGGGATACCAAGGGGCTTCGTCATCTAAAGCAAAAGCACCCGCAGCGGCCCACTTTGTTGAAACTGTCAATCTCTTAGATGGACAGTCAAAAAGGCCTCCACGCCAAGCTCCGAGGGTATTCACCGATATCGGATGTACTTACGCCTATGCTCTCCAAAGGCTCATGGCCCAAGGAAAGTTGAAGCCCATTGGTCCAACTCCGGACCCTCCTGCTGATCAACAAGGCAAATGGTATAAACCGAATGCCTACTGTGCCTTTCATCAAGGGAAGGGACACGATCTTTCGAAAGGTGCTTTAGACTAAGGCACGAAATTCAAGATATGATTGAGAACGGAACGCTCCCAATCCCGGCCATAAAGCCCAACAACGTCACCAATCCATTTGGCGACCACACTAACTTTGTCTCTACCGAAGATAGTGTCGATTACTCTCACTTGATCCGCCCATATCGTCTAAAAGGGGTTTTCATCGGAAGAATATTCGTAGATTGCTCCGAATTCCTACCAAACTCGAGAAACGAGATCACATTCGGGGATTTTGTTATCGATTGTACTCCCTACATACTCCGAAGCGGCAATGAAATCAATGGCGTTTGGGCCGATGACGAGGATGATGTTTACCTCGTCAAAGGTGCGACAATTCCTCACACCCAAGAAGAAATCTTAAAGGTGAGGCAAGATGCCCTAGAGTCAAACCATTTGACTAGATCCGGGCGCCCATATCGTGTGGAGAAAGCTAAGGATATCCCGAGTAAGGCACCTCAAAAGGAGCCGGCAGTGGTCGAAGTTCTTGGTGAAGGGTCGACCTCCGAGGCTTCCCTCATCAAGCAACTCCAAAAGACTAAGGCCGACGTATCTATCTGGCAACTTATCCTGAGCTCTTTCGAGCATCGTCAAGCTTTGTTACAAGCTTTGATGAACATGACCGTGTCGTCAAATACTACTCCTGCGGACATGGTCACTCACATCGCCCGAGAATCGGCCTCGGATTACCAACGCCTGTGACATTCTCCGACGAAGATCGCCACCGTTCGGGCCTCGACATAACGGCCCTCTATATTGCTACCGTGTGTCTCAACAAGCATATCCCTATGACTTTGGTTGACGACGGATCGGCCGTCAACGTACTCCCCGAAAACGGCGCATATTCGGGCTTGGAGAAGAATGACTTCATCCCCACTACGCAGACAGTTCGGGCATTCGATGGCACTGTGCGTCGAGTGAGTGGACTTGTCGACCTAGTAGTACAGACTGGGCAAGTGGAAAAGAAAGTGAGTTGCCAAGTGATTGACATTTGCTCATCCTTCAACTTATTGTTGGGAAGACCTTGGATCCACGCTACAAGGGCCGTAACATCAACGCTGCATCGAAAAATCAAGGTCCCACTCAATGGCAAAACCGTCACCATTGACGCCACGCCCACCATCGTAGCGGGAGGAGACATTACTTCCGAAGTAAGGGTCGAAGCTACCAATGACGCATGTGGTTTCGAGATTGTCAACATGATCGAGTTGAACTCCGAAAATATGGATCTATATACGGGAAGTCATGTCTGCGAGGTGATTCTCAAAACTGGGAAGTACTTCGGTTTCTCATTATATCCTAGAAAGGAGGAGGCTTTCGAGTTGAAACCACCCGTAGCCAAAGGAGTAACTTTCGGGCTTGGATATGAGCCCACTGAGAAAGATCTACGGGAAAAGAGGGGAAGAACGATCGAAGATCGAGATATTAAAATGGGACCGTATCACCTAACTCTCAATGGTCACTTCGTGAAAGCTGGGGAAGAACTCCCTTGCATGGACTTCCCCGAACCTATCTTTGACCCAAAGAAGAACCTTATGGTCCCAGGAATCGAAGTATTCCAAGATTTCTACTACATCCCTGAAGACATTCTGACCGTGATGCCAGTAGAAACCAAACCGGATCCAATAAATGACGAGAAAGCTATGGGTCTCCTTTTCGGTGAAGAGAAGAAATCACCAATACCAAACGAAGATTTGGTGAGCATGATCCTGAGGAGCGAGCGGTTCGACCCATCTACCCTCATCACCGATGTGGATCCTCTTAGGACCAACACGGGATGGCGGAAAACAATCAAGTGGACTGACAACAAAGGACTTCTTTTTAAGCTGACAACGGGAGAAGGAGAGATGTTCAAGCCGGATGATGTTACCGATTCTGAGTCTGAGTTAGGTCCTAAGATTGAGTCTAAGGAGTCAGGTGTTGAAAATACCCCTTCCCTAGCTTTCCCTTCCTATGCACCTTTTCCTAATGGTGGTATTCCGGGGCCTGTCCCGAATACCCCTATCTCGCCACTGAGCTCTGACCAGTTGGCTCAAATGTTAGCGCATTTCGCGCAATTTCAAATCAATAATAATATGAACCAGTTTGCTTACGACTCGTCTTACTTACATTGCAATTCAATTTTTGAAAATGATTGTTTTAATAATGACATTGAGACTGAGGTCGAGGATGAACAGTTGGTCGAAGAAGAAGAAGAAGAAGAAATGGAACCACCTCTACAGTTGATAAAAGGGTTGGAAGAGTACGAACAGAAAACTTCGATCATCGAAGATACCGAAACTATCAATGTAGGTACAACCTTAGAACCACAGGAGCTTAAAATAGGAACTACTTTAAGTCCCACCGAAAGACAGGGGTTCATTGATTTGTTGCATGAGTTCAAAGATGTTTTCGCATGGTCCTACAAAGACATGCCAGGCATTGATAGGGAAATTGCAGAGCACAGGATCCCAATCAAGCCGGGGTATAAGCCAGTCAAGCAGAAGCTACGCAAAATGCACACAGATTGGTCTTTGAAAGTCAAGGAAGAAATCGACAAGCAACTCAAGGCTGGGTTCATCAAGGTGTCAGAATACTCGGACTGGGTGGCTAACGTCGTTCCAGTGCCTAAGAAAGATGGTAAAGTTCGGGTTTGTGTGGACTTCCGGGATTTAAACAAGGCAAGTCCGAAGGACGATTTCCCATTACCTCACATCGACATCCTGGTTGACAACACGGCAAAACACGCGTTACTATCCTTTATGGATGGATACGCCGGTTATAATCAGATTAAGATGGCGAAAGAAGATATGCATAAGATCTGCGTTCGTAACGCAATGGGGAACCTATTGCTACACAAAGTAATGCCTTTTGGGTTGATAAACGCAGGGGCTACATACCGAGCAGGACCGCGACAACATTGTTACATGATTTGATGCACAAGGAGGTCGAGGTTTATGTCGACGACATGATTGTCAAGTCAAAGGAGCGTGATGGCCACCTTGGTACACTACGCAAATTCTTCGAACGATTGCGCAAGTATAACATGAGG
Source organism: Silene latifolia (assembly GCF_048544455.1). Taxonomy (NCBI): domain Eukaryota; kingdom Viridiplantae; phylum Streptophyta; class Magnoliopsida; order Caryophyllales; family Caryophyllaceae; genus Silene; species Silene latifolia. Next base: position 38,765,049 of record NC_133528.1, read on the forward strand.
TTGAATCCACAAAAATGCGCATTCGGAGTCACATCCAGCAAATTGTTGGGCCACATCGTCAGCCACCGTGGCATCGAGGTGGACCCATCGAAAATAAAGGCCATAATGGAAATGCCTCACCCGAAAACCGAGAAGGAAATTCGAGGTTTCCTGGGAAGAATCCAATATATAAGTCGGTTCGTGGCAAAGCTAACGATGATATGCGAGCCAATTTTCAAGAAATTGAAGGTCGGGGAACACGTCGTATGGGATGATCACTGTCAAGCTGCGTTCGATAAGATCAAAGAAATACTATCTTCCCCTCCCGTACTTAGCCCACCAACGGCTGGGTTACCACTTTTGTTGTATCTTACGATTTACGGATCGCAATGGGGGCAATCTTTGGCAGAGATAGTCGATAAAGAGGAAAGAGCAATTTACTACATTAGTAAAAAGTTCTTGGAGTATGAAATCAAGTATACTCAGCTCGAAAAGACATGTTTGGCTTTAGTATGGGCGACAAAGAAGTTACGGCACTACATGCTCAGTCATAGTGTCTGCATCCACTCGAAGATGGACCCAATCAAATACTTGTTTGAAAAACCAGTTCTGAACGGCAGAGTGTCAAGATGGACTTTAATGCTTTCCGAGTTCAACCTGAAATATGTACCTCTAAAAGTGATAAAGGGAAGGGCAGTTGCAGACTTCCTGGCGGACAACCCGATAGAAGAAACTGAGGTTGTGGATACGTGGTCGTTTCCCGACGAAGATATCGTTCACATAGACAATGATACGTGGGACCTCTATTTCGATGGAGCATCGAACTATAGGGGATACGGGATAGGAGTTCTACTCATTTCACCGGAAGGTGAACATGTTCCTATTTCGATCAAGTTGGACTTTAACGTCACTAATAACGCGGCCGAATATGAAGCATGCCTACTCGGTTTGCACAGTGCTCTCGAGTTAGGCATCAAAAAGCTTGTAGTACATGGGGACTCGTCACTAGTGATCAATCAAGTGGCCGGGACGTGGAAAACCCGAAGTGATAGTTTGGCTCCGTACCAAGCAAAAATCGAAGAACTAGAAAAGTTGTTCACCGAGGTCAAGTACGTGCACCTCCCCAGAGGCGAAAACCAGTTTGCTGATGCACTATCAAAACTAGCCGCTCTGATCAACATACCTGATCATATGGATACTATGCCGATATGTGTCGAACGAAGATCGTCACCTGCTTATGTTAATGTAATCGGAGACACAGAAGAAACCGAGGCCGAACCTTGGTATCACGCTATTACGAAATTTAAAGAATCGGAGAGTATCCACCCGACATGGATAACGCGGAAAGCGCGCTATTCGAATGCTAGCCGCTCAGTTCGTTAGAACCAATGACGGACAATTGTACAAAAAGACCGCGCAAAATATCCTTCTGCGATGCATAGACTCACCAACTGCGAAAAGAGTCATGGAAGAAGTCCATGACGGAGAGTGTGGCCCACACATGAATGCCCATATCTTTGGTTCGTAAAATCATGAGATTAGGGTATTATTGGACCACGATGGAGACAGATTGTCGCCAATATGTCAAACATCGCCATAATTGCCAAATCTTCGCAAACATACAAAGACGTGCCGCCTTCATGTTATATACTTTGACATCACCATGGCCTTTCTCAACATGGGGAATCGACATTATTGGAAAGGTCAACCCATCCGGAACAGGTGGGCATTGCTTCATGCTAGTCGCCATCGATTACTTCACGAAGTGGGTAGAAGTGAAATCATACAAAGTTCTACAAGCAAAGCAGGTAGCAAAGTTCATTCAGAATGAAATCATTTGCAGATATGGGGTGCCGCACGAGCTCATTAGCGACCATGGCACTCACTTCAGTGAAACGCCGTAGTACTTGAAAAGTATAAAATCAAACACCACAAGTCGTCACCTTATCGACCTCAAACGAATGGTGCAGTGGAAGCCGCCAACAAGACAATCTTGTGATTCTCGGGAAAATGACCGACAATTATCGCGAATGGCCGAGAAGATACCGTTCGCACTATGGGGATACGGGACGTCTATTCGCACAGCCATCGGAGCAACTCCGTTCTATTTGACATATGGGACGGAAGCGAGTTCACCTATCGAATTAGAGGTACCTTCTTTAAGGATCCTGTTAGAAAGTCGGTCCTCAAGCCGATCGGCCGCAAGCCAGGTATGATTCCTTGGTCATGCTCGACGAGCGACGGTTAAATGCACTACATCATGTTCAACTCTATCAGAAAAGGATACAAAGGGCATTTAACAAAAAGGTGAAACCTCGAGGAATAAAGGATGGGGACTTAGTCCTAAAGTCCGTCTGCGCTTTACTACCAATTGACCCGAGGGGAAAATTCAAGCCGAATCGGGCGGTCCTTACGGTAAAGAAGATATTATCGGGAGGCGCAGTCAGACTGACAGATCTAGATGGAAATGACTTTGCGAATCCGACGAATTTGGATCAACTGAAGAAATACTATCCGTAGAACTCATTCTCAATGTCGTAAAATAAAAATTTTGAATTGCAGTGCTCGTGAGCGAGTCTAGGCCGCGGCACTTTTGGTTCGCTGCTTTTTGTGCGTTATAAATCGATGATTGTAGCGCGTTTGTGGAACTACGAGCTCGGTTTGATTCTCGTTGATACAGATACGTAGGCACTCTTAAAAGAGTACAACCGACCCTTCTTTGAATAAAATGAAATTTTATGCGTAAACGGAATTTTTAATAGATAGTAAGTCTTATTAAAGATCGGGCGATGCCCGTTACATCCTTCAAAAGAAAAAAAAGAAAACAACTAGCAACAAATAATAAGTAGTAGTATCAAATAATATATTTGGAGTCGAAGGCTCCTACATCTTCTTTTTCCCTTTGCCTTTTGGGTCACGTGACCGAGGCTCCTGTGGGGGAGGGGTAGTTGTGTTCTGTCTAGCGCGCTTCTTAGGAGGGATCATCATTTCCTCCCGAGGGCCCAGCCTATCTTTTACACTCAAGCGAGGACCAAGCCTCCCTTCTAAGGCTGAGCCCGAGTGTGCCTTTGAACCCAACCGTTCCCACACACTGTCTTTGTGAGTCGGTCTTAGGAGTCTTCTCGGTCTTAGTTTCAGTCCGGATGCGCAGACGAAAGATCGTTAACAAAGAAGTCGCGATCGCTTCTCGCTTTTGTCATAATATTTGATGTCGACAAGCTCATCCTTCCGACACAAGTCCTTACCTGATTCGGTCTTCTCTTTAAGCCATTTAGTATAAGACGGGGATACCCAGGTAGTCTGAGGGCGCGCAGATACGTACCAAAGACGCCTTTGGTGCCACCTCTTGAGCCAATCGTCACATATAGAGGAATTCAGTTCTCTTGCTCGTCCCAATGACCTCACACTTGGGAATTATTTGTCTACGGCCCATCCGATTTAACGCGGTCGGGGTAAATGTGAATAGTCCTCTCTAAACCCAGTAGTTGCAAACGTCTGGTCTTATCATCTTCCGGAAGGATAGTAAAGGACTTGAGGCGAAGCCAAGGCATGAACCAGCAAAGAGGGCGACATTCCCCTCCTGTCAGTTTGTTTCGCCAATATGCAAGGTCATTTTGATGCTCGTCTTCATACCGCTTGGCACGCATAGTCAGCATACGAGCGAGATACGAGCTGGGCTCATGCGGCGGGGCAAAGAGCCAAAATCTCTCGCAAAGCCACACCTGAAAAAAAAAAGAGAAAAAAAAAAAAAAAGAAAAAAAAAAAAAAAAAAAAAAAAAAAAAAAAAAAAAAAAAAGAAAAGAAAAAAAAAAAAAAAAAAAAAAAAAAACGTGACAAAAAAAAAACGAAAGAAAAAAAAGAAAAAGAAGGAAAAAACGGAATTGTGGCAGGAATCGTGGCAGAATACAGCAAAATCGTGGCAGAATGCAGCAAAATCGTGACAAAAGCGTCGCAGAATGCAACAAAAACGTGGCAAGAATTGTGATAAAGGAAAATTAATCAAGGATGCGAAATCAGGAGAATAGATTTTGTTACCTGCAATAGACGGGAGCATCCCGACCAATCAGTACCAGGGTTCATTTTCTTAGCATCTAAACCCCGGAGAGTTTCAGCAAGAATAATCCAGGAAGGGTTATGTCCCGTCTCCATCTGAGACACAATGGACAAAAGCTTCGCTTGTCCTACACAAGTTGTCTTGTTCATCCTACCTTCGAAGACATAGAGGTGAAGCATGATCAATCCAAAGGCCCTGCGGCAATACGCTGGCAGTAAAGTACTGTTTCGCAAGATACAGAATTTCCGATGAATAGCAAAAAGGTTGACTTCGTCACCAGTAACTATCCCCTCAGACTCCGTCCTGGAAAGGCCAAGGCAGTCTAGATATGTTCCACGCCACCCTGAATGAAATTTAGGTATAGCCGGTATGGCCTCAGCATCCCATCCTCCCGGGCGAGAAAACTCTTCGGGTAGAGGGCGGATCTCCCCCTCAGGAAAAGCAAAGACATGGTTCAGAGGATCCCAATAGCTAAGGCAGTGCTCCAACAACGCAGGTTGAAGGGGATCTGGCGTAAGGAAAGTAATTGCGCCAGTTGAGCGGTCTTTAATTCTTGTCTCTCTGCGCCAGTGAAGTCTGTCTCCCACGCTCGCATAGCACTCGCTAGATTATTCATAATGATTTATGTTATTTGCACCAGTTTGGAAGAAAGCAGAATAAATTTGGCAATACAGCTCTTCCTTATATTTAGAAAGTATAAGGGAAGGAAACACCTAGGAGGACACCCCTAGGGTACCGTTTTTTTGAGCCGTGTGGGCCTTGGGTCGCGCCTCTTAGGCCCCTTGATCCACACCGTCTTTGGCACGATGCATCGGGTTTCGCACATCTATCGCATTTTGGGAGCGCTTAACGGCCGATTTACATTTCTACCCTCGACAAGTCCATATTTGAATTAAAGCCCGTGCACACTTACGGTTTTATTTTCTTTTTTGTTTTGCGGTAGCGGGCTACGCCCACGTTGTTTACGAGTCATATAGAATGTCTGAGTCGCATTTCATGCTCACCCATCGTGGGTCGATGATCCAATCCTTTATTAAAAATTCAATTTTTTGAAGGGCCGATGGCCCAACATTCCAAGTGATGTCAATTTCAAAATTCGGGTCGATGACCCAATTATTCAAAATTTTCAAATTCAATTTTCGGGTCGATGACCCAATCTTTCAAATGATCTAATTTTAGGATCGATGATCCAAATGTGCTTATGTGATGATTATTGCTAGTACGTTTTTGTTCCAATTATAGCAGGATATGCTTCAACTGGGGGCTCTAAAGTCTTCGACTTTAGAGCCATTCAGAATCAAGCGGCTGAAGCCGTTGGCTTCGAGAGACCATTATCAAGATGTAAAGGATGATATCCACCAAGAATTCAATTCAATACAAGAGTATGAGATGGAAGAATTCCGTAGCTGAAAGCAAATGAGGAAAGCGGCGGCAACCTCCTTGGAAAGTCCCGTCCCATTTGGACACCTGCCAGCAGATGATAAATTTTGGGCAAATGTCAGCAGATGATGAATTTCGGACAAGTGCCAGCCGATGATAAACTTTGGGCATGTGTCAGCAGTGCCGAACTACGACGCGGGTTTGATTCCGTCAGAAACGGATACGTAGGCGCCTAAGGATAAGGCTCAACCCACCATTTATGCAATTTATGGGTCGATGACCAACGATGATATTTCGACGCAACAGAAGCAAGAGTCAATCTCCAACGAGGTTTCAGGTATGGTCTCTTCTTATGGCTGGCGAGCTTATGTACGCAAGTCTAATGGACTATAAACGACCCGAAGAATCCTCAGGTCGAAAGGGACCTGGGGTATACTTTGACTTTCGCCTTGTCCAAGCCTCGGTCAAAGTGGGGGCTCAGAGATACCCGTATCCGTCGATATTGGAATTTATAGAGAACCCGACAAACACCCGATGATGATAGGACACATGTATTCTTTAGTTGTCATTGTCATTATTTGGGTTCGTTTTACGATGTAGAATGGGCGTCGTCGATGAAGTATTTTATTAATTTAAATGATATTTAAATTAATGTTTTTTTAGTGAGTTCATTTTATTAATTTAAATGATTTTTTAAATTAATGTTTTTTTAGTGAATTCTTTTTGTTAATTTAAATGATATTTAAATTATGGTTTTTTAGGTAAATTCAATTTATTTTATTTTGAATTTATTTTCCCAAGTTTATTTTATTGAAAATAAAATAAATATTTGATTTGAAAAATCATTTTTTGAGTATATTTGATTTGAAAAGTCATTTATTTTAATGGGTTATTTGATTTGAAAAATCGATTTTAAAAGCGAAGAACTCGTTTTGAACACTTATTTTTGAGCTCGATTTTAGCTCGGTTTTTGAGCCCGTTTTCTTTACGATTTGGCACGAATCTCGAGTACACTAACCAACCCAAGCCAATACCCATCCACCCTTGTTCGAACCCCCCATACCACAGCCCAAATCCTCGTCCCAAACCCTCACAAGCGGCCGCATAAACCGAGCCCCCTGTTTTGGCGGCCATTCGCGAGCCCAAACCCGCTCCAAACACTACCAAGACCCGTACCCATTAACCCTAACCCATACCCTAGTATCCTACCCATATTATCCTAGCTTAATCACCAAGAAAACCCCCCTCAAACCCTCACAAAAACGGCTGGACAGCAGCCATCCGTGAGCAAGCCCGATTGCTCCTTCCTCCCTTTTAACCTATTTTAACTCCTTATAAATACCACCCCTTCACCATACATTCATTCCTCTAAGTTCTACATACATCCAACCATCACCCACAAGCTTTAAACCTCAGAAACAAACCCTAAACATCCTTCAAAAACCCTAAACAAAACCGACACACAAACTGAACTGTTTGTGTGTCCTCTTCGAAAACCCACTCGTTCCTCCATCAAACCTCCATAAAAACTCGAGTTTCTTGTTCCTAATTAACCACATAACATCCATCTACACATTAGACAAAGATTTACGAGCCAAATTGCCCTTGAGAGTACACGAAATCCCTCGAAAAACAGAGTGAAATAACACTCTGTTTTCGCGGTTTATTCTTGTCTGTCCAGTTCTGTTTGTGCTCGTTTTTCGTGCCCAATAACCCAAAACGAGCAGGGGTTGCTTTAAGATCCTTGTTCTCCTCTCTTTCTAGTTTCCAAAACATCTTTTAAATCGAATTTTCGTCGTGAAACGAGGGAGATATCACTGTTTGAAAATCGCTGTCCAGAAAGTTTCCAAAACGCGTGTTTGCTTTATTCTTCGTCGACGACGGCCTCTCGAGATAAAATCTACCATCGATTACGACCCAAGACGGTGTCAACGATACATGTAGGTTGAGGGTGCATCAAATCCTCCTCTTCTCCCTTTTATTTCGTTTGTTTTATGCTCGTTTTTTATTGTCTTTTTTTTTGTTTGTTTTCGTTTTGTTTATCGATTGTCTTAAATTAACTATGAAACTAGTTAGTCCGAGTATGAGTTAAAGTACCACCATGAACACCCGCGTTGACTTGAGATGGGAAAAGAAACCGCTACTCCTGTCGGTCGTACACCCCTGTCTCATTTACATATCCTCGTGTTCAAGGTAGGGCATAAATAAAACAATTGTCTAATTTCGTTCTTCGCTTTTGACCCCCTTATTGTTTCGGCCAAATCGACATACCCTAGGACCCGTTGTATGTTAGTTTAACCTCTGATTGTTAACCTATGACATATTTAGATGACATTAAATTAATTTAATAACCTAATTAGACACGATAGGTGGCTTCGACGTAAGTTATAAAATCAATCGACGATTCTGTAAATAATTGAATGCATCTCTCTCTTTCACCTAATTTCTCGCTAGTATAAGAGTGCGTGATTAGCACCTTCTTATTGACACTCGATGAGTTAAATTAATTAGCGAATTTGACCTAATTAGACCCTTTAGGCCGTGCAGAATGCACCCTCGTGCGACAATCAATCAACATCGTTTTTTACTCGTTTTCTAACTTGTTTCCTATCCCTTTTCGCAAACATTCGATCTAACCAATGATCTTAACTTAGGAACTAGGTTGGCCTCGTCTTGGCCGTGAGGGTGGCCGTTGGTTTGGGCCGTGAGGTGGCCGTTTTCTTTACCTTTCTCGTTTTGTTTTTATACCGTTTGTTTTCTCGTTGTTTCATCGTTTTTAATTTATCGTTGGTTTATCGAGTGGTAATTTTCGAGTTTGTTTTACTTCTTTTGAGTCAAAACCTCTTCAAAAAAACCTTAGTCTTATTTGGCTAGACGGTTGTTCCCCAATGCTTGTAGGAGCGTAGTAAACCGCATGTTGTTTAAAGCAACATGGCCCGGTTTATGCTAATGCATGCTTTGGTGCATAGCCCTATGTCTAATTCGATGAGATTAAGCGCGAGCACGCATTACGAGGAGTGACCCAAGGCCGTGGGTCATGTGAGCCGTGGGCCACCCCTCATGTGCACGGTTTTCTAGGCCAAACAGCCGTGTGTGTCGTCGTTTTGTATGTAGCATTTGTATTTAGATCGAGTTGTATCTTTAATTTGTTGTTGTGTCGGCATGAAATGCCTGGTTTGTAATAGGTAGATCCCAACGGCTCCCCCATTCCCCCTAAGCCTTGTTTGCTTTCGTTTGTATGTTGCTAGATCAATCAACCCACATGCTAAATTACAACTTTGACAAAGTTAGTTTAGTTGCATCTAAAACGACATAGAAATTGTTGTCACATGATAGGGTTAAAACAACGTTTGCATATCATACATCGTACGTAGCTATGACCTTGTTTGAAATCCGACACTTGACTTAGTAGAGGCCGTTATTGACGGGCGGGGTTGGGTGTCCTTATGGGCTTCCCAACACGTACCCTCACCCCTTACTCAAGATCTATGGTTTGTGGATCCGTCTAAATACCATTGGATTACGAGAGTCATTCAAATCGAGTGATATAGGGTACAAGTCTTTATCTTTAATCACTCGTAGTCGATTGGCTTTATGCTTTTCGATGAAAGGTGTAAAGTTGACTTGAACGGTTCCAAGTTCCCAAAAAACTTGGTGGCGACTCTAATTTGTCTTAATTCGATTTGAAAGAACCTCGAGTCGATTATGCCTGGTGTGGATCCCGCGGACGCAGTTCCCGAGGGCCTTGTCCACACAACTGGTCCCTAAAAGTCACACCTAAAGGATGTGTTTGAGAGATGTGATTATGGAGATGTAATCACATTGATGCCTTACGGGACTAAAAGGTTAGTTCATGTATTTGACTAAACAGTTAGTCAACGTGTTGATGAGACGATTATTTAATGCCGATTAAGTAATATTAGATGAGACAAATTAACTATCAATTCGTAAATTGAATATAATATGTTATATTTAATTAATGTATATATAATGTTAGTTTGAACGAATTAAGTTGTTAATTCGTAATTAAATGTAACCAGTTATATTTAATTAGCTAATTATAAATATGCGATATTTATAGTTAAAGTATATTTTATTCGAGATTGTTATAATAAATGTTGTCAGGCCGGATTTAATAAATCGACTACAATCGGTTATGTATGGACTTATTAAAACGGGACAACATATATGATAATTAATAAAATGTACACATAATATACATTTTGATAACTACCCAAAAATAAGAAGATATTTTCTCCTTATTTTTGGTTGGTAGTTTTGACCAAAAAAAAAGAAGAGAAAAATCTCCCCTAATACTCCTCTTTCACGGTTTAAAGAGGGCGTATAGGTTAGATTATTTTCTCATTATTTTTGACCTAATTTTTGCCTCTCATCAAAAATACACACAAAACCCTAAAAATTAATCAGTTAATTGAGGGATCGATTCTACCAAAGAACAAAGGCATATCTCATATCATCTTGGGTGCAACTGATAGGAGAATATCATTGCGATATTGTTCATAGGCCATATTAGCTAGGACCGAAGGTTATTTCTTAATTCTCTACTATTTTGTTTATGTAATTTATTTTATGACTCGTATTCATCATAATAAATTCGTTATAATCCTTAATTATAAGGGAAATATACCGATATTTCTCACAAGTGGTATCAGAGCCGAGGCCACGATTTTATTTTGATGATTTTCATAATTGAATTTAAGCAAAATTTGAAAATAATTTCGAAAAAGAGAAAAAAATGGATCGACTGTAAAAAAATTTTGCCGAGAGAAAAAAATATTTTTTTTGCCGAATTGTTTTTCTGATTTTCATGTTTGTATTTCCATTTTGATTCATTCATTTTGTTGTTTTAATAAGTTAAAATGATTACATGATGAATTTGTAGATGTTTGATTTAATGAAGATTAAATTATAATGTAAATGGAAATCGTCTTGTTGATGATGTTAAATTTATTTTGCTATATAGTTTTTGGCATATATGGTTAATCATATTTCATTAATTTATATGCTAATCTTGTTCTAATAGCAACTATAAACAATTTGTTCATCTAAATTTTTGTTTTTAGGGCATAATGCCGAAATGAAAAGAAATATTAGGGTTGTTTTCATGTTTTTTTCAGCCGAGTGCATAAAAAAAAATAGGTTTCTGTTTTTTTTTTTGTGTTTCGTTTTTTTTACCGAAATGCCGTGAAAAAAAAGGGGCTGTTTGATTCGGTTTTTGCAGATTTCCGAAAGAAAAAAAAATTATAATGATTTCTGTTTTTTTTAGCCGAGCTGAAAATAAAAAAAAAATTGTTTTTTTTCTCTCCTGTTTTGCCGAGACCAGAAATGAAATAAAAGGTTGTTTTCGATTTTGTTTTGTTTGTTTTGGCCAATATTGATTATACATTAAATTTGTAATGTATGATTAATTGTTGTGAAGAAGTTCACAATTTTGAGATACCTAATTATTTTAAAGAAGTTTAAAATAATGTTGGATAAAATTCATATTACAAGTTTAATGTGAATTAAGATTGAAATTAATGTGAGTAATTGAGGAATTATCACTTAATTTGATCATTTAAATAGGTGGTTTGGGTATATTAATCTACATAATTAAGGAATTGTGTCTTGCATGTTTAATTTTTAGTTGATGCATTTTTTTGGTTGAATGAATCGTTGAATGAATTCATTTACGTATTTTTGCAATCGGTTGTAATTGGTTATACCTAGTGTGGCCTTAGTCAATTATGATTTCGTAATGAAGGAAACATAATTTTTATGTAATTTGAGATCTCGAATCTCCTTTTATTTTCTTTAAGTATTATGGTTTTGAAATTAGAATGTAAATAGGTTTATTATGTAATTTAAATTGTAATTTTAAAGAAGACTAAAGATGGAGAATGGAGCTCACTCCCGCTACATGGACCAAGATGGAATATCAAGACAAGCTTCTCGGGTCCAAGGATGGATTCCAAAATTGTATATAATGTTCATTTTGGTAGATAGGCCACACTAGGACTTTATTATTGTTTTTACGTTTTCGTTCCTATTGCTTTTCATTCACATGATAGTTTATGCATCATATTCCGCCTAAACCAAACCACCTACTACTAAAATGCATGAAAATTGACTCATATAGGTTGAATGTTAGTTTTCATGGACATACAGATGTCACATACTTATTAAGCCATCACCTTAGTTTATTCATTCTCGTATGCTAGATATTAGTTCACTTAAAATGAATTAAAATAAAGTTGATGGGATTTTCCTCTAAAACGGAAATTGAGACTAGTCTTTATAAGGGCAAATAACTATGAATCCCTTCTTCGTCGGTAGGCATTATATGATCCCTTCTACGTTGGGTAAGTAGTTTGTGTTGACTTAGTTTATCTCAACATTATAGTCCGAAGAGTTTCTCGTGATTATGATGGACTAAAGATAGAATTTACAGAAATTTATTGACCAAGAATTCTAACAGTAGAATTAGCTAAAAGGTTGGCTTATCAATTTACATATAATTGAGTCTTGGGATCATTTATATAATTCTTGAGAGAGGTCAATTGTATAAATGCTTGAGTCTTCGCTTATAACAGTTTTGCATTAAGACTTAAATCATAACGATGCATATGCTTATTTTTTTTATTCTTCTTTTCGCAGTGTAGAATACGTTTATTTTGATAATACTGTTACAACAAATGGTTGGAAATAACGAAATCCCAATACCAAGTGCCACACTTGGACGCGAGTCCTGGCTTAAAGTTTTTATGGACAACATGAATCAGTTCACACGACTGAAGAATGATGGGTCCAACTTTGCGGATCGGGAGGCAAAGACTACGGAATCTCGCCATTGCCGACGGTAAGCTCAAGTACTTAACTGAGCCAATACCGGTAAACCCAGGCCCCAATGCAGGAGTTAACGAGTCACTTGCTTATAGTGATTTCGTCATGGAAGCGGGTGCGATAAAGAACGTACTCATCTTTGCAATAGAAACCAATTTGCAGAGACGCTTCATTGCCCATGGTGCAAACAAGATTTTCACCACGCTCACTAACGAGTTCTCAAAAGCACCAAGAATCGTTACTTATGAGCATACCTGTTGCTTCTTTGATGCGAAACTCCAAACGGGCCAACCGGTTAGCCCACACATTCTTAACATGATTGAGAATGTCGAGAAATTGGAGGCACTTGATTGTAAAATCAGTGAGAGCATAGTCATTGACCGTATGCTTCATTCACTTCATGATGGTTTTGCCCTTTTTAGGGCGAACTACTACATGAATGACTTGAAGAAAAGTCCTCATGAGCTACACTCAGTTCTCGTACAGACCGAGAAGGATATGAAATTGAGTGGGAGCATGAAGCAGGATGTTCTCACGATTTCCAACAAGAATAAAGGTAAGGGCAAAGCTCCAGGCGACCTAACTGTAGGTAAGCCAAAGTTTAAGAAGCCAGGAAACGGTAAGAGTGGGCCTGGTGAGACTAGTGGCTCACAGGGCAAGGCAAAGAGCAAGGGCAGTGACATTGAGTGCCACCATTGTCACAAGATTGGACATTGGAGGAGGAACTGGCCCGTGTATCGTGAGGACATAAAAGCAGGCCGCGTCGTTCCTGTTGGTATGTCATCTTATATTCATATGATTGAGATTAACCATGCAAGTTTCGAAACTTGGGTACTTGATACTGGTTGTGGTTCTCATCTGTGTAATCATTTGTAGGACCTAAAAAATATCACACCTCTCGGAAAGGGTGATGTGGACCTGCGAGTCGGGAATGGAGCTAGAGTTGCTGCAGTCTCGAAGGGAACAAACGTAATCCAACTCCCTAGTGGTTTTGAGTTATTTTTATATAACGGTTACTATGTACCCAGTTTGTCTAAGAACATTATTTCTGTTTTCGTACTTGATAAGGACGGTTTTTCATTTTTAATAAAGGATAATAGCTGTATTTTGTTTTTCAATGAAATGATTTATGGCAAAGCAGTTTCCATGAATGGAATTTACATCTTAGATCAATTCACGGAAATATTACACGTGAATAATAAGAAATTAAAGGTTGGTGACAAAGATCAAACCTATCTATGGCATTTTCGAATGGGACACATAAATGAAAAATGTGTAAAGAAACTCGTCGATAATGGGACTATTCCCGCATTCGATTTTTCTACATATGGCACGTGTGAATCATGTCTCATTGGCAAAATGACTCGAATTTCCTTCAAAGGTGTTGGAATGTGCGCTAGTGACCTATTAGGACTCATACATACTGATGTTTGTGGACCTATGTCAATTACCGTTAGAGATGGTTATAGATATTTTATCACTTTCACGGACGATTTGAGTAGATACGGATATGTCTACTTAATGAAGCATAAAAGTGAGTCCTTTGAGAAATTCAAGGAATACCAGAATAAGGTTGAGAACCAACTGGGTAGAAAGGTTAAAGCACTCCATTCAGATCGGGGTGGCGAATATCTTTCAAATGAGTTTGATCAACACCTTAAAGACTGTGGAATCGTTTTACAGTTAACTCCACCTGGAACACCTCAATTAAATGGTGTGTCCGAACGGAGAAATCGAACCTTAGTTGATATGGTTCGATCCATGATGAGTCACACGGTAGTATCTGATTCATTATGGGGTTTTGCTCTTTTGTCAGCTGCTCTTATACTTAACCGAAGTCCGACTAAAGCTGTCGACAAGACTCCATATGAAATGTGGAAGGGAACGGTCCCCAACTTGTCCTTTATTCGGGTTTGGGGCTGCGAGACTTATGTCAAGTGGAGACACGAGGATAAGCTCAGCCCGCGATCGGTCAAGACATACTTTATTGGTTATCCAAAAGGAACGTTTGGTCATTACTTCTATTCGCCTACCGAACATCGAGTTTTTGTTGCGGCTAGTGCGACGTTCTTAGAGAAAGAATTTCTCGAGAACAAAACAAGTAATAGAACCTTCGAGCTGTCGGAGATTCCAGAACCAACAACCGAGGAACAGATGGAGGAAGTTGTTCCTCCAACTGATGATACAGTTAATATTCCTGAGCAACCTAGAAGGTCGGGTAGAGTCTCTAATCCTCCGGACAGATACATTGGTATGGTCGAGGAGAGTGACGTTTTACTCCTAGAGAGTAATGAACCCGCTACTTTTAAAGGTGCCATGACCTGTTCCAACTCAAAGCTATGGCTTGAATCCATGCAATCTGAGATGGACTCCATGTATGAGAATGACGTATGGGATCTTGTTGATTTACCTAATAAGGTAAAATCTCTACAGTGCAAGTGGCTTTACAAAATAAAGCGTTCTGTAGACGGGCAACCAGACACCTATAAGGCACGACTAGTGGCAAAAGGTTTCACTCAAGTGCACGGATTGCATTATGATGAAATTTTTGCACCCGTAGTTATGCTGCGTTCCATTCGGATTATCTTAGCGATTGCCGCTTTTCATGACTATGAAATTTGGCAAATGGATGTGAAGACCGCCTTCTTAAACGGTTATTTGGAGGAGGAGTTGTACATGGTGCAACCCGAAGGTTTCATAGATCCTGAAAATCCTAAGAAAGTATGCAAGCTTAAGCGTTCCATTTATGGACTTAAGCAAGCTTCTCGGAGTTGGAATCATCGTTTCGACCAGGTGATAAAAGAGTATGGTTTCACTCGATCGGTCGAGGAACCATGCTTATATATCAAGTCGAGTGGGAGCAAGATTTTATTCTTGATATTGTATGTCGATGACATACTCTTGATTGGGAATGACATTCCTCTCTTATCTTCGGTTAAAGGATGGTTGAAGAACCATTTCCAGATGAAAGATCTGGGTGAGGCACAACGCATATTGGGAATCCGTATCTACCGAGATAGATCACGACGGACGTTATCATTGAGTCAGGAGTCTTATTTGGATAAGATTCTTGAAACGTTCAGCATGACCAACTCCAAGAAGGGGAACCTTCCAATGACGTCTGGGATGCAGTTGAGCAAGTCTCAGTCCCGCACGACGCCTGAAGGAATTAAGCGCATGAGTCGTGTTCCTTATGCATCTGCATTAGGATCAATCATGTATGCCATGATATGCACACGTCCAGACGTGGCATATGTATTGAGTATGACGAGTCGGTACCAAAAGAATCCAGGTGAAACACACTGGATAGCTGTTAAAAACATCCTTAAGTACCTACGGAGGACTAAGGATAGGGTATTGACTTATGGAGGAGATACTAAGCTATGCGCAATCGGTTATGCAGATGCTAGCTTCCAAACGGATCAAGATGATTCAAAATCTCAGTCCGGGTTCGTCTTCACTATTAATGGTGCTGCGGTCAGCTGGAAGAGTTCCAAACAGGATGTTGTAGCAAATTCTACTACTGAATCCGAGTACTATGCCGCTTCGGAAGCAGCAAAGGAAGCTATATGGATGCGTCAATTCTTACAAGGACTTACGATAGTTCCTAGTTCGAATGATCCGATCACCATCTATTGTGACAATAGAGGTGCCATCTTCCAGGCTAAGAAGCCTAAGTCTAGCAACAAGTCTAGACATGTACATCGGAAGGCTCACCTGATCTGTGATTACGTGGAGCAAGAAGAGATAGTGATTGACAAGACAGCTTCGGATGATAACATCGCGGATCCTCTCACTAAACCATTGAATTTTGATAAGCATGAAGGGCACGTTATTTCCATGGGAATTAAACGTGTTCCTGAGTTGTAGTAGTTGATTATGGATTTGATACATTATCTTTTTCATATACTATTTATAACTTCATCGTTTTTATAATATTTTGTTTTTCATGTGGATTGTACCGACAACATTGAATGCCACAAAGTGAACTGAATTACATTATATTTGTTTTGGTCCGTAATCGCCTTAATGAGCTGATAACTCTGGCTATTATATTGTGCAGTCGATTGATGGTGGGTTCAACGAGCCATAAGTCAAACGGTTGACCGATCGATCACAGATGCGAGATTATAACGATACCTCGTAGGACAAATTTTTGGTGACAACGTAATGGAGTCCTAAATGTTTAAAAACATTCGGTGCCAGGTCGTGGATTGGACGTCCATAGTGTTCCTAGAGTCGATTCTTTTGACTATCGATTGTCTCTTGAGATTAAGGCAGTTTTTGGGTGACTTTGGTTTCTTTCTCATGGTCTGCCGTAACTGGAGACTAAGTAGATTTTTTCTGGGTCATTTCATACTGTGCTTACATCTACAGGATTCGAGTTGAAGAAAATATCCAACCCTTATCAAGTATAGTTATTTCTCAGGGCCACTCGAGGAGTTGTAACTGAAATGCATGGCCATGCTCGAATGATGATTCGTTTATCAGTTAAATTACTCTCTAGTCGGGGAAACCACTCTTGATACAGATCACTTGTAAAATACGACCTTTGTGAATACAGATTTTGCAAATTGTTTTACATTGAGTGGGAGAAATTTTAGGATATGAGAATCGGTTATCGCACATACACTTGTGAGGACAAGTGGGAGTTTGTTGGAGCTTGTGTCCTCCACAATTAGTGTGATAACATTTATAAATCTCTTATAGGTTCACAAGGGTATACTTCGTATTTTATCAGTTGATTAACAATTACCTAATAACGGTTGGCTTGCTAGAAAGTTTGACGTTATTATCATACTGATGGCGGTGATCAACTGGTCCCTAAAAGTCACACCTAAAGGATGTGTTTGAGAGATGTGATTATGGAGATGTAATCACATTGATGCCTTACATGACTAAAAGGTTAGTTCATGTATTTGATTAAACAGTTAGTCAACGTGTTGATGAGACGATTATTTAATGCCGATAATATTAGCTGAGACGAATTAACTGTCAATTCGTAAATTGAATATAATATGTTATATTTAATTAATGTATATATAATGTTAGCTTGAACGAATTAAGTTGTTAATTCGTAATTAAATGTAACCAGTTATATTTAATTAGCTAATTATAAATATGCGATATTTATAGTTAAAGTATATTTTATTCGAGATTGTTATAATAAATGTTGTCAGACCGGATTTAATAAATCGACTACAATCGGTTATGTATGGACTTATTAAAACGGGACAACATATATGATAATTAATAAAATGTACACATAATATACATTTTGATAATTACCCAAAAATAAGAAGATATTTTCTCCTTATTTTTGGTTGGTAGTTTTGACCGAAAAAAAAGAAGAGAAAAATCTCCCTTAATACTCCTCTTTCACGGTTTAAAGAGGGAGTATAGGTTAGATTATTTTCTCATTCTTTTTGACCTAATTTTTGCCTCTCGTCAAAAATACACACAAAACCCTAAAAATTAATCAGTTAATTGAGGGATCGATTCTACCAAAGAACAAAGGCATATCTCATATCATCTTGGGTGCAACTGATAGGAGAATATCATTGCGATATTGTTCATAGGCCATATTAGCTAGGACCGAAGGTTATTTCTTAATTCTCTACTATTTTGTTTATGTAATTTATTTTATGACTCGTATTCATCAAAATAAATTCGTTATAATCCTTAATTATAAGGAAAGTATACCGATATTTCCCACAATTTTCCCTTTGGACCCATACCCGACCCAGACCCGCAAGGGTCTAAAATTTGAGGACCGGTACCTGGACCCTATGAGTAAGGGTCGGGTCTAGGTCTATCCGCGGGTCAGAGTTTCAGCCACTTTAATAACAGGATTAACATTTATGGGGTCTATAATATTAAAAAAAAAAATTCATACTACATTAACATTAGGATATTGATAACGAGTGCCCCCGGGGCACTTGTTAAGCCCAATATTCAGACATTAATATATTAGATGAAAATAAAAAAAGACCGGTTTTTTTATTTGTCTCCCGCAAATTTCTCAACTAAAAACTCCTTATACACTACGCCACTATCTCCAATCACCATTACAACCATTACAATAGTAAACTACCACTCACCAAGACCACCACCGCACCCTCACCCGTCCCTGACCACCCAAACCAGCCATTAAATCAAATCGTTTTTTCTCTCATGCTCGAAAATTCGTTCGAAAAAAAATTGAACCCTAAACCCTTTTCCGGATGAGTCCATCGGTGGCGAAGCCGCCGGATTCCGAACAATAGACACCCTATGAGTGGAATGGTGAACCCTTTTGAGAATGAGGTTAAAAGAGGATTTTGGTGGTATTTGGGAATGACGACGTCGGAGGTAATGAGTTAAGGTTGATCACCGCTGCTACGCGGCACCGAAAGAACACTGAACAAGGGATAAAGTCCATGAATGGCTGGTAATCGTGATACAAATTTCATTTTAATGGACCTAGAATTATAGTGGAGTAGTATTTAATATTTATGGGAGAAAATTAGGTCACTGGGAATTTGGTAAAGAAAGAGAGAGATTCACAGGGGAGGTTGAGAAAAAGAAGGAACAAGAGTGCTTGAATGACGGTAAAGATTTGGTATCATAGGGGTACATATGTAAATTAATGTTAGCTAAACGAATGCCCCTGGGGCGTTTTTTTAACTTTTGCCTTAACATTATGAGTTTATTAATCTCTATTGTACACTACCAAATCCAATATACATACCAAAGAGATTAAGAAAGACAAAGAAGACCTAAATTAATTTTACCTCCAAATACATGTGAAAGAATCAAACTCGGAACCCTAAAATCAATACCGTACTTGATAGCCGTCTCCATCTGACCGTCGCTGGCTGCCGTCAATGGTGGTTGTCGGTCGCCGCCTATTAGAGAGGTGGTTGTCAGTCGCGTATTAGTGATGTGGTGGTGTTTTCCTTGTGTCAGTGGTGGAGTGGTGGTATTGTCAGAAGAGTTTGGTTGGATTTTATCACTTTAAGGGATGAGGGAAGAGAAAGAGACTTTAGTTGCTTTGGTTTCTAAGGTCTGCCAGTATGAATTCAGAAAAGTTGTGATTTTGAATTTTTTTTTTTTTCTAATAAAGGGTCTAAGGGTCGGTTATGGGTCTCATAACTTAGACCCGGACCCGGACCCGAAATATTTTCTTAAGGCCCATACCCGACCGATACCCATTGGGTCTAAAAAAGCGAGACCCATACCCGACCCATTAGGGTCTGACCCTTAGGTTCTGGGTCGGGTCCCCGACCCACTGCCATCCCTAGTTACACTTGAGTCGCTCGGCAAGGATATGCTTATTGTTGGTCCCACATGCACACTTTTTGTTGGAATAAGTGTCCTCCGACAATAATGCGATCACAACTGTCGATCATGATGATCACATGTTTAAATCTCATTTTAAGAATACATGTGGGATGTAATTTTTTTACAGTCAACTGGTCCACACATATCGGTAATGATTGGCTGACTAGAGTTTGACATTACTGTCGTGCGACGGTGGTGATCAGTTGATCCCCTTAGGTCATACCTATAGGGAAATACTCTTAATTGATTATTTAATTAATCGTATGCCGATAAGAGTTAATTAAATTGCTTAAAATTGACGGATGATTTTGTGAGTAAAGTTAACGTGTCTTATTGTAATTTGATTAAATGAGATACGGTCTAAGTAATAGAATTGTTTTATTACTTAGATAAAATTATTGTTTACGAAACAATTGAAATTGAATGAATAATTTATTATAAATACAAGACGTTGTAATTTATAATTGATAAACCGTTTTGGTACAAGTAATTACGAATTACTAGTCGATTTTGTATATGACATATTTTATGAGTATGTTGATTTTTAATATGTTAAAAATACATTACAATTTCACATGTCAAGTTACATGTCACATATGTCACACTTGACAAATGACAAAATAAAATGGACCATCCATTTTATATTAAAAGTGCCGAAATATGGAGGGAATTAAGGTGTATATTGTGTTTTCATTTTTGAGTGGAAAACACAATGATAAGACCTTGCTTGTAGCCTTGCATACCTATGATTTCTTGGGTAGAAAAACTAGCCCATGCATTGGGCACTCATACCCTCCTCCAACCGGTTTTTTCAAGGAGAAAAGAGAGAGCTTTTCTTCCATCTTTTTATTCAATACTTGACCATAATATTTTCTAGTGTTAGAAAATTATTCTCTCTACATCTTATGAAAATTCTAGAGAAATAAACCTCACAAAACTTCCTCTTGAACCGATTTTTCAAGAGCAAAAAAAAAACTATAATTTTTGTGTCACTTTTATAGTAAGACTTATATTATTTCTAGTACCAAATAATATTAGTTATTAAGAGATTTCTTTGGGTATATGCTTTTGGGAGAGATTCTAAACTTGAATCTTGTTCATCCATTGTTGGAAAGCTCAAGAACTAACAAGAAGGAGATCTTGTTGGTGCCCATAAAACCGAAATTTATAGTAAGGAAAACGATTTCTTCACTTATCTATTTTAGTTTGCATGCATAAAGTTTGTATTTAATTTTATGACTAAAATAAATTGAAACATATATGAATATGTTGAGTATAATGAGATATAGATTTTTAACACTTTTACCGAAAATACCATTCTAATCAAATCCAAATGTTATCAAAAGGAGACAATCAAAGCAAATTCAAATCAATGTAAATTAAAAAGAACTCAACCTATATCTTATGGCTTTCCTTATGTCATTTGATGGATTCACCACCCTATGTTACATGGCTAGGAGGGATGAACCTTCCTTTAATCTAGGTGAGACACGGTAATCACACAAACCTACAGTGTTTTATAACGCCACATAGATTTTTCATTCCATTCTATCTAATCACCCTTGGCGAAAAATCTTACATGATCTCACCGCTTTGATGAGGGAAGTGCCAACTCCTTTTATAGATGTATCTCTTTGTGATTTGCGTGCTTAATTGTTGGATGTATCGAGGTTTTGGAAAGACCCCACTTGCCTTAGAAGAAGATATCCTACCTCATGAATATCTCGTTGTGAGTTGAAGGGGCGGAGCAAGACCCGTTAACTGCCTTGTATCAAATATGGTATTTAGGAAGTATTAAATAAAAGTTGTTGTCTTATTCATCTTCTTGCTTGGGACGAGTAAGCATTTGGTTAAGTAAGATTTGATGCGGTCTAAAATTACGCACTTTCTAGCCCTTTATTTACCCCATTTTCTTAGCCTTTATCCCTTATTGTAACGGATTTAGATGTCATTTCTTTCCTATTTAATATTTTGTGTTTTTATGACGGTTTTGTAGGTAACCAACAAATTGAGGCGGGTTTTACCACATTTTGAGTGCAAAAGGAAGAATTAGGAGCATCCAAGCGACAATTGATCAAGGCAAAGGGAAAACCGACCAAGATGGACCAAGACTCGAGCTGCCTAGAAGGATTATACCCACCCATAGGGACCGCTACCAACTTTCCCTATCAGGCAGGTTTGGTCCCTAGCGGGAAGAGGATCAGATCCGAGCAAAAAGGAGTCAAGAACAGAGCCCCCTGTCGTGTAAGCTCTACCCGATTGGGACGAAGGTCGAGAAAAAAGTTACCCTATTAGAATGGCCTCTACCCGATCGGGTAAGACTCCCGGCCCAGATTTTTATGGACTCCATTCTTCCCCTAATTGTAATCATATAAATAGCAGTACTTTGTAATTAGAGAGTACGAAACTCTAATTAGATTTTAGTTTTAGAATTAGTCCTTAATAACTCTTTAATTAGTTTAGTTTTTCCTTAATTACACATTAATATTTCCTTAATTTAGTTTAGTTAGTTAAATTTTTTGGGTTGTATGAAGATTTGGTGACATGATCTTCTTCTATGTCAAAGATTTTTCTTATATTCTCCATCTATTATTTTTTTCTTTTTGATAAAATGTAAGTATATATCAAAAATAGAATGGTCACCATATAAAGGAGAGACGGAGCCAATACAATGAAATTAACGGACTTGGGTTCCCTTCTACACAAAACATTTGGGCTAAGAGAAACCGGCCCAACACTATCAGACATTACATACCTATCGACAACAAAGCCATCAACAACAAAATAAAGGTGATTGAGTAAAAGATTAGAAACCCTATCCTCTTTATCTCACAACAAATCTCATCTTGTTCATCCTTCCTTTGTTCCAGCACACTCCTCGATTTCCGAGTCTCCTATTCACCTCCTGTCACCAATTAAGCGTTGGAGCCAAAGGTTATCCTTACCATCATATTGCAAGTTTAATCCCCTTAATCTTAGCTTCATATCCCCAATAATGTCAGCAGCTACCTTATGAGGTCGGAGAAGAATGGAATCAAATTTACTCTTATTCCGTTGTCGACCGATGTGATAGATACATGCATTCACAGTATCATTCACCAAATCCACTTTAACCTTCAATCCCCTCCTTCTCAATGACCATTCACCAAATACACACAATTAAA
Organism: Silene latifolia; assembly: GCF_048544455.1. Taxonomy (NCBI): domain Eukaryota; kingdom Viridiplantae; phylum Streptophyta; class Magnoliopsida; order Caryophyllales; family Caryophyllaceae; genus Silene; species Silene latifolia. The sequence continues at coordinate 38,787,792 of NC_133528.1, forward strand.
GAAGAGATGATCTATGGTTTCAGATCCACTGGGACAAATGAGACAGGTATCCTATGGGCTTATACCCAATTTGAATAATTTATCATTGGTGTTAATGTTTTGATGTTAATAGATCCATGCTATAAACTCGTGTTTAGGAGTCGTCCATTTATTCCAGACCAATTTGCACCACTTGACTTTCTCACCTTTTTCTCTTATGTACTCAAATCATTTAGATTTCGAGTACTCTTTACTCATTTGATCACTCCACTGTTGTTTTTAATATGCCTATGAGAAAGTGTCTTTAATTTGGAACACTTTCCTCCAATAACAATTGGTTGATGTTGGAGGGGAGTAGGTATGCCGATTATTGTTTTTAATATAGGTATGGTTAACCCATTTGACCCATAGATGGTCAGACTTAAAGGCAATCCAACAGACCAGTTTACCCACTGTCGCCTTATTCCAAAGAATGTCATTTTTTAGTCCTACACCCCCTTCATCCTTAGGCTTGCATGCCTTTTCCCATGAGACCAGGGGTGTCTTAGCAAACTCTACTACACCATCCCAAAGGAAGTTCTTACAAATTGATTCAATTTTTCATCTATTGTTATTATTCTCCTAATTAGTTGGTATAATCTCTAATCTCCCTTTTAATTACTTGTTAATCTTTGTTTAAATTTGTTATTCATTTGCTTAGATCATCATGTTTAGCTTTAATTCCATGTTTCATTTCCTTAATGTTACCGTGTTTACTTTGATTATGAGTGAGTAGTGACCATGCTGAATTTTAGGGGGATTATGGGGGAGTAATTAAGAGGAAGTATATGAGTATTAGTAGATGTATTTGCTTGTTTATTCCTTTTCCAATTCTTATATGCCATGTGTTTCATTATATGTGTGATTGATTAATTCCATGTTTCATCATTTGTTAAATACTTTCATAAGACCGAAAGCCTTGGATAGTGATGTGACTCATAATTGCGCACATTTAGTCCCCTAATTGAGCCTATTTTGCATACTATTATAACATTCCATAGCTATTTTATCCGTCAAATGTTTTCTATTTTGCTTCCCTAGTGCATTTCATATGTTTTGTAGGAAAGAAGGAAATGAGGAGAAATTCCCGTCTCTCGTGTTTATTTGGAAGGTCATTGATGATATTGGGTGAAAAAGTATGGAAGGAGAGGCAAGAACTAAGGTCAATAATGCAAGAATAAGAAGTATGTGAAAGGAATAAGCAAAGCATTCTGAAGGACAATCCGAGCGTCCTAACTTCAAGACGCTCGTCGCCCCCTCAAGCAATCCGAGCGTCCCGACGATTGAGCCGCTCGTCTCTCCTGCCCAGAATCCGAGCATCTCCCTCCTTGGCACGAACGGACCATGAGACCTTCAGCACAATATGCTCATCTCCTCGAGGATACTTGCATTTTCCTACTTAGAACTTATCATTGTTAATAACTAATTTAGCATTATTTAACCTAATGATGCACCACTATATATACCCCACTTGTAATAATCAAAAGGGGGATATCATATCATATTATAGATTAGATTAGATTACATTAGATAGTAGGAAGCTCTCTTAGATTAGGAGTAGATTAGAATAAATTACTCTTTAATCTTTCCATAAATTACACATTAATCTTTCCTTAATTATTGTTCAAGTTTCTTACTTTTAGGTAATTGAAGATTATTGAGTTATTATTGGAGGATTGACAATCCTTCATCAATCAATCAAGTTCTCTTCTTTTATTTTTGTTTTATTATTTGGATCATCTCAAGTTTGGTATAATTCCTTTACTCTTTATTCTTTATTGTTTATTTCCTTAAAGCTAAGTCATGTTTTGTTTTGTTAGTATGATTGACAACCTTATTATCATGTTAAACTTGATCATGAGTGAGTAGTTTTATTAGTTAGGGTTAATGGGTAATTAGGGAAAACAAACATGAGGATTGATTCATGCTTAATCTAATATGTTCACATAATTTATTTGCTTGTTGTGATTTTAACTTATGCACATGTTATGTTTGATGAAATGCTAAGCCTATGAATCCTTACATTTTTTATCCATCACTTATCTTTTCAATGAGACTTGTAAGACATAAACCAACTCGAGTCTCATTAGACCATGCATATAGTTAAATAGGAAGGACTAAGTCGACTCGTAGGTGTTGTATAATCTAATCGATTCGGCTCCGGGACCCAAACCTTCTTAGGATTGTAAGATATACACTAACTTGATCCCATCATAACAATAAGTGCTTGCATATAATTGAGAATATGTTTGTATGATCAACTCCCATGAATCCCCTATGAACCCATGACACCATGGTGCTTTTAATCAATTGTTTACATCTCTTAATTTATTATTTGTTTTACTTCATTGCTTGCATTAGTTTAGACTCAGCAACTACAAACCCAAACAAATTGTGACACTAGTATAAATTGAGATAGATAGACTTATAACCCAAAGCACACCGTCCTATGGATCGACCTCGACTTAACCACTAACTAGTTGTTTGTTGAGAATATAAATGTGTTTGATTGGGAGACCCGACGACAATATTTCATCAATAGCACAGAACCGTGCATGCAATTGATAGGACAGACTAGTGTACGCGAGAGGTGGTTAATTGGACAAAGGATAATCGCATAAACCGAGAGGTAGCGATTTAGTATCCGAATAGAACCACAATTATCAATATCCTGACTCATATAACCTCTACCACCCTATATGAACCCGACCAATCCTAGTCTCCCCATATTTGATTATTATATCCTTGTTTAGTTCAATTGTTATTTTTATTATTGTTTTATTTTACCAGCCAAAGTCTGAAAGATACAAGCTAAATTCTGAAAAACAAAGAAAACAACTACAAGCTACTTGGCACCCCCCTATTGGGCCAGCCTTGCTCTGACCAGGAGACGCAAACAAAGCAGACACCATCTCGAACTCAGGTGTCCTATCGGCAGAACTCTCTAGTGTTTCATGCTCCATCACGATCCCCGGCTCCGCTGCAACACGAGGACCCTCTTCCGCAGCTAACTGAGCCCTGAGCGGGACGATCTCGGTGTCACAACATCGCAACTCTTCCTCCCAATGCTGAAGCTCCTGGTCACAAGTGATGAACCAGAGCTCCTGCCCCTGGACTTCCTCCCTCGCTCTGTCCAAATCAACACGAACCTCAGCCAACTCTGCCGGATCCACAGTGCTCTGCAAAACAAAGCATGGTTCGCCAACCTCGAAACTCTGAAAACCAAAAAGAGCAAACAACAACGAAAAACAAAAACAACCATCGAGAATACAATACCTGGATAAGCCAGGCCTCCCGCGTAGCCAGGTCACTAGCAAGTGCCCTCCAACGGTTAGCCATCCGCCACAAAGCCTGATGACTACCGGTCCACACTTGCACAATAAAACAAACCCTCAATAAAAATGACACAAAACAAAACTCGCGCGAACGAAAAGTTCCAAACCAATAACTTACCCTCAAAACCGTCAGCCCTTACTCAAGGCCGATGTCAGTCACCTCAGGAGCAGCTGGCTACGATAAAACACAACTGCAACTCCTCACCACCTGGCCCCGAGTAGGTGGTCTATGTCGTTAAAGCTTGGGGCTGAGCCCTCATAAGGTGGTCACCCTACACGGGAAGTCACATCAGCAAGGCCAATAACAAACGCGTTACAAAAGAAAAAACTAGGCATGAGGTTATAACATACCTCAATCGGGTACCAAGCAAGCCTCGAAAAATGGAAGGCCTCGTATGACACCTCCCACAACAACAACTCCTCACCTCCATGACCGTGAAGGTGTTTTAAAGCCTCGTCAGGCGTCGACTCCTGGAACAACACTTTTGGCGGGTCGACAGGTACCACGAAGGTCTCGTTGAATCACTGGCGAGCCAAACTCTCCCCAAGGTACCACACTAAGTCGATCGCCGTCTCCAGGTATAGACGACAAGAACTACGAGGCCGCAGGTACTCCTCAATGGAGGCTAGAACCCCCGTGTTGTCCGTCCAAGGCCTAACAACAAACTAAGGTCATATAAAAAGTGATTGATGTGACTTATATTTGAGCCCATTTAATCCCCGAATTAACCTCGTTCCCATGCTTTCTAGCATATATTAGGGTCATTTCTTATCTTTAGTTTCCCATTTTGCATATTCTTTGAGGTTTTGTGTCCTTAGTAGGATAGGATTGCTAGCCTTGCATTTATGAGGCGAAATGGATTGCATCCAATGACCAAGCACCAAAGAGAAGACCGACACTAGAGGCCTAAGTAGATAAACAAAGTGTAATGGGTAATGATGAAGAGATACTTGCATCCCCAACTCAATCCCCGCGGATTGATAAGGAGCCAAACAAGAGAAGAACTCTGTCCAACGATCCGAGCGGCCCGAGCTCAGGACGAGTGGATCAGAGCAATGATCCGAGTGTCCCTGAGACGAGCGTGCCAGAGAAATGATCCGAGCGTCCCGACTTCCAGGACGAGCGGATCTTCTTACAGGACAACCCGTGCTTCAGGTGATCCGAGCGAATCCTGGTGGGACTTGCAAGCATGATCCGCGCATGTCCCTCGGGATTTGCATTTCCTCAAGCTTCTCTTAGGGTCTTAATAGTCATTTAAGCCCTTAGTAACCCTAATCCTTGTACTTAATTTTAGTATAAATACCCCTTTGTACTACCTAGATTGGCATGTCACATTAATCAAGTTTTAATTAAGCTTTAATCATCTCTTAATTTAGTTGTAATACACATTTCAATATTAATCATATCTTAATCTTTCCTGAATTCTCTCTATTGTTCTTAGTTCTATTTGGGTAATTAGAAGATTATTTGGGTTTATTTGGAGGATTGACAACCTTCCATCAATCATCAAGTACTTCTATTATTCTTTGCTTTATTATTTGGATAATCTCCACAGGTATAATTCCTTTTTACCCTTGTTTAATTATTGTTAATCACATCATTTATTCATCATGTTTTGTTTTGTTAGTATGATTGACAACCTTATTAGCATGCTAAACTTGAACATGAGTGAGTATTTCTTTAGTTAGGGTTAATGGGGAATTAGGGGAAACAAACATGGGAATTAATCTATGCTTAATCTAATATATTTTCATAATTAATTTGTTTGCTTGTTGTGATTTCAACCTATGCACATGTTATGTTTGATGAAATGTGAGCCTATGAATCCTTGCATTTTTTACCCATCTCCTATCTTTTCAATGAGACCTGTAAGACATAAACCAACTCGAGCCTTATTAGACCATGCATAAGAGTTGAATAGGAGGAGACTAAGTCGACTTGTAGATATTGTAAAGTCTAGACGACTCGGCTCTGGGACCTAAATTCTCATAGGGATTGTAAGATATACACTAACTCGATCCCATCACAACAATAAGTGCTTCATCTATTTGAGAACATGTTTGTATAATCTATTCCCATGAATCCCCTATGAACCCATGACACCCTAATGCTTTCAATCAATTGTTTACAAACCCCTTTATTTACTTTACTTTACTTTCATTAATTTACTTTCATCTTGTTGATTAGATTAGACCACATCTCATCTCAAACCCAATTTGTGACACCCTTAGACATAACTACTTGCAATTGAAAATCCTACATCAATACCCGTACCTTGGGATCCGACCTTTACTTAGCTCTTTGCTAAGAGTAGTTTGTGAAGTTATAAATATTGTTTTGGTTAGTAGCTTTTGACGACGGGTTTTAGACCACACCAAAAAAATGGCGCCATTACCGGGGACGGTGTTCAATTGATTTGATTTTCGTTAATTGTTTTTAGTTGTGTCTTTCTTTATCTTGGGGAAGTTAATCTCCTTAAGGTTGTTCTAATTTTTTTCGAGTTGTCTGATATTTTTCATGACTAGGAGATCACAAGGTAATTTATTACCTATTGATTTCGAGATTGAAAGGAACTTAACCAACATTGAGCTGCTAGAGGTACTTCAAGAGTTGTACGTAATTGTGAGATTGTGGACATTCAACCAAATAACATTGAGTTTGTCAACCCTTTTGCAAGAGAAGGAGAGGATAACCCAATTCAAAACCCACCACAAAATCAACCTACAATGCCTAAATTTTCATCACATTCCGTACCAACCGAGGAGAACCGACCAAACGGTACTCCTACACCACCACATTTAACCAGTAATTTCATTGCCAAATCCGCATTCATAAAATTAGTTGAGAGAAGTCAATTTGGACGGATGCCTAGTGAAGACCCTTATTCACATATGGAGACTTTTTGTGACTATTGTGATACAATTTCTCAAACCGGAGTTACTCAAGACCAAATCCGATGGGTATTGTTTCCTTTTTTTTAATAGGTACCGCAAAGCAATGGTTAAAGAGCCTAGACAAGGCTACCCTTGGTATTGATTCATGGAAGAAGTTAGCACTTGCCTTCTATAATAAATTCTACCCTGCGGAGAAGACTAATATGTTGAGAGCCCAAATCACTGGGTTCAAGCAAAGGGATGGGAAATCATTATATGAAGCATAAGAGAGATTTAAGGACACTTGTCGTTCTTGTCCACACCATGGACTTAGTGAGTGGTTCCTTGTGCAACAATTTTGGAACGGCCTATATGAAGACTCCCGCAATGTTCTTAATATGGGATCCAATGTGATGTTTACTGAAGTTGATGACAATCAAACATGGGCCAATGACGGTTCATAATTCCCAATATAGTAGGCCTCGAAAGGCCACAAGAGGAGGAAAGCATGAGGTAGATTCCATCACTCAATTGGGTGCTCAACTAAGTGCTCATATCGACACCATCAATTTGAAGTTTGAGAAGGCCATGGCTAAGCTTGATGAAGCTTCCAAATCACCCAAACAACATGTTAATGCTATGGTGGCATCATCCTCAATCCCAAGTGGAGTATGTGAAAGTTGTGGAACCTTGGGACATGATGAAAGCGAATGTAGGGGGACAAATGAACAAGTTAATGCTTTCCAAGCATACAAGAGTGGCACCCCTTATTCCTACTACTATAATGAAAACACCAAATTCCATCCAAATCTTTCATACAAGAGCCAAAATGTCCAAAACCCCCAATCCACATACACCCCATCTCCAATGAGAAACCAAGCTCAAAGTCCATTTTCAACCAAAGCCAAGGTTACCAAAATCAACCTTCTTACAACCAATCAAATGACCAAAGCTTTGATGTTCAAAAAGCGGTCCTCCAAATGCAATAGAACCAACAAGAATTTTTTATCCAAATGCAAAAAGATAGCCATGCTAAAGAGATCACCATCAACATTCTTACCCACACCAAAATGTTAGAAACTCAAATAACTCAATTAGCATCTTCTAGCTCTCAAAGGCAAAAGGAGCAATTACCGCCTCAAGGTAATCCCCCAAGACATGAGACGGTTAGTGCCATCCATTTGAGTAATGTTAAAAAATATGAGGGGCCAAAGAGGCCAATTGATGAAGATATTATAGATGCTAGTGACAAGCAAAGAGTTGTAGAGAACTCTAAGGAGGTAAATCCTACTTCCAATGAAGTTTCAAAGAACAAGAACGAAGAGAAGGCTAAGGAAAAAGAGCCTATTATGATTAGATTTCCCTTCCCAAGTCGCCAAGCTAGGCCTAAGCTTGATGATCAACTTGGAAAGTTCATGGAAATCGTGAAGAACTTAGAAGTCTCAATCCCATTCACATAATTGATCAATCATGTTCCGGCTTATGAAAAGTATATGAAAGACATTCTTACTAAGAATAAATCCATCCGAAAGTTGGAGACTATTGCCTTTACCAAAGTGAGTAGTGCTATTCTTCAAGGGAGTTCCCCTTCAAAGCTCAAATATCCGGGAAGTTTTTCTATTCCATGTACCATTGGCGACACTACAATCAATAAAGCATTGTGTGACCTTGGAGCAAGTGTAAGTGTGTGGACATGGCCCACCTGCAAGCCCAGCCGATCTGTGGACATACAGCGGTCTTTTGAAAGCACGCTCGGCGGCGTAAAAAATGCTTTCGACCGGATCATTTTAGATCGTTCGGTTTTGTCTCGGTAAGGGTCTCGAAACGATTAGAGATGTTCGGAGTCGCCACCAAGAATTTGTGGGATTCCTGGAACCCGTTCGAAATCCACTTTATACCTCGGTCAAATTGAAGCACAAAGCAGCGTTTGACATAGGTACTAAAGATAAGGAAATCGTCCCTCTTTAGCATCCTATCTTTAGAATGACTCTCGTACGCCCTGGATAAGGTCGTCCACTATCCAAAGTTTCTGATTAAGAGGTGAAGGTACGTATTGGGAAGCCCTTTAATCAGACACCCAATCCCGCCCGCGTTAGCGGCCTCTACTGATCGATCTTTGTTGGTTGAATGCAAAAGTTGATAAAACGGTTTAAATGCATGAATACGCATCCAATAATTTAAACCTAACATGTAAGAGCTTTCTAAGTCGGTTGATTTAATCCAAGTATCAAGTATAAGATGTCGAGTTGGATTAATGATTGATTTGCATGCAAGACGAAAATTAAACATTCATTTACCGTATTAGGTTTAGGGTGCATAACGTGATCCATTTGTCTTAGTAAGGCATTTTGCAAATATGATTTTTAATAATCAAATAGTCATCTGATCCGTCCTATATCCGGGCTAACCGGAGTCGGGATCGTCCTAGACTAATGCTGGAAAGGAACAGGCCCTGTACCAGACGGCTATATGAGGCGCAAGCCAGCCGGCGGTGTAAGGCGCCTCCCTCTGGTTTTGAAAATGAGAAATGGAGGGCCTGTTTAGGCGCGGGTTAGTCCACGGTATATGTGCCGTGTTATGACCTTTTAGAAAGCGTTATAAAACAAGTTGAAAAATGGGTATTTGAACCCGGTTTGATTTGAAGGGGTTGTTTAGACCGCATTTGTTGATTTGAAGAACTAGACTCGAATAATCATCATTATTTTGATAATATTCGGTGTCGGGTTCGATTTGACAAACTTGACATGAATATTTTTGAAAGTAATTATGGACTAATTATTTTAAGTCCATTTGAATGTTATTAGTCGATACTCATCATCGTACCCGGGTTAAAATCCGGCATGGTATGTAGAACCAAGGATGACTTTGTGTTGGTGACTAATATGTTTGTTTGAAAATGTAAAGAAATGAAATAAAAGGCTTTAAAATACCTTTTAAATGTCATTAACCAAATATTATCACCGAAACACAGATTTAACCGTCATGGTATGAGGAGCCAAGGGTGAAAAATGTTTTATGGTTAAAACAAATGAAATAAAAAGGGTTCGAAAATATTTGGAATGGTAAAAACCGATTACAAATATGAAAGTGGATTAAAGGGAAATGACTAGAACAAACACGGTTGATCTCTGGTCTGAACACCCCATTTAGGCGCGGGTAATCTGGCGACCTAAGGGGCTTCTAACTCAGACCAAAAATCAGTTTTTGCTCGTTCATTCCATGTTTTGGTTCATGTTATGCACGTTTTAGCATGTTATAGTCATGAAATAAATGAAAACATAATAAAAGAGGATTTTTACACCCTCATACTTACATTTTTGGTTATGGCGAGTGACCGACGTAAGTGTAACAACTCGTTTGATCGGAAAAAACTCGGTTTAAAACCGTTTTGGTTAGTAAAAAGAGTGTTTTGATGCTTAGTGATGGTGTAGTGGTCGAAGTGGTCGGTCAAGTGATTTAATGCACGATGACGGTACCAAACAATGTGTAAGGCTCGTATTTGCGATCGGTAGGTCGTAAATACGCGTCGGGTTGTGACTTAAGAAGTCGAGTCGAGAATTTTAAGGGAGAAAAGAAGGGGCGGACACTCGCGTCAATCTCAAATGGGTGGCATTTGAGGGGTATTTATAGGAGAATGAGTGGTTGTGTGAGTTTTGAGCGACATGGCCACTTGGGCTGCTCAAAGAGGCACGAACCACGTCGCGGTTCTTCGAGATGAGTTGTCGCTTTCACAACAAACGCAATCATGATTTGTTCTATCCTAGGTTTTGTAGTCACATTTTTGGTACTTGACCAACACGAATCCGAGAAAACTTAAGGTAGAAGGTTTGAAATGTTTTGTTTTTGGTGGTTGACTCGGTTTGACTCGTTGTTGGAGTCGGGATTTTGAATTTTTGAGTCGGTTTTTGGTCCGGTGTCGGTTTTGACTCTAGTTAGTGTCATTGCGACCCCGTCATCGTGCATTAAACACTCCAGGTATTTTTAAAATGTTTTATTTTCGAAATCATTTTATGTTTTCCGACGTAAAGTTGTACACAAACTGTCGATCAAACGCCGCGATTCCAAAACATGTTGTAGTTCGATAATCATCGGGTGTTTGTTGGAGTCTCAGCAGAATCGGGTATCTCTGAGCCCCCACTTTGACTGAGGCTTGGACAGGGCGAAAGTCAAAGTAGAGCCCCCAGGTCAATCGAAGATTACAACCTGGAGACCCAAGCGACGTCGAGGCGACTCGAAAGGTTTCGGGCCAAGGACCTGCCGTCGGGAATGGCGACGCCAAGGCGGCTCGAGGGTACGAGCCAAGGACCTGTCGTCGGGAACAGTTTAGAGTCTGTCAACTGTCCGTGCGGGTCTTTTAATGTCCGTTAGACTACGTATTACCCGAGGCATTTTCGGGATCTGTCCTTGAATGTTTGCGGATAAAGGCTCGCCAGCCAATGGTAAGGAAATGTACCCGAGGCATCTTCGGGATCTGTCCTTGAAAGGTTGCGGACAAAGGCTCGCCAACCATGGTAAGGAAATGTACCCGAGGCATCTTCGAGATCTGTCTTTGAAAGGTTGCGGACAAAGGCTCGCCAACCATGGTAAGGAAATGTACCCGAGACATCTTCGGGATCTGTCCTTGAAAGGTTGCGGACGCCAGCCACGGTAAGGAAATGTACCCGAGGCATCTTCGGGATCTGTCCTTGAAAGGTTGCGGACAAAGGCTCGCCAGCCACGGGGCGGTCGGTTACCATGAGAATAGCCGCGTCAAATGGGCTTGTTTGAACGTAGCGAACTCGTGATGCCGCCGGTGAACTTGAATGAGAATAGCCGCGTCAAAAGGGCTTGTCTTGAAAGTAGCGAACTCATGATGCCGCCGTGGAAATAGTGAATTTGGACTTTCACTATCACTGTTTTTTGAAATGAGCGGGCTCTGCGGGGAAGCCCCCTGCTGGTATTGGAAGGAATAGTGAATTTGGAATCTTCAACATTCGTCGTTCTTCTTTGAATTTGAAGTGGCGGTTTCGATCGCCGTTGAATTTGAATTTTGAAGGAAATAGCAAATTTTAAATTTTGCTATTGCGTTTGTAGTGACGGTTTATATGCCGCCGTTGACATTTGATGGAAATAGTGAATTTGGAATCTTCACTATTAATTGAAGTGACGGTTTATGTGCCGCCGTTAACATGCGTGGTGAAAATAGTGAAATTCAATTTCCAACTATTATTTTGAGCATGACGGTTTTAATTGCCGTCGCTTAAAATTTGAAGAAATAGCGGTTTCTGAATTTTCGCTATTATTTTTGAAATTGAAGGAAAATAGTGAATTTGATTTCACCATTATTTTTGAAATTGGCGGTTTTGATTGCCGTTTGCTTGAAATTTTTGAAAATAGCGAATTTAAATTTTCACTATTTGTCTTTTTGTCTTTGAGGAAATGACGATTTTCAATATCGTTAATGAAAATCCGAATTTTGTTATGTGGAAATTGGGCTAAAGCCTAAAATTCGCTGAAAAAGTAAGGGACGCCTGATTGAGACGCGAGTTCAGGCTGCATACCATTCATCATCTCGTCTTCTTCTTTTTTCGACAAAACAAGCCAAATTCGCCATTGTTGGACCTTCTAGCTCGCTTGAATTCTTGCCCTCATCAACAATGTCATCTCAAGGTATGTATTCCCTCTTGAATCCGTTTAAATTTGTTGATCTTTAGCTTGATTGAATTAGGGCGAATTTTACTCTAGAAAATCGAATTGGGCGTTTTTGATTGAGCCCATTTCGAGTGAAATTGATGCTTGCATTAGGTTAGAAACCTGTTTAGGAGTATAGGGGTGCTTTTAGTTTGCATTTTGGTCCCCGTTTCCGCTCCCTATGCTCGAAAAACGTAAGTGAGGTGAGAAACCGTCTCATTTCGCAATGCCAAGTTTATTTGCTTGGGTAGTGGGTCCCACTAGGTTGCATTGTAGTTGGGAAAACCCGTATTCGCCATTTATGGACCTTCGTTAGATATTGTGGGCAAAATTGGATTTTTGCCTTTTGTGACGGTCTTATGTCTGACAAAATAAGCGTCTGTTTGGGCTTCAATTGAGTCAGTTTGCCTTGAAATGGACCTTATTGGTAATTTAGGTCGCTTTGAGGCGTGATAAAATCACGTTTGCCTTTTTGCGGTCATTTTTGAATTTTTGACCGGTTCGGGTTCAAATTAGCGTTTAAATTGCCTTTTTGAGCCGTAGAAAAATATCCCATTGTGTCGGGAAGGTATTTTGGTTTGTAGGCGGACCCTATAGGGGTCTTGAAATGCCGTTTTTCGTGGTTTTGACTCGTCTTTCGCTTGAAAAGATGGGCGAGTCATTTTTTGTGTTTGTGTTCTTTTTTTGTGAATTGTTTTGTTTGGTTGGATTTTGGGCGAGATTACCCTTGTTTTGCATTGCAGGTTGTTGTTGTTTTTGTTTGGATTTATCCATTTCATGCCGTCGTAATGCCGAAATTTCGGCTGACATTTTTTTGTTGTGTTTTTTGATTGCAGGATATCGTTTGGGACCTATGGGGTCTGCCGTTGAGGCCTTGGAGGAGGAAGTCGATCCTGGAGGGGGAGTGACGACTGTTTTTTTGTTACATGCTTGGTTGTGTTTCTGCCTGGCGGCCTTTGCCCGGCCAATGATCGGGCATCGATCGTTGGTCGTTGCCTGTGGAGGTCCGGACGTCCGATGAGTGGGGTTCAGTACGATTGTGTTATCCCACGTTGTCGCTTTCGGTCGTTGTCGAATTCAGCTGAGTGGGGTTCAACATCGGGATAGCATCCGTTGTTCTGATCCCTTTTCATCCTCGAATTTTGATGATTGGAGGCCAACGTCGAGGTAGCGCGCTGAGCTACGAGCCTCGGTTATCGCGTCGTCCAAAATCTGTCAGGCACCATTTTTCTTTTTCTCGTGGAGCAGGAACGAGGTGCTACCGTTGTGGTAACCACCCCTGCTTCCGTTGTTGCTCCTCTGTTCCCTATGTTGCTCCCTTTCTTTTCTGATTGGAAGGGTAGGGAGTGCTTTGTTCGGTAGGTGGCAGATAGCCCCCAGTTCGTTGTCTTTAGGCCAGTGTCTGCATGATAGATGTCCGTACTGGATCTTGTTTGTACGGTCAGTTGCTCGTAGTTTGTCCGTGTCTTGGACTCTTGTCTGTACATATTTACATTTTGCGTGAGGCGGTTTGTATATATGTGTTTTTGGATTGTGGTTCATTTTGTGAATCTTGGCTTTTTGTGTTGTGTTTCGGAGGAGCGCGGGTTGGCTGTTGATTCTCCTTTTGCTTTGCACCAGTTCCTGCATCGTTAGTGTAGAAAATCAGGCAATATATAGCACATATGCAAAAATGCAAACATGTAAAAGTGTTTGACTGAAAAAAAAATTAACCAAGATGACTTGAAGTTAAAATTGAGTTTTGAAAATTCCGTGACAAATCGTCACGTTCAGAATTCAAAAGGAATTGATTTGAAAATTTGAGCAATTAACTCGTGTCGTGAATTAAATTGCGTCGAAATTATTGAAATTGACTCGAAAAATTCAAACTCAAACCGTCAGGAAATAATTTTTTGGAAAAGGATTTTACTAAGGGCTTAAATGACGATTAAGTCCTTGAGGAATCGCCAGTCTCAAGGGAGACTCCGGTCTCCTTTTTGCCGGTCTTAGAAAAATATGCGCATCCTTCCTTGAAGCTTGTAGAAGACGAAATGGCTGACATACAATCCGAGCGTCCAGGGCACGGGACGGGCGGATTGTGGTGATTCTGGACGGGCGTCCAGCTGGGGAAGACGGGCGGATTGGGGGTGTTTTGGACGGGCGTCCACTGGGGAAGACGCTCGGATTGTACCTCTTGGACGGGCATCTTGTGGACAATCCGCTCGGATTGTCTTACAGCTACTTTCTTTCTTCTTTTCTTCCTTTTTCTTCATAGAATCCTTGAGGATTTCCTCGGGGATGCAAGGATCTTTTCTCATCATTGCCCATCTACTATAGTATGTACAAAGGCCTTCTAATCTTGTCTTCTCTTTGATGCTTGGTCATTGAATTCAATCAATTTAGCTTCATTTTGCCATGAAAATGCAAGGTTTGCACTCCTTTCTACCAAGGAAACAAAACCTCAAAGAATATGCAAAACAAAGGACTAAAGATAATAAATGACCCAAATATGCACTCAAAAGCATGGGAACAAGGCTAATTCGGGGACTAAATATGCTCTAATTATGGTCACATCAAATATCCCCAAACCGAATCTTTGCTCGTCCCGAGTAAAGAGGTGACAAAGACTAGGACCGTTATTTAAACTAACCTAATAGCATAGACAATTAGCGGGTCTCACTCCGCCCCTTCAACTCACAACAAGACAACCATGAGGTAGGATGCCTTCTTGCAAGGCAAGGTGGGTCTTGCCAAAATGGCGACACATCCAAACATTAAGCACACAAAATCAAGTAATGGATGCATCTACAAAAGAATAGCCACTTTCCTCATCTAAGTGGCAGAAATTATCTACAAGGGAAGCAATTCAAGGGTACACACTCCTTCATAGATGCAATTTCTTCAAACTACTAAGCCTAGAAGGATACCAATAAATCACCTCCAAATTGTGTCAAGCTAGGGTACCTTTGTGTCCTCAATCGTTAAATGCTTTTGTCAAGAGTAGACTCCCTATGGTGCTAGAAACACTGGAGGATCGCGGAATTCCCCCTCTTGCCTAGAAAAGAAGAAGGGTCGTCCCCTCTCTACCATGCACAAAAATGGATACGATGGATAAAGGGATCAATAGATATTTGAGTTTCATTTGGGAGTTTGCTTTTGTTTTTGTTTTTCCCCCCCAATTTCTTGTGGCATTTGACATTTGAGAACACTTTCTTTTGCCATTTCTTTGATGTTTGGCATTTCAATACTTGACAACTTTCAACTTTTTGCATTTTTGAACATTTTCAAAGTCACCCCATATGTAGTGAGGGTGCCTTATATTTGAAGCATTAGAAGTCTATTTTTGCTCCTCTTTTCATTTGATGCATTTTGCAAACTTTCTTTCACTTTTCATTTCATTGAACTCAAATCAATTTCTTTTTGTGCCCATTCCCTTTGATGACAAAAATGTGGTAGAACATGGACGATGGATGCATGAATGGTTTCAAGGGTCACCTTGGAATAAACGGTAGCCAAGGAGTTATCACACCACAAGGTACTCTTGACTAGGCCTTAATCCATGGGTCAAAGGATACTAGCATGACACATCCTAGGGTGTTTTACAAGTATTCTAACAAGCAAAGTCTTAAGAAGAAAAATCATCTACTGGGGCCTATATACACTTGTCAAGCTTCCCAAGTAGACGGTTTCGCAAAATTTTTCTAACATGCAACTACATGCCATGATGCAACTAACATATAAACATCCTAATGCAAATGATTCTACCAACTAATATGCCATATAATCTAAATGCAAGTCCTAAATTCACATTGTTATACCGCATCAATCAAAATAAAGCCACATAGTCATTAACATAAAGAGGAAAAAGGAGATTGGAAAGATCATACCATGCGGTCTTCAATATCCTCATGTCTCGGATGTGTCGTAGTCGATCAATGTGAACACGGATAGAACAAATACAATATATACAACAATATATACAAGTCTACACTACAAAGGAAATGAACTTGTTTTTGGATTTTCAAAATTTTCAAATTTTTTGATTTTTTGAAACTTTTTGATTTTTTTTTTGGGTTTTTGAATAAAAGTTAAGTTAGAATTCCCCATCCTCACACTAATATGGGCATTGTCCTTAATGGCCAAAATGATGGGAAATTATGCAAGCATGATGCATGAATTCTATACTAAATGCAAGCTACACTAATCTACACTACATGATGCATGGATTTTTGTTTATGACGGAGAGCGTAATTTATATTACCTCCCGTTGCGTATGCATGTACTTCCCCAAACCGAGATATACATTATTTCTAATGTCCTAAAGTTGGGGGTAGTTCATGCACACAAGATGCAATGCATGAAACTAAATTGTCATTTTGGATTTTTCAAATGGGAACAATAAAAGAACACCTCAATGTGGCCGAGGTGTTAGTCCTTATTTTGCTAGGACTCTCCAACTATGATCAAGATAAAAATAAATAAAACAAAGAAAGAAGTAGACAAACCTCAAGAGGGTAGGAGCCTCCAAAGCTTGCTAGTCCTCCACCATATCATCATTGTCATCATTTTCCTTTCATAGAAGCGGACTCATCACCACTTCCCTCTTCACTTCCTTGCTCACTTCCTTCATCTTCTTCATTAGCCTCTTCTTCTTCATCATCTACCTCTTCATCAACACCCTCATTATCGACATTCCCATCTTCACCCGGTCTTTCACCCCTAGATGTGTTTGGAAAGAAGACTTCCCTATCCGCCCAACTAGGCAAAGGACATGAAGGATCAAGTAGTCCTTGCCTAGCTAAATGAAGGAGGGGTGGATATTGGGCCAAGTATGCATCTACTCGATCATTGTAAGCTTGTTTATGCATCTCTTGCATAAGTAGAGTCATGTAGTCATTGCCCACTTCAACACCTTCGGGTTTGAACTCTTGATATATGAATGGATAGGGTGGTGTGACAATGGAGGAGGAGGGCTCTTCAATTTCGCCCCTTTGTTGACGGATGATGTACTCGGCGCCTTTTGAGAGTGGAAGTAGGTAGTTTGTTCTATGAGCACTCAAGCGGCATATCTTGGAAGGCAAAGTGAAAGATCTAGCATCATTGGTGAGCCACCCATAGTTGGTGTCAAGAGGATTATGCTTGACCCACTTGTACTTGTTAATCATGGCATCCATGTCAATGAGATGATCCCCTTTGATCGCCACATAGGTGTTATCCTTGTTGAAATTTGGATCAAAGTACTTGGCCAAGAGAGTAACTAGACCTCCATTTATGATAAAAGCGGTGCCTTCCTTACCACAATCAACATTGAGCCATCTTTCCACCAAAAGCCTTAGAGCATTGTAAGGCTTAGTGAATTCCCTTCCAACATTTAAGGCCGACTCAAGTAGAACAAAATCGAGCTTTGTAAAGTGATTAGTGTCTTTTCTTGCAATTATAGTATTCCCGATGACCTTGTGCCACACTCTAATGCCCGGATGGTGAACTAATAGAGCGCGACAAGCATGAAAGTTCTCAAATTTCTTCCCGGAAATCGCCTCCCAAAGAGGAGCGGGGTCATACTTTCCGGGATTCTTGAAATAACTAGGTGAATCACTAAGACCCAATGCTTTACCCAATTCATCAAAGGTAATGCGCCTACTCACATTTAGCAAGGCGGAACTCGATGTTTTCTCTAGTCTCTACCTTAGTAACTTTCAAAGAACTCAAGAATTCTAAGGTAAGGGAGGGGTATGTCAATTCTCTTGTAGCAAACAATTTTCCCAACCCCATGGCTTCAAAGAAGGCTTTTGTTTGTTCAAGGACACCCAATTTGTTCAAGGCATATTCACATATGAATTTGGTGGGTAGAATGGATTTCTTAGCATACTTGGCAAATGTATCCCTATGGGAGTTAGAAATGAAAATTACCTCCGGATAGTTTGATAATTGAGCAATTTCCGGAGTTGTTGTTGTTGTTGCTTCCAAGGGAGGATTTTGTTGTTGTTGAACTTCCAAGTTTGCATTAGCAACCACCATAGCCATTGAAGCTTTCTTTGCTTGAAGGCATTGTTGCCTTTTTGAGAGTGCCTTTGCCTTGAGTGCCTTTGTTGACCCTTTTGTTCTTGCCATTGATGATTATACCAAGAAAAGATTGAAAATCTTCAATTTCCAATTATACCCAAATCGATTTTAAGATGAAAGGATTTTCCTTTGTATTTCAAAAATCGACTCAAAGGTTGTAGATTTTGGTGCTTGGATTGATTATTGTTGGAAAAGGAGTGATTAATTGTTGTTGTAAGAAAGTTTGGATTTGATTTTGTTGAATTTGGTTGAGGAAATGTTGTTTTTGGTGATGGAGAGGATGAGGGTTTTGGGGGTTTATGGGTAGTGTTTTGAATGTATGAATGAATGAATGAATGTGGGAAGGGTATTTAAAAACACCCAAAATCTTCAAACTATAGGGGGAAGACGAGCGGATTCCCTTCGGGACGCTCGGATTCTGCTTAATCTGGGTTCAGAAAATCTCGCCTAAAGACGAGCGTCTTTCAGTGAAGACGGGCGGATTTCTGCAATTCAGGACGTGCGGATTCCTTCAGAGACGAGCGGATTCTGTTATAGGAATTCTTCTTATTCTGCACTGGCAAAAAGACGGGCGTCTTTTTGTAAAGACGAGCGGATTCTTTCAGACGAGTGTCTTCTCTGCTGGGACGCTCGGATTCTCTAACAGACCAAAATTTTCATTTTTGCAGCTCATTTGGACGGACGGTTTCAGCCGTAGACGCTCGGATTCCCATTAGACGAGCGGATTCCCCTTAAGGACACTCGGATTCCTCTTAGTCTACCCGGATTCAGTTCCATCCGTGCACTTGCATATCCCGTGTCATTTTCATTCTTCAAATCCCGTGTTCTTCATTGTAGGAGCACTACTAAGGCATGAATAGCTTAGGCAATTGCTATCCCCACACTAAGCTAAAGCACTACACATCAATTAAATCATTAGTCCCTCCCTCACTTCTCTCAAAAATGATAGATATCTTGATCAAAGCATAAAAATCCAAAAATGACAAAAATGCAATGTAAGAATTAAAATTCAAGTTAGGGAGTTAGAAATATTTACAAATGGTGGTTTGGAGCGGACTCCACCAAACTCTCATCCTTAGTGAGATGTCATGGGGGCATGTCCAAGGTGTTGTTGATGTTACTCAACACCTTGAAGAAGTAGTCAAAAGCTTGTTCATTGTCATGATAAAGATCCTCAATATATCTTTGCCCTTGTTGTCCTTCATGTTGGTCTTGATCGATAGCATTACCAATGTAGGGATTGAAAATCCGTTCAAACGCATCGTCCCAAAGACCACAAACTTCATCTATTTGATCACTAAAGATCTCTTGAGTTGATAGAGACAACTCTCCCACTTTCATGTCTTGGCCAATGAGGCCATCTTCTTCATTGCTTGACTTTGGTGAGCTTTTCAAGCTCTCTTGGTTACAATTTCCTTGCTCTTTGAATGGAGCATCATTGACTTTCTTCTTCCATTGGAATTCCGACTTCTTCCTATCATCCTTCCGGCTATAATGATCAACCATAAAACATGGTTCATGCAAACGGGGAGCTCTCATGGTCTTGTCAAGATTGAAAGTTATGCTCTCATCTCCCACTTCTAGAGTGAGCTCTCCATGCTTCACATCTATTACCGCACCCGCGGTGTGCAAGAAAGGTCTACCTAGAATGATTGGAATATTGGAGTCTTCTTCCATGTCAACAATGACAAAGTCCACCGGGATGAAAAATTTCCCAACTCTTACGGGAACATCTTCCCATATCCCCAATGGTGTCTTCATCGATCTATCGGCCATTTGGATTGCGATATTGGTGAATTTAAGCTCTCCCATCCCTAACCTTTTACTCACTGAGTACGACATAACACTCACACTAGCTCCTAGATCACATAAGGCTTTGTTGATCGTGGTGTCGCCTATGGTACACGGTATTGAGAAGCTTCCCGGATCTTTAAGTTTTGGAGGTGAACTCCCTTGAAGTATTGCACTACTCACCTTAGTGAAGGCGATAGTCTCAAGCTTCCGGATTGACTTCTTCTACGTAACGATGTCTTTCATGTACTTTGCATAGGCCGGCACGTGATTGATTAATTCCGTAAAAGGAATCGAGACTTCTAAATTCTTCACAATTTCCATAAATTTTCCAAGTTGGTCATCAAATTTGGGCTTGGCTTGACGACTCGGAAAAGGAAGTCTAATCACAATGGGCTCCTTCTCCTTGGCCTTGTCTTCATTTTTCTTTGAAACTTCTTCTTTTGATGGTTCCCCATCCTTGGGATTTTGCACAATTTCTTCTTTGTCACTAGCTTCCACAACTTTATCCTCAACTTGCTTCTCCGGTGCTTCATACCTTGTACCACTTCTCAAGTGAATGGCACTAACCGTTTCATGTCTCGGGGGATTACTTTGAGGTGGTAAATGCCCCTTTTGTCTTTGTGAGCTTGAAGATGCTAGTTGAGTTAATTGGGTTTCCAACATTTTGGTGTGGGCTAGGATGTTGTTGATGGTGATTTCTTTTGCTTGACTATCCTTTTGCATTTGAGTGAAAAACTCTTGTTGATTCTTTTGCATTTGGAGGACCGCTTTTTGAACATCAAAACCTTGGTCATTTTGTTGATTGTATGGAGTTTGATTTTGGTAACCTTGGTTTTGGTTGTAAAAGGGTCTTTCATTTTGGTTTCTCATGGGAGGTGGGGTGTATGTTGGTTGAGGGTTTTGAACATTTTGGCTTTTGTATGAGAGATTTGGGTGGAATTTGGTGTTTTCATTGTAATAGTTTGAATAAGGGGTACCACTCTTGTATGCTTGAAAAGCATTCACTTGTTCATTTGTTCCCCTACATTCACTTTGGTCATGTCCCAAAGTTCCACAATTACATATCCCACTTGGGATTGATGAAGATGCCGTCATGGCATTAACATGATGCTTTGGTGATTTTGAGGCTTCTTCAATTCTAGCCATAGCCTTTTCGAACTTCAAATTGATGGTATCAATGTGAGCACTAAGTTGAGCACCCAATTGAGTAATAGAGTCCACTTCATGCTTTCCTCCTCTAGTAGCCTTGCGAGATCTACTATATTGTGAATTATGGACCGCCATTTCCTCAATCTTGTTCCAAGTTTGATTGTCGTCAACTTCGGTGAACATTCCATTTGATCCCATGTTGAGAATGTTTCTTGAGTCTTCATAAAGACCGTTCCAAAATTGTTGTACCAAGAACCACTCGCTAAGTCCATGATGAGGAAATGAGCGACAAATTCCTTTGAATCGCTCCCAAGCTTCATACAAAGATTCTTCATCTCTTTGCTTAAAGCCCGTAATTTGAGCTCTTACATGTTAGTCTTTTCCGGTGGATAGAACTTTTTGTAGAAAGCTAGAGCCAACTTCTTCCAAGAATCAATTCCGAGAGTAACCTTATCAAGGCCTTTCAACCATTGTTTTGCGGTGCCAATTAGAGAAAAAGGAAGTAAGACCCATCGAATTTGGTCTTGAGTTACACCGGTTTGAGAAATCGCATCACAATAGTCACAAAAATTCTCCATGTGAGAGTGAGGGTCTTCACTAGGCATCCCCCCAAATTGGCTTCTTTCGACTAATTGGATAAATGCGGATTTGGCAATGAAATTTCTGGTTAAATGTTGTGGTGTGGGAGTACCATTAGGTAGGTTCTCCTCGGTTGGTACGGAATGTGATGAAAATTTGGGCATTGTGGGTTGATTTTGTGTTGGATTTTGTGTTGGGTTCTCCTCACCTTCTCTTGCAAAAGGGTTGATGAACTCAATAGTGTTTGGTTGAATATCTACAACCTCACCAATACCTCTCAAAGTTCTCCTAGCAAGTCTTCTATTGGTTGTCAAAGTCCTTTCAATTTCGTGATGAAAGGGTAACAAGTTACCTTGTGATCTTCTAGACATGCAAAATATCAAACAACTCGAAAATAATTAGAACAAACCTTGAGGAGTTATACTTCCCCATGGCAAAGAAAGACACAACTAATAACAATATAAGAAAATCTAAATCAAGTTAACACCGTCCCCGGCAACGGCGCCATTTTTGGTCGGACTCACTTGGAGGTTTAGTTTTCGGTACTTGTCGTTAGGAGCACCTAAACCAAAACACAATTTATAACTCCACAAACAACTCTACAATTAGTAAAGAGGCAAGTAAAGGTCGGATCCCAAGGGACGAGAATTGAGATGAGATTTTCTATTGCAACTAGTGGTGTCTAAGGGTGTCACAATTTGGGGTTTGAAGTAGAAGATCACTAAACTAAATAGTAATGAAAGTAAACAAGCAAGATGATGAAAAAGGGGTGTAAACAATTGATAAAAGGCACTAGGGTGTCAAGGGGTCATAGGGGATTCATGGGAATTGATCATACAAACATATTCTCAAATTATAAGCAAGCAATTATTGTTGTGATGGATCGAGTTGGTTTATATCTTACAATCCTAGGAAAGTTTGGGTCCCGGAGCCGAATCGATTAGATTGTACAACACCTACAAGTCGACTTAATCTTCCCTACTCAACTATATGCATGGTCTAATGAGACACGAGTTGGTTTATGTCTTACAAGTCTCATTGAAAAGATAGGTGATGGGTAAAAAAAATGCAAGGATTCACTGGCTCGCATTTCATCAAACATAACATGTTCATAAGTTGAGATCACAACAAGCAAGCAAATAAACTACGAAAACATATTAATTTAAGCATGAATCATCCCCCATGTTGGTTTCCCCTAATTACCCATTAACCCTAGCTAAGAAACTTCTCACTCATTATCATGTTGAACATGCTATCAAGGTTGTCAGTCATACCAACAAAGTGAAACATGATGAATAAATGAAGATAATTAACAATAATTAAAAAGGGATTAAGAGAATTATATCTACTAATGATTCCAATAATAAAGCAAAGAATAATAGAAGTACTTGAGGATTGATTGGAAGGTTGTCAATCTCCCAATAATAACCCAAATAATCTTCAATTACCCAAAACAAAGGATGAACAAGAGAGAGATTAAGAAAATGAAACTTGTATTAAAACTTGATTATATGTTGATTACAAGATTAAAGAGAGATTTGATTGATATTAACTACACTAAAGATTGCTAAGAAGAACATGCTCTTCTATTTAGACTCATGGGGTATTTATAGTGGGGATTACTTACATAAATTAGGGTTTACTAAGGGCTTAAATGACGATTAAGTCCTTGAGGAATCACCGGTCTCAAGGGAGAATCCGGTCTCCTTTTTACCGGTCTTAGAAAAATATGCGCATCCTTCCTTGAAGCTTGTAGAAGACGAAATGGCTGACATACAATCCGAGCGTCCAGGGCACGGGACGGGCGGATTGTGGTGATTCTGGACGGACGTCCAGCTGGGGAAGACGGGCGGATTGGGGGTGTTTTGGACGGGCGTCCACTAGGGGAAGACGCTCGGATTGTACCTCTTGGACGGGCGTCTTGTGGACAATCCGCTCGGATTGTCTTACAGCTACATTCTTTCTTCTTTTCTTCCTTTTTCTTCATAGAATCCTTGAGGATTTCCTCGGGGATGCAAGGATCTTTTCTCATCATTGCCCATCTACTATAGTATGTACAAAGGCCTTCTAATCTTGTTTTCTCTTTGATGCTTGGTCATTGAATTCAATCAATTTAGCTTCATTTTGTCATGAAAATGCAAGGTTTGCACTCCTTTCCTACCAAGGAAACAAAACCTCAAAGAATATGCAAAACAAAGGACTAAAGACAATAAATGACCCAAATATGCACTAAAAAGCATGTGAACAAGGCTAATTCGGGGACTAAATATGCTCTAATTATGGTCACATCATATGTGTTGTATGTTGGGGAAGATTTGGCAATTGTGGCAATGTTTAACGTAGTTACGGCAATCGGCTTCCATGGTGGTCCAGTAGTAACCTAGCCGCATGATTTTCCGTGTAAGCATCATTGCACTCATGTGAGGGCCACATTCTCCGTCGTGAACCTCTCCCATGACTTGTTTGGCTTTGTGATGGTCAATGCAAAGGAGGAGAAATCCTTGGGGTGTTCTTTTGTATAGATGGTTTTGGTTTATCACAAATTGTGATGCAAGTAAACGGATGGCTCTTTGTCCTCTTTGATCAGAGTTGGGAGGGAATTCGGTTTTGGTTTTGTAATTGAGGATGGCTTGGTACCAAGGTTCATCATGGCTTTCCTCGTCGTTGATAATGGCACAAATGTGAGCTGGCTCGCTCCTTCTCTCGACACATAGGGGCATTGATGTCATGCCGTCAGGTATGTTGATGAGCGCGGCAGGTTTTGCCAGGGCATCAGCAAATTGATTTTCCTCTCGTGGCAGATGGAAGTAGTCAACTTGGTCGAAGAATTCGGCCTCTTGACTGATCTTCACTTGGTAGGGAGCTAAGCTGTCAGATCGGATTTTCCATGATCCGGACACCTGATTGATGATGAGTGAGGAATCGCCGTGGACCCTCAGCCTCTTGATGCCAAGTGTGATGGCTGCTTGTAGGCCGATGAGACATGCTTCATATTCAGCGGCATTGTTGGTGACGGCGAAGTCTAGCTTGACCGAGATCGGAACATGTTCTCCCTTTGGTGATATTAGAAGGATTCCTACCCCGAAGCCTCTCAGATTAGATGCACCATCGAAGTATAGGTCCCATGCGTCGGAGTCGACACAAAGGATGTCCTCGTCAGGAAGTGACCATGTGTCGGTCGTTGGGCCCTCGTTGACGGGATTTTCTGCTAGGAAATTGGCAACTGCTCTTCCCTTGATAGCCTTGAGGGGTACAAACTTGAGGTCAAATTCGGACAGCATGAGTGTCCATCTAGACAGCCTTCCGTTTAACACGGGTTTTTCGAAGATGTATTTAACCGGGTCCATCTTGGAGTAAATGTGGACTGTGTAGCTGAGCATGTAATGCCGCAGCTTCTTTGTTGACCATACAAAGGCAAGGCATGTCTTCTCCAATTGGGTATACCTCGTCTCGTACTCAATGAACTTTTTGCTGATGTAGTAGATCGCTCGTTCTTCGTTGCCAACTGTTTGTGCTAACATTGCTCCCATGGCTGTGTTGGTAACAGTCAGGTATAGGGATAAAGAAATCCCCGGCTGAGGTGGCATGAGGACAGGAGGTTTGGATAAGATTTCCTTTATCCTTTCGAAGGCCTTCTGACAGTCGTCGTCCCAATCGGTGTGATCGGTGGCACGAAGCTTTTTTAATATTCGTTCACAAATCAAAGGGAGCCTGGCGATGAACCGGCTGATGTATTGGACCTGGCCGAGAAATCCCCGAATCTCTTTCTCGTTCCTAGGCCGAGGCATTTGTTGAAGGGCTTTGATTTTGGTTGGATCAATCTCAATGCCTCTTTTGCTAACGACATGTCCCAAGAGTTTTCCGGAGGTGACTCCGAATGCACACTTCTGAGGATTTAGTCTCATGTTGTATTTCCGCAGACGAGCGAAGAATTTCCGAAGGGCACTAATGTGGCCGTCCCTTTCTTTCGATTTGACAATCATGTCATCGACATATACCTCTACCTACTTGTGCATCATATCATGTAGCAGAGTGGTAGCGGTTGTTTGATAGGTTGCTCCGGCGTTGATGAGGCCGAAAGGCATGACCGTGCAGCAATATGTCCCCCACTGTGTAGTGAATGCTGTCTTGTGCATGTCTTCCTCAGCCATTTTAATCTGATTGTACCCAGCATACCCGTCCATGAATGATAGGAGAGCATGCTCGGCAGTATTGTCCACCAGAATGTCAACATGTGACAAAGGGAAGTCGGCCTTTGGACTCGCCTTGTTCAGATCCCTGAAGTCGACGCAAACCCGAATTCTTCCGTCTTTCTTTGGTACCGGCACAATGTTTGCCACCCAATCCGAGTATTTAGACACTTTGATGAAGCCAGCCTTGAACTGTTTATCCACTTCTTCCTTGATTTTTAGGGCCCATTCAGGACGCATCTGGCGTAGCTTCTGCTTCACAGGTTGAGCCCCGGGTTTAATGGGTATCCGGTGCTCTGCGATTTCTCTGTCAATCCCAGGCATATCTGTGTAAGACTAGGCGAACACGTCCTTGTATTCGTGGAGGAGGTCAATGAACTGTTGTCTTTCCGAGGGGTCCAGGGTTGTCCCTATCCTAAGTTCTTGAGGTGTATTGTCGGTTCCTACGTTAATAGGTTCGGTCTCCTTAATGATGGGGGTTCTGGTTTCCCTCTTGTCAAGTTCTTTGGCTAGGTGAGGTGGGTAGTCACTCAAGTCAAATTCCTCGTAGTCATTCAGAATTGCATTGCAGTTAAATTGAGACGAGTCATAAGCAAACTTAGCGTTCATTAAGTTGACACGAGCGAAAAGCTCGGAGAGACAGACATCTCATGCTCGGTCAGAGGCGACACAACAGAGGAAGTGGCCCCTGGAACAGGCTCCAGGTTGTCACCTTTTATGGGAGTGGGGGTGACCCTAGTAGACTCAGCCTCTGAATCAGCCGCGACTTTGTGATAAAACAGTGGGTAAGGGACCTTGACTGGGACATCAGGAGTGTTAGGAGCTACGACAGACTCTGACTCCGACTCAGAGTCAGACTTAGATCCTTCTTCACTTCCCTCCTTGAACATAGGGCCTTCTCCAGTTGTTATCTTGAGAATGCGGCCTTGGCGATCGGTCCACTTGACGGTCTCCGTCCAGCCCTGTGTAGCTTTCTCCGGGTCAGTATCGGAGATCAAGGCGGTTGGGTCAAAGTGATTGTCCTCAGGGCGATGTTGATGATGTCCTCATAGTCGAGGTGTTTGACGTTATCTTCCCCAAAGAGGAGTGTGACAACTTATCCGTCAAGGCATGGTGATGGCTTGGACTCAGTTGATTCAGCTTCGATGTTGTCGGGGATAAAGTAGCAGTCCTGGAAGACTTCCACTCCCGGGTACCTAGCCCTGGCCACAGAGTCACAGATTGGCTCCGGAAAGCCATGGTAGAGCTTGGACTTTCCTTCGGGGACAAAGTATCCGTTGAGAGTCAGATGGTAGGGACGGAGGATAACCCCGTGCTTCTTGCGTTTTCGGACTAGGAGGTTCATCTCCTGGATATCTTCGTTGGTAGGTTCGTACCCCAGTCCAAAGGGAATTTTGGGGACCTTAGCCTGTTTCAAGGGAGGCAATAGGTCCTTTAGTGGATTGAGCGGCAAACTCGGGAAATAACCCTGACGCATCATAATACGGTTGACCGTGAGGTTGGTGAACGGGTCGCAATCAGAGGGCGTCGATTCATCAGTTATGGCGTTTACGGCTTGGAAACCCCACATTTCATTGTCATCCTCCTCAATGTCTTGGGAGGTTACTCCCTTTCTCATGACAGCTTTGATCGGGGAAGCGGAAATTGTGATCGTTTTCCCGTTGAAGGGGACCCTGATCTTCTGGTGGAGAGTTGAGGTGACCGCCTTGTCGGCGTGAATCCAGGGACGTCCCAGGAGCATGTTGAAAGAAGCGTCGATGTCGACCACTTGAAAACTGGTTTGTCTTTCCAGTGGTCCGGTCACGACAACCAGAGTGATAAGCCCAGCGACCTTGCGACGAGTGCCGTCGTAGGCACGTACTCCTTGATTCGTTGGGACAAAATCAGCTTTCTTGATACCCAGCCTGTGGGCAGTCTTAAGAGGAATGACATTTACCGCGGAACCGTCATCCACGAGGACCATGGGTATGTTTTTTTGGAGGCATTGTACGGTGATATACAGGGCCAGGTTGAGATTGGCTCCGAACGGAGGGATATCTTCGTCGGAGAAGACGACTGGGTTGTTTAGATCAGGGGCGTCCCTTGTCATGTGCGTCACTACTTCTTCTGGAGAAGAGGTGGAGGGCACGGTTAATTCTCCCAAGGCCTGCAGCAAGGCATGTCGATGCTCAAAAGACGTTGCGATCAGTTGCCAAATTGAGATTTCAGCTTTCGCCTTCTGAAGCTGTTTCAGGATTGAGTTCTCAGGAGCCCTTGGTTGAGTGTCCACCTCCGGGACGGCTTGGTCATTCGTTGTTGGAACGACCGTTGGATTGTTCGGATTCTGATAGGGACGTCCGGACCGGATGAGATGTCCGATTTCTTTCGCCCGTTTATCCTTCCCTGGGATGATATAGACATCCTCAACATCATCTCTCCATATGCCATTAATTTCGGAGTCTCGAGGGTACCTTGGAGGGGTATTCCTCGGTGGGTAGTTCTTGTGAGGGATATTTTTGTGAGGATGGTTTTTGTGAGGGTGATTTTTATGGGGGTAGTTGTTATGGGGGTAGTTATTTTGAGGGTAGTTATTTTGAGGGTGATTTTCGTGGGGTCTATGCCAGAATGGTCGCGGGAGCAATCCATCCTGGTGTGGGTAGTTTCGATTGCTTGGGGAATTCTCCCTCGGGCGCGGTGCTAGAGGATTGGAGATGAGTCGACGGTAGGCGTCGTCGAGTCGGGTGATTCTCTCAAAGAGGCTGGCTATGGTCTCTTCAACTTGTTGAAACATAGTGAGCATGGTGGCAGCACTAAACACAAACACTCCGTCTGAAAGATCCTTTTCTAAAGCATTCACCTCGTCATCAACTGGCAGGATGAGGTGAGAGCAGTCTAGGGTCGGCTCATCGTCGGAGATGGCATGGATTCCCAGAGGATTCGTTGTGTTGTTCGGTTTAGTTGGTGGGGGTATAGGCAAATCCCCTTTCTCAATCATGTCTTGAATGAGGTGCTTAAGTTTGAAGCAAGTTTCGGTATCATGCCCTTTCCCTCGGTGATACTGACAGTAGGCGTTGGGGTTCCAGAACCGGGACTTCTTGGCATCGGTCGGATACGGGGTGGGTCCGATCGGTTGTAACTTCCCTTGGTCCATGAGCCTTTTCAGGGCACTTGCGTAAGTCGACCCTATGTTGGTAAACACTCTCTGGGGGCGTTCAGTTTTCTTAGCAGATGGTTCGACGAGGTTAACCTCATCAATCTTGTTCATCTGGCCGTAAGGGCGAGATCCGGTTGAGGTGGATCCCTGGTAACCTCTGCCAGTGGTCTTGGCTAAGACATCCTTTCGGAGGTCGTCCTCAATGCGCGTCCCAAGAATCTGCAGATCTTGGAAGGTCTTGATATTCTGATACCTCAGTAGGTTGGCATAAACTGGGCGGAGATTGTTGACAAACCTTTCCACCAAAGTTGATTCGCTGGGCATACTGGCCAGTTGAGCACTCACCCTCCTCCAACGGGTCAAGAACTCGGTGAACCCTTCCTTATCGTTCTGGGTTAGCACCTCGAGAGTACGGGTATTGGCCTGGATCTCGACATTGTCGGCATACTGTTTGGCAAACTCAACTGCGATCTCATCCCAAGTAGTAAGGTTTTTCGGATAAAGGGAGTAGTACCATTGGCGAGGGATCGGTTCCAAAGAGGATGGGAAGATCCGGGTAAAAAGTTCCTGTTTGACCCCTTTAATGGCCATGTAGTCCTTGAAAGCATGGATATGATTGAGTGGGTCCTCCACTCCTTTGAACTTAGGCACATCGGTCAGGGTGAAGTTGTCAGGTAGTTGATCCCCAACAGGTTCGAACCTTCGGTTGTTCTCAAGATGGATATTTTTACCCCGGGCTAGGAGCTGTTCTTCCAAGAGCTTTAGCCTTTTCTCAATTTCGGTCAGAGGTGGGGTATTATGTTCCCCAGTTTCCTTGTTTTCCACGGCGTCGATACGGGTCTCGACACGATCCAGGGTGACCTTGAGAGCAGTAAGCAGGCTGGCTAGCTGATCAGTTGTGACATCTCTGTTGTTATTAATGTTGTTGTTAGACGAAGCTAAAGACGGGGCCATGGCTCTGAGGCAGAAAAACAGCTCACATTACAACTCAATCCGACACCTTTCCAAGACTGAACGCAGACAACACAAAGGACGAGACAACGATCAGACTCAACAAGATGGGGATGACCGTGTGCGGTCCCTCGGTGCTGACTCGATTTATGACGTGACGGTGTTGACCGAACCTTTGACTTGAGTCCAACATGACGGAGTGACGTCATTGGACGGGTCTCGTGGCGAGATGACTCATAAGTAAAGACCCATAAGTACGTTTGCTTTGACTCGATAGACACTAGGCGGAATTGGAATGGTGGACTAAAGTTTTCGAAAATAGAAATTTTCAAAAAGATTCATTTGTCGCTTAAATGGACGGCTTCGAAGATAGAAATCTCCTCAAGTCGATCAGTTGAAAGGGGTCGTCTTAAGTTTATTTGCAAAAGACGGTTTGAGTTTGAGTCGGCTCGGAAAACAGTGCATTGTTTCCCAAGACGGTTTTGAAATTTAAAATTGTATGTTTTGAAAATCGGATTTGAAATGTTTGAAGAGGTCTCGGGGACGGTGTATGGTCCTCGGGATCTCAAAAGTGTCTCGAGAAAAGGGCGTGTGCTTTTCTCGGGTTTTGGAAGAGCCATTATCGGCGCGAAACGGGTTAAAATCCGTGTCTAGACGCGGCGATTATAACGGCGTGAAAAAAGGTGATTTGAAATGGTTGTACAAAACCGAGTTTGAAAATCGTCATTATGACGGCCTAGAAAGGCGTGTTGAAATGGTTATACAAAACCGGGTTTGAAAATCGTCATTACGACGGCCTAGAAAGGCGTGTTGAAATGATTATACAAAAACCGGGTTTGAAAATCGTCATTACGACGGCCTAGAAAGGCGTGTTGAAATGGTTATAAAAAAACCGAGTTTGAAAAACATCATTACGACGGCCTAGAAAGGCGTGTTGAAATGGTTATACAAAACCGGGTTGAAAATCGTCGTTATGACGGCCTAGAAAGGCGTGTCATTTGAAATGCAACTGTCGGCGAAAGACCGAGTTTTGAAACGGCCATTATAACGGCGCAAAAAGGTGACTTTGAAAGTTTGAAAATGACACGGAACGACTTATGATCAAGTAGCACATAAGCACTCGCAGTTCATTATATTAAGCATTATGCTGACACGGGTTTTTGCTTAAAAGGGTGGGTTACACACCAAGCAATCAAACCCCGATTTGCGAGAGGGATACCAATCCAAACAAAATGTGTAAGGAGGGTGCCCTAGCCTCGTGCTCGAAAGTGATGAAAGCTCTTTGACGAAACAGAAATGTGTAACGTCAATGGTATGCATGACTCAATCGGGATTCAAAACGCGGGGATGAGAAAACTCACGCCGACGAGACGAGCCAATTGGTCAAAAAGGGTTAGGTTGTGGGCCCGGACAAGGAACCCGACCGTGACCGTAATATCAATTAATGCATTCCAACCAAGACCTCGTTCGAGTCTCACCATCTAGGGATCACAAAGACGTAAGTGTCCTAGTTATCCCCAGCGGAGTCGCCAATCTGTGGACATGGCCCACCTGCAAGCCCAGCCGATCTGTGGACATACAGCGGTCTTTTGAAAGCCACGTTCAGCGGCGTAAAAAATGCTTTCGACCGGATCGTTTTAGATTGGCCGGTTTCGTCTCGGTAAGGGTTTCGAAACGATTAGAGATGTTCGGAGTCGCCACCAAGCATTTGTGGGATGCCTGGAACCCGTTCGAAATCCACTTTATACCTCTGTCAAATCGAAGCACAAAGCAGCGTTTGACATAGGTACTAAAGATAAGGAAATCGTCCCTCTTTAGAATCCTATCTCTAGAATGACTCTCGTACGCCCTGGATAAGGTCGTCCACTATCCAAAGTTTCTGAGTAAGAGGTGAAGGTACGTATTGGGAAGCCCTTTAATCGGACACCCTATCCCGCCCGCGTTAGCGGCCTCTACTGATCGATCTTGGTTGGTTGAATGCAAAAGTTGATAAAACGTTTTAAATGCATGAATTCGCATCCAATAATTTAAACCTAACATGTGAGAGCTTTCTAAGTCGGTTGATTTAATCCAAGTATCAAGTATAAGATGTCGAGTTGTATTAATGATTGATTTGCATGAAAGACGGAAATTAAACATCCATTTACCGTATTAGGTTTAGGGTGCATAACGTGATCCATTTGTCTTAGTAAGGCATTTTGCAAATATGGTTTTGAATAATCAAATAGTCATCTGATCCATCCTATATCCGGGCTAACTGGAGTCGGGATCGTCCTAGACTAATGCTGGAAAGGAACAGGCCCTGTACCAGACGGCTATATGAGGCGCGAGCCAGCCGGCGGTGTAAGAGGCCTCCCTCTGGTTTTGAAAATGAGAAATGGAGGACCTATTTAGGCGCGGGTTAGTCCACGGTATATGTGCCGTGTTCTGACCTTTTAGAAAGTGTTATAAAACGAGTTGAAAAATGGGTATTTGAACCCGGTTTGATTTAAAGGGGTCGTTTAGACCGCATTTGTTGATTTGAAGAACTAGACTCGAATAATCATCATTATTTTGATAATATTCGGTGTCGGGTTCGATTTGACAAACTTGACATGAATAGTTTTGAAAGTAATTATGGACTAATTTTTTTAAGTCCATTTGAATGTTATTAGTCGATACTCATCATCGTACCTGGGTTAAAATCCGGCATGGTATGTAGAAACAAGGATGACTTTGTGTTGGTGACTAATACGTTTGTTTGAAAATGTAAAGAAATGAAATAAAAGGCTTTAAAATACCTTTTAAATGTCATTAACCAAATATTATCACCGAAACACGGATTTAACCGTCATGGTATGAGTAGCCAAGGGTGAAAAATGTTTTATGGTTAAAACAAATGAAATAAAAAGGGTTCAAAAATATTTGAAATGGTAAAAACCGATTACAAATATGAAAGTGGATTAAAGGGAAATGACGAGAACAAACACGGTTGATCTATGGTCTGAACACCCAATTTAGGCGCGGGTAATCTGGCGACCTAAGGGGCTTCTGCCTCAGAGCAAAAATCAGTTTTGGCTCGTTTATTCCATGTTTTGGTTCATGTTATACACGTTTTAGAATGTTATAGTCATGAAACAAATGAAAACATAATAAAAGAGGATTTTTACACCCTCATACTTACATGTTTGGTTATGGCGAGTGACCGACGTAAGTGTAACAACTCGTTTGATCGGAAAAAACTCGGTTTAAAACCGTTTTGGTAAGTAAAAAGAGTGTTTTGATGCTTAGTGATGGTGTAGTGGTCGAAGTGGTCGGTCAAGTGATTTAATGCACGATGACGGTACCAAACAATGTGTAAGGCTCGTATTTACGATCGGTAGGTCATAAATACGCGTTGGGTTGTGACTTAAGAAGTCGAGTCGAGAATTTTAAGGGAGAAAAGAGGGGGCGGACACTCGCGTCAATCTCAAATGGGTGGCATTTGAGGGGTATTTATAAGAGAATGAGTGGTTGTGTGAGTTTTGAGCGACCTGGCCACTTGGGCTGCTCAAAGAGGCGCGAGCCACGTCGCGGTTCTTCGAGATGAGTTGTCGCTTTCACAACAAACGCAATCATGATTTGTTCTATCCTAGGTTTTGTAGTCACATGTTTGGTACTTGACCAACACGAATCCGGGAAAACTTAAGGTAGAAGGTTTGAAATGTTTTGTTTCTGGTGGTTGACTCGGTTTGACTCGTTGTTGGAGTCAGGATTTAGAATTTTTGAGTCGGTTTTTGGTCCGTTGTCGGTTTTGACTCTAGTTAGTGTCATTGCGACCCTGTCGTCGTGCATTAAACACTCGAGGTATTTTTGAAATGTTTTGAAATGTTTTATTTTTGAAATCGTTTTAAGTTTTCCGACGTAAAGTTGTACACAAACTGTCTATCAAACGCCGTGATTCCAAAACATGTTGTAGTCCGATAATCATCGGGTGTTTGTTGGAGTCTCAGCAGATACTGGTTATCTACAAAGTGTCATGCCATACTCGGTATGTAAGAGGCTAGGAATGGGAGAGCTCATATGCACCAACATCACTCTTCAAATGGCGGATCGATCAATAAAAGTACCTTTAGGGGTATGTGAGGATGTGCCCGTGAGAATTGGCAAATTCTTCATCCCGGTAGTCGTTGTCATTGTAGACATGGAAGAGGATTCCAACATCCCTATCATTTTAGGAAGACTTTTCTTGCATACCGCCGTAGCGGTAATCGATGTGAAACATGGAGAGCTCACACTTGAGGTAGGGGACGAGACAATCACTTTCAATCTTGACTAAACAATGAGAGCTCCCTGACTACATGAGCCATGTTTCATGGTCGATCATTATAGCCGAGAAAGTGATAGAAAGAAGTTGGAATCTCTATGCAAAGATCAAGCCATGAGTAAAGAAACACCACCCATATGGAAGAAGAAAGTGGATGACCTTCAAGTAGCTCTATTCGGAGAGCAAGGAATTTTAAACAACAACGAGAGCTTGAATAGCTCACCCATCATGACATGCAATGAAGAAGGCCTCATTGGCCAAGACAACAAGAAAGAGGAGTTGCCGTTGTCAACTCATGACATGATTGGGGAATAAGCTAGTGAAGTTTGCGGTCTATGGGACGATGAATTTGAAGGATTGGTCAATCCTTATATTTAAAATGCTATGACATTAAACCAAGGCTTTGTTGAACCTTGCCATCACTTTGACTTGGAATGCAACAATGAGGAGAACAATGTGCAAAGGTCTATCCAAGACCTCTATCATGAAAAGTGAGCAAGCCTTCGACTACTTCTATAAGGTGTTGAGCAACATCAACAACACCTTGGCTTTGCCCCCTTGACATCTCATCCAAGAATTAGAGTTTGGTGGAGTCCTCCCTAAACCGTCATTTGTAAATATTCTAACCCCTTAACTCGCATTTTACTTCCTTTATTGCATTTTTGTCATTTTCAAATTTGCATTTTTGTGCCTTAATCAAGATTTTTGACACGAGAGCAAGTGTGGGAGGTATTGTAACATGTTTTGATGTGTAGTGTTTGATCAAGTGTGGGGATATCAATTGTCTAGGCTAACCGAGCCTTTGTAGTGCACCCACAACATTTAACAAAGTAGAAGAAGAAATAATGACATGGGAAAAAGAATCCCCACGAGCAGACCTGAGCCCGTGGAAGCTAAAGGGAATCCGAGCGAGCTGAAGGGAATCCGAGCGTCCCGTGTTACATCCGAGCGTCCTGACCTTAGGACGCAGGTCTTGGGAAAGCTTAAAATTGAAGAAAGTGTCCTGTAAGAAAATCTGAGCAGATCATCATCAGGACGCTCGTTCCCATTCTTAGGACGCTCGTCTTAGCATCAGACCGCGCGTCCCGGCATGCTTTAAAGTTTATGAAATTTCCCTGTAAGGAAATCTGCACGTCCCCAGGAGAGTCCGAGTGTCCCCAGAAGGAATCCGCTCGAGCTGAGATGGATCCGCGCGTCCTAGCACGGGTTTGCAATTTCAGGAAATCCTGTAAACTGATCCGAGCGTCCCGTGTCTGATCCGCGTATCTCTATATGCTACTTAAGAAAAACACGGAATTTCCCTTATTCCTAATTCATTTCTATCTTTCACAAACACAAACACAAAAACAAAAACATACCTTTTCTCCCACTAAAACCCTCAATCAACCCATTCAAAAACACAAATTTCTCAACAAAATTCACCACCATTCAAACAAAACTTGCTCAAAACAAGATTAAATCACTCCTTTATCAAAAAAATACCATCTCAACATCAAATTCCTCACAAATTGAATCAATTTTCTAGGGTTTGGGCAAAAATTAAAAAATCCTAAATTGATTGAGAAATTGATTGAAGTTTGAGGAAGCAAGGAACATTTAAGCAAAATCTTGGTTTGTTGATACCAATTTGAGAAGGAGAACACAATAGCACGGACCAAAGGCGGAACCAAGGCACCAAAGACTCCAAATTTATCAAAGAGACAACAAGCTCTTCTTACATCTAAGGCTTTGGAAGTGACACAACCAAGGGTGAAAATCCAAGAAATCGCAACTCCTATTGAGGAAGCTACCACACCTACTCCGGTTATAGAACAATTGTCAAATTTTCCGGAGATAACTTTCTTAACCGATGCTCATAGGAATGCATTTTTATCCCTTACTAGAAAGACTATTGTGGCTACCATGTTTATATGTTAAGACACTATGGAAAAATTGGGTGTGCTTGAGCGAACTAGAACATTTTTCGAGTCCATGAGGTTGTTAGCCCTCTTTGAGATGGAAGAATTGACCTACCCTTCATTAACCATGGAGTTCATAAGGTCCTTGAAGGTATCTAAGGTAGAGGCTCGACATTTTGTTGATTTCCGTCTTGAGAACAAAAGTAGAAGCATGACTTTGGGTGAGTTTGGTAATGTGTTTGGTCTTTCACAATATCATCATTATGAGAATAAGCCTTTAAAATATGATGCCGTACCCCTTTGAAAAGCTATTACCGGTCGAAAATTTGACTCTTTCCGGGAGTGTCATGCTTTATATGTTCATCATCCTTGCATAAGAGTATGGCACAATTTTGTGGGCAATACCTTGATTGCTAGAAAAGGAACCAATCACTTCACTGAACTTGATTTTGTCTACCTTGAGTCCTACATGAATATCAATGGAAAGTTCACCAAAAATTACAACATTCTTCGCCTATTACTTGATCGGTGGCTTGAGATTGATAATGGGAAAGACGGAGCGGCCTTCATTGTAAACGGTGGCTTAGTAACGAGGCTAGCTTAGCACTTTAACCCAAATTTCAACAAAGATAACACATACAAACCGATTAAAGGGAGCAACCTCCTTGATATGAGCACTATGATCAACAAATTCCATTGGGTCAAGAATGACAATCTTGACAACAAGTATGGGTGGCTCATCAAAGAAGCTAAGTCCTTTGTCTTGCCTAGCAAGATTTGCCGTCTCTTCGTCCGTAGACTAAACTACCTATTGTCCATCTCCAAGGAAGCCGAAGTGATAATTAAGCAACATAGGGAACTAATTGCAAAGCCCTCCTCCTCCACCATTGTGACTCTACCATACTCCTTTGCCTACCAAGAATTCAAACCGAGTGGCTCTAATGTCATGGTAGGCAACGACTATTTGACCCAACTAATGCAACAAATGTATAAAGAAGCTCATGAAGATTGGGTGAATGCCTATCATGCCCAATATCCACCCCTTCTACATTGACACGTCTGTCGTGTACCTGTCAAAAATAAACTAACTAAACTAACTATATATCTAGGGAAGTCAGGTCGATCTCCACAGGGAGGCAAGATATCTGTAGAAGTCCGTCTATTTGGTCACAAATGGGGGGGGGGGGGGGGGGTTGTTTGAATTGTTATCTAAACTACAAGTTTTAAAGGAAAGAGAGATAAAGGGTAAGAGCAGTAAAAGCAAGAAATAAGGATAAAACTATCAGATAGAGAGGGACATGTCAGGATTTCGGTTCACTACTGTAGTCCAGTGACTCAGCTGTAAATGACTAAGACGAATTAATGTAAGACGGATGTTGAAAGGTCCTTTCGGTCCACTTTCTATCCTAAAATACCACTAACTTAATTTTCATTCTCGTCAGGGTAGTCTACTGTTCATAGCAGGCCTATTTAGTCCAATCTTTCGATCTAGGATTAATTTTAGCCAGATTAAAGGTTAACTCAGAAGTGTGCACTCAACTAAGTCGAATAAATACAATTAAATTGCTATGGTGACAGAGTCTTGTAATTAATTCATCTAATTCATTTACTACATCGCCACATTCCTACCGCAGATCCCCTAATCCCAACATAAAAGGGGTTTAGCTACTCATGTCGCTAATTAAACTAACAGCAGATAAATTCCCAGCAGTAAACATTATGAAATAACAATAAAATTGCATAAAAGTAAAATTAGGGCAGAAGAAATAACGAAGCGAAGAATTAAAGCAAACAAGAGGTTAATTATTAATAAGAGAAGGGAAAGGAATTACAATCAAGCGAAGCCGGCGTAAAGAACACAAACTCCGAGTGAAAATAGACCCGAGAGCAAGGTTACAATGAAGGGAAAAACAACGTAATAAAGTTTACAGTAGAAAACTTAGATAATGAAAAGATAGCTCCTCATGACCTAGTAAAGCGTGCTTAAATAGCAAAGTAATTAAGTTTAGCGAAATAAACACTCACACGGGCTGTTTAGAAGCCCATAACAGCAAAACCACTCGATCGAGTGGAATAAAACCACTCGATCAAGCAAACACCTTAGCAAATCTACTCGATCGAGTAGAAAGTTACTCGATCGAGTAACCCATCTTTCAGCAAGCTAAGGATCGAGTGGAAAACCACTCGATCGACCATCAGAGGACGTAGAAACCACTCGATCGAGTGGTAGAACTGCTCGATCGAGTTCTTTGTCTTCATTTCAGCTCAAGTTCGTCACCGACTGCCTCGTAATGCGTGCCTTGACGCTTCCAAACGTAGTATCTCACTCCGGAAAAATCCCGTCTCCTCTAAATGCATGCAAAAAGGACGAAAAAGAGTACGATTCCACTACTTTCGCGTTCATTTCTACAAAATGGACAAAATGAACCAAAGTAGCCAATTCGGGGCAAAATACTATAAAAACAGTATAAAAATGCATAGAAATACGTGCTGAAATAGGCTAAAAAGACTATATAAAAAGCACGTATCATACGTCTAGCTAGGCAAGAACTTCTTGATCCTTCATGTCCTTTGCCTAGTTGGGCGGATAGGGAGGTATTCTTCCCTAATGCTTCTCAAGATACCGAAATGGATAGTCGGGTGGCACATTGAAAGATGGTTGTTGTTTATGAAGACGGGGAAGGTAGTGATTTATGCCAAGAAGAAGAAGAGCAAGGTTCAAGTTCCAATGATGATGATGGAAATGGTGAATCCTCCAGGTCAATGGAGGTGGATGATGAAGAAGATAATGAAGAAATTGATGATGCAAGTGATGATGACGATGACGACAATGATGTCGGTGATGAGGATGTCGCAATGAGCGACAATTGATGGTTTACAATGCTATTTGGAGGATACCACACATGCGGGGTTGATCACTTAACTTCAACCTGTTCCATTGTGAGTTTCCTACACCTCCTTTAGCTTTGTCTATATATCATGTTTTTAATCTTTTTCTTGAGTACTTGTCTTGAGTCCTAGCAACATTTAAAGGACTCCCACCTTGGTTCCATTGAGGTGTCTCATTTATTGTTCCCGCTTTGAAAATCCAAAATGACAATTAGGATTCATGCATTGCATACTAACTGATGCCTGTCGTTGTGTGCATCAAAAATAATATTTATAAAACCTATTAAAACTAACAGAAGATAGTGGTAACAGGGTCGATCCGCAGGGAGGTAGGGAGTTAAGTTGTCTTTTAATTTTTAGTCTAAGGGTAACAGTTTGAGGGGGGTTTTGAATTGGACTAAATCTAAATAACATAAACTACATAAACGAATAATAGAAGCAAATGATGTAAACAATGATAAAAGAAATGCTAAGACGGTCGGTTCACTATAGCTGCGATGGCAAAAAATCCTAGGTAAGTCTGAAATACAGTCGTGTAGGATGGGTAAAACAAGTCCTCTCGGTCCAAGTTAACTAGTAGCTCCTTTCGGCCTATGCTACCAGTCCCTAAGTCTCACTAATGCTAGCTCTCGCCCCGATTAGTTATTCCTAAAGCCTAAATTACATTATC
Source organism: Silene latifolia (assembly GCF_048544455.1). NCBI lineage: Eukaryota > Viridiplantae > Streptophyta > Magnoliopsida > Caryophyllales > Caryophyllaceae > Silene > Silene latifolia. The sequence goes on from NC_133528.1 coordinate 38,827,269, forward strand.
TCTCGATCTCAGCAATTTAGTCGTGTCAACTCGTTAATTAATGCCCTTCCCTATCTTTCGATCTACGGGTTGGTCAAAACTAAACATCTAACAAGTCTCCTCTCGGTCTCATTGTTAAATATTTCACTTAAGGAATTATACGGTGCTAATCAGACACGAAGTCAGTCGATCGACCAACTACCCCAGTCGATCGACCAACCGGCTCAGTCGGTCGACTAGTTAAGCCAGTCGATCGACCAAGCCCTAATGCGGGGTTACCTATTCTACTGCCATCTACGCCATAGATCCCCTACATCTTAGCAAGGTGATTTAGCTGCTCATACTGAAGGTAATAACAACGATAAAATTGACTAATAAAACAGACGAATTCATAATTGAAATAGCTAAATAAACGAGTAACATAAAACAATAATTTGGCTTCGGGTGTTCTAACCTAGCAATTCTATACTACGAACGAAAGCAATAAAACGGAATATAAGAACAGAAGAATACCGTATAGAACAGGAAGGAAAGATCAAAACCGAATGCAAGAGTAAACTTTATTGGCGGAAATAATCTAAACTAACGAATGTTGAATTGTATTTAAGAACTGAATGATAAAAACTGGTTCCTTATTCTGAAAACTAAGGTTATGTTATATAGGAATAATCCTGCTAACCTCTATTCCTAAACCTAATCACAATGGGCTTTGGAATTCTCGATCTTTTAACTTGCGCAACAGCTCGTGGGGTGGTCGATCGACCACTTGATCGATCGATCGACCACATGTCTTTGTCTGCACTGCATTCGACGATTCTGCAGCGTGCACCGATCTTAAAACAGCTGCCATTTCTTCGTTACTTGGTCAAATCAGGCGTTCTACGCGCCGTTGGAAAGCTAAGAGGATAAGCTTTCACCTCCGGTTGAAATCACTCGATTATCTCCTTTAGAACTCGAGATATAGCTATCTGAAGCAGGCTGCAATATCGAGAAGCATTCTGACAGTCTATAGACCATGTAGGTCAGTCTATAGACCACTGTAGCTGGTAGTTCGCTTCTAAACTCTCGCAAATATGTCTTTCAGGCCTTGAAATGCGCACCAAGTTCGCTTCCCGAGTCTTTACTCCATGTCAAATGCAGTGCTAAACACTTAGGGACGGATTTGGCTAATTTTCCGCTGAAAACTTCATATTTCTGCAATATCACACAAAAAGGAAGAAATACACGAAACTGTTGGAGCTGGTGTCCTCCACAAATTAGTGTGATAACATTTGTAAATCTCTTACAGGTTCACAAGGGTATACTTCGTATATTTAATCAGTTGATTAACGTTTACCTAATAACGGTTGGCTTGCTAGAAAGTTTGACGTTATTATCATACAGATGGCGGTGATCAACTGGTCCCTAAAGGTCACACCTATAGGACGTATTTGAGAAATGTGGTTATAGAAATATAATTACATTGATGCCCAAAATGACTAAAAAGTTTGTCAATGTGTTGATGAGATAATTATTTAATGAAAATTAAATAATATTAAGTTGAGACGAATTAACTGTCAATTCGTAAATTAAATATAATAAGTTATATTTAAATTTAATATATATAAGGTTAGTTTGGACAAATTAATCTGTTAATTCGTAATTAAATATAATCAGTTGTATTTAATATCAACAAGTTGAATGTGTCATAGTGGTAATAGTGAGGGTACACAAGCCAAGAGGTCATGGGTTCGATCCTCACTAGATGACAATTTAACACACTTTATATATTTTTGGAAAGACCAAAAATAAGGAAATTCTATTCCTTATTTCGGTCAATGTTAGCCGAAATTAGGAGATATAAATCTTTCCTAATTGATTTCGGATTTCGGTCTATATAAAAAGAAAGGTGGAGAATTATTTCTGACCTAATTCTTTTTCTGACGTAGCCTCCTTTTTCTCATCACAAAACACAAAGACAATAAAATTTTACAGAAAATTTTAGATTGATTTCTAGCATAATCAAAGGGTATATCTTAGATCGTCTTGGGTGCAACTAATAGGCGAATATCAATTTTGATATTGTTCTTAGGCCAATTTTGCAAGGACCCGAGGTTAATTCTAAATCTTTTTACTTATGCTTATGTATTTTATTTTATGACCATAGATCATCTTTATTATATCGTTATAATCCTTCATGTTAAAGGGAAGTATACAGATTATTTCCCACAAGTGGTATCAGAGCCCTAGGCTGCGATTTTAATTTTGATGATTTTCATAAAATTTGTATGTAAACGATCAGATTTTCGAGAAGAAAAAAAATTAGGGTTTCGGTTTTTTTGAAGGATCGAAATTTTTATGCCGTTTTTGTGCCGTTTTTTTTCGTTTGATGATAGTTCTTCCATTCTATTTTTCATATTATAGTTTATAATCAGTTAAAATTATCATATGAAGAATTGGTAGTTTTTGATTTAATGCAGATTAAGTTAAAATCAAATGGAATCGTTATGTTTATGATTAAAAGATTGTTTTTGCTATATAGTTTTTGGCATATAAATGAATCATGTTTATTATTTCATATGCTAATCATGTTCTAATAGCAAAGGTAAACAATTGATCATCAAATCTTGTTTTAGGGCATAATTGCCGCAAAAGAAAAAAAAAAAAGGTAGGCTGTTTTTTTTAGGGTTTACGGAAAAAAAAAATTTGTTAATTTTATTTTTGGTAAACCGTGAAAAAGAAAAAAAAATTTAGGAAAGGTTTTTTTGCCTTTTGCCGAAAAAAAATAGAGAAATTTTTTTTTGGAAAGTTTTTTTCCCCTTGTTTTTCCTATTTACCTAATTAGAATAGGAAAGGAGTTGTTTTTTTTTGTTTTTTTTCAGCCGTGTCAAATAAAAAAAAAAAAAGACTTTTCGTTTTTTGGCCGAGTAAAATTTAGAGAATTGGATTTTATTTTTCTTTATTTTGGCCAATTAGTTATTGTGAATCGGTTCACAATTTAATGATACCGAGTTATTTTAAAGCAGTTTAAAATTTTTGACGGATAGAATTCATATTACAAGTATAATATGGATTAAGTTTGAAATTAATGTGATTAAATTGCGGAATTGTCACTTAATTTAATTTAAATAGGTGGTTTGGATAAATTAATCAACATAATTTATTTATTGTATTATGTATGTTTAATTTATTTTTAGTTGATGCTTTTAATTATGTTGAATGAATCGAATGAATGAATTTTATTTACGTATTTAATTTTGCAATCGGTTGTAATTTGTAATACTTAGTGTGGCCTTAGTCAATTATGTTTTCGTAATGAAGGAAACATAATTTTTATGTAATTATGATATCTCGAATCTCCTTTATTTTAGTTTTGGGTTTTGAAATTAGAATGTAATTAATAGGTCAATTATGTAATTTTAATTATTGTAATTTCAAAGAAGACTAAAGATGAAGATTCAAGCTCACTCCCGCTACATGGATCAAGATGGAACATCAAGACAAGCTTCTCGGGTCCAAGGATGGATTCCAAACTTGTATTTATTGTTCATTTTGATAGGATAGGCCACACTAGGACTTTTACTGTTTTTTTTTTCGTTTTTCATTTTATTGCTTTTCATTCACATGCTAGTAATTGCATCATATTCCGCCTAAAACCAAACCACCTACTACTAAAATGCATGAAAATTGACTCATATAGGTTGTATGTTAGTTTTCATGGACATGCGAGATGTCACATCTTTAAGCCATCACCTTAGTTTAAATCATTCTCGCATGCTAGATTATAGTTCACTTAAAATGAATTAAAAAGTTGATGGGATCTTCCTCTAAAACGGAAATTGAGATTAGTCTTTATAAGGGCAAACATCTATGAGTCCCTTCTTCGTCGGTAGGCCTAATATGACTCCTTTTACGTTGGGTAAGTAGTTGTGTTGACTTAGTTTACCTCAACATCATAGTCCGAAGAGTTTCTCGTGATTATGATGGACTATAGATAGAATTTACAGAAATTTATCGACCAAGAATTCTAACGGTAGAATTAGCTAAAAGGTTAGCTTATCAATTTACAGAGAATTGAGTCTTGGGGTCATTTATATAATTCTTGAGGGAGGTCAATTGTATAAATGTCTTTGAGTCTTCGCGTTATGACATTAGTTCATTAGACTTAAAATAAAAACGATGCATGCTTATTATTTTATTCTTCTTTCGCAGTGATGTAGAACACGCTAATTATCAATAATCTTTGTTACAACAAATGCTGGAAATAACGCAATCCCAATGCCTAGTGCCACACTAGATCATTCGTCCTGGCTTAAAATGTTCATGGACCAAATGAATCAGTCCACTCGATCAAGAATGATGGGTCCAATTTTATGGATCGGGAGGCGGCACTACGGAATGTCGCATCTGCTGACGGTAAGCTCGGGTATTTAATCGAGCCAATACCGGTCAACCCAGCGCAAATGCAGGAGCCAACGAGTCACTCGCTTATAGTGATTTCGTTATGGAAGCGGGTGCGATAAAGAACGTACTCATCTTTGCAATGGAAACCAATTTGCAGAGACGCTTCATTGCCCAAGGTGCAAACAAGATTTTTACCACGCTCACTAATGAGTTCTTAAAAGCACCGAGAACCATCACATATGAGCATAGCTGTCGCTTCTTTGATGCGAAACTCCAGAAGGGCCAACCGGTTAGCCCACACATTCTTCACATGATTGAGAATGTTGAGAAACTGGAGTCACTGAATTGTAGAATCAGTGAGAGCATTGTCATTGACCGAATGCTTCATTCTCTTCACGATGGTTTTGCCCTTTTCAGGGCGAACTACTACATGAATGACTTGAAAAAGAGTCCTCATGAGCTACACTCCCTTCTCGTACAGACCGAGAAGGATATGAAATTGAGTGGGAGCATGAAGCAGGATGTTCTCACGATTCACAACAAGAGTAAAGGTAAGGGCAAGGCTCATGGCGACCTAGCTGTAGGTAAGCCAAAGTTTAAAAAGCCAGGAAACGGTAAGAGTGCGCCCGGTGAGACTAGTGGCTCACAAGGCAAGACAAAGAGCAAGGGCGGTGACATAGAGTGCCACCATTGTCACAAGACTGGACATTGGAGGAGGAACTGTCCCGTCTACCGTGAGGACATCAAAGCAGGCCGTGTCGCTCCTGTTGGTATGTCATCTTATATTCATATGATTGAGATTAACCATGCAAGTTTCGGAACTTGGGTACTAGATACTGGTTGTGGTTCTCATCTGTGTAATCATTTGCAGGGCCTAAAGAACATCATACCTCTCGAAAAAGGTGATGTGGACTTGCGAGTCGGGAATGGAGCACGAGTTCTTTGCCGCCTCGAAGGGAACATATGTAATCCAACTCCCTAGTGGTTTTGCGTTATCTTTAAATAACTGTTACTATGTACCCAGTTTATCTAAGAACATTATTTCTGTTTCCGTACTTGCTAAAGACGGTTTTACATTTTCAATAAAGGATAATAGTTGTATTTTCTCTTTTAATGAAATGATTTATGGCAAAGCAGTTTCCATGAATGGAATTTATATCTTAGATCAAACCACGGAAGTATTACACATGAATAATAAGAAATTAAAGGTTGGTGACAAAGATCAAACCTATCTATGGCATTGTCGAATGGGACACATAAATGAGAAACGCGTAAAGAAACTCGTCGATAATGGGACTATTCCCTCATTCGGATTTTCTGCATATGGCACGTGTGAATCATGTCTCATTGGCAAGATGACTCGAATTTCCTTCAAAGGTGTTGGAATGCGCGCTAGTGACCTATTAGGACTCATACATACGGACGTTTGTGGACCTATGTCAATTACCGCTAGAGATGGCTATAGATATTTTATCACTTTCACGGACGATTTGAGTAGATACGGATATGTCTACTTAATGAAGCATAAAAGTGAGTCCTTTGAGAAATTTAGGGATACCAGAATAGGGTACAGAACCAACTGGGTAGAAAGATTAAAGCACTCCGTTCAGATCAGGGTGGCGAATATCTTTCAAATGAGTTTGATCAACACCTGAAAGACTGTGGAATCGCTCTACAGTTAACTCCACCTGGAACACCTCAATTAAATGGTGTGTCCGAACGGAGAAATCGAATCTTACTTGATATGGTTCGATCCATGATGAGTCACACCATAGTGCCTGATTCATTATAGGGTTATGCTCTCTTGTCAGCTGCTCTTATACTTAACCGAAGTCCGTCTAAAGCTGTCGACAAGACTCCATATGAAATGTGGAAGGGAACGGTACCTAACTTGTCCTTTATTCGGGTTTGGGGCTGCGAGGCTTATGTCAAGTGGAGACACGAGGATAAGCTCGGCCTGCGATCGGTCAAGACATACTTTATAGGTTATCCAAAAGGAACATTTGGTCATTACTTCTATTCGCCAACCGAACATCGAGTATTTGTTGCGGCTAGTGCGACGTTTTTAGAGAAAGAATTTCTCGAGAACAAGTCGAGTAATAGAACCTTCGAGTGTCGGAGATTCGGAACCAACAACCGAGGAACAGATGGAGGAAGCTGTACCTCCAACTGATGATACGGTTGATATTCCTGAGGAACCTAGGAGGTCGGGTAGACACTCTCATCCTCCGGACAGATACATTGGTATGGTCGAGGAGAATGATGTTTTATTTCTAGAAAGTAATGAACCCGCAACCTATAATGGTGCTATGGCCTGTTCCGACTCAAAGCTATGGCTCGAAGCCATGCAATCCGAGATGGACTCCATGTATGAGAATAACGTATGGGATCTAGTTGATTTACCTAATAAGGTAAAACCTCTACAGTGTAAATGGCTTTACAAAATAAAGCGTTCTGTAGACGCGCAACCAGATATCTATAAGGCACGACTTGTGGCAAAAGGTTTCACTCAAGTGAAAGGATTGCATTATGATGAGATTTTTGCACCTGTAGTCATGCTACGTTCCATTCGGATAATCTTAGCGATTGCCGCATTTCATGATTATGAGATTTGGCAAATGGATGTGAAAACCGCCTTCTTAAACGGTTATTTGGAGGAAGAGTTGTACATGGTGCAACCCGAAGGTTTCATAGATCCTAAACATCCTAAGAAAGTATGCAAGCTTAAGCGTTCCATTTATGGACTTAAGCAAGCTTCTCGGAGTTGGAATCATCGTTTCGACCAAGTGATAAAAGAGTATGGTTTCACTCGATCGGTCGAAGAACCATGCTTATATATCAAGTCGAGTGGGAGCAAGATTGTATTCTTGATATTGTATGTCGATGACATACTCTTGATTGGGAATGACATTCCTCTCCTTTCTTCGGTTAAAGAATGGTTGAAGAACCATTTCCAGATGAAAGATCTGGGTGAGGCACAACGTATTTTGGGAATCCGTATCTACCGAGATAGATCACGACGGACGTTATCACTTAGTCAGGAGTCTTATCTAGATAAGGTTCTTGAGAGGTTCAGCATGACCAACTCCAAGAAGGGGAACCTTCCTATGACGACCGGGATGCGATTAAGCAAGTCTCGAGTCACCCACGACGCTTTGAAGGTATTGAGCACATGAGTCGTGTTTCTTATGCTTCTGCAATAGGATCGATCATGTATGCCATGATATGCACACGTCCAGACGTGGCATATGCATTGAGTATGACGAGTCGGTACCAAAAGACTCCAGGTGAAACACACTGGATAGCAGTCAAAAATATCCTCAAGTACCTACGGAGAACTAAGGATTGGGTATTGACTTATGGAGGCGATACTAAGCTATGCGCAACCGGTTACGCAGATGCTAGCTTCCAAACGGATCGAGACGATTCAAAATCTCAGTCCGGGTTCGTCTTCACTCTTAATGGTGCTGCGGTCAGCTGGAAGAGTTCCAAACAGAGTGTTGTAGCAGATTCTACTACTAAATCCGAGTACTATGCCGCTTCGGAGGCAGCAAAGGAAGCGATATGGATGCGTCAATTCTTACAAGGGCTTTCGGTAGTTCCTAGTTCGAATGACCCGATCACCATCTATTGTGACAATAGAGGTGCCATCTTCCAGGATAAGGAGCCAAAGTCTAGCAACAAATCTAGACATGTACTACGGAAGGATCACCTGATCCGTGATTACGTGGAGCAAGAAGAGATAGTGATTGACAAGATTGCGACGGATGATAACATCGAAGATCCTCTCACCAAACCGTTGAATTATGATAAGCATGTAGGGCATATTAACTCCATGGGAATTAAACATGTTCCTAAGTTGTAGTACTTGATTATGGATTTGATACATTATCTTTTTCATATATTATTTATAACTTCATCGTTTTATATATATAATATTTTGTTTTTCATGTGGATTGTACTGACAACATTGAACGCCACAAAGTGAACTGAATTACATTATATTTGTTTTTGTCCGTAATCGCCAATGTGAGCTGATAACTCCGGCTATTATATTGTGCAGTCGATTGATGGTGGGTTCAACGAGCCATAAGTTAAACAGTTGACTAATCGATCACAGATACGGGATTATGACGATACCTCGTAGGACAATTTTTATTTGTGACAACGTAATGGAGTCCTAAATGTTCTATAACATTCGGCGCCAGGTCGTGGATAGGACATCTATTGTGTACCTAGAGTCGATTCTTTTGACTATCAACTGTCTCTTGAGATTCGGGCGGTTTTGGGTGACTTTGGTTTCTTTCTCTCACGGTCTACCGTGAATCGGGGCTAAGTAGATTTTTTTCGGGTCATTTCATACGTGCTTAAACACGCAAGATTTGAGTTGAGGAAAATATCCATCCCTTATCGGGTATAGTTATTTCTCAGGGCCACTCGAGGAGTTGTAACTGAAATGCATGGCCATGCTCGAATGTTGATTCGTTTATCAGTTAAGTTACTCTCTAGTCGGGAAAACCACTCTTGATACTGATCGCTTGTAAACTACGACCTTTGTGAATTCGGATTTGCAAATTGTTTTACATTGAGTGGGAGTTATTTTAAAGGATATGAGAATCGGTTATCGCACATACACTTGTGAGGACAAGTGGGAGTTTGTTGGAGCTGGTGTCCTCCACAAATTAGTGTGATAACATTTGTAAATCTCTTACAGGTTCACAAGGGTATACTTCGTATATTTTATCAGTTGATTAACGTTTACCTAATAACGGTTGGCTTGCTAGAAAGTTTGACGTTATTATCATACAGATGGCGGTGATCAACTGGTCCCTAAAGGTCACACCTATAGGACGTATTTGAGAAATGTGGTTATAGAAATATAATTACATTGATGCCCAAAATGACTAAAAAGTTAGTCAATGTGTTGATGAGATAATTATTTAATGAAAATTAAATAATATTAAGTTGAGACGAATTAACTGTCAATTCGTAAATTAAATATAATAAGTTATATTTAAATTTAATATATATAAGGTTAGTTTGGACGAATTAATCTGTTAATTCGTAATTAAATATAATCAGTTGTATTTAATATCAACAAGTTGAATGTGTCATAGTGGTAATAGTGAGGGTACACAAGCCAAGAGGTCATGGGTTCGATCCTCACTAGATGACAATTTAACACACTTTATATATTTTTGGAAAGACCAAAAATAAGGAAATTCTATTCCTTATTTCGGTCAATGTTAGCCGAAATTAGGAGATATAAATCTTTCCTAATTGATTTCGGATTTCGGTCTATATAAAAAGAAAGGTGGAGAATTATTTCTGACCTAATTCTTTTTCTGACGTAGCCTCCTCTTTCTCATCACAAAACACAAAGACAATAAAATTTTACAGAAAATTTTAGATTGATTTCTAGCATAATCAAAGGGTATATCTTAGATCGTCTTGGGTGCAACTAATAGGCGAATATCAATTGTGATATTGTTCTTAGGCCAATTTTGCAAGGACCCGAGGTTAATTCTAAATCTTTTTACTTATGCTTATGTATTTTATTTTATGACCATAGATCATCTTTATTATATCGTTATAATCCTTCATGTTAAAGGGAAGTATACAGATTATTTCCCACAGAAACAAGGGAAATAGTAGCATAAACTACTCAATTGAGCTCTGAAATGCGTATGAAATGAGGTGCAAAACATCATATATTAGACACGCATCACTAACCTTGTGCATGAACTCCCCCTATTTTTACACTAGAAATAGTGTCTTACTTGGTTCGGGGAAGTTCAAACACAAGGGATGCAAGTTAATTCAAATTAGCTCTCCGAACAATAGAAAGCATGCATCATATAGAATAGATTAGAATGCATCACTTTTGTATATATGTCATATAATTTGCATATTAGTGTAGAAATCATGCATATTCATTTAGCTTGCATTGCATAATTTCCTATCGTTTTAGCCATTGAGGACAATGCCTATACTATTGTGGGGATGAGAGATTATAACTTAACTTTCAAAATGAAAAATGATAAAAATTGAAAAATTACAAAAACCATAAAAATTTGAAAAATTTAAAAAATCCAAAAACATGTTCTTTCCTTTGTAGTATAGAATTGTATATTGTATACACTTGTGTTTGTTTGCCCTCCTATCACATTGGATCGACTATGCCACATTTGAGGCATGAGGAATATGAAGACCGCATGGTATGATCTTTCCAATTTCCTTTTTCCTCTCTATGTTAATGACTATGTGGCTTTATTTTGATTGATGCGGTACAAACCAATGTGATCTTAGGAGTTGCATGTAGTTTATATGGCATACTAGTTAATAGAAGCATATGCATTAGGTTGTATAAATGTTAGTTGCATCATGGCATGTAGTTACATCTTAGGAAATTTTTTGTGAAAACATCTATTTGGGAAACTTAACAAGTGTGTATAAGGCCCTTGTAGACACTTTTTCTTCTTGAGACTTTGCTCATTAGAATACCTCTAAAACACCCTAGGATGTGTTATGCTAGTATCCTTTGACCCATGGAGTAAGGCCTAGTCAAGAGTACCTTGTGATGTGATGACTCCTTGGCTACCGTTTATTCGAAGGTGACCCTTGAAACCATGCAACCATCTTCCACTTCTATCACATTTTGTCAACAAAAAGGGAATGGGCACAAAAGTTATCAACTTGAGTTCAAGTACCAAAATGAAAAATAAGAAGTTTGCACAAATTTGCATCAAAGAAATGAGGAGTACAAAAATAAGAATTCCTATGCTTCAAATAAAAGCACCCTTGTTACAAATTGGGGTGACATTGAAAATGTTCAAAAAAAAATGCAAAAGTTAAAAATTGCTAAACATCAAAGATATGGCAAAGAAAATTGTTCTCGAAAATGTCAAATGTCAAACTCCCTTCTACGAAACTCAAAGTACATTGATCCCTTTTTCCATTAAACCCACTTTTGTGCATGTACCCTTCTTCTTGTCTAGGTAAGAGGAGGAATTCCGCGATCCTACAGTGTTTCTAACGTCATAGGGAGCCTACTCTTGACGAAAGCATTTAGCAATTGAGGACGAAGGTACCCTAGCTTGACACAAGTCGAAGGTGATTTATTGGTATCCTTCTAGGCTTAGTAACTTGAAGAAACCATATCTATAATGGAGTGTGTACTCTTATATTTCTTCCCTTGTAGATAATTTCTGCCACTTAGATGAGGAAAGTAGCTATTCTTTTGTAGATGCATCCATTACCTTCTTTTGTGTGCCTAATGATTGGATGTATTGCCATTTTGGCAAGCCCCACCTTGCCTTGCAAGAAGGCATCTTACCTCATGGATGTCTTGTTGTAAGTTGAAGGGGCGGAGTGAGACCCACTAATTGTCTCATATCGGCTAATTAGTAGGATAGTTTAAATAAAGGTCATAGTTTTAGTCACCTCTTTACTCGGGACGAGCAAAGGTTCGGTTTGGGGATGTTGATGTGACTCATATTTGAGCATATTTAGTCCCCGAATTAACATCGTTCCCATGCTTTCTAGCATATATTAGGGTCATTTCTTATCTTTAGTTTCCCATTTTGCATATTCTTTGAGGTTGTGTGTCCTTAGTAGGAGAGGATTTCTAACCTTGTATTTATGAGCGAAATAGAGCTAAATGGATCGCAACCAATGACCAAGCATCAAAGAGAAGACCGACACTAGAGGCCTAAGTAGATAAATAAAGTGAAATGGGCAATGATGAAGAGATCCTTGCATCCCCAACTTAATCCCCACGGATTGATAAGGAGCCAAACAAGAGAAGAACTCTGTCCAACGATCCGAACGGCCCGAGCGCAGGACGAGCGGATAAGAGCAATGATCAAAGCGTCTCTGAGAATGTGTGGACATGGGCCACGTCTCGTTCTGCGGATTTAGGCCGCCTACCGGTCCATAGTCACGGGACACCTGCACGCCAAGCCACTCTGTTGACATGCAGCGGTCTTTTGAAAGCCACGCTCAGCGGCGTAAAAATGCTTTCGACCGGATCGCTTTAGATCGGTCGGTTTCGTCTCGGTAAGGGTCTCGAAATGATTAGAGATGTTCGGAGTCGCCACCAAGCATTTATGGGATGCCTGGAACCCGTTCGAAATCCACTTTATACCTCGGTCAAATCGAAGCACAAAGCAGCATTTGACATAGGTACTAAAGATAAGGAAATCGTCCCTCTTTAGCATCCTATCTCTAGAATGACTCTCGTACGCCCTGGATAAGGTCGTCCACTATCCAAAGTTTCTGAGTAAGAGGTGAAGGTACGTATTGGGAAGCCCTTTAATCAGACACCCAATCCCGCCCGCGTTAGCGGCCTCTACTGATCGATCTTTGTTGGTTGAATGCAAAAGTTGATAAAACGGTTTAAATGCATGAATGCGCATCCAATAATTTAAACCTAACATGTGAGAGCTTTCTAAATCGGTTGATTTAACCCAAGTATCAAGTATAAGATGTCGAATTGGATTAATGATTGATTTGCATGCAAGACGGAAATTAAACATCCATTTACCGTATTAGGTTTAGGGTGGATAACATGATCCATTTGTCTTAGTAAGGCATTTTGCAAATATGGTTTTGAATAATCAAATAATCATCTGATCCATCCTATATATGAGTTAACCGGAGTCGGGATCGTCCTAGACTAATGCTGGAAAGAAACATGCCCTGTACCAGACGGCTATATGAGGCGCGAGCCAGCCGGCGATGTAAGGGGCCTCCCTCTGGTTTTGAAAATGAGAAATGGAGAGCCTGTTTAGGCGCGGGTTAGCCCACGGTTTATGTGCCGTGTTCTGACCTTTTAGAAAATGGGTGTTTGAAGCCGGTTTGACTTGAAGGGGTCGTTTAGACCGCATTTGTTGATTTGAAGAACTAGACTCGAATAATCATCATTATTTTGATAATATTCGGTGTCGGGTTTGATTTGACAAACTTGACATGAATAGTTTTGAAAATAATTATGGACTAATTGTTTTAAGCCCATTTGAATGTCATTAGTTGATGCTCATCATCGTACCCGGGTTAAAATCCGGCATGGTATGTAGAACCAAGGATGACTTTGTGTTGGTGACTAATATGTTTGTTTGAAAATGTAAAGAAATGAAATAAAAGGCTTTAAAATACCTTTTAAATGACATTAACCAAATATTATCACCGAAACACGGATTTAACCGTCATGGTATGAGGAACCAAGGGTGAAAAATGTTTTATGGTTAAAACAAATGAAATAAAAAGGGTTCGAAAATATTTGGAATGGTAAAAACGGATTAAAAATATGAAAGTGGATTAAAGGGAAATGACGAGAACAAACACGGTTGATCTCTGGTCTGAACACCCCATTTAGGCGCGGGTAATCTGGCGACCTAAGGGGCTTCTGCCTTAGACCAAAAATCAGTTTTGACTCGTTTATTCCATGTTTTGGTTCATGTTACGCACGTTTTAGCATGTTATAGTCATGAAACAAATGAAAACATAATAAAAGAGGATTTTTACACCCTCATACTTACATGTTTTGTTATGGCGAGTGACCGACGTAAGTGTAATAACTCGTTTGATCGGAAAAAACTCGGTTTAATACCGTTTTGGTAAGTAAAAAGAGTGTTTTAATGTTAGTGATGGTGTAGTGGTCGAAATGGTCGGTCAAGTGATTTAATGCAGGATGACGGTACCAAACAATGTGTAAGGCTCGTGTTTACGATCGGTAGGTCGTAATTACGCGTCGGGTTGTGACTTAAGAAGTCGAGTCGAGAATTTTAAGGGAGAAAAGAGGGGGCGGACACTCGTTTAAGTCTCAAATGGGTGGCATTTGAGAGGTATTTATAGAGAAATGAGTGGTTGTGTGAGTTTTGAGCGACGTGGCCACTTGGGCTGCTCAAAGAGGCGCGAGCCACGTCGCGGTTCTCCGAGTTGTGTTGTCACTTTCACAACAAACACAATCATGATTTGTTCTATCCTAGGTTTTGTAGTCACATGTTTGGTACTTAACCAACATGAATCCGGAAAAACTTAAGGTAGAAGGTTTGAAATATTTTGTTTTTGGTGGTTAACTCGGTTTGACTCGTTGTTGGAGTCGGGATTTGAATTTTTGAGTCGGTTTTTGGTCCGGTGTCGGTTTAGACTCTAGTTAGTGTCATTGCGACCCCGTCGTTGTGCATTAAACACTCCAGGTATTTTTGAAATGTTTTGAAGTATTTTATTTTCGAAATCTTTTTAAGTTTTCCGACGTAAAGTTGTACACAAATTGTCGATCAAACGCCGCGATTCCAAAATATGTTGTAGTCCGATAATCATTGGGTGTTTGTTGGAGTCTCAGCAGATACCAGGTATCTACAGAGCCCCCACTTTGATTGAGGCTTGGACAGGGCAAAAGTCAAAGTAGAGTCCCCAGGTCAATCGAAGATTACAACCTGGAGACCCAAGCGACGTCGAACTGGCTCGAAAGGATTCGGGCCAAGGACCTGCCGTCGGGAAGGGCGACGCCAAGGCGACTCGCGGGTACGAGCCAAGGACCTGTCGTCGGGAACAGTTTAGAGTCTGTCGAATATCCGTGTTGGTCGTTTAAAGTCCGTTAGTCTACGTACAAAGGCTCGCCAGCCATAGGAAGGAGTCATACCTGAGGCATCTTCGGATATGTCCTTGCACTTTTGCGGACAAAGGCTCGCCAGCTGTGGTAAGGAAATGTACCTGAGGCATCTCCGGGATCTGTCCTTGAGAGGTTGCGGACAAAGGCTCACCAGCCAATGGTAAGGAAATGTACTCGAGGCATCTTCGGGATCTGTCCTTGAATGTTTGCGGACAAAGGCTCGCTAGCCATGACAAGGAAATGTACCCGACGCATCTTCGGGATCTGTCCTTGAGTGTTTGCGGACAAAGGTTCGCCAGCCATGGTAAGGAAATGTACCCAAGGCATCTTCGGGATCTGTCCTTGAGAGGTTGCGGACAAAGGCTCGCCAGCCAATGGTAAGGAAATGTACCCGAGGCATCTTCGGGATCTGTCCTTGAATATTTGCGGACAAATGCTCGCCAGCCATGACAAGGAAATGTACCCGAGGCATCTTCGGGATCTGTCCTTGAGTGTTTACGGACAAAGGCTCGCCAGCCATGGTAAGGAAATGTACCTGAGGCATCTTCGGGATCTGTCCTTGAAAGGTTGCGGACAAAGGCTCGTCGGCCAATGGTACAGTCAATCAATGGATCAAGGGAATAGCCGCGTCAAATGGGCTCGTTTGAACGTAGCGAACTCGTAATGCCGCCGTGAATTTGAATGAGAATAGCCGCGTCAAAAGGGCTTGTCTTGAAAGTAGCGAACTCATGATGCCGCCGTGGAAACAGTGAATTTGGATTTTCACTATTACTGTTTTTGGAATGAGCGGGTTCCGCAAGGAAGCCCCCTGCTGGTAGTGAATTTGGAATTTTCACTATTTAACTGAAGTGACGGTTTATGTGCCGCCGTTGACATTTGATGGAAATAGTGAATTTGGAATTTTCACTATTGATTGAAGTGACGATTTATGTGCCGCCGTTGACATTTGATGGAAATAGTGAATTTGGAATCTTCACTATTGATTGAAGTGACGGTTTATGTGCCGTCGTTGACATGCGTGGTGAGAATAGTGGAATTCAATTTCCAACTATTATTTTGAGCATGACGGTTTTAATTGCCGTCACTTAAAATTTTAAGAAATAGCGGTTTTTGAATCTTCGCTATTATTTCTGAAATTGAAGGAAAATAGTGAATTTGATTTCACTATTATTTTTGAAATTGGCGGTTTTGATCGCCGTTTTCTTGAAATTTTTGAAAATAGCGAATTTAAATTTTCACTATTTGCCTTTGTTTGTCTTTGAGGAAATGACGATTTTCAATATCGTCAATGAAAATCCGAATTTTGTTATGTGGAAATTAGGCTAAAGCCCAAAATTCGCTGAAAAAGCAAGTGGACACCTGATTGAGGCGCGAGCCATCTTGCGAATCAAACGGGCTTCCCTTTTCTTCTGTAAAAGACGCGAGTTCAGGCTGCATCCCATTCCCATTTCGTATTCTTCAGTTTTCGACACAAACAAACCAAAATCGTCATTGTTGAACCTTCTAGCTTGCTCGAAATCGTGCCATCATCAACAATGTCGTCTCAAGGTAAGTATTTCCTCTTGAATCCATTTAAATTTGTTGATCTTTACCTTGATTGAATTAGGGCGAAATTTTACCCTAAAAAATTGAATTGGGCGTTTTTGATTGAGCCCATTTCGAGTGAAATTGATGCTTGCATTAGGTTAGAAACCTGTTTAGGAGTATAAGGGTGCTTTTAGTTTGCATTTTGGTCCCCGTTCCCGCTCCCTATGCTCGAAAAACGCGAGTGAGGTGATACAGCGTCTCACTTCGCAATGCCAAGTTTATTTGCTTGGGTAGTGGGTCTCACTAGGTTGTATTGTAGTTGGGAAAACCCGTATTCGCCATTTATGGACCTTCGTTAGATATTGTGGGAAAAATTGGATTTTTACCTTTTGTGACGGTCTTATGTCTGACAAAATAAGCGTCTGTTTGGGCTTGAATTGAGTCAGTTTGCCTTGAAATGGACCTTATCGGTAATTTAGGTCACCTCGAGGCGTGATAAAATCACGTTTGCCTTTTTGCGGTCGTTTTTGAATTTTTGACCGATTTGGGCTCAAATTAGCGTATGAATTGCCTTTCTGAGCCGTAGAAAAATACCCCATTGTGTCGGGAATGTATTTTGGTTTGTTGGCGGACCTTGTATGGGTCTTGAAATGCCGTTTTTTTTTTTGATTTTGACTCGTCTTTTGCTTGAAAAGTGGGGCGAGTCGTTTTTGTTTGTTTGTTGTGAATGGTTTTGTTTGGTTGGATTTTGGGCGGGATTGCCCTTGTTTTGCATTGCAGGTTGTTGTTGTTGTTTTTGTTTGGATTTATCCATTTCATGCCGTCGTAATGCCGAAATTTCGGCTGACATTTTTTGTTTGTAGGAGAGTGTTCGGGACACCGGGTCCGTTGCTGCGACTCTAGAGGAGTTGTTCGGGGTGGGGCCGGTTAGCACTCCGGCTAGTACACCCGCCATGGTTGTGGAGGACGTTACCGAGGAGGAGAGACCTCCTGAGCACACTGCTGGGGCCACAGGGGCCGTCGAGGAGCGTGAGGTGCCCGTTGTTGGGGCTACTGTCACTGGGAGAGCTCAGACTGGATCTGAGGCTGGTACCTCCGGGAGGAGGGTTTCTTCGAGGGAGCGTCGTCCTCGGGCGACCAGACGGTCGTTGCAGGACGTCACCAGGGTCGTTGAGCTGGGCCCTGCCCACCACGTTGAGTCACGCGGCCGCAAGAGATGGAGAGCGGAGACAGTTGAGGACGACGTCTCCGTTGCGAGTTGGAGAGCCAGACGGGTCACAGCCCCGCGGGGGTTGCTTTTACGGGCAGCGCCTGCCTGGGCCGAGAGTTTTGACGACAACCAGTTGTTGCTTCGACTGGACATACACCTCTCCTACCGTGCTCACGAGGGCTTGGTGAGTCGTGTTCCTCGATTGAATTTTATCACATTTGAAGTGTCGGGCCTGAATAGACATTCTGACGTTGCTTGTTTTTGATTTCAGGAGATTGGCACCATGAGAACTTTCTCGGGCTTCTCTACCTGCTTGGGTTTCTACGACGTTCTCCGAGCCGGGACGAGGACGTTGATAGAGAGGTCGGTTTTCGAGCCGTTGGTGGCCGCCTGGCGGGACATTCACAGGTCTTCGATTAGGGCGAACCTGTGTTTGATCCGCGCCATATTGGATCAGTACTAGGATACGACGTCGTCGTTCCACATGGAGTTTGGGGAGGTCGGCGTGACTTTAGAGGACTTTGCCATGGTATCCGGCCTTCCCTGTGGCGAGTTGCCCATTGAGTTTACCGAGACGCCGGAGAGAGTGTCCTCTCCAGCGGTTACTGCTTTGATCGGTACTGCTTTGCCGGAGCCTTCCGACGTCACTCCGTACTTGATCGCGAGTTAGTACGTGAAGGACCACTTCACTGGGAGGGTGGCAGGTGTTACTCCGACGCCGTTGAAGAGTCCGGAGGCAGAGGTTGAGGCCGACACGAAGGAGGCGCGGCTGTGGTTGTGGTACTTCTTGGGTGCCACGTACTTTGGTGACAAGGGTGAGCGCTTGTCGACCAAGGTGCTTCCTCTCCTCACCGACCTTGACAATTTAAGTCGGTATGACTGGGTTACGCCGACTTTGGCGAGTTTCACCCGGTACTTGCACGCGGCGGTGCGTCTGGAGACAGTGGGAGCGGGTAGTGCTCCTGCTTTGGTTGGTCCCGGTCTCATCTTTGAGGTACGAGTTTTTTTTTGTGGTAGTTTTTTTAGTTTGATTTTGATTTTGATTTTGGCTTTTTTTGAGAAATTGGCTGATTTGTGTGTGCTGTGTTTGATTACAGGCTTGGTTGTATGCTTACTTCACTCCTCTGCGTCCGGGGACTACAGACGGTGTTCCCTCGACTTACCCTGCTGTGAGGGGTTGGACGGTGGCTCGGAAGAAGTCGATTAAGTCGACTTACAAGGACTGCAGGCGTCGCGTGAACAAGTTTCGGGTTGCTGATGTAAGTTCTTGCTCTCTTCCCCTTCTCCTTTATAGAAATAGATAGAGATAGGATGATTAGGTAGCTTATGAAGCCCCTAGTTAGCTGAATAGCTTTGTTTTGAATGCAGTTTGTTGGGCGACCTTGGGAGCACTACACGGGTGTACCGGCTGCCATCAGGGAGCGTTTGCGGCCTCGCAGCTCCCTGCGTCTGTACTTGGAGACGGCGATTGAGCCGGTTTGGTACCGGGCGGCGTTTAGTTCGCCGGTGCCTTACGAGACTTTCGTCATGCCGGTTGACCCGCCTAGGGTGTTGTTCGTGAGTCGACCCCCGATGAGGTTGAGGAGCACCTTCACGGTCAGGGAGGTGAGGAGTCGTTCTTTGCGGGACGTTGACTACGACACCTTCCGGTTGTCGAGGCTTGCTTGGTACCCGATCGAGGTATGTTTTCCTCTTTTTTGTTTTCATTGCCTCTCTTAACAGGAGGGTTTGTCATCTTTGATGTGGATCCAAATGGGAGGGAGTCGACCTGTTGATGAGGACTCAGCCCCCAGCTTTCCCCACGGAGACCACTTTTCAGGGGCAGGGTGGCGAGGAGCTTCAGTTGCGCTTACCGGAGCCCGCGGCGGCCGAGGTGACCGATGCTGGCATGGAGTGGAGGTTGATCGTTCTGAGGATGAGTTCCTAACTTGAACACTTTCCTCAATTACACTTTGCCTTACATTGTATTGAAGGACATTTTGCTTGCTGGTGACCTGGCTGCAAGGGAGGCTCGGCTTTCTCAGGTACGTTTTGTGTGTTGTTTTTGTGTGTTTTGTGTTGTATTTCGTGTTTTTAGATCTTGACGATCTGTTATTGTGTTTTGTAGGGCACTGCGGATCCGGCAGAGCTTGCTCGGGTCCGTGCTGAGTTGGAGGCAGCTAGGTCGATGATCGAGGCCTAGGGGTTGGGGATCACTCGTCGGGACCAGGAGTTGAGGCGTCGTGAGGACGAGCTGCAGAGCCGAGACGCGGAGATTGCTTCTCGCAGGGCCCAGTTGGCTGCGGCGGAGGAGCTTCGCGTCGTGATGGAGCAGGAGACACTGGAGAGTTCTCCGGAGAGGGAGTCTGAGCAGGTGGTGGTGTCTGCATTGGCGGCGACTCCTAGTGAGACCACGACTGGTCCGACGGGAGACGTTGAGCAGTTGTCGTAGTTTGTCCGTGTCTTGGACTCTTGTCTGTACATATTTACATTTTGCGTGAGGCGGTTTGTATATATGTGTTTTTGGATTTGGTTCATTTATTGAATTTTGGCTTTTTGTGTTGTGTTTCGGAGGAGCGCTGTCGGCTGTTGATTCTCCTTTTGCTTCGCACTAGTTCCTGCATCGTTAGTGTAGAAAACAAGCAACAGATAGCACATACGCATAAACGTAAACACGTAAAAGCATTTGATTGAAAACCAAAATTAACCAAGATGACTTGATGTTAAAATTGAAATTTTGAAATGAATTTTGAAAATTCTGTGACAAATCGTCACGTTCGGAATTCAAAAGGAATTGATTTGAAAATTTGAGCAATTAACTCGTGTCGTGAATTAAATTGCGTCGAAATCATTGAAATTGACTCGAAAAATTCAAACTCAAACCCTTAGGAAAGAATTTTTGAAAAGGATTTTTGTGAGTATATTTGATTTTTGATTTTTGAGGTCAAGACTCGAATTTGTCAGTGCTTGAATTTTTGAGGAAAATTGACGTCGTGTTATCAATCTTCGATTTTGATTTTTGATGAAAAATTGCGAAAAAGCGAAAAAGTTTCGGAATTTCGACTGACATGGAAACGATCCATCGCGGATCGGGGCGACTAGCCCTTCCCTCCTTAAAAAAAGAAAGAAAAATCCGTATATTTAAAGCTGCGTCATGGAAACCGTGTCGGATTTCGTAAAACACGAAAACAAGGAAATTTGATTGTGAGGAAACACAAAATATCCTGAATCATCCCGAAGAGGCGCGAGCTTCCTGGCGGGAGGTTTGAGGTGCCAGGAGAAAACACAAGTTGAAAGAGACAAGTCAACAGCGGGAATCCTGGGGAAGGCCTAAAGAGGCGCGAGCAGCCTGGCGATAGAAGCCGGCTCTCTCTTTTTTCCTGGAAAATGCGCTGATCATTTTGTATAAATAGGGACGTTTGCGCTTCATTGTTTCATCATCCGAAACACAAAAATATCTCTACAAAACCTCTTCTTCTTCCACAAAAATATTTCATGGATGCTTCTGAGAACGCATTGCGACAATGGTGCCGGGATTTGTCACCTCCCGAAAAGTATCAACTCGTTTGCATGGGAGTTGGTCAATTGTTGGTGCTTCGTCAAGTCAAGGTGCAACCTTTATTTCTTGAAGCATGTTCTCGGTTTTGGGATTCGAAACACCATGTTTTCATTTTCCCGAAAGGTGAGCTTTGTCCTCTTGCCAAAGAAGTTGGAGCCATTGGTGGGTGGCCGGGTTGTGTTCCGGTGCTTCCTCCGACTCGGTTGTGCTACAAGGATAAATTCCGGTACATGTTGGGCTTATCAACAAGCCAAATCAACTTTCTTCTTGCTCCACATGGTGTGGATATGTTGGCTCTTATCAACAACTTTTCAAACCGATTAGATGCTAATGTCTCGGAGGTGGCTAGGAGAAGGGCTCTTGCATTTTGCCTTGTCCATGTGTACCTTTTTATTGATGTCTTGAAGAAGGAGGGGCCAAGATGCCATGGTAGCATGACCCTTATTCATGTGATTGAGCAAATGGAGCATGGTAGAGATCCATCATGGTTGGTGCTTGGAGAGATTATCCAAGCTTTGGACAAGGAAGGCTCTTGTGGAGAAGATCCCTCTTTCGGATCCCCAAGGATCCTCCAAGTGTGGCTATTGGAGAGGCTAAGGTATGTAGAGCCTCCGGTTGATTCTTCTTCTTATTCCTAGTCCTCGTTTTTTGATGGTGGTGGGTTTGAAGGTTTTTTCCTTCATTTATCCCGAAAGGCTCATGAGGCAAATGAGGCGTCAACAAAAGGCGCCCGCTCAAGATACTCTTGTCCAAAAGAATGTTTTCCGGAATTCCGAGCTTGTGAAGTTCTTCGAAAGATGGTGGGCCACTCAGCCACTTTGGGAGGTGCCAAACCCCGTTGCCATGACATGGGTGACTCCCGCTTATGTCAAGTGGTCACGTGCTCCATCCTTGGAAGAGAGGTCCAAATTCCGTAAGGACGAGGTTGTCGACTTGAAGTACCGAGAGGTTGGCAAGGCCAACCGTGCCTTATTTGAGGAGTATGTTGATGGAGCTACCCCCGATGTGATGAGACCACCGAAGAGGAGGAGTTCCGGCCCCAAGAATATGGTGGGCCGTGTCGTGGCTCGTCTCGGGTCGAACATGGGGTCTTGTGCTAGACCGGAGACCGTCGCCGTCTTAGATCCGTTTAGGATCCGTTCCGAGGAAGAAGTCCATGCTAGGCGGGCCAACAAGAAGAACAAGGGGAAGATGCACCCTGAAGAAAAGGCAAGGGTAGAATGGAAGAGTGAAGACCTCCATTACCCACTTTATTATTATGTTGTATTATTGTTTTGAGTTTTTATTATGTTGTACTAGCTAGTTATTGTGTGTTTTGTGCTAGTTTTATTATGTGAGGTGTGTTAGTTGACACCTTAGCTTTGATAAGTTGTAGACTTGTCGAGCTCTATTTGTTGAAATTGTAATCCCTCCCATTATTAATTAAATAAGAGGATTGCTTGTGTCGAAAATTGTGAACGCTTTTTTCTTCCTTCCATTTGGTGAAGGCAATTCAATTTGAATCTTCCTAAACATTTGTACTTGGAAAAGTGGTATTTTGTGGAAAGGGAGAAAGGCTTATTTTGTATTTTTGTGGGAAAAAGGGAATGGTTTTCCCTTTCCTCTTTTTTTTTAAAATGTTTTTTGTACGTGGGGATTTTTTGTATGGGGATGGTTGTATTTGATTGTGGGAATGGTTGTATCCTTCTTGTGTAAGAAAGGACTGCCTACGTATTCACCTGAAGAGGTGAAATCAAACCATGATCGTAGTTCGAAACGTTTTGTAAATTTGATTGGGTTTTGTGGTTGTATCCCTCACGCATAAGAGGGACTGCCTACGTATCCACCTGAAGAGGTTAAATCAAACCATGCTCGTAGTTCAGGGGGTTGTTTTGTTTTGGTGCAAATGGACGTTGCCTTTGACAGATCAAAGGACATTCAAAACGGGCAAAGTGCCGTAGCTTAGACTCGATAAAACATGCAATTTCAAATCAAAACACGTTGAGGAACTTGACTTGAAAAGGGTTGAGGTCGTTGCTAGTTGTAAAACTAGGCTAGGTCGTTGGTTGTTATGGTTCAAGGGTAGTACTTCTTGAGTTGGTCTAGGTTGGTCGGGTTTGTAAAGTCCTCCCCATCTAGGTCACTCAGTCTCACCGCGCCCCCCGAGAGTATTTTCTTGACCAGGTATGGCCCGGCCCAGTTGGGTTTGAATTTCCCCCTCGGATCGACGGGTAATGGTGCTCGAACTGACTTGAGGACCAAGTTGCCCTCTTGGATGTTTCTGGGTTTGACCTTCTTGTTGAATGCCTGTTGTATACGTCGTTGGTATAGCTGGACATTGTGCAAGGCATTGAGTCGCCGTTCGTCTAGAAGAGTGAGTTGTTCGTACCTTCGACGGGTCCATTCCGCCTCAGGGACTTGACTCTCCAGTAGGATGCGTAGAGAAGGGACCTCTAACTCTACCGGTTGAACCGCCTCCATACCGTATGCTAGGTAGAAGGGTGTGGCGGCTGTCGGTGTTCGAATGGAGGTTCGGTATCCTCGGAGTGCGAATGGGAGTTTGCTCGGCCAATCGCGGTAGTTGTCTTGCATTTTCTTGATAATGGTGACAAGAGTTTTGTTCGCTGCCTCCACCGCTCCGTTAGTTTGGGGATGGTAGGGGGATGATCGATGTCGTTTGATCTTGTATTTTTTCAGCAAAGCTTGAGTTTCCGCCCGGAAATGAGAGCCTTGATCGCTGATGATTTCATGGGGTACCCCATATCGGCAGATGATGTTGTTTTGAATGAACTTGGCCACTTGTTTGGCGGTCAAGACTGCATATGACTGCGCTTCCACCCATTTGGTGAAGTAGTCGATGGCGACGAGGACGAAGCAATGCCCCTTGGTGCCTATCGGGTTGACTTTCCCGATGATGTCAATGCCCCAGGTTGAGAAAGGCCAGGGTGATGTCATGGTGTATAAAAGGGATGGTGGTATGTGTTGTATGTTGGCGAAGATTTGACAATTGTGGCAATGTTTGATGTAGTTACGGCAATCGGCTTCCATGGTGGTCCAGTAGTAACCTAGCCGCATGATTTTCCGTGTAAGCATCATTGCACTCATGTGAGGGCCACATTCTCCGTCGTGAACCTCTCCCATGACTGTTTTGGCTTTGTGATGGTCAATGCAAAGGAGGAGAATTCCTTGGGGTGTTCTTTTGTAGAGTTGATTTTGGTTTATCACGAATTGTGATGCAAGTAAACGGATGGCTCTTTGTCCTCTTTGATCAGAGTTGGGAGGGAATTCGTTTTTGGTTTTGTAATTGAGGATGGCTTGGTACCAAGGTTCATCATTGCTTTCCTCGTCGTTGATAATAGCACAAATGTGGGCTGGCTCGCTCCTTCTCTCGACACATAGGGGCATTGATGTCATGTCGTCAGGTATGTTGACGAGCGCGGCAAGTTTTGCCAGGGCATCAGCAAATTGATTTACCTCTCGTGGCAGGTGGAAGTAGTCGACTTGGTCGAAGAATTCGGCCTCTTGACTGATCTTCGCTTGGTAGGGAGCTAAGCTGTCAGATCGGATTTTCCATGATCCAGACACCTGATTGATGATGAGTGAGGAATCGCCGTGGACCCTAAGCCTCTTGATGCCAAGTGTGATGGCTGCTTGTAGGCCGATGAGACATGCTTCATACTCAGCGGCATTGTTGGTGACGGCGAAGTCCAGCTTGACCGAGATCGGAACGTGTTCTCCCTCTGGTGAAATTAGAAGGATTCCTACCCCAAAGCCTCTCCTATTAGATGCACCATCGAAGTATAGGTCCCATGCATCGGAGTCGGCGCAAAGGATGTCTTCGTCAGGAAGTGACCATGTGTCGGTCGTTAGATCCTCGTTGACGGGATTTTCTGCTAGGAAATCGGCAACTGCTCTTCCCTTGATAACCTTGAGGGGTACAAACTTGAGGTCAAATCCGGACAGCATGAGCGTCCATCTAGACAACCTTCCGTTTAATACGGGTTTTTCGAAAATGTATTTAACCGGGTCCATCTTGGAGTAGATGTGTGTTAGAAATCTATATCTCATTATACTCAACATATTCATATATGTTCAAATTTATTTAGTCATAAAATAAAACTAGATCTTATGCATGCAAACATAAATAAGATAAGAAAAGAAATCATCAATCTTACTATATGATTTCGGTTTTATGGGCACCAACAAATTCACCTATTTGTTAGTTCTTGAGCTTTCCTTAAAATGGATGAACAAAAGGTCCAAATTACAACCTCGCCCAAATGTGAATACCCAAGGAAATCTCTTAATAACTAATATTATTTGTACTAGAAATAATACTAATCTTACTAAAAATTGATACAAAAATTTTGTATTTCCTCTTGAATAATTTCGGCCAAGAGGAGAGAATGATTTGTGGTTTTTCTATCTCTAATATGTCTCACCAAAAATAGAGAATCATAATTTCTTACACTAGAAATTATGTGAAAAAGAAGTGAATAATAAAAGAAAAGCCCCTTGTCTTTTCTATGTAGAAACCGGTTGGAGGGGGAAGGAGAGCCCAATGCATGGACTAGTTTTTCTACCCAAGAAAACATAGGTATGCAAGGCTATATTAGGTAGTAATCATAGTGTTTTCCACTCAAAATAAAAACACAATATACACCTTAAACTCCCTCCAAATTTCGGCACTTTTAATATAAAATGGATGGTCCATTTTATTTTGTCATTTGTCAATTGTAACATATGTGATATGTTACTTGACATGTGAAATTGTAATGTATTTTTAACATATTAAAAATCAACATACTCATAAAATATGTCATATACAATATCGACTAGTAATTCGTAATTACTTGTACCAAAACGGTTTACCAAATTATAAATTACAACGTCTTGTATTTATAATAAATTATTCACTCAATTTTCAATTGTTTCGTAAACAATAATTTTATCTAAGTAATAAAACAATTCGATTACTTAGACCGTATCTCATTTAATCAAATTACAATAAGACACGTTAACTTTACTCACAAAATCACCCGTCAATTTTAAGCAATTTAATTAACTCGTATCGGCATACGATTAATTAAATAATCAATTAAGAGTATTTCTCTATAGGTATGACCTAAGGGGATCAACCGATCACCACCGTCGCACGACAGTAATGTCAAACTCTAGTCAGCCAATCATTACCGATATGTGTGGACCAGTTGACTGTAAAATATTACATCCCACATGTATTCTTAAAATGAGATTTAAACATGTGATCATCATGATCGACAGTTGTGATCGCATTATTGTTGGAGGACACATATTCCAACAATCTCCCACTTGTCCTCGACAAGTGTGCGTCACCAATTCTCTTGTCCTATTACTATCTCCCACTCAATGCAAGGTGTCTTTCAGGTCGTACTTGCAAGTGATCATATCGAGAGTGGTTTCCTCGATCTGGAGAATAACTGATTGACCGGATTTATCTACCATAGATATCTTCCGAGCGTGGCCACACATTTCCAGTTCATTACTCCTCGAGTGGCCCTGAGATATTGTTATAACCCTGACAAGGGGTGGACAATTCCTATCGCACTTATTCCCTTCGACTAACCACAACCATCATAACCCAAAATATGCCCATTTGACCCCATTTACGAAGGTCGTAGTAACACAAATCAAAGTTAATCTGAAACTGTGCCATCTTAGGAGAACAGTCTTTAGTCAAAAGAATCGACTCATTAGAATACTATAGTAGCTCTCGCCACGACCAGGCTATATAAATTTGCCAGAACTCTATAAGCGGTCATAAGGCCCGACAAAGTGTTCCTAACAGTCTGCCTATGTGATCGACTAGTCATCACACATGACTCCATGGCACTTGAACTTGCCATCAATCGCATCACACTCTAGTCAGTTCGAGACGTCACCTCATGTAAGTAACTATGGGCGAATACAATGCTAATCCGTGTTCACTTTAACGGGGTTCAATTGTCTCTACAACCCGTTTGGATGTAACAAAGTATAAAAGGAGTTTTTTTAGATTTAAAAACTCGAACGACAAATGTGATTATCACATATGAATAGTCAATACCTGATTACTACTTCATATTTTTATAATAAATTTTCATCTTATATGTAGTTGTTCATCTCAATGCAATTAAAATGACATCTGACATGACTCATCATGTTAAACCTATGAGATTGGTTAGTAGGTTTTATCAACTTCTTGTACCTTACTCAACCTTACTACATACTCGTTTTCCTTTGTAATGTATACATTTGCATTACAAAACTTTCTGAGTACGTGTAGAGATCCAATCAAGACATATGCCCTCTCGCCTTAGAATAGCTCCCACTGTTTTCACAGTGTGTGGGACTCATCCTTCTTGCACATCCCATGATTGCAAGTGTACTCAATTTCCGTTGTAAATATTTCTCATTGTTCTTTATTGCCTAAAACGATTCTAGAAAATCTATTTCTTAAATAACATAGCCACAACGGTATCTTAACCATCCTAATGTGTTTTGATTATGGTTTTGTCGGAAACCATGCGCAATCTCAATTGTCAGTTGTCATTTGTGTAACACCCTTACACACAAAATTGCATCAAAAACACTTTGCATTACATCCTCAATGCTTCTGCAAGCACTTAAGGGTAATCTTTATGGCTTACTTGGTAACTATTACTTAAATTCGATTTGAAACAATTCATCATACTTAAAGTATATGAAGTGTTATACATCATTTCCTATTTAATTGATTCGGGAGCGGAAACAAATGGAATCAATCAAATATGTTCAACTCGATTGAACTAATCATGAAACTTATCAACATAAGACTTCTTATTTGATGCTATTATCATGTGGATTTATCTCCATAAATCCGGATATTAAAGATGTATTATAATACTCCATAAGTCTTAAATCATTCCCAATGATCAATATGTCATCCACATATAAGACTAATTAAAATTACCGTAACTCCCACTAAACTCCATGTATAAACATAACTTCTCAACCTATTGAGAAAAGTTTTTATCACATGATCAAATCATTGATTCCAACTCATTGATGTCCTACTCAAGACCCTCTCTTAAGTTTCACATTATCTTAGGATTGCAAGAATCTACAAAACTCAAGACATGTATTGAATACATTCCTTTTAATTGAGGAAGTGGGTTTTAGATTCACTTGCTATATGTATATCATCATAATGAAACACAATCCCTAAGAAGATCCAAATAGACTTAAGCATTTCAACTAGTGCAAAACCCTTTGCTACCAATCAAGCTTTGATATCTAATAATTCACTTGGAATTAATTTCGTATTTTCATGGCTCTAAGCCTTGTATTGAGTTGTGACTTAAACACTCTCATGTAAGTCAAATGTTCATTACTTTCCAGAAGTAATCAACTTGAATCAAACAATTTCTTTGTAAGTTGCAAGCTTTTTACTTTCTAAAAGTAACACTAATTCATCGTCTTCAACAAGTGATGACTTTAACCTCCTAGATTTTGAAGAAAAAACGTCTTACACAAAACGTCTCATGTACTCAAGAAAGACCAGTTTCTTGCGACATAACATTCTTTGTGGCTCTTTGAATAATTTCTCCCACTCTGTCTTCTAGAAATAAACTTGTATTCTAGAAAGACAACTTCACGAGCCACAAACCCGTTGTACTCGTGATTTATAGTAAGAAAAATGAGCATTTGTTTCTTTTGAAAAACTTACAAACATGGTACCCTACCATTTCATATCTCATATGATTCGTTTTAGATTTAGTGGAAAAATAATTTAGCCAAATTGATAAAATCCCCAAAAGAATCAAGTAACTCAAAGTAACTTGATTGAAGTCCAAACCATATCGAATAGCATTTGATTTCTTTATCCAACCACACATTATCCCATAATGCGTGCTAAGAGAGATTAATTTGTGATACTATATCACATTTCCTTTGGCTTATATCAAAGTCTTCACTTTGATAATCCCATCACGACTAAATTGTGATTCTTTGAACTCTTTGAACTTCTTCAAAGATTTCTCTATTTACCTTATTAAATGAACACATTAGTGTCAACCTAAATCGTTGGTAAAAGAAAATGATCAACCTATTTTGGATCAATGATTTACAACCTCGATCTCCTTTTCAACCAAAAGACACGAGACATCTTGCTTTGAATACAAGATACGCATATACCATAAGATCTAATGGTTTCAAGAGTACTCAATAACTCTTTGCGTTCATCATTCCAGAATCTAAGGTTTAATCTTGGGTTACCAATTTGAGTCTTGCATCATCTTCATGATATATCATTCTAGTTGGGTTTTGAATATAATCACCTTGATAATGGGCTAGCCATACAACAAATCATGGTGTATAGGGTCACAAAAGTGAAACCTCTTTTGTATCTTAACAAGTTTATATTCTTATTTAGAGTTTATGCACTTAATAGTCACAATTAAGTACAACTCTAAACCCAAAAACTAGATTGAGTACACAATGACTCTATCTCTCAACATCATTGTTGCTAGTCGTCATATTCTAATCATCCTATGTATCAAATACAATGACGAAAACCACCGCCGGTTTCTAATATTGACGAAGTAGTACTAGCAAAATTTATGTCAATCAAATAAACATTTAAAGAAGAAGGTCCCATTAGATGTCCCACAACTAACTTGTTGATTCTTCAATAATTTGGGGTAGTTTCCTTTCTAGCGTCCAACAATTAAGACAATGGAAACTTTATCGGTCGGGATTGATAGGTTTAGTATGGTTATTCTCAATAACTTTACTTTTAACATTACCTTGCATCAATTCCATTCTAATTTTACTTCTTTGAACTTCGTCCTTTTCTTAACGGTTTAAGAGAACGTTCCCACTCATTTCAATGAGTCTTTGCTTAGAGAAGCAAATTTGAATTTCGTGAAGATTACTCTTCAATTCATTTGTTTAATCTGAAAACTTTCATTGAAGTGGTTGCGGTATTTTGGTCAATTTTGATTTCAAACAAATCTAGTTACCAAAATGATGTAACGTTTCAAAGTACTTAACTCAATTAAGCATATGAGAAACAATTCATTGTAAGTAGATATGTTAGTCAAGAATCAAAAACCTTTTTGATCACGAATAACTTTTATCTATACTCTTTACAAGAGATCATTACAATGGATAATACGAGGTTTTAGAAGAAAAATTCAAATTTTGTCTTTAGTTACGATGTTTTAATGGAGATTTGAATCAAAAATCGAAATGATATCGTATATGAATTGTGGTAAAGAAATAGAACAATATGATAACGGAATAGTGGAAAACTTAATATTTATCGTTTTATTAATACTTGTAAATAACAAGTAAAACATCTATATAGTGACCTCTACCCAACTATGATAAATGATTCCAAGATCCAAATTCATATTAACTTGGGGCACGGTGTGCCGAAATACCCTTTATTAATATAACTCGGTGGATTAACTCTTTAATCGATTCTACTTTTAGAACTCTTGGTCGATAAAATTACATAATATTTATCTTTAGCCCGAAACACATCCGGAACTCGTCGTGATTACTTTCGTTGAGTTCAACCCAAATTTCGAATAAATGTGTCCATGATCCAAAATCATATCAACTTAGGGCACGGTGTGCCGAAATACCCTTCATTAACATAAATTCGGTGGATAGACATTTATCACCCACTTCCCCTACGTAACAAGGTTTGTACCCCGGTGTGGCCGAGTGCACTCCCTCATGAAATAGGTTTTCATGGTTTCTACTTTTTGGTAAGGCTAAGTCTCAATTGTTTATTTAGCGAGAGGTTATGTCAATTTATTATCTATCACGTTTTAAGTGAACTAAAGCGGTGAACTACGATAATTGTAATTGACACGGTCGATAAACTCGATAAAAAATGATAATGCATGTTTTAGTTATGGCGATTTAGCGATGCATGCGACATATAAATAAAATGCAAAGCATAAATTAAATCCTAGTATGGCCTTCCTAAAATAGTAAATCTAATAAACTATTACAAATTCGGAAACCAACTCCATTGGTCCCTTGAACTTCGGTTTTGGCACGCATCTCGAGGTAACACCGTCTTTAATGGATCGCCTTCTTGAGTGGCACCGTCTTCAAGGATCTCCGGAATAAATAAATTACATAACAAATTACATAATTTCCTATTATACATTTGTAATTAAAATAAAAATAAATCTATTAAATTACAAAACGGTGATACGAGATCACAATAAATTACAACCGAATCGATATTCCCATACATTTCGGGTAATATCAATTAAAAACTAAGACCATACTAAGTAAAATTACATAATTCAAAAATTACATAAAATAAAACTATGACAATCATAAATAAAATGCAGCATTATAATATGTATGAACATGCCCAATTTTATGCTAAATCGCCTTTAAGGAGCCAATATCGTATATTAATCGGTTTTTACGGATTTGCGTGATTCAACCTTTTAAAATCACAATAATTACATAAAATCATATTTATGTACTAGTTAGGTAACCCTAACCATCTTAGGACTCAAAATTAGTCTCCACTAAAATATTGAAAATAATTAACTTATATTTCTTAATATTGTTCATAAAAGACTTAAAATTACAATATAATGCCATAAACGTCAAATAAATCATAAAAATTTCAAATAAATTTGAAATTTGAAATTTTAAACTCATGAACATTCTGGAAAAATACCATGACACTCATAATAATAAAAAACTTAGGTTAAAAATTTCGAAATTTATTGAGAAAAACAATGTTGCGGTTTATCGGATTTATCAATTAAAACCATAAAAATATGAGAAAAATTATATTTATCAAATTTTCAATTTTAGATCTGAAATATGTGATAAATACAACATGTGACGTTTTTCCTTAGTCATGAAGTATGTTTTAGCAATTTATACTAATTAAAGTCACTATTTATGTGATTTTTCATCAAAAATTCATAAATCATGCATAAGGACTTTATTATAGCCAATTATTTTACACACATTTTGTAAAATTTCATGTGACAACATACTAAATTTCTATGACCATATTCGAAATATAACTCATATTAACCTATTTTTCCATTTAAATTCGATTTTATATTGAAAAATCCATATTTCGAGCATAAAAACTCATAAAATTATGAAAAATTACAGGTCATCAAAATAAAATATATGTGAAAGCATATCCAAAAACCACTGGAAAAAACGAAGTTTAGCTAATTTTAGTCCAAAAATGACATTTTTATCATACAATCACATTTTAATGCCATTATAATATAAAATGAACAATAAAAATCCATAAATTAACCAAAATATCCTAAATATATTTTAGGACCAGAAAATTTAACATGCATAATAAACTTCGTGATATATCATAATAAACACAAATTTATAAATTTTGTTTGTTAATCGTATAACTCGGAAAAACAATAACCGATTTGCATGCAAACAACCTAAGGCTTTAGATACCGCTTGTTAGAAATATATATCTCATTATACTCAACATGTTCATATATGTTCAAATTTATTTAGTCAAAAAATAAAACTAGATCTTATGCATGCAAACATAAATAAGATAAGAGAAGAAATCATCAATCTTACTATATGATTTCGGTTTTATGGGCACCAACAAATTCACCTATTTGTTAGTTCTTGAGCTTCCCTTAAAATGGATGAAGAAAATGTCCAAATTAGAACCTCTCCCAAATGTGAATACCCAAGGAAATCTCTTAATAACTATTATTATTTGTACTAGAAATAATACTAATCTTACTAAAAATTGATACAAAAATTTTGTATTTCCTCTTGAATAATTTCGGCCAAGAGGAGAGAATGATTTGTGGTTTTTCTATCTCTAAAATGTCTCACCAAAAATAGAGAATCATAATTTCTTACACCAGAAATTATGTGAAGAAGAAGTGAATAATAAAAGAAAAGCCCCTTGTCTTTTCTATGTAGAAACCGGTTGGAGGGGGAAGGAGAGCCCAATGCATGGGCTAGTTTTTCTACCCAAGAAAACATAGTTATGCAAGGCTATATTAGGTAGTAATCATAGTGTTTTCCACTCAAAATAAAAACACAATATACACCTTAAACTCCCTCCAAATTTCGGCACTTTTAATATAAAATGGATGGACCATTTTATTTTGTCATTTGTCAATTGTAACATATGTGACATGTTACTTGACATGTGAAATTGTAATGTATTTTTAACATATTAAAAATCAACATACTCATAAAATATGTCATATACAATATCGACTAGTAATTTGTAATTACTTGTACCAAAACGATTTACCAAAGTATAAATTACAACGTCTTGTATTTATAATAAATTATTCACTCAATTTTCAATTGTTTCGTAAACAATAATTTTATCTAAGTAATAAAACAATTCGATTACTTAGACCGTATCTCATTTAATCAAATTAAAATAAGACACGTTAACTTTACTCACAAAATCACCCGTCAATTTTAAGCAATTTAATTAACTCGTATCGGCATACGATTAATTAAATAATCAATTAAAAGTATTTTCCTATAGGTATGACCTAAGTGGATCAACTGATCACCACCGTCGCACGACAGTAATGTCAAACTCTAGTCAGCCAATCATTACCGATATGTGTGGACCAGTTGACTGTAAAATATTACATCCCACATGTATTCTTAAAATGAGATTTAAACATGTGATCATCATGATCGATAGTTGTGATCACATTATTGTCGGAGGACACATATTCCAACAATGTGGACCGTGTAGCTGAGCATGTAATGTCGCAACTTTTTTGTTGACCATATTAGGGCAAGGCATGTCTTTTCCAATTGGGTATACCTCGTCTCGTACTCAATGAACTTTTTGCTGATGTAGTAGATGGCTCGTTCTTCGTTGCCAACTGTTTGTGCTAACATTGCTTCCATGGCGGTGTTGGTAACAGTCAGGTATAGGGATAGAGGAATCCCCGGTTGAGGTGGCATGAGGACAGGAGGTTTGGATAGGATTTCCTTTATCCTGTCGAAGGCTTCTGACAGTCGTCGTCCCAATCGGTGTGATCGGAGGCACGAAGCTTTTTGAATATTGGTTCACAAATCATAGTGAGCTTGGCAATGAAGCGGCTGATGTATTGGACATGACTGAGAAATCCCCAAATCTCCTTCTCGTTCCTAGGCCGAGGAATTTGTTGAAGGGCTTTGATTTTGGTTGGATCAATCTCAATGCCTCTTTTGCTGACGACATGCCCCAAGAGTTTTCTGGAGGTGACCCCGAATGCACACTTCTGAGGATTTAGTCTCATGTTATATTTCCGCAGACGAGCGAAGAATTTCCGGAGGGCATTGATGTGGCCGTCCTGTTCTTTTGATTTGACAATCATGTCATTGACATATACCTCTACCTCCTTGTGCATCATGTCATGTAGGAGAGTGAAAGCGGTTCTTTGGTAGGTTGCCCGGGCGTTGATGAGGCCGATAGGCATGACCGTGTAGCAATATGTACCCCACTGTGTAGTGAATGTTGTCTTGTGCATGTCTTCCTCAGCCATTTTAATCTGGTTGTACCCAGCATACCCGTCCATGAAGGATAGGAGGGCATGCTCGGCAGTATTGTCCACCAGAATGTCAACATGTGGCAAAGGGAAGTCGTCCTTTGGACTCGCCTTGTTCAGATCCCTGAAGTCGACGCAAACCCGAATTCTTCCGTCTTTCTTTGGTACTGGCACAATGTTGGCCACCCAGTCAGAGTATTCAGACACTTTGATGAAACCAGCCTTAAACTATTTGTCTACTTCTTCTTTGATTTTCAGGGCCCATTCAGGACGCATCCGGCGTATCTTCTGCTTCACAGGTTTAGCCCCGGGTTTAATGGGTATCCGGTGCTCTGCAATTTCTCTGTCAATCCCGGGCATGTCTCTGTAAGACCAGGCGAACACATCCTTGTATTCGTGGAGGAGGTCAATGAACTGTTGTCTTTCCGAGGGGTCCAGGGTTGTCCCTATCCTAAGTTCTTGAGGTGTATTATCGGTTCCTACGTTAATAGGTTCGGTCTCCTCAATGATGGGGGTTCTGGTTTCCCTTTTATCAAGTTCTTTGGCTAGGTGAGGTGGGTAGTCACTCAAGTTAAATTCTTCATAGTCATTCAGAATTGCATTGCAGTTAAAATGAGACAAGTCATAAGCAAACTTAGCGTTCATTAAGTTGACACGAGCGAAAAGCTCGGAAAGGACAGACATCTCGTGGTCAGTCAGAGGCAACACAACAGAGGAGGTAGCCCCTGGAACAGGCTCCAGGTTCTCACCTTTCATGGGAGTGGGGGTGACCCTAGTAGACTCAGCCTCTGAAACAGCCACGACTTTGTGATAAAACAGTGGGAAGAGGACCTTGACCGGGATATTAGGAGCGTTAGGAGCTATGATAGACTCTGACTCCGACTCAGACTTAGACTCGGATCCTTCTTCACTTCCCTCCTTGAACATAGGGCCCTCTCCAGTTGTTATCTTGAGAATGAGGCCTTGGCGATCGGTCCACTTGACGGTCTTCCTCCAGCCTTGGGTAGCCTTCTCCGGGTCAGTATCGGAGATCAAGGCGGTTGGATCAAATTGATTGTCCTTCAGGGTGATGTTCATAATGTCCTCATAGTCGAGGTGTTTGACGTTATCTTCCCCAAAGAGGAGTGTGACAGCTTGTCCGTCAAGGCACGGTGACGGCTTGGACTCAGTTGATGCAGCTTCGATGTTGTTGGGGATAAAGTAGCAGTCCTGGAAGACTTCCACTCCCAGGCACCTAGCCTTCACCACAGAGTCATAGATTGGCTCCGGAAAGCCGTGGTAGAGCTCAGACTCTCCCTCAGGGACAAAGTATCCGTTGAGAGTCAGATGGTAGGGACGGAGGATAACCCCGTGCTTCTTGCGTTTTCGGATTAGGAGGTTCATCTCCTGGATATCTTCGTCGGTAGGTTCGTATCCCAGCCCAAAGGGAATGTTGGGGACCTTAGCCTGTTTCAAGGGAGGCAATCGGTCCTTTAGTGGATTGAGCGGCAAACCCGGGAAATAACCTTGACGCATCATAATACGGTTGACATTGAGGTTGGTGAACGGGTCGCAATCAGAGGGCGTCGATTCATCAGTTATGGCGTTCACGGCTTGGAAACCACACATTTCGTCGTCATCCTCTTCAATGGGTTGGGAGGCTATCCCCTTTCTCATAACAGCTTTGATTGGGGAAGCGGGAATTGTGATCGTTTTCACATTGAAGGGGGCCCTGATCTTCTGGTGGAGAGTTGAGGTGACCGCCTTCACGGCGTGAATCCAGGGACGTCCCAGGAGCATGTTGAAAGAAGCGTCGATGTCGACCACTTGAAAACTGGTTTGTCTTTCCAGTGGCCCGGTTGCGACGGTCAAAGTGATAAGCCCAGCGACCTTGCGACGAGTGCCGTCGTAGGCGCGTACTCCTTGATTCGTTGGGACTAAATCCTCTTCCTTAATCCCCAGCTTGTGGGCAGTTTTAAGAGGAATGACATTCACCGCGGAGCCGTCATCCACGAGGACCATGGGTACATTTTTCTGGAGGCATTGTACGGTGATATACAGGGCCAGGTTATGATTGGCTCCGAACGGAGGGATATCCTCGTCGGAGAAGACGACTGGGTTGTTTAGATCAGGGGTGTCCCTTGTCATGTGTGCCACTATTTCTTCTGGGGAAGAGGTGGAGGGCACGGTTAATTTTCCCAAGGCCTGCAGCAAGCCCTGTCGATGCTCAAAAGACGTTGCGATCAGTTGCCAAATTGTGATTTCGGCTTTTGTTTTCTGAAGCTGTTTCAGGATTGAGTTCTCAGGAGCCATTGGATGAGCGTCCACCTCTGGGACGACTTTGTCATTCGTTGTTGGAACGACCGTTGGACTGTTCGGATTCTGATAGGGACGTCCGGAACGGGTGAGATGTCCGATTTCTTTCGCCCGTTTCTCTTTCCCTGGGATGATATAAACATCCTCAACATCATCTCTCCATATGCCATTAATTTTGGAGTCTCAAGGATACCTTGGAGGGGTATTCCTCGGTGGGTAGTTCTTGTGAGGGATATTTTCGTGAGGATGGTTTTTGTGAGGGTGATGTTTATGGGGGTAGTTATTTTGAGGGTGATTTTCGTGAGGTCTATGCCAGAATGGTCGCGGGAGCAATCCATCCAGGGGTGGGTGGTTTTGAATGCTTGGGGAATTCTCCCTCGGTCGCGGTGGTGGAGGATTGAAAATGAGTCGACGGTAGGCGTCGTCGAGTCGGGTGATTCTCTCAGAGAGGCTGGCTATGGCCTCCTCAACTTGTTGAAACATAGTGAGCATAGTGGCAGCACTAAACACAAACACCCCGTCCGAAGAATCTTTTCCTAAAGTATTCACCTCGTCGTCAATCGGCACGATGAGGTGAGAGGAGTCTAGGGTCGGCTCATCGCCAGAGATGGCGTGGATTCCCATAGGATTTGTCTTGTTGTTCGGCTTAGTTGGTGGGGGTAATGGCAAATCTCCTTTCTCAATCATGTCTTGAATGAGTTGCTTGAGTTTGAAGCAAGTTTCGGTGTCATGCCCTTTCCCTCGATGATACTGACAGTAGGCGTTGGGGTTCCAGAATCGGGACTTCTTGGCATCGGTCGGATCCGGAGTGGGTCCAATCGGTTGTAACTTCCCTTGGTCCATGAGCCTTTTCAGGGCACTTACATAAGTCGACCCTATGTTGGTAAACACTCTCTGGGGGCGCTCAGTTCTCTTAGCAGATGGTTCGATGAGGTTAACCTCATCAATATTGTTCGTCTGGCCGTAAGGGCGAGATCCGGTTGAGGTGGATCCCTGGTAACCTCTGCCAGTCGTCTTGGCTAAGACACCCTTTCGGAGGTCGTCCTCAATGCGCGTCCCAAGAATCTGCAGATCTTGGAAGGTCTTGATGTTCTGATATCTCAGTAGGTTGGCATAGACTGGGCGGAGATTGTTAACAAACTTTTCCACCAAAGTTGACTCACTCGGCCATCGACCAATTGGTACTCACCCTCCTCCAACGGGTTAGGAACTCGGTGGACCCCTCCTTGTCGTTCTGGGTTAGCACTTCGAGAGTACGGGTATTGGCCTGGATCTCGACATTGTCGGCATACTGTTTGGCAAACTCAACTGCGATCTCATCCCAAGTAGTAAGATTTTTCGGATCAAGGGAGTAGTACCATTGGCGAGGAATCGGCTCCAAAGAGGATGGGAAGATCCGGGTAAAAAGTTCCTATTTGACCCCTTTATTGGCCATGTAGTCCTTAAAAGCACGGATATGGTTGAGTGGGTCCTCCACTCCTCTGAACTTAGGCACATCGGTCAGGGTGAAGTTGTCAGGTAACTGGTCCCCAACAGGTTCGAACCTTCGGTTATTCTCAAGATGGATATTGTTACCCCGGGCTAGAAGCTGTTCTTCCAAGAGCTTTAGCCTCTTCTCAGTTTCAGTCAGAGGTAGAGTATTATGTTCCCCAGTTTCCTTGTTCTCCAGGGCGTCGATACGGGTCTCGACGTGATCCAGGGTGACCTTAAGAGCGGTAAGCAGGCTGGCTAGTTGATCAGTTGTGACATCTCTGGTATTGTCATTGTTGTTGGACGAAGCTGAAGACGGGGCCATGGCTCTGAGGTAGAAAAACGGCTCACATTACAACTCAATCCGACACGGTTCCAAGACTAAACGCAGAGAACGCAAAGGACGAGACAAAGATCAGACTCAACAAGACGGGGGTGACCGTGTGTGGTCCCCCGGTGTTGACTCGATTTATGACGTGACGGTGTTGACCGAACTTTTGACGCGAGTCCAACATGACGGCGTGACGCCGTTGGACGGGTCTCGTGGTGAGACGACTCATAAGTAAAGACCCATAAGTACGTTTGCTTCGACTCGATAGACACGAGGCGGAATTGGAATGGTGGACTGATGTTTTCGAAAATAGAAATTTTCAAAAAGATTCATTTGTCGCTTAAATGGACGACTTCCGAAGATAGAAATCTCCGTAAGTCGATCAGTTGAAAGGGTTGTCTTAAGTTTATTTGCAAAAGACGGTTTGAGCTTGAATCGGCTCGGAAAACAGTGCATCGTTTCCCAAGACGATTTTGAAATTCAAAATCGTATGTTTTGAAAGTCGGGTTTGAAATGTTTGAAGAGGTCTCGGGGATATTGCATGGTCCTCGGGATCTCGAAAGAGTCTCGAGAAAAAGAGTGTGTACTTTTCTCGGGTTTTGAAAGAACCATTGTCGGCGCGAAACGGGTTAAAATCTGTGTCTAGACGCGGCGATTATAACGGCGTAAAAAGGTGATTTGAAATGGTTGTAGAAAACCGGGTTTGAAAATCATCATTATGACGGCCTAGAAAGGCGTGTTGAAATGGTTATACAAAACCGGGTTTGAAAATCGTCATTACGACGGCCTAGAAAGGCGTGTTGATATGGTTATACAAAACCGGGTTTGAAAATCGTCATTACGACGGCCTAGAAAGGCGTGTTAAAATGGTTATAGAAAACCGGTTTTGAAAATCGTCATTACGACGGCCTAGAAAGGCGTGTTGAAATGGTTATAGAAAACCGGGTTTGAAAATCGTCATTACGACGGCCTAGAAAGGCGTGTTACGGTCGGCGAAAGACCGAGTTTTGAAATGGCCGTTATAACGGCGCAAAAGGGTGATTTTGAAAGTTTGAAAATGACACGGAAGGACTTATGATCAAGTAGCACATAAGCACTCGCAGTTCATTATATTATGCCTTATGCTGACACGGGTTTTGGTTTAAAAGGGCTGGTTACACACCAAGCAATCAAACCCCGTTTTGCGAGAGGGATACCAATCCAAACAAAATGTGTAAGGAGGGTGCCCTAGCCTCGTGCCCGAAAGTGATGAAAGCTCTTTGACGAAACAGAAATGTGTAACGTCAACGGTATTCTTGACTCAATCGGGATTCGAAACGCGGGGATGAGAAAACTCACGCCGACGAGACGAGCCAATTGGTCGAAAAGGGTTAGGTTGTGGGCCCGGACAAGGAACCTGACCATGACCGTAATATCAATTAATGCATTCCAACCAAGACCTCGTTCGAGTCTCACCATCTAGGGATCACAAAGACGTACGTGTCCTAGTTTTCCCTAGCGGAGTCGCCAATATGTGGACATGGGCAACGTCTCGGTCTGCGGATTTAGGCCGCCTACCGGTCCGTAGTCACGAGCCACCTGCACGCCAAGCCAATCTGTTGACATGCAGCGGTCTTTTAAAAGCCACGCTCGGCGGCATAAAAATGCTTTCGACCGGATCGCTTTAGATCGGTCAATTTCGTCTCGGTAAGGGTCTCGAAACGATTATTAGAGATGTTCGGAGTCGCCACCAAGCATTTGTAGGATGCCTGGAACCCGTTCGAAATCCACTTTATACCTCGGTGAAATCGAAGCACAAAGCAGCGTTTGACATAGGTACTAAAGATAAGGAAATCGTCCCTCTTTAGCATCCTATCTCTAGAATGACTCTCGTACGCCCTGGATAAGGTCGTCCACTATCCAAAGTTTCTGAGTAAGAGGTGAAGGTACGTATTGGGTAGCCCTTTAATCAGACACCAAATCTCGCCCGCGTTAGCGGCCTCTACTGATCGATCTTGGTTGGTTTAATGCAAAAGTCGATAAAACGGTTTAAATGTATGAATGCGCATCCAATAATTTAGACCTAACATGTGAGAGCTTTCTAAATCGGTTGATTTAATCCAAGTATCAAGTATAAGATGTCGAGTTGGATTAATGATTGATTTGCATGCAAGACGGAAATTAAACATCCATTTACCGTATTAGGTTTAGGGTGTATAACATGATCCATTTGTCTTAGTAAGGCATTTTGCAAATATGGTTTTGAATAATCAAATAGTCATCTGATCCGTCCTATATCCGAGTTAACCGAAGTCGGGATCGTCCTAGACTAATGCTGGAAAGAAACAGGCCCTGTACCAGATGGCTATATGAGGCGCGAGCCAGCCGGCGATGTAAGGGGCCTCCCTCTGGTTTTGAAAATGAGAAATTGAGAGCCTGTTTAGGCGCGGGTTAGCCCACGGTTTATGTGCCGTGTTCTGACCTTTTAGAAAACGTTATAAAACGTATTTAAAATGGGTGTTTGAACCCGGTTTGATTTGAAGGGGTCGTTTAGACCGCATTTGTTGATTTGAAGAACTAGACTCGAATAATCATCATTATTTTGATAATATTCGGTGTCGGGTTCGATTTGACAAACTTGACATGAATAGTTTTGAAAATAATTATGGACTAATTGTTTTAAGCCCATTTGAATGTCATTAGTCGATGCTCATCATCGTACCCGGGTTAAAATCCGGCATGGTATGTAGAACCAAGGATGACTTTGTGTTGGTGACTAATATGTTTGTTTGAAAATGTAAAGAAATGAAATAAAAGGTTTTAAAATACCTTTTAAATGTCATTAACCAAATATTATCACCGAAACACGGATTTAACCGTCATGGTATGAGGAACCAAGGGTAAAAAATGTTTTATGGTTAAAACAAATGAAATAAAAAGGGTTCGAAAATATTTGGAATGGTAAAAACCGATTACAAATATGAAAGTGGATTAAAGGGAAATGACGAGAACAAACACGGTTGATCTCTGGTCTGAACACCCCATTTAGGCGCAGGGTAAACTGGCGACCTAAGGGGCTTCTGCCTCAGACCAAAAATCAGTTTTGGCTCGTTTATTCCATGTTTTGGTTCATGTTACGCACGTTTTAGCATATTATAATCATGAAACAAATGAAAACATAATAAAAGAGGATTTTTACACCCTCATACTTACATGTTTGGTTATGGCGAGTGACCGACGTAAGTGTAACAACTCGTTTGATCGGAAAAAACTCGGTTTAAAACCGTTTTGGTAAGTAAAAAGAGTGTTTTAATGTTAGTGATGGTGTAGTGGTCGAAATGGTCGGTCAAGTGATTTAATGCACGATGACGGTACCAAACAATGTGTAAGGCTCGTGTTTACGATCGGAAGGTCGTAAATACGCGCCAGGTTGTGACTTAAGAAGTCGAGTCGAGAATTTTAAGGGAGAAAAGAGGGGGTGGACACTCGCGTAAGTCTCAAATGGGTGGCATTTGAGGGGTATTTATAGGGAAATGAGTGGTTGTGTGAGTTTTGAGCGACGTGGCCACTTGGGCTGCTCAAAGAGGCGCGAGCCACGTCGCGGTTCTTCGAATTGTGTTGTCACTTTCACAACAAACGCAATCATGATTTGTTCTATCCTAGGTTTTGTAGTCACATGTTTGGTACTTGACCAACATGAATCCCGGAAAACTTAAGGTAGAAGGTTTAAAATATTTTGTTTTTGGTGGTTGACTCGGTTTGACTCGTTGTTGGAGTCGGGATTTGAATTTTTGAGT
The DNA here is from genome assembly GCF_048544455.1 of Silene latifolia. Taxonomy (NCBI): domain Eukaryota; kingdom Viridiplantae; phylum Streptophyta; class Magnoliopsida; order Caryophyllales; family Caryophyllaceae; genus Silene; species Silene latifolia. The sequence goes on from NC_133528.1 coordinate 38,869,931, forward strand.
CGGTTTTTGGTCCGGTGTCGGTTTTGACTCTAGTTAGTGTCATTGCGACCCCGTCGTCGTGCATTAAGCACTCCAGGCATTTTTGAAATGTTTTGAGGTATTTTATTTTCGAAATCGTTTTAATTTTTCCGACGTAAAGTTGTACACAAATTATCGATCAAAGGCCGCGATACCAAAACATGTTGTAGTCCAATAATCATCGGGTGTTTGTTGGAGTCCAAGTAGATACCGGGTATCTACAGAATGATCCAAGCGTGCCAGAGCAATGATCCGAGCGTCCCGACTTCCAGCACGAGCGAATCCTCTTACAGGACAACCCGTGCTTTAGGTGATCCGAGCGGATCCTGGTGGGACTTGCATGCATGATCCGCGCATGTCCCTCGGGAATTTCATTTCCTCAAGCTTCTCTTAGGGTCTTAATAGTCATTTAAGCCCTTAGTAACCCTAATCCTTGTACTTAATTTTAGTATAAATACCCCTTTGTACTACCTAGATTGGCATGTCATATTAATCAAGTTTTAAGTAAGCTTTAATCATCTCTTAATTTAGTTGTAATACACATTTCAATATTAATCATATCTTAATCTTTCCTTAATTATCTATATTGTTCTTAGTTCTATTTGGGTAATTAGAAGATTTTTTGGGTTTATTTGGAGGATTGACAACCTTCCATCAATAATCAAGTACTTCTATTATTCTTTGCTTTATTATTTGGATCATCTCCATAGGTATAATTCCTTTTTACCCTTGTTTAATTATTGTTAATCACATCATTTATTCATCATGTTTTGCGTTGTTAGTATGATTTACAACCTTATTAGCATGCTAAACTTGATCATGAGTGAGTAGTTCTTTAGCTAGGGTTAATGGGGAATTAGGGAAAACAAATATGGAAATTATTCTATGCTTAATCTAATATGTTTTCATAATTAATTTGCTTGCTTGTTGTGATTTCAACCTATGCACATGTTATGTTTGATGAAATGCGAGCCTATAAATCCTTGCATTTTTTACCCATCTCCTATATTTTCAATGAGGCTTGTAAGACATAAACCAACTCGAGCCTTATTAAACCATGAGTTGAATAGGAGCAGACTAAGTCGACTTTTAGGTGTTGTACAGTCTAGACAACTCGGTTCCGGAACCTAAATTCTCCTAAGGATTGTAAGATATACACTAACTCGATCCCATCACAACAATAAGTGCTTGTATCTATTTGAGAACATGTTTGTATAATCTATTCCCATGAATCCTTTGGGATCCGACCTTTACTTACCTCTCTGCTAAGAGTAGTTTGTGAAGTTATAAATATTGTTTTGGTTGGTAGCTTTTGACGACGAGTTTTAGACCACACCAGTGATCAGCTAACTGGGGGCTTTATAACTACCTAGTCACCCTATTTCTACCTTTTTCTCACAAAACAAAAGAATAAGGGGAGAAGAATTGCGTCACCCAGCCGAAGGGCGTTCACCTGACGCCTGAACTCCAAGTCGTTCGACTTGGTGGACTTCTTCCGAGCCACTGTCCAACCTCTCACAACCGAGTAAGCCCTCAGCACCTCACCCACCGTCCTCGAAGGTAACGTAGGCAGGTAAGAGTACAACCAGGCCTTCAAAACAAAAACAGCCAACTCTCAAAATAATGACCCACAAACGCCCACAAAAATCAATAAAAAGCTGCCATAGAAAAAAAAAAAAAACAAAAGACAAAAGCCCAATACCTCAAAAACAAGACCAAGACCAACCAAAGCAGGCTCACTCCCCTTGTCCATCGTCTCTGGATGAACTACGACGTGTAGGTAATGAGTGAACTGGGCTAGAGCAGGCGTCACCCAGTCGTACTAACCTAAGGCATCCAAGTCAGCTAGCAAGAGAAGTACTTTGGTCGACAAGAGCTCGCCGTTGTCGCCAAAGTACGTGGTACCCAAGAAGTACCACAACCACAACCACAACCGCGTCTCTTGAGCGTCAGTCTGAGCCTCCGCCTCAGCGCTCTCTAATGGCGCTGGAACCTCCCCAGCCACCGTCAGTTTAAAGTGATCCCTCAAGAAGGAAGTCGCCATCAGAAATGAAGTCATGTCAGACGACGGAGACAAAACATTGCCGATTAACCCCGTGATCACAGCAGAAGACACTCTCTCCAGTATCTCCGGAAACTCAATCGGCGTCTCACCGCAGGGAAGACCCGACACCATGGCAAAATCCTCTAAGGTGATGCCGATCTCCCCAAACTGCATGTGAAACGACGATGTTGTATCCCAGTAGCAATCAATCATCGCGCGAATTAGAGATAGGTTCGATCAAATCGAACGCCCATGAATCAAGCGCCAAGCGACCACCAGCGAGCTCATCGCCGACCTCTCTATCAACCCCCTCGATCCCGCTCGCAAGAAGTCGTAGAACCCCATGCAAGTCGAGAAGCCCGAGAACATCCTCATACCAACAACGTCCTGAAATCGAAACCGAATAAGGTCAGAACGCCTATTCAAGCTCAAAAAACAGCAAAAGATGCAAAGTTCAGCAAAGAAACTTACCAGGACCTCGTGAGCACGATAGGAGATGTGAGTGTCAAGCCGCAGTAAAAGCTGGCTACCATCCTAGCCTTCGGCCCATGCCGGTGTCGCCCGTAAGTTTAGCCTCCCGGAGCATGAACCCGTCTAGCATCCCAGTCACGGACAAAAACGTCGCCCGTCTCTGTCTCCACCCTCCGCCTCTTCGCACTGCGAGACTTCACGGTACGACGAGGACCCCTCTCAACAACCCGCACAACTCCTTCAAGCTCCCGTCTAGAGACCTGACAAGCCCTCCTCCTAGTGGTGATCCTCCTCCTAGAATAGTCGGTCCCGGACTCCGCCCGAGTCCCTCCAACCCCATCAGCCTCCCTAGCCTGAACGACCACCTCACTGGCTACCTCAACGGCCTCCTCATCAATGTCCTCCACAACTACCCCGGGCACGCACTCTGAGGTACCAAATGGTCTGGACTAGGCTAAAGTCTCCAAGGTCCTCACGACTTCATCGTCCTCCTGAGTCCCGGACTCAGAACTAGTGGTCCTACAAGCCCCCGAACACTCTCCTGAAACCAAACAAAACAACTCACGTCAGTCGGAATTTCGGCATTACGCTGACAGAAAACAAGAAGAGTCCAAAGAACAAAAAACAAACAAAAATGACCTTTAAATACGAACAAACAACAGGGCAATCCAACAAGGGGAAACCCGCCCAATTTCACCCAATCTACACGCGTACAAACTAGGAAAAAACCAACGACTCGCCATTTTCAAACAAAAGGCAAATTGAAACCAACCAAAATGACCCCCTTACTCACACAAGGTCCACAAAAAATGCTACTCCTAGCGAAACACCTCAATAAAGCCCAAAAAGGGCAAAATTGACGCAAATTAAGCGCGAAATGGTCAAAAATTCAAATTACGGCCAAGACAAAGCAATGCGACCTGATCGAATCCTAATGTGACCTAAGTGATCTTCAGGGAACATGTTAATGTAAAACGGCTCAATCCGATCCCAAAAGGATGCTCATTTCGTCACCATAAGACCGTCTGACAAATACAAAATGCAAAATGCAAAATTTGAGCGCCTTGCAAACAACAAGGGCCCCACATTGCACAAACAACTTTCCGCGACTACAATGCGACCTAGTGAACCCTACAACTCAAACAACCAACGCGGTTTTCGGGAAATAAGACTGTTTTGTTCCTTATTCACGTTTTTTTGCATGAGGGGATGGGAGCGGAGACCAAAATGCAAAGTAAAAGTATCCCTATACTCCTAGACGGGCTTCTAACCTAATGCAAACAACAATTCCACCAAAAATCAGGCGAAACAGAAATGTCCAATCGATTTGAGATGTATTACGGTTTGTCCCGATTGAATTAAAAAAAACAAGAGCAAAAACAAATGGAATTGAGTGGATTTACATACCTTGAGATGACATAATGATGGTAGTACGAATCTTAGCAACGAACAAGATAAAAAAACGGCGATTTAAAAGTTTTTTGCGATTTTTGTCGATGACGAAGATGAATGAGCAGCAATGAAGCCTCGCTTCTATTTTAAGAAAAAACAGGGGGAGCCCTTTTTATCGACTGGTGGCTCGCGCCCCTTTGGGGCATCCCTTTTTGTTTTCGCAGATCAACAAATACCCATTTCACAATATTACGAGTTATAACCCATAACTCGTCCCAAAAATCTAAAGTAATGAAATTAAATTCACTATTTCCACATCGCAAAATTCAAATGACGGAATTAAAAGCTGTTATTTTCCACATTTCAAATTGCAAATAGCGAAATTAAAAATCGCTATTTCTTCTCAAATTTCAAAAAATTCAAATGACGGAATTAAAAACCGTTATTTTCCACATTTCTAGTTGCAAATAGCAAAACTAAAACTCGACTATTCTTTCAAATTTCGCAAAATTGCAAATAATGGAAGTAAAAACCGTTATTGTAATACTCCGTATTTTTGTGCTTTGGGCACTCGGTCGATCAAGGGTGGCACTCGACCGAGTGTACCTTACTCGGGCGAGTATAGTTGGTCGAGTGGATGTTTGAATTTTGGGAGCTACTGTTTGTGTTTACTTGGTCGAGTTGGTGAGGCACTTAACTGATAGGACTCACTCGGTCGAGTGGGTTGTGGCACTTGACCGAGTGTTTGGTCTGGAGTCGTTTTTTCACGGTTTCTATTTAGTGATCAGGGGAGGTTTTATAAATCGTATAATCGGTTTTGAACTTCATTTTAAAATTACATTTCTAAAACTCTCCCTAATCAATCTCTTTATCATCTAGTAAGGAATTGGTCATTAGGATTCGGGATTTTGCCTTTCTTCGTATCGGTCGTTGTTGTAAGTCCCGATCTCCATTCTTATTTACACTACAACGAAAACGCGGGATACCAACGGAAAAATTAAGGCCATACTGACGGCTTTTCCGTCGGTATTTCCATTTCCTGACGGATATTCGGTCAGGAAACATGGTCAGCTTATTTCGTCAGTAAAAAACCTGTCCTGACGGAATTTCCGTCGGTATTTCAAAACACTGACGGATTACTGACGGGAATTCCGTCTTTATTTCTAGCTTAAAAGTGACAGATTTTCCGTCAGTTTTTTCGTTTTACTGACGGATTTTACGCCAGTGCTTGAGACACGTCGCAATTCAGTGTAGCTGTTGAAATCACATTAAAGAGATGTATGTGACGGAATTTTCGTCAGTTTTTATGTTTTACTGATGGAAATTTCGTCAGTTTGTGGGACACGTGGCAGTTACAGGTTAATTCTGGAAAAATGAGGGAAGAAGGCTACCGACGGAATTTCCGTCGAAAATCTGTCAGTAACCTGTGTTTTCTGACGGCCTCTTTTTTCCGTCGGTATGCCTGTCACTAACCCGCGTTTTTTTTGTAGTGTTAATTGGTATTGGCCCTAACCCTAGGTTTTTTGGAAAATTGGGGGGAAATCGGTAATTAAAGTTTACAGTGATTAATTACATGTAGATAATAATAGTATATGCGATTATTACTTGTAGGCGACAGTTTCATGAAGGATTGTCGGTGCGATTACTCAGTATAGTTTATGATTGATGGTATTATTGTGTTTGTTTGTCTTAGTGATTATATTGTTATGGGTATTGTGATTGTGGTTGTTGGAGATGTTAGATTGGATATTGTGAGCCATGTCGGAAAATGGCTTCACCCCTTCTTTCGCCCCCCGTGACTCCCGTCGTAAGGGGAGTGTTCACATTAATGAGCTTGGGTTCGCTCGTTGCGATGAGCGGGAATTTGATGTCCATGCTGTAGTTTGGCATCGGCAGGGGTGGGTTACCTGTTGCGATGGAAACCCGGCTACTCATTCCAATGAGAGCCATTGGTCATTGAGGAGTTTGGAGATGGTGGAGTAGTGTTGTGTGATCTTGTGCATTGCATGTTCTTTGTGTTGTTTTGTGAATAATGGTATAGCGGTACTGACATTGTGTGGTGTTTGTTTGGTTGTTATTTTGTTTGTCTGTGTCTGCGGTGATCTATTTGATATTGCCGGAAATTGGTGAGCAGTGAGACTTTTTCAGGTTGTCTATGGGTGCTGGTTTAGTTACAGGGTTAGCTAATGAGGACGCGACGACTTCGAGTGCAGCTAGACCTCATGATATTAGAATTCCACTAGTTGTATTTCAGTTAGTAGATATCAAGGTTGTTTAACAATTGTATCAGTTGTAAACCTTTGTACTAAATTACTTATATTATTTGTTCTTTTATTGTCTAATGATATTTACTACCTCGGGTAACTGAGATGGTAATGCTTCCATTTGCTAAGGTAGGCCTTGGTAAGGCACTTTGGTAAAAGGGGGTGTTACAGTTATTCCTTCAGATAATAAATCGCGATTACAAACACGTACTCGAGAGAAAGGCCCGAGTCATGAAAGGCCTACTCCCCTAAGCGCATCAGACATCCTCAACAGGCCCACCTGCCCAAGGGCACTGCAAGTGCCGATATCCACAAAAACAATGCAGACGCCTCGTACGGCACAAATTCCCCATCGAAACTTTCCAGAAAATCTTCCTACGGAGTCATCCCTTGACGACTGGCGGGTCTACTTGTGTAAACAACGTCAATCCGGCATTAGGCAGAGCATAAATCTAAAACATCTTTTTCCCATCGGAATCTTCCTTGCTCCAGCAAGTCAATTAACGTAACAATCTCTTGAAATGTAATTGAAAAATCGACCATTCCTAGAGTCAGTCAACCTAGGTGGAAGTCATTACCAGGAAATTTATTGATGTGGGCTCGACAATTCGACCGTTTCCTACAATCAATCATTTGAACTTGAATGGCTGGCGAGCCTCTACGCGCATGTAACTTCAACGGCTGACGAGCCCTATGCAGAAGGAACTTCAATGGCTGACGAGTCTCTACGCACAAGCAAAATTGATCGGCTGGCAAGTCCACATGCCCGGGCTACTTCAACAGTCATAATCGAAGGACCTATCCCGACGACACCTCAGGTATGGCTCAATGTTGTGGTTGACGAACTTTTATACGTAGTCTAACAGACTTTAAACGAACCGCACCGGCAGTTGAGAGATTCTAAATTGTTCTCGACGACAGGTACTTGACTCAAATCCCCGATTCGCCTTGACCCCGCCCTTCTCGACAATAGGTCCTTGGCTCAAACCCTTTTGAGCATCCTCGACGTCGTAATAGTCTTCAGGTTGTAATCTTCGATTGACTTGGAGGCTATACTATGAATTTCATCTTGGCTAAGCCTCAGTCAAAGTGGGGGCTCTGTAGATACCCGGTATATGCAGAATCCCATCAAACACCCGATAAGTATCAGACTATAACATGTTTTCGAAATCGCTGCTTTAATCAACAGTTGTATGCCAATGCATCGGAAAACCCGTTTAACAATTTCAAAAATAAGAAACACTTTAAAACATTTTTAAAATACCTAGAATGTTTTATGCATAACGACAGGGTCGCGATGACACTAATTAAAGTCTAATCCCGAATCAACACAAAATCAAACCCGAGTCGAACACAAAATACCCACCCCAAGTAACACGTAAAAGCAAGCTTACACGGCTAAGAAAATGTAATGCCCGCCCTGTTAGGGACCTGTTGACCATCGTTGACTGACCTTAGACACATGTCTAGACCTTTGGAAGCCTTACGAGTTCAATCTTGCGACATAGTAACCCTTTGAGTTTAGGAAGTTCGATTGAGTACTGTAATACCCGCCCTGTTAGGGACTCGTTGACCGACCTTAGACAGATGTTTAGACCTTTGGAAGCTTGTGACACCCCCATATGCCAAGGAGCCTTAACAAGACCTTCCCTAGCATATAAGGACATCACCATCTCGGTTTCCCGAGGAAAGCAATCATCAAAAGTCGATAAAAGAACATTTATAATTACTTTACAAGTGATTAAACCAAAACTATTGATACAAACGATACAACTCATCAACACTATGTCAACTACTCCTGTTATGACTCGTGAAGACTCATCCCACCAAGACTCCGACTATCATCCAAGACATCATCTGCTAAGACTGACGGCTCACCATAAGGGATCACGACAGACACAAAAGGAACAAACAAGAAACAACCACACAAGGTCAGTAACTGAGGCAAGACACAAGATCAACTACCAGCATACTACAAATACAACAAAGCACACACACGAGTCACAATCACTCCAACCAATCACCGTCACCTACTGTCCACTGGACTAGCCCTGCCAGTGGGGGACCGCAGCCGTTCCCACCTAAGCCCCGCTCATCATATCGAGCGATAACCCTGTCCCATTAATGTGCACATCCCCTCCCGTGACGGGTTCCACGGAGGGCTAAACTAGGACGTGAAGCCACTCCCGCAAGTGACTCCACTCCGCCGAGGACGCACCTCGAGAACCAGACACAAACAATCACAAACATCTGTACCACAACCATGATAAACACAATCACACCACACCAACCAACCACTACAACCAACCAGGTACACTGACACAACAATCAAATCACAACCAATGACACACTAGACAACCAACAGAACTGAGTAGGCGCTACCTTTAGCGCACCGCAGCAATTCCACGTCGTACTACATGATATCAATCAACCACGCAATACACCTATACAAACAGTACAATCATCTATCACAACCACTACCAACCTAACTGAAAACAACAACGACAACGATGATGACGATGACATACCTATGCATAGCTATCCGGCGTCAAGACCGCTACCCGTCTCAAGCAACTATCCCCATGGCATAAACATCTTCAAGGACCTCAGGGAAGGACAAAGGTGAAGGAAAGGAAAGAGTGACAGCATCTAGGTTTAGGGAAAAGAATGGCGGAAATGATTTACGGTTTCTCAAAACACGATATATAAATCCTCGCTGTAAAGACGCTACTCGATCGAGTAACTAACTTACTCGATCGAGTGGCCCCTACTCGATCGAGCTTCAAGGCTACTCGATCGAGTGGCCTCGACTAGATCGAGTACCACACACCCCAAGCTTGCTACGTCACCCGTCATCGCTCGTAAGGTTTCCTTAAAGACTAATACATGTCACTAAGGTCAGCCAACGTCAGTCACCGGGTCCCTAAAAGGACGGGTATTACAGTCTTCCCCCCTTAAAAAGAACTTCGTCCCCGAAGTCCGACTCATCGTCTCCCGAACCGCACGACGAAAACCAAAGTCAATACCACCATCTACCCGACACAGGTCAACAAAACTGTTTAGAAATATTATCCCACTACGTATGTCCATCGAATATCCTAATCGTCAACCACCTAATACACGTCACACACACAATCTTCAAATAATCCCACACCAAACATAAAGACGACCAACTCGACCATCACATACACTACTACATCACCCTATTCAACACGCACCAACACAACCACGAGACTATACTTTTATTCACCACCGGTCAACAATTACCACTTGCAAGACACACCACCCAACGATTTTGTCACAAATTCACAACAACACACGTTCCTGACTTACACTACATATGTTTCATTATATTCGATTACTCTGACCTTACAACATAATTCTGCTAATAACACCGAATTCTCAAGTCATCATAGCGAATAACTTACCGAAAGAAAATATATAGCATGCTATTTCGTTCAACAATTACAAACTCCTACTCAATTGCACTACAACCACCATGAAGCTATCCAAAACAATCATAAAAACTATTTAAACAATCATTCACATACTTTAAAATACCACAAAATTGTTATAATTATATCATTTTTTTCTTTTGCGACATTACTCTTCCCCTCTTAAAAGGAACTTCGTCCCCGAAGTTCACCATTAAACAAATTCACAAATTCCCTGTCCCTCAAACCGACACTTATTACATCTTATTGACATTACTCATAAACCACAACCGACATTAATTCATACTGACATAACCAAATCTTTGACATTACGTAGTTACAACTCATACAACATAAAACTACAGATATGACGTAAAACATTGTGGATATATCGGTACAAACTAGCGGCAAATACGGCAACTATTTGTTATACAACCATACCGACCAAGCGACAATATTATAAACAAAGTATTTGATTTATCCAAGTTGACTGCATACAGATTACAAAGTAACACAAACACCACTAAAAACTGTGTGAATTGATCAAAATGCATATCTGACCTATGACAGAATCAATACTTTCTAGAAATTACAAAACCATGACCCACAAGATATAGATATATATATGTATATAATTATTAACTTGGGATAATACCGCCGCACATTGCGGTTCCTCATTGATTTGTTTCATCTTTCCGACCCACATATACCGCATAAAATTGAGAACTACATTCATAAGACGACCACACACACTTACAAAACCAGCGGTGAAGTTAAACCATGTTACGAAACACTAACAATAAAGATTAATGTAGAATTATCCAAAAATATGATGATTCAAACAATTCTAAAATCGAAATGTGCCTGTAACAGTAACACTCGATCGAGTTGGTCAGGCACTCGATCGAGCTGGCTCTACTCGATCGAGTATCTTAGCTACTCGATCGAGTAGCTCGAGATCAGAATACCCCTCCAATAGACATACCGGCAGCTACTCGATCGAGTGAGGGGCACTCGATCGAGTTGCTATTGGTCTAAAATCGCCCAGAAATCCAAACACAGGCTATATAATCACATAACTACGAATCGGGATGATAACCCGGTCAAAAATCCTGTAAAACAAGTCTAGAAATAAGCAAGTACGGCCTTATGGCCACCGATACAAACCAAGTTCAGAAAAGTACCAACCGAAACAAACTAATATCCATCACCAACTACAAAAAGAAAGAAACGGAGTATCATCACTCCTGCTGCTGCTGCTCATCCATCACTGCATCCTCGTCACCACCACCACCCGAGGTGTCTGCTCCTGACGCACCAAGACCCGCATCACCACCGGCTCCAGCATCTGGTCTATCGTACCAAGGGGTCAAACCACCATAAGGGTACGCCTGCGGCTCTCCCCAAGTAGACATATCCACCTCATAAGAGTGGAAAACTCCGCTGCTGTCCCCGACTCCCCTCCACTAAACCGGATGGGGTCCCGAGGTCCCAATACCCTGAACATACGCCATCTCATGCAGGTTACGATTCGTCAAGGTAGAGGACACTCTCTCGGCCAAGTAGCTCTCACGCATCTCTAGGGTATTAAAAGAAGGGTAACCAGGAAACGGATATTGTGGTGGTACCGGCTGTTGTGGCTGAGTCTCAGCCACTCTCTCTCGCACTCGGTGTGGCCCTCTCCCAATCCTAGGTCGATCCTCCTCAACCCTCACGTTCTCCCTCTTTCTCGGCTCAGGCGTGACTCGGAGGATCTCCGGGTAGATGAAATACATCTGCCTCATAGGACGCTCATCCCCCTCCTCATCCTCGTCAGAATTGGCAGATATAACTGCCGCAGGTAAAGGCTCTGTCGGTGGGAGGTACTCAGGAGCTAGTATCCTTATCCAACTCATGCCCCGCACCCTCCACGCTAAACTGCTATTCTCCAAGGTTCTCAACCATTTCAGGTCGAGGAAGTAGGCTCTATCCAAGGTAGGTACCGGGGTGGCTAACGGGGTGTAGGCCGAAGAACCCTCAAAGGAAGTTAGCTTCTCAGCTAAACGTGTGGCAATGGCACTGATGTGACCATAATTAGAGCATATTTAGTCCCCGAATTAGCCTTGTTCCCATGCTTTTTAGTGCATATTTGGGTCATTTATTGTCTTTAGTTCTTTGTTTTGCATATTCTTTGAGGTTTTAATCCCTTGGTAGGAAAGGCGTGCAAACCTTGCATTTTCATGGCAAAATGAGGCTAAATGGATTGAATTCAATGACCAAGCATCAAGGAGAGACAAGATTAGAAGGCCTTTGTACATACTATAGTAGATGGGCAATGATGAGAAAAGATCTTTGCATCCCCGAGGAAATCCCCAAGGATTTTATGAAGAAAAAGGAAGAAAAGAAGAAGGAACAAGACTACCTGACAATCCGTGCGGATTGCCTAGAAGACGCTCGTCATCACCCCACAATCCGTGCGTCTTCACCCCCAAGACGCCCGGGCAAAAGCTCCAGAAGACGCCCGTCTTCACCACCTGGACGCCCGGGCAGAGACCGCCAAATCCGCCCGTCACGTGCTAAAGACGTCCAGATTCCCAGACAGTCCCATTTCGTCTTCTTCAAGCTTCAAGGAAGGATCCACATCTTTTTCTAGAGACCGGAGTCTCCCTAGAGACCGGAGTCTTCCAAAAGAGACCGGCGTTTCCTCAACAAGGGACTTAATCGTCATTTAAGCCCTTAGTTAACCCTAATTCAGGCACCTAATCCCCACTATAAATACCCCATTAGTTTAATTAGAAGAGCATGTTCTTCTTAGCAATCTTTAGAGTAGTTAATATCAATCAAATCTCGCTTTAATCTTGTAATCAACATTTAATCAAGTTTTAATGCAAGTTTTATTTCCTTAATCTCTCTCTTGTTCATCCTTTATTTTGGGTAATTGAAGATTATTTGGGTTATTATTGGGAGATTGACAACCTCTCAATCAAGCATTCAAGTACTTCTTTTATTCTTTGCTTTATTATTGGAATCATTAGTAGGTATATTTCTCTTAATCCCTCTTTAATTATTGTTAATCACTTTCATTTATTCATCATGTTTCACTTTGTTGGTATGATTGACAACCTTGCTAGCATGCTCAACATGATAATGAGTGAGTAGTTACCTTAGCTAGGGTTAATGGGTAATTAGGGGAAACCAACATGGGGGATGATTCATGCTTAAATTAATATGCTTTCATAGTTTATTTGCTTGCTTGTTGTGATCTCAACTTATGCACATGTTATGTTTGATGAAATGTGAGCCTATGAATCCTTGCATTTTTTACCCATCACCTATCTTTTCAATGAGACTTGTAAGACATAAACCAACTCGAGTCTCATTAGAGACCATGCATATTGTTGAGTAGGGAAGATTAAGTCGGCTTGTAGGTGTTGTAAAATCTAATCGATTCGGCTCCGGGACCCAAACTTTCATAGGATTATAAGATATAAACCAACTCGATCCATCACAACAATAATTGCTTGCTTATAACTTGAGAATATGTTTGTAAGATCAATTCCCATGAATCCCCTATGACCCCATGACACCCTTGTGCCTTTTATCAATTGTTTACATCCCTTTTAATTCATCTTGCTTGTTTACTTTCATTGCTATTTAGTCTAGTGATCTTCTACATCAAACCCCAATTGTGACACCCTTAAGACACCACTAGTTGCAATAGAAATCTCATCTGAATTCCCATCCCTTGGGTTCCGACCTTTACTTGCCTCTTTACTAATTGTAGAGTTGTTTGTGAAGTTATAAATTGTGTTTTGGTCTAGGTGCTCCTAACGACAAGTAACCGAAAAATAGTAAACCCGACCAAAAATGGCGCCGTTGCCGGGGACGGTGTTAACTTGATTTAGATTTTCCTATATTGTTATTAGTTGTGTCTTTCTTTGCCTTGGGGAAGTAAAACTCCTCAAGGTTTGTTCTAATTGTTTTCGAGTTGTTTGATATTTTGCATGTCTAGAAGGTCACAAGGTGACTTGTTACCCTTTGATCGCGAAATTGAAAGGACTTTGACAACCAATAGGAGACTTGCTAGGAGAACTTTGAGAGGTATTGGTAGGTTGTTGATATTCAACCAAATACTATTGAGTTCATCAACCCTTTTGCAAGAGAAGGTGAGGAGAACCCAACACAAAATCCAACACAAAATCAACCCACAATGCCTAAGTTTTCATCACATTCCGTACCCACCGAGGGGAACCTACCCAATGGTACTCCGACACCACAACATCTAACCGGAAATTTTATTTCCAAATCCGCATTTATCCAATTAGTCGAAAGAAGCCAATTTTGGGGGATGCCTAGTGAAGACCCTCATTCTCATATGGAGACTTTTTGTGACTATTGTGATGCGATTTCTCAAACCGGTGTAACTCAAGACCAAATTCGAGGGGTCTTATTTCCTTTTTCTCTAATTGGCACCGCAAAACAATGGTTGAAAGGCCCTGATAAGGCTTCTCTTGGAATTGATTCTTGGAAGAAGTTGGCTCTAGCTTTCTACAAAAAGTTCTATCCACCGGAAAAGACTAACATGCTAAGAGGTCAAATCACGGGCTTTAAGCAAAGGGATGAAGAATATTTGTATGAAGCTTGGGAGCGGTTTAAGGGAATTTGTCGCTCATGTCCTCACCATGGACTTAGCGAGTGGTTCTTGGTACAACAATTTTGGAACGGTCTTTATGAAGATTCAAGGAACATTCTCAACATGGGATCAAATGGAATGTTCACCGAAGTTGATGACAATCAAACTTGGAACAAAATTGAGGAAATGGCGGTCCATAACTCATAATATAGTAGACCTCGCAAGGCTAATAGAGGAGGAAAGCATGAAGTGGACTCCATTACTCAATTGGGTGCTTAACTTAGTGCTCACATTGATACCATCAATTTGAAGTTTGAAAAAGCTATGGCTAGACTTGAAGAAGCCTCAAAATCACCAAAGCATCATCTTAATGCCATGACGGCATCTTCATCAATCCCAAGTGGGATATGTGAGAATTGTGGAACTTTGGGACATGACCAAGGTGAATGTAGGGGCACAAATGAACAAGTGAATGCTTTCCAAGGATACAAGAGTGGTACCCCTTATTCAAACTCTTACAATGAAAATAACAAATTCCATCCAAATCTCTCATACAAAAGCCAAAATGTTCAAAACCCTCAACCAACATACACCCCACCTCCCATGAGAAACCAAAATCAAAGACCCTTTTACAACCAAAACCAAGGTTACCAAAATCAAACTCCATACAATCAACAAAATGACCAAGGTTTTGATGTTCAAAAAGCGGTCCTCCAAATGCAAAAGAATCAACAAGAGTTTTTCATTCAAATGCAAAAGGATAGTCAAGCAAAGGAAATCACCATCAACAACATCCTAGCTCAGACCAAAATGTTGGAAACCCAATTGACTCAACTAGCATCTTCAAGCTCACAAAGACAAAAGGGGCAATTACCACCTCAATGTAATCCCCCAAGACATGAAACGGTTAGTGCCATTCACTTGAGGAGTGGTACAAGGTATGAAGCACCGAAGAAGCAAGTTAAGGATGAAGTTGTGGAAGCTAGTGACAAAGATGAAATTGTGCAAAACTCCAAGGATGGAGAACCATTAAAAGAAGAAATTTCAAAGAAAAATGAAGGCAAGGTCAAGGAGAAGGAGCCCATTGTGATTAGACTTCCTTTTCCGAGTCGTCAAGCCAAGCCCAAATTTGATGACCAACTTGGAAAATTTATGGAAATTGTGAAGAATTTGGAAGTCTCAATTCCTTTCACGGAATTAATCAATCACGTGCCGGCCTATGCAAAATACATGAAAAATATCCTCACGAAGAAGAAGTCGATCCGGAAGCTTGAGACTATCGCCTTCACTAAGGTGAGTAGCGCAATACTTCAAGTGAGTTCACCCCCAAAACTCAAGGATCCAGGAAGCTTCTCAATACCGTGTACCATTGGCGAAACCACGATCAACAAAACCTTATGTGATCTAGGGGCTAGTGTGAGTGTTATGCCGTACTCGGTGAGTAAAAGGTTGGGGATGGGAGAGCTTAAATACACCAATATCACACTCCAAATGGCCGATAGATCGACGAAGACACCATTAGGGATATGGGAAGTTGTTCCCGTAAGAATTGGGAAATTTTTCTTCCCGGTGGACTTTGTCATTGTTGACATGGAAGAAGACTCCAACATTCCAATCATTCTAGGAAGACCTTTCTTACACACTGCGGGTGCGGTGATTGGTGTGAAGCATGGAGAGCTCACTCTAAAAGTGGGAGATGAGAGCATAACTTTCAATCTTGACAAGACCATGAGAGCTCCCCGTTTGCATGAACCATGTTTTATGGTTGATCATTATAGCCGGAAGGATGATAGGAAGAAGTCGGAATTCCAATGGAAGAAGAAAATTCAAGATGCTCCATTCAAAGAGCAAGTGAATTGTAACAAAGAGAGCTTGAAAAGCTCGCCAAAGTCAAGCAATGAAGAGGATGGCCTCATTGGCCAAGACAAGAAAGTGGGAGAGTTGTCTCTATCAACTCAAGAGATCTTTAGTGATCAAGTAGATGAAGTTTGTGGTCTTTGGGACGATGAGTTTGAAGGGATTTTCAATCCCTATATTGGTAATGCTATCGATCAAGACCGACAACAAGGGCAAAGGTCTATCGAAGACCTTTATCATGATAATGAACAAGCTTTTGATTACTTCTTCAAGGTGTTGAGCAACATCAACACCACCTTGGACATGCCCCCATGACATCTCACTAAGGATGAGAGTTTGGTGGAGTCCTCCCTAAACCACCATTTGTAAATATTTCTAACTCCATAACTCGCATTTTAATTCTTACATTACATTTTTTGTCATTTTTTTATTTTTATGCCTTGATCAAGATAATTATCATTTTTGAGAGAAGTGAGGGAGGGACTAATGATTCAATTGATGTGTAGTGCTTTAGCTTAGTGTGGGGATAGCAATTGCCTAGGCTATTCATGCCTTAGTAGTGCCCCTACAATGAAGAACACGGGACTTGAAGAATGGGAAATGACAAGGGATATGCAAGTGCACGGATGGAACTGAATCCGGGTAAAAGGGGAAGAATCCGAGCGTCTTCATGGGAATCCGCCCGTCTTCAGGCAATCCGGGCGTCTTTGTCGAAATCCGCCCGTCCATCTGAGCTGAAATTTTGAAATTTTGGGACTGTTGAAGAATCCGAGCGTCCTGGAGGAGAAGACGCTCGTCTTCAGAAATCCGCCCGTCCTAAAAGGAAAGACGCCCGTCTTTTTGCCTGTGAAAAACAAGTAATCTCACTGTCTGAGAATCCGCCCGTCTTCAGCAGAAGACGCCTGTCCCGCAGTCGATAAATCCGAGCGTCTTTGCTGAATGACGCCCGTGTTTAGGGGAGAATTCTCAAACCAAAACAGGCAGAATCCGAGCGTCCCGATGGAAAGACGCCCGTCTTCCCCTGCTATTTCAAATTTTTCGGGTATTTTAAATACCCCATCCCCCATTCATTTCTTCATTCAAAACACTACCCATAAACCCCAAAACTCAAAACCCTCATCCTCTCCATCACCAAAACAAGATTTCCTCAACCACATTCATCAAAATCAAATCAAAACTTCCTTTTAACAACAATTAATCACTCCTCTTTCAACAAAAATCAAACCAAGCACCAAAATCTTCAACCTTTGAGTCGATTTTTGAAATTATAAAGGCAAAGCCTTTCACCTTAAAATCGATTGGGTATACTTGGAAATTGAAGATTTTCACTCTTTTCTTGGTTAAATCATCAATGGCAAGGACAAAAGGAGCAACAAAGGCACCTAAGGCAAAGGCACTCTCAAAAAGACAAAAGAGTCTTCAAGCAAAGAAAGCCTCATTGGCTATGGTGGTAGCTAGCTCAAACTTGGAAGTGCAACAACAACAACCTCCCTTGGAAGCAACAACATCAACAACTCCGGAAATTGCTCAACTATCGAACTATCCGGAGGTAATTTTCATTTCTAACTCCCATAGGGATACATTTGCCAAGTATGCTACAAAATCATTTCTATACACCAAGTTCATATGTGAAGATGCCTTGAACAAGTTGGGTGTCCTTGAACAAACGAAAGCCTTCTTTGAAGCCATGGGGTTGGGAAAATTGTTTGCTACAAGAGAATTGACATACCCCTCCCTTACCTTAGAATTCTTGAGTTCTTTGAAAGTTACTAAGGTAGAGACTAGAGAAAACATCGAGTTCCGCCTTGCTAATGTGAGTAGGTGCATCACCTTTGATGAATTGGGTAAAGCATTGGGTCTTAGTGATTCACCTAGTTATTTCAAGAATCCCGGAAAGTATGACCCCACTCCTCTTTGGGAGGCGATTTCCGGAAGGAAATTTGAGAACTACCATGCTAGTCGCGCTCTATTAGTCCACCATCCGGGCATTAGAGTGTGGCACAAGGTTATCGGGAATACCATCATTGCAAGAAAAGACACTAACCACTTTACCAAGCTCGATTGTGTTCTTCTTGAGTCGGCCTTAAATATTGGAAGGGAATTCACCAAGCCTTACAATTCTCTAAGGCTTTTTGTGGAAAGATGGCTAAATGTTGATTGTGGAAAGCAAGGTACCACCGTTATTGTAAATGGAGGTCTAGTCACTCTTTTGGCTAAGTACTTTGATCCGAAATTCAACAAGGATAGCAAGTATGTGGCGAAAAAGGGGGGTCATCTCATTGACATGTATGCCATGATTAACAAGTACAAGTGGGTCACTCATAACCTTCTTGACACCAAGTATGGGTGGCTCACCAATGAGGCTATATCTTTTACTTTGCCTTCCAAGATATGCCGTTTGAGTGTCCATCGGACCAACTACCTTCTTCCCCTCTCAAAAGAAGCCGAATACATCATCCGTCAACAAAGGGGTGAAATTGAAATGCCCTCCTCTTCCATTGTCACACCACCCTATCCATTCAAGTATCAAGAGTTCAAACCCGAAGGTGTTAAAGCAAGCAATGACTACATGACTCTACTTATGCAAGAGATGCACAAGCAAGCTTTTAAGGATCGGGAAGATGCTTACTTAGCCCAATATCCACCCCTCCTTCATTTAGCTAGGCAAGGACTACTTGATCCTTCATGTCTTTTGCCTACTTGGGCGGATAGGGAAGTCTTCTTTCCGAGTGCATCTAGGGGTGAGATTCCGGGTGACGATGAGGTTGTCGGTGATGAGGTTGTTGATAGCATTGAGGAAGAGGCTAATGAAGAAGAAGAGGATGATGAAGAAAGTGAGCAAGAAAGTGAAGAGGGAAGTGGTGATGAGTCCACTTCTATTGAGGAAGATGATGATAATGATGATATGGTGGAAGACTAGCAAGTTTGGAGGCTCCTACCCTCTTGAGGTTTGTCTACTTCTTTCTTTGTTTTATTTACTTTATCTTGATCATGGTTGGAGAGTCCTAGCAACATAGAGGACTAACACCTCGGCCCCATTTAGGTGTTCTTATTTCATTGTTCCCACTTTTGAAAATCCAAAATGACAAATTTAGTTTCATGCATTGCATCTTTTGTGCATGAACTACCCCAACTCTAGGACATTAGAAATAATGTCTAACTCGGTTTGGGGAAGTACATGCATACGCAACGGGAGGTAATCTAAATTACGCTCTCCGACATAAACAAAAACCCATGCATCATGTAGTGTAGATTAATGTAGCTTGCATTTAGAGTAGAATTCATGCATCATGCTTGCATGATTTCCCATCATTTTGGCCATTGAGGACAATGCCCATATTAGTGTGGGGATGGGGAATTCTAACTTAACTTTTATTCAAAAATCCAAAAAAATCAAAAAATTTGAAAAACCATAAAAATTTGAAAAAATTGAAAAACCAAAAACAAGTTCATTTCCTTTGTAGTGTAGTCATGTATATATTGTTGTATATATTGTATTTGTTCTATCCTTGTTCACATTGATCGACTACGCCACATCCGAGAATGAGGATATTGAAGACCGCATGGTATGATCTTTCCAATCTCCTTTTTCCTGTTTATGTTAATGACTATGTGGCTTTATTTTGATTGATGCGGTATAACAATGTGAACTTAGGACTTGCATTTAGTTTATATGTCATATTAGTTGGTAGAATCATTTGCATTAGGATGTTTATATGGTAGTTGCATCATGGCATGTAGTTTGCATGTTAGAAAATTTTGTGAAACCGTCTACTTGGGAAGTTTGACAAGTGTATATAGGCCCTAGTAAATGCTTTTTCTTCTTAAGACTTTGCTTGTTAGAATACTTTTAAAACACCCTAGGATGTGTCATGCTAGTATCCTTTGACGCATGGATTAAGGCCTAGTCATGAGTACCTTGTGGTGTGATAACTCATTGGCTACCGTTTATTCCAAGGTGACCCTTGAAACTATGCATCCATCCATCATCCATGTTCTACCACATTTTTGTCATCAAAGGGAATCGGCACAAAAATAAATCAATTTGAGTTCAATGAAATGAAAAGTGAAAGAAAGTTTGCAAAAAAAATGCATCAAATGAAAAGAGGAGCAAAAATAGAACTCCTAAAGCTTCAAATATAAGCCACCCTCACTACATATGGGGTGACTTTGAAAATTTTCAAAAGAAATGCAAAGAAAAGTTGAAAGTTGTCAAGTATTGAAATGCCAAAAATCAAAAAGAAATGGCAAGGAAGTGTTCTCAAATGTCAAATGCCACAAGAAATTGGGGGGGAAAAACAAAAACAAAAGCAAACTCCCAAAATGAAACTCAAATATCTAGTGATCCCTTTATCCATCGTATCCATTTTTGTGCATGGTAGAGAGGGGACGACCCTTCTTCTTGTCTAGGCAAGAAGAGGAATTATGCGATCCTCCAGTGTTTCTAACGCCATAGGGAGTCTACTCTTGACAAAAGCATTTAACGATTGAGGACAAAGGTACCATAGCTTGACACAACTTGGAGGTGATTTATTGGTATCCTTCTAGGCTTAGTAGTTTGAAGAAATTGCATCTATGAAGGAGTGTGTACCCTTTAATTGCTTCCCTTGTAGATAATTTCCGCCACTTAGATGAGAAAAGTGGCTATTCTTTTGTAGATGCATCCATTATTTGATTTTGTGTGCTTAATGTTTGGATGTGTCGCCATTTTGACAAGACCCACCTTGCCTTGCAAGAAAGCATCCTACCTCATGGTTGTCTTGTTGTGAGTTGAAGGGGTGGAGTGAGACCCGCTAATTGTCTCATATCGGCTATGTTATTAGGTTAGTTTAAAAACGGTCCCAGTCTTTGTCACCTCTTTACTCGGGACGAGCAAAGGTTCGGTTTGGGGATATTTGATGTGACCATAATTAGAGCATATTTAGTCCCCGAATTAGCCTTGTTCCCATGCTTTTTAGTGCATATTTGGGTCATTTATTGTCTTTAGTTTTTTGTTTTGCATATTCTTTGAGGTTTTGATCCCTTGGTAGGAAAGGAGTGCAAACCTTGCATTTTCATGGCAAAATGAGGCTAAATTGATTGAATTCAATGACCAAGCATCAAGGAGAGACAAGATTAGAAGGCCGTTGTACATACTATAGTAGATGCGCAATGATGAGAAAAGATCCTTGCATCCCCGAGGAAATCCCCAAAGATTTTATGAAGAAAAAGGAAGAAAAGAAGAAGGAACAAGACTGCCTGAAAATCCCTGCGGATTGCCTAGAAGACGCCCGTCTTCACCCCACAATCCGTGCGTCTTCACCCCCAAGACGCTCGGGCAAAAGCTCCAGAAGACGCCCGTCTTCACCACCTGGACGCCCGGGCAGAGACCGCTAAATCCGCCCGTCCCGTGCTAAAGACGTCCGGATTCCCAGACAGTCCCATTTCGTCTTCTTCAAGCTTCAAGGAAGGATGCACATCTTTTTCTAGAGACCGGAGTCTCCCTAGAGACCGGAGTCTTCCAAAAGAGACCGGCGTTTCCTCAACAAGGGACTTAATCGTCATTTAAACCCTTAGTTAACCCTAATTCATGCACCTAATCCCCACTATAAATACCCCATTAGTCTAATTAGAAGAGCATGTTCTTCTTAGCAATCTTTAGAGTAGTTAATATCAATCAAATCTCTCTTTAATCTTGTAATCAACATTTACTCAAGTTTTAATACAAGTTTTATTTCCTTAATCTCTCTCTTGTTCATCCTTTATTTTGGGTTATTATTGGGAGATTGACAACCTCTCAATCAAGCATTCAAGTACTTCTTTTATTCTTTGCTTTATTATTGGAATCATTAGTAGGTATATTTCTCTTAATCCCTCTTTAATTATTGTTAATCACTTTCATTTATTCATCATGTTTCACTTTGTTGGTATGATTGACAACCTTGCTAGCATGCTCAACATGATAATGAGTGAGTAGTTACCTTAGCTAGGGTTAATGGGTAATTAGGGGAAACCAACATGGGGGATGATTCATACTTAAATTAATATGCTTTCATAGTTTATTTGCTTGCTTGTTGTGATCTCAGCTTATGCACATGTTATGTTTGATGAAATGTGAGCCTATGAATCCTCGCATTTTTTACCCATCACCTATCTTTTCAATGAGACTTGTAAGACATAAACCAACTCGAGTCTCATTAGAGACCATGCATATTGTTGAGTAGGGAAGATTAAGTCGGCTTGTAGGTGTTGTACAATCTAATCGATTCGGCTCCGGGACCCAAACTTTCATAGGATTATAAGATATAAACCAACTCGATCCATCACAACAATAATTGCTTGCTTATAACTTGAGAATATGTTTGTATGATCAATTCCCATGAATCCCCTATGACCCCATGACACCCTAGTGCCTTTTATCAATTGTTTACATCCCTTTTAATTCATCTTGCTTGTTTACTTTCATTGCTATTTAGTCTAGTGATCTTCTACATCAACCCCCAATTGTGACACCCTTAAGACACCACTAGTTGCAATAGAAATCTCATCTCAATTCCCGTCCCTTGCGATCCGACCTTTACTTGCCTCTTTACTAATTGTAGAGTTGTTTGTGAAGTTATAAATTGTGTTTTGGTCTAGGTGCTTCTAACGACCAGTAACCGAAAAATAGTAAACCCGACCGACACCACAACTCAGGATCCTAGTGTCAGACGAGGCCATCAAAGCTAGACTGGCACACACTATGGCGGGAGCACTAAAGGTCACTCTCCTAGTCCGCTCGGGGTTAAGGTACGCCATCACAAGCATCAACTCATGTGAGTTCAACTTATTCACATCCGATCTCTCGTAGAGGAGGCACGACAAAGCACGAAGAAAGATTTTCAAAGTGACATGTTGCACATCATTAATTAACATGTTACTAGCAGTGGGAGCAGTGGGAGCAGTGGGAGCTGTTTTCCCGGTGATACAAGGCATAAGACTGCTAACCCCACACTTGGTCGGTATGTCACGAAGGGCTCCCTTGGCAGGCTCAACCAAGCCAAGGTGAGAATCAAACATGTCCATGGTCAAGACAAAGCTGGTATTTATGAGGCGGAACTCCACAGTATGTTCCACCGGCTCGTATTTAAACGAGCTCATGAACTCGATGGTCAGAAAGGCATACGAATGCTTTCGTAGGCGATAAAGTTCGGTCAACCCCAAGGTCTCAAAGATGTGCCTGACATCAGTCTCAATACCCAGATCATCCAAGAGGGTCGTGTCAATGCAGCGGGTCGGTCTCATCTTACGAGCATGTAAAGCCACAAACTTCTTTCTTTGGGTGAAGTCCACAAATAACACGGACGGGTACTACCCCTCTTACTCTGTCTGGTTCCTATGTTCAGTCTCGGCATCTGTTTCAGTATACAATTAAAATATACCACCACATATACACTAAAACATACAAAGCATACATGTTTGATCATAAAAGAATCATCTAAGTACACACTATCACCAACAAATCCAAAATTACAAGAAAAATTTTGACGTATTTGGCATTCTTTTGCATTATCAATACTAATTTTGAAGACTTGACATTCAAATTAGCTTTCCCAACAAACAGATTTCACCATAAATAAAACGAATTTCAGTTTAGGGCACTTTTAAGATGGAGTTTTAGGGCAAAATTTTGAGTGAAAACCATCAAAATCAACTCTAAACATGATATATACAACATATATTACTCCATTTTTATCCTTTTACATACAGTGGACAACCAAAAATCAATTCAATTTCTCAAACCCTAGAAAATTCGAGTCATATAAACCCCCAATTTTATTCAATTTATGCATAGCTAACAACAATAATCATAAATGGGAAACATCTAGATCATATTACAACAATGAGAGGCAAAATTTAACCCATATAAATCGATTTTCCAACAATTACCAACACCCTACATGCTTCTAATTAATGAAAATCATCAAAATAGGATAAACATTCATACCTTAATTAATTGGCAAGCAAGGAAAACGAATTAAGCAAATGAAACACCAAGATTCAAGCACAAAAATCACAAAGTTTTGAGAGCACAAGAGAGAAATAGGATGCTAGGGTTTTGATTGAATGATGAATAAGAAAGAAAGAATTGTGGAGAAAGGGTATAAAATCCCGTGTTTCAGCGGTACTGTAGCTTACTCGATCGAGTAAGCAGGTTACTCGATCGAGTGGCCTCCACTCGATCGAGTTGGAGTTGCTCGATCGAGTTTTTCGTTGGCAGATCCAACTTTTCGATCTCATACCTCCTAAACTAGATCGAATGGGGGTCTAATCGGTCTAGTAGGCACTCGTACTCGGTCAAGTAAGGCTAGGTACATGATCCGAAATTATGAGCTTAACTAAAGGTTCCTGCAAAACAACAACGCGTGTCAATTCCAAAATAAATTCGGAAATCGTCACAGATTATTATACTTATTCACAATGTATTACTACTACACAAGTACAACTTATCAATTATAACAAACATATTACTTCATTCAACTCTTTCATTTCATTCTGTAACAACCATTACGCAACCAAATGACTAAACTTTTAGCTTTCTCATGCATACTTTCAACACGTTTCGTTTACTTCTAATCATACAATTGTGACTACAACAAAATAACTTCTAATCATGCAATTGTAACTTTGACAATACAAATACTAATCATATCACTCTAAGCATTCATCCAACATTTAACCTTTCTTTATCATCCAAACATACTAACAATTTAACCATGTCACAACAATTATCAACTAGCTTACTCAACTTAATTAGGCCATATCACGGAAGCATTCAACCATTCATCTATCACATTTACCAAATTCTATTTTGACAACCATTACAATAAAATCAAAACTTACTAATTATCATTATTACCAAACCCAAGACTCATGAGCTCTTTAGATCAACCACTAATACCAACTATTTGGGAAAACATTACCATCACCACATCATACCCACTATCACGTACTATAAACGCTTCATCACTTCTACTACATTCATACACATCTCTACTCAACCGTATACTTTCACCGTTTCCATCACCATCACACATACTAGCATCAACATAGACTTCAGCACAAACATTTCTAACATAACCATTACACACACCAGGCACAAACTTTCCGACTTGACATTCCCAAACCCGGTGACTGGCTTAAGCATAATGGGGCCATGATTTTGAAATGAGGGCGCCTACCCACCCAAAATCTAGCAGAAGCCGGGGCTCCTAATATACATACACCAGGTTCATTTTATTAGACTCACTATGTTCATTAGGCTCATTTGTTACAGGTTCCAAAATCGTCTCTCTGATACCACTTTGTGACACTCCCATATGCCAAGGAGCCTTAACAAGACCTTCCCTATCATATAAGGACATCACCATCTCGGTTGCCCGAGGAAACCAATCATCAAAAGTCGATAAAAGAACATTTATAATTACTTTACAAGTGATTAAACCAAAACTACTGATACAAATGATACAACTCATCAACACTATGTCAACTACTCATATCATGACTCGTGAAGACTCATCCCGCCAAGACTCCGACTATCATCCAAGACATCACCTGCTAAGACTGACTGCTCACCATAAGGGATCACGGCAGACACAAAAGAAATAAACAAGAAACAACCACACAAGGTCAGTAACTGAGGCAAGACACAACATCAACTACCATCATACTACAATTACAACCAAGCACACACACGAGTCACAACCATTACAGCCAGTCACCGTCACCGACTGTCCACTGGACCAGCCATGCCAGTGGGGGACCGCAGTCGTTCCCACCTAAGCCCCGCTCATCATATCGAGCGATAATCCAGTCCCATTAATGTGCAAATTCCCTCCCGTGGCGGGTTTCACGGAGGGCAAAACTAGGGCGTGAAGCCACTCCCGCAAGTGACTCCACTCAGTGGAGGATGCACCTCGAGAACCAGAGACAAACAATCACAGACAGCTCTACAACCATGATAAACACAATCACACCACACCAACCAACCACACCAACCAACCAGGTACACTGACACAACAATGAAATCACAGTCAAGGACACACTAGATGACCAACAGAACTGAGTAGGCGAACCTACCTTTAGCGCAACGCAACGATTCCACGTCCAACTACATGATATCAATCAACCACGCAATACACCTATACAAACAGTACAATCATCTATCACAACCACTACCACCCTAACTGAAAATAACAATGACAACGATGATGACGATGACATACCTATGCATAGCTATCCGGCGTCAAGACTGCTACCCGACTCAAGCAACTATCCCCTTGGCATAAACATCTTCAAGGACCTCAAGGAAGGACAAAGGTGAAGGAGAGGTAAGAGTGACAACATCTAGGTTTAGGGAAAAGAATGGCGAAAATGATTTGCGGTTTCTCAAAACACGATATATAAATCCTCGCTGTAAAGACGCTACTCGATCGAGTGGCCCCTACTCGATCGAGCATCAAGGCTACTCGACTAGATCGAGTACCCCACACCCAAAGCTTTCTACGTCACCCGTCATCGCTCGTAAGGTTTCCTTAAAGACTAATACATGTCACTAAGGTTGGCCAACGTCAGTCAATGGGTCCCTAAAAGGACGGGTATTACAAAGCCTTACAAGTTCAATCTTGCGACATAGTAATCCTTTGAGTTTAGGAAGCTCGATCTAGAGGGGGCTACTCGATCGAGTAACTATGTGACTCAATCAAGTAGAGGCCACTCGATCAAGTAAGTCCCATACTCGATCGAGTAACTGGATTTCAGCGGTAAAATATAAATCGTGGAGTCGTGAAACCAAAATCATTTTCATTTCATTTCTCCTAAACCTAATTGTCGTCACATCTATCTCCTTCACCAATCTTCTTCCTTTGGAGCCCTTTGTGAGTTGAGACACCATGGGGATGGGAAGCATGAGTCGAGTAGCGGTCTTATCGCCGAAACGCTATGTATAGGTATGTTGTCATCATCATCGTCGTCTTCCTTAGTTTTGGTTATGGTTGTGGTAGTAGTAATAGAGTTGTCATACTGCTTGTAATAGGTGGTTGCTTGTCGTATTATGGGCGTATGCGGTATTGTTGTTTAGTATGTCGATTGTATTGTCTAATTGGATTGGTATTGTTGTTGGTTGCGTGGATTGGTTGTAGTTGGTTGTTGTATGTCTGCCTCTAGTTCGCGAGGTGCGCCCTCGGCTGAGTGGAATCACTTGCGGGAGTAGCTTCACGCCCTTGATTCGCTCCTTGTGTAACCCGCCACAAGAGGGGATGTCCACATTAAGGAACATAGGTTTGCGTTTAGTATTGATGACCGGGGCTTAGGTGAGAACGACTGCGGTCCCCCACTGGCGGTGTGGATTACTGGTTGTGGCCGTAATCTGGCAGGGCTTGGCCTTTGGGCAGTCGGAGGAGTGATGATGGTTGTAGGTGGTGTTGGGTACGGGTGAGCAAAACCGGATATTCGATACGGTTTTGGAAACAGTATCGGATATCTTGTTTTTTAAATCCCCTTTTTTAATATCCTTATCCGATACGGTTTTTTCGTATATCCGGAAACCGTATATCTGGTTTTTCCGTATATCCGGAAATCGTATATCCGGTATCCGGTTTTCAACCTCAACTATGTAATTTAATATATATTTTTTTTATGTGTGATTGTTGTTTTATTTAGTAACTTAAAAGTGTTCTAAAAATTTATAAAAGTAAATAACTTATAAAGTTTAATACTAATAAGGTTTAATCACCAATATATTGGATATTTTGTGATTTATGGATATATTTTAATATTTTATTCTAGAAAAAAGGCAACAGTATCGGCTACCGTATATCCGGTTTCATATTTTGCCGATCCTTATCTGATACGGTTTTTAAAGAACCGTATCGGATATCCGGAATTCGTATCGGATATCCGGAAATCCATATAATTAAATTCGTATAGCGTATCGGATACGTATAAAAAAACCGTATCGTATAATTTTACTCAGCCCTAGTGTTGGGTGTATGTTGTTGTATCTAGTGTTTTGTGTGTTGCTACAATTACTGACCTTGTGTGGTGTTGTTGTGTTTCTTTTTGTGTTGTGTTTGCCGTGATCCATTATGCTGAGCAGTCGGTCTTAGCAGGTTGGTATGTGGAGCTTAGTTGGGTGCTTTGGAGGGACGAGTCTACCACGAGTCATGGCAGAGATAGTATCACGTAGTTGTTAGATGTCATCAGTTGTATCTTTTTATGTTGTTGAGTAACTTGTAATAAACTTAATTAACTTAATTGTTCTTTTATTGACGTTTGATATTTACTATTCCTCGGGCAACCGAGATGCTAACGCCCTTATTGTAGATACCCAGTATCTATTGACTCCCCAACAAACACCCGATGATTATCGGACTACAACATGCTCGGGAATCGATACGTTTAATCGACAGTTTTGTATAACTATACGTCGAAAAACTCAAAATGATTTCGAAAACAAAACATTTTCAAACTTTTCAAAAGTACCTAGAGTGTTTTATGCACGTCGAAAGGGTCGCAATAACACTAACTAAAGTCAGAACCGACACCGGACCAAAAACTGACTCAAAATTAAAATCCCGACTCCAAGAACGAGTCAAACACAAAAAACAAACATCACAAAGCTTCCATCTTAAGTATACCTGTTATACTTGAATGGTCAAGTACTACAATCATGGCATCCAAAACTTAGGATAGAACAAATCATGATTTCAATTGCGTCATAGTGACAAGATAGCTCGAAGACCCGCAAAATGGCTCACGCTTCTTCGAGTAGCCCATGCGGCCACGTCGCTCAAAGCGCACACAACCACTCAATCTTTTATAAATACCCCTCAAATGCCACAATTTGAAGGTACGCGAATGTCCGCCCCCTCATTTCTCCCTTAAAATTCTAGACTCGACTTCTTAAGTCACAAACCGACACGTGTTTTTGACATACCGATCGAAAATATAAGCCTTACACATTGTTTGGTACCGTCATCGTGCATTAAATCACTTGACCGACCACTTCGACCAACTAAACAATCACTAAACTAAACAAACACTCTTTACATTGCTAAAACAGTTTTCAACCGAGTTTTCCGACATAACAAGTTTTTACAATTCAGTCAATTTCTCGTCTCAAACCTAGCATGTATGTATGAGGGTGTAATTATCCTCTTCTTCCATGTCTTTTTATCTGTTTTTATGACCTTAACATGCTAAAATATGCAGAACATGGTCCAAAATACGGATCGAGTAAGCCAAAACCGAGTTTTGACCGGAAACAAAAGGCCGTAGTCACCACTAGGTACCACGCGCCTCAATGAGGTGTCCAGATCAGAACTCAAACGTGTTTGAGTTCATTATTTCCATTTTCATTTCATTTTACAACCGGTTTTTACCGTTTAAAATCATTTTTACGATAAACTTTTTAACCATAAAACATTTTCACCCTTGGTTCCTTATACCATGACGGTTTAATCCGTGTTTCGGTGATAATATTTGGTTAATCACTTTTAAAAAGGCATTTTAAAACCTTTTTATTTATTTCTTTACATTTCAAAAACCAAATATTAGTCATACATGCGCAAGTCATCCTTGGTTCATAACTTACCACAATTAGTTCATAATCATTTTTCAAAACTATTCATGTCAACCTTGCAAAACCGAACCCGACATCGAATATTGTTAATACAATGATGATTTTTCAAGTCTCGTTCTTCACATTAACACAAAAGCGGTCTAAACGACCTTTTCAAACAAAGACGGGTTCAAACACCCTCTTAGAAACCGTTATACAAATGCTTTCAACAGTCAGAAGAAGTCCCTTTGGACAGTCAGTTGTCTCGCACCTAAACAGGCCAACTGTTTTCCACTTTTCAAACCAGGACAGGCCCCCTTGCATCGCCCGACGGGTCGCACCTTAATAGGATGCCTGTTGCAGGTTTTGCTTCCTTTCCAGCACTTTCTTGGGATGATCCCGACTTCGGTTAACCCGAATATAGGACGGATCAGATGGCAAGCCTTCCCCCTTTAATTTTTATTTGCAAAACGCCTTTCTAAGACAAATGGATCACGTTATGCACCATAAAACTAACTCGGTAAATGGATGTTTAATTTTCGTCTTGCATTCAAATCAACTTTAAATCCAACTTGACATCAATAACTTGATATTTGGTTAAAAACCCGATATAGAAGCCTCACATGTTAGGTTTAAACTTGTGGATGCGCATTCATGCAATTACCCGTTTTTATCAACTTTTGCATTTAACCAACCAAGATCGGTCAGTAGAGGCCGCTACCTTGGGTGGGATTGGATGTCCGATTAAAAGGCTTCCCAATACGCACCTTCACCTTTTACTCAGAAACTTTGGATAGTGGACGACCTTATCCAGGGCGAACGAGAGTCATTCTAGAGATATGATGCTAAAGTGGGACGACTCCTTATCTTTAGTACCTATGTCAAACACCGCTTTTTGTCTTGGTTGACCTAGGTATAAAGTGGATTCGAACGGGTTCCAAGCATCCCACAAATGCTTGGTGGCAACTCCGAACATCTCTTGCATCGTTTCGAGACCCTTGCCGAGACGAAATCGACTGATCTAAAATGATCCGGTCAAAAGCATTTTTACGCCACCGAGTGTGCCTTTCTGACTACTACACGTCCACAGATCGGCTGGGCGTCGCAGGTGGCCTATGTCTATAGATTGGTGACTCTGCTGGGGAAAACTAGGACACTTGTGTCTTTGTGATCCCTAGATGGTGAGAGTCGAACGAGGTCTTAGTTGAAATGCATTAATTGTTATTACGGTCATATGTCGGGTTCCTTGTCCGGGCCCATAACCTAACCTTTATCGACCAATTGGCTCATCCCGTCGGCGTTTGTTTTCCCATCCCCGCGTTTCGGATCCCGATTGAGTCAAGCATACCATTGACGTTACACATTTCAATTTTGTTAAAGAGCTTTCATTTCCTTCGTCCACGAGGCTAGGGCACCCTCCTTACACATTTTATTTGGATTGGTATCCCTCTCGAAAATCGGGGTTTGATCGCTTGGTGTGTAACCCACCCTTTTAAGCCAAAACCCGTCTCAGCATTATGCATAATATAATGAACTGCGAGTGCTTATGTGCTATGCGATCATAAGTCCTTCCGTGTCATTTCAAACATTCAAAACACTCTTTTGCGCCGTTATAATGGCCATTTCAAACCTCGGTCTTTCGCCGACCGTTGCAAACCTTTTCATGCCGTCGTAATGACGATTTTTAAACCCAGTTTTCTACAACCATTTCAAAGCACGCCTTCCTAGGTCGTTGTAATGACGATTTTCTAACCCAGTTTTCTACAACCATTTCAAAGCACGCCTTCCTAGGCCATCGTAATGACGATTTTCAAACCCGGTCATCTACATCCATTTCAAAAAGCACGAATTCCTAGGCCGTCGTAATGGCGATTTTTAGACTTGGTTTTCTACAACCATTTCAAAGCACACCTTCCTAGGCCGTCGTAATGACGATTTTCAAACTCGGTTTTCACAACCATTTAAAAAACACCTTTTTACGCCGATATAATTGCCTCGTCAAGACACGGATTTTAACCCGTCTCCCACCGACACGATGGCTCTTTCAAAACCCGAAAATGACACACACCCTTTTTCGAGGTCTTTTCAAATCCCGAGGAACATACACCGTCCCCGAGACCACAACCTTTTAAAACCTTTCAAAACCCAATTTTCAAAACACACGATTTTGGATTTCAAAGTCGTGTTCGGAAACAGCACATTGTTTTCAGAGCCGCCCCAACTCGAACTCAAACTGTCTTTTGAAAACAAACTTAAGACTACTTTTCAACTGGTCGACTTTTGAAGATTCTTACTCCTTGAAAGCCGTCCATAAACGATAAACAAATCTTTTGAAATTTTCTATTTTCGAAAATTTCAGTCCACCATTCCAATTCCGCCTCGTGTCTATCGAGTCGAAGCAACCGTACTTATGGGTATTTACTTATGAGTCGTCTCACCTAGACACTCGTTTAACGGCTTCACGCCACTGTGGTGAAGTTAAGTCAAAGTCCAGTTAGCACCATCACATCATAAATCGAGTCAGCACCGAGGCACCACACACTGTTGCCCTCGTCTTGTTGAGTCTGAAGTGTCTTTTCGTCTCTTGTATTGTCTGCGTTTAGTCGTTAAACCGTGTCGGGTTGGGATGTAACGTGAGCCATTTTCTGCTTCAGAGCCATGGCCTCGTCTTCAGCTTCGTCCAACAACAACAATGACAACAGAGATCTCACGACTGCTCAGGTAGCCAGCCTGCTCACAGCTTTTAAGAGCACCCTAGACCGTGTCAAGACCTGTATGGACACCTTCAAAAACAAGGAAACCGGAGAACACAACACTCCACCTTTGACCGAAACTGATAAAATGCTCAAGCTCTTGGAGGAACAGATCCTAGCCCATGGTAACAACATCCACCTCGAGAGCAAACGAAGATTTGAACCCGTTGGGGATCAACTACCCGACAACTTTACCTTGACTGATGTACCAAAGTTGAAGGCGGTGGAGGACCCGCTCAATCACATTCAGGCCTTTAAGGACTACATGTCTATCAAGGGGGTCTAGCAGGAAATTTTCACTCGGATCATTCTATCATCCCTGGAACCAATTCCTCGCTAATGGTACTATTACCTCGACCTCAAGAGCATTACCACTTGGGACGACTTGGGACGAAGTCGCCATTAAATTCGCCAAACAGTACGCTGACAACGTCGAAATCCAAGCCAACACCCGCACTCTTGAGGTCCTGACTCAGAATGATAAGGAAGGGTTCATAGAATTCCTCACCCGTTGGAGGAGGGTAAGCACTCAATTGGTCAGTAAGCCAAGCGAATCGACTCTGGTGGAGAAGTTTGTCAACAACCTCCGTCCAGTTTATTCCAACTTGCTGAGATATCAAAAAATCAAGACTCCAGGACCTACAAATCCTCGAAACCCGGATTGAAGACGACCTCTGCAAGGGCGTTCTAGCCAAAACCACCGGTAGGGGCTATCAGGGATCTACGTCAACCGGAGCTCGTCCTTATGGTCACCTAAACAAAATCGACGAGGTCAACCTCCTCGAACCAAACACAAAGAAAACTGAGCGTCCTCAAAGGGTATTCACGAACTTGGGAACAACCTATGCCAGTGCTCTAAAAAGACTCATGGACCTAGGGAAACTACAGCCGATTGGGCCCACTCCCGACCCGTCCGAGGCTAAGAAAACCCGTTTCAGAAGTCCCTATGCCTACTGCCAATACCAGCATGGCAAAGGTCATCACACGAAGGCCTGCTTTAAAATGAAACACGCCATTCCAGATATGATTGAGAAAGGGGGAACTACCTTCACTCCCACCAACAAAACCAAATAATAAGACAAACCCCTCGGGAATCCGTGCCATCTCTAATGACGAGCCAACTTTGGATTGCTCACACCTCTTCCTACCCATTGATGACGAGGTGAATGACTTGGAAAAGGATACCCCGGACGGGATGTTCTTGTTCAGCGCTGCAACCATGCTCACCATGTTCCAAGAGGTTGAAGAAGCCATAGCCAGTCTCTCAGAAAGGATTACTCGGCTTGAGGACGCCTACCACCGGTTTATTTTCAACCCACCAACACCACGTGTCCAAGGGAGGGTCCTCCACGCACCCAAAACTCCCAGTTCTAGAAAGGATTGCTCCCGCGACCTTTCTGGCATGCACCCCACAATAATTAACCTCACAATAATCAACCCGACAAAAATTACCCGCACAAGAACATCCCCTAAAAAAACTACCCGCCGAGGAATACCCCTCCGAGGTACCTCGCGATCCCGAAATCAACGGTATCTGGAGAGACGACGCCGAGGATATCTACATTATTCCGGTAAAGGGCAAGCAAGCAAAAGAGATCGGTCACCTTACCCGGTCCGGATGCCCCTAGCAGAATCCAAACAATTCAACAGCCATTCTAACAATGAATGACCAAATCATCCCGGACGTGAACACTCAACCCAAGGTTCCCTAAAACTCGAAACTTAAACAACTGCAAAAGGCGAAGGCCGAAGTTTGAATTTGACAATTGATCGCTGCATCATTCGAACATCGGCAGGCTTTATTACAAGCCTTGGGAAAGTTAATGGTTCCCTCTACCTCCTCCCCTGAAGAAATGGTAGCGCACATGACAAGGGATGTCCCCGACCTGAGCAACTCAGTCATCTTCTCTGACGAAGATATACCTCCATTTTTAGCCAATCATAACCTGGCTCTGTACATCACTGTACAATACCTCAAGAAGAACGTACTTATGGTTCTAGTGGATGACGGATCTGCGGTCAACGTCATTCCCCTTAAGACGGCTCATAAACTGGGTATCAAGGAAGCCGACTTAGTCCCGACTAATCAAGGAGTACGCACCTATGACGACACTCGTCGTAAGGTTGCATGGCTTATCACATTGACCATTGCAACTGGACTCCTGGAAAGACAAGCCAATTTTCAGGTGGTCGACATTGACGCCTCTTTCAACATGCTTCTGGGACGCCCCTGGATTCATGCGGCCAAGGCCGTCACCTCAACCCTCCATCAGAAAATCAGGGTCCCTTTCAACGGGAAAACAATCACAATTACTGCCTCGCCGATCAAGGCTATCATGAAGATGGGAATAGCCTCTCTAGTCATTGAGGATGACGACAGTGAAATGTGGGGATTCCAAGATGTGAATGCTCTAACCGATGAATCGGCATCCTTTGATTGTGACCCATT
The DNA here is from genome assembly GCF_048544455.1 of Silene latifolia. Taxonomy (NCBI): domain Eukaryota; kingdom Viridiplantae; phylum Streptophyta; class Magnoliopsida; order Caryophyllales; family Caryophyllaceae; genus Silene; species Silene latifolia. The sequence goes on from NC_133528.1 coordinate 38,904,804, forward strand.
CTCGAACCTCACAGTCAACCCCATTTTGATGCGCCAAGGTTTTTTTCTGGGCCTATTGTAACACCCCCATACTCTAAGTGCCATACCAGGACCACTTAAGGTATGAGAATGCTACCATCTCGGTTACCCAAGGCAATGATAATCAAATGGACAATAACGAAACGTACTTAAATAGTAATAAAGTTTAAGTGATACAAACCCAAACCAAAACTGATAAAAGAAATACAAAGGTTCTCAAACTGTCAAACTACTAAACAACAAAAGAGTGTTCGACACAGCGGAAGACTTCTAAAACAGCAACGTGGTGACTCATCCCAGCTGACCCATACCCATCGTCTCATACCTGCTCAATAACTGCTCACCATCCCCGAATGGATCACCACAGTTTTTAAAACATTTAAACGGGGTCAGTACTGATTACGTAAAATACACAGTTACAACAAAACGATAACACAATCAAACAATCCCCAAACTCCATCATATCACCACACACCTGACTACACACTAAAGTGTGTAGCCCTGCCAGAATACCCGTCGCAACAGGTACTCCTCGCCGCCAGTGGGGGACCGCAGCCGTTCACATCAAAGCCCTGCTCATCTCCTCTGAGCGATAATCCCATGTTCATTAATGTGCACATCCCTTCTGTGGTGGGTTCCACAGAAAGCAAATCAAGGGCATGAAGCCAGTCCTGTAAGTGACTCTACTCAGCCAGGGCCGCACCCCGAAGATCACCGACAGTTATACAACAATCACTTTTACACAACCAACAATTACTAAAACCAATGCCAATACGATAGAGAATCAACAACAACAACAACAATCACCAACAATACTATGTAACAAATACTGAGTAGGGAAATCCTACCTGAAATAGCAATCACCAGAGACGATCTAGCAGCTAATCAGAAAGTCTCCTCTACGAATCCTCCTCTTATAACATGCATACATACAATTACCACCACAACCATACAAATCACCCAAACACCCCCCAACAATACCCAATTAGGGTTTTAAAGAAACTCAACAAAACCCAACATAAATTATACAAGGAACTTACCCCTGACACGATGATACACAGCGGTGTAAAGAACAAGATGATCCGACGAACTTAGCTTAGGAATTTGCCAATAATGCGAGAGAAGTAAAGCACGTAACCTCTAATCGTCTCTTGAAATTTTTAGAATGTTGAAAAGATGTTTAAGAAATAATGACAAACCCTTTTATATTAATATCGCATTATTAACAAAACCCGTCAAAATCAGCCCGTAAAACACACTTACTCGATCGAGTAAGTGACTTACTCGATCGAGTACCCTACAGACAGTCTACTGTTTTGCGTCAAAAACTACTTACTCGACAGAGTAAGCCCTACTCGATAGAGTACCCATAGACACATAAAACCGTAGTATTACAGTCTTCCCTCCTTAAAAAGAACTTCGTCCCCGAAGTTCAACCCATACACAAAAACAAAACATACTACCTCCACTCCGACACAACGACATCACCAAAACTCTAAACAAAACTCCCAACCAACACCAAAACCGACTCAAAACAACTACTAACTGTACTAAAACCAACATAAAACATACAAAAACTCTAAGCGACCAACTCCACCCCTCCCCCCTAAAAGAAACTGATGTGACTCTTAATTGTGCACATTTAGTCCCCTAATTGAACATATTTTGCATACTAATATAGCATTTCATGACCATTTTATCCGTCAATTCCTTCCTTTTTTGCTTTCCTAGTGTATTTCACATGTCTTATAGGAAAGGAGATAATGAGGCGGAATTCCCATCTCCCGTGCATACTTGGAAGCTTTTTGACGATCTTGGATGGACTAGTATGAAGAGAAGGAAAGCATATTGACCAAGTACGTAGGAATAAAGAGTATAAAGAAGGATCATAGGCTAAAAAGCAAGGATGACGAGAAGGAAGCCATTACAAGAAGAAATTGCTCGAAACCAAACCAAGTGTTTCTCCTTTGGCTCTGAAAGTATGCTACATGAAACGGCGTCGAAAAATCAAGTGGTATAGGCTTTTGAATCACTCCAATAGGAGTCCGGATGACGAAATGACGTCCGTTTTACAATCTGAGCTCAAATAGACAAGCTGTCCGCCAATCCGCGCGTCCCGGGACCCAAGACAAGCATCCCCAGACTTAAGACGAGCGTCTCCCCTCAAAGACGATCGGATTTTTAGACATTAAAAAAGAGAAGTACTATGCCCAGTCATCTGAGCGTCTTGCTCCCAAGACGAGCGTCTTGCTCCCAAGATGGGCGTCTCAGAACGCCATGATCCGAGCGTCTTGCTCCCAAGACGAGCGGATTAGGGAGCTATGATCCGGGCGTCCCGATGCCAATCCGAGCAGATTCCTTCACAGACTGGCCGTGCTCCAAACTGATCCGAGCGGATCTTGGTGGGAGTAGCAACGTGATATGCGCATCTCCCTCGGGACTTGCAATTCTCTACTTTACACTTAAGCATTGTTATTTATTAATCTACCCTTGTTTAACCCAATGATGTACTACTATATATACTCCAATTGTAATAATCAAAGGCACCAAGTTTCCTTAGATTAAAAGTTTTTAGATTAGATTAGGAGTAGATTAGAATAGAATATCCTTTAATCTTTCCACAAAATTACACATTAATCTTTTCTTAATTATTGTTCAAATTTATTATTTAGTAATTCAAGTTATTATTGGGTAATTGAAGATTATTGGGTTATTTTTTGGAGAATTGACAACTCTTCATCAATCAATCAAGTTTTCTTCTATTATTCTTTGCTTTATTATTTGGAATCATCTTCATAGGTATAATTCTCTTTATCCTTGTTTAATTATTGTTAATCACTTTCATTTATTCATCATGTTTTGCTTTGTTAATATGATTGACAATCTTATTAGCATGTTGAACTTGATACTGAGTGAGTAGTCTTATAGCTAGGATTAATGGGGAATTAGGGGAAACCAACATGGGGAATGATTCATGCTTAATCTAATAGGTTTTCATAATTAATTTGATTGCTTGTTGTGATTTCAACTTATGCACATGTTATGTTTGATGAAATGCAAGCCTATGAATCCTTGCATTTTTTACCCATCACCTATCTTTTCAATGAGACTTGTAAGCTTATACACCAACTCGAGTCTCATTAGACCATGCATAATGTTGAATAGGAAGGACTAAGTCGACTTGTAGGTGTTATACAATCTAATCGATTCGGCTCCGGGACCCAAACCTTCTTAGGGATTGTAAGCTTATACACCAACTTGATCTCATCATAACAATAAGTGCTTGCATATAATTGAGAACATGTTTGTATGATCAACTGCCATGAATCCCCTATGAACCCAATGATATCCTAGCACTTTTAGTCATTTTTTTACATCCTTCCTTTTGTTTCTTGTTTACTTTGCATTGCTTTTAGTAGATTAGAATCATAAACTCTTTACAATTGTGACAACCCCGAGCTTAACTACAATTAGATTGAACAATTTGAGTACTCCCGTCCCATGGATCGACCTCGACTTAACCACTAACTAGTTGTTTGTTGAGATGAATAAATGTGTTTGATTGAGAGCCCCAACGACACTCCCATCAGAAACATGGTTACGTCCCCGTAACCACACATACCTGATAAAAAAGAAACGGATAACGCTCCCTCATAGCCTCCTCCGCCAACCAAGTAGCCTCCTTAACCTCATGGTTAGACCAAAGAACCATAAGCAACACCGTTTCCCCATGCCTAGTTTTCCTAACCTTGCGATCAAGAATCTGCTTCGGCACCTCAAGATAAGACAAGGACTCATCTAGCTCGATGTTCTATACATCTAACACATGTGAAGGATCACTCACATACTTCCGCAGCTGAGACACATGAAACACATTATGCACTCTATCCAAAGCAGCTGGTAAAGCTAACCGGTAAACAACCTCACCCACACGATCCTCCCATACAAAGCCTTAAATGGTGCCATGCCTTGCTGGTGTTTCAGACCATTCTCCTAGTTTGGTGCACATTTCCACTTATCTTAGAATTGCTAAGAGGTTTAGCTTTTTGAATAGCTCGATTGAGCACCCTAATTATCTTAAGACTGTAAAAGATGCTTGGGTTTCTAATAAACCTGGGAGCCCTATTTTTGGATTTTTTAAGAAGCTGAAATCTGTTAAGCATGCTCTCATCAAGCTTCACCACAAAGCTTATAGTAATATTTCTTTTCGAGTTGCTGATGCTAAGAGGGAGTTATTGACATGTCAGCTTGATCTCCAACATAATCCTTTTTTCTCCTTCTCTGATTCCGCAAGAGCATCAATTATTGCAGCATTTTAGTACTTCAAGGGTTGCTGAGATGAATATTCTTTAGCAAAGAGCAAAAATTAAGCATCTGCAAGCATCTGATAACAATACTCAGTATTTCTTTTCCAAGATCCAGGAAAAGAAAAACCAGCAACTTATTGGAGCCATTAAAGATAAACATGGTACTGATCACCATGGTCTGGATGCTATTGCCTCTGCTTTCCAGGATTATTATCAGGATCTTTTAGGCAGGAAGTCTGTTGTACAACAGATTGATGCTGATTTTTTCTCTTAGGGGCCCTTTGTTGATGATAATGATAAGCAGGATTTAATTACACCTATTACTTGTGATGAAATCAAATATGCTGTTTTTAGTATGGATTCTCAGAGTAGTCCTGGGTTGGATGGCTTCTCAGCTGGCTTTTTCAAATCAGCTTGGAGTATCATTGAGAAGGATTTTTGCAAAGCTGATCTCAGTTTCTTCAGAACTAGCCACATGCCCAAGCAGGCTAACTCCACAGTCATATCACTCATTCCTAAGAAAGCTACTCCTTGTTCAGTTCTTGATTTCAGACCCAGCTCTTGCTGTACAGTTTTTTATAAGACTGTGTGTAAGATTCTTGCTAATAGACTGAAGAAGGTTCTTCCTCATCTAATAAGTGATGAACAAGCTGCTTTTGTTCAAGGATGGAGTATTTTTGAGAACATTCATCTTTCTCAATCTGTTGTTAAATGGTATAGTAAGAAGCATATCTCTCCTAAGTGTCTTATTAAAGTTGACATTCGTAAGGCTTTTGACTCTTTACAGTGGGATTTTGTGTCTGATATGTTAAGAGTTCTGGGGTTTCCTTCTCAGTTTATCACTTGGATCCAGGGATGTATCACTGGGACTTGGTTTTCTCTCAAGATTAATGGTGGCTTGTCTGGTTATTTCCAAGGCAGAAGTGGAATAAGACAAGTGGATCTTTTATCTCCTTATCTTTTTGTGTTGAGTATGGAAATTCTCTCGAGATCTCTGCGAGTGCTTTGTTCAAAACCTCAAGTGTCCTACCATCCAAAACAATTTGACTCACTTGGTCTTTGCTGATGATCTTATGATATTTACCAGAGGTAATGTTCCCTTTGTCATGGCTGTTAAAGACACTTTAGGTGAGTTTGCAAGGTTGTCTGGTCTGGAAGCTAATATTGATAAGACCAATATCTACTTTGGAGGGGTTTCTCAGGCCCTTAAACTTCAAATTATTCAGAGTACTTGTTTCAGTGAGGGTTTTTTCCCCTTCAGGTATCTTGGTATGCCTTTGGGAACATCAAGATTTGTAGTTAGTATGTTTGATCCTTTGGTCACTAAGGTTCAACAATCTATTCAGCATTGGTCATCTAATTTGCTTTTTTATGCTGGTAAGACACAGCTTATCAATGCTGTGGTATTTGGTTTAGAAAATTTTTGGAGTTCTAGATGTTTTCTGCCTCAGGAGGTGGTTAAAAGGATCAATAGGATTTGTAAAGATTTTTTTTTTTTGGGATCAAGGATGGGAAACGAAGGTTAGTTTTTCAGAGTTGGGCTCACATTTGTACTCCCTGGGACAAGGGTGGGTTTAACATTAAACATCTTAGGATTTGCAACATTGCTTTGCTTCTTAATTGGGTCTACAAGCTCCTAGAATCTCACTCTGGTCTTTGGGCTAAATGGCATCAGGCTTATGTTCTTAAGCATGAGAATATTTGGACAATTTTGTGTAAACCCTACCTCTCCTCTAGTTTCAAGGGAATCTTAGCTGCTTGAGATTATCTGGTAGCCAATACTGGTTCCATTCCTGCTGCTCAACATTTATTTCACTCTTGTAGCTCACATCAGCATCTTTAGACAAGTTCTATGTATAATTCTCTCCTGGATGCTCCTATCCATAAGGATTGGTATACTGTCTTGTTACATCCTAAAATTGTGCCTAGTCATAGGATCATTACTTCTATGGTTGTTCATAGCAAATTAGCTACAATAGATAATCTTCAGGCTTGAGGATTTCAACTTGCAAATCGTTGTGTTCTCTGCAAACAGGCTCAGGAGGATCATCAACACCTTTTTTTTTGTACTTATTCTCAGGAGGTTTGGAGTGGTTACTGATTTGGATGAATCAATCTCCTCAATCTGAATGTAATACTACGGTTTTATGAGTCTCTGGATACTCTATCGAGTGGGGCTTACTCTGTCAAGTAAGGGTGTTTTGATTTACGAAAAAGTATTCTGCCTGTAGGGTACTCGATCGAGTAAGAGGCACTCGATCGAGTACGTTACTTACTCGATCGAGTAAGTCGGTTAGCGGGTTATGTTTTGATGGGTTTTGTTAATAATGTGGATTAGTATATATAATATGTCGTTATCTTTCCTAAACACTTTTATAAACCTAATACACTCAAAAAGGAGATTCAAACTACGTTGTTCTCTTCATCCGCATAATTGGCAAATCCCGGAGCTTGAGAGGTCGGATTTCATTGTTCTTTATGTCTTTGTGGTCCTTGCGTCAAGGGTAAGTCCTACATACCAATTTTATAGCGCTTGGTTGACTTTGTTTAAACTCTAATTTTGGGAATTGGGGGTTTTTATGATTTGTTGTGTTAGTAGTGATTGTATGATTAGGAGGAGGATTCGTAGAAGAAAGGTTTTAAGACAGGTGCTAGATCGTCTGCTGTGTGTGTTGCATTTCAGGTAGGGTTTCCCTACTCAGTATTAGTTACATAATATGTGTGGTGATTGTGCTGTAGTTAGTGATTGTTGATTGATTCAGACGGTTGTTGATTTTGGTGTTATGGTTACTGTTTATCTGTCTGTGTTCTTCAGGGCGTGTCCCTGGCTGAGTGGAGTCACTTACGGGAGTGTCTTCACGCCCATGATTCGCCTTCTGTGGAACCCGCCACAGAAGGGATGTGCACATTAATGGATGATGCGTGTCTTTTATATGATGTTTTACATCCCATTTTACACGCATTTCAGAGATCATTCATGTAGTTTATGCTGCCATTTCCCCTATTTCCGTCTACTTCCGTATTTTTTGTACATTATTGCAGAAATGTGAAGAATCCAGCGGAAATCGAGCTAAATCCGTCCCCGAGTATCCTTCATTGCAAATGACGTGAAGTATTCACCCGAGGAACGAGCTTGGTGCGCAATTCAAGGCCCAAAAGACAAATCCACGAGATTATAGAAGTCAAGTAGCAGCTCAAGCAGTCGATCGACCACTACCATCAGTCGATCGACCAACCATCGGTTCGAAGCTCTTGTTCATTGCTATTCAGTCGATCGACCAGTCCTAGCAGTCGATCGACCAAATTTCTATTCCAGACGAGAATTAAAAGACCGTGAATCTTGAAGCCCAAATTTATGTTAGGTTTAGGAAATAAAGTTACGTTAGTTGCTATATAACGTAACCTAGAAACATCAGTTTTGACATCAAGTTTTTACATTAAGTTTTACACAGTAACATTGAGTTTTATTAGGGTTTAGAATATTGTTTAGCATTGGAATTTTCGCTCTTGTTCTTAATCATTCTTCGGCTTTTCTCGGTATTCTTCTGCCCTATTTCAATTCACTTCTATTTCGTTATTAGTATAGAATTGCTAGTTCGATTCCCGAAACCATTTTATTGTTGCATGTTAATTGTTTGTCTTACCGCTTTAATTATGAATTCAGTACTTTTATGCCCTAGTTTTATTGTCGTTATCACCCTCAGCATGAGTAGCTAAATAGTTTGTGCTAGGATGTAGGGGAATTATGGCGTAGGCGGCGTAATATTAAATTGGACTGAATCGCGTGTCAGTCGATCGACTGCCTTACCCGGTCGATCGACTGACCACATGAGGTTACCTTTTGTTTTAATTGATTTTAATTATGTATTTAACGAATCGAATGCATGCGACCAGTTAGAAGCTTAATTTATGACTGACCCATTAGATCGAAAGATAGGGAAAGTTGTTAGATCACCAATTAAGATGACTAAACTATGCTGAGATCGAAAGATAAGTAGAGTTTAGACCGTTAGTCACTTTTCAGGACGAGAGTCAGTATTAGTGATATTAGGGACCTATAGCGAGATCGAAAGATGCTATTTGTTAAGAGGGGATCGAGAGGACCTCTTGTTTCCCGCCTCACTTGTGTTCGATTTAGACCTGTTTAGTATGCTGCCGCCGAAGCTATAACGAACCGACCATCCTAGTACCTCCTTTTATATTTGATTTCATCTATATGCTTAGTTTACTTTATTTTATCGCTCATTAGCTATAGACCAATCCAATCAAACCCTCCACCTTATTGTTACCTTAGACTGAATTTAAACAACTAGAATTTACGTCTGCCTCTCTGTGGTTCGACCCGACTGCCGCTAGCTATAGTTGTAGTTGGAAATTATAAATTTATTTTTTGACACCTCACGACGGGTATCAAATTTTGGCGCCGTTGCCGGGGAGGCAATAGTTCTAATTTTTAGTTGTTTTATTTTTAGTCTTTCTTAGTTTAAGGGACTTCTGTTCCTTAAACTTTTCTTATATTCTTTTTGTAGTTTCTTCTTATGCGCAGGTCACAGGGTGGTGAACTAGTACCATTCAATCCTGAGATTGAGAAATCTTTGCGCGAGTTGAGACGATCACAAAGGGTATTACCGGAGAGGAAGAGTGAGTACTCTGTCAAGCTATTACGAGAACGAGCATTCGAGGAAGACCCACATTCTTCACCCGTTTCCACTTCTTGGTAGACAGTCACTTCTCCGAAATTCCAGTCATGGTGAGGAAGCAGTATAGCTAGTTATTCGAGCCGACATTTTGCAAATTTATATACGGGGTTGAATTACCAGGAGATGACAGGAAATTCGAACCAAAGTCATACATTAACATGGTTGAGAGAAACCGATTCGGGAGAGCGCAAATGAAGATGCGGCTAAGCATATGGAGACATTTATTGACTCACTGCATTGTTCCATACCCCCACCACCGGCGTGACCCAAGACCGGATCAAGGAGACTATGTTTATCTTCTCCCTTCGTGATCTTTGCAAGGGAGTGGTATAGAGATCTGGACCGAGCCGTTCATGGGATCACCGATTGGAATTCATTGGCTTTGGCATTCTACAAGAAATATTTTTCTACCTCAAAGACCAATGCAATTAGAGCTCAAATCACGAGCTTTAAATAAGGGCCGGACGAGAACTTCCATGAAGCATGGGTCCGTTTTAAGAAGTTGGTGCGAACCATACCGCACCATGGGTTCGAAAAATGGAGCTTGTTCAATCAGTTCTATAATGGGTGTATGACGATCGAGAGAGAGCTGTTTTGGATCTTTGCGGCCGTGGTGATTTCTTTGAGAATTTGGGAGAAACCAAGGGGTGGAAGATCATTGATGATCTAGCCACCCACAAGGCCGAGTATGGGAATTCCAGAGGGAATCAAAGGAGGAGCGCTGAATCTCCTTCTGTAGCTGCACTTGAAGCTCTCACTGCGAGATTTGACAAGTATGAACTAGGAGGAGCTTCAAACGGGGGTATTTACCAAGTAAATCTTTGTGTCGACGGTCCTTTCGTCTGTGAAAGGTGCGGAGCTGAGGGACACGTTTCGAAGAATTGTCCTAGTACTTTTGAGTCTTGTGCTGCCTTTCAACATTATAGGTAGACAAACACCTACTATGAGCCTAATGTTCATCCCAACCTGAGGTGGAGTAGCCAGAATGTCCTAAATCCAACTCCACCTCCGCAGCAACAACCATATGTGCCCCTCATCAAAAGCAACAACAATATCAAAAACCTCCTTATGTGCCGCAGCAGCAACAACAATCCCATGGTTCGATTTTCTTTGAGTTCAAGAACTTGTTCTTTGAAGGAGTCCCAAGCAAGAGAGGCCGGGATGAAGCTACTAGAGAGCCAAATTGCTCAATTGGCTAGTAAGAGTACCACTCGAGCTCCGGAACACTTACCGACTCAAACCGACCAAAAGGAGACCCTAAGCGCCATCACGTTGAGGAGTGGGTCCACCCTGGAGGGGCCTGCCATGGTCGAGGACGCTGTTGAAAAGAATGAGGCGGATCCGAGTCAAAAGAAAGCTGTAACGAATAATTCAAAGAAAAAGGCGTCTACCAGGTATATCGTCGATCGATCGATACACCGTCGATCGATCGATACGCGGGTTCTGACGGCTTCGGAACTGTACACCTCGGTCGATCGATCGAGGATAGTGGTCGATCGACCAAGATCATGGCGATAGCGAGATTTTTCGTCCTCCGATGCCCGATAACTTGAGGGACCATTTGTTTCGGGGCACGACAACTCCGAAAGTGTTAGGGCCAGACCCGAGTGCTGATGGGTCCGTCCCGATTCTGAAGTTCGATCCGATGACGGTTAATGGCTCACATTTGAGACGGCCTGAGCAGGGTTCGAGCTTCAACAAGGAGAAAGCAGTGGACTTCCAGCCTAAGTCCACGGATGCCGGCATGCGCAACTTAGAGGAGAGGGCTAAGGTACTTCTTACAGCCCCATATCCGGAGAGACTAGTGCCTACAAAGGAACATGTATCTTTCAGTAAGTTTGAAAAAGTTATTCGTAGCTTGAATGTACAAGTACCCTTCCTTGAGTTAGTTAATCAAGTGCCAGCCTACACTAAATTCATGAAACAACTCTTGTCTAAGAAAAAGTCACTTGAAAATGTGCACACTGTCGCATTAACCAAAGAGTCATGCTCTTATTTGTCTCACACTGCACCCCATAAGCTAGAGGACCCGGGTAGCTTTGTTGTTCCTTGCAATATAGGTACCTTCTCTATTGAGAGGGCATTATGTGACTTAGGAGCTAGTATAAGCGTCATGCCTTTGAGTCTAGCTAGGAAGCTCGAATTGACTAGGTTTGCAGTAACAGATATGACAGTACAGATGGCTGACCGATCTGCGGTCCAGCCAATAGGAGTCTTAGAGGACATCCTTGTCCAAATAGGGAAGTTCTTCTTCCCCGTCGACTTCGTGGTACTTGACATGCCTGAGGATGCCCATATTCCCATTATTTTGGGTAGGCCATTTACGCACACTCTTTGGTGCGATCATAGATGTCGGTTTAGGAACCCTGACTTTTAAAGTGGGCAAGCATTCTATTGTTTTTGCTCAGCCATCTAAGAAAAAGGACCCCATGTGGCCTGTGACTTGTAACACGGTTTCTGACAAGAAATCGTACTTTGTGCTTCGTGATTCACCTATCTCTATTCCTGTTGTAACCCCTCCGCCCCAGATTGGGAGCAAATTAGAGGAAGATTTGTCTATTTCTGATATTGCAGGAGCTGGTTTGGGGAAGGAAGAACAGCAAGTTGCTCCAACTGTAAAGAGACAGATCATTCAAAGAGGAGGTCTTGGTTGCCTTAGCTATGGCATTGATGAGGAAGTTGATGACGAACCGGTCAAGGCACGGAAGTCCGACTTGGACTTTGATGAGCAAGAAGAGGTCATTGACTGGGGAGATGATGAAAGTGTTGATCCGTTGAGCCATACGGACGTGGAAGCTAAGAAGGGTGCAGCTGCTAAGATAAGCACCGTTGAGGATACCTCTAGTAGCCAGCAGCCGACAAAGTGGGCCATTCCATGGCCGTTCTTGATCAACTACTAGTTGATCACATGTTTTCCAAACTTTTTATTTGCTTTTGTTAGACGCTTTTTATTGCTTTTATGTGCGCGAAACTTCGCATTTTATTTTGCTTGCTTAGGATTTTATGCGTTTGAGACTTTATTTTGGGTTTTGCGCAATTTTGGGCGCGTATTATTGTGCACTTGCAGATTTTTAGACCTCATTCGCTCAAGTTATTGAGCAAATACGAAGAAATAAGGAATACAGCAGTATTTTCAGTCGATCGACTGGCTACATTGGTCGATCGACTGAGTTGCACTTTCCAGGAGCTACTGTTCCTGACACATTGGTCGATCGACTGCCGTCCTTAGTCGATCGACCAAGGATTCTTTGTACCTATTCACGACCTCTCCCCTGCTGTGTTTGGTCGATATGTGGACTTAAGGGAGTTTTCTACTCCACTTTACTTTCCGTCAAATTATTTATTTCTTCTATTTTCTCAATTGTGCACAATTTTACCGCTTCAAAAATTGTCTTCTCGATTTTATGCGTGGGTTTTATTTGTCTTTTAGGTACTTATTAGTAGCACTGCTGGCTACTAAAACCTCCTAGCTCACGCTGGTTTGGGGAGGTTTCCTTTGCTGCATTTAAAGTCTTGTAAGTTCCCGATTTCCACTTCATGTCATTTTTATTTATTTTCCCGCAAATTCCCATTTCTCTTTTCTTCATTACATGATTTGGCACAATGGGGACATTGTGTGATTTGGTTTGGGGAAGGGTTTTGCGTCGCATATCATTCGCTTGCATTCACGTTTACATTCTGTTTTGCATTGTTCATTTCATTTTATATATATGCGAAATTCAAAAAAAAATTGAAAAATTTTAAAAATTTCCATAAAATGCACGTTTATTTTAGCATATAGGTCGAGTCGGAACGGTAGTATTTCAAGGATGATATTGCATTTTGCACATGTTTTGCCTGAGCCTTGCTTGATTTACAAGTTATTAGTAGAATCGTATAAGTGTATATCTACGAGTTTTCGTTAATTATTTGCTGGACTTGAGACTTGACTTTGAAAATTGGCAAACTACATCATATTTCTGAGATTTAGAGCCTATAACTGGTGACATCTATGACCAGTTTATTTAGGAATGTGAGTAGTACTCCTTATGAGGCATGTCACATAAATGTGCATAAATATGAACTTAATCTGCTTAATACCTGTATGCATTCGGTTCGTGGTTAGTTGACACATGTGGTAGAGGTTTCCTTTTCTCATTTTACCTATAAGCCCCACACTGCCAAAAATATCCTTTTTGTCCTATTTACTACATCCTACATTTAGCCTGCCCTTGTCAAGCTAGTAGTATGTGTTCTTGGGATTGTTACTTAGTTTTTGGTAGCATATGCTCATGTTTGAGATAATATTGGAAAGATGAAAAGGAGGAAAGAAAGAAATAGAAAAGAAAAAAAAAAGATGAAAAAATGATTCGAAGAGAAAAAAAGAGTTAGATCTTGTTCGTGCGATCGATCATTGCCCCTTTTGGTCGATCGACTGAGGTTCGAGAAAAAGAGAAAGAATCAATTCACATAATTCAAGCCTTTATCTTTTGGCGATTTTTGCTCCCATGTATTATTCATATTTTATGGGGAGTTAGTTGATTACCTTTATACCAGGAGATTGTGAGATTTGTGCTTGCTATAGCACCGTTCCATTTGTTTTTTGAGCAAGAAGTTGGATGTTGCCATATGGTTCCGTTTCGGTACTAGCTTGATCACCTGTACCTCCACTTTCCCATAAATGTTTTGCCTCTTCTTACCCATACCTCACATATCCACATATATACCTCGGCATGTGTCATGGTCTCTTGTTGGTTGAAATGCGTATGTACGGTTGTAGAGATTGCTTTCATATTATACTGCAGGCATGTTCTTATAGGTCGTAGTTAGGTGATAGTCTTTACAAAACCAATTCTTTCTATCTTTACGTTATTCACCTGTGCTTGTTTGAGTGATATGAGCGACCCGTGAGAGTCCAATTTGATGAGTTTCTATAGTTGACGGTTCAGTAGTTTTAACGGCCCATAACTCATTTGCATGATTCATTTGCTAATTGATTGTTGGTTGTGCACTAAATTGGTTTAGGCTTTACATGTTGCATTTCGCTCTGAGATTGAACTCGTTCCATTAGGTAATTAGATCGAGTCTAGTTCTTTCTTGGGGACAAGCAAGGGTTTGGTTTGGGGAAGTTTGTTGCGTGTCTTTTATATGATGTTTTACATCCCATTTTACACGCATTTCAGAGCTCATTCATGTAGTTTATGCTGCCATTTCCCCTATTTCCGTCTACTTCCGTATTTTTTGTACATTATTGCAGAAATGTGAAGAATCCAGCGGAAATCGAGCTAAATCCGTCCCCGAGTATCCTGCATTGCAAATGACGTGAAGTATTCACCCGAGGAACGAGCTTGGTGCGCAATTCAAGGCCCAAAAGACAAATCCACGAGATTATAGAAGTCAAGTAGCAGCTCAAGCAGTCGATCGACCACTACCATCAGTCGATCGACCAACCATCGGGTTCCAGAAGCTACTGTTCATTGCTATTCAGTCGATCGACCAGTCCTAGCAGTCGATCGACCAATTTTCAATTCCAGACGAGAATTAAAAGACCGTGAATCTTGAAGCCCAAATTTATGTTAGGTTTAGGAAATAAAGTTACGTTAGTTGCTATATAACGTAACCTAGGAACATCAGTTTTGACATCAAGTTTTTATATTAAGTTTTACACAGTAACATTGAGTTTTATTAGGGTTTGGAATATTGTTTAGCATTGGAATTTTTGCTCTTGTTCTTAATCATTCTTCGGCTATTCTCGGTATTCTTCTGCCCTATTTCAATTCACTTCTATTTCGTTATTAGTATAGAATTGCTAGTTCGATTCCCGAAACCATTTTATTGTTGCATGTTAATTGTTTGTCTTACCGCTTTAATTATGAATTAAGTACTTTTATGCCCTAGTTTTATTGTTGTTATCACCCTCAGCATGAGTAGCTAAATAGTTTGTGCTAGGATGTAGGGGAATTATGGCGTAGGCGGCGTAGTATTAAATTGGACTGAATCGCGTGTCAGTCGATCGACTGCCTTACCCGGTCGATCGACTGACCACGTGAGGTTACCTTTCGTTTTAATTGATTTTAATGATGTATTTAACGAATCGAATGCATGCGACCAGTTAGAAGCTTAATTTATGACTGGCCCATTAGATCGAAAGATAGGGAAAGTTGTTAGATCACCAATTAAGATGACTAAACTGTGTTGAGATCGAAAGATAAGTAGAGTTTAGACCGTTAGTCACTTTTCAGGACGAGAGTCAGTATTAGTGATATTAGGGACCTATAGCGAGATCGAAAGATGCTATTTGTTAAGAGTGGACCGAGAGGACCTCTTGTTTCCCGCCTCACTTGTGTTCGATTTAGACCTGTTTAGTATGCTGCCGCCGAAGCTATAACGAACCGACCATCCTAGTACCTCCTTTTATATTTGATTTCATCTATTTGCTTAGTTTACTTTATTTTATCGCTCATTAGCTATAGACCAATCCAATCAAACCCCCCACCTTATTGTTACCTTAGACTGAATTTAAACAACTTGAATTTACGTTTGCCTCTCTGTGGTTCGACCCGACTGCCGCTAGCTATAGTTGTAGTTGGAAATTATAAATTTATTTTTGACACCTCACGACGGATATCAATGGACTTGGGTTTATCGCTCGATGGAGATGAGCGGGGATTTGGTGGGTACGGCTGCGGTCCCCCACTGGCGGTGTGGAGTATCTGTTGCTATGGGTACTCTGGCAGGGCTACACACTTTAGTGTGTAGTCAGTTACGTGGAGATTGATCATGGAGACTGGGGTTTGATGTGACGATTGAGCTGTTTGGTATTTGTTGTATTGTATCTTGTTTTCTGTAATTAGTACTGACCCCGTTTAATTATTTTAAAAACTGTGGTGATCCATTCGGGGATGGTGAGCAGTTGTTGAGCAGGTTTGACTAGAGGCATTTGGGCTAGTTGGGATGTGTCACCACGAGCTGATTAGAGTCTTCCGCTGTCATATTTTCGCTGTTTAGACATTTGGTTTTTGAGAACATGGATTGTACCTGTTGTCAGTTTGGATTTGGAATCGTAATCACTTTAAACAGTTTGGCTATTTAAATTATGTTTCTTTATTGTCATTTGATTATCATTACCTTGGGAAACTGAGATGGTGATGTTCTTATACCCGAGTGGTCCTGGTAAGGCACTTGGAGTATGGGGGTCTCACAAAGTGGTATCAGAGCGACGATCCATAAACCTGTAACCAATGAATCTAATGAACATAGGGTGTCAATTAAAATGAACCCGGGTAGAAGTTTTAGGAGCTAATGCAAAGGCTTGGGAGACGTCCTAAAGTCGCGAACACGCCCTGCAATTTTGAACCGGTCACATGGGGTACGTGTCAGGGTCGTACGTGTTGTCTTTTAGTCTGTATGTGTACATAGTTGCATGTGTTGTGAATTATTGGATGTTGGATGTGGAGAATTGGAGGTATGGATAAAAGTTGAAAGATAAATGTTTTATATGTTGAATTGAATGAAAAGTATGTTGGATGTTTATAATGTGGCATATTGATAATATGAATAGATCGTTTTTTTATTACTTAAAGAGTTGCGTAGAAATGTATGCGTAGTTGTTGCTATCTTATTGAAAGTATATTAGCTATATATAATGTTGGGAAAGTGAGATGAACATGCGGGTAGTGTATACGAGTCTGCATGACTCGATCGAGTGGGGCGCACTCGATCGAGTAGGTGAGGCACTCGATCGAGTGGGTGTGACTCGGTCGAGTAGGTAGTTTGATGTTTTTCTGGACGGAATCGTGTTTTTGAGTACTCGATCGAGTAGGGGGCGCTCGATCGAGTGGCTTGTCAGCTCGGTCGAGCATGCTTTTGGGCAGAAGTCTGATTAGGTTCTGGAGTCGAGGCACTTGATCGAGTTGGTTGGGCACTCTATCGAGTGGGTTCTGGTACTCGATCGAGTGGGGTTTGTGTAGGTTATATACGTGTTTTAGGATATAGTATGCGTGTTTATATCTACCTTTTCTTATATAGTTTCAATATATAGTTTCAAGATGCCGCCAAAGAGAAACGCCCTGTATGTTAGAGTTGAGAACATGACCACCGATGATATAGTTAAGTTGTTGGAGCACCAGGATGCTCTTACGGAAGCGTTGAAAAGAGTGGGAAAGGATAAGGAGGTTGATCATTCAAAGATCAGCATCCACATAGCGAGATTCAACCCGAAAGAGTATAAGGGGACCGGGGAACCAATTCTTCTAGATAATTGGCACAGAGAGATGGAGAATATCCTGGAGTTGGTGCATTGCCCGGAAGAGTAGAAGGTAGAACAAGTTGCTTTCTACCTGAGGGAAGCGGCAGGTGAGTAGTGGGACAAGGTAAAGGTGAATGCTAGGGATATGTACGCGAAGCAGGGACTACCTGCTATACCTTGGGATGAGTTAAGGAGAGCCATGAGGCGAGAGTTCGTACCGAAACATGTGAGGAGTAAACGGAGAGAGGAGTTCGATGACTTTAAGATGGCATCTGACATGACGGTGGCTGAGTACTACCGTAAGTTTAATGAGAAGGCTAGGTATGCTGAGGATATGGGGTTGAGTGATGAGAACTTAGCTCTGAGATTTGAGAAGGGGTTGACCCCCAAGATCATGGAGAAGCTACCTGTAGGAGTCCTTACGGATGTTAAGGAAGCTTATGAGAGAGCTGGGAGGGCTGAGAGGTTGGTGGAGATGACCCGAGAGAGAGGTGCTGAGAAAAGAAAGGCTAAGAGTGAGGGTGGTGGCCAATCCAACTATAAGAAGGGTAACCACACTCAGTCAAGAGAATTTTCATCGGGCTCGGGGTTTAGTACTGAGGCTTCATCCGGGCGAGGCCGTGGTAGTAGTGGTGGTAGCTGGGGTATGACCTGCGACAACTGTGGCGGTATGGGCCACAAGAGACATGAGTGCACCAGTGTGGTGACTGGAGGTTTCCAGAGGCTGGGACAGGGGAGCATTTCTCAGCGTCCTGCACAGAGTTATGTGAGTAACAGACTGACTGGGTCATGGAACAACAGGGGAGGTCAGAACAACAACAGCGGGGGCAACCGCAATGGCGGTAATTCTTATCAGAAACCAGCTACGAACACCAACAACAACCAGGGGTCGGGTGCTAAACACGCTACTTCAGCTAGTACTGTCTAGGGAGGTGGGCAGAAGACCAGTGGCAAGCTGTTTATGATGGAGAAGAAAGCAGTTGAGGATGATGCTCATGTTATCACCGGTACTTTTCTTGTTAATGGTGTTTTTACCTTTGTTTTGTTTGATTCGGGGGCATCATAGTCGTTTGTATCTTCGAGTCATGTTAACAGTTGGGTTTGAGAGAATATGAGTCTGTAAGAGAGGAAGTTTTTATACCTTCGGGTGAGTCTGTATCGTGTGGGAGGTTGTATAGAGATGTATCCATGATAGTTGGGTAAGTTGATGTACCTGTAGACTTGCTAGAGTTTCCTTTAGATGGTTTTGAGATGATAGTCGGGATGGATTGGTTGGGAAAGTACAAAGCTAAGAAAGATTGTCATAAAAAAAAAGTGTCTCTGAGAGGTCCTAAGGGAATTAGTGTGTCTTATCGTGGGTTTGTTGTCAAACCCAAAGTTAAGTTGATTGCAACTGTGACCTTGAAGTCTTATCTGAGGAAGGGGTGCACTTTGATCTTGTGCCATGTGAGAGATGACAGGATGGAGAGTCCGACAGTTGAGCAGATACCAGTTGTGGGGGAGTTTTGATGCCTTTCCAGAGGAGATTCCGGGGTTGCCACCAGAGAGGGAGATAGATTACAGTGTTGAGCTAAAACCGGGGACGGGGCCAATCTCTAAGGCATCGTACTGGATGGGTCCTAAGAAGTTGGAGGAGCTCAGGAAGCAGTTAGATGATCTGATTGAGAGGGGATACATTAGACCTAGTGTATCACCGTCGGGAGCGCCAGTTCTGTTTGTGAAAAAGAAAGATGGGAGCCTGAGGTTGTGCATAGATTACAGGGAGCTGAGCAGAGTGACAGTGAAGAACAAGTATCCTTTACGAAGGATAGATGACCTGTTTGATTAGTGAGAGGTGCAGCAGTCTTTTCTAAGATTGATTTGAGGTCGGGATACCATCAGGTAAAGATTATAGAGGAGGACATACCAAAGACAGCTTTCACGTCAAGGTATGGCCATTATGAGTATGCGGTGATGCCGTTTGGGTTATCTAATGCACCGACTGTGTTTATGGATTTAATGAACAGAGTCTTCAGTCAGTTTTTGGACAACTTTGTGGTGGTTTTCATAGATGACATCTTAGTCTTTTCTAAGACTAAGGAGGAGCATGAGGAGCATCTGAGGATTGTGTTGCAGACCTTGAGGGAGCATGAGTTGTATGCCAAGTTGTCCAAGTATGAGTTCTGGTTAGATAAAGTTGCCTTTCTGGGGCATGTGATTTCAAAGGAAGAGGGTAGCTGTGGATCCTACAAAGATTGAGGCAGTTACCAAGTGGAAAGCACCAAAGAATGTAGCTAAGATCAGGAGTTTCTTGGGTTTAGCTGGGTATTATCGACGGTTCGTGAAAGATTTCTCCAAGATTGCTAGACCTATAACAGCTTTGATGAGGAAAGAGAACATGTTTCGTTGGGATGAGAGTTGTGAGACGGCATTCCAAACATTAAAGGAGTGTTTGACCACAACTCCAGTCTTAGCATTGCCTGAAGGGAGTGAGAATTTGAAGTGTATACAGATGCTTTAAAGAATGGGTTGGGATGTGTGTTGATGCAGAACGGTAAAGTGATTGCCTATGCTTGTAGGGAATTGAAGCCTTATGAGGAGAATTATCCTACACACGATCTGGAGTTGGGTGCAGTTGTGTTTGCTCTCAAGATTTTGAGACATTACCTTTATGGGGCGACCTTTAGGGTATTTTCAGATCACAAGAGTTTTAAGTACATCTTCACTCAAAAGGAGTTGAACATGAGACATAGGAGGTGGATGGAGTTGATTGGCGATTATGACATGAATATTATCTACCATGAAGGAAAAGCCAATGTAGTTGCATATGCTTTGAGCAGGAAGAGTGTACATTCTTTGTGCACGGCTATATCGTTGATGAGATTGAGAGATGAGGTTGGGAAGTTTGGGATACATATGATCCAGAAAGGGGATGCCATGTGAGATTTGACAGTGCATCCCGATCTTTATGATGATATTCATGGTAAACAGGTGTTGGACCCTAAATGGTAGAGTGGAGAGCTGGAGTAGAGAAAGGGACGGTGTCTAGATTCTCTATTCATACAGATGCTAATTTGAGGTTTGATGGGAGGTGGTATGTCCCTAATGATGAGAAACTGAAAAAGATGATCATGACAGAGGCACATTGTACACCATATTCGGTACATCCAGGTGGTGACAAGCTATACAAGGATTTAAAGAAGACTTTCTGGTGGCCTGGGATGAAGAAAGAAACAGCTGAGTTCGTGGCCCGTTGTTTGACATGTCAGAGAGTTAAAGGGGAGCAGCGACGACCACAAGGTAAGATTCAGTCTCTTGAGGTTCCGGAGTGGAAGTGGGAGTCCATTTCTATGGATTTTATCATGGGTTTACCGAAGAGTCAGCAGGGTAACAACATGATATGGGTTATAGTGGATCGACTGACCAAGTCAGCTCATTTTGTACCAATGAAAGATACATGGACTAAGGAACAATTAGCTATGGCTTATCAGAAGAATGTGCTGAGATTGCATGGAGTGCCTAAAGATATAGTATCTGACAGAGATTCGAGGTTTATCTCAAGGTTTTGGAAAGAGTTGCAGGTGTCTTTGGGAACTACATTGAAGATGAGTACAACATTTCATCCTGCGATAGATGGTCAGACAGAGAGGACCATCAAGACTCTTGAGGATATGTTACGAGCTTGTGTGATGGATTTTGGTGGTAGATGGGAACAGAGGTTAGATTTGATTGAGTTTTCTTACAATAACAGCTATCACACCAGCATTGGCATGACGTCATTTGAGGCTTTATATGGGAGGAGATGTAGGAGTCCGATTTGTTGGGACGACAGTGCTGAGGTAGTGGTTTTAGGACCAGAGATGGTACATGAGATGGTGGAGCAGATTAAGCTGATCAGGGAGAGGATGAGAGTGGCTCACGATAGACAAAAGAGTTATGCAGATCTACATCGCCGGGATATAGAGTTTCAGGTTGGGGACAAGGTTCTTTTGAAAGTGTCTCCTATGCGTGGGGTCATGAGATTTGATAAGAAAGGGAAGTTGAGCCAGAAGTTTATTGGACCGTATGAGATCTTAGACCTTGTGGGTGAGGTTGCTTATCGGTTGGCTTTACCTTCTGCTTTGGATAGGGTACATAATGTTTTTCATGTTTCTCAGCTGCGAAAGTATGTTAGTGATCCGTCACATGTGTTGGAGGTAGAGAACATAGAGCTAGATGAGTCCTTGTCTTATCTTGAGGTGCCTAAACAGATTCTTGACCGGAAGGTTAGGAAGACTAGACATGGTGAGACAGTCTTGCTTAATATCCTTTGGTCTAATCATGAGGTTGAAGAAGCTACATGGGAGGCGGAGGAAGGCATGAGAGAGCGCTATCCGTTTCTTTTTTATCAGGTATATATGGTTACGGGGACGTAACCTTGTTTCTTTTACGGGGGTAGGAGATGGTCGCGAAAAGTTTTTGCATCTTTTGTTGTTGATTTTGATATAGTTACTAGTTGTTTGAGTCAGGCTAAGTTTGGTCTGGTAAGTATATGTTGGAGTTTTATGTTGAGTTTTGTTTTTGGTTGCTGTGTCGGGAGTGTGTTAGTGTGTTTTTATTTGTTGTGGTTTGAACTTCGGGGACGAAGTTCTTTTTAAGGAGGGAAGATTGTAATACTACGGTTTTATGAGTCTCTGGGTACTCTATCGAGTGGGCCTTACTCTGTTGAGTAAGGGTGTTTTGATTTACGAAACAGTATTCTGCCTGTAGGGTACTCGATCGAGTAGCCTTGGCACTCGATCGAGTAAGGGGCACTCGATCGAGTACGTTACTTACTCGATCGAGTAAGTCGGTTAGCGGGTTATGTTTTGACGGGTTTTGTTAATAATGCGGATTAGTATATATAATATGTCGTTATCTTTCCTAAACACTTTTTTAAACCTAATGCACTCAAAAATGAGATTCAAACTACGTTGTTCTCTTCATCCGCATTATTGGCAAATCCCGGAGCTTGAGAGGTCGGATTTCATTGTTCTTTGTGTCTTTGTGGTCCTTGCGTCAAGGTTAAGTCCTACATACCAATTTTATAGCGTTTGGTTGATTTTGTTTAAACCCTAATTTTGGAAACTGGGGGTTTTTATGATTTGTTGTGTTAGTAGTGATTGTATGATTAGGAGGAGGATTCGTAGAAGAAAGGTTTTGAGACATGTGCTAGATCGTCTGCTGTGTGTGTTGCATTCCAGGTAGGGTTTCCCTACTCAGTATTAGTTACATGATATGTGTGGTGATTGTGCTGTAGTTAGTGATTGTTGATTGATTCGGACGGTTGTGATTATATCTTGTTGATTGATTCAGACGGTTGATTTTGGTGTTATCGTTACTGTTTATCTGCCTGTGTTCTTCGGGGCGTGTCCCTGGCTGAGTGGAGTCACTTGCGGGAGTGGCTTCACGCCCATGATTTGCCTTCTGTGGAACCCGCCGCAGAAGGGATGTGCACATTAATGAACTTGGGTTTATCGCTCGATGGAGATGAGCGGGGATTTGGTGGGTACGGTTGCGGTCCCCCACTGGCGGTGTGCAGTATCTGTTGCGATGGGTACTCTGGCAGAGCTACACACTTTAGTGTGTAGTCAGTTACGTGGAGATTGATTATGGAGATCGGGGTTTGATGTGACGAGTGAGCTGTTTGGTATTTGTTGTATTGTATCTTCTTTTGTGTAATTAGTACTGACCCCGTTTAATTGTTTTAAAAACTGTGGTGATCCATTCGGAGATGGTGAGCAGTTGTTGAGCAGGTTTCACTAGAGGCATTTGGGCTAGCTGGAATGTGTCACCACGAGCTTATTAGAATCTTCCGCTGTCATATTTTAGCTGTTTAGACATTTGGTTTTTAAGAACATGGATTGTACCTGTTGTCAGTTTGGATTTGGAATTGTAATCACTTTAAACAGTTTGGCTAATTAAATTATGTTTCTTTATTGTCATTTGATTATCATTGCCTCGGGAAACCGAGATGGTGATGTTCTTATACCTGAGTGGTCCTGGTAAGGCACTTGGAGTATGGGGGTGTCACACTGAAGATCTTATTTCTGTGCTACGATGGATTCATCAAAAAGGAAGGATGCATAATTGGATGATTACTTGGCTCAAGGTTACAGTCTCAGCTGCTGTTTATGCTCTTTGGACGGAAAGGAATACTCGGACTTTTCAGCAAAAGGAGAATCTTGCTACTGTTCTCTTTGATCGAATAAAGTTTGTAGTTGGTGTTCGGATGTCTATGCTCAAAGGTACTCAAATTATTCCATAAAATGGTGGATAGTTTGTGTACTTAGGATTGTTGGTATATTGTATAGTGTGATATTATTTGCAAAATTTGTAATTTCATTTCATTTATGAAATGAAATAATCTTTTTGCAAAAAAAAAATGGTGCCATGCCTATACTCGTGTGATAGCTGTTGTTATAAGACTTGATGGTCCCCAAAGCCCATAACACAAGCTTGCAACATGTCTTCTAAATTCTTGATGGTCCTCTATGTTTGGCCATCAGTCGCAGGATAAAACACAGTACTCATCTTTAAGGTAGTTCCCATCAACTCCTACAATTCTTCCCCAAACCATGATATGAACCTCGCATCTCTATCGGACACTATATCCTTTGGCACCCCATGAAAACGAACCACATGTTTCCTATAAGTCAAATCTAACTGTATCTTGGTCCAATTATCTTTCATCGGTACAAAGTGAGCTGACTTGGTCAGACGATCAACTATAACCCAGATCATGTAATTACCTTGTTGAATCCTCGTCAAACCCACTATAAAATCCATAGAAATAGACTCCCACTTCCTCTCAGGTACCTCAAGAGACTGAATCTTACCTTGTGGTCGTCGCTGCCCCCTTTAACTCTCTGACATGTCAAATAATGAGCCACAAACTCAACTGTTTCCTTCTTCATCCTAGGCCACCAGAAAGTCTTTTCCAAATCTTTATATAGCTTGTCACCGCCTGGATGTACCGAATATGGTGTGCAATGAGCCTCTGTCATGATTATCTTTTTCAACTCCTCATCACTAGGAACACATCATCTCCCATCAAATCTCACAGTACCATCCGTATCAATAGAGAATCTAGACACCGTCCCTTTCTCTTCTCAAGCTCTCGACTCCTCAATCTTTGGATCCAAAGCCTGTTTCCTGCGAATATCATCATAAAGATCTGGCTCTACTATCAAATCCCTTATAGCATCCCCTTTCTGTATCATATGTATCCCCATCTTCCCCACTTAATCTCTCAACCTCATCAAGGACATAGCTGTGCAAACAGAATGCACACTCTTCCTGCTCAAGGCATCTGCAACCACATTAGCTTTCCCTTTATGTTATATAATATCCATGTTATAATCCCCAATTAGCTTCATCCACCTCTTATGTCTCATGTTCAACTCCTTTTGAGTGAAGATGTACTTGAGACTCTTGTGATCTGAAAACACCTTAAAGGTTACCTCATAAAGATAGTGCCTCTAAATCTTGAGAGCAAACACAACCTCACCCAACTCTAGATCATGCGTCGTATAGTTCTCCTCATAAGGCTTCAATTGCCTAGAAGCATAGGCAATCACTTTCCCGTTCTACATCAACACACATCCCAATCCATTCTTTGAAGCATCTGTGTACACTTCAAAGTTCTCACTCCCTTCAGGTAATGCTAAGATTGGAGCTGTGGTCAAACGCTCCTTTAATGTTTGGAACACCGTCTCACAACTTTCATCCCAACGAAACCTGTTCTCTTTCCTCAACAAAGTTGTCATAGATCTGGCTATCTTGGAAAATTCCTTCATGAACCGTCGATAGTACCCTGCAAAACCCAAGAAACTCCTGATCTATGCCACATTCGTCGGTGCTTCCCACCGAGTAACTGCCTCTATCTTTGCAGGATCCACAGCAACACCTTTCTTAGAAATCACATGCCCCAGAAAAGCAACATCCTCTAACCAGAACTCACACTTAGACAACTTTGCATACAGTTGATTGTTTCGCAAAGTCTGCAACACTATCCTCAAATGCTCCTCATGCTCCTCCTTAGTCTTGGAAAAGACTAAGATATCATCGATGAAGACCACAACAAACCGATCCAAAAACTGACTAAAGACCCGGTTCATCAAATCCATAAACACTGCAAGTGTATTAGACAACCCAAACAACATCACAACATACTCATAGTGACCATACCTCAATGTAAAAGCTGTCTTTGGTATGTCCTCCTCCCGAATCATTACCTGATGGTAACCCGACCTCAAATCGATCTTAGAAAAGACTGCTGCATCGTTCAATTGATCAAACAAATCATCTATCCTTGGCAAAGTATACTTGTTCTTCACTGTAACTCTGTTAAGCTCTCTATAATCGATGCACAACCTCAAACTCCTATCTTTCTTTTTCACAAACAAGACTGGTCCTCCCCACGGTGATACACTAGGTCTAATGTATCCCTTCTCAATCAGGTCATCCAGCTGTTTCTTCAGCTCCTCCAACTCCTTAGGACCCATACGGTATAGCGCCTTAGAGATTGGCCCCGTCCCCGGTTTCAACTCAACACTGAAATCTATCTCCTTCTTCGGTGGCAAACCCGGTATCTCATCTGGAAAGACATCTGGAAACTCTCCCACCACTGGTATCTGCTCAACTGTCGGACTCTCCATACTATGGTCTCTCACATGGCATAAGATCAACGGACACCCCTTCCTCAGATAAGACTTCAAGGTCACTACTGCAATCAACTTAACTTTGGGTTTGACAAAAAACCAACGATAAGACACACTAATCTCCTTAGGACCTCTCAAAGAAACCCTCTTTTGGTGACAATCTATCTTAGCCTTGTACTTACACAACCAATTGTTGGAGTAGTGTCCTCCATAATAAGTGCGTTTACATATTAAATCTCGTAAAAGGAATATCAGAGATTTATCTTTTTATTTGCCAGCTGGTCATCGTTAATCGGTAATGATTAGCTGATTAGAGTTTGACATTACTGTTGTGTGACGGCGTTAATTAGCCGATCCCTTTAGGTCACACCTATAGCATGACGCCCAAATAGAATGAATTAATTGTTTGTATGAGATACGAGATGATTAATTTCTTGTATTATTTGACTCTTAATTAGTCACGTAAAAGTATTATGTGATGACGGGTTACGAACTCGGGCAGAGAAGATTTATTATTTAATTATGTGATATTTAATTAATAAATTAATAATTTAGAATTTATTAATTAATGGTTAATTAATTAGTTTTATGCGATATGTGTATATGTTTTGAGGTGAAATTAATTAGATATTTATATTTTACAAGAGGTTGTAAAAATTAGTTAATTGGGATAATATTGACACATTGTATGTTGATAAAATGGTCTTATGATTACTTAATAGTTAAGTAGTCATTGATAGTTAATTTATATTATTTAAGTGTTAAATAATAAAATTAATATTTAATTATGTCAGATACTTAAATA
Source organism: Silene latifolia (assembly GCF_048544455.1). Classification (NCBI taxonomy): domain Eukaryota; kingdom Viridiplantae; phylum Streptophyta; class Magnoliopsida; order Caryophyllales; family Caryophyllaceae; genus Silene; species Silene latifolia. The sequence continues at coordinate 38,931,521 of NC_133528.1, forward strand.
TAAGATTTATAAGCATTTGTGGGGCAAATGTCGAAAATCAAAATGGACCCGGAGGGGACCATTTGGACAGATTTTTATACACTACTATTACACTCATTGTGAGTGGAAAAGGTAGGCATTTCCCACTAGCATTTGTATGTGAATTGTATACATTTGCATGCCTATATATACCTAAGTCCTTCCATCATTTCTAAGGTTGGAAATTTGAAGAAAAATTGGTCTTTGTGTGCTTGTTGTGGATGGATCATATACACCATCAATAGACCATATTTTTCTTCTTATTGTGTTCATCCTTTTACAATAAACACATATAAAAGTAAACTAATAATATTATCAAGGTAATAATATTAGTTAGTATAACAAATTTACATACATAATACTCAAATAATATCTAGTTAATATTATTTGTAGTAAGTTTTGGGCTACTCTTGGGTGCACACCAATGGAGACCATGTTTTTGGTGGTTTGGTGTAAGAGGAGGATTATCCACATTTACATAGCTCAAGAACTACAAAGATAGGCGATCTTTGTGGTGCCCATTTCGCCTTATACTCGATGTAAGGAATTTTTCGTCTTAAAATCTTTGCATGCGTGTAGATTTTAGACCGTCACATAAAATTAGTAAGTAATTTTATCATCATAAGATGAGTCTTACATGGTCTAAAATACTGACAAGTGGTATCAGAGCATTGTTACATATATGCATGTTGTCTTAAGACGATTTTAGTAATTTATGAGATAAATTAATAAAATTGATATTATGCTACTAAAATTAGTTTTATCATATAATATGGTCTTTCATGTAAATAATCTGGTCTTAGGATGATATGGGACGAAAATTTGATTTTTTGTTTATATTTTTCCACTTTTTATAACTTAAAATGACATAAAATTGAATAAAAATGCATTAAAATTAATTAAGAGTTAATTACATTGGATTGCATGTTAATTTTATGCATATTTATTTTAAAATAACCACATGCATATTTTATTTATGAGATAAGTAGATACTTTTAAATTAATGTGATTAATTTAGGTATTTTATTGATTTTTATTTGATAAAAATTGGTAAATAATGGTTATTTTGCAAATAAATATTGATTTAATTTTTGGGCTCAAATTTTTTGAATTTTTAGCTCCTGGAAATGTTTCCAAAATATAAAAAATTTTATTTTAAGTTATTTCAATTTTTATGGTTTGGTTTAGAATTAAATCGTAAAAATTGTTGTTTTACCGATTAAATTGTAAAATCGTTTTAAATAATTTTTAAAACAAAAAAAAAATTCACTTGCATGTCATTTTTGGGGTAAGACCAGAATATTCATGTCTTTGAAATTAAATTTTCCATAAATTTTTTAATTAAATGGAATTTGTTTTCACAATAATTGTGAATTATTATGTCTTTTTGTCATAATTTGTGTTTTAATCCCATATAAATTCAAGATAATTAGTGAGAATATTTATTTTGATATTAGAACATATTAGTATCATTAGCATATCTTAAAATTATTTTAAGAATTGATTATGAATTTTTATTGGTAAAAATTCCGTCAAATCTAGCTCAAATGATCGTTGTTGGTAAGTTAGACGATTTGGGATGTCATTTTTTCATAATGCATTTTGTTATTCACTTAGATGAATGGTTTTTAGCATTATAATTATGTAATTTTTCCTAATATGGCCATAGGTAGAAATTAGTATTTCCCGTAATGTAAGGGAATATCGATTTGTTTTGTAATTAATTGCGATTTCGTATCGCCTAATTTGTAATTAATTAATAGTTTTATTTTAATTTTAATTACAAATTGTATAATAGGATATTGTTATGTAATTTAATTATTAGTAATTAAATGAAGCATCTAAAGACAGAGTTTTCATGAAGACGGTGTTTTCGGAAAGGCGTTCCGAAATCCTAAAGAAGGAGGCCAATTTATGAAGACTCAAGGGACCAAGGAGTTGGTTTCCAATATGTAATAATTTTAGTTAATTAGATTAACTAGGTGGCCATATTAGGACTTGTTTGTTTATTTATGCATTCATACCAAATCGTCACTACATGTTTTAATTTTTGCTGTTATCGATTTAATCGTCTAGCATTCACCAATTTTGTTCACTTAAAAGTGATAGACAATTAAATTGATAAGATCTTTCACATTTGTTTAAAATTGAGATTAAGCCTTACCAAATAATAGAACATATGAATCCCTTCTTCATTAGAGGTAGGTTCGGATCACCGAGGTACACTCTTTTTACGTTGGGTAAGTAGGGTAATAAAAGTTATTACGCGTGAAAATTGGTTGGACTCAACGGGATAAATATGGGTTGAATCGGTCCACCGTGCCCATATTTATTCTGGGGCTAAAAGATAGATTTTAAGAAAATCCGTTAACCAAGAGTTCAAGTAGTAGAATTGATACGGTCGTTTCTGTACCAAAAATAAACCTAAAAACAACTAACAGAAGCTAGCAGCAAGTAGGGTCGATCTCCACAGGGAGGCTATTTTGCTAATTATCTGTTTAACTCAGTCTGTCAGGATGTCACAGAAATGGGGGTTTAAATGTGATTTTCTAAACTAATAAGAGTAAGAAAAAGAGAATAAGAGAAAGGGATTAAACAGATATAGAGAAACAGCTAAGACAAACGGTTCACCATAATCATCCGGTCAAGTAATCTAGGTCTCAGGTCAATGCAAATACGGTCTAAGGGGTAACGAACGTCACCTTTCGGTCCTTAATTCACCCTAAAGTGTAAACAGCTTAACTCTCGCCCTCACTGCAATACTCTGTTGTTCGCTACAAGTCTTGCCTCTTCCAACCTTTCGGTCCAGGTCGAGGATCACTAAGAATTAAATGCCTAATTGCGTCGACTCAATTAGACAGATACAATTAACTGTAGCATTTAACCAACAAAGACAATACCAGCATTAACCCAATAAATCGATTACTCTCCCTTCATGATTATGGATCCCCTATAGCCTTAGCATATGAAAATTAGCTACTCATTATCATTGAATTAACAACAACAATAAATAAATAATTGAAACTAAACATAATGATAAAACTGATAAGGATTGAATAAAAGCAATTATGATAATAAATAGGGGAGGAAGGAATTCAAGCAATAAAAATGATTAAAAGATTAAAGAAGAACAATATTACCAATACAATCCGAATCTGAGTAGCAAAAGTATAAGGAAGAACAAAATCCCAAAGAACAGTAACCTAAGGTAGAAATGAAATTGAACGAGAGAAGAGAAGAGAAATACAATTGATTCGAAAAATAGAGAAATGAAGAACAAAGCAGTCGTCCTTTCCCTCTACTGACTCCAAGGAATGACTTCCATCCTTATTAGGTCTAAACTACTCTTATTTATACTAAGTAGTATTATTATTAATCTAATTATTCTCGACTAAAATCTTCTCGCTGTAGCTAGTACTCGATCGACCATATATCTACTCGATCGAGTACTTTTCCGCCCGCTTATGACCTTTGAATTTCAAACGGCTGCCATTTCTTCGTTACTTGGGCAAATAGGGCGATTCCGGTGGCGTTGGAAAGCTAAGAGGACAAAATTTCATCTCCAATTGTAATCAACTGAATATCTGTTGTAGAACACGAGATATGGCTCTCCAAAGTAGGCACTAGCAATTTGAAGTTCTTCCTTTGCTCGCCCAGCTATCTTTCTTCTTTGCGCATCCCAAAATAGCTACATTCCCGCTCCAAATTCACTCTTCCTCCAAATGCATGCTAAACGGATGGTAAAAGGCTCGATTTAGCTCCTCTTCGGTTAATTCCTGCAAATTACATAAAACGAACCAAAGTAGGATATTCGGGGGTATTTGTAGCTAGATGCTACATAAATAGTACAGAAATGCGTGTAAAAATGAGGTAAAAACCTTATATAAAAGACACGCATCAAATCTCCCCAAACCAAACCTTTGCTTGTCCCCAAGCAAATATGAATGCAACTAAGAAACAACAGTGGAACGGGACCAACGCATCAGCTACAAATCACCCACTAAAACCAATTTAATGCAATAACTGACAAAGTGGCAAATGAGAAGTGCAAACGAGTTAAATCAATGTTTCAAACTTACTGAACCGTCGACCTTGCAAGACTCAAAAGATATCGGACTGTCACGGGTCGCTCATCACTCAAAATTAGGCACAAGGTGAGTATATATATGAAAGATAGAAAGAAGTAAGACACTCACCTAACTCGACCTATAAGAACATGCATGCAGTTAACATGAATAAAGTCTCTACAACCGTACATATGCATTTCAACCATACTAATGACCAAGACACACGCCGAGGACTTACATTTGGGTAAGTGAGGTAATGGGTAAGAAGGGGCTAAAATGAATTTGGATATGTGGGGTTAATAGCTAGGCTAGCAACAACGAATCCAAATTTAAACTGCATCCTAACTTCGTACTCAATATAGCAAGATGAAACGGTGCAAAACCATGCACTGAACTCACGAAAAACCAAGAACTCGTCAAATCCCCATAAGATATGAATAGGACATGGGAGTGAAAATCATTAACCAGTTTCTTTTTCACATGATTTTTTTTTCTTTTTCTTTTCTTATTTCCATTTTTTTTTTCGTTCTCTTTTTTTTCTCTTTTCATTTCTTTTTTTCTTCAATAATTCTTTCATTCCCTTCAATTCTTCCACCATCTTCTGAAATCAGATATAATAACCATATTGCAATAAAACATTCCAATAATTACTCGTCATTAGCTCGGCTAGGGTAGGAAGTATTATAGAAAGTAGTTAATAGGGCAAAAAGGCAATTTGGCTATGTGGGGTTCATGGGTAGATTGAAATAAAAGGAACTGCCTCTCCTAACATGTGTCACCATCCACAGACCGAATGCATACAGGTATTAAGAAGACTAGACTCATGCTTATGCAAATTAATGTTACATGCCTTAAGGAGAGTACTACTCACATCCTAAATGAAACCGGTCATGAATGTCACCAGTTATAAAGCTCTAACCTCAGAATGTAATGTAGCTTGCCGACATAATGAATCAAGTCTATTCGTTCAGATAAGAGAGAAACAAAAACTCGTAGATTATGCACATAATCATGCCAACTAAATGTCAAGAATATGCAGGGCTCAAGTAAGGATTCAAAGTAGCGTCAATGTTCAAACGTTCCGACTCAATTTAAACATGAAATTTTTGAAAATTTTTTGAATTTTATGATTTTTATATGATTTTTTTGAATTAATTAAAACAACAACGCATGCGAGAATAAATAAACGTGCAAGCAGAAATGCAAGAAACATGCAGACACAGATATGGATGCATACCTCCCCAAACCAAATCGTACAATGCCCTCATTGTACCAAAAATAGGGAAAGAAATGCAAACTGAAGAGAAGAGGATGAATGGAGTTGGAAAACTTACAAAACGTCATATAGGGGGACCTCCCCAAACCGACCATGAACATGGGAGGTCAAAGAAAGTCAAACAGCAGCTCCATAGACGGAAAACATCAGCTGAGAGTCAAAACTACTCGATCGAGCAGTTGGAACAGCTCGAACGAGTGAACTGGTGCTTGGAAGGACTCGATCGAGTAGAAAACCACTCGATCGAGTAAGCATGATTTTGGTTTTGGTCGATCGAGGACAATATCACTCGATCGAGTGAAAACTGCCTCAAAAAATTGCTCGATCGAGCACAAAACCATTCGATCGAGTACTTTGACCTGCAAAACACGCATTTAAAGCAAGGAAATACATGGGAAGTTCGTAAAACAGCGTATAAAGTTCAACAATAAGCTAAGGAAAAATAAATAGTTCAACAAAAGTACAATAAAACAGTCCGGGCTGCCTCCCGAATCATCCAACAAAGCACAAATCAGTTGCCTACTACTAGGCCTCGATTGATCTACGCGGTAGCTTCAAAGAATCGTCAGCGGACATCGGCCTCCACAACTTGGCAATGTAAGAATAGCGACTTCCCACAAAGATCCGGTCCCAATCTATCACCTCATCAAGCACTTTTTCCTAGACGGTGTAGCTTTATCAACACCTCCTCCCGGGTCGTCTATCCAGGCAGTTCCAGATTCGGCACTCGCAGCACCCATCTCGCCTCTCGGGGTCCGTGAACTTGTCAAGACTCGTAAAAAGAGAAACAAAGCAATGTTCCTCCATTCGCTCCCAGAATGGGGCAGAGGTGTTACAACAAAGAAATGCGACAATATGTGACTCGGAAGTACTATCGACGGTATATCAAAGGACTCTTCATGAGGGACATCCTCACATGGCGTGATGTGCATGGGTTCCCTAGGGTCATCAGACTTAGTAAAAACCAAGTCCTCCCCTCCGACCGAAAAGTAAGTGTCCCAACCCCGACATCGATAATTGCGCCAAAGTGATGCACAAAAATGGTCTTCCCAAAATAACGGGAATGTTACGGTCCTCGGGTATATTTAAGACAATAAAATCTACGGGAATAAAGAAATTCCCGATCCTAAAAGGTACATCATGTAGAGCTCCTTTGACCCGAACATAAGAATGGTCACTAGTGAAAATGTCGTTTTTAGCGCGTGTGAACTTAGTCAACCCAAATTTCAAGGCAAGAGACAAAGGTAAAACGCTAATACTAGCTCCTAGGTCACATAAAGCACTATCAATTGAATGGGTCCCTATTGAACATGGTATAGAAAAACGACCTGGGTCAGACATTTTGGGCGGGGTCCCATTTCGAAGAAGTTCACTACACTCTTCAGTCATAGCAACATTCATTACCGCTGATGCGTGTCTATAATATGATGTTCTACATCTTTATTTCCACGCATTTTATGTCCATTATTAGTAGTTTATTCTACTATTTGCCCCTTTTCGTCGACTTCCGCCCTTTCTGGTAATATTGCAGATTATTGCGGGATTGAGCAGAAAATGAACCAAATCTTGACTCCGAAAGCTAAGCTTAGGAAGGACATGAATATTTGACTCGGACTTGAAGTTTAGAATGCATTTCAAGTCCTGAAGATAGCAAAAGCATGGGTGCGTACGAGTTTAACAAGCAAAGAAATGCTTCTCGACATTGCAGGCTGCTTCAGATGGCTATATCTCGAGTTCTGGAGCAGATAATCGAGTGATTCGAATTGGAGGTGAAAGCTTATCCTCTTAGCTTTCCAACGCCGTGTAGAACGCCTGATTTGACCAAGTAACGAAGAAATGGCAGCTCTTTTAAGATCGTTGCGCGCTGCAGAATTCGTCAGAATGCGCTACTGTACAGCACCTTTGGTCGATCGACTGACCTACTTGGTCGATCGACCAGAGCGCGGGTTCCAGAAGCTACTGTTCAGCTATACTCAGTCGATCGACTGGGTCTTGTGGTCTATCGACCAGTTTATGCTGCAGCGAGATTTGTTTGCGCGAGACTTAGTAATTAGTCTTTTCTTTTATTTATTTAGGAAATAATAATATCTCTTATTATATATAAGAGAGACTTCTAAAACCTAAAAAATTATCTTTCCTTTACTCAGTTTTTGGTATTACGTTTGCTCTGGACGTTGCTTAGGGACGGCTCTTCGTTCCTCTACTTCTTCCAATTTCCTTTGTAATTTCTACTCTTAATCTTTCAATAATTAATCTTTTGCTTTCGTATTTAATTATTGTTATTAGATATTACTCTAGATTAATTTCTGTTATGCCTTTCAATTTATTAAATTCAATTATTATGTTTTCGTATTTAGTTAGTTCGCAATTTATTGTTATTTCAATTATCATTATGAGTAGCTAGATTCCCTTCGCTAGGATGTGAGGAGATCTATGGTGTAGACGGCTTAGGATGTTGTAGGATTGTTTAGGTCGGTAATTTCTTTATCATAGTTATTTAATTGCTATATTTAATGAGGAGACCAAAAGGAGAATTGTTAATTGACTTGGGAATTCTAGACCTAGATCGAGAGATTAGAATAGAATAGACCTAGAAAACTATGATAATTAGTCTACCCTTGAGACCGAAAGGCAATAGGAATTTCTTGAGACCGAAAGGAGATAGAATTTGCAGACTTAGCTACACTGACCAGAACGAAAGTTAGTTAGTGTGACTCAGGGAGGGAATTCAGACCGAAAGGGTGTTTCCTGTTGACAGTGGACCGAGAGGACTCGTCATTTACCCGAATACCGTACCCATATCAGACCTACTTTAGATTAATGCCGTCGAAACTGTAGTGAACCGATCGTCCTAGCTATTTCTCTATTATTGTTTTCATCTTTTTACAGCATTTTATTTCACCTGCAATTTTATTCCAAACCAAATCAAACCCCCCCTTTTAAATTGTTATTTCTATAGATTAAAAATTAGCAAACATAATTAACCTTGTCTCTCTGTGGTTCGACCCGTACTACCACTAGCTTCTGTTAGTTTAGTTCGGTTTTATAAATTTAATTTTGATACTAAACGACGGTATCAACCGCCTTAACATCACTAATATCCTTCTTAGACCAATTAATTTGACCAATAAATTCAGAATAAGAGGGTACCTGGGCAATCATCGCTTTGTAGTGATCAGCGACATTGAGATCTCGGATACGGTCCAGGAATGCACGGTGTGGTAGCAGTTGTTGTGGATAAGGAACTTGAACAGAATAGGAGTTGACTATATGTTCCTTTTTATCGTCATTAGAAATAGGCATTATTGACGATCGTCTTGCTGTCCATAGCAAGGCAATTCGATCGAGGTATCACAGTACTCAATCGAGAGCTTTCTTCACTCATATTGCTCGATCAAACAGTCACAGAGACTGTTCGATCCAGATTTTGTTCTTCAGCCGTGCTCGATCGAACAGACCTTGTGACTGTTCGATCGAGGTTCTCCTTCCCAGCAGTGATCGATCGAACATTATCCGAGTCATTCGATCGTGGTGATCCCTTCCGGCCTTCGTTCGATCGACCTATGTTAGTCACTCGATTGAGTGATTCCTCCTGTACAGGGTTTAAATCTTCGCATAAACTCTTGAAGTACGATAGGAATTCGTCATCCGAGTCATAGAAATCATTCTCAACATTGGGTGACACGGGTTCTTCATGAGACGGAATGGTGTCGGTGTTGATAGCATACACCGTCACATATTGCTCTTGGATTTGCTCGACAGCTAGTTGGTTCACCCAAGCCTTTAGCTTCTGTATACGGATGGCAAATTCCTCACCAAGTGCCCTTATCATTGACTTAACTTCTTCAGCCTCATCATTCCGAGCAAGTGGGGGAATTGGTTGCGGTGAGAAAGAATAACAAGGCGGTGGATAGCCTTGTTGCAGCAACGGTTGTGGTCTAGGCCTCAGTGGAGGAGCAGCCTCATAGTGATTACCACAACCCCAAGATTCTTTCCTCTCCCAATTAGTAGATCTTTCAGTTTGAGCTTCAAACTGAGCAATAAGTCGAGAGACGTACGTCATCTTGGCAAAAGAATCGAAGGTACTCAAGCCTTCCCTTCGACAATCTCTTTCTAAAATTTGTCTAATAGACCTGTAAGACCTATCAAAACATCACTAAAGAAAAAGGTAAGAACGGCCTCAAGGTACTCAGTCTTCCCTTGAGGCGAAAAACAGACAAAAATAAAACAGATAAAAGTGTCGCCTCCCCGGCAACGGCGCCAAAATTTGATACGGTCGTTTCTGTACCAAAAATAAACCTAAAAACAACTAACAGAAGCTAGCAGCAAGTAGGGTCGATCTCCACAGGGAGGCTATTTTGCTAATTATCTGTTTAACTCAGACTGTCAGGATGTCACAGAAATGGGGGTTTAAATGTGATTTTCTAAACTAATAAGAGTAAGGAAAAGAGAATAAGAGAAAGGGATTAAACAGATATAGAGAAACAGCTAAGACAAACGGTTCACCATAATCATCCGGTCAAGTAATCTAGGTCTCAGGTCAATGCAAATACGGTCTAAGGAGTAACGAACATCACCTTTCAGTCCTTAATTCACCCTAAAGTGTAAACAGCTTAACTCTCGCTCTCACTTCAATACTCAATTGTTCGCTACAAGTCTCGCCTCTTCCAACCTTTCGGTCCAGGTCGAGGATCACTAAGAATTAAATGCCTAATTGCGTCGACTCAATCAGACGGATACAATTAATCGCAAAGATTTAACCAACAAAGACAATACCAAAGATTAACCCAATAAATCGATTACTCTCCCTTCATGATTATGGATCCCCTATAGCCTTAGCATATGAAAATTAGCTACTCATTATCATTGAATTAACAACAACAATAAATAAATAATTGAGACTAAACATAATGATAAAACTGATAAGGATTGAATAAAAGCAATTATGATAATAAATAGGGGAGGAAGGAATTCAAGCAATAAAAATGATTAAAAGATTAAAGAAGAACAATATTACCAATACAATCCGAATCTGAGTAGCAAAAGTATAAAGAAGAACAAAATCCCAAAGAACAGTAACCTAAGGTAGAAATGAAATTGAACGAGAGAAGAGAAGAGAAATACAATTGATTCGAAAAATAGAGAAATGAAGAACAAAGCAGTCGTCCTTTCCCTCTACTGACTCCAGGGAATGAATTCCATCCTTATTAGGTCTAAACTACTCTTATTTATACTAAGTAGTATTATTATTAATCTAATTATTCTCGACTAAAATCTTCTCGCTGTAGCTAGTACTCTATCGACCATATATCTACTCGACCGAGTACTTTTCCTGCTTTGCGCACTGAACTTCAAATGGCTGCCATTTCTTCGTTACTTGGGCAAATAGGGCGATTCCGGTGGCGTTGGAAAGCTAAGAGGACAAAATTTCATATCCAATTGGAATCACCTAAATATCTGTTGTAGAACTCGAGGTATGGCTCTCCAAAGTAGGCACTAGCAATTTGAAGTTCTCCCTTTGCTCACCCAGCTATCTTTCTTCTTTGCGCATCCCAAAATAGCTACATTCCCGCTCCAAATTCACTCTTCCTTCAAATGCATGCTAAACGGACGGTAAAAGGCTCGATTTAGCTCCTCTTCGGTTAATTCATGCAAATTACATAAAACGAACCAAAGTAGGATATTCTGGGGTATTTGTAGCTAGATGCTACATATATAGTACAAAAATGCGTGTAAAAATGAGGTAAAAACCTTATATAAAAGACACGCATCAAGAATCAGTCAAAATGTTGAGCCACCAAATTTATATAAATATGGGTTGAATCGGTCCACCGTGCCCGTGTTTATATAAAATTGGATCTTGGAATTATTTATATAATTGAGTAGGAGATCATTATATAAATGGGAACTTGTTAAAAAGGTTTCACAAGTTAAAATATTTAAGACATTAAATGTTAATCTTACCTTTTATTTCCTTTGTAGTAATCACGATGGCTTCGACTAATCAAACGGTCACTATAGCTAGAGATTCATTGCTACGTTCTTTTATGGACAAATATGTTTTAAAAGCCGACGGTAGTAATTTTAAAGATTGGGAAGAACAACTACAATTAGCTGCCGTAGGCGATGGCAAATTACGCTACCTTGTCGGTCCCTCTCTCCCTTCGCCTAGTGCTAGGGCCACTGCCGATGTAAGGGAGGCTTTTTCAAATTATCAAAAGGAATCCGCTGCAATTAAAAATGTTTTGATTTTTTCAATGAATCCTGCTTTACAAAGGCAATGTGTCAAGTTTCGTGATGCACATGAAGTATTCTCGAGGCTTTTAACTATTGTGGACATAGCCACCTACACGCCAGGCCAATATGTGGATGTATAGTGGTCTTTTTGAAAGCCACGCTCGGCGGCTTAAAAATGCTTTCGACCGGATCGTTTTAGATCGGTCGGTTTCGTCTCGGTAAGGGTCTCGAAACGAATATTAGAGATGTTCGGAGTCGCCACCAAGCATTTGTGGGATGCCTGGAACCCGTTCGAAATCCACTTTATACCTCGGTCAAATCGAAGCACAAAGCAGCGTTTGACATAGGTACTAAAGATAAGGAAATCGTCCCTCTTTAGCATCATATCTCTAGCATGACTCTCGTACGCCCTGGATAAGGTCGTCCACTATCCAAAGTTTCTGAGTAAGAGGTGAAGGTACGTATTGGGAAGCCCTTTAATCAGACACCCAATCCCGCCCGCGTTTAGCGGCCTCTACTGATCGATCTTGGTTGGTTGAATGCAAAAGTTGATAAAACGGTTTAAATGCATGAATGCGCATCCAATTATTTAAACCTAACATGTGAGAGCTTTCTAAGTCGGTTGATTTAATCCAAGTATCAAGTATAAGATGTCGAGTTGGATTAAAGGTTGATTTGCATGCAAGACGGAAATTAAACATCCATTTACCGTATTAGGTTTAGGGTGCATAACATGATCCATTTGTCTTAGTAAGGCATTTTGCAAATATGGTTTTGGGTAATTAAATAGTCATCTGATCCGTCCTATATCCGGGTTAACCGGAGTCGGTATCGTCCTAGACTAATGCTGGAAGGGAACAGGCCCTGTACCAGACGGCTTGAGGCGCGAGCCAGCCGGCGGTGTAAGGGGCCTCCCTATGGTTTTGAAAATGAGAAATGGAGAGCCTGTTTAGGCGCGGGTTAGCCCACGGTTTATGTGCCGTGTTCTGACTTTTAGAAAACGTTATAAAACGTGTTGAAAATGGGTATTTGAACCCGGTTTGATTTGAAGGGGTCGTTTAGACCGCATTTGTTGATTTGAAGAACTAGACTCGAATAATCATCATTATTTGATAATATTCGGTGTCGGGTTCGGTTTGACAAACTTGACATGAATAGTTTTGAAAATGATTATGGACTAATTGTTTTAAGTCCATTTGAATGTTATTAGTCGGTACTCATCATCGTACCCGGGTTAAAATCCGGCATGGTATGTAGAACCAAGGATGACTTTGTGTTGGTGACTAATATGTTTGTTTGAAAGTGTAAAGAAATGAAATAAAAGGCTTTAAAATACCTTTTAAATGTCATTAACCAAATATTATCACCGAAACACGGATTTAACCGTCATGGTATAAGGAACCAAGGGTGAAAAATGTTTTATGGTTAAAACAAGTGAAATAAAATAAAAAAGGGTTCGAAAATACTTGAAATGGTGGAAACCGATTACAAATATGAAGATGGATTAAAGGGAAATGACGAGAACAAACACGGTTGATCTCTTGTCTGAATACCCCATTTAGGCGCGAGCTAGTTGGCGACCTAAGGGGCTTCTGCCTCAGACCAAAAATCAGTTTTGGCTCGTTTATTCCATGTTTTCGTTCATGTTATGCATGTTTTAGCATGTTAGAGTCATGAAGCAAATGAAAACATAATAAAAGAGGATTTTTACACCCTCATACTTACATGTTTGGTTATGGCGAGTGACCGACGTAAGTGTAACAACTCGTTTGATCGGAAAAAACTCGGTTTAAAACCGTTTTGGTAAGTAAAAGAGTGTTTTAAAAGTTTAGTAATGGTGTAGTGGTCGAAGTGGTCGGTCAAGTGATTTAATGCACGATGACGGTACCAAACAATGTGTAAGGCTCGTGTTTACGATCGGTAGGTCGTAAATACGCGTCGGGTTGTGACTTAAGAAGTCAAGTCGAGAATTTTAAGGGAGAAAAGAGGGGACGGACACTCGCGTAAGTCTCAAATGGGTAGCATTTGAGGGGTATTTTTAGGAGAATGAGTGGTTGTGTGAGTTTTGAGCGACGTAGCCACTTGGGCTGCTCAAAGAGGCGCGAGCCACGTCGCGGGTCTTCGAGCTGTGTTGTCACTTTCACAACAAACGCAATCATGATTTGTTCTATCCTAGGTTTTGTAGTCACATGTTTGGTACTTGACCAATCATGAATCTGGGAAAACTTAAGGTAGAAGGTTTGAAATGTTTGTTTTTGGTGGTTGACTCGGTTTGACTCGTTGTTGGAGTCAGGATTTGAATTTTCGAGTCGGTTTTTGGTCCGGTGTCGGTTTCAACTCTAGTTAGTGTCATTGCGACCCCGTCGTCGTGCATTAAACACTCCAGGTATTTTTGAAATGTTTTGAGATGTTTTATTTTCGAAATCGTTTTAAGTTTTCCGACGTAAAGTTGTACACAAACTGTCGATCAAACGCCGCGATTCCAAAACATGTTGTAGTCCGATAATCATCGGGTGTTTGTTGGAGTCTAAGCAGATATTGGGTATCTACGGAGCCCCCACTTTAACTGAGGCTTGGACAGCGCGAAAGTCAAAGTAGAGCCCCCAGGTCAATCGAAGATTACAACCTGAAGACCCAAGCGACCTCGAGGCGGCTCGAAAGGATTCGGGCCAAGGACCTGCCGTCGGGAGGGGCGACACCAAGGCGACTCGAGGGTACGAGTCAAGGACCTGTCGTCGGGAACATTTTAGAGTCCGTCGACTGTCCGTGCGGGTCGTTTAAAGTCCATTAGACTACGTACGAAGGCTCGCCAGCCATAAGAAGGAGTCATACCTGAGGCATCTTCGGATATGTCCTTGCACGTTTGCGGATAAAGGCTCGCCAGCCATGATAAGGAAATGTACCTGATGCATCTTCGGGATGTGTCCTTGAAAGGTTGCGGACAAAGGCTCGCCAGCCATTGTAAGGAAATGTACCCGAGGCATCTTCGGGATCTGTCCTTGAAAGGTTGCGGACAAAGGCTCGCCAGCCATTGTAAGGAAATGTACCCGAGGCATCTTCGGGATCTGTCCTTGAAAGGTTGCGGACAAAGGCTCGCCAGCCAAAGAGGCGGTCGATTAATGGACCACGGGAATAGCCGCGTCGAATGGGCTTGTTTTGAACGTAGCGAACTCGTGATGCCACTGCGGGAATAGTGAGTATGGATTTTCACTATCATTGTTTTTGGAATGAGCGGGTTCCGCGAGGAAGCCCCCTGCTGGTATTTGAAAGAATAGTGAATTTGGCATCTTCACCATTCGTCGTTTTTCTTTGAACTTGAAGTGGCGGTTTTGATCGCCGTTTGTTTTAATTTTGAAGGAAATAGAAAATTTTAAATCTGCTATTACGTTTGAAGTGACGGTTTATATGCCGCCGTTGACATTTGATGGAAATAGCGAATTTGGAATCTTCACTATTAATTGAAGTGAAGGTTTATGTGCCGCCGTTGACATGTGTGGTGAAAATAGTGGAATTCAAATTCCAACTATTATTTTGAAAATGATGGTTTTAATTGCCGTCGTTTAAAATTTGGAGAAATAGCGGTTTTCGAATTTTCGCTATTATTTTTTGAAATTTTGAAGGGCAATGGTGAATTTTGATTTCACCATTATTTTTGAAATTGGCGGTTTTGATCGCCGTTTGCTTGAAAATTCTAGAAAATAGGGAACTTAAATTTTCACTATTCGATTGAAGGGACGGTTCATGTGCCGTCGTTTAAAGCTTTCGAAAATAGTGAATTTGAATTTTCACTATTTGTTTTTGAGAAAAATGACGACCTTTAATATCGTCAAATGAAAATTTAAAGTTTGTCACGGGAAATTGGGCTAAAGCCTAATATCCGCTGAAAGAGAAAGGGGGAGGCCTGCTTTAGGCGCGAGCCACCTGGCGAACCAAAGGGGCTTCCCTATTTTCTGTAAAAGACGCGAGTTCAGGCCGCATATCATTCATAATCTCGTCTTCCTTCTCTTCGACAAAACAAAGCCAAATCCGCCATTGTTGGACCTTCTAGCTTGTTTGAATTCTTGCCTTCATCAACAATGTCATCTCAAGGTAAGTATTTCCTCTTAAATCCATTCAAATTTTTTGATCTTTAGCTTGATTGAATTAGGGCGAATTTTGCCCTAAAAATCGAATTGGGCGTTTTTGGTTGAGCCCATTTCGAGTGAAATTGATGCTTGCATTAGGTTAGAAACCTGTTTAGGAGTATAGGGGTGCTTTTAGTTTGCATTTTGGTCCCCGTTTCCGCTCCCTATGCTCGAAAAACGTGAGTGAGGCGAGAAACCGCCTCAATTCACAATGCCAAGTTTATTTGCTTGGGTAATGGGTCCCACTAGGTTGCATTGTATTTAAGAAAACCCGTATTTGCCATTTAAGGACCTTCGTTGGATGTTTGTGGGCAAAATTGGATTTTCGCCCTTTGTGACGGTCTTACGTCTGACAAAATAAGCGCCTGTTTGGGCTTGAATTGAGTCAGTTTGCCTTGAATTGGACCTTATTGGTAATTTAGGTCACCTTGAGGCGTGATAAAATCACGTTTGCCTTTTTGCGGTTGTTTTGAAATTTTGACCGGTTTGGGCTCAAATTAGCGTATGAATTGCCTTTTTGAGCTGTAGAAAAATACCCCATTGCGTCAGGAATGCACTTTGGGTTGTTGGCGGACCTTGTAAGGGTCTTGAATGCCGTTTTTGTGTTTTTGACTCGTCTTTTGCTTGAAAAGAGGGGCGAGTCGTTTTTGTGTTTTTTTTTGTGAACCGTTTTGTTTGGTTGGATTTTGGGCGGGATTGCCCTTGTTTTGCATTGCAGGTCGTTTTTTTTTGTTTTTGGATTTATCCATTTCATTCCGTCGTAATGCCGAAATTCCGGCTGACGTTTTTTGGTTGTAGGAGAGTGTTCGGGGCAGGCCGAGTTCATGGCTGCAACTCTTGAAGAGTTATTCGGGTCGGGTCCGGTTAGCACTCCGGTTAGCATGCCTGCCGTGGTTGTGGAGGACGTCACTGAGGAGGAGAGACCTCCTGAGCAGACTGTTAGGGCCTCAGGGGCCGTCGAGGAGCGTGAGGAGCCCGTTGTTGGGGCTGTTAGCACTGGGAGAGCTCAGACTGGGGCTGAGGCGAGTACCTCCGGGAGGAGGGTTTCTTCGAGGGAGCGACATCCTCGAACGACTAGGCGGTCGTTGCGGGAAGTCAACAGGGTCGTTGAGTTGGACCCTACCCACCAAGTCGAGTCTCGTGGCCATAAGAGACGGAGAGTGGAGACAGCCGAGGACGATGCTGACATCGCGAGCTGGAGAGCCAGGCGAGTTACGACCCCGCAGGGGTTGCTTTTACGGGCGGCGCCTGAGTGGGCCGAGGGTTTTGATGGTAGCCAGTTGTTGCTTCGACTGGACTGACACCTTTCCTACCGTGCTCACGAGGACATGGTGAGTCGTATTCCCTGGTTGAATTTTGTCATTTTTGAAGTGTCGGGCCTAATTAGGCATTCTGACGTTGTCTGTTTTTGATTTCAGGAGATTGGCAACATGAGGACTTTCTTGGGCTTTTCTACCTGCTTGGGTCTCTACGACGTTCTCCGAGCCGGGTCTAGGGCATTAATAGAGAGGTCGACTTTCGGGCCGTTGGTGGCCGCTTGGCGGGACATTCACAGGTCTTTGATTAGGGCGAACCTGTGTTTGATCCGCGCTATGTTGGATCGGTATTGGGATACGATGTCGTCGTTCTACATGGAGTTTGGGGAGGTCGGCGTGACTTTAGAGGACTTCGCCATGGTATCCGGCCTTCCCTGTGGCGAGTTGCCCATTGAGTTTACCGAGACGCCGGAGAGAGTGTCCTCTCCTGCGGTCACTGCTTTGATCGGTACTGCTTTGCCGGAACCTTCCGACGTCACTCCGTACTTGATCGCGAGTTCGTACGTGAAGGACCACTTCACTGAGAGGGTGGCAGGTGTTGCTCCGGCGCCGTTGGCGAGCCCGGAGGCAGAGGTTGAGGCCGACGCGAAGGAGGCGCGGCTGTGGTTGTGGTACTTCTTGGGTGCCACGTACTTTGGTGACAAGGGTGAGCGCTTGTCGACCAAGGTGCTTGATGGGTGAATGTCGTCGGGTCACATCCAATAAAACATATTTATAATACTCAACAAACTACTAGTTAGCGGTAAGTCGAGGTCGATCCATGGGACGGTGTGCTTTGGGTTCTAAGTCTATCTATCTCAATTTATGCTAGTGTCATGATTGATTTGGGTTTGTAGTTGTGTCTAGACTAATGCAAACAATAAGGTAAAATAAGTAATAAAAGGAAGGATATAAACAATTGATTAAAAGCACTAGGATGTCATGGGGTCATAGGGGATTCATGGTGTTGATCATAAAAACATGTTTACAATTATAAGCAAGCAATTAATGTTATGGAGGAATCGAGTTGGTTTATGTATTACGGTTCATAGGAAGAGTTGGGTCCCGGAGCCGAATCGATTAGATTGTACAACACCTACAAGTCGACTTACTTTCCTCCTATTCAACTTCTATGCATGGTCTAATAAAACTCGAGTTGGTTTATATCTTACAAGTCAAGTTGAGTAGATACGAGATGGTAAAAATGCAAGGATTCATAGGCTTAGTATTTCATCAAACATAACATGTGCATAAAGTTTACATCAGAACAAGCAAGCAATTTAATCATGTGAACATATTAGATTAAGCATGAATCAAGCCCATGTTGGTTTCCCCTAATTACCCATTAATCCTAGCTAAGTAACTACTCACTCATTATCAAGTTTAGCATGTTAACAAGGTTGTCAATCATATTAACAAGATAAAACATGATGAACAAGTAAGAAAGATTAACAATAATTAAAACAAGGATTAAGAGGATTATACCTATGGAGATTCCAAAACAATAATGCAAAGAATAATAGAAGAAACTTGATGATTGATGGAAGGTTGTCAATCTCCTAATAATAACCCAATAATCTTCAATTACCCAATAATAAACTTGAATAATAAATTTGAACAATAATTATGGAAAGATTAATGTGTAATTTGTGGAAAGATTAAAGAGTAATCTATTCTAATCTACTCCTAATCTAATCTAGGAGGATTTCCTACTAAGAGAGCCTTCTTTCTAATCTAATAAAACTTGATTGTTTGATTATTACAAATGGGGTATTTATAGTGGAAATTAGGTGGATGCATTAGGGTTAACTAAGGGCTAAACTAGTAATTACACTTTTGAGTTTAGAGCAGGGAGACGCCGGTATTTTTCGAAGGAAGGGCGTCTTTCTTTGAAGCTTGAAGAAGACGAAATTGTGCTGTGAGGGAATCCGGGCGTCTTTGGGTCGGGACGGGTGGATTCGGTGGTCTCTGCCCGGGCGTCTTTGGGAGAATCCGGGCGGATTGGAGCAGGGGAAGACGGGCGGATTTGGAGCAAGACGGGCGTCTTGTGGTTTACGTAGCAAGGGAAAACTTCCTGTCCAGGAATACGCCCGTCCCGAGCGAAATATGGGCGTCCTGGGCTTCAACCCGAGCGGGTTGAATTTGACCCGAGCGGGTTGAGCTGTATCTTGAGCTCGGATTGTAAAACGGACGTCATTTCCTCATCCGGACTCCTATTGGAGTGATTCAAAAGCCTAGATCACTTCATTTTTCGGTGCCGTTCCATCTAGCATATTTTCAGAGCCAAAGGAGCAACCCTTGGTTCCGCTTTCGAGCGATTTCTTCTTGTAATGCCTTCCCTCTCGTCATTCTTACTTTTAACCCTTTAATCCTTCTATATACACTTTATTCATACATCTTTGGTCATCATTCTTGCCTCCTCTTCATACTAGTCCATCTAATATCATCAATAAGCTTCCAAATATGCGCGAAAGGCGGGAATTTCCGCCTAATTACCTCCTTTTCTACAAAACATATGAAATGCGATAGAAAAGCAAATAGGAAGGTTTTGACGGATAAAATGGCCATGAAATGCTATAATAGTATGTAAAATAGGCTCAATTAGGAGACTAAATGTGCGCAAATAATGGTCACATCAAATATCCCCAAATGGAACCTTTACTCGTCCCGAGTAAAGAGGTGACAAAAACTAGACCTTTATTTAAACTAGCCTACTAATATAACCGATATGAGACAATTAGCGGGTCTCACTCCGCCCCTTCAACTCACAACAAGACAACCATGAAATAGGATGCCTTCTTGCAAGGCAAGGTGGGTCTTGCCAAAATGGCGACACATCCAATCATTAAAGCACACAAAATCAAGGAATAGATGCATCTATAAAAGGAATAGCCACTTCCTCATCAAGTGGCGGAGGCAACTAAAAGAGAACAAATTTAAGAGCATATAATCCGTCACAAATACTAGTTCAACAAATTACTAAGGCTAAGAGGATGGCACTAAATCACCTCCAAATGGTGTTAAACTAGACTACTTTCATCCTCAATTTCCAAATGCTTTCGTCAAGAGTGATCGGATGGTGTGGAATGATGATCCCTATGATGCTAGTAGCATATGACATGACAAGTCTCGAATTCTCTACAAAAGTAAAGGTCATGGATCGTCCCAAGCTCGACAAAGTGGCTTGACAAAAAGGCTTTTTGGGAATGAAATGCTCAAATCGTTATAAACAAAGGTGGATATGACTAGTATTCAAAAATTGACCACATTCAACTTTCACATTTCAAAAATTAGAGAAGGGGTTTGTCCCTTCCGGGCTAGTGTCATTTGCTTTCGCCAATCGCTTATTAGGCAACCGGTTAACCTCTAGACAATAGCTTTTCGGAGTGATAGTCACTCTGTCTCTGGGCGGTTGAATTCACAACCGTGTGGGGGCCCAATTCAATGGATCCCTCTCCAAAGCACATCGAAGTGGTACGCCTCCATCAAAATAACTAAAATTCTCAACATTTCAACATTTCATAACATTTGAGGTTTCCTTGGCAATAAATTACTTCCACATACAAAATCTTTGAAATGAGCACTTCAAACTTATTGATAGAAAGTATTTTTGGGTTGCCTTACCACAAGGTCAATCAAGGTCACCTAGACAAGTTAACCAAGTCCACATCTCATCACGGGGTTGGAATAGGTGACTCACATGCAAACCCTTGACTAGGCTTTGGGTCATGGGTCAAAAGACACTAGTATGACACAACCTAGGGTGTTTTACAACCATTCTAGTAGGCAAAGTCTTAAGTTGAAAAAGTATTTGTAATGGGTTAGTTGCTCTTGTCAAAGTTCTCAATTAGGCACTTTTCAAAAAAATTTATCTAAATGCAACTATATGCCATGATGCAACTAATATGTACATCCTAATGCAAATGATTCTACCAACTAATATGACATATAAACTAAATGCAAGTCCTAAGTTCACATTGTTATACCGCATTAATCAAAATAAAGTCACATAGTCATTAACATAAAGAGGAAAAAGGAGATTGGAAAGATCATACCATGCGGTCTTCATGATCCTCATGTCTCGGATGTGGCGTAGTCGATCAATGTGAACAAGGATAGAACAAACACAATATATACAAACAATATATACAAAACTACACTATAAAGGAAATGAACATGTTTTTCGTTTTTCCAATTTTTCAAATTTTTATGGTTTTTTGTTTTTATGAAATTAAAAGAACATATTTTTGTGATTTTTCAAAAAATTTCAATTTTTATGCATTTTTGGAATATAAGTTCTCATCCCCCACTTTATTTCGGACATTGTCCTCAATGTACATGTAGGAGTAGGAATAAAAAGAAAATACATGTTTTTGGATTTTTGATTTTTTTTTTTGAAATAAAGTACAAATGCAATGATATGATATGAATGAATGCATGCTCTAACTAAATGCAATTCTATATGACATATATAACAAATGAATGCAATCTACACTATATTATATGATGCATGATTTCTAGTAAACTATGGTCACCTATGATCAAACCTCCCCAAACCGATTTAAACACTATCTCTAGTGTAGAAAAGAATAGGATTGGTCATTAGCGACTATGCATGAATTCTAGTCTATATGCAACTATCTATATGAGTATGTGAGATATTTTAAAATGCAACTATATTATATGAACTAACTAATGTAAATGCAATATGAAATATAATACAAATGCAAGCTAAGTGTATATGTAAATAACTAAATGCAAGTGTAAATGTAATGCAAAGTAAAGGATATCTTACAAATGGTGGTTTGAGGGAGGACTCCACCAAACTCATTCCTTGTTGCCATGGTTATTGATCTTATCCATGTTGCTCAATGCTCTCAATAACCGGTCAAAGGCTTGAGCACAATCCTCAAATAAGCATGAATACGGTTTGTTCCAATTCAACATGAAGCTTGGCCAAGGGAGCTTGTCACTTATTCTCTTCTTTACCTTACCCTTAGCACTTGAGCCTTTGCAATGCTTCAAACCGATAGGCTCATGATTCTTGTCAACATAAGGTATGAAGTATGGTTCATATTCGTTCGGAGACTTCCACTCACCACCTTCTCCTTCAATTTTTGTGATGATGATAGCATTTGAATTTATCAATCCTTCATGAGTAGAAGGAGAATCCTTATGACCTTGATGACCGAGTTCCTTGGAAGTGGACATTGTGGGTGCCAAATTTCCACAAGTAGCTTCACGTGAAAGTTTCTCTTTGAGATTTGCCACCAAGTAGCTTTTGTATGATGCCTTGACCTTTTGAAGAAGGTCCACCATATCCTCTCCAACAATCATTGGCTCCATGGTAGGGGCCAAGTAGTCTTCATGGGAAATGGGGAAAAGGAATTCATCTTCTTCATGGAAGCATACCTCAAACTTCTCAAGGATGGGCTCCTCAAGTAAGGCAATCTCACAACTCCATTCCTCTTCTTCATTGCAAGACATATATCCCGCATAAGCTTCTTCCATAGGCTTGTCATCATCGCTATCTCCATATGAATCATAGATGGGGGCTTCACTCCTCTTCATTAATTCTTCCTCAACCATCTCAACATTCACATCAAATGATACACCCTCATACTCACAAAGGTTAAGAGTATTTGGCTTACTCAACTTCATATCTTCCTCATCAAACACCACACTTTCATACTCACAAGAGCTCAATGAGGTTGGCTCTTCCCACTTCTCATCAAAGGTAACTCCTTCAAACTCACATCCATGGTCAATGTCTAAAGAGTGGTGAGGGGTAGTTAGTTGGGCTTCTTTTATTTGGGTAATTTGAATTTCCAACTCCTCACCTTGAGTAACAATGCCTTGAAGAACAATGTCCCTTCTTTGGCTCTCTTCTAGCATTTGTTTGAAGAAGTTTTGTTGATCTCCCATCATTTGGAGAATCACATTTTGAATGGGTTCATCTTCTTGTTGTGGGTAGGTGTGAAAGTGGTTGTATTGTGGTATTTGGAATTGGTTGTAAAGTGAGTTTTGGGTGGTTGGTTGTTGTGGGTATTGGATGTGGTGATTTTGGTGGGGAAAGTTGGGGTAGTAGTTAGGATTTTCATTGTATGAGTAGTAAGGTAGGTTTGTGTTGACTTGCTCCTCAAACTCCCCATACCCATAATCATACTCAAAAGATCCACCACATACTCCATATGTCAAATCTTGAGTCATCATAGTTAAGACAAGGAAACAACTACAAGCATGGAAACTACACAAAAACGGTAAGAACAATCCTTGAGGAAGGTGAAAGCAAAATCAAAATAGACAAACAACTAAGAACTTAATCACATAGCACCGTCCCCGGCAACGGCGCCATTTTGATGGGTGAATGTCGTCGGGTCACATCCAATCAAACATATTTATAATACTCAACAAACTACTAGTTAGCGGTAAGTCGAGGACGATCCATGGGACGGTGTGCTTTGGGTTCTAAGTCTATCTATCTCAATTTATGCTAGTGTCACGATTGATTTGGGTTTGTAGTTGTGTCTAGACTAATGCAAACAATAAGGTAAAACAAGTAATAAAAGGAAGGATGTAAACAATTGATTAAAAGCACTAGGATGTCATGGGGTCATAGGGGATTCATGGTATTGATCATACAAACATGTTTACAATTATAAGCAAGCAATTAATGTTATGGAGGAACCGAGTTGGTTTATGTCTTACGGTTCATAGGAAGAGTTGGGTCCCAGAGCCGAATCGATTAGATTGTACAACACCTACAAGTCGACTTACTTTCCTCCAATTCAACTTCTATGCATGGTCTAACAAGACTCGAGTTGGTTTATATCTTACAAGTCAAGTTGAGTAGATAAGAGATGGTAAAAATGCAAGGATTCATAGGCTTAGCATTTCATCAAACATAACATGTGCATAAAGTTGACATCACAACAAGCAAGCAATTTAATCATGTGAACATATTAGATTAATCATGAATCAATCCCATGTTGGTTTCCCCTAATTACCCATTAATCCTAGCTAAGTAACTACTCACTCATTATCAAGGTTGTCAATCATATTAACAAGGTAAAACATGATGAACAAGTAAGAAAGATTAACAATAATTAAAACAAGGATTAAGAGGATTATACCTATGGAGATTCCAAAACAATAATGCAAAGAATAATAGAAGAAACTTGATGATTGATGGAAGGTTGTCAATCTCCTAATAATAACCCAATAATCTTCAATTACCCAATAATAAACTTGAATAATAAATTTGAACAATAATTATGGAAAGATTAATGTGTAATTTGTGGAAAGATTAAAGAGTAATCTATTCTAATCTACTCCTAATCTAATCTAGGAGGATTTCCTACTAAGAGAGCCTTCTTACTAATCTAATAAAACTTGATTGTTTGATTATTACAAATGGGGTATTTATAGTGGAAATTAGGTGGATGCATTAGGGTTAACTAAGGGCTAAACTAGTAATTACACTTTTGAGTTTAGAGCAGGGAGACGCCGGTATTTTTTGAAGGAAGGGCGTCTTTCTTTGAAGCTTGAAGAAGACGAAATTGTGCTGTGAGGGAATCCGGGCGTCTTTGGGTCGGGACGGGCGGATTGGTGGTCTCGCCCGGCGTCTTTGGGAGAATCCGGGCGGATTGGAGCAGGGGAAGACGGGCGGATTTGGAGCAAGACGGGCGTCTTGTGGTTTACGTAGCAAGGGAAAACTTCCTGTCCAGGAATACGCCCGTCCCGAGCGAAATATGGGCGTCCTGGGCTTCAACCCGAGCGGTTTGAATTTGACCCGAGCGGGTTGAGCTGTATCTTGAGCACGGATTGTAAAACGGGCGTCATTTCCTCATCCGAACTCCTATTGGAGTGATTCAAAAGCCTAGATCACTTCATTTTTCGGCGCCGTTCCATCTAGCATATTTTTAGAGCCAAAGGAGTAACCCTTGGTTCGGTTTTCGAGCGATTTCTTCTTGTAATGCCTTCCCTCTCGTCATTCTTACTTTTAACCCTTTAATCCTTCTATATACACTTTATTCCTACATCTTTGGTCATCATTCTTGCCTCCTCTTCATACTAGTCCATCTAATATCATCAATAGGCTTCCAAATATGCGCGAAAGGCGGGAATTTCCGCCTAATTACCTCCTTTTCTACAAAACATATGAAATGCGATAGAAAAGAAAATTGGAAGGCTTTGACGGATAAAATGTCCAGGAAATGCTATAATAGTATGTAAAATAGGCTCAATTAGGAGACTAAATGTGCGCAAATAATGGTCACATCAGTGCTTCCTCTCCTCACCGACCATGACACTTTGGGTCGGTTTGACTGGGTTACGCCGGCTTTGGCGAGTTTCACCCGGTTCTTGCACGCGGCGGTGCCTCCGAAGGCAGTGGGAGCGGGTAGTGCTCCTGCTTTGGTTGGTCTCGGCTTCATCTTTGAGGTACGAGTTTTTTCGTGGTAGTTTTTTTTTTTTAGTTTGATTTTGATTTTGACTTTGGCAATTTTTGAGAAATTGGCTGATTTGTGTTTGCTGTTTTTGATTACAGGCTTGGTTGTATGCTTACTTCACTCCTCTGCGTCCGGGGACTAAAGACGGTGTTCCCTCGGCTTACCGTACAGTGAGGGGTTGGACGGTGACTCGGAAGAAGTCGACTAAGTCAACTTACGAGGATTGCAGGCGTCGCGTGAACAAGCTTTGGGTTGCTGATGTAAGTTTCTGCTTTCTTTACCTTCTACTTTATAGAAATAGATAGAGATAGGATGATTAGGTGGCTCATGAAGCCCCCCCAGTCAGCTGAATAGCTTTGTTTTGAGTGTAGTTTGTTGGCCGGCCTTGGGAGCACTACATGGGTGTACCGGCTGCCATCAGGGAGCGTTTGCAGCCTCGCAGCTCCCTGCGTCTGTACTTGGAGACGGTGATTGAGCCGGTTTGGTACTTGGGTGAGCGTTTAGTTCGCCAGTGCTTTACCGAGACTTTCGTCGTACCGGTTGACTCGCCTAGGGTGTTGTTCCAGGAGTCGACTCCTGATGAGGTTGAGGAGCACCTTCACGGTCGGGGAGGTGAGGAGCTGTTGCTGCGGGACGCCGACTACGACACCTTCCTGTTGTCGAGGCTTGCTTGGTACCCGATTGAGGTATGTTTTCCTCTATTATTTTGTTTTCATCGCCTCCCTTGATAGAAGGGTTTGTCATCTTTGATGTGGATCCAAATGGTAGGGAGTCGACCCGCTGATGAGAACTCAGCCGCCAGCTTTTCCGACGGAGACCACTTTTCAGGGGTCGGGTGGTGAGGAGCTTCAGTTGCACTTACCGGAGCCCGCGGCGGCCGAGGTGACTTACTCGATCGATTGACAAAACCCGTCAAACTCAGCCCGTAAAACACACTTACTCGATCGAGTAAGTGACTTACTCGATCGATTAGCCCTTAGTCGATCGAGTCCCCAACTTACTCGATCGAGTACTCTACAGACAGTCTACTATTTTGCGTCAAAAACTACTTACTCGACAGAGTAAGCCCCACTTGATAGAGTACCCATAGACACATAAAACCATAGTATTACACCTACCTCTCAACCCACTGAAGAGCACCTTGTCTCCTATAAAACATGCATAGGTGCCCAACATCCCCTTCGGGCTAGGCTATGAGCCAACTGATGAAGACATCCAGGAAATTAATCTTATAATACGTGATGCGTGTCATTTATATGATGTTTTACACACTATTTTACACGCATTTCAAAGCTCATTTATGTAGTTTATGCTACTATTTTCCCATTTCCGTCTACTTTCGTGTTTTTGTGTAATATTGCAGAAATGTGAAGAATCTAGCGGAAATCAAGCCGAATCCGTCCCCGAGTACTTGGCATATTATTTGACATGAAGTATTTACTCGGGAAGCGAACTTGGTGCGCGTATCGAGGCCCGAAAGACGAATTTACGAAGCTTTTGGAGCCAAATACCTCTTGAAGTAGTCGATAGACTGGTGCTTTCAGTCGATCGACCAGAACGCAATTTCTGAAATAGATCAGAAGCTACTATTCAGCGCATCTCAGTCGATCGACCGGTCCCATTGGTCGATCGACCAAACCGTTAATCTGACGCGTGTCAAAAGGACGAGAATTAGGAAGCCCAATGTAATTAGGTTTTAGGAGTAATAAGTTACGTAGATTATCTATATAACGTAACCTGATGTTTTCAGAATAGGCATCAAATCATTATCATTGAATTTATTAGGGTTCATCACGAAAGTTGAACTTTGATTAATTCATTAGTTTAGAATATTTTCCGTCAATAAAGTTTTCCTTTTGCTTTGGATTTGATCTTTTCTCTTCAATTCTTTACGGTATTCTTCTGTTCTTTTGTTCAGTTTCGCTGCTTTAATTCGTTCATAGTTAGAATTGCTAGTGTAGATTTCCCAAAGCCGAATTATCGTTTCGTGTTATTTACTTATTTAGTAATTCAATTATGCATTCAATAGCTTTATTCGTTAATCTTATTGTTGTTTTTATCATAATCATGAGTAGCTAAATTTATCGTGCTAAGATGTAGGGAATCTGAAGTGTAGGCGGCGTAAATTTTGTAGGCCTGAGTCGCACCATGGTCGATCGACCGCCTACCCTGGTCGATCGGCCGGCTCACGTGAGAATACCTTCGGCTTAATTAATTTAATTGCTATATTTGACGAATCGAGTGCACGCGACTAGTTGAATGCCTAGGAATTGACCGACCCGATAAGATCGAAAGATAGGGGAGGGAGATAGACTACTTAATTAAGACGACTAAATTAATAAGATCAAGAGATAAGTTAATTTAGGCATTTAAATCACTTTTTAGGACGAGAGTCAGCATTAGTTATATTAGAGACCCGTAGCTAGATCGAAAGATGCTACCTGTTAAGAATGGACCGAGATGACTTCTTATTTTTCCCGTCTCACGTGATTTTCTCAGACTTACTTAATATACTGCCGTTGAACCTACAGTGAACTGACCATCTTAGCATCTCTTTAATATTTGATTCCATCCAGTTCTTTTATCATTCATTTATTTACTTTAGTTATAAAACAATTCAAATCAAACCCTCCTCGAAACCTTTACTTTAAACTAAAATTAAACAACTATTAATTGCATCGCCTCTCCGTGGTTTGACCCTGACTGCCACTAGCTATAGTAGTAGTTTGGAAATTATAAATTTATCTTTGGTACTCTACGACGGTATCAAATTTTTGCGCCGTTGCCGGGGAACGAATCCGGGTCACCCGCGTGACAGGCGGGAATACATACCACTATACTATTAGTTGATTGAGACTTTTTAAAACATTTTATTGCTTTTGTTAGACTATTTATTGCTTTGGTTTGTGCGAGACTTCGCTTTAATAAGTTTGCTTAGGATTTACAGACTTTAGACTTTACATTTGGGTTTTGCGCAATTTTGGGCGCGTTATTATATGTATTTGCAGGTTCATAGACCCTATTAGCTCAATTTATTGAGCTAAATCGAAGAAATCAGAAACTTACAGCAGGTTTTCCAGTCGATCAACTGGCCATCTTGGTCGATCGACTTAGCCGCGATCCCAGGGGCTTCTGTTCCTGTCAGCCTGGTCGATCGACTGGCCTGTATGGTCGATCGACCCTGTCCCGATGCTGTACCTATTCACGACCATTCCCCTGCTGTGTTTGGTCGATTTGCGGAGTTAAGGGAGTCTTTTCTCCACTTTATTCTCCGATTCATTTCTGTTTTCTTCTGTTTTCTTATTTTGCACATAATTTTGCGTTTCGTAAGTTGTTTTTCTCAGAATTACGCACGGTACTTTTGTTTCTTCTCAGGTACCTATGATAGCACTGCTGGCTACTGAAACCTCCTAGCTCACGCTGGTTTGGGGAGGTTTCCTTTTGCGCTTAAAATCTTGTGAGTTTCCGAGTCACCTTCATGTCTTATTTAGTTAGTTTAACGCAAATTCCCGTTTCCCTTTTATTTCATTACATGATTTTGCACAATGGGGACATTGTGTGATTTGGTTTGGGGAAGGGTTTTGCATTGCATTCATATGTTTTATTGCATTTCTGTTTCACGTTTATTGCATTTCAATTTGCATTTGTTTTTTTCATTTCCTATATATATACAAAAAACTTGAAAGTTTTCATAAAAAAAAAAATCCAAAAATTTCACGTTTATTTTAGCATATAGGTTGAGTCGGAACCACTACTACAAATCCCTTACATTGATGACACTTTTCTATTGATGCTTTTATAAAGCGTCGACCGTAAATAACCCTCCAAATTTTTTTTTTACCAAAACCGCCTATCTATACTAAATAAGATGGCCCAATTTTCTAAATTCACCTAAAATCCCCCGCTAACTCATCCACTATCGTCATGCGCACCGCCAAATACTCATCATTTCATCTTCAATAGAGAACAAACCCTAATAACCTTCAAAATTCTCAGTTTCATCAGCAATTTTCCGCCAATCACCGGCAAGACGATTCACGCGCAATCGTTCTAATTCTTTGACTCACAAAGATGATACAATCTGCGTATTGAATATCATAGGTACGGTTTTCTCATTCATTTTCAATTAGTTGTATGTTATTGATGGTAATTTTAATTGCTTTATAATCGGGTTATGGGCATTCTTCCTAATTCTGATCATTAACAAAGATTATTAACTTATGGCTTTTGGGACATATTCAGATAGTTCGGTGCTTGATAAGATTGATTGTCATTTGCTCGGGACTATTCGGACACTTGGTATGAATCAATTTTTTCTCTTTTCAATTTTTCTCTCCAAATGTTTGTTTTTGTTCGGTTCATGTGTTTTTTTCGGTTTTATTTTCGCTCGCGGTTTTAATTTCATTTCTGCTCATATTTTCATTTTTTTTGAGTGTTTAATTTTGCGTTTTATGATTAATTGTGGTGTTATGATAGTGACGATGATTTATTTGATTAGTGTGTTAATTTTGGGGGATTAGAGATGAGTAGAGGGTACTTTAAAAGTAATGGCCAAGAGAAGACCTCAACTATCATCTTTTTTTCCGTTAAGAATATCAAGTATTAAAATTTCCAGTTAAGGAACTCAAATCAAATATTCCGTTATCTTTCTAACTCCACAAAAAATATGAATCAAAGTAATCATCACTCTGATAAAATAATTAACATTTAGTTGTTTTTGTTATTAAATCATCATCTTGTAGCTCTTTTATACAATCCCTACCTCAATTTGGTTATTTGGTATAATCAGTTTTCATTTCTACCTCCAACTGTTTGTTTTATTTAACTCCGTTTATTTAATCTGTCCATATACTCTAAAAACAAGAAGCTTTCATACAAGTGCATACATGAGACTATCAAATAAACTAGCAAATTGATTATAAATGTCGGGTTTGAGTCTTGGTCTAATTACTATCAGGTTATGTCATTTTCCGCTCCATATCTATTAAGTCAATTGGGTGATTTTGGAGAGTTCGAGTCATAATTATACGGAATTTGGTTTCAAATTAGTCCTTTACATCCATTTTGGGTCAAGTCATTTCGAACCGCTTTATTCTTGTGCATTGGTAGATTTGGAGATGTACATTATCGATCCAAGTCGGGTCTGAATTTGATTAACATGTCCATCAATCAAGTCGACTATTATAGACGCAGCATTTCATTCCTTATCAGTATAGTGATATATGCATTATTTACATTAGCTGGTAAATTAATTTGCAGTCATTGTTAATAATTTCGAGATGACGGCAGAAACCAACATTATTCTGAATATCTGATCATTACTCCAATCTCATACTTCGTTAACACTCTTTTAGCACAACTTCTGAAGACGTATGATTGCCTGATTGGCCAATAGTTAAGAGACTCGTACATGTATTCCGTTAACTTTGACGGCAACCTCATAATATTTGCAATATGGAAAGGTCAATAATAATGTCAGTTAACAGGCAAGCAGGCCGCAGCTGGGTTACAAAAAATTAACTTTCTTAGCCATTCAGTTAGTTAACAACGAAAGAAAAAAAAACCAGCAATATTTTTACTTCCGGCTCCAAGCTTGCCCCATGATTAATAAAATTCAAACGAGTGAGGAATCAGGCTATGGACTAATTTTTTTTTTTTTTTTGGTACGAATCTGGCTATGGAATCTGGTATATTGTTATATGACCCTCACATTGCCTTATACGGGTTTTTTTACTGATTCTGTTTTTCCTTTTCAAAGTTTTCGTTGTTTAATCGAGTATATATATGGAGTGTGCGGCTAAAATCAGTATATTTTATTTTGTGCTAGAATAAAAATTTTGGTTGCTTGGTGCTGCAATTTTGGATCTTTCAAGGGATGAAATGATATTGGTTTAATTATTTACCGCTTATAGTCTACTTGGATCATGCTATTATAGCATGATTTTAATGATGAAGTTTCTTAATGTTTTTCTAAGGTGTGATAGGAAGTATCCTTACAACATTACTTGGTACGAATCTGGCTAAGGTGTGATAGGAAGTATCCGAATGAAAATCTGTGTCAAGAAAGCGGGTTATATGTTTCCTTGATTCTTATCTTTTTGTTTATGTTTTGTAGTTACAAAGGATTCCGTTCTGTTGCGACAACTTCGGGAAGGACATTGTTGTGATCTGGTCTGCAAGGTTATTCTCCATTCATTATGGTGCTTTCATCTGTTTTCTTCCGCTCTATATATAATAAGGCATTATAAGGATATAAATCAAAGTACATCCTGTAAAAAATTAAAGGATATAAGAAGCAAAGTAATATTGGAATTTGTATTTCTACTAATTGTAGATGATTGATTAGTGTCATTGAAACTTTATAAAATATGAATATAATGCCACATGTATGTATACATACCTTAAATACTCAAATTCCTGTGCAAATATTTATCATGAAGTCAGTCAGACATTTTTAACGTTTCAGTTTTCTTCTAGCAAAATAAATAAAAGCTGAATACTTAGCTCTTGACTGGTGAGACAACTTGTCATAAAAAGTTCTTCAGGTGGCTCAATAACTGGTGTATCCGTCCCCAACAAGCTTTGATAGAATCCCGGAAAAGCTCCCCAATGTACCGCCCGCCAACACAGGTATTCCCATCTTTGTCCAAAGATATCGCCAATATTACCTCGTATTCTCCTTTCATTTATCCTAGAGTAAAAATATTGAGTATTGTCATCATTAAGTTTTAGATGTTGCACTTTCGCCTTTTGATGGAGAGTCCTAATCTCAGCTTTACGCAAGTGAGTATATACAATCGCATATTGCTTCTCCGCTTCAAGAGAGAAGCATCACCAGGATTTGATTGCAAAGCTAGCTGACAAGTATGCAAGTCAGTTCTAGCCAAACTAACTTTTTCTTTTAGATTTCTAAACTCAACCCTATGTATGTCTTTGAAGATAGATTTCAAGGCTTTTAACTTCTGAAACAGGACACCAATCTTACTACCATAAACAGCGGCATCCCAGCTAGCTTTCACACAACAATGGAATTGAGGGGAAAGGGCCCAACAATTCTAGTATCTAAAAGAACGAGTCAACCGAGGCCCAGCAATACTAAACCATGATAGGAGAGTGGTCAGATATACCTGCTGGGAGGAAGGTAGCAGCAGAAGAAAGTGTATCAATCCAGTTCTGGTTCACCACTACTCTGTCCATTTTTGCCCAACACAGTGAAGCATCTCTTTTATTTGTCCAGGTATAAGTGCACCCCGTGGCAGGGTGATCAAATAGCCTACTAGAAACCTAGCATGTGTACAGGTCCTGCATCTCAGAATAGTGAGCTCGAGTGTTACCAAACCTTTCCTCATCCCTCAGGATAACATTGAAGTCCCCCATACAAGCCCAAGGACTATCCACAGTAGAGGAAATACGAACTAAATCTTCCCAAAGGAGTATCCACAGTAGAGGAAATACGAACTAAATCTATGAAAATTACAAAGTTTGGTTTTTGTGTTAGTCTAGTAGAAGTGTCTAAAATATTGGTTGATTGTATGCCTATGATCTGAATTCCTGCTTCCATCTACATACCATTTATTTCCGGGTCTTAACTCTTGATTTTCCCTGCTCATTATTCACCTATAAAAATAACTAAGCCAGAAGCATACCTTATACTAAACCAGCACCATTAGCAGCATATTTTTCTATAGGCCTCCCTCCATAATCCATGAACTGTCCTTGCTTCATTTTCACCGCCATGTCCAATCCCAAATTCTGGACTGACTCACTATATTGGTTTCCATTTCAGATAGTTCGGTGCTTGATAAGATTCAGATAGTTGCTGCTCGGGACTATTCAGACACTTGGTAAGTATCAATCTTTTCTCTTCTTTTCAATTTTTCTCTCCAAATGTTTGTTTTTGTTCAGAAAATGCGATTTCTGCTTGGTTTTAATTTCATTTATGCTCATATTTTCATTTTTTTTAGGTGTTTAATGTCACGATTTTATGATTAATTGTGCTGTTATGATAGTGACGATGATTTATTTGATTAGTGTGTTAATTTTGGGGATTATAGACAGTTCTTGCCTTAGGTAGGGTTTAACGATTTTAGTTTGCATCTGTGGTGTTGTTTGATAACTGAGACTTGAGATAGCATTTGTGGTGTTGCTTGATAATTGAAGGGTGGAACTATTGTTTTAAAATTAACACTGTTTCATGTGCCCTTGCTATTTCTAGATGTCCCTTTGTGTGTTCTAAACATTGCCTGAAACTTGGTGAGTTGCAGACCATGTGGTGATAGTATTTGAGGATAATCCAAAGGCTATTCAGGTTTACCTGTGTACAGAACTAATAACTAAATTTAAAGTGTATTTAAATAAGCACATTACCTTCCGGTCTGCAAACCTAAATAACTAAAGAACATAATGCTACAATACTTCAGTAATGATCCAGCTCTTTCCCGTTTCGGATGCGGATGGCGGGTTCCCCACCCAAGTTGTAATACCCTTTCGCCCACTATTATTGCAGATTACACGGTGCCTTGACTTCCACCCCTCAAAAATATACCCTTGTTGGTGAGGATAGAAATTATGTGGTACTCTTTGTACAATTTGGTGAAGGTTAAGTTAATCGAGCTTTTGGGTTTGTCCGCATCTCCATTATGAGTGTATTAGTATTACCACCAGGTCTTAGTATAATGGTTATGACGGACGTATCGTGACAATATAGATCACAGGTTTAAAATCCCCCTTCCCTATTTATTGTACTGGCCAGCTGGCCTTGCGTCTCATTTGACACCAAGATATTACTCACTACTTCATATGTTTGGCATTTCATGGTCTGTTTTCTTCCTTAAATTCGCCCTCTGACAACGAGATTATGGGTTTCCTTGAGTATAATTTGTATAATTCATTTGCCAATTCATTCGACTTTAATTTGCTTGGCTATGTGTATAATTTGTCGTATTCATTCGACCTGACCAGAATGTTTGAGTTAACCCCTTTCAGTGCCATAGAATGCTCAGTAGGTGAGTTAGTGACCTTTACTTGTCAATTGTATGATTTGGTTTAGGCGAGTTAGTAGATAGCTCAAATCGTATGATTTGGTTTAGGTGAGTTAGTAGATAGCTCAAATTTCTTGGTCTCCTTGTAATGTGTTTCCAGATCTGTATGTTTTGTTCCGTATTTACGAGGTACCGTGAATTTAACTACCCATTTTACCAAAATTACCAATTTCTTGGTATGGTGGCTTCTCATTCTGTTGGCTGAGTGGATTAGTAGGAGGATTACATTCTTTCGTCTATGTTTTAGAAATTATAACGAGATTTGTTTGTTCGAGTTTGTTAACTCTTCTCATAAGAAGAAAAAAAGGTGGTGTAGGGACTAGTCAGTATTTTGTGAGTCTTTTTCTTACTGTGACATTTTGAAGGATATCTAGTGGCGTGATTTTCTCGAAGGAGGAGTTTCTTGGAATGTCAAGGGACAAACGGCGTAGTGATTTTTTTTTTTACGAGTAATGACATCTGCCTCTTTCATTGAATCTTCTTTAGTGAACACACACTGAATCTAATATTGTCCTCTAATCAAGTTTTTCTTGCGCTATAATTTTCCGAGATTGTGATTGTTTTTGTGCTTTATTGACCTGAATCTAATATTGTTTAGTAGTCTCATCCTCTCGCTAATTTTCTCTCTTCTTACCTTTCGACGGGTAATTCTATTCAGCACAATTTTGAAACATTTTTGTGAAGTGTATATGTACTAATCAAATATATTCATATAAATTATATTTTCTTTGCCGTTATAGGTTTCAGATTCATCAGATGGTGATGATGCGCCTTCATATGTTCATTGAAGTCTCTGTGACATTGCGCCTACATGATTGAAGCCCCTACCACATTCAAACTACTGGATCAGTGTCCTTGTCTAGCTAGTTACGTAGCATTTTTTACGATTTTTTGGACTTTTACTATCTTCCGGATCCCTTTTGGTATTTTTGATTTTGTCGTACTAAAAATTACGTACTAGTTTATATTAGTTAAATTGTCAATGCTAGCTAGCTATAGTATTTGTGATGGAGACGTTATATGTATCAAACGTATAATTATTTATAAAAGTACGTGGGTACGTTATTAATTATATACGGAGTACATTGCATTATGTTTTATTTTTTATGATTTAGTAATGATAGCTAGTAGTACTATATTATTTATAGGTGTATTTAATTAATCTCTACGTATGATTTTATCAAAAATCAAAAAGTCGAAATTAGACGGTGATAAGAAGTGTCAATATATGAATAGTTGACGCTTAATTCCGTCTCATCGACTGACACATAAAACCATCAATAGTCGCGGAAGACGCTTAAAAGCGTCAGATTTATTGACAATTAAAAGCGTTAATAGCCACCAAAGACGCTTAAAAGCGTCAATTTTGTTGACAATTAAAAGCGTCAATAGTCCATGAAGACATTTAAAAGCGTCACATTTATTTACAATTAAAAGCGTCAATAGCCACCAAAGACGCTTAAAAGCGTCAATTTTGTTGACAATTAAAAGCGTCAATAGGCCATGAAGACGCTAAAAAATGTCATAATTATTGACTAAAAAAAGCGTCAAAAAATAGTGACGGCCCAAAATTTGACGCTTTTATAAAGCGTCGATAAAAAAAAATTGACGCTTTAAAGCGTCGAAAAACGCCTGAAAAAGCGTCACCAATGCAAGGTATGTGTAGTAGTGAACGGTAGTAGTTCAATGATGACATTGCATTTTCAACTGTTTTATGCCTAAGCCGTGCTTAATTGACATGTTATTAGTAGAATCACATATGCATACCTACGAATTTTCGTTAAATATCTTGCTGAACTTTAAACTTGACTTAGATTTTTGGCAAACTACATTATATTATGAGTTTTAGAGCCTTTTAACTAGTGTCATCCATAACCAGTTTATTTAGGAATGTGAGTAGTTACTCCTTGTGAGACATGTTACATAAATTTGCATAAATATGAACTTAATCTGCTTACTACCTGTATGCATTCGGGTTCTTGGTTAGTTGACACATGTGGAAGAGGTCACCCCTTTATTCATTTTGCCCATAAGCTTCACACTGCCAAAAATAGCCTTTTTGTCCTGTTACTACATCCTACATTTAGCCTGCCTTCGTCAAGCTAGTAGTTTATGTTCTTGGGATTGTTATTTCGTTTCTTGTAGCTATTGCTCTTTATGAGAACTTGGTGAATGATTGAAGGGAAAGAAAAAAAAAAAAGAAAAAAAAAAAGGGAAATTCGTGATGTAGAAGGGCAGTCGATCGACTGGAAACAATGGTCGATCGACTGAACCCCGTGGAAAAATTCGAGAAGGGAAAAAATCATATGCGGTAAGGTGAAAGATTTTAGGTTGATGATTTATACTCCCATGTTTTCTTTGTATTTTATGGGGAGTTGACTAATTGTGGAAATTGTGAGATTATGCTAATCATTAGCACCGTTTTGTATCGATTGAAATCTTGAGCGAGAAGTGGGATGTTGTTATAATTTGGTTCCCTTAGTTACTTGCTTGGCTTTTAACTCTGTTTTTATCCAAATTTATCTTAGCCCTTCCTGTCCATACCTCACATATCCATATTTACCTCGGCATGTGTCATGGTCATTTGTTTGGTTGGAATGCATATGTACGGTTGTAGAGATTATTTTCATATTAGACTGCAGTCATGTTCTTATAGGTCGTAGTTAGGTGAGTCTCACTACAAAATGAATTCTTTCTATTTTTTACATATTTTCACCTGTGTTATGTGTGATATGAGCGACCCGTGAGAGTCCATAATGATAAGTTCCTATAGTTGACGGTTCAGCAGTTTTTGACGACTTCATAACTCGTTTGCATGATTCATGTTGCTAATTGATTGTTGATTTGTAGCATTAAACTGGTTTAGGCTTTACAGTTTGCATTTCGCTCTAAGATTGAACTCGTTCCATTAGGTTTTAGGATCGAGTCTAGTTCTTGCTTGGGGACCAGCAAGGGTTTGGTTTGGGGAAGTTTGATGCGTGTCATTTATATGATGTTTTACACTCTATTTTACACGCATTTCAGAGCTCATTTATGTAGTTTATGCTACTATTTTCTCATTTCCGTCTACTTTCGTGTTTTTGTGTAATATTGCAGAAATGTGAAGAATCTAGCGGAAATCAAGCCGAATCTGTCCCCGAGTACTTGGCATATTATTTGACATGAAGTATTTACTCGGGAAGCGAACTTGGTGCGCGTATCGAGGCCCGAAAGATGAATTTACGAAGCTTTTGGAGCCAAATACCAGTTGAAGTAGTCGATAGACTGGTGCTTTCAGTCGATAGACCAGAACGCGATTTCTGAAATAGATTAGAAGCTACTGTTCAGCGCATCTCATTCGATCAACCGGTCCCATTGGTCGATCGACCAAACCGTTAATCTGACGCGAGTCAAAAGGACGAGAATTAGGAAGCCCAATGTAATTAGGTTTTAGGAGTAATAAGTTACGTAGATTATCTATATAACGTAACCTGATGTTTTCAGAATATGCATCAAGTCATTATCATCGAATTTATTAGGGTTCATCACGAAAGTTGAACTTTGATTAATTCATTAGTTTAGAATATTTTCCGTCAATAAAGTTTTCCTTTTGCTTTGGATTTGATCTTTTCTCTTCAATTCTTTACGGTATTCTTCTGTTCTTTTGTTCAGTTTCGCTGCTTTAATTCGTTCATAGTTAGAATTGCTAGTGTAGATTTCCCAACGCCGAATTATCGTTTCATGTTATTTACTTATTTAGTAATTCAATTATGCATTCAATAGCTTTATTCGTTAATCTTATTGTTGTTTTTATCATAATCATGAGTAGCTAAATTCATCGTGCTAAGATGTAGGGAATTTGTAGTGTAGGCGGCGTAAATTTTGTAGGCCTGAGTCGCGCCATGGTCGATCGACCGCCTACCCTGGTTGATCAACTGGCTCACGTGAGAATACCTTCGGCTTAATTAATTTAATTGCTATATTTGACGAATCGAGTGCACGCGACTAGTTGAATGCTTAGGAATTGACCGACCCTATAAGATCGAAAGATAGGGGAGGGAGATAGACTGCTTAATTAAGATGACTAAATTAATAAGATCGAGAGATAAGTTAATTTAGGCATTTAACTCACTTTTCAGGACGAGAGTCAGCATTAGTGATATTAGGGATCCGTAGCTAGATCGAAAGATGCTACCTGTTAAGAATGGACCGAGAGGACTTCTTATTTTTCGCGTCTCACGTGATTTTCTAAGACTTACTTAAGATACTGCCGCTGAACCTACAGTGAACCGACCATCTTAGTATCCCTTTAATATTTGATTCCATCCAGTTCTTTTATTATTCATTTATTTACTTTATTTATAGAACAATTCAAATCAAACCTCCCTCAAAACCTTTACTTTAGACTAAAATTAGACAACTATTAATTGCATCGCCTCTCCGTGGTTCGACCCTGACTGCCACTAGCTATAGTAGTAGTTTGGAAATTATAAATTTATCTTTGGTACTCTACGACGTTATCAATACGGAAGCGCAAAAAACACGGAGTCATCCTCCGTCCCTACCATTTGACTCTCAATGGATACTTCTTCCCCGAGGGAGAGTCCGAGCTTTACAACGGCTTTTCAGAGCCAATCTACGACTCCGTAGCTAAGGTCAAACACCTGAGCGTAGAGGTCTTTCAAGACTGCTACTTCATCCCCGACAACACCAAAGCTGCGTCAGCCAAATCCGAATCGACCCCGTGTCTGGTCGAACAAGCCGTGAGCCTCCTCTTCGGAGAAGACAACATTAAGCACCTCGGGTATGAGGAGATCATCAACATCGCTCTAAAGGAAACCAGTTTGATCCCACCGCCTTAATCTTTAATGCTGCCCCAATGAAAGCTACACAAGGCTAGAGGAAAACTGTTAAGTGGACCGATTGTCAAGGCCGCATTCTCAAGATCACCAATGGAAAGTCCCTAAGTTCAAAGAGGGAAGTGAAGATGATAAGGAGTCTGAGTCTGAGTCTGAGTCAGAGTCTGTCTTAGCTCCTAGCACTCTTGATGTCCCAGTCAAAGTCCCATTTCCACTGTTTTATCACAAACTTATGGCTGCCTCAGAGGCTGATTCAACTAGGGTCATCCGCACTCCCGCGGAAGGTAGCAACCTAGAGCTTGTTCCAGGGGCCACCTCCTCTATTGTGTCGCCTCTGACTGCCCATGAGATGTCTGTCCTATTCGACCTTTTCGCTCAGGTCGACTTAATGAACGCTAAGTTTGCTTATGACTCGTGTCAATTTAACTACAATGTAATTCTGAACGAATATGAGGAATTTGACTTGATTGACTACCCACCTCACTTAGCCAAAGAACTTGACAAACGAGAAGATAGGACCCCCATCATTGAGGAGACCGAACCTATTAACGTAGGGACCAACAACACACCTCAAGAACTTAGGATAGGGACGACCCTTGACCCCTCGGAAAGACAGGAGTTCATCGACCTCCTAAACGAATACAAGGACGTATTCGCATGGTCCTACAAAGACATTCCTGGAATCGACAAAGAGATTGTAGAGCACATGATACCCATTAAACCCGGAGATAAACCCGTGAATCAGAAGTTGTGCCGTATGCGCCCTGAATGGGCCCTGAAAATCAAAGAAGAGGTGGACAAACAGTTCAAAGCCGGATTCATCAAAGTGTTCGAATACTCTGACTGGGTGGCCAACATAGTTGCTGTACCCAAGAAAGACGGGAGGATTCGGGTTTGTGTCGACTTCAGGGACCTGAACAAAGCAAGTCCAAAAGACGACTTCCCTTTGCTACATGTTGACATCCTGGTGGATAATACCGCCGAACACGCCCTATTATCATTCATGGACGGGTATGTTAGGTACAACCACATCAAAATGGCTGAGGAAGACATGCACAAGACTGCATTCACTATACAATGGGGTAGATATTGCTACACCGTCATGCCCTTCGGTCTAATCAACGCCGGAGCAACCTACCAAAGAACCGCCACCACTCTCCTACATAACATGATGCATAAAAAAGTGGAGATATATTGATGACATGATCGTCAAATCAAAAGAGCGGGACGGCCTCATCAGCGCCCTTTGGAAATTCTTCGCTCGCCTTCGGAAATACAACATGAGACTAAATCCTCAGAAGTGTGCATTCAGGGTCACCTCCGGATAACTCTTGGGACACGTCGTCAGCAAAAGGGGCATCCAAATTGATCCTACCAAAATCAAAGCTCTTCAACAAATGCCTCGACCTAAGAACGAGAAGAAGATTTGGGGATTTCTCGGTCAAGTCCAATACATCAGCCGCTTCATAGCCAAGATCACTATGATTTGTGAACCAATCTTCAAGAAACTCCAGGCCTCCGATCACACAGATTAGGACGACGATTGTCAAAAGCCTTTGACAGGATAAAGGAAGTCCTATCTAAGCCTCATGTCCTCATGCCACCTTAGAAGAGAATTCCCTTATCCCTATAACTGACTGTCACCGACACAGCCATGGGACCAATGCTAGCACAAACAGTCGATGGCGAAGAACGAGCCATCTACTACATCAGTAAAAAGTTCATCGAATACGAAATAAGGTACACCCAATTGGAAAAGGCATGCCTTGTCCTGGTCTGGTCAACCAAAAAGCTGCGACATTACATGCTCAGCTACATGGTTCAAATCTACTCCTAGATGGACCCGATCAAATACATCTTCGAAAAACCCGTACTAAACGGAAGGCTGTCTAGACGGACACTCATGCTATCCGAATTTGACCTCAAATTCGTACCCCTCAACGTTATCAAGGGAAGGGCAGTCGCCGATTTCCTAGCAGAAAATCCCTTCAACGAGGATCCAATAAATGACACATGGTCACTTTCTGATGAAGACATCCTTTATGCTGACACTGACGCATGAGATCTATACTTCGATGGTGCATCAAACCTAAGAGGCTTCAGGGTAGGAATCCTTCTAATATCACCAGAAGGGGAACATGTTCCGATCTCAGTCATACTAGACTTCGTCGTCACTAACAATACCGCCGAATATAAAGCATGCCTCATCGGCCTACAAGCAGCCAGAACACTTGGCATCAAGAATTTGAGGGTCCACGGCGATTCCTCACTCATCATCAATCAGGTGTCCGGATCATGGTAAATACAAAGCGACAACTTAGCACCCTACCAAGTAAAAATCAATCAAGAGGCCGAATTCTTCGACCAAGTCGACTACTTCCACTTGCCACGAGAGGAAAATCAATTTGCTGATGCCCTAACAAAACTTCCCGCGCTCGTCAACATACCTGACGACATGACATTGATGCCCTTCTGTGTCGAGAGAAGGAGCGAGCCAGTTCACATCTGCGCCATCAACAACGATGAGGAAAACCATGTCGAACCTTGGTACCAAGCCATCCTCAACTACAAAACCAAAAACGAATTCCCTCCCAACTCTGATACCAGAGGACAAAGAGCCATCCGTTTACTTTCATCATAATTCGTGATAAACCAAGAACAACTATACAAAAGAACGCCCCAAGGGATTCTCCTCCATAACGTTCATCACCAAAAAGCCAAAAAAGTCATAGGAGAGGTCCACGACGGAGAATGCGGCCCTCACATGAGCGCAATGATGCTAGCCCGAAAAATCATGCGGTTAGGCTACTATTGGACCACCATGGAAGCCGATTGCAGAAACTACGTCAAACATTGCCACAATTGCCAAATCTTCGCCAATATACAACACATACCACCATCCCTTTTATACACCATGGTATCACCCTAGCCTTTCTCGACCTGGGGCATCGACGTCATCGGGAAAATCAACCCGATAGGAACCAAAAGACATTGCTTCGTCCTCATCGCCATCAACTACTTCACCAAATGGGTGGATGCATAGTCCTATGCAGTCTTGACCGCCAAACAAGTGGCCGAGTTCATGCAGATATGGGGTACCCCATAAAATCATCAGCGACCGAGGCTCCCACTTCCGGGCGGAAACACAAGCCTTGCTGGATAAATACAAAGTCAAATGATATTGATCATCCCTCCATCGTCCCCAAACCAATGGAGCGGTAGAAGCAGCAAACAAAACCGTTGTCACCATTGTTAAAAAGATGTAAGACAATTACTGCGATTGGCCGAGCAAACTCCCATTCGCACTTTGGGGATACAGAACCTCCATTCGAACACCAACAGGAGCAACCCGCTTCTACCTAGCATACGCTATGGAGATAGTACAACCAGTAGATTTGGAGGTCCCATCTCTACGCATCCTACTGGAAAGTCAAGTTCTTGAGGCGGAATGGACCCGCCAAAGGTTCGAACAACTCACACTCCTCGACGAACGATGACTCAATGCCTTGCAC
Source organism: Silene latifolia (assembly GCF_048544455.1). Taxonomy (NCBI): domain Eukaryota; kingdom Viridiplantae; phylum Streptophyta; class Magnoliopsida; order Caryophyllales; family Caryophyllaceae; genus Silene; species Silene latifolia. Next base: position 38,974,379 of record NC_133528.1, read on the forward strand.
AACGTCCAGCTATACCAACATCGTATGCAATGGGCGTTAAAAAAAAGTCAAACCCTGGAACATCAAAGAAGACGACTTGGTCCTCAAGTCGGTTTGAGCACCATTACCCATCGATCCGAGGGGGAAATTCAAACCCTATTGGGCCGAGCCATACCTTGTCAAGAAAATACTTTCGGGGGGCGCAGTGAGACTGAGTGACCAAGACAGGGAGGATTTCACAAACCCTGCCAACCTAGACCAACTCAAGAAATACTACCCTTGAGCCCTAGGAAGCACAAACGATACCCTAGTTCCACAACTAGTGACTATAATCTTTAAGTCAATTCCTCTTAGCGTTCTAATTTGAAATTGCATGTTTTATCGAGTCTAAGTTATGGCATCATGCCATGTTTCAAACAACCTTTAATCTATCAAAGGCAACATCCATTTGCACTTAAACCAAACACCTGAACTACGATCATGGTTTGATTTCACCTCTTCAGGTGGATACATAGGCAGTCCTTTCTTACACAAGAAAAATACAACCACAACACCCAAACAAAATTAATAAGACACCCGAACTACGATCATGGTTTGATTTCACCTCTTCAGGTGGATACGTAGGCAGTCCTTTCTTACACAAGAAGCATACAACCATCCCCACAAAAAAAAATCACGCATACGAATTCCATAAAAGGGGAAAACATTCCCTTTTCCACCAAAAAAAAGATGTTTTTCTCCCTTTCCACAAAAATCCCTTCTTAAGTGCAATGTTTAGGATAATTCAAACCGAATTACCTTTACAAAATGGATGGAAGAAACAAGAGTTCACAACTATTTTTAAACACAAGCAATCCTCTTATTTAATTAATAATGGGAAGGATTAAAAACTTGACAAAAAATAAAGCAAAGCAAGTCTACAACTTGTCAAAGCTAGGATGTCGACTAAGACATCTCACATAGTAAAACTAGCACAAAATACACAATACATAGCTAGTACAACATAATAAAAACACACAACACTATTACAATATAATAGTAAAACGGGTAATGGAGGTTTTCATTCTTCCATTCTACCCTTCCCTTTTACCTCGGGGTACATCTTCCCCTTATTCTTCTTGTTGGCCCGCCTAGCATGGACTTCCTCTTCGGAACGGATCCTCAACGGATCTGAAATGGCGACGGCCTCCGGTCTCTTGCATCACCTTATACTCGGTCCTAGCCTAGCCCTTACACGGCCCACCATCTCTTTGGGACCTGAGCTCCTCCTCTTCTGTGGCCTCACTACATCCGGGCTAACATCATCGGCATAGTCGTCAAAGAAGGCACGGTTGGCCTTGCCAACTTCCCTATACTTCAAGTCGACGGCCTCGTCCTTAAGAGACTTAGAATTTTCTTCCAAGGTTTGAGCTCTTGACCACTTCACATAAGCGGGAGTAACCCATGTCGTGGCAACAGGGTTTGGTACCTCCCAAATTGGCCGAGTGGCCCACCACCTCCCGAACACCTCCACAAGCTTGAAGTTTCAGAAAACACTCTCTTGGACGAGAGTATCTTGAGCGGGCACCTATTGTTGGCGACCCATTTGCCTTATAAGCCTTTCGGGATAAATGAAGGAAGCAACCTTCAAGCCCACCACCATCAAAGAACGATAATTGGCGGCCAAGCGGGCCACCACGTGAAGGACATCAAGTGCCACCATGACACCACCCAATGGATATGAGGACCATCCTCCTCCACCAATTTCGAGGTCCAATAGGCCTCGTGGACGGAAAGCTATCCGAATACAACTTCTTCCTCATAGTAAGGTGACAAAAGGAGTAAGAAGAAGAATCCACCAGAGACTTTACATATCTTAGCCTCTCCATGAGCCACACTTCGAGGATCCTTGGAGATCCAAACGAAGGAGCTTCTCCACAAGAGCCTTTCTTGTCCAAAGCTTGGATGATCTCGCCAAGAACCAATCATGATGGATCCCACCCATGCTCCATTTGCTCAACAATATGCACAAGGGTCATACTACCATACCATCTTGACCCCTCCTTCTTCAAGCCATCGACAAGGAGGTATGCATGCACTAGGCAAAAGGCAAGAGCCCTTCTCCTAGCCACCTCTAAGACATTAACATCAAACTGGTTGGAGAAGATGTTGATGAGAGCCAACATATCCACAACATGGGGAGCAAGGACAAAGTTCACTTGGCTCGTCGACAAGCCCAACATTGAACAAAACTTCTCTTTGTAACACAACCGAGTCAGGGGAAGCACCGGAGTACAACCTAGCCACCCTCCAATGGCGCCCACTTCTTCGGCAAGAGGGCAAATTTCACCTTTCGGGAAAACGAAAACATGATGTTCGAATCCCAAAACCTAGAGCATGCTTCAAGGAATGAGGATTGCACCTTAACTTAATGAACCACCAACAATTGACCAACTCCCATTACAACGAGTTGATACTTCTCGGGAGGCGACAAATCCCGACACCAATGTCGCAACCTATTTTAGAAAGTATCCATGAATTATTTTGTGGAAGAAGAAGAAAGGTTTTCGTAGAGATGTTTTTCGTGTTTCAGATGATGAAACAATGAAGCACAAATGTCCCTATTTATACAAAACAATCAGCGCCTTTTTCCGAAAAAAAGCGGAAGCTCACTTGCATCGCCCATGGCCTCGCGCCTCTTTGGACTGATTCTCAGGATGCGCACCTTGATTTGTCCCTATCAAGTTGTGTTTCTTCCTGACACATAGATTTTCTCGCCTAAGGGCTCGCGCCTCTTCAGGCCTATCCGAAAATTTTTGTGTGTTTCTCACACTCACATTTCTTTGTTTTTGCGTTTTCCGAAATCCGACACGGTTTCCATGACGCAGCTTTAAACATACGGATTTTTCTCTTCTTTTTTAGGGGGGAAGGGCTAGTCGACCCGATCCGCGACGGATCGCTTCTATGTCAGTCGAAAATTTCGAAAAATTTCGCTTTTTCGAATTTTCCACAAAATCAAAATTGATAAAACGACATCAATTTTTTTTCCTCAAAAAAAAAAATCAAACTCTTGCAAATCCGAGTCTTGATCTCACACTAATCAATAACGTTCGGGAAATCTCTTTTGAAATTCATCCTTGACGGTTTGAGTTTTAGTTTTCGAGTCGCAAATCAAATTTTTGGCAAAATTCGATGAATTTAATTCAAACACGAATTAATTTCTCGAAATTTCAAAGCAATTTTATTTGAAAAATCCAAACGTGACGACTTGTCACGGAATTTTCAAAATTTCTCTTCGAGTTCAATTTTAACTTCGGGTCATCGTAGTTATTTTTGTTGTCATCAAATGCTTTTGCGTGTTTATGTGAATGCATATGTGCTACCTGTTGCCTGTTTTCTGCACTAACGATGCAGGAACAAAAGCCGAAGGAAATGGGGAATCAACCGCTGACCGTGCTTCTCCGAAATACAACACAAAAAAGCCAAACAAAATGAACTACAAACCAAAAACACATATATACAAACCGCCTCACACAAAATGTATACATATACAAGCCAAAGTCCAAAAACACGGACGGACAACTACAACTACTCAACGCCTCCCGATGGTCCAGTCTCTGTCTCACGAGGAGTCGCGGTCAAACCAGACACCACCTCCTACTCTGGCCCCCTCTCAGGAGAACTATCCAACGTCTCATGCTCCTTCGTGACACGAATCTCCTCCACCTCGTCCAACTGAGCCCTAAGAGAGGTAATATCCGCATCTCGGCTTCGCAACCCGTCCTCACGACGCTTCAGCATCTGGTCCCGACTAATGAGCCCCAGCTCCTGTGCCTGGATTGTCAACCTCGTTGCATCCAACGCAGCACGGACACGAGCAAGCTCCGCCGGATCCGCAGTCCTCTGCAAAACACAGTACAAGTCGTTAAGATCTAAACCTAAAATGCAACACAAAATCACACAAAACAACCAACAAATGCACCCGCGCAAGCCGAGACTCCCTCGCAGCCAGGTCACCTGCAAGTTCTTGTTGGAGCTAGTGTCCTCCACAGTTAGTGTGATAACGTATATAAATCTCTTATAAGTTCACAAGGGTATACTTAGTATTTTATCAGTTGATTAACGTTTATTAATAACGGTTGGCTTGCTAGAAGTTTGACGTTATTATCATACTGATGGCGGTGATCAACTGGTCCCTAAAAGTCACACCTAAAGGATTTGTTTGAGAGATGTGATTATATGAAAATGTAATCACATTGATGCCTTATATGACTAAAAGGTTAGTCCATGTATTTGAATAAAAAGTTAGTCAATGTGATGATGAGACGATTATTTAATACAATTAAATAATATCAGCTGAGACAAATTAATTGTTAATTCGTAAATTGAATATAAACTGTTATATTTAATTAATGTATATAATGTTAGCTTAAACGGATTACGATGTTAATTCGTAATTAAACATAAACGGTTATATTTAATTAGCAAATTATAAATATGCGATATTTATAGTTAATGTATATATTATACGAAATTGTCATAATAAATGTAGACAAACCGGTATTAATAAATCGACTACAAACTGTTGTGTGTGGACTTATTAATACATGTCGACATAATTGACAATTAATATGATACACATCATATACAATTTGATAACTACCTAAAAATAAGAAGATTTTTCTCCTTATTTGTTTTGGGGGTTACTCGGTCAAAGAGGAAAAAAAAGAAAAAAAAACCTTCCCTTATTCCTCCTTTTACACGGTTTAAAGAGGAGAGAAGGGTGGATCATTTTACTCACTGGTTTTGACCTAAAAACTCTCATCACAAAACCCTAAAAATAATTAACAATTAGGGATCTCTTTCTAGCAAGAACAAGGGCATTTGTCAAAGCATTTTGGGTGCAACGATTAGGAGAATATCGATCTCGTTTTTTTTTCTTAGGCCAAATTTCTAGGACTGAAGGTTAATTCTAATCTCTATTCTTTTGTTTATACAATTCGTTTATGACTAGCAATTTCATAATTATAATTTCGTTATAATCCGAATTTCTTGATGAAGTATACCGATATTTCCTACAAATGGTATCAGAGCATAGGACACGAAATTATTTTATATGATTTTCATAAATGAATTAAAAAAAAAAATTGAAAAAAAATATAATTCGGCCGAATCATTTTTTTTGCCGAATCAATTTTTTTTTTTTGCTGAGATGGATCTTGTTTTTAGTGCCTTGTTTTCATTTTGATTTATTGTTATTGTTGTTTTAATATGTTAAGATGATAATATGATAAATTTGTAGATGTGTTGATTTAATGAGAATTAAATTAAAATGTAAATGGAAATCGTTTTGATTGATGATGTTCATTTGTTTTTGCTATATAGTTTTTGGCATACATGGTTTTAAATTGTTGTTTAGAATCATGATTCATTAATTTAATAATGTTCAAATCAATTGTGATGAATCAAATATTCGGATAATCGATTTAATCATAATTTAGATATTCATTTTAAGAAGTTAAATTGAATAATCTAGTTTGGACCAATGTTTAAATTAAAAGTTGATGATTATGCCAATCTTGTTATAGTAGCAACATTAAACAAATTGTTCACATAAAAGTTTTTTTTCGTGAAAGAGAAAGAAAAAAAAAACTGTTTTTCGTCATTTAGGGCAACATGGCGCAAGTAAAAAAAACCCGTTTTGTTTTTAGGGTTTGAATGTCGAGTGCATTTAAAAAAAAAAAACTGTTTTTTTTTGTTTTTTTAAGAAATGCCGAGAGTCATTATAAAAAAAAAAAAAAAAAAAATATGTTTGTTTTGGCCAATAATTATTATACATTATTTCTATAATGTATGATTGTTTGTTGTGAAAAAGTTCACAAATTTAAGATACTCAATTATTTTAAAGAGGTTTAAAATAATGTTGGATTAATTCATATCACTAGTTAATGTGAATTAAGATTGGAATTATTGTGAGTAATTGAAGAATTGTCATATAATTTGATCATTTTAAAATAGGTGGTTTGGATAAATTACTCTACATAATTAAGGAATTATGTCTTGAATGATTAATTTATTGTTGATGCATTTTTATTTAGTTGTATGAATTGTTGAATGGTTTATTTACGTATTTTTGCAATCGGTTGTAATTTTGTATTACCTAGTGTGGCCTTAGTTGATTATGTTTTCGTAATGATGGAAACATAGTCTTGATGTAATTTTGAGATCTCGAATCTCCTTTGGTTTTCTTTATTATTATGGTTTTGAAATTAGAATGTAAATAGGTTTATTTTGTAATTTATTAATTGTAATTTTGAGAAGACTAAAGATGGAGATTGGATTGCTCACTCCCGCTACATGGACCAAGATGGAACATCAAGACAAGCTTCTCGGGTCCAAGGATGGATTCCAAAGTTGTATTTGTGTTCATTTTGGTAGATAGGCCACACTAGGACTTTGTTTTTATTTTACGATTTTCCTTTCATGTTGCTTTTCATCGCATGATAATTAGTGCATCATATTCCGCCTAAACTAAACCACCTACTAATATGCATGAAAATTGACTCATATAGATTGAATGTTAGTTATCATGGACATAAAGATGTCACACTATTTTAAGCCATCATCTTAGTTTATTCATTCTCGTATGCTAGATATTAGTTCACTGAAAATGAATTAACATAAATTTGATGGGATCTTCCTCTAAAACTAAAATTGAGACTAGTCTTTATAAGGGCAAACAACTATGAATCCCTTCTTCGTCGGTAGGCATATAGGACCTTACTCTCCATGTGACCCCTTCTACGTTGGGTAAGTAGTTTGTGTTGACTTATTTTACCTCAACATTATAATCCGAAGAGTTTCTCGTGATTATGATGGACTATAGATAGAATTTACAGAAATTTATCAAACAAGAATTTTAACAGTAGAATTAGCCAAGAGGCTGGCTTATCAATTTACAGATAATTGAGTCTTGGGATCATTTATATAATACTTGAGGGAGGTCAATTGTATAAATGCTTGAGTCTTCGCTTATAACAGTTTTGCATTAGACTTAAATCATAACGATGAGTATGCTTATTATATTTTTCTTCTTTTTCACAGTGTAGAATTCGTTTTATATTGATAATACTGCTTACAACAAATGGCTGGAAATAATGATATCCCTATGCCAAGTGCCACACTTGCACGCGAGTCCTGGCTCAAAACTTTCATAGACCACATGAATCAGTCCACACGACTGAAGAATGACGGGTCCAACTTTGCGGACTGGGAGGCATCATTACGGAATGCTGCCATTGCTGACGGTAAGCTCAAGTACTTAACTTAGCTAATACCACCAAACCCAGGCCCCAATGCAAGAGCTAACGAGTCACTTGCTTATAGTGACTTCGTCATGGAAGCGGGTGCGATAAAGAACGTACTCATTTTTGCAATGGAAACCAATTTGAAAAGGCGCTTCATTGCCCAAGGTGCAAACAAGATTTACACCACGCTCACTAATGAGTTCTCAAAAGCACCGAGAATCGTTACTTCTGAGCATACCTGTCGCTTCTTTGATGCGAAACGGTAAGAGTGGGCCTGGTGAGACTAGTGGCTCACAAGGCAAGGCAAGGAGCAAGGACGGTAACGTTGAGTGCCACCATCGTCATAAGACTGGGCATTGGAGGAGGAACTGTCCCGTGTACCGTGAGGACATAAAAGCAGGCCGCGTCACTCCTGTTGGTATGTCATCTTATATTCATATGATTGAGATTAACCATGCAAGTTTCGGAACTTGGGTACTTGATACTGGTTGTGGTTCTCATCTGTGTAATCATTTGCAGGGCCTAAAAAACATCACACCCCTCGGAAAGAGGGATGTGGACCTGCGAGTCAGGAATGGATCAAGAGTTGCTACAGTCTCAAAGGGAACATACGTAATCCAGCTCCCTAGTGGTTTTGAGTTATATTTATATAAGTGTTACTATGTACCCAGTTTATCTAAGAATATTATTTCTGTTTCCGTACTTGATAAAGACGGTTTTCATTTTCAATAAAGGACAATAGCTGTATTTTCTCTTTTAATGAAATGGTTTATGGCAAAGCAGTTTCCATGAATGGAATTTATATCTTAGATGAAACCACAGATATATTACACATGAATAATAAGAAATTAAAGGTTGGTGACAAAGATCAAACTTATCTATGTCATTGTCGAATGGGACACATAAATGAAAAACGTGTAAAGAACCTCATTGAGAGTGGAACTATCTCCACATTTGGTTTCTCATCATTTGGCACGTGTGAATCATGTCTTATCGGCAAAATGACTCAAATTTCCTTCAAAGATGTTGGAATGCGCGCTAATGACCTATTAGGACTCATACATACTGATGTTTGTGGACCTATGTCAATCACCGCAAGAGACGGCTATAGATATTTTATCACTTTCACGGATGATTTGAGTAGATACGGATATGTCTACTTAATTAAGCATAAAAGTGAGTCTTTTGAAAAATTCAAAGAATACCAGAATAAGGTTAAGAACCAACTGGGTAGAAAGGTTAAAGCACTCCGTTCAGATCGTGGTGGCGAATATCTTTCAATTGCGTTTGATCAACACCTTAAAGACTGTGGAATAGTTTTGCAGTTAACTCCACCTGGAACACCTCAATTAAATGGTGTGTCCGAACGGAGAAATCGAACACTACTTGATATGGTTCGATGCATGATGAGTCACACGGTAGTACCTGATTCATTATGGGGTTTTGCTCTTTTGTCAGCTGCTCTTATACTTAACCGAAGTCCATCTAAAGCTGTCGACAAGACTCCGTATGAAATATGGAAGGGAACGGTCCCTAACTTGTCCTTTATTCGGGTTTGGGGCTGCGAGGCTTATGTCAAGTGGAGACACGAGGATAAGCTCGGCCCGCGATCGGTCAAGACATAATTTATTGGTTATCCAAAAAGAATGTTTGGTCATTACTTCTACTCGCCTACCGAACATCGAGTTTTTGTTGCGGCTAGTGCAAAGTTCTTAGAGAGAATTTCTCGAGAACAAGTTAAGTAATAGAACCTTCGAGCTGTCGGAGATTCAAGAACCAACAACCGAGGAACAGATGGAGGAAGTTGTTCCTTCAACTAATGATACGGTTAATATTACTCAGGAACCTAGGAGGTCGGGTAGAGTCTCTAATCCTCCAGACAGATACATTGGTATGGTCGAGGAAAATGACGTTTTGCTCCTAGAGAGTAATGAACCCGCTACCTATAAAGGTGCCATGACCTGTTCTGACTCTAAGCTATGGCTTGAAGCCATGCAATCCGAGATGGACTCCATGTATGAGAATGACGTATGGGATCTTGTTGATTTACCTAACAAGGTACGACCTCTTCAGTGCAAATGGCTTTACAAAATAAAGCATTCTGTAGAGGGGCAACCAGATATCTATAAGGCATGACCAGTGGCAAAAGGTTTCACTCAAGTGCACGGATTGCATTATGATGAAATTTTTACACCCGTAGTTATGCTGCGTTCCATTCGGATAATCTTAGCGATTGCCGCTTTTCATGACTATGAAATTTGGCAGATGGATGTGAAAACCGCCTTCTTAAACGGTTATTTGGAGGTGGAATTGTACATGGCACAACCCGAAGGTTTCATAGATCCTGAAAATCCTAAGAAAGTGTGAAAGCTTAAACGTTCCATTTATGGACTTAAGCAAGCTTCTCGGAGTTGGAATCATCGTTTCGACCAGGTGATAAAAGAGTATGGTTTCACTCGATCGGTCGAGGAACCATGCTTATATGTCATGTCGAGTGGGAGCAAGATTGTTTTCTTGATATTGTATGTCGATGACATACTCTTGATTGGGAATGACATTCCTCTCTTATCTTCGGTAAAAGGATGGTTAAAGAACCATTTCCAGATGAAAGATCTGGGTGAGGCACAACGCATATTGGGAATCCGTATCTATCGAGATAGATCACGACGGATGTTATCATTGAGTCAGGAGTCTTATTTAGATAAGATTCTTGAAAGGTTCAGCATGACCAACTCCAAAAAGGGGAACCTTCCAATGACGTCTGGGATGCATTTGAGCAAGTCTCAGTCACCCAAGACACCTGAAGGGGTTGAACGCATGAGTCATGTTCCTTATGCATCATCCATAGGATCAATCATGTATGCCATGATATGCACACGTCCAGACGTGGCATATGCATTGAGTATGACAACTCGGTACCAAGGCAATCCTGGTCAAACACACTGGATAGCTGTTAAAAACATCCTTAAGTACCTACGGAGGACTAAGGATTGGGTATTGACTTATGGAGGAGATACTAAGCTATGTGCAATCGGTTACGCAGATGCTAGCTTCCAAACAGATCGAGATGATTCAAAAACTCAGTCTGGATTCGCCGTACTCTTAATGGTGCTGCGGTCAGCTGGAAGAGTTCCAAACAGGAAGTTGTAGCAGATTCTACTACTGAATCCGAGTACTATGCCGCTTCAGAAGCAGCAAAGGAAGCTATATGGATGCGTCAATTCTTACAAGGACTATCCATAGTTCCTAGTTCGAATGACCCAATCACCATCTATTGTGACAATAGAGGTGCCATCTTCCAGGCCAAGGAGCCTAAGTCTAGCAACAAGTCTAGACATTTACATCGGAAGGCTCACCTGATCCGTGATTACGTGGAGCAAGAGGAGATAGTGATTGACAAGATTGCTTCGGATGACAACATCGCGGATCCTCTCACTAAACCATTGAAATATGATAAGCATGAAGGGAATGTTATTTCCATGGGAATTAAACGTGTTCCTGAGTTGTACTAGTTGCTTATGAATTCGATACATTTTCTTTTCATATGCTATTATATTAATTGTTTTTTCATGTGGATTGTACGACAACTTTGAACGCCACAAAGTGAACTGAATTACATTATATTTGTTTTGGTCCGTAGTCGCCTACATGAGCTGATAACTCTGGCTATTATATTGTGAAGTTGATTGATGGTGGGTTCAACGAGCCATAAGTCAAACGGTTGGCTGATCGATCACAGATGCGAGTTATAATGATACCTCGTAGGATATTGTGACAACTTAATGGAGTCCTAAATGTTTAACAACATTTGGTGCAGGTCGTGGATTGGACGTCCATTGTGTTTCTAGAGTCGATTCTTTTGACTATCGACGGTCTCTTGAGATTAAGGCAGTTTTTGGGTGACTTTGGTTTCTTTCTCATGGTCGACCGTAAGAGGAGGCTAAGCAGATTTTTACTGGGTCATTTCATACTGTGCTTATATCTGCAGGATTCGAGTTGACGAAAATATCCAACCTTTATCAGGTTTAGTCGTTTCTCAGGGCCACTCGAGGAGTTGTAACTGAAATGCATGGCCATGCTCGAATGATGATTCGTTTATCAGTTAAGTTACTCTCTAGTCGGGAAAACCACTCTTGATATTGATCACTTGTAAAATACGACCTTTGTGAATACGGACTTTGCAAATTGTTTTACATTGAGTGGGAGAAATTTTAGGATATGAGAATCGGTTATCGCACATATACTTGTGAGGACAAGTGGGAGATTGTTGGAGCTAGTGTCCTCCACAGTTAGTGTGATAACGAATATAAATCTCTTATAAGTTCACAAGGGTATACTTAGTATTTTATCAGTTGATTAACGTTTATTAATAACGGTTGGCTTGCTAGAATTTGACGTTATTATCATACTGATCGTGGTGATCAACTGGTCCCTAAAAGTCACACCTAAAGGATATGTTTGAGAGATGTGATTATATGAAAATGTAATCACATTGTTGCCTTATATGACTAAAAGGTTAGTCCATGTATTTGACTAAAAAGTTAGTCAATGTGATGATGAGACGATTATTTAATACAATTAAATAATATCAGCTGAGACGAATTAATTGTTAATTCGCAAATTGAATATAAACTGTTATATTTAATTAATGTATATAATGTTAGCTTAAACGAATTAAGATATTAATTCGTAATTAAACATAAACGGTTATATTTAATTAGCAAATTATAAATATGCGATATTTATAATTAATGTATATATTATACGAAATTGTCATAATAAATGTAGACAGACTGGTATTAATAAATCGACTACAAACTGTTGTGTGTGGACTTATTAATACATGTCGACATAATTGACAATTAATATGATACACATTATATACAATTTGATAACTACCTAAAAATAAGAAGATTTTTCTCCTTATTTGTTTTGGGGGTTACTCGGTCAAAGAGGAAAAAAAAGAAAAAAAAAATCTTCTCTTATTCCTCCTTTTACACGGTTTAAAGAGGAGAGAATGGTGGTTCATTTTACTCACTGGTTTTGACCTAAAAACTCTCATCACAAAACCCTAAAAATAATTAACAATTAGGGATCTCTTTCTCGCAGGAACAAGGGCATTTCTCAAAGCATTTTGGGTGCAACGATTATAAGAATATCGATCTCGATATTTGTTCTTAGGCCAAATTGTTAGGACTGAAGGTTAATTCTAATCTCTATTCTTTTGTTTATGCAATTCTTTTATGACTAGCAATTTCATAATTATAATTTCGTTATAATCCGAATTTCTTGATGAAGTATACCGATATTTCCTACAGTTCTCTCCACCGGTTAGCCATCTGCCACAGAGCCTGATGACTAACGGTCGACACCTACAACAAAAAAAGCTTTTCAACAAAACAAAAATGAAAGGCAAAACACAAACAAGAAGGAGGGTTCAAACTGGAAACTCACCCTCAAAACCATCAACCTCAACATAATGCCAACGTCGGTCACCTCAGGAACCGCAGGCTCTGGCAGAAGCAGCTGTAGCTCTTCACCACCCGGCCCCTGGAAAGTGGTCTGTGCTGTGAAAGCTGGGGGCTGGGTCCTCATGAGCTCGTCAACACCCTACAACGGGAAACCATGTCGAAGATAACAAACCCTTCTACCAAAAAGCAAAAGAGGCAATAAAACAAAGAAAAGAGGAAAACATACCTCGATCGGGTACCAAGCAAGCCTCAACAAACGAAAAGTTATCGTAGTCGGCCTCCCGTAATAGCAACTCCTCACGTCCACGGCCGTGAAGGTGCTCCTCAGCCTCATCGGGTGTCGACTCCTGGAACAACACCCTAGGCGGATCGACCGGCACCACGACGGTCTCACTAAAGCACTGACGAGCTAAGCGCTCGCCAAGTTACCAAACCGGCTCGATTGCCGTCTCGAGGTACAAACATTGGCAACTGCGAGGTCGCAGACGCTCCCTGACAGAGGCCGGAGTGCCCGAGTAGTGCTCCCAAGTCCACCCGACAAAATGCACTCGTGGAAAAGTTAATCAACTAACTAGTGGCTTTCTAAGCTTTTTTTTTTTGGTAAAATGTGAGCTTTGATTAATAATCAATCAACAAAAAATATTACATCATAAGTACATTTTTTAATACTCTAAGGAATTAAAATTTATACATCAAATACGAATTCCTAATATTTCAAGCTAAATTCTATCCCCTACTATAGTAGGCCTAGCTACTACTGTTTGCAACCTTGTCTTCACTAAATGCTTTATCTCCTCTACAACATGATCAGGTGGTCTCAATTTAAAATCAATCCTGCATTGATTCCTCTCCATCCAGACTACATACCAGCATGCCAGTCTGATCATCCTGTAAGCTTTCTACTGCATCTTTGATACGCCAATGACAGTACTCAGATTCACTTGTAACCAAGCATCCACTAGAGAAAAAAATCCTGGAACTATATGCACAGTTCCCAAAAATATGACCATGTACTTCTTCTTCGCTTTCACATAGAACACACCTGTTAGTCTCACACAGGCCTAAAGAATATAGCTTTACTCTTGTGTTCAAAGCTTCATGCTTAATTAGCTAACCTATGAATGAATGTTTAGGAAGAACCCTTCCATCCCAAACGTCCTTGAACCACTGGACAAGGGGGTGTGTACCATGCATCCACTGATAACCAGAAGCAACAGAGTAACCCTTAGGATCTGCTAACCACTGATTACCTTGAAAACCAGCTGCTAACAGAGCCCTTTACAGATATTCCTCCAATTCCAGTTAGAATCTGGAGGAGGTTGATAACTATGCCAGTCTTCCCCTTTCATATAAACATGATCAATCCATAAAACCCATAGCCTATCAGCATTTGTGTAAATCCAATTGACAAGTTTGCCCATTATTGCAATGTTCCACACCCTAGCATCTTTTATACCTAACCCACCTTCTTTCTTGCTGTAGCAGACCTTCTGCCAGACCACAAGAGGGAATCTATGATATTTAGTATCCTCATTCCATATGTAATTCCTACCAATCATCTCAATCCTCTTTATAACCCCTTTTGGAATCAAAAAAATTGAAGCCCAATAGTTATGCAAAGGGCGTTCACCAACCCGGAGGGCGTTCACCCGACGCCTGCAGTCCTCGTAAGTCGATTGTTGGACTTCTTACGAGCCACCGTCCAACCCCTCATAGGTGGGTAAACCGAAGGCACGTCACTCGTCGTCTTTGGGCGCAAAGGAACGAAGAAAGCAAACAACCAAGCCTGTAAAACCAAAACACGGCAACCACAAATCAGCCATCTTTTTCAAAAATTGCCAAAACTCAAAAAAACCAATCAAAAAATCAAAATCAAAATCAAAAACCACAAAATGCTCGTACCTCCAAGATGAGGCCGGGACCAACCAAAGAGGGAGAACTCCCGTCCTCCATCGTCTCTGGACGAACAATGGCGTGCAATTTGAAAGATCATAGATCCATATTAGACTCTCTAATAAAAATTAAATTATCTCATAATTTATCATTTTGGTGATCTATGTAACATGCATGCAAATATAAAAGCATAAAAATAAAAGTTGAGGAAAAACAATTTCCTTACATTGATTTTTATGGTAATATGGGCACAATCAAAATCTCCTATCTTGATTGTTCTTTAGCTTAAAACAAAAGGATGATCCTCCTATAAAAACCTTCAAAAAGAAAGCCTCCTTCTAGTAGCACCCAAGAACTACACCCACAAATTATCTTACAAGTATTAACTAGATACTTGTAAAATAAACCCTTGATAATATGTAAATAATACTAACAATCTTAGTTATTATTTTTAGTTTACTAACAACTTAGTAAAAAATGGTGTTTATTATTTTAGAGAGAAGAAGTATAAAAAATGAGAAAACATTTGGAGTGTATAAGGAGGAAAACCGGGTGGGAGGGGTAGAGTGTAAGAGTGGACTTGTTTCAATTTTTGTCTAAAAACATTATGACATGCACAATGATCATATGACACTTATGGAAGTAAAACAAGTAAAAGTGAAATGATTATGATCATCCACTAACTTCATTTACACGGTCCAATGTCCCATTTACGGGTCCATTTTGGTTCTTATATTTGTCGCACAAATGCGTGTAAATTTATTTTAAACATCGTTTCATGTTTAAATACTTCCATAATTAATTCGTTCAAATCACTCCGTAAATATACGTGTACCGCTACACATATTATTTACGTACTAATATTAATCACATTAATCAATTAGTACAATTTTAGTGAACTAACAATTAATTAACTAAAACCCGTCTCCCTAATTTTATTATTCAATTATCGCATAATTAAATAATAACTTCCGTGCCTCGAGTTCGCAACTCGAAATCTCTCTAAAAATAATCGACTAACTTTTTAGTCTATAAATCAAGGGACTAAATAAATTGTATCTCATACAATTAATTAGTTGTCAATTGGTGTTCGTTCCTTTAGGTGTGACCGAAAGGGGTCAGTTTATCACCGTCATCTCACGACAATAACGTCAAACTCTAGTCAGCCAACCGTTATCGATTTACGTTAATCAACTGACGAGGATCAAATAATTAAATATCTGATGATATTCCTTTAATGAGATTTATTATGTAAACGCACTATTGTGGAGGACACTAACTCCAACAATCTCCCACTTGTCCGACACAAGGTGTGCGCTACCAATTCTCTTGTCCGTTTTAATCTCTCACTCAATGCAAGGTGTCTTTCAGGTCGCACTTGCACATGAACATATCGCGAGTGGTTTTCTCAATTGGGAGTGTGACTACCTGACCGGAAAAATCTCTCACAGATTACTTTCGAGCGGGGCCACGCATTTGTAGTCATGAACTCCTCGAGTGGCCATGAGATATAGTTACCCAACGTGGGTGGACAATTCATGTCTGCCCTATCTATCCTATTGCATAATACAGATCACCATGACCTAGTAAATGCCCTTTGGCCTCCTCTCACGGCACGACCTAGGACAAAGACCAAAGTCACTCGAAAACTGCACTTGCTCAGATAATAGTCTCCAGTCAAAAGAATCGACTCATAGGAAGATCTTAGAGATCTCTGCCACGACCAGGCGTCTATAATAGAACTTAGGGACTCTCTAAATGGTCACTGTCCGGCAAAGTGTCACACACTCTGCCTATGTAATAGACTAGTCATCACGTATGACCTTATGGTGTTGAACAACCATCAATCGACTTACAATCTAGTCACTCCGAGACGTCACCTCATTAAGTGACTAGGGACAAAATACAATGTTCATCTTGTTCACTTGAATAGTGTTTAACATTGTGTCCACAACTTATTCATATAAATAAGGTATTCAATGTTTTCAGTCAAACTGAATAATTGAGTTCATAAAGAAACTCTAACAATGAATGTGATTATCACTTATGTAAATATCAATACTCTATCCAATATTTACATAACGATCTTTAGCAATTAAGGTATACTCCTCAATTCACATTGAGATGACATAACCATCATGTCTACGGCTTTGGTTAGAGGATAAGCATCAGTTGCATCACTCTAATTTCCATTGCTATTTTTCTTTGTTCTATGCAATCTTTTCATCACATAGAGCATTTCTAAGTACACGTCTAAACAAGTTTTTAGACTCTGGTTCTAAAGCCAGTCAAACACTCCCACTCTTTTCACAGTCTCTTGGGATACGATATTCGGCTAACAGAACTACTCTAGTCCCATTAAATTCCGGTTATCAACTATCTCTCTTACAACATCGGATGTTGTAATGTACTTAGCTTTCGTTCATGATTTGTACATATAACACTTATACATACACATCCTTCATATGACATCTTTTATGTATGGCTCCTCATACATGTTTGCTCTATACATGTATAACTTCTTATACACATATGTATAACTTCTTATACATATTATTCTTTATGCACATAGCACTCTTACATGCTAACCATTCCTTAACGAGGCCCATAACATCTTATAAGCATAGGCATGTTTCCGTGTAATCCTTTTACAGAAAATTCACAAATTCCACCAAACTACAAGAGTAAATCCTCAGTGCTTCTCAAGTACTCAAGGTTGCTCTTGATAATTATCTTGTGACACTCACTAGGAAATGATTGGTAATGACTTCTCATATTCTCAATATTATAAGTCCCGACGAGAGCAACTTTTAGCATATTTAATAGATCCTGCAGCGGAAGCAAAAAATCATATTAATTTGTTCAACAACTTGAACTAGTCAAGAATCTTATCACATAAGTCTCTTGACTAAGATGCTAGTATCCATGGAGATCTATCTCATTAAATCCGGATATTTAAGATGTGCCATGATACTCTCAAGTATTTACCCAAGAATATTTCTAGTCACTAATATGTCAAACACATATTTTAGACTAAGAAATATCACCTTAGCTACATTTTTAGTCAATAATATGTCAAGCACATATTTTAGACTAAGAAATATCACCTTAGCTACATTTCTAGTCACTAATATGTCAAGCACATATTTTAGACTAAGAAACTCACTTTAGCTCCCACTAAACTCCACGTATCATCATGTTATCTCGACACTCGAGTAATACCATTTTGATAGACTACATCATTGAACCCAAAGTTCCAACTCTTTGACGTATATAGATCACAAAAGGGATCTTTCAAGCATGCTAGGCTTCTTAGCATTGACAACATCAACAAAACTTCTCCCTTCATAAGATACATTCAAGGAGAAAGTTTCGTTATCCTTTTGCCTAAACTCATCCTCATGAGAGGCTATATTGCTAAGACCATACGAATTGATAAAGGCATTTGGGTTGTCACAAACTCTCTATAACAAGCCCAAATTTTAAACATCTTATGTAACCTTTACGACAAGATCAAGGTAACCACCAAAGTATTCACCTTAAATCAAGTCTCTAAAACATCTCGTGTTTCCTTCCTTATCGCATCGTGTACAAGGAGATCAATTCGAATTGCATGGTGACACGCCATCACATAGAGTTCATACTATAGAAAAGCCTTTGATGAGGGTTTAAGATTCGTCACTTTTGAAAAGTAACGCAATATTATCGCAAAATTATCTCCTTATAACCACTGAGCCACAATAAAGAACGTCTTCTTGCATTATACTCAGTTTGTGGGTCTTGGACTTCCGTAAGTTCAAAATTTCTTCCACTCTGTCTTCCAGAAAATGTAAATCTTTCTGGAAAGACAGTATTATGAGCCACAAAATCTTTGTTCTCGTTTTGGAGGAGTAAAACCCAAGTGGTTCAATTTTGGATAACCTTCACAAATACACAAATTGGTTCTGAACATAAACATTTATGATCCCAAATGTATAAAAAGACAAGTTAGGGACTCTCCCTATCCATATCTCATATGGAGTAATTTAGGCTATTATAGTCGGGTTTTAAACTTTTAGTGAGAAAATTGCGAAAAACCTCAAACTATATCTCATAAAGTTCGGTTTATATACTTGACTACACCATACTCTATGGTGTCCCAAGGAGAAGGTATTATGTGAACTGGTTCACAATCTTCTTAGTGATTATCAAGGTCATTACTTGATATTACCCATTTGACCTTCAAAGTACTTTGAAACTTCCGATCAACATTTTGATCTTGTCGTACTTTTGCTTTACTACTTCATTTTGAAAATATTACACGTTTCAAAAATCACTTTTATGTCTTATTAAATAGATATGAAGTATTCATATCTACTTAACATTACGGTAAAAGTAACGAAGTATATAAAAGCTACTATTTGCCTTACACATCCATATGTATATGGTCAATCACCTCACTATTTGTGTTTCTTTTCTGCAAAAGAAAACATAATACATGCACACATACCATAATATTCTCAATCAAATGGTTATACGATGTGCTAATCGTTTATATGTTAAACGAATTTACTTGAGGTTTGATCAATTGGGTTCACCGGATGAGAGACTTTAAAATCTACAAGATAGTATAATATTTAGTTTTCGTGAAGAATGTAAAATTCCTCTAACTTGAGTGGTCTAAACCAACCACCAAGTTATCATAGGATTAGGTACAACCTTTTGTTTTAAATCACATGAGTGATGCCTTCTATGTATAAACATAGATGATTACATTCTTTTAAAACTAAATTTAGGTAAATTTGTCCCCATCGAAATCATTGCTACTCTAGCACCACTTCGATACAAAAATGTCCTATGCTAGACGTCTTACGTTTTATCAATTCATGTAAACTTCTTTACAAAGAAATGACCCGTACTTGGTATCTCATACCAAGATAGTGGAACTAGCCTATCCATTGAGTATATGTCTCTTTCAACTTTAATCTATCGCATACATCTAGGGTTGATACTTCTTAACTCCCACTCACTTTAACATTCCTCTTTGCTTCAATCAAGCAAAAATGAATCTCATGAAGACCTCTTTTCATTTCATTCGTGATATTTTATACACTTAGTAAAAGTGAATTACTATAAAGTGAGTGCAACATGTGGCAAAATCTCAACTTCTTGCGAAATTGGACTACCTAACCGTTCAATTGTTAACATATGCCTAAACTCATTAGCGCATAAACAATTGATTTGGCCTTTCTCGAAGTGAGCCATTTTACGGTATCATATTGGAGTATTATAAGTGTTTTTGAAAACTCTTTTCGTAAACTTTTGAATTACACTTGAGTAATTAAAACTAATATGTCATCATCATGACAGAGGTGTCACTTCCGAAATCAAGACTCTCTTGATAAAATGTGACTTCCTTTTAAACTCATAATATGAGTTTGCAACATGAAACCCCTTTTTAATATGTATGAACGTTAATTAAGTTGTATAATAACCGCAAAAATCATTGTAAGCTTATGTAGGTGAATTGGTAAATCATGTTACCAATCATTAATTCCTTCAAAGAAACCGCTTTCTATGAAAGAATGAAAGAAGTATAACAATAAATAGAGAAAGGAGGATGAAGTGCGCGATGTCATACATTTATGAGAATGAACGAAGAATAGGAAAAATTAACACCAAAACACGGCAACCACAAATCAGCCAACTTTTTCAAAAATTGCCAAAACCCAAAAAACCAATCAAAAAATCAAAATCAAAATCAAAAACCACAAAATGCCCGTACCTCCAAGATGAGGCCGGGACCAACCAAAGTGGGGGAACTCCCGTCCTCCATCGTCTCTGGACGAACAACGGCGTGCAAGTTGAAACATCATAGATCCATATTAGACTCTCTAATAAAAATTAAATTATCTCATAATTTATCATTTTGGTGATCTATGTAACATGCATGCAAATATAAAAGCATAAAAATGAAAGTTGAGGGAAAACGATTTCCTTACTTTGATTTTTATGGTAATATGGACACAATCAAAATCTCCTATCTTGATTGTTCTTGAGCTTAAAACAAAGAGATGATCCTCCTAGAAAAACCTTCAAAAAGAAAGCCTCCTTCTAGTAGCACCCAAGAACTACACCCACAAATTATCTTACAAGTATTAACTAGATACTTGTAAAATAAACCTTTGATAATATGTAAATAATACTAACAATCTTAGTTATTATTTTTAGTTTACTAACAACTTAGTAAAAAATGGTGTTTATTATTTTAGAGAGAAGATAGATATACACATGCAAATGTTCAAGTGAAGTAGTATAAAAAATGAGCAGACATTTGGAGTGTATAAGGAGGAAAACCGGGTGGGAGGGGTAGAGTGTAGGAGTGGACTTGTTTCAATTTTTGTCTAGAAACATTATGACATGCACAATGATCATATGACACTTATGGAAGAAAAACAAGTAAAAGTGAAATGATTATGATCATCCACTAACTTCATTTATACGGTCCAATGTCCCATTTACAGGTCCATTTTGGTTCTTATATTGATCGAACAAATACGTGTAAATTTATTTTGAACATCGTTTCATGTTTAAATACTTCCATAATTCATTCGTTCAAATCACTCCGTAAATATATGTGTACCGCTACACATATTATTTACGTACTAATATAAATCACATTAATCAATTAGTAAAATTTTAGTGAATTAACAATTAATTAACTAAAACCCGTCTCCCAAAATTTATTATTCAATTATCGCATAATTAAATAATAACTGCCGTGCCTCGAGTTCGCAACTCGAAATCTCTCTAAAAATAATCGACTAACCTTTTAGTCTATAAATCAAGGGACTAAATAAATTGTATCTCATACAATAAATTAGTTATCAATTGGAGTTCGTTCCTTTAGGTGTGACCGAAAGGGGTCAGTTGATCACCGCCGTCTCACGACAATAACGTCAAACTCTAGTCAGCCAACCGTTATCGATTTACGTTAATCCAACTCTAGTCAGCCAACCGTAATTTATAATTTGATAAACCGTTTTGGTACAAGTAATTACGAATTACTAGTCGATTTTGTAAATGACATATTTTATGAGTATGTTGATTTTTAATATGTTAAAAATACATTACAAATTCACATGTCAAGTAACATGTCACATATGTCACAATTGACAAATGACAAAATAAAATGGACCTTCCATTTTATTTTGTATGTACCGAAAATTGGAGGGAGTATTAGTGGAAAAATTATGTTGATTATTTTAATAAGAGAAAACATAATTATTAAAGCCTAATCTCTAGTCATGCAACCCTACAAGCTTTTGTGAAGAGCATCTTTTGCATGCATTGGCTCCCCAATAGCCCTCCCTCTATAACCGGTTTTTCCACTAGGAAATAACCATGTTTTTCCTCTACAATTTCATTCACAACTTCAACAATATTTTTCTAATGTAAGAAAAATTATTCTCTACACATCTTAGGAAAATTCTAGAGAAATAAAAACCACAAAATCTCCTCCTCTTGGACCGAAATATTTTCAAGAGAACAAATAAATATTTTGTGTCAAATTTTAAGTAAAGACTTTTATTATTACTAGATCATAATAATATTAGTTATTAAGAGGTTTCCTTGGGTATTCACTTTTGGGAGAGATTCTATACTTGAATCTTTGTTCATCCATTATTTGGAATTCTCAAGAACTAACAAGAAGGAAATCTTGTTGGTGCCCATAAAACCGAAATCATATAGTAAGGTTGATGATTTCTTCTCTACTTTTATTTATGTTTGCATGCATAAGATTTGAAATTATTTTATGACTAAATAATTTCTCACTTATATGAATATGTAAATTAATGAGATTAATATTTCCTAAGAATCGGTATCAAGAGCCTTAGGTTGTTTGCATGCAAATCGGTTATTGTTTTTCCGAGTTATACGATTAACAAACAAAACTTATAAATTTGTGTTTATTATGATATATCACGAAATTTATCATGCATGTTAAAGTTTCTGGTCCTAAAATGTATTTAGGATATTTTGGTTAATTTATGGATTTTTATTGTTCATTTTATATAATAATGGCATTAAAAATGTGATTTTATGATAAAAATGTCATTTTTGGACTAAAATTAGCTAAACTTCGTTTTTTCCAGTGGTTTTTGGATATGTTTTCACATATATTATTTTTAGATGACTTGTAAATTTCATTATTTTATGAGTTCTTATGCTCGAAATATGGATTTTTCATGATAAAATCGAATTTAAATGATAAAATAGGTTAATATGATAATTATTTCGAATCTGGTCATAGAAATTTAGTATGTTGTCACATGCAATTTTAAAATATGTGTGTAAAATAATAGGCTATAATGATGTCTTTATGCATGATTTATGAATTTTTGATGAAAAATAACATAAATAGTGACTTTAATTAGTATAATTGCTAAAACATACTTCATGACTAAGGAAAAACGTTACATGTTGCATTTTATTACCTATTTCAGATCTAAAATTGAAAAGTTAATAAATATAATTTTTCTCATATTTTTATGATAATATTTGATAAATCCGATAAACCGCAACAATGTTTTTCCCGATAAATTTCGAAATTTTAACCTAAGTTTTTTGAACATTATAAGTGTCACGGTATTTTTTCCAGAATGTTAATGAGCTTAAAATTTAAAATTTTGAATTTATTTGAAATTTTTATGATTTATTTGAAGTTTATGGCTTTATTTTGTAATTTTGGGTCCATTAATGAACAATTTTAAGAAATATAAGTTAATTATTGTCAATATGTTAGTGGAGAATAATTTTGAGTCCTAAGTTGGTTAGGGTAATTAACTTGTGCATAAATATGATTTTATGTAATTTATTGTGATTTTAAAAGGTTAAATCACGCAAATCCGTAAAAACCGATTAATATACGATATTGGCTCCTTAAAGGCGATTTAGCATAAAATTGGGCATGTTCATACATATTATAATGCTGCATTTTATTTATGATTGTCATAATTTTATTTTATGTAATTTTTGAATTATGTAATTTTACTTAGTATGGCCTTAGTTTTAAATTGGTATTGCCCGAAATGTATGGGAATATCGATTCGGTTGTAATTTATTGTGATCTCGTATCACCGTTTTGTAATTTAATATATTTATTTTATTTTAATTACAAATGTATAATAGGAAATTATGTAATTTGTTATGTAATTTATTTATTCCGGAGATCCTTGAGGACGGTGCCACTCGAGAAGGCGATCCATCAAAGAATGGTGCCTTGAAATGCGTGCCAAGACCGAAGTTCAAGGGACCAAAGGAGTTGGTTTCCGAATTTGTAATAGTTTATTAGATTTACTATTTTAGGAAGGTCATACTAGGATTTTATTTTTATGCTTTGCATTTTATTTATATGTTGCATGCATCGCTAAATCGCCATAACTAAACATGCATTTTAATCGAGTTTATCGACCGTGTCAATTACAATTATCGTAGTTCACCGCTTTAGTTCACTTAAAACGTGATAGATAATAAATTGACATGACCTCTCGCTAAAATAAACAATTGAGATTTAGCCTTACCAAAAAGTAGAAACCATGAAAACCTATTTCATGAGGGAGTGCGCTCGGCCTTACCGGGGTACAAACCTTGTTACGTAGGGGAAGTGGGTGATAAATGTCTATTCACCGAATTCATGTTGATAAGGGATTAATCGGCCCTACCGTGCCCAAGTTGATGTGGATTTGGATCATGGACACATTTATTCAAAATTTGGATTGAGCTTAACGGAAGTATTCGTGACCGTAGTCGCATGTGTTCCGGGCTAAAGATAAATATTAATGTAATTTTATCGACCAAGAGTTCTAAAAGTAGAATCGATCAAAGAGTTAATCCACCGAGTTATATTGATAAGGGATGAATCGGCCCTACCGCGTGCCCAAGTTAATATGAATTTGGATCTTGGAATCATTTATCATAGTTGGGTAGAGGTCACTATATAAATGCTTTACTTGTTATTTGCAAGTATTATAAAACGACAAATGTTAAGTTTTCCAATATTCCGTTATCATATTGTTCTATTTCTTTACCTCAATTTATACGATATCATTTCGATTTTAGTTCAAATCTTCATTAAAACATCGTAACTAAAGACAAATTTGAATTTTCTTCTAAAAAACCTCGTAATATCCATTACAAGGATCTCTTGTGAAGAGTATAGATTAAAGTTTTTCATTATCAAACAGGCTTTTGATTCTTGACTAACACATCTACTTACAATGGATTGTTTCTCACATGCTTAATTGAATTAAGTACTTTGAAACGTTACATCATTTTGGTAACTAGATTTGTTTGAAATCAAAATTGACCAAAATACCGCAACCACTTCAATGAAAGTTTTAAGACTAAACAAATGAATTGAAGAGTAGTCTTCATGAAATTAAATTTTGCTTCTCTAAGCAAAGACTCATTGAATTGAGTGGGAGCATTCTCTTAAACCGTTAAGAAAAGGACGAAGTTCAAAGAAGTAAAATTAGAATGGAATTGATACAAGGTAATGTTAAAAGTGAAGTTATTGAGAATAACGATACTAAACCTATCAATCCCGACCGATAAAGTTTCCATTGTCTTAATTGTTGGACGCTAGAAAGGAAACTACCCCAAATTATTGAAGAATCAACAAGTAGGTTGTGGGACATCTAATGGGACCTTCTTCTTTAAATGTTTATTTGATTAACATAAATTTTGCTAGTACTACTTCGTCAATATTAGAAACCAGTGGAGGTTTTCATCATTGTATTTGACACATAAGATGATTAAAATATGACGACTAGCATCAAATAATGTCGAGAGATAGAGTCATTGTGTAATCAATCTAGTTTAGGGTTTATAGTTGTACTTATTTGTGACTATTAAGTGCATAAACTCTAAATAAGAATATAAACTTGTTAAGATACAAAAGAGGTATCACTTTTGTGACCCTATACACCATGATTTGATGTATGGCTAGCCCATTATCAAGGTGTATATATATTCTAAACCAAACTAGAATGATACATCATGAAGATGATGGAAGACTCAAATTGGTATCACAAGATTAAACCTTAGATTTTGGAATGATGAACGCAAAGAGTTATCAAGTACTCTTGAAACCATTAGATCTTATGGTATATGCGTATCTTGTATTCAAAGCAAGATGTTTCGTGCTTTTTGGTTGAAAAGGAGATTGAGGTTGTAAATCATTGATCCAAAATAGGTTGATCATTTTCTTTTACCAACGATTTACGTTTACGCTAATGTGTTCACTTAATAAGGTAAATAGAGAAATCTTTGAAGAAGTTCAAAGAGTTCAAGGAATCACGATTTAGTCGTGATGAGATTATCAAAGTGAAGACTTTGATATAAGCCAAATGTAATGTGATATAGTATCACAAGTTAATCTCTCTTAACACACATTATGGGATAATGTGTGGTTGGATAAAGAAATCAAACGCTATTCGATATGGTTTGGACTTCGATCAAGTTACTTTGAGTTACTTGATCCTTTTGGGGATTTTATCATTTTGTCTAAATTATTTTTCTACTAAATCTAAAGCGAATCATATGAGATGTGAAATGGTAGGGTACCATGGTTGTAAGTTTTCAAAAGAAACAAATGCTCATTTTTCCTTATTATAATCACGAGTACAACGGGTTTGTGGCTCGTGAAGCTGTTTTTCTAAAATACAAGTTTATTTCTAGAAGACAGAGTGGGAGAAATTATTCAAGAGCCACAAAGAATGTTATGTCGCAAGAAACTGGTCTTTCTTGGCTACATGAGACGTTTTGTGTAAGACGTTGTTTCTTCAAAACCTAGGGGGTTAAAGTCGTCACTTGTTGAAGATGATGAATTCATGTTACTTTTAAGAAAGTAAAGAGCTTACAACTTACAAAGAAATTGTTTGATTAAAGTTGATTACTTCTGGAAAGTAATGAACATATGACTTACATGAGAGTGTTTAAGTCACAACTCAATACAAGGCTTAGAGCCATGAAAATCCGAAATAAAAAGCTTGATTAGTGACAAAGGGTTTTGCACTAATAAAGAGAGATTTCAAAGCTTGATTGGTTGCAAAGGGTTTTGCACTGGTTGAAATGCTTAAGTCTATTTGGATCTTCTTAGGGATTGTGTTCCATTATGATGATATACATATAGCAAGTGAATCTAAAACCCACCTCTTCAATTAGAAGGAATGTATTCAATACATGTCTTGAGTTTTGTAGATTCTTGCCATCCTAAGATAATGTGAAACTTATGAGAGGATCTTAAGTAGGACATCAATGAGTTGGAATCAATGTTTTGATCATGTGATAAAACTTTTCTCAATAGGTTGAGAAGTTGTGTTTATACATGAAGTTTAGTGGGAGTTACGGTAATTTTAATAAGTCTTATATGTGGATGACATATTGATCGTTGGGAATGATTTAAGACTTTTTGAGTATTATAATACATCTTTAATATTCGGATTTATGAAGATAAATCTACGCGATATTAATGTCAAATAAGGAGTCTTATGTTGATAAGATTCATGACTAGTTCAATCAAGTTGAACATATTTGATTGATTCCATTTGCTTCAGCTGCCGGATCAATTAAATAAACAATGATGTATAACACTTCATATACTTTGAGTATGATGAATTGTTTCAAAATCTAATTTAAGTAAATCTTTACCAAGTAAGCCATAAATATTACCCTTAAGTGCTTGCAGAAGCATTAAGGATGTAAAGCAAAGTGTTTTTGATGCAATTTGTGTAAGGGTGTTACACAAATGACAATTGACAATTGAGATTGCGCATGGTTTCCGACAAAACCATAATCAAAACACATTAGGATGGTTAAGATACCATTGTTGCTATGTTATTTAAAAAAATAGATTTTCTAGAATCGTTCTAGGCAATAAAGAACAATGAGAAATATTTACAACGGAAATTGAGTACACTTGCAATCATGAGATGTGCAAGAAGGATGAGTCCCGCACACTGTGAAAACAGTGGGAGCT
Organism: Silene latifolia; assembly: GCF_048544455.1. Classification (NCBI taxonomy): domain Eukaryota; kingdom Viridiplantae; phylum Streptophyta; class Magnoliopsida; order Caryophyllales; family Caryophyllaceae; genus Silene; species Silene latifolia. The sequence continues at coordinate 39,002,029 of NC_133528.1, forward strand.
ATTCTAAGGCTAGAGGACCTATGTCTTGATTGGATCTCGACACGTACTCAGAAAGTTTTGTAATGCAAATGTATACATTACAAAGGAAAACGAGTATGTAGTAAGGTTGAGTAAGGTACAAGAAGTTGATAAAACCTACTAACCAAAGCCTTCTCATAGGTTTAACATGATGAGTCATGTCATTTCAATTAAATTGAGATGAACAACTACATTCAAGATCAAACTGGATTATAGAATATGAAGTAGTAATCAGGCATTGACTATTCATATGTGATAATCGCATTTGTCGTTCGAATTTTACGTTAAAACTCTTTTATTATACTTTGTTACATCCAAACGGGTTGTATGACAATATTGAACCCCGTTAAAGTGAACCCGGATTAACATAGTATTCGCCCATAGTCACTTGTATGAGGTGACGTCTCGAAGTGACTAAAGTGTGATGCGATTGATGGCAAGTTCAGTGCCATACAGTCATGTGAGATGACTAATCGATCACATAGGCAGACTGTTAGGAACACCTTGTCGGGCCTTATGACTGCTTATAGAGTTCTAGCAAATTTATATAGCCTGGTCGTGGCGAGAGCTACAATAGTATTCTAATGAGTCGGTTCTTTTGACTAAAGACTGTTCGCCAAAGATGGCACAGTTTCAGATTAACTTTGATTTGTGTTACTACGACCTTCGTAAATGGGGTCAAATGGGCATATTTTGGGTTATGATGGTTGTGGCTAGTCGAAGGGAATAAGTGCAATAGGAATTGTCCACCCCTTGTCAGGGTTATAACAATATCTCAGGGCCACTCGAGGAGTAATGAACTGGAATTGCGTGGCCACGCTCGGAAGGTATCTATGGTAGATAACTCCGGTCAATCAGTTATTCTCCAGATCGAGGAAACCACTCTCGATATGATCACTTGCAAGTACGACCTGAAAGACACCTTGCATTGAGTGGGAGATAGTAATAGGACAAGAGAATTGGTGACGCACACTTGTCGAGGACAAGTGGGAGATTGTTGGATTAAGTGTCCTCCGACAATAATACGATCACAACTGTTGATTATAATGATCACATGTTTAAATCTCATTTTTAAGAATACATGTGGGATGTAATATTTTACAGTCAACTGGTCCACACATATCGGTAATGATTGGCTAACTAGAGTTTGACATTACTGTCGTGCGACGGTGGTGATCAGTTGACCCCCTTAGGTCATACCTATAGAGAAATACTATTAATTGATTATTTAATTAATCGTATGCTGATACGAGTTAATTAAATTGCTTAAAATTGACGAATGATTTTGTGAGTAAAATTAACGTGTCTTATTGTAATTCGATTATATTAGATACGGTCTAAGTAATTGAATTGTTTTATTATACAACTGAATTTGAAATTGAATGAATAATTTATTATAAATACAAGACGGTATAATTCATAATTTGATAAACCGTTTTGGTACAAGTAATTACGAATTACTAGTCGATTTTGTAAATGACATATTTTACGAGTATGTTGATTTTTAATATGTTAAAAATACATTACAAATTCACATGTCAAGTAACATGTCACATATGTAACAATTGACAAATGACAAAATAAAATGGACCTTCTATTTTATTTTGTATGTACCGACAATTGGAGGGAGTATTAATGGAAAAAATATGTTGATTATTTTAATAAGAGAAAACATAATTATTAAAGCCTAATCTCTAGCCATGCAACCCTACAAGCTTTTGTGAAGAGCATCTTTTGCATGCATTGGCTCCCCAATAGCCCTCCCTCTATAACCGGTTTTTCCACTAGGAAATAACCATGTTTTTCCTCTACAATTTCATTCACAACTTCAACAATATTTTTCTAGCGTAAGAAAAATTATTCTCTACACATCTTATGATAATTCTAGAGAAATAAAAACCACAAAATCTCCTCCTCTTGGACCGAAATATTTTCAAGAGAACAAATAAATATTTTGTGTCAAATTTTAAGTAAAGACTTTTATTATTACTAGATCATAATAATATTATTTATTAAGAGGTTTCCTTGGGTATTCACTTTTGGGAGAGATTCTATACTTGAATCTTTGTTCATCCAATATTTGGAATGCTCAAGAAGTAACAAGAAGGAGATCTTGTTGGTGCCCATAAAACCGAAATCAAATAGTAAGGTTGATGATTTCTTCTCTACTTTTATTTATGTTTGCATGCATAAGATTTGTAATTATTTTATGACTAAATAATTTCTCACTTATATGAATATGTAAATTAATGAGATTAATATTTCCTAACAAGACCATCCGTCAATTTTAAACAATTTAATTAACTCGTATCGGCATACGATTAATTAAATAATCAATTAAGAGTATTAGCCTATAGGTATGACCTCAGGGTATCAACTGATCACCACCGTCGCACGACAGTAATGTCAAACTCTAGTCAGCCAATCATTACCGATATGTGTGGACCAGTTGACTGTAAAATATTACTTTCTCTCATGTATTCTTAAATATAAGATTTAAACATGTGATCATCATGATCAACAATTGTGATCGCATTATTGTCGGGGACACTTACGCCAACAATCTCTCACTTGTCCTCGACAAGTGTGCGTCACCAATTCTCTTGTCCTATTACTATCTCCCACTCAATGCAAGGTGTCTTTCGGGTCGTACTTGTAAGTGATCATATCGATAGTGGTTTCCTCGATCTGGAGAATAACTTATTGACCGGAATTATCTACCATAGACACCTTCCGAGCGTGGCCACGCATTTCCAATTCATTACTCCTCGAGTGGCCCTGAGATATTGTTTTAACCCTGACAAAGGGGTGGACAATTTCTATCGCACTGTTCCCTTCGACTAGCCACAGCTCATCATAACCCAAAATAAGCCCTTTAACCCCATTTACGAAGGTCCTAGGATTATAAATCAAAGTTACTCTGAAATTGTGCCACATTGGGCGAACAGTCTTTAGTCAAAATAATTGACTCATTAGAATACTATAAAAGCTCTTGCCACGACCAGGCTATATAAATTTGCCAGAACTCTATAAGCGGTCATTAGGCCCGACAAAGTGTTCCCAACAGTCTGCCTATGTGATCGACTAGTCATCTCATATGACTCTATGGCATTTGAACTTGCCATCAATCGCATCACACTCTAGTCACTTCGAGACGTCACCTCATACAAGTGATAATGGGCGAATACCATGTTAATCTGGGTTCAGTTTAACGGGGTTCAATATTGTCTCTACAACCCGTTTGGATGTAACAAAGTACAAGATGAGTTAATGATAACTCAAACGATAAATGTAGACATTTCATTTGAGTAGTCAATACCATATTACTACTATATGTCTTACAAGTGTGTTAACACTTGTTGATGCAATAAAAGTTTAACACGCCATGTGTCCACATGCTCAAACTTTCGAATTGTGATTTCCTTTATTTTCATTTCATTTCTCATAGCATGAGCTCTACCAAGTGCATGTCTAGTCATTAAACTAGACCTTGGGTCTTTAATCTTGGAACAAACCCTTTTGTTGTTATCACATAACCAACGATTTGGATTATGGTGGATGATACAACTTGCACTAGTCAAGTGTCCCACCATCTCACAATGCACTAGGTATATGTTTTGTAGGATCCTGCAACAATTGTCAAAATGATAGGTCTGGGACTTCTCACAAATCCTTCTCTTTTAGGAAAAATACTAGTTTTGTGTAACTTCTTACCACAACTAAGTATCCTTCCAAATTCTTATTTCTCTCTTATCGTAATTGACTTAGGATCTTCATAAATCGTTATGTGTTTGGAAACTCTAGCATGTGTAACTTCTTATCACACAACTGAGTGTTCTTCCAAACCCTAGAAAGCTCATTAGTTCTCCTCGAGAATTCATGACGATTCTTATATGGGTTACCAATGACTCATCATGCTTTAAGAATATGATTTATTTAGGACATGTGCATGATTATTCTAATGGCGGAAACATTAGTGTTCTTAATCATGTAGTCAACAGTTCTTAGGTTCAATGAATGACCATGACCATCTCATGGTAATTCCATCTTCATCAATATGAATAACCTACGTTTCTTGTTGATTTGATGTGTACATCTTAATGCCAATCCAACATCAAGATGCCAATCCAACATTCCATATTTTAATTGGATTCATCTTAGTCCATATTCATCCAGAATTGAAAACTTAAGTGCTTTCTTTATCAAAGATAGTATATGCTCGTCATTCTCAATGAGTAATGTTGGAATATGTATCCTCCGACAATAATGCGATCACGACTGTTGATCATGATGATCACATGTTTAAATCTCATTATAAAGAATACAATTGGGAAGTAATTTTTACTATCAACTGATCAACATATATCGGTAATGATTGGCTGACTAGAGTTTGACATTACTGTCGTGCGACGGTGGTGATCAGTTGATCCCCTAGGTCATACCTATAGGGCAACACTCTTAATTGATTAATTAATTGATCATATAACGTTATGGGTCAATTAATTTAATTAAAATTGACGGACGATTTTGGAAGTAAAATTTACGTATCGCATTGGAATTTGATTAAATGAGATACGGTCTGAGTAATCGAATTGTATCATTACTCAGATGAAATTATTGTTTAAAGAAACAATTAAAATTGAATGAATTATTGTAATTACAATTTATTGTGATTTATAATTGGTAAAATATTTTGGTACAAGTAATTATGAATTACTAAGTCGATTTTTGTATATGACGTATTTTTATTAATACGTTGATTTTTAATATGTTAAAAATACATAACAATTTTATGTGACATGTGACATGTGACATATTGACAAATTGACAAAATTAAAATGGATTCCATTTTACATATGTAAACCGAAATTTGGGGTGGAATCAGGATAATATTGTGTTTATTATATGAGTGGTAAACACAATGATTACCTACAAAACTAGCCTTGCATACCTATTGCTCATTGTGAAGATAAACAAGTGCATGCATTGCTCCCTCCACCCCTTCCTCCATTCGGTTTTTAGAAGAGGAAAACCACTTTGGTTTTTCCCATTATTTTTACCTAAATACACAATAATGTGATTGTTGTTCATTCACTCATTCATTCATCTAAAATTTGAGTTTTAGAGAGATAAAAAGCTTCCTTCTTCCTCTCCCATAAAACCGAAAATATTAAGTGTTTCATAATATTTTTGGGTCAATTTTTACAAGATTAATATTGTACTAGTATTTATAATATTAATTTTAATTAAGTGTGTGCCTTGGGTATAAATCCTTGGGAGAGATCCTACACTTGGGTCTTTGTTCATCCAAAAGGAAAGCTCAAGAACAAGAGAGAAAGGTGATCTCTCTTGTGCCCATTTGAACCGAAAATCCAATGTAAGAATGGATGTTTCTTCCTTATTTTGTTTATTTGTTTGCATGCATAAGATCATTAGTTAATTTTATGACAAATTAAATTAAAACATATATGAATATGTTAAGTATATAGATCTACTTTTCCTTCAATCGGTATCAGAGCCATGGTTGTTTGCATGCAAATCGGTTAAAAGTTTTTCCGAGTTATAAAGATTAACATATAAAACTTGTAAATTTCTGTTATTATGATATATCACGAAATTAATCCATGCATGTTAAAATTTCTGATCCTAAAATGTTTTTAGGATATTTTGGTTAATTTACGGATTTTTATTGTTCATATTATACAATAATGGCATTAAAATATGATTTTATGAGTAAAAATGTCATTTTCGGACAAACATTATCTATACTTCGAATTTTCAGGTGAGTTTTGGATATGTTATCACATACATTATTTTAAGATGACATGTAAATTTTCATAATTTTTGGACTTGTTATACTCGAAAAATGGATTTTTCATTATTAAATTCGGATTTAGGTGAAAAATAGGTTAATATGAGATAAATTTCGAATCTGGTCATAGAAATTTAGTATGTTGTTACATACAATTTTACAAGATGTGTGTAAAATAATAGGCTATAGTGAAGTCTTTTTGCATGATTTATGGATTTTTGAAGAAAACTTGCATGAATAGTGACTTTATTAGTGAAATATTGATAAAACATACTCTATGACTAAGGAAAAACATTACATGTTGCATTTTATTATCTTTTTCAGATCTAAAATTGAAAAGTTGATGTATATAATTTTTCACATGTTTTTATGATTATTTTAGTTAAAACCGATAAACCGCAACATTGTTTTTTCCGGAAAAATTTCGAAATTTTTAACCTAAGTTTTGAACATTATGAGTGTCATGGTATTTTTCCATAATGTTCATGAGTTTAAATTTTGAATTTTGAATTTATTTGAAATTTTGTGATTTATTTGAAGTTTATAGCTTATTTTTATAATTTTAAGTCCATTAATGAACAAATTTTATAAATATGAGTTAATTATGGTCAAATTATTAGTGAAGACTAAATTTTGAGTCCTAAGAGGTTAGGGTAATTAACTTATGCATAAATATGAATTTATGTAATTTTTGTGATTATAAAATGGTGAAATCACGCAAATCCGTAAAAACCGAGTAATATACGATATTGGCTAATTAAAGGCGATTTAGCATAAAATTGGGCATGTTCATACATATTATAATGCTGGATTTTCTTTATGATTGTCATAATTTTAATTTATGTAATTTTTTGAATTATGTAATTTTTACTTAGTATGGCCTTAGTTTTAATTGGTATTTCCCGAAATGTATGGGAATATCGATTCCGTTGTAATTTTTATTGTGATCTCGTATCACCGTTTTGTAATTTAATAGATTTATTTTATTTTAGTTACAAATGTATAATAGGAAATTATGTAATTTGCTATGTGATTTAATTTATTTCGGAGTTTCCAAAGACGGATTTCTTCAAGATGGCGATACATAAAGACGGTGTTACCTCGAGATGCGTGCCACAACCGAAGTTCAAGGGACCAATGGAGTTGGTTTCCGAATATGTAATAGTTAAATAGTTTTTCTATTTTAGGAAGGTCATACTAGGATTTATTTTATGTTTGCATTTTATTTATATGTCACATGCATCGCTAAATCGCCATAACTAAAACATGCATCTTCTTTCATCGAGTTTATCGACCGTGTCAATTACAATTATCGTAGTTCACCGCTTTAGTTCACTTAAAACGTGATAGATAATAAATTGACATGACCTCTCGCTAAAACAATCAATTGAGACATAGCCTTACCAAATAGTAGAAACCATGAAAACCTATTTCGTGAGGGAGTGCACTCGGCCATACCGGGGTACAAACCTTGTTACGTAGGGGAAGTGGGTGATGAATGTCTATCCACCGAATTCATGTTGATAAGGGGTATTTCGGCACACCGTGCCCCAAGTTGATATGGGTTTGGATTATGGACACATTTATTCGAAATTTGGGTTGTACTCAACGAAAGTATTCACGACGATTTCCGGATGTGTTTCGAGCTAGAGATGAATATTAATGTAAATATCATCGACCAAGAGTTCTAAAAGTAGAATCGATTAAAAGGTTAATCCACCGAGTTATGTTAATAAAGGGTATTTCGGCACACCGTGCCCTAAGTTGATATGAATTTGGATCTTGGAATCATTTGTCTAGTTGGGTAGAGGTCACTAGAAAAATGCATAAAACTTGTTTAAATTATAAATTTTTACGAGTATTATTATTAAAACGACATTTGTTTTACTCCTTTGTTTTGTAGACCACTTCTATTTCCTCATAACAAATGGCAACACCAACCCCTATTGCAACGCCTCTCGCTAATTCATCATGGCTCCGATCCTTCATGGATCGATGAAAACTTGAAAAGAATGGGTCAAATTTCTCCGATTGGGATGCCCAACTCAAATTAGCCGCCCAAGGTGACGACAAGCTTCGTTACCTTACCGAGGCCTCTCCACCCGAACCTACTACTAGGTCGACCGCCGCCACTAGGGAAGCATATGAGGCTTACCAAAAGGAGTCCGTCGCAATGAAAAATGTCTTAATATTTGCGATGGAGGCGGATCTCCAAAGGAGAGCCTTTAAAATGGGCAATGCTAATGAGATTTACTCCAAGCTAGTGACAATGTTTTCACAAACTCCGCGGATCGTCCAATATGAGGCGGCCGCGGCATTCTTTGATCTCGACTTCAAAGAGGGCCAAAAGGTTAGCCCTCATGTGCTCAAACTTATGGAGCTTGTCGAGACCTTGAAAATTCAAAAGGTTGAAATCCCCAAAGAACTTGTTGTAGATAGGATTCTACACTCCTTGTCCAAAGTCAAAGCGTATGTTCAATTCCGGGTGAATTTTAACATGCAAGACAAGGATGTGTCTCTTGAAGAATTGCACAAGTTACTTGTGCAAGCCGAAAGGGACATGGGGTTAAATGTGAACCCACCCAAGGATGTGCTTAACATAAGCACTAAGAGTAAGGGGAAGTTCAAGAAGAATGGGAGGAAGGGTAAAAAGCAAGCTCCCACTTTCACCAAAGCTAGCACTTGTGAAGCTAGCACTTAAAAAATCAAGAAGGCTCCTCTTGATAAATGCCATTATTGTAATGGTATGGGACATTGGAAAAGAAATTGTTCCAAATACCTTGGTGATATTAAAGCTGGAAAGATTACTCCAGTAGGTAAATGACTATCCTTCTTTTATGTTTCTAATTCAACTATGGTATTGTGATACAAAGTTGTGATAATGTATCTCCCTTTTATTGTAAATAGGGCCTCCACCAAGCAAAGACAAAGGAAAAGAAAATCAAGCTTAAGAAACCATCAAGAAACTAGGAATAGCTTTCATGGAGCTTCGCTTTTTATTGTCTTATTTTATTCATATTTTGAATTTTAGAACCTTAAGTTTCCGTGTTCGACATGGAAAGGTATTTTGGATAATGGGTTGTATTTTGGATAATGGTGACTTGGTTTGCAACCCAAGTCACCCGTTTTATCATTTTATCCTTTTGTTCTAAAATTCATGTTTAAATGCTTGTTCTTAGAAACATATAACTTAAAGTTATCTAATAGACAAATATAATGACGGGATTCATTATATGTCCACATGCTTAAGGCTTATGTATGATCATTTATAAAGTGGCGTTGAGTCTATGAACTCTCTTAAAGGAACGTCAATCACCAAGTACACTTACGAAATCAATAACTATTAGTCAATCTATGAGATAGTTCTCCTTATACTTCAACATCATTACTTGTGTCTCATATGCTATCTTTGAATCTCTAGAGTATTTATTCTAAAGATAGAGTGGAAGAAAAATGAGATCACAACACACAAGGCAAGATAAATTGTGTACTTGTGTAAATGAAGATCTACGCAAGAGAAAATGATTTGAATGAAGGTATATCTATTTATATAGTATACCAAATAGATGAGATCTATGGTCTCAAGTAAGTTCTATATGACTAAAGAGACCAAGTGAAGTAATCATAAGAGTATGCTCTCAAGATAACTACACGAGGAGACCAAAAGAAAGTTTTGGAACAAAATGACTAATGTAAAGTCTTAACAAGAGTTTTGACTAGTTTATGAAAATTTTGACCAATAGTTTCAACCTTGAGATTTACTTAAGAGCCTAAATGAATCAATATAACATCCTAGTAATAAGCGATATTTATTACTAGAGGTTGCAAGGATTGATATACCGATATCTTCAATAGCCAAAGTTTTAAACCACGCAGATGTCATTACTCAACCTCATTATGAAAATGAATTGGTTAAACCTCCTTCTAAAAGGGATATTTTGAAGGATGTGTATTAGATATTACTTATAAATGACATTGCCACACATCATTATGACATGAATGTGTTAGAGATTTAAAATCTCTTTCCATAAGGTTAAGATGAGACCTCTTCGAAATAGGAATTTTGAAAGGATATGATGAGAACATATATGGTGTCATCTTAATAACTTTGCAAAGCAACATACATTCCAAATTTTGAAATGTGTTCAATTGAGTAATCAATTTCGAAACATGTGGAATTAAGTGAGAGCATTATAAATTATCATGTGAAGACATGGAATTTACTGGGAGCTATCATCCTTTGAATATCTACAACTCATTACTCATTAGGAATGACAAGCTAATATCTTCTTTCATAAAGAAGCATTTGAGTTTTCAATTCTGGATGAAATCAAGGGATATTGGATTAGTATTAAGAGATACACATCATATCAACATACACATAGGTTATTCATGTAGATGAAAATGGAATTGCCATTAGCAGTCATGGTCGTTCATTGAACCTATGAACGGTTGATCTCATGATTATTAGTATCTAATGTTTCCGCCATTAGAATAATCATGCACATGTCCAATGGTGAATCATATGCATAAGAGCATGATGATTCATTGGTAAGCCATAAAAGAAACGTCATGAATTCTCGAGTAGAATCCGATGAGCGATTTCGGTGTTTGACGGAATGCTCTATTGTGTGTCAAGAGGTTGCACATATTATAGAAAATCCGAGCACTTGTAAGGATTTATGAGAATCCTAAGCCCTTCAAGCTTAAAGGAGAAATAAGAAGTTTTGGACAGATACTTAGTTGAATAAGAAGTTACTCAAAACTAATCTTTCCTAACTATGCTAGGACTTGTAAGAAGTGCTAGGCTAATCATCTTGACAAATTGTTGCAAGACTCTAAAAAACATATACCTAGTGCATTGTGTGTGGATGGAGTACTTGATCAGTACAAGTTATATCATTCACCACAAATTCGTTCGTTATGTGATAATCGATGAGGAAGTTCTTTCAAGATAAAGAACCGAAACCAAGGTCGGGAACCTTGATGTGTGCTTGGTAAGGTTCATGCTATGAGTGATAACATGAATATAAAGGATAATACGATTAGGAAGTTTGAACACATGGACACATGGCATGTTAAACTTCTATTGCGATCAATAAGTGTTTACACTTACGATATGCATCACAAGGTTGTAATATGGTATTGACTACCCGAGTGTGATGTCGACATTTGTCGTTTGAGTTATTATTAACTCACCTTATACATTGTTATATCTAAACGGGTTGTGGAGACAATTGAAACCCGTTAAAGTGAACGTGGATTAACATTGTATTTGCCCATAGTTACTTACATGAGGTGACGTCTCGAAGTGACTAGAGTGTGATGCGATTGATGGCAAGTTCAAGTACCATAGAGTCATGTGAAATGACTAGTCGATCACATAGGCAGACTGTTAGGAACATTTTGTCGGGCCTAATGACCGCTTATAGAGTTCTAGCAAATTTATATAGCCTGGTCGTGGCGAGAGCTGCTATAGTATTCAAATGAGTCGATTCTTTTGACTAAAGACTATTCGCCTAAGATGGCACAGTTTCAGATTAACTTTGATTTGTGTTACTACGACCTTCGTAAATGGGGTCAAATGGGCATATTTTGGGTTATGATGGCTGTGGCTAGTCGAAGGGAATGAGTGCGATAGGAATTGTCCACCCCTAGTCAGGGTTATAACAATATCTCAGGGCCACTCGAGGAGTAATGAACTGGAAATGCGTAGCCACGCTCGGAATGTATCCATGGTGGATAAATCCGGTCAATCAGTTATTCTCCAGATCGAGGAAACCACTCTCGATATGATCACTTGCAAGTACGACCTGAAAGACACCTTGCATTGAGTGGGAGATAGTAATAGGACAAGAGAATTGGTGACGCACACTTGTCGAGGACAAGTGGGAGATTGTTGGAATATGTGTCCTCCGACAATAATGCGATCACGACTGTTGATCATGATGATCACATGTTTAAATCTCATTATAAAGAATACAATTGGGAAGTAATTTTTACTATCAACTGATCAACATATATCGGTAATGATTGGCTGACTAGAGTTTGACATTACTGTCGTGCGACGGTGGTGATCAGTTGATCCCCTAGGTCATACCTATAGGGCAACACTCTTAATTGATTAATTAATTGATCATATAACGTTATGGGTCAATTAATTTAATTAAAATTGACGGACGATTTTGGAAGTAAAATTTACGTATCGCATTGGAATTTGATTAAATGAGATACGGTCTGAGTAATCGAATTGTATCATTACTCAGATGAAATTATTGTTTAAAGAAACAATTAAAATTGAATGAATTATTGTAATTACAATTTATTGTGATTTATAATTGGTAAAATATTTTGGTACAAGTAATTATGAATTACTAAGTCTATTTTTGTATATGACGTATTTCTATTAATACGTTGATTTTTAATATGTTAAAAATACATAACAATTTTATGTGACATGTGACATGTGACATATTGACAAATTGACAAAATTAAAATGGATTCCATTTTACATATGTAAACCGAAATTTGGGGTGGAATCAGGATAATATTGTGTTTATTATATGAGTGGTAAACACAATGATTACCTACAAAACTAGCCTTGCATACCTATTGCTCATTGTGAAGATAAACAAGTGCATGCATTGCTCCCTCCACCCCTTCCTCCATCCGGTTTTTAGAAGAGGAAAACCACTTTGGTTTTTCCCATTATTTTTACCTAAATACACAATAATATGATTGTTGTTCATTCACTCATTCATTCATCTAAAATTTGAGTTTTAGAGAGATAAAAAGCTTCCTTCTTCCTCTTCCATAAAACCGAAAATATTAAGTGTTTCATAATATTTTTGGGTCAAGTTTTACAAGATTAATATTGTACTAGTATTTATAATATTAATTTTAATTAAGTGTGTGCCTTGGGTATAAATCCTTGGGAGAGATCCTACACTTGGGTCTTTGTTCATCCAAAAGGAAAGCTCAAGAACAAGAGAGAAAGGTGATCTCTCTTGTGCCCATTTGAACCGAAAATCCAATGTAAGAATGGATGTTTCTTCCTTATTTTGTTTATTTGTTTGCATGCATAAGATCATTAGTTAATTTTATGACAAATTAAATTAAAACATATATGAATATGTTAAGTATATAGATCTACTTTTCCTTCAAGTAATAAGTTGTAAAATTCATGGAGGATGATTACTCCCACTAAATCTCATGTCTGCATATGAAATTTTTAAACTCCCACTCAATTCCACATGTTTCACATTTGACCACTCAATCGAAACATTTCATGAAATGAAATTATTTTGCTTTGCTAGATTGTTATGATAAAACCACATATGTTCTCAACATATCCTTTCAAAATACCTACTTTGAAAGAGGTTTCGATCACAACAATGGAAGGAGATTTTAGTCTCTAACTTATTCATTCTTAAAATGAAGCAAAGCAACGTCATTGCTAAAGTGTAAAATTTAATGTGGAGTTCATACGTCCCTTTCAAAACACTCATTTCGGAAAGAGGTATAACTTGTCCATTTTCATGAAGTTTAGCAATGATTCTAGCATGGTTAACCACTAACTTAGCTATTATAGACATCAATATGTCTTTCTATGCAACTCTTAATTATAAATCTCATTTATATTCAAGGATGCATTTTGTTTCATTAGGCTCTTAAGTAAATATTAACGTTGTATCTTTATATTAAGTCCTTCCATTAGTCATATACTTTTAAGTACTTTCTTTTGGTCTCCTGACGTAGTTTCCTTAAGAACATCTTCTTTTGGTCTCCTCACGTAGTAGAACAACTTCTTTTGATTTCCTCTTGTAGTTACCTTAAGAACGTCTTCTTTTGGTGTCCTCATGTAGTTACTATGATTATAAATGTATACAAATTATTGTCTCTTACATAGATCTCATCTACTCAAGGTATACAAATCGCTTACATAGATCTCATCTACTCAAGGTAACGAATCATAGGTATACAAAACTCAAAGCATTCTTTGTGTCTTAATATTATTCCCACTCTATCTTTAGAATAAATACCCTAAATATTCAAAAGATAGCTTTCGTGACACAAATGATGTTTTGGTGAAGAAAGAGAGATATCACATAGATTAATAGACTTATTTATAAAGATTTAATGGGTGTATATAGGTTATCAAGTTTCCCTTAATTGAGTTCATTAACTCAATATCACTTTATAATTGATCATACACAAACTTCAAGTTTATGGACATATAATGAATCTATCATTATAATTGTCTATTGGATCAATTTTAAGTAGATTATTCATATGTTTGTATGTCAAGCATATAAAGATGAATTTTAGAATAATTAAAAAATACGCTAAACGTAGTGACTTGGGTTGCAAACCAGGTCACTATTAATCCAAAATTACAACCATTATTCAAAGGATTAAAACAAATTTCCATGTAAAACAAGGAAATTGAAATAGTTTTAGAAATTCAAAATACAACATGATAATAAAGACAAAAAATGAAGCCAAGCTTTATGGGTGACTACTCCTAGCTCCCTCACGATCTCTCAAGCTTGCTTTTCCTTGCCCTTGTTTTTGCTTGGAGGAGGCCCTAATTACAATAAAAAAAGGGATACATTATCACAACTTGTATCAAAATACCAAAGTTGAATTAGAAACATAAAAGAAGAGATAGTCATTTACCTACTGGAGTGATCTTTCCAGATTTGATGTCACCAAGATATTTGGAACAATTCCTCTTCCAATGTCCAATGCCATTAAAATAATGGCACTTGTCAAGGGGACCCTTCTTGGGTTTGGAAGTGCTAGCTTCAAAAGTCTTAGCCTTGATTTTCATGGGAGCTTGCCTCTTGCCCTTTTTGCTACTCTTCTTGAAGGTTCCCTTGCTCTTACTGCTTATATTGAGCACATCCTTAGGGGAGCTAGCATTTAGTCCCATGTCCCTTTCGGCTTGCATAAGTAGCTTGTGCAACTCTTCAAGGGACACATCCTTGTCTTGGATATTGAAATTCACCCGGAATTACACATATGCTTTGACTTTGCTTAAGGAATGAAGAATTCTATCAACGATGAGTTCTTTGGGAATTTCAACCTTTTGAATCTTCAAGGTATCGACATGCTCCAAAAATTTCAGCACATGAGGACTAACCTTTTGGCCCTCTTTGAAGTCAAGATCAAAGAATGCCGAGGCTGCCTCATATTGGACGATCCTCGGTGATTGTGAAAACATTGTCACAAGCTTAGAGTAGATTTCATAGGCGGTGCCCATCTTAAAGGCTCTCCTTTGGAGATCTGCCTCCATAGCAAAAATCAACACATTTTTAATTGCGGCGGACTCTTTGTGGTAAGCTTCATAAGCTTCCCTAGTGGCGGCACTTGACCTAGCATTAGGTTTGGGTGGAGAGGCCTCAATGCGGTAACGAAGCTTGTCGTCACCTTGAGCGGCTAATTTGAGTTGGGCATCCCAATCGGAGAAATTTGACCCATTCTTTTCAAGTTAACATCGATCCATAAAGTATCGGAGCCATGAAACATTAGTGAGAGTGTTTGCGTTGGTGTTTGGTGCGGCCATTGGTTATTGAGAAATAAAAGTGGTCTACAAAACAAAATAGAAGGAATAATAAAACATTTATCGTTTTAATAATAATACTTGTAAATTATTTAAAAAAGTTTAAGAGCATTTATCTAGTGACCTCTACCCAACTAAGATAAATGATCCCGAGATCCAAATTCATATTAACTCGGGCACGGTGAGCCGATTCATCCCTTATCAATATAACTCGGTGGATTGACTCTTTAATCGATTCTACTTTTAGAACTCTCGGTCGTTAAAATTACTTTAATATTTATTTTTAGCCCGGAACACATGCGACTACGGTGACGAATACTTCTGTTGAGCTCAATCCAAATTTTGATGTAATAACATTTTACTACCCCACTTCGCCAACGTAACAAGGTTTGTATTACGGTGAAGCCGGCTCAACTCCCTTATGAAATTGGTACTTCATGGGTTCTACTATTTGGTAAGGCTATTTCTCAATTATTAATTTAGCGAGAGGTCATGTCAATTTATTATCCATCACTTTTAAGTGAACTAAAACGCTGAACTACGATAATTATAATTGACACGGTCGATAACTCGATTAAATAAAATGCATGTTTAGTTATGGCGATTTAGCGATGCATGCAAACATATAAATAAAATGCAAAGCATAAATATAAAGTCCTAGTATGGCCTTCCTAAAAAAAAGAAAATCTAATAAACTATTACAAATTCGGAAACCAACTCCTTTGGTCCCTTGAACTTCGGTCTTGGCACGCATCTTCGAGGTAACACCGTCTTCATGGAAACTCCGGGAAATTACAAAGTAATAAATAAAAATTACATAATTTCCTATTATACATTAATAAAAATAAATCTATTAAATTAAAAAACGGTGATACGAGATCACAATAATTACTACCGAATCGATATTCCCATGCATTTCGGATAATATCAATTAAAAACTAAGGCCTTACTAAGTAAATTTACATAATTTAAAAATTATATAAAATGAAAAATATGACAATCATAAATAAAATGCAGCATTATGATATGTATGAACATACTTAATTTTATGCTAAATCGCCTTTTAAGAGCCAATATCGTATATTTTATCGGTTTTTATGGATTTACGTAATATTAACTTGTTACAATCACAAAATGTCTCATAACTTCATATTTATGATCAAGTTAATTACCCTAACCATCTTAGGACTCAAAACTTAGTCTTCACTAATATTTTGACAATAATTCAACTTGATTTCTTAATATTGTTCATTATGGACCAAAAATTACAATATTATACTATAAACCCCAAATTAAATTATAAAAATTTCAAATAATTTCAAAATTTGAAATTCAAACTCATGAACATTCTGGAAAAATACCATGACACTCATAATATTCAAAACTTAGGTTAAAAATTTCGAAAAGTTTTCGAGAAAAACATCGTTGCGGCTTATCGGTTTTATCAAATATGACCATTAAAATATGAGAAAAATAATTTTAATCAACTTTTCACTTTTAGATCTGAAATGTGGGATAAAATGCAACATATGACGTTTTTCTTTAGTCATGAAATATGTTTTAGCATTATTGGCTAATTTAGGTCACTATTTATCGAATTTTTACTCAAAAAATTCATAAATCATGCATAAGAAGTTCAATTCGTCTAAGCTTTTTACACACACTGAGTAAAAATGCATGTCACAACATATAAAATTTTCATGAGCAGATTCGAAATATAACTCTTATTAACATAATAAACCCTTTAAATATGATTTAAACTCATAAAATCCATATTTCATGCAAAATAACTTAGTTTTTCATGACATTTAACATGCAACCAGTAGATAAAATATGGAGTATGTGATAACATATCCAAAAATCACTGAAAAATTCGAAGTTTAACTATTTTTCGTCCAAAAATGACATTTTCCTCATAAAAATCACATTTTAATGCCAATAATAAATAAAATGAACAATAAAAACCATAAATCGTCCCACATGTCCTAAAAATCATTTAGGACCAGAAACTTTTAACATGCAAAATTATTTCATGATTTATCTTCATAAATTCTAAATAACATGTTTTATATGTTAACTAATTAAATCGGAAAAACAAATCCGATTTTGAATGCAACAACCATGTGCTCTGATACCACTTGTTGGGATTCAATAATCTCATATGTTAACATATTCATTGTATGATGATTTAATTTAGTCATAAAATTAAAATGGATCTTATGCATGCAAAACTATTACAAAGTATAAGAAGAAAAATCAATTCTTACATTGATGATTTCGGATAAATGGGCACTAGTAAGTTCGCCTTCTTACTAGATCTTAGTCATAAATGGATACACCTTGAAAACTGGGCTTCGCCAACTAATTTGGGTAAGAACTAACAATTCCTTGTTAGAACGGGTTGATATCTTCTCTCTTCGAGATGGGATGATTTTGTTGGGGAATGGGCTTACCTTCCGTCATCGATATGGGAAACAAGGAGCTAGTCCGGGTTCGTCATAGAATCATCCAAAAGCTTGTTATAAGACTGGTTTTGATGGAGGTTTTATACCGCCAGACATGGAATAGGTAAAGGAATCAAACACGGAATCCTATTGTACCTTACGTTTTGAAACGGGACATATTTCTACCCAGGGATGCCTTTGAGTGTGTTGTGCATTTTATCATGTTTCGGATTGATTGAGGATTGGAAACAAGACATATTTGGAAACGAAACTGCAACTTTTATTGGAATGACAAATGCTTAACAGACTCGAAGGAACGATTCCTAGGTCATCGCGGAACAAACGACTCAACTTCAGGAAAAGAAAGTCCTAGACTCGACTCGACTAAGATAAGAAAATAGATCCCGACTCATAATTTCAAATCTGGTCATGAGCTTTCCCTTGTTCAGCTGTCAGCTTAGATGCTCGGCTCTGGTCCTTGATCCCTTTGATGGTCTGCCTCCATCCCGAGGTAGTCCTCTGAGGATATACACCAGTGATGAAGGTTGTCGAATCAAATTGTCTTTTATTAACTTCGTTAATGAGAGGAGTACATTCTAAAGCAAGACTCCCGACTTGAATTTCATTCTTTGGGTTTGGCAAGAATTCAGAGCAATCCACAAATATTTTCCCGATAAACACCCCTTTCAAGTGACATGGACGGATAAGATGGGAATAATCGACATTGTCTTCGACAGAAACAAAGTTGGCGTGATCGCCAAATGGATTGGTGATGTTATTGGGTTTTATGGCTGGGATTGGGAGTGTTCCGTTCTCAATCATGTCTTGAATTTCGTGCTTTAGTCTAAAGCACCTTTCAGTATCGTGTCCCTTCCCTTGATGGAAAGCACAGTAGGCATTTGGTTTGTACCATTTGCCTTGTTGTTCGGTGGGAGGGTCCGGAGTTGGACCAATAGGCTTCAGCTTTCCTTGGGCTATGAGCCTTTGGAGAGCGTATGTATAAGTGCATCCGATATCGGTGAATGCCCTAGGTGTTTGGCGCTGCGGCTTCTTCGATTGCCCTTCTAAGAGATTGATGCCTTCATCTAAATGGGTCGTTGCTGGGGCTTTGGTCCTAGACGATGAGGCCCCTTGGTACCCTTTCGGCTTTTCAGCCTCAGCCCTTATGACATCATCTTCTACCTTTATCCCGATTCTTATCAATTCTTTGAAAGAGCCAAAATTCTGGTATTTAAGAGCATTGCGATAAACAGGTCGTAGATTCTTTACAAACTTATCTACCATTTCAACTTCGTCGGGCTTCTTGGCTAACTTCACGCTTTCAGCGCGCCATCTTGCAAGGAATTCAGTAAATCCTTCTTTTTCTTTCTGTGTCATAACCTCTAGCGTTCTTATGTTGGTCTGAATCTCGACATTGTCAGCATAGTGCTTACAAAACTCCACCGTGATATCTTCAAAAGTAGGGAAGTTCTTAAGGTCCAGATTGTAGAACCACGCCTTCGGGTGTTCATCCAGAGATTGAGCGAAAATTTCAGAGAGCATGTCAGCAGGTACTCCCTTCAGTGCTAAGTACCCCTTATAGGCCTTAACATGGTGGAGTGGATCTTCTGTGCCCTTAAACTTTGGGATATCAGTGAGTACCATGTTTGTGGGCAACTTATCTTGAACTGGGGCATAGGCCCTAGCATTTTCGTAGTGGATGTTCTTCCCCTGGGAGAGTTTCAGACGGTCTTCAATGAATTTGAACCGTTTCTCCAGATCAGTCAGAGGTGGGGTGGAGGAATCTTCACCCAGCTTGGATTCGATCACATCCATTCTGGCCCTCATGAGGTTCACGGCCTCAGTGAGTTTGTTAACAGCGTCTTCCATTGCTTGAAGTTGGGTTTTTGGCGGCCTTTCTACAAGAAAACCCCGGGCGAGTCAATATTCAAATGTAAGAGCCCCTGCACACTTAAGGACACGACACCAACTTGACTCAAACAAAGACTCGACTTATGACTGACTAACCAAAAGGTTCGACTCACGGTTGGATTTAGACCTCGGTTCATTTTGGACTCGACAAAACGACACGACCCAAACCATCATAACTCGATTCTAAACTGGACTCGGTGTGACTAAACCCGTGATTGGACCAACATAGCCCATAGGTTTAAGTGAAACGCCCTAAATGGCCTAGCTTGGACGTTTCTGTGGACTATCCTAGACCAATTGGTCGACCCACATGACTCGAAGCCCAAGAGGTGAGCTTGGGTGACCCAACAAGGTCGTGTTCTAGATACCTAAGACGAAACACGCCTAGCCAAACACGGCTAGGACCGGACACGACTCGACGCATTTTATGCTTGGTTAAGGTTCGAGAGGCATTTTGGATTGAATTTAAAAAAACGGATAATCGATTTGAAAATGAGATTTAAAATGGGCAGCATGCTGGCTATAAAAGCTCATTTTGGGCCGAAAAAAACTAGTCCTACTTAGGCAGCATTCCGCGTTTTTAAAACCATGTTATTTTGAAAGTAAGTTGTTCAAAAGTTCGGTTTTGAATTTGACATGGAAAAATTGAAAAAAGACTCGGGAAATCACCTTGCACATTGTCATTCTCATGTTATAAGGATGTATGCTCCTACGCATTTCTAAGTCTCGGCAAGTCTTCTATAAGAAGGTCTATACCCTCCATCCTTTCGGGTCTAATAGAACAAGGGCCTTTAGGTAGAGTACCTAGAAGATCATCCTCACCCTCAAGAACCACGACGAGGCGGAGCGGAAGCAAGCAATGTGCAAGCACCTGGCATAGTAGGACGTCGCCCCCCACGCGTCACAATGAAGCGTTGGGGCGGCCCGGGAAAGTCCTTAAGGGTTTATGCATGAATCGTAGCACTACGAGTAATGTTTTACTTTCCAATACTTTCTTTTCAAGTTTCACCTCGGAAGAAAAGACCCTAGAAACAAAGTGTAACTAGTCCTCTTTTCCCCAGCGGAGTCGCCAAACTGTGGACAATGCCCGCGGGAACTGCGTCCGCGGGATCCACATGAGGCATTATCGACTCGAGGTTCTTTCGAATCGAATTAAGACAAATTAGAGTCGCCACCAAGTTTTATGGGAACTTGGAACCGTTCAAGTCAACTTTACACCTTTCATCGAAAAGCATAAAGCCAATCGACTACGAGTGATTAAAGATAAAGACTTGTACCCTATATCACTCGATTTGAATGACTCTCGTAATCCAATGGTATTTAGACGGATCCACAAACCATAGATTTTGAGTAAGGGGGGAGGGTACGTGTTAGGAAGCCCATAAGGACACCTAACCCCGCCCGTCAATGACGGCCTCTACTAAGTCAAGTATCGGATTTCAAACAAGGTCGTAGCTACTATGATATATGATATGCAAACATCGTTTTAAAACCCTAACATGTGAGGTTTCTATGTCGATTTAGATGCAACTAAACTAACTTTGTCAAAGTTGAAATTTAGCATGTGGGTTGATTGATCTAACAACACATAAACGAAACAAATAAGGCTTGAGGGGAATGGGGGAGCCGTTGGGATCTACCCTATTACAACCCAGGCATTTCATGCCGACACAACAAGAAATTAAAGATACAACTCGATCTAAATACAATTGCTATATACGACACCATACGCGACGCCCTACATGGCCAATTCGGCCTAGGAAAACGTGCAGAAGGGGTGGCCCACGGTCTACATAACTCACGGCCTTGGGTCACTCCTCATAATGCGTGCTTTCGCTTAATCTCATCGAATTAGACATTAGGTCACACACCAAAGCTTGCATTAGCATAAATCGGGCCACGTTGCTTTAAACAACATGCGATTTACTACGCTCCTACATGAATTGGAGCACAAATATCTAACCAAATAAGACTAAGGTTTTTATAAATCATTTGACTCGTCCAAATAGAAAACTAATTACAAACGAATTACAAGAAACGACTCGATAAGAAAAAGGTAATTACAAAATACAAAACAACGATGAACAAATGATATAAAGATGAAGCAAGAATAACAAAAGACACGGCCAAGCACACGGCCCTAGACACACGAGATCATCCTATTTCCTAGGTTAGATTAGATTCATTAGGTTAAATCGATTTGCAAAGCGATACTGGATATACATTAGAAGTCGATGATAAAAGAGGTCAGAAGGCTTCGCCTAAACCGAGTGCTCTACACGGCCTAAAGGGTCGAATCAGGTCAAGTTCGCTAGTTAAATTAACTTGTTGAGTGTTAATAAGAAGGTGCTAATCACGCACTCTTATACTAGCAAGAAATCATGTGAAAAGAAAGATGTATTCAATTAGGTTATAGAATTGTTAACCGATTTTAATGCTTTTGTCGAAGCACCTTAACATGTCTGATTAGGTTATTAAATCGATCTAATGTCGTCTAAATGAGTCATATGTTAACAATCAAAGGTCGAACTAACATGCAACGGGTCCTAGGGCAAGACGAATTGAGCGAAGCAAACGAGGGGTCAAAAGCGAGGAACAAAGTTAGAATTCGTTTTATTAATGCCCTACCTTGAACACGAGGATATGTAAATGAGAAGGGGCATATGACCGACCGATCTGGCGGATTTCTTTCCCAACTCAAGTCAACGCGGGTGTTCATGGTGGTACTTTAACTCATACTCAGACTAAACTAGTTTCACAGTTAACGATATCAAACGATGCAAAACGATAAACAACGTAAAAACGAACAATAAAAAAACATAAAAAAGAACGAAATTAAAGGGAGAAGAGGAGGATTTGATGCACCCTCAACCTACATGTATCGTTGACACCGTCTTGGGTCGTAATCGATCGTAGATTTTATCTCGAGAGGCCGTCGTCGACGAAGGAACAAAGCAACAACACGTTTTTTGTAAATCTGGACAGCAACTTTCAAACTGCAATTTCTCACTTGTTTCACGGTGAAAATTAGATTTAAAAGATGTTTTGAAAACTAGAAAGAGAGGAGAACAAAGATCTTAAAACAAAACACGCTCGTTCTGAGATATTAGGCACGAAAAACGAGCACAAACAGAACTGGACAGACAGGAAAAGCCGGGAAAACAGAGTGTATGACACTCTGTTTTTCGAGGGGATTCGTGTACTCTCAAGGTCAATTTGGCTCGTGAATATTTGTCTAAGATGTATATGTATATTATATGTTTAATTAGGAACAAGAAACTCGAGTTTTAATGGAGGTTTGAAGGGGAAACGAATGGTATTTCGAGAGAGACACAAATTGTTTCTCAGTTTGGATGTCTCGGTTTTGTCGAGAGTTTTGAGAGGCAATTAGGGTTTGTTTGTGTAGATTAGTGTTGGTTAGTGACGGTAGTATGTATGGAGAACTTCCCAGAATGAAAGTATGGCAGAGGGGAGGTATTTATAGAGGGTTAAAGTAGGGTAAAAGAGAGCAACAAGCAGTCGGGCTGCTTTGTTTCGTTGCTGCTGTCCAGCAGCTTTCGTGAGCTGGTATAGCATTTAGGAGGAGTTTTTCTTGGTGGTTAAGCTAGATTAATATGGGTAGGATACTAGGGTATATTTTAGGGTTAATGGGCACGGGTTTAAGTGGTGTTTGGAGCGGGTTTGGGGCTTGGCAATGCTGAACACGGGTAAGGAAAAGAGTTGGGCTGGTTGTGTGGGCTGTTTATGTATGTTTGGGATGAGATTTGGAATGTGGGTACGGGGGTTTGAACTGGGGTTGGATGAATAGAAGCCTAGGTCAGTTAGTGAACTCGAGATTCGTGCCAATTCGTAAAGAAAACGGGCTCAAAAATCGAGCTACAAAGCAGCTCTAAAACGTGTGATCAAAACGAGTTTTCGACTTTCAAAATCGATCTTTCAAATCAATTAACACATTAAAATAAATGATTTTTCAAATCAAATACACTCATAAAATGATTTTTCAAATCAACTATTTATTTTATTTTCAATAAAATAAACTTGAGAAAATAAATTCAAAATAAAGTAAAATGAATTCACCTTAAAAACTTTAATTTAAATATCATTTAAATTAATAAAATACTTCGTCAACAACGCTCATTCTACATCGTAAAACGAAACCAAATAATGACAATGACAACTAACAAATACATGTGTCCTATCATCATCGGGTGTTTGTCGGGTTCTCTATAAATTCCAATATCGATGGATACGGGTATCTACAATTACTATGAATAAGTGTAACAATGTAAATTAAAATTTGTGATCGTCGGATTGTTGTCAATCAATAGAGTAAAGTATGAGTAATAAGTGATAGTTTATTTGCCGAATGTAATGTTTAATAAAGTTGTACGCACATGTTGGATGATGGAATTTGATATGCGTAAGTAAAAGTAGAGTAATGTTGTGGTTATATATATACATGTGAACCAAAAGTGTGACATGGTTAGATTGCATTGTAAGTTATTTAGAGTATAGTAGAATGGGATATGTAATGTTCGGTTGCGGTAAGTGCGTTATATGCAAGCTAATGTTAATTGCTATTAATAGGATAGAGATAATCAGTGACGAGTTCCAAGTATACTCTGGACTCCGAACGAGTTGTTGTTTTGCAGGAGTGTTTAATCGAGTTCGTAATCTTTGTCTCTATTTTAATCTTGCTCGACCGAGTACAAGTGCCTACACGACTTAGTAGGCCTTACTCGATCTAGTAGTGGGTCACTTGATCAAAATCGTTGGAAAAATAGAATCGTGGTTTATTCTGACCAGCGGGAACTCGATTGAGTATAGGCTACTCGATCGAGTACCCAAGTCACTCGATCGCGTAAGTCGCTACAGTACACGGGTTATATCGGGGATCATACTCCTTTATTCCTTCATTCTTTTCTTATTTCTCTTATCATTCAAAACCCTAAATCTCTCTTAAACCTTTTCTCTCAAAACTTTTTGGTAATTTGTGATTGAATCCTCTTGAATTCTCCTTGCTATTTCATTCAATCTATTTACAACTCATTCAAGGTAAGATTGCTACTCTTTTTCCTTCGTTTTAATTAATTAGTGGCATATGAAAGTGTTAATTTTTTTTGAAAATTTCGATTTATACCCATGGATTTCGCATTCTAGTTGTTGTATTTTGATAAGAAGCACGTTAAATCATTGTTGTTGATGCTAGAAATTGCAAAATCAAATCGATTTATGAGTATATTTGGCCCGATATTTCTAGGGTTTTCTCTATAAATTTGATTTTTTTTCATCTTTTGCATATCAAAAAGGGAAAATAGAGTAAGGAATCCTATTAGTATCATGTTTGGTGTTTGAATTTGGTTAATCTCACCCGAAATTTCGTCTTAAAACTACGGTTTAAAGTGCCCCAAAAATGATTTTTGCCCAAATCTCTGTAATAATAATCTTTTTGTGAAGTTTATTTTGAGGGGTTAAGATCCCGATACTCCTAACAATTGTGAAAACTTGATATTTTGAAGCTTTGAAACCGTCTTTTATGAAGTTAGGAGGGTAAAGTGAATTGGAAATTCTTTTTTTGTTTTAAAAGCTTTACTTCAGTTGACACTTTTCTTTATATGAATCTTTGGGAGTTCACTTGTTTATATAAGAACCTGAGTTGTGTGGCTAAAAACATGTTGAAACAGATGCTAAGAGCCGCAGTTGCAACCCGCTAGAGCAAGAGGTCGAGAGTCGTTGTGCCTAAAGTGGGGGAGGGGAATCAGGGGCCTACTGTTCCACCGGTTTCTGAGTACCCTTCCATAGTCTTTGCTGATTTCAAGCAAAGAGATGCTTTTGATGAGTTGATTAAACGTCGTATGTGACCCACTAGGTGCATTGATACAGGTATTTTGGATGACCTGAAGATAGAGGTGGATGTGAGGCATATCTTTGAGACCCTGGGTTTGGCGAGGTTATACCATCTTAGGAAGCACTCTTATCCTTTTCTGACTTAGATTTTATGATTTCCTTTACTTATGATGCGGTAGCAAAGACCGTAGAGTTCCGTCTGATGAACACCATCTTTCTCTTGTCCATGGACCAGTTTGCTACTCACTTTAGACTTGCGCGACCTGAGAAGGGATCTCTTATAGATATCCCGACTGAGGGTAGTGCTAGCAGCTATATGCCTTGTTTCACCGGTAAACCCCCTCCTACTTCAAGTAATATGTTGATTAATGATATTCAGCATGTTACCTTGAAGATCTTCTTCCGATCCCTAACTTGTTTGCTTTATGATAGGAAGGATGTGAGTAAGTTAAACTCGCATGAGGTTATGTTTTTGGTTACCTATCTGAACCCCACCCTAGCGCAGCGTGTAACCTTTAGTGCCCCGGCCATCGTGTGTGCTAGTTTGGCCTTGATGGCTACATCTACGGCCCGGTACCTGAGTTGTGGCGCTATTGCCACCCGTTTAGGAGAGAAGTTGACTAGCTTTAGGGCCTCTTCGGCTCTCAAACCTATGGTTCCGGTTGTGCCCAATTTGGACAGGGCTTACTTCCTCGGCCAGAAATGGCTGATGGTGTTGGAGGGTGGTGGGTTAGCTTGGAGGGTGAGGGGTATAAGTTAGATGAGAGTACCCGACCCTGAGCATCTTCTTGTGACTGAGCCTTTGACGGCAGTGGTGGTTGCATCAGACTCACATAACGATGAGGCCCTCCTGCCCGGCAGTACTACCTGATAGATTATGGTCTTTTGGAGGTGATGCCGGAGCCGACTGGGGGAAACTAGTCTAGACATGAGGACCAGGTACCTAGGGTTGGGAGAGGTCCCAGACGAGTAAGAGAGATGGTTGGTGAGACTCAGCCAGTGCAGCCCGTGCCTTCACGGTACTAGTACCTCCAAAGCATTAGCGCTCCGAAACCTTCATGAGATGGCATACATGCAGGGCATTGGGACCAACCTGGCCCAACCAGTTTGGTGGAGAGGTGTCGGGGACGTTAGTTGAGTATTTCACTCTTATAGAGTGGACCCGGCTACGTGGAGAGCCCCTGTGAGCTATCCCTTCAGTTGTCTGGCGCCATGGAGAGAAGGAGGAGACCCAGGTACAGGAGCGACTGTAGGAGGAGGCGCAGCCGGCACATCTGGAAGAGGAGGAGGAGATAAGGATATGGTGGAGGATCGAGGTGGCGACCTCGAGTGATTTCCTTGTTGTTGTTGTTAGCAGACTTATGATACTTGTTCCTTTCATTCATCGTACTTGGATTTATTTTGGTGTGTAACTGGCTATAAGGTCATATGTTGTCGGATTTTTGTTTTCTGAACTCGTAGTGCAGGTATATGATGTCGGGGTGAAACCCCGGAGATTGGTTATGATTTCTTGACTTCATGTTGCGTTGAAGGGTGACCTGACCTGCAGATACTCGATCGAATGCCCTCTACTCTATCGAGTACATGTTGTGGATGACCTAGGCAGTGTACTGACCTCTAGGTACTCGATCGAGTAGCCTATTCTGGACTCATTCGAGTGCCTTCAACTCGATCGAGTGCCCCCTGTTGACCCCAATACTCCATTCTCTTGGGCTTGTGGGAAGGTTGATTGATTATGTCTTGTGTCGTGTTTGTGAATCATGCTTCTATATTTAATATTACGTTACATGTGTTATCGCGGTGGTTTATATTATTTCATGTGATGTCATGTCTTAAGCTAATCGTTAATCCTTCTAAACGGTGGTTAAGTTTTATCTTCGGAAATGAGAATTTCAAGCTAGTCATGTATTGAATAGTCACATTTCAAAACAAGTACTGAATTTTCACATATATTGTTTTGATAGCGCTGCATTTCAGGAACTCGTGTTCGGGTTGTTTTCACTTTGTTTACATGCATACATGTCTTACGAGTAAAGACGATGTGCTAATATGGAAATTGTTGGTCTCACCATATGTTAAAGTGTTTCGTAATGTCAATATTGTGTGGGTTATTATTTCGTTTAGTGTATATATATCGTCTTGAAGGTGAACTTCGGGGACGAAGTTCCTTTTAAGAGGGGAAGAGTAATGTCGCATGAGCAAAATGGCAAAAATTTGACAAAATATCATGTTTTAGTAGATTGTTGGTAAAAGATCACTATGTTGTTGTACCCATATTGTTGGCTTAAAATTTAAATTTTGGGTGTATGAAGGTAATGTACGTAGTTGTTAAGTGGAATTTGGTAAGTAATTTGAATTGTTACATTGTTGAGCAATATAAATGTTGTGAAAATGATTTAAATGAATGTCGAACCTATTGTTGTATAATTGACTGGTAATTTACTACACATTGGACGTTAATGATTAATTGTTGGATGAGTAAGTAGAGTGTTGTGCCAGACGGGTACGTTATGTATTGTGTATAGGGTTGTGCAGTGTTAAATTTGGTTGGTAGAATGGAAGTAACAGTTGCGATAGTATGTACTTTTGTGTGTAGTACGTGGTTGATGATTCGGTAGGAAGTTGTATTAGATGGTCATGTTTGCAGAGGTAGATGATGATGATGAGTAGTCGGCGTAAACAGATGGGTGGTATATGGGAATGGTTGTGTTTGTTCTTGTCGGGATGAGTTGTCGTCAAATACCTTAGTTCATGTTACACCTTAAGTGATGAGGGATGATGAGTTGAACTTCGAGGACGAAGTTCTTTTTAAGGAGGGAAGACTGTAATACCCGCCCTGTTAGGGACCAGTTGACCATCGTTGACTGACCTTAGACATATGTCTAGACCTTTGGAAGCCTTACGAGTTCAATCTTGCGACATAGTAACCCTTTGAGTTTAGGAAGCTCGATCTAGTGGGGGCTACTTGATCGAGTAACTCTGTGACTCGATCGAGTAAAGGCTACTCGATCGAGTAAGTCCCATACTCAATCGAGTAACTGAAGTTCAGCGGTAAAATATAAATTGTGGAGTCGTGAAACCAAAATCATTTTTATTTCATTTATCCTAAACCTAATTACCGCCACATCACTCTCCTTCACCAATCTCTATCCTTTGGAGCCCTTTGTGAGTTGAGACACCATGGAGATGGGAAGCATGAGTCGGGTAGCGGTCTTGTCGGCGGAACGTTGTGTATAGGTATGTCGTCGTCATCATCATCCTCGTCTTTCTTAGTTTTGGTTATGGTTGTGGTAGTATTAATAGAGTTGTAATACTGTTTGTAATAGGTGGTTATGGTGGTTGCTTGTCGTCTTATGGTCGTATGCGGTATTGCTGTTAAAGGTAGGTTTTCCTACTCAGTACTGTTGGTTGTTTAGTATGTCGATTGTATTGTCTAATCGGATTGGTATTGTTGTTGGTAGTGTGGATTGGTTGTAGTTGGTTGTTGTATGTCTGTCTCTAGTTCGCGAGGTGCATCATCGGCTGAGTGGAGTCACTTGCGAAAGTGGCTTCATGCCCTTGATTCGCCCCTTGTAGAACCCGCCACAGGAGAGGATGTGCATATTAAGGAACATGGGTTTGCGCTCGGTATTGATGACCGGGGCTTAGGTGGGAACGGCTGCGGTTCCCCACTAGCGGTGTGGATTACTGGTTGCGGCCGTAATCTGGCAGGGCTTGGCCTTCAGGCAGTACGAGGAGTGATGATGGTTCACTACAACAAATCCCTTGCATTTTTAACGCTTATAAAGCCAATTGTCGACGCAAAAAAGCGTCGATAATTATATTTTCGACGCTTCTTGAAAGCGTCAAAATTTTGCCATCATTGTTTTTTCCACCAATTTTGACGCCTTTATGCGTCAAAAATAAAAAATAAAACTACTCTTTTAAGTGTCACTCTATGGCATAATCATGAAGCTAAAATTATATATTATTCATGACGCTTTTAAGCGTCATCTGTTGATTTCTCTCTAACGAATTATTGTATGCATCAATTTTGTTTTACACATACATCACGACGACATATATTTAATCAAAGTTCTTACATTATTGTCGACTGGGGTCGTCGTTAAACTGTAACAAAACCTCATAATTAATAACCAAGAAAACTAGAAAATACTCATAATATAATTAAATTAGTAGTTACTAATACAATTCAAGTATTATTTTATTCAACCATGCCAAAATAGAAAGAGTGTTGACTGAACTTAATCCAAAATACATATGAAAACTAAAGTTATCAAATGGTACTAGAACAAAAAATCTCTTGATAAAATAATTCGAAGCGATAGTTGTAGCGGATAACATTCTGTTTCATTATTCCGGCGCGACTTGACCATCCGAAGAATCTGAAACCTACAAATTTCAAATGAGCGAGTTGATTTAGTATCAGGTAATAATTCAGTTTGAGACATAGTAAATTAATGACTTAGCCAAAGTTAAGTCAGTGACTCATTTCTCCTAAATATTAGTGTTGTAGTCAATGACTCATTTTTCCTAAATATTAGTGTTGTAGGACACCGAAATATTGATGTCATTTGACAATAAATCAAGTCATGACCTCAAAGTCATAGATACAAAAACAACATTTAACAGAGATTGGTTGTATAAGAAAATGAAGTCATGACCCCAGTACCCTTAGTTGCAAAACTTAGGTTGGCTACACACGCGTTTTCACATTAACATAAGGCAATATATTACCATTCTAAGTAGTGAAATTTCAATTGTAGTATCATGACCCTATCAAGTAGCAGCGAACTTCACAGATAGATACACACATGGTGATAGAATAGTGAAATTAGTAAAAAGTACCTGTGTATTCGTTGCATGTAAGATATTCTTTGCAAGGTTTACGACTTGAGTTGATGTTATTCCAGTGCTTAGAATATCCATCACTTTCTTCAGCAAGTCTTGATTTGTATTATGCATCTTCAGTATATCTTGATTTTCCTTGATCAGCCCTTCATTTAACTCGGTCAAATTAGCCACTTCTTTCTCCATAATCTGTAATTTTAACCCGTCATTTTCACCATTATGGAACTTCTCTTTCCTTAATATACTACAAACACCAAATACATCACTTTGTTTCACACCAAATCCATAACCCACGGGATGATTGGGTATTCCTCCCCCGTACATTAGCTTGTTGAAAGCTTCATTCTCAATTTGTACACGAGACTTTGTACTTGAATATATATCAATTTCTGTCTAAACATTAGCATCTGCATCATCCTATACTCGACAAAATCAAAAGTATAAAGCTCATTAAAGCAATATTTTCAAAGAAGATATATCAAGCAATATCATAAGTTTTTATGTTTACCAAAAAGTCTTCAGTTACTGTGTCTTTGACAAACGTTCTGTCTTTCTTTTGATGAGTACTCCTAAACATTTCCAATACACTTGGTTCCCTATTAATTCTCTCCTCCTGAAACCTAATATTAATAAGATAATATGGTTAAATATACTAACAAATGTAATGTATGGATGTGTTAAATTTGGATGAAGTCATATAAAAGAAGCTTGTATATTAGCATAGTTTTTAGCTCCGGATGTATGAACATGATTTTGAAGTGCACGTGCTTCTTTTCCACAATCTGAATACCTCTGCATCCAAATTAAAATCATAAATAATTCTACAATAGGCACATACGCGGCTAAGTACACCATTATGTCACCATTCTTTGCTATATACCTGTCCCTTTCCGTACCAATAATCAACCAAATCAATCAAACTGTCATGAGGATGTCCAGAAGGCGCAGATTGGTATATCTGTTCTTTCGTTAATGTTGTAGGTTTAAAAAGCTTCTTCTTTAAGGAATGTCTATATAGTCTCAAGCTTTTACCCGTGCACTTCAGAATTCCTTGGTCGTAGCAATCACCATTGGGTATAACAAAACGGGACTTGGAAGAAAAAATAAATAAATAAAGACATTATAGTAAAGCACATTAAATTTGAACCTGCACTAACCAATTGGTAAAAAGAGATCAACTTTATAGATTAGGAGATATTCTTAATCAAATCAAGTTAACAATCTCAACTTTGAAGTGTTCTTTCACATGACTTTGTTTCTCTAATTGGACAAAACTGCTCCTGTTTTTCAACATCCCCAATAAATAGTACAAGAATATGTCTCCCTTTTTTCAGCGGTTGATAAAACTCATTAAAAGTGACAAAGTACTTCAAGCCGTTAGCATGCCAAACATCATTAGGTTGGACTAAGTGACTGACCAAATTGTAATTTCCTTCAGCATCTAAAAAAAATGTAGAGTAAAAGTATCACAATAAAACGCAAAAAAAAAAAAATGCACATTAAAAGTATCAAAATAAAAATAAAACACAAACTGAAAGTATTGACTCGAAGGTAGTATTTATAAAAGCACACTAAAAGTTGGAGAACCTTACCTATTGTTATAACATCCTCGTCCTCGTCAAAATCTACTTCATCCGGCCATTCAGGCATTAAATTACGACCCGTGGGGTTGAACAGTTCTCGGACTTTATTGGATCTAGTTTGTTGACCATTCTCTGAACAGGAAGTCTCTTTGGGTGCATTTGGTAATTCTTGATCCTTTGGGATCACTTCCACATCATCAGAGAGGTTGTTGGGAGTTCTATTTTAATGACTAGGTCTGAGATCACGTGTTTGAGAATAATGAGTGGATGGAGGTAGAGAACACCTTGAGATACGTGCCTTGTTATTACGAGTGCATGGAGGCAAAGAAGCATTATGTGTCCGAGGACCAGCAAAGGACTGGATATCAATTGATGGGGAGCGGGGTAGTAGACTTCTTTTTGTGAAGCATCTTTGGATCAGATTCCTTGGATAATGGGTTCCTTTTTTCAAAGTCTTTCCCGAGTGAGGATCTCCGCTGTCCCATTACTGAAATCTTAGTGTTTGATGTTTTAGTTACAGGATTTTTCCAGATGGGTGATACTTGATCCTTTGGACTCAATTCTACATCATTTGAATGGCTTTTGGAAATTTTGTTCTCACGGTTGAGCCCAAGATCACACGTCTGATAAGTGTGAGCATGTGTCTGAGGGCAAGCAACGGACTGAATATTAAATGTTGGTGAAGCGGTAGACTGCTTATTGTGAAGTATCATGGGCTGAGGTTCCTTTGATGGGTTCCTTTTTTCAAAATCTTTATCGAGTGAGGATCTCTGCCGTCCCATTACTGAAATCTTCTTCTTTAATGCTTCAGTTACAGGATTTCTCCAAATAGGTGATTCTTGATCCTTTGGGCTCACTTCTATAGGTAGAGAATTACCATTAATTTGAGGATATGTAGCAGACCGGATGTTCTGGTGTTGAAAAGTTTTGTCAAGCAAGGATTTCTAACATCCGAGTACTGAGAACTTCTTACTTGATGCTTCCCTTTTAGCATTTCTCCAAATGGGTGCAGTTTTTGTGGTTTTAAGCAGTGATCTATCATTGATATTACAAGGGGAATCACTACTAAATCCATTATGGGTCTGGATGGGTTGACTATGTTAGCTAGCATAACCTTTGTATTGGCGTTCTGCTAATTTTGAATCAAAAATTTGTCGCTGCCAAGTTGGGGTTTACCAGTAGGAGATTTAAATGGTCCCCATCTCATATCAGCTGCACCGATGAGAACAAGATAATAATGACCAAGAGAAAAAATCACAAGACAAAATAGATCGAGATTAAGAGAAGTTTACCGCAAGCAGTTCTTCCAGCAGCATTACCGACATTTTACCGGTGCTCTTGCTAAGCTCATGACCCCCTATAATATATTATAGAAAACAAAGGCCTTTAGGATTCACAGAAAATGAAAGGTGTTACGTTACTCGTTCCTTGTGTTGGTCCTATATAGTCCAAATAATGCATCTCCTCACACAAAGTCATACTCGTACGCACGTAGTAACAAGGCCAAGGAAAACAACGTGAAGAAACAACCTTATATTATCACTAACTCACAATTTTTCACTTGCAGTCACATAGAGAAGAGTCACACAGAGAAGATGCAGAAGAAAAACTGAATAAGTTACGTAAAAACTGAATAAGTCACGTTCAAACTGAATACTGGAACTTCACAAATCACAACCATATGGTTATACCAGCATTACACATTTACACAAGTTATTATAAGTTCGTTATAAATCATGCAACGGTTTTACAACAGATCAATCACCGCTCTATTATATACTTACAAATTAAATTGATTTTTTCTGCTATATAAGAGAAAAAGTAAAGGAGTTGTGGCGCATTATTTATCAATCTATGTTATGAATTCATATGAGCTAATGCCTTACGCTATATAAGAGAAAAAGTAAAGAGACACATGAACATTTTATCAGAAATGAAATCTGCCTATGAGTGGTTGGATAAACTTGCAAATGCATTCTGTGTCTATTGCTTAATAGGCTCCGGATACATCACACAGCATGCGAAAAAAATTTGTATCCCGTGTTCTGACAGCCTATACATTGGTCTTAAGCACTGGATTTGCCAAGAATAGTAGAATACTATCCAGTATCCGTAATAATGAAAGTACATTAGCCATCAGTTCATGGACATGTTTCTTGTTCAGATAATCAGTCATCCTAGATGCCCAAATAAGTAGCTGATGTCTTGTGTTCGCCAGTTCCAGCTAGTAATTGGTGGACTTTTAATCACTGGCAAGTGGAAACCAGATTGCAAGAACATCTTAAGCTAGACATCATACTCAAATCTCTTTAACCTATTTGCATAACTTTTTTCCTTCACATGTGTTTCATTCTAGATTATTTCATCTGAATTACAAAAAACAAACGAACCATGGTAATGCATTGGCATTTTATAAATAGTCCTAATACAAAAATTGTTGTGATGCCAAAGCTGGATGGTATTCAGACGAGCCAATGCCCTACATGTGACTTATGTTATAAGGAGGAGGAGACACATGAACATTTTACCAAAAATTAAAAAAAAAAAGATAGTGGTGGATTAGTAAAAAGACCAAATTCTAACGTGTGTATGATAAAAGAAATTACCCCTTCCACGGTCATCGACATCACTCATGATATTACTCATGACATTGTCTGTCAATGTAGTCGAAGAACCTGGTACATTGGAAGTTAACTTCTTAACCACTTGTGATTCATCATCTTCTGTCATCAATGCTCTTGTTCTTTTGCTTCGATAACTCATTGTCGATTAAAGTGATCCTTATTTCGATAAATCATTATCGATTAAAGTAATCCTTGGTATATCCTTGCTAATTATTGAGAACTATAGATGATTACTTACTCAATAACACCTTTCATCTCATCACAATGAAGTAAAATATAACGATGGGCTTGTTTTATACTCTTATCATCTACTCGTACTTTTTTCTTCTTCCCAATCACTCGACCACCGGAGTTGTACAAGTACTGGTTCATGTCTGGAATTCCCTCATTTCTTTTTTATCTATTAAATATGGTTTCAACACCTTCAAGATACCTCGAACAAAATGTGATGGTCTCCTCTAACAAGAACCCTTCAGCAATTGATCCCTCGGGTTGAGCTTTATTTCTCACATATGATTTTAAGTGAGCTAAATACCTTTACAAGAACAAATATTAACTCCAAAAAAATTAAAATCAACATTTAAAACATTTAAGGTTTAAGTATTAACCTTTCGATCGGGTACATCACTCTATATTGAACTGGCCCTCCAAGCTTGGCCTCCTCTACTAAGTGAATTAGTAGGTGAACCACAATTGTAAAGAAAGTCGAAAGAAACTCCATTTCCATCAGACAAAGAATAAGTATGATTTTTGAATGGAGAGCATCCAACTCACCATGATCAAGAGTTTTCGAGCACAAACATTTGAAAAAATAAGATAAGTCCCCGAGTAACCCAATGACTTCAGTGGCCTTGGAAGCTCTAAGTGCTACAGGAAGGATATCTTGCATCAAGACATGATTGTCATGACTCTTAAGATTATAAAGCTTTCGTTTTTTCATATTCACACATCTAGAGATATTAGAGCCATATCCATCGAGATATCTAATATTCTGTAAGATTTTCAAAAATCTATCTTTTTCCTCGTTTGACATAGAGTACGAAGCTGGAGGCATGTACGGATCCTTATTTAGTCGTTCTTGCAGCCATAAGTGTTCCTTTATGCCCAACTTCTTGATATCTTTCCTAGCATTCTCATTATCTCTACTTTTATCCATATCCAAAAGTGTTCCTAAGATATTGTCGCACACATTTTTTTCAATATGCATAACATCTAGATTGTGTCGTATTGGATTGAACTCCCAGTATGGCAATTAAAAAAAAAACACTCTTCTTATTCCACAAATTACATTCATCATCCTTGTTATGGTCATTGCTAACAAGACAAGTTGCACACCCATCTCTCGAGCCCTCTTTTTTCGATTTTGACGACATTTTTAAATGATCATAAATATAGTTTATACTTTGTTGCTGCCTAAGAATATCAGACCCACTTACTGCTTTAGGAGCAGTACCATTCTCGATTGTTCCATCAAACAAATTGCCTTCAAAACGATAATGATGATCCTCATCCAACCACTTTCTATGACCAACATAACAAATTTTGCCTCCAAACCTACCAGAATTTGTTGAATGAGTGCATCGAGGACAAGCATCATAACCCATAGTACTCCATCCAGATAACATAGCATATGCTGGAAAGTCATTGATAGTACTATGCAATGCCGCTCTTAATTTAAAAATATTTCCCTCGTAAACATCAAATGTATCAATTCCTTCCCATAACAATTTCAACTCATGAAGTAGGGGTTGCATGTACACATCAATATCAATGCCAGGACTAGTTTTACCAGGAATGATCCATGACAGTAAAAATGATGAGGGTTTGATGCATAGCCAAGGTGGTAAGTTGTAGGGTATCAAAACAATTGGCCAAGTACTATATGTGGTATTCATCAAACGATAAGGGTTAAAACCATCAGTCGCCAAAGCTAACCTAACATTTCGAGGATCGGATGCAAATTGAGGATAACGAGAATCAAATTCATGCCAAGCTAGCCCATCAGCAGGGTGCCTAAGTTTTCCATCTTTCACACGACTTTCATGGTGCCACCTCATGTCATGTGTTGTTTTAGGCGACGCGTATATCCTCTGTAGTCTAGGAATAAAAGGAAAATATCTCATTACCTTCGCGGGTTCTCCTTTCTTTAGGTGCCCTTTTTCTTTATCATTGTTATTGCCTACTTGACTTGCGGTTTTTTTCCATCTTTAAGTGTGGCATTTATGACACTCTTATTTTTGTGAGAATTCTCCCCAATACAACATGCAATTAAATGGACAAGCATGAATCTTTTCATATCCAAGACCCAAATCATTGACAATTTTCTTTCCCTCGTAATAAGTTGATGGGAACACATTAATTTGTGGAAATGCTTCCAATATTAGTTCATAAACTTTATTGAATGACTCATTAGACCAATGAAATATACATTTGATGTGAAATAAATGCAGTAGAAATGACAATTTTGGGAAAGTTTGACAACCATCATAAAGTTCTTCTTCTGCAGCTAATAACAATCTTTTATATTTTTCATTTTCCTCAATGTTGTTTTCTCTTGGGCTTTGATTGTAGTCATCATCATACTCATCATCAGTTTCCATATTATCATCATCATTAGACTCATCACTACAACTAGACTGAATTTATTTAGCAGGATGATTATGATTATCAGTAACCCAGGCTGCATTTAATAAACCTTTCATATCATCACGACCCACAAGAGACCCTGGCCTACGCTACTGCTCCCCACCTCAAATCCGTGCATATGATCAAGAACATCCCCATTACCATGCCATATCCAATTTGTATATCTTTGATAAAAACCTTTAAATAAAATATGTTCCTCTACTTCCTTTAATGTCAACCAACAACGTAGTTTACAGCTTTTACAAGGACACTTAGTCTTTCCTTCCACGGGATTTTCTTTAGCTAACTCAAGAAATTTGAAACACCCATCTATGTATCTATCATGATCGTTTGGCAATTTTATCCAACTAGTTTCCATGTCTACTCAAAATAAGATCAAAAGTCCATAACTATTAAAATTATATATTCATGTATAGAGCATAATAAAATTCAAAAATAACCAGCTTAGTTAAAATTTACAAGAAACATAGTATAAGTTAAGTGCCTATAAGAATTATAAGTTTTAAGTTATGCATGAATTATAAGTTCATATCCTATCAGGGTACAACATAAACCTACTGATATGCTTAAATAAGGAAAAAGTAAACCGTAAATTCATATTCTCAAATA
Organism: Silene latifolia; assembly: GCF_048544455.1. NCBI lineage: Eukaryota > Viridiplantae > Streptophyta > Magnoliopsida > Caryophyllales > Caryophyllaceae > Silene > Silene latifolia. The sequence goes on from NC_133528.1 coordinate 39,039,939, forward strand.
AATATAATTGATAAAAATTTGCTTTCAACGGCACGACTGATCAAGGAAAAAATAGAAACAATGCATAACGGATTAAAGCAATGAATTTAGCTGAAGCGGTTAACTTGAATTCACCAAAAAATAAAATAATCACACAACTATTTAAAGAATTTGAATTCTCACCTGCAAACTTTGGCTGAAGCGGTTAACTTGATCCTTCCTTAACTCACGGACGAAATTCGTTCGCAACTGTATGAAAAAAAAAAGAAACAAACTGATAAATAATTGAATCTAATACTAATTCGTTTTAGCCAAACGTAAAAAAATAAATAAATAAATTCACCACAATATCAATATCAATATCAATATCAACTTATACAAATGAACATAGATTAAGATTAACAAATAAGTATGAGCTGATTTAGGGTTATGCTAATGGGAATTGGTTACTGAATTCATGCTTGAATTTGGTCATCTTTCTTGTGCACAAGAAAGATGTCACCTGGCTCAAAAGAAAAAAAAGTACGAGCTAATGAAGACATAAGATAGAAGACAGATACCATAGGACAAGTTGGACGACATGGTAGACAACTGCCGAAAAATCAACTTTAACACATGGGACAAGTCATTGCCAACTTTCAAGAAATGCCTAATTGATAATAACATGGGAGAATAATTTCTCTCAGGCCAAATTATGTGAACAGTTGCCTGCATGTAGAAATGTGCAAAATATGTTTTGCTTCATCCTCATTGAACCCTGTAGTAAAGGTAATTGGACGTCTTGCATAAAAACAAGACTTTAAACAGAGCTAGACAGTGTCATTCTGCATTCAATCAAACTGAGTGAGAGGCAAGAATCTTACAGGGTGATATTACGATACTTTGGCAATATAGAGATTCAAAATCATGTACCATTAAACACCCAGATCGTGTCACTGATGCTAAGTATATTCCATGCAATAAACCATGACAACGTATAGGGCAAGTGCTTCGAAGGGCAAGTGCACCGGCCTATTTGTAATGTTCTATAATGTAGTGATGAGCTCCCATTTCTACTACATATTGGCACTAATTTGAGCTCATTTGGTAACATTTAGGGGTGGTTTGTGACGATTTTTACATTGTTTGACCAATTCCGAGTGCTTTGCCATTTAGCACGGTTCAAAGTGGAGATCAAGAAGCCAATAGATAGAAGAGGAATGACTAAGGAGGCCTTCCAAGGGAGCAAAGGAATCAAGAAAGAAAGGCGGACTACAGGAGCAATCTCGCACCGTGCGAGTTTTGCTAAGCCCGAACTCGCACGGTGCGAGTTTTTCGGGTTTGATGGTTTTGTTAGCGTTTTTGTTACGGGCCTTCTCTCTTATTAAGCCCACTAATTGCTAGGTTACGGAGGACTATAAATACAATGTTTTCAGTTAGGTTAATGATCTTGTCACTTTTATTAATCAAGTTTGTAATTTGGGAATTTCATCTTTAATTTGGGTATTAGATTTAATTATGGAGAACTAATCTCCAATCTTAATCCGGCTCAAGGCTTAAACTTTGGTTGTAAGATCCTTTAATCCTTCTTTAATTTTAATTATCATTGTTAATCCTTTTGTGTTTATTGATTGAATTTTGGAATCCTTGTTTATGTTGAGTAATTAAGTGTGATTTCCTTGTTGCTTAATTAATCAAGTTCCTTTATTGATTGTTGTTGAGATTATTAAGTGTGTTTTCCTTGTAATCTCATCTTTGCAACACCTTGTTATTAAGTTAATGAATGTGATTTCTTCTTGGCTTAATTAGCAAGTAAAGGATTAACTTGTAATTGGGCATTAATTGTGATTTCATTGTGTCTAATTACCCCTATTGAATCTCTTGTGCTCATATCTTCTTATTAATTTGTCCAATGTATGTGATTTCTACTTGGTAGAATTGATAAGTTGGGTTATTTGATTAAGTGTGATTTCCTTGTCATTTGGCCATTATTTAGTAGATTTAGAAGATTTATCTTCACAATAGGGTGATAATATTTAATTGAAGGATTAATTGAAGGATTTTGTCAACTAAAGTGCCTAGCTTTGAGTCGGGTTAAGTCTTCCCTAATATTGATTAATTTCCATCTTAAATTCTTGGTTGTTTGCTTGTTCTACACTCTTGTTTGAATTCCCTTGCTTTGGTTACAATTGAAAACTCAACCCAAAACCCCCCTTTTTATTTACTTGTTGTTATTGTTGTCACAATTGTTCTAGATACTCTTTTAATTTCACTTTGGCAAAACCCATCTTCTCTTGGGTTCGATCCCTAGCTTGCTATTATACTAGTTTATAATTAGTGCTAATTAGTGTGTTTAGTGGTATATAAATTGTTAATTTGGCCGTCTTTAAGTGCGACATTTTAGGCGTGTCAAATTTTGGCGCCGTTGTCGGGGAAGGTAACGGTTTTGCTAGTGTTTGTTATTTGTGTTTTTAGGATAGTTGTGTTAGTAGTCTTTGTTTCTTGTTGATAGTGTCTTGTTCTTTACTTTTGTGAACTTTTTGATTGTGTGCTCTTGTGTAGAATTGTTTATGGTCAATACTAGGAATTCAAGTGAACCACTTTTTCCATTCAATCCGGAGATTCAAAGATCACTTGCTTGGATAGGAGGAGGTATTAGATGAGACAACCCGGTTATTGAAGAAATTGATCCCGGTTTTCAACAAGACCAAAGAGAAGATAACAACATCCTTTTTGAAGAACCCATACCCATTCAAATCATCATGGATGAACAACCACATAATGATGGAGAGAGGCCACCGAGGCCTAGAACCATTAAGGAACTTACCGCCCCGGATCTCACACAAGTGCCCTTGTGTATCTCCTTTCCGGCCTTGGCGGAAAATGCCACCTTTGAGTTGAAGTCCGGGCTAATTCACCAATTGCCCCAATTCCATGGGCTTAGCACGGAAGATCCCAACAAGCATCTCAACAAATTTCATGTTGTTTGCTCAAGCATGAAGCCTAATGGGGTTACCGATGAGCAACTTCAACTAAGGGCCTTCCCTTTCTCACTCAAGGACGCGGCAAATGATTGGCTTTATTATCTCCCTACCGGGAGCATCACCACTTGGAATCAAATGAAGAGGGCTTTCTTAGAAAAGTATTTTCCCGCTAGTCTCTAATCTCAATTGAAGAAAGAAATAAGTAATGTTGAGCAATTGGATGGAGAGAACTTGTATGAGTATTGGGAGAGGTTTAAACAACTTCTTGCTAGTTGCCCATACCATGGGTATACCGACCACGACCTTCTCTTGAACTTTTGTGGTGGTTTACTTGAGGATGATGCTAGGATGATTAAAGCCGCCACCCAAGGTGTAATTGAATACATGTCGGTCCAAGAAGCAAATGAGTTGATTGAAAGGTTGGTAGGAAGCTCTAGGAATTTTGGGAGGAGAATTAAGAAGACAAGTGGAACATTCTCTTCAAGGCAAGGTTCAAACCATATGGAGGAGAAAGTTGACTTTCTCACTAATTTGGTGAAGGAACTTACAAAAGGTGGTGGGAGTACTTCTCATGTGAAATTTTGTGGTCTTTGTAATGACCCAACTCATCCCACCGATGGGTGTCCATCTTTGCAAACGGAGGAAGCAATTGAAGCGGTGAAAGCTATTGGTTTTAGGAAGTTTGACCCCTATTCTAACACTTACAATGAAGGTTGGAAATCTCATCCAAATATGGGGTGGGGTGGAAACCAAAATCAAAACCAAAATCAAAATCAAAAAGGGGCTTCAAACTCTTCATTTCAAAAGCCAAATCAAAGCCAAAACCAATCTCAAAATTCCTTGGAAGAAATGATGAAAACACTTACCATGAATCAAATGGCAATTCAACAAAATACCAAGGAATTTCAAACCGCCGTGCTTCAACAAAACCGACTCACCGACTCTAGGTTTGTTAACCTTGAGACCCAAGTTGGTCAAATCCTCACTACACTCAATTCCCAACCCAACCAAGGAGAGAGTCTCCCTTCTCACACCATTCCTCCACCGAACAAGGAACAAGCAAAAGCGGTCTCTTTGAGGAATGGTAGAGAGTTGGAAGAGGCACCCAAAGCTCCTAAGAAGACAAGACCACTTCCTATTGTTCATGAAGTGGAAGATGTGGTTGAAGATGAAATTGAAGTGGTAGTGGAACAAGGGGAAGCATCTTCACCCCAACAAGTAAGGGTACATGAACCTCTTTAGGAATATGAGCCACAAGCTCCATTTCCAAGTGCTTTGAATGATACAAGGATAGTTGACAAGAAGACTTCAAGCCTTTATGATATCTTTCGTAAAGTGGAGGTAAACATTCCTCTTCTTGATCTTCTTAGTAGTGTGCCCAAGCATGCAAAATTTTTGAAAGAGTTGTGCACTACTAAGAGGACCAACAAGGCTAAGAGCATGAAAAAGGTAAGGGCTAGTGAACATGTGTCGGCAATGTTTCAAAAACGGTTGCCACAAAAGTGTAGTGACCCGGGCATGTTCACCATCCCTTGTAAAATTGGTGATTTGGATTGTCAACATGCTATGCTTGATTTAGGTGCATCCATTAATGTCTTGCCCAACTACCTTTATGAGTCACTTAAGTTAGGACCTTTGAAACCGACTCGTACGGTCATTTCTTTGGCCGATAGGTCCAATATCTATCCTAAAGGGGTTGTGGAGGATGTCTTGGTGAAGGTGGGGGGAATGCTTTTCCCCGCCGACTTCTATGTGATTGAAATGGAACCCGAGAAAGGCTCCACTCCCATTCTATTGGGAAGGCCTTTCATGAGAACTTCTAACACCAAGATTGATGTATCTAGTGGCCGCCTCACAATGGAATTTGAGGGGGAAAAGATTGAGTATAGCATACATGAGGCCATGAAATACCCATCCGAGACTTCATCTTTGTGTTTTCTTGAAATTTTTGAGCCAATTGTGCAAACCGTGTATGAATTGTGCAAAGTTGATCCATTAAATGTTGTTTTGACTAATGGATTGGTTGGAGAAGATATGGGGTATGCTTTGTCTTGTGATGTGCAGGAAACAATCAAGGACTTAGAGGAAAATCCCCCAATGGAAGAATGGGAAGAAAAGGAAGAAACCCGGACTATACAGAGAACTCGCACCGTGCGAGTTCGGGAATGGGAAACTCGCACCGTGCGAGTTATGCCCCTGTCCGGAGATTTTCTTCCTTTCTTCAGTTTGTTAGAAGAACTTCCAAAGGAGAAACCTGTTCCCTCTGTTGTCAAGCCTCCTACTGTTGAATTGAAGCCCTTACCAAGTCATTTGAAGTATGCATTTCTTGGAAATGAAGAAACCTTACCGGTGATTATTTCAAGCAAGCTTACTAAGGGGCAAGAAGAGGCTCTCATCCGGGTTCTTAAGCAACACAAGGAAGCAATTGGGTGGACAATGGCCGACATCAAAGGCATTAGTCCCACCTTATGCATGCACCGAATTCTCCTTGAAGATGAAGCAAAGCCCGTCCGACAACCTCAAAGACGTTTGAATCCTCCAATGATGGATGTGGTGAAGAAAGAGGTACTCAAACTTCTTCATGTGGGTATGATCTATCCTATTTCCGATAGTCAATGGGTTAGTCCGACCCAAGTTGTCCCAAAGAAATCCGGGTTAACGGTAGTCGAGAACCACGAAGGAGTGTTGACCCCCACTCGAGTTCAAAATGGGTGGAGGGTATGTATCGACTACTGTAGGCTCAATGCCGTGACCCGGAAAGACCACTTCCCGCTCCCCTTCATGGATCAAATGTTGGAGAGGTTAGCGGGAAAAGCTTTTTCTTGTTTTTGGATGGCTACTCGGGATATTTTCAAATCCCAATCGCACCCGAGGACCAAACAAAAACAACCTTTACATGCCCCTTTGGAACGTTCGCCTATAGAAAGATGCCCTTTGGTCTTTGCAATGCCCCGGGGACGTTCCAAAGGTGTATGATGAGTATATTTTCGGACCATGTTGAGGACTTTATTGAGGTATTCATGGATGATTTCACCGTCCATGGTCAATCTTTTGAGGATTGTTTGAGTCATCTTACTTGGGTCTTAAAGAGGTGTATTGATACCAACCTCGTTCTCAACCATGAGAAATGTCATTTCATGGTTGATGAAGGAATAGTCTTGGGACATGTTGTTTCCTCTAGGGGAATTGAAGTTGATAAGGCAAAGGTCGATACCATTCGCACCTTGCCTTATCCTACTAATGTGCGTGAAGTGAGGTCTTTTCTAGGTCATGCCGGGTTCTACCGGCGTTTCATTAAGGATTTCTCAAAGATCGCCGCTCCTCTATGCAAGCTACTTCAAAAGGATTGTGAATTTGTCATGAGTGAAGAATGCAAGGGAGCTTTTGATATGCTCAAGGAGAAGCTTATTTCGGCACCTATAATTCAACCTCCCAATTGGAATGAACCGTTTGAGATCATGTCGGATGCAAGCAATTATGCCCTTGGCGCGGTACTTGGCCAAAGGGTGGGAAGAGCACCTCATGTTATTCAATATGCATCGACAATGATGAATGAGGCTCAAAGGAACTATACAACTACCGAGAAAGAATTTCTTGCGGTGGTGTTTGCCTTAGAGAAATTCCGATCTTATATCCTTGGAGCCAAGGTCATCATCTTCACGGATCATGCCGCTTTGAGGCATCTTGTCTCAAAGAAAGAATCCAAGCCCCGCTTGATGAGATGGGTACTACTCTTGAGTGAGTTTGACGTTGAACTCAAGGACAAGAAAGGCTCTACCAACACGGTGGCGGATCATCTTAGTAGAATCATCCAAGAAGACTCCTTGGTACCACAAAATTCAATTAAGGAGACCTTCCCGGATGAAGCCCTCCTTGCCTTGATATCCACCGAACCTTGGTATGCACATATCGTGAATTACTTGGTTTTGGGCAAATTTCCACCGGGTTTGACTCGACATCAAAAAGACAAAATTAAGAGTGATTCCAAGTACTATGTGTGGGATGATCCTTATTTGTGGAAATTTTGTGCCGATCAAGTGATAAGGAGGTGTGTGCCGGACACCGAAATCATGTCAATTCTCCGGTTTAGTCACGAGTATGCTTGTGGCGGACATTTTGGAGCCAAGAAAACGGCTAGAAAGGTGTTGGATAGCGGTTTCTTTTGGCCCACACTATTCCGAGATGCTCATGCCATAGTGAAGACTTGTGATAGATGCCAAAGAGTTGGTAATATTTCAAAAAGAGGAGAAATGCCCCAAACACCCATGATCTATTGTGAAATATTTGATGTGTGGGGTATTGACTTCATGGGACCATTTCCCGCTTCTTGTGGTAATGTTTATATACTTTTGGCGGTGGATTATGTCTCCAAGTGGGTGGAGGCTAAGGCCACCAAGACCGATGATGCAAAGGTGGTTGGAGAATTCATCAAAACCAACAGCTTTTCTCGATTTGGTTTTCCAAAAGCTTTGATAAGCGACCGAGGCACTCACTTTTGCAACAAAGCCATTGGTGCTCTTCTCAAAAAGTATGGGGTACTTCATAAGGTCTCAACCGCCTATCACCCTCAAACCAACGGTCAAGCCGAGGTTTCTAATAGGGAGATTAAGGCCATCCTTGAGAAGACGGTGAATCCCGACCGCAAGGATTGGAGCTTGAGGTTAAATGATGCCTTGTGGGCCTATCGCACGGCTTACAAAACGCCAATCCGGATGTCACCTTACCGCTTACTTTTTGGGAAATCATGTCATCTACCCGTGGAGGTTGAGCATCGAGCTTATTGGGCGGTCAAGTCGTTCAATTTGCAATTGGATGAAGCGGGTCTTCATAGGAAACTTCAATTACAAGAGTTGGAAGAAATCCGGAATGATGCTTATGAGAATGCTTCCATTTACAAGGCAAGAACAAGAGCATGGCATGACAATATGATTTCAAGAAGAGTGTTTCAAGTGGGAGAGAAAGTCTTACTTTTCCAAAATCGACTTAGACTTTTCTCCGGTAAATTGAGGTCTAGGTGGATGGGACCATATGAAGTGGTTCGTGTCTTCCCACATGGAGCAATTGAAATCAAATGTTTGAAGACCGGGAAAGTTTTGAAAGTGAATGGGCAAAGGTTAAAGCATTATTATGAAGGAATTGAAGTGGGTGAAGTGGAAACACTCCATCTTGTTGATCCAATTTACTCAAATTAATGAAAGTGCAACTTTGTCGAGCCATCGACGTTAAATAAACGGCAAAAGTTTGTAAATATTTCTTTCCCTTGCATATTTAAATTCCGCATTGCATTGTTTATATTGCATTTATCATGTTGCATTGTTTATATTGCATTTCTCATGTTTAAATTTATTGCATCCTTTACTTTTTGCATAATAAATTAAATCATTTGCATTTTCATTAATGTTTTTGGCAAATTAGAATGGTTTAATGTGTGTTTTAGTGTTAGGATATCAACTCAAGGGCATATGTGAAGAAAGAAAGGAAGAATGATGGATAAAAGAATTGGCTAGAATGAAGAATTAAGCAACGAAAAATGCATTTCCAGCAGAGAAACCGCACGGTGCGAGTTTCCTGGGAGCATAACTCGCACCGTGCGAGTTTTGTAGAATACTCGATTTTTCAGCTCAATTCGCACGACACCTTTACTTGTTCTTCCCCAATTCATTCAACATTCAACCTCTCTCATCACACTAACCCTAAACACCCAAAATCCACCATCAAAATCCTTCTCAAATCACCCAAATCAATCAATTTACCTTCAAGTTTCATCAACTTTCATCTCCCAACATCGATTTGGGCAAGGTAAATTGCAAAAATTCGAGGAATCACCATCATTTTCGAGCTAGGGTTTGGAAAAATTGAAGAAGTGGAAGATTTGGGTTTGCAAATTGGTTTTAAGGCACGATTTTGAACAATTTGGGTTAGCATTCTTCACCAAACAACCCAAGCAAGGATCAAAGGGAGGTATAAACACCTTATTCTTCTCCTTGTCAATTCTAGCTACTAAAATTCGAATTTGTGCTCTATCAATTCGAATATTAGTTGTGTTTTTGTGTTTAATTCGTCCTTAAAACAATCCCTTTTAACTAGTGAGGTGTTCTTTTCTAGCAAATAGCTAATTAGCACAACAAATTTTGTAGTGCATATTAGGTGTTTGATCAATTGCCTCACCCAAAATTTTGTTCAAAAATTGTGTTTTTCTGAGATTCTACTTGTTCTATAATGGGAAAAGGAAAAGAAACTGCGGCTTCCTCCTCCAAAGGATCCAAGGGAGCCCCGGATTCTTATGCAAATGAGTATTCGGGTAAGGAGGGCCTCCGAGACAAGGCCCTCACGAGTTGGAAAACGTTTGCCTCGGTGTCTACCGTGGCACAAACCAAATTTCTTGATGAGAATCTTCTTATCGAGTTGGGAATGCTTCCCATAACTCGTATGCTTTTAGAAAAGGTCGGACTTGAGGCCTATATTCATGTTGCCGCACCCACCCGAAGGGGTGTCACCTATGAGTTTTTGTCATCGTTGGAAAAAGTAAAATTGGGGAGGGACAAGGTCCCGGAATCAAATTCGGGCATGCCGCCTCACCCATACATTGTCATATGATGAGGTTCGTGAGGCCTTACATATCACCAAGGCCCCCGTGAAGGAAAAACTTGATAAAGCATTAATGAGTACTTTTTGGAACGAAATGACGGGTGACTTACGCCACGGGAACTCAAAGAACACCACCATACCCAACCCGGTCCTACGCCTCCTTAGCCGTCACATCAACACAAATTTCTTGGTCATGACCGAACCCACCAAAATGCAATACCAACAAATACAAGTTCTTTGGTCAATGACCCCGGAAGGGAGGGGAGTGCCGGATTGGGTGGAATTGTTTGTGAGTGGGTGCCTTGAACTTCAAAACAACCCCAAGGGTACCATTTATATTGGTGGTATGATCGACTTAATCGTGCAAAAGACGGGTGTGTCATTTCCACCCAATGCTTACCCTCTTGATGGTAGTGGTCTCATAGACTATCATTACTTGAAGCACTCAAAAGTGATTGAGGTAGTTGACAAGACCGCTCCCTTAGTCATTTGGTGCATGGGTGGACTAAATTCCAAGCACTACATGTATTTACCCCGTCCCTCCGACTCACCACCTTTGGGTTGGGGGAGTGCGAAAGATTTCTTCATGCCCCCCGATGATGATTTTGTGTACCTTTGGGTTGATAGAGCCCAAGTAGTTGAACCGGAAGAGGACGAGGGAGGAGAGCAACCACAAGTGTGGGGGGCTCTAACTTTTGGTGACATGCCTCATCGTGATGCACCATTTGATGAACCCATGCCTAATGCCCCCTATGATGAGCCACACTTCACTCCTCCCCATATGCAACAACAACAACAACAACCACAATATCCTTTTTAAGGGCCATCAATTCGACTACCGGCTTTTCAATCATGGCAAACCAACATTACCAACCGAGTTTCAAGCATTGAATCTACCCTCTCCCAAATACAACTCACGGAGAATGCGCGGTGGGGAATCACCGAAAACCGCTACCACCATTATCAAGAAGATTTGGATGAGTTGCGTTATACTTCAAATGCAACTTTTGATATGGTGGCCGCAATGAATGCTCAATTCATGCAACAATTCCCCACCCAATACCAAGGGTATAGTGCGACTCGGGTTGCGGAAACAAATGCCGAGAGGGAAAGGATGAGAAGTAGAAGAGAAGCAAGAAGAAGAGGAGGACCTCCCAACTTTGGAGGTGCCTCAAGCTCACACTCTTGAGTGAGTTTAGGTGTAGTGTTTACCTCACACTTTGGGGACAAAGTGAAGATTTAAGTGTGGGGTGGACATGAGTTGATATCATGTAAATTTTGTAATATATTTCAATTCCATGCATTGTATTTCAATTCAAAAAAAAAAAAAAAAAAAAAAAAAAAAAAAAAAAAAACGAAAAAGAAAAAGAAAGAAAAGAAAACCCGGCTAGGATGAAAACCCGAAAGGGCATCCTAGGCAAAAATGGGAAAGTGGCCGAGGCCGGAGTGAAAACCCGAAAGGGCGCTCCGGGCAAAATGAAGAAAAGAGTGCGAGCCACGAGAGTAGAAGTGAGGAAAATGCTAAACCGAAAACCCGCAAGGGCGGGCGGTTTAGGCAAAATGAGAGATTTAGGCAAAATGAAAAATAATTGAAACTCTCAAGTCTTATCACATATTTTTACTACTTCCTACATGGCGTTGGTGACATAAGTGGAGGTGTCAAAGAAGGTTGGAAGGGTAGGTTAGAAGTGTGCCAAGGCTAGGAGGGGGATGTGGAAGCTTACTTTGTTACTAGTGCTTGGCATACTTGAAGCATGGGATTGTGGTGACTTGTATTATCTTTGTTGGAAAGTTGTGTTTTGATTGATGAGTTGTTGTGAATTGTTGAAGAATGGAGGTGTTTGAGGTTGCCAAATTGATTGGAAGGAGAAGCCTTATTGACCATGGTAGCCTTGTATTACCAAGTGGAGTGATAAGGGGGAGTAATAAGGAGGAGGTGTTAGAGTTTTGGGAATGATGTATTGGTGAAATTGGTGGAATTAGGATCATCTTAGATGAGGGAAGTCATAAGGAGGGCGCGTGAGTGAAGAGAGTTCTTGTTGGTGGTTTTTGGGTCACTTACTCACTTGTGGAAGCTATGAAGAAGAGTGACCATATGCTTAGTAGAGGGATGATATAAGAAGGGAGAAGTGAGATGAAGAGTGGTAAATGAGGAATGCCCATACTACTTGGCCTAGGTGGTGAGTAGTCTTATTCTAGTTTGCTCGGGACGAGCAAAAGGCTAAGTGTGGGGTGTTTGATGAGCTCCCATTTCTACTACATATTGGCACTAATTTGAGCTCATTTGGTAACATTTAGGGGTGGTTTGTGACAATTTTTACATTGTTTGACCAATTCCGAGTGCTTTGCCATTTAGCACGGTTCAAAGTGGAGATCAAGAAGCCAATAGATAGAAGAGGAATGACCAAGGAAGATCAAGAACAAGCTAGAAGAGGAATGACTAAGGAGGCCTTCCAAGGGAGCAAAGGAATCAAGAAAGAAAGGCGGACTACAGGAGCAATCTCGCACCGTGCGAGTTTCCCAAGCCCAGAACTCGCACGGTGCGAGTTTTCTGGGTTTGATGGTTTTGTTAGCGTTTTTGTTACGGGCCTTCTCTCTTATTAAGCCCACTAATTGCTAGGTTACGGAGGACTATAAATACAATGTTTTCAGTTAGGTTAATGATCTTGTCACTTTTATTAATCAAGTTTGTAATTTGGGAATTTCATCTTTAATTTGGGTATTAGATTTAATTATGGAGAACTAATCTCCAATCTTAATCCGGCTCAAGGCTTAAACTTTGGTTGTAAGATCCTTTAATCCTTCTTTAATTTTAATTATCATTGTTAATCCTTTTGTGTTTATTGATTGAATTTTGGAATCCTTGTTTATGTTGAGTAATTAAGTGTGATTTCCTTGTTGCTTAATTAATCAAGTTCCTTAATTGATTGTTGTTGAGATTATTAAGTGTGTTTTCCTTGTAATCTCATCTTTGCAACACCTTGTTATTAAGTTAATGAATGTGATTTCTTCTTGGCTTAATTAGCAAGTAAAGGATTAACTTGTAATTGGGCATTAATTGTGATTTCATTGTGTCTAATTACCCCTATTGAATCTCTTGTGCTCATATCTTCTTATTAATTTGTCCAATGTATGTGATTTCTACTTGGTAGAATTGATAAGTTGGGTTATTTGATTAAGTGTGATTTCCTTGTCATTTGGCCATTATTTAGTAGATTTAGAAGATTTATCTTCACAATAGGGTGATAATATTTAATTGAAGGATTAATTGAAGGATTTTGTCAACTAAAGTGCCTAGCTTTGAGTCGGGTTAAGTCTTCCCTAATATTGATTAATTTCCATCTTAAATTCTTGGTTGTTTGCTTGTTCTACACTCTTGTTTGAATTCCCTTGCTTTGGTTACAATTGAAAACTCAACCCAAAACCCCCCTTTTTATTTACTTGTTGTTATTGTTGTCACAATTGTTCTAGATACTCTTTTAATTTCACTTTGGCAAAACCCATCTTCTCTTGGGTTCGATCCCTAGCTTGCTATTATACTAGTTTATAATTAGTGCTAATTAGTGTGTTTAGTGGTATATAAATTGTTAATTTGGCCGTCTTTAAGTGCGACATTTTAGGCGTGTCATGTAGTAACTAAAAAATGTTTGTATGATTGAATTATTGAAACTATGTGCTATTTTGTTGTGTGGTGTTCTACTTATGATTTTCTTTAAGGTCGGCAACATATTATACTATATTAAAATAAATAATGATAGGTAAATTTTATTATAATTATACTTTAAAAAAATCAGTGGAATCCTCTGTCCCATACTACTCTTTGCTTGACACATCAACATAGGAAATAATAAATATACCATATATGTGGTTTTTATGTCTATGTGTCAAAACGAGAGAGCACGGAATAGGAGATGAGACGCAAAAATGGGACTGATGATACTCATTGTACACAAATGGGGTAGGAAATACGAAAGTGTATGTGATTATGATTAATGAATCTTTGAACTGCTTTTATAATGTTCCATTTATAAAATTCAATATAGAGTATGCCTATATTAGCGTGTATCACGCTTTAAATACAAAGAAGAGAATTTGACTTCTGAGCAATAATCTCGAGTATCGCTTTTTACTCTAAGTCTGGACATTTTCGAAGGTAATTGGTAATTAGGTAGGGTTGTAACTTGTAAAATTGGATTTTAGATTTGTTTGAAATCTCGACTTTAATTACAATGAAAGTTTTTGAAAATTCAATTTTTAATGAGAGCATTCAAAAAGTAGCTTGTGATTGTTAGACTATCTATAATTGCTCAAAATAAAAATCTTTTGTGTATGCTAATAATATTATGTTTAAATTGATTTAAGATTAAAACACAGATGAGCATATGCCAATCTCATTCTCAAAAGTGGTAGTGTTGAAAACTTATTTTTTTCTACATATTTATCCCTCAATCCGTCTTAACCATTGTCTGGAAAATGACCTTCCGCTACATGACTCATTTTCAAACGGTTCAATTAAGATTGCACCAGCATAATAAGCATGTATAGAGAATTAATCGAGGATGATTATATTCAAGTATAATCTTTTAACCGATCTAACAATACTCGCCTTTTACCAATTTTCCCCATATTACTCGCGTATCAAACTGAGTCGATAATTAATAGAGGAAAAGTAAACATACTCAAGTTGATCAAATAAAAGAGTACTATGAGCAATATATATAAAAAGAGTTTTTGCCCTAAGGGCACATGTTAGAAAAACCGATATAAAAATCCTCGTACGAAGGCATGTATATACATAAGATGACAGATTATTTACCTTAAACAAACTCTTCGATCAATAATGTCATCTCCGGATAAATTAGGTTAGCCAATTTTCTTATTTTTATAATATATGCATAACAGAACTTATTTAAGAGGTCTTTTAGGCATTGGTGTCTCGCTCATTGTTCCCTAAACAATTATAATCTTTGGGTAAGACAGTATTACGTAAATTAGTAATTTTATTTTCGCTTACGTGTTACTTTTTATTTATTAGTTAGTTTCAAATATGTATATTAATAGGATACCTTACAATCTTACATACACTATTTAGTTATGTTTCTTGTCATTGATAAATCTGCAAGCACACAATATAAGTACCTCAAAATTTAAGGACCTCCAAAGAAAAAAGATTTTTTTTGACAAATATACATCAATAAAGCAGTAGATGATACAGAATAGTTATTAACATCTTCATCTTTTCAATATATATAACAAAACAACTCATTGCTAAATGCTTCTTATTAGCAACCATCCCGTACAATGGCACTACTCAACCTAAATTCTGCGTGAAAAAAAATGCGATCAACAAACTAATACGGCTGAGTGCATAAGATCCAAATTAATTAAGATCTATTGAAACTCCGTAGAAAGTAGAGTTCTTTATAAACAAAATTTAGAAAATAAAATATTTATGGTTATGCTACTTACGTTAAAACTTTAAAGCGAACCTTACTTGCATAATATATATATATTGATTGATTGTTCTATCATCATCGAGATCATAATATTTGCTGACCTACACATACAATAAATAAGGCTTGTTAGGAAATTATCAGACAACAATCTAATTTAAAGTAATTCAAGGCAAAACTAAAGAAGTAGCAGATTATTTCTACACTAAAATTTAAACACAATATAATTATATAAATATTAAGATCCAAAAAAACGCCAATAATGTCATATACGATATTTGAATAGAAAAAAAAATACTGTAGAAGCATAAAAAAAATTAAACGTGATGCGATGATTATTAATTTTCTAAAGCAAATTGTATGTATATATATATATATAAAAATATATCAAGGAAATAATGTTTGTTTAGGTTTCTTTTAATAATTGTTTTATCATGTTACGTATGTTAGTGGTTGTAGGATACAATCCAAACACTATTAGCAAAAATTTGATCACTTAGACGATGGAGACTTTGTATACAAATTAAATACTATTAGAGAAAATTCTTTCTCTACAAAATATCGGACATCATATATTATATTAATGTATTATTATGTTAAGTATTTCACTGGAGTTGGAGACTCTATAATCGCTCGAAAAAAGATTCCTTTAATAATATAGATAGATGTTGTTTTTCATATTGCATAATGCATACCATGTCTTTACATCATACAGTTAGATCTGGTATCTACGGTTTCTTAAATGATAATTGACATCTCAAAAAATTTACGTGGTACCATGAATTTTGCCATTTTTCACATGCTACCCAACTTTTAAAATTTGTGCACATGGTATTCTTGAGGTTTGATTTTACTGCACAACATGCCCTTTTTATCGCTCTAAAAATCTTCAATTGAGTGTAACTTGTAATTGCTCATTTTTTTTTCAAATTGATTACTAACTGAAATCTACAACTTAAGAAAACAAAAATGGTAAATCGGAAATTTAAGATCGAAATTAAGGGTGATTAGAGGGTTTCGTAATAATAATAATAATAATAATAATAATAATAATAATAATAATAATAATAATAATAATAATAATAATAATAATAATAATAATAATAATAATAATAATAATAATAATAATAATAATAATAATAATAATAATAATAATAATAATAATAATAATAATAATAATAATAATAATAATAATAATAATAATAATAATCTCTAGAAAATATTAGGCAACAAATTTTTTTCTCTCAAATTATAGATTATTATAGTATAATCAATTTGAGAAAAAATTTGGCCGATCACGAATTTTGGATAAGGATGTATACTAAATTAATTGTTTTTATAACGACAAAAAGGGCATGTCCTACATGAAAATCAAACATAGAGGTACCATGTTAACAAACTTAAAATATTGAGTATATCACGTATAAAGTGGCAAAGTTCAAGTATACCACATAAATTTTTCGTTCACGTTTTAATACGTATAGATCAGACATCATTTAAAGGATGCAAACCATCCGCATCTCTTCTAATAGGTGCCAAAATACATGCGCCTGCTCTAAGAATCACAAGATATGTTCGTTTTCCTTTCTTTAATTTTCCACCTTGTTTAGAATGTTAATTACAATGTATCCAAGGATTTTCCTAAATTTAAGGTTTTTTTAATCTTTTCTAATAAAGTTTTAACATTTTATTTTCTCGATTTAGTTTTTTAAAACTTTGATTATTTTTTATTTGTTATCTTAAATCTCTAACAATCAATATTAGATGGTTTATTATTATTATTCTTTCAAACTTTCCGATTTTAAATATCTAATAATTGATTTTAGAAGGTATAGTTTCAATCTTTGTTTTCTAATTGCTTATTTTTTTTTTTTATCAAAGCCTTGATCTTTATTCTTTTAATTTTGATTAAAGATCGTTCATAATCATTGTAGGTCTTATATAAAAATTATTTTGGTTCTTTTCAAATTCTTTTAATTAATTCCAAATTTAGTTGCGCAAATATTTGAGTGATCCGTCGCATATTTTACAACCCGAGACCTTGATAATTGATGAGTCTATGCATTACTTGAATAAATCAATAAAGATACTTTGATAGTAAAGTTCATAAGACTCGGAATGGGGAAATAAGAATTGTGAAAGTATCGTGGGCGAACCACAAGCTAGAGGAAGCTACTTGGCCCTCTTTCTTAATACTTTGATTTAGTAAAGTCATGCATACATATAGGTTGTTTGACTAAGTAAAGTTCATTTTTGAGTGTGAGGGCCGGAAGTATCTCTCAAGGTAACCGGTTCGAAACTGGAAGGGCCGGAAGTTTGGTGTGAGGGGGCCCCTAACTCATCCCAAGTCTTAAGTGGGCTCCTATCAGTTTCTATCCGGGTTCATTTTATTCGACTCATCCTGTGTTCATTACTATGTTCATTGGTTAGGCATGAGGATCGTTTTGCTCTGATACCACTTTGTAACGACAAATTTTGTATTGCGATATGTGAAATACAAAACAAGGAAACAAAATGAGTTTTTATTAATATCAGAAAAGTTCGTGTACAATCTCTAATAATCCTCTGATTCTAACTAAACAAACAGGGTACGCATGCACGATCCACGTAGGGGGTGCGCGTGCGTTTTACAGGGGGTGCGCGTGTAGAGGGTATATGCACTCTACGCGCGACGTTGACTTGTATTCTTGAGAGGGTCGAACGACTTGAGTCTCTCTTGAATGTTTGAATGTTTGAATATTCGAGTTTGAATGTTTGAATATTCGAGTTTGAATGTTTGAGTTTTCTTGCGCAGGCGGCACGAATTTGTTGTGCTTGTTGACTGCTTACGTTGAATTTCACGAGATTTTCAGAGAGAATTCCAGAGCTTTTCTTTTCTTCGAGTTTTTCTATAAATTGAAATGAATGAAATTCGCTCTATTTATAGAAAAATTTCGGGCTTTCTTGGGCTTAGGGTTGCGGGCCCATTTCCTGGCCCGTTTGCAATTTTAGCCCAATTTGACTTCTGTTTGGACCCGAATAACTCAGAATGACCCAAATTTGATTTAAAAAGGGACAAAAATAATTAAATTGAGTAATTTATTTATTATTAACTCAAATTAATTAATTTCTGTATTTTCGACATTTAAATAAAATTTTAATGCCTACAAATTGCCCCATCGAGACTTTGTCATGCCTACTTTCGAAGTGTTTTAGTGTGGCGGGGTCTCGACACATTATTTTGGTTTGACTTGGAAGTCGACGGCTATCCATGATGTTGCGTCGATAGCATTTTTTTCGGCCATCCTGTCATTATCTGACTTGGCGGATAGCATTTGAATTTTTCGTCACCTTGGTCATTTTGTAACCTTGACGGATGATTTTTGAGTCTATGTCACCCTGGTCATTTTGTAACTTTGACGGATGATACTTGATTTCCAGTCGTTGAATAATTTTGTAATCTTAACGGGTGACACGTTGACAGTTGAGCAACAAATATCTTCAACTAATTACTTAAAAAAGTAGAAAATGTTCAACTCGGCACCACTATACGGACGTATCAAATTTCTTTTAGGTTGTTGGAAAGTTGATAAAACAGTTGTAAATTCTAGGAGGCAAACTGTTTTTATTGGCTATCTTCAATGGTAGAAGCGGCAAAAACTTTCCTTAAGCAATAGGTAAGGGTAACTTGCATGTCATCATATGTCTATATATAGCTAAGACCCTCCTTCACTACCATCCATTTTCATTTAGCAGCAAACTCACACCTTCCTTTTGAGTTGCTTTGTTCTTGTATCACAAATATTACAAACTTCGTAATATCTTGGCTATTTTGTAGTGTCAGATTTCCATGACCTTTCCTTAGCCTTATGGTGTATCGACAGGTTATTTATCGTGTTCTCGGCTCCTCTATCCCGACGTTGGCAGGTAGTTGTTATGTGCCTTTCTCTATTTTTCTCTTCCTTTGCCGCTATCTCCATTTTTTTTTGGTATTTCTATCTTTTATCACTCAGGAACTTTAATATCTTCTTATCACATTATCAGCATCTTTTTAATATATCCTTATCCCTTATCTAATCTAATGATAACATGGATACTGTAGACATATGTTGGCCTTTGTTTGCTTAAAATTTATGGATGACCAACAATTTGCACATTTGAATCCAGAGAGGCTTAGCCAAATGGGGACGGACACTCTACTTCAAGATATTCAATCAATTGAATTCCCGAGACCAAAAGAATGGAGTGCGTCCAAACTGGAGCTAGGAACGCTTCATGTGACTTTTCCATGTACTGGACTCAAACTGGCGACTTTATCTTGGAGCAACTTCTATGATTCCCTGCTCATCCATATTTGCAATGACAGGATTGTCCACGGTTTTGTCATAGTCGCCTCCAGTATTCGGTTTATCATCATGTTTGACGTCGCCTTATTTGTTTGCTTGTTGCAGTACTCGAATAATTTGACCGTATCCAGCAAATTTGATCATTGCATTAAAATTTGATCATTGCATTGCTTTGACTTAGAAATATCCTTTTGAGGCTTTACGTGTTTTGCGGACTCCTGACCATTTCTTTGTTTGGTTCATTTGTATGACAGATTATTTGTCAATGTTGAACCTTGATTGATCTCGTGATCCTCGTCTCAACTGCATTTTTTTTATTTTGTACTCTGTATATTTTTTGTTGTTGTTCAAACTGAACTTTTAATGAGCAAACTTGCATTATTGTTCTCATATTTGACTTCATTTTGATGTAGAGCTGCTATGCTCATTGCTTACGCATAGAACTTGCAAAGATTAATTTGAACAACGGCTTCGGTATCTTGATGGTGAATCTGTAATCTTTTCTTCCTGTCCCGAGGACTGCAACTTGGAGAAGCATGAATTTTTGCTTGTAATAAATTATTTATTTTATTTTATTTTTATTTATTTATTTTGAACAAAATGGTATTACTGCAGGGGTTAACTGTATGTTCGATCGTTCTTGTGCAGTTCAATCTCTACTGTCAGCTTTTGAAGATTTTATCACTATGCAGTGGCCTTCCATTTTTTATATGAGTTGATCATGAAATGAAACCTCATACATTGGTGTTGGAGGCGTTGGAGATTTATTTTCTAAGCTAGATCATCAAGCAAATTAGCTTATGTATACGTATTTATCTCATTGAAACTTTATCAATCTAGAAAGTCCCTTGCGTTTTCATACAAGTTATCGCGCGCAATGAACTCGGTTTGTCAACGGTTTTATTATTCCAACATTTCAAGTCTTCCTGTCCGTGTGTTCCGTCAAGAATTCATTATTTCAGACGAGACTTTTCCTTATTCTAAACGAGATTTTGTCAATTAACGGCGATCATTTTGTGAACCGACTCGTCGGTAGCTGAAGATTACTCCAGCAGGTCATTTCCATTCTCACATGAACTACCATGCAATGAATCCGTTGGGTCATTTCGGTTATCATGTGCGGTATATTTCTCTTGAAGACCTTATCAAATCATCATATCCCATATTCGAGCCGGAGCCCTGAAGCAAAATTATATTTGAAGAGCCGTCGTCTTGAAGATTTTTTTTCAGGAGATCATTCTGATTCTCATATGAGTTACCATGCAATTAATCCGTTAGGGTCATTTCGGGTAACATATGAGCCCATGATGCAGAGCACCGAACTGTCAAGCATTAAAGATTAATCTGGAGAGCTGATTTCAATTCTCACTTGAGCTACCATGCAATGAACCCGCTGGGTCATTTCGGTTAACATGTGAGCCCATGATGCTGAGCTGTCAAAGCATTAAAGCATTGAAGATTTCTGTGGAGAGCCGATTTCGATTCTCACATGAGCTACCATGCAATGAACCCGCTGGGTCATTTCGGTTAACATGTGAGCGACCATGGAGTGAACCCATCAACCGTTGGAGATGACTACAAGCATGTTATTTCATATCTCATATGAACTACCACGCAATGAACTCGTTGGGTCATTTTGGTTATCATATGAGTTATTATGGCTGCGAAGCTTTGGAGATTACTTGAAGAAGTATTATATTAATTGAAGATTCTTGAAAAGGATGGAAGATTCTTGAAGAGGATGCATCTTGAAGTGTGTATAAATATTTGAAGACTGAAGATTTGAAGATGATTCAAGCATTGATTCAAGCCTCTCAAAGAGAAATGCTTCACGAAGTGTATTGGAGTCTTTCAAAGATGATTCACGAAGGCCTACATAGTAGTGTAAAGGGAAATGGTGTTTGTTTGGAGGGTTGGCTGCACTTGAGCTACATGTTCACTCAAGCTGCCTACGTACTTGCAAGGTGACAAGTATGACAACCTGCAAGATCAAGCCGACGTAGTTCAATTTTTTTTTTTTTGTTGTGTTTTTTTTTTTTAGGTATGATACACAATTTTTTTCGTGGCTGCACTCAGGCTACATGTTCACCCAAGTTGCCTACGTACTTGCAAAGTAGAAACAGTACTTCACAAGATTAAGCCGACGTAGTTCATAGAGGTTTGCAGTTTAGACTCTTGCTTAGGAGCATGGCTTGCAGTTTACGCTCTTGCTTAGGAGCATGATTTGCAGTTTACGCTCTTGCTTAGGAGCATGGCTTGCAGTTTACGCTCTTGCTTAGGAGCATGGCTTGCAGTTTACGCACTTGCTTTGGAGCATGGTGTTGTATCAAGAGTAGTAACGTTTGAGAAATTTCCCATTTATTGGGCCTATGAGCACACCGTCTTCATCCGCAATCTTGTATGCGCCATTTGTGTAGACTTCTTGTACCACATACGGGCCATCCCACTTAGAGGTGAATTTACCAACTGGCTTGTGAGAGGTGATAATTGATCTTCGTATTGCAAGGACTAGGTCTCCTACTTGAAAAGAACGAGGACGTACTTTTTTGTTGAATGCTCGCGACAACCTCGCTTGATAACATTAGAGCTTCTTTTGGGCCTCTAGTCTGTTTTCATCGAGTGCCTCCAACTCTGCTAAACGTAACTTCTCATTTTCATCTTGTAGATACCCGTATCCGTCGATATTGGAATTTATAGAGAACCCGACAAACACCCGATGATGATAGGACACATGTATTTATTAGTTGTCATTGTCATTATTTGGGTTCGTTTTACGATGTAGAATGAGCGTTGTCGACGGAGTATTTTAATTTAAATGATACTTAAATTAAAGCTTTTTTTTAGGTGAATTCAATTTATTTTATTTTATTTTGAATTTATTTTTCCAAGTTTATTTTATTGAAAATAAAATAAATAATTGATTTGAAAAATCATTTTATGAGTGTATTTGATTTGAAAAGTCATTTATTTTAATGTGTTAATCGATTTGAAAAATCGATTTAAAAATCGAAAAAAACTCGTTTTAAACACGCGTTTTGGAGCTCGATTATAGCTCGGTTTTCGAGCCCGTTTTCTTTACGAGTTGGCACGAATCTCGAGTACACTAACCAACCTAGGCTTCTACCCATCCAACCCCAGTTCGAACCCTCTTATCCACATCCCAAATCTCGTCCCAAGCCCCCCAAACATAGCCCAACTCCTTCCCAACCCGTGTTCAACATAGCCCGTTTGTTTTGCTCCAAACTTGGTCCAAACCCGCAACCCATCACCACCAACCCGTACTCCACACTACCCACCATTTCCACGTCCAAACCCACCATGAAACCCCTCCACAAAATGTTGGGGCTGGTGTCCTCTACAGTTAGTGCAAGGACTTATAAATCTCTAAAAGGATCAAAGGGTATACTTTTGTATTATAATCAGTTGGTCCACGTTTATCAATAACGGTTGGCTTGCTAGATAAGTTTGACGTTATTTTCATACAGATGGCGGTGATCAACTGGTCCCTAAAAGTCACACCTATAGGATACGTTTGAGAGATGTGACGGTATGAAAATACAGTCATGTTGATGCCTAAGTTGACTAAACAGTTAGTCGGAGTTATTGACTAGTAATTAGTCAAACGCGATGTTGAGATAATTATTTAATACGGATTAAATAATAATGGCTAATATGAATTAAGCAATTAATTCGTAAATTGAATATAAACGATTTATATTTAATTAATGTATATTGAATTTATTTAATTATACAATATTGTCTTTGTCGGACGTGTATATTAATATATTAACTGAGTCATGTTACCAGTTGATACGTTAATAACCGATAACCAATGACGATTTATAATTGAAAACCCGTCATATACATTTTAGTAATTTGAAATTTGAACTACGAGTTAAAATAAGGAGGAAGTGAAAGCCCACTCCCTCCCCTGGGCTCACGGTTTGGGCGAACAAGACAAAAGGAGAGAGCCTCTCTCCTTTTGACCTAATCGATTCATTTGAAACAAAACTAGGGTTTTGGAAAAATTTCTCTCGAAACCTAGATCTCACATCTAGCAAAACTCACAACAATTCTCTCAATATTGCAAGGCAATTAGAGAATACTTTCTAGCACAAGGGGCATAGTCTCAGACGGTCTTAGGTGCAACGATTAGGAGGAAATCTACTTTGATTTCTGTTCTTAGGCCGCATTCACAAGGACCCGAGGTTGATTCTTATACCTTTATCGTTTCTATTGTATTTTCGTTTATGACCATATTCACATGTTAAATTTGCGTTATAATCCTTAATTATAAGGGAATTTTACGGATATTTCCCTACAAGTGGTATCAGAGCGAGGCCACGTAAATTTTTCATGTTGTTTTTCATAAAACGATCTTGAAATGATGATTTTATGCATTGAAAACCGTGCGGCTTTTTACACGGCTGATTTTGTTTTCAATTCGGTTTTGCATATTGTTATTTTATACGGAAATTATAGCAATATGTTAAGGCTTTGTCAAATTTGTTGTTTTGATTTTATACGTTTCAGATCAAAATCACCATTGGTTTTGTTTTGACAAATGTTTCACGAGGGTTTTAAGTTTTCAGAGATGTCTTGTTCTCGATCGAGCATGTTTCTACTCGATCGAGAGATTTTCTGTCTTGTTTTTGCTCGATCGAGTTCTTGCTTTAGTCGATCGACCACTTTTTAAACCCTGACTGCTCGATCGAGAAGCCCTCGTACTCGATCGAACGATTTATTTTGTCTAAGTCCTCGATCGACCACCGTTCGTCGATCGAGCACTTCTGTTTAGCACACCTCTCGATCGACTAGCGATTCGATCGATCGAGCCCTTTTTGTTCTTCGATCGAGGACTCTAGTGTCTCGATCGAGGAATTTTAGTTCTGGCAGCGTGTAAAATTTATTTCTTTTGTTTTAAATTTTCTTTTGGCCATAATATGTACATCATACGGATGTTGTACACTCGCTTGATAGTGAAACGGTTCACTCACGTACCATATAGTTATTTTAAAGCGAATTTAAAGTAACGGATTGTAATGGATTAAAATTAAGTTGATAGAAGCAGTTTTGTCACATAATTTTAATCGTTAAAAGGTGGTTTGGATAAATTTAACATAATTACGGAATTATGTCACGAATAAATTTGTTTTAGTTGATGCATTTTATTTATCGTTATTGTTGAATGCCTTGAATGCTTTTAATTACGTATTTATTTTATTTACAAACATTTGTTACTTAGTGTGGCCTTAGTAGAACGTGTTACCGTAATGATGGAACACGGTCTTGGTTGTATTTTGAGATCTCGCATCTCCATTTTGTTTTTTCTTTATTACAGTTTTTATTTAGAATGTAAATAGGTTTATATTATGTAAATTTTAATTGTAATTTTGAGAAGACTAAAGAAGGAGACCGGATGCTCACTCCCGCTGCATGAAAAAGATGGAACATCAAGACAAGCTTCTCGGGTCCAACGGTGGATTCCAAAGTTGTATTATGTTCTTTTTACTAGGATAGGCCACACTAGGAATTTTTATTTACGTTTTTGCATTCTTTTATTTATTTTATCGTAACGATAGATTGCATCATTTTTCGCCTAAAAACCAAACCACCTAATAATTGCATGAAAACTGACTCATATAGAGGTCACGCGTTAGTTTTCTATGACATTCTTATGTCAAACGATCTTTTAAGCCATCACCTAAGTTAATTCATTCACGTAATGCTAGTTATTTGTTCACTTAAAATGAATTAAAACTAAGTTGATGGGATCTTCCTCGTATAACCAAAAATTGAGAATAGTCTTTATAGGTCAAACTCCAATGAATCCCTTCTTCGTCGGTAGGCATAATATGACCCCTTCTACGTCGGGTAAGTTGGAACTGATTGACTTATTTTATCTCAACACTATGGTCACTCGTACGATCCTGTGATTATGGTGGACTATAGATAGGATTTACGGAAATCTATCGACCAAGAGTTTTTACGGAAGAACTAGCTAAACAGTTGGCTTATCAATTTACGGAAATTGAGTCTTGGGATCACTTGTATTATTCTTGAGGGAGATCAATTATGCAAGTGCAATGAGTCTACACGATTAAAATGAATTTTAAATAGACTTAAATCACCTCGATGAGTTGCTTATTTCGTTTTTATTTTTCTTTCTTTTTCAGCGTAGATCACGTTTTTAAACCGCTATTAACATAATGGTGGCATCCTCGATGACCCAATGCCAAGTGCCACATTGGACCGTGAGTCCCGGCTTCGGATCTTTATGAATCGGATGAATCGTCTACTAGATCGAAGAATGATGGATCAAACTTCGCGGAATGGGAGGCGGCATTACGGAATGCTGCCACTGCTGACGGGAAGCTCAAGTATCTGACTAAGCCCCTCCCGCCAGCCCCAGGCCCCACGGATCGAGTTAACGAGGTCTCCACGTATAGCGACTTCGTTATGGAAGCGGGTGCGATTAAAAACGTACTTATTTTTGCAATGGAATCCAATTTGCAGAAACGCTTCATAGCCCAAGGTGCAAACAAGATTTTCACCACGCTCACTAAGGAATTCTCGAAAGCACCGAGAATCGTGACCTATGAGCATACCACTCGCTTCTTTGATGCGAGACTCCAGAAGGGCCAACCGGTTAGCCCACACATTCTCAGCATGATTGAGAATGTCGAGAGACTGGAGGCGCTTGATTGTAAAATCAGCGAGAACATTGTGATTGACCGCATGCTTCATTCACTCCACGATAGTTTTGCGCTCTTTAGAGCGAATTACTATATGAATGATTTGAAGAAAAGTCCTCATGAATTGCACTCCCTTCTCGTCGCAGGCACCGAGAAGGACATGAAGTTCAGTGGGAGCTTGAAACAGGATGTTCTCGTTGTGTCAAACAAGGGCAAGGGTAAGGGCAAAGCTCGTGCAAACCTAGCAGAGGTAAACCGAAGTTCAAGAAGTCGGGTCAGGTAAGAGTGGGCCTGGTGAGTCGAGCAACTCATCGGGCGCGACAAAGAGCAAGACCGATAACATGGAATGCCATCACCGCCACAAGATGGGCATTGGAGGCGCACATGTCCTGTTTATCATGAGGACATAAAAGCAGGTCGCGTTAAACCCGTTGGTATGTCTTCTTCCTCTTCTACTTTTATTCATATGATTGAGATTAACCACGCAAGTTACGGAACTTGGGTACTAGATACGGGTTGTGGTTCTCATCTGTGTAATCATGTGCGGGGGCTCCGAAACATCGAACCCCTCGTAAAGGGTGAGGTGGACTGCGTGTCGGGAATGGAGCACGAGTGGCCGCCGTCTCAAGGGGAACATACGTGATCCAGCTTCCTAGCGGATTTGAGTTATTTTTATATAACCGCTATTATGTACCCAGTCTTTCTAAAAACATTATTTCGTTTCGCACTTGACAAACTTGGTTTTCATTTGTAATAGAGAATAATACTTGCATTTTCTCATTACACGATATGATTTATGGCAAGGCAGTCTCCATGAACGGAATTTATGTTTTAGATCGGACCACCGAAATATTACACGTAATGAATAAAAGGTTAAAGGTTGGTGACAAAGATCAAACGTATCTATGGCATTGCCGTATGGGACACATTAATGAGAAACGCGTAAAACGGCTCATCGGGAATGGAGCTATCTCGGCCTTTGATTTTCAATCATTTGGCACGTGTGAATCATGTCTCATCGGTAAGATGACTCGAATTTCCTTCAAAGGTGTTGGAATGCGCGGCTGGCGACCTATTAGGACTCATACATACGGATGTGTGTGGGCCTATGTCAATCACCGCACGAGAAGGCTATAGGTATTTCATCACTTTCACGGACGATTTAAGTAGATATGGCTATGTCTACTTAATGAAGCACAAAAGTGAATCCTTTGAGAAATTCAAGGAATACCGAGAATCGGGTACAGTAACCTCTTTGGGTAGAAAGATTAAAACACCGCGCTCGGACCGTGGTGGCGAGTATCTTTCTCACGAGTTTGATCAACACCTTAAAGACTGTGGGATTGCCTTACAGTTAACTCCACCTGGAACACCTCAGCTGAATGGTGTGTCCGAACGGAGAAATCGAACACTACTTGATATGGTTCGATCCATGATGAGTCACACGGTGTTGCACGACTCATTGTGGGGTTATGCTCTTCTCGTCATTTGCTCTAATACTTAACCGAAGTCCGTCTAAAGCTGTTGACAAGACTCCATATGAACTATGGAAGGGAACGGTCCCTAACTTGTCCTTTATACGGGTTTGGGGCTGCGAGGCTTATGTCAAGTGGAGACACGAGGATAAGCTCGGCCCGCGATCGGTCAAGACATACTTTATAGGTTATCCTAAAGGAACACTTGGTCATTACTTTTATTCGCCAACCGAACAACTTGTTTTTGTTGCGGCTAGTGCGACATTCTTAGAGAAGGAATTTCTCGAGAATGCAAAGAGTGATAGAACCTTCGACCTGTCGGAGATTCCAGAACCAAATACCGAGCAACCATTGGAGGAACCAATTCCTTCAATCCCGGCTGCGGTTAATGTTCCTGAGGAACCTAGGAGGTCGGGAAGAGTCTCTATTCCTCCGGACAGATACATTGGTATGGTCGAGGAACATGACATAGATGACATTCTACTCTTAACGAGTAGTGAACCCGCAACCTATAAAGGTGCCATGACTAGTTCTGACTCAAAGTTATGGCTTGAGGCCATGCAATCCGAGATGGACTCTATGTATGAGAACAACGTATGGGATCTTGTTGACTTACCTGCTAAGGTTCGTCCCCTTCAATGCAAATGGCTTTACAAGATAAAGCATTCTGTGGAAGGTCAACAAGATATCTATAAAGCACGACTAGTTGCTAAAGGTTTCACCCAAGTGCCAGGTTTGCACTACGATGAAATTTTTGCACCCGTAGTCATGCTGCGTTCCATTCGGATTATCTTAGCGATTGCCACTTTTCATGACTATGAAATTTGGCAGATGGATGTGAAAACCACCTTCTTAAACGGCTTTTTGGAGGAAGAGTTGTACATGGTACAACCCGAAGATTTCGTCGATCCATAACATCCTAAGAAAGTGTGCAAGCTTAAGCGTTCCATTTATGGACTTAAGCAAGCATCTCGGAGTTGGAATCATCGCTTCGACCAAGTGATTAAAGAAAATGGATTTACTCGATCGGTCGAGGAACCATGTCTTTATATCAAGTCGAGTGGGAGCAAGATTGTCTTCCTAATATTGTATGTCGATGACATACTCCTGATTGGGAATGACATACCTCTCTTAACTTCGGTGAAAGTATGGTTGAAAAACCATTTCCAGATGAAAGATCTGGGTGAGGCACAAAGAATTCTGGGCATCCGTATCTATCGAGATAGATCACGACGGATGTTATCTCTCAGTCAGGAGTCTTACATAGACAAAATCCTAGAGAGATTCAGCATGACTAACTCCAAGAAGGGGTTTCTTCCTATGGCTCCAGGGGTGCATTTGAGCAAGTCTCAGGCACCAGAGACACCGGAAGAGAAAGAGCGCATGACATGGATTCCTTATGCCTCGGCTATAGGATCAATCATGTATGCCATGATATGCACACGTCCGGACGTGGCATATGCATTGAGTATGACAAGTCGATTCCAACAGCATCCAGGTGAATCACATTGGATGGCTGTCAAGAACATTCTTAAGTACCTACAGAGGACTAAAGATTGGGCTTTGACTTATGGAGGCGAACAAAAGCTATGCCCAACCGGTTACGCAGATGCTAGCTTCCAAACGGATCGAGATGACTCAAAATCTCAGTCTGGATTCGTTTTTACTCTTAATGGCGCTAATGATCACCTGGAAGAGTTCCAAACAAAGTGTTACAAAGCAGATTCTACGATCGAGTCCGAGTACTATGCCGCGTCGAAGGCGCAAAGGAAGCGATATGGATGCGTCAATTCTTACAAGGACTATCTGTAGTGCCTAGTTCGAATGACCCGATCACTATCTATTGCGACAATAGAGGTGCCATCTTCCAGGCTAAGGAGCCCAAGTCTAGCAACAAGTCTAGGCATGTACAACGGAAAGCTCATCTAATCCGAGATTACGTGGAGCAAAAGGAAGTAGTGATAGAAAAGATTGCTACAGATGATAATGTTGGGAAATGTGTCCTCAACAATAGTGCGATCACAAGATTTAAATATCATTATTAAATCTCATATAAAGAATACATGAGGGATGATTATTTATACAGTCGACTGACCGTCATTAATCGGTAATGATTGGCTGACTAGAGTTTGACATTACTGTCGTGTGACGGTGGTGGTCAGTTGATCCCTTAAGGTCACACCTAAAGGACAATTCCCTTAATGGATAAATTGATTAATTGTATGACGATACGAGGTAATCAATTCCTTAAAAGTGAACAATTTACTTGTGAGAGAGAAATTAATATCTTATTGTAATGGGATTAAATAAGATCCTTTTTAGTAATAAAAAGGCTTTATTACTAAAATAGCTTATTGTTTGAGAAACAATAGAGTTAAGAATGAATGGTTAATTATAATTACAAGATGTTGTGAATTATAATTTTGTGACCCATTTTATTTATGTGATCAAGTATCACTAGTCAATTTATTGTATGTAATTTAATTAATTCGGAAAATGATATTTATGGGATAAATATGCATTAAATTAATTAATAACATGTAAAATTCTACATGTGACATATTGTGTGACAAATGACAAATTGACAAAATAAAATGGTAGTCCATTTTAAGAGGAATGGACCGTGTATGAGGAATTGATGGTGAATAATTGATTTATTTATCATATAAACATTATGGGTTTGGCTAATTATTAAATCAACCCATACCTTCTTTGTTTATTCCTTTGCTTTGTGTTACACAAAAGTGATGGGCTATATTCCTTGTGCTCTTAAATGGCACGGTTGGCATGAGCAAAAGGTGAGCATGCTAGAGCAAATGGCAATTGTTGTTCATATAATAACATTCATTCACATTGATGGGTAACATTCTTTTGACTACTCTCTTGGCACGGCTCCCATTTTTGTGCCGTGAGATGCTCTTGTGATAGAGCTATTGTGGTTGAGATACAACACATATACAACACCAATACATTCATACAATCATACGGAGGATTGCTCTAAAATTTCTCTCTATTTTTCTCCAACAAGTTTTGGAGACACAAAATGTGATTGTTCATTAATTCTAATATTAAACATCATTACTAAGTGTAGTAGTAATAATTATATTAGAATGTTTTTAGGGATACTTGTATATTAATCTAGTTAATTAGTATACTAGTTTAAGGGTAAGTCTTGGGTGCAATCTAAGGAGGATTTCTATACTTGGGATCTTGGAGGATCATCCATCATTATCAGCTCAAGAACAAGAGAGAAAGGTGATCTCTCTTGTGCCCATTTGAACCGAAATTTATATGGTGAGAATACGACTTCTTCGCTAATTTCATTATTATTTGCATGCATAAGATTCGTAATTAATTTTATGACTAAATTAATTTGGAACATATATGAATATGATAAAATTGAAATAAAGATTTCCAACAAGTGGTATCAGAGCACAAGGTTGGTTGCATGCAAATCGGTTATTGTTTTTCCGAGTTATATGATTAACAAACAAAACTTATAAATTTGTGTTTATTATGAAATATCACGAAATTTATTTTGCATGTTATATATTCTGGTCCTAAAATGTTTTAGGTCATTTTTATGATTCACGGAAATTAATGCTCATTTTTAAGGATTTTTGGTCATTTTATTACATTTTTATGACTAAAATGGGAATTAAAATGCTAAAAATAGTTAATTTTCGTTTCTGACCTTGGAAAAATTATATGACCTCACATGCATATTTTACAAGTTGTGTGTAAAAGGACGAGTTAATGTGATTAATTTTGCATGATTTATGATTTTTATGAGATAAAGATGGATTAAATGAGGTAAAATGGTTAAAAATAGTTAAATGTCGAATTAAGCCATGATCTTTTAATATGATGTCACTTGCTAGATTTACAGAGAGTATGTATTTTTCCAGATTTAAATATCTTCTTTAGCATGATTTATGGATTTTTGAGTAAAAATGGCATAAATAGTGACTATTTTAGCAAATATTAGCTAAAACGTATAACATGGCTTGAGAAAATTATTTTAAGTTGCATAAATATCCCACTTATCAGAACTAAAGTTGTAAAAATTATTGGAGTAATTTTCGAGTACTTTATGTATTTTATGAGATAAAACTGATAAAATGCAACTATATATTCTCAATATTAATTCGAAATTTTTTAACCATGGTTTTTGACATTATGAGGGTCATGGAAATATTCCAGAATGTTCAAAATTTTAAAATTCAAATTTTGAAACTTTTATGTTTTAATTTGGATTTATTTCATATATATTGAGTTTTTAAGGTCAAAAATGAGCATAAAATTAAATCAAGTTGAATTATTGTCAAAAATTTAGTGAAGACTGATTTTTGAGTCCTAAAATGTGTTAGGATAATTAACTTGAGCTTAGATGTGATTTAAGTGTTAATTAGTGATTTTAAAAGGTTATTATCACGCATTTCCATGAAACCGGGTTATATGTACGACATAAGATAAATAGGGCGATTTGGCACATGATTTTGCATGATAGCTACATATTATAATGCTGCATATTTCAATTGTTGAATGTCTTTTATTTATATAATTTTGAATTATGTAATTTTATCTTAGTATGGCCTTAGTTTTAATTAATATTACCCGTAATGAAAGGGAATATTGATTCGGTTGTAATTTAATGTGATCTCGTATCACTTTTATTTTATTTCATTAGTTTTTCCTTTTTACAAATGTATAATAGGAATAGCTTTGTATTTTTATTATTATTTGTAATTATGGAGCATCTTCAAAGACGGTGCCATTCGGAAGGGTGATCCGACAAAGACGGTGTCTTGGGAAGCGTGCCGATTGAAGATTCAAGGGACCAATGGAGTTGGTTTCCGAATATGTAATAGATTATTTGATTTTCTATTTTTAGGAAGGCCATACTAGGAATTTTATTTATTGCATTGCATTTCTTTTAATATGTTGCATGCATTGCCAAATCGCCATAACAACACATGCATATCATATCGAGTCATCGACCGTGTCAATTATAATTATCGTAGTTCACCGCTTTAGTTCACTTAAAACGTGATAGATAATAAATTGACAAGACCTCTCACATATATTAAAAATTGAGAAATAGCCTTACCAAATAGTAGAAACCCATGAAGTACCAGTTTCGCAAGGGAGTTAATCCGGCTTCACCGTAATACAAACCTTGTTACGTTGGCGAAGTGGGGTAGTAAAAAGTTATTACATCGAAATTTGGATTGAGCTCAACGGAAGTATTGTTGACCGTAGTCGCATGTGTTCCGGGCTAAAGATGAGAATTAGAGTAATTTTTATCGACCGAGAGTTCTAAAAGTAGAATCGATTAAAAAGTTAATCCACCGAGTTATATTAATAAGGGTTTAATCGGCTCACCGTGCCCAAGTTAATATGAATTTGGATCTTGGAATCATTTATCATAGTTGGGTAGAGGTCACTATGTAAATGCTTTACTTGTTATCTACAAGTATTATTAAAACGATAAGTGTTAAGTTTTCCACCATTCCGTTATTATATTGTTCTATTTCTTTACCACAATTCATATACGATATCATTTCGATTTTCCAAATCTCCATTAAAACAACGTAACTAGAGACAAATTTGAATTTTGCCTCTAAAACCTCATATGAACCATTGCTAAGGATCTCTTGTAAAGAGTATAGATTAAAGTTATTCATTATCAAACAGGTTTTTGATTCTTGACTAACAAATCTACTTAGAATGGATTGTTATTCATATACTTAATTGAATTAAGTACCTTGAAGTTTTTAAGACTAAAACGAACAAATGAAGTGTGATCTTCATGAATTCAATTTTTGCTTCTCAAAACAAAGACTCATTGAAATGAGTGGGAGCATTCTCTTAAACCGTTAAGATGAGAACGAGGTTCAAGAAGTAAAGATTATAATGGAATTGATAGAAGGTAATGTTAAAAGTAAAGTTGTTGAGAATGACGATACTAAACCTATCAATCCCGACCGATAAAGTTTCCATTGTCTTAAATGTTGGACACGAGAAAGGAAACTACCCCAAATTATTGAAGAATCAACAAGTTAGTTGTGGGACATTTAATAGGATCTTCTTCTTTAAATGTTTATTTGATTAAACATAAATTTTGCTAGTACTACTTCGTCAATATTAGAAACCAATGGAGGTTTTCATCATTGTACTTGATACATAGGATGATTAGAATATGACGACTAGCAACAATGAAGTCGAGAGATAGAGTCATTGTGTACTAAATCTAGTTTTTGGGTTTGGAGTTGTACTTAATTGTGACTATTAAGTACAAAAACTCTAAATAAGAATACAAACTTGTTAAAGATACAAAAGAGGTTTCACTTTTGTGACTCTATACACCACGATTTGATGTATGGCTGGCCCATTATCAAGGTGATTATATTCTAAACCAAACTAGAATGATATATCATGAAGATGATGCAAGACTCAAATTGGTAACCCAAGATTAAACCTTAAATTTTGGAATGATGAACGCAAAGAGTTATCGAGTACTCTTGAAACCATTAGATCTTATGGTTTATGTGTATCTTGTATTCAAAGCAAGATGTCTCGTGCCTTTTGGTTGAAAAGGAGATCAAGGTTGTAAATCATTGATCCAAAATAGGTTGATCATTTTCTTTTACCATCAATTTAAGTTGACGCTAATGTGTTCACTTAATAAGGTAAATAGAGAAATCTTTTGAAGAAGTTCAAAGAATTCAAGGAATCACGATTTTGTCGTGATGGGATTATCAAAGTGAAAATTTTGATATAAGCCAAAGGAAATGTGATATGGTATCACAATTTAAGCTCTCTTAGCACGCATTATGGAGTAATGTGTGGCTGGATAAGAAACCAAACGCTATTCGATATGGTTTGGACTTCAATCAAGTTACTTTGAGTTACTTGATACTTTTGGGGATTTTATCATTTTTGTCTAAATTATTTTTCCACTAAATCGAATCATATGAGATATGAAATGGTAAGGGTACCATGTTTGTAAGTTTTCACAAGAAACAAATGCTCATTTTTCCTTATGATAATCACGAGTACACCAGGTTTGTGGCTCGTGAAGCTGTCGTTCTAAAATACAAGTTTATTTTTAGAAGACAGAGTGGGAGAAATTATTCAAGAGCCACAAAGAATGTTATGTTGCAAGAAACAGGTCTTTCTTGGCTACATGAGACGTGTTGTGTAAGACGTTGTTTCTTTAAAACCTAGGAGGTTAAATTCGTCACTTGTTAAGTATGATGAATTCAAGCTACTTTTAAGAAAGTAAAGAGCTTATAACTTACAAAAGAAATTGTTTGATTCAAGTTGATTACTTCTAGAAAGTAATGAACATATGACTTGCATAAGAGTGTTTAAGTCACAACTCAATACAAGGCTTAGAGCCATGAAAATCCGAAACAAAAGGGCTTGATTAGTGACAAAGGGTTTTGCACTAATAAAGAGATATTTCAAAGCAAGATTGGTTGCAAAGGGTTTTGCACCAACTGAAATGCTTAAGTCTATTTGGATCTTCTTAGGGATTATGTTTCATTATTATGAAATATACAGCAAGTGAATCTAAAACTCACTTCTTCAATAGAAGGAATGTATTCAATACATGTCTTGAGTTCAGTAGATTCTTGCAATCCTAAGATAATGTGAAACTTAAGTGAGAATCTTAAGTAGGACATCAATGAGTTGGAATCATTGATTTGATCATGTGATAAAACTTTTCTCGATAAGTCGAGAAGTTGTGTTTATACATGGAGTTTAGTGGGAGTTACGGAAATTTTAATTAGTCCGATATGTGGATGACATATTGATCATTGAGAATGATTTAAGACTTTTGGAGTAATATAATACATCTTTAATATCTAGATTTATGCAGATAAATCCATGTGATATTAGCGTCAATAAGAAGTCTTATGTTGATAAGATTCATGACTAGTTCAATTAAATTGAACATATTTGATTGATTCCATTTGCTTCCGCTGCCGGATCAATTAAATGAGTAATGATGTATAACACTTCATATACTTTGAGTATGATGAATTGTTTTCAAAATCGAATTTAAGTAATCTTTATCATGTAAGCCTGAAAATTACCCTTAAGTGCTTGCAGAAGCATTAAGGAAGTAATGCAAAGTGTTTATGATGCAATTTTGTGTAAGGGTGTTACACAAGTGACAATTGACAATTGAGATTGCGCATGGTTTCTGACAAAACCATTATCAAAACACATTAGGATGGTTAAGATACCATTGTGGCTATGATTATTAAGAAGTAGATTTGCTAGAATCGTTCTAGGCAATAAAGAACAATGAGAAATTTTTATAACGGAAATTGAGTACACTTGCAATCATGAGATGTGCAAGAAGGATGAGTCTCGCACACTGTGAAAACAGTAGGGGCTATTCTTAGGCTAGAGGGCCTATGTCTTGATTGGATCTCGACATGTACTCAGAAAGTTTTGTAATGCAAATGTGTACATTACAAAGGAAAACGAGTATGTAGTAAGGTTGAGTAAGGTACAAGAAGTTGATAAAACCTACTAACCAAGGCCTTCTCAAAGGCTAAACATGATGAATCATGTCATTTCAATTGATTTGAAATGAACAACTACGTACAAGATCAAATTAGATTATAGAATATGAAATAGTAATCAGGCATTGACTATTCATATGTGATAATCGCATTTGTCGTTCGAGTTTTTCTTTAAAAACTCCTTTTATACTTTGTTACATCCAAACGGGTTGTAGAGACAATTGAACCCCGTTAAAGTGAACACGGATTAACATTGTATTCGCCCATAGTCACTTGTATGAGGTGACGTCTCGAAGTGACTAGAGTGTGATGCGATTGATGGCAAGTTCAAGTGCCATAGAGTCATATGGGATGACTAGTCGATCACATAGGCAGACTGTATGGGACAATCTGTCGGCGCGATGACCGCTTATAGAGTTCTGGTAATTCATAAAGCCTGGTCGTGGCAAGAGCTACTATAGTATTCTTATGAGTCAATTCTTTTGACTAGAGACTATTCGCCCAAGTTGGCACAACTTCTGATTAGCTTTGATTTATACTCTACGATTTCGTAAATGAGGTCAAACTGGGTATATTTTGGGTTATGATGGACTGTGGTTGAACGAAGGGAATAGGGCGATAGGAATTGTCCACCCCTTGTCGGGTTAAAACAAATCTCAAGGCCACTCGAGGAGTAGTTAACCGGAAATGCGTGGCCACGCTCGGAAAGTATCTATGGTAGATAATCCGGTCAATCAGTTATTCTCCAGATCGAGAAAACCACTCTCGATATGATCACTTGCAAGTACGACCCGAAAGACACCTTGCATTGAGTGGGAGATTGTAATAGGACAAGAGAATTGGTGACGCACACTTGTCGAGGACAAGTGGGAGATTGTTGGGAAATGTGTCCTCAACAATAGTGCGATCACAAGATTTAAATATCATTATTAAATCTCATATAAAGAATACATGAGGGATGATTATTTATACAGTCGACTGACCGTCATTAATCGGTAATGATTGGTGACTAGAGTTTGACATTTTTGTCGTGTGACGGTGGTGGTCAGTTGATCCCTTAAGGTCACACCTAAAGGACAATTCCCTTAATGGATAAATTGATTAATTGTATGACGATACGAGGTAATCAATTCCTTAAAAGTGAACAATTTACTTGTGAGAGAGAAATTAATATCTTATTGTAATGGGATTAAATAAGATCCTTTTTAGTAATAAAAAGGCTTTATTACTAAAATAGCTTATTGTTTGAGAAACAATAGAGTTAAGAATGAATGGTTAATTATAATTACAAGATGTTGTGAATTATAATTTTGTGACCCATTTTATTTATGTGATCAAGTATCACTAGTCAATTTATTGTATGTAATTTAATTAATTCGGAAAATGATATTTATGGGATAAATATGCATTAAATTAATTAATAACATGTAAAATTCTACATGTGACATATTGTGTGACAAATGACAAATTGACAAAATAAAATGGTAGTCCATTTTAAGAGGAATGGACCGTGTATGAGGAATTGATGGTGAATAATTGATTTATTTATCATATAAACATTATGGGTTTGGCTAATTATTAAATCAACCCATACCTTCTTTGTTTATTCCTTTGCTTTGTGTTACACAAAAGTGATGGGCTATATTCCTTGTGCTCTTAAATGGCACGGTTGGCATGAGCAAAAGGTGAGCATGCTAGAGCAAATGGCAATTGTTGTTCATATAATAACATTCATTCACATTGATGGGTAACATTCTTTTGACTACTCTCTTGGCACGGCTCCCATTTTTGTGCCGTGAGATGCTCTTGTGATAGAGCTATTGTGGTTGAGATACAACACATATACAACACCAATACATTCATACAATCATACGGAGGATTGCTCTAAAATTTCTCTCTATTTTTCTCCAACAAGTTTTGGAGACACAAAATGTGATTGTTCATTAATTCTAATATTAAACATCATTACTAAGTGTAGTAGTAATAATTATATTAGAATGTTTTTAGGGATACTTGTATATTAATCTAGTTAATTAGTATACTAGTTTAAGGGTAAGTCTTGGGTGCAATCTAAGGAGGATTTCTATACTTGGGATCTTGGAGGATCATCCATCATTATCAGCTCAAGAACAAGAGAGAAAGGTGATCTCTCTTGTGCCCATTTGAACCGAAATTTATATGGTGAGAATACGACTTCTTCGCTAATTTCATTATTATTTGCATGCATAAGATTCGTAATTAATTTTATGACTAAATTAATTTGGAACATATATGAATATGATAAAATTGAAATAAAGATTTCCAACAGATAACATAGCAGATCCTCTCACTAAACCATTACAACAAGATAAGCATGAAGGGCATGTTAATTCCATGGGAATTAAACGTGTTCCTAAGTTGTAGTACTCTTTTATGGATTAGATTCATTCTCTTATGTACTCTATACGACATCATCGTTTTGATATTTATATATTTTGTTTTTCATGTGGTTTTGTACGACAATTTTGAACACCACAAAGTGAACTGAACAAACATTATATTTTTTGGTCCTTAATTGCCCACGTGAGCTGATAACTCAAGGTAATTATTTTGTGACGTTGGTTGATGGTGGGTTCAACGAGCCATAAGTCAAAAGGTTGACTGACCAATCACAGAGGCGATTTATACGGATATCTCGTAGGACACAATTGTGACATCGACGTGGAGTCCTAAATGTTTTACAACATTCGGTGCCCGGGTCGTGGATAGGACCTCCATGGTGATCCTAAGAGTCGATTCTTTTGACTATCGACTGTCTCTTGAGATTAAGGCAGATTTTGGGTGACTTTGGTTTCTTTCTCACGGTCATCCGTAACAGGGGGCCAAGTAGATTTTTTCTGGGTCATTTCATGTTGTGCTTAGTTCGGAAGGAGTCGAGTTGAAGGAAATATTCAGCCTTTATTAGGTACTCGATATTTCTCAGGGCCACTCGAGGAGTCAGAATCGAAATGCATGGCCATGCTCGGATACGGATTCGTTTTATCAGTTAAGTTACTCTCTAGTCGGGGAAACCACTCTAGATACAGATCGATTGTAAAATACGACCTTTGCGGATCCGGATCTGCAAATTGTTTTACATTGAGTGGGAGAAATTTTAAATGAATATGAGAATTGGTTATCGCACATACACTTGTACGGGCAAGTGGGAGTTTGTTGGAGCTTGTGTCCTCCAGTGAGTGCGGATAACCTCATTGCACATACACTTGTACGGACAAGTGGGAGCTTGTTGGGGCTGGTGTCCTCTACAGTTAGTGCAAGGACTTATAAATCTCTAAAAGGATCAAAGGGTATACTTTTGTATTATAATCAGTTGGTCCACGTTTATCAATAACGGTTGGCTTGCTAGATAAGTTTGACGTTATTGTCATACAGATGGCGGTGATCAACTGGTCCCTAAAAGTCACACCTATAGGATACGTTTGAGAGATGTGACGGTATGAAAATACAGTCATGTTGATGCCTAAGTTGACTAAACAGTTAGTCGGAGTTATTGACTAGTAATTAGTCAAACGCGATGTTGAGATAATTATTTAATACGGATTAAATAATAATGGCTAATATGAGTTAAGCAATTAATTCGTAAATTGAATATAAACGATTTATATTTAATTAATGTATATTGAATTTATTTAATTATACAATATTGTCTTTGTCGGACGTGTATATTAATATATTAACTGAGTCATGTTACCAGTTGATACGTTAATAACCGATAACCAATGACGATTTATAATTGAAAACCCGTCATATACATTTTAGTAATTTCGAGCTGAACTACGAGTTAAAATAAGGAGGAAGTGAAAGCCCACTCCCTCCCCTGGGCTCACGGTTTGGCCGAACAAGACAAAAGGAGAGAGCCTCTCTCCTTTTGACCTAACTGATTCATTTGAAACAAAACAAGGGTTTTGGAAAAATTTCCTCTGAAACCTAGATCTCACATCTAGCAAAACTCACAACAATTCTCTCAATATTGCAAGGCAATTAGAGAATACTTTCTAGCACAAGGGGCATAGTCTCAGACGGTCTTGGGTGCAACGATTAGGAGGAAATCTACTTTGATTTCTGTTCTTAGGCCGCATTCACAAGGACCCGAGGTTGATTCTTATACCTTTATCGTTTCTATTGTATTTTCGTTTATGACCATATTCACATGTTAAATTTGCGTTATAATCCTTAATTATAAGGGAATTTTACGGATATTTCCCTACACAAAACCCGTCTCCAACACTCCAAAACAGGCCTCAAACAACACGACATAAACAGCCCCTGTTTTCGTTCAGCTCAAACCCGAGTCCAAAACCCGCTCCAAACACCTGCAAAACCCGTGCCCATTAACCCTAAACCATACCCTAGTATCCTACCTATACTTCCCTAGCTTAACCACCAAAAAAACCCCTCACAAAGCCTCGCAAACTCTCACAAAAGCTGCTGGACAGCAGCTATGCGTGAATGAGCCCGTCTGCCTCTCCCCTCTAAAAACCCTACCTTAACTCCTTATAAATACGCCCCCTTCACCATACTTTCATTCCTCTAAGTTCTCCACACATCCTACCGTCACTCACAAGCTTTAAACCCCAGAAACAAACCCTAATTGCCTCTCAAAAACCCTCCACAAAACCGACATACAAACTGAGAATCAGTTTGTGTGTCCTCTTAGAAACCCTTCGTTCTCCCTTCAAACCTCTATCAAAATTCGAGTTTCTTGTTCCAAATTAACCATACAACATCCATATACACATTAGACAAAGATTTACGAGCCAAATTGCCTTTGAGAGTACACAAATTCCCTCGAAAAACAGAGTGTTATACACTCTGTTTTCGCGGCTTTTCCTGTCTGTCCAGTTCTGTTTGTGCTCGTTTTTCGTGCCCAATAACTCAAAACGAGCAGGGATTGTCTTAAGATCTCTTTTCTCCTCTCTTTCTAGTTTTCAAAACATCTTTTAAATCGAATTTTCATCGTGAAACGAGAGAGAAATCGCTGTTTGAAAGTTGCTGTCCAGATTCGATAAAAACGTGTTGTTTGCTTTGTTTCTTCGTCGACGACGGCCTCTCGAGATAAAATCTACCATCGATTACGACCCAAAACGGTGTCAACGATACATGTAGGTTGAGGGTGCATCAAATCCTCCTCTTTTCCCTTTTATTTCGTTTTTTTATGTTTGTTTTTTATTGTTTCGTTTTATTTCGTTTATCGTTTTATTTATCGTTTAAATTAACTATGAAACTAGTTTAGTCCGAGTATGAGTTAAAGTACCACCATGAACACCCGCGTTGACTTGAGATGGGAAAGAAACCGCTACACCAGTCGGTCGTACACCCCCGTCTCATTTACATATCCTCGTGTTCAAGGTAGGGCATTAATAAAACAAATTCTGACTTCGCTCTTCGCTTTTGACCCCTCTTTTGTTTCATGTAATTCGACCCACCTTATGACCATTCACATGTTAGTTTGACCTCTGATTGTTAACATATAACTCGTTTAGATGACATTAGATCATTTTAATAACCTAATTAGACACGTTAGGGTACATTAACATAGCTTTAAAAATCAACTGACGATTCTGTAACTTAA
This sequence comes from Silene latifolia, assembly GCF_048544455.1. Taxonomy (NCBI): domain Eukaryota; kingdom Viridiplantae; phylum Streptophyta; class Magnoliopsida; order Caryophyllales; family Caryophyllaceae; genus Silene; species Silene latifolia. Next base: position 39,081,571 of record NC_133528.1, read on the forward strand.
TTGAATGCATCTCTCTCTTTCACATAATTTCTCGCTAGTATAAGAGTGCGTGATTAGCACCGTCTTATTAACACTCGATGAGTTAAATTAATTAGCAAACTTGATCTAATTGGACCCCTTTAGGCCGTGTAGAATGCGCGTTTGCAAGGTATCTTTTCAAATCGATCAACGTCGTTTCTAACTTGTTTTCTAGCCCGCTTTCGAACTTGTTCGCAATCAATCGATCTAACTAATGAACCTGACCTAGGACCTAGGGTTGGACGTGGCTTTAGGCCGTGAGGCTTGGCCGTGTCCTTTGGTTTTTCTTGTTTCGTTTGTTTTACAACGTTCGTTCTTTATTTGTTTTGTCGCTTGTAATTTATCGTTTGTTATCGAGTTGTAATTTTCGAGTTAGCTTTCTTTTATCGAGTCAAAACCTCTTTCAAAACCTTAGTCTTGTTTGGTTAGATGGTTGTACCCCAATGCATGTAAGAGCGTAGTAAATCGCATGTTGTTTAAAGCAACATGGCCCGATTTATGCTAATGCATGCTTTGGTGCGTGGCCTTATGTCTAATTCGATAAGATTAAGCAAAAGCACACATTACGAGGAGTGACCCAAGGCCGTGAGTCATGTAAGCCGTGGGCCACCCCTTTGTGCACGTTTTTCTAGGCCGAATGGCCGTGTAATGCGTCATGTACGGTTTTGTGTATAGCGTTGTATTTTAGATCGAGTTGTATCTTTAATTCCTCGTTGTGTCGGCATGAAATGCCTGGGTTGTAATAGGGTAGATCCCAATGGCTCCCCCATTCCCCCTAAGCCTTGTTTGCTTTTTTTTGTATGTTGTTAGATCAATCAACCCACATGCTAAATTACAACTTTGACAAAGTTAGTTTAGTTGCATCTAAATTGACATAGGAACTTCACATGTTAGGGTTTTGAAAACGATGTTTGCATATCATATATCGTAGTAGCTATGACCTTGTTTGAAATCCGACACTTGACTTAGTAGAGGCCGTTATTGACGGGCGGGGTTAGGTGTCCTTATGGGTGTCCTAACACGTACCCTCACCCCTTACTCAAGATCTATGGTTTGTGGATCCGTCTAAATACCATTGGATTACGAGAGTCATTTAAATCGAGTGATATAGGGTACAAGTCTTTATCTTTAATCACTCGTAGTCGATTGGCTTTATGCTTTTCGATGAAAGGTGTAAAGTTGACTTGAACGGTTCCAAGTTCCCAAAAAACTTGGTGGCGACTCTAATTGGTCTTAATTCGATTCGAAAGAACCTCGAGTCGATTATGCCTAGTGTGGATCCCGCGGACGCAGTTCCCGAGGGCCTTGTCCGAGTTTGGCGACTACTGGGAAAAGAGGACTAGTTACACTTTGTTTCTAGGGTCTTTTCCTCCGAGGTGAAACTTGAAAAGAAAGTATTGGAAAGTAAAACATTACTCATAGTGCTACGATTCATGCATAAACCCTTAAGGATTTTCCGGGCCGTCCCAGCGTTTCTTTGTGATGCGTGGGGGCGACGTCCCACTATGCCAGGAACTCGCACATTGCTTGCTTCCGCTCCGCCTCGCGTGGTTCTTGATGGTGGGGATGCTCTTCTAGGTACTCTACCTAAAGGCCCTTGCTCTATAAGACCGCAAAAGGATGGAGGGCATAGACCTTCTTGTAGAAGACTTGCCGAGACTTAGAGATGTCTAGGAGCATACATCCTTATAACATGAGAATGACAATGTGCAAGGTGTTTTTTCCCGAGTCTTTTCAAAATTTCCATGTCAATTTCAAAACCGAAATTTTGAACAACTTACTTTCAAATAACGTGATTTTCAAAACGCGGAATGCTGCCCAAATAGGACTAGAATTTTGGGCCAAAATAAGCTTTTATTATAGCGGATGTCTGCCCATTTCAAATCTCATTTTCAAATCGATCCTTCGTTTTTTTTCAAATTCAAATCCAAAATATTTCTCGAACCTTAACCAAGCATGAAATGCGTCGAGTCGTGTCCGGATCATGGCCGTGTTAGGCCAGGCGTTTTTTCGTTCCAAGAGTCTAGAACACGACCTTGTTGGGTCACCCAAGCTCACCTCTTGGGCTTTGAGTCATGTTGGTCGACCATTTGGTCTAGGATAGTCCACAGAAACGTCCAAGCTAGGCCCTTTAGGATGTTTCACTCGAACCTAAGGACTATGTTGGTCCAATCACGGGTTTAGTCACACCGAGTCCAGTTTAGAATCGAGTTATGACAACTTGAGTCATGTCGTTTTGTCGAGTCTAAAATGAGTCAAGGTCTAAATCCAACCGTGAGTCGAACCTTTGGTTAATCAGTCTCAAGTCGAGTCTTTGCTTGAGTCAAGTTGGTGTCGTGTCCTTAAGTGTGCAGGGGCTCTTACTTTAAATATTGACTCGGTTCGTGGTTTTCTTGTAGAAAGGCCGCCAAAAACCCGACGTCAAGCAATGGAAGATGCTGTTAACAAGCTCACTGAGGCCGTGAACCTCATGATGACCCGAATGGATGCAATCGAATCTAAGCTGGGTGAAGATTCCCCTCTATCTACCCCACCTCTGACTGATCTGGAGAAACGGTTCAAGTTCATTGAAGACCGTCTGAAACTCTCCCAGGGGAAGAACATCCACTATGAAAATGCTAGGGCCTATGCCCCGATTCAGATAAGTTGCCCACGAACATGGTACTCACCGACATCCCAAAGTTCAAGGGCATCAAGATCCATCCACCATGTTAAGGCCTATAAAGGGTACTTAGCATCGAAGGGAGTACCGCCGACATGCTCTCGGAAATTTTCGCTCAATCTCTCGGATGAACACACGAAGGCGTGGTTCTACAACTGGACCTTAAGAACTTCCCTACTTTCGAAGATATTACGGTGGAGTTCTCGCAAGCACTATCTTTGATAATGTCGAGATTCAAACCAACATAAAAACATTGGAGGTGATGACACAGAAAGACAAAGAAGGCTTTACTGAATTCCTTGCAAGATGGCGCGCTGAAAGCGTAAAATTAGCCAAGAAGCCTGACGAAGTTGAAATGGTAGATAAGTTCGTAAAGAATCTACGACCTATTTACCGTAATGCTCTAAAATACAAGAATTTTGGCTCTTTCAAAGAATTGATAAGAATCGGGATAAAGGTAGAAGATGATGTCATAAGGGCAGAGGCTGAAAAGCCGAAAGGGTACCAAGGGGCCTCATCGTCTAAGGCCAAGGCCCCAGCAACGACCCATATTGATGAAGCCATCAATCTCTTAGAAGGGCAATCGAAGAAGTCGCAGCGCCAAACACCTAGGGCATTCACCGATATCGGATGCACTTATACATACGCTCTCTAAAGGCTCATAGCCCAAGGAAAGCTGAAGCCTATTGGTCCAACTCCGGACCCTCCCGCTGATCAACAAGGTAAATGGTATAAACCAAATGCCCTCGTGCCTTTCATCAAGGGAAAGGCCATGATACTGAAAGGTGCTATCGACTGAAGCACGAAATTCAAGACATGATTGAGAATGGAACACTCCCGATCCCAACTGTTAAACCCAATAACATCACCAATCCATTTGGCGATCACGCCAACTTTGTTTCTGTCGAAGGCAATGTCGATTATTCCCATCTTATCCGCCCATGTCACTTGAAAGGGGTGTTTATCGGAAAAATATTTGTGGATTACTTTGAATTCTTGCCAAACCCGAAGAATGAAATTCAAGTCGGGAGTCTTGCTCTAGAATGTACTCCTCTCGTTAACGAAGTTAATAACAGACAATTCGATTCACCAACCTCTATCACTAGCGTAGATCCTCAGAGGACTACCTCGGGATGGAGGCAAACCATCACATGGATCAAGGACAAGAGCCGAGCATCTAAGTTGACAACTGAACAAGGGAAAGCTCAAAACTAGATTTGAAAATTATGAGTCGGATCTGTTTTCTTATCTTAGTCGAGTCGAGTCTAGGACTTTCTTTTCCTGAAGTTGAGTCGTTTGATCCGTGATGACCTAGGGTGTGTCCTAGGAATCGTTCCTTCGAGTCTGTTAAGCATTTGTCATTCCAATAAAAGTCGCAGTTTCGTTTCCAAATATGTCTTGTTTCCAATCCTCAGTCATTCCGAAAACATGATAAAATTCACAACACACTCAAAGGCATCCTTGGGGTGGAAGTATGTCCCGTTTCAAAATGTAAGGATACTTTAGGATCCCGTTTCTGTTTCCTTTACCTATTCCATGTCTGGCGGTAGAAAACCTCCATCTGAACCAATGTTTGTGACAAGCTTTTAGATGATTCTATGACGAACCCGGACTAGCTCCTTGTTTCCCCTATCGATGATGGAAGGCAAGCCTTTTCCCCGTAAAATCATCCCCTCTCGAAGAGAGAAGAGACCAACCCATTCTAACAAGGAATTGTTAGTTCTAACCCAATTTAGTTGGCGAAGCCCAGTTTTCAAGGTGTATCCATTTATGACTAAGAGAATGAATAGAAGATCATTTTCAAAGAGAGAAAAAAGATGAAAAAGAATGAAAAGATGAAAAAAAAAGGATGAAAGAAAAGAAAAATGAAAAAAGAAAAGTGATGAAAGAAAAAGAAAAAGAAAAAAAGATGTTGAAGTTATTGCAGAATGCTTTTGGTTGGATGTCGAAGTTACGGAAGCCATAAGTCAAGTCAAGTACCCATAGTTGAAGTTCAATGGGCGAAGCCCAAAAGCGTAAGTAGTAACCTCTTTACCCTCTAAGTCCTTCCTGAGACGATTCAAGGATAGTCGAAATTTTGAGAATCATTCCGCTTGTCTTTGTTACACCCTTTAGGGACCAGATATGGAGATTTGAACCCACATTGTTTTCCAACCCATTTGCACTCGGGTTTCATCAAACCCGAGACACCTTTTCCAACCACAATGTAAGCCATAACCCATTGGCCTTAGCACCAGAAAATGAACCTTCAGAATGACGGTCCACTATTCAAGCCTTTTGTTGCCAAGCTCCACATCCCAAAGAACCACAACCTTTTGTACCAACCCTAGACACGTGATTAAACGGTACCTTACAGACTAGAATGGGATACGACATGATACCTTAGGTGAAACCTTCGAGTGTGTACACACAATTAAAATGCCAAGTTTATGCACCATGATCGAACTACGTCGGATTTGATTTCGCTCCACGCGAATACGTAGGCAGTCCTTCTGAATAAGGGATTCAATCCACCCATCATCCAAGTTGTCATCTTGTCGGTTTCTTACGGGTCTTAACCAAGTCCAAATGAAGCCACCTTTGTTTGAGTTGGTCTTAGTACTCGATGTAAGCTAGGATAAGGATATAGGTTCAGATGAATAGTATCAAGTCTCAGAATGAGCTTTATCGAACGGTTTAGGCAAAGATGCCGAGTCATATTGATGTAGGTTTGTGTTGGGAACAGAAAATATGAAAAACCCGCTGAAAAGAAAGAAGGCGTGGAAGAAAAATAGTAAAAGCCCGCTGAAAAGAAAGAAGGCGGTGGCAAGAAATGATGAATACTTGCTGAAAAGAAAGGAGGCGAGGAGAAGAGTGGCAGAATGTTCCAAACAAGAGTGATGTGTGATGTCAAACTGTTCTCATAAAATCAGTCCGTGTTTAGTGTCTGGACGAAGCCAACGTTGTTGCTCTATGAGTTTAATCCTCCTTGTCAATGCCAAGTGATTCCTATGCGCCCTCGGGAGCACGCCCATGCCATACGATATCTCCTTCCCAAGTCCGACGACCTTGTGATTCCCATTTGCCATCTTTTGGCGCCAGAATGGCCAATTTACTTTTCTACCCCCAACAAGTCAATATTTGAATTTAAACTCGTGCACACTTACGGTTTTATTTTCCTTTTTTTGTTTTACGGTAGCGGGCTACGCCCACGTTTGTTTACGGGTCATACAAAGTGTCTGAGTCGTATTTCCTGCTCACCCGTCAAGGTTCGATTTCAAAATGCCAAAGATTTCAGAATTCCGAAATTTCAATAACTTTTTGCGAATTATGGATAGATGATCCAAGTAATGGAAACTTTTCAGGTCGATGACTCCCATCTTTCGAAATTCAAAATTTCAAATTCAATTTTTGAAGGGTCGATGGCCCAACATCCCAAGTGATATCAAATTTAAACTTCGGGTCGATGGCCCAATTATTCAAAATTTTCAAATTCAATTTTAAGATCGATGATCCAAATGTGCTTATGCGATGATTATTGCTAGTACGTTTTTTGTGTTTCAAATATAGCAGGATATGCTTCAACTGGGGGCTCTAAAGTCTTCGACTTTAGAGCCATTGCAAACTGGGGGCTCTGAAGCCGTTGGCTTCAGAGACCATTATCAAGATGCAAAGGATGACATCCACCAAGAATTCAAGTCAATACAAGAATGTGAAATGGAAGAATTCCGTAGCTGAAAGCAAAAGATGAAAGCGGCGGCAACCTCCTTGGAAAGTCCCGTCCCATTCGGACAAGTGCCAGCAGATGATAAGTTTTGGGCAAGTGTCAACAGATGATGAATTTTGGACAAATGCCAGCAGATGATAAACTTTGGGCATGTGTCGTGATCGCCGAACTACGACGCGGGTTTGATTCCGTCAGAAACGGATACGTAGGCGCCTAAGGATAAGGCTCAATCCACTATATATGCAATTTATGGGTCGATGACCAACGGTGACAACTTGACACAACAGAAGCAAGAGTCAATCCCCAACGAAGTTTCAGGTATGATCTCTTCTTATGGCTGGCGAGCTTATATACGCAAGTCTAATGGACTATAAACGACCCTTGAGAATCCTCGGTCGAGAGGGACTGGGTATACTTTGACTTTCGCCTTGTGCAAGCCTCAGTCAAAGTGGGGGCTCTGTAGATACCCGTATCCGTCGATATTGGAATTTATAGAGAACCCGACAAACACCCGATGATGATAGGACACATGTATTTATTAGTTGTCATTGTCATTATTTGGGTTCGTTTTACGATGTAGAATGAGCGTTGTCGACGGAGTATTTTAATTTAAATGATACTTAAATTAAAGATTTTTTTTAGGTGAATTCAATTTATTTTATTTTATTTTGAATTTATTTTCCCAAGTTTATTTTATTGAAAATAAAATAAATAATTGATTTGAAAAATCATTTTATGAGTGTATTTGATTTGAAAAGTCATTTATTTTAATGTGTTAATCGATTTGAAAAATCGATTTAAAAATCGAAAAAAACTCGTTTTAAACACGCGTTTTGGAGCTCAATTATAGCTCGGTTTTCGAGCCCGTTTTCTTTACGAGTTGGCACGAATCTCGAGTACACTAACCAACCTAGGCTTCTACCCATCCAACCCCAGTTCGAACCCCCTTATCCACATCCCAAATCTCGTCCCAAGCCCCCCAAACATAGCCCAACTCCTTCCCAACCCGTGTTCAACATAACCCGTTTGTTTTGCTCCAAACTTGGTCCAAACCCGCAACCCATCACCACCAACCCGTACTCCACACTAACCACCCTTCCCACGTCCAAACCCACCATGAAACCCCTCCACAAAACCCGTCTCCAACACTCCAAAACAGGCCCCAAACAACACGACACAAACAGCCCCTGTTTTCGTTCAACTCAAACCCGAGTCCAAAACTCGCTCCAAACACCTGCAAAACCCGTGCCCATTAACCCTAAACCATACCCTAGTATCCTACCTATACTTCCCTAGCTTAACCACCAAGAAAGCCCCTCACAAAGCCTCTCAAACCCTCACAAAAGCTGCTGGACAGCAGCTATGCGTGAATGAGCCCGTCTGCCTCTCCCCTCTAAAAACTCTACCTTAACTCCTTATAAATACGCCCCCTTCACCATACTTTCATTCCTCTAAGTTCTTCACACATCCTACCGTCACTCACAAGCTTTAAACCCCAGAAACAAACCCTAATTGCCTCTTAAAACCCCTCCACAAAACCGACATACAAACCGAGAATCAGTTTGTGTGTCCTCTTAGAAACCCTTCGTTCTCCCTTCAAACCTCCATCAAAATTCGAGTTTCTTGTTCCAAATTAACCATACAACATCCATATACACATTAGATAAAGATTTACGAGCCAAATTGCCTTTGAGAGTACACGAATTCCCTCGAAAAACAGAGTGTTATACACTCTGTTTTCGCGGCTTTTCCTGTCTGTCCAGTTCTGTTTGTGCTCGTTTTTCGTGCCCAATAACTCAAAACGAGCAGGGATTGTTTTAAGATCTCTTTTCTCCTCTCTTTCTAGTTTTCAAAACATCTTTTAAATCGAATTTTCATCGTGAAACGAGAGAGAAATCGCTGTTTGAAAGTTGCTGTCCAGATTCGATAAAAACGTGTTGTTTGCTTTGTTTCTTCGTCGACGACGGCCTCTTGAGATAAAATCTACCATCGATTACGACCCAAGACGGTGTCAACGATACATGTAGGTTAAGTGTGCATCAAATCCTCCTCTTTTCCCTTTTATTTCGTTTTTTTATGTTTGTTTTTTATTGTTTCGTTTTATTTCGTTTATCGTTTTATTTATCGTTTAAATTAACTATGAAACTAGTTTAGTCCGAGTATGAGTTAAAGTACCACCATAAACACCCGCGTTGACTTGAGATGGGAAAGAAACCGCTACACCAGTCGGTCGTACACCCCCGTCTCATTTACATATCCTCGTGTTCAAGGTAGGGCATTAATAAAACAAATTCTGACTTCGCTCTTCGCTTTTGACCCCTCTTTTGTTTCATGTAATTCGACCCACCTTATGACCATTCACATGTTAGTTTAACCTCTGATTGTTAACATATAACTCGTTTAGATGACATTAGATCATTTTAATAACCTAATTAGACACGTTAGGGTACATCAACATAGCTTTAAAAATCAACTGACGATTCTGTAACTTAATTGAATGCATCTCTCTCTTTCACATAATTTCTCGCTAGTATAAGAGTGCGTGATTAGCACCGTCTTATTAACACTCGATGAGTTAAATTAATTAGCAAACTTGACCTAATTGGACCCCTTTAGGCCGTGTAGAATGCGCGTTTGCAATGTATCTTTTCAAATCGATCAACGTCGTTTCTAACTTGTTTTCTAGCCCGCTTTCGAACTTGATCGCAATCAATCGATCTAACTAATGAACCTGACCTAGGACCTAGGGTTGGACGTGGCTTTAGGTCGTGAGGCTTGGCCGTGTCCTTTGGTTTTTCTTGTTTCGTTTGTTTTACAACGTTCGTTCTTTATTTGTTTTGTCGCTTGTAATTTATCGTTTGTTATCGAGTTGTAATTTTTGAGTTAGCTTTCTTTTATCGAGTCAAAACCTCTTTCAAAACCTTAGTCTTGTTTGGTTAGATGGTTGTACCCCAATGCATGTAAGAGCGTAGTAAATCGCATGTTGTTTAAAGCAACATGGCCCGATTTATGCTAATGCATGCTTTGGTGCGTGGCCTTATGTCTAATTCGATAAGATTAAGCAAAAGCACACATTACGAGGAGTGACCCAAGGCCGTGAGTCATGTAAGCCGTTGGCCACCCCTTTGTGCACGTTTTTCTAGGCCGAATGGCCGTGTAATGCGTCATGTACGGTTTTGTGTATAGCGTTGTATTTTAGATCGAGTTGTATCTTTAATTCCTCGTTGTGTCGGCATGAAATGCCTGGGTTGTAATAGGGTATATCCCAATGGCTCCCCCATTCCCCCTAAGCCTTGTTTGCTTTGTTTTGTATGTAGTTAGATCAATCAACCCACATGCTAAATTACAACTTTGACAAAGTTAGTTTAGTTGCATCTAAATTGACATAGGAACTTCACATGTTAGGGTTTTGAAAACGATGTTTGCATATCATATATCGTAGTAGCTATGGCCTTGTTTGAAATCCGACACTTGACTTAGTAGAGGCCGTTATTGACGGGCGGGGTTAGGTGTCCTTATGGGCTTCCTAACACGTACCCTCACCCCTTACTCAAGATCTATGGTTTGTGGATCCGTCTAAATACCATTGGATTACGAGAGTCATTTAAATCGAGTGATATAGGGTACAAGTCTTTATCTTTAATCACTCGTAGTCGATTGGCTTTATGCTTTTCGATGAAAGGTGTAAAGTTGACTTGAACGGTTCCAAGTTCCCAAAAAACTTGGTGGCGACTCTAATTGGTCTTAATTCGATTCGAAAGAACCTCGAGTCGATTATGCCTAGTGTGGATCCCGCGGACGCAGTTCCCGAGGGCCTTGTCCACACATCTTTTGTAAGTTCTTCTTGAATAACAATGCGTAAGGATGAGATCTGCATTTCTAACGGCAACACGGCTTCTACTCCATACACCAACGCATACGGGGTTGCTTGAGTAGGAGTTTTGTATGTGGTGCGATAAGCCCACAATGCCTCGCCAATTCTTTCATGCCAATCTCGCTTTGATTTTACTACTACTTTTCTCAACAAGTTGCAAAGTGTCTTGTTAAAGCCTTCAGCCAAGCCATTTGCAGGAGCGTTGTACATCGATGACTTGTACTGTGAATTTGAACTTCTCTCCTAAACTTGTCATCAGATGGTTATCGAACTGTTTCCCATTATCAGTAATGATACGTTGTGGTACACCATATCTATATATTATTTGAGTTCGGATGAAATTCACAACATTTTCCTTCTTGACTTCCCGTAATGTGATGGCTTCTGCCCATTTTGAGAAATAGTCAGTACCAGCGAGAATATACTCGTGTCCATTTGAGGCTTTCGGAGTGAGAGGTCCCACAATGTCAAGTCCCCAAGCTTCAAAGGGCCATGAAGATACAGTCGGGTGTAATGGTTCTGGTGGCTGATGTATGAAGTTTGCGTAGAACTGACAGGGTTGACACTTTTTCGCGAAGTCCATGCAGTCTTGAACCATGGTTGGCCAGTAATACCCCATTCTCTTTACACGATCATAAAGTTTAGGTCCAGATTGGTGAGCGCCACAAATGCCAGAGTGAGCTTCGTGCATTGCTTCAGTAGCTTCATCTTTATTTAGACACCTCAACCAGTGTCCTAAGAAAGAGCGTCTGAAGAGTGTCCCTTTGTAATGAAGAAATTTTGGAGCACGTCGGCGTACCTCTACCTTATGCCTGGGATCATCAGGTAATTTTTGGTGGTCCAAGAAATCGATGATAGGTTGGCGCCAGTCATCCTCATCAATCGTGTAGACGCAAATCATATATGTTGTATCTATATCTTCTACTGTTTCAAGCAAAGGTATTGCCCAGCGATTGCACACTGGTACTTGCATAGATTCTTCTGCCCCCAGTGCCAAAGTGGCTGCAAGGTTAGCAAGCGCGTCAGCCAACTTATTGGCACTCCTCGGTACATGACCAATATTGATGGAGTCAAGTTGATTAAGCAGTTGCAATGCCTGTTGATGGTAGGGAATTAAGTCTTCCTTTCTTACCTCATACTCATCGAGGACTTGGTTGATCACCAATTGTGAGTCTCCGTAAATATCCATGTCTCTCACGCCTATTTCAATTGCCATTTGAAGACCTAATATCAAAGCTTGGTATTCTGCCACGTTATTTGAGCAAAATTGTGTGAGTGTAAATGAGTATGGCATTACATGGTTTTGGGGAGATATGAAAACAACTCCTGCTCCAGCTCCGTCTCGCCTTGCAGCATCGTCAAAGTACATTTGCCATGGAGGTAAAATGTCCACGTAAAATATTTCTTCTCCTGGTAGTTCATCTGAAATTTCCCACTCTGTCGGGACTGGATGATCAGCGAAGAAATCTGCAATAACCTGACCTTTTACTGCTTTTTGAGACACAAACACTAAGTAATACTACTTAAGTAACACTGCCCATTTTGCAAGTCTTCCAGATAAGATTGGTCTTGAGAGTATGTTCTTAATTGGATCAGCTTTTGAGACCACGTGTATGGTATTGGCCTGCATGTAGTGCCTCAACTTCTGAACGGCGAACATCAAAGCAAGACATATCTTCTCAATGGGCGAGTAATTTAATTAAGCTCCAACTAAGGTACGACTAAAGTAGTAGAGTGCTCTCTCCTGGCGGTCTTCAAATTCTTGCGCACACATTGCCCCCAGCGATCGTTCTTGTGCGGCGATGTATAGAATGAGCGGTTTTCCTGGAATCGGTGCCCCCAACACTGGTGCACTAGCCAGGTACTTTTTTATGCTATCAAAAGCATGTTTGCATTTTTCATCCCACTGAAATGGAGCATCCTTTTTCATGAGATGACTAAACGGCTGACAACGTCCTGCTAGGTTAGAGATGAACCTTCGAATGTATGCCAAACGTCCCTGCAACCCGCGCTGCTCCTTCAACGTCTTTGGTTCTGGCATTTCGTTGATAGCTTTGATTTTTGTCTGGTCAATTTCAATGCCTCTGTGCCTGACTACAAACCCTAAGAACTTCCCAGATGTGACACCAAACGCACACTTAAGTGGGTTCATCTTGAGTTGACATTTTCTAAGTCTCTCAAAGATGGTCTGAAGGTCTTTAACATGGTCTTTTCTTTTCTTTGATTTGACAACCACGTCGTCGACGTAACATTCTATCGTTTTATGCAACATGTCATCAAAGATCTTTTGCATTGCTCGCTGATATGTGGCCCCAGCATTTTTTAGTCCAAACGGCATGACTGTGTAGCAAAATATCCCTTTTGGTGTGCGAAATGTCGTTGCTTCTTGATCTTCAGGTGCCATTTGTATTTGATTGTATCCAGCATGCAATCCATGAACGAGAGTGCTTCGTGGCCAGTAGTTGCATTGATCATCAACTCTGTAACTAGCAAAGGGAAGTCGTCCTTTGGACATGCATCATTAAGATCTCTGAAGTCGACGCATACACGTAGTTGCCCATTTTTCTTTCTGACTGGAACAATGTTGGCTATCTAGGTAGGATATTTGACTTCACGGATAAATCCAGCCTCAACGAGTTTGTTAACCTCTTTTTCAATTTCAGGTATAAGCTCCGTCCTAAAGCGACGTTGAGATTGCTTTCTAGGACTGATTCATTTTCTGATTGCCAATCGATGAACTGCAATTTTTGGGCTTAGTCCAGGCATTTCCTTGTAGCTCCAAGCGAAGACGTCCTTGTACTCAACCAACAATTTGTAGTATTCCCCTTCTTCCTCTTTAGTCAACAGAGCACTGACGTATATTGGACGAGGATCTTCATCAGTTCCTAGGTTTAGTTCTTTTAAATCATCTACGGTTGATTGTACCTCATCTTCAAGTGTTTCAGGTGCCTTGTCAGCCTCTACCTCTTCGTTGTCATCAGGTATCTCTTCTGCAGTGATATGATAAGAAGTCACAATTTCCAAGTCTTTTGCATCACGGGAATGTGAAGATGGAGGTTTAGATTCTTCAAACATTGTTTGAGGACAGGCCAGTGAGAACTAATACTCGTCTTCGTGCTTTTAGTGGCTCATGCTAGATGATGTCCACCACTTGCAAACGCTTCATGCGAGAGGGTATTGCGCTTCTCAAGTCATCACTTATGCTTACTTCTTCATCGTTTTCTTCCACGGAAGTTGAGCACAGGAGAGTCTTACCACTATCATTATTGGAGGCTCCTAAACGAGTGAAGACCGTGTTTGAACGAACACCTAAACTATCACTTAATGCACCTTTCTTTCTTGCACATAGTAGAGGGGTTGACGACTTAACTTCATTTGTTCCTTGTTTATCCAGTCGAGTGAAGACAGAAGGACGATTTGTTGTAGGACTCGGTCTCCCCAGCCTGTCGAATACAGAAGGACAGGCTCTCTCTGCAGGTGGACTTATCATGTCGAAGACTGAAGATGTTGATAGTGTTTTAATGTCTTCTGCTTCATTCTCCTCAGCCTCTTCCACTGTGATATGTTGTGAAGATGTAGTAGTTCTGTTCCTACGAGCACTGATCTTCACGGGTGTGGGAAACTTATAACCAAGCCCCGCTTTAGTCTCTATAAAGCTTCCTTCTTGCTTGTACAACTCCTGTTGCGTTTTGTTAAGCCCATATGGTTCAACTTCTACAACTTTCTCAAGCGGAGTTGGTTTGTAAAGTCGTAACCTGCCTTTTCCAGTAGCTTATATGCGTTGGAATCAAATATTCCCACATTCTGATCGCTTGATGATTGGTTTGATGAACAGACGAAACCGACTGGAGGAGGTCTCATAACTTTCATTTGGTTTGAACTTGGAAGAGGTGTGGTGACGTTCGCCATCCATTCTTGCTTGATCATTGGGCTTGGTTTACTTTTGTCTTTAAGATCTCTATTTGTTAGACATTCTGCAAAAGGACTATCTCCTTCTTTGCGGCGAGACTTGGGAATATACCGCAATACTGGCGAGGTAGACTTCTGTGGCATTTCTTGCTTCTTAGGTGATGTAACGGGAGTAGATGCTTTACTAGCGTTGTCTATATCTTGCTTATCATTTTCTTTAATATGACTCGTAACAACATCTTCTTTGGTATTCTCTTTCAGCTTACCTCTTTTTCCAGTTGAAGAAATGGTAGTTGGCATGAACTCACTAGAAGTACCATTTTCCTCAAAGAACTTTGCGTCAGCGAAAAAAGAGTCAGCCTTAGTGAAAGGCTTGGCGTCTCCATTTATCTTCCTTTCACCGCCGCGATAATACTTCAAGCATTGATGGAGGGTTGATGCAACGACTCCATTTTCATGTTTCCATGGTCGACCTAATAATAACTTGAATGATGTCTTGGCCTCTATGACATGGAAGAGTGTTTCAGATGACAAGTCACCCATGCTATGGCTTACACGAATCATGCCGATAGCCTGCTCTCCATTTAAGTTGAAACCGTAAATTACTGTTCGACTGCGAGAAAGTTCATCAACCGTGATGCCTAGCTCTTTCATGGTTGCTTTGGGCATGAGATTTACTCTTGAGCCTCCATCTATTAAGATTCTATTGACTTTTTGTCCTCGAATATAGCCTGACAAATAAAGCGGTCTATTGTGAGGCTTGGAACCAAGAAGCAGATCTTCATCTGAAAAGGTCAAGGCTTCATTGCAGGAGACACATTGTGTTGACGGCTCTGCAAACTCTCCTACATCTTTCATCTTGCCAGCGTATAGTTCTGGTTTATCAAGTCCTTGGAGTATTATCTGACGCTTCTCTTTCGGCAGGTGAAAGATTTGTCTCCACCCCATATTTGCGGGAAGGGCGTTGAGAGCCTTTACAACTTCATTTTCCTTTTGAGGGTAAGATTGTAATTGTTATGATGGTACCGCATTATCTACTTCATTTTCCTTTACTTTTTCTTTATCATCATGACCTACTGTAGAAATGGTACATACGGTAACATTGTTCAAGAAATCTCTTGGAAGGAATTCCTCTAGAGCAGTATGACTCAACGATTTTTCCTTAGGCATATTGATAGGCAAGACACATGGTTTGACCACTGTTTCAGACTTCTTCTCCCTATCAGACATGCAGGATTTCATCTTCTTTGATTGCTTTCGCCGATGATGGACATGTTCGACTGCTTGCCATACTTGTTTCTTTGTCTTCTTGTGAGTGACTAAGGTCCACCCTTCGTTATCATCATCTACATTCTTCTCATCTTGAGGACATAACCCTGCTTTTGGGGATATCGATGAATATGTCTTTTGAAACCATATAGCAACAGGTTCAAGGCTTCCGAATTGCAACATGCATACATCCCACCCACGATGCATCGTTGGCTCCTCATGTTCCTCATGCTGCTCCAATACCGCAGTAGTTTGATTTGTAGCTACTGTTTCATCCAAGTCAAGGATAATCTTTCCGTCTCTAGAGAGCCGCATAATTTTCTCTTTCTGTGTTATACACTTTTCAAGGGGATGACTTACCAGTCTATGATAGCAACAATAGTTGGGATCACTTGTCTTGTTAGCCTGGTCAGGTCTCTTGGACTCTGGCAGTTGTATAACCTTTTTCTCTAGAAGGTCATGTAGCATTCCGGCTAAGTCAGAGTCTGGGAAAGGGTACTTCTTAGCTTGTAACTCTTTTAATGTAGGTTTGTCCCGCTGATAATTGTAAGCATATGAGTCCTTATTCTTTTTATACTTAGGCTTTGATGAGATTTTAACGGGCGAGCCGCTGGTTTCGACGACCATTGTCTCCTTTCCTATCGACTTGAAGCCTTTATCTATCTTTCTGAACTCCTTCTTTTCACTTGGCGTCTTAGAAGAGGTTGATCGAGCTTTGCCACGCCCTTTGATTGTAATTTTCATGTCATGAGCGAGGGTTGCCAATTTTGAAAGCTTTTCGGTTTGATTCCTTTCATTATATAAAGAATATCCCAGGTCATCCCGTTAATGCACATTTCCACTGCTGAGGATTCACTTAAGCGATCTTTGCATTGCAGACTCAATGCACGCCATCGATCGATGTAGTCGACGACAGGTTCATCCTCCCACTGTGTTGTGTTTGTTAGTTCACTCATGCTGACAATACGCCTAGTGCTGTAGAACCTGTTAAGAAATTTGTCTTCCATGCGACCCCAACTGTCAATTGACTCAGAGTCCAAGTCTGTGTACCAATCAAAAGCAATTCCTTTAAGAGAACGTACGAACTGCTTGACTAGATGATCACCATTAGTTCCGGCATTGTTGTATGTCTCCACGAAGTGGGCGAAGTGTTGTTTTGGATTTCCCTTCCCGTCGAACTGTTGAAACTTTGGAGGCTGATAACCAAGAGGCATGCGCAGACTGTCAATCCTCTTAGTGTAAGGCTTGATGTAGCGTCCACTGCTTGTCGAACTTCACCTAGCTGACTTTTAATTGTCTTAGCTATCAACTCTTGGAGCTTCTCTTCAGTGAAAGCGCCAATTTCATTGCCAGAAGTCTTTCCAGTATCATCTTTGTCATCGTCCTTATCAGTATCATCATCCTTGTCAGAGTCAGTGTGCTCACTTGAGATCTTTTTCTCGCGAAGCTCCACCACCTCCTTTTGAAGTTCATCAATCTTCTTGTTCTTTTCTTCATTCTCCTTCATCATCTTTTCATGGAGCTTATTCATGCTTTGGACTTGCTCCTCAAGTGTAGAACCAGCAATCACCATGACTGAAGCGCTGATAGGAGTGGAGGCATCCTTCTTTTTTGGTGACGCTCTAGGTTTGCAAGGGGAAGCGTTTTTGTCGACCTTAGAACTTCGAGTCTCTTCACGCGAAGGAGTAGAGGCAGCAAGGATAGCTGTAGCAGCAGCAGCAGCTATGGAGGCAACAGAAATCTTGCGTGGCCTGGTAGGGACATGTGCAGAGCGTAGGCTAGTAGCAGCAGCGCTAATAGCAACTTTCTTCGCCATTCCTCTAGTGCAGATGCCAACTGATTGCACAGCTGGGGAGGTAGCAGCAGTGAGAGTGCCTTGTAGGATAGCTGCGTAGGTCTTCTTGGAAGCGTTAGGCGATGCGTCCTGCTTGGTAGACATCCTTTTTTTTAGTAGACTTGGCTTGTAAAGTAGTAGAGATGAGAGGTAGAGAGTTTCACGTCGGGTTCACCAAATTTGTAACGACAAATTTTGTATTGCGATATGTGAAATACAAAACAAGGAAACAAAATGACTTTTTATTAATATCAGAAAAGTTCGTGTACAATCTCTAATAATCCTCTGATTCGAACTAAACAAACAGGGTACGCATGCACGATCCACGTAGGGGGTGCGCGTGCGTTTTACATGGGGTGCGCGTGTAGAGTGTATATGCACTCTACGCGCGACGTTGACTTGTATTCTTGAGAGGGTCGAACGACTTGAGTCTCTCTTGAATGTTTGAATGTTTGAATACTCGAGTTTGAATGTTTGAATATTCGAGTTTGAATGTTTGAGTTTTCTTGCGCAGGGGGCACGAATTTGTTGTGCTTGTTGACTGCTTACGTTTAATTTCACGAGATTTTCAGAGAGAATTCCAGAGCTTTTCTTTTCTTCGAGTTTTTCTATATATTTGTGGACAGCGGGCCGCCCACGGGGGCGCTTGGTGAGGGTCGAAAACAAGCGTTTGCATTTTGTATGGAGTCGCCACCAATTTTTATGGGAAATTGGAACCGTTCGAATACCTCGTGTCATGTCAAGACACAAAGTAGTGACATGAACACTAAGCAATCGTTACCCTTAGCATTCTATGTCTAGAATGACTCTCGTGGATGCCAATGAACACGGGTGCTCACGGAGATCTGGAGTAAGGGGTGAGGGTACGTATTAGGAAGCTCTTTTGATCGAACACCTAATCCCGCCCGCCTCGATAGCGGCCTCTACTAATGATTAGGGAAGTTATTCGTACTTGATATATCGTCAGCTATAATGCATGCAATGCAACATCCAAGTTTTAATCCTAGCATGTGAAGATTTAACTAAGTCGGTTGACACGTAATTTAGCATACAATAAATGTCGAAGTTGGATTTAATATTGAATTTCATGTGAAGGCATACAAGTGATAAAAGGAAATACAATAAAAGAAATACAATAATTACATTGGAATAGGCGATTTATGTCGAAAATACCTTTAAAACGGATAATTTGAGAAAAAGAAAATAAAAGAATAAAAATAACAAATTAACGAACAGGAATTAGCGATATTACGGATATTAGTTAGTTAATACGTAAACTAATTTAACTACGTCAAGGCAGAAGAGGAGTTTGAGGCGTAACTCATCTCGAACAGCGCAAAGCAGATCGCGCCCTCTGGAAGAGGCGCAGCAGTTGCTGCGTCTGTTCCAAGGGTGATTTCTGGCTGTGAAGCCGGAACTGCAAACCGTTAATGTCGATTGGTAATTTTAGAGGATTGATTATATTATTTACTCGGATGAAAGTGATTAATAGATTAATTACATGTGAATGATGGTCATAAAGCGATAAAACACGGATGAGACGGAATATAACGAATTAATTACATGATGAAGCGATGTTAATGAATGAGTCCTCTGTTGAAATCAATTAACTAGTCTACACATGATGAATGCACAACGAATATACGACAAACATGTGAATAAACAAACGAAAACTATATCACTGACGAATCCCAGAAACTCAATATGGTTAAATTGAATCTCTAAAATCCGGGTTTGAATTTAATGACGAAAACCCGTAAATATGGATTATTTAGGATTTAAGTCGGACTTATGATGATTAAAACATATTAATGAATGATGAATTATATACATGTGATTTATCAGCGATGTTTATGACGAAGAATTAAACAACAAACAAATACAAATCAAATACGAATAAGAACGAATTACAGAGGACAAAGAAGAAGAAAAGAAGCAGGAACTGCGGAAGCCTCACGAAGAGGCGCAGCAGGAACTGCGCTCCTTCGAAGAGGCGCAGCAGTTGCTGCGTCTTTTCTCGACGTCTGTCTACTGGAAATCCGTAAAAAGAGGTTTTAAAGACGGTTTTAGAAATCGGTTTTAATGGTGTTTTCGACATAAATCTTACAATAATGATACAATAAATAAAATACAATAAATAAAAGAGGAATTACACCCTCAGACTTACATGTTGACGGAACGAGAAAGACTAAGATATCGACTAGTGATGCTCGACGCGAATGCAAAGAGAGTGCCCTCGTAAGAGGAAAACGATTGATTAATTAAAGTTGATTGAGTGTAGTTGGTCAAATTGGTCGGTCATGCAACGGAGAGGCTGGTACCCGGAAAGATCCGAGCTTACGTGGTCGGAAGTCCAAGTACGTAGGCGCCAATTAGTAAGAACGAAGTCTAGAATGCAAAGGGAGAAGAGAAGGGCGGACACTCGCGTGAGAAATATGAGGAACGAAAGCTCCTATTTATACTAATCACACGACGGAATTATGGTAAGACTAGGATACGAAAGGAAAGATCCGGAAATAACCGACTTAGGTTAAAACACGAAAACTTGGACAAAAAGAAAGCCCTGGGGAAGAGGCGCAGCAGAGCTGCGTCCCTTGGAAGAGGCGCAAAGACTGCCGCGTCCTTTCCGGTAGGTTCCTCTGCGCGTAGAAAACGCGTTTGACAGCCTGTCGTATTTTAGGCATAACTTTCTCTACAAGACTCGGATTAAGGTGATTTCGGTGGTGTTGGAAAGCTAAGAAAGAGATCTAGAACTTTCTGTGAAATAGGCCCGACCCATAAAAGTCGTTATCACCTCGAAAAGTGGGCCTAAAGGTCGGGTTGTCATTTTAACTAAATGAAATGCACATTTTGTAATGTAAACTTTTAGTTTAGCCTAATGAAGTGACATGGGACTCAAAATGAGATATAATCTCAACATTTTATGACATCCTAACCTTAAGTAGACAAGCACATTGCTTTGACTCGGTATTTGACGGTTTTAGGAAATGAAGACGGTTTTTGACCCGGACTCCAAATGTACTCTAATTACTGCCAAAACGACCATATCGACACATAGATGACAACTAAGAGGTAGACATTAATATTTGAGCAATCACTTGACGATAATCTTACGAACTGTCACAAATCGTTCCGCGAATCAAACATGCGGCCCAATCATCACCGGGTGGTTTGCGAGGGTGCGAAACGAGGTGTCTCTGAGCCCCCACTTTGACCGAGGCTTGGACAAGGCGAAAGTCAAAGTATAGCCATCAGGTCAATCGAAGATTACAACCTGACGACTATGGCGACGCGAGGCGGCTCAAGGGGTCTGAACCAAGGACCTGTCGTCGGGAACATTTTAGAGTCTGTCGACTTTCTGGGAGGGTCGTTTAAAGTCCATTAGACTACGTAAGGAGGCTCGCCAGCCATAAGAAGAGACCATACCTGAGACTTCTTCCTCGAGATGCTTCCGGGGTTGCGTAGGAGCTAAGGTTGAGCATGGGAGCTAAGGGTAAGACCTAAAGGATATATAAGGATTGTGCTAGGGTATGGGGCCCTAAAGGAAAGCATTGACGGGAAGGAGGCGAAATATAAGTTCAACCTAAGGGGTAACCAAAGTTTGGGTTTAGGAACTCTAAGGAAGTGATGATCCTAAAGGAATATGATCCTAAACGGAAAAGGTGATCCTAAAGGAATATGATCCTAAGGGTAAAAGTGTATGAACTCTAGGGAGTTTGGGAACTTAAAAGAAGCTATGTGTGTGAACCTGGGTGTACGAACCTAAAAGGACGGCTGGTATGGGAACTTAAAGGCTTATGAACCTAAGAGGAATTGGGATCCTAGGGTTAAGTTTAGGAGCTACTAGGGTTACTAATTCTTGTTTTAAACGCGTGCGCCTAAGCTTTCTGAGGTATGAGAACTCCAAAAGGATTTATGGGTTTATGAACCTAAGGATGTTGATGTGGGAGCTTAAAGGTTTATGAACCTAAAGAAAGCCATTTTGGGATCTAAGAATCTAGGGGGTAAGAATCCTAACTTTGGGTTTACGAACCTGAGGAAGGAGGCTTGGGAACTTCTGGAGAACAACACCATTGCCGAACTCCGTGAGGAAACAATAATATTGAGGGTAGCAGGACGTCGGTAGAAACTGCTGGGGAATCTGCTTGCGTCGGTCTCAAGCGAACTCTGGCAAAAACTTGAGGTTGAATCTGCTTGCGTCGGTCTCAAGCGAACTCTTGTTGGGGAATATATTGACGATTAAGAACATCTTGATCGCCATGGAAGAAATCTTGAGTAAGCAATCTTTGCAAAAAATATCTGCTGTTTGGGACAAATATTTTGACGACTAGGAACATCTTGATCGTCATGGAAGAAATCTTGAGTGAGCAATCGCAAAATATTTGCTTCTACTGGGAGAATGAAGACTTGGGTGAAGCCCCCGAGTCGGAGCGAGCATCGCTTCGATACTTACCTGCATGGATATTAGCCACACAAGAATACAATCTAATATGCAAATAGAACATAAACACATATGCACGTAAGCAATTATCACATGGACCTCGAATGAGGAAACACATAGGCTTTGCAAAAGTTGTTTCTTTATAAAAGTCGTTTAAAACTTGTTCAAAGAAGTTTGTCGTTTGTAATGCGTTATGCATATTCAATGGGCTTTAGACACGTGATTGACGCGACGTAGACCTACTAGGATACGACATATAGACTTAGCTTTGGACTAACGCGATACTAACTTAGATTTGACGCGACACAGAGATGACTTTGGCAGACTTTGTTTAAGTATGCGCAACCCTTAGCCAAGTGTGGGTGACAATGCGTATCAGGTCGAAGAATTGCAAGAATGATTAAGGCATATAAAGGCAAGGCATGAGCCATGGATCATCTGTCTACTAGGACTTCTTTTGACATCGTTTGCTGTAAAAGAGACCCCTCTTGAGGCACGATAACTTGGAGAATTGATCTAAGATCTTTGTTATTGTCCGGACCGAGTACTAGCTAGACTTAGAGGAATAAAGGAAGGGTGACATCTTGGAAGAGAAGCCCCAGGATGAGAATATGACTCTAGACTTTTGGTAAAAAAGAGGTTGGGCGACAATAAGGAGCCCCCAGTATAGAGGTGTTGTTTGTGGAAGGGATGTTAATTGAGGTTGAAAGGTTGAAATAGAGGTAGAAAGTTGATGGTTGAGGTGGCTGATAATTGAGATTGAAAGTTGGAAGTGGGATGGTTGTGTCCCTGAGGACTGCCTACGTATTCACGTGAAGTGAAATCAAACCAGATCGTAGTTCTGAGGTTTGGTTAATTTTGTTTGGGTGTTGTGGTTGTGTCCTTCTTGTGTAAGAAAGGACTGCATACGTATCCACCTGAGTAGGTGAAATCAAACCAGATCGTAGTTCAAGTGTGTGCCTAAGCTAAGTTGTTAGGGCCTTAAAGTGCAGGGTCACAAGGGTGTATTCCTTTGGTGACTCAAAGAATCGATTCGAGATAACCCCCTCTGATCATAGACCAAAGAGGTATAACTAATTTGTAAAAATTTCCTTGTCTTGTGAGCACACCTAAAAGTGGACCCTAAGGATGATATGGGTATGTCCCGTCCTAGGTAGCAAAGTATTGAAGACTCCGTGTATGGGTCAAGGTGAAACTGGATTGGATATTTGGAATGTGGAGCTCGGTAATAAGAGGCTTTGATGAATAAATCTCTGGAGCTTGATTTTGTGGTGTTAAGGCTTGATGGGATTATGGCTTGTAATGTGGCTTGGAAATGGAGTCTCTTGGCTTGATGTAGCCTGAGCACATAAAAGTAGGTTAAAATGACGTGGGTTCAAGTTTCCATGTCTTGGCCCTAAAGGATGGGTATATTTGACGAGCTTGAGAGGATTCTCAAAATTCCTAACTATCTCCCTATAACGGTCTCGAGAAGGACTTAGGGTGTGTGAAATGTGAAAGGCTAAGTGAGGGTGCTAGTTGACCATCTTCATCGATGTCTTGATTCTATATAGACTTCAACATTATTCCGCTTAGCATTTGATTTCAGGCTTGTTCTTGATTTAGACTCAGATTCTTGGTCTAGAATATATCTCGGCTTTCTGCTCAGATTTTTGATCAGGTTTTGAAGGATAACTTTGACTTTCGATATTGACTTGCTTGATCGAGCCTTGTTCTTATGACTCTTTTTGTCTTGGATTACGCACATAACTGCGGCCTTAGATATTGATCTTGGGTTCTCTTGATTGAGCCTTTGTCTTTGATCACGGCTTGTATCGTCTTGGATTTGCTTGTTACCATGGATTTGGGTCACACTAGCACCTTTGGGTGTGAAATGGGTTGGTCTTTAGTAACACGGGTTGTTTATTGTGGGGAATGGGCTTGCCTTCCGTCATGGATCGTTAACAAGGGAGACGGTCTAGATTCGTCCTAGAATCTCTTGAGATAGGATCGTCTTAAACTAGGGTTATATTGTGGTTTCTGTTGCCAGACATGGAATAGGTAAGAAAAGAACACGGAGTTTCAGGTCCTCTACAACTTGGAATGGAACATCATCTAAGTGTACTCACATCGATTGTCATGTGTTGTTGTTCGTTTTAAAAAATGTCTCAAACCAATTCTTGTTGTCACAGGAAAAGGTAAAGGAAGAGACGGGATAGAATATATGGATTGAAAAGTGTGCTTTTATTGAAATGGATAATAAATGTATTTAACATAGATTCGAGAAGACATGTGACTCGTGGGACAGCCCCCAGGTTGTCACTAGGAATGAAAATGGACACGAAGAAAGACACTAGAACAAATATGAGATGGAAAGCCTAAGACTCGGACTCGGACCCGGACTTTGACGCAATCTTAGACCCAGACTCGTAATCATCGGCCCATGCTTGAACATTTTCTCTTCCAGCAACTGGCTTCGGCATCTGATTTTGAGCATTCACCCATTTGAGCACCCCGTCCTCATTATTGGGAACACTGGAAGGATAACAGTCAAGAAGAGTTTCTTGATAAGTGGTATATCCATGAGGATTGCCTAAGCTACCTTGTAGGTTAAAAGTTGAGAGGGACAACTTCCCACTTTCAATCATATCTTGGATTATATGCTTCAAACAAAAGCACGCTTCTGTATCATGTCCCCTACCACGATGATATTGGCAATATGCATTACTGTCCCATCTAGGTAGTATGTTTTCAGGGTCTGGAGTTGGACCGATTGGGTGTAATTTGCCCTGTGATACTAACATTTGTAGTGCCGCCGCATAAGTAATGCTAAGGTTAGCGAATACTCTAGGAGCCCGTCTCGGTCTTCTGGGTGGGGCTTCCATGAGTTTAGCCCCATCACACTTAATGTCAGCTTGAGCAAAGGTCGATTCATGGTACTTGCCGTTCTCGATATTATCCTGGATGATATTCTTTAGTTTATAGCAATTCTCGGTGTCATGTCCCCTTCCTCTATGGTATTGACAATACGAATTGCCATCCCAAAACTTAGACTTCCTTTCCGGATCTGGGGTAGGCCCTATTGGTTCAAGAAGACCTAGAGAGGATAATTTGTTTAAGGCTAGGGCATACGGTATGCCTAAACTTGTGAATGACCTGGGGGAGTCTTTTGACAAAGGCTCCATGAGGTTGACTTTGTTGATTTTGATGCTTGGATTAGAAGAACTAAAGATACCTTGCTCAGTTTTTGCTTTAGGACTATTAGGTTGAGGGTTTGTCTGGAAACTTTTCATCTTGAGAGGTTGGGCATCAAGCTTCTTACCCATTTCAACAAACTGGTTCTCTATGTTGGAAAGTCGAGAGTTTAGGATATCAATGGCTCCTTCTATTTTGGAGAATTTATTGTTGAAGGCCATGGAAAGCATGAGCATTCCATTTTGGATATCTTCGTCTTCAAGAACATTGATCTCTTCGTCATCATGATGATTGAGGAGATGATGGCAATCCAGGAATGATTCTTCATCATGTTTGATGATATTAGACCCAAGAGGGTCGATCTTCTTGGATTTCTTGACGGAAGGTGGCTTAGGAAGCTTGCCCTCTTCGATCATATCTTCGATGGTGTGTTTCAATAGAAAACACTCTTCAACATCATGGCCTCTACCTTGGTGATATAAGCAGTATTTGTTGCCCTTCCAGAGGTTTACTTGCTTCTCTAAAGGTGGATCCGGAGTCGGCCCTATTGGATGTAACATGCCTTGGGCAGAAAGTCTCTTCAAAGCATCGGCATAAGACATGCCTAAATCGGTAAGCACCCTTTGATGCCTCCCAGGTTTCCTTTCTGCTGTTTTCGGCTTTCTAGGACGATGGTTATTACAAGAGGTAAGCTTTGGATGACCTAGACTAGAGGTTTCCCTAGTTGGCATGTTCTTTTCCACCATTCCATTTTCAAGGGTGAGGACGCGAATGCTCAAATTTTCCACTGTAGCTTGAACTCGTAGGACCATGGCATGAATGTCTTGAAGAGACATGGTGATTGTGGCTTGATCTGCTTCGTGACTTTGCTGATTGACAGAACTTGCTGGATTCCTACTCGACAGAAATGACGCGCATTACACTCGGTTCGACATGGGATCACGCATACTAAGGCAACAAACAAAGGAAGGGAAAAGATGACAAATCTAGGCTTGACTTGTGAATTCATGAAATGTCGTGAGCGACTTCTCGTGTTTGAATTCACGGTGCTTGACTTTAATTTTAGACTCGAGTGTTGGCTTTGACGGAGTGGCCCTTATATGATTGACTTTATTGACGGGATTGATAACACGTGTTGATCCTAACTTGTATGTTTAAGACAGACTTGACTCGAGGTTTGCTTATAGGTGTTTAAGAAGACTGTTGTAGTTTAGACTCAAATATGAGGCCCATTGAGACTCGTGTGTTGAGACTCGTGTGTTGAGCCTCGGAACGTGTGACTCGAGTGTTTAGATCCTAACTGAATTGGGGTAGAGGGGTCCAAAATGACGGCGTGACGCCTTAGGACTTGACTTGAACTTTGAAAAGACCCAAAATGTAAAGGAAGACGGGTTCATGACTCGACGGAGTTCGGACTAGGACATAGTCCGTTTGAACTTTGACTCTAACTTAGCCCAATTGAATTTACATATTTACATTTACATGATTTGAAATTTTTTTTTTTTTTTTTTTTTTCGGTCTTTTTTTTTTTTTTTTTTTTTAAAAAAAAAAACGTTTTGTTTTTTTTTTTGGGTTTTTTTTTGTTTTTGATGGGTTTTTTTTTTTTGCACGGATTTTGAAATGGGTTTTAGGCCCGAAGTTTGACTCGACATACGGACAGAGTTTGGACCGGATTTTGTGCTAATTGAAAGCCTATTTCGAAATTTTATTTAAGAAAAGGATTTTGATTTTTGAAAAAAAATCGTCATGGTTTAGAAATGGTGATCACGTAAGGTACAAACATTTATACAAGCATTATAACGGGATGCAGAGTGCATTTAGAAGGGTTTTGGTTTAAAGGGTGGGTTGCCATACCGAACAATCAAACCCGAAGCCTGTGGAGAGGCTCGTGCCAAACAAGAGTAAGGCCGATTCCTAGTCCATTTCCTCAAGTAGTGAAGGCCCTTGATACAAACAAGAGTAAGCATCATGGTATGGATGACGTCAATCGCTATCCATCCTTAGGCCCAAATAAGAATTAGGACCGTTTAGACGGGACGATTGGTCGAATGGGTTGGGTTGGGCCTAGGAAGGCCGAATAAAACGGTCTAGGAAGACCAAGTTATGAAAACCGACAATTGTCTTGTACAAATTATTCCCTAACCTTGTTCAAGTTTCACCCTTAGCTACACGTAAGTGTATTCCCAATGAGTCGCCAAACCGTGGACAGCGGGCCGCCACGGGGCGCTTGAGTGAGGGTCGAAAACAAGCGTTTGCATTTTGTATGGAGTCGCCACCAATTTTTATGGGAAATTGGAACCGTTCGAATACCTCGTGTCATGTCAAGACACAAAGTAGTGACATGAACACTAAGCAATCGTTACCCTTAGCATTCTATGTCTAGAATGACTCTCGTGGATGCCAATGAACACGGGTGCTCACGGGAGATCTGGAGTAAGGGGTGAGGGTACGTATTAGGAAGCTCTTTTGATCGAACACCTAATCCCGCCCGCCTCGATAGCGGCCTCTACTAATGATTAGGGAAGTTATTCGTACTTGATATATCGTCGGCTATAATGCATGCAATGCAACATCCAAGTTTTAATCCTAGCATGTGAAGATTTACTAAGTCGGTTGACACGTAATTTAGCATACAATAAATGTCGAAGTTGGATTTAATATTGAATTTCATGTGAAGGCATACAAGTGATAAAAGGAAATACAATAAAAGAAATACAATAGTTACATTGGAATAGGCGATTTATGTCGAAAATACCTTTAAAACGGATAATTTGAGAAAAAGAAAATAAAAGAATAAAAATAACAAATTAACGAACAGGAATTAGCAATATTACGGATATTAGTTAGTTAATACGTAAACTAATTTAACTACGTCAAGGCAGAAGAGGAGTTCAGAGGCGTAACTCATCTCGAACAGCGCAAGAGATCGCGCCCTGGAAGAGGCGCAGCCGCGATTCTTGCGTCTGTTCCAAGGGTGATTTCTGGCTGTGAAGCCGGAACTGCAAACCGTTAATGTCGATTGGTAATTTTAAAGGATTGATTATATTATTTACTCGGATGAAAGTGATTAATAGATTAATTACATGTGAATGATGGTCATAAAGCGATAAAACACGGATGAGACGGAATATAACGAATTAATTACATGATGAAGCGATGTTAATGAATGAGTCCTCTGTTGAAATCAATTAACTAGTCTACACATGATGAATGCACAACGAATATACGACAAACATGTGAATAAACAAACGAAAACTATATCACTGACGAATCCCAGAAACTCAATATGGTTAAATTGAATCTCTAAAATCCGGGTTTGAATTTAATGACGAAAACCCGTAAATATGGATTATTTAGGATTTAAGTCGGACTTATGATGATTAAAACATATTAATGAATGATGAATTATATACATGTGATTTATCAGCGATGTTTATGACGAAGAATTAAAGAACAAACAAATACAAATCAAATACGAATAAGAACGAATTACAGAGGATGAAGAAGAAGAAAAGAAGCAGGAACTGCGGCAGCCTCACGAAGAGGCGCAGCAGAATCGCGCTCCTTCAAGAGGCGCAGCGATAGCTTGCGTCTTTTCTCGACGCCCTCTCACCGGAAATCCGTAAAAAGAGGTTTTAAAGACGGTTTTAGAAATCGGTTTTAATGGTGTTTTCGACATAAATCTTACAATAATGATACAATAAATAAAAGAGGAATTACACCCTCAGACTTACATGTTGACGGAACGAGAAAGACTAAGATATCGACTAGTGATGCTCGACGCGAATGCAAAGAGAGTGCCCTCGTAAGAGGAAAACGATTGATTAATTAAAGTTGATTGAGTGTAGTTGGTCAAATTGGTCGGTCATGCAACGGAGAGAGGTGGTACCGGGAAGATCCGAGCTTACGTGGTCGGAAGTCCAAGCACGTAGGCGCCAATTAGTAAGAACGAAGTCTAGAATGCAAAGGGAGAAGAGAAGGGCGGACACTCGCGTGAGAAATATGAGGAACGAAAGCTCCTATTTATACTAATCACACGACGGAATTATGGTAAGACTAGGATACGGAAGGAAAGATCCGGAAATAACCGACTTAGGTTAAAACACGGAAACTTGGACAAAAAGAAAGCCCTGGGGAAGAGGCGCAGCAGAGCTGCGTCCCTTGGAAGAGCGCAAAGACTGCCGCGTCCTTTCCCGGGTAGGTTCCTCGCGTAGAAAACGTGCGTTTGTGATCTGTCGTATTTTAGGCATAACTTTCTCTACAAGACTCGGATTAAGGTGATTTCGGTGGCGTTGGAAAGCTAAGAAAGAGATCTAGAACTTTCTGTGAAATAGGCCCGACCCATAAAAGTCGTTATCACCTCGAAAAGTGGGCCTAAAGGTCGGGTTGTCATTTTAACTAAATGAAATGCACATTTTGTAATGTAAACTTTTAGTTTAGCCTAATGAAGTGACATGGGACTCAAAATGAGATATAATATCAACATTTTATGACATCCTAACCTTAAGTAGACAAGCACATTGCTTTGACTCGGGATTTGACGGTTTTAGGAAATGAAGACGGTTTTTGACCCGGACTCCAAATGTACTCTAATTACTGCCAAAACGACCGTATCGACACGTAGATGACAACTAAGAGGTAGACATTAATATTTGAGCAATCACTTGACGATAATCTTACGAACTGTCACAAATCGTTCCGCGAATCAAACATGCGGCCCAATCATCACCGGGTGGTTTGCGAGGGGTGCAGAAACGAGGTGTCTACAATATTGAAATGAATGAACTTCTCTCTATTTATAGAAAAAGTTCGGGCTTTCTTGGGCTTAGGGTTACGGGCCCATTTCTTGGCCCGTTTGCAATTTTAGCCCAATTTGACTTCTGTTTGGACCCGAATAACTCAGAATGACCCAAATTTGATTTAAAAGGGACAAAAATAATTAAATTGAGTAATTTATTTATTATTAACTCAAATTAATTAATTTCTGTATTTTCGACATTTAAATAAAATTTTAATGCCTACACACTTTGTAACACCCCCATTTAATCAGGAGCCTTTAGCTAGACACATTCCCAACTAAATAGGACTATTACCACCTCGGTTTCCCGAGGTAGTGAATAACAAAGTACAACAATACCAAAGTACTTTAATTAAAACTTAGCGATTACATATTATTACAACTTATTCAATCTAGACATAATATAAAGCATGATACAACTCGTAGCGGAATAAATAAAGTGATTACTAATCTAAGTAATCTAGACAGCAATTATGGTCCAAGTCAAGCTCACGTCCCAATGCTCCCAAGTCAGCTAATTTGTAGTACCTGTCAAATCTGCTCCCCATTATGGTTCATCACAGGTGTTCACGAATACACTGTCAACCACGAGGTTGAGTAGGAATACTAATAACAGTAGATGACAATAACAATATGAATATGTTTGATATGACTTAATAGA
Organism: Silene latifolia; assembly: GCF_048544455.1. Taxonomy (NCBI): domain Eukaryota; kingdom Viridiplantae; phylum Streptophyta; class Magnoliopsida; order Caryophyllales; family Caryophyllaceae; genus Silene; species Silene latifolia. The sequence goes on from NC_133528.1 coordinate 39,111,917, forward strand.
ACCAATCAGCCGAGTTCATCACTCGCAACACTATTCATCCCGCCAATCCCTGGCCGGAACAGCCTCAACCCGAAGGTTAGAAAACACACTACATTAATATAAAGTAATGTCTGCCTCAACACACAATTGATAAATATCCACCAGACGGTCTGCAGAACCAGCCTGGGGCCTCCATCGAGAATTCACGATTATAATCGTCTACCAGAATAAATCTGATAACCACTATACATTACTATAAGTAATGTCTGCCAGAATAAATCTGATAACTAATGCAAATGCCATTCTTATATGAATGCAATGAACAATACTACTAATCAGCCGGATATGATCCACAATACTCAACCACAACGATATAACAAGTATACTTCCAGCCACAATACTCATGTGAAATACAATAATAACAGCCTGTTGAGTAGTTATCCTACCTGGCAAGCGAATACTCCAATTACGCACTCCAATTATGCAATCTAATGAACTGTTAAAGTTCATCAATAAAACCGTCACCTAATACAAATAATAATAATTACTACTTATATACTTTATTCAAATAATTCCATTAAATAATTAATTAATTACGTTAATTATAATCTCGTATAATATAATTATAAAAACCCGTTTCAATAAGTCAAAACCTGATGACCCATTAAACCCGAGTCACCCAAATCAAAACCCGTCACAAAACACCACAACCCCTTCTCATACACGGTTTCAAAACCGTGTACAACTACCCGCATAAACCCATCAAACCCGACAACGCAACGCCACCACTATCACCATCAAACTTAACCACCGCGAGCCAACCATACCACGCACCCATACACTCCCTGACCACCCGTCAAACTATCACTAACAGCCCAAAACACGTGCCCTAACTCCCTTCTCTACCCGACATCCACAACCAAATCACCACTACCACCGTGTGTATTAAACCCACGACCACGACCCCTACAACAACCCTCACACCCAACGGCCACCACCATTGCCACCCCTGGTCCACGTCGGTTCCAAAGGTACCCTCCAACCTCACTCACGGTCAGAAACGCAGCTATGGTGCGCGTCTTAAGACAGCCACGACAAGTCCCCTATTTTGCCGCCACCACCGTCACCAACCACCACGTGCCACCAGTCTGATGCCACCACTGTTGTCGACTACCTCCCCCCATCACAGCCCCACCATGACCAGGTTAAGACTCATCTATTATAGGGTTCAATTACCCACTTCAATCCCCCACGATCAAACCCACAACACCCCTAACCAGCCACCTTTAACCGCCCCAAAAACAACCCCAGAACGGTCCATGACGACAAGGAAGGGTCGGGCCAGAGTCACGGTGGTCCAAGGTTGTCCTAGGTCAAAACCACGAGTCCCATGGTGGTCTCTAGAGTGGTATAGGGTTGTCTTATTTATATGGTGTATAAAATTGTAAATAAATGATTAAATTATGTTTTATTCTTACCTTTTATCACTAATTGCTTCTCCCGTCTCCAAATTCTCTTTCTCTTCGTTTATGAATTACTTTTCAGATTATTTTGTATTTATAGTCTAGAATTATAGAGGATATGAGGCCAATTAGGAAACCATTGCCTTATTTCAATCATATTTAGGAATTACCATATTATTATTATACTTATTATTTTATTATTAAATCCCGCTTCAAATCCTGACCACAACTCATACTAGGCCTAATATCATCAGCCCATAACTATTTCACACGGTCCACTGCTTATCTGGCTTTAAATTAAATTTCCGACTCACTTACTTACTTTATTATTTAATTAATATCTTATTTACAATTATTTATCAGAAATGCCATTAATTAACTTTTAAATTACATAAACTATTCTCATAAGTTATTACTAAATTACGGGGTATTACATTGACAATCTATCTTTTGTGAGTAATCTTTGATGCACTTTCATCCAATATATGAATGCATGTTTAGGAATATTGTTCCTGTTCCAAGTGCTATGATACCAATTTACCTTTGGTCGTGAAGCTTTGAGCCATTGGTATCCACCTGTTACAGTATAATCCTTTCCACTGCCATTCCAAACATCATTAGTATAGCCCCTTTTGAACACTTGTATTGCTGAGTATATTTTCTGTCAAGACCAGCTGTAGTTAGGAGTAAGTTGATATTCAGTCTTGTGCTTACATTTCATATAGACATGGTTAATCCATCTGACCCACATGTGCTCTTTTTTAGAAGCCAGCCACCAAATATACCTCCCAAGCATAGCCTTGTTCTAACTCTTGCTCTCATGTAATCCTAAACCACCTTCAACTTTTTTAAGGCACACAGTTTCCCATTTCACATTAGGGACCTTACCAAAAGTTTCATTCCCACTACATATAAGTAGTTCCTGCATATTGATTCAATTTTAGTCTCCCTGCATATGATAAGTGTCTAGCACTCCAGGATCTTATCCTTTTCACAATCCTCTCAATTAATTGCTGGCCTTCATTTTAGCTAATCTTCTTCGAGGAAATTGGTACACTCAGGTATTTGAAAGGGATATTGCCTTCTGGAATCTAGAGACCTGAAGAATGTCATTGATCACCTGAGGATGTACGCCATTAAAATATGCTGCAGACTTCTCTCTGCTGAGGCAAAGCCCTGAAGTTGCGGGAAATGTAGCAAAACCCCTAAGCATCCACATGATTTAACTAGTGTCCCCTTTACAAAAAAGCAGCAGATCATATGCAAATAACAGGTGATTTAACTTGATTTGGCCACAAAGAGGATGGAATTTAAAGGTGTCTTGCTGAGCCACCACCACCACCAGAATCCTAGACAAGTAATCCATGTAAATTGTGAAGAGGAGAGGAGAAAGAGGGCCCCCCTTGTCTCAATCCTCTTTCTCCCATGAAGAAACAAAGCTATTGCCATTAATAGATAAGGAATAGGAGGGAGTTTGTACACAGCACATTACCAAGTCAATGAATTTAGGAGGAAACTCCATAGCTTTCATAAGTTTTCTTATAAAATCCCATTCAAATGTGTTATATGCTTTTTTGAGGTCAATTTTAAACATACATCTTGCTGAAACAACCTTCCTGTTGTACAACCTGACTAGGTCTTTGCAGATCAACACATTTTCCACTATGTTCCTACCTTTAATAAATGCCCCTTGGGTGCAACTAATAACTTCAGGAAGGATGTCATTGAGTCTAGCATAAAGTATCTTTAAAATGCATTTGTAATGAACATTACAACAAGCTATTGGTCTAAACTCAAGGACAGAAGAAGGATTAGGTACCTTTGGGATAAAGGTTATGTTGGTAGTGTTGATCTATTTCAGAGTGAATGATATGCTTCACCTCTTCCTTGGTGACAGGTCTCATAAGTATATCCTAATGACTTCTTTGAATCACTTTTCAGTTCTCACAGTAGGTTGATGCACTTTAGTGGTAGCCTTACTAGTTCCTAAAAGATCAGTATAGAAATCTAGGGAAGCCTCCTTTATTCCTTCTGGGGTCAGATGAATATTCTCATGCGTATCATTAATCTGCAAAACTTTGTTGTGTATCTGTCTTGCTTTAATGTGGTTATGAAAGAACTTTGTGTTTTCATCCTCATCCTGTAACCATTCTGCTTTAGCCTTCTGCTGAAGGTAGTTAAGCTGAGCTCTCCTGCGGATCAAGTAAGAGTCATGAGCATCCTTCTACCCCTGAAGCAGAGCCATGTTAGTTGGGTCACCCTGAACTTTAAGCTACATTTCCTCTAAAACATGCATAGTAACTTTCTTACTGTTCTTTCCTTGCTTTCCGTGACTTGGCTCTATAGTGACTTCCCACCTAAATTTTAGTCCTATATTATTGATGTTATGCATTTGTGTTTACAGCTCATGTAAGTCTGATTAAACATGCTAGTTTAATCGGCACTATCAACCTTGTTGGTAGTTTAATTTAATGTGAGATAATCTTATAATCCAAGATAGTCTATCTATTTAATATGAGATGGTCTCCTACTATTTAACTCAAGACCATCTCATATCTATTTAATTGAGACGAGCTCCTATCTATTTAATTAAGATGATCTCATATCTATTTAATTGACACGAACTCCTATCTAATTTATGTGAGACGGTCTCATATCTATTTAACATGAGACGATCTACTACCTATATTTAATAAGAGATAGTACTTTGTCATCATAATTTAAGATGATTGTCTATCAATTCAGTGAGAATTCATCTCCAATTATAATATTATTATTATAGAACAAGAATTAGAGAAGAAACAGTAGAGAGAAAACAAGCAAAAAGATTGAAAGAGGGAAGAGAGTTATTGCTATTCATCACATATGGGAGTATATATAATACATAGATGGAGAGTGGATCAGGCCCTAATTACATGTTCAATGGCCATAATGGGTATGAGCCCAATGTACATCCACACTAATTAACATTTCATAACACTCCCCCTTGGATGTACATTACTGAAGAACATGCCTCGTTAAAACCTTACTAGAAAAACCCCGTGGGTAAAAACACTAGTAAGGAAAAATAGTACAATATTCCTCTAAATGCAAACTAATGATCTGCCTCATTAAAACCTTTCTATGGAAAACCCAGTGGGACAAAACCATAGATAAGGAATAAGAGTATAGTGCGCGCACACTCCCCTGATGATTACATCACTTGTAAAACGCCAATGCAACTTATGATGTGCCAAAGTTTCTCAATCTTGGAAATAGTTGTCATCGTACTTAATCAACTTTATAGATATCTTCAATTAATAGGATGGAATCGCTGATCGCTTCAAAATTGAGAATCTGAAGATAATCATTCGTAACGAGTTTCTCATCTTTACTTCAAATAATCTTGTCACTTTTCTAACACTGCGCCTTTCTCTTTGATTGATCATATCATCAACAATAATGTGCATGCATATGATATGTGACTAAGTTCTAAAATTATATGATATGAAGTAATGCAATGATGTAATAGGAAAACAATATGAAAATGCTTAAATTATTAGTCTCTATATATGCACATGATGACTCGATAATGCAAATTGTACAGTGTTATTTTAAATCTCCACCATAATTTGGATGGATTTCAGGTTTAATTTATGATCTCTTTAATAACCATATATATGTCGACTGTCAGATGGACTTATAAAGTCCAAATTCAATTGGCAATTGAATATTGCGCGCAAATGTATATCCGTTTCATATGGATATACTTTTATGATCATATACTAGAATTTCTAGAATTGATCTTCTTCATATATTACACTATAGGTGTAATTTAATAAGATAAAACTTCTTTTATTTTACCAACTTTTCACTTACTTTCTCCCCCTAAGGTGATAAAAACTATATTAAAGATAGATTGCAATCATTCACTTGACCACCTTAGAATGCGATTTCTCTTGATAAATGAGATTTCATGAATGGGCATTATTGTAAGATTTTATAAGATATCTGGGGAGTAGTGTATAATGCAATTGATTATCAATTTGCTGAATAAAAATGCCCAATAAGAAGATAAACTTGTTCACATAATAAGAATAAAATTGTGAATTTTAACGGCACAAAGTACTTGTATTTGTGTTATGCGGTTTTTAAGCCACTGAAGACAATATCAATTTGTACAATTAAACTTACAAGGTCTTTTCTACCTTGAGTACTGTTATGCAAATTCAATGTTTAGATCTTCTAAGTATCAATCACACACAATTTTAGTTTTTGTACTTGTGTGTAATAAAATGTATATGCTATACTCGAAAGAGTGTCAGCACATTACTGTTTGAGTAGAATCAACGCGTAAGAAAACGGGTATACAAGGGATCCCGATGGCCTCAATTTTACATCATAATTCTTTTATTTGTACTTTTAAGCACTTGTTGAATATATAAGTTCAATCATATACGAAGTTGGCTATGTCTCAATATATGTGCAATTGTGCACTTGAATGCCAAACTTAATGGATGCTAAAATAACGATTAGCTATGTAATATTATATGTGCTCAAAATTATTAATTTCTATCTTGGTAAAGAAATGATGTGGTATAGCGAATATGACACGTTTAGTGTCTGATGTAAATGTAAACTCATAAAATATCTCTTTGGGAAATATGATGACTAAGTTAATCATTTTGAATAATCATTAGTTTGTATCTTAATAGTGTTAAAAATTATTACTCCGTATGATGAATACTTTTCTGTGGAGAATTTGACTTTTGATTGGGGTAATGAAAATAAATAATATGGGTAAGATTACTCCATAATAAATTAGTCTCCATTTAAATTTATAGGAGAACTATTGAACTAATAAGGGACTATTGTCACATTAAAATAATAGGAGATTGCCTCTCATAATATTGATAGCACTACAAAAAAAAGGTTTCGATGCGACGGACACATTACGACGGAAGATTAATCCGTAGCAAATTTAAACCTGCGACGGACCACAGAATATGCGACGGACTTTCCGTTGCAGCAAATTTTCCCAGACCGCCAAATTTTCTGACATGGCGGGAAGGGCTGCGAATTTCCGTCCCCATATTAAAATAATAATAAAGTCTGCGACGGAAATTCCGTCGCTGCATTAAAATAATATTTTTCCTGCGACGGAATTTCCGTCGCATGATTTTTTTTAATGTCCACCTGTACAGCTCACAACACGCTAGAAAAATATTATTATTTTATTCCGTCGCAGTTTTTATTAATATTTTAATCTTGCGACGGAAATTCCGTCGCAGGATTTCTTTATACCGGCAGCAGCGAAACCCGTCTCCCTCATTATCACTCTTCAATTATTTTAACCAAAAATCCCTAAAACCTGTCTCCCTCAATCCCACCACCACCACTCCCACCACCACCACTCCTACCACCACCCTACTCCGCAAATCACTCCTCCTATTTCTCCTTTCTCCTTTCCCTTTTCCCCTTTCTTCTTCTTTCCCCTTTCTTCTCCTTTCCCCTTTCCTTTTTTTTCTACCGCCATTTCCGCCGCCTGCCGCCGCCGTTCCTCCCTCCCCTTGTCTCCTTGTCTTAATTAATATAAGGTTTGTTTAATTTATTTTATTATTTTGATTAATTAGGGTTTATGGTTATTGTTTTGATTAATTATGATTAGTTTAGGATGCTTAGTATTATTAGAATAGTTTAGTTTAGTTGAAAGCTAATTTAGGATGTTTAGTATTATTAGGATAGTTTAGTTTAGTTGAAAGCCAATTTAGGATGTTTAGTATTATTAGGATAGTTTAATTTAGTTAAAAGCCAATTTAGGATGTTTAAATCAATTTTATAATGCTTAGTTTAATTAAGTTTAGGATTGTTAAAATAAATTAGTTTAATTAATATCCAATTTAGAATGTTTAGGATTATTAGGTAGTTTAATTTAGTTAAAAGTCAATTTAAGATGTTTAAACCAATTTTAGGATGCGTAGTTTAATTAAGTTTAGGATTATTAAAATGATTTAGTTTAATTAAAAGACAATTAGGATATTTAGGATTATTAGGGTAGTTAATTTAGTTTAGTTAAAAGCCAATTTATGATGTTTAAACCAATTTTAGGATGCTTACTCTACTTTTGCTTAGTTTTATAAGGTTTATTAGTAATTATTAAGTTTGTTTTGATAAGTTGTGTACATTTGTGTCATGTGTATTATTTTTACAAATATTAATTCATCTTATGCTTGTGTTGTGATTGTTAATATATTTTTGACCTAGTACCCGTTCAAGGATTACACATTAGGTGTAATTCTTGAATAGTCCTCGTTTTGGGACTGTCTTTGAATCTTTTATGCCATTTAGGTGGTAAATACTCAATTTTTTTCTTGATTGTTATGAGACAAAATTTGGTTGACATTTCCTTTAATGTTCTCCGAATACATATGTAGAGTGAGAATTCATTCTAAATAATGTATTTGGAGAATGTAAGGAAGTCTTTGTTAGAATTTTTGTCTCATTACAATCAAGAAAAAAATTGGGTATTTACTAATGGTATGAAAGATTCAAAGATGGGTTTAGGTTGGAGAGATAAAGACCCCAATACAGAAAGTATTTTTTTGCAGGTTATGGTTGTGGTTGTGGTTGTGGTTGTGGTTGTGGTTGTGGTTGTGGTTGTGGTTGTGGTTGTGGTTGTGGTTGTGGTTGTGGTTGTGGTGGTTGTTGTGGTTGTTGTTGTTGTTGTTGTTGTTGTTGTTGTTGTTGTTGTTGTTGTTGTTGTTGTTGTTGTTGTTGTTGTTGTTGTTGTTGTTGTTGTGGTCGTGGTCGTCGTCGTCGTCGTTGTTGTTGTTGTTGTTGTTGTTGTTGTTGTTGTTGTTGTTGTTGTTGTTGTTGTTGTTGTTGTTGTTGTTGTTGTTGTTGTTGTTGTTGTTGTTGTTGTTGTATGAAAGAGTCAAAGATGGGTTTATGAATGCTCTTACCATTTTTATTAATAATTTTTTTTTACTAATATATATGTAGATTTGTAATGAAGAGATTAGAATGAAACTGGATGTATCAAAGGTTGGATTCCAATAAAAAATTAAGGAAGGAATTCGTAATACGGGTTAATAAATTCATTGATTATGTTAAGCAACAAGACGAATTCATTAGAATTAACGAAATTAGGTGTCCATGTAGTAAGTGCAAAAATAAAAAGTATTTAGTTGAACAAGAAGTACGAAAACACCTTGGTCTAAAGGGTTTTTGTGACAACTATTATGATTGGGTGTGTCACGGAGAGAAATTCCCCGTTGAGGAAGAGGAAATGGCAATGCCCTCTGACAATCCTTATAGGGATATGGTAGAGGATGCGTTGCGTGATAGCATTGATCAAATTAGGGAAGAAGCTCTTAATGCCGAAGTGGTTGATGAATCTCCAAATCCCAATATATTAGCCTTTTTTCAAATCTTAAAACGTGTCGAGCAACCTGTCTACGAGGGATGTCGACTCTCATTGCTACAGTCGGCTGCAAGGCTTGTCACTCTGAAATGTGAATTCAACTTAGCCCATAAATGTGTAGATGGTTTCACGTCACTCATGGGAGACCTTATTCCTCAAGATCATATTTTGATGCGTAACTTCTATGAAACCAAAAATGTTCTCAGAGCTCTTCAACTTCCTCATGAAAAGATAGATGCATGTTTTAATGGATGTATACTTTTTGGGATGGACGACGCTCTTCTTGACAAGTGTAGAAAATGTGGTAGAGCTAGGTACAAAAGTGCAAAGAATGCAAATGGCAAAAGGGTCCCCGAAAATTTCTTAAATTATTTCCCAATAGGGCCACGTTTGCAACGAATTTATGCCACAAAAAACCTCGCGGAACAAATGCGTTGGCATTATGAAAACCCCCGAGTTAGTGGGACAATGTCTCATCCAAGTGACAGTGAGGCTTGGAAACATTTTGATCATCTTCATCCTTCTTTTGCATCTGAGCCTCGGAATGTTAGACTTGGACTTTGCACCGATGGTTTCTCGGCTTTTGGGCCATTCGGGAACTTGTATTCATGTTGGCCGGTGATGCTTACACCTTACAATTTACCACCCTGGCTATGCATGAAAAGACAATTTATGTTCTTAACATTAATTATTCCTGGACCAAAGAGTCTCAAACAAAACCTTGACGTCTATTTACAGCCTCTAATTCACGAGTTGAAGCAATTGTGGGACACGGGATTGTTTACATATGACGTGTCTAGGAAATAAAACTTCGACTTAAGAGCCGCACTCCTATGGATGATCAACGACTTTCCTGCTTATGGCATGTTATCTGGTTGGTCAACTGCTGGTGAGAATGCATATCCATGTTGTACGAAAAAAGAGACTAAATCGATTTGGCTTCAGCATAGCAAAAAATGGAGTTGGTTTGATTGTCATAGACAATATTTAGACACTGATCATACTTTTCGCAAGGATAAGGTCCACTTTTAAAAAGGAAGAATAGAGAACGATGTTGCTAGAACGAGGTTATCGGGCGAACAATTGTGGGAATGTGTGAAAGATTTACCAAAAATCGTGGATGCATCTGACCATGAATTGAGAACGGTTAAAGCGAAACGAATTGGGTGGTGGAAACAAAGTATTTTTTGGGAGCTTCCATATTGGAGCACACTACTAATTTGACATAACCTTGATGTCATGCATATTGAGAAAATTTTTTCGAACAACTAATTCACACGGTGATGGATAGAAAAGACAAGACAATCTAGAACCCAAATGCACAAAAAGACATGTTACAACTTTGTTCAAGGTCGCGAAAGGTGGATTGATCGTTTTGAAAAAAAGAGAGAAGAAAGTGTTGTGTGATTGGATATGTAATTTAAAGTTTCCAGACGGCTATGCTTCAGATTTGAGAAGATGTGTCGATATGAATGAGTTGAAGCTACATGGCTTGAAAATCCATGACTGTTATGTGTTTATGGAGCGTTTACTGCCGGTTGCTTTAAGGCACCTTCTCCCTAAAAATGAGTGGAATGCCATAACTGAGATTATTCAATTTTTCAGAGACTTGTGCACTTCATCAGTACAAATTGAAAAAATAACAAGTCTCAAGAAAAATACTGTCGAGAAATCTGCAAATTGGAAAAAATACTTCCACCTTCATTTTTTAACTCAATGGAACATCTGCCAATTCATTTGCCATATGAAGTGAAAGTGGGTGGTCCTGTGCAATATAGGTGGATGTATCCTTTTGAGAGGTAATATCAATATCTTTTACGAAGCCTTTTAAGGTTATTACTTAATGTCATTCATTCTTAACAAATTTTTTTGTAGGTTCTTGAATCATTTGAAACAAAAAATTGGAAATAAAGCTCGTGTTCAAGGGTCATTATGCAACGCATATTTGCTTGAAGAAATAGCAAATTTTTGTTCTTTTTACTTTGAAGAACATATAGACACGAAGGCAAAAGACCTTGACATAGGTCAGAAAAAGCCGAAGTATTCTACCTTGCCCGAGCTATTTCAAGATCATGAGGGCACTACTTCTGGAAAATGTCGTGAAAGATTTTTGGAAGATAACGAATATGAACGTGCACACCTCTATATTTTATCTAATTGTGATTCTGATGAGTTGAAACGTATGGAAAGGTAGGTGAAGAAAATTTTAATTTTAAATGTTGTTTCAATAGTAAAACATGCACAAATTAATTCAAAACTTAATTCGGCATTTTTGAATAGGTTGTTTGAGGATTACATCAAAAGAGAATATCCTGAGGTTTCTATAGCCGAGGATATTTGGAACAAATTTGAAACAAAATTCTCTGACTGGTTTAGAGGTCAAGTAAGTAAATAATATATATTCTATAATGCTTATTTAAATTATATTATTATTTGGTAAATAATTGGTTCATTATCATTAATACTAGGTAAATAATTTAAAAGATCCGGTTGTAGTTGCCTTAGAAAATGGACCTTCAAGAAAAGTAAGAACATGGAAGCGTTGCTCCATCAATGGTTACAAATTTCGAGCTTTCATAGATGGGAAAGATTTGGAAAAGTCGACAATTAACAATGGAGTGTGTGTGAGTTCGACTGAAGGAGCTGACTACTATGGAACCCTAAATGAAGTTGTTGAGTTGTCTTATACTGGCGAGAAAAACCCTTACAACGTTATTTTATTCAAATATAATTGGATAGATAACTCAGAAAGAGGAATGCAAGTACATAAGGAATATAAACTTGTGGATGTTAATCGGAGCAAAAAATTTCCAAAATATGACCCATTTATGTTAGCATATCAAGTGGAACAAGTTTGCTATGCTCTTTATCCAAATATCAAAAGAGATAAAGATCAGTGGTCAGCAGTATTTAAAATAAAGGCAAGATCACAAGTTGATGCTCCTACTGATGAATCTATCTTTCAAGAAGATGTTAATAATGGTGATACAACATTGGCAATAATTAAAATAGAAGATGAGAATGAAAATATGGAGGAGGAACAAGAAGAAATGCAAGGAGATGAAATGCAAGTACAGAATGATGATATGCAAGAGGAGGAAGATGAAGAAGAGTTAGGGGAGGAGGCTTTGAAGAAGTATTTAGAAGAAGATGATGATGAGGATTTTTTAGATTCGCTTTTTAAAGGCAACGAAAACACTAATTTAAGTGATGATGATGACTAGGATTTATACCTTTTCATTCAATCTTATTACTTTGTTGGTACTATTAGTTGTAGATGTCGTATGGCTTAATTTAATGAAATCTAGTTTGTTTTCATTCAATCTTACTTTTTATTCAATCTTATTTTTTTTACTTTGTTGCTATTATTTGATTACTTGACCGAGAGGGAGGGAGTACTATTTAATTTCTTACCTTGTTGCTATTATATGATTATTTAATTTCTTACTTTGCCAATTTCTTATTTTGTTGCTATTATTTGATTATTTGATTTCTTACTTTGCCAATTTCTTACTTTGTTGCTATTATTTGATTTTTTATTTTGTTGCTACTATTTGATTTCTAACAATGTTGAAGAATTTAGTTGGTTTCTATGGCGACGAGGGGACGAAGACAAGGTAGTAATAGTAATGCAGGAAACCGAGGACATGAAAACGAGAATGAAGAAATACCAGCAGGTCATCAACAAGAACAACAAAATGTGCCAATTGAGAAAATTCATCTCGATTCTCTTGAGCAAGATGGCGTTTGGTAAGCATGTTATTTTTTCAAAATTAATTATTTTTATAACGATTTATTTATTTATATATATATATATATTTATTATATTGTCAGTTTTTTTTCAGGTTCAGTCATGAATCCGTTGTGAACTTAATATCGAATAATATTGGATGCAACTACAAAGAACATGCTCCTAATTGGAAATCGGCGTCATCTACTATAAAGAAGGATTGGTGGAATTGGTTTCAGGTATTAACAATTGTCATTTAATTTAATATTAGGTATTTTATTCATTAATTTTATATTTATTTACAATGAAGTTTATTTTCTAACTTTATTGTTTATTGAACAATGGCGTGTTAGTTACGATCCCCGCGACAAGGCAAGGGTTAAGAAGGCTTGGGAAGATGCCATAAAGACCCGTTTACGACAAATGATTATCGAGCTTATCATAAGGAAGAGCATGAAAAGCCGGATTGGATTAGTGTTGAGTTGCACCGTATATTGAAGAATAGACCACTTGAAGAACCTACTTTCACGGAAAGATCGGAGCAGAATTCGGCTAACCGTAAGTCGGGATGTGACGAGAAGGGGAAGGCGTTGGGTACTCACCTAATGGGTCGAAAAAACACATTGCAATATATGGACTCAATGATAATTTCTTCACTTCCTTTTTTAATTTATTACCTTTTTCTCTTTAACTTTATTTAAAGTTAGTATTATATTTAACAAGTATCAAAATTGTAGGTTGATAAAGATGGGAAAGGAGAAATTCTGTCCGCTTTGCAGTTGTTGGAGAAGACAAGGAAGCATAGCACAAAAGGATGGTTATCCAAAAAAGGCAGTCAACTCTTCGTAAGTTACTATAATTATTTAATTTTTAACTCATTTTTTCAATCATGATTATTTAGTAGATGGTATCTAATCTTTCGTTTTTTAATGATATAGGGTAAGATCATCTCAAAGAAAACTCAGCTTCAGAGTCAAGGGGCCGAGAACATCGATGATAATGAGATTTATATTGAAGAACATGGAGGATTTGATAAGAAAGGAAGAGTACTTGGCACGGGAAATGCAGCACCACAAATTTGGGAGCACGACCGCCGCTCGACTAGTAGCGTCTTTTCTACTCCTCATACTCTGGGTTTTGTTGGTAGAGTCGCAAAAAAGAATGTCCGACTTAAGCAAGTCGAGGCCGAACAATCTCAAAGGCTTGCGGCAATAGAGGAGTTCTTGAGCCAACAAGGTTTTACTACTCAAACTTGTAACTCCGGAGGTGTATCTCAAGCTAGAAATGACTTTGATGATGATGGTGGCGATAATTCTAGGCCTACTCCTACTCCCGTGTATTGATTAGTAGTTATTAGTTGATTAGTAGTTATCACTCCTACTCCCGGTGGCCTTATTCCATCGCAAATTTTGACTTTCTAGTTGACCCTTGTGCCTACGTGGCCTTACATGAACAGTGTACTGCGACGTAATTTCCGTCGCAAATTTTGACTTTCTGGTTGACCCTTGTGCCTACGTGGCCTTCCATGAACAGTGAACTGCGACGGAAATTCCGTCGGAAGTCCATTTTTTGCGACGGGTATATGCGACGCTTTGATCCATCGCAGATTTTACTTTGCAACGGAATTTCCGTCGCTGAACGTAATTTTGCGACGAAATAAAGCGACGGGAGAATCCCGTCGCAATTCCGTCGCAAGTTCTATATTTGCGACGGGATTTCGTTATTTGCAACGGATTTTTCCGTCGCTATGGAAGCTTTTCTTTGTAGTGTAGAGATCGTCTCGCATAATAACAACGTAAATAGGGGATGGTCTTAAATTCTAATGACAAAAGACTATCTCGCTTTAAGTAGATAGGAGATCATCTTAAATTATAATGCTAAAAGGCTATCTCGTATTAAGTAGGTAGTAGCTCATCTCATGTTAAATAGATATGAGACGGTATCACATGATTAGATAGGAGTTCGTCTCAATTAAATAGATATGAGATCGTATCGAATCAAATAGATAGGGACTATCTTGTATAAGTAGATATGAGACCATCTCAATTAAATAGATATGAGATTGTTCTCACATTACATATACGATAGTTTTAAATTATAACGACATGATATTTTCTAGCATTAAAGTGATAGGAGACCGTCGCATTATATCATCGCTCAAAGTTCGGCACTGGACATTACGTATGACAAGTATTGCAATTAGATTGTTGGGTATAGTTTCTGTCATACGTACTTAACTATGAAATTCAAATTAGCACAAAATTAATGAACTGATACAAGTTAAAGTGGTAGTACATATGTCACAATTCCTCAAAAGTATACCGAAGAAATCAGATGTTTTGTTTTGACGGAAATACTTTAGTGGTTCATGATTATAACTAATAAACCTTATCAAAAAAACAGAAGTCATAAGATTGATTATAACATTAATGCAAAAAGATCTTTAATGTGATTGATGAACATAGAAAACAAAGAAAACGATCTTACTATTTTCATGGTAAGTGGACATTACCTTTTGCTATTACCATGGTTTGATTAAGTGACTTTTCACAATATGTAACAATAAGTTCAATATAGAAACATACCTTAATTAAATTAAACAATTGAGTAGAATATAATATGAACCTTTTTTATCAAGATCTTAATAATAAATTAAGAGATTAAATTGACGATTCACGCCGATGAACTGGTAGGATGATTAAAATTCAAATTGTCAAATTTTAAGTATATTGACAAAGATAAGCAATATGACTACTTTCGCAGTAACTCAATTGCTAATCCTAAATTTCTCACCAAGTTCAAATGATTAACGTAAATTTCTCACCAAGTTCAAATGATTAAAGAGTTCGTTGACTTAGAGAGATAAACATCAAAAACCACAAGAAAATATAGTGGTATCCTTATATCAATAAGGTTGATATTATTGATGTCAACAGAACATATGAACGCCAATAAAGACTCATACGAGATAAAAAAACATTGTAAAAAGCAAAAGTAGGAAAGGTTACCTCTCAATTTGTTAGAACCTCGTGCTGATAACGTGTTATAGAACAAGAATTAGAGAAGAAACGGTAGAGAGAAAACATGCAAAAAGATTGAGAGAGGGAAGAGAGTTATTGTTATTCATCACATATGGGGGTATATATAATACATAGATGGAGAGTAGATCGGGCCCTAATTAGATGTTCAATGGCCATAATGGGTATGAGCCCAATGTACATCAACACTAATTAATATTTCATAACAATTATGAGTCATTCTCCCATAGATTTAAATGGAGACTAATTTATTATGGAGTAATCTTACCCATATTATTTATTTTCATTACCCCAATGAAAAATCAAATTCTCCATAGACTTAAAGTATTCGTCATACGGAGTAATTGTTAACACTATCAAGATGTCAAACTAATGGTTACTCAAAATAAATAACTTCGTCATTGTTATAGAATAATACAGAGAAGGAAGTGAATGATGGTAAAGATGTGTATCATTCTCATTAGCACAATAGAATATATATATATATATATATATATATATATATATATATATATATATATATAAAATACAAAGGGGAGTTATGCAATAGGAATATAAAGTGATAGTCTAGAACCATCCTATCATTAAAGTCATTCATACTACATTTATCTACATTCATAATAGTGTGACTTATGGACATCCACAATAATGTTTTCATAATACTCCCCCTTGGATGTCCATTCCTGTAAATATGTGGGTGAAGTTGCCTCATTAAAAACCTTACCAGGAAACCCAGTGGGAAAAACCACGGTTAAGGGAAAAAGAGTACAACACGTATTTACTCCCCCCTCTTTTTAACATCACGAAAAATCTTTGAGGCGACGTAGACCATTGTTGTGAATTAACTTCTTGAATGTTGCAGCTGGAAGTGCCTTGGTAAAAAGATCTGCCAAATTTTCGCTTGAGCGAACTTGTGACACAATAATATCACCATTCTTCTGAAATTCATGAGTGGAAAAGAATTTTGGAGAAATATGTTTTGTTCTATCACCTTTTATATGTCCTTCTTTGAGTTGTGCAATGCAAGCTGCATTATCCTCATATAAGACCGTTGGAGCTTCTTTTCTGGATGATAAACCATAATCTTCTCGTATATGTTAAATTACGGATCTTAACCATATGCATTCACAACTAGCCTCATGTATTGCTAAAACCTTTGCATGGTTGGAGGAAGTAGCTACAAGAGTTTGCTTTAGAGAGCCAAGATATAGCAGTGCCTCCACATGTAAACACATATCCAGTTTATGATCGAGAGTTGTGCGGATCAGATAAGTATCCTGCATCTGCAAAACCAAGTAAATCTGCCTTTGATAAATTTGAGAAAAATAAGCCCATATTTTTGTGCCTTGGAGGTAAAGAAGTATATGTTTAACACAATTCCAGTGTCTTCGGGTAGGCCATGAACTAAATCTTGCTAGGAGGTTCAGGGAAAATGCTATGTCGAGTCGTGTATGACTAGCAAGATACATCAATGCTCCTATTGCACTTAGATATGGTACTTCAGGACCAAGAATTTTCTCATTATTATCCCGACGACGAAAAGGGACCTTATCTGCATCAAGTGACCTCACAACCAATGGGCTACTCAAAGGGTGTGCCTTATCCATGTAAAACTTGTTTAGCACTTTCTCGGTGTATGTTGTTTGATGCATAAGAATTCCATCATTCAAATGTTCAATTTGTAATTCCAAATAAAATTTTGTTTTACCAAGATCTTTCATTTCGAATTCTTTCTTTAAATATTCTACTGTTAGAGAAATTTCTTCTGGAGTCCCAATAATATTTAAATTGTCACCAAATACTGTGATTATGACAAATCCTGATCTTGATTTTTGTATAAAAATACATGGGCTAATAGGATCATTTTTATAGCCTTTACTTAATAGGTATTCACTTAGACGATTATACCACATGCGTCCAGATTGCTTTAACCAATATAAGGATCGATTCAACTTGATGGAATAATGTTCTCAGGAGCCCGAATTTTATGCTTCTGGCAGCTTAAATCCTTCTCGGAGTTTCATGTAAATATCATTTTCAAGTGGGCCATACAAATAAGCTGTAACTACATCCATAAAACGTAAGTCAAGTCCCTCTCTTATTGCCAGACTAATTAAACATCTAAATGCAGTTGCATCCACCACGGGAGAATATGTCTCTTCATAATCAATACCAAGTCTTTGTGAGAATCCTTGTGCAACTAATCGAGCTTTAAATCTCACAATTTCACCATATTCATTTCTTTTCCGTACAAAAACTCATTTATATCCCATTGGTTTTACACCTTGAGGTGTACGGACAACCGATCCAAATACTTCTTTCTTTTCAAGAGATTTTAGTTTTGATTCAATTGCTTCCTTCCATCTTGGCCAATCATCTCTTTGTCTACATTGTTCAATAGACTTAGGTTCATGATCCTCTTCATTTTTTATAACATTTAACGCAACGTTGCATGCAAAAATATCGTCGACGTCGACTTAATTTTGGTTCCAAGTGATACCAGACATGATAAAATTTATTGAGATCTCTTCATTTGAGATACCTGAGTTTCTTCTGGAACTAAATTTTCAATCATGTTAGGAGATTTTTGTAAATTTACTTCATCCTCGACCATACCATCTTCATTCTTTGCCCCTTTTCTTTTTCGAGGATTTATATCCTTGGAACCAATTGGTCTGCCACGCTTTTTGGCGTGCACTAGACTCATTCTAGTTTGTTCTTTTGGGATCTTAATTTTAAATGGAGTATTTACAACTGGAATATGTGACTTAGTCACTCTCTTTGGGTCAGTAAAAGCATCTGGCAATTGATTAGCTAAACTTTGTAAATGAATTATCTTTGGAACTTCAAGTTCAGATTGTTTAGTACGAGGATCAAGATGAGATAATGATAATTCATTCCATTTAATTTCCTTTTCCAGCTGTTTGTCTTCTCCCCATAAACATGGAAAAAATGACTCGTCAAAATGACAATCTGCGAAACGAGCCCTAAATAAATTCCCTGTGGTTGGTTCAAGATATTTGATTATTGACGGAGATTCAAATCCAACATATATTCCGAACCTTCTTTGGGGGCCCATCTTTGTACGTTGTGGTGGAGCTATTGGGACATAAATCGCACAACCAAAACCTTTAAGATGGGAAATATTTGGTTCCTAACCATGAACCAATTGAATTGGGGAGAATTTATGATAACTCATTGGCCTGATGCGAATAAGTGATTCTGCATGTAATATAGCATGTCCCCAAGCAGAAATTGGGAGTTCACACCTCATAAGTTATGGTCTAGCAATTAGTTGAAGTTGTTTGATTAAAGATTCATCTAGACTGTTTTGTGTATGAACATGAGCTATAGGACGTTCAACATTTATCCCAATAGACATGCAATAGTCATTAAAAGTCTGAGAAGTAAATTCACCAGCATTATTAAGATGAATATTCTTGATAGGTGTATCTGGAAAATGCGCTCGTAACTTTATTAATTGAGCAAGTAATCTCGCAAACGTCAGGTTTCGAGTTGATAACAAACATACATGGGACGATCTAGTCGATGCATCGATTAAAACCATAAAATATTTAAATGGTCCACTTGAGGGATAAATTGGTCCACAAATATCCCCTTGTATTAAGTCAAGAAATGACATCGATTCATGAATAATTTTAGCTGGTGATGGTCTTATAATCATTTTTCCTTGCGAGCATGTAGAACATGAAAATTTATTATGAAAAATGTGCTGGCTTTTTACTAAATGACCACATGAATTTTCAATTATCCTTCGCATCATCGTAAAACCGGGATGGCCTAACCGGTCGTGCCAAATAGTAAAGTTATCAGTAAACTTCTGGTTTACCATATTTGTTTCAATCAAAGCAATATTTAAGTAGTACAATCCACTAGAGAATGATGGTAGTTTCTCCTTAATTTGCTTTATGCCTGGGTTATACTCCTAATTAAAAGGAATTCAACATTTCCTTCACATGTTGTCTCAATATGGTATCTGTTAGGCCTGAAATTTCGCACTAATTACATGATAGAATTTGACCTTGGCCTGACGATCAGGGTAGGTCCGACATGGTAGTTCAAGCTTGGCACCAGTCACTGAGCCTAGACTCTTGCATCATCTTCAGGATCAAGTTCAACCCTGGCCTGACAATCAGGGCAGGATTGTCAGGGTAGCTCGAGCCTGGCACCAGGCAAGAGAGGACAATGGTCAAATGTAAGGTCAACATTTGACCAAGTCATGGATAATTATAAAAGATTATTACCATCTAAATATGTTAATTAAGAGAAAGTTTTGGTCATAAAGAAGGAGCATTAATAGGCATTAATGCACATTTAAGGAGCAATTAAGTCTGCATTTAAAGAGAAAGATATGCAATCAATGAGGCATTTAAGAGAGAATATTTGCTCTTGGTGGTGAAGATTATTCTACCACTTGAAGGAAGCTATATAAGGAGGATCACGCATCATTTGAAGGGACATGACCATTCCACACTCTACATTCGATGGAGAACATACACAACACATTCTACATTATCTCACACAAACATACATACTACAAGCTACACAATACTTAAAGAATATTACAAGCATTATCATTATCATACCTATATTCTCCCAATTATATAGTGAAATCCTCTCCTGGCTTGGTGCCTGTGATTTTTTTCCATTAAATGGTTTTCCACGTATAAATTTTTGTGTCATGTTCTCTTTTATTGTTTATTACATTTACGTTCGTTTCTACTTACATTACAATCAACCCTGCAAAGGTACGATCATGACAACATCAAAATAGGATAATGCTAGTTAACCCCATACTATTCTACCCTGGTCGTATTTCCAGTCCTGCGCAAAATACGGTTAAAATAATTGGCGCCGTCTATGGGGAAACTAGTTTATTAATCCTACAATAATGTTCACAAGATTTTATCTTCTCATAAAATAGAGCCTTGGCCAAAATTGATACAAGAGTTTCCATAACTCTCATTTCAAATGAAGAAATGCTAGATCCAAAGGAAAAATTAACAAATCAAGTCAAAATTTCTTCCAACGATCATAAGTATAACAACTTCAAGCGTTGACTAAGAGAATGCGGATTTCAAGGACATATTTGCCACGAAAGAAATTCAAAGATAAGTTTTTTCGAGATCTAATACATGTTTCGCAAAAACATAAGCAATATATCTTAAAATTTCACTACTTTGGCTTTTATTCTACGGTGAATTTTCTTAATTCTAATAATTTGATGTTTTTAGGAAACGAAACCTTGAACTTCAAAAATTCAAGCCTGGCAGAGCTTCAAAGTCAGCTCTGAACAGTACCAGGGCAGGCCTCAGCGTCATTACAAGCCAGCCAATAGCTTCAACCCTGAACGGTTATACCAAGCCTGAGATTAGACACAAAAAAAATTTATATCACTCAACGTGGTACACCTTTAGTGGAACGAGATCGAGGAAGAAAAAAAAGTGAACAACATCAATGAAGAAAGAGCTCTCAAAAATGAAGTTTCACGCTTAATTAAGCCTGACTGCCCTTAAAGATCTAATCAGGACAGGGAATATTGATCGACAGTATGAAACGCAATAACACAAAAATAAATCATAAAAGGTATATAAGTATTTTTTCTGCAAAGGTAAGACGTATCCTTTGCATAACTTTTAAATAAATATGTCATCATAGTACATATTCCAAGGTAGGTATGACTCAAATATCTTTAATAGTGACCATATTACATATGATAGTATTTGGGCAGTCCTAATCGATATACCAGGGTTAGTCAGGCCTAACTTGACCTGACTGATCATAGAAAAATAAATCGACCAAGCCCGACTTGATCGACTTTTTGAAGGATAAATTAACCTGTCATGACTAGCCTATCCTGATATGCTTAAACTATTATCATACCACTGTTATAAATCCTTACATCATTACTCTTTAAACTTTTCCTTATTATATATCAAGCATGTCTAGCATGAGATTAGAACCTTTGACCAATAGAATTTTTAATATTAACATGTTACACAACATGGACATTTGGAGACATAATCTACCCCGACCTACTAGTGAACATGATTGTCATTTATAATTCATGTGTATCATTAAAAAAGCTACTTGTAGTATCCTTATAAGATATTTCAGTCCTGTCAAGTGCAACTTTATGTTATATATGGTAAGTTTATGAGTTACATGGTGACCGAAAGAGTCGTAGTAGTCAGGCTTGAATTGATTAAAGCAAGACTAGAACTCTGATCAATAAAGTCAATCAGGGACATTTGAAAGCTGACAGGAATGGTTTCTACCCTGAGCAGACCATCTTTCTTCTCCTCAGTTACTGGCCAAGCCAGACAAAAGAGAACCACTATCAGTTTACATTTTTGTAGCTAAGACAACCGTCAGTATAGTCTTAGTCAGTAATGGTTTTATTTAGAGCTTGCACAAACCTGGACTAAAATCAGCTCAGGATTGTTATTTTGAGACGATAAAGCCTTCCAAGTCAGGTAAGTTTCTCACCTAGCAATTATAGTACCCAATTAGGGGCACATGTGTAGCACCATCCTGCATGGAAACAGATCAATTATGAGTACCCCGACTTGCATGTCCTAATAGGATCTCACTCCCCTGATTCTATCAGGACTAATTAGTATGTTTGTAAAAAAAAAAAAAAAAAAAAAAAAAAGAAAAAAGAAAAAAGAAAGAGAAAAATAAAATAGCTTTGCTTGATCTCATTTTGACACAATTGGAGTATATGCTGATGTTATCACCTATAGGCTCAATATTGACACATCTTTGAAGTCTGTGCGGCAGAAACAGAGCAAATTCGCCCCCGAAAAAAATATAGACATCTATGAAGATGTCCAAAAACTCATGAACACAAGTCAACATTATTCCAGGATTAGAAACTATGTCTATCATCGTCTCCATCTTTTACTGGCTAAGCCAGACAAAGGAGAATCCTTGTCTGTTTATCTCTCTCGTTGAGACTACTGTCAGTATAGTCCTGATTAAAGTACAAGAAGGTCAGCAATATCCTGTCTACAATCTAAGTAAAAGTCTACTAGATACTGAAATAAGGTATGGTTTACTTAAAAAATATGTTTTAGCTTTAATTATATCATATACCAAGTTGCATCCTTATTTTGAGTATCACCCTATAGTAGTCAGGACCAACCTACCCATAAAATTTGCCCTATGGAAGCCTGAATTATCAGGCAGGATGGCAAATGGTCATTCTAGCTTAGCACTTATAATATTACCTTGAACCTAGGACAGCAATCAAATCACAGGCCTTAGTAGACTTTGTGATTGATTTCAGCCCTAACCTAGAATCAGACCTAGCCAAGGAAGATAATCAATTAGCAAATAAAACCTCAGACCAGCAATGAACCCTGTTCACTGATGGGGCATCCAACGTAAAGGGCACAGGGTTAGGATTAGTGCTAAAATCGTCACAAGGAGACACTATAGCCCAGGCTGTGAGTTGTGAGTTCAAAGCTACCAATAATGAGGTCGAATGAAACCCTCATAGCAGGACTCAAGGTATGTCTAGACCTAGGTGTCCAAAATTTAAAGGTAAAAACTGATTCACTTTTAATTGCAAATCAAATAAAAGGAATTTATACAGCAAAGGATGAAAAAATGATTTTATATTTGGAATATGCTAAAAAACTTTGCGATAAATTCATTTCATTTGACATTGAGCAAATACTAAGAGACCTGAATACCCAGACCGATGCTTTGGCCAGCCTTGGTTCAAATTTCACCCTTGCTATTTTTGATAAAATACTCATTGTGCATTTACTTCAACCTGCAATCAACAAGCCTTAATAGGTGAACCCTGTCAACACTGGCAATAACTCCTGGACTAAGCCTTACTATGATTGGTTCCTGCGAGATGTACTACCTCAGGGAAGGCACGAAGCCATTCGTGAAGTAGGGGCATGCCTACACTAAAGCCAAAGGATCAAACTATTGAAGTGGGGGCATGGCTACCCTAAAGAAAATGGTCAAGCTTAATTAAATGAAAAGATGATCGTAAAAAAAAAAAAACAAAAACAAAAAAAAAAACAAAAAAATTGCCAACCTGGCCAAACTCGTTATTCATT
Organism: Silene latifolia; assembly: GCF_048544455.1. NCBI lineage: Eukaryota > Viridiplantae > Streptophyta > Magnoliopsida > Caryophyllales > Caryophyllaceae > Silene > Silene latifolia. The sequence continues at coordinate 39,135,631 of NC_133528.1, forward strand.
GGTTTATGGTTGTGAAGAAGTCGTCCCTGCTGAAATCCATGTAGATATGGTTTGAATATCTTTGAAGGAAATCTCAACCTGACCCTGTTATTAACCAAGAGATACAGCGAAGAATATCATTCTATCATCAAGCTACACGCCAATAACGCAAGATTAGAATTTTCAGGGAATAAGGCATCGTCCTATGAAAGTATTCCCAAATAAAAAATAAATATTACCAAATAAACTAGCCCCTGTATGGGAAGGCTCATATCTAAATCGACTCAATCGTCGGACAGAACCTTACATGCCATAAATACTGCAAGGTGACATGATTCCAATATCTCGGAATATCACCCACCTAAGAGCACAATCAAACTCGTGGTAATTTCTACCCTGCATGTTCTAGGTAAAAACTTCAAACTTGATCATCTGAATGTGTGCTATGTGGTGCCCTTCCTAAACATGCTACGTGATAATGTGCATTCTCTCCTACCTACTTGCTTGCATTTCACATGCTTGATGTTCTAACCAACTTTGTTTTGCTTAAATTGTGGGCTGCTCTTTTTATCTCTTTTATATTTTTATTAAATACCTTTTAAATATTCTGCACCCTGTCGTGTCCAAACGAAGGTTGGTAACCCACATCAGATACGGTAAATACAGGCATGAAATAATTGCCCAACACAGGTATTTACTACACACCTCTAAAACGGCTGGACACAGCACTAGACGTATAGAAAGGTGAGAGACCATGACAACCGTCCAAATGTCCTCCCGACATGCCGAATACAAAGCCCTCGAGCCAGGAAGGGGACATAGGCCCTCCACTCAGGCCGAATCCCACCCACTTCAATCATTACAGGAAGAAAAACTGTACATGATTAAAGATATACACAGAATTAAAACATACGATAGGTTAACAGGTTTAACAGGTTAACAGGTTTGAAGAAAACAGGTTAACAGGTTTGAAAAGAATGACAAGATTGAAAAAAGCAAGCCTGAAAGACGAACTTTATATCATTAATAAAACCCTTACCCTCTGGGGCAAAGGTAGCAAAATGTATATCTATCCTATCAGGGATAACCTCCCTGACCAGGACCAACATAACATAAAATTGTCTTTACAGGGACATTTCCCCTGGCAAACGTACAAAATGATTACGATTCTACCAAGGACATTCTCCTCGGTTGGACAAAATTCCATTGTTTGACATTTCTGCGAATGGTATCCCTCTTATCAGGGCTAGATATTAACACCGATCAGAAATGAACATTGACGTACACACACTCCGCGAATACACTTGATCAAGAAGCAAACATTACTGATTCATATAGTAGGGCAACTGAAGCAGCATGAGTAGTCGAAGTAGCGGGCGGATAGGTTAAGTCAATTACAGTTTCAGGCTGCCACTACCTTTGGAACCCTCTTCCTTCACCTTAGCCAACCTGGCATTCGGGTCAACCATGCCAATTCTAGCAAGCCGAGTAGATGATCTAGTTGCTATAACATGAGGCGCTATATTAACAATAAAGATGGGTTGTTATGGAAAAGCGAGGATAGAAAGGAAAGAAGAAAAATCAAGGAACCGAGAATCTTAATGCCATAAGTTGAAGCACCAGCAGCCTTAACATGCTTAGGAATCTTGAAGGAGCCTTCTGCCTTCAAACAATGAAGAAAGCATTCCACCCCGTAGCAGAATGGCCCTGACCTCTGCTCAGGAGGAGAAATGGCCAGAAAGGCAGTTACCCTCTCAAAAGGATACTCAATATTGCTCACCCAACCATCCACTACACGAGAAGGTACATCCTGTTAAATATTTTCTACTTTCTTTTGAACTAATAGAATATGTGCAGGATACGAAAAAAGTTGCAGGATACTTACCAGTGATACATGCATCATAATCGAGATACGCCAGGTCAGACCCAACCGAGTTGGTCCTGTTAAATATATAGCCAGTCCGCCCTGATGGGAGAATTCTCAGGAATCTATACGTCAGAATCAGCGGGAATGATCCCTTTACCCTTCAAAATATTCTCAAACTTAGGTTTTGAGACAATTGGGGAAAAAGTGTTGTTCATCGAGAGCCTTCGTCGGCTTAAAATCAAATTTTTTATAGAACATGTTGACTGTATCAAACAGCTGGAATAGAGGATGCATCTCCAAGAATGATGGGTTGATTTTCAGAAGTTGCTTCGACATGATTAGGAACCGTTGGAGCGTCGGGAGTAACATCACCCGTGGGAATTAATCGGTTTTTGGTGAAAAATAAAGCATGAAGCGAAGAAGTTATTTATAGACGGTAAAAATTGGGTTTAACTACAACTAGCCGTTTTCTTAATGATGAAGCACGTTGAATCGTCCTGGAGAAGATGTCTATAGATGAAAAGAGAAGGTTAGCTCCTAATTACTGGCATGACCCAGCGATAATAAGGAGATAAGGGGCAATTATTGGGCCTGGAATTTCGCACTACTGACAGGATAGAATTTTACCCTGGCCTGACTATCAGGGTAGGTCCGACATGGTAGTTGAAGCTTGGCACCCGTCACTGATCCTAGACTCATGCATCATCTTCAGGATCAAGTTCAACCATGGCCTGACAATCAGGGCAGGATTGTCAGGGTAGCTCGAGCCTAGCACCAGGCAGGAGAGGACAAGGGTCAAATGTAAGGTCAATCATGGATAATTATATAAGATTATTACCACTTAAATATGTTAATTAAGATAAAAATTTGGTCATAAAGAATGAGCATTAATGGGCATTAATGCGCATTTAAGGAGTAATTAAGTCTGCATTTAAAGAGAAAGATATGCAATCAATGACGCATTTAAGAGAGAATATTTTCTCTTGATGGTGAAGATTATTCTACCACTTGAAGGAAGCTATATAAGGAGGATCAAGCATCATTTAAAGAGACATGACCATTCCACACTCTACATTTGATGGAGAACATACACAACACATTCTATATTATCTCACACAAACATACATACTACAAGCTACACAATACTTAGAGAATTTTACAAGCATTATCATTATCATACTTATATTCTCCCAATTATATAGTGAAATCTTCTCCTGGCTTGGTGCCCATGTATTTTTACTATTATAGGGTTTTCCACGTATAAATCTTTGTGTCATGTTCTCTTTTATTGTTTATTACATTTACGTTCTTTTCTACTTACATTACAATCAACCCTGCAAAGGTATGATCACGATAACATCAAAATAGGATAATACTAGTTAACCCCATACTATTCTACCCTGGTCGTATTTCCAGCCCTGCGTAAAATATAGTTAAAACGGTATCTATTATTTCGTATATCTTTAAAACTTAATAAATTTCTTTGAGACTTAGGAGAGTATAATGCATCAATTATTTCAATTTTTGTCCCCCAAGGTAACAATATATTTGCTCTTCCGGAGCCTTCTATAATATTTGTACTACCTAAAATAATGCTAACACTGGCCTTTTTCATTATCAAGTGTGAAAAATATCTCTTACTTTTGAATATCCTATGAGTAGTTGCACTATCCGCAAGACATAATTCTTCACCATTTAATTGACTTCGAGAGATATTCATTTGCTTCAAATAAAGAAAACAAGTGTCACAAATATATAAAATATAACAATATAGCATCTCCTTTTAAAGTACTTAAACTAATAAAATGTCTCAAACAAACAAACCGATGAAATATGTTAAAACAAACAAACAAACAAACTGATAAAAAGTCTTGAAGCAAACAAACCGATAAAGTTTATAAGTAAAATAGTACGAGAAAATAAATCATTATTCCTTGGTGATGTTATCTTGGCTCGAATATTAATTATTCCCTTCAGGGGCGGTGAAGAAATTAGCAACTTCTAAATGGGTTGCATTTCCCATATCAAAATCGCCATTTCTATCTTCAAATACTAGATTAGTCTCCACTTTCTTTCCTTTCTATTTTACTGATTGTTGGTAGAGATCAACCAAGTGCTTTGGAGTGCGACAAATACATGACCAGTAGCCCTTTCCTCCACATCGATAACATATATTAGTCACATTCTCATTTCTATTTTTCTCAAATTTGTTATCATCATTATTATCCCTCCTTTGGTGGGAATATGAGTTCTTAAAAGTACCACCACGACCTCGACCAAGACCATAACCACCACGACCTCGACCAAAACCATAGCCACCACGACCTCGACCAACCATAGCCACCATGTCCACAACCACGAAAACCGCGCCCTTGACCACTGCTTCTGGCATGATCTTTGTGTGCTGTCACATCGCTTCAGGGAATGGAGTTGAACCAGTTGAACGTGATTCATGGTTTTTCATCAACAATTCGTTGTTTTGCTCAGCCACAAGAAGACAAGAAATTAATTCAGAATATTTTCTAAAACATTTTTCATGATATTGTGTCTGCAGGACAACATTATTTGCATGAAAAGTAGAATAAGTCTTTTCTAACATTTCTTCATCATAATTTTTTCTCCACATTATGAAATGAAATGATAATTCTTTTGAAAATAAAAAATTATCTCTCCACATAATTTCAGTTGTGAAGTAATTTTGAACATGGCTGAGTTATATTCACTTACGGATTTAAAATCCTGCAATCTCAAATGCATCCAGTCATAACGAGCTTTAGGTAATATTATTGTTTTCTGGTGGTCGTATCGCTTTTTAAATTTTTCCAAAGCACTTGCGGGTCTTTAACAGTCAAATATTCAACTTTAAGTCCGTCATGAAGGTGAGGGCGAAGGAATATCATGGTCCTAGCCTTATCTTGATTCGATGTTGTGTTGTTTTCTTTAATTGTCTCACCAAGAGCTTTTGCATCAAGGTGTAATTCGGCATCAAGCATCCAAGATAAATAATTTATTCCGGTAATGTCAAAAGCATCAATTTCTAGTTTCGTAAGGTTCGACAAAATGACTATACAAGAAAATAAATTTATATTAGATGAAGACTCACGATTAAATGGAAAATAATAATAATAATAATAATAATAATAATAATAATAATAATAATAATAATAATAATAATAATAATAATAATAATAATAATAATAATAATGATAATAATGATGATGATGATGATGATGGTGGTGGTGGTGGTGGTGGTGGTGGTGGTGGTGGTGGTGGTGGTGGTGGTGATGATGATGATGATAATAATAATGATGATAATAATAATAATGATGATAATGATAATAATAATAATAATAATAATAATAATAATAATAATAACAATAATAATAATAATAATAATAATAATAATAATAATAATAATAATAATAATAATAATAATAATAATAATAATAATAATAATAATAATAATAATAATAATAATAATAATAATAATAATAATAATAATAATAATAATAATAATAATACGGGGATTTGTGCGCGGCAGCGGGTTATGGTTTCCTTCCCTTCTCTTTCTCATCACTTGGGGAGTTGGGTTCGGATGCTGTTGCCTTGCTCAAGCGGATCCAGAAATTCTCGGTATCTCAGGATGCGGGGGCTCGGGTGGCCGCTTATATTTTTACTAGACTTAGCTTTGCTGTTGCTAAGGGTGTGGGAGCCCAGCTTGTTTCTCGGCTCCCCACCAATTTCATGTAAACTTTTTTTTTTCTATTAATGATAGCTGCGCGCATCCATAATAATAATAATAACAATAATAACAATAATAATAATAATAATAACAATAATAACAATAATAATAATAATAATAATAATAATAATAATAATAATAATAATAATAATAATAATAATAATAATAATAATAATAATAATACCAACAATAATAATAAACAAACAATAAACAACGTATATAAATAACAAATGCAGGTCACCTATCTAAGTCATTTATCCAATAATTATAGAACAAAGATCATCATGTATGAATCAACTAATACTAACTAGTACAAAGCAACATACGAATGTAGTGGACTCACCAAACAATAAAATACGGTAATTATAGAACACCAACTTATGCGTGCATTTTATATAAGGTTTTTATCCTATATTTACACGCATTTCTATGTTATTTATGTAACATCTAGCTTCAAATGCCCCCGAATAGTCTACTTTGTTTTGTTTGGCGTTACTTGCAGGGATTGGACCTGAAGTGAGCTAAATCAAGCTTGGACCTGTCCCGTTTGCATGCATTTTGGCGATAGAAGAATCGGAGCCTGGATTTTGTCACCCAGGGATGCGTGAAGTGGCTTCGGAAGGTGTTTTGAGTTCATCCGTGCTGACGCATTGACAGCTAACTTGATCGACTAAGTTGACTGCTAAAATTGGTCGATCGAGCACCCTTTTGTGCTGAGAACACTCGATCGAGAGGATGTTCATCCTCGATCGAGAAGGGTGTATGAAGAGTTCCTCGATCCAGTACCTGCTTTGCTCGATCGAGGTGTTTAACCTTTACTATGCTCGATCAAGTAGTTTGCTTTTACTTGATCGCGAGGTTTTACCGATAGAATATTTTTACGCAATCTTTAAGATTTACCTTTTGGATATTTTAATTTTATCTTAGAATAAATTAGGAGGACGGCAAGAGAATGACTCCCTCTCCTCTCTCTGACTTTTTACTCCTTAGACCTAAAAACTCTAGTCTCTGGAATTCATTGTATTGGGTACTTTCGATTCTTAACTTTAATTATTTTTTATTGCAATTGTTCTTGTTTTGTCATCTCTTTGCTCTATTGCTTTAGTTCTTGTTCTCCTTAGTAATCAATTTCTAGTATTAGGCTTCATAATTTATCAATTAATTAATATATTCAAGTTAATTTTTTTATTTGTTATTGTTAATTACTCAATTTTCATTATGCATAGCTAATCTCCTTATGCTAGGACATAGGGGAGCCATGGTAATTAGGGAGGTTAAGATTAGGTGATTTGAGCTTGGCTAGAATGAGGTTTGTGTTGTTAATCACCGCAATTAATAGCAGTTAGCTGCTTAAGTCAACGCATTTAGCTAGTTGATTCGGTACACCTTGACCTAGATCGAAAGATTGGAAGGGGTAAGACCTGCAGTAAACATTAGGACATTCTAATGAGGGCGGAAGCTAAGTTAGTAATGTTTTAGGGTGAAAAGCGGACCGTAAGGACCTTTTTACTACCCTGCAGACCGAGTTTATGCCACCTTCGACCCTAGATTGGATCCCTAGAGAACCATGGTGCATCGGTTGTCCTAGTTGTTTGTCTCTTCCTTGTAATTTCATTAGAATTTACTGCTTGTTTCTTTACTGTTCCTTTTCTCTATATCTCCATAGTTAAGAATCAAACAATCAATCCCTAAGAAACAGTTACCTAAACAGATAGCATACAGAATTCCCATCTCCTTGTGGATACGATACCCGACTGCCTCTACTACATTTTATAGAGACCGGTTGGTTTTATTTTTGATAGAGTTGTAACAGCCGTGTCAAATTTTGGCGCCGTTGCCGGGGAGACGTTGTTATTTTGTTTGCTTTATATTAAGTTTGTCTCCCTTGAGACAGTTCTCATATTTTTCCTAGTGTTATAGTTGTTTTGCAGGTGATCCGTCCTAGAAGAGGGCACTGAAATACCTGTTATTCTTACAATTTCATCTACTAAAATGCCTAACATCCTTAGTCACTCGGAACCTACTGTGGATTCTTTACCCCAGGGTTCCTACTTCCTACTACGGATGCTGGTACCTTTGGAATTCATCCATCTTACATTCAGTTGGTTGAGAAGAATCTTTTCAGGGGAGTAGCTGGTGAGGATCCGCGCAAGCATATGGAGTTGTTCACTGATTACTGCTCCGCCATTCCTTTAGTTTCTGGGGTGACACAAGATAAGGTCAAAGAAATTCTTTTTTTTCTTTGACTGATGACGCCTGGGAGTGGTTGAGAGATTTGGATAGGGAAGCTGGTAGTGTGACTGACTGGAATTCTCTAGCATTAGCCTTTTACAGAAAGTACTTTCCACCACAGCGCACCAACGCATTAAGAGGCCAAATCACTAATTTCACACAATTGGCCACTGAAGATTTGAGTGATGCTTGGACTAGGTTCAAGAAGCTAGTTCGCTCTGTACCTCATCATGGCTTCCAACAATGGTTCCTTTGCAACCAATTTTACAATGAGTTGTATGACGATCAAAGAGCTGTATTGGATGTTGCAGCTAAAGGAAGATTCCAGAAAAATATTGAAGACAATATGGGATGGCATCTTATTGAAGACATGGCCATTCATGTATCTGAGTATGGGAATCCCAGAGGAGGTAGGCGAGTGAGCGAAAGAGTTGGTGAATCCCTTGTAGCTGAGTTATAAGTTCTTAATGCTAGGTGTCACAAGTCAGAGAGTCCGCCAATTTTGGGAGATCAACAGTAGGTCCACGCTATGATTGGGCAAGAGGTGTTTTGCGGTAAATGTGGCACGGAAGGACATGATCCTATTACTTGTATGGCAGAAGTAGAGCGAGTCCATGCTTACCAACAATATAAGCAAGGAATTCCGTTCTCCAAATTTTACGAAGATATAGCCATATCTGTTAGATTTATTAATCTCATTATTTAACATATTCATATATGTGACAATTTAATTTAGTCATAAAATTAAAACTAGATCTTATGCATGCAAACTTGAATAAGAATAGAGAAGAAATCGTCTTTCTTACTACGGGAGTTTCAGATTTTGGGCACAAATGAGTTCTCCTTCTCACTTGTTCTTGAGCTTTCCTTATATGGATGAACAAAGGATCCAAAGAAGAATCCCTCCCAAAAGTGAATACCCAAGGTGTAACTCTTAATAATTAACAATACTATGAACTGGTAGTATTATCAATCTTGCTTAAAAATTGACCCAAAATATTATTCTTGCTCTCTTGTTTTTCGGCCAAGAGAAAGGGAAAATGGAGTATTTTCTATCTCTAAATTCTAGTAATAATAGAGAGTAGAATAAAATTACACTAGTGTAAATTATGTAGTGTAAAAGTGGAATAATTATAGAAGAAAAAACTCTTGTTTCTTCTAGGTGGAAACCGAGTGGGGGAAAGAAAAGGAGCCAATGCATGGCCAAGATGCTCTTCTCAAAAGCAATTAGGCATGCATAGCTAGAAGTGGTGTCATCATATGTGCTTTTCTTATTTAAATTTAAAACACAACAAAACCCTAAACACCCCTACAATTTCAGTACAATGTAAGATAAAATGGGTTCCATTTTATCTTTGTCAATTTTGTCACAATGTCACATGTAACATGTTACATGTTTATGTCTCACATTTATGTATTTTTAACACATTAAAAATCAAAATATTAATAAAAATATGTCATATACAAAATCGACTAGTAATTCGTAATTACTTGTACCAGAACGGTTTATTGAATTATAAATCACAACGTCTTGTATTTATAATAAATTATTCATTCAATTTCAATTGTTTCGTAAACAATAATTTAATCTCAGTAATAAAACAATTTGATTACTTAGACCGTATCTTATTTAATCGAATTACAATAAGACACGTCAATTATACTCACAAAATCGCCCGTCAATTTTAAGCAATTTAATTAACCCGTATCGACATACGATCAATTAAATAATCAATTAAGAGTGTCACCCAAAAAGGTATGACCTAAGGGGATCAACTGATCACCACCATCGCACGACAGTAATGTCAAACTCTAGTCAGCCAATCATTACCGATATGTGTGGACCAGTTGACTGTAAAACATTACATCCCACATGTATTCTTAAAATGAGATTTAAACATGTGATCATCATGATCAACAGTTGTGATCGCATTATTGTCGGAGGACACATGTAACACCCCGCACTTTCCTAATATTTTTAAATAAACTTTTAAGTAATTTTTTATTAAATAATTATTATTTAAAGCTTATTTTCATAAAATATCGTCCTAATCGTATAACGGTAATAATAGTGTAGATTTTAATAATATTATTCTCCGTCTCGAGTTATAGTAGACTTGGGACGAAAATTCTAGTGGATACCGACTCATTTTGAGTTATTGGGCTTAACTTGACTCATGGGTCTTTTCTCTCCTCTTTCCTCTACACTAACCCCCAACTAAACCCTCACAACTTCATCTCCCTCATTCTAATTTCTGAAATTCCCCCAACAACCACTCCAACATTGTTAAACCCTTTGCTCTCAACCCTAAAATCACCATAATTCACTCAATTCTTCACCAATCTCGTTCCTTTTCGCGCCATTCTTTTCCTTTTCTCATTTCCCTTGTTCCTAAGTAAGAAAATTGCCATCTTTTCCTCTTTTTCGAAATTCTCATCTTTCAAGGATGTGGATTCTTGACTTAATATCTTTATTTTTGTGTTTAGGGGAGAATTTGGACAACCCGGAGGAGGATAGCTACATCATTGACGAGTCTTTAGAAGATTGAAGTGCAAAAAGGTAACGGTGATGGGTTACTCGACTTTTATGTTAAAATTGTGTGGTTTTATATAGTTATAATCTCATATGAATGTTAAAAGTTGTATCTTTCATGATTAGTGCTAATTTGGATGTTGAATATCATGCTTGTTTGAAATTCTCACATGTTTGGTGGAAAATCTCATGCTACATCTCTTGAATCCGAAATTACCCATTCACATACTCAAATATGTTGTCTTTCCGAGTTAGAATCATGCTAGGATACGTAAACAATTGATGGGAAACGATTTTTGTTGGTTTCAAATGGTTTGGAAGTCGATTTGCATTGAACCCGTGAGTATGTACTCCCGGCCGGTCTGCCCGGCAGCCGGTGGTCTGCCCGGCAGCCGGTGGTCTGCCCGGCTGGGAGATTCCTGTAAGTTTTGGACATAATTTCGTAAGCCTGTAGTCCCAGCCGGTCGACCGGCAGCCGGTCTGCCAACCGGCTGGGAGTACACTGAAGGTTTTATGTGATTTTGGGATTTGGCCGTATTCCCAGCCGGTGGACCGGCAGCCGGTCTACTGACCGGCTGGGAAGCCCCTGTAAGATTTTGTGACTTTTGTATTTTGGCTTGTATTCCCAGCCGGTGGCCCGGCGGCCGGTCCACCAACCGGCTGGGAGATCACTGTATGTTTTATTAAATTTCAACAAGTGTTATGTAGCCCCAGCCGTTGGCCCGGCGGCCGGTACACCTTCCGGCTGGGAGTCCCCTGTTTGCTCTATTTTACTTGTGACTTCTAATAATGATTGAGCCATGCATGTATCTTCTTCCCTATCGATAATTGGTTACTTTAAGACTTATTCATGTTATGATCATGCAAATTATTGTGGTTCTCTTTTGGACCTATGTGTGACGATTTACATTGTGTGATGACTTGATACTCCTTGTTACCCCTTTCGGACCATTGGTTACGGTTAGGTGCCATGTTTTCGGATTGGGTTAGTTATGCTTCCGCCTCTTCGGTTCGTGGGTCACGGTTAGGTGACAAAGTTCCGATTTGGGGTTACTCGATTTTCCGGACACGGTTAGGTGTACCATGTTTCGAGTCTTGGATGCGGATGGGTCACCGCATGTCGAATCGGGTGTCGTCCATCCCGAGAGTCTGGCCAGGTTTAGACTAGGACCGTATTATGATCGTCGTCCTACCAGGAGGTTGGAGTCTGTGTTGGGAGTCTTGTTTGTCCATACTTTGTAATTATCTTACATTTGAGTCGAGTTGATATGTGGCAGTTTGACCTAATAATTCTCCTCTCATTTGTGCTTTACCATTCCTATTTTCTTATGCCCACAAATCATGATTTTCTTAATACCGTAAGTATTTACTCTTATGCTTGTTTGCTTAATTAAATTCTTAATTACTTGCATTTTGACATATTGTGGCTGGGAGAACCCTGAGTTACTCCCCACTGACTGTGGCTTTCATATCTATTATGAATGACAGGTTGGCGATGAAGCTAAGTGGGGAAGACCGTGTGAGCTAGCAAGTTCTTACCTCGGACCTTATTAGTTATTATATAATAGACTCACCTACTTTTCGAATTTATGTTAATTCGTGGGATATCTTTTCCCCAATAAATAGACTTGCATTGTAAACTTAATTTAACTAAACCCTAACTTATTTATCGTGTTGGTGATACCCCGCGTTGGACTTCAATAGAAGCCCCAAAAAGTTTTAAAAACCTCGTGTTTTCCGCTGCATTTTACCTTATTGCCTTTACCTTATCGAGGGGTGTCACAACACATATTCCAACAATCTCCCACTTGTCCTCGACAAGTGTGCGTCACCAATTTTCTTGTCCTATTATTATCTCTCACTCAATGCAAGGTGTCTTTCGGGTCCTACTTCCAAGTGATCATATCGAGAGTGGTTTCCTCGATCTGGAGAATAACTGATTGACCGGAATTATCTACCATAGATTCTGATGCGTGTCTAAAATATGATGTTTCACACTTTATTCTACACGCATTTCAGAGCTCAAATGTGCAATATATGCCATTATTTCCCTATTTTCCTCTACTTTCGTGTTTTTGTCTATTATTGCAGAAATATGAAGAATTGAGCGGAAATGAGCCAAATCCATCCCTAAGTAATTAACATTGCATTTGACATGAAGTATTGACTCGAGGAATGAGCTTGGTGCGCGTTTCAAGGCCTAAAGATAGCAAAAGCATGGGTGCGTACGAGTTTAACAAGCAAAGAAGTGCTTCTCGACATTGCAGCCTGCTTCAGATGGCTATATCTCGAGTTCTAGACCTGATAATCGAGTAAATCCAGTTGGAGGTGAAAGCTTATCCTTTTAGCTTTCCAACGCCGCATAGAACGCCTGATTTGACCAAGGAACGAAGAAATGGCAGCTGTTTTAAGATCGGTGCGCGCTGCAGAATTCGTCAGAATGCACTACTGTACAGCAATTTTGGTCGATCGACTGAGCAACATGGTCGATCGACCAGAGCACGAGATCAGAAGCTACTGTTCAGTATAGTTTGGTCGATCGACTGAGCAACATGGTCGATCGACCACTCCACGAGCTGATACGAGAATTAAAAGATCGAGACTCATCAAGCCCATAAGTGTTTAGGTTTAGGAATAATGTTACGTGATACTCCTATATAACGTAACCTAGAACATTAAGTTTCAGATGAAGTTTTTACATCAAGTTTTATTTTCAGTTTTACATTCAGTTTAGAATAATTAGGGTTCAAGGTTTGCTTCGGTTTTGAATACAATTTGCTTGGATAATTCGGCCTTGTTCTTTTCCTTCACAATTCTACACGGTATTCTACTGTTTCTTTTTCAGTATTTTGCTTATAGTGTTAGAATTGCTAGATCAGTTTCCCCCAAAGCCGAACTGTTGTTTCATGTTAATTGTTTCTTCCGCCGATTTAAACATGAATTCAATAGTTAGATTTATCATTGATGTTATTGTTGTTACCCTTAGAATGAGTAGCTAAATAGTTAGTGCTAGGATGTAGGGGAATTATAGTGTAGGCGGCGTAGAATAAACACGGACTGAATCGCATGTCAGTCGATCGACTGCTATGCTTGGTCGATCGACTGACCACGTGAGGTTTTCCTTTCGTTTTAATTGTTTTAATTCTTAATTCGACGAATCGAGTGCACACGACCAGTTGAATGTTTAGGATATGACTGACCCATTAGATCGAGAGATAGGGACAGTTGTTAGATCACCAATTAAAATGACTAAACTATCTTTGAGATCGAAAGATAGGTAAAGTTTAGATGATTAGTCACTTTTCGAGACGAGAGTCGTATTAGTGATATTAGGGACTTATAGCGAGATCGAAAGATGCTATTTGTTAAGAGTGGACCGAGAGGACCTCTTTATTTCCCGCCTCATGTGTTTTGATTTAGACCTGTTTAGTATGCTGCCGCCGAAACTATAACGAACCGACCATCCTAGTACCTCTTTTATTCTTGATATTTCATTAATTTACTTTTCTTTTATTGTTATTAGTTATAGACCAAATCAATCAAACCCCCACACAACTGTTACCTTAGACCAAATTTAGACAATTGAAATTCCCTTCCTCCCTGTGGTTCGACTCGTGCTACCACTAGCTTTCGTTAGTTTAGCTCGGAATTATAAATATTATTTTTGATACTAAAACGACGGTATCAAATTTTGGCGCCGTTCCGGGAGGTAGCGCTAGTTTTAGTTGTTTTTATTTTGGTCTGTCTTTAGCCTCAAGGGAAGACTGAGTACCTTGAGGCGGTTCTTACCTTCCTATTTAGTGTTGTTTCGATAGGTCCTATAGGTCCTATTAGCGATGCCGGGAGGATTCACCATGTTCCGTTCTTGGGAGCAAGCAGGTGGAATTTTGTGAGAGATGTGGTCTTTGAGGGGCATGATTCTCGCTGTATGCCGAGCAACTATGGACCAAGTTTATGCTTACAGGCAATATAAACAAGGTCATTATACGCCGCCACATCCGTACTATCATCAAGGCTTTCAAGAGCCTCCATATTCTTTTGCACCACCTCCAATCCCTCTTCCCCGACGAGATAGCGGATCTCAAAGCTATGATAGAAGAGATTTCGGCCAAAAGCAAACATGGTTTAAATCGACTCACTCCCGAATGGCCGACCTTTCTTCTCTTCAACGCTCGGAGACAGTGCATGCTATACGCGGTTGTAATGGGTCAACCCCTGAAAAGCCTGCTATGGAAAGGGTAAGCCCGAATAAAGATGAATTGGGAAGAGAAGAGGCTGAACTCTCGGAGCAGAAGAATAGCGTTAGGAGTAGAATTCTTTGCATTTGAAAGTCAATCGACCTCGCCTCTGGCGATATTGTTGATAAAGATGAGACCGGGCAAAAGGAGACTTTGAATGCCATAACATTGAGGAGCGGGTCTACTATTGCCGGGTCCACTGTGGCGAAAGACGGTCCGAAAAAAAAGAAGAAAAAAGACGTCGCCAGGCAATTCGATCGATCGATGAAGTACCCGATCGATCGATCGAATCACGGGTCACGGGAGCTTCGGAAGTGTACGGACCGTCGATCGATCGACGAGGTTGGTCGATCGACCAAGATCATCCTAGCGATAATGAGGAATTTCGTCCTTTAATGCCAACTAATCTAAGAGACCACTTGTTTCGGGGTACCACGATCCGAAAATATTTGAAGCGAGACCGAAAGTCTTGATGGGTCGATCCGGCTCCAAGTTCGATCCGATGACGGTTAATGGCTCACATTTGAGACGGTCCGAAGAAGGGTCGAGCTGCGCAACAAAGAGAAGGTGACGGACTTCCACCAAAGTCCAAGGATCTTGACACGCGTGATTTAGAGGAGAGGGCTAAGGTTCTTCTTTGACCCCTTACCCGGAGAGGTTAGTGCCGACCAAGGAACAGGTATCATTTAATAAGTTCGAAAATGTTATCCGTAGCTTAAATGTACAAGTTCCTTTTCTTGAATTAATTAAACAAGTGCCTGCTTACACGAAATTCATGAAACAATTGTTATCCAAAAAGCGGTCACTTGAAACAAAGTGCACACTTTGTCGCACTTATCGAGGAGTCTTGCTCCTATCTGTCTCACACTACGCCCCTTAAGTTAAAGGACCCGGGCGGTTTCTCTGTTCCTTGCAACATAGGTACCTTCTCAATTGAGAGGGCATTGTGTGACCTAGGAGCGATATAAGTGTCATGCCTTTGAGTCTAGCTAGGAAGTTGAATTTGACTAGGTTTGCGATTACTAGCATGATGTGATGGATGGCGATCGTTTGCGGTCCGCCCAATAGGAGTCCTAGAGGACATTCTGTCCAAATAGGGAAGTTTTTCTTCCCTGTTGACTTCGTTGTACTTGATATACCCGAGGATGCTCATATTCCTATTATTTTGGGTAGACCATTTCGCACACTTCTTTGGTGCGGTTATAGATGTAGGCTCGGGGACGTTGACCTTTAAAGTAGGGAAACAGTCCATCGTTTTTACTCAGCCTGCTAAGAAGAAAGACCCCATGTGGCCGGTCACTTGCAATACGGTTTCTGAAAAGAAATCGTACTTTGTGCTTCCTGAATTGCCTATCCCTATTACTACTGCTGTGTTAACACCTCCGCCCCAAATTGGGAGCAAATTGGAGGAAGATCTGTCTATTTCTGATATTGCAGAGTTTGGTTTGGGGAAGGGTGAGCTGCAAGTTGCTCGGTGCAAAGAAGCCAATCATTTCAAGGGGTGGTCTTGGTTGCTTGAGCTATGGGACTGATGAGGAAGTGGATGACGAGCCGGTCAAAGCAACGAAGTCTGATTTGGATTCTGACGAGTCCAAGGAAATCCTTGATTGGGGAGATGACCAAGTTGATCCATTGAGTTTTGCGGATGTTGGGGTGAGAAGAGTGCGGTGAGAAGATGAGCACTGCTGAGGCTACCTCATGTAGCCAGAAGCCGACGAAGTGGGCCATACCGTGGTCCTTCTTGATCAACTATTAGTTGATCAAGTTCGTTATAAACTTCATTTTATTACTTTCGAACTATTTTCTATTGCTTTTGTGTGCGCGAAAACTTCGCTTTTACTTTATTTCCTTAGGATTTTAAGTACTTTAGACTTCATTCTGGGTTTTGCGCAATTTTGGGCGCGTATTATTGTGCATTTGCAGGTATTTCGAGCTTATTAGCTCAAGTATTGGGCTAATACGAAGAAATAAGAGGTTGAGGCAGGGTTTTCAGTCGATCGACTGGCACCATTAGTCGATCGACTGATCTGCCGTTTCCAGACGATACTGTTCACGTTTGCATGGTCGATCGACTGGGTTATGTGGTCGATCGACCACCACTGCTGCTATATTCATTCACGACCTCTCCCCTGCTGTGTTTGGTCGATATGCGGACTTAAGGGAGTCTTCTACTTCACTTTATTTTTCCGTCGAATTCTCTATTTCTTCTATTGTCTCACCTGTGCACAATTTTTCCGCTTTAAAATTGTTTTCTTCAGTCTTATGCGTGGTATTTTCTATCTTTCAGGCATTCTTATTGGTAGCACTGCTGGCTACTGAAACCTCCTAGCTCACGCTGGTTTGGGGAGGTTTCCTTTGCTGCGCTTAAAGTCTTGTGAGTTCCCAAGTCTTTACTTTATGTCATTGTGTTTTTATTTCTCTTTTATCGCAAATTCCCATTTCTCTTTTCTTCATTACATGATTTTGCACAATGGGGACATTGTGCGATTTGGTTTGGGGAAGGGTTTTGCGTCGCATATCATTGTTTTGCATTCACGTTTACTTTTGTTTTGCATTGTTTATTTCATTTCATATATATACAAAATTTCATTTCATATATATACAAAATTCAAAAAAATTGAAAAAATTGAAAAAATTTCAAAAAATTCCATAAAATGCATGTTTATTTTAGCATATAGGTCGAGTCGGAACGGTAGTATTTCAAGGATGATATTGCTCTTTGCATCTGTTTTGCCTGAGCCTTGCTTGACTTACATGTTATTAGTAGAATCGTAAATGCATATCTACGAGTTTTCGTTACATTCTTGCTGAACTTGAGACTTGACTTGGATTTTTGGCAAGCTACATCATATTTCTGAGTATTAGAGCCTATAACTGGTGACATCTATGACCAGTTTATCTAGGAATGTGAGTAGTACTCCTTATGAGACATGTTTCCTTAATTTGCATAATTATGAACTTGATCTACTTAATACCTGTATGCATTCGGTTTGTGGTTTGTTGACACATGTGGTAGAGGTTTCCCTTTATTCATTTTACCCATGAACCCCTCATAGCCAAAAATAGCCTTTTTGTCCCTTAACTACATCCTATATTTAGCCTGCCTTTGTCAAGCTAGTAGTATTAGTTTTGGGAATGTGTTTATTTGCGGTTTGGTTATATGCTCATTTCGAGATGTTGGGTGAAATGGTGGAAGGAACGAAAAAAGGAAAGAAAGAAAAAATAGAATTGAAAAGAAAAAGAGAAGAAAAATGACTCGAAAAAGAAGAAAAAAAAGAGACGAGTGCTGTATAATCCGGTCGATCGACTGACCATATTGGTCGATCGACTGCATCCCGAGAGAAAGAAAAGTTCGAAAAAATCACATGTTGCAATTGTTATGATTTGGTGATTTCCACTCCCATATTATCATTTGTATTCTTTGGGGAGTCAAATTTTGTGGAGATTGTGAGTTTTGTGCCTTGAATTGGCACCGTATTGTATCATTTACATTGAGCTTGAAGTTGGGATTCGTTTATAGTTTGGATTGTAGTACTAGCTTGGCTTATTACTCCTCATATCCAAATTCATTTTAGCCCCTTCTTACCCATACCTCACATATCCCATATATATATACCTCGGCATGTGTCATGGTCATTTGTTGGTTGGAATGCATATGTACGGTCATAGAGATCATTTTCATATTTTATTGCTGGCATGTCTTCATAGGTCGTAGTTAGGTGAGAGTCTTTACAAAATAAATTCTTTCTATCCTCTTATATATTCACCTTGTTCTTATTTGAGTGATTTGAGCGACCCGTGAGAGTCCAATTTGATAAGTCTCTATGGTTGACGGTTCAAAGCCAGATTTTTAACGGCTTCATAATTCGTTTTGCATGATTCACATTGCTAATTGATTGTTGGTTATGCATTAAATTGGTTTAGGCTTTACATATTGCAATTCGCTCTGAGACTGAACTCGTTCCATTAGGTTTTAGGATCGAGTCTAGTTCTTGCTTGGGGACAAGCAAGGTTTGGTTTGGGGAGATTTGATGCGTGTCTAAAATATGATGTTTCACACTTTATTCTACACGCATTTCAGAGCTCAAATGTGCAATATATGCCATTATTTCCCTATTTTCCTCTACTTTCGTGTTTTTGTCTATTATTGCAGAAATATGAAGAATTGAGCGGAAATGAGCCAAATCCATCCCTAAGTAATTAACATTGCATTTGACATGAAGTATTGACTCGAGGAATGAGCTTGGTGCGCGTTTCAAGGCCTAAAGATAGCAAAAGCATGGGTGCGTACGAGTTTAACAAGCAAAGAAGTGCTTCTCGACATTGCAGCCTGCTTCAGATGGCTATATCTCGAGTTCTAGACCTGATAATCGAGTAAATCCAGTTGGAGGTGAAAGCTTATCCTTTTAGCTTTCCAACGCCGCATAGAACGCCTGATTTGACCAAGGAACGAAGAAATGGCAGCTGTTTTAAGATCGGTGCGCGCTGCAGAATTCGTCAGAATGCACTACTGTACAGCAATTTTGGTCGATCGACTGAGCAACATGGTCGATCGACCAGAGCACGAGATCAGAAGCTACTGTTCAGTATAGTTTGGTCGATCGGTGAGCAACATGGTCGATCGACCACTCCTGAGCTGATACGAGAATTAAAAGATCGAGACTCATCAAGCCCATAAGTGTTTAGGTTTAGGAATAATGTTACGTGATACTCCTATATAACGTAACCTAGAACATTAAGTTTCAGATGAAGTTTTTACATCAAGTTTTATTTTCAGTTTTACATTCAGTTTAGAATAATTAGGGTTCAAGGTTTGCTTCGGTTTTGAATACAATTTGCTTGGATAATTCGGCCTTGTTCTTTTCCTTCACAATTCTACACGGTATTCTACTTTTGTTTCTTTTTCAAAGTATTTTGCTTATAGTGTTAGAATTGCTAGATCGTTTCCCCCAAAGCCGCTTGTTGTTTCATGTTAATTGTTTCTTCCGCCGATTTAAACATGAATTCAATAGTTAGATTTATCATTGATGTTATTGTTGTTACCCTTAGAATGAGTAGCTAAATAGTTAGTGCTAGGATGTAGGGGAATTATAGTGTAGGCGGCGTAGAATAAACACGGACTGAATCGCATGTCAGTCGATCGACTGCTATGCTTGGTCGATCGACTGACCACGTGAGGTTTTCCTTTCGTTTTAATTGTTTTAATTCTTAATTCGACGAATCGAGTGCACACGACCAGTTGAATGTTTAGGATATGACTGACCCATTAGATCGAGAGATAGGGACAGTTGTTAGATCACCAATTAAAATGACTAAACTATGCTGAGATCGAAAGATAGGTAAAGTTTAGATGATTAGTCACTTTTCAGGACGAGAGTCGTATTAGTGATATTAGGGACTTATAGCGAGATCGAAAGATGCTATTTGTTAAGAGTGGACCGAGAGGACCTCTTTATTTCCCGCCTCATGTGTTTTGATTTAGACTGTTTAGTATGTGCCACGAAACTATAACGAACCGACCATCCTAGTACCTCTTTTATTCTTGATATTTCATTAATTTACTTTTCTTTTATTGTTATTAGTTATAGACCAAATCAATCAAACCCCCACACAACTGTTACCTTAGACCAAATTTAGACAATTGAAATTCCCTTCCTCCCTGTGGTTCGACTCGTGCTACCACTAGCTTCTGTTAGTTTAGCTCGGAATTATAAATATTATTTTTGATACTAAAACGACGGTATCAGATTCCTTCCGAGCGTGGCCACGCATTTCCAGTTCATTACTCCTCGAGTGGCCCTGAGATATTGTTATAACCCTGACAAGGGGTGGACAATTCCTATCGCACTTATTCCCTTCGACTAGCCACAGCCATCATAACCCAAAATATGCCCATTTGACCCCATTTATGAAGGTCGTAGTAACATAAATCAAAGTTAATCTGAAACCGTGCCACCTTAGGCGAACAGTCTTTAGTTAAAAGAATCGACTCATTAGAGTACTATAGTAGCTCTCACCACGACCAGGCTATATAAATTTGCCAGAACTCTATAAGCGGTCATTAGCCCGACAAAGTGTTCTTAACAGTCTGCCTATGTGATCGACTAGTCATCTCACATGACTCCATGGCACTTGAACTTGCCATCAATCGCATCACACTCTAGTCACTTCGAGACGTCACCTCATATAAGTGACTATGGGCGAATACAATGCTAATCCGTGTTCACTTTAACGGGGTTTAATTGTCTTTACAACCCGTTTGGATGTAACAATGTATAAAGAAAAGATAAAAGACAAATGCGATTATGAACATGAACAAAAATAACACTTTTATTTCATTTCAAAATCTAACACAAACTTGGTACACGTTTAAGACCCATGGACACCATATGTCCATTGTGTTTAGCCTGCGATAAAGGCTTGGTGAGCGGATCGGCTATGTTGTCATCCGTCCCAACCTTACATATCGCAATTTCCTTTCTTTCAATGAAATCTCTAATTACATGATATTTTCTAAGTACATGTCTAGATCTATTACTAGACTTTGGCTCTTTAGCTTGGAAGATCGTCCTACTATTATCACAATAGAGAGTGATGGGATCATTGGCGGTAGGTAATACTCTTAGACCTTCCGTGAATTTCCTGATCCATACAGCTTCCTTGGCAGCTTCTGATACTGCAATGTACTCAGCCTCCGTTATTGAATCCGCAGTCGCAGATTCCTTGAAGCTTCTCCAGCTAACAGCACCACCATTGAGCATGAAAACGAAGCCAGCTTGTGATTTCATGTCATCTCTATCTTTTTGGAAACTTGAGTCCGTGTAACCATTAACACGAAGTTCAGTGTCTCCTCCAAACACTAAGATAGAATCCTTAGTTCTTCTCAAGTACTTAAGGATGTTCTTGACGGCTATCCAGTGACTCTCACCTGGATTTCCTTGATATCTACTTGTCATGCTCAAGGCATACGAGACATCAAGACGTGTGCATATCATGGCGTACATGATTGAGCCAACAGCAGAAGCATAAGGGATCAACTTCATGCGTTCAACATCATGGGGTTCGGAGGGCGATTGAGACTTGCTCAATATTGTCCCAGTTACCATAGGTACCAATCCCCTTTTTGATTTGTCCATGCTGAAACGTCGAAGAATCTTATCAACATAAGATTCTTGACTTAATGCCAATATCCTCTTGGATCTATCTCTATGGATCCGGATACCTAATATGCGTTGTGCCTCTCCTAAATCCTTCATTTGGAAGTGGTTACCTAACCACTTCTTAACGGAAGATAACATCGGAATATCATTTCCAATGAGTAGTATGTCATCGACATACAAGATTAGGAACACAACATTGCTCCCACTAAATTTCATGTATAAACATGGTTCCTCAACACTTCGAGTGAAACCATTCTCTTTTATCACATGATCAAATCGATGATTCCAACTTCTTGATGCTTGCTTAAGCCCATAAATGGATCTCTTAAGTTTGCATACTTTGTTAGGATTTTTAGAATCAACAAAACCTTCGGGTTGTATCATGTACACCTCCTCTTCTAAATGCCCATTTAGAAAAGCGATTTTGACATCCATTTGCCATATTTCATAATTATGAAATGCGGCAATCGCTAACAAAATCCGTATGGATCTTAGCATGGCTACGGGGGCGAAAGTTTCATCATAATGAAGACCTTGGACTTGGGTAAATCCTTTTGCCACTAGCCTAGCTTTATAGACATCATCATGTCCTTCTATGCCATTCTTGACCTTGAAAATCCATTTGCATTGAAGAGGTCTTGCCCCGTTAGGCTAATCCACCAAGTTCCAAACTTGGTTTTCATGCATAGAATCCATCTCGGACTACATGGCTTCAAGCCATAAGGAGGAAATTGGACTAGAGATTGCGGCTTTGTAGGTGGCGGGCTCGTCACTTTCTAAAAGCAACACATCGAGTGTTCTATCTTCTTGGATAAGTACCACATATCGATCGGGATGGCGAATAATTCGGCCCGTTCTTCTAAGTGGAGGAGGGACAACCGCGCTAGACGACGAAGGAACATCTTCAGGCGTCTCTAACTCGGTTTGTGGCTCTTGAACTTCATCAAGTTCATAATTTCTCCCACTCTGTCTCTTAGAAATAAATTCTCTTTCTAAGAAGACAGCCTCACAAGACACAAACACTTTGTTTTCTTGAGGTTTATAGAAGTAATATCCTCTAGAGGTCACGGGGTAACCTATAAAGATGCATTTTTCGGATCTTGGGGCAAGCTTGTTGTCGGTCTTTGCCTTGACGTAAGCATCACATCCCCAAATCTTCATATAGGATATATTGGGAACCCTTCCCGTCCACATCTCATATGGAGTCTTTTTGGTTGTCTTTGTGGGACTATTATTCAAAGATCTAATTGCGGTTTGAATCGCAAATCCCCAAAATGAGTTTGGTAGCTCGGTTTGACTCATCATTGATCGAACCATATCAAGTAGGTTTCGATTTCTCCTTTCGGCTACACCATTGAGTTATGGTGTTCCGGGTGGAGATAGTTGTAATATTATACCACAACCTTTCAAGTGTGAATCGAATTCATTGCTAAGATATTCTCCAACACGATCGGATCGTAGTGCTTTTATCCTTTTGTTCAATTGGTTCTCTACTTCATTTTGAAATTCCTTGAATTTCTCAAAAGCTTCACTCTTATGCTTCATTAAATAGACATACCCATGTCTACTCAAGTCGTCAGTGAAGGTTATGAAGTAGTCATAATTTCCTCGAGCGGTGACACTCATTGGTCCACACACATCTGTATGTATGAGTCCCAATAGCTCACTAGCTCGTGTTCCTTTACCGTTAAAAGGATTACGAGTCATCTTGCCAAGAAGACAATATTCGCATGTTCCAAATAATTGATAATCAAATGGTGTAATCACATTAGTCTAAATCAATCTTTTGATACGAATCTCGTTTATGTGACCTAATCGACAATGCCAAATGAACGATTCATTTGGATCACTTGATTTGAGTTTCTTTGATTGAATGTTGTAGATGTCATTAGTTGGATTCGAGGTTTCTAAAATGTAAATGTCATTAATGGAAGGAGCTTGGCCTATAACCTAGTCGTTCCTTGAAATAATACAACGATTGTTTTTAATGACAAAACAAAATCCGTCCATGTCTAACATAGCGATAGAAATAATGTTTTTAGAAAGTGTAGGCACATAAAAACAATTATGGAAATAAACCTCAAATCCATTAGGCAAAGCTAATACATAAGTCCCCTTGGATTCGGCCGTTACTCGAGCTCCATTTCCAAGGCGTAGATCCACATTTCCTTTGCTAAGCCTCTTCACGTCTCTTAACCCCTGTAAATGATTACAAAGGTGAGAACCACAACCGGTATCCAGTACCCATGTCGTAGTGGAAGTATAATTTACATCAATAACATAAATTTCCTTAGGAATTTTACCTTTTGGAACGATGATTCCTTCCCTTATATTTCGCAAATATATAGGACAATTCCTAAGCCAATGTCCCATGCCATAGCAATAATGGCATTCATCTTCAACTTGCTTGAAGTTTTTCCCTTTTTTTCCCTTCTTCTTGAACCTTTTGCCCTTAGAAGCAAGAGCTTGATTGCTTGAGCTCCCACTAGTTTTGGCATCTTTCTCTTCCAAAGATAAAGATCCTATAGATTTTATGAGGCGGTCTTCCTGAGACCGGCTCACAAGAGATCTTGTAGTAGTAGGAGGTTTAGAAGAAGTGATGAAGTTTATGTTTCCATCCGAACCTATCCCAAAATGAAGTTCTCTAGTAGTGTCGAAATCATTGTTGAAGCAAACGTCGTCAAAGACATTGTGGCAAGACGCAATAGTTATCGGTGTAATAGCGTTTGATGGATTCATTGTAATGAACTACAAGTATCGAGGAAAAGGAAATATTACCATTTGTCTTTTTAATCATACTTGTAAATAATTTTAACAAGATATGAGCATTTATATAGTGACCTCTACCCAACTATAATAAATGATTCCAAGATCCAAATTCATATTAACTTGGGCACGGTAAGGCCGATTCATCCCTTATCAATATAACTCGGTGGATTAACTCTTTAATCGATTCTACTTTTAGAACTCTTGGTCGATAAAATTACATTAATATTTATCTTTAGCCCAAAACACATCCGGCAAAGGTCGAGAATACTTTTGTTGAGTTCAACCCAAATTTTGAATAAATGTGTCCCTGATCCAAATCCACATCAACTTGGGCACGGTAGGACCGATTCATCCCTTATCAACATGAATTCGGTGGATAGACATTTATCTCCCACTTCCCCTACGTAGCAAGGTTTGTACCTCGGTAGGGCCGAGTGCACTCCCTCACAAAATAGGTTTTCATGGTTTCTACTTTTTGGTAAGGCTAAGTCTCAATTGTTTATTTTAGCGAGAGGTCATGTCAATTTATTATCTATCACGTTTTAAGTGAACTAAAGCGGTGAACTACGATAATTGTAATTGACACGGTCGATAAACTCGATTAAAAAATGCATGTTTAGTTATGGCGATTTAGCGATGTATGCAACATATAAATAAAATGCAAAGCATAAAAGAATCCTAGTATGGCCTTCCTAAAATAGTAAATCTAATAAACTATTACAAATTCGGAAACCAACTCCTTTGGTCCCTTGAGCTTCGGTCTTGGCACGCATTTCAAGGCAACACTTTCTTTGATGGATCGCCTTCTCGAATGGCACCGTCTTCAAGGAACTCTGGAATAAATAAATTACAAAATGAATTACATAATTTCCTATTATACATTTGTAATTAAAATAAAATAAATCTATTAAATTACAAAACGGTTATACGAGATCACAATAATTAAAACCGAATCGATATTCCCATACATTTCGGGTAATATCAATTAAAACTAAGGCCATACTAAGTAAAATTACATAATTCAAAAATTACATAAAATTAAAATATGACAATCATAAATAAAATGCAGCATTATAATATGTATGAACATGCCCAATTTTATGCTAAATCGCCTTTAAGAGCCAATATCGTATATTAATCGGTTTTTACGAATTTGCGTGATTTAACTTATTAAAATCACAAAAATTACATAAATTCATATTTATGTACAAGTTAATTACCATAACCATCTTAGGACTCAAAATTAGACTCCACTAACATTTTGACAATAATTAACCTAGATTTCTTAATATTGTTCATAAATGGACCTAAAATTACAAAATTATGCTATAAACTTCAAATTAAATCATAAAATTTCAAATTTAAATTTGAAATTTGAAATTTAAACTCATGAACATTATGGAAAAAATACCATGACACTCATAATGTTCAAAACTTAGGTTAAAAAGTTTGAAAATTTATCGTGAAAAACAATGTTGCGGTTTATCGGTTTTAACAATTATGACCATAAAAATATGAGAAAAATTATATTCATCAACTTTTCACTTTTAGATCTGAAATATATGATAAAATGCAACATGTGGTGTTTTTCCTTAGTCATGAAGTATGTTTTAGCATTATTACTAATTATAGTCACTATTTATGTGATTTTTCATCAAAAATTCATAAATCATGCATAAAGACTTCATTATTACCAAATATTTTACACAAAACTTGTAAAATTGCATGTGACAACATACTAAGTTTCCATGACCATATTCGAAATATAACTCATATTAACCTATTTACCCATTTAAATATGATTTTAACTTGAAAAATCCATATTTCGAGCAAAACAACTCATTTTATTATGAAAATTTACAGGCCATCAGTAGATAATATATGTGAAAAAATATCGAAAAACCACTGAAAAAATCGAAGTGTAGCTATTTTTCGTCCAAAAATGACATTTTTATCATAAAAATCACATTTTAATGCCAATATTATATAAAATGAACAATAAAATCCATAAATAAACCAAAATGTCCTAAAAATCACTTAGGACCATAAACTTTTAACATGCAAGGTTATTTATAGGTTTATCTTCATAAAACCAAATTAATTAGTTTTGTATGTTAATCATATAACTCGGAAAACTATAAATCGATTTGCATGGAAACAACCTAAGGCTCATGATATCGCTTGTTAGATTTATTAATCTTATTATTTAACATATTCATATATGTGACAATTTAATTTAGTCATAAAATTAAAACTAGATCTTATGCATGCAAACTTGAATAAGAATAGAGAAGAAATCGTCTTTCTTACTATGGGAGTTTCGGATTTTGGGCACAAATGAGTTCTCCTTCTCACTTGTTCTTGAGCTTTCCTTATATGGATGAACAAAGGATCCAAAGAAGAATCCCTCCCAAAAGTGAATACCCAAGGTGTAACTCTTAATAATTAACAATACTATGAACTAGTAGTATTACCAATCTTGGCTTAAAAATTGACCCAAAATATTATTCTTGCTCTCTTGTTTTTCGGCCAAGAGAAAGGGAAAATGGAGTATTTTCTATCTCTAAATTCTAGTAATAATAGAGAGTAGAATAAAATTACACTAGTGTAAATTATGTAGTGTAAAAGTAGAATAATTATAGAAGAAAAAACTCTCGTTTCTTCTAGGTGGAAACTGAGTGGGGGAAAGAAAAGGAGCCAATGCATGGCCAAGATGCTCTTATCAAAAGCAATTAGGCATGCATAGCTAGAAGTAGTGTCATCATATGTGCTTTTCTTATTTAAATTTAAAACACAACAAAACCCTAAACACCCCTATAATTTCGGTACAATGTAAGATCTTTGTCAATTTGTCAATTTTGTCACAATGTCACATGTAACATGTTACATGTTTATGTCTCACATTTATGTATTTTTAACACATTAAAAATCAACATATTAATAAAAATATGTCATATACAAAATCGACTAGTAATTCGTAATTACTTGTACCAGAACGGTTTATTGAATTATAAATCACGTCGTCTTATATTTATAATAAATTATTCATTCAATTTCAATTGTTTCGTAAACAATAATTTAATCTCAGTAATAAAAACAATTTGATTACTTAGACTGTATCTTATTTAATCGAATTACAATAAGATACGTCAATTATACTCACAAAATCGCCCGTCAATTTTAAGTAATTTAATTAACCCGTATCGACATACGATCAATTAAATAATCAATTAAGAGTGTCACCATTTAGGTATGACCTAAGGGGATCAATTGATCACCACCATCGTACGACAGTAATGTCAAACTCTAGTCAGCCAATCATTACCGATATGTGTGGACCAGTTGACTGTAAAACATTACATCCCACAT
Organism: Silene latifolia; assembly: GCF_048544455.1. NCBI lineage: Eukaryota > Viridiplantae > Streptophyta > Magnoliopsida > Caryophyllales > Caryophyllaceae > Silene > Silene latifolia. The sequence continues at coordinate 39,163,520 of NC_133528.1, forward strand.
GTATTCTTAAAATGAGATTTAAACATGTGATCATCATGATCAACAGTTGTGATCGCATTATTGTCGGAGGACACATATTCCAACAATATCAAGTATTTCTAGTTCTACAAATTCAATACCGCAGCAAGATAATTCTTCCTCTACCAATACAGAGATAGAGGAGTTGAAATCCTTGGTGCTATCTTTGGCACTTCAATTCCAGAAAAATGCAGACGACATTGAAAATTCTATAAAGAAGTTGAAAGATCAATTCACATAATTTGCATCCGAGCAAATAAATCAACTTCTTGCGACCCAATTAATGCAATTAATCTTCGAAGCGGTCTTACTTATGACGGACCAATAATGCCGAAAAATGCCTATTTACCTGTTAATGGAAATCTGAAAACTGTTTTGGAATAGCAATTTGACGTTAACGCTGTTGAACCTCGTCAAAGTGATCGATCGAGTGATATGGGTACTCGATCGAGCAATTCTCCCTCTGAAAGTGCTCGATCGAACACCCTCGAAATTGATGAGTTTGATCGAGCAGGTTGTGCACCTCGATCGATCAGATCCCAGGAGAAAAGTGCTCAATCGAGTAGTAAAAGTACTCGATGGAACGCACACATTGCCGAAGACAATGTTTTGAGGTCTAAACACGCTAATGGGTCATCTTCCTCTACTGCGAAGATGATGACGATGACTGCGACGATGATGGGGTAGGCTGGTGGTTGAGGGGAAGCTCAGTGTTTGAGGATATTATGTGGGGGAGGGGAAGCTCAAAGTATATATGGGTGAATAATACAACACTTGCAAGACCTTGTTTAATGGAAAGTAATAAACACGGTATAAGAAAAAATGTTGTATTTTGTTTCCAAACAGGCAACGATTTTGTTTGAAACCGTAATTGATTAGTATTATCTACAACGGGTTAGAAATAACCGTTGTCTAAAAAATTTTCATTTTGTTTGATTTTCCTGCCAAGAAATAAAGCATCATTTTTATATAGATAACAACGACCTGAACCATTATAACTGTGTACGTCCTAAACAACGGTTTAGGTATAACCGTAGTATTTTATATTTCATTTTGTTTGATGTTACCGCCAAGAAATAAAGCATCATTTGGTATATGCTAACTAATTACAATATGTTTCTTAGAAAATCTTGCTTATTTCCATTAATTTAAAGGATTACGAGTTTACACATAAAGAGTACAAACTACCACCATACATAATAAACTAGGTAAATAACAATTAGAAGAAGAAATTTGACAATTAACTTAAGCCATGCCTCATTATTTTTGAGTTCTACGATATCCATGGTTAACTTCTTACATTCTTCTTTTGCCTTCAATATTTCATTGTCATTTCCCCGCTTTGATTCTTCAAGTTGATGTAGTATACATCTCACTTGATTAATCTCGATATCCATGCTCTTTTTCTCATTCACTAACCTGTTTATAATGTTCCTCTGCCACTCAGTCATTGGTTCATCAACCCACTTGAAGTAATTGCATCCACGCATTTTAGTCTCAGGATTATAGAATTTGCAAGTAAGAAACTTTCTTCCTGGATTTTGCAAAGTCCAAGAAGTCCGCAATGCTGCCGGAACTGAGCAATTACATGTCCCTGTTGAAATAGAGGAAGAATAAGAGCTACCACTTGACATAATTTGAGTAATAAGAGAGAGAAAGAAAGAAAGAAAGAAAGAAAGAAAGAAAGAAAGAAAGAAAGAAAGAAAGAAAGAAGGTTATTTAAAATCTATGTTATTCAGCAATTGCATAATCTAACACGGTTCTTATAAGAACCGTTGTAATTATATTCTAATTTCCATTTATTTTTAGAGGTGTTTATATTCTAACACGGTTCTTATGCACTACCATTGTCATTATATTATATGTTATTGTAATTAGTGTAACCTAAATCATTATTATTGTTTCATTTATTTGTCTGTTCGCAAGTTATTTAAAATCTATGTTAATAAGCATTTGCATATAATAAAGAGTATAACTATATATTAAAACGAGTATGTCATACAATGGCAAAAAAAAACAACAAAAAAACAGTACAACAAGGGAAAAAAAGGAAACACAATAAAAAATAAAAAACCACAAAAACAAACAGCTTGCTAAGAATATTAATTAAACACCCTAACAGAAGTTTGACTAGGAGGTGGGTACTAAGGATAAACTTGATTATAAATCAAGCTAACTACATCGGCATCAAAACGGTGATCAAAATGAGGCACTTATTCGTCTTCCCATGATTTCGGTACATTAATAAAACTGTACGAAAAAAACCTTCTCATTAGATGAGCGTCCTCAGCCGTGGCAACCCATAAGTACGGCCCAGCGTATACATAACGATCCTTAGGGTCGTCGGTATAAAATTCATGTTTGCCCCTTTGATGGTCACGTGATGCATACCTTGCAGCCAGTTGTTTTGATTGGCGAAAATCGTCAAGACCATCTCCTCGAAACTCGATCAGAACATATCCAAGAAACCTACGACTCGAAATTCAAGCCGGGTGGATTGCCCTAACATTTGAAAACCCATTCTCAATAAGGATGTCCCTCAATGGGGTAAGGCTCTTAGAAGTTGGCTTCCAAGCAGTATCACGTATGACTGGGAAATTGTGAATTATGCACGTAATCGGTTTGATATAGCGGGTTACCGATTGCTGAGGAGGTGCGACTGCGGATGATAAAGACGACGACATTTTAATTATGATATATATGTATATATGTATATATGTATATATGTATATATGTATATATATATATATGTATATATATATATATATATATATATATGTATATATATATATATGTATGTATATATATATATATATATATGTATATATATATATATATATATATATATATATATGTATATATATATGTATATATATATATATGTATATATATATATATGTATATATATATATATGTATATATATATATATGTATATATATATATATATATATATATATATATATATTATTTAAAAAGTGAAGTAGATAGGTTAGTAATAATAAAGTGATTCTTATTATTACTGCAAATGTGATGTTATTTATAGTATAAAGCTATAATTAATTAGATTAATTTCATCCATACGTTACATTCAAACTTGTATTAATTGTGCGTGCATGCATGTATGAGGTGAATAATGGCCAAACAACCAATAATAATAGGGCATGCATTGGTAAAATCATAAACTTTTCAGTTTACAGTGGATCTGTGTTTACAACGGTTATAAAAAAAACCGTTGTTTATTGGTGTAATATGACAACGGCTTTAAAATAACCGTTGTTGATATATGTAATATGGTAACAGTTTAGCAATGAACCGTTATCATTTTGTGTTATACATACGGTCAAACAATCAATACTGCAACTTTGAATCAGAAAAAAGTAAAAATTACAGGGCATGCATTAGTTAAATCACAAACACTGGAAATTACAAATAATTAAACAGTTTATTTTAAAACGGGTTCTGTCCAACCGTTGTTGATATATGTAATATGATAACGGCTTAACAAAGAACCGGTATCATTTTGTGTTATACATATAGTCAAACAATCAACACTGCAACTTTGAATCAGAAAAAGTAAAAATTACAGGGCATGCATTAGTCAAATCACAAACACTGGAAAATCACAAATAATTAAACAATTTATTTTAAAACGGGTTTTTTTTCCAACCGTTGTTGATATATGTAATATGATAACGGACTAACAAAGAACCGCTATCAATCCGTTCTGTTTTTGATCTTTGGAAAATGGTTTTGTGGATAACTGTTGTTAGATTATATGTTTAACACGGTACAGTGAACCGATTCTGATTTGACTTGTACCGTTTCCACTTTCCAATTCTTACCTTGTTACTTTCAGATTGGTGTAAAGTTCAGCTGCCCTCTACTAATTTGGTTGATTGGTGGAGCAGTCAGTCTTTTGGATCACAAGTGAAGAAGGATATGATAGCAGCTATCATCGTTGCTGCCATGTATCAAATCTGGTGGATGAGAAATCACTGCCGTTTTGAGAAGAAAATTTTTAGGCCTGAATCTGTATTACAAAGAGTTCAAGAAGTTGTTAGGAAAAGATGTGTTAGTCAGTATAGGGATAATATCCTTATAGCTGAGTTACTTGCTTGAGTTAGTGTTGGTAATGTTGGATATTTGCTTGACTGTAGGCGTATCTAACCCAAATTGTAACAGATGATGTAATTTGCCCGTTGATGATATAATATTTCCTTACATTTTACCAAAAAAAAAAAAAAAATCTTACCTTGTTAACTTTCCAATTCTTATCTTATTATTATACCGGTTCCAATTCCTATTATCTTATTATATCATTTCCAATACAACCCAAACTCATATATACATGTTTTCCATTCTTTTTAATTATTATAAGTAGAAAGTTAGTCCCTCCCTCTTTCAGAAAAAAAAAAAAAAAAAAAAAAAAAAAACTAGTCCTCCATTAATTTTCCACATCTATTATGTCGTCATGGTCATCACCTTATCGTGGTTCATATTATTCATCCACTGATGATGATGATGATGATGATGATGAGGCATCATATGAACTTCTTGCACGACACCCAAGTAGAATTTGATGGAAAAGAAGATCTATATACTCAACATACTCATATATGTTTTAAAATTAATTTGTCATAAAATTAAATACGGATTTTATGCATGCAAACAATAATAAAATAGAGGAGAAATCATGTCCTTACATTGATGATTTCGGTTTAATGGGCACAAAAGAAATCTCCTTTTCTTTTGTTCTTGAGCTTTCCTTTAATGGAAGAACAAGATCCAAGTATAGGATCTCTCCTTAGGAATAATACCCAAAGCTAACTCTTAATCTAATTAATATTATAAGTACTAGTATAATATTAATCTAGTAGAAATTGACCCAAAATTATTATAAACACTTAATAATTTCGGCTATGGGAGAGAAAAGAAGAGAGGTTTTTGTCTCTCTAGAAATCTTATATTTTTGATGAGTAAAAAAAGGAATGAATAATCACACACTAGCTCTTAGTGAATATTAGGCAAAAATAAGAAAAATCTCAAGTATTTTTTTCTTCCCAAAAACCGGTGGGAGTGGAGGAAGAAAAGAGCCAATGCATGCCCTAGTTGTTCTTCACAATGAACCATAGGCATGCAAAGCTAGTTTAGTAGGTAATTATATTGTTTACCACTAACAAGAACAATTTAATATTTTGTCTAATATTCCTCCAATTTTTCGGCACTTATGATAATATGGATTCCATATTATTTTTGTCAATTTGTCAATATGTCACATGTCACATGTTACATAAAATTGCTATGTATTTTTAACATATTAAAAATCAACGTATTAATAAAAATACGTCACATACAAAAATTGACTTAGTAATATCATAATTACTTGTACCAAAAATTTTTACCATTTATAAATCACAACAGATTGTATTTATAATAATTCATTCAATTCCGATTGTTTCTTTAAACAATAATTTCATCCGAGTAATGATACAATTCGATTACTCAGACCGTATCTCATTTAATCACATTTTAATGTGATACGTAAATTTTACATCCAAAATCGTCCGTCAATTTTCAAGTAATTTAATTAACTCGTAACATTATACGATTAATTAAATGATCAATTAAGAGTGTTGCCCTATAGGTATGACCTAGGGGGTCAACTCGATCACCACCGTCACACGACATGTAATGTCAAACTCTAGTCACCCAATCATTACCGATATATGTTGACCGATTGTGATAACAAAATTACTTCCCAATTGTATTCTTTAAAATGAGATTTAATAATGATATTTAAATCATGTGATCGCACTATTGTTGAGGACACATTTCCCAACAATCTCCCACTTGTCCTCGACAAGTGTGCGTCACCAATTCTCTTGTCCTATTACTATCTCCCACTCAATGCAAGGTGTCTTTCAGGTCGTACTTGCAAGTGATCATATCGAGAGTGGTTTCCTCGATCTGGAGAATAACCGATTGACCGGACTTATCTATCATAGATACTTTCCGAGCGTGGCCACGCATTTCGATTCATTACTCCTCGAGTGGCCCCGAGATATTGTTATAACCCTGACTAGGGGTGGACAATTCCTATCGCACTCATTCCCTTCGACTAGCCACAGCCATCATAACCCAAAATATGCCCATTTGACCCCATTTACAAAGGTCGTAGTAACACAAATCAAAGTTAATCTGAAACTGTGCCATCTTAGGTGAATAGTCTTTAGTCAAAAGAATCGACTCATTTGAATACTATAGTAGCTCTCGCCACGACCAGGCTATATAAATTTGCCAGAACTCTATAAGCGGTCATTAGGCCCGACAAAATGTTCCTAACAGTCTGCCTATGTGATCGACTAGTCATCTCTCATGACTCTATGGCACTTGAACTTGCCATCAATCGCATCACACTCTAGTCACTTCGAGACGTCACCTCATACAAGTGACTATGGGCGAATACAATGTTAATCCGTGTTCACTTTAACGGGGTTCAATTGTCACTACAACCCGTTTGGATGTAACAAAGTATAATAAAAGAGTTTTTAAGGTAAAACTCGAACGACAAATGCGATTATCATACATGAATAGTCAATGCCTGATTACTATCTCATGTTCTATAATCTAATTTGATCTTGTATGTAGTTGTTCATTTCAATTCAATTGAAATGACATGACTCATCATATTTAGCCTTTGAGAAGGCTTTGGTTAGTAGGTTTTATCAATTTCTTGTACCTTACTCAACCTCACTACATACTCGTTTTCCTTTGTAATGTATACATTTGCAATACAAAAATTCCTGAGTACGTGTCGAGATCCAATCAAGACATAGGCCTTCTAGCCTAAGAATAGCTCCCACTGTTTTCACAGTGTGCGGGACTCATCCTACTTGCACATCTCATGATCGCAAGTGAACTCAATTTCCGTTATAAATATCTCGCATTGTTCTTTATTTCCTAGAACGATTCTAGAAAATCTACTTCTTAATTAACATTGCCACAATGGTATCTTAACCATCCTAATGTGTTTTGATTATGGTTTTGTCGGAAACCATGCGCAATCTCAATTGTCAATTGTCACTTGTGTAACACCCTTACACAAAATTGCATCATAAACACTTTGCTTTACTTCCTTAATGTTTCTGCAAGCACTTAAGGGTAATCTTTATGGCTTACTTGGTAAAGATTACTTAAATTTGATTTTGAAAATAATTCATCATACTCAAAGTATATGAAGTGTTATACATCATTACTCATTTAATTGATCCCAATGAAGCAAATGGAATCAATCAAATATGTTCAATTTAATTGAACTAGTCATGAATCTTATCAACATAAGACTTCTTACTGACGCTAATATCATGTGGATTTATCTTCATAAATCCGGATATTCAAGATGTATTATAATACTCCAAAAGTCTTAAATCATTCTCAATGATCAATATGTCATCCACATATCGGACTAATTAAAAATTTCCGTAACTCCCACTAAACTTCATGTATAAACACAACTCCTCGACTTATCGAGAAATGTTTTATAACATGATCAAAATGTTGATTCTAACTCATTGATGTCCTACTTAAGACCCTCTCTTAAGTTTCACATCATCTTAGGATTGCAAGAATCTACTAAAACTCATGACATGTATTGAATACATTCCTTCTATTGAAGAAGTGAGTTTTGGATTCACTTGCTGTATGCATATCCTCATAATGAAACACAATCCCTAAGAAGATCCAAATAGACTTAATCATTTCAATTAGTGCAAAACTCGTTGCAACCAATCTTGCTTTGAAATATCTCTTTATTAGTGCAAAACCCTTTGTCACTAATCAAGTCTTTTATTTCGGATTCTCATGGCTCTAAGCCTTGTATTGAGTTGTGACTTAAACACTCTTATGTAAGTCATTTGTTCATTACTTTCTAGAAGTAATCAACTTGAATCAAACAATTTCTTTTGTAAGTTATAAGCTCTTTACTTTCTTAAAAGTAGCATGAATTCATCATTTTAACAAGTGACGAATTTAACCTCCTAGGTTTTGAAGAAACAATGTCTTACACAAAACGTCTCATGTAGCCAAGAAATACCAGTTTCTTGCGACATAACATTCTTTGTGGCATTCTTTGTGGCTCTTGAATAATTTCTCCCACTCTGTCTTCTAGAAATAAACTTGTATTTTTAGAAAGACAGCTTCACGAGCCGCAAACTCGTCGTACTCGTGATAGTTGGAAAGGGAAAAATGAGCATTTGTTTCTTGAAAAACTTACAAACATGTTACCCTTACCATTTCATATCTCATATGATTCGATTTAGTGGAAAAATAATTTAGACAAAGATGATAAAATCCCCAAAAGGATCAAGTAACTCAAAGTAACTTGATTGAAGTCCAAACCATATCGAATAGCGTTTGAATTCTTATCCAACCACACATTATTCCATAATGCGTGCTAAGAGAGATTAATTTGTGATACTATTTCACAATTCATTTGCCTTATATCAAAGTCTTCACTTTGATAATCCCATCACGACTAAATCGTAATTCCTTGAACTCTTTGAAATTCTTCAAAGATTTTTCTATTTACCTTATTAAGTGAACATTATTAGCGTCAACTTAAATCGTTGGTAAAAGAAAATGATCAACCTATTTTGGATCGATGATTTACAACCTCGATCTCCTTTTCAACCAAAAGGCACGAGACATCTTGCTTTGAATACAAGATACGCATATACCATTAACAATCTAATGGTTTCAAAAGTACTCGATAACTTCTTGCGTTCATCATTCCAAAATTTAAGGTTTAATCTTGGGTTACCAATTTGAGTCTTACATCATCTTCATGATATATCATTCTAGTTTGGTTTAGAATATAATCACCTTGATGATGGGCTACCCATACATCAAATCATGGTGTATAGGGTCACAAAGGTGAAAAACCTCTTTTGTATCTTAACAAGTTTATATTCTTATTTAGAGTTTATGCACTTAATAGTCATAATTAAGTACAACTTTAAATCCAAAAACTAGATTGAGTACACAATTACTCTATCTCTCGACATTATTGTTGCTAGTCGTCATATTCTAATCATCATATGTATCAAGTACAATGATGAAAACCTCCATTGGTTTCTAATATTGACGAAGTAGTACTAGCAAAATTTTATGTTTAATCAAATAAACAATTAAAGAAGAAGGTTCAATTAGATGTCCCACAACTAACTTGTTGATACTTCAATAATTTGGGGTAGTTTCCTTTCTCGTGTCCAACATTTAAGACAATGGAAACTTATCGGTCGGGATTGATAGGTTTAGTATCGTCATTCTTAACAACTTTACCTTTAACATTACCTTGTATCAATTCCATTATAATCTTTACTTCTTGAACCTCGTCCTCATCTTAACGGTTTAAGAGAATGCTCCCACTCATTTCAATGAGTCTTTGCTTTGAGAAGCAAAATTGAATTCATGAAGATTACTCTTCATTTGTTCGTTTTAGTCTTAAAACTTTCATTGAAGTGGTTGCGTTATTTTGGTCAATTACGAATTCTTGACAAAACTAATTACCAAAACAATTTATCGCTTCAAGGTACTTAATTCATTTAAGTATATGAAAAACAATCCATTGTAAGTAGATGTGTTAGTCTAGAATCAAAAACCTGTTTGATAATGAATAACTTTAATCTATACTCTTTACAAGAGATCCTTAGCAATGGTTCATTTGAGGTTTTAGAAGCAAATTCATATTTGTCTTGAGTTACGATGTTTTAATGGAGATTTTGAAAAAAAAAAATCGAAATGATATCGTATATGAATTGTGGTAAAGAAATAGAACAATATAATAACGGAATAGTGGAAAACTTAACATTTATCGTTATATTAATACTTGTAAATAACAAGTAAAGCATTTACATAGTGACCTCTACCCAACTATGATAAATGATTCCAAGATCCAAATTCATATTAACTTGGGGCACGGCGTGCCGAAATACCCCTCATCAATATAACTCGGTGGATTAACTCTTTAATCGATTCTACTTTTAGAACTCTTGGTCTATAAAATTACATTAATATTTTATCTCTAGCCCGAAACACATCCGGAAATACGTCGTGAATACTTTCGTTGAGTTCAACCCAAATTTCGAATAAATGTGTCCGTGATCCAAACCCATGTCAACTTAGGGCACGGTATGCCGAAATACCCTTTATTAACACAAATTCGGTGGATAGACATTTATCACCCCACTTCACCAACGTAACAAGGTTTGTCTTACGGTAAAGCCGGCTCAACTCCCTTGCGAAACTGGTACTTCATGGGTTTCTAATTTTTGGTAAGGCTAAGTCTCAATTGTTTATTTTAGCGAGAGGTCATGTCAATTTATTATCTATCACGTTTTAAGTGAACTAAAGCGGTGAACTACGATAATTGTAATTGACACGGTCGATAAACTCGATAAAATAAGGATGCATGTTTTAGTTATGGCGATTTAGCGATGCATGTGACATAAAATAAAATGCAAGCATAAAGATAAATAAATCCTAGTATGGCCTTCCTAAAATAGAAAAACTATTTAACTATTACAAATTAGGAAACCAACTCCATTGGTCCCTTGAACTTCGGTTGTGGCACGCATCTCGAGGTAACACCGTCTTTATGTATCGCCATTCTTGAAGAAATCCGTCTTTGGGAATTCCGAGATGAATAAAATTACATAATAAATTACATAATTTCCTATTATACATTTGTAACTAAAATAAAATAAATCTATTAAATTACAAAACGGTGATACGAGATCACAATAAAATTACAACCGAATCGATATTCCCATACATTTTGGGAAATACCAATTAAATCTAAGGCCATACTAAGTAAAATTACATAATTCAAAATTACATAAATTAAAATTATGACAATCATAAAGAAAATGCAGCATTATAATATGTATGAACATGCTCAATTTTATGCTAAATCGCCTTTAATTAGCCAATATCGTATATTACTCGGTTTTTACGGATTTGCGTGATTTCAACATTTTATAATCACAAAAATACATAAACTCATATTTATGCATAAGTTAATTACCCTAACCTCTTAGGACTCAAAATTTAGTCTTCACTAATAATTTGACCATAATTAACCCATATTTACAAAATTGTTCATAAATGGACCAAAAATTACAAAAATAAGCCATAAACTTCAAATAAGTCACAAAATTTCAAATAAATTCAAAATTTGAAATTTAAATTCATGAAAATTCTGGAAAAATACCATGACACTCATAATGGTCAAAATCTTAGGTTAAAAATTTCGAAATTTTTCCAGGAAAAACAATGTTGCGGTTTATCGATTTTTAATAAAATAATCATAAAAACATGGAAAAAATTATTTTCACTAACTTTTCAATTTTAGATCTGAAAAAGATAATAAAATGCAACATTAGACGTTTTTCCTAAATCATAGATTATGTCTTATTAATTTTCCACTAATAATGTCACTATTTATGCTATTTTTCTTCAAAAATCCATAAATCATGCAAAAAGACTTCTTTATAGCCAATTATTTTACACACATCTTGTAAAATTGCATGTGATAACATATTAATTTTCTATGACCAGATTCGAAATTTAACTCATATTAACCTATTTTTCACCTAAATCCGAATTTAATAATGAAAAATTCATTTTTCGAGCATAACAAGTCCAAAAATTATGAAACTTTACAGGTTATCTCAAAATAATATATGTGACAACATATCCAAAAATCAACTTAAAATTCGAAGTATAGCTAATTTTAGACCAAAAATGACATTTTTACTCATAAAATCATATTTAAATGCCATTATTGTAAAATATGAACAATAAAAATCCGTAAAATTAACCAAAATATCCTAAAACATTTTAGGACCAGAAATATTAACATGCATGAATTAATTTCGTGATATCTCATAATAACACAAATTACAAGTTTTATATGTTATTCTTATAACTCGGAAAAACTTTTAACCGATTTGCATGCAAACAACCGTGGCTCTGATACCAATTGATGGAAAAGAAGATCTATATACTCAACATACTCATATATGTTTTAAAATTAATTTGTCATAAAATTAAATACGGATTTTATGCATGCAAACAATAATAAAATAGAGGAGAAATCATGTCCTTACATTGATGATTTCGGTTTAATGGGCACAAAAGAAATCTCCTTTTCTTTTGTTCTTGAGCTTTCCTTTAATGGAAGAACAAGATCCAAGTATAGGATCTCTCCTTAGGAATAATACCCAAAGCTAACTCTTAATCTAATTAATATTATAAGTACTAGTATAATATTAATCTAGTAGAAATTGACCCAAAATTATTATAAACACTTAATAATTTCGGCTATGGGAGAGAAAAGAAAGAGAGGTTTTTGTCTCTCTAGAAATCTTATATTTTTGATGAGTAAAAAAAGGAATGAATAATCACACACTAGCTCTTAGTGAATATTAGGCAAAAATAAGAAAAATCTCAAGTATTTTTTTCTTCCCAAAAACCGGTGGGAGTGGAGGAAGAAAAGAGCCAATGCATGCCCTAGTTGTTCTTCACAATGAACCATAGGCATGCAAAGCTAGTTTAGTAGGTAATTATATTGTTTACCACTAACAAGAACAATTTAATATTTTGTCTAATATTCCTCCAATTTTTTTAAGCACTTATGATAATATGGATTCCATATTATTTTTGTCAATTTGTCAATATGTCACATGTCACATGTTACATAAAATTGCTATGTATTTTTAACATATTAAAAATCAACGTATTAATAAAAATACGTCACATACAAAAATTGACTTAGTAATATCATAATTACTTGTACCAAAAATTTTTACCATTTATAAATCACAACAGATTGTATTTATAATAATTCATTCAATTCCGATTGTTTCTTTAAACAATAATTTCATCCGAGTAATGATACAATTCGATTACTCAGACCGTATCTCATTTAATCACATTTTAATGTGATACGTAAATTTTACATCCAAAATCGTCCGTCAATTTTCAAGTAATTTAATTAACTCGTAACATTATACGATTAATTAAATGATCAATTAAGAGTGTTGCCCTATAGGTATGACCTAGGGGGTCAACTGATCACCACCGTCACACGACAAGTAATGTCAAACTCTAGTCACCAATCATTACCGATATATGTTGACCAGTTGACAGTAACAAAATTACTTCCCAATTGTATTCTTTAAAATGAGATTTAATAATGATATTTAAATAATGTGATCGCACTATTGTTGAGGACACATTTCCCAACAGAATTATGTACGCTAAACCCTTTAAATGCATCATTCACAATCTCCCGTATACAGAGGACGAGCATGGAAAGGCTATACTCTTGTATATCCTTGACTGGTTAATATGCTTGATTCGGTTAGCCGGGTTGAATTTGGTTCAAATTATCTACCCGGACAATGATGCGCATGATGGCTTCGGGCGGTGTGCCCTCATCGAGTTTGGCGGGGATGAGGAGCGGGAATGCTTTCGTCAGGCTCGCAAACTTGAGCGGGCGTTCTATAACAATGACTCTTTTAGACTCTGGTTTGATCACGATGATCAGCGGGTAGGCTCATATTTAAGGGTTGCGAATGAATCTGATCGTCTCCTACTACTTCTGATTCTGCACCCCCAAGGTCGCAGTGCCGAGCAGAGGACAGTGTCGTTGGAATGGGAAAATGACTCTATGGATTACGCTGAAGGTGAAAGACACATATATGGTGATATTGTCTCTGAATTCCAGAGGATGGGGTAACAAAAAACATACTCTCTCCATTCAACTCCACACTACACATTTGTTTTTTCACGTTTATCAACGCTTGTTTTACGCGATAAATATCTTTAGCTTGATATTTTTAATGTACTCCTAAAGACCTAAGTCATTATAATAAAAGTTAGATATTTTTCTGGTGATATTAACTCTGAATTTCGGAGGATGGGGTAACAAAAAACGTAACAAAAAAAAAAAAAAAAAAAAAACTTTAATGCAAACCACCACCATAATCCAAATACAACTTATAATGCCAGATAATAATTCAAGACTTAATTATTAGAATCTGATGAAGTATTAGGATACTCATCATGAACTTCGGTATAGAGCAAGTCGTAGATCGGCCCTTCATTATCACCGGGAAGCGTAGGTGAAGTGGCCTCTTTCTCCCATGACATAGGCACGGAGGCAAGAATGTGATGCCTCCTGTAATGTCTCAGCAGATGATGATCAAGATAGGTCGCAACCCATAGATAAGGGCCTTGTTGTCTATCATCCTAATAGAAGTCCTCTTTCCCCGTATCTTCCCCCGCAAGTCTAGCCCCTAATTTTCTTGCCTGATAAAAACTATCATGGCAGTTGGCTTCATCAAACACGATAGAAGTGAAGCCTACAAAACCTTGCTTGTTTGTATACACAGGGTACACGTTTTTAACCGCGGTGAAATCGGAGTCATGAAGCATTTGCGTCAGCCACCCAAAATCAGGGTTTAAATCCTTTCCATTCACATCATAATGAACCAGGAGATTATGGAGAATGTAAGTAAAAGCCTGTGCGTAACGAGAACGTGATTGTAGCTCCGATACACCAACCATATTTGTTTTAGAGATAAATTTAGAGAGAAATTAAAGAGTAAATGTTTGATAATTTAGATTTTGACCTAAAACATTATGAAGGCATATTTATAGAATTATTTTGGTCAAATTGAATATTATTGGTCAAATTGAATATTTATTAAAATTCTGATAAAGTTTTGAATGCAGTAGTCAACTGAAAAATCTAATCAAATACTCACAATGGTTGAATTTAAAAAACGTTATTTCATAATAGAAAATAATAACGGTTACAAAAAACCCGTAGCTATAACATAACAACGGGTACCACAAACCGTTTCTGTTGTTAATTTAGTAACAGTTTTTGAAATGCCGTTTTCTTAAACTGGTAACGGTTGTCTAACAACCGTTGATAAGAGTGATTCTATAACGAGTTTTTGGAAACCATTAAACCTTTTTTACAACGGTTTGTTAAACAGCCGTTGTCACATTATAATAACAAGGGTTTTTGAGGGAACTGTTGTTCTTATTAGCGCAGTCTAGGTTTCCTCCAATATTTGGAAAAGGGTAATCTAAGTGTCGTTATTATATGAATTAAACCGTTGTGATACGCTATTTATTGATGGTCAGATTTGGCGTAGTGCATTAACCCTAGCAAGGTTACAATTCACTAATCATAGCAAGAAGGATGTAAACAACAATAAACAAATAATCTAAACTAAGCATGGTAAGATAACAAGTAATAAACAACTTATTGAAAGATGAAGAAGAAATTAAAGGGAGATTGAGAAGCAATACCAACTAATCGAACAATGAAAGATAGGAAATCTTGAATAAAGACGAAGACTTGTTACTAATCTTCTATAAAAAAAACCCAAGGAAATCCAAGAACAAAGATTGATCTAGAAGTAATTAAAGAGTAATTAAGCAAAGATTACATCAATTGGGAAAAGGTTAAGTCTAATCTACTCCTAATCTAAGCTTAGTGTAGATACCCAATATCTGTAGAATCCCCATCAATCACCCAATGATTATTGGACTATAACATGTTTCAGAAATCGTTACGTTTGATCGGCGAATTGTATAACTACGTGTCAGAAAGCTCAGAAAATGGTTTCGAAAATGAAAAACATTTTAAAATTCCAACAACGAGTGAAACATGCGTAAAACACAACAAAGCCACCCCACATAACACCCACATACTAAGTATACAAGGTATACTTGGTGCCCAAGTAGAAAACATATCCAATAAAACCTAGAATAGAACAAAACACAAATTCAAAATTTGCGAAAAGGATAGGACAGCCCTTGTATCGCCCACATGTTCGCGCCTTTTTGGGTGTCCAGTATGGCCACGTCGCCCAAAATGCGCAACACCATACATTCCTCTATAAATACCCATCAAGAACCATAACCCCCCCCCCCCCCGCCATTTACAACCACGCGAGAATCCGCCCCTTCTTTCTCCCTTAAAATTATAGACCTCGACTTTTAATGTCAAAAACCGACACGTGTTTTCGACCTACCGATTGAAAACACGAGCCTTATACATTTTTTGGTATCGTCATCGTGCATTAAAAACACTTGGCTTACCACTTCGACCAAATAAAATCACACTAAAGCTAATTTCGACCAAATAAAATCACACTAAAGCTAAGCAACACTCCATATTTACAAAACGGTTTTTCAAATCGAGCATTCCGACTCATAAGTTTTACACTTTGTCGATTTCTCATCAAGCAACCGAACATGTAAGTTTGAGGGTGTAATTAACCCTCTTATTTCATGTCCTTTTACTGTTTTCATGACTTTCACATCATAAAACAAGCATAACACGATTCAAAACTTGGAAAGATCGAGCCAAAACCGAGTTTTGGCCTAAGACAGAAGCCCGTTGTCTCGCCTAGGGGCTCGCGCCTCATATGGCTTCTCAGGTCAGAACTCAACGTGTTTGAGTTCATCATTCCTCAATGTTTTATTTCGTCTTTCTTTCCTTTCTTAAATCGGTTTTTACCATTTCAAATCATTTTTATGATAATACTTTTTTTAACTATAAATCATAAACACCCTTGGTTCTTTATACCATGACGGTTAATTCCGTGTTTCGGTGACATTATTTGATTAATTACACTTTAAAGGATATTTTAACACTCTTTTCCTCATTTTGACAAATTTTCTCTTTTATTCACATATGCAAGAATTTGCGTCATATCAAGCATTAATTACAAAGCAATGAACTTAATACAATTAGTTCATATCAAGCACTTTTCATTTTATTTCATTTCATTTTTCCCTTTGTCTTAACCATATTA
Organism: Silene latifolia; assembly: GCF_048544455.1. Classification (NCBI taxonomy): domain Eukaryota; kingdom Viridiplantae; phylum Streptophyta; class Magnoliopsida; order Caryophyllales; family Caryophyllaceae; genus Silene; species Silene latifolia. The sequence continues at coordinate 39,180,440 of NC_133528.1, forward strand.
CATGTCACCCTTGGCTAACATATGTGCCATGTCGATTTAATTCGAGTTCCTTGATAAAATGGTTGAGCAAATACATTTTACATGTCTATTTACAAAACTATTCATGTCAAGCTTGCAAATCTAAACCCGACAACGAATATCATCAACATAACGATAACTAGGACACTTGTGTCTTTGCGATCCCTATATGGTGAAACTCGAACAAGGTCTTGGTTGAAGTGGATTATTTGATATTACGGTCAAAAGTCGGGTTCCTTTTCCGGGCCCACAACCTAACCTTTATCGACAAATTGGCTCGTCTCGTCGGCGTAAGTTTTCTCATCCCCGCATTTCGAATCTCGATTGTGTCAAGCATACGATTGACGTCACACATTTCTGTTTCATTAAAGAGCATTCACTTCCTACGTGAATGAGGCTAGAGCGCCCTCCTTACACACTTTGTTTGGATCGGCATCCCTCTTAAAAATCGGGGATTGATCGTTTGGTTTGTAACCACCCTTGTTAAGCCAAACCCCATGTCAGCATTATGCATAATATAATTAATTGTGAGTGCGTATATGCTATGTGATCACAGGTCCTTCCGTGTCATTTCCAAACTTTGAAAAAACCCTTTTCGCGCCGTTATAATGGCCATTACAAACCTCAATCTTTTGCCGACCGTAGCAAATTACCCCTTTCAAGCAGTCGTAATGACGATTTCAAACCCCGGTCTTGTGCCACCATTTCAAAGCACCTTTTACGCCGTCATAATGGCGATTTCAAATCTTGGTTCTTTACAACCATTTTAAAACACCTTTACGCCGCCATAATGATGATTTCAAAAATTGATTTTTTACAACCATTTTAAAACAACCTTTCACACCATCATAATGGCGATTTCAAAACTTGATTTTTTATAACCGTTTCAAAAAGCACCTTCGCGTCGATATAATGGACATTCACACCGATATAATGGCCTTTTTCAAATCTCGAAAACAAAGCACCGTTTTCAAAACAACAACACTTTCAAACTTTTCAAGCCTCGATTTTCAAAACTTATACTTTTTGAATTTCGAAAACCCGTCTTCAGAAACGACACACTGTTTTAAAAGTCGTCACAACTTTATCTCGATTCGTCTTTTGAAAACAAACCTAAGACGACCTTTTCAATCCTAACTAGTCGGCTTCCAAAGATTTCTATTTTTGGAAACCGTCTGTAAAGCAACAAATGTATTTTGAAAATTCCTATTTTCGAAAATTTCAGTCCACCATTCCGACTCAGCCTAGTGTCTACCGAGTCAAAGTAAGCGTACTTATGGGTCTTTACTTATGAGTCATCTCACCACCAAGACCCGTCCAACGGCATCATGCCATCAAGTTGAACCCAAGTCGAGGTCTAGTTAACACCGTCACACCATCAATCAAGTTAGCACCAAGGCGCCATATATGGTCGCCCTCGCTTCTTTGAGTCCGAGATGTTTTTCAGCCTGTGTGATTTCTGCGCTTAGTCGTAAACCCGTGTCGGATTGAGTTGTAACATGAGCCATTTTCTGCCTCAGAACGATGGCCCCATCTCTAGGTTCGTTCCAAATTAATGATGATAACAACAAAGAACTCGCAAATGCCTAGTTAGCCAGTCTGATCACCGCCCTCAAGGTCACCCTAGACCATGTCGAGACCCGTATTGACACTCTGGAGAACAAGGAGCCTGGAGAACATAACCGTCCACCATTAACCAAAACTGTGAAAAGGCTTAAGCTCTTGGAAGAAAAACTCTTAGCCCGTGGGAACAACATCCACCTCGAAAATAACCGAAGGTTCGAGCCTGTCGGGGATCAACTACCTGACAACTTCACCTTAACTGATGTACTCAAGTTCCAGGGAGAGGAGTACCCACTCAACCATATATGTGCCTTCAAGGATTATATGTCAATCAAGAGAGTCAAGAAGGATCTCTTTACTCGGATCTTCCCGTCATCGCTGGAATCGATTCCCCGTCAATGGTACTAATCCCTTGACCTCAAGAGCATCACCACCCGGGCCGAGGTTGTCATTGAGTTCGCTAAGCAATATGCCGACATTGTCGAAATTCAAGCTAATACCCGCACCCTTGATGTCCTAACCCAAAATGACAATGAGAGGTTAACCGAATTCCTAACCCGCTGGAGAAGAGCGAGCACCCAATTGGTGGCACACCAAGTGAATCAACCCTGGTGGAAAAATTCGTCAACAACCTCCGTCCGGTATATGCAAATCTTTTAAGGTACAGAACATCAAGACCTTCCAGGATCTCCAAATCCTTGGGAGCCGTATTGAGGATGACCTGCGCAAGGTCGTCTTGGTGGTTCGGATTTCAAACTCGTCGTCAAAAGCTACCAACAAAAACAATATTTATAACTTTACAAACTACTCTTAGTAAAGAGGTAAGTAAATGTCAGATCTCAAGGGACGGGTATTGATGTAGGATTCTCAATTGCAAATAGCTATGTCTTAGGGTGTCACAATTTAGGTTGAGATGAAGTTGGTCTAAACTAATTAACAAAATAAAAGTAAAGTAATGAAAGCAAAGCAAGGTAATTAAAAGAAGATGTAAACAATTTATTAAAGGCACTAGGGTGTCATGGGCTCATAGGGGATTCATGGGAGTTTATCATACAAACATGTTCTCGATTAGATAGCAAGCACTTATTATTGTGATGGGATCGAGTTAGTGTATATCTTACAATCCCTAAGAAGGTTTGGGTCCCGGAGCCGAATCGATTAGATTGTACAACACCTACAAGTCGACTTAATCCTTCCTATTCAACTATATGCATGATCTAATGAGGCTCGAGTTGGTTTATAAGCTTACAAGCCTTATTGAAAAGATAGGTGATGGGTAAAAAATGCAAGGATTCATATGCTCGCATTTCATCAAACATAATATGTGCATAAGTTGAAATCACAACAAGTAAGCAATTTAATTATAAGAACATAATAGATTAAGCATGAATCATTCCCCATGTTTGTTTCCCCTAATTCCCCATTAACCCTAGCTAAGGAAACTACTCACTCATGATGAAGTTTAGCATGTTAATAAAGTTGTCAATCATACTAACAAAGCAAAACATGATGAATAAATGAAAGTGATTAAAAATAATTAAACAAGATTAAGAGAGAATTATACCTATGAAGATGATTCCAAATAATAAAGCAAAGACTAATAGAAGTACTTGATGATTGATGGAAGGTTGTCAATCCTCCAAATAAACCCAAATAATCTTCTAATTACCCAAAATAAAGGAAGAACAATAGAGAAATTAAGGAAAGATTAAGATGTGATTAATATTGAGAAATTGTATTACAACTAAATTAAGATGATTAAGAATTAATTAAGAGAGCATAAGAATTGATTAAGGAATGATGCTAATCTAGGTAGTACAAAGGGGTACTTATACTAAAGATTAGGTACAAAGATTAGGGTTACTAAGGGCTTAAATGACTATTAAGACCCTAAGAAAAGTTGAGCAAATGCTACTCCCGATGGAAATGAGCGGATCCTCTTGCTAGTCCTGCCTCGGTCTGCTCGTCCCGTGGTATAGCACGGGCTGTTCTGCCTTGCGATCCACTCAGATCTTAGGGAAGACGCTCGGCTCCTGGCGCAGTAATCCGCTCATCCTGGGAACAAGACGCTCGGACCCTGGTGCTATGAGCTGCTCGGATCGTGCTTGATCTGCTCGGTTTCCTGGGCAGAGTGCTTCTCTTGTTTTCCTCCTTAACAATCCGCAAGGATCATGTTGGGCATGCAAGGATCCTTTCATCATTTCCCAGTTCAGTTTATTATTTACTTAGGCCTCTAGTGTTGGTCTTCTCTTTGATGCTTGGTCATTGGATGCGATCCATTTAGCTCCATTTTGCCTCATAAATGCAAGGTTAGCAATCCTTTCCTACCAAGGAGACAAAACCTCAAAGAATATGCAAAATGGGAAACTAAAGATAGTAAATGACCCAAATAAGTGCTATAAAGCATAGGAACGAGGTAAATTCGGGGACTAAATGTGCTCAAATATGAGTCACATCAAACATCCCCAAACCGAACCTTTGCTCGTTCCGAGTAAAGAGGTGACTAAAACTGCAACCTTTATTTAAACTAACCTACTAATATACTCGATATGAGACAATTAGCGGGTCTCACTCCGCCCCTTCAACTCACAACAAGACAACCATAAGGTAGGATGCCTTCTTGCAAGGCAAGGTGGGGCTTACCTAAATGGCAATACATCCAAGCATTAGGCACACAAAATTAAGTAATGGATGCATCTACAAAAGAATAGCCACTTTCCTCATCTAAGTGGCGAAAATTATCTAAAAGGGAAGCAATCTAAGGGTACACGTTCCATTATAGATACGGTTTCTTCAAACTACTAAGCCAAGAAGGATACCAATAAATCACCTCAAAGTTGTGTCAAGATGGGGTACCTTTGTCCTCAATTGTTAAATGCTTTCATCAAGAGTAGTCTCCCTATGGTGTTGGAAAACTGGAGGATCGCGAAATTCTCCTTCTTGCTTAGACAAGAAGAAGGGTCGTCCCCTCTCTACCATGCACAAAAGTGGATTCGAAGGATAAAGGGATCAATGTGTTTTGAGTTTCATATGGGAGTTTGCTTTTGATGTTGTTGTTATTCCCCCCAATTTCTTGTGGCATTTGACATTTGAGAACAACTTCTTTTTGCCATTTCTTTGGTGTTTGGCATTTGATGCTTGACAATTTCAACTTTTTGTATTTTTTGAACATTTTCAAAGTCACCCCAATTAGTAACGAGGGTGCTTATATTTGAAGCATAGGAGTTCTCATTTTTGCACTCCTCTTTTCTTTGAAGCATTTTGCAAACTTTTTTATTTTTCATTTCAATGCTTGAACTCAAATTTTGATACTTTTTGTGCCCATTCCCTTTTTGTTGACAAAATGTGATGGATGTGGAAGATGGTTGCATGGTTTCAAGGGTCACCTTGGAATAAATGGTAGCCAAGAAGTTATCACACCACAAGGTACTCTTAACTAGGCCTTAATCCATGGGTCAAGGGATACTAGCATGACACATCCTAGGGTGTTTTAGAAGCATTCTAATGAGCAAAGTCTTAAGAAGAAAAAGTATCTACAAGGGCCTTATATACACTTGTCAAGCTTCCCAAATAGATGTTTTCACAAATTGTTTTCTAAAATGCAACTACATGCCATGATGCAACTATCATTTATACAACCTAATGCAAATGCTTCTATTAACTAGTACGCCATATAAGCTAAATGCAACTCCTAAAATCACATTGGTGTATACCTCATCAATCAAAATAAAGCCACATAGTCATTAACATAGAGAGGAAGAAGGAGATTGGAAAGATCATACCATACGGTCTTCATAATCCTCATGCCTCGGATGTGGCGTAGTCGATCAATGTGATAGAAGGATAAACAAACAAACAAACAAACAAACAAACAAACAAACAAACAAACAAGTATATACAAAATATACAATTCTACACTATAAAGGAATGAACATGATTTTGGGTTTTTCAAATTTTTCAAGTTTTTATGGTTTTTGTTTTTGTGAAATAAAAGAACATATTTTTGTTTTTTTCAAAAAATTTTAATTTTTTATCATTTTTGATTTAAAAGTCAAGTTTATGGCCATTGTCCTCAATGGCCAAAACGATAGGGAATTATGCAAGCTAAATGAGAATGCATGATTTCTATACTAATATGCAAACTATATGACATATATACAAGTGATGCATTCTAAGCTACACTATATGATGCATGAATTTATTGGTTGGAGAGCTAATTTAGATTACCTCCCAATGCTTGTGTTTGAACTTCCCCAAACCAAGTAAGACACTATGTCTAGTGTAAAAATGGGGGAGTTCATGCACAAGTATGCAATGCATGAAACTAATTGTCATTTTGGATTTTCAAAAGTGGGAACAATATAAGATACCTCTATGAGATCGAGGTAGGAGTCCTATAAGTGTTGCTAGGACTCAAAACCAATGATCAAGATTAAAAAAAATTATAAAATTATAAACAAGAGACATAAACAAAGTTAGAGGAGGTGTAGGAAACTTACAATGGATTGTGGCATCCTCCAAAAGCTTGTTAATCCTCAATTGTCACTCATTGCGACATACTCATCACTATCATTGCTATCATCATCAACTTCCTTATTATCATCATCATCATCTACCTCCATGGACCCGGAGGATTCACCATCTTCATCATCACTTGAACCTTGCACTTCTTCCTTTTTTTCCTCATGGCAAGAGTCACTACCTCCCCCGTCAACAACAATAATGTCCTTCCCCTTAGCAACTTCACTATCTATGGTGGCATCTCTAGAAGCATTTGGGAAGAATACCTCCCTATCCGCCCAACTAGGCAAAGGACATATAGGATCAAGTAGTCCTTGCCTAGATAAGTGAAAGAGGGGCGGATATTGAGCTCGGTAGGCATTGACCCGATCCTCATGAGCTTCCTTATGCATATGTTGCAATAGTTGAGTCAAGTAGTCATTGCCTACCACGATATTAGTGCAAATTGGTGTGAATTCACGGTAGGCAAATGGATATGGTGGAGTCACAATGGAGGAGGAGGAGGGCTTGGCATGCGATTCCCTATGTTGCTTCATAATCATCTCGGCTTCATCGGAGATGGGTAGTAGGTAGCTTGGACTTCGGACATTGATGCGACATATCTTGCTAGGCAAGATGAAGGACTTGGCTTCTTTAGTGAGCCACTCATACTTGTTATCAAGATTATCGTTCTTAACCCATTGGAACTTTTTTTATCATAGTGGCCAAATCAAGAAGGTTGCCTCCTTTAACCGGTTTATATGTCTTGTCTTTGTTGAAATCCAGGTTAAAGTGTTTGGCTAACCATGTTACTAAGCCTCCGTTGAGAATAAAAGTCGCTCCTTCTTTACCATTATCAATGTCAAGCCACCGATCAAGTAAGAGTTGAAGTATGTTGTATTCCTTGGTGAAATTTTTATTGATATTCATGGTAGATTCAAGGTAGACAAAATCGAGCTCGGTAAGGTGATTGGTGCCTTTTCTTTCAATCAAAGTGTTGCCCACAAACTTGTGCCATACCCTTATACCCGGATGGTGGATATATAGAACATGGCACTCCCGGAAAGACTCAAATTTTCGCCCGGTGGTCGCTTTCCAAAGGGATGCGGCATCATATTGTGAAGGATTTTTCTCATAATGATAATGTTCTTCAAGACCAAACACTTTTCCAAACTCACTCATAGACATTCGTCTATCCTTTTTCTCAAGGCGGAATTCAACATTTTTCCGAGTATCTACCTTAGTTACCTTCAAGGAGCTTATGAACTCCATGGAAAGGGAAGGGTAAGTCAATTCTTGCATTTCAAAGAGGGTAAGTAATTTCATGGACTCGAAAAATGTCTTAGTTCTCCCAAGCACACCCAATTTGTCTAAGGCATCTTGACATATAAACTTGGTAGCAATAATGGTTTTCTTAGTAAGGGATACAAATACTTTCCTATGACAATCGTTTATGAAAGTTATCTCCAGATAATCTTGCAATTGTTCTATGACCGGAGTAGGTGTAGCTTCCACCATAGGAGTAGCAATTTCTTGAATCTCCACCCTTGGTTGATACACTACTATAGCCTTTGAGGCAAGAAGAGCTTGTTGTCTTTTGGATAGATTTGAGGTTGTGGGTGCCTTGTTTCCACCTTTTGTTCTTGCCATGTTGTTATCCTTGTCAAACTTGTATCAACAAACAAATATTGTGCTTGAATGCTCCTTGTTTCCTCAAGTTTCAATCAATTCCCAATTGATTTTAGGATTTTTGAAATTGTCTTCAAACCCTAGAAAATCGATTCAATTTGTGAGGATTTCGATGTTTGGATTGCCTTTTGTTGATAAAGGAGTAGTTTAATCTTGATTTGAGGAAGTTTTGTTTTGATTTGGGTGAATTTGGTTGAGGAATTTGTCTTTTGTTGATGAGGGGCTTAAGGGTTTTGAGAGAGAAAGGGTGTGTGTTTGTGTTTGTATAAGATAGAAATGAATTAGGGAAGGAAAGAGGATCCTGTGTTTTTGGTTAAGTAGCAGCAGAGGATGAGCGTCTTGGACTGGGGACGCTCGAATCCTCAGTCAGTAAGCTCAGGAATTTCCAACCCGTGTTGGGACGCGCGGATTTTGCTGGAGACGATCGGATCTTTTCACTGGGGACGCTCGGATTTTTCAGAGGACGCTCGGATTCATAGTCAGTGTAAACCTTAAGTTTTTGAGCATGCCAGGACGCGCAGATCCTTGCCCAGACGAGCGGCTTCAGGATTGGGACGGGCGTCTTCAATATAATCTACTCAGATGTTGCAACATACCCAATTCTTCAATTTTAGCACACCCAAGACCCACGTCCTATAGCCAGGACCCTCGGATCATAGCCAGCTCGAGCAGATTCCCCCTAGGACGCTCGGGGTTTCCTCTGCACCCACGAGTTTAGTTCCACCCGTGGGGATCTTCATTTCCCGTATCATTCTTTCCTCGTTTCTTTGTTCAACATTGTGGGTGCACTATGAAGGCTCGGTTTGCCTAGGCATTAGCTATCCCCATACTAGATCAAACACTACACATCAAAACACATTAAAATACCTCCCTCACTTTCTCTTAATGAAAATCTTGATCAAAGTATGAAATTGCAAATCCAAAAGTGACAAAAATGCAATAAATGAAATAAAATGCTAGTTAAAGGGTTAGAATATTTACAAATGGTGGTTTAGGGAGGACTCCACCAAACTCTCATTCTTGAATGAGATGTCAAGGGGGCATAGCCAAGGTGTTGTTGATGTTGCTCAACACCTTGTAGAAGTAATCGAAGGCTTGTTCATTTTCATTGTAAAGATCTTACATAGACTTTTCCACATTGTGTTCTTCATGATGGTGACCCATGTCAAAATGATGACAAGGATCAACAAAGCCTTGGTCTAAGTTCATAGCATTGCGAATGTAGGGATTGACTAATCCATCGAATTCGTCATCCCATAGACCACAAACTTCATCAACTTGCTTTCCAATGGTATCATGAGTTGACAAGAGCAACTCTTCTTTCTTGTTGTCATGGCCAATAAGGCCTTCTTCTTTTCTTGTCATGGTTGAGCTATTCAAGCTTTCATTGTTAAGGAAATTTCCTTGCTCTTCGGATAGAGCATCTTGAATGTTATCCACTTTCTTTTTCCACATGGGTGGTGATTATTTACCCATAGCTTGATCTTTGCATTGAGATGCCAACTTCTTCCTATCACTTTCTCGGCTATAATGGTCGATCATGAGACATGGCTCATGTAGTCGGGGAGCTCTCATTGTTTTGTCAAGGTTGAAAGTGATTGTCTCAACCCCTAATTCAAGTGTGAGCTCTCCATGTTTCACATCAATTACCGCTCCCGCGGTATGCAAGAAAGGTCTTCCTAAAATGATAGGAATGTTGGAATCCTCCTCCATGTCTACAATAACAAAGTCTACTGGAATGAAGAATTTGCCAATTCTCACGGGTACATCCTTCATACTCCTAAAGGTATCTTTGTTGATCGATCCGCCATTTGAAGCGTAATGTTGCTGAACTTGAGTTCTCCCATTCCTAGCCTCTTGCACACCGAGTATGACATGACACTTACACTGCTCCAAGGTCACATAATGCTTTATTGATTGTAGTGTCCCCAATTGTGCATGGAATAGAGAAACTTCTCGGATCTTTGAGTTTTGAAGGGAAACTCCCTTGTAGAATAGAACTACTAACTTTGGTAAAGGCAATAGTCTCTAGCTTCCGGATGGATTTCTTCTTGGTAAGAATGTCTTTCCTGTATTTTGCATAGGCCGAAACATGATTGATCAATTCCGTGCATGGGATTGAGACTTCTAAGTTTTTCACAATCTCCATGAACTTTCCAAGTTGTTCATCAAACTTAGGCTTAGTTTGACGACTTGGGAACGGAAGTCTAATCACAATAGGCTCTTTTTCTTTAGCCTTCTGTTCACTCTTCTTCTTTGAAACTTCATTGGTGGCGGGTTCTTCTTCCTTAGAGTTCTCCACAACTCTTTCCTTGTCACTAGCATTCTCAACATCTTCATCAATTGGCCTCTTTGGGCCTTCATATTTTATACCACTCCTTAAATGGATGGCATTCACCGTTTCATATCTTGGGGGATTACTTTGAGGTGGTAATTGCCCCTTTTGTCTTTGAGAGTTAGAAGATGCTAATTGAGTCATTTGAGTTTCTAGCATCTTGGTGTGGGCTAGTATGTTGTTGATGGTGATGTCTTTTGCTTGGCTATCTTTTTGCATTTGGGTGAAAAATTCTTGTTGATTCTTTTGCATTTGGAGGACCGCTTTTTGAACATCAAAGCTTTGGTCATTGGATTGATTGTAAGAAGGTTTATTTTGATAACCTTGGCTATGGTTATAAAAGGGTCTTTGAGCTCTATTTCTCATTGGAGGTGGGGTGTATGTTGGTTGAGGATTTTGAACATTTTGGCTTTTGTATGAAAGATTTGGATGGAATTTGGTATTCTCATTGTAATAGTTGGAATAAGGGGTGCAACTTTTGTATGCTTGGAAAGCACTTACTTGTTCACTTGTTCCCCTACATTCACTTTGGTCATGTCCCAAAGTCCCACAACTCTCACATACTCCACTTGGAATTGAGGATAATGCCACCATAGCATTAACATGTTGTTTGGGTGATTTGGAAGCTTCATCAAGCTTAGCCATGGCCTTCTCAAACTTCAAATTGATGGTGTCAGTATGAGCACTTAGTTGAGCACCCAATTGAGTGATGGAATCTACCTCATGCTTTCCTCCTCTAGTAGCCTTTCGAGGCCTACTATATTGTGAATTATGAACCGCCATCTCTTCGATTTTGGCCCATGTTTGATTGTCATCAACTTCGGTGAACATCCCATTGGATCCCATATTGAGAATATTGCGGGAATCTTCATATAAATCGTTCTAAAATTGTTGCACAAGGAACCACTCGCTAAGTCCATGGTGTGGACAAGAACGACAAGTGTCCTTAAATCTCACCCATGCTTCATACAATGATTCCTCATCCCTTTGCTTAAACCCGGTGATTTGGGCTCTCAACATATTGGTCTTCTCCGGAGGATAGAATTTCTTGTAAAAAGCAAGTGCTAACTTCTTCCATGAATCAATACCAAGGGTAGCCTTGTCTAGGCTCTTCAACCATTGCTTTGCGGTACCAATCAAAGAAAAAGGAAATAATACCCATCGGATTTGGTCTTGAGTAACTCCGGTTTGAGAAATCGCATCACAATAGTCACAAAAAGTCTGCATATGTGAATGAGGATCTTCAATAGGCATCCCTCCAAATTGACTTCTCTCAACTAGTTGTATGAATGCGGATTTGGCAATGAAATTACCGGTTAAATGTGGTGGTGTAAGAGTACCATTTGGTAGGTTCTCCTCGGTTGGTACGGAATGTGATGAAAATTTAGGCATTGTGGGTTGATTTTGTGGTGGGTTTTGTATTGGGTTATCCTCTCCTTCTCTTGCAAAAGGGTTGGTAAACTCAATGTTATTTGGTTGAATGTCCACAAACTCTCCAATACCTACAACTATTGAAGTACCTCTAGCAACTCTTCTATTGTTGGTTAAGGTTCTTTCAATCTCGAAATCAATAGGTAATAAATTACGTTGTGATCTCCTAGTCATGCAAAATATAAAACAACTTGAAAACAATTAGAACAACCTTGAGGAGTTTTACTTCCCCAAGGTAAATAAAGACAAAACTAAAAACAATTAATGAAAATCAAATCAATTTAACACCGTCCCCGGCAACGGCGCCATTTTTGGATTGGATTTCAAACTCGTCTTCAAAAGCTACCAACCAAAACAATATTTATAACTTTACAAACTACTCTTAGTAAAGAGGTAAGTAAAGGTCAGATCCCAAGGGACGGGTATTGATGTAGGATTCTCAATTGCAAATAGCTATGTCTTAGGGTGTCACAATTTGGGTTGAGATAAGTTGGTCTAAACTAATTAACAAAATAAAAGTAAAGTAATAAAACCAAAGAAATATAATTAAAAGGAGATGTAAACAATTGATTAAAGGCACTAGGGTGTCTTGGGTTCATAGGGGATTCATGGGAGCTGATCATACAAACATGTTCTCAATTAGATAGCAAGCACTTATTGTTGTGATGGGATCGAGTTAGGGTATATCTTACAATCCCGAAGAAGGTTTGGGTCCCGGGGCCGAATCGATTAGATTGTACAACACCTACAAGTCGACTTCATCCTTCCTATTCAACTATATACATGGTCTAATGAGGCTCGAGTTGGTTTATAAGCTTACAAGCCTTATTGAAAAGATAGGTGATGGGTAAAAAAATGCAAGGATTCATAGGCTCGCATTTCATCAAACATAATATGTGCGTAAGTTAAAATCACAACAAGCAAGCAATTTAATTATGAGAACATATTAGATTAAGCATGAATCATTCCCCATGTTTGTTTCCCCTAATTCCCCATTAACCCTAGCTAAGAAAACTACTCACTCATGATCAAGTTTAGCATGTTAATAAGGTTGTCAATCATACTAACAAAGCAAAACATGATGAATAAATGAAAGTGATTAAAAATAATTAAACAAGATTAAGAGAGAATTATACCTATGAAGATGATTCCAAATAATAAAGCAAAGACTAATAGAAGTACTTGATGATTGATGGAAGGTTGTCAATCCTCCAAATAAACCCAAATAATCTTCTAATTACCCAAAATAAAGGAAGAACAATAGATAAATTAAGGAAATATTAAGATGTGATTAATATTGAGAAATTGTATTACAACTAAATTAAGATGATTAAGAATTGATTAAGAGAGCATAAGAATTGATTAGGGAATGATGCTAATCTAGGTAGTACAAAAGGGTATTTATACTACAGATTAGGTACAAAGATTAGGGTTACTAAGGGCTTAAATGACTATTAAGACCCTAAGAAAAGTTGAGGAAATGCTACTCCCGAGGGAGATGAGCGGATCCTCTAACTAGTCCTGCCTCTGTCCGCTCGTCCCGTGGTATGGCACGGGCTGTTCTGCCTTGCGATCTGCTCAGATCCTAGGGAAGACGCTCGGCTCCTAGCGCTGCAATCCACTCGTCTTGGGAACAAGACGCTCGGACCCTAGTGCTTTGAGCCGCTTGGATCGTGCTTGATCCGCTCGGTTTCCTGGGCAGAGTGCTTCTCTTATTTTCCTCCTTAACAATCCGCAAGGATCATGTCGGGGATGCAAGGATCCTTTCATCATTGCCCATTTCACTTTATTATCTACTTAGGCCACTAGTGTTGGTCTTCTCTTTGATGCTTGGTCATTGGATGCGATCCATTTAGCTCCATTTCGCCTCATAAATGCAAGGTAGCAATCCTTTCCTACCAAGGAAACAATACCTTAAAGAATATGCAAAATGGGAAACTAAAGATAGTAAATGACCCAAATAAGTTCTATAAAGCATAGGAACGAGGTAAATTCGGGGACTAAATGTGCTCAAATATGAGTCACATCACTTGGCCAAAACCACGGGTAGAGGCTATCAAGGGTCTACGTCAACCAAATCCCGTCCTTACAGCCAAACCAAAAAAAATCGACGGGGTCAACCTGCTAGAACCAAGTGCAAAGAAGGTCGAACGTCACCAAAGGACGTTCACCAATTTAGAGTCAACATATGCTAGCGCCCTGAAGAGGCTCTTAGAACAAGGGAAACTGCAACCAATCAGGCCCACTCCTCCCCCGCTTGAAGCGAAGAAAACTCGTTTCCGAAACCCAAACGCCTATTGTCAATATCACCAAGGCAAAGGCCATGACACCAAAATATGCTTCAAGCTCAAACACACCATCCAGGACATGATTGAGAAGGGTGAACTACCCCTACCTCCACCTGCAAACCCAAGCAACAAAACAAACCCTTTGGGAATCCATGCCATTTCAGAAGATGAGCCAACTCTGGATTGCTCGCACCTTATCTTACCCGGTGAGGGCGAAATTAATGTTTTGAAAAATGACGCCCCCGACGGCATGTTCATATTCAGCGTTGCCTCCATGCTTGCCATGTTTCAGCGGGTCGAGAAGACTTCTGCCAGTCTCTCTGAGAGGAACACTTGGCTCGAAGATGCTTACCACAAACACATCTTCAACCCACAAACACCTATGACGTGCCCGGAGAGGGTCCACCAGGCACCCAAAACTCCCAATTCAAGGTGGACCACCTCCACGTCCATTCTAGCATGCACCCTTCGACACAGCTTACAACTATCACCGCCACAAAAATAACCCTCACAAAAATCATTCCCACAAAAAATATCCACCAAGAAACACACCATCCAGGTTCGCTCGTGATCCCGAAATCAATGGTATTTGGAGAGATGACGTAGACGACATCTACATTGTCCGGGGAAAAGGAAAGCAAACCAAGGAAGTCGATCACCTCACCCGATCTGGACGTCCCTTCCAAAACCCAAAACCCAGGACAAGTAACGCGCCAGCGATCGATGACCAGATCGTTCCAGACGCGGACAACCAACCGAGGATCTCAGAAAACACCATCCTCAAACAACTACAAAAAGCCAAAGCAGAAATATCCATCTGGCAACTGATAGCCACATCATTCAAACACCGTCAAGCCTTACTCCAAGCACAGATAATATTGATAGTACCATCCACTTTCTCACCTGAAGAAGTGATAGCTCATATGACAAGAGACAATCCTGAGTTGAGAAACCCCATCATATTCTCCGACGAGAATATCCCTCCCTTCGGAAGCAACCACAACATGGCGTTATACATAACCGTCCCATTTTTGATGAGGAATGTAGCCATGGTCCTAATCAATAATGGTTCCGCTGTGAATGTCATCCCTCTCAAAAACGTATGCAACTTGGGAATTAAGAAGCTAATCTTGTCCCAACCAACCAAGGAGTCCGCGCCTATGACGGTACTCGTCGCAAAGTCGCCGGTCAAACTACCTTAACCGTCGCGACCGGACCCCTGGAAAGGCAAGTAAACTTCCAGGTGGTTGACATTGAAGCATCCTTTAACATGCTCTTAGGGCATCCTTGGATCCATGCCACCAAAGCTGCCACCTCGACCATACACCAGAAGATCAGGGTCCCCTTCAACGGAAAAGCAATCACTATTCCCCCATCCCCAATCAAACCTATCATGGAAAAAGAGATAGCTCTCAGGTTACTGAGGAAGTCAATGACAAAATGTGGGGATTCCAAGCCGTAAATGCCGTAACTGAAGACCCATCACCTTTTGATTGTGACCCATTCTCAAACCTCACGATCACCCACATCCTGATGCATCAAGGGCACTTCCCGGGCATATCCCTCAACCCACTGAAAAGCACCTTGCCTCCCCTGAAGCATGCCAAGGTCCCCAACATCCCATTCGAGTTAGGCTAAGAATCGTCTGATGAAGACATCCAGGAGATAGCCCTCTTCGTGAGAAAGCGCAAACAACAAGGAGTCATCCTCTACATATACCATCTGGCCCTCAACGGATATTTCATCCTTAAAGGAGAATCTGAATCCTACAACGGATTTCCTAAGCCTATCTATAACCTCATGCTAAAGGTCAAGTATCCGGGCATAAAAGTCTTTCAAGACTGCTATTTCATCGCCGACAATAATACCAATATTGCACCAGGTCTGACTCGACCCCTTGCCTGGACGGGCAAGCTCTAAGCCTCCTTTTTGGAGAAGACAACATCAAGAACCTCAACAACGAGGAGATCATAGCTATTGCCCTCAAAGACAACCAATTCGACCCTACTGCTTTGGTCTCTGATACTGACCCAGAGAAAACTATCAAAGGTTGGAGGAAGACTTTCAAATGGATTGATCGCCAGAGCCGCATTCTCAAGATCACAACTGGAGAAGGCCCCACGTTTAAGGAGGGAAGTAAAGATGAGTCTGAACCCGAGTCTGATGACAAATCAGAGTTAGATTCTTTCTTTGTCCCTAACATTCCCAACACCCCTGTCAAAACCTCCTTTTTCACTATTTTACGATAAGCTGGGGACTGTCCCAGAAGTTGTACCCCTATCCACCAACAAAGTCCCTTTCCCGCTATTTTATCACAATCTCGAGGCTGTTTTAGAGGCTGAGTCAACTATTGTCACCCCTGCTCCCACGGAGAGTAGCAACCTGGAGCTTGTCCCAGAGGCCATCTCCTCTGTAACGTCCCTTATGACTCCCTAGGAGATGTCTGTCCTGTCCTAGCTCTTCGCTCAAATTGACTTAATGAATGCCAAGTTTGCTTACTGATGTGTCTAATTTATATATGATTGTACCCCCTATTTTATCTCGGTTTCATTTGATTATTGCACTTTTATTAGTGTATTGGTGAGCTAATTCCGTGTTCTAGGTGTCTTTGCTTGTATTCGTTGTATTTTTTAGGAAATGAAGCAGTCGGTAGCTTTTTCCCGTCAAATTTGCAAGCACTGAAGTTCACGAAGCTAAAAGAAACAAGACATGACCATGGAAGGGCGTTTTGGGAAATTCCGAGCAATGAAATCCCGAGCATGAAGAAATGAACATGGGTTGATGCACAAGAAAAGAAATGAAGATGAGGCCCAAAATAAAATCCAAATGATCAAGTGGACTTGCAAGCTTCGGATTCCAAATGATGCTCTAACTCGAGAAATTTAGGAGCTTTAATATGGAACATTGGATGCCAATTTCTAATTAATCAAGGATTAAAAGCAATAAACGGAGGATACTGCGTTCCCGATCAGGGTGACCTTCCCCATTGAATTTTACGTTTCACCCAGTATTCCTACATAAAGGGTGCTTAATCTGTCATTAGGAGATATCTTTCATACAATTTTCATACTCTTAAGCACACAAATTCTCTTAGTTTTCAGAATTAGTTTTCATTTCCTTAAGCATTTCCTTTATGTTATAAATAATTTACTTAAGCATTTCAAGTTTTAATTCAAGCTTTCCATTCAAGTTTCGGGTTTCTCATTTGTGTTCTTTCTTATTCAAGTTCTACTTCCCTATTACGGTAATTTCGATTCTAACTTTATTTCGTTGTTTTATTTATCATTATCGTCGTTATATTGTTTTCATTATCATTAGCATTTCCTTATTATTGTTAGTTTGTTACACTTTGTTATCAAGTTCTTATCATCATAGTTTATCTCTAGCATTTGCATACTCATATTTTATCATAGTTAATTTGCTAATCATATGTTATTTTCATTCTTAGTTATTTCAATAAGTATTGTTTCTAATTTCTATGACATTATCATTTAGCATTATCATTTCGCATTATCTAATTTATCAATTATTCATTTAGTTATAATTCTATTATCATCATGTTTACCATTTCTTATCTTATTAGTTTAATTTCCAACATGAGTGAGTAGTTTAATTTGTCTAGGGAATAGGGAAGTCATGCATAATTAGTAGTTGCAATTGTTGAATTAGGATGTTATGATATCGTTTAATCATTTCTATCACATGCTTTTATCGTTTTCTAATGTTTGGTAATTAGTCACTCTCTTTGATTAAATTTATTAATTCACTTTTATAAGTCGAGAGGCACGAAATTGAATTAGACTAAGCATGTTTTAGTAGACCGATCTAGTCATAGCGAGAGCTCACTAGAGCCCATTCTATGGTTGACAATAAGGCCGAGAGGTGGTTATCATTAGACCTAAATGATTAACGTTATTATCAACTCCTAGTTTAACTTGAGCATCTACGTATTTGCATGTGTGGCCCGATTCCCCTAGACTCTTTTAGTATTATTAATTTACATCATTTTATTACAAGTTTTACCAACAAAACCAAACAAACAATCGTAACCGACCTATATAGAATTCTACTCATAGCAATTCACTATGTAATTCCCGTCTCCTTGTGTTTGACCCCTACTTTACTACATTCATTTGTTAGCTAAGTCTAGGGTATTTTTGTTAGGTGTGCGATAGCCTATCACTTACGACTCGTCTCATTTTAACGGCAATGCAATTCTGAAAGAATATGAGGAATTTGACTTGAGTGACTACCTACCTTATTTAGCCAAAGAACTCGACAAACGCGAACTTAGGACGCCCATCATTAAGGAGACTAAACCCATAAACGTAGGGACTGATCAAACACCTCAAGAACTTAAGATAAGGACCGCCCTTGACCCCTAGGAAAGACAACAATTCATCGACCTCTTGCTCGAATACAAGGACGTATTCGTCTGGTCCTACAAAGACATGTCTGGGATTGACAGGGAGATCGAAGAGCACAGGATACCTGTTAAGCTCGGAGCCAAACCCGTGAAGCAAAAGTTGCGTCGCATGCGCCCTGAATCGGCGTTGAAAATCAAAGAAGATGTTGACAAGCAATTCAAAGCCGGATTCATCAAAGTTTCCGAATATTTCGACTGGGTGGCTAACATAGTCCCCGTACCAAAAAAGCACGGGAGAATCCGGATCTGCGTTGACTTCAGAGACCTGAACAAAGCGAGTCCAAAGGACGACTTCCCTTTACCGCACATCGACATCTTGGTGGACAACACCACCGAACACGCCCTTCTATCATTCAAGCACGGGTACGCCGGATACAACCAAATCAAAATGGCTGAGGAAGACATGCACAAGACTGCATTCACTATTCAGTGGGGCACATACTACTACACTATCATGCCCTTCAGTCTAATCAACGTCGGAGCAACCTACCAAAGAACTGTCACCACTCTCCTACACGACATGATGCATAAGGAAGTGGAGGTGTACGTCGACGACATGATCGTTAATTCAAAAGAGCGAGATGGCCACGTCGACGCCCTTAAAAAATTCTTCCCCCGTCTTTGGAAATACAACATGAGACTAAATCCTCAGAAGTGTTCATTCGCAGTCACCTCCGGAAAACTCTTGGGACACGTCCTCACCAAAAGAGGCATTAAAATCGATCCAACCAAAATCAAAAATCTCCAACAAATGCCTCGGCCTAAGAACGAGATGGAGATTCGGGGATTTCTGGGTCAAGTACAAAATCAAACGGCACCGTTTATCACCCTACCATCCCCAAACCAACAGAGAAGTAGAGGCAGCGAACAAAACACTCCTCGCAATCATCAAAAATTGCAAGACAATTACCGCGATTGGCCGAATAAACTCCTATTCGCACTTTGGGGATACCAAACCTTCATTCGAACACCAACGGGATCAACACTCTTCTACCTAGCATATGGTTTGGAGGCAGTGCAACCAAACGAGCTGGAAGTCATGTCTCTACGCATTATACTAGAAAGCCAAGTCCCATAGGCGTAATGGACCCGCCAAAGGTATGAGGAACTCATCCTCCAAGACGAACGACGACTCAACGCCTTTCACAACGTCTAGCTATACCAACGACGTATAAACGGCCATTCAACAAGAAAGTCAAACCCAGAAACATCAAAGAAGACGACTTGGTCCTCAAGTCGGTTCGAGCACCGTTACCTGTCGATCTGAGGGGGAAATTCAAACCCAATTAGGCAGGACCTTACCTAGTCAAGAAAATCCTTTCGGGGGGCGCAGTGATATTGAGTGACCTAGACGAGGAAGACTTTACAAACCCGACCAACCTAGACCAACTCAAGAAATACTACCCTTGAAACTTCGCACCAATAATCACCCCTATTTTCACGACTAGTGGCCACAACCCAGCATTAACAACCTTTGTTAGCAACCCCACCCAACTCTCAAATCAATTCCTCAAAAGTTCCGATTTAAAATTGAATGTTTATCGAGTCTAAGTTACGGCACCTTGCCATGATTCCAGGAGATTTTGATCTGTCAAAAGCATCATCCACTTTCACAAACAAAAAGCACCTGAGCTACGTGCATGGTTTGATTTCGCATCACGCGAATACCAAACATCATAACCAAAAAACATCTTGAACTACGAGCATGATTTGATTTCATCTTTTCTGGTGCATACGTAGGCAATCCTTTCTTACACAAGAAGGACATTCTCCCTTTCCACAATAAACTCCCCTTCACATGTGCAAGTTTAGGATAATTCAAATCGAATTGCGTTCACGAAATGGATAAAGAAACAACAAATGTTCACAACATTATTCAACACGAGTAATTCCCTTATTTAATTAATAATGGGTGGAATTACAAGCTTGGCAACAATAAGAGGCTAAGCAAGTCCACGACTTGCAAAGCTAGAGCGCCGACTAGGACATATTATATAGTAAAACTAACACACACAAGCACACAACATAAATAATACGACATAATAACAATGCACATACAACATAACTAATACAACATAATAATAAAAAGGGTGAAGGTCTTCACTCTTCCATTATACCCTTGCCTTTACCTTCGGGATACATTTTCCCCTTGCTCTTCTTGCTAGCCCGCCAAGCACGAATTTCCTCCCCGGAACGGATCAGCAACAACCACCGCACTCATGCTCTTACACGGCCCCCTACCTGGCCCAAGCCGAGCCCACACACGGCCCAACGCCTCCTTGGGACCCAAGATCCTCTTCTTTGGCGGCCTCATCACACTCGGACTCATATCATCATCAAAATCATCAAAGAAAGCACGGTTTGCCTTGGTCGCATCTCGTTATTTCAAGTCATTGATTTCCATCGTTGCGGAACTTTGACCTTTCTTCCAAGATGGAAGTTATTAACCATTTTACATAAGCGGGGAGTCACCCATGACAAGAGAGCGGGATTCAGCACCTCCCAAGTTGGCCGAGTGGCCAACCACCTCTCTAAAGCCTCCACTAGCTCGGAGTTTCGAAACACACTTTCTTGGACAAGAGTATCTTGAGCGGGCACCTTTTGTTGACGGCCCATTTGCCTCATAACCCTTTCCGGGTAAATGAAGGAAGAAACCTTCAAAACAACAATCATCAAAGAGCGGGAAGAAGCGGCCGAAGCGGGCAATCCCGTGAAGGATCTCAAACGCCACCATGGAACCACCCAACGGAAATGAGGACCGCCCTCCTCTACCAACCTCGAGGTCCAATAGGCCTCGGTGCTATCCGCATACAACTTCTTTCTTATTGTAAGGTGACGGAAGGAGTAGGAAGAAGTATTAATTGGAGGCTCAAAATATCTTAGCCGCTCCATAAGCCATACTTGGAGAATTCTAGGAGATCCAAATGATGGTCAATTTCCACAAGGCACCTTCTTATCCAAGGCTTGAATGATCTCGCCGAGCACCAACCAAGACGGGTCCCGTCTATGCTCTATTTGCTCAAAAATGTGAATGAGGGTCATACTACCATACCATTTCGGTCCCTCCTTCTTAAAAACATCAACAAGAAGATAAGCATGCACTAGGCAAAAGGCAAGGGCCCTTTTCCTAGCAACCTCCGAAACCTTAGCATCTAACCGATTGGAAAATATGTTTATAAAGGACAACATGTCAACACCATGAGGAGTAAGAAGGAAGTTCATTTGGCTCACCGACAAGCCGAGTATGGAGCGAAATGTCTCCTTATAGCACAACCGAGTTGGAGGAAGAACCAGAGTACAACCCTACCACCCTCTAATAGCACCTACTTCTTCGGCAAGGGGGCAAATTGTTTTCTTCGGGAAGACGAAAACATGGCGTTTCATATCCTAAAAAAGAGAGCATGCATCAAGGAATGAAGATTGAACTTTTACTTGGCGAAGCACCAACAATTGACCAACTCCCATTACATCAAGTTGATACTTTTCGGGAGGCGATAAATCCTGACACCAATGTTGCAACCTACCTTCGAAAGTATCCATGAATTTTTTTGTAGAGGAAGAAGGGGAGTTTTTGTAGAGATTTTATGCTTCAAATGATGAAACAATGAAGCACAAACTCGTTATTTATACAAAGCAATCATCGCTCTGTTTTAGAAAAAAAAAAAAAAAAAAAAAAAAAGGAGGCCCCTTGCATCGCCAAGATGCTCGCGCCTCTTTAGGCTTCTTCTAAGGATTCGCACCTTGACTTGTCGTTGTCAAGTTGTGTTTTCTCCTGACACATCTTTTTCCTCGCCATAATGCTCGCGCCTTTTGTGGCTGGCCCAGAAATTTTTGTGTTTTCTCACACTCACATTTCCTTCGATTCACGTTTTACGAAATACGAAACGGTTTTCGCGACTTAGCTTTAAACATACGCGTTTCCTTTTCTTTTTAAGGTGGGAAGGGATAGTCGCCCGATCCCCGATGGATCGTTTCCTTGACGAAAATTTTTCGTAAAATCGATTTTACAAACTTCAAGCTCGCAAATCGCTTTCGCAAAATTCGATTCTCGATTTCGCGATTTCACAAATCAGCACATTTACAAACACTCCTTTTATTTTCACTTCGTCTTAAATTCAAAAGACGGTTTGAGTTTCACTTCAACTTACAAATCAATTTCGACAAAATTTGATGCAATTTCTCAAAATTTCAAAATAATTTCCCTTTGAAAAATCCAAGCGTGACGTTTTGTCGCGGAATTTTCAAAAACGTAGTTTCAAACGAGCAATTTCAAATTTTTAACTTCGAGTCATCGCGGTTATTTCAAGGGCATTTTTGGCCTGTTTCTCTGAAACACAACACAACAGCACAAAAAAAAACTACAAACCAAAAGCACACAAAATGCCACATATACAAAACTGTCTCACCCAAAATACATCGACGCACATTTGATACGAATGACCGACCATACAAATAGAGTCTGATAAAGACACTCATTTGACGCAACTGACCGTACAAAAAAGGTCCGATACAAATACTTATCATACAGACACTGGCCTAAAACAATGAACTGGGGGCTATACGCCACCTACCGAACTGAGCACTCCCCACCCCTCCAACCGGAAAAGAAAGAGAGCAACATGAAAAGAAAAGGAGTAATGGCGAAAGCAGAGAAGGTTACCATGACGATAACCCCGCCTTCCTTCTCCAAGACGAAAAGAAAGAAAGTGTCTAGCAGACTTTGGACAACGCGATGATCAGGAGCCGTGACACAATGTATCGCCCGATGTTAACCCTCAATCATCAGAATTCAGTGATGATTGAGAGTCACAATACACTACGTCGCCCTGATGTTGACCCCCAAACATCAGACGCCCCTCTATCTGTAGGCGTAGGTCACTGATCAGGATTCAGTGACCTACTCTAGAGCCTCACTCGTAGCCAGAAAAGACGGATCTCCTAGATCCTCCTCCACCTGAATCCTCCTCCTACCAAGTCCACAGCCTAGCGGACCTCGAACCCTCACCTGAGGCCAAAACAAAAACGTCAGTTGAAATTTCGGCATTACGATGGCGTAAAATAGGCAAAAGCCAAAAACGATCGAGACAAAAAGCAACTGCAAATACAAAACAGCAGCAACACCAGCAAGGGCAAACTCGCCCAATCCCATCCAACAAAACATTTCACAAAAAACTCACAAAAAGAAAGCTCACAAAAACCCGACTCGCCCTTCTTTTCAAGCAAAAGACGAGTCAAATCAACAACAAAACAACAAAAACCCCGTGGGCTAACATAAAGGTTCTGGAAGCAAAAATATACACTCGTCCTGACCGGACACTTCACAAAACTCAAAAAGGCAATTTTACGCCCAATTAAGCGCTAAAAAAGGGCCAAAATTCAAAAAACGGCCACGACAAAGCACCGTGCCCCTATCATGTCCTAATGTGACCTAAACTGTGTCTAGGGAACATGTCAAAGTAAGACGGCTCAGTTTGAGCCCAAACAGACACTTATTTTGTCAGCATAAGACCGTCTGACAAGGGCAAAATGAAAAATTTACACCCATCACGTACAACAAGGGTCTCACATGGCAAAGACGGTCTTCCCCGACTACAATGCAACCTAGTGGGGCGCATAACTCAAGCAAACAAACACAACATTGCAAAATGAGACGGTTTAATGTCTCACTCGCATTTTTCGCACATAGGAGGCGGGAACGGGGACCAAAATGCAAACTATAAGCACCCCCATACTCCTAAACAAGTTTCTAACCTAATGCAAGCATCAATTGCGCTCAAAAATAACCAAATCAAAAACGCCCAATTTGATTTAAGACGAATTAGGGTTCTGTCCTAATTCAATCAACAAAAACGCAAACAAAATCAAGTGGAATCAAGAGGATAAACATACCTTTAGATGACATGATTATTTTTGCACGAATCCAAGCAACAAGCGAGATCAAAACTGGCGATTTTGAGAGCTTTTGGGGTGATTTGTCGAAGAAGATGACGGAATGAGAAGCAAACTGTTCTCGCGCCTTTTTAAGAAGAAAGGGGAAGCCACTTATGTCGCCCTAGAGCTCGCACCTCCTTGGAGTGACTCTGTCAATTTCAGCCAAGTTTTGGGCTTTGGCCCCAAACATATGCACAACCCTCATTTTTCGCAAAACACAAAATTTCGAATGACGGAATTAACAACCGTTATTTCCTTCACAAATACAAAATGACGAAATTCAAATTTGCTATTTTCACAAAATTTCAAATGACGGAATTAAAAACCGTTATTTTCCTCACAATTGCAAAATGGCGAAATTCAAATTCGCTATTTTCGCAAAATTTTAAAGGACGGAATTAAAAAACCGTTATTGCCTTCACCAATACCAAATGGTGAAATTAAAATTCACTATTTTCACGAAAATTTCGAATAACGGATTTAAAAAACCGTTATTTCCTTCACATTCGCAAATAGCGAGATTCAAACTCGTTATTCTCACGAAATCCAAATAACGAAAACCGTTATTTTTGACCTTTCAGAACTGCAGGTAGCGAAATTCAAACTCCCCATTCTCGCAATAAAAATCGGTTCTTCTCCTCAAAATTCAAAATTACAAATGGCAGTAATAGAGGCCGCCATCCGCAAGAGCCAGGACCAAGTTATAAAAGGCCTATCTCTTCCAAGCACCCAAACATCCCTTATAAACACCAAATATTCCCCAGCGGAACCCCTGAAAACTTCCTAACTGAGTCATCCTTCAGCAAACTGGCAAAACTACATGCATAAACAACAATGACAGGGCATCAAACAAAGCGAAATCCAGCACCTTCGGCCCCCAGTAGCATCGACGTCACTCCCCATTGGGTCGGTTAGACGAACAACCCCTTGAAATAGGCCCGATGATTCGGGCTATTTCCTACAGTCGATCATTCGACCATTAATGGATGGCGAGTCTGCACCCACCGATAACAGATAACCTCTTGAAATAAGCCATATGATTCAGTCTATTTCTCGCAGTCGATCATTCGACTATTAATGGCTCGCGAATCTCCGCGCACCGATAACAAATAACCTCTTGAAATAGGCCCATTGATTTAGGCTATTTCTCACAGTCGATCATTCGACCATCAATGTCTGACGAGTCTCTACGCACTGATGACGGATAACCTCTTGAAATAGGCCAGATGATTCAGGCTATTTCCCACAATCGATCATTCGACCATCAATGGCTGGCGAGTCTCTAAGCACTGACGACAGATAACCTCTCGAAATAGGCCTGATAATTCAGGCTATTTTCCGCAGTCGATCATTCGACCATCAATGGTTGGAGAGCCTCTACGCACTGATAATGAACAACATCTTGAAATAGACCCGATGATTCAGGCTATTTCCCGCAGTCGACCATTTAACCATCAACGGCTGGCGAGCCTCTAGGCATATGCAAGAACAAACCAAGGACATATCCCGAAGATGCCTCGGGTAGGACTCCTTTCTATGGCTGGCGAGCCTTTATACGTAGTCTAACAGACTTTAAACAACTCGCACCGGCAGTCGAGAGACTCTAAACTGTTCCTAATGACAGGTCCTTGACTCGAATCCCCGAGTCACCTAGACGTCGCCCTTCCCGACGGCAGGTCCTCGACTCAAATTCTTTTGGGTCGCCTCGACGTCGCTTTGATCTTCAGGTTGTAATCTTCGATTGACCTAAGGGATGTACTTTTACTTTCGCCTTCTCTAAGCCTCAGTCAAAGTAGGGGCTCTATAGATACCCGGTTTCTGTAGAATCCCCAACAAACACCCCATGATTATCGGACTACAACATGTTTCGGAAATCGTTACGTTTGATCGACGGATTGTATAACTACATGTCGGAAAGCTCAAAAAACGGTTTTAAAAATGAAAAACATTTTAAAACATTTCAAAAATACATGGAGTGTTTTATGCACGACGACGGGGTCGCAATGACACTAACTAGAGTCAAAACCGACACCGGACCAAAAGCCGACTCAAAATTCAAATCCTGACTGCAACAACGAGTCAAATACGAGTTGAACACAAAAAACTCACCCCACATAACACCCACATACTAATTATACACGGTATACTTGGTGCCCAAGTATAAAACATATCCAACAAAACCTAGGATAAAACAAAACACAAATTCCAAATTTGCGAAAAGGACGGGACAGCCCTTGTATTGCCCACATGCTCGCGCCCCTTTAGGTGGCCAGTAAGGCCACGTCACGCAAAATGTGCAACACCACACATTCCTCTATAAATATCCCTCAAGTCCCCCCCCCCCCCCCAGTTACAACCACGCGAGAGCGCGCCCCTTCTTTCTTCCTTAAAATTCTAGACCTCGACTTCTAAAGTCAAAAACCGACACATGTTTTCGACCTACCGATTGAAAACATGAGCCTTACACGTTGTTTGGTACCGTCATCATGCATTAAAAACACTTGGCTTACCACTTCGACCAACTACACTCACACTTAATCAAAGCAACACTCCATATTTAGAAAACGGTTTTTCAAATCGAGCTTTCCGACTCATAAGTTTCGCACTTTGTTGATTTCTCGTCAAGAGACCGAACATGTAAGTATGAGGGTGTAATTAATCCTCTTATTTCATATCCTTTTACTGTTTTCATGACTTTGACATCATAAAACATGCATATCACGATTCAAAACTTGGAAAGATCGAGCCAAAACCGAGTTTGGCCTGAGACAGGTGCTCGTTGCCTCGCCCAGGGCTTCGCGTCTCATATGGCTTCTCAGGTCAGAACTCAATGTGTTTGAGCTCATCATTCCTCAATATTTTATTTCGTCTTTCTTTCCTTTTTTTAAAACGGTTTTTATGATTTAAAATCATATTTATGATATCCTTTTTTTAACCATAATTCATAATTGCCCTTGGTTCTTTATACCATGATGGTTAATTCCGTGTTTCGGTGACATTATTTGGTTAATTACACTTTAAAGGGTATTTTAACACTATTTTTCTCAATTTGACAGTTTTTCTCTTTTATTCATATTTGCAAGGATTTTAGTCATATTCATAATCATCCTTGGTTCTACATACCATGTCAGTTTAATCCTGAGTACGATAATAAATTTTGACTAATTACAAAGCAATGAACTTAATATAATTAGTTTATATCAAGCACTTTCCATGTTATTTCATTTCATTTTTCCCTTTGTCTTAACCATATTACATGTCACCCTTGGCTAACATATGTGCCATGTCGATTTAATTCGAGTTCCTTGATAAAATGATAAGTTCATTTTATATAGAGTTTAACTCCCTATTTTAGCTCGGTTTTATAGTATTATTGCACTTATATTAGTGTATTTGTGAGCTAATCTCGTGTTCTAGGCGTTTTGCGTGTATTTATTACATTTTGTAGGAATTGGAGCTTTTGTAGCTTTTTCCCGTCAAAATAGCAAAAATCGGAGTTCACGAGGCTAAAGAAAGCAAGTTGTGACCAGGCAAAGGTGTTTCGGGAAGTATAGGGGCATTTTGGGAAGAAATGGAAATCCTGAGCTCAAAACAAACTTGGGTTGGTGCAAGAATATTCAAGCCCAAATAAAGTCCAAGAAGTTAAGTGGATTTGCATGAGCTTTGGATGCTACTTTGGGTGCCAAAGGATGCCTAGGATACCTTAGACGGACGCATTAAGACATAAGCATCAGATTCCGCATCAACATTAAGTGAAAAGTTAAGACGGAATTAAGAGGAAATTGAGAAAATCCACGGCCCCGATCGGGGTGGGGTGGCCCCGATCGGGGTTAGCCTCTTCTAGGTTGTTTGCGTTACACCCCCTTATTCCTATATAAGGGAGTTGATCCGACACTTCATACACAATTCTCATTACGTTCTAGTTCACAAAATCCTCTAAATTTCAGATTAGTTTTAGTCATTAGGTTAGCTTAGATTAGTTTATTTTTTATGTTGTTTACATTTCCTTTAAACATTTCAAGTTATAATTCAATTTCCATTACAAGTTATTTACATTTCATTCCTTGTTCTTCATTTACAAGTTCTTCCATTATCAAGGTAATTTCATTTCTTGCATTACTTTTATTATTCATTTGTCATTAGATAATTCACATTATGCCCGACTAATTTCTGTAGTCTAGGGATTAAGGAAGCCATGCTAAATAACTAATCACAATTGTTAAAATGAGATGTCACGATATCAAAAATAGTTTCCATAACATGTTTGCATTATATTGTTTAATCTTTGGTTATTGGCCGTAATCGTAGATTAAGTTTGTTAATTCATTCTATAAGTCGAGAGGCACGGAATTGAATTAGACTAAACATGCTATAGTAGAACGACCGAGCCATATCGAGATATCGTTAGGACCCGGTCTATGGTCGATGCTAATATCGAGAGGTGGGTGTCTAAAGGCCTAGACTATTTATCATTATCAATGCATTTCTAAATTAACATGACTAATTAGTAATTTTCATGTGTGACCCTATTTCCCTAGACTCTATCTCTATTATTGTTTCCATTTTATTTGTATAACCAACCAACAACCGATAAACCGACCTCGATAGAATACAATCCATAGCAACTTGTTTAGCAAACTCCCATCTCCTTGTGGTTCGACCCCTATTACTACATTTATTTAAGTTTAGGGAATTTATCGTTGATTAGGTGTGCGACATAGCCTATCATAAAACGGTTGAGCAAATACTATTTACATGTTTATTTACAAAACTATTCATATCAAGCTTGCAAATCTAAACCCAACAACGAATATCATCAACATAACGATGAATAATCTGAGTCGTATTTTATACTTGGACACAAACGCGATCTTAACAACCTTTTCCACAAAAGCGTTTTTAACAGCCTTTTAAAACATTTTTAACAACCTTTTGAAGAACCAGAAGGTTCACTTGGACTGCAGTCTGACCCGCGCCCCAATGCCCTTCTGTTCTTCACCTTTTACAAAACCAGAGGGAGCCCCTTACACCGCCCATAGGCTCGAGCCTCAAAGGCTGTCTGGCACTATTTCTGCCCCATTTTCAGCACTTATCTAGGACGATCTCGATTTCGGTTAACCCGGATACATGACGGAACAGATTGACGAATTTATATTTTACACTTCATATTTTAAATACCCTTTTTAGACAAATGGATTGTGTTAAGCATTGTAAACCTAACTTGGTAAATGTATGTTTAATTTTCGTCTTTGCATGCAAATCAACTCTTAAATTCAACTCGACATCAATTACTTGATACTTGGATAAATAACCGACATAGCAAATTTCACATGTTAGGTTTAAACTTGTGGATGCACGTTCATGCATTTAACCCGTCTTATCAACTTTTGCACTTAACCAATCAAGATCGATCAGTAGAGGCCCGCTAACGCGGGCGGGATTGGGTGTCCGATTAAAGGGCTTCCCAATATGTATCCTTACCTTTTACTCAGAATCTTTTGATAGTGGATGGCCTTATCCAGAGCGCACGAGAGTCATTCTAGCGATAGGATGCTAAAAAAGGGACGAGTCCTTATCTTTAGTACCTATGTCAAGCACTGCTTTGTGCTTCGTTTGATCAAGGTATAAAGTAGATTTTGAACGATTTCCAGGCATCCCATAATTGCTTGGTGGTGACTCCGAACATATCTGTATTGTTTTTGAGACCTTCATCGAGACGAAATCGACCGATCTAAAGCGATCCGGTCGAAAGCATTTCTACGTCCCCGAACGTGGCTTTCAGACCGTTGCACGTCCGCGGGTCGGCGTGTAGGTGGCCTATGTCCACACTTAGCCTCCACTAAGAGGACATAGAAAGTTTCTTATTAGAAGAGGAGTATATGTAGTGGCTATAAGATTAGGGTTAATTAGAGGCTATAATTAAGTGTTGGGCCAATAAGAGAAATTGACGCCTTGCAAGACCCCAGTGTAGCTCGTGCGGATTTTATCTGGAATGGTCATCACTACCCATGAACTCTTGCAAGATTTAGGACAACTCATTCACGCTGAAGATGAACTCTCACGAGCTGGAGACGAGCTCTCATGAGCTTCAGACAAGCTCGCACGAGTTGGTGCTCAGTTTGGGCTCCGATTGTAAAAATAGGCGTCATTTGCTCATCTGGACTCCGAATTGAGTGATTCAAAAGCCTAGACCACTAGATTTTTCGACGTTGTTCCATCTATCATAGTTTCAGAATAACACTTCTTGGTTTGGGTCCGAGTGAGTTTCTCTTGTACTTGCTCCCTTCTCATCATTGATGACCAATGACTTGTGAGGGCTAGCATCCGAACCATCCCAAATCTTGTTTTATTAATCAAAGGGTTCTTGTGCCTTACCTCCTATTCCTTACCAATCATCAAGTGAGTCGATTTGTCTTCATTTAAGCCCAAAATCGTGCTAAAACCGCTCTAATTAGTTTCTTTCCTACAAATGACCATAAAAGGGAGGGAATAGAAAATATGAAGCAAATCACTATGAAAATGACGATAATAGGTTGGTTAAGGGGTTAAAAGTGCGTAAATAATGACCAAATCAAATACCCCAAACCGAACTTTTACTCGTCCTGAGTAAAGAGATGAGAAAAACCAAGACCTTTATTTAAACTAGTCCTAATAGCATATCCGATATGAGACAATTAGCGGGTCTCACTCAACCCCTTCAACTTACAACAAGGAAACCATAAGGTAAGATGCCTTATTGCAAGGCAAGTGGGGTCTTGCTAAAATGGCAAAACATCCAAGAATTAAGCCCACAAACAAGTAATAGGATGCATCTACAAAAGAATAGCCACTCTCCTCATCTAAGTGGCGGAATCAACTAAAATGGAACCAATATAAGGGTAAATACTCCTTCATAGATACTAGTTCTACGAATCACTAAGTCAAAGAGGATAAAATTAAATCACCTCCAAATGGTGTCAAGCTAGGTTACATTTGTCCACAATTACTAAATGTTTTCGTCAAGAGCAGGTCCATATGGCGTTAGAAGATACTGGAGGATCGCGGAATTCCCCCTATTACCTAGACAAAAGGAAGGGTTGTCCCCTCTCCACCATGAAACAAAGGATAGAACCATCAGCGGATAAAGGGATCAAGATATTTGAGTTTCACACTTGTGGTTTGCTTTGGGTTATTTTTATAATACTACTCATTTCTGGGCGTAGAGTACTCAGTCGAGTAAGCTGCACTCGACCGAGTGCGTCTGTCAAGTGTCTTGGTCAGGCTTCAGACATGGGGTCACTTGACCGAGTTTTCGTAGCACTCGGTCGAGTAAATTGAGTCACTCGACCCAGTGTCCGGTCGGGGATGTGTTTGCGCTGTTTTGATTAACGTGCTTAGTGAAGTATATATTATCATTGTCAGTTTCTTAAAATATTTTATAAAACCTAATTAAATTTCTAAACTCTGTCTAATCACCTTAATCAGCTTCCAAGCAAGGATTCATCATTTTGAGCATTTGGGTTCCCTGTTTCCATATCATTTGCGTAGTAAGTCTTAATCTCTAGTCTTTAATCCATATTGTTTAATCGGTTTCCATTGAGTCTAACCTTAGAATTTGAGATTTGGGAATTATGTTGTTAAGATCTTTGATTAGGGTTTATAGTGATGGTATATGATTATTCTGTATAGGTGACAGTCTCATGGAGAATTGCTATTGATTGCTTATGTGTGCTTGGATTGCAAAAAATTAGAGTTTCCCTACTATGTATAGTTGTTTGATTGGTTGTGAGACGAATTGTGTATGTATGATTATTGTGGTTGATCATTAAGATTATTATGGATGTTGGAGGTGATGAGATGGATATTGTGAGCCATGTCGGGAGATGGTTTTACCCCCATTTTTAGCCCGTTGTGACTCATGTCGCAAGGGGGATGTGCACATTAATGAGCTTGGTTTCACTCGTTGCGATGAGCGGGAATTTGATATACACGCTGCGGTTTGGCATCAGCAGGGGTGGGTTACCTGTTGTGATGGAAACCTGGTTACCTGTTGCGATGGGAACCCGGCTATTAGTTGCAATGAGAGTCATTGGTTACTATGGAGATCGGAATTATATTGGTTTGTTCATATGAATTATATGTGATTGTATCGTTGTACTTGTGCTTAGTTGTATAACTTTCACTGACCTTGTATGGTGTCGTGTTGTGTCTTCCTTTTTGTTATGTGTCTGCGGTGATACATTTTATACTGCCGACAAATGGTGAGCAGGTAGTCTTATCAGGTATTGATGATTGCTGAGCTTTGGTTAGGATCCTTGGAGGGAGCCGAGTCACCGCTAAGTTCACTTAGTTCAGATGATAGTTAGTTTGATCAGTTTGTACTCTTCCACTGTTAGGTATTTGGATTTGTATTGAGTTGTAATCAGTATTTTACAAAGAAGTTAATAAACTTATTTAATTTTTTCTCTTCTTGTCTATTTTTTCATGAACTACTTCGGGCAACCAAGATGGTAACACCCTTATTTTCTTGGGAAGGACTTGTTAAAGGCTCCTTGGTAAATGGGGGTGTTACAAAGTGGTATCAGAGCGATGATTTTGGAACCTAAAACCAATAAACCAATGAACGTAGGGTGTCTAATTAAAATGAACCCGGGTAGAGGTTGTGTGGAGCTACCGCAAAGATTTGGGAGGCGTCCTAAAATTGCACTATGGCCCTTACAATCTTGAACAGGTAACTACGTGGAGAGTTATGAGAGTGAGTAGTTAGAGTCGATGATATAATGAGTGGATGTGGTGTGTTTCTTTGTTGAGTATGTCGTGACACTGATCGAGTTGATTATGAATATTATGAGTATGATGAGTAATGTGATTGGCATGAGTAAGTGGAGGAATAATGTGAATGGTACTGATTTGTGACATGTTTGGTTGAGTTTCATATTGATAATATGTGATGAGTAAGATTTAGTTTGGAGGTATGAGTAATTGGTAGTTGTGACAATGTGTATTGTGAAAGAATATGGTGCGTAATGATATGATGTGATAAGAAGGTATGAACATGATTTTTGCATATTTATTAAATATAGTGTAATACCACAGAATTTTGGTCACAGTGCAATCGGTCGAGTAGGCGGTACTCGGCCGTGTAAGTCGTTCAGTGCTTTTAGACAGGCTATTGTTTTGGGTGCACTCGGCCGAGTTGGGAGGAACTCGGTCGAGTAGGGCGTACTCGGCCGTGTACTTAAGGTACTCGACCGAGTACCCGGTCTAAAGAGTTTATTTCCGCGGTTTTGATTATAATGATTAAGGAGTATATATTTATCATTTCCGTCGTCATTAACATTTTATAATCATTTTTACAACCTAATTCACTCCTTAATCGCCCTAATCGACTACCAGGCGAGGATCTATCATTTCGGTGTTCAAACTTTCGTAGTTCGCGTGCCTACCAGTTTGTAAGTCCTAGATTTCTACTCTTTTGCGTTAAGTCATTTGGCTATAAACCCTAATTGGGTTGATTCTTGAGAATGATTAGTAATGATAAATTATGGTTAGTAATTGCTTGATTATTATTGTTAGGTGGAGATTTCGTAGTAGAACAATTCTAGCCTTATGTTGTGAACTACTAAATGAAAGAACATGTTTTTTAGTTTTTTGAAAATTTTAAATTCTTAGGGATTTTGTTTTTATGAATTTAAAGAACATGTTTTTAAGATTTTTCAGATTTTTATAGGTTTTTGAATGTAAATTCTCATCCCCGCACTTATTTTGGACATTGTCCTCGATGTACAAGGTATGAATAGGAAATGAAAATTAAAAACATATTTTTGTATTTTGAAATATGGTTTTATTGAAAAGTAAAGAACATGTTTTTTGGATTTTTTGGGGATGTAAAAACGTGTTTTTGGGTTTTCAAATATAGGAAATGAAATACGAATGCAAGATGCAATGCATGATATGAATGAATATATGCTCTAAGTAAATGCAAGTATCTAGATAACATATATTACAAGTGATGCAAGTAATCTAAACTAATCTAAAGTGATGCATGCTTTCTATTGTTCGGAGAGCTAATTTGAATTATCTCGAATTACTTATGATCAAACATCCTCAAACCGAACCAAACACTATTGCTAGTGCAAAAAGGAGGAGGTTTGGTCATGAGTGACCATGCATAAATGCAAAATGTATTGTCTAATGCAACTAACTCATGGGCTATATATACTATACTAAATGAGATGAGATAGTCTATATGAGCTAATTAGACTGTCATAATGCATGATACTCGGTTTAGAAGAGAGCTAATTTGAATTAACTCCTAATCAACTAAATGGGAACGACGGTAAGAAAAATCTTTTTTTCCCAAACTGAACAGGGAACACCCTCACAATTGAGGTTCATCCTTGACGATCCATGGGGAAGTTAAGACAAAAACACTAGATGCATGCAAAAACTAAAAACATGGGATAGGGTATCTTACAAACAGTTGTTTGAGGGAGGAATCCATTTCCTATATCCATTTTCATTGATGTTCTCCATGTTACTCAATGCTTTCAACAACCGGTCAAAGACTTGAGCACAATCCTCAAACAAGCATATGTAAAACCATGGCCGCTTCATTACAAAGTATACCCACTTCTTCATCCAATGATTCTTATCAAAGCTCCTCCTACCCATCTTGGCACTACCTTCTGGGTCTTTTGAATGACTTGGCCCTTTCATCTTGCAATGTTTGATAAGATGTATCTCTTGCACTTCCTTTGTTGGGCATACTTTCTCATTGTCAAAGCAAGGGGATTGGTGAAGGATGAGAGGTGGAGAGGTCAAATTTTTGCCATAGAAGTCACTCATGACTTCATTTTTGTCACTTTCTTCATGGCCCTTCTTAGAACTCAAACCATTTCTAAAGACAAGAACTTCTATTTCTTCCAAACTATGGTCAAAGGTGCCAAAATCATAGCTTTCCTCTTGGCTTTTCAATTCTCCAAAGATAGCAAGTTCAATTTTATTAACCTTCTCTTCCCACATTTTACCTTCACTCCCACAAGTGTTGAGGGCACACACTTCCTCTACATGGATCATAGAAGGAAATTGTGGTGGGAGGTCTTCCTAATCATCATCATCATAGGTATCCCAAATAGGAGGAGCAAGGCTAAGAGATGAGCTAGATACATGAGGCAATTTAGACATAGTGGTTATCTCACAATTGGGTTCCAAATCATATTCATCATTGCTCTCCTTCTCAACTACACCATCTTCCAATTCATCATCCACTCTTTGTCCATAACCAATCAAACACTCCCTATTTTCGAAAATAACGCCCTTCATGTTCACATCCATCAAGAATGTTTGTAAAGTGGGGTACAAGTTGGAATATGGGATGTTCAATGCTTAGAATTTGGCGAGGTGGTGAGATAGTTGTTTAGGTTGCTTCATAGTGGCCCTCAAACTCTTCTTCACCCTCGTTATTTTCTTCAAATAGCTTTTGGGTGGCTTCCATTTGGGTAATTTGATTTGTCAACTTTTCACCATGGGTAACAATGTTTTTGAGAACATTGTGCCTAACTTGGCTCTCTTCTAGCATTTGCATGAAGAAATTTTGTTGGTCTCTTAGTATTTGGAGAACTACATTTTGCATGTCAAGGTTATGTTCATTCTCTTGTTGTAGGTAGATGGGAGACTGGTTATGTTGTGGTTGTTGATTGTAGGATGACATTTGGCATTGGTTGTAAAGTGGGTTTTAGGAGGGTGTTTCTTATGGATGTTGGATGTGGGGGCTTTCGTAAAAGAAGTTTGTGGGGTAATTTGGGCTTTTATTGTAGAAGTTATAGGATGGGCATATGTTTTATTGCTCAACAAACCCTCCCCATTCATACATGTCATACCCATTTGCTCCACCATGCTTATAGACTTATTCTTGGAAGCCTTGTGCCATCATTATTGTTAAGACTAAAGGACAACTACAAACAAGAAAATTAAAAGAAAACGGTAAAAAAAACATTAAGGAACAAGTTCCTCAAGGTTAAAGCACAATTAAAATATACAAAAAAGTAAGAACTTAATCACATAGCACCGTCCCCGGCAACGGCGCCATTTTGATATAGAGCTTAGTCGTCACGCTCAATCAAACACATTTATAAATCCAAGAAACAACTAGCAAGTAGTAATTCAGAGTCAATCCATGGGACGGTGTGTTTTGGGCTCTAACTCTATCTATCTCAATTTATGCAAGTGTCACAATTATTAAGGTTTTGAATTTTAAACTAAGCTAATGAAATTGAAATAGCAATAAAAATATGTAAACAATCAACGGGAAGCACTAGGGTGTCATAGGTTCATAGGGGTAATCAAAGGAGTTTACACATGTGAGTCTAAATTGGGTTAATGTTATAGTCGGACTATGAACTGAGGTTCTCGATCCTACGACCCTACCTGAGTCGATTTGGGTTAGCTCTCGCATACACCAGTTCTACCCACCAACATAGTGCATGGTCTAACAACTCCTAAGGCTCTCAATCTTATACGAGTGTTGAATAGATAGAGATTCATACAAGTTTGTCAAACAAGCATTTCACCCAACACTTAGTATGCACTAGTTGAAAGTCTTGAAACCACAACAATTAATCCATTTTGGAAGACTCAACAAGCATAAATTCTACCCTTTAATGACCCCCTACTCCCCTATTAACCCTAGCAAGGTTACTACTCACTAATCATAGCAAGAAGGATGTAAACAACAATAAACAAATAATCTAAACTAAGCATGGTGAGAGAACATGTAATACTCCGTATTTTAATAATTTATGTAATTTAATAATTGATTAAATGACATTTCTAATAAATACAAGTAAGACGTTAATTAAATAAATAAATTAAGTATCCAAGTCGGGAATTGGGTTTGCCTAATATTTGTGCTTTGGGCCGTGTGCTATTATTATATGGGCCGAAACTTATTTAATTGGTATGAGTATAATTGGTATTTGTATCGGGAAATTTATAATAATAATATAATAAGGAAATAATAATATATAAAGGTAATTATAATTATAATAATAATAATAATAAAGTTATGGCAATAATAAATTAGTAAATATTATATGAGGAAATTCTAGTTATGGTAAGGTTAATAATATATGATGATAATAATAATAATAATAATAATATAATTGTAATGACAATTCCTATACTAATTAGAATAAGGTAAGTTACATAGTTTTCTAATTGACCTCGTATTCTCTAAATCCTACACTATAAATACCACCTTAAATCTGAGAAATAAGTCACAAATTAAAAGAAGGAGCTTTAGGAGACGGAAGAAGAAGGAATTAACATAAACTAATTAATCAACTCGAGGTAATTATCCATCTTAAGTCGGTTTATATTCTTTTCACGCAAGCATCTTTAGATCAATAGTATGACTTCTATAGACCGCCATAGGACTCGGGAATTGGACCTATAGCGACATTGGACTGCAAAGTTTCTGACCTGACCATTGTTGACCGTCATTGACCGTGATAGGGAGGTGTTTGGGGTGGCTAAAGGTGGCTGGTCAGGAGGGTTATGCGGGTTGGTCGTGGGGGATTGGAATGGGTAATTGAACCCCTAATTGACCTCGTCTTGACCTGGGTATAGAGGGGTTGTGATGGGGGAAGGTGGTCGGTCGTGTTGGTGGTGGTGGTGTGGTGGCAGGTGGCGGTTTGTGTCGGTGGTGGCGAAAACAGGGGAGGAGGTCGTGTTTTGGACAGGCTGTTTCGAGGGGGTTTTTGGTGGTTATAAGAGGTCTGGGTTGGGATGATTTTCAGTGGCTTTTGTCGAGGGTGGACTGGTGAGTTGGGTGGTGGGTGTAGGTGGCAGCATAGGTGGTGTTAGGTGGTGTTTTGGGACGGGTTTTATGGGTGTGTCAGAGGGGTGTTGTTGGTGTCGGGTGGATTAGGGCGTGGGTTTATAGGTTGCTGGTGGTGGTTTGATGGGTGGTGAGTGGGTGTTTGGATAGGCCGTGGTGTAGGGAGGAGGTAGGCATGTCGGGTGGTGGTTGTGGTGGTGTGTGATGTCGGTTTGGAGGGTGTTTATGGGGGTGGTTGCACACGGTTTACACGGTGTATAAGGTGGTGTTTGTTATTTGTTTTTGTGACGGGTTTTAATTATTTAATTCGGGTGACTCGGGTTTATATTTGAATCGGGTTTTTAGTTATCGTAACCTTTAATAATTATAATAAATAATTTATTTGAATAATTAAATAAAAGGAATATAAGTATAAATGAATTAATATTGGAATAAAGATATTTCATTAGGTGACAGAATTGTTGAGACGATTTAATTGGAGTTTCTACGTGTTGAATTGCTTTGCTTTGCTTGGAGCGTTGTATACGGAGTATTTGCTTTCGAGGTAGGGATAAATCCTACTCAACTTTTACTCGATAATGTTGTTGGATGATTTATATTAAAGTGAATTGATCATATGAGAATTGTGTTAGTTGATATCATTGAAATTGTTGGAAGGGAGAATTATATTGTATATGTTGGTTGGATTGATTATGATGGAGTTACTATTATTGCATTGGTTATTCAGTTTAATACTGACAGACATCCCTTCGTGGTGATGTAGATTATTATTGCAGTTATATTGGCAGACGTCATGGTAAGAGCCTTCGGGTGACGTATTTCAGATTTATTCTGGCAGACGATATTTATCGTATTTACTCGAGGCAGGCCCCGGATTGGTCTCTGCAGGCCATCTGGTGGATATTACTCAACTATATGTTGAGGCAGACATTACCTTTTGGTAATGTAGTGTGTGTTTACTCACCTTCGGGTTGAGGCTGCCCCGGCCAGGGATTGGCGGGATGATTAGTGTGCTAAGAAAAAAGGAAGGAGCACGTTGTCAGGGGGTTGTGCAATGTAAAAGGGAAATTGGATTGTTATTGTATGTTTTTGTTGTTAGTATTTATTCCTACTCAACCCCGCGGTTGACTGTGTATTCGTGAACACCTGCGGTGAACCGTTTTATGGAGAGAAGATTTGACAGGTACTAAAGATTAGCTGACTTGGGAGCATCGGGAGGAGAGCTCGACTTGGACCATAGTTGAAGTCTAGATCACATATATAGTTATATCACTTATTTAATTTCCGCTGCGAGATGTATTTATTTTTATATTAAGTTTTAGTTGGTTAATTTGTAATAAACATGTATTCACTAAAGTTTTAATTTAAAGTACTTTGGTTTGTTGTACTTTGTTATTCACTACCTCGGGAAACCGAGATGGTAACGCTCTCATTTACTTGGGAATATCTAGCTAAAGGCTCCCGAATAAATGGAGGTGTTACAAAGTGGTATCAGAGTAAAATGATCCTCATGCCTAACCAATGAACAATAATGAACATAGGATGTGTCTAATAAAATGAATCTGGGTAGAAACGGTTAGGTGCCCCCTTAAGGCTTGGGATGAGTAAGGCCCCTCACACCAAACTTCCGGCCCTTCCAATTTTGAACCGGTAACCTTGAGAGAATACTTGAGAGTGTGGGGTAATTTAAAATGAATATAGTAGATTTCTCTGAGGAATTTTTGTCTATCTTGGTTGCGTATGTTGTCATTAATGGTTGCGGTTACGAGGGCGTAACCTTATTTTACGGAGGAGGAGTGTGACATGATTTATTTAAGCATTATTATAAGCATGATGATATGGGGAAAGTATGTTGGCATGTATGTGGAAAGGGTTAATATGATTAAACATGTGAAGTATTAATTGTTGTGATTTTGGTTGCTTTCTCGAAATTTTATCGCTTGATTGTTTTGGCTGCCATTTACTGTTGGTTTAAAATTCTTGTCTGAGATTTTTATGTATGATAACCTTGTGAGTTAGATTTCATATGCCACTGGTCTCATCTTCAAATGATATACGGTTTAGGAGAAATAAATATTTTAGTGGACAGTAGTCGAAATATTCCTGTACAGTAATGTTTTCGCGCCATATTTTTGTAAAAATTATCATTTAAAAACTACGTAATGATTTGTTATAATTCAAACTCTACTATTTAATATACTCGTGTATATTTCTAAGTTGGTAAGCCACGTTGTAAGAAAATAATTTGAAAATTTATGGTGATTTTTACAAGTTGACCTAAGTTTCTGACAAGTTGCTGTAAAGTTTCTGTTTCGACCAAGTAGTTTATAAAATGCATTATAAATCGATCCTATGAGTTTTTGTCTTGATTCTTTTTTCTCATAGTTTACTAACTCTCTGTTTTTTTCTAAAAAGTATAAGTTCTCAAGAAGTAATTACGTTATTATTTATCTATGATTTTTAGAAGTTATAACTTGTTTTCCTAGCCTTGAAAAGTATAAGTTTTGTTTCTTATCTTTTAAGCATTGATATTTTGATGTTGTGAATTATGTGCAGTAGATTACCATGTCTAGTGATATGCGGAATGTGTTTTCCTAAGTCTATATATATATGTTCAAATTAAATGCATCCATCTCTAAGTTAGATAGCATTATTATGAAGAAAAGATTAAACTAAACAATTATGCGTATTTTGTTATAGATTATTATCTAGTCTGGCAATGTACTCGTCGATAGCTAAAGTAATAAGTTGAAGTTTAAATATAGATTAGTTATAATATATTATATGATTGGTTTTGCTATTTAGAGGTAACTCAAAGATTTTGTTATTCATTTAGCCATTAATTGGTGTTGTGTTGGAAATAAGTGTTGTCTTATGTTACAATGTGCGTTTCATGTTTTGTGGCGTTACAACAATGATTTGTGTGTTCCTATTATTTGATATTCTGAACTTCGAGGACGAAGTTTATTTTTAGGGGGAGGGAATGTGATACTACGAATGTTTTAAGTTATTATTGTGATACCTTGTTATAAGATTGGCATGATTCATAATCGTAAAATGCATAATTGTGTTGGATGATACTTAGTTATGAGAATGTCTATGTGTGTTGTGGTAGTAGTTGTGGGCGAACTTCGGGACGAAGTTCGTTTTAAGGGAGGAATACTGTAATACTCCGTATTTTAATATTTTATGTAATTTAATAATTGATTAAATGACATTTCTAATAAATACAAGTAAGACGTTAATTAAATAAATAAATTAAGTATCCAAGTCGGGAATTGGGTTTGGCTAATATTTGTGCTTTGGGCCGTGTGCTATTATTATATGGGCCGAAACTTATTAAATTGGTATGAGTATAATTGGTATTTGTATCGGGAAATTTATAATAATATAATAAGGAAATAATAATATAAAAGGTAATTATAATTATAATAATAATAATAATAAAGTTATGGCAATAATAAATTAGTAAATATTATATGAGGAAATCCTAGTTATGGTAAGGTTAATAATATATGATAATAATAATAATATAATTGTAATGACAATTCCTATACTAATTAGAATAAGGTAAGTTACATAGTTTTCTAATTGACCTCGTATTCTCTAAATCCTACACTATACATACCACCTTAAATCTGAGAAATAAGTCACAAATTAAAAGAAGGAGCTTTAGGAGGCGAAAGACGAAGGAATTAACATAAACTAATTAATCAACTCGAGGTAATTATCCATCTTAAGTCGGTTTATATTCTTTTCACACAAGCATCTTTAGATCGATAGTATGACTTCTATAGACCGCCATAGGACTAGGGAATTGGACTTATAGCGACATTGGACTGCAAAGTGTCTGACTTGACCATTGTTGACCGTCATTGACCGTGATAGGGAGGTGTTTGGGGCGGCTAAAGGTGGCTGGTCAGGAGGGTTATGCGGGTTGGTCGTGAGGGATTGGAATGGGTAATTGAACCTCCATTATCTCTCAATCCACTACCTGGACCCTTGCCAATGCCCGCTCTCCTACCACCCCCTGTACCAGTACCATCCCACTTGATGCCTTTAGCTATCCTGTTAGCTGGGCCCTTCCGCCGCTTGGTTGGCTTAAAGCCAACGTTGACGCGGCTCTCTCTCCCTCTTCTTGTTTAGCCAGTTCGGGGTGTGTCATTAGAGATTGTCATGGGTCTTGGGTTCTTGGTTGGTCTACCCGGTTCCCTGGTACTTGCCCTTTCCTTAGTGAGGTCCGTGCTATCCGTGATGGGATTCTACGTACTAGTGTCCTTGGGGACAATGTTCTGATTGCCTCTGATTGTCTTGATGCCGTTAGTGCCATCCTCCGTCCTATTGATCCGTGTGGTCCCTTTGCTAATATTATTCTTGAGTGTAGGGCCCTCTTGCAGGACTCTCCCCATTTGAAGCTGGTGTTTGAGAAGAGAACGGCCAACCGTGTGGCGGATGCTCTTGCTCATTACTCCGTCCATGATGTTAGCCCCGCACTAGGTTGTTTTGAGTGGGCATTTGCCCCTCCTTTTGTTGTTGATCTTTGTACTACAGACTTTGTTTTGGCCTGCGCGCCTCTCTCCCCCGACCCGCCCCCTTGATGTAACCTAACTCTTTTTTTTTTTTTTTTTTTTTTTATCTATGTTCTTTTTTTCCAAAAAAAAAAAAAAAAAAAAAAAAGAACCTCCAATTGACCTCGTCTTGGCCTGGGTATAGAGGGGTTGTGACGGGGGAAGGTCGTCGGTCGTGTTGGTGGTGGTGATGTGGTGGCAGGTGGCGGTTTGTGTCTGTGGTGGCGAAAACAGGGGAGGAGGTCGTGTTTTGGGCAGGTTGTTTCGAGGGGGTTTTTGGTGGTTGTAGGAGGTCTGGGTTGGGGTGATTTTTAGTGCCTTTTGTCGAGGGTGGACTGGTGAGTTGGGTGGTGGGTGTAGGCGGCAACATAGGTGGTGTTAGGTGGTGTTTTGGGACGTGTTTTGTGGGTATGTCAGAGGGGTATTGTTGGTGTCGAGTGGATTAGGTCGTGGGTTTATAGGTTGCTGGTGGTGGTTTGATGGATGGTGAGTGGGTTTTTGGATGGGCCGTGGTGTAGGGAGGAGGTAGGCATGTCGGGTGGTGGATGTGGTGGTGTGTGGTGTCGGTTTGGAGGGTGTTTATGGGGGGTGGTTGCACATGGTTTACACGGTGTATAGGGTGGTGTTTGTTATTTGTTTTTGTGACGGGTTTTAATTATTTAATTCGGGTGACTCGGGTTTATATTTGAATCGGATTTTTAGTTATCGTAACCTTTAATAATTATAATAAATAGTTTATTTGAATAATTAAATAAAAGGAATATAAGTATAAATGAATTAATATTGGAATAATGATATTTCATTAGGTGACAGAATTGTTGAGACGATTTAATTGGAGTTTCTACGTGTTGAATTGCTTTGCTTTGCTTGGAGCGTTGTATACGGAGTATTTGCTTTCGAGGTAGGGATAAATCTTACTCAACTTTTACTCGATAATGTTTGTTGGATGATTTATATTAAAGTGAATTGATCATATGAGAATTGTGTTAGTTGATATCATTGAAATTGTTGGAAGGGAAAATTATATTGTATATGTTGGTTGGATTGGTTATGATGGAGTTACTATTATTGCATTGGTTATTCAGTTTAATACTGGCAGACATCCCTTCGTGGTGATGTAGATTATTATTGCAGTTATATTGGCAGACGTCATGGTAAGAGCCTTCGGGTGACGTATTTGATTTATTCGGCGCAGACGAGATTTATCGTATTTACTCGAGGCGGGCCCAGTTGGTGCGCAGGCCATCTGGTGGATATTACTCAACTATATGTTGAGGCGGACATTACCTTTTGGTAATGTAGTGTGTGTTTACTCACCTTCGGGTTGGTCGCGCCCGGCCAGGGATTGGCGGGATGATTAGTGTGCTAAGAAAAAAGGAAGGAGCACGTTGTCAGGGGGTTGTGCAATGTAAAAAGGGAAATTGGATTGTTATCGTATGTTTTTGTTGTTAGTATTTATTCCTACTCAACCTCGCGGTTGACTGTGTATTCGTGAACACCTGCGGTGAACCGTTTTATGGGGAGCAGATTTGACAGGTACTAAAGATTAGCTGACTTGGGAGCATTGGGAGGAGAGCTCGACTTGGACCATAGTTGAAGTCTAGATCACATATATAGTTATATCACTTATTTAATTTCCGCTACGAGATGTATTTATTTTTATATTAAGTTTTAGTTGGTTAATTTGTAATAAACATGTATTCACTAAAGTTTTAATTTAAAGTACTTTAGTTTGTTGTA
Organism: Silene latifolia; assembly: GCF_048544455.1. Lineage (NCBI taxonomy): Eukaryota > Viridiplantae > Streptophyta > Magnoliopsida > Caryophyllales > Caryophyllaceae > Silene > Silene latifolia. Next base: position 39,224,748 of record NC_133528.1, read on the forward strand.
CTTTGTTATTCACTACCTCGGGAAACCGAGATGGTAACGCTCTCATTTACTTGGGAATGTCTAGCTAAAGGCTCCCGAATAAATGGGGGTGTTACAGAACAAGTAATAAACAACTTAATGAAATTAGAATAAGAAATTTAAGGGAGATTGAGAAGCAATACCAACTAATTGAACAATGAAAGGAAGGAAATCTTGAATAAAGATGAAGACTTGTCACTAATCTTTAATACAAAACCCAAGGGAATCAAAGAACAAAGCTAGATCTAGAAGTAATTAAAGAGTTATTAAGGAAACATTGCATTAATTGGGTAAAGATTAAGTCTAATCTATTCCTAATTTAAGCTTAGCCTCCTTTAAGAGGACTTAGAAAGCTTTTTATTACAAGAGGGATATATATAGTGGCTACAAGATTAGGTTAATTAGAGGGATTAATGAAATGTTGGCCTAATAAGAGAAACTGCCGCCTTGCAAGACCCCAATGTAGCTCGTGGGGATTGTATCTAGAATGGGCACCACTACCCGTGAACTCTTGCGAGCTCTAGGACAACTCGTTCGCGCTGAAGATGAACTCTCACGAGCTTCAGACGAGCTCTTACGTCATTTGCTCATCCGGACTCCGAATTGAGTGATTCAAAAACCTAGACCACTATATTTTTGACCCCGTTCCATCTATCATAGTTTCAGAGCAACAATTCTTGGTTTGGGTTCGAGTGAGTTTCTCTTGTAATTGCTCCCTTCTCGTCATTGTTGACCACCGACTTGTAGGGGCTAGCATCCAAACCATCCCAAATATTGTTTTATTAATCTAAGGGTCCTTGTGCCTTGCCTGTTATTCCTTGTCAATCATCAAGTGAGTCGATTTGCCTTCATTTAAGCCCAAAATCATGCTAAAACCGCTCCAATTAGCCTCTTTTCTACAAACGACCATAAAAGGGAGGGAATAGCAAATAGGAATCAAATGACTATGAAAATGATGATAATTAGCTAGATTGACATGTAAAATGAGATTGGTAAAGAGGTTAAAAGTGCGTAAATAATGACCATATCAGGTACTCCAACAACACCTTTGCGAAAAGATTCAAAAATATCCATATCTAAATGAAGATCACTACAATTAAAAAAAGGAAAGACATTTTTTTTTTTTTGCTTTAGATTTAAATTTGAGTTTATTTTGGAGTTTATTTTGAGTTGTTTTTCTTTGCCATATTGCAAATGGGGAAAGTAGCCCCTAAAAATCTTAGAGAGAGGTCAGAGCTTTCTCTCTCTAAAATCCTCTTTTTCTTTTTCTTCTTCTTCTTCTTCTTCTTATTATTATTATTATTATTATTATTATTATTATTATTATTATTATTATTATTATTATTATTATTATTATTATTATTATTATTATTATTATACATTGAGTTAACGATTTACGTATTACTCGTATATTTTACGTTAATTCTACTATTCACGTTATATCTTTGATAATATAATTACGTTATTATAACTCAAATGCTAAAAGATAATTCTAATGAAAACCTCAAAGGATGCATTACACTCCTTCCGACCCAGTCATTTGTTATATATTTATTGTAGCACAAAGATTAAGAAAATGAGAGAAACAATGATAAATTAAAGAGTTCTCTCACATTTCTACTTTCCTACTTCACATGTACTCTTTTCCAATTGTTTAAACTTTACCAAAAAAATACTCCCTCCTCGTCTGATTGTTGATTTGTTGATTCCCCTTTCCTTTTCCATGCTAGTCGGGTGTTGGTTCCCTTTTCCTTTTTTTAGTAAGTTTAGTGTGGTTCAAATTCAACTCCATGTGAGGTAGGGTGTTTTGTGTAGTCCAAATTTATTTCCTTAAATTTGGTGCCCAAAAGAAAGGGAACCAACAATCAAACTAGGAGGGAGTAGATAATAATTAAACAATACGCCCAAAAACAACAAAATAGATAGGGATATTCTACGGTGTACCCTCGTGGTTTTCCGTTTTCTACGTTGTACCCCTCCTTTTTTATATTCTATGGTGTACCCCTAAACTCTATACATTAGTCTATACCATGACCTTATTTATTGTCTTTACTAACTTATTTTCTTAAATGACCTATTAAATCGTCTATTTATCTTGATAACTTATTCAATTACTTATTAGTTCGCCGAGTTACTCATTAGCCCAAGAAATAGTATACGAAACAAACTAAAAGTTCAAAAAATCTCCATTATCATGTCATGAATCATACAGATGTTTTTAATAGTAGTAGGTGCTTATTAAAAGTGATTTGTGATGTTTCTCATATAGGATGGTGATACAACATTAGTAAGTTAGAATAAGAATCAAAGTATGGTCGTTTGATAGTGATAAAGTTAATGGAGAGTTAAAGGAGGTTATGATGGAGAAATAAGTAAGAAGTTTAGGAGTACAATGTAGAACTAAAAAAAAAGGGATGTAACATAGAAAACTAAAAAACTTAAGGATACACCGTAGAATACCCAAAATAGATAACATTTGACCGACAACTGAGCGAGGAAAAAACGTAGGGAAAAAATAAATTTATGTCCCACTTTACATTTCCAACACTTATCTACTGCCATCTGCCAAACCATGATTGGGAGGGAAAATAAAGTGTTGCTCAAATGTCCATGTATTCGAAAACTGACAAACAGGTACACACAGCAACCAAAATGACTGGATGACCGAAGAACACACCAAACCGTTGACCGTTAGCACACCACCACTACAATTAAAAACGTGTCACGCGTGTTTATTTTAAATCTACATTTTAAGTGGCGGTGGGTTTACAATTTATTGTTTTAGAAACTTGTCTATGATCTTGACTTCTTCGCACTTTGATCTTTTTTCGATTTTTTGTTGACTTTTTATGTATTTGATTTGATTCATTCTCCGTCTCGTGTCTATTTTTTTAGTTAAAAAAGAGCAATTATTTTAAGTGTTAAACAAATTTGGCGATTTTTTTACACTTTCACTAAGTTAATCAATTGATAGAAGGTTGTTATAACTTAACCAGAAGTCTCGTATTCGGGTTTGAGAATGCAGTAGAGATGAGTGAGAGATTTATCGTCCCAATGGTCCTACCTACCTCAACCCCACGCTAAATAGGATGTTTACACACGAAAAAAATTAAGTTATTGAAAGTACGTTGTTTTCGTTTCCTTTCATGACTTTTTTGTTACTCTTTTATTGTTTTAAACTTGGAAGTGACTCGTTTATTGAGTAAAGGGCAGGATAAGGACCTAAACTATTCAATATTTTCCAGTTATGGTGTGTTTGGTAACCAAGATTGTATTCTCAAATTTAGATTTAGAACAATTTGCATGTTTAACAAACCTATTGGATTTGGATTTCCAAATCCCTCCCAAATCCAAGTAAGGCTAAAATAAACTCATTTGAAATCCACTCTCTAACCCCCCTCATTTCAAATCTTTATTTCACTTTGTTAAATTGTAAATGAGGCATTTCAAATCTTATTTATATTAATACAAAAGACAATACTCAATCCTCAGCGCGCCACGTCATTATTGCAATTTTTTTTTTTTGGAAATTCATGTTATGGTGGGACCCATGAGTGTGCAATGTATTTATTTTCTTCAGATTTCGATTTTTTCAAACATGCGATAAATTTCGTCTTACAACAAATTCTATGAAATAATATTATGAAAAAATTCTATGAATTAATATTATGAAATAATTTTATACATTCCGTGTAAATAAAATTAATAACATATACGCAGAATGAATTACAAATGCGAGTAAATGAAATTGAATTACATAATTTTTAAAACAAAATTACATAATAATAAAATTACATAATTTCAAGAAGGAATAACATTTATATACGGGATCGAATATAAAACGCAAATGAATTACATACATAATTTTTTAAAACTACATGGTACAATATGTTTTGTTTAAAAAATAAATCTTGACGGAGTATTTACTTGAAGTATAAAATATTCATGTATTTTGGTTAATATTATTGTACCATGCAGCAACAACATCACAACATAATTTTTTAAAATTACATGGTACAAATTTTTTTGTTTAAAAAATCAATTATCACAGAGTATTTACTTGGAATATAAAACTCGGCAACTTAACTATCAGCCGCGGACACCGAAAATGGTAGGTGATAATGATAGGCAACCGAGTTAATTTAATCTTCAACTAGGTGACAATGATAGGCAACCGAGTTAATTTAGTCTTCAACTAGAATTTAAAGCAAATTTTAATTTTTTTTTACTGTAAAAAAACAAATAAATTTTAATTTAATTTACAAGTGATTAAAATTTTTTAATTAATTTTTTTTAATAGATAATTCACAATTGTTGTAATAAATATTTTTTTAATAATAACACCACGATAAGTTAACAGTCGAAAAATTTAAAATATGTTCTTTTTAGAAAAAATAATCCTCTCAAATCTGTATAGAAAGCCGTTCATCACCGAGGATTTATGTACTTGGAGCAAAAATTCTGGCAACTTTACCATCAGTCTCGCATTCCGAATTCGGAAGATGACAATGATAGGCTACCGAGTATCATTTAGACCAACTAGATAAGTACAATAGAAATGCAAAAACAAATATACATCCAAAAACATTAATACTGTCCCAAATACATACCCGTGCAATTTTGCACGGGTTTAAAACTAGTTAAATTCTTATTGCCAAACACTCTCTTAAGGAATTATACTATCAAATTTTCCAGTTAAGGACTTCAATCTCTTAATCTGTTAAGCCTCCATTAATAGTTTATGAAATCGCACTCTTCTTCTTTCTTCCCTTTGCATCAACTATGCGTCTGTGACTTTGGTATATCCATTTTCTACCTCTGTTACTCTATTTATTTTCAACCTCTTCGTCTATCAGCCCTTCACCTTTATTCCTCATCAACTAGTCCCACCTGTTGACCTTATTATGTAAAGTGTCGGGATATCATAAACCACGATCAATTGACAATCCTTTTTACGAGATTCGGCCTTGAATCATTATATCAAATGTGTACGTAAGATATTTCATCAATTGTTGAACGCAACTCGTTTGTTTCCTTTTGGGTTGCCTTCAACAACTTTTGAGTTCTATTCTTATCATATGTGATAACTCACCCAAAGCAAGGTATTTCCTCAATACGGTAGTTTGGGTGGAAGACCATTTTGTTCAAAAAAGATTGTTGATAGTTCAGATAGTTATTATAGCTTAAATTCTTGATATAAGATTGGGGGGTACTTCAAAAATTAAATAAAAAGAAGTTTCAATATTTTAAGATTTTTCAGTGAAAGTGGATGATACTCATTGATATGTAGCAGGAAAGTTAGCGGCGTTAATTATAATCCCTTAACTGTAAACTTAGATAGTTGAGGTCCTTAAAAAAATGCGATAATTTAGGTCCTTATCTTACCCTTTACTCCTCGTTTATTTGATAGAAGCTAAGTTTTCATAATAAATGTATCTCTTTATCGTAGATTGTGACAATTATTCTTTAGAAAAACAATAAAATGATTTCTTAATAATTGAGTGAGAGAACGTTTCACAGGAAACCACTTAATTTTTAAAATTATTAATAGTACTCCGCATATCTTAAATCAATGTTTATGTCAATCTATTAATATTATCTATCATTAAATCAATAAAGTGAAAAATAACTTGACCTCCAACTTATCAAATTAAAATATAAGATTATAAGTATTCGAGTCCCTAAAAAAGGGAGAGGGGACAAGGTGGGGCATCCCCCATGTGCTTCCCACTCACCTCTTCATGGGTTTTTTGTGAGAGGAAACGGTATCTGTCACAAGTTTGTGACGGATACCGCCGTCACAAATGAGAATATTCCTTATATAACTACTAATCACACATAATGAATTAGAAATGAAATACTCCCTAGGAGTACTAAGAAATATTTCTTATAAAAAAAATGATAAAAGTGATTAATATTAAAATGTGGAGAAAAAAGAACATAAATCGGATGTATTACCTCAGACTTTATATTTTTTGAGCATAATGTGTACTTTTTTTTGAGCTTATTACCTCAAACTTTATTTGTTTTTGAGCATATGTGTATTTTTTTTTTGAGCTTATTAAAGTTTATAAGTTACATTTTAATTTTTTTCCGTCAAAACACAAATTTAACTAAGCTTATATGAAATGTTTTTGAGTTCATATTGTAATTTTTTGAGTTTAATGATTAAGTGAATGAACTCGGAAACTTTAAAGAAAAACCCATAATTTTTAAACACAAAGCTTAAAAACTTTATTATAATGCTCAGAAATGATATAATTGGTTGTATTACATCAGATGTATAATCCACTTACTGTAAAATGTGTTATGAAATTCTAGTTTTAACATATATATTATTTATAAATTAAATTGTAATTTAATAAGTACTCGTGCCCATTAGGCCCTGTGTTCTGAATGGAGCTAAACTTAATTAACCTGACGTGAGCTGAACTGAATTGTACTAAGTTGAATTGAGCCAAACTGAATTGAAATTTGCTGAGATGAATAGGGCTAAAATAACCTGAAATGAATTGAAGTAGCTTAAATTAAGCCGAAAAGCACAAGACTTTATTGTCATGATACTAGACCTGACAAAGATGACTCGACACGAAGCCGACCCGCACCTGAACTAAGGTCCCAAATCTGATCTGAAACTCGAATTGACCTGAACTTATAACGTGGCCCGAATGTTTATTATTAGAAATTGATTGTTATCGTCAAATAACTTGAAAATAACCAACCGAAAAATGATCCAAAATTGAAATAGCCTGTTCCGATCTGAATTCTTGCAAACCCGAACAATCTCAATCCAAATTAACCCGATCCAAATCTAATACTATTGACCTATTTACATAATTCTTACGATATTTCAATTTTAACCACTAAACTAAAACATCTCGATATCAAGTCGTTGCCCTTTGACGTGTTACCATGTCGTACATCTCACGTATTTTCTACTCCCTTGCTTATTATTACTCTCAACACTCTTTCAAATTTCCACTTGTGTTCTTCCAAAATTATCAAGAGTATAAATTACTTTAACTCTCAAGATTCTTCGAATAATCTTATCTCACCCCAACACAACAACAACAACAACAAAAACAACTAATCAACTCCTCCCTCTCTCTCTTCTTCTATCTATCTTCCCATTTTCTACAAACCAAATTTTTTTAAAATATTTTTCAAAATTAAAAATACGTGTATGAAGCTAAACTCAAGTTATAATTCCAAGAAAAATAAATAGTTGATTGATTGATAAACGTTTTTTTTTAGTTTTGTATATTTTTTTTTGAAGAAAATTTTGTATTTTTTGATTAAGCCAAAAAAGTACGGATTTCTGTTTGTTTGATATGTTTTGATTTGATTGGTTGGTCCATTATATGACACATAATATTTGAGAATACAAGACCATTCGGCACGAATAACAGATATATACAAGTACACTTGATATAATTGGATTTAATTGTGTGATACAAAAATACCCTTTTGATTTTATGTGACAAGCATGCAAATTTATTGATGAAATGGTATTGAAATTGGATTAATTTTGGTGGGTTTTGATTAAAATGTGGTATTTTGGGATAATCTAAAAGGTTTAAGGATATGAGTGGGGAGAATGGTGGTGGAGTTTGTAGAGGGGGTAACCGGAACCCGGTACCGCGAAACGGGTCGATCGTTGGAACTTCAAAGACACCATCACAGTTGACAATTGATGAGGGTTTGTTGGTTGACCCAAAGTTGTTGTTTATAGGGTCTAAGATTGGGGAGGGTGCTCATGGCAAGGTTTATGAAGGAAGGTTTGTATTTCTTCTTTCATGTTTTTAAAGTACACCAAGTCTCTCTTAGGAGATAGGATAGCATCCGTCTTAACATGAAAACGGATAGGAGTGTTCATGTTTAAAAGTTTTTTTTTTTTTTTTTTGGCTGTGTTCATGTTTAATGTGATATGTTTGTTGATGTGGGTTTTAATTGATTGTTTTTAAAGTTGTAGTTTGTGTTTGTACTATTTTTAGGATGAATTTTGTCAGGATTATACTATTATAGGGTGCTTCAACTGTTGTGTGACTGTTATAATAAGACTGTTTGTGTTGGCAATTATTATGAAGGACATCTGATAATTAATTGTGTATAATTATGGCAGGGTCTGATTTGTATTGAATTAGTACTATTGTACTTGGTTTCACCTGTTTTAAGGTGTGCTTAGAAAACTCACATGTGTTTAGTTAACTATAATTGTCGGTATAATAGTACCAAGTAATATGTACTCCGTATGTGGTATGTTACTCTGACTCTTATGTTACCTTGCATTCCCGTGCTGCACTCGATATTCGTATGAGGGTATGATACTTGGATACCTCATTTTATGCCAAAAACATGTTTTTATTTTCCTTTTTTTTGAGTGTGTCATGAAATAGCCGAGTTTAATGCTTTGACATGCACTCATAAGGGATACTTCTGGTGGAGGCTGAGTAACATAGTGTCGGCGTTATGTCTCTCCGTTTTGACGCATTATTGATAGGTCCACTATTCTATTGGCCTTGATCTAATCATCTAACCAAGTTGCCCGTTGAAGCCATAAAGATATATGATTGCATTCAAACCGTTTATATCTAATATGTTCCTTTATTTTAAGTATATAATTTAGAGCAATTGCAAATCTTTACTGCTATAATATCCTAGCTGATCATGAAAGATGTGCTTCCTGTGCTTGAATGCAGATATCGTGACAGAATCGTTGCTATTAAAGTTCTTAATCGTGGGAGTACCTTTGATGAAAAAGCTGTCCTTGAAAGTCGGTTTATACGGGAAGTTAACATGATGTCTAGAGTTAAACATGAGAATCTCGTCAAGGCAGGTCTTTTGAATGAAAACTTCTGCCTTTTTTTGTTTCCTCTGTTTCAGATGACTTTCTACCTTACAAGCAAGCATCTCTATGTTTTCGGCTACATTATATGTTACAACGTAAAAATGTATGAGAAGGTCGTACGTGTAGGATCAACTCATCTCTATAAGCATTAGGTTGATCTCACACGTGATACTGTCTCAGAGGAGCCTCACTGATGTTTCAGATTGTTCATTTAACTGCCATATCAAACAAACTGTATTTCGGAAGTAGTTTTCTAAAGTTGACGGTCTCTCGAAGTAAACCATCACCTTTGTTTTCTGTTTGCAGTTTATTGGGGCGTGCAAGGATCCATTGATGGTTATAGTTACAGAATTATTACCTGGCCTATCACTGCGGAAGTATTTAACTAGTCTTCGACCAAACCAATTAGAATTGGATGTGGTGCTGAGCTATGCTCTTGACATTGCAAGAGCCATGGATTGTCTTCATGCAAATGGGATCATACACCGAGATCTAAAACCTGGTACATAGGGCTAGTTTGGTACTGTGTACTACTGATGTATTATTTCAAACCTGCATTTGATATTATACAGTGTAGTGTACATTTATTTGCCTACTTATATTTTTTAGGTTTCAACTTAGAATATTGTGTTTGTATTTTTCGTCAGTCTTATCACTTTGAACTGAATATACTGTGTTTTTCCTCTGCGAAGTGTGAATTTGAGGATTCCTAATATAAAGCAAGTTATTTGGAATTTATATACTCCTATAAAGCAAAATAGCTTACTAAACGGGTTGTGCTTCTTTTAATTGCAAAGTAGCAATCATCAGATGCAACTCTCGACACAATTTTCATCACGGGTACACAGGGTAAGGCGTACTCCCACTGAGGTTATCAATATGTTTTTTTTTAGTTTCTTGCATTGGCATTCTACTTTTTCCTGAAACATTTACATCTTATAGTGAAGCAAAGACTCGTGTACATCTTTGTGAACTTTAATTACTGTAAATGTATTTTTCAGATAATTTGCTACTTACAGCTAATCAGAAGTCGGTGAAGCTAGCAGATTTTGGTCTTGCCAGAGAAGAAACGCTAACTGAAATGATGACTGCAGAAACCGGGACATACCGTTGGATGGCACCTGAGGTTGGTTCCTTTTATTTAGGTGGTTCTACCGATTCTACAGATTACGTGGATAAAGTTTAGGAATGATACTCAGGTTTAGAGTATATAATACAGTGTTCTCTTGTATCACACTTCATATTTCCTCGAGCGTCTTAAGTTTTTTCGATACTCTGTACTGCCTGTATATGTGTTTTAGCTGATATGTTTGTTTGTCTTTTCTCTGTGCGCTTTTAATTTTCCTGATAATCTAAGATTGAAGTAAAATAGGGGACTGAATAATCAAATAATTAATCACAGGAGACCACTATTACAGGGTCGTCGGACTGAGCTTATTTCTCTTCCGAAATATCCGACATTTTTTTTTTTGTGGTTTCTCCACTACTTCTCCTTGCACCTTACTTCCTTTAGACAACTTATGATGCTTGAAAATGTTAACAATGTAGATCACGCTTCTGTCCTTTCTGCAGGGTTATGTTAGGATCTGTCATTCTTCTTTCTTAGCTACTTACAAGATGTTATATGATATATCCCGTATTGGCTTGTTTCTGGTGGTTCCGGGGATTGTTGTCATTGCAGATCTAAATAAGCGATCAGTGGCGAGCCTTGATTCTAAAATTTTCTCAGCTCATCTGAAAATTTCAAGAAATTTATCTGTCAGATATTTGAAATTGTCTTCCTTTTGCTCTGTCATTTAATGCCGTGGCGGTTCTCCTAGTTATGGTGCAAGTGCTAACATGTATTTGCATCTTGCATTTGTTTTCTTTGCAGTTGTACAGCACTGTCACTTTGCGCCAAGGAGAAAAAAAGCATTACAACAACAGGGTAGATGTGTACAGTTTCGGGATTGTGTTGTGGGAGTTATTGACTAATCGAATGCCTTTCGAGGGAATGTCTAACTTACAAGCTGCATATGCTGCAGCCTTTAAGGTGCATATATTTAAACCTCTTTTCTGTAACCACTGCTATTTCGACATGCCATTTGTGAATACTTTCTTGGAAATTCCTCATTTTAGTGTCTTCATGCTTCTAATTGCAACAAAGTCTACTTTTGTATTTAAGGGTTCGAATTATTTCCCACTTTGATGGTCGATGACCTAAAAGTGTAAGATCACAAAAATTTCATCTTTAAAATGGAATTTTTTATGCTTATTCCACGACCTTTCATGTTTCGTTAATTAAATTTTTGCATGTTCATATCAACTTACAACTTCCTAGCCTATGGATCTTTGGATTTTTTATACTTAAACTAGGCTTTATCTTCATCATGTACCAATTGTTTCTATAGACGTGTTGATGTTAAATGGTAATGCAATGAACTGCAGCAAGAGAGGCCTATTATCCCGGAAGATATTGCTCCAGATCTTGTTTTCATCATGCAGTCTTGTTGGGTCGAGGACCCTAACTTGCGGCCTAGCTTCAGCCAGATTATTCGTATGCTCAATGCTTTTGTCTTTACCCTCACACCGCCACCTCCATCAGAGCCGCCACCTAAGTCTGACGACAATCAGGCAGCTTCAACAAGTAACGGCACAATTACAGAATTCTCATCTCGAGCAAAGGGTAAATTTTCTTTCATTCGCCAACTGTTTGCCGCTACTAAGAGGACAAGGAACTTGCAATGACACGGTTATTTTCGAGTCAGAAAATGGTGAGATAGATGATGTTTAACTAATGTGTAATACTTGGTATCTGATAGTTAGTTAGTGAGTTAGATGTTGGTGGGAAGTAGGAATCAAGAATGAGAAATTGTCAAAGGTAGCTTGTAGTCCCAAACATGTTGAGAAATAATAAAGGAAAAAGAAAGGCAAGTTGTCAATGTGAAGAAATTTGATAAATTTGGTTATGTTTTTTTTGTAATCTTCAATGTTAAAAAACTGACAAGATTTGGTAGCTTGACATTGTGATTGCTCTAAATTCAAGACATGGGATAGGTACAAGGTAACCCAATTTTGAAGACACTGTGAATCACATAAGCTACTCTTCTCCAATATAAGTTGTCTTATGGATTGGTTAGAGTATTACTCCCTTTGTCGCAATCATTTGTTTATCTAAAAAGAATATAAGGTCGTATTGACGTAGATATAAGAATGAATAAACTACCGTATCAGCCATTAGCAAGTACCAATGTTGAATTGCTGATTCACATTTGCAACAGAATCATTCAATCAAGGCCAACTATAGCTAAAGCAAACATTTGATATTTTACATTACTGAAATACAAATAATGGTTGTATGTAACATTATTTAGTTCTCGGAGAGGCACCATCACTGAATTCTATTAATCGGTTGCGGCCTGATGTTATGAATACAGATGATGCCTCCATGAAATATTGAAATGTGATGGAAGTAACCTTCAAAACCTTACAAACTTAATCAAAATAAACTATCCGACTAGTATTTAAGACCGAGTACCATAATCAAAAGAGATCTCTATCAACTCGGCATTCCGGCGGGACTTTAGAATACCGAACTTTATCCTTACAATAGTTATAGATAGTGTATCTGGTGCGCACTCGCCTAAGCATCCTATACTGCTGTCTATCCAGGTCTTGGAATTCTTTCTGATCCCACCATTTCTTCCCTTGAGTAGCACAATACTTGGCATTCACGGATGCCTCACAGCCGTCTATATGGAAGCCCCGGTAAGAGGCTACAAAAGGGGCCTTGGACCAGTCTGTCTTCTCTAGCCCGCCTCTAGTCGCCCAATCATCGGCATTCCATAGACTCGAGTATAGCTTCATCGGCTGGTCAAACGGGAACTTAACTCCTAAGTTCTTGCAGTTCTTGAACACCCTTATTGGTGTGTCATCCACAAAGAATCTATAATCACAATCACATTCTAAGTCCGAGTAACACAACACATGCGAATCTTTAATAATCAGAGGAATGAACTTACACAATCTGATAAAGATTCCAGAGGATGGAGTAGGAGTGATACTCTTTGGTAGGATCAAACCAAAGATAAATTCTTTGTTCTCGGTCCCCCTTTCCTCCTGTGAACACATTGGTCTGTAATATGTACGGCTGTCCTGTTCTATTCCCCAAGAACTCGAAATCTATTTCATCATGCTCTTTGTTTTGAGATGAAAGCTACAAGTCATGCACCAAAAGGAAGAAATCAATGCCTGCTCAGTATTGTATAGGTGCGTATGGAAGGGAAACATATGATGGAAGACGCTAGTTGTAAGTAATACAAGTACTGTTACTAAGGAGACAAATACTCGGCTAAGTATGCTACCGCAATTTAGACGAGTTACCACTATCGTGAGCCAATACAAGAATTTAATAGCAGATTCTGTTGCCTAAGATAGTCTCAAGTTCAAATTTGCAAATGCTAAATAAATTTACCCAGGACATGAAATTCTATATGGACTGATGAATTAATTGCTTCCAAAGATATGGAGTTCAATAGATGAATATAGAGAAAATATGAGTGTGAGAACTCACATAGAAAGCAGTCACAGTCCCGGCCGAGTCTCCTCCCACCATTTTGATATGCATGCTAAAATGGCCGAATAGATACGAGCCTTTAGACTGGAACCCCGTACCTGCCAATTACCAACTAATCCGTTACTATGAAAACAAGAAACTATAGAATCCATTTAGTATTTAATCAATTTGATACACGCCCTAATTGCCCTTTATGCCCTTGAGATAATCGATTCAAAACAACCTTAATTTTTTTTGTCCAATACATGGGTAGCTTTGCGTACATCCGACTGTGCTTTACCAGCAATTAATTCAGGTTATATGTCACAATATCAAAGACGATACGACTCATCAGACCGACAATTTCTTGTAAATTCTTAGTACAACTAGGGGATCCAAACTTGGAAGCTAATGTATTTAAAGCTTCAATCTTACTGTCAGTCAACTAGGGGATGCAATTCGTATTATTATCATCTCATTAAACTGAAAATCCAATAATATAAACCCATAACTGAAGCAGCATACCAGTGTGGTTGTCAAGTGTAAGCTGAATATCAGAGCCCCCATTGAAGTACTTGATGTGGTCAAATGCCCATGTCGGAACATAGTTTCGTCCAAATGGTACATTTACCGGCTTCTTTGGCGCTGCTCCATTTACTCCACTTGCACTGATCGCAACCAGAAGAACTATCCAAGGAAGCATCCTTTTCTCAAACCCCATTGTTTCGCTCTGCACCACTTGAAACTACAACTTTATCAAAATGAATCTTATAACAAGGAAAATGCTACCCTGATCTATTCTTGTATAGTAAATAAAAAACATTGCACAGATTTGTGTATTACAACACACATTCATAATGTTCGTGTTGTATGACTTTGTATCCATATCGAAAAAGTTTCAAACCCTCGTAGTAGACTCACATACACGTAATATCACTAAACAAGATATAATATGTTAGCAATGGACTTGAAATCCTGCACAATTTCTTTTTTTAAGTCGTTAAACTGACAACTGGTCAAATAATACTCGGTATAAGACAAAACCAGAATGCCTAGGGATATTAGCAAGAAGTTTGTGACATTTATACAAGTGGCTGCTATTTAACCTGTTTAAATCTTAAAACGGTTATGTGCGTCTTAAAGGAGATCTATTAGATAGAAAAAATCTAATAAAGTAATGCAATGCAAACTATGCACTAAATTAACCATAGAAATATAACAAAGAAGTAAGATTGGAGTGTTTGAGTTACCTCTAGGCAAAGTTCCTAGCTTGAGAGTTGAGAGAATAGAAAAGGATCGATGTATTGTGCTCTCTATGCACTCTTGAGGATATTTCAAGGACCATAATGTGTGTTGTCCCCTTTATATAGGGCGTTGTTGTTGTTGTTGTTAACGTAGTAACTACGTACATCACTTGGACTATAGTATAGCTAGCTCCTTGTGTTTTGTGCTACACATTATCTAGCCTGTAATTCATTACCTTAATTTGCTCCATTATTTTTGTGTAATTAAATTTTCCAAAAACATCTTACTTGAAATAGCATATACGTATATAAGTATATGACACCAAGACATCGACTAATCCACAGCTAACATTGTATGACTCCACGACATCGTCTAATTCGCTAAAGTAGTTCGCTTCTTTCTATTGTAAAGTATCACTTATTCTCAACACAACCCTTTCATCTTGACTAATTGAAAACAACCACTTTCTGCTGTTAACATAAGATCTTATTAGCGAAGACTATTCTACACCGCATAATGATCTTATTTTATTTGAGTATAAACCCCATACAAAAACTAGGTCAGACGGTGATAGAGTCCAATCCGACCCACATGTCTTTTACATCACCAATGTGGGACATTTTCAATGGACGGTATTAAGTTGATTACAAACATATTTCAAATGACATAACAAGTATTTATATCCGACCTAAATGGCACATTTGCCTGTCACTAGTCTTAAGTATGAAACATAAGACATGACAGACTAAAAATAGCATAGAGTAAGGTCACGTTATTTAAAATTGAAATTATCTTGACTGAACTAAATTAAATGTAACACCGAAAGTGGTCATTCTATAAAAATCGTTACAAGAATAAAAACATTATCCAAATATCATAAAATACATTACTCAAATATTCTAGTCATAAATACAATGAGGTCCGTTGTGACTTGAAACTAAACAAAAATAAACAACAGAATACTGTGGATGGATCGAATTGAGATTCAAGAACATGGTCTGCAATTCAGGTAACAACTGATACCTGGAAAACTGTGCATAAAATGAAGTTGAAAACTGTTATACCATTAAGAGGACATGTGCGGAGGATGAAGCGGTAACCCTTCCCTAAGCATAAAAATCCTCACGTGATCATGTGGGTGAGATAACAGACTTCCCCTTTGCTGCGTATCCAAACCAATTCTTCCATTAATTGCATCTTTGCTGGACTCGCCTGGTTATGGCCACCATTTTGCCATATTACAGCGTTGGATTCCTTGCTAATTTAGAATTGATAGCTTGTTAAGAAATTTAGAATTGTAATTAAATTAGTAATTAAGTTATTTTAAGCGTTTTAAAAACCAAAAAATTTGGAGTTGGAAGTTTGGATTTTGGAATTGATTATAGTAGTCATTTTAATTACATAGCTATCCAATCACTTATTGTAAATACGCTAAATAAACCCGAGTGGTTACGGATGTGACCACCATCGACCTAGAAATGGAACTGGGCACGCATGCCGTTAGGTTGGCACACCGTAGCATGATCCATGACCTTTTTTTAGCACGTCCACGGGATTGACGCGGCTCAGCACGGTACAACTCGCCATGGGTCATAGCCGTGCCTGACTGCCTTGGCTGAAAGTTGAGAAAGAAGAGCACGACCCACCTGGATATGCCTAAAATACAAAGAAATACGGCTAAAGTGGAGGAATTGTTTGGGCACGCTGCACGACACGACACGCCATCGGTTATGTCTGGGCCGTCATTTCCACTTCACTAACACAAAAACGATACGAAGCTCAACTTCCCGTGCCATTTCCTCCTCTAGGCATAGGGGGCCGGCATAAGGCACAGACTAACACGACCCACTTCCATCTCTACCCTAACCTCCATCTCTACCCTGACCTCGACCTGCATCGTCCTATTAAAATTATAGTTTCTTTGTTTCCCAAACATTATTGAGCAAATTGAAATTCAGAACTGAATTCCACATAATCTTTAAGAAGTTTATGAAGTTGGACGTGTAATTAAATTTGTAACACCTGTCATTTTAGTAAGGTGCTCGATCGAATAAGGGTGGCATCGGCTGCGGAACCCAATTCCTAAATTACGATTTTGAATAATTTTGATCTAGAGTAGGTCACTCGATCGAGTGGGCGAGTTACTCGATCGAGTGGAGGTGTACTCGATCGAGTAACATAGATACTAGATCGAGTGACCTACCTAGTTTTACAGCAGCTCGTGTTTCCAATTGTTCTATACCATTATTATTATTATTGTTATTATTATTAGAGAAAATTGTTGATTACATCCTTTTAAAAATCACTTTTTGAAAATTACAGCCTTATATAATTTTTTTTGTAAATTACAGCCAAAATATCACTTTTCTACTAAAACTGCACCAAGTTGAGTTTTCCGGTAAATTTTGTCAAAATCTGACCGATATACCCTTTCTTATTTGAAAGCCTATTTACCCAGATCATATCATTTTACCTACCTCCTTCCTTGATCATTCTTTTGTACACCTCCAAAGCCTACTTATCCAATAGACTTCATTTTACCAAGGACAAATGGAGGTTGCCTAATTCCTCCCCTTACATCTAACACCTTAAAGATTGTCAAATATGTCGTTGAATCTCTGTTCATTATTTGCTTCTGCATCATATCAAACACAAAGACTATATCATCTACCCTCCCTCTCACCCTTAAAAACTCAAGCTTGTAGTTACAAGTCTCGGTGGTATGGACAATGTAGGGTAAATCCGCAATAGTCTTGAAGTAATCAAAAGCCATGTTGGGGTCAAAAATTGACCGTAAAACGTCCATTATCCTTTTAGAAGAAGGGTTGTTTTTTGGTATGTCATCACCAAATTCAAATTGAACACATATTAATAAAATTGAAGAACCCTAATTTTTTAAATTTGGGAAAAATTGATCTACAAAGTATAAAAAAACGATTAAGAGAAAATAGAAATAATGGAATTCAATTAAATTGATTTAGAGAAGAATTTGAATAGAAGGGGTGAATTAGATTAAGTGATATTGTTGAAGGAATGGAAAATTAGAGAGATGAAGTTGTGAAATATGATGAAGGGGATGAACATAAGAGAATATAAAAGATGAAGGTAAGGGTATTTTCGTCTTAAAAATGAACTTAATTGACAAAAATTCAAATTTGTATCAATTTTCCACCAGAGCAAATGTTTTGGCTGTAATTTCTGATCAGAAGTGATATTATGGCTGTAATTTACAAAAAAAATTATATAAGGCTATAATTTTCAAAAAATGGTTTTTAAAAGGCTGTAATCAACAAATTTCTCTTATTGTTGTTGTTGTTGTTGTTGTTGTTGTTGTTGTTGTTGCTGCTGCTGCTGCTGCTGCTGCTGCTGCTGCTGCTGCTGTTGTTGTTGTTGTTATTATTATTATTATTATTATTATTATTATTATTATTATTATTATATTTTTTCCTAAACCGACTTAGACCTACTTAAACACTATATAAACCCCTCCTTATCAGATCTTAAACTCTTTTTTATTATCTGACAAACTTTCTTATGAAGATCTAATTAGAACATCTAGTGAGAGGAAAGAGAGGGAGATTTGCAATTGAATTGGGAGTTTTCATTCTAGCAAGCAAGATGAGTCTTTATCATCATAAGTTGTAAAAAATATGTTTCTACTCATTTATTTACATTAAATACGTTGTAATTATTGACCTAGTACGTATAACACCAAAACCTAGACCGCAATTTGGGGAAACTAGATTATAACGGGGGATTGTATGACTTAGTTAGTGATTTTATGCAATTGTATGAATGTTATAGGTAGCAATTTTTTAGAGGAGCTGTATTAGAGCCGTGTGCTATACGTGTGACACGGGAAGTTGCGAAAAGGTAGGAATTTCCTACTCAATCTATGCGTTATTTGTATGAGTTGTGTTATTACTTGTGGTTGTGACGATTTTATAAGATGATTATTGATGTTGAGACACATACTTGAGAAACGATTTATTAGGTGTTGTGATCATTAACATGATGGGTATTGCTATTGCATATGTTGTTGTAAAAGTTATATTAAGATGAGAAATGATATTGGCCTTTGGGCTTCGTGAAATAATGAGATTATGATATTGCCTTTGGGCTCCGTGGTTTATTCCGGAGGTCACCCGGGGAGGCTGATCCTGGCTCCATTGATCATGGATATTGCCTCATCGTTCTCCTCTTAGGGACCTACCCTTTGAGGGATGTGCACATTCAGGACCGGGGATGATACTAATGTCGTTAATTCGGTTCGTCATACTAATGTCGTTAATTCGGTCTGAAATAAAGAGAGGTAAAACTAATGTTGTAGAGACGGTTCATGATATTGTGTTGTGTAGGTAACATTGTTATAATACCAGTGTTTGGTCCGGATTTGTTTATAGATGCCGATGTCATGTGTCGAGGTTGTTAGCTATATTAAATGTTGTAATGATTATCCCTACCCAGCCTTTGGTCGACTTGTGTGTGTCATATCACCCAAACTTTTCAACTTGGCGACCTCTTATGATCCATTTGTTATTTCCGTTCAAATGGGGAGCAATGAGACTTGCAAGTGTTTAAATGTGAGATCAGTCTGTTGATGTGACGGGCATGGGGCGTGACATGGTGATGGCTGAGTAGCGTATATAAAACAATCACTTAGTTAGCTTAGTTTGTATTTTTAAAATAAGACTTCTGCTGCAATCAGTTGTTATCACTATTAAATTGTTGTAAGACGATATAATGATATTTTATAATTTTATTTAAAGTACCTAGTATCGTTTTGTCTTTTTTTTATTCATTATCGCGGACAACCAAGATTGTAACAGTCCTAATTCAATATCTCGAACAATCGAGATTGTAACAGTCCTAATTATCTGGGAAAATCTTGTTAAAGGCTCCTGAATAAATGGGGTGTTACAAAATTAAAACAATTCTAATCCTCCTATATATTAAGAGAATAAATCTATCCACAATTTTCCCTCTAAAATTCACTCATGCTTTAATAAGGAAACAATTATATTTATGTGTGGTAACAAAAATTTTCATTTTAATAAGAAAACATGTGAGAATTGGAGTTATATCATGTAATGAACTTAAAGAGGTCTCTCAACTTTTCATGTCTAAGTGAAATGTTCTATGATTGATCATCACTCCTCACACTATATCATATAAGTATTAGTTATATATCATAAATACGAGATAATTTGTAAACACACATTAATGAGATATTTTGATTTATTATACATGTGGAATTGCATTAATAATGAGGATAATATGAGAGAAATATTCTCCCCCATTTTTTTCACAGTTCTATTTTCATGTCTTTTGTTACAAAGTGTTAAAATAATGAGACTTTTCTTGATTCATTTAGGTTCATGCACTTAGTTAATACCATGAATCTAGATTATTTATGCATAGTGTATGTACTATGTATCTAGATCATTGATGAATCATGCATAATGTATGTACTATGAATCTAGATCATTCATGCATATGTATTTATTATGAATCTAGATCATTCATGCATACATCCTAGAATATGCAAGGGTGCGTATCACCTATAAATACCATGTAATCCTAAGGCATTGTAATCAATCAATATTTCAATTAATCAACATATCAATACAATCAATCAATATCAATCAAATCAAACTATTTCCTTCTTTCAAACTTATTTCTCTCTACTTTCCCACATAAACTATCCCAAATCCCAACATTTGGCATCAGAGCCATTAAGGATCTTAAAGGGCCTCTTGAAGTATGGCTTCAAGTTCAAGTGTTTCTCTCCCTGCAATCCCAAACTTTGCAGAAGAAAGTTACGATTATTGGAGTGTCAAAATGAAACTATTTTTAAAGTCTTGTGATTTATGGGAGATTGTGGAAAAGGGTTTTGAAGCAAGAGTAGAAGGAAGTGAATATTCCGCTGCGCAACTACAACAACTAAAAACTGATGAAATGAAAGATGCGAGGGCACTTTCATATATCCACAGTGTTGTTTTGGACAGCATAACACCAAAAATCATCCGGGCATCATCAGCAAAAGAAGCCTGGAACACTCTTTTGGAGGAATTTCATGGGTCCGAGAAAGTAAGGATTCTAAGACTCAATAAACTAAGAAGAGATTATGCAAATATAAAGATGAGAGACGACGAAAACATTAAAGAATATTCGTCAAGATTCATGGAACTTGTAAATCGGATGCAAATTTATGGAGAAAGTACTAGCGATGACACAATCATCCCAAAGGTGCTAGTAACTCTCAATACTAAGTTCAATACTATTGCCTCTATGATTGAAGAATTTAAAGATCTGAGTACACTCGGCACTACCGAGTTGTTTGGTTCACTGTTGGCACACGATGAAAAATTCATCAAAAGCGATGAAAGGCCAATTGAAGGTGCTTTCCAAACTAAGCATAAATCAAAGTTACCTTATCTAAAAGAAGGTAATGGTAAATATCTGGAGGGTAACAATAGTTCATACGCACCTGGAAGATTTCCTCTATGTGGCAGTTGCGGCAAAAACAATCATTCGGAGCAAAATTATTGGTTTAAGGGGAAACCCAAACTACAAATGTAGATTTTGCAAGAAGTTTGGCCATTTTTAGAAAAATTGTAAAATTAAAGCCAAACAAAACTCATAAGATCAGTCCACCCACCAAACCAACAAAGCAATTGAGGATCATCTATTTCAAGTTTGTCAAAGTGAAAATTCTGGCAACAAGCAAAAATGGCTCATCGATAGTGGTTGTACAAGCCATATGACTCATGATAAGAATATTTTCACTCAACTTGATACTTCAAACAAGTATCATGTTCATGTGGGAAATGGAGCCGTCTTAGAGACACAAGGAAAGGGAACCATTGCTGTCCAAACTAAGAAAGGTACTAAATTTATCAATGATGTTCTCTTAGGACCTGATCTTAGTGAAAACTTGTTGAGTATACCTCAAATGATGCTCCATGGCTATTCCGTAATCTTCAAAGATGAACATTGCATCATTTATGATCCACAAAAAAGGGAAATTGCTAAAATCAAAATGCAAAACAAGACATTTTCTTTATTCTGGGATACATCTTTGGAGCAGGCTAACAAAGTCCAAAGTGATGAAACATGGCTTTGGCACAAGAGATATGGGTACTTCAACATTGGTGCGTTTAATTTCCTATACAACAAGAACATGGTGCGTGATATTCCCTTTTTGCCTCCTATCCAAAATCTGTGTGATTGATAATTGATTATTATAGACCATTTTCCCTCTTTATTCTCATACTTCTTGACCCCATTTGACACGGTTTTAACCCCGACTCGCTTGCATTTTGTCCCTTTTATACTCGTGGATATACACTGTGAATCCCCGCCTCATTTTGTAGGGAATACGCCTAAGAAGAGGCAAAACGGAAGAAGGAGCAAGCTCGGGCTTAGGACCATGCTAGTTGAGAAGAAAAGAAGGGAGAAAGCTGAGCAGATGTCTCTGCCGGCAGGCCGGCCCACCGGCAGGGACATCCCCTATCCCCAGAAGTGAAGGAAAGGCTGAGAAAGTATTCTCTGTCGGCAGGCCGGCCCACCGTTAGGGAAAATCTCCAACACTTAGCCAAATTTTGAAGAAGATTTTAGAAGTAAGAATTAAAGAGGCTCGCTGTCGGCAGGCAGGCCAGCATGCGGTCTACCGGCACACGCACACTTTATGGAAGAAATGAAGAGGGAAATCATGCAAGGAGTATCCTCTGCCGGCAGGCCGGCAGCCGGTCCACCGGCAGAGAGCAACCCAAGCTTAAATTCGTCTAAGGAAAGAAGAGACTCGCTGCCGGCAGGGAGGTCGGCAGCCGGTGTACCGGCACAGGACGCAATTCCCAATTTAGTCTTCTTTTTCCTTCATTTGTGTTTAATTCAAGGGGTAGTATAAATACCCCCTTCCCTTAATCATTTGTAAAAAAAACCCTAGACAGAAAATTTCCTCTAAGTTTATGAAAACCCTATTTAATCTAAGTCTTAATCTTTCCTTAATCAAATATTAATTACTTAGGAAATTAGTTTAAGATTAGTTATTATCAATTATTTACATTTGGTATTTGGGTTGTATTTGAAGATTGGTGAAGATATTCACTTCCATTAATCCAAGATTGCAACTTTGTCTTAGAATTGGTATAATTTCTCCTCTAGTTTGTTTATCTTTCAATTGTTTACATATTCAAGTTTATTTAATCAATCCATCTTTGCAATATGTTTTCTCTTGTTTGTTACATGTCAAAGCATCCATCTTTTGTGTTTGTTATCATAGCTATGTGTGAGTAGTGCCCTACTAGGATGGAGGGGGATCTCATATAGAATCATAAGGGTAGATTATAGCATAGAAAGATTACAATTCTTGAGTTTAAGCATCTCAATTTTATTATGCATGCTAGGTGTTTGTGTTAATGCTTGAATGAGAATTTAAGTGCTTCCACTATCTATCTTTGCTTGTTGGGTGAGAACATGGCTAGTAAAATAGGATTAGCATGATAAAATTGTGGTTGGGTTGATTAGGTGAGGTCTTAATCGATCTTAACTTAAGAATTAGTCTCATATCGAGAGATAGAGTCTTTTTCATGCTTTTGCTTTCTAATTTATCGCCCTATGCATGTCTCCCCTTGTCTATATGAGCGAACCCAATGTCCTAGTCCCTTAATTATTGTCATTCACCATTTTAAGCATTCATCTAATTTTCCTTGCTTTATTAATCTCCTTTAGTTAATTAAACCAACTCAAACCTCTTCTAATTGAACTAAACTAGTAGCTAAATATCTAATCATAGAGCCATAGACACCGTCCCTTGGGTTCGACCCTCATAAGTACAACGACATCGTACACTTGCGAGGAATTACAAATAAAATTCACATCAAGTTTTTGGCGCCATTGCCGGGGACGGCATCATTAGATAGGATTAGTTGTTTTCATCTAGGCTTAGTTCCCTTATTTTGTTGTTGTTTATTTCCTCCCTTTGTCCTAGTGCATCTCTTTCATTAGTACTATTTGATCTTTTGTTAAGTGCATGAATAGGTGCTACATCGGACCTCTTTTCCCTCTTGATCACGAGATCGAGAAAACATTTCGGGCAAGAAGAAGATTAACTCTTTCGGCAATTCGAGGATCTCCACCCATTTTTAACCCACCAATCAACCACAATTCCACAATAGATAACTTAAACCAACCACCCTCTTCCTCCACCCTATCACCACTTCACATTCCACATAACTCTCCACCTCAAAACTCTCCCATTGATTCACCACAAAATTCACCAACACATTCACAACATTCCAACCACACAAACAAAACCGAATATCCACGAAACAATCTCATAAACGAGGACATGGCGGACCAACCTATGGGCTATTAATATAGACCGGACCCCAACCGTGCATGTTCGGCTATCAACTATGGAGCCCTTGCTCCCAATACATTTGAACTCCGGCATCATGTAATCAACTACATGCAACAAGACACATTCCATGGAATGAAGAATGAAGATGCACACCAACATCTCACATCCTACAAGGAGAAAGCGGGCTCCATTAAGCACAACGGTGTAACGGAGGAGCAAATGCTCTTAATGCTCTTCCCCATCACGTTAAAGGATAACGCTAAGAAATAGTTAAATTCCCACGAGCCTGGCACGTTCAGTACTTGGGAAGCCCTATCCAAGGCCTTCATCAACAAGTTCTATCCGCCTTCTAAAACCGCGAGAATTCGCCATGAGATTCAAACATTCATACAAAAACCAATGGAGACTCTAAGTAAAGCTTGGGAACGTTTTAGAGACCTCCTAGCATCTTGCCCACACCATGGTATCCCGAAATGGATGACCACCCAAACCTTTTTCCAAACTCTCGAGCAAAGGTTCCGGGATATGATCGTGGCGGCATCGGGTGGAAATTTTGATGGAATGAACAACGCTCATATCACGGAAATGATTCAAAACATTTCTGAGATAGAGAGTAGTTATGATAGATATGTGGACCACAAAAGTGAAGGACCCTCCAAGATAGAGACGGAGTCACCCAAAATCTGCCTTAGTCTCAAGAGACAGTCGATAGTCAAAAGAGTCGACTCTTAGGATCACCATGGAGGTCCTATCCACGACCGGGCACCGAATGTTATAAAACATTTAGGACTCCACGTCGATGTCACAATTGTGTCCTACGAGATATCCGTATAACTCGCCTCTGTGATTGGTCAGTCAAACGTTTGACTTATGGCTCATTGAACCCACCATCAACCAACGTCACAAAATAATTGCCTGAGTTATCAGCTCACGTGGGCAATTAAGGACCAAAATATAATGTTTGTTCAGTTCACTTTGTGGTGTTCAAAAATGTCGTACAAATCCACGTGAAAAACAAAATATATAAATATTAAAACGATGATGTCGTATAGAGTACAAAAGAGAATGAATCTAATCCATAAAAGAGTACTACAACTCAGGAACACGTTTAATTCCCATGGAATTAACATGCCCTTCATGTTTATCTTGTCGTAATGGTTTAGTGAGAGGATCTGCTATATTATCATCTGTAGCAATCTTTTCTATCACTACTTCCTTTTGCTCCATGTAATCTCGGATTAGATGAGCTTTCCGTTGTACATGTCTAGACTTGTTGCTAGACTTTGGCTCCTTAGCTTGGAAGATGACACCTCTATTGTCGCAATAGATGGTGATCGGGTCATTCGAACTAGGCACTACAGATAGTCCTTGTAAGAATTGACGCATCCATATCGCTTCCTTTGCAGCTTCAGACGCGGCATAGTACTCGGACTCGATCGTAGAATCTCTTTGTAACACTTTGTTTGGAACTCTTCCGGTGATCGCAGCGCCATTAAGAGTAAAAACGAATCCGGACCGAGATTTCGAGTCATCTCGATCCGTTTGGAAGCTAGCATCTGCAGAATCGGTTGCGCATAGCTTTTGTTCGCCTCCATAAGTCAATGCCCAAGCTTTAGTCCTCCGTAGGTACTTAAGAATGTTCTTGATAGCCATCCAATGTGATTCACCTGGATCTTTGTTGGAATCGACTTGTCATACTCAATGCATATGTCACGTCCGGACGTGTGCATATCATGGCATACATGATTGATCCTATAGCCGAGGCATAAGGAATCCATGTCATGCGCTCTTTATCTTCCGGTGTCTCGGTGCCGAGACTTGCTCAAATGCACCCCGGAGCCATAGGAAGAAACCCCTTTGGC
Organism: Silene latifolia; assembly: GCF_048544455.1. Taxonomy (NCBI): domain Eukaryota; kingdom Viridiplantae; phylum Streptophyta; class Magnoliopsida; order Caryophyllales; family Caryophyllaceae; genus Silene; species Silene latifolia. The sequence goes on from NC_133528.1 coordinate 39,250,619, forward strand.
GTTAGTCATCTTTGAATCTCTCTAGGATCTTGTCTATGTAAGACTCTGATCGAGAGATAACATCCGACGTGATCTATCTCGATAGATACGGATGCCCAAAATTCTTTGTGCCTCACCCGGATCTTTCATCTGGAAATGGTTCTTCAACCACACTTTTACCGAAGTTAAGAGAGGTATGTCATTCCCAATCAGGAGTATGTCATCGACATACAATATTAGGAAGACAATCTTGCTCCCACTCGACTTGATATATAGACATGGTTCCTCGACCGATCGAGTAAATCCATTTTCTTTTATCACTTGGTCGAAACGATGATTCCAACTCCTAGAAGCTTGCTTAAGTCCATAAATGGAACGCTTAAGCTTGCATACTTTCTTAGGATGTTCTGGATCGATGAAACCTTCGGATTGTACCATGTACAACTCTTCCTCCAAAAAACCGTTTAAGAAGGCGGTTTTCACATCCATCTGCCAAATTTCATAGTCATGAAAAGCGGCTATCGCTAAGATAATCCGAATGGAACGCAGCATGACTACGGGTGCAAAAATTTCATCGTAGTGCAAACCTGGCACTTGGGTGAAACCTTTAGCAACTAGTCGTGCTTTATAGATATCTTGTTGACCTTCCACAGAATGCTTTATCTTGTAAAGCCATTTGCATTGAAGGGGACGAACCTTAGCAGGTAAGTCAACAAGATCCCATACATTGTTCTCATACATGGAGTCCATCTCGGATTGCATGGCCTCAAGCCATAGATTTGAGTCAGAACTGGTCATGGCACCTTTATAGGTTGCGGGTTCACTACTCGTTAAGAGTAGAATGTCATATATATCATGTTCCTCGACCTTACCAATGTATCTGTCCGGAGGAATAAAGACTCTTCCCGACCTCCTAGGTTCCTCAGGAATATTCACCGCAGCCGGGATTGAAGGAATTGGTTCCTCCAATGGTTGCTCGGTATTTGGTTCTGGAACCTCCGACAGCTCGAAGGTTCTATCACTCTTTGCATTCTCGAGAAATTCCTTCTCTAAGAATGTCGCACTAGCCGCAACAAATACACGTTGTTCGGTTGGCGAATAGAAGTAATGACCAAGTGTTCCTTTAGGATAACCTATAAAGTATGTCTTGACCGATCGCGGGCCAAGCTTATCCTCGTGTCTCCACTTGACATAAGCCTCGCAGCCCCAAACCCGTATAAAGGACAAGTTAGGGACCGTTCCCTTCCATAGTTCATATGGAGTCTTGTCAACAGCTTTAGACGGACTTCGGTTAAGTATTAGAGCGGCTGACAGAAGAGCATAACCCCACAATGAGTCAGGCAACACGGTGTGACTCATCATGGATTGAACCATATCAAGTAGTGTTCGATTTCTCCGTTCGGACACACCATTCAACCGAGGTGTTCGGTGGAGTTAAGCGTAAGGCAATCCCACAGTCTTTGAGGTGTTGATCAAACTCGTGAGAAAGATACTCGCCACCACGGTCCGAGCGCAGTGTTTTAATCTTTCTACCCATGAGGTTACGTACCCGATTCTCGGTATTCCTTGAATTTCTCAAAGGATTCACTTTTGTGCTTCATTAAGTAGACATAGCCATATCTACTTAAATCATCCGTGAAAGTGATGAAATACCTCTAGCCTTCTCGTGCGGTGATTGACATGGGTCCACACACATCCGTATGTATGAGTCCTAATAGGTCAGCGCGCATTCCAACACCTTTGAAGGAAATTCGAGTCATCTTACCAATGAGACATGATTCACACGTGCCAAATGATTGAAAATCAAAGGCCGAGATAGCTCCATTCGTATGAGTTGTTTTACGCGTTTCTCATTAATGTGTCCCATACGGCAGAGCCATAGATACGTTTGATCTTTGTCACCAACCTTTAACTTTTTATTCATTACGTGTAATATTTCGGTGGTCCGATCTAAAACATAAATTCCGTTCATGGAGACCGCCTTGCCATAAATCATATCGTGTAATGAGAAAATGCAAGAATTATTCTCTATTACAAATGAAAAACCAAGTTTGTCAAGTGCGTAAACCGAAATAATGTTTTTAGAAAGATGGGTACATAATAGCGAGTTATATAAAAATAACTCAAATCCGCTAGGAAGTCTGGATCACGTATGTTCCCCTCGAGACGGCGGCCACTCGTGCTCCATTCCCGACACGCAGGTCCACCTCACCCTTTACGAGGGGTTCGATGTTTTGAGCCCCCGCACATGATTACACGAGATGAGAACCACAACCGTATCTAGTACCCAAGTTCCGTAACTTGCGTGGTTAATCTCAATCATATGAATAAAAGTAGAAGAGGAAGAAAACATACCAACGGGTTTAACACGACCTGCTTTTATGTCCTCATGGTAGACATGACATGTACGCCTCCAATGCCCGATCTTGTGGCGGTGATGGCATTCCATGTTTTCGGTCTTGCTCTTTGTCGCGCCTGATGAGTTACTTGCCTCACCAGGCCCACTCTTACCTGATCCCGACTTCTTAAACTTCGGTTTGCCTACCGCTAGGTCTGCATGAGCTTTGCCCTTACCCTTGCCCTTGTTTGATACAACGAGAACATCCTGTTTCAAGCTCCCACTGAACTTCATGTCCTTCTCGGTCTGTACGAGAAGGGAGTGTAGTTCATGAGGACTTTTCTTCAAATCATTCATATAGTAATTCGCTCTAAAGAGCGCAAAACCATCGTGGAGTGAATGAAGCATGCGGTCAATCACGATGTTCTCGCTGATTTTACAATCAAGCGCCTCCGATCCACGACATTCTCAATCATGCTGAGAATGTGTGGGCTAACCGGTTGGCCCTTCTGGAGTCTCGCATCAAAGAAGCGAGTGGTGTGCTCATAGGTCACAATTCTCGGTGCTTTCGAGAATTCCTTGGTGAGCGTGGTGAAAATCTTGTTTGCACCTTGGGCTATGAAGCGTTTCAGCAAATTGGATTCCATTGCAAAAATGAGTACGTTTTTAATCGCACCCGCTTCCATGACGAAGTCGCTATACTTGGAGACCTCGTTAACTCGAGCCGTGGGGCCTGGGGCTGGCGGGAGGGGCTCGATCGGATACTTGAGCTTCCCGTCGGCGGTGGCGCATTCCGTAATGCCGCCTCCCATTCCGCGAAGTTTGATCCATCATTCTTCAGTCTAGTAGACTGATTCATCTGATTCATGAAGATCCGAAGCCAGGACTCACGGTCCAATGTGGCACTTGGCATTGGGTCATCGATGATGCCAGCCATTATGTTATTAGCAGTTTAAAAGATCGTGATCTACGCTGAAAAAGAAAGAAAAACAAAAACGAAATAAGCAACTCATCGAGGTGATTTAAGTCTATTTAAAATTCATTTTAATCGTGTAGACTCATTGCACTTGCATAATTGATCTCCCTCAAGAATAATACAAGTGATCCCAAGACTCAATTTCCGTAAATTGTGAGCCAACTGTTTAGCTAGTTCTTCCGTAAGAACTCTTGGTCGATAGATTTCCGTAAATCCTATCTATAGTCCACCATAATCACAGGATCGTACAAGTGACCATAGTGTTGAGATAAAATAAGTCAATCAGTTCCAACTTACCCGACGTAGAAGGGGTCATATTATGCCTACCGACGAAGAAGGGATTCATTGGAGTTTGACCTATAAAGACTATTCTCAATTTTTGGATATACGAGGAAGATCCCATCAACTTAGTTTTAATTCATTTTAAGTGAACGAATAACTAGCATTACGTGAATGAATTAACTTAGGTGATGGCTTAAAAAGATCGTGTGACATAAGAATGTCATAGAAAACTAACGCGTGACCTCTATATGAGTCAGTTTTCATGCAATTATTAGGTGGTTTGGTTTTAGGCGGAATATGATGCAAATTATCGTTACAAAAATAAAAGAATGCAAAACGTAAATAAAAGTCCTAGTGTGGCCTATCCTAGTAAAAATGAACATAATACAACTTTGGAATCCACCGTTGGACCCGAAAAGCTTGTCTTGATGTTCCATCTTGATCCATGCAGCGGGAGTGAGCATCCGATTCTCCATCTTTGGTCTTCTCAAAATTACAATTTAAATATTACAAAAATAAACCTATTTACATTCTAAATAATAAAAAAAACTGTAATTACAAGGAAAAACCAAAACGGAGATTCAAGATCTCAAAATACAACCAAGACCGTGTTCCATCATTACGGTAACACGTTCTACTAAAGCAACACTAAGTTACAACTGATTGTAAAAATTAAATACGTAATTAAAAGCATTCAACAATAACGATAAATAAAATGCATCAACTAAAACAAATTTATTCGTGACATAATTCCGTAATTATGTTAAATTTATCCAAACCACCTTTTAACGATTAAAATTATGTGACAAAACCGGTTCTATCAACTTAATTTTAATCCATGATAATCCATTACTTTAAATTGCTTTAAAATAAGCTAAATGGTACGTGTGTGAACCGTTTCACAATCAAGCGAGCGTACAATATCCGTATAAAGTACAGTTTATGGCCAAAAGAAAATTTAAACAACAAAAATTAAATTTTTATTTTGCGCAAAAAAAAAAAGGGCTCGATCGATCAAAGCGCAAGTCGATCGAGAGGATTGCCAAAAGAAAGTGCTCGATCGACTGAACTCGAGGTCGATCGAGGACTTATATCAGCAAGACTGTTCGATCGAGTACAAGGAGGTCTCGATCGAGCAGTTAGGGTTTTAAAAGTGGTCGATCGAGTTCTGCAAGGACTCGATCGAGTAAAAACAAGACAGAAAACCTCTCGATCGAGTAGAAACATGCTCGATCGAGAACAAAACATATCTGAAAACTTAAAACCCTCGTGAAAACATTTGACAAAGCAAAATCAATGGCAATTTTGATCTAATTCGTATAAAATCAAATCAACAATTGAAAATACATGAACATATTGTTATGATTATCGTTTAAAATAACAATATGCAAAAAACAAATCGAAAACAAACACAAAACAGCCGTGTAACATATGAGGCCGCACGGTTTTCGAGACAAAAGCAATCGTTTCAAATCGTTTTATAGAAAATCACATTGAAAAATATACGTGGCCTCGCTCTGATACCACTTGTGGGGAAATATCCGTAAAATTCCCTTAAATTTTAGGACTATAACGTAGATTTAGCATGTGATTATTGTCATAAAACTAAAATACAAGAGAAACGATAAAGGTAAAGAATCAACCTCGGGTCCTAGTGCAATTCGGCAAAATGAACAGAAATCAACGTAGATTTCCTCCTAATTGTTGCACCCAAGACCGTCTGAGACTATGCCCTTGTGCTAGAATGTATTCTTAATTGCCTTGCAATATTGAGAGAATTTTATGTGAGTTTTGCTAGATGTGAGATCTAGGTTTTTCAGAGAAAAATGCTCTAAAAAACCCTAGTTTATTTGCAAATGAAATGCTTAGGTCAAAAATGAGAAAGGCTCTCCTTTTTGTTCCTCCTTGGTTCGAACCGTGTACATGGGGAGGGAGTGGGCTTTTCCACTTCCTCCTCATTTTTAACTCGTGGTCCGGCTCGAAAATGCTAAATGTATATGACGCGATTTTATTATAAATCGTCATCGGTTATCGGTTATTAAAACATCAACTAATAACACGGATTAGTTGAAATATTAATACATGTCCGACAAAGATAATATTGTATAATTAATTCAATATACAAAAATTAAATATAATCATTTATATTCAATTTACGAATTAACCGCTTAATTCGTCTTAGCCATTATTATTTAATCCGTATTAAATAATCATCTCAACATCGCGTTTGACTAATTATTAGTCAATGACTCCGACTAACTGCTTAGTCAACTTTGGCATCAACATGACTGTATTTTCATACCGTCACATCTCTCAAACGAATCCTATAGGTGTGACTTTTAGGGACCAGTTGATCACCGCCATCTGTGTGACAATAACGTCAAACTTATCTAGCAAGCCAACCGTTATTGATAAACGTGGACCAACTGATAGTAATACAAAAGTATACCCTTTGATCCTTTTAGAGATTTAAATGTTATTGCACTAAATGTAGAGGACACCAGCCCCAACAATTTGAAGAGTTCAAATTGGCGAAGAAGCATGGAGACTCGAAACCTGCCAATGAAGGTGGGCCTAGCCATTCCAAGGTTTATTACGTCCAAGAACCTAGGTCTCCACCTATGCACTATCCTCCTCAAATGTTTTGCGATTATTATGGCGGTGTGAGGCACACCATTGAGTATTGTTCATATATACCGGAAGACGACCAACAATAAGAGTGTTTTGCTCTCCAATGGCAAGGTGCACCGAGGGTCTCCTACCAACGTCACGAGACCCTCTACCGTGCCTTCCCTAATCAAGACCCGAAGCTTTCATATGCGGGGCAACCGTTGGATACCAAATATCAACAACCTCAATATATGCCTCCACCCAAACCCGATCACTCTCGGCAATACCACCAAAACCAAGGCCAAGGCTCTAACTACCGGGGTCAAAGGCAACATGATAATCCCAACTATGTCCCACCTCATCAAAGAGCCAACTACCAAAACCAAAACCAAAACCAAAACCAAAACCAAAACCAAAACCCTCCATACCAACAAGGCTACCAATCACACCAACAACATCAACAACCATTCAACCAACAACAAGGATACCAATAAGGGTATCACCAACAACAAAATTTCAACCAACCTCCACAAAATCAACAACAATACATAGAACCACCCAACCCCACCTCTTCTCTTGAGAAATTTCTAAGGGACATGGATGCCAAAGTTGACAATCAATTCAAAGCTTTGAAGACCGAACTTTCAAATGTTCAAGTACACCAAAGAACATTTGACTCATATATGGCCAATAAAAACCCTTCTTCTTCACAAAGGGCTCCCCACTCATTGTCTCCTCAAGGCTCTCATCCTAGGGATGGACTACCACCACACCAACAAGCTCATGTGGTGACCTTGAGGAGTGGGAAAGACTTGGAGGACCCTTACAAGGAGTATGAATCAAAGAGAAAGAGAGATGTCATGAGAGATGGGGAGGAGAGTCCACCTCCATCACCATCAAGTAGAATGGACAACACTAAGAAGGGGAAGGTGAGTGACTATGTTGAGGATGATGACCACTTCATTTTGGAGGAGATAGTGGTTAAAAGAGACCAAGAAAGAGTGGTTGAAAGAGACCAAGGGAAAGGGAAGGAAGCACATGAAGTAGCTAACACTAAGCAAGCCACAACTCCCGAAAAGACCATTAACCCTCCAATGCCATTTCCTAATAGAAGTAGAGTCATGAATGAGGAGAGGAAGTTCTACAAATTCGTGGATATGTTGAAAAAGCTTGAGCTTTCATTGCCTTTCACCGAGGTAGTGACACAAATGCCGCTCTACACAAAATTCTTGAAGGATGTTTTGACCAAGAAGAGAAGCATTGGAGGAAATGGTGTAGTCCCTCTTAGAGGAGAATGTAGTGCAATCTTACTCAATCCCATGCCGTAGAAATTACAAGATCCGGGTAGTTTTTCCATCCCGTGCACGGTGGGTAATGTGAGCATAAAAAGGGCACTTTGTGATCTTGGTGCTAGTGTTAGCATTTTGCCTCTTCCCACTGCGAGGAAAGTCGGGTTACATGACATGATTCCCACCTCCATGACATTGCTACTTGCCGATAGATCGGTCCAAAGACCGATGGGTGTGATTGAGGATATGCCGGTTAAGGTTGGCAACTTCTACATCCCGGCGGATTTCGTAGTACTTGACATTCCGGAGGATCAACAAACACCAATCATACTAGGAAGACCTTTCCTAGCAACTGGAGATGTTAATATTAGTGTCAAGGAGGGGAAACTCACCTTCAAGATGGGAGGGAATGTTGTTGAAATCTCTTTGACCGGAGCCATGTCACAACCTATGTTTGAAAGTGTCTATTCCATAGACATGTTGGAAGAAGTTATTGAAGAAGCTAAGGACAAGGGCTCGGGGGAGCATTTGGAGGAAGATTATGAAGCTCTACCGCCTATCTTGGATGAAGTTGAGGGTCCGAGCCCTCCTAAGGTAGATCTCAAACCTTTGCCCCCTCCCTCGAATATGCCTATCTCGATGAGGCACACTCCTTCCCCGTGATCATCAATGCGGACCTAACGACTTCCCAAAAAGAAAAACTCTTGAAAGTTCTTAAGGAAAACAAGAAAGCCATTGGGTATAGCCTTGATGATCTCACTGGAATCGATCCCTGAGTCTGCATGCACCGCATCACGCTTGAGGATGGATTCACACCTTCCGCCCAACCTATGAGAAGGTTAAATGAGAATTTGAAGGAGGTGGTAAGGAAGGAAGTTGATAAGTTGCTTGAGGCCGGAATTATCTACTTCATCTCCGGGAGCAATTGGGTTAGCCTGGTTCAAATCGTCCCCAAAAAGGGCGGTATGACCGTGGTTGAGAATGAGGATGGTGAACTCATCTCCACCCGACCGGTCACGAGATGGAGAATGTATATTGATTATAGGAAGCTTAATTCCGCCTCAATCAAAGATCATTTCCCCTTTCCATTCATTGACCAAATGCTCGAGAGACTTGCAAACCATGAGTATTTTTGCTTTCTTGACGGTTATTCCGGGTTTTTCCAAATACCCATCCACCCGGATGATCAAGCAAAGACTACTTTTACTTGCCCTTACAGTGTCTTCGCATATCGAAGAATGTCGTTTGGACTTTGCAATGCTCCCGGGACATTTCAACGGGCTATGATGTCTATCTTTTCCGAGTACATTGAGAAGTCTATGGAGGTGTTCATGGACGATTTTAGTGTCCATGGCACCTCATTTGATGATTGCCTAAAGAATCTCTCCCTTGTTCTCCAAACTTGCATCCGATATAATTTGAAATTGAATTGGGAGAAGTGTCATTTTATGGTACAAAAGGGAGTAGTTCTAGGACATGTAATTTCTAAGGAGGGGATCCAAGTGGACAAAGTGAAAGTAGAGGTGATTGAGAAACTTCCCCCACCTACAAATGTCAAGGGTGTGAGGAGTTTCTTAGGCCATGCGGGGTTTTATCGCCATTTTATCAAAGATTTTGCAAAAATCGCTAAACCCCTCACCTCACTTTTGGCCAAGGACACTCCCTTCATATTTGATCAATCTTGTGTTGAAAGTTTTTGTAGGCTCAAGCAAGCCTTGATATCGGCTCCAATTGTTCAACCACCCAATTGGGACCTCCCCTTCGAATTGATGTGTGATGCAAGTGACTTTGCATTGGGGGCGGTCTTGGGCCAAAGACATGACAAGAAGCTCCATGTGATAGCTTATATAAGCAAGACCCTAGACAATGCTCAATGCAATTACACCACCACTGAAAAAGAGATGTTGGCGGTGGTGTATGCTTTTGAGAAGTTCCGACCTTACCTCTTGTGTTCCAAAGTCATTGTTTACATGGATCACACCGCTATCAAGCAACTTATGATCAAGAAGGATGCTAAGCCGAGATTGATTCGTTGGGTATTGTTGTTGCAAGAATTTGATGTCACAATCAAGGATAAACCGGGGTCCGAGAATCTTGTTACGGATCACTTATCAAGATTGACTAGAGAATTCCGAGGGGATGTTGATGATGAAATCCCCATTGATGAGTGGTTGCCCGATGACTCTATCTTAGCTATCACGTACTTCGACCCTTGGTATGCGGATATAGCTAACTACTTTGCTTTAAATTTATCCCGGAAGAACTAGACAACCAAGCTAGGAAGAAGTTGAGATATGAGTCTAGGAGATATGTATGGGAATATCCTTTCCTATATAGAAGATGCAATGATGGGATTTATCGAAGATGTGTCACTCATGAAGAAGGTCAAGTAATCCTTCAAGCTTGTCATGCTACTACATATGGAGGGCATTTGTCCACCTCTAGAACCCAAGCTCGGGTTCTTCATTGTGGATTCTATTGGCCTCCTTATTCAAGGATGCCTATGCCATGGTTCACTCTTATAATTCATGCCAAAGAAGAGATAATATTGGAAGGAGAGATGAAATGCCTTTGAACAACATTTTGGAAGTAGAGCTCTTCGATGTATGGGGCGTGGATTTCATGGGACCGTTTCCATCATCATTTGACAACCAATACATATTGGTTGCGGTGGATTATGTGTCCAAGTGGATTGAAGCAATAGCCGCCCCTACCAATGATTCAAAAGTAGTGACTAAGCTATTCAAAGACTATATTTTCCCCCGCTTTAGAGTGCCTCGAGCCGTTATAAATGATGGTGGATCACATTTCATTAATCGCACCATCTACTCTCTACTAAAAAAGTACGGCGTCCGACACAAATAGCTCTTGCCTACCACCCCCAAACTAACGGGCAAGTGGAAGTATCAAATCGACAAATCAAGGCTATTTTGGAGCGGGTTGTGAACAAGTCTAGGAAAGATTGGAGTGCTAAGCTCAATGACGTGCTATGGGCTCTAAGAACCGCCTATAAGACCCCAATCGGCACCACTCCTTACCGTTTGGTCTTTGGCAAGTCTTGCCATTTACCCCTTGAGCTAGAGCATAGAGCAAGATGGGCTCTAAGGAGCTCAAATATGATTTGGATGCCGCGGGGAACAAGCGGTTCCTTCAACTTAATGAACTTGATGAGTTGAGGATGGATGCCTGTGAAAATGCTAAACTTTACAAGGAGCGGACCAAGCAATGACATGACTCGAAGATCACAAGGAAGGAAATCGTTGTAGGTGACAAGGTACTACTATTCAACTCCCGGTTCCAATTATTTCCCGGGAAGTTGAGGTCCCGATGGTCGGGACCCTTTGAAGTAGTGACCGTGTTTCCATATGGATCATTTGAGTTGAAGAATAGCAAAGGAGAATGCTTCAAGGTCAATAGACACCAAGTGAAGTACTTTTATGAGGGTCAACCCATCGAGACCCGAGGTGAAATTGATTTGGAAGATCCCCCATCCTTGGGGGATGAGTAATCTCAAGCTTGAACAAGAAATGGTTTGGTGGAGTCCCACAACAACCACCATTTGTAGATAGCATGCATGTAGTTAGAAATTGAGACAGCTTGGAATGTCATTCTTGGAAAAATTTAGATTGCGAAGCGGGGCCCTTCACCTTACCCAAAGTCCCGACATGAGGCGTCGGTTCGACAGCGGAAAACTCAAAAAAAAGGGGTAAGTGAAGGAGTCGGGAATTAATTTTCAAAAGCAAAGGATGAAAAAGAAGCTGAATTTGAAGAGAAATAACTCTCTGCCGGCGGACCGGCAGCCGGTGCCCCTGCCGGCAGCGAGTTGTTTTTTATTTTAGAAGAAAAAATGAAGTTTGAGCTAAAGAGTGTCCTCTGCCGGCAGGCCGGCAGCCGGCCCACTGGCAGCCGGCCCACCGGCAGCCGGCCCACCGGCAGCCGGCCCACCGGCAGAGGAATCCATTATTGCAAAATATTGAAGAAAGAAGAAGGAGTGTCCACTGCCGGCAGGCCGGCAGCCCCCCCGGCAGAGGAACCCATTACTGAGGAAAGGAAGCAAGAAATTAAGGAAGAGGATGCCCCTGCCGGCAGGCCGGCAGCCGGCTCACCGGCAGGGGATCGCACTAAACGTTCAAAATTGAAGAAAGAAAAGTGAGTGTGCTCTCTGCCGGTGGACCGGCAGCCGGTGCCCCTACCGGCAGCGATTACATTGAACTTTGAAAAAAATTCAGTTTTTTTTTTTTTAAAAAAAAGGTATGGAGCCTCTGCCGGCAGACCGGCTGCCGGCACCCACGCCGTCACAGACTCATTTCTCGCCTAATTAACAAACCGACACACTCCCTTCTTCTTCATTATTTTTCCTCTTTTCTTCTCTCTTATCTCCCCTTAGCTTCCTCCATCAAACCTCCATCAAAATTCCATCAAAACACCACCAATCTCCCTTAAACCTTCACCATACCTCCATCCATTAACAACCCATCACTCCTCCTTCACTTTTCACCTTTAAAACCTTCAAACTATGGCAAGTAAGAGGACTAGGGCGGATCTTGTGAGGGCTCAACAACAACTAGTTGAGGCGGCGGCTTCCGACACCAACCCAGATCCCGACTTCCCGGACGTTGTGTTTGTGAGACAAGCACATAAAGGTAAATTTATCCTTTTTAAAAATCGCTCCCTAACCCCAACTAGGTTTATTTGTCGCCCCTAAATGCGAAGTCTAGGATTGGATACAGAGACCTTTGCTTTGTTTAAGGGTGTTGGCATGAAAGGAATGTATGACATTCACGAGGAAACATACCCCCGGCTCACTTGGGAATTCCTCAGTAGTTTCCGTCTTGATAAGGACCGACAAACATCTATGGTAGCCCAAATCCACTTCCGTCTCATGAACCGAGACCACACCTTGTCCCTTGTCCGCCTTTGCCAAATTTCCCCAACCACAATGTGTCCGAAAACATGCATTTTTCCCGGGTTTGGAAGGCCATTTCGAAGTTGGACGACAAAAATGGTGTGAAAAGACCTGAAATTTTTTGCCACAATGCACCAATAAGAATTTGGCACCGCTTCATGGGGTGCACGGGTTTTGCAACGGATGAGTCGTGGGTTTTTCGAACAATCGAGCTTGAAATTTTGGGCTCTTACCTACTCAAAACCCCAACTCCCTATGAAATTAATGTGGGTCATAATTTGGCTTTCCATTTGTCAAAATTGGCCAAGTCTCCGAGCCAAAAAGTTCCCCTTCATGTGGGTGGCCTCATCACCCGCATAGCCAAGCATTTAGACCGTCCGGTGGATTTATCCACCATGAATTATATTCGAGGGGACACGTGGATCACCAAGGATTACATGAGAAAGAAACTCGAGTGGATAAAAACAAACCCATTCGATGGCCTAGAGTATTGGCAAATACAAAAGAGAAATTCCGTCCCACTTCCCAACGCATCCAAATTTAAAATCAAACCCGGTGAAGAAGCCTACCTCCTTGAAATAGAAGCGGAGGTAGACCCGTCCCAACCTCCCCAAGAACACCCAATTACTTATGGGAGAGACAATCGGGCACAAACCACATCTTCCCTCCAATTCATGATGCCTACCCCCTCCATCTTCCAATCTCAACCCTTTGGTGCTCCTTTTGGTGAAGGCTCCTCTAGCCATACTCCTCAACCGCCCCCTCAACCGGCCCCACTCCACTCCGACTTGGTGGCCTTTATGAATGATATGAGGTTGGGGTTGCAAACGGCCGCAAGCGAGAGGCTCGGTTTGCAACATAGGATGGACCGCATCTACTACGACAATTCGGTGGGTCAATTCCCTATGTATGACGAGTATAGGAGGCGACAACACAACCACCCCTCCGGCCTCTACCCTTCCTACTTTCTTGAGCCGGGCGGTGGCTACCGAAAGGACGGGAGCTTCGCCTACGCCGATATCAATATTCAGCCGTACTACTTTGCTCCTCCGGTCTTTCGCCCTCCGACCTCTCAAGGATAGGGGCATGACACTAGGTGGTTTGGAGGGGCACCCTCCATCTTTAGTAACCCCGAGCTTGGAAGTGGCTCGGGAGGGGGGACGGAGTTCTTCATTGACCCGACCACGGGGCCAATTGATGCTTCCACGACCATAAACACGGATGACTTCATCCGGGAGTCCGAGTTCGGAACCGGGGAAGAGGATGATGATGATGAGGACAACGAGTCCTAAGAGGCCTAGTCATTGGCCCACTTTCTCTCCCTTTTAAATCCAAAGCCAATTATGATTCCCTAAATCCAAACCTTCTCATTCATATTTCCTTTTTGTATGCATTTAGTTAAGTTGTATGATATGTAGGTTAGCTAATCATTTAGTTGCATTCATCTAAGCTTGCATTAGATTTCACTTTTGTAATATATTGTCGCATATAGAAATTGCATCCATTTAGCATAGTTTGCATTGTCATTTCAATGTTGCATGTAGCCTAGTTCATGCATTGCATCCTCATTTGAAAACACACAAAAATCGAAAAATTGAAAAATTCCACAACATATGCTTTCTAAATTCCGAATCTCCTCCATACACTATGCACATAGATAAGTGTGGGGAGGAGATCCTCTAAATTTAAAAATACAAAACATGTCTTTCATTTCCAAAAAATCAACAAAACACAAAAAAACACGTTCTTCTATTTCCAAATTGCCTCCCACTCACACTACCTCCTTCACCGGAGATTGTATATAGCAAGTGTGGGGATGAGGCCCAAACAAAAAAAAACAAAAACAAGTTATTTAATTTCAAAAAATTTACAAAACCACAAAAACTTGTTTTTCTTTAAATAAAAAAAAAAAATCAATCAAAATCCAAAAATATGTCTTTTACTTTTCCTATTTCCTCCCTACATTTCGTTCCATCAAGGACGGTGTAAGTCTTAAGTGTGGGGAGGGAAATATCTACTCTATATATATTTGTTAATAATGCACAGTTGTAAATAATTGTAAATTTGACAAAATTTCAAAAAAAAAAAATCCAAAAAAAAAAAGAAAAACTTTCAAAAAAAAAATCACAAAAATATTGCATTGTATATATATGTTTGTTTGTTGGCTAACATTTGGCATAGACATTGACCATTTGAGGCAAAAAAGGAGCTAGAAGACCGCTTGGTAAACTCGTTCCAATCTCTTACTCCTTTGCCGTTCTTTCTTTATATATCTTGCATATTTGAAGAAGGATGGGATTTTGTGCCTTGGATGTTCCTTTGGGGAACTTTTGGATTGTTGGTGTTGATATGCTGTTAGGTTTAGTCAAATGTGTTGCATGTTTCCATTTATGTTACTTCCGTTTTCGCATGCATTAGTCAAATGTATATATGTGTTGTCTTTACATTCCGTTTTCCATATGTTTGTATATAAATATTGTGCTTGAAATGTGGTCAAGGGTGGGAAGCATATGCCCCAAGGATGAGTCAAGTCCCAATTGTGCCTTCCCCCTCCCTGTGGCTTGCATCTGTGTCCATAGGTTAGTTGTGGGAAATTGAGGACTGGACTAACGAGTCTAGGCCACCCTGTGAGACCATTGACCGTAGGCTAGACCTAGGTCCCGACCTAGCCACTCATATGTGAGGATTAGAGCCTTCTAGGGTCGGTACATTCATGCTCGACCCCCGTTTAGGATTGTGAGTAGGTCTCCTCGCGGGACGTGTTATGTCTAGACGCATAAGTGTGTCATTCCGTCCTTAGACCATGATTTGCATTTCATTTTTTGTGCACAAGTTATGAAATAAAATGTGTTTTCACATGCATATGAACCCAAAATAGCCAAATAGCCTTGTTTTGTCACTACCATTATCTCCCTTTTTGATTCACCCCCTTTGAGCTTTAGCCTTCCATTTGGCAAACCCACTAAATTAGCTACATTCCATATATTATACACCCTTCCTTGATCAAGAATTGGTCGGTTTTGTAGTAGTGTTTTAGGAGGTGACTCGGGTCATAGTGGTGGATAGTGTACATATCCACTTGGGTGAAAAATTTGGTATGTATTTGGTGTTGTATATAGATAAGAGGTTTCGATATTGAAATTAAAAACAACAACAACAACAACATCAGAGCCTTAATCCCAAAATGATTTGAGGTCGGCTGACATGAATCATCTTTAGAACCGTCAATGGGTGAACGCACAACTCAAAATGCGAATAGAAAAGGGGAAATGAAAAACAAAAGAGAGCAAAAATGTAATGCAAACTCAAGGTAAACTTACAGGTTTTAAAATCGAATTCCGGATTTCTTTTATAAAAACTTAAAATTTAAATCGAAAGAAAAGATTAAAAAGATTTTGAAAACCGAAATAGAATTAAGGATCCGAAATGCCTTAAAAGTAAACCAAGTAAAAAATATAAGAAAGTGGTTGGTAAAAAAAATGTAATAAAGGGGAGAAAACAAATAAATAAATTTTTAAATTAAATAAAAACACTAAATATGTCAAAAAAAAAAAAGAAAACATCAAATACTAAAAATCCACATGAATCCTTTCCCTCCATTGTGCCTCCTCCGTCACCATACTCTCCTCAACCCCAGAAATCTCATATCGTGCTCTATCACTCTCAACCATGTCTGTCTCGGTCTTCCTCTACCTCTAGAGACCTTTTCTGTTCTCCAAGTCTCCAACCTCCTAACTGGTCCGTCTAGTTGTGATTGTACATATTTGTGTTAGGAAAAGAAAAAGGCATGCAACACCCCTACTCATCATTAAAGGGGTAGAAAGAGCCGTTGCTGGAATAAGGGGCAATTTGATGTTTTTCCAAAGTGAGTCGGGTTTACACAATTTTTGCTTGATTTTGGGAAACCGAACTCTTGTTATGGTGTAGACGTTGCTCATTTGTTGAAATAAGAGGAGTATTTTCAAGTTTTTCCAATTTGAGTTGGGTTTATGCAATTTTTGCATAGTGTTGGTTATCAATTCTATGTTAGGGCATAGACGTGTCTCATATGTTGCAATAAGAAGTGGGATGTGATGTGTTGACAATTCTTGATTTGAACTCCACATATCCGAACGGTGCTTGCACCAACCTCGTTTCGTCCTACTCCCTAGCCCCGTTACAACCCTTATTTCATGGTTTGTGCATTGTTACGTTTTGCATTTCATTTGGAGATGGGACGGTCTTACACATTAGATTGCGGACACGTTCTCACGAGTCGAAGTAGGAGAGTGTTTTGGTTACTTTTTGTACAAAAACACCCGGAACTCAAATGAGAGATGAGTGGAAACCGTGAGGATGTCGTTGACTTAGGTTCCCTTAGTCATGGGTCTTTTAGTTGAATCTTGTGTTGGCTTTGTAATTCTCGGAGGTCTAGTCAGTCTTTCCCCTTTCCCGCTCCAAATTCCGTTTGTTGAGCTTTATTGGACACATTAGGGTTGCTTGGGCCACGCTTAGGGAGTTGACACCTCCATTGAGACTCTGAGACGGTATTTCTCGACGGAGACCATGTTTTTGAACTGAAAACTCGGCCACTTAGATGAGGAAAGTGGACCATTTTGTTAGATGCATTCTACTACTTGCTTTTGTGCTCACATGTTTGGATGCATCGCATTTTTCTTGCAAGCCCCCACTTGCCTTACGAGTTGTGCCTTACCTCATAGGCATGACTACGTGAGTTGAAGGGACGGAGGAGGTCCGTTAATTGCCTTCCATCGGATATTACTAGCATAGATTAGTATATAGTTGATTAAGGGTTGTGTTTTTGCTCACTTGCTTACTCGGGGACGAGTAATGTTTAAGTGTGGGGAGGTTTGATAATTGATTATTAAGACCATTTTCCCTCTTTATTCTCATACTTATTGACCCCCATTTGACACGGTTTCAACCCCGACTCGCTTGTATTTTGTCCCCTTTCTCCTCGTGGATATACACTGTGAATCCCCGCCTCATTTTGCAAGGAATAGGCCTAAGAAGAGGCAAAACGGAAGAAGGAGAAGGCCCGGGCTTAGGACCATGCTAGTTGAGAAGAAAAGAAGGGAGAAAGCTGAGCAGATGTCTCCGCCGGCAGGCCGGCAGCCGGCAGGGAACATCTCCAACACTTAGCCAAATTTTGAAGAAGATTTTAGAAGTAAGAAGTAAAGAGGCTCGCTGCCGGCAGGCAGGCCGGCAGCCGGTTGACCGGCACACGCACACTTTATGGAAGAAATGAAGAGGGAAATCAAGCAAGGAGTATCCTCTGCCGGCAGGCCGGCAACCGGTCCACCGGCAGAGAGCAACCCAAGCTTAAATTCGTCTAAGGAAGGAAGAGACTCGCTGCCGGCAGGGAGGCCGGCAGCCGGTGTACTGGCATTGGACACAATTCGCAATTTAGTCTTCTTTTTCCTTCATTTGTGTTTAATTCAAGGCGTAGTATAAATACCCCGTTCCCTTAGTCATTTGTACAGAAAATTTCCTCTAAGTTTATGCAAACCCTATTTAATCCAAGTCTTAATCTTTTCTTAATCAAATATTAATTACTTAGGAGATTAGTTTAAGATTAGTTATTATCAATTGTTTACATTTGGTATTTGGGTTGTATTTGAAGATTGGTGAAGATATTCTCTTCCATTAATCCATAATTGCAACTTTGTCTTAGAATTGGTATAATTTCTCCTCTAGTTTGTTTATCTTTCAATTGTTTACATATTCAAGTTTATTTAATCAATCCATCTTTGCAATATGTTGTCTCTTGTTTGTTACATGTCAAATCATCCATCTTTTGTGTTTGTTATCATAGCTATGTGTGAGTATGCCCTACTAGGATGGAGGGGGATCTCATATAGAATCATAAGGGTAGATTATAGCATAGAAAGATTACAATTCTTGAATTTAAGCATCTCAATTTCATTATGCATGCTAGGTGTTTGTGTTAATGCTTGAATGAGAATTTAAGTGCTTCCACTATCTATCTTTTCTTGTTGGGTGAGAACTTGGCTAGTAAAATAAGATTAGCATGATAAAATTGTTGTTGGGTTGATTAGGTGAGGATTTTATCGATCTTAACTTAGGAATTAGTCTCATATCGAGAGATAGAATCTTTTCCATGCTTTTGCTTTCGAATTTATCGCCCTATGCATGTCTCCTCTTGTCTATATGAGCGAACCCAATGTCCTAGTCCCTTAATTATTGTCATTCACCATTTTAAGCATTCATCTAATTTTCCTTGCTTTAGTAATCTCCTTTAGTTAATTAAACCAACTCAAACCTCTTCTAATTGAACTAAACTAGTAGCTAAATATCTAATCCTAGAGCCATAGACACCGTCCCTTGGGTTCGACCCTCGTAAGTACAACGACATCTTACACTTGCGAGGAATTACAAATAAAATTCACATCAGTGATGTATGTTAACTTGGTAAGCAACATCGCAAGTTTTTTCCTCACACAAGCAACTGGAGAGCAAAGGAGAAACTTAGCTCGTTCAAACCGATGTTTGTGGTCCCCATAGAACTCCTTCTTTAAGCGAGAATAAGTACTTCATTTTGTTCATTGATGACTATACTCGTATGACATGGGTATATTTCATGCGTGAGAAATCAGATGTGTTCCATGTTTTCAAGAAATTCAACGCTCTAGTGGAGACACAAACAGGGTGCAAGATGAAAAGAATCTGATTGGACAGAGGAAAGGAATATACTTCCTCCCAGTTTGATAAATTTTGTGAAAACGAGTGTGTTGAGCATCAAAATGGAGTTTCAGAAAGAAAAAACAGAACAGTCACGGAGATGGCTCTTTGCATGCTCGCTGAGAAAAATTTGCCAAAGAAATTTTGGGCAGAGGCCGTGTATACTTCGGTCTATTTGCTAAACAGACTCCCTACTACACCTGTTCAAGGAGTGACTCCAATTGAAGCTTGGGGTGGGGTTAAGCCCACAGCCAAACATCTTCGAGTATTTGGATATGTTTGTTATGTTCACATTCCATCTCAAAAGAGGACCAAGTTGGATGAAAAAGCCGAGAAAGGAATTTTTCTTGGCTATAGCACACAGTCAAAGGGCTACCGAATTTTCAACATCAATACTGAGAAAATTATCATCAGTAGAGATGTGGAGTTTGATGAAAACTCTATGTGGAATTGGGAAGAAGAGAAATTTTAACGAAAAAGTGTGATATATGAAGATTCTGGTTCATCTCCTCAAGAGCCAGTAGAGTGTTTACCAAGCACTCCTCGCAGCGTTGGTAACACGCCTACCACCTCTTCTTCTACACCACACAATAGCGACTCAGAGCCATCATCCCCTCATTCTAGTGATGAGAATGCTACAGGTCTACGAGGAAAGAAATCTTTATCTCAGATCTATCAAAATTGTCCTATTGTTCATTTGTGTCCCGAGTTGTGTGAACCATGCTATTTTGCAAGTAATGAACCAAATGACTATGAGGAAGCTGCCAAGACAACAAAAAAATGGCAGGAATCCATGAAAAATGAGATTGACATGATCATCAAAAATAATACTTGGGAGCTTGTTGATCCACCTCAAGACAGGAAGGTGATCGATGTCAAATGGGTTCATAAGACCAAATTAAATCCTGATGGCACAATCAACAAATATAAAGCGAGATTGGTTGTCAAAGGCTATGCAAAAGAAGTCGGGGTTGATTATGGAGACACTTTTGCTCCAGTAGCAAGACTTGACACCGTCAAAACTCTTATCGCGTTGGCCGCACAGAAGAGTTGGAAAATATATCAGCTTGATGTCAAGTCGGCTTTCCTCACCGGTGAGCTTGAAGAAGAAATTTTTGTTCATCAACCCGAAGGCTATGTTGCCAAGGGAAAAGAAGAGTGTGTGTACAGATTAAAGAAGGCTCTTTATGGCTTGAAACAAGCGCCTAGAGTATGGTACACCGAGATTGACTCATATTTCAATCAGCAAGGTTTTGTGAGAAGTAAAAACGAACACACGCTCTATGTGAAAAAGAGAGGATACAATGACTTTCTCTTAGTCTCTCTCTCTCTATGTTGACGATCTCCTCGTTACTGGGAATAATAACAACATGATTTTTACTTTCAAGTAGGAGATGAAAAAGATGTTCGAGATGACAGATTTGTGGCTCATGAACTATTTTCTTGGGATGGTGGCTCACCAATCTCAATATGGGATCTTTATTTCTCAAGCTAAGTATGCTCAGGACATTCTTAAAAAAATCAAGATGCACCATTGCAAACCAGTAGCAACACCACTGGCTATTAATGAGCATATATCCAAATCTGATGGTAACCAGAAATCAGATAGAAGGCTATACAGAAGCAATGTGGGTAGTTTGCTTTATCTCACAACAACTGGACCAGATTTGATGTTTGCAGCAAGCCTACTATCAAGGTTTATGACTGAACCAAGTGACATTCATATGGGAATAGCGAAATGAATTCTGAGATATCTAAGGGAAACTTCAAATTTTGGAGTTATGTTTGAATCCAGTATAGAGCCAAAATTGACAGCCTATTCTGACAGCGATTGGGCCAGTTCAATTGACGACATGAAAAGCACTTCTGGCTATGCTTTCACACTTGGTTCCGGGATGTTCTCGTGGATGTCTAAAAAACAAGGTGTTGTGGCTCAGTCTACGGCTGAAGCAGAGTATGTCGCAGCAAGCGCTACAGTTAATCAGGCTATTTGGCTAAGGAAGATACTTGCCGATATGGGCCACACACAAGAAAATTCAACCGAGGTTCTAGTAGATAGCAAATCAGCAATCGCTATTGCTAAGAATCCAGTTTGTCACAGTAAAACAAAGCATATGATGATCAAATTTCATGCCATTCGAGATGCAGAGCAAGAGAAAGAGGTGAAGCTTGTCTATTGTCCTACCGAGTATCAACTTGCAAATATCCTTACTAAAGCTCTACCAAGAAACAGATTTGAATTTTTAAGACTCAAGCTCGGAGTTATGGACAAAAGTCTAAAGGAGGAGTGTTAAAATAATGAGAGTTTTCTTGATTCATTTAGGTTCATGCACTTAGTTAATACCATGAATCTAGATTATTTATGCATAGTGTATGTACTATGTATCTAGATCATTCATGAATTATGCATAATGTATGTACTATGAATCTAGATCATTCATGCATATGTATGTACTATGAATCTAAATCATTCATGCATACATCCTAGTCCTAGAATATGAAAGGGAACCTAGAATATGAAAGGGTGCGTATCATCTATAAATACCATGTCATCCAAAGGCATTGTAAACAATCAATATTTCAATTAATCAACATATCAATACAATCAATCAATATCAATCAAATCAAACTATTTCCTTCTCTCAAACTTATTTCTATCTACTTTCCCACATAAACTATCCCAAATTCCAACACAAAGGTACACTACTAGTTGATTATCTCCTTTTACAAATTCACTAATTTCCTTTATTTTATTGTATTTTCATTTAGTAATAGAATATGCATGATTGAATTAAAATAAACTTAATAGAACAATTTGGATAAAAATAGGTGATAATGCTATGGTTTCCTTGAGAAAAATGAGATAATTGTTTATGGATTTGGATAAACTTACAAGTTCCATTAGTGCTCCCATACCTTTCCTCCAACTACAGCCGTCAGCCAAGCATTTTTAGCGGAAGAACTATAGAGAACAGATTTGGATACCTCATCAGAGAGAGCACTCAGAATTCATGAAAACGCCATATCGCCGCAGCGTTGCCAGGAATTTGCAGTAGCAGGAGTGGAAGCTGGCTGAGGAACACTTCCATTGATGAAACCGAGCTTGCTCTTTGTGTGCAATTGACATGGAGCGTTTCTAGCTGCTGTAATCTTTGCGGAAGAACCATATATGAAGCTATATACTTGTGTTCTATCCTCCTAGCTTTGAATCCTAACTCCGCCACTGATTGAGTTCTTGCCTCATCACCGAGAGAGTAGAGACTGACTGGTCTATGTGAACATAAAGGGAAACATGAAACTTAAACCCAGAATTTAGAAAGGGTTTTATAACCACAAGGTCCCCTTCTTGGAAATGTTTTGATGTACTCGATAAAACTCGTCTCTTAATTTGTAAACAGGTGCACCGTTATTGTGTTCCAAGAGCTCCTTAATAGGTCCATAAATCTTAAGAATGATTTTTGGTACTTGGGAGGAAAAACGCCCCAGATGATAACCGTGGTCCTTCGGAATTTGCCACTACTCTGTGTACTGTACTTTTGAAAACATCATTGCTTATAAGCTGCAAAACGACTTAAAATGAAGCATATAAGGATAATGTAAATTTCAGGGTAGTACGGTAGTACCTGGAGCAAGTCACCTATGACTACTAAGATAGCGTCATCCTCAAAAGTCACATCTATCCACTGATTTTGATGATGAGCCTGAAGTCCATTAACGTTGTTTTGGACGAGAAAAGTGAGGAAAAAAGGATCCGAATGCTTGGATGTGCATGTGCTCATGGTCAAGGAAGGCTCCGGACAGGGCGGAGAATACTTGCTCACCAACTTTCGAGCTTCCATGCATCCACTATTTCTCAGGTAGTCACTGTCACTCCTAAGCCCCAATGCCTCGGACATCAACTCCGATAGCACGTGTCTCTTTCAGCTCAGTCACATATGTCACATAATCTGACGTTTCTTTTCTGCAATTTTGGGAGGAAAATCAGAAACTCATTTCTGTGTTTTACACTTACACGATGGAATAAATCTAAATGACACAAAAAGTTAATTAGCCGCGGTCTACAAAGTTTTTGTTTAAAATTCCATTTCACTTCATGTCGGGGTGCTTCAGTATTCAGATCCATTTAGCTTGGGTGTGACAAACCTAGTGGCGGAACTAGGATTTTTAGCTGGGTGGGGGAAAGTCAATGAGTAATGAAATAAGGTAAACTCAAAAGAATTCAAAAATTTTCACTAAAAGTCTCAAATTTTCCTGTACAGGGCTGAGCGCCCTTACTAGCCCTCCTCATTTCTGCCGCTGGGTATAAGTCATTCGGATGGGTCATTTTTGTCAGGTATAGCTATGAATGTAATATATTTGATACCTGCAAATGGTTGGCAGAAAGGCCTCAGAATCCTCAACAGGCTGATCCTCATAGTGAGCAGAAAATGTGTCCTTCCACACTGGATCAAATAGAGAGCTGATATTGCACCTTCTTACTCGGATCATGCGACTAATACTCAGTCTTCAACTCCATTGAACTTTCTGACGCTTTCTAGCATATATCATTGATGATTTCCCTGGGTACTCCATGACCAACCACCTTAAAAATTCCCCATGTTTTTGACGCGTCAACAATTTCAGACACAATTGCCTTCCTTTTCCCTTCACCTTGGAAACCTTGAAGATCAATGACCGGAACTTGGAGGTCGAGGTTATATGTTTCTCTTTTGATTCTGCTTGCCACAACTCTCTTGGGATATTCCGGAATCAATCATGTGTTTTACAGTTGCTTTTGCATTTTTTAGCTCGTTTACCTCTTCTTCTTTACTATAGTTGGGAGTCATTTAAACTATTCATCATACTCAAAACTACAATAATTCTTGTATAAAACGGTTTTAGACCCGAGGGATATATTGTAGAGTAGTATTTGAAGTAGTTATGAAGTTGCTAAAGACTAACAGTGTGAAGAATCCCATATTATCCCACATGTGAGTCTCCCACATTGAACGAGAAAGAGAGATTGTATCACGGGGGCTACTCCTCCTATTGCCAATTGGTTTAGAATGGAACCTCCCTTGTGTTGTTAAGTGGTCCGTCTCTCCTCCGTTTGAGTAAGGCCCAGGCCCATTTGCATGATTTAACAAACAGAGTAATGACTGGCCATATATAAGAATGATCATCTGTAATACTCCGTATACGTGAATTAGTGATGATGCTAAGGGCTTGTTTGGTTGCCCCATAGGAAGATGAAGTTCACATGATTATGTAGGAATTGGAGTTCCATGGGAACTTCAACTTCCCATAAATTGGGTAACCAAACAAGACCTTATTTTTGCACTTCCTAGGAATTTCCAATTCACATGAATTTGGAAGGCAACCAAACAACCCCTAAACTTTTTTTTGGGTGCAAACTAGCTTGGCTTGTAACTAGGCACATTAGTATATTTGGGTGGGATATGATTAAGCAAGTAGCTTTTTTTTTTTTTTGGGTGACAAGGGAATCCGTAGCCGCTATTTTTGGTGCGTTAGTGCCTACTGTGTATTAGGTTAGGATTAATTTACATGTAGTGATTACTCTCTGCCAAGAAAGATGGCCGACAAATAAGCAATTAATAAGGACTAGTAGCATTATTGAGGTGTGAATTAGTATCATGCTCTTGTTTCATAATAGAGAGAAAGAAAAATTATAAAAGTTAAATCAATTTATTTTGAAAAATTGATTCAAACTAAAAAACAATAAGATTTTAAGGTATTTAGAAAGCCCGAGTTTGAAAAGAGAATCGCTCATTTATGTCATAGAGAGATAGAGGTTCAACAAGTAATTAGGTATATTTTGTAAAGAATTGAATTTATTGACAATTTGATGGATAACAAATGGTTTACATGAGTTATACATTTATACAAAGTTGCTAGTAATTTGTTGCATAAGATTAATAAGCAAACAATTACTAGGTTTGTGCTAAGGAATACGGAGTACAATTTTGAACGTTGAATACTAACTTTGTAACGTTAGGAGAAGGGTAGAAGTAGGAGTCAACGTGTGACTGTAACTCGGTTGTGTGACTCGGATTTGTAGCTTCAGTTGTTAATTTCATATCTTTGACACGCTGCCCTGAGGTGGACAGTCGAAAAATAAGACTAATCTGGGAAGTAAGTGTTAGGAAATTTTATCTTTACTCCTTTCGCAAGTGAACGATTGCACGTTGTAATACGCAAAAGGGTCGAACCCAAAGGACGGAAATTGTGGCACTAGGATTACTTGTTTAATAACTAGTTTAGTTCGATCTAAAAAGAGGTGGTTTGAGTTCTAAACTAATGACTAGAATGTAAACTAAAACAAGTAGGAATTGAGCAAAGATTAAGACTGTCTAAAACAATGATTAAAGAGACTAGGACGGTCGGGTTCACCCAAGTAGTATGGAGAGGGGAAATAGGCATGGGCTACTAGTTATCTAGGTTGTTACAACATGTAG
The DNA here is from genome assembly GCF_048544455.1 of Silene latifolia. Classification (NCBI taxonomy): domain Eukaryota; kingdom Viridiplantae; phylum Streptophyta; class Magnoliopsida; order Caryophyllales; family Caryophyllaceae; genus Silene; species Silene latifolia. The sequence continues at coordinate 39,276,156 of NC_133528.1, forward strand.
ATTCTAACCTCTCGATGTAAATCCTACACTTGAGCCAAGATTAACCAACTTACTCATTCAATTAACTTAACTCAAAACTTGTTATCAAATCCTAATTACTACTCAAGTTACTCACTCAAATAGTGGATAGATTGTTAGAAGAATTAACTCAACTTACTCATTTGAACAATTCTACAAACACCTTATGTGCATACCAATTAGTAAATGTAAACAACCCAAGAATTACCATTAATCCATGCGAAAAGCCTCTCCTTATCACTACAAGGGATTCCCCTACATTCTAGTAAGGCACTACTCACACATACTCATGGTGACGTAAGCAAAAGATGAAGAATTTAGCATAAAACAAGCAAGGGGAAACATGTTTGCAAATTCTACTCACTAAACAATTTAATATGTAAACAAATGAAAGATGAACAACAATAGAGATGAGATTATACCAATATTGAAGACAAAGTTACAACCTTTGATTATATAGAAGAATAATCTTCACCAATCTCGAATTAACAACCCAATACCAAATGTAAACAATTAAATAACACTAATTCTAAGCTAATATAAGAAGTCATTAATGATTGATTAAGGAAAGATTAAGGTTTTGATTAAGGGTTTGCATAAAGATTAAGGGAATAATTTCAGATCTAGGGTATATGTTACAAATGATTAAGGGGGGGAGGGGGTATTTATAGGTTGCACTACAATTAGGGTGAAAATACAAATGGGCTTGAATTTCGGAAGAGGGACTCCCAGCCGGTGGGCCGGCCACCGGTGCCTGGCCCGGCTGGGAGTTCGCTGGAAGGAAAATGTGGAATTTGAAGTCATCAGGTGCCTCTGGCCGGTGGTCCACCGGCTGGGGGTGCATTTGACTTTTTCTTCCTTTTAGTTGACTTTGGACTTCACCTTGTACTCCCAGCCGGTGGGCCGGCTACCGGTGTCTGGCCCGACTGGGAGTTCGCTGTAACTTCTAGCCTTCTTCTTTTCTTCATGTTCTCCCATCCCAGCCGGGTGGCCGGCTGCCGGTGGCATGAACGGCTGGGAGTTCGCTGTAACTTTCACCCATTTTGCTTTGCCAAATATGTTGGGGGAGTCCCAGCCGGCTGACCGGCTGGGAGCTCATCTCAGCATAACTTCCTCCTTTCTTCATACTTAGCCTATCAAACCGTCTCCTTTGCTCCGACTCCTCCATCCCCGCCTCAAAACTTGCAAGAGGGGCATAATATCATAGACTAGGGAGTCGGGGTACAAAATGCAAGGAAAGACGCATAAAACCGAATCGAATTGAGTCAGAAAGTATGAAAATAAGGGAGGAAGTTGGTGCAAATGAATCCTATATCAAACCTCCCCACACTTGATCATTACTCGTCCCCAAGTAAGTGGGTGAGTCAAAACGAGACCATTATTCAACTATAGACTAACTATACTAATAATATCCGATGGAAAGCAATTAACGGGCCTCCTCCGTCCCTTCAACTCACGTAGTTATGCCTATGAGGGAAGGCACGACTCGTAAGGCAAGTGGGGGCTTGCAAGAAAAATGCGATGGATCCGACATGTGAGCACAAAAGCAAGTAATAGAATGCATCTAGCAAAAATGGTCCACTTCCTCATCTAAGTGGCCGAATTTTCAGCTCAAAAACATGGTCTCAGTCGGGAAATACCGTCTCAGAGTCTCAATGGAGGTGCCAACCTCCTAAGCGTGACCCAAGCAAACCTAATGTGTCCAATAAAGCTCAAGAAACGGATTCTAGAGAGGGAAAGAGGAAAAAGGGACTAGACCTCCGAGAATTACAAAATCTGCACAAGATTCAACCAAATGACCCATGACTAAGAGGACCTAAGTCAACGACATCCTCACGGTTTTCACTCATCTCTCATTTGAATTCTGGGTGTTTTTGTACAAAAAGTAACCAAAACACTCTCCTACTACGACTCATGAGAACGTGCCCGCAATCTAATGTGTAAGACCGTCCTATGTCCAAATGAAATGCAAAATGTAACAATGCAACAAATCATGAAATACGGGTTGTAACGGGGCTAGGGAGTAGGACAAAACGGGATTGGTGCAAGCACCGTTTGGATATGTGAGGTTTAAGTCAAGAATAGTCAACACATCACTTCCCACTTCTTATTGCAACATATGAGACATGTCTATGCCCTAACATAGAATTGATTACCAACACTATGCAAAAATTGCATAAACCCAACTCAAATTGGAAAAACTTAAAAATACTCCTCTTATTTCAACAAATGAGTAACGTCTACACCCTAACAAGAGTTCGATTTCCCAAAATCAAGCAAAAATTGTGCAAACCCGACTCACATTGGAAAAACAACAAATTGCCCCTTATTCTAGCAACGACTTTTTCTACCCCTTTAAATGATGAGGAGGGGTGTTTCTTACTCTTTTCTTTCACCAACACAAATATATACAACCACAACTATTTCTTTTTGGATTTTTCAAAACTTTTTCACTTTTCTATTTTGTTTTTCATTTCAATATCAAAATCTCTTATTTATATACAACGCCAAATAAGTACCAAATTTTGACCCAAGTGGATATGTACACTATCCACCACTATGACCCAAATCACCTCCTAAAACACTACTACATAACCGACCAATTCTTGATCTAGGAAAGGTGTATATGGAATGTAGCTAATTTAGTGGGTATACTGTAATACTACGGTTTTATGAGTCTTTGGGTACTCTATCGAGTGGGGCTTACTCTGTCGAGTAAGTATGTTTTGTATACGAATCAGTAGTCTGCCTGTAGGGTACTCGATCGAGTAGCCTTGGCACTCGGTCGAGTAAGTGGCACTCGATCGAGTACGTGACTTACTCGATCGAGTAAGTCGATTATCGGGTGATTTGCGACGGGTTTGTTAATAATGCGGATTAATATATAATACTCCGTCATCTTTTTCGTAAACACTTTTACAAACCTAAAAAAACAAAAAAGAGAGATTGCAAGTTACGTTTTTTGATTCATTCGCATTATTGGCAAATCCCGGAGCTAGAGGTGTCGGTTTGCTTTGTTCTTTATACCGTTGTGATCCTTGCGTCAAGGATAAGTTCTACATATCATTTTTATATCATTTGGTTAATGTTGGTTAAACCCTAATTTGGGGATTTGGAGGTTTTTATATTTTATGTGGTTAAGGTAGTAATTGTATGAATGTATGTATAGGAGGAGGATTCGTAGATGAGAGAATTTGAGATAGCTGTTAGATCGTCTGATTCTGTGATTGCTTTCCAGGTAGGGTTTCCCTACTCTGTATTAATTACATGATGTGTGTGGTGGTTATATTGTTATTGTTGATTCGTCATACTGCTGGTGTTTGTGACGGTTGTTGATTAATATCGTTGATTGTTGTTGTATATGTCTGTGATCTTCGGGGTGCGTCCCTGGCTGAGTGGAGTCACTTGCGGGAGTGGCTTCACGCCCTTGATTCGCCTTCTGTGGAACCCGCCACAGAAGGGATGTGCACATTAATGAACATGGGTTTATCGCTCGATGGAGATGAGCGGGGTTTAGGTGGGAACGGTTGTGGTCCCCCACTGGCGGTGTGGATTATCTGTTACGATGGGTACTCTGGCAGGACTACACACTTTAGTGTATAGTCAGTTGTGTGGAGTTTGGTGATGGAGATTGGGGTTTTGATGTGTTGATTGATTGTTTGGCATTTGTTTCATAATGGTTTGTATTGTGTAATTAGTACTGACCTCGTTGTTTGTTTTGTAAAACTGTGGTGATCCATTCGGGGATGGTGAGCAGGTTTGATACGATGCATTTGGGCTAGCTGGGATGAGTCATCACTTGGCATTAGAAGAGTCTTCAGCTGTGTCAGACAGTGTCTTAGTTGTTCAGTTTTGATAGTAGACACTTTTGGATTTGGATGTATTGGATTTATCAGTTTTGGTTTTGAACATGTAATCACCTAAACTATATTTACTTTTAAAGTACGTTTCTTTATTGTCTTATGATATTCATTGCCTCGGGTAACCGAGATGGTGACGTTCCTATACCTGAGTGATCCTGGTAAGGCACTTGGAGTATGGGGGTGTCACAAAGTGGTATCAGAGCGACGATCCTGAAACCTGTAACCAATGAACTTAATGAATATAGGGAGTCAAATTAAAATGAACCCGGGGTAGATGTTGTAGGAGCTAATGCAAAGGCTTGGGAGACGTCCTAAAGTCGCGAACTCGCCATACAATTTTGAACCGGTCACATGGGGTACGTATAAAGCTTGGATTGTTTATATATATATATATATATATATATATATATATATATATATATATATATAATGACTGTTGTTTTATGTTGGTATATATAAAGCTTGGATTGTATAGTTTGGAAAGAAAGATAAGCATGCGGGTAGTTATACGAGTCTGCATGACTCGATCGAGTGGGGGGCACTCGATCGAGTAGGTGAGAGGCTTGATCAGGTGGGTCTGACTCGATTGAGTAGGTAGTTTTGTGTTTTCTGGGCAGAAGCGTGTTTTTGGGCACTCGATCGAGTAGGTAGGGGCACTCGATCGAGTGGGGTCAGCTCGATCGAGTGGCTAGTCAGCTCGATCGAGTGTGTTTTTGAGCAGTGTTCTGATCAGGTTCTGGAGTCGAGGCACTCGATCGAGTAGGTGGGGCATTCGATCGAGTGGCCTCAACTCGATCGAGTGGGTTTTATACAGGTCGTATGCATGTTTTGGGTTATAATATGAGTGTTTATGTCTACCTTTTCTTATATAGTTACAAGATGCCGCCGAAAAGAAACGCCTTGTATGCTAGAGCTGAGAGTATGAACATTGACGACATAGTAAAGATGTTGGAGCACCAAGATGCTCTTACGGAAGCTTTGAAGAGAGTGGGAAAGGATAAGGAGGTTGATCACTCCAAGATCAACATCCATATAGCGAGGTTCAATCCTAAAGAGTATAACGGAAATGGGGCGCCAAGTCTGCTGGATAATTGGCACAGGGAGATGGAGAATATCCTGGAGTTGGTGCACTGCCCGGATGAGTTGAAAGTGGAACAAGCTGCGTTCTACTTGAGGGAAGCGGCACGTGAGTGGTGGGATAAGGCTAAGGTGAGTGCTAGGGAGATGTACATGAAGCAGGGACTACCTGCAATACCTTGGGATGAGTCTAGAAAAGCTATGAGACGTGAGTTTGTGCCGGAACATGTGAGGAGTAAGCTGAGGGAAGAGTTTGACGAGTTTAAGATGACATCTGATATGACGATGGCTGAGTACTGCCGTAAGTTTAATGAGAAGTCCAGATACGCTGAGGATATGAGGCTGAGTGAGGAGAACCTAGCTTTGAGGTTTGAGAAGGGGTGATCCCCAAGATTATGGAGAAGCTACTGGTGGGAGTCCTTACAGATGTTAAGGAAGTCTATGAGCGAGCTGGGAGGGCTCATAGGTTGGTTGAGATGACCAAAGAGAGAGGTGTTGAGAAGAGGAAAGCTGAGAGTAAAGGGGGTGGTCAGTCCAGCTATAAGAAGAGTAATCATAATCAGGTGAGAGCATATTCTTCGGGCTCAGTGTTCAGTGCTGGGGCATCATATGGGCGTGGCCGTGGGAGTGGTAACAGTAGCTGGGGAATGACCTGTTTTAACTGTGGCGGTGTGGGCCACAAGAGACATGAGTGCACCAGTGCAGTGAGTGGGGGTTTCCAGAGGCCGTTATAGGGGAGCTTTTCACAGGGTCCTGCACAGAGTTATGCGAGCAACAGATCGACTGGGTCATGGAACAACATGGGAGGTCAGAACAACAATGGTGGGAGCAACTGCAATAGCGGTAATTCTTATCAGAAAGCAGCTACGAACACCAACCACAACCAGGGGTCGGGTGCTAAGCCGACTACCTCAACTAGTACTGTCCAGGGAGGTGGGCAGAGGACCAGTGGCAAGCTGTTTATGATGGAAAAGAAAGCAGCTGAGGACGACGCTCATGTTATCACTGGTACATTTCTTGTTAATGGTGTTTATACCTTTGTTTTGTTTGATTCGGGAGCATCACAGTCGTTTGTATCTTCGAGTCATGTTAAACAGTTGGGTTTGAGTGAGTATGAGTCTGTAAGAGAAGAAGTTTTTATACCTTCGGGTGAGTCTGTATCTTGTGGGAGGTTGTATAGAGGTGTATCCATGATAGTAGGGCAAGTTGATCTACCTGTAGACTTGCTAGAGTTTCCTTTAGACGGTTTTGAGATGATAGTCGGGATGGATTGGTTGGGAAAGTACAAAGCTAAGATAGATTGTCATCAAAAGAAAGTTTCTCTGAGAGGTCCTAAGGGGATTAGTGTGTCTTATCGTGGGTTTGTTGTCAAACCCAAAGTTAAGTTGATTGCAGCAGTGACCTTGAAGTCCTATCTGAGGAAAGGGTGCCCGTTGATCTTGTGCCATGTGAGAGATCACAGAGTGGAGAGTCCGACAGTTGAGCAGATACCAGTTGTGGGAGAGTTTCCAGATGTCTTTCCATAGGAGATTCCGGGGTTGCCACTAAAGAGGGAGATAGATTTCAGCGTTGAGCTGAAACCGGGGACGGGGTCAATCTCTAAGGCACCATATCGTATGGGTCCTAAGGAGTTGGAGGAGCTAAGGAAGCAGTTGGATGATCTGATTGAGACGGGATACATTAGACCTAGTGTGTCACCGTGGGGAGCACCAGTTCTATTTGTGAAGAAGAAAGATAGGAGCTTGAGGTTATGCATAGACTACAGGGAGCTGAACAGAGTAACGGTGAAGAACAAGTATCCTTTGCCAAGGATAGATGATTTGTTTGATCAGTTGAGTGGTGCAGCAGCCTTTTCTAAGATTGATTTGAGGTAGGGATACCATCAGGTGAAGATTATAGAGGAGGACATACCAAAGACAGCTTTCACGTCGAGGTATGGTCATTATGAGTATGTGGTGATGTCGTTTGGGTTATCTAATGCACCAGCTGTGTTTATGGATTTGATGAACCAGGTCTTCAGTCAGTTCTTGGACAAGTTTGTGGTGGTTTTCATAGATGACATCTTAGTCTTTTCTAAGACTAGGGAGGAGCATGAGGAACATCTGAGGATTGTGTTGCAGACCTTGAGGGAACATGAGTTGTATGCAAAGTTGTCCAAGTGTGAGTTCTGGTTGGAGGAAGTTGCTTTTCTGGGGCATGTGATTTCAAAGAAAGGGGTAGCTGTGGATCCTGCAAAGATTGAAGCAGTTACCAAGTGGGAAACACTAAAGAATGTAACTGAGATCAGGAGTTTCTTGGGTTTAGCAGGATATTATCGACGGTTCGTGAAAGATTTCTCCAAGATTGCTAGACCTATGACAACTTCGATGAGGAAAGAGAACAGGTTTCGCTGGGATGAAAGTTGTGAGACGGCGTTCCTAACATTAAAGGAGCGTTTGTCCACAGCTCCAATCTTAGCATTGCCTGAAGGGAGTGAGAACTTTGAGGTGTATACAGATGCTTCAAAGAATGGGTTGGGTTGTGTGTTGATGCAGAATGGGAAAGTGATTGCCTATGCTTCTAGGAAATTGAAGCCTTATGAGGAGAACTACCCTACTCATGATCTAGAGTTGGGTGCAGTTGTGTTTGCTCTTAAGATTTGGAGACATTACCTATATGGGGCGACCTTTAAGGTATTTTCAGATCACAAGAGTCTCAAGTACATCTTCACTCAAAAGGAGTTGAACATGAGACATAGGAGGTGGATGGAGTTGATTGGCGATTACAACATGAATATTATCTACCATGAAGGAAAAGCCAATGTTGTTGCAGATGCTTTGAGCAGGAAGAGTGTGCATTCTCTATGCACAGCTATATCTTTGATGAGATTGAGAGATGAGGTGGGGAAGTTCGGGATACATATGATCCAGAAAGTGGATGCTATGGGAGATTTGACATTGCAGCCAGACCTTTATGATGATATTCGCGGTAAACAGGTGTTGGATCCCAAGATTGTGGAGTGGAGAGCTGGAGGAGAGAAAGGGACAGTGTCTAGATTCTCTATTCATACAGATGGTAGTCTGAGGTTCGATGGGAGGTGGTGTGTTCCTAATGATGAGGAGCTGAAAAAGGTGATCATGACAGAGGCTCATTGCACACCATACTCGGTACATCCAAGCGGTGACAAGCTATACAAGGATTTGAAAAAGACTTTCTGGTGGCCTGGGATGAAGAAAGAAACAGCTGAGTTCGTGGCTCGTTGCTTGATATGTCAGAGAGTGAAAGGGGAGCAGCGTCGACCACAAGGTAAGATTCAGTCTCATGAGGTACCTGAGTGGAAGTGGGAGTCCATTTCTATGGATTTCATTGTGGGTTTACCGAAGAGTCAACAGGGTAACAACATGATATGGGTTATTGTGTATCGACTGAACAAGTCAGCTCATTTTGTGCCAATGAAAGATACATGGACTAAGGCACAGTTAGCTATGGCTTATCGGAAGAATGTGGTGAGATTGTATGGGGTGCCTAAAGATATAGTGTCTGACAGAGATTCGAGATTTATCTCACGGTTTTGGAAAGAGTTGCAGGAGTCTTTGGGGACTACCTTGAAGATGAATACAACATTTCATCCTGCGACAGATGGCCAGACGGAGAGGACCATCAAGACTCTAAAGGATATGTTGCGAGCTTGTGTTATGGATTTTGGTGGTCGCTGGGAACAGAGGTTAGATTTGATTAAGTTTTCTTACAACAACAGCTATCACACCGGTATTGGCATGGTGCCATTTGAGGCTTTATATGGGAGAAGATGTAGGAGTCCGATTTGTTGGGACGATAGTGCTGAGGCAGTGGTTTTAGGACCAGAGATGGCACATGAGATGGTGGAGCAGATTAAGCTGATCAGACAGAGGATGAGAGCGGCCCAAGATCGAAAAAAGAGTTATGCTGATCTACATCAATGGGATATAGAGTTTCAGGTTGGGGACAAGGTTCTTTTGAAAGTGTCTCCTATGCGTGGGGTCATGAGATTTGGTAAGAAAGAGAAGTTGAGTCAGAAGTTCATAGGACCGTATGAGATCTTAGACCGTGTTGGAGAGGTTCCTTATCGGTTGGCTTTACCGTCTGCGTTAGATAGGGTACATAATGTATTTCATGTATCTCAGCTGCAGAAGTATGTTAGTGATCCGTCACATGTGTTAGAGGTAGAGAACATAGAGCTGGATGAGTCCTTGTCTTATCTTGAGGTGCCTAAACAGATTCTTGATCGAAAGGTTAGAAAAACTAGACATGGTGAGACAGTGTTGCTTAAGGTTCTTTGGTCTAAGCATGAGGTTTAAGAGGCTACATGGGAGGCGGAAGAGGCTATGAGGGAGCGGTACCCGTCTCTTTTTGATCAGGTATGTATGGTTATGGGGACGTAACCTTGTTTCTTTTAGGGGGGTAAGAGATGGTCGCATAGAGTTTTTACATGTTTTATGTTGGTTTTGGCATAGTTAGTGTATGTTCTGAGTCGGGTTGAGTTTGGTTTGGTAAGTATGTTTTGGAATTTTATGTTGAGTTTTGTTTTTGTTGTTGTGTCGGGAGAGTGTCAGTGTGTTCTTGTTTTGTTGTGGTTTAAACTTCGGGGACGAAGTTCTTTTTAAGGAGGAAAGACTGTAATACTACGGTTTTATGAGTCTTTGGGTACTCTATCGAGTGGGGCTTACTCTGTCGAGTAAGTATGTTTTGTATATGAATCAGTAGTCTGCCTGTAAGGTACTCGATTGAGTAGCCTTGACACTCGATCGAGTAAGTGGCACTCGATCGAGTACGTGACTTACTCGATCGAGTAAGTCGGTTATCGGGTGATTTGCGACGGGTTTGTTAATAATGCGGATTAATATATAATACTCCGTCATCTTTTTCCTAAACACTTTTACAAACCTAAAAACACAAAAAGGAGAGATTACAAGTTACGTTGTTCGATTCATTCGCATTATTGGCAAATCCCGGAGCTGGAGGTGTCGGTTTCCTTTGTTCTTTATACCGTTGTGATCCTTGCGTCAAGGGTTAGTTCTACATATCATTTTTATAGCATTTGGTTAATGTTGGTTAAACCCTAATTTGGGGTTTTGGGGGTTTTTATGTTTTATGTGGTTAAGGTAGGAATTGTATGAATGTATGAATAGGAGGAGGATTTGTAAAGGAGAGATTTTGAGACAGCTGCTAGATCGTCTGATTCTGTGATTGCTTTCCAGGTAGGATTTCCCTACTCGGTATTAATTACATGATGTGTGTGGTGGTTGTATTGTTATTGTTGATTCGTCATACTGCTGGTGTTTGTGACGGTTGTTGATTAATATCGTTGATTGTTGTTGTATTTGTCTGTGATCTTCGGGGTGCGTCCCTGGCTGAGTGGAGTCACTTGCGGGAGTGGCTTCACGCCCTTGATTCGCCTTCTGTGGAACCCGCCACAGAAGGGATGTGCATATTAATGAACATGGGTTTATCGCTTGATGGAGATGAGCGGGGTTTAGGTGGGAACGACTGCGGTCCCCCACTGGCGGTGTGGAGTATCCGTTGCGATGGGTACTCTGGCAGGGCTACACACTTTAGTATGTAGTCAGTTGTGTGGAGTTTGGTGATGGAGACTGGGGTTTTGATGTGTTGATTGAGTTGTTTGGCATTTGTTTCATAATGGTTTGTATTGTGTAATTAGTTTTGACCTCGTTGTTTGTTTTGTAAAACTGTGGTGATCCATTCGGGGATGGTGAGCAGTTGTTGAGCAGGTTTGATACGATGCATTTGGGCTAGCTGGGATGAGTCATCACTTGGCATTAGAACAGTCTTCCGCTTTGTCAGACGGTGTCTTAGTTGTTCAGTTTTCATAGTAGACACTTTTGGATTTGGATGTATTGGATTTATCAGTATTTGTTTTGAACATGTAATCACTTAAACTATATTTACTTTTAAAGTATGTTTCTTTATTGTCTTATGATATTCATTGCCTCGGGTAACCGAGATGGTGACGTTCCTATACCTGAGTGGTCCTGGTAAGGCACTTGGAGTATGGGGGTGTCACATTTACCAAATGGAAAGGCTAAAGCTCAAATGGGGTGAATAAAAAAGGGAGGTAATGGAAGGGACAAAACAAGGCTATTTGGCTATCTGAGGTTCATATGCATGTGAAAACAGATTTTATTTCATAACTTGTGTACAAAAATAAAATGCAAATCATGGTCTAAGGACGACACGACACACTTATGCGTCTAGACACAACACGTCCCGTGAGGAGACCTACTCACAATCCTAAATGAGGGTTGGGCATGAATGTAACAACCCTAGGAGGCTCTAATTCTCACTTATAAATAGCTGGGTCGAGATTTAGGTCTAGCCTACGGTCAATGGTCTCACAGGGCAGCCTAGACTCGTTAGTTAGGTCCCAAATTTCCCACAACTAACCTATGGACACGGGTGCAAGCCACGGGGTGGGGCGAGGCACAATTGGGACTTGACTCATCCTTGGGATATAGACTTCCCAACCTTGACCACATTTTTGCATTTTTTTATACAAACCGATGCAAATGATTCTAACATAAGACAAACACATATGTACATGTTATAATGCATGTAGAAATTGAAATGAATATAAGTTAAACATGCAACGAGTTGACTAAACCCAGCAGCATATCAACACCAACACAATAGTCCAAAGGTTCCCAGAAGGAACATCCAAGGAACAAAAATCCCATCCTCCTTCAAATATATAAGATATATAAAGAACGGTAAAGGAGTAAGAGATTAGAATGATTTTACAAAGCGGGTCTTCTAGCTCTTTTTTGCCTCAAATGGTCAATGTCTATGCCAAAGGTTAGCCAACAAACAAGTATAAATATACAATGCAATGTTTTTGTATTTTTGAAAGTTTTTCTATATTTTGGATTTTTGTTTTTGAAATTTTGTTAAATTTAAAACTTATTTACAAATTTACATTATTAACAAATATATACAAAGTAGATATTTCCATCCCAACACTGAAGATTTACATCGGCCTCGATGGAACGGAATGTAGGGAGGAAATAGGAAAATTAAAAGGCATATTTTTGTATTTTGCTTGATTGTTTTTTGAAATTAAAAACATGTTTTTGTGGTTTTGAAAATATTTTTGAAATTAAACAACTTGTTTTTGGTGTTTTGTGTTTTTTTTTTTTTTTGGCCCTCCTCCCCACACTTGCTATATACAACACCCAGTGACGGAGGAGGTGTGGGTGGGAGGCAAATATGATGAAAAAGAACGTATTTTTATGTTTTTGTTGATTTTTTGAAAGTAAAAGACATATTTTTGTATTTTTGAATTTAGAGAAACTCCTACCTAAACTTATCTATGTACATAGTGTATGAAGGAGATTCGGAAATTAGAAAGCATGTTTTTGTGGAATTTTCAAATTTTCAAATTTTTTTTGTATTTTTAAATGCGGATGCAATGCATGATCTAACTAAATGCATAAAATGAAATACGATGCAAGCTAGCCTATATGAATGCAATACTATATGTGACAATTTTTACATAATTTAAAACTAATGCAAGTCTAAATGAATGCAACTAAATGATTAGCTATCCTACATATTATACAACTAACTAAATGCATACAAAAAGAAAATATGAATGAGAAGTTTGGATTTAGGGAATCATACTCGGCATTTGGATTGAGATGGAGAGAAAAGGGCCATCATTACTAGGCCTATTCAATTTCGGTGTCATCACCGTCTTCATTATCATCATCCTCATCATTCTCGGTTCCAAACTCGGATTCACGGATGAAATCAATTACGTTCATGGGCATATTCGAGGCGAAGTGCTCCGTCTCCGTGGTCATGTCAATGAACAACTCCGTGTTCCCTCCCGAGCCACTGGTGCCTCCCTCACCAAAGGTAGAAGGAGCACCCCTAAACCATCTAGTGTCGTGCCCCTCCCCATGAGTGGAAGGCGGGGTGGGAAAGACCGGGGCACTATAGTAATCAGGACGCATGTTAATGTCACCATAGAGATGGGTCCCGTTCGTTGGATGTCCACCATCCGGAGCTAGATAGTATGAGGGGTGAAGGCCGGAAGGGTGCTTGTATTGGCGCCTCATGAAATCGTCATAGACCGGAAATTGACCCACCGATTGGTCAAAATAGATACGGACCATGCGTTGTTGAAGACCGAGCCGCTCACTAGCGGCGGTTGCCATACCCAACTTCATCTCCTCCATGAAAGAGATTAAGTCGCCGTGGAGGGGGAGTGGTTGTTGCGGTTGGTGACTTGAGGACCCTTCCCCTTGTTGGAAAGGACCGGGAAAGAAAGGAGAGGTAGGCATAGTGTACCGCAAGGTGGGTCGCGCGATCATCGGACGATCTCGGGCATAGACAAGGTTTGGATTTCTTTCTTGGGCAATGGCGGTATCTTCAACCGCCTCAATTTCGAGCAAGTAATGTGGTGAATTAGGGACCACCTTCATTTTCTCGGGCTTTGGGAGTGAAATTGAGTTTCTATCCACCCCACTTACTCGTATTTGCCAATAGTTTTGTTTATCATTGGGGTTCTTCTTGAACCAATTAAGAGTATATTGGATGTAGTCTTTGGTCAACATTGTTTCCCCCATGCTAAAACGTATCCTATTCAAATTAAGCTTGCGGATGAGTCGTTTGGCAAGGTGGGGGATGAGTCCACCCAACACAATTTGAGATGATTGGCCCGGGCAGTTGCTTAGACGGTGAAGGGCCAAATGGTGAGCAATATCAATTTTGAAGGTAGTGGGGTTGGAACAACGATAAGAGCCGAGAATTTCCAACTCCTCTGTTCGGAAGTTGTGATTCTCTTCACAGCCGAAAATAGTCCACCCCATGTACCGATGCCAAATTCTAATTGCGGCGTTGTGAACCATGTTGGCCGCTCTTTTGAACCGGGGGTTGTCATCAAGGCCGGTAATGGCCTTCCATAAGGCACCATGGTCAAATATCTCGGGAGTTTTGTGAGGAGGGCTTGCGTCTAGCCCAAAAATAGAAGCAAAAGTCGGTAAGGTTAAGGAATAATCCTTATTCATCAACCGGAAATGCAAGAAGGCGACTTTTTGGTTTTGGCGGTGTTTGTCTATCCTCAACGAGCTCAAAAATTCCCAAGTGAGACGGGAATAGGTTTTCTCGTGAATATCATACATAAATTTCATTCCAATACCCTCAAATAATTCTTGGGTCACTCGGTCTAACCCTAACGCTCTCATGGATTGACGATCAATAAAACGAGTCGGGGTCAGGGGACGTTGTTTGAAAAGCACGAATTTACCTTTCATTGTGACGGAGCTAAACTTGAGGTCCGGGAACGCCGAATTGGGACTCATGTCGAAAGCCGCGGCCACCCCCAACTCCGCTTGTTGTAGAGCTAAATCCCCCTTTCGGACTCTCTTTTTCGGTGCCATGGTTGTTTTTGAGAGAGGGTTAATGGAGGGAAGGAGGTTTGTGGTTGTTTGTTGGTATTTGTTGGGTGTTTAGAGGTGTTGGGTGGTGATTTGGGGAAGAAGGGATTAAGGTTATAGGGAGAAAGGGTGGTGTGTCGTGCGAAATTATGAAGGCTTGGTATTAATTTTTGTGGTTTTTGATGTTTCAGAGTACTCCCAGCCGGTCTGGGGACTGGCTGCCGGCACCCCGGCTGGGAGTACACGGCATTTTGTAAATTTTCCAAAAACTTCCAGCAAACTCCCAGCCAGTACATGGACCGGCTGCCGGTATCCCGGCTGGGAGAACATCAACATCTCATTCCTTCATAAGTGTAGTCCCAGCCGGTGGACCGGCTGCCGGCTTACCGGCTGGCACCCCCTTTCTCGCCTTTTTTCACCAATTTTCCTTGTGTATGCACTCTCAGCCGGTGGGCCCGCTGCCGGCCTGCCTGCTGGGAGACGCCTCTCCTTCTTTCTCAATTTTCTTCCAAAAGTTCCAGTAACTTCCCAGCCGGTACCCCGGCTGGGAGTTCACTTACTCACATTTTCTCCAAAATGCCCCTAGTTTCATTTCACTTCTTCAGTTAACCTTGATTTGCGTGTTTCCGCCTTTCTAAGCTGACTCATCAAGTCGGGAAAAGGCCAATTGAAGATTATGCACTTTTTCTTCATCAAATCTTAATTTCTTCACGATGACATTCCGTCATCAATCAAATAACCAAGTATAATTGTTCCAAAATTCTCATGACCTATCTACATGCATGCTATATACAAATGGTGGTTTTTGTGGGACTCCACCAAACCATTTCTTGCTCAAGCTTAAGATTACTCATGCCCCAAGGGGGGGGGGGGTCTCGACGGGTTAACCCTCATAAAAGTACTTCACTCGGTGTTCATTTACCTTAAAGCATTCACCCTTGCTATTCGTCAATTCAAATGATCGAAATGGAAACACGGTCACTACTTCAAAGGGTTCTGACCATCGGGACCTCAACTTCCCGGGAAACAATTGGAACCGGGAGTTGAAGAGTAGGACTTTGTCCCTTACAACGATTTCCTTCATTGTGATCTTGGAATTATGCCATTGCTTGGTTCGCTCCTTGTAGAGTTTAGCGTTCTCATAAGCATCCATTCTCAATTCATCAAGCTCATTGAGTTGAAGGAACCGCTTGTTCCCCACGGCATCCAAATCATAGTTGAGCTCCTTAAGGGCCTATTTTGCTCGATGCTCTAACTCAAGGGGTAAATGGCAAGACTTACCAAAGACCAAACGGTAAGGAGTGGTGCCGATTGGTGTGACACCCTTAAATAACGCGATAAATTAACACCTAAAATCTACAGAAAAACTGGTAGGATATGTTTGTAATTGGTCCAACTATATTTAAAAACCTGTAATTTCAAAAATTTTTCTAAACCAATCACAACATTTCCAACTTTCCCAAGAGGCGGGTGTCAAAACCTGCAATGCTAACGAACTAATTTACCTGCCATAGCTAACGATAAGAAAATGTAATGATACAAACCCAAAATAGAAAAGGGAGACATATGTCCCTTCAAATTATATACAAAACCAAAAGTTAAAAGGTTTACTATAAGAATAGCCAAAACTAGGTCCAAGGTTCTCTTGCTCACTAGCTCGTCAGTGACCCCAACAAAGCATCAACAACCTGTCAATCGCATTTTATACAAACACGAAAGCCACAATTCAGTGGGGAGTAACTTCGAGTCCTCCCAGCCACGAATCGTCATATTGAATATAACATGTAATGAAACATGTAAACAACATGATAAATAATTCAATTATCAATTATTCTAACATATGAGTCCTAAACTGACCAAACTAAACTATCATGTGAAACATATAACAAGCAGTAATCCAAACTCTATCAACCATAGCCGGCTTGCATCTCACCTTCTATGATTCATAGAATCATCAAACAAGAAAGGGCAATATATCAAAGACAGGCATAAGTTCTTAGCACCGTCAATAGTCACTTTGTAACTCGAGTCTATACCACGAGGTAGGGAAGGTAATCGAACCGGTATCTTGGCTCAGCGGTTAATATTAATAAAACATGGCCAAGACACAACACAACCCTAGCCTAAAATCTGCGCAGACCTAGACATGCGGATACACACCACCGCACCCAAGACCCACAATTTTTCTAAAACAAAGTGAGTACCCTAAGGAGTCCACCAAAGGGTTGGCTAGTACTTAAGCTGACCACTTACTAACAAAATAAGTAACGAGGTCATGCCCCAACTTGGATATAAATCCACTAGTCAGGAACACAAAGACTATCAAGCAGTGAACATATACTCGTCAAAGACTATAAAGACCTATCTATGATGATGGCCGAAATACTCACCTAGGACCTAGTCCCAGCTAGTCCCAGCTTGAATACTTTAGCCCACACCACACAAGACTCACCACACAAGTCAAGTAAGATACCCACTTAACCATAAGAGGGCAAAGAGTCCTACTTACCAACATAAATTCTAACATTCTATCATGTGAAAGGCTATATAAATGTCTATTCAGCAAACAATCCAACAATATCCTCAATAAGTATTCAATACTAATTTCCAATTCTAACAATATTAACCATGTTAAAGGCTTCAGGGAATCTAGGGCCGTTTCTACAATATAAGAAGCTACTTAAATCAACTAATTACACATGTGAAATAAAATATAATAAATGGCCTAAAACAAGAAAAAGGCCGATTATCTAATGCATATAAAATTTCATCCAACCGAATTTTTACCCGCAACCCCAGCCCTGCGACAGGTACGGGTTAAATTTTGGCTGACCAATCACTCAATTAACTGACATCGCATCAGTCAAAGGGACTAAGGCTCAGTTTTCGGCACAATCAACAAAACATTACAATTATCGCTATATAATTCATTCTGAGCCTAATCTTTACAATTTCATTTTATGATTTATCCTAACATGTGTCAACTACCATATAAATATAATTTTTACCTTTAACCTAACTTTTACTACTAATTTGCTTTAATTCAAAAGTTTAACCATATGTTACTTATTATAATTATATCATTAATGAACCTAAAATGACGAACAATGCATGGAAAACCGCGAAACAAGCGACGGATCGACCCGGCCGGCCGTGGGGCCTCGCTTTCTCCGCCCCCTACACACCTCTCTTTTTTTTCCATTTTTGTTCATTATAACATCGTCTGAACACTAATTAATCGTTCCCAATTCAACTTTGTTAAATTAAACTAACAAAAGGCATAAATTAAGCATGCATGCATCAAACTTTAACATGTGAAAATTTCTACTCAAACCAAAATCACAAAACATCCAAAAACAACAAAGCATGTGACGGTCTTTCGTCGAGTAACTCGAAATATGTTACCTTAAGCTAGAAAAAGAGCAATTAGCACCTTAAACCCAAACCCTAACAACAACTAGCCGCTATCCTCGACAATATACGAGTCCCCAAACTCGTCTTCCAATTCTTCACCTAAATAAACAATAAAAACACAATAATAAGTACATAAATACCGAATTTTGCCAAAATTCGTCTTAAAACAACTTCAAGAAAACTGAAATTAAATTATACCAGGTTGTAGATCTCGACGAGGGGATTCCGGAAATATAAATTATGCAAAAATCCGATAAGAAACGAGAAAGATATGATGAATTTGGCTTAGAAAGGTGAAAAATGGTGTTTCTTTGGTGATTTGGAATTGTTGGCAGTAGATAGAAAAGAAGACAACAGGAAAGGAAGGGGGAGGGTGCCGCGTAAGAGGAAAAGAAAGGACGGGATTGAGTCGGGATTTTTCGAGACGGTTTTGACTTGTTTCGATAATAATTAAAACCGTAGGTCAAATGCAAATTCCGACAAGACCAAAGTTTTTAAACACGAGATTACAAGAAAATTGAATACTCATACGACCCATTTCCAAATTCGTTTACCCAATGTTCAAAAGAATTGTCATTCCCCCCCCGATACGCCCTTATTTCGAAATAAAAAGTTTTACACGGTTTAAACTATTTTTAAACATCTCGAAACTATCAAAATAAATACTTTTCTTCAAAATATAATAAAATTATATTTATTTGAATTATTTTTACTTCAAATACTTAAATATCAGATTTTACTTGATTAATTAATTATTTTCGAAATATATTAACGGTCCGAAATTACGGGGCGTTACAATTGGGGTCTTGTAGGCGGTTCTTAGAGCCCATAGCACATCGTTGAGTTTGGTGCTCCAATCCTTTCAAGACATGTTCACAACCCGCTCTAAAATAGTCTTAATTTGTGGATTTGATACTTCCACTTACTCGTTGGTTTGGGGGTGGTAGGCATGAGCTACTTTGTGTCGGACGCTGTACTTTTTGAGTAGAGAGTAGATGGAGCGGTTGATGAAATGTGACCCACCATCACTTATAACGGCCCGAGGCACTCCAAAGCGGAGGAAAATGTAGTCTTTGAATAACTTGGTCACCCCTTTTGAATCATTGGTAGGGGCGGCTATAGCTTCTATCCATTTGGACACGTAATCCACTGCAACCAATATGTATTGGTTGCCAAATGATGATGGAAACGGTCCCATGAAATCCACGCCCCATACATCGAAGAGCTCTACTTCCAAAATGTTGTTCAAAGGCATTTCATCGCGCCTTCTAATATTGCCCCTTCTTTAGCAAGAATTACATGAGTGAACCATGGCATAAGCATCCTTGAATAAGGAGGGCCAATAGAATCCACAATGAAGGGCCCGGGCTTGAGTCCTTGAGGTGGACAAATGCCCTCCATATGTTGTAGCATGGCACGCTTGGAGGATTGCTTGACCTTCTTCTCGAGTGACACATCTTTGATAAATCCCATCATTGCATCTTCTATATAGGAAGGGGTCTTCCCACACATATCTCCGAGACTCATATCGCAACTTCTTTCTAGCTTGGTTGTCAAGTTCTTCCGGGATAAAGTTAGAGCTCAAATAGTTAGCAATATTCGCATACCAAGGGTCGGAGTGCGTGATAGCTAAGATATAGTCATCGGGTAACCACTCATCAATGGGGATTCCATCATCAACATCCCCTCGGGATTCTCTAGTCAACCTTGATAGGTGATCCGCAACAAGATTTTCGGACCCCGGTTTATCTTTGATTGTGACATCAAACTCTTGCACAACAATACCCAACGGAACAATCTCGGTTTAGCATCCTACTTGACCATAAGTTGCTTGATGGCGGTGTGATCCGTGTAGACAATGACTTTGGAACACAAGAGGTAAGGTCGGAACTTCTCAAAAGCATACACCACCGCCAACATCTCTTTTTCCATGGTGGTGTAATTGCATTGCGCATTGTCTAGTGTATTGCTTATGTATGCTATCACATGGAGCTTGTTGTCTTGTCTTTGACCCAAGACCGCCCCCAATGCAAAGTCACTTGCATCACACATCAATTCGAAGGGGAGGTCCCAATTGGGTGGTTGCACTATTGGAGCCGATATCAAGGCTTGCTTGAGCCTACAAAAACTTTCAACACAAGATTGATCAAATATGAAGGGAGTGTCCTTAGCCAAAAGTGAGGTGAGGGGTTTAGCGATTTTTGCAAAATCTTTGATAAACCGTCGGTAAAACTGCGCATGGCGTAAGAAAATCCTCACACCCTTGACATTTGGGGGGCGGGGGGGGGAGTTTCTCAATCACCTCAACTTTTGCTTTGGCCACTTGGATCCCCTCCTTAGAAATTACATGTCCTAGAACTACTCTCTTTTGCACCATAAAATGGCACTTCTCCCAATTCAATTTCAAATTGTATATGTATGTTTGGAGAACAAGGGAGAGATTCTTTTGGCAATCATCAAATGAGGTTCCATGGACACTAAAATCATCCATGAACACCTCCATAGACTTCTCAATATACTCGGAAAAGATAGACATCACAGCCCGTTGAAATGTCCCGGGAGCATTGCAAAGGCCAAACAGCATTATCCGAAATGCGAAGACACCATAGGGACAATTAAAAGTAGTCTTTGCTTGATCATCCGGGTGGATGGGTATTTGGAAAAACCCGGAATAACCGTCAAGAAAGCAAAAATACTCATGGTTTGCAAGTCTCTCGAGCATTTGGTCAATGAATGGTAAGGGGAAATGATCTTTGATTGAGGCGGAATTAAGCTTCCTATAATCAATACACATTCTCCATCCCGTGACCGGTCAGGTGGAGATGAGTTCAGCATCCTCATTCTCAACCACAGTCATACTGCTCTTTTTGGGGACGATTTGAACCGGGCTAACCCAACCGCTCCAGGAGATGGAGTAGATAATTCCAGCCTCAAGCAACTTATCACCTTCCTTCCTTACCACCTCCTTCAGTTTCTCATTTAACCTTCTCATAGGTTGGGCGAAAGGAGTGAATCCATCCTCAAGTGTGATGCGGTGCATGCATACTCAGGGATCAATTCCCGTGAGGTCATCAAGGCTATACCCGATGGCTTTCTTGTTTTACTTAAGAAATTTCAAGAGTTTTTCTTTTTGTGAAGCCAATAGATCCGCATTGATGATCACGAGGAAGGAGTGTGCCTCATCGAGATAGGCATACTCAAGGGAAGGGGGCAAATGTTTGAGGTTTACCTTAGGATGGTTCAGACCCTCAACTTCATCCAAGATAGGTGGTAGAGCTTCATAATCTTCCTCCAAATGCTCCCCCGAGCACTTTTCCTTAGCTTCTTCAATAACTTATTCCAACATATCTATGGAGTAAACACTTTCAAACATAGGTTGTGACATGGCTCCGGTCAAAGAGAATTCAACTACATTCCCTCCCACCTTAATGGTGAGTTTCCCCTCCTTGACACTAATATTAACATCTCCGATCGCTAGGAAAGGTCTTCCTAGTATAATAGGCATTTGTTGATCCTCCGGGATGTCAAGTACCACGAAATCCGCCGGGATGTAGAAGTTGCCAACCTTAACCGAGACGTCCTCAATCACACCCATCGGTCTTTGGACCGACCTATCGGCAAGTTTTAATGTCATGGAGGTGGGAATCATATCATGTAACGCGAGTTTCCTCACAATGGGAAGAGGTAGAATGCTAACACTAGCACCAAGATCACAAAGCGCCCTTTTAATGCTCACATTACCCACCGTGCACGGGATGGAAAAACTACTCGGATCTTGTAATTTCTCCGGCATGGGATTGAGTAAGATTGCACTACATTCTCCTCTAAGAGAGACTAGACCATCTCCTCCAATGCTTCTTTTCTTGGTCAACACATCCTTCATGAATTTTGTGTAATGCGGGGATTTGTGTCACTACCTCGGTGAAAGGTAATGAAACTTCAAGCTTCTTCAACATGTCCAAGAACTTGGAGAACTTCCTCTCCTCATTCATGACTCTACTTCTATTAGAAAATGGGATTGGAGAGTTAACGGCCTTTTCGGGAGTTGAGGCTTGTAACACCCCCAAACATCAAATGCCTTACCAGGACCACCCAATGCGTGAGAATGCTACCATCTCGGTTACTGATGCGTGTAATTTATATAAGGTTTTTACCTCATTTTTACACGCATTCCTTTGTTATTTACGTGGCATCTAGCTACAAATGCCCCCGAATAGTCTACTTTTGTTTGTCTTGTATTAATTGCAGGCATGAACCAGAAAGGAGCGAAATCAAGCCTGAACCTGTCCTAATCTCATGCATTTTGGAGAACGAGGATTCAGAGCTTGGAATCTGTCACTTAGAGATGCGTGAAGTGGCATCGAAAGATGTCAAGGAGTCCACCCGTGCTTATATAGCTCGATCGACCTATTTTGCTACTCACAATGGTCGATCGAATGCTTTATCCTCCAAGAATCCCTCGATAGAGCTCTGCCTTTACTCGATCGAGCTAACCATCTTCTGAAGTCTTCGATCGAGCACCCTGTTTACTCGATCGAATAGATTGTCGAGGTTTCCTCTCGATCGAGTGGTTTCATTTCACTCGATCGAGAGCCTATGTCTTTTATGTGGTTCTTGAGTTTATTTCGAGAATGACCTTTTGTAATTAGGATAAATAAGTATGACGGCAGTCATAATAGCTCTCTCTCTCTCTTCCTCTCTTCTTCGACTTCTCCGCCTTGCACTCCCTTGGGTTTGAAAAAACTTGGAACTTATTTCTCCTTTACTCTTCCTTGTAATCGGTACTCTCTATTCTTAATTAATTAATTAATTAATTGTTCTTGTCTTATTACTTTTGTTCTTTCAATCTCTATTATTTCTATTCTCCTCTTAGATCATCAATTATGTTTAATTTCTATGGTCTATGTATTGTTGTGGTTCACCCAATAATTATGCATAACTAATTTCCTTTGCTAAGGCATAAGGGAGCCATGATTTTAAGGGAACTATGAATAGGTGATTAGAACTTGATGCGAATTAGATTTATGTTGTTAATCCCTGCATATAATTGTTCTTGTCTATTTGAGTCGACGCAATTAGATAATTAATCACGGTACACCTTGACCTGGTTCGGAAGATTGGAATAGGTAAGACCTGGTGTGAACATTAGGGCATTCTAATGAGGGCGGAAGTTAAGTTAGAATTGTCTTAGGGCGAATAGCGGACCATAAGGACCTTTTCACTACCCTGTAGATCGAATTTTCATTGACCTGAGACCCTAGACTATATTCCTTAATAATCATGGTGAACCGACTGTCTTAGCTGTTTTTCTTCCCTTGATATTTGCCAACTTTCTACTTTGCTTTCCTCTACTTTATTTCTCTCCTTTGATCTTCTTAGATTAGGACAACCATTAAAACCCCCAAGAAATAGTGACTCAGACGGGCTTAGTTTAGCAGACATTTTCCCATCTCCCTGTGGAGATCGAACCTACTTCCACTAGCTTCTGTTAGTTGTTTTAGGTATTTATTTTTGATACTAAAACGACGGTATCAAATTTTGGCGCCGTTGCCGGGGAGGTGGCATAATTTTGTTGCTTATTTTAAGACTTTCTCTCGTCTCAAGGAATTTATTCCTTGAGACTGATCTCATATTCTTTTTAGTGCTTTATTAGTGTTGCAGAAAATCTGTTCTAGAAGAGAACATTGTCATACCTGCCCTTCTATAGACTCTACTTGTTGAGATGCCGAATATCGCCAGCCACTCAGAACCTATGGTGGATTCTCTACCTAAAGGTTTCTTGCTTCCTACTACAGACGCAGGGACCTTTGGAATTCACCCATCTTATATACAGTTGGTTGAGAGAAATCTCTTCAAGGGATTATCCGGTGAAGATCCATGTAAGCATATAGAGCTGTTTACAGAGTACTGTTCCACCATTTCTTTAGCTGCTGGAGTGACACAGGATAGGGTTAAGAGAGTTCTTTTTCCCTTTTCTTTAACTAATGACGCCCGGGAATGGTTGAGAGATTTGGACAGGGAAGCTGCCGGTGTTACTAACTGGAGTTCCCTTGCTTTAGCCTTCTACAGACGGTATTTCCCACCATAGCGCACTAATGCGCTGAGAAGCCAAATAACTGCATTTGAGCAATTGTCTACTAAAGAACTGAATGGGGCTTGGACTAGGTTCAAGAAACTTGTTCGTTCTGTGCCTCATCATGGCTTCAAACGTTGGTTCCTATGTACCCAATTCTACAATGGGTTATATCCTGACCAGAGAGCCATATTAGACAACGCGGCCAAAGGGAGGTTCCAGAAAAACGTTGAAGATGATAAAGGATGGCACCTTATTGAAGAAATGGCCATTCACGTAGCTGAATATGGAAATCCTAGAGGAGGTAGGCGAGAAAATGAATTTGTGGTAGCTAAGGTGGAAAGTTTCAGTGGAAGGTTAGACAATTCGGAGATTTTACAAACTTCAGGCGTGCATGAACAAGTTTATGCCATAACTGAGCAAGAGGTAATTTGTGGTAGATGTGGTACAGAGGGACATGACCCTATTACTTGTATGGCGGATGTGGAACGAGTTCGTGCTTATCGACAATTCAAGCAAGGAGTGCCGTTCTCTAAATTATATGAAGACTTGACCACGACAAGTACCTCTAGTCCTTTTAAACCAATGCCACAACAAGTTGATTCACCCTCTACAATTGGATAACTTGTAGAGCTGAAGTCATTGGTGTTGAATTTAACACTTAAGCTTGAAAGGAAGTCTGACAAAGACGACAATGCCATAGAAGAGCTGCAAGACCAAGTTGCGCGTCTTTCATCCGCACAAAGCCAAGTGAATCACCCACTTCAATGTGACTCAATCAATGCCATAAATCTCCGAAGCGATCTTACCTATGATGGACCGAAAATGCCGGAATATGATGATATAACTGCTGATGAAATCCCAGAAATTGTTTTGGAGGAGTTAAGTAACGATGTCCCTGCTGAGCATCGGCAAGTAGCTCGATGGAAGATTTGTTGCTATCGATCGAGTGATATTTCCTCCAAAGGTACTCGATCGAATACTCCCAACTGTTCGATCGAGAGAAGCCCAAACTGACGAAATTGATCGAGGAGATTATTCTTCTCGATTGAGTAATTTGCCCAACAACAATGTTCGATCGAGTTATTCAGGCCCTCGATCGAAATGTGCTGAATTTGATGAACTCGATCGAGAGGTATACATTCCTCGATCGAGTACTTTTCCTGAAGAAATTGTTCGATCGAGTGGAAACAATACTCGATCGAATGCCAGTGCCAGCGGAAGTTCTATTTCAAAGCCTAATCCCGCTACCGTGTCGTCTTCCCCTGCTGCGGAGATGTCACGTTCTGATAAAGGTAAAGAGAAGGTCGCATGCCCGCTTATTTCTACCAGAGTTCCCTATCCGGGATGTCTGAAAGATGCGAAGGTCGAGCGATAGTACAGTAAGTTCGTGGACGTGGTCAAGAACCTTCAGGTAACCGTCCCCTTTACTGAACTTATTACCCAGGTACCTTCTTACGCAAAATTTATGAAAGACATTTTGACGTGTAAGAGAGAGCTTAGTGAATTCGAGACTGTTGCTTTTATGGAAGAGTCTAGCAATTTACTTCTCAATAAAGCTCCACCAAAAATGAAAGACCCGAGTAGTTTCTCTATTACCTGTACCATAGGAAACGAAGTGATAGATAAGGCTCTCTGTGATTTAGGAGCCAGTGTCAGTGTCATGCCTTTTTTTGTCTGCAAGAAACTTAATATGGGTCACCTTAAAATGACTAATATCACCTTACAGATAACTGATAAATCTGTTAGACGACCCTTGGGTATCTTAGAGGGCGTGCCTGTTAAAGTAGGCAAGTTCTTTATTCCAGTGGACTTCACTGTTTTAGACATAGCTGAGGATACCCGGACCCCAATTATACTAGGAAGACCATTCTTATGTACTGTTGGGGCCGTTATAGATGTCAAACAAGGGCGTTTGACTCTTGCAGTAGGAGATGACGCAATCACTTTTAGTTTTCCTGGTACACTTGCTCGCCCAATGATAGAGGATACTTGCTATTCAGTTGATATTGTTGACGAGTCTGTTTATGAATTCTGGCCGGATTCCTTTATAAAGGATCCACTAGAAGCTTTGATGCTTTTAGATGAGTGTGCAGATAACCCAGAGAACAATGACGCTGTGTTAGATTTGCTTGAAGCTGCATTAGATGAGCGTGAACTCACCGACGCTGAGGGAGAGAGAGTGGAACAAATGATAAATACTCTTTGCGCCATAGAGGTAAAGTTACCTGAGCGTAAGACTCTTTCTTCTCATCTTAAATATGCATTTTTAGATGATACAGAGCAATATCCAGTCATTGTTAATGCTAAATTGAATGATGATCAGTTGACCGCTTTGTTAGCTGTTCTTAAGGAAAACAGGAAGGCCATGGGTTATTCATTGGATGATATTAAGGGCATCAGCCCTGATATTTGTATGCACAGAATTGAGCTTGAGGAAGATCACAAGCCTTGCAGACAGGGCCAGCGCCGTCTGAACCAGAAGATGCAGGATGTTGTGATGGCTGAGGTAATGAAGCTGCTCGACGCAGGTATTATATATTCTGTTGGTCATTCTAAGTGGGTGAGTCCAGTTCAGGTAGTTCCAAAGAAAGGAGGGACTACTGTGGTCAAGAATGATAAGAACGAATTGATACCTACTAGAGTAGTGACTAGTTGGTGGATGTGCATAGACTACAGACAGCTAAATGCCGCCACAAAAAAAGATCACTTTCCCCTTCCTTTCATTGATCAGATGGTAGAAAGGTTAGCTTCTCATAAGTTTTTCTGTTATTTAGATGGATACTTAGGGTTCTTTCAGATCCATATTCATCCAGACGATCAGGAAAAGACTACTTTTACTTGTCCTCTGGGTGTTTTTGCTTATCACAGGATGCCTTTTGGTTTATGTAATGCCCCTGCTACCTTTCAAAGGTGCATGAAGGGGATATTTTCTGAGTATATAGAGTCTATTATGGAAGTCTTTATGGACGGTATTAGAGTCTATGGAAGTGATTTTGCTATTTGTCTGTCTAACCTTGATAAAGTGTTGCAGCGCTGCATTGAGGTTAATCTTGTGCTTAATTGGGAGAAGTGCCACTTTATGGTCAACGAGGGAGTTGTCTTAGGGCACTTAGTTTTTGACAGGGGCATTGAGGTTGATAAAGCAAAGGTGCAAGTGATTCAGCAATTGCCTCATGCTGTTAATGTTAAAGGAGTGAGGAGTTTCCTTGGTCATGCCGGTTTTTCTCGCCGGTTCATTAAGGACTTTTCAAAAATTGCCAAACCGCTTACACAGCTGTTGCTTAAGGATGCCCCCTTTGCATTTACTGATGAGTGTCTTTCTGCTTTTAACAGGTTGAAGCAGGCCTTGATTTCAGCACCGATTATACAGCCTCCCAACTGGGACTTGTCGTTTGAGATTATGTGCGATGCTAGTAATTATACACTAGGCGCGGTGTTAGGCCAGCGGAAAGACAAAGCCTTGAATGCAATATACTATGCGAGCCGAACTCTGGATGAGGCTCAAGTGAAGTACACCACTACTGAGAAGGAGCTGTTAGCCTTGTTTTTGGTATGGAGGGTTTTGGTTGCGGTTGCGGTAGTTATCTCTTTGATGAGGCGGGACATAGTTGGGATTGTCATGTTGACTTTGGCTTCGGTAGTTGAAGCCTAGGCCTCTGTTTTGATTGTATTGCCTAGAATTTTCGGGCTTTGGTGGAGGCATGTATTGAGGTTGTTGATACTTGGGGTCCAATGGTTGCCCCGCATATGAAAGTTTTGGGTCTTGGTTAGGGAAGGCGCGGTAGAAGGACTCATGACGTTGGTAGGAGACCCTCGGTGCACCTTGCCCTTGAAAAGCAAAGCACTCTTGTTGATCATCTTGTTGAATAGTGGTCCGGTTAAAACTGGTCGTCAAAAGCTACCAACCAGAATAATATTTATAACTTCACAAACTACCCTTAGTAAAGAGGCAAGTAAAGGTCGGATTCCAAGGGATGGGTATTGATGTAGGATTCTCAATTGCAAATAGCTATGTCTAAGGGTGTCACAATTTGGGAAGAGATGAAGTTGGTCTAAACTAATTAACAAGATGAAAGTAAAGTAATGAAAACAAGCAAGGTAATTAAAAGGAGATGTAAACAATTGATTAAAAGCACTAGGGTGTCATGGGTTCATAGGGGATTCATGGGAGTTTATCATACAAACATGTTCTCAATTATATAGCAAGCACTTATTGTTATGATGGGATCGAGTTAGTGTATATCTTACAATCCCTAAGAAGGTTTGGGTCCCGGAGCCGAATCGATTAGATTGTACAACACCTACAAGTCGACTTAATACTTCCTATTCAACTATATGCATGGTTTAATGAGGCTCGAGTTGGTGTATAAGCTTACAAGCCTCATTGAAGAGATATGTGATGGATCAAAAATGCAAGGATTCATAGGCTCGCATTTCATCAAACATACCATGTGCATAAGTTGAAATCACAACAAGCAAGCAATTTAGTTATGAAAACGTATTAGATTAAGCATGAATCAATCCTAGTGATTAACAATAATTAACAAGGGTAAAGAGAAATTATAACTATGAAGATGATTCCAAATAATAAAGCAAAGAATAATAGAAGTACTTGATGATTGATGGAAGGCTGTCAATCCTCCAAATAAACCCAAATAATCTTCTAATTACCCAAAATAAAGGAAGAACAATAGAGAAATTAAGGAAAGATTAAGATGTGATTAATATTGAGAAATGTATTACAACTAAATTAAGACTAATTTGAGAATAGATTAAGAGAGCATAAGAGTTGATTAAGGAATAATTAAGAGATGATACTAATCTAGGTAGTACAAAGGGGTATTTATACTAAAGATTAGGTACAAAGATTAGGGTTACTAAGGGCTTAAATGACTATTAAGTCCCTAAGAAAAGTTGAGGAAATGTTACTCCCGAGGGAAATGAGCGGATTCTCTTGCTAGTCCTGCCTCGGTCCGCTCGTACTGTGGTATGGCAGGGACTCTTCTGCCTTGTGATCCGCTCGGATCCTGGGGAAGACGCTCGACTCTTGGCGCTGCAAGCCGCTCGTCCTGGGAATAAGACGCCCGGATCTTGGTGTTCTGGGACGCTCGGATCCTGCACGATCCGCTCGGATTCCTGGACAGACTGCTTCTCTTCTTTGGCTCCTCAACAATCCGCAAGGATCGTGTTGGGGATGCAAGGATCGTTTCGTCATTGCCCATTTCACGTTATTATCTACTTAGGCCTCTAGCGTTGGTCTTCTCTTTGATGCTTGGTCATTAGGTGCGATCCATTTAGCTCCATTTCGCCTCTTAAATGCAAGGTTAGCAATCCTTTCCTACCAAGGAGACAAAACCTCAAAGAATATGCAAAATGGGAAACTAAAGATAGTAAATCACCCAAATAAGTGCTATAAAGCATATGAACGAGGTTAATTCGAGGACTAAATGTGCTCAAATATGAGTCACATCAAACATCCCCAAACCGAACCTTTGCTCGTCCCGAGTAAAGAGGTGACTAAAACTAGGACCTTTATTTAAACTAACCTACTAATATAGCTGATATGAGACAATTAGCAGGTCTCACTCTGCCCCTTCAACTCATAACAAGACAACCATGAGGTAGGATGCCTTCTTGCGAGGCAAGGTGGGGCTTGCCAAAATGGCGATGCATCCAAGCATTAAGCACACAAAAACAAGTAATGGATGCATCTACAAAAATGAATAGCCACTTTCCTCATCTAAGTGGCGGTAATTATCTGAAAGGGAAGCAATCTAAGGGTACACATTCCATCATAGATACGGTTTCTTCAAACTACTAAGCCTAGAAGGATACCAATAAATCACCTCCAAGTTGTGTCAAGCTAGGGTACCTTTGTCCTCAATTGTTAAATGCTTTCGTCAAGAGTAGTCTCCCTATGGTGTTAGAAACACTGGAGGATTACGGAATTCCCCTTCTTGCCTAGACAAGAAGAAGGGTCGCCCCCTCTCTACCATGCACAAAAGTGGATTCGATGGATAAAGGGATCAATGTGTTTTGAGTTTCATATGGGAGTTTGCTTTTGATGTTGTTGTTATTCCCCCCAATTTTTTGTGGTATTTGACAATTGAGAACACTTTCTTTTTGCCATTTCTTGATGTTTGGCATTTGATGCTTGACAATTTCAACTTTTTGCATTTTTGAACATTTTCAAAGTTACCCCAATTAGTAACGAGGGTGCCTTTTATTTGAAGCATAGGAGTTCTT
Organism: Silene latifolia; assembly: GCF_048544455.1. Lineage (NCBI taxonomy): Eukaryota > Viridiplantae > Streptophyta > Magnoliopsida > Caryophyllales > Caryophyllaceae > Silene > Silene latifolia. Next base: position 39,306,263 of record NC_133528.1, read on the forward strand.
ATTTTTGTACTCCTCTTTTCTTTGATGCAAATTGGAAACTTCTTGATTTTTCATTTCAATACTTGTACTCGATTTAATAAATTTTTGTGCCCATTCCCTTTTGTTGACAAAATGTGGTAGATGTGGAAGATGGTTGCATGGTTTCAAGGGTCACCTTGGAATAAATGGTAGCCAAGGAGTTATCACACCACAAGGTATTCTTGACTAAGCCTTAATCCATGGGGCAAAGGATACTGTCATGACACATCCTAGGGTGTTTTAGAAGTATTCTAAAGAGCAAAGTCTTAAGAAGAAAAAGTAGCTACAAGGGCTTTATATACACTTGTCAAGTTTCCCAAATAGTTGTTTTCACAAAATTTTCCTAAAATGCAACTACATGCCATGATTCAACTAACATTTATACAACCTAATGCAAATGCTTCTATAATATAGTATGGCATATAAGCTAATGCAACTCCTAAAATCACATTGGTGTATACCGCATCAATCAAAATAAAGCCACATAGTCATTAACATAGAGAGGAAAAAAGGAGATGGGAAAGATCATACCATGCGGTCTTCATAATCCTCATGCCTCGGATGTGGCGTAGTCGATTAATGTGAAAAAGGATAGACAAACAAACAAACAAGTATATACAAAATATACAATTCTACACTATAAAGGAATGAACATATTTTTGGTTTTATTTTTCAAATTTTTATGGTTTTTGTTTTTGTGAAATAAAGGAACATGTTTTTATATTTTTTAAAATTTTTCAATTTTTATAATTTTTGATTTAAAAGTCAAGTTAGAATTTCCCATCCCACACTAGTACGGGCATTGTCCTCAATGGCCAACACGATAGGAAATTATGCAAGCTAAATGAGAATGCATGATTTCTACACTAATATGCAAACTATATGACATATACACAAGTGATGCATTCTAAACTACACTATATGGTGCATGATTTTATTGGTTGGAGAGCTAATTTAGATTAACTCCCAATGCTTGTGTTTGAACTTCCCCAAACCAAGTAAGACACTATTTCAAGTGTAAAAAATGGGGGATTTCATGGACAAGTATGCAATGCATGAAACTAATTGTAATTTTGGATTTTCAAAAGTAGGAACAATAAATTTATCATCACCTATGATGCGTGTCCTTAATATGATATTTTACACCCTATTTTACACGCATTTCAGAGCTCAATTATGTAGTTTATGCTACTATTTTCCCTATTTCCGTCTACTTTCGTGTTTTTGTATAATATTGCAGAAATGTGAAGAATCCAGCGAAAAATGAGCCGAATCCGTCCCCGAGTATTTATCATAGGACCTGACATGAAGTAGTGACTCGAGAGATGAACTTGGTGCACGTTTCAAGGCCTAAAAGATAGCAAAAGCATGGTTGCGTACAAGTTGCAAAGCTTAAACAAGCGAAGAAGTGCTTCTCGACATTGCAGCCTTATTCAGATGGCTATATCTCGAGTTCTAGAGCAGATAATCGACTGATTCCATTTGAAGGTGAAAGCTTATCCTCTTAGCTTTCCAACGCCACATAGAACACCTGATTTGACCAAGTAACGAAGAAATGGCAGCTGTTTTAAGATCGGTGCGCGCAGCAGGAATCGTCAGAATGCATTACTGTACAGCGCATGTGGTCGATCGACTGGTTCCAGTGGTCGATCGACCACCCCACGACCTGATGCGCAATTTAAAAGACGAGAGACCAAAGCCCAATTGTAATTAGGTTTAGGAATAGGTTACGTTATTTTCCTATATAACGTAACTTTACCTGTTGCTTGAGAGATCTATCATTCATTAGCTTAGTTAATTTCAGTTCCTATAATACATTAGTTATTCGTAGTTACAATTCTCAATAAAGTTCGTACTTTGCTTTCGGATTCATCTTGTTCCTTTGCTTCGGTAATTCTAATCTTTTAATTCCTAAATTGTTATTTCGTTTCAGTAGTTTTAATTCTTGCTAGATAAAATCCCAAAGCCCTAGTTATAGTTTTATGCGAATTTATTCATCAATTATTTCAATTATGCAATTCTTTATGCCTATTATCAAATTAGTTATTGTTATTTGCATAAGTATGAGTAGCTATACACCTCTTGCTAAGATGTAGGGGATCTATGGTGTAGATGGCATTAGAATAGGTGTGACCCCGCATTAGGGCTTGGTCGATCGACTGGTTTAACTAGTCGACCGACTGAGCCGGTTGGTCGATCGACTGGGGTAGCTGGTCGATCGACTGACTTCGTGTCTGATTAGCACCGTATAATTCGTTAAGTGCAATATTTAGCAATGAGACCGAGAGGAGACTTGTTAGATGCTTAGTTTTGACCAACCCGTAGATCGAGAGATAGGGAAGGGCATTAATTAACGAATTAAGACGACTAAATTGCTAAGATCGAGAGATAATGTGATTTAGGCTTTAAGAATCACTAATAGGGGCGAGAGCTAGCATTAGTGAGACTTAGAGACTAGTAGCATAGGCCGAAAGGAACTACTAGTTAACTTGGACCGAGAGGACTTGTTTTACCCATCCTACACGACTGTATTTCGAACTTACCTAGGATTATGTGCCATCGCAGCTATGGTGAACCGACCGTCTTAGCATTTCTTTTATCATTGTTTACATCTTTTGCAAATTTTATTTTATTTATTTAGTTTTTGTTATTAGTTTTAGAATTAATTCACATCAAAACCCCCCTCATTGTTACCGTTAGACTAGAATTAATAACAACTATTATCTCCCTATCTCCCTGCGGATCGACCCTTACTACCGCTTGCAAGTAGTAGTTTGGTTTTATAAATATTATTTTTGGTGCACACAACGACAGACATCAAATTTTGGCGCCGTTGCCGGGGAGGCAGCGCTAGTTTTAGTTGTTTTTTATTTTAGTCTGTGTTTCGCCTCAAGGGAAGACTGAGTACCTTGAGGCAGTTCTTACCATCTCCTCTAGTGTTGTTTTGTTAGGTCCTACAGGTCCTATCTACAGTACTTCAGAAGGGTCCACCCATGTTCCGTTCTCAGGAGCAGCAGGTGGAGTTTTGTGGGAGATGCGGCGGAATGGGACACATAGCTGATGCATGCAGGAGCCCTATGGAGAAGATGTTTGCCTTTCATCAATTTAAGCTCGAAAATGCGTATAATTACGCTTATACTTCACCGCATCAATCACATGTGCCTCCTTATGTAGCCCCATCACCATCCACTCCGTCACAACAAGAGTCGAATAATGAAGTTGCAGATTTGACAAGTCTAGTGCAGCTGCTTATGGTGGAGGTACAGAAAAGTAATGCGACGAATGAGGTCTCAATCACAGAGCTGAAATCTCAATTTGCTACATTAGATAAGACTGTAGCTGAGATACCGAGTCAATTTCACTCTCTGAATCAGCGAATTGAGACCGTACATGCAATGACGCTGAGGAGCGGTGCTACTCTTGATGGACCCGAGAGAGCTGCTGAAAAAGGGAAGAAGAAAAAAGGCGAGAAAAAGACGATCAGCAGTAATCACGGTCGATCGACCGCATCACCCAGTCAATCGACCACCCTTAATTCTTCAGCGACACTTCCTGATCCTTCTGACCATTCTAGAAAAAAAGAGAGTGGTCGATCGACCGACCCCACTGGTCGATCGACTGAGGAAGCAGCTGATGTCGAACCAATCCGTCCTCCAATGCCAGATAACTTGAGAGACTTCTTGTTTCGGGGTAGGACGGCTCCGAAATTATCGAGGCAAGATCCAAATGCTGATGGGTCAGTCCCGGTTTCAAAGTATGACCCGATGACGATTAATGGTTCATTTTTTAGACGGTCTGAAGAAGGTTCGAGCTACAACAATGACAAAGTAGTGGATTTTCAGCCTAAGTCCACTGATGCCGGTATGAGAGACCTAGAAGAGAGGGCAAAGCTACTACTGACAACCCCTTATCCAGAGAGACTAGTGCCAACCAAAGATGAGGTAACATTCGATAAATTCAAAGATTTAGTGCTTAGTCTTAATGTGCAAATACCTTTCTTAGAGCTAGTTAATCAAATACCTACATTTATGAAGTTTGTGAGACAGTTACTAGCTAAGAAAAGGTCTTTGAATGCTGTCGAGTCTGTGCATTTAACTGAAGAGTCTAGTTCATACTTAACTCACACTGCTGATCGTAAACTGTCTGACCCAGGTAGTTTCTCTGTCCCCTATAGTATTGGTACCTTCTCAATTGAGAAGGCATTATGTGATCTAGGGGCTAGTGTTAGTGTTATGCCATTGAGTCTGGCTAAGAAATTGAAATTAACTAGATATACTGTTACTGATATGACTGTACAAATGGCTGACCGTTATGCAGTTCGGCCAGTAGGGGTCTTAGAGAATGTGCCTGTTCAAATTGAAAAGTTCTTTTTTCCTGTTGACTTTGTTGTTTTGGATATTCCTGAAGATGTCAACACCCCAATTATTTTGGGAAGACCGTTTCTGCACACTGCTGGTGCAGTAATTGATGTAGGGGAAAGAACTTTGAGATTTAAGATAGGAAAGCACTCCATATTGTTTGCCCAGTCTCATAAAAAATGAGACCCTATGTGCCCCGTTACTTGCAATGTGATTTCTGAAAAGAAATCTTATGTTGAGATTCCTACTTCCTTACCTGTACCTTTTCCTGTTATGACACCTCCGCCCCAGATTGGGAGCAATATGGAGGACGATTCTCTTGTTTTGGATGTTGCAGGAACCGGTTTGGGGAAGAAAGAACATTGATCGCCTTGTTTGTGAAGGAGCCCATTATTCAGAGAGGCGGTTTGGGATGTCTGAGCTATGCAACTGACGAGGAGCCAGATGAGGAGCCCAAGAAGAAGGAGCCAGTCAAAATTTTGGTGTCGGATCTTGAGTGTGAGGAGCTAGAAGATGATGGCCATGCTTGGGAAGATGCTAGAGATGATCCATTGAGTATTCCAGTCGGAGTAGAGTGGAGTCCAGCTTCTGAGATGAGCACTGCGGAAGGTACTTCATGTAGAGAGAAGCCTTGGTCGGAGATTTTCCGCAGTTTCCGTTGATCTATGCGTTTCTTAGACCCTTTAAAGACTATTTTATTGCTTTTAGACTATTCATCGTTTTTCGTGTGCGCGAGACTTTGCATTTTAATTGGTTTGCTTAGGATTTATTTAGGCTTTAGACAGTTACTTTGGGTTTTGCGCATTTGGGCGCGTTATTATGTGTATTTGCAGGTTCATAGACCTTGTTAGCTCAATTTATTGAGCTAATTGAAGAAATCAAAAAGTTACAAAAGAGGTATTTCGATCGATCGATCGCGGTATGGTCGATCGATCGAGCGCTCGATTCCAGGAGCTTCGTTCTGTCACCTGGTCGATCGACTGGGTAAGGTGGTCGATCGACCATTGCCCGCTGCTGTACCTGTTTTCGATCATTCCCCTGCTGTGTTTGGTCGATTTGCGGAGTTGAGGGAGTCTTTTCTCCACTTTATTCTTCGATTTATCTCTGTTTTCTTCCGTTTCCTTATTTTGCACATAATTTTGCGTTTAATAAATTGTTTTATCGAAATCATGCGCGGTACTTTTGTTTCTTTTCAGGTACCTATGGTAGCACTGCTGGCTACTGAAACCTCCTAGCTCACGCTGGTTTGGGGAGGTTTCCTGCTGCGCTTAAAGTCTTGTGAGTTTCCGAGTTTAACTTCATGTCTTATTTAGTTAGTTATCGCAAAAATCCCATTTCCCTTTTGTTTCTTTTATATGATTTTGCACAATGGGGACATTGTGTGATTTGGTTTGGGGAAGGGTTTTGCGTCGCATTTGCATTGTTTTTATTGCATTTCAGTTACACGTTTATTGCATTTCTGCTTGCATTGTATTTATTTCTTATATATATATATATATATATACAAAAATTCAAAAAAATTGAAAAATTTCAAAAAATTTCAAAAAAATGCGCGTTTATTTTAGCATATAGGTTGAGTCGGAACGGTAGTATTTCAATGATGACATTGCATTTTCAGCTGTTTATGCCTAAGCCTTGCTTAATTGACATGTTATTAGTAGAATCATTTGCATACCTACGAGTTTTTGTTAAAATATTTGCTGAACGAATAGACTTGACCTGAAATTTTGGCAACCTACTTATAATTTCTAAGGATTAGAGCTCATATAACTAGTGTCATTTGTGACCGGTTTCAAGTAGGATTGTGAGTAGTTACTCCTTGCATATCATGTATCATTAATTTGCACATTTATGAAATTCAATTGCTTTTTGCCTGCATACATTCGGGTTAGTGGTTGGTGTCACATGCAGGGAGGTGCTTCCAACTTCCCCTTTATTTCATTTTTACCCATTGAACTCCACATTAGCCAAATTTGCCTGTTGACCCTTAGCTACATCCAAATTTAGCCTGCCTTGTCAAGCTAGTATAATGTATGCTTTTGCGGTATATAATTTATTGTGCCAAGTTTGGTCTGTATTGCGTTATTTGGAGATGGTAGAAAAGAAAGAAGGAGGATGAAAAGAAAAGAATTGGAAAATGAAAAAAAAAAGAAAGAAAAGAGAAAAAAAAAAGAAGTTGAGAAAAAATTCGAAAAAAGAGAGAAAAATGTTGAAAGAAAGAAACCGTGAAAGGAAAAGATGTTGTTTGTAGACGATTTCACTCCTATGCTTTATTTACATTTATTGAGGAGTATTTCCAGTTCGGTTTGGTGAGTTTTGTGCCAAATGAAGGGCATTGTGCTTAATTCTATAATTGAGTTGGAGATGGATGTTGTCATATGGTTTTGTTTAGGTACTAGCTTGATCACCTATACCTCCACATTCCCATAAATGTTTTGCCTTTTCTTACCCATTGCCTCACTTTACCATATTTTTGTAAGCCCTCGGCTGTGACAGGACCTTGTTTGGTTGGAATGTATGTACGGTAGTTAGAATTGTCTATCATATTAGTTGCATGCATGTTTATGTGGGTCGTAGTCTAGGTGAGCGGCTATTTCTCTTCCTCTCTTACACATATATGCTTACCCTTTGCTTCATGAGAGAAGAGTGACCCGTGAGAGTCCAATTTTAAAGGTCTTGCAAGGTCGACGGTTCAGAAATTTTTAACAACTACATAACTCGTTTGCATGATTCATATTGCTAATTGATTGTTAGTTGTTGCATTAAACTGGTTTAGGCTTTACAGTTTGCATTTCGCTCCGAGATTGAAATCGTTCCATTAGGTTTTAAGATCGAGTCTAGTTCTTGCTTGGGGACAAGCAAGGGTTTGGTTTTGGGAAGTTTGATGCCTGTCCTTAATATGATGTTTTACACCCTATTTTACACGCATTTCAGAGCTCAATTATGTAGTTTATGCTACTATTTTCCCTATTTCCGTCTACTTTCGTGTTTTTGTATAATATTGCAGAAATGTGAAGAATCCAGCGGAAAATGAGCCGAATCCGTCCCCGAGTATTTATCATAGGACCTGACATGAAGTAGTGACTCGAGAGATGAACTTGGTGCGCGTTTCAAGGCCTAAAAGATAGCAAAAGTATGGTTGCGTACAAGTTGCAAAGCTTAAACAAGCGAAGAAGTGCTTCTCGACATTGCAGCCTTATTCATATGGCTATATCTCGAGTTATAGAGCAGATAATTGACTGATTCTACTTGAAGGTGAAAGCTTATCCTCTTAGCTTTCCAACGCCGCGTAGAACACCTGATTTGACCAAGTAACGAAGAAATGGCAGCTGTTTTAAGATCGGTGTGCGTTGCAGGAATCGTCAGAATGCATTACTGTACAGCGCATGTGGTCGATCGACTGGTTCCAGTGGTCGATCGACCACCCCACGACCTGATGCGCAATTTAAAAGATGAGAGACCGAAGCCCAATTTTAATTAGGTTTAGGAATAGGTTACGTTATTTTCCTATATAACGTAACTTTACCTGCTGCTTGAGAGATCTATCATTCATTAGCTTAGTTAATTTCAGTTCCTATAATACATTAGTTATTCGTAGTTACAATTCTCAATAAAGTTCGTACTTTGCTTTCAGATTCATCTTGTTCCTTTGCTTCGGTAATTCTAATCTTTTAATTCCTATATTGTTATTTCGTTTCAGTAGTTTTAATTCTTGCTAGATAGAATCCCAAAGCCCTAGTTATAGTTTTATGCGAATTTATTCATCAATTATTTCAATTATGCAATTCTTTATGCCTATTATCAAATTAGTTATTGTTATTTGCGTAAGTATGAGTAGCTAAACACACCTTGCTAAGATGTAGGGGATCTATGGCGTAGATGGCATTAGAATAGGTGTGACCCCGCATTAGGGCTTGGTCGATCGACTGGCTTAACTAGTCGACCGACTGAGCCGGTTGGTCGATCGACTGGGGTAGCTGGTCGATCGACTGACTTCGTGTCTGATTAGCACCGTATAATTCGTTAAGTGCAATATTAAGCAATGAGACCGAGAGGAGACTTGTTAGATGCTTAGTTTTGATCAACCCGTAGATCGAGAGATAGGGAAGGGCATTAATTAACGAATTAAGACGACTAAATTGCTGAGATCGAGAGATAATGTGATTTAGGCTTTAGGAATCACTAATAGGGGCGAGAGCTAGAATTAGTGAGACTTAGGGACTAGTAGCATAGGCCGAAAGAAGCTACTAGTTAACTTGGACCGAGAGGACTTGTTTTACCCATCCTACACGACTGTATTTCGGACTTACCTAGGATTATGTGCCATCGCAGCTATGGTGAACCGACCGTCTTAGCATTTCTTTTATCATTGTTTACATATTTTGCAACTTTTATTTATTTATTTAGTTTTTGTTATTAGTTTTAGAATTAATTCACTTCAAAATCCCCCTCATCGTTACCGTTAGACTAGAATTAATAACAACTATTATCTCCCTACCTCCCTGCGGATCGACCTTTACTACCGCTTGCTAGTAGTAGTTTGGTTTTATAAATATTATTTTTGGTGCACACAACGACATGCATCAACCTAGATGTTGCCAAGGTGGAATGATAGTCCTTAACTTTTACAAGGACACCACTAAAAATTGAAACAATTAGATGTTAATCAAGTTAGAAAAACATGAAAATTTTGACAAGAAAAATGAGGGGTAAAGAAGAGTTTCACCTTGGCCATGGTGGGTAGCTCATGCCCTCTCTACCCAGCTTATGAACATCTTCATTCGTTACCATCATCCCCTGGCCTCCAAGATCACTATCCCATTGTGCTCGCGATTCGTCACTTTCATAGAAATCCATAAATTCGTCCCCCTCGCTATTAACCTCCGGCCTATCACCGCCACTTGACTTTTATCCTTCTCCTTCTTCATGTCCATGTGTCCCACCGTTGGCATGTTCCAATTTTGGAAAAAGGATATCCATTTGAGCCTAAGAGGGAAGCATTCCCTCGTCACTAATATGCCCTTGATGGGCCAATCGGTGAAATTGTGGATAGAGAGCATAGTAATTGTCCACCCTTGCTTCATATTGCTTTTGGTGCATGTCTTGGAGTAGACCCGTGACAAAGTCATCTCTAGGAAGGATGAAGGGATTTGGGTGATTTTATGGTTGATAAGGAAATGGGTACGGCGGGACAACAACTTTGTCTTTTTCATTTGTTTCAGGTTCATGTTGTTGAGGTTGGGTATGTGTCCTCGACAATAATGCGATCAAATGTTTAAATCTCATATTAAGAATACATAAGGGAATGTAACATTTTATTGTCAACTGATCCACATTAATCGGTAATGATTGGCTGACTAGAGTTTGACATTACTGTCGTGCGACGGTAGTGATCAGTTGATCCCTTAAGGTCATACCTCTAAGGAAACATTCTTAATTGACTAATTAATTAATTGTATGACGATACAAGTTAATTAATTCCATAAAATTGAACAAATGATTTTGTGAGTAATTATACGTATCTTATTGTAATTTGATTAAATAAGATTCGTTCTAAGTAATTAAATTGTTTTATTACTTAAGATTTATTTATTGTTTATGAAACAATTGAAATAAGAATGAATTGATTATTATAAATACAAGTAGTTGTGATTTATAATTATATGACCCATTTTAAGTAATAGTAATTGTGAATTACTAATTAATTTTTGTATGTGATTTATTTTGTTTATATAATGATTTTTAATTTGTTAAAAATGCATTATTTAAACAACATGTCTAGTAACATGTCCAATATGTCACACAATACATATTAGCAAATTGACAAACTTAAAATGGACCCTTATAATGTTAAGGGTGCCGTGTAAATGAAGGAGAGAAGGTTGGTTGTGCTTAATTCTTTTGTTTAGTGGAAGACATCATGATTACCTACTAATCTTAGGCTTCCCTATCTACACTCTTGAGAAGAGAAAAATGCTAAAGTATTGGGCACTCTACCCATGGCAAAATACCGGTGGCCTCCTCTATACACACTCAAGTAGTGTGTTTTCATCTAACACTAATTCATTCTAATATTATTCATTCACTTGAATATTGACTTATTTCTCTAAGTTTTGTTGTTGAACAAAATCATAAAAACTCACATAAAATCTCTAATATTATTCTCTTAATACTAGAAGTAGTATACACATAATATTAGTATTTTTAAGGGAACAAATATTAATTCTAGTAATCAAATTAATATTTGTATTAAGAAGGATTTCTTGGTACAATCCTTGAGGAGAGATTCTAAAATTGAATCTTGTTCATCCATTAGGAAAGCTCAAGAACTAAGTAAGGTAGGAGACCTTACTAGTGCCTTAATAGCCGAAAATACATATGTAAGGAACCGTTTTTTCTTCACTCTTGTATTTTATTTTGCATGCATAAGATCTAGAACTAATTTTATGACTAAATTAATTTATCACATATTCAATATGTAAACTTTTGAGATTATCGAATCTAACAGGGTAGAAGGTGGGGTTTGATTTGCTTGGTTGGAACGAGTTGGGATGAGGTAGGATGGTACTTGTGAGAAGGGACCCATTCGAGGTGATATCCTTGTTAAACCTTCCATTGGAAGAAAGATGGGGGTGCTCCCCTTGGTGATCCACTTTATCTTTCGCTCAATGCCTTCAATAGCTATCCAATGGTGTTGTTGGAGAATCAACATTTCATCAATCTTGGTGTTGCCCGGAAGAGGTATATAAGTATTGTTGTTGTTGAAATTGGGGTTGAAGAATTTTGCAAGCCTTGTTATTAATCCCCCATTGACAATGTGGATCATACCATCATCATCTCCATTCCGGAACTTTGCCTATCTTTCAAGATGTATTAAGGGGGCGTTGAAGTGATAACCGCTCCTCCCTTGTATCTTTAGGTATGACTCCATAAAGACTATATCGAGTTCATTCACAACCGCGGGATCACGACGGGCTATGAGAGTGCTTGTGATAAATCGGTAAGTTAGCCGAATGATGGGGTTTTGAATGTAAGAGGCCGAGCATGCCTTAATGAAAGAGAAATCGCGGCCCGTCATGGCTAGCCATAGAGGTGTTATGCTATAATTCCGAGGTTTTGATGTACGGGCAGGCGATACATCAAGACCCAACACACTAGCAAACTCCACAAGAGTCATCATTCGAGTTATGTTCTCTAGTCTAAACTCCACACAAATCGTCTTGTTCAAGGTAGAAATCTTTAGAAAACTCAAGAATTCGAGGACTAAGGGCCGATAAGTGAACTCATGCATGTTGAACATGGTTGAAAGACCAAATAATTCAAAGAGCGCCTCGGTTTGATGATAAATGCCTAGTTTTCTTAATGTCTCATGGCACATGAATTTAGTAGGAAGAATGTTCTTACCAAGGAGACGATGAAAGACGATTCTTTGGGCATCATTGACAAATTCTATGTTGGAGAACTTATTAAGTCTTGAGAGATCAACTATTTCTTCATTCTCTCTCCTCAATGTGTTGAGGTGAGATGTTGAGGAGCTTCCAATTATTATTCTTCTTCTTATTTCTCTAGGCAAGGACCCTCTTGTTTTCATCATTAAAGATAGATCTTGGAATTTGGCTTGTTGAAGATGAAGATATTCTTTGTAATTGAGATCCTTCTTGAAACCCTAGGTTTTGGGGGTTTTTAATTTAGAGAGGTGAATGTGTGATTTTTGTGTGAATTGAGTCATATGGGAGAGGGTTTTATGTTTTATAGAGGAAAGGGAGGTGAGGTGTCATAACATGTGTGGTGGGTAGGAGAAAGCATATGTCGAAAATAGAAGAGCAGCAGGGGAGGGAGACGCGCGGGCCATGCTCGGGACGAGCGGATATGTGCTTTGCAGAAAAATCATAAGAGCAGATAGAGACGGGCGGATCGAGCTCAGGACGCTCGGATCCTCAGTTAGTGCACTCTGGAATTTTCAACCCGTGCTGGGACGCGCGGATTTTGCTCAAGACGGGCGGCTCAGGGCCTAGAACGAGCGTCCTAAATGTGATATGCTCTGATTTTGTAACAGAGTGTTTTATTCAATTCCAGGACCCACATGACCCGCGTCCTGGAGTCAAGACGCTTGGGTTACTCCCTAGGACGCCCGGATCATCTGCAGTTCCCACGGGCTCAGGTCTGCCCGTGGGGGTTTCCTCCTTTTTGTTCTTCTCTCCCTCATTTCATTCATTAAGGGTGCTTCCCCACACTTGAATCCTTCATTCATCAAAAGAGTTAGTAACACTCCCTCAGCGACTCTCATGTCAAAAATCATGCTTTATGAAAATGCAATAAAGTTAAAAATACAAGTAAGAAGAGTTAGTATATTTACAAATGGTGGTTTGGAGAGGACTCCACCAAACTCTCTCTTTGATGGTCTTTTCATAGCGGGAGAGGTTCGAGTTGGATGACCTCTACTTCTCCGATGAATGCTCCTTCATAATATGGCTTCAACCTTTGGCCGTTGACTTTGAACTTGTTTCCATCTTCCGACTTTATTTCGAAGTCGCCATAATTTCCTACTTCGGTGATTACATAGGGCCCCATCCATCTTGAATTTAACTTCCCGGGAAAGAGTCGATATCGGGAGTTATATAGAAGGACTTTGTCTTACTTGTGCAAGGACTTTTGTCTAATTCTCTTATCATGGAGCATTTTTGTTTTGCCCTTGTAGATCTTTGCATTTTCCTAGGATTGTTGTCGGAATTCCTCCAACTCTTGAATTTGAATTATCCTCTTTTGACCACTTAACTTGAGGTCAAGGTTGAGAGCTTTGATTGACCAGAAAGCTTTATACTCCAATTCGATTGGCAAATGGCATGCCTTTCCATAGACTAGCTTATAAGGGGAGGCTCCTATGGGAGTCTTATAGGCCATCCTATAAGCCCAAAGAGTGTCATCAAGCTTCATACTCCAATCCTTACGAATCTTGTTAACAACCTTCTCAAGAATTTGTTTGATCTCTCTATTCGAAACTTTAACTTGACCGCTTGTTTCAGGATGGTATCCCAAACTGGTTCTGTGTTGAACGCCATATTTTGTCAAAAGAGATGTGAGCTTCTTTTCATGGAAGTGTGTCCCTCTATCACTAATGATTGCTCTAAGGACTCCGAATCTTGGGAAGATTACTTTCATGAGGAGTTTAGTAACCGTCTTGGCATCATCAGTTGGAGTAGCAATTGCTTCTACTCATTTTGATACATAATCGACGGCTACAAGAATGTACTTGTTTCCTTGAGATGATACAAATGGTCCTTGGTAGTCAATTCCCCAAACATCGAAAATTTCTACCTCCAATATTCCTCGTTGTGGCATCTCATTTCTCCAAGAAATGTTCCCAGTTCTTTGGCAAGGATCACAATGGAGAATAAATTCTCTAGCATCTTCAAACATGGTAGGCCAAAAGAAACCTGATTGAAGGAATTTAGAAATAGTTCTTCGTGCTCCATGGTGTCCTCCATAGGGCGATGAATGGCATCCTTCTAAAACACCTTGAACTTCCCATTGGGGGTATTCAGCTTCGGTAAAGTCCATCACTACATTACTTGTAAGGATTGGGATCGTCCCAAAAATATCTCTTGACTTTAAACAAGAATCTCTTTCTTTGATTGTAGTTTAAGTTTGGAGGAAGAACTCCTCCAATAATGTAATTAGCATTGTCGGCGAACCATGGTGTGTTGTGCCTCTCAAGTTGTGAATGGATGGCCATCAAGATATCATCGGGGAAATAGTCATTGATCGGTGTCTCTCCCTCATCATTGTGGAATCGAATTCTTGACAAGTGATCCGCTACCACATTCTTGGCTCCTTTCTTATCTCTTATCTCCAAATCAAATTCTTGGAGTAGCAAAATCCATCTCAACAATCTTGGTTTTGCTTCTTTCTTTATCAAGAGATGTCTAAGAGCACGATGATCCGAGAAAACAATCACTTTTGATCCAAGCAAATAGGAACGGAACTTGTCTAGTGCATAGACAATGGCAAGGAGTTCCTTCTCGGTAGTATCATAGTTCACTTGGGTGGCATCAAGAGTCTGGCTTATGTAATAGATATCATGCGAGGCTTTTCCTACCCGTTGGCCAAGAACCGCTCTAACGGCGTAGTTACTCGCATCGCACATGATCTCAAATGGTAGTTCCCAATTTGGTGGTTGGATGATCGGTGCCAAGATCAATGCTTCCTTGATTCTATCAAAGGCTTCAACACACTCATTAGTGAATTGGAATTGGGCATCTTTAAGCAAAAGTTGAGTGAGGGGTTTCGCGATTTTTGAGAAATCTTTTATAAAACGGCGATAGAAACCCGCGTGACCGAGAAAGCGCCTCACTCCTCTAACATTCACGGGAGGTGGGAGTTTCTCTATCACCTCAACTTTGGCTTTGTCAACTTCGATCCCCTTTTCCAAGATTAAATGACCCAATACAAAACCTTCATTGACCATAAAGTGACACTTTTCCCAATTCATGACAAGGCTAACATCTTCACATTTTTGCAATACAAGAGAAAGGTTATGTAAGTAAGAGTCAAAATCTTTTCCGTAAAAGATAAAATCATCCATAAAAACTTCCATTATGGTTTCTAGATAATCGGAGAAGACACTCATCATGCATCTTTGGAAAGTCTCGGGGGCATTACATAGTCCGAAAGGCATTCTCCTATATGCAAAATTACCATGGGGACATGTGAAAGTAGTCTTGTGTTGGTCATCCGGGTGTATCGGGATTTGGAAGAATCCCAAGTACCCATCAAGGTAGCAAAAGAATTTGTTAGGGGCTAACCTCTCAAGCATTTGGTCAATGAATGGTAAGGGGAAATGATCCTTTCTTGTTGCGGAATTCAATTTACGATAGTCAATACACATACGCCAACTGGCGATCTTCCTTGTGGGTATTAGCTCGTTCTTATCATTTGTCACCACCGTGGTACCTCCTTTCTTGGGTACCACTTGAACGGGGCTGACCCACAAAGAATCCGATATAGGATATATGATTCCCGCATCAAGTAGTTCATAACCTCCGCTTTTACAACTTTTTGCATATGAGGGTTTAGTCTCCTTTGGGCTTGGATGGTAGGCCTATGGTTTTCTTCTATATGAATTCTATGAATGCAAAAATTGGGGCTTATCCCCTTAAGGTCATCTAGACTATAACCTATATCCTTTTCATGTTCTTTTAACACATCAAGCAAACTTTCCAATTGATTCTCATCAAGTTTTTCATTAATAATCACGGGGTTGGTTTTAGATTCATCAAGGTAAGCATACTTCAAATTTGGGGAAGGGGTTTGAGAGTTAGAGTTTGTACCTCACTTTCTACCATTGAAGGTTCACTAAGGACATGCTCCATTTCAATTATACATTCCATTATCATGGCATATTGACTTGTTCCTCAAGCTCCTCATACTCAAATTCCATGACATATTCGTCTAGCTCTTCGGCTTGTATGATATGATCATTGGTTACTTGTTCTTCTTTAGTGAATTATGATGCTTCCTCAAGAATGTTATTTATCAACATGGATTGCTCGTAGGTGAGCTCTTTGTTGGCTAGAGCGGCTTCTAGGAGGTCTACTTCCAATTCCCAATGCTTGTTTTTGGCCTCACTTGCTTCTAAGGCTTCCAATGATTGCAAAGGGTCTTTGATGACGGTAGTACTCATATGGTCCTCTACACAACAATCTATAATATCCATCTTGCAAGGTACACTAAGAGTAAAAAGGTGAGAAGTACCTTGAGGAAGTGCTCTCCCCCAAGGTAAAGAAAGACACAACTAAAAACAATTAATGAAAATCAAATCAATTTAACACCGTCCCCGGCAACGGCGCCATTTTTGGTCCGGTTAAAACTCATCATCAAAAGCTACCAACCAAAACAATATTTATAACTTCACAAACTATTCTTAGTAAAGAGGCAAGTAAAGGTCGGATCCCAAGGGATGGGTATTGATGTAAGATTCTCAATTGCAAATAGCTATGTCTTAAGGTGTCACAATTTGGGATGAGATGAAGTTGGTCTAAACTAATTAACAAGATGAAAGTAAAGTAATGAAAACAAGCAAGGTAATTAAAAGGAGATGTAAACAATCGATTAAAAGCACTAGGGTGTCATGGGTTCATAAGGGATTCATGGGAGTTGATCATACAAACATGTTCTCAATTATATAGCAAGCACTTATTATTATGATGGGATCGAGTTTGTGTATATCTTACAATCCCTAAGAAGGTTTGGGTCCCGGAGCCGAATCGATTAGATTGTACAACAGCTACAAGTCGACTTAATCCTTCCTATTCAACTATATGCATGGTCTAATGAGGCTCGAGTTGGTGTATAAGCTTACAAGCCTCATTGAAGATATAGGTGATGGATCAAAAAATGCAAGGATTCATAGGCTCGCATTTTATCAAACATAACATGTGCATAAGTTGAAATCACAACAAGCAAGCAATTTAACTATGAAAACATATTAGATTAAGCATGAATTAATCCCCATGTTTGTTTCCCCTAATTCCCTATTAACCCTAGCTAAGAAAACTACTCACTCATTATCAAGTTAACCATGCTAATAACGTTGTCAATCATATTAACAAAGCAAAAAATGATGAATAAGTGAAAGTGATTAACAATAATTAACAAGGGTAAAGAGAAATTATACCTATGAAGATGATTCCAAATAATAAAGCATTGAATAATAGAAGTACTTGATGATTGATGGAAGGTTGTCAATCCTCCAAATAAACCCAAATAATCTTCTAATTACCCAAAATAATGGAAGAACAATAGAGAAATTAAGGAAAGATTAAGATGTGATTAATATTGAGAAATGTATTACAACTAAATTAAGACTAACTTGAAAATAGATTAAGAGAGCATAAGAGTTGATTAAGGAATAATTAAGAGATGATACTAATCTAGGTAGTATAAAGGGGTATTTATACTAAAGATTAGTTACAAGGATTAGGGTTACTAAGGGCTTAAATGACTATTAAGCCCCTAAGAAAAGTTGAGGAAATGCTACTCCCGAGGGAAATGAGCGGATCTTCTTGCTAGTCCTGCCTCGGTCCGCTCGTCCCGTGGTATGGCACGGGCTCTTCTGCCTTGTTGTCCGCTCAGTTCCTGGGGAAGACGCTCGGCTCTTGGCGCTGCAAGCCACTCGTCCTGGGAACAAGACGCCCAGATCCTGGTGTTCTGGGACGCTCGGATCGTGCACGATCCGCTCGTATTCCTGGACAGACTGCTTCTCTTCTTTCGCTCCTCAACAATCTGCTAGGATCGTGTTGGGGATGCAAGGATCCTTTCGGCATTGCCCATTTCACTTTATTATCTACTTAGGCCTCTAGTGTTGGTCTTCTCTTTGATGCTTGGTCATTAGGTGCGATCCATTTAGCTCCATTTCGGCTCATAAATGCAAGGTTAGCAATCCTTTCCTACCAATGAGACAAAACCTCAAAGAATATGCAAAATGGAAAACTAAAGATAGTAAATGACCCAAATAAGTGCTATAAAGCATAGGAACGAGGTTAATTCGGGGACTAAATGTACTCAAATATGAGTCACATCAAATAGATGAACAATACTCAAGGTGTGCCCCACACCGCCACAATAATCGCAAAACCTTTGAGGGGGATAGTGCATAGGTGGAGACCTAGGTTCTTGGACGTAATAAACCTTGCAATGGCTAGGTCCACTCTCATTGGCATGCTTCGAGTCTCCATGCTTCTTTGCCAATTTGAACTCTTCAAATTCCTTTGTCAAAGTATCCAATTTCGCCTTATACTCTATCTCTATCTTGGAAGGTCCTTCACTTTTGTAGTCCACATCTCTAGCATAACTACTCTCCATCTCGGAAATGTTTTGAATCATTTCCGTGATTTGAGCGTTATTCATTCCATCAAAATTTCCACCGGACGCCGCCACGATCATATCCCGGAACCTTTGCTCAAGATTTTGGAAAAAGGTTTGGGTGGTCATCCATTTTGGGATGCCATGATGTGGACAAGATGAGAGGAGGTCTCTAAAATGCTCCCAAGCTTCACTTAGAGTTTTCATTGGTCTTTGTTTGAAAGTTTGAATCTCATGGCAAATTCTTGCGGTCTTGGAAGGTGGGTAGAACTTATTGATGAAGGCCTTGGATAGAGCTTCCTAAGTAGTGAACGTGCCCGGCTCGTGGGAATTCAACCACTTCTTAGCGTTGTCCTTCAAGGTGATGGGGGAGAGCATTAAGAGAATTTGCTCCTCCGTCACACCGTTGTGCTTAATGGAACCCGCTTTCTCTTTGAAAGAGGTGAGATGTTGGTGTCCATCCTCATTCTTCATCCCATGGAAGGTGTCTTGTTGCATGTAGTTGATTACATGATGTCGGAGTTAAAATGTATTGGGAGCAAGGGCTCCATTGTTGATAGCCGAACAAGCACGGTTGGGATCCGACCTATTATAATAACCCATAGGTTGGTCCGCCATGTCTTCGTTTATGAGATTGTTTCGTGGAGATTCGGTATCGTTTGTATGGTTGGAATGTTGTGAATGTGTTGGTGAATTTTGTGGTGAATCAATGGGAGAGTTTTGAGGTGGAGAGTTATGTGGAATGTGAAGTGGTGATAGAGTGGAGGAAGAGGGTGGTTGGTTTAAGTTATCAATTGTGGAATTGTGGTTGATTGGTGGGTTAAAAATGGGTGGAGATCCTCGAACTGCCGAAAGAGCTAATCTTCTTCTTGCCCGGAATGTCTTCTCGATCTCGTGATCAAGTGGGAAAAGAGGTCCGATGTAGCATCTATTCATGCATTTAACAAAAGATCAAATAGTCCTAATGCAAGAGATGCACTAGGACAAAGGGGAGAAAACAAACAAGCAACAAATAAGAGAACTAAGCTAGATGAAAACAAATAATCCTATCCAATATTGCCGTCCCCGGCAACGGCGCTAAAAACTTGTTAGGAAATTTTATCTTTACTCCTTTCGCAAGTGAACGATTGCTCGTTGTAATATGCAAAAGGGTCGAACCCAATGGACGGAAATTGTGGCACTAGGAATACTTGTTCAATAACTAGTTTAGTTCGATCTAAAAAGAGGTGGTTTGAGTTCTAAACTAATGACTAGAATGTAAACTAAAACAAGTAGGAATTGAGCAACAATTAAGTTTGTCTAAACGATGTTTAAAGAGACTATGACAGTCAGGTTCACCCAAGTAGTATGGAGACGGGAAATAGGCATGGGCTAATGGTTATCTAGGTTGTTACAACATGTAGATTCCAACCGCTCGATGTAAATCCTACACTTGAGCCAAGATTAACCAACTTACTCATTCAATTAACCTAACTCAAAACTTGTTATCAAATCCTAATTACTACTTAAGTTACTCACTCAAATAGTGGATAGATTGTTAGAAGAATTAACTCAACTTACTCATTTGAACAATTCTACAAACACCTTATGTGCATAACAAGTAGTAAATGTAAACAACCTAAGAATTACCATTAATCCATGCCAAAAGCCTTTCCTTATCACTACAAGGGATTCCCCTACATCCTAGTAAGGCACTACTCACACATACTCATGGTGACGTAAGCAAAAGATGAAGAATTTAGCATAAAACAAGCAAGGGGAAACATGTTTGCAAATTCTACTAACTAAACAATTCAATATGTAAATAAATGAAAGATGAACAACAATAGAGAAGAGATTATACCAATATTGAAGACAAAGTTGCACCCTTTGATTATATAGAAGAATAATCTTCACCAATCTCGAATTAACAACCCAATACCAAATGTAAACAATTAAATAACACTAATTCTAAGCTAATATAAGAAGTCATTAATGATTGATTAAGGAAAGATTAAGGGTTTGATTAAGGGTTTGCATAAAGATTAAGGGAATAATTTCAGATCTAGGGTATATGTTACAAATGATTAAGGGAAGGGGTATTTATAGGTTGCACTACAATTAGGGTGAAAATACAAATGGGCTTGAATTTCGGAAGAGGGACTCCCAGCCGGTGGGCCGGTCGTCGGTGCCTGGCCCGGCTGGGAGTTCGCTGGAAGGAAAATGTGGAATTTGAAGTCATCAGGTGTCTCTGGCCGGTGGTCCACCGGCCGGGGGTGCATTTGACTTTTTCTTCCTTTTAGTTGACTTTGGACTTCATCTTGTACTCCCAGCCGGTGGACCGGCTGCCGGTGCCTGGCCCGACTGGGTGTTCGCTGTAACTTCTAGCCTTCTTCTTTTCTTCATGTTTTCCCAGCCGGGTGGCCGGCTGCCGGTGGCATGACCGGTTGAGAGTTCGCTGTAAATTTCACCCATTTTGCATTGCGAAGTATGTTGGGAAAGTCCCAGCTGGCTGACCGGTTGTTGGCCTACCGGCTGGGAGCTCATCTCAGCATAACTTTCTCCTTTCTTCATACTTAGCCTATCAAACTGTCTCCTTTTCTCTGACTCCTCCATCCCCGCCTCAAAACCTGCAAGAGGGGCATAATATCATAGACTAGGGAGTCGGGGTACAAAATGCAAGGAAAAACGTATAAAACCGACTCGAATTGAGTCGGAAAGTATGAAAATAAGGGAGGAAGTTGGTGCAAATGAATCCTATATCAGTAAGTAATGTGAAGGCTGTTAGAAATCTATATCTCATTATACAACATATTCATATATGTTACAATTTAATTTAGTCATAAAATTAATTCGTGATCTTATGCATGCAAACATAAATAAACATAGGGAAGAAATCGTCATTCTTACTTTGAGTTTTTGGATATATGGGCACAAATGAGTTCTCCTACTCACTTGTTCTTGAGCTTTCCTCTTAAATGGAAGAACAAGGATTCAAAGATAGAATCCCTCCCAAAGATATATACCCAAGATAACCTCTTAAAACTAATATTATTTGAACTAGAACAATATTAATTTTATTAAAATTGACCCAAAATATTGTATTTGGTCTCTTGTTTTTCGGTCAAGAGAAGAGGGAAGAAGGATTAATATTCACTCTAAAATTTCTATAAGTTTTAGATGGGTTTTGAATGAATAATACACTAGTTTTCATGTAGTGTATATTAGGGAAATTATAGAGAAAAACTCTTGGCCTTTCTCTATGACAAAACCGGGTAGGGTGAGGGAACAAGGCCAATGCATGGCATTTTCTCTTACCCATAAAATGTAGGCATGTAAGAGTAGGTATTAGTGTGATGATTACACTTTTAAATAAAATATAAAGCACACTTAATACCCTAATATTTTGGTACATTATTTTGTCAATTTGTCACATGTAACATGTTCCATGACATCATGTATATAAAATGTATTTTTAACAATTAAAAATCAACATATTAATAAAATATGTCATTTATAAAATTAACCTAGTAATTCATAATTACTTGTACCGCAATGGGTTCCCGAGTCATAAATTTACAACATTCTGTATTTATAACAAATTATTCATTCCGTTTTAATTGTTTCCGTAAACAATAATTTCATCTAAGTAATAAAACTATTCGATCACTTAGACCGTATCTCATTTAGTCAAATTACAATGAGACACGTAAATATTACTTCCAAAATCGTCCGTCAATTTTTAAGTAATTTAATTAACCTGTATCGTCATACGATCAATTAAATATTCAATTAAGAGTGTTAACCTTTAGGTATGACCTAAGGGGATCAACTGATCACCACCGTCGCACGACAGTAATGTCAAACTCTAGTCAGCCAATCATTACCGATATGTGTGGACCAGTTGACTGTAAAATATTACTTCCCACATGTATTCTTAAAATGAGACTTAAACATGTGATCATCATGATCGACAGTTGTGATCGCATTATTGTCGGAGGACACATATTCCAATAATCTCCCACTTGTCCTCGACAAGTGTGCGTCACCAATTCTCTTGTCCTATTACTATCTCCCACTCAATGCAAGGTGTCTTTCAGGTCGTACTTGCAAGTGATCATATCGAGAGTGGCTTCCTCGATCTGGAGAATAACTGATTGACCGGATTTATCTACCATAGATACCTTCCGAGCGTGGCCACGCATTTCCAGTTCATTACTCCTCGAGTGGCCCTGAGATATTGTTATAACCCTGATAAGGGGTGGACAATTCCTATTGCACTTATTCCCTTCGACTAGCCACAGCCATCATAACCCAAAATATGCCCATTTGACCTCATTTACGAAGGTCGTAGTAACACAAATCAAAGTTAATCTGAAACTGTGCCATCTTAGGCGAACAGTCTTTAGTCAAAAGAATCAACTCATTAGAATACTATAGTAGCTCTCGCCACGACCAGGCTATATAAATTTGCCAGAACTCTATAAGCGGTCATAAGGCCCGACAAAGTGTTCCTAACAGTCTGCCTATGTGATGGACTAGTCATCTCACATGACTTCATGGCACTTGAACTTGCCATCAATCGCATCACAGTCAGGTCACTTCGAGACGTCACCTCATACAAGTGACTATGGGCGAATACTATGTTAATCCGTGTTCACTTTAACGGGGTTCAATTGTCTCTACAACCCGTTTGGATGTAACAAAGTATAAGGTGAGTTAATAATAACTCAAACGACGAATGTCGACATCACATTCGGGTAGTCAATACCATATTATAACCTTGTGATGTGTATCGTAAGTGTGTAAACACTAGTCGATTGCAATAGAAGTTTAACATACCATGTGTCCATGTGTTCGAACTTCTTGTATTGCATTATCCTTTATATTCATGTTATCTCTCATAGCATGAACCTTACCAAGTACACATATAGGTTCCCAACCTAGGTTTAGGTTCTTTATCTTGAAAGAACTTTCTTGTTGTTTATCACATAACCAACGAATTGTGGTGGATGATATAACTTGCACTAGTCAAGCGTTCTACCAGCTTGCAATGCACTAGGTATACATTTTGTAGGGTCTTGCAACATTTGTCAAGATGATTAGCCTAACACTTCTCATAAGTCCTAGCATATTAGAAAATATTAGTTTTGAGTAACTTCTTACTTTAACTAAGTATCTTTCCAACTTCTTATTTCTCCTAATAGCTTGAATAGCTTAGGATTTTCATAAATCCTTTCGCGTTTTCGAACTTTAATACGTGCAACTTCTTGTCACATAACAGAGTGTTCTGTCAAACACTAGCACAGCTCATTAGTTCTCCTCGAGAATTCATGACGATTCTTTTATGGCTTACCAATGAGTCATCATGCTCTTAAGCATATGATTCATTATTGGACATGTGCATGATTATTCTAATGGCGGAAATATTAGCAATCTCTAATCATGTGATAAACCATTCTTAGGTTCAATGAATAACCATGACTGCTAATGGTAATTCCATTTTCATTCACATGAGTAACCTACGTTTCTCGTTGATTTTATGTGTATATCTCAATACTTATCCAACATCCCATGATGTGATTGGATTCATCATAGTCCATTTTCATCCAGAATTGAAAACTCAAATACTTCGTGAAGATAGTACTAGCTCGTCATTCTCAATGAGTAATGAGTTATAATTTTACAAGATGATTGCTCCCACTAAATTTCATGTCTTCACATGAAAATTTCAAACTCCCACTTAATTCCATATGTTTCGCAATTGACTACTCAATCGAAACATTTCAAGAATTGAAATACAATTTGCTTTGCCAAGTTATTAAGATTCAAACCATATATGTACCCAACATATCCTTTCAAAATACCTATTTTGAAAAGGTTTTAATCTTAAACTTATGGAAAGAGATTTTTAATCTTTAACTCATTCATTTTAAAATGATGCGTAGCAATGTCATTATTTAAATGTGAATTTCATTTAATACACGTCCTTCTCAAAATACCCCATTTCGGAAGGAGGTTTAACCATTTCATTTTCATAATGGGGCTAAGTAATGACACTAGCACGGTTAACACTTAACTTAGGTCTTGAAGATATCGGCATATCTTTCTTTGCAACTTTTAGTCATAAATCTCATTTATTTTCAAGGATGCAACTTTGTTTTATTCAGGCTCTTAAGTAAATATCAAT